>NC_067473.1:35873624-38838624 GCF_947179515.1 Apodemus sylvaticus | reverse complement strand
ACAACTTACTCAAACTGGTAAATCAAAGGTTTATTTGCAATGATTTCCCTCACGTTGCAAGAGCTGGCTAGTTTTCTAAGGAGTTACACCCAGGATAGGCACGGCACTGCCTTAGTTTTATGGCCTTTTACTGTGGGCAAAGACGACTTGAACTCACAGGTCTGATCTGACCGGCTGCCAGAGTGGACAAGCTTTAACTGCACCCTACCTACAACTTGCTGGAGACAAAACAGCAGTCACTGAACAAAGCTGTTGAGGAGAGCTGAAGCCACCGCTCCTGCCCCTGGCGTCTCCTGTTTTAGTGCCTTCAGAGCAGTAACATCTGCCTCTACTTTTGTTGCACATTTAAATACTAAACATGAGAAGAACGATGTATAAAGAAGTACTTAAAATAACTGCTTCTAATAGCCTTTAATACAGACATTTTGGGTAAGTAATTACAGCAAATTTCACATTTCACCTTCAACCCCTGAGGCTACAAAAGCTCTCCACCTTCCCAGAAACTGAAGACACTTATTCCTTAGCCCTGCGACAGACAACAGTTTTAATATTCCGTTAGCATTCTTTTTCATTTTGCAGTTAAATGATTCACTCATTAAAAGAATGTTTATTCCAGTTATTTTTTTTTTCAAAGCAAAGTTTAAATACAGGAAGCTCTCAGGAAATAGGGACACACTTAGAGATTCATTTTAAACATTCTTTTATCAGACTATGAACAAAGCGAATGAAATTCTTGTATGAGCTGGAAGGAGTAACTCCCATGTAAATGGAATTAAAAGACTACAGATATTCAAGCACAACATATTTAGAACTATGTTAAGCCTGCTTTGTTCATTTTAAAACATTTTTTCTACCAACTCTTTACAGTTTTAAAAGTACTTCCACATGTCTCAGACACTGGTATTATATATAGTGATACAAATGACTTTATGTTCTCCAGAGGAAATAAAAGATAGTTTCCATTATTGCATCCGTCAAGTAACATTTTCACACAAATCTGTTTACATTCACTAAAATGATAACATAATGTCCTTAGCAATAGAGCCTTATCAGCCTAGAAAGCAGTGTAGGAACAATTAACATAAAATTTAAAAGCTTATATTCATTTTTTCTAACAAAAGTTTAAAAAAAAACTTGATATCTCTGACATTCAAAAATAATGTTATAAATATGTAAATTCATTTTTTTAAGTAAAATATTTGCATCTCCTTTCCTCCTCCAGGCTTTTGAACTTCTGAGGTCAACAAGGACAAACAATACCACTAGTGTCTCTTTGCAAAAAGCTGGGTTTGCTGTCTGCAAGCAATGGTATCATTTCCATAGCAACCCCCTAACTATTAATTTTCAATTAAAGCAGACACAAAGCGGACAGCCTCGGGCTGGCAGACAGTGTCAAGAGCCCATCTCTGTAGGCAACAGTTTCACACAGCTCTTAAGCCATAGGTGCCTCCTGCAGAAAGCTGCATCAGGGTGCGTCAAGTTTGGCTGGATACAATGACATTAACCTTCAGTGCTGGCCTAAATAATTTATAGCAGGCTTCACTAAGCACACATAAAGGTGACAAAAACTTGAAAAAGAAATAATTAACTAATGCAAATACTTCTCAGTGTACACAAACAATCGTGGAAAGATGTGTCAGGAGAGAGTGTACATCGTTTTTTTTTTAGGTCACTTGTTCCTAAAGAGTCCCACATCCTTTACAACCAACACACCTTTTCTTTGGTATCACCTGGAAATAACTCCAGGTTATGAAAGAAAATGATGGATTCTGCATGCCAGTTTTCACAACCAAAACCTACCTAACAAAAAAGACTGTAACTACATTACATCAGATAATAAAGCCCCTTTCATTTTATAACCCTGTGGCAAGGTATATATATGGTCAGGGGATGCTACCACCCAGTGGAAAAACCTTAACTTAGGTTTTCCAAAAGGGCAGTGACGATTTCAGAAACAAGTTGCAAACCAGAATATGTCTTTTTTTTTCTTTGTCTTATTATAATCTCTTCTTTCTAATAGCAAAGCCTTATATGTCTTTGGATTTCTTGACAATGAATTAGCCTATTAGCATGCCCCTTGCACAGCACCCATGATGATCTCCTAGGACACAGATGTTACTCGAAACAGACATATTTCAAGGTAAATGATAGCAATACCTCACTCAGCTTTTTCTTTTAAAAACATATTGAGGACCTACTGTGTGCATGTTCAAGTCCCAAACAAACCTGAGTTTGCTTTCCCTAGAACTAATTAGGTGGAAGGACTTAATAAAGGTTAGATTTCACCTAGTTTGGGTATGAGATAAAAAAAATCCCCTGAACAGTAGTCAGTTTTGAGAAGACTTGGTTGTTTTCTCTAGTGCAGTGGGATCTATAAGCAACACGACCGAATGAGCCAGGGCACTGTCTAATTACCATTTTTGAAAGCAACAGCACGTCCAACAGGAGGATGTGCTCAGTGCTCTCAGGACTCTAACACTGTAACAATAAAATCTAAACTGAATCAATGACATGTATGAAATGGCAGCCACCATTTCAAACAGTAGAAAGCTGAAGTACAGGGGGAAACTGCCTGCTTTATTCTGCAGCATAATGTGAAGTTCCTTTTTTCAAAGATGGTGGTCGGTCTCTGTATTTGGAGTGTTATGCTTATTTTCTATTTAAGCTCAAATTGAATCAATATAAACTATAAAGAGAATTCTGCAGTGTTTCAAATGTGTGACTCCTTGGAGTTACAGGTGTATTTGTCATGGTTGGAACTTGAGAGGGAAAAACTTTCGTTTATATTTATTTATTTTAATGAGTATTTTAATAAACATATAAGCTGTGAGCTGACCTAAGTCTCCATCATATTAATCCCCACCCATTAACACATTGCTTTAGCAATTCAAACTGCAAAAACAAAGGGTGAGTATGACTCACTTGTCCTGCGCTAAGATAGTCAAGTGTAATGCTTCTTTTGACCACCAGTTGTTTTGCTCTATAGTTGCAGCAAACATAGCTTAAGAAGAAGATATTTTATCTTCATGTCCCAAATTCTAAGTTTACTGAGAGAACAATCTTTAGGTTTAATATTGAATGTTCCAACATCATCTGCATATGCATGTGGTTAAAGCCTCCATATACTGAATGTCTAAATAATAAAACAGTTTTATAATACAGCCAGGAGCTCTTAATCAAGAGCTCTGTCTTTGGTTAGAGTCAGTCTCATCTGTTGTCTACCTCTTGTACTCTGGCACGTCACTGTTCAAGAGACTTCTGAGCCAAAGTAAGTTGACAAATGCACATTAGAAATTACCTCTCTATTTTCTAAATAGAGCTAAGACAACTTTTCAAGAGTCAGTGCTGTTATTTTTTCCTAACACAATAGATGCTCCATATTATCTGAAAGGCAAAAATCCTAGAATGTCGACAGTGGTCACTCACCATGCACTGCATATTTTATATGCAGACATTAGAAAAGTCTTACCACATGAAGCAAGTAAAATGTTTATTGAACATGTACTACATCCAGACATATTATAAATGCTGTCATGTAGTACTTTCAATCCTTGCAGTAACCTTGTAAAGAAGTTAAAATCAGCATTTTTGTAGATAAAACAGTGTTCATCTAATTCAGGTTTATTATTTTTATCTATAGGCCTAAGGATTATTTTTATATAACACAGGGCCTTCCTCACATGATCTATGAATGGAGAACAACGTTTGGTGTTGTAGGCAAGAATTCTTAGTATGACACAATTGAAGATTGCCTTTATAATGTCAAACTAAGAAATACAGGAATGTATTTAAACACACCAAGAATTCAAGCTACAGTATGTGTGGAACATGTTGAGTAGAGCCACACCATGCAGTTCAAGGTCTGGACAGTAAAGATCACACACAGAATGTCAAAGTCTACATGGATAAGATCCTAGAATTAGACATTCAGTATCTGGATGCTGTAACTACATACATATGCAGAGTATGTTAGCACATTCAATATGAAACTAAACTCTAGGTAGTATTTTATGAAAGGAGACCTATTTGGGAATGTCATATAGAAATGAAGAGTTAAAGGCATGACAGTGCTCTATCACCACGAGAAAAACTTATGTCTCAGAGTGATAGTAACGGACTCAGACAGCAGTGCTTGCATAAAAGGTCTAGTTAACCCTGACGTTGAAGTGTCAGCGAAGCGAAGCACACAAACTGTCTTCTCCAGCTACTCTGCTCACCTAGATTAAAGAATGGTAAGTTTAGAAGTGTTTTGGGGAAGTTATTTAGGGCCAAATTATATGAGGAAATTACAAATAGGTAGTGACTAGAAGAGATGAAGTCACCGAAGAAACATTGTGAGATTTTGAAGAAGATTAGACTATTAACCCTTTTGTTCTAGAGGAAGAAACTGAGGCAGAAAAAGGCCAAATAATTTTCCAGAGTAACATGACCATTTAATAATTATTTGAGGGGTCATCAAGAGTCATAAGCCTAAGTATTTGTTTGAAGATTAAAAAAAGGAAGAGTATTTTGGGTTTTGTTGTTGTTGTTTTGTTTTGTTTTCGAGACAGGGTTTCTCTGTGCAGCCTTGGCTGTCCTGGAACTCACTCTGTAGACCAGGCTGGCCTCAAACTCAGAAATCCGCCTGCCTCTGCCTCCCAAGTGCTGGGATTAAAGGCGTGTACCACTACTGCCAGGCAGAAGAGTATTAAATATCAATTAAAATCTATTGATTCACTACTTTACTAAAATTAACATTTGTTTGAAGTTCTGTAAAGATGAGGTGAAACTGTGCTCATGCTTTGGAGAAGCCCAAGAAGGCACAGATATGGTCAAGAGAATTGTGAGGACTCGTATCTAAGCCCGGCTTACATGTTCTTCCCATTCTGTACACATAGGCCTGTATTGGTGAAAAGCAAGAAATAACATCAAACTGTGACTGAATACAGAGGAGTTAGCCAGTTTGACTTAATGATCATTTGATAAGAAGCAAGACAAAATAGTTGCCTAATTAAAATTTAAAGATTATTAAACAAGTTTTAATCCTTTAATTGTTTAATAAACATTTAAGGTGATATAATTTGTGAGTAAAAAGAACCTATGGATTTAAAATATAAACATATTTTTAGAATCAGAGATTTTTCAGTGAAAACACCAAGCATGGTCTTAGGGATATAGCACTATAGTCAAGCTCCTGCTTAACATGTGGAAGATCCCTAATCTCAGAGTCAACACTATTAAAAACATAGAAATCTGTGGATCCTGCTAGGTCAGACTTCTGGATGGCCCCATATCCACATGTATGTGAATAGCACAAACTGGGTTAAATGAAGTATCAATTTAAAAAGGCACACAGAAACTATGAAGGTGAGATGGTTGGGTTAGATTCTGGGAGAAGGCAGTTATAACTTAGGGTGAATATAATCAAAATATATTGCATTTTGATTATATAAATTGATTATATATATAATTGATTGATTATAAAAATATAATCAATATATTATTGCAAAATATATTGAAGTTTTCAAAGAGGTGATAAGAGTATTTTTAAGTTAAGTAAATTGTAAGCAAGCAAATAACAACTATTTTTTTCTCAACCTCTAAGTTCTAGACACCCTTTCACTATCAAGAAAGGACAACGTTCTAGAACTGCAGCGAGGAAGAATCTGAGGTCACTAATAGACAAGAAAGAAGAAAGTAAACAAACTAGTGCTTAAGAAATTCTACCCAGACATCAGCATGCTTTGCCCTGCCAGTTTTAATCTTTGTTAACAAGCAAGTTTCCTAAGAGATGTTACCACCAAAGACATGAAAAATAAATGAAAACATTACTGTAGTATGTTTTGGGGTCTCCAGGCAAGAATATGGCTTCCTATTGAGTACCAGATTCAAATTCCATTTTAACCTCAAGGTTTTAAAAGTTATAGCAGGAAAATCATGTCTTGTATAAATTCCAGCCTTAGAAAAGCCAAGGACCATTTTAAGTTGTGCTCTTCCTACCTGATAAGACCTTTTATATGTTATAAGATTATGATGCTTCCCTCATGACAAAAATTAACAAAAATAAAATTACTTAAATCCTAGATGTGAGTGTTGATGTTTGTAATCATGTAACTAAGGCATTTTAAAATTCATTATAGATAATTTTATAAAATGAAGACAAATATAAAGTTTCACACTCTATTTTTATAGAGAATGAAACGGGAACTAATAATATAATAATGAGAGCTTAAATGTATTTTGCATATACTTATAGCAGAATTTTAACAATGTGTCAGAAGTGAAATATAACATGAGAACTGTTTTTCTGCCTACTGTTAGTAAAGTAGAAGAAATTCACAGCCCACCATTACTGAATGACTCTACAATGCTGGCCAGGTTTCTCCACTTGACCAGTGATTTCCAAGCATGTCACAGATCAGTCATTAATCCCTAAACATCAACCAATATCTTTTCTGTGACAGACCACTCATACATAGATAAGCCTAGTTAAAAAAGTAAGATGCAATTGTTTAAATATTTGCATTGATATAAATAGAGAAGAATGAATACATTGAAAACTATGTTTGCCCATCAGGATAATATTTCTCGTTCTCTGCTGAAAAAGTGTGACTACATGTTTATTCACAATGTTTTAAAGGATTTAATATTTGTCATCTAGCCCATCTTACTATGTAAATTCTTTTACTTGTGCCATTTCTAAAAACCATTTCCCAGTGTTTTAGGTACAGAACCTGAGTGTGGTAAAGACTACAGTGCAGGCATCTCAGCCTGGGGTTTTGGCACAGCTGCTGCTGTGTAGGTAACAGAAGATGAAGGAAATACGCTACATTTCAGTGTAGGATCCATAGTGCCACTTTCTGATACTAAAGGGCTTTCATGATGTTCTTACATTGGGATTTTATATTAGTAAAGCAATGTAAAATTCCAATTCAGTTATCCTCTAAGTTATGAATGAAACTTCTCAGAATGTCTTATTTATTATTTATTCACTAGTCTTTTGCATATTAAAATGATTTCAGGAAAGCAGATAGCAACTTTTCACCCGATAAGCTGATGAGTTTTCATACTTTACCTCCCTTTGATACACAAAAAACTGCATGTACTGCAATCTGCTTCTTCCTTTTTCATCTGCTACCAACATCTATCTTTTCCTTCAATGGTCTCTCTCCTTATTTCTCGAATTCCTCCCCATCCTGGTTGTTCCCCCCCTTTCCCTTTTATTCTAAATCACAAAAATAGGGGTGAAAGATTAAAAACAAAACTAAGCTTTCAAATTGAATACCAATTTTTACATTTTAATTGCTCGTTAACGCAAATCAACATAGAAAAAGACCATGTAAAAAGAGAAATGAAGATTTAACTTGAAGAGGAAAGGAGCAAAGAAAAGAGAAGAGAGAAACAGAGAAGAGAGGGAATTAATGCATTGTTTGCAGTTTGCCTCCGAAGGGTCACGTGGTATCAACTGTTCCTTGTTCTGACTGGCAAGCTAGAGTTGGCTAGACAAAATTCTCCTTTAACTTTAATTGCGCATTAATACTTTTCCAGAATGTGAACTATTATGTGTAGGTGACAATGCTATAGGGGGTTAAAAAACAGTATCTTCACTCTACAACAATGATTTGAAAGTATGTGGTGATTTAGAAGGTCCTGTGGAGTATACAGCAAGAGAGAAAGCCAGGTAACACTTGTATAAGCATTCAGATTTAAAAATGAAATCTTAGCCTCTAAGTAAATCTATCATGTTATACCTAAATCAATACCAATCAACAATATTAAGCATGGATCTTGAAATTTTAAGTGTGTCTGTTTCATGACTATAACAAAGTTGTGTACTGGATAAGGAAATGAAAATAGACCAAAGTAATTTTAGCTTTTTTCATTTTTTTTTTTTTATTTTTTAGTCTTCTATGGCAGAAACTAAAGTAAACTTTTTTTTTTCAAAAGGGAAACTTAGAGAAGCGGTACATATAAGCACACTAAATTTTAACTTGCTTAGCCTTTTGTACAACTATTTAATAGGCATCTTTGTAACACTCCATGCAAAACACTCTTTCTGGTGTCAGTGGACACTCACCTGTCTGTTCCTAAAACCAGTAGGTATTCTATCAGGAAAGATTTTATTTTCAAATGAACATATGCAGGAAATGTTTACCATCCAAATAAATGTAAAATGTCAACATAATTCTGGAAACACTAGATGGAAGACAAACTTACAAGCATCACTCAATCTAATAAAAAAAAATAAAGTGCAAGGGATCTGTGTAAATTTTAAGCCCAGAAAACTCATATCAGAAACATACCTCTCACAAAGCCTTTGCCTTTAGCATGATATTTTTTTCTATGGGAGAGTGTATTTTGCAGGTGCTAGTTTTACAGCTAACAGTAACAGCAGCATGTGTATAAGGTATCACTTTGGTTAACTGCTCTGCCTAGCTTCACATGCCCTTTGGACACTACTGCTTCTTACCAGTAGGCAGCACTCTTACATCTTTTACCTGTGAGGATGCTAATATCACACAATGCCATCTGCAACTTATTACACATTATCTGACCTTCGCTTCGATTCTACTCTCATTATTTTGGCTCCATGCTATTTAGCTCAAAGATACTCCTCTCTTCCTAAAAGGAAAATTAGAACCAATAAAATATTAGCAATGCTAGGTATAGTATGCAGAAGTATAAAACATGATGTGTCTGAAGGTTAGTATGTCTGTTTCTTTTACTAGCTATTAGTTTACTAGGAACTGTAATTAAAAAGCTGCAATTATGTATAGTGTGAAATTATTTAATTAAATGAAGTTACATGTATGTTGCTTTTAAACTATAGATATAGATATATCTTGATTTTAAAACCTTTCATTACATATATGTATTTATTTTGGACAATAAAACCATAACACTTTATTTTTAGAATCTTTATACACAAGTTCATAATGTAAAATATCATATAGACATTTGTAAACAATTTATATTTTATACTTCATCAGTGGACCAATATTCATTTAAAGGGATCCACCCCATTTTAACCATTACAATTTTCTACTTCATCAAAAGGCACTTAAATGTAAAATGGGCTAACATCAAAATATATTAAAAGAAATTCTTTGGTTCCTTCAATAACTAATCAGAAACACACAGAAAAAGACCTTTTAAGTTTAATGATACCTGCTCATTAAATGATGCTAAACATTAAAATAACACGAGCAGCAGGGAATTTCAGTTTACATTAGAGAAAAAAAAATAAAAGGGTAAAAATGACTGAAGTTGGTCAGTTCAAGCTGATAGGGCACTTCAAATGAAAACCAGAGGAATGAAAGAGACACTCTGGGTTAAATTAGGTTCTCCTGTTCCTTTCCTTGAAAGTGCCTAACTTCACAAATTTTATTTGAATTAACTAAACTGCCAAAAATCAAAGCAGATATAACGTTAAACAGGCAACCACTTCACAGTAGTTTACCTATTATACAAAAGATAAAACTTTAATATGAAAATGGTGATTTTAACTCTTAAATGTTTGTATGCCTATCTCCCCACTGAAGCAACTGGAAGCGTTGTTTCTGAGGAAACAGCGCTCAGCAGACAAAACACAGAGGAAGCTGCGGGGAAGCAGGCGCGGGCATATGATTGGAATGCCAGATACAAATGCAACTATTCTTAAAAAATCCAGTATCTGAAAACACAAAATGAAGTTTCTGGAGATGAGCAGAATTAATTATACAACAACTTTTGTCTTAGAATTCATTTGCCCTGAAAGAAAAAAAAATTCTTCCTTGTAAGAGTTTGGTCTAGTTGAGCTTATATTCAAATCTTAAATTCTGTACCCCAAGATCTGGTTGCTGCAAAATGAATAGATCCTCACATATACTAGATTTTGTTGTGAAAACCTTGCCCTTTCAAGTTATTTATTATTGGTTAATAAAGTTTCCTACAGCCTAGGCTGGGAAGAAAAGTAGTGGTAGAACAAAAGTTCCTGAGCTTGGGTGGGGGTGAATCTCAGGCAGATATCAGGAAGAGAAGAGAAGAGAGGAGGAGGAAGAAGATAAGGAAGAGAAGGAAGAAGAGGAAGAAGAGGAAGAGGAAGAAGGAAGAGGAGGAGGAGAAGGAGGAAGAGAAGGAGGAAGAAGGAGGAGGAGGAGAAGGAGGAAGAAGGAGAAGGAGGAGGAGGAGAAGGAGGAAGAAGGTGAAGGAGGAGGAGGAGGAAGAAGGAGAAAGAGGAGGAGGAGGTGGGGGAGGAGGAGAGGGAGGAGGAGAAAGAGGAGGAGAAGGAGAAGGAAGAGAAGGAGAAGGAGAAGGAGGAGAAGGAGAAGGAGAGAAGGAGAAGGAGGAGAAGGAGGAGAAGGAGAAGGAGGAGAAGGAGAAGGAAAAGGAGAAGGAGGAGAAGGAGAAGGAGGAGAAGGAGAAGGAGGAGGAGGAGGAAAAAGAAGAAGAAGGAGGAAGAAGAAGAAGGAGGAGGAGATGGGGGAGGAGGAGGAGAGGGAAAAGGAGAAAGAGGAGGAGAAGGAGAAGGAAGAGAAGGAGGAGAAGGAGGAGAAGGAGAAGGAGGAGAAGGAGAAGGAGGAGAAGGAGAAGGAGGAGAAGGAGGAGAAGGAGAAGGAGGAGAAGGAGAAGGTGGCTACAACATAAGGAGCAGATGTAGGGTATGTTGGTCAAGAGCACATGACCATCAGAGTCAGCCTGTTGGAGTAGGAATGGCCCATGTGGAACATGGCATGTGATACAGGGAAGTAGACAAAATAGCATAAAGGGCTGATATCTGCCCAGCTCTAATGTTTAAGGATTATCATAAACATAAAGGCTTTTTTGTCTTTCATTTGGGAACTATATTGTCTAAATGGGAAAAAAAACAGAATAATGCATGGAACAACACTTCCTTGAGTCATAGTTCTGAAGTTTTCTTCCTAACAGTATTATTCCTCCATGAAAATGACTGAATCTTCGCAAAACTGTGGTCATTGGTCTAGTCATACCATTTTCATACTCACGACTCCTTTACCCACTCAACCCAATTTCACCACTGTCAGGGAGTTTACACTTCTGTATACAGTCACTGTCGTAGTTGATCAGTTTACAGTGATGTCTAAATGAATGTGATATTTTTCAAGAAAATAGAAGGAACAAAGGTTGATCCAATTTTTACTAAATGCACACGTGTGAGAGAGCCTGTGTATGTGTGTGTATGTGTGTGTGTGTGTGCAAGCATATGTGTGTGTTTGTAGATGCATGTGTGGGTGTAAGCACACATATATGTGTGTGCATGTGACTGTGGAGGCCTAAGGATGACCTTCCTTGCTGTTCCTCACTACTTGGTTAAAGATAGGCCCTCTTACTGGCACGGAAATCACCAAGGAGGCGAGGCTAGCTAGCTAAGGGGATTCAGGTATGCAAGTGGTGCCTTTGGCCAAAAGATGATAGTGCTGTACATCAAACTCAGGTTCTCAGGCTTACAAGGCAGGAAATTTGCAAAGCTACCTCTCCAGTTCAGTGGTTTTTCTAACTCGCCCCCCAAAACAATTTGCTGAATAATAATAGCATATGTTAGTTAGTAGGCAGTAGTTTGGTCCCCAATGAATTATAAAAACTTCACATTATACAATGTATGCTTTAAATAACCAAAGAAACAAACAAATCTTTTTTCTGTA
The DNA here is from genome assembly GCF_947179515.1 of Apodemus sylvaticus. Taxonomy (NCBI): domain Eukaryota; kingdom Metazoa; phylum Chordata; class Mammalia; order Rodentia; family Muridae; genus Apodemus; species Apodemus sylvaticus. The sequence goes on along the minus strand of NC_067473.1, from coordinate 38,827,003 downwards.
TTGCTATGAAGCCAGGATTCTAGGCAGGGCCTCCCCTATTAGAGTCTTTCCTAAATCCTCCGGCCATTTTCTCAACACTTTGGAATATTTACCAGCACATTCTAGGAAGTTATACATATTTCTTCATTTAGCTCATATAATCAATTAAGAAACTTAAAATGCAAAAAACAAGCTAGAATAAGGGTGTGCTGTAGACTATCATGATAATGATAGACATTTCTTAAAGGATCTTCATCAACACAGAGCATTTTTCTCAAGAGAGGAGTGGGAGTGGGTGGCTGGGGGAGGACCGTCTTAGAGGCAAAGGGGAGTATGGATGGGATGGGGGGTTTGTGGAAGGGAGACCAGCAAGGGGGACAGCATTTGAAATGAAAGTAAATAAAATAATCAGTGAGAGAGAGAGTAAGAGTAAGAGCAAGAGCAAGAGCAAGACTGAGAGAGAAGAGAGAGAGAGAGAGAGAGAGAGAGAGAGACTACAATGAAGAGTTCCAGACATGATTGTTCTGGCCTGAGAAGATTACAAATCTGAGTCTAGTTATAGCTCCATAAGGAGACCCTGCATCCGAAAATCAGAATGAAAAAGAGCAGCTACAGCAAATTTGTTTTCAGTAGACAAACACTGCTTACTTTGTTGACACTGTTGAATATTAGAAAGAAAAATGATTGCCCCTTTAACTAGCTAACTACTAAACTATTAATGGATTCTACAAACCTGAATGTATTTCAATAATTCCTTCCAAATAAACAAATTCATGTCAAAAAACTTTGCTATAATAACTGAAAATCTATGGATGGTTTTTGGATTGTATAATTTTGCTACATTTATTAGTTCTCCTTCAGTTTCATCTCTCCAGCCCCTCCCATGCCTCCTCTCAGATCAATAATCTCTTTTTCTTTTGCTATTGTTATTGTTGTTGTTGTTTTTGTTGTTGTTGAGACAAGGCTTCTCCATGCAGTTCTTGCTGTCCTGGAAATCACTACATAGACTCAGCTGTGCCCACTCACAGAAATCTACCTTCCTCTGCTTTCCAAGTGCTAGATTAAAGACAAGTGGCACCATACCACCCTCTTTGATCATTATTGTTGCTTTTGTCTTGTGCACATAGTTTCAGAGCTAACCAGTCAGTTTGTATTAGACAACCAACAAGAGGGCTCATTCCTGGGAGAGGCTAATTCTCTCTCCTCAGCAGTCATTAGATGCTTATAGGTTTTTGTTGTTGGTGTTGATGTTGTTTGGGTTTTTTGTTTTGTTTTGTCTAACAAAACACTCTTGGATTGTTTTGTTTCACATGTTTCTTTGCATGATTTAGTTGATCATAAAACTTTATTCTCATGTGTTACTACATACTTGATTATATGTGCAGCACGGCTACATAGAGCTATCAGATAAAATACATAGATTACATAGATGTGATTCCTCATAAACAGTTCAAAGAATTCCAAATGAGGAAGTGTCTTCCCAAAGATATTAAGCACGACATTTTGAATCAATAGAAGCTAAGGGGTATGAACACGAAGAGAAAGGAGTAGCGGCAAGATGCAATAGGGGAAGGCGTGCTGCAGGATTTGTCATTGCTTTACAGTAGATTGCCTTTGAGCAGGTATGGGTTTCAAGTCAGCTTATTATTTCCTGGACAGAAAAAGTGCCAGGCATGCAGTATGTCTTATACAAATACTTAGTAAAAGCACTGTTTAATGAAGTCTAGTGTTAACTTCAGCAGGTAATTATGTCAAGTAACACAAGTGTTCATATGTTCCAGATGCAAATTCTCTGAGGTGAGTCCTACAGAGATATGTTTTATGTTCAACACTTCACATACTTTCAAAGTAGTTTATTATGATTGTGTGTGCATGTTGGCATGTGCCTGCATGCAAGTGTGTGCACACATGCATGTGTACACATCTGAGTACTTGTAGAGATTTGATGACAACTTTCTAGGAATGGATTTTTCCCTGACGTAATAGTTTCCTGAGATGGAACTGGGGTTGTCACATTTGTGTGAAAAGCACATTTTACTTTCTGAGTGATTGCACAGATCCCCCACGCTACACCTACCTTAACTTGAATTCCTGTCTTCCTTTTAATTGTGACCATTCCAGTGTATGTATTGACATCTATGTATGTTTTTAAAACCTTACTTAATAAAACTTCTACATCCCGAGACTTAAACCATTCAAGCTGATTTAGGCTTTACTGCAGAAATAAGGAGAAACATCCCTCATTTCTGCTTTACTTTAAAATTATATCTCTAACCTGTATATCCATTTTGTATATCACTTTATTTTAGTGTATCATTCTAACATGTACACGCTATCTTACAGCAGTATACCATATCATATGTAAAATCAATTCACTTTTATTTCAGATGCTAAAAGTTTTCAGTACTGTGCCTTTAGCCACATGTGAGAGAGTCACATGGCAGAAGAGAAGGACACCGGCAGAGAAGTCCTATGGACCTGGCTTTGACTCTCAGCTCCACCTCAACAATACATCATGTGACTCTGAAACAATTATCTTTGGAAGACTCAGCTCTTGCCTCTGTTCACACGAGAATGTTGGTTCTGACCCAATTACATTGCTGTGGAGCTTAAGAAAGGCAGCAGGTGAGCGATGCCTTGGAGAAACTGCTGTCACTCCATGGAGGAAATCACTGGAGGAGCTTGGGAACTATATCACTGTTGTGGCTCTAGCATTTCAACTTGATACAATCCATGCCTGGGTCTCGACTCTGCTAAAGGTTTGCATGCAGTAAGTTAAAACATGATAAGAAATAAGCAAGAATTTTGGTGTACACTTTGGAAAAGAATATGCATAGAAATCTTAATGGAAAGTGTTATTAAACAATAATATACATAATTTGTGTGTATTTTTTGAGCTTTATCTTTCTATTGTGGCCTGACATCTACACTGAATACTCACTCAATCTAACACATAAGAATGTTTTATCTAGCATTTTGGAAATGGCCTCCTTATCCAAAAAAGTCTGCATATATTCCAACTAAAATACTTCAGGAAATTTTTCTCTTTTGTTCATAAATATATTCCAAGATCTTTAAAAAGTACCAGGTAAACTTTAAACTGAATGACCAGGTAAACTTTAAACTATCTATGACAAGAGAAGTGAGAAGTGGATAAAATCCAGGAAAATCCACTTGAAAACTCTCAAGCTTACCAATTTTTACCTCTTATGCTGGGACAGTAATCCTAATTGGCATGCATGAAGCTCTGGGTTAGAATCTTAGTGTGCACACAAACATATGCACAGCTTTTATTTTCTATTTGTAGTAGCAATTCTTGCATATTTATTAGAAAACAACTTGAGTCTAAAAAGAAAAACTTGTCAAATGATAGGAATTTTCAACTTACAAAGGGGAAGTGATTGACCTTTCCTCATAATCGAAGCCACATTAACCTTTTAAGATAATCAAAAAGAATAAAGAAGAGGTGGGAAAAACAAAGAAAATATCTCATTTCAAGCTATCGGTAAGAAAAAAAAAAAGAATGTCAGATACAACAACTATACATAGAAACTTACTCGGTATTTAACCGCCCAGCATGGTTACCAGATCCTTCGATGGTCAAGGTGTTTATTATGATTTTAACTGCTCAAAGGGGAGAGAATGAATGACTAGGATTTTGAAAATTACCTACTAATGTAAAAGCTTCCTAAAGTTAAATTCCTAAATTTAAAAGCTTTCTGTTTAACAGAACAACAGTGCCCCCTGTTAGACCCTATAGGGTAGCAAATAAGAAGCACAGTGAGGGAAACGGGTTACCTCTTTTAGAAAGCTGGTAAGTAAGATCCCATCGATCACCCAAAATTATAAGACATTTCCAAAGTTATTGTTCACTCTTCAGAACTTTACGATAAGACCCTCTTCCTGAAGACACCACATACTTGAGTCATAGAACATGACATTATTAAGCTGAAAATGGCCTGAAACCTTCACCCTTACTGATAAGTAGTAGTGTTCATAATGCTGGAAGGTGGCATGCCAAGAAGCAGAGTAAGTCTGTCTTTCCCAGCTGTAAAGTCTCTGAGCTATATTAAAGACCAGACTGGCAAAATGTGTCCATTCATTGGTGGACAAGTGGGTCCAACATCATGGGAGTAACTGCCACTTTCTGATTGGATATAAGGTAGCTCCACAAGATGCAACCCTAACCTGGCATTATAGTTAAGTCAAGAGCCTGTAGCCAAATAGGACCTACGCCCTGAGAACTTAACACTATTATTCAGCTCAATGGACATAGTAATAAATTGACTTCTAATGACTTATCTTTAAACACATTTGCTAATTTATCTCTCAAACCTCATCAGAGAAGGTTACCCTTCAAAGACTGAGAATTACACAGAGACATTCAACTAGTCGACATATAGATAATAAAAGACTAAGATGCTAATTTTAAATTATCATACATATATATATACATATATATGTATACACACACACACACACACACACATATATATATCACATCTATCTTTCCGAAGCCTCAGGAGTAATTGGGGAAAAGGAGGCAAAAGATGAAGAGAGAGACCTAGTAGGTCATTGCAAGTAAAAAGACTCTTCTCGACACAGCATGACAGTCACACATATGAACTTACAGTATGCACAGATCTTTTGCATACAGTATGCACAGATCTTTTTACAGTATGCTCAAGTCCGACCATACATCTTGAAACAAGAGATCTGGGAACAAAGTGCCACCCAAACCAGACTTGGAAATGTTGGCCATTGATAAATGCTGGGGGAGGGAGGGATGATTCACGTTTCTTTAAGAGCATTGCCCCTGAGCAACTTCACTACACATATTCAAAAATATACAGGCAAAGGTTGTACTTGAAAGGTGGCCAAAAGCAAATCAAGATATAAAGTTGGGTAAGTAGGAAAGGTGGGTGAACCTAGGAGGACCCTGGAGAGGTGAATATGGTAGAGGACAATGTTTGAAATTTTCAATGAACTAATAAATATCTTAATTTTTACTTTTTGGATTCTACTATATTTTGTGGGTGAGTGGATATGGTGCTCATGTACTATGCAAGAATTCATTCACTATTAATTTACTATTATTTCATTATTTAGTCCTCCCCGTTCTGCCTCTGATTCTGCCCCTATCTGTCTCTATGTTTCTCTCTCTCTGTCTGTCTCTGTCTCTCTGTCTCTCTCTGCCTCTGTCTATGTCTGTCTCTGTCTGTCTCTGTCTCTGTCTCTCTCTCTCTGTCTGTCTCTCTCCTTGCCTCCCTCTCTATGATGAACTTAGGCTGTGTTATGATACTTGTGTGCATGCACATATACATGGGTACAGTTCAGGCATCTTTCTCTGTTGATCCCTGACCTCTTATTCTTTTGAGACACAGTCTTAACTGAACCTGAGTCTCACTATTCTCGTTGACTTGCTGGCCAGCTAAATCCCAGCTTCTACATTTTCCCCATCCACTGTCTGATTACCAGAAAATCAGCCTTCATGTACATTCTGGGGATTCTTACCCTGGTCTTAACGATTACATAGCAGGTGTTTTAACTCAATGCACATCTCCCCAGTCTCCATCTCCTTTTAAAGGTGAACCACAGTCCTTGGTTATGAGATTAGCATATGGCAGTAGGACTGGGCTGGACTCATGTCTAGAATCCAGACTCCTTGAATTAAGCTATGAAAAAAACTAGAGATACAAGTTTTTCTATTTAGGATTATCTAAGCTGACCATAGTTTATGAATAAAGTGCTTATCTGCTAGGTTTATATACACATAAAATTTGAAAATAGAACATTTGTGTATTTCTACTACCTGTAAAATAGTACAAAATGCTAATAAATTTAAATTTCCCTTTCTCTTTTGTTCATTGGACATTTTTTAATCAATAACTTATACTTCTTTCCTTCTTTTACAGAATATTGTGCTTCATAAAATATTGATATAAGTGTATTAATTCTTTTCACTATTATCTTTCCAATATATTTCATGTTTTATATAATCTGTCCAGATTTTTCTTTGTGATTCCTTTGATACAATTTATTCTCTTTTTTTAAAGATTTATTTATTTATTATATGTAAGTGGACTGTAGCTGTCTTCAGACACACCAGAAGAGGGTGTCAGATTTCATTACTGATGGTTGCAAGCCACCATGTGGTTGCTGAGATTTGATCTCAGGACCTTTGGAAAAACAGTTGGTGCTCTTAACCACTGAACCATCTCTCCAGCCCCGATAGAATCTATTCTTAAAAACCATGTTCTTATCAGATTAGAGGTGGCATTACTACTGTATTGAAGCAGTCATGAAGAGACTGAGTGGGAGGAGCAAGAGTCCCATGCTATCCTATCTACAAAGTGAATCTTATCGTGAAAGAAAAGAGATGAGGGAGAAGCTAAGAAGAGGAAAATAGAGAGTGATAGGCCATGAAATGGAAGGAGTGTAGCGGGGTACAGAAGACAGAGAAGACTGAGAAACTCATTGGTTTCTTCATTTGAGTTTATAGCTACCTACATGTGTTTGCTTTTCTAAAAACCTGGCTCTAAAACCTTGGACATGCTAAGAAAATGACGAATCTATCCCTGAACAATGTGTCCAAGTTATATTTTAGATGGCAATAATTTTGTTTAATTAAGCGTAGGTCAATTCTCTAGCTGGAGGCCATGCACATGCTCATGGTCTGTACTCCCCCTACAGGCCATGTTGATTTTTTTGATGGTCTATGTTATCACTGAAGACCACAGAGCCATGGACCACCTGGAGCCATGTCCATAGAACAGGCTGCCACTGTGGCCCATATTGGTGTTTATTGCCCATGTAATGGACATGTTAGGTCATGTTAGGGTCCATAGTCTGTGCTGCTGAGGAGGGACATGAGGGTGTCCCTATCTCATGCTGTGGAAAGGGCCACTTCCTGTCCTTGATCTGTGCTGCTGTGAGAGAGGTATGAGGCCCACGGTACCAGAGGAAACCATGTCCTCTGTGGTTTCCATGTCCTCATGTCTTTCCATGGTCTGTGATAGCACCAAAGGTCATGTGGATGTCATAGTCTCTGTTGCCACCTGAAGCCATGGTGATGTCTGTGGGCTGGGCTGCCTTTAGAGATCATATTGGGTACTGGGGTCCCCAAGACCCATGTTACCCAAGAAGTCTTGCTGATGCTGGTGGCCTGTGCTGTTACCTAGGGCTATGATGGTATTTCAGGCCAGTGCTTCTGTAGAGGGCCCTGTGAATGACTGTAGTCTGTTCTGCCACAGGAGACCAGGCTGGCATCCACAGAATGGGCTGATATCAAAAAAAACAAAAAAACAAAAAAACGAAAAAACAAAAACAAAAACAAAAAAAACACTTAGATCTGTGATCTGATCTGTGCTTCTGCTGACTATAAAGGGCAAATGAAATTCTTATACAGAGGTATTGATGACTGCAGACTCACAGTTGAGAAAGGGTGATATAGAAGGTTTCTATGACAATTTCTAGCCCCATCTCACCCCTCTCCGAAAAGTAACAGCCTAGATAGGAAGCCATCCAAAAGAACTCTTAAAAATTTTGATAAAAATCACAGAAGGTGGAGGGAGGGAGGGTCCTGGGAAGGAGAGAGGATGGGAGGAGTAAAAGAGGTGGCAAAATCAGGTATGGGAAAGGACAGAAGAAAAGTACAGAGGGTCAGGAAATCAAATAAAAATATGTAGTCATGGGGGGGGGTGAGGAACTGGGGGTAGCCACTAGAAACTCCCAGATGCCAAGGAAGCTAGAGGCTCCCAGGACCCAAAAGGGATGATTTCAGCTGAAATATGCAATAAAGGAGAGATGTAACCTATAGAGACTACCTCCAATAGACACACGCGACATCCAGTAGAGGGATGGGGTCACCCATCCGTCTCAATATTTTTAACCCAGAAATGTTCCTGTCCAAAGGAAAAACAGGGAAAAAATATGGAACCAAGACTGAAGGAAAGTCCATCCAGAGATCACTCTTCCTCAGGATCCATCCCATCTTTAGACACCAAATCCTGACACTATTGCGGATGCCAAGAAGTACTTGCTGACAGGAGACTGGTATGGCTGTTTCCTGTGAGGTTCTACTAGCACCTGACCGATGCAGGTACCTACAGCCAACTATTGGCCTGAGCCCAGTGACCCTAATGGGAAAGCTAGGAAGAACTAAAGGGGCTGAAGAGGATTGCAACCCCATAGGAAGAACAATATCAATTAATCAGACCACCCGGAACTCCCAGAGACTAATCCATCAACGAAAGAGTACACATGGAGGGACCGTGGTTCTAGATACATATGTATGAGAGGGTAGCCTTGTCTGGCATTGAAGGGAAGGGAGGCCCTTGGTCCTGTGAAGGTTTGATGCCCCAGCAAAGGGTTATTCTAAAGAGGGGAGGGAGGAGTAGGTGGAGGAGCATCCTCATAGATGAAAAATAGAGGGGGAAGAGAGGGGATGGAATTGGGAGTTGTGGAGGGGTAACCAGGAAGGGGGATATCATTTGAAATGTAAATGAATAACATGATTAAAACATGTTCTTTGATAAGAATGCTAAAGTGAGGCTCTCCACAATTGTTGGTTTCTGTCCAGGGTCGAGGTGGGGAAAGAATCAGGGTTTTTGTTTGTTTGTTTTTTATTTTTAGGAGCTACTTAATGGGAGTTTATTTGTTTTTATTATTTTCTCCTTGTTTTATAGGGGCCTGGAATTCACAAGGGTAAAGAGGCAACCTTGGGATGACTGGGAAGTGAATGTAATTAGGGTATATTGCGTAAAATTACCAAATACTATATTCTGAGAAAACATACCAGGGATGGGTTAACTACTTCTAAGTTGTTGGCCATAAAGATTTTATTGATCTACTACTACACATACAGGCTATTATTATCTTTGCTTATTACCCTCCCCAACTTGAAAACAAGACCAAAGTACTGAAAGACCATATACTTGAATCGTATAGAAATATAGACATAGAGAAATCAAGCTGCTACAGAGCTGGAAGCTTCATTCCTTCTGGGTAGCATCATGGTGCCAGAAGTTGTTATGCAAGTTACTAAAGGAGACTTTAATCATAAATCCACCCAGTGGCAGACCCTGTGAACTACAGTAGCAGCCCGTCTACAAGATATGGCTTAACAGTGCACTAGTGGCATTAATGATGTAAAAATGATCAACAGCACCATTAGTTTGAAAGCCTGCTCAGAAATATGGAACCCAAACATAGCTGGCACAGTCAACAAGGCCAAGAATCTGTGACTAGCCAGGGTGTGAGCCAAAAGGGAAAACTACTACTCTTATTTTTGCTAAATTGGCATACCAATATCACCACTTTTTCTGCTTTACCTGAAGATCAAAGCACTACTCAACACTCTTGCTCATCTGAGAAATCTCTTCTTATACTATATGATAATTAACACAGAGACCCTTGACCCTAGTCAATATGCAAGGAATATTGAATGCTCGGAATGCTCAGCTTCAAAGGGAAAGTCTATACAATAACCAAACATGCCAAGGCTCAGGAATCTATATGGACAAGAGATAGAAAGATAGCAAGAACTATACACAGTGGGCAACGTCATAAGCACAGTGTTTTCCACAGAGAGAAGGATGGTGCACCTACAGCAGACAGTGATTGTGACAGCATATATATGTTCATGCATAAGATTGACAAAATTACCAGCACAGAGAAGGGAAGGTAAATGCAAAGGCACACTACTAATCAAGTAACTATGGAAATTTGATTGCTGCTAGTAGAGGGGAAGTCAGTTTTCTTCAAGGATGTGAGAGTTGTATGAGTCAGACTCCAGAGCAAACAGCATGCCCAGCAGCAGTTAGCCAATACAAATGGGACATGATGCATTTGAGGATTTCAGGAGGAACGTGAGTCTGGGTGCATAGGAGGTGGAGCAATATATAGCAGACAGAGTTAGGCATGGGGATAAATATGATTTGTGCACAGTATATAAAAATCCAAATTTATAAGAAGAACATCATTAACAAAGAATTTTACATGTGACATTTTTGAAAAATTTTTACTCATTTCATACAAATAACAAAATTACTAAATATTTAAACTGAAACTCTATCCCACTGCTCTCAAAAAATGCTTTCTTCAGTTGATATTAGTTTTTTGATCAAAAGTCTGTATGGCAATGACTCTTCTACATGTGCTTCCTTGGCTAAGGTGTCACTCCTAACCTCATTTTTCCTCAGAGGAAGAAACAGAAGAATAGTTTATCTTCAGTTTTGACTGTTCCATTCTCAACTCTTCCAAATAAACTGTGAGTATGTCATTTCTGCTTGAATGCCCTGTCTGCTGATCGGATCCTCTAGCTTTCTCTCACCCTCCAAGCCTGGCATGACTTCACTCTGCTCTGCCGTACTGCCTTCTAGTCTTTGGCCGAGCAGTTTGCATGGTCTTTAAATGCAAGTAAAACTGATAACCACCTTTCCCGACTTTTCCCCACTGGCCATCTCGTCTACCAAGATGTACAGGGTTTAGAACAAGTGTCCGCAGCCAACAACCTGTGTCTGACTCTCCACAAGCCCAATTCTGTTGCTAGACATGGCCATCCTTTAGACACACTCTCACTATTTGTGGCTCTGACCTTCGTCATCAGGATACACATCCCGCCTGGGTCCCTCTCTCACCATTTCGACTGTCCTTACCCTGAAAAGTCAGTCTTTCATGTGGACAATGCCTGGTCTGTTCTAGGGTCTGCCTCGCTGTTCCTTTATTCTCTCTTCTGCAGACTTATCAACCTGCTCTGTCCTCATGTCCTTGGTTGCTCTGGCTCTTTCCTCTATTCATAAAGGTTGAAAGTAAAGTAAAGACCTCTTACTATTCTGAAAGAAGACAAAGAATACAGAGTTAAAGCTATTTTAATTTTAAATTATTGATTTTGGTTTGCACACACACACACACACACACACACACACACACACACGAGCGCTTGCATGCATATGTTTCTGTTTGCAGGTGCACACTTGCACACGTGCACTCAAAACATGTCTCACATTTCCAGAGAGATGGCTTTCTCTTCCCACTAACTGGATTCCAGGCCCTGAACTCTGGACAGCAGTGTTGGTGAGAAGTGTTTTCATCATCTGAGCCACAGGGTCAGCTAGTCTTTTTGTTTTGCGTTGTTTTGGATAAGGAACATAAAAATTGTATTAGCACTAACTTCTATAGAATGGATAAAGTTCAAGTTACCTTGATATTCTGTTTTTGATGGTTCATACATAGCATGTTTCCCGCCCAGTGTCCGTATTTCTGCTGTCATGCCATCTGTATTCTGTTAGTGTATTATCCCGTCTTTGACCCCTTCCATTCTTCTTTAAAACCTCTTTTCCAATATCATTGGCCATTTCTAATTTTACATCTATACCTCCACCCTGTGTGTTTGTAAAAATTAAAATCCACATATGACTGCAGAATTTATGTTTTTTGGGTTTAAGTTTCCTTATTTAATTAAGATGTAAATATAGGTAGGATCCATTCCTCAGCTTGTCAAATGATGCAGAAATAAACATTAATTTGCATAAAAGTATCTATTGTACAATTTAAGAGCATGGTGCATCCTAGAAACTCACCTTGACATACTGCACATATTTTCTTTATTAATAGACACTTTGATTACATTATATTACCTACCTATTAAGCATCACCTGGCTCTTTCAACAGAATACATTCTATATGTCTCTCTTTCATTGTATTACAATGCTCCAGTCATGTAGTATGAATTGGATTGAGCCTACAGTGAACTGCTCAGGTGGGCACTGATTCCTTTAAACTAGGCAATGTGTCTCATTCTGCAAACTCCTATCAGGAATCAACTAACTAGGCTCCAGTCCCACTCAGAACATCATTCACCTGACACTGAAAGAAAGATAGGCAGGTAAGAAGGTTGGTTTAAAATGGCTTGTCATGCTGAGGTTAGGAAACATGTCCCATCATCACTTCTGGAATGGTGATATGAGAAGAGAGGCTCTGAATTGATTATAAGGTTAGAATTCAAATCTATAGCAGGATCACTGTTTAGAGACAAAGGATATATAATCTATGGAAATGTGGGCCATGGGAAGGAATTTAGCTTTTAATTAGCATCAGAAACTCATTATTAGCAAAAGGTAACTCAGGTATTTAAATCACTTCACCAATTGACCAAAACATCCCTTAAGACTTTGCACCAGAGATAAATTCAATTTGGACTCCAAAATGTCAGTCAGTGCTAGTTAGTTGATTCCTGACGTAATTATAGGAGTTTGCAGGATGAGTCAGTTAAACCTGTGTGTCAGGTGAGTGCTGCCTGTCATGTTTACCTCTGTGAGGAAGGAGGGAGAAGGAAGACTGTGCTTGGCAATGCTTCAGTCCCTTCTTGTTTGTGTTCAGTTGCGCTTGCATCTCCATGGTTCATAAGTTTCTGCCCCCACAAGTTGCTTGTGGTTTCTGGATACTTTTGTCTGGCATTCTGCCAAGATCTCAGTCTGGTTTAGTGAACTTTGGCTTCCCAAGTGGCTCTCAACACTGGTTTTGTTCTTCTGTTTTGGCACAGATTCTTATTCTCCATTATATCTACTGCAAACCTCTGCTTCAGATTCCGTCTGGCAGAACCTTCCTATCTGAATATTCCCGCTCCTTCTTGCGGCGCATTCTAGGACTCAAGCACAATGAATCAATTATGAAGTTCTGGCATTGTATCAGGCACTTTGTTAAGGATCTGTACAAGATGTAGTCCCTTGACACAATAGGAAATAAATGATAATAATTAATGCAATTAAAATAATTGACTTCAAATCATCAGAGAGATATGTTTGTCATAATTCTTTCACTATGAAGACCTACTATGCTTTCTGTGGCTTATGGTTTAGTACAAGTGAGAATTAGAACTGATAATATGAATCTTACTTTGATCTCTTGTATTTAAAAATCATCATGCTCCCGACAGCCAAAGATTTTCTCAGTTTATAACAGGTCAGATTATTCTTAAATCAGTTATTAGCCATCTCTAAAAGTCCTAAAATTGGTTTGTATATTAATTTTTATAAGGTCATCCAAAGACCGCTCCACCTAGGTATCCATCTCATCTGCAGACACCAAACCCAAATACTACTGCTAATGCCGAGAAGTGCTTGCTGACAGATGCTTTGTAGAGATATTCCTTGAGAGACTCTGCCAGAGCCTGACTAATACAGATGTGGATGCTTGCAGCCAACCATCAGACTGAGCACAAGGTCCACAATAGAAGAGTTAGGGGACAGACTGAAGGAGAAGAGGATTTCATCCCCATAGGAAGAACAACAATATCAAACAACTAGATCCCAAAGCTCCCAAGGACTAAACCTCCAACCGAAGAGTGCACATGGAGGGACCCAAGTCTCCAATGGGATATGTAGCAGAAGATTGCCTTATTTGGCATTAATGGGAGGAGAAGCACTGGGTCCTGTGGAGGTTCAATGCCCCAGCATTGGGGAATGCTAGGGTGGGGAGGTATGAGTGGGTGGTTGGGTGGGGGAACAACCTCATAGAAGCAAGAGGGACAGAGGAGGGGGATAGGGTGTTTGTAGAGGGAAAAACAGGAAGGGGGGCCAACATTTGAAATGTAAATACATAAAATAACCAATTAAACAAACAAACAAATAAATAAATAAGTAAAGGAAATACACCTTAAAAGGAATGTGTTATTAGTTTTATACAGTTCTGTCATTACTTTTAGTTCCCAAAACACCTATCAACCCAATCCTGTGGCACTATCAGCCAACATGTCAGGATCTGTAGATGTAGGATGTGCGATAATGTGTGGCTACATCTCTCTGAGCTTACCTAAACATAAATTTACCAAATTTCACCAACAAAACTCTACTTTGTGAGCCCTGCCTGAAAATGGACTTCAATAAAGGCCAATCTCACACAACCTATAATCCTCTGACTCCTTTTTCCAATGTGCTATGCTGTAATACGTAAGCTAATAGTTCTATATTCCTTTTTTTCTATTTTTAAAATTCTCATTTTTCACATATAGCTTATGGTGCAGACATTTGAAAATATTGATACCACAGGCAATCCCGTTTACTTATCATGATTTTTCTTTGAATTCCTTATGCACTTTCTTACCCTAAATTTACATGTTAGTCATGCCTTACTCTTCTTCTACGGCTCATGTGAAAGCTTCCTGAAGCTAACTTTGCTTTGTGATATAGACTGGTTAACAACATGTTAATGTTTTTAAATTTGAAAATAGTTTTTTTCTCTCATTCCATCCATTCAAAACACAGTTTCTCTTCCCGCCACTCCTAGATTTCCTCAACTTCTACTCTCCACTCCCAAATCCATGTCCTCTTTAATTCCTCTTCAGAAAAAAAAATAGTTCTACAATAGAAGAAAGCCAGTATAGACAAAGCAAGATACACGAAGACAAGGTGAACGCCTTCATATTGTGGCTGGCCAAGGAAACCCAATAAAGGGAAAGGAGTCTCATATTTAAAAAATAGTTTTGAAGGTGGAGGGATAGATTAGCAACATGAGCTGCTCTTCTAGAAGACCCGGGTTCTTTTCCCAGCATGCATGGCAGCTCCCAACAATCTATAACGTCATTTCCATTAGGTCGTACTTCCTTTACTGGACTCTGTGGGTACTGTATCCACATGGTAACCAGATAAAACACTATATGCATGAAATAAAAATAAAAATGTAAAATAAAAGCACTTCTTTGTATGTCTGTATGTATTAGTGTGCTATAATATTTCTTTTGAGAACCAAACCTATATTCCACCAAAACACACTAAAATAAAATCTTTTAGAAAACGGTAATGCTCGCCCTGTCTATGTCATGAAGGAACCTGTTCACTAAATCACAGAGGTTTATATTACCTAAAATAAATACAGCAACTTTGTTGCACAAATTAACTACTCACCATAACACTCTATTATTATTCCATGCTAAATTTCATCTCTAATATGCTTAAACTGTCGGTGTGCTAACCTTCAATTTTATATTTCTATTTTACTGAAACTGTGCAGTAGAAATCATCTTTAAACATTTTAGGAAAACAAGCCTAACAAAGTCAGTGACAATTTATGTTAATTCTTTTTTGAAAAGGATAGTACTTTTTAACATGTTAAGTACATGAATTCTTATTGTAACCTTTATGCTATAAAATTTCAATATCTAAATATCCATTAAGAAGGGAGAAATGAAACAACTGATTGTCTATGCATAACATTCAAGAAATTTCATGAAGATCTCTTTTCTTAAAATGCGTCACGGTGATTCTAAATTAGTGAAGTGTACAAGACTATAAATTGTGGCATTCTACCATCAGAACTCCTACTAGCTAAAGAGCCAAGTTTTCTAAACAACAAGGACGATGTAATGGAAAAACTCAAACCTAATGTCAAGGAGACAACAGAGCTATTCAATTTACCTCCCTGAAGCTTCACAGTTCAGTAACCATTCTTCCTAAGAAGGCTTGCAATTCTAAAATGCAAAACCATTAACCAAGAGAAGAGGCAGAGATGCCTTCCTTGTTAGGGGAAGTGAATTCTCAGATGGCACAAAACACTGTGGACTAGTTCATCAGAAGTAGCATGGAGCTGGAATATGCAGCTCCCCCTAGCTTCCTGTGGTGTTCCGGCAGTAATTGAGCACTGGGACCTGGTGATACCCCTGAAACTCAGTCAAAGAATAAGAAGGAGAGTTGCCTCACTCCCTCAAGGAAACACTCAGGGCTGCTGATGGCATAGATGACTAGAGAAATTTGAATAACTGTTTGGTCAACATTAAATCTTTTGTATCAATCCTTGATATAATTCCTATTTTATATCAATTGTATTCATCTTGTACCTCTCCCAGCCAAGTTAAATATTTAAAACATGAGTATAAAATGTTGGAAGCAACATGACTGAAATCTTAGCATCAAATGCAATATAATGTGGAAGGAAGCTGAACTACTAAGACAAACCTTCCTGCATTTGAAAATCATTTTCTAATAGTCCTATAATCTAACAAGCAATCAAATCTAATACAGTTTTCAAAAGCAAACTGCTAAATGAATGGATTTAATTTATAATAACTTACAATTCTTTTATTCTGAATACTCCTAGAAATTCTACAGATCCTGTATTTACAAGTCTGTTCTTGCCATTCAAAATAAACAGCACACTGACTGAGTTTGCTAACATATTTTGGATATTCAGATTTTACCCTAAATCTTTTACAATATTCAACAAGCAATCCATTTATATTGCCTAAACCATTTTGTACAATGCAAATAAACAAAACAATTCCTCAAGCAAAAGATAAATCTAATATCTGATATTTCGTCAACACTGGTCATCAGTAGTCTCATTGACACTATCAGTAACTTAAAATTTAGAATAAACTTGAACAATATAACAGCTCCTGACATTGATGGAGCCAAATCTCTGACTGTATGGAAGACAATCGCCACCCAAAAGAGAAGAGGTTTAAACTAAATGTTTAAGCTCTTTGGATACTTTGAAGATCAACACATTTTGCATTAAATAACTTTATTTTTATATGTTTTCAAAATTTATATATATATAGATTTTCATTTATAATTATAAAAATTGAATGAGTAAATAAAGCATTTAATAATCAAACACTTAGAGAAAAATTCAATATTTGAGCATAGCAGAGTTTTAGCTTATTTATGCTTTCCTGATTGTATTTATATGGCATTTAATTTCCAAAGTTGAATTACCTATAAAACTAAACACTTCTGTAATGTTCAATGCAGACAGGAAAAAGTGTTTTTCTAAATAAGTTTCTGATGATGTTATTTCCCAGAGTCAACCTCATTCATGTGCCAATGTAAAAACCAAAGCGTGATTTTGAAGGATGATATGATTATGCACAGTAAATACTTTAATCAGTAGCATCATTTTCTGTACTTTCTATATGCCTTCATACTTTCATAAGTATGTACATAATTTGCTAAGACCCAGTATTTAAAATATTAAATGTTTTGAATAGTATAATACAAAGTTATAATACACTATATCTACTCCAGGGGTCTTTAACATCCAAACACTTTTTATCACGAGTAAATCTTGCTTCTTTTTGTCAGCTTCTTTGTTTAATCATGTATTGTTCAACCCAGCACCAATAGTCAAAGGGGAATCCAGAACCACTAAAAACAAATGGGCTAGAGGTCCCTCTCATGGTCTTGGTCTTGAGTCCTTCCTCAGTATTGCTGCCCTCTCCCAGAGAGGGTCTCATCTCAGAGGTAGTGTTCGACACTGTATTACCTAAGGTAGCCAAACTCTATTCTCTTACTGAACAGGATTTCCACCTTGGCAAACATATCCTACTATCCCTATGTGTTTCTTCCTTTGCTTTTTATAATTAAATAATTCAAACACAACAGACATTTCTGTGGTTGTGGAGAAGCTTACATTTTCTATGTGGTAGAAAAAGAATAACAAAGTAATAATTTGCCCAATTCTATATTTTCCCATAGTTAGAATAAATTCATCAAACTATATAAGGAATTTATCCAGAGGACTGAGTGCATCTATGGGGTTAAGGAAAGGAGATCTGAGGAAAACTGAGAGAAATTGTCGGCACTTCTTGAGTAAAGGGAATAAACATGGCAGCCAGGTCAAGAGCACCATGAGTGGAAAATGTCACAGTTTGATTTTGATGAAATCCCCATGGCCCCAGAGTTGATCTATAGATCCAGGAGATAGAGGAGTAAATATAGGAAAAAAATGAAAAACATTAAACAATGTGAAGCCAAATTGAAAATTTATTTCTTAAAATAATCTATCTAGCATCAGGATCCTGTTTCAAGGGGTATGTGAGAAGCACTAAGGGGGTTTGTAGCAGCCTTTAAGGACAGCCAAGATCTAGTAACACTTTCCTTCCATACTAGAAATCTGGCACTCTTCAGGTGCCCAGCTTCTTTCAGGGTTAAAAAAAAGACACGCCCTGGTCCCAGAAGCACAGTGGATAGAAGGCTGTGGTGGCAGAGGACATGACCATATTTGATAGCACTAAAGCCAACTGCAGTTAGGATGGTTTCATGTCTGAGATGTAACAGTATTGAACAAAGCCACTTTTAGTGATCTTTGTATCTCTTTCTTACTCACTCCTAAAATGAACTTCCCATTCCAAGAGTCAGTCTTCAAACTCACTTTTCATAGGCACTCCCAATTGGTAGCTCCTTGAAGAATCTGTTTCCTGGGTACCCTTTTTGACAAAAACAAAAACAAGGACAAAAACAAAAACAAAAACAAAACAAAAACCAAGAAAAAAAAAAGCCCACTATGGTTCTTTAAAAAAAACTCTCTAACAATATGGAAATAACTTAAAACACATAATATCTATTAGTATTTCTCAATTTATTAATGTGGGAAAGATATTTTGTTTTGTTTTCTATTTGAAATGTTGACACTGAAAGGCTTTCTGTTCACTGATGATTATTCAACAGGAAATATTTACCTTAAAATACTATTACATAACAGTGTATCCTGCTGCACATATTATTATATTATTTACTTATCAATGTATCTTTTCAGAGGATCTTGTTCTTGTTGTTGATAAAAATAATATAATATAACTTGTATAATTTATATTATACTATAATTTACTTTGGGTTTGGAACCATGCCTGGAAATGTCAGGACCCCCCCCCCCCCGCATTCTGTGAGTCTATCTGTCTCTCCCTCTTTCAAATTTTACTTTACTTTTTTAATGTAAACCTTTTTGTTTTCAATATATCCTGACAAGTTTTACCCTCCCTCCTCTCCTACCAGTCCCCATACTTCTCTCTCCCCAAGATCTACTCCTTTGTTTCCCATCAGAAAAGTAAGGCTTCGCAGGGATATCAACCAACCACAGCATAAAAAGATGCAATTAAAACTAGGCAGAAATCCTCATACCAAGGCTGGACCAGGCAACCCAGTTGGAGGAATGGGGTCTCAATAGAAGTTAAAAGAGGTAGAGATGCACCCTTTCCAGTGTTAGGTATTGCACAAGAATACCAAATTAACAATTATAAAATATATGCAGAGGACCTAGGTCAGACCCTTGCAGGCTCTTCAATGGAAGGCTAGTAACAAAAATACCCCAGATGTAGTGCCGAGCTCTCTCATAAGTAATTTTACTCTTCACCACATCCTATTAAAGTAAAAGTTATTACCACCTACATTTCACACCTTAGAAAAGAGATATTGAAGGAGCTTAGAAATTGCAACACAGATTATGAAATGACTCTCAAAATATATTCTTAAATTATTTCTTATAGCAATAGAAACATCATTTTTGTGATCTGATGGTCATCCAAAATGAATGAATGAATAAATGAATGAATAAATGAATGAATGAATGAATAATAGTATATTTTCTTCCATGCTTCTTATTACTTATGTCTTAAGGGTGAGGTCTATTTTCACCATGTGCCATTAAAATAAAAGAAGGTATGCCTCTTTGATATTTCTATTCTCTTGCTTCCAAGAATGGGAGTATGGGAAGGTGTCACCTTGGATCATTATAGAACAGTAAATCTACAGTCTGCTAGGCTCTGTAAACCAGTACTTTAGATCCTCCCTTTTAATAAGGATATGTTCAAAGAAGGACCCCCTCTTTGGAGATATAAGTCTCACATTATTTATACATAGTATATTTCCTCCAGTACATGTTAGTTAAATCTGTGCCTTATTTACTAAGTAGATCATGGTAGAAATGACACTAGAATAGTCCAGTAATGATACCTGAAAACTCTGTCAAGAAAACAAAAGGCCAGGCAGCCTGATTTCACCACCTTGAAACTGGTGCCCAACCTAAGGAGTTCCTCACTGATAAAGGACCATAGGAGAAGCACAGGGCCATGTAAAGGAGAATTAGAATTAGAAGCTGGTATCAGTACGAAAGCTGGGAGTCGAGACTCAGGACTTCTGCGGATTTGGGATACACTCAAATCAGCAGAGAAAAAGATGTGAAATAGATATTGTTCTTCCTCACTGAGGCCTGCCAGCACACCTGCATTTTAATCAGGTGGGCATGTTACACTGTAACAACGTGCTAGCTAGGGGCTACTACATTGTAACTAGATGGTATTGTTTTCCCCACTGAGCTATAGGATGAGCATCTCTTATATATCTGGTATTAGCCAAGTGTCCACACTGCAGTAAGCAGTTATATTTGAAGTGATGTAACTTAGTTTCTATATTTGGCTCTCAGGAGCATGATTTTGGAGAATTGGGGAGAGAAATCAGAGAGATGTTTCTTTGTGGAAACACATATATTTTTATCCCAAATAACTAGCACAATGTTCTATATCCTAAGATAAGAATTTTTTCGTTTGTTACTGACTAACTGCACACATCTAGAATAGGTTTCCTTTAAGTCAGTACTTTCAACCCTTTTCTCCATTTCGGTTACAAATATCAACCCACCAAAACTTCATTACAGTTTAATGTTTAACTTTTCTACATTTCCACCTTGATGTTGCCTATTTGTGGAGCCCATTCCTCTAACTGGACTGCCTTGTCTGGCCTTAGTGGGAGAAGAAACAACAAGCTCTACAGAGACCTGATGTGCTAGAGCCAGGTCATATGAGGTGATTCACCCCTAGAGGAGAAGAGGAAGGGGCATAGGGGAAGGGATTCTGTGAGGGGGAACTGGGAGGAGAGGGGGGACCAGAGATAAAACAACCTAAGTATAACATTGCTTGAGGCAGGACACACCAGGGCTCCAACAGTACCCAAGAGGAGGGCAGCACATCAGCAATCTGTACCAGGGGAAACCCAGTCATTCAGTGTTGTGGAAATAGCCTTACAGGCTCCAAGGAGGTTGAAGCACCATCCAGTAACAACAAGACCAACTAACACCAGTGAGAACTAGATGGCAAATGGCAAACGCAGGAATGTTATTAACAGAAATCAAGGCAATATGGCAGCATCTGAACCCAATTCTCCATTAACAGCAAGTCCTGGATACCCCATCACACCAGTAAAACAAGACTTGGATTTAAAATCACTGGTCATGATGCTGGTATAGGAACACATGAAGGACATACTTAAAGACATTCAGAAGAAAATGGATCAAAAGTTAGAAGCCCTTACAAAGGAAATACAAAAATCATTGAAAGAAATTCAGGAGAATACAAAAGCCAATAGGAGGAAACACAAAAAATCACTTAAAGAAATACAGCAGAACTTTGGTCAACAGGCTGAGGTCATGAAAGAGGAAACACAAAAATCTTTTAAAAATTACAGGAAAACCATGAATAAAATTGAAGATCCAGAAATAAATCCACACACCTATGGTCACTTGATCTTCGACAAAGGAGCCAAAAACATCCAGTGGAAAAAAGATAGCCTTTTCAACAAATGGTGCTGGTTCAATTGGAGGTCAGCATGCAGAAGAATACGAATTGATCCATTCTTATCTCCGTGTACTAAACTTCACTCCAAGTGTATCAAGGACCTCCATGTAAAACCAGACACACTGAAACTAATAGAAAAGAAACTGGGGAAGACCCTTGAGGACATGGGCACAGGGGAAAAGTTCCTGAACAGATCACCAATAGCTTATGCTCTAAGATCAAGAATTGACAAATGGGACCTCATAAAATTACAAAGTTTCTGTAAGGCAAAGGATACAGTTAAAAGGACAAAATGGCAACCATCAAATTGGGAAAGGATATTCACCAACCCTACATCTGATAGAGGGCTAATATCCAATATATACAAAGAACTCAAGAAGTTAGACCCCAGGGAACCAAATAACCCTATTAAAAATGGGGTACAGATCTAAGCAAGGAATTTTCACCTGAAGAAATTCGAATGGCCGAGAGGCACCTTAAGAAGTGCTCAACATCATTAGTCATTAGGGAAATGCAAATCAAAACAACCCTGAGATTTCACCTTACACCAGTCAGAATGGCTAAGGTTAAAAACTCAGGAGACAGCAGGTGTTGGCGAGGATGTAGAGAAAGAGGAACACTCCTCCACTGCTGGTGGGGCTGTAAGATGGTACAACCACTTTGGAAATCAGTCTGGAGTTTCCTCAGAAAACTGGACATGACACTTCTGGAGGACCCTGCTATACCTCTCCTGGGCATATACCCAAAGGATTCCCCGGCATGCAATAAAGACACATGCTCCATTATGTTCATAGCAGCCTTATTTATAATAGCCAGAAGCTGGAAAGAACCCAAATGTCCCTCAAAGGAGGAATGGATACAGAAAATGTGGTATATTCACACAATGGAATACTACTCAGCAATTAAAAACAATGAATTCACAAAATTTTTAGGCAAATGGTTTGATCTGGAAAATATCATCCTAAGTGAGGTAACCCAATCACAAAAGAATACACATGGAATGCAATTTCTGATAAGTTGATATTAATTAGCCCAGAAGCCCTAAATACCCAAGGCACAAATTGCATAACAAATGACTCCCGTGAAGAAGTATGGAGAGGGTCCTGATCATGGAAAGGATTGATCTAGCATTGGAGGGGAATATAAGGACAGAGAAAAAGGAGGGAGGTGATTGGAGAATGGATGGAGAGAAGAAGGTTTATGGGACATATGGGAGGGGGGATCTGGGAAAGGGGAAGTCATTTGGAATGTAAATAAAGAATATAGAAAATAAAAATATTAAAAAAAAGTCTCTTAAAGAATTACAGGAAAACACAAACAAGCAAGAAAAGGAACTAAGCAAAACCATCCAGGATCTAAAATCAGAACTAGAAACAACTAAGAAAACTCAAAGGGAGACATCTTTGGAGATAGAAAACCTTGGGAAGAAATCAGGCGACATAGATGCAAATATCAACAACAGAATACAAGAGATAGAAGAAAGAATCTCAGATGCTGAAGATACCTTAGAAACCATGGACTCAACAGTTAAAGAAAATGCAAAATGCAAAAAGCTTGTAACACAAAACTTCCAGGAAATCCAGGACACAATGAGAAGACCAAACCTAAGGTTCATGGAAGTTCTACCTCTGTTGAGACTCACTAGCAATTCAAGCCCAGTAAGCATTGAACACATGCCAACCTAGTCCCTTTGACAAGAAGTCCTGCATACCTGATTTCTGCCCCTATTAAATTATATGCTTCCTAGGAGCAGAAACCTTGATTATTTATAGGTTTCTTTTTGGTCATCTTGTATGTTACAGACACATAATAGATATTAAACTGTTTTATTAATTTTTAAAGGGATATAAACAATGTTTCAAATATAGTTTACATTTGTTTTTACTAATTAAAATTATGTTCATGTCTTTGTTTTATTCTTTAATATTTGTTACAATAGCATGCCTCAAAGGTATGATCTGTTTTATACTAGAATTACGAAGTAAAGTAAATGTGGAATACACCAATGTACCTGTTTAGCTTTGCATTATAAACATTTAGAAACTTAGTGAACATTTTCTGACAACACCAGAGACTGTTATATTTCAGTCCATCAAGAAAATGATTGCATATTTTTTCATGTGATGTGATAGACAATCCTAAATCACCAAATTATTTCACTCATCACAATCAAAATACATCCTAAAATGTTCTTTCTTTGGCTTAAAACGATATGTTATAGCCAGTTATAACAGCACAAATTTAAAATCTCAGTGCCTGGGAAGACAAAGCAGTAGGACCAAGCATTCAAGACCATTTTGGGCCAGTTAGCAAGAACTTTTCCTAAAAATGAATTGAGAAATAACCAAAATAAAACAGTTCTACTCATATAACATAGTTACTCTTGGTCCCTAATAGTAATTGATATACTAAGCATAAAAGAAGTGAAAATAAAATTAATGAATGTAAAGCAATGAAATGAAGGCAGTGTATTCAAAGTGTCTTATTCCAGCTACAAAGGCAAAGGGCCTGAATTTGAACTTCTGCTTCACCACAGTGAAGTTGCCATTGATCCAGTTGGAACACACAGGTTCTCTTGTCTTACATGCCATGGCAAATCGCTAATGCTTCAGAACAAGCAGCACTTTGCGAGGCTCAGACATCACATTGATATGCTAATGATTCATAATGAGGCCACAAGACATCAATTATATAAACGAGGCTAGGAACAGAGCCAACACAGGTACACTCTACTAATTTGTTCTGTATTGGCCAAAAGCCAACTGCATGACAAGCCAATGCCCCTAAAGCCATTGGGGCAGGACTCCTGTGTCAGAGAGGGATTGGACATTGCATCCTTGGTGCTCTGTGTGATCTCTCTCTGTCTAAGGCTCCTTTAATGAACCATGCAAGAACACCTAATGAGAAGACATCTAAAAGGTCAGTATGCACACAAACTAGGAAGAATGCAATGTAATTAAAAAAAAACGTTAAAAGTAAGGGAGAAAGTCAAGACTTACAGGGAACTTAACTGTACTTCTAATGCACAAAATGGGGACCATACAAAATGAAATAAGATTTTCCTTCGTTCTTTAAATTTTGATCAAGGTTGATAATTAGTAGATTTAGTATTGCTGGACTAAACCAGGATATTAATTATTATTATCTATTTTAATTATTTCTATTATCTATTACCTATTTTATTATCATTGTGTATTTTAAGAACAATATTATCATACCAGCTATGCATTTTATTACAATATTTCTGACTGATTTACTTCTCTTGGTAGTTATCATTTAATAATATTTAATATTATATGAATGTACTCAAGGAATTACATTGATATGCTCATGTCTATCATCAACTCCAAAGAATGTCTTATTGGAAAACATTCTAGCATTCTATCTAAATGCTGGAAGTATATTGTTCTACTAATTATCAACCTTGATCAAAATTTAAAATACCTCCACAAACATACATAAAGAAGGTTAGATGGAGATACACCTATACTAAGGCAACAGTCCCTTTCTGTACTAGATACAACAGGGTAATAAATAAAACACCCAGTGCCAAGCATGGGTATCTCCTTTAAAGCTGTTGGTCCTTGGGGTCTCATAGACATGTACATATTACATGATATTGTCCTTGCTCCTTGTTGCCCTCTAGAATGGGACAGTAAGATCTTATTCCTGAAGATATCACATGCTTGCATCATAGAACATGGAAAAAAATGAAGCTTGTACTGACTGACCTGGAAGTGTCATCCCTACTGTCTAGTTTTCATAATGCTATAATGTGCTCTGCACACTACTACAGGAGAAAAGTAATCATCTCTCTTACCTAGATATGAATACACCAAGCTGCAGAAATGACTGGCCTACTCAATAATGGAAAAATGGCAGAATATCACAGGAGTGATCGAACACTTTGTTGTGTATGTAAGGCCCACTCCTCAAGTCAAAATCTGAAATCCATACCTTGAAGCCTTGTCAGGTGATTCGAACCTGGTTCCAGACAGTCCATAAGCCTAAAAGGGGAGCCTGATACTATTATTTTTGTAAAGTAACATGGTTTTAAACTGACTCCTAATGACTTATCCCTGTACCCATAGATTATGTATTTCTCAAAACATCATCCAAGATGTTTCTATTTGTAGTATTTTGAAAAACACAAAGATCCACAATTTGTCTTGGTTCAGAGAATGAAAGACTGCACAATACTCAGCCCTGAATGCAATATTAAATCACATTCCCTCTTACTAAGGCTCAGGTATCTTTGCTAAAAGGGAATCAGAAAGATAATAAGATCCAGAGGTTGGTGGTGGTGGT
Organism: Apodemus sylvaticus; assembly: GCF_947179515.1. NCBI lineage: Eukaryota > Metazoa > Chordata > Mammalia > Rodentia > Muridae > Apodemus > Apodemus sylvaticus. Next base: position 38,801,376 of record NC_067473.1, on the reverse strand, counting down.
TGGGGATACAACAGAAGAGTCAAATATGTAAATGTCGCGGTTGTGACAGTGTGTACAAGACCTACACAAGGACAGGACAATCAAAATCCCATCATAAAAGTGTAGATGGCATGAAGCATTACCACTGAATAAAGACGTACTGGCAACTGATATCTGCAGGGAGAGAGAGAGAGAGAGAGAGAGAGAGAGAGTCAGTTTTCTTCAAGGGTGTGATTTTTTTGAAGTTATCCATGTTTGACTGCATACTCACACAACGAAGAGCACATGGGCAGCATAAACCGGACTTGCTTTCTTTTCTTCATTTGTCTTTCAAAAAACAAGTAAGGTGTTAGGTAGTTGAGAGTGGGGTATATATAGATTTGAGAGGAACTAGGTGTGGGGTGAGTATGCTAAAAAGTTATTGAGTGAAATTCTCAGAGAACGAATGAAAATAACTAAACTATTACTTACTGGTTATTTGGTGGTTCTCTATAGAAAATAATATACAAAGCATTAAGATATTTTTCTAGCACCTTCAAATCCATTCTTTTCATATTTTTTTTGGCAGTATCTAGTCGAGCAGCTCACTCTAAGCATTAGTCACAACCCAACTGCCTGAAGACTTGTTTTAAGTAGTTGCAATAGGAAATCCTGCTTTAGTTGGGCTCAGTTGGATTTTTGTTTATGTTTATTATCTGTGTGTGAACAGAACCATTAATCCCAAAGTTTATTGCTTGCTGCTGTAAAGATAGTCACAAATTGCCAGCTACTCATCTTATTGTGTGACAGAGTATAATCCTTTTTTAAAATTAAATTTATTTATTTATACACTTTACAATCCAATAGCAGCCCTTCCTGTCCTCCCAGTGCCCCCTTTCATAAGTCCTGCCCCATTCCCTTTAGGAGAAGCCGCCTCTGGTTGTCAAACACATACCCCTCATCCTAACCTTGACCCTACACATTAAGTTGCTGCAAAACTCTCCACAGCCTCTCCCACCAAGGACAGACAAAGCCATCCTCTTAAACAAGGACTGTTTACCTACTTGTTAGACAAAGATAAGGAGGCAGAAGTAAAACTTGTAGAGCTTTAACATTTTTCCAGCTTCTCCCTGGGAACTTGGTTGGAACATATGCTTCCAAGTTTTGAGGACATCTAAGAAGCCCACAGAACACCTAAGGACCAAGGCTAGCTGTCACTAAGTTTCCATTGGTGTTCAGAGTAATCTTGCATTTCAAGAGCAGGTCTAAATGACTCCATCCTCCAATTTCACTCCTTCAACTTCTGACTATTCACTGAAGCCTTACTGGGCAGACAGATGTTTTCAACCATAAATTCTGAAATCATAGATTTTAAGGCAAACAAGTGTTTCTATTGTTTTAAGCTATTACATTTTGAGGTGGTGGGTTATACAGAAATAGGTTTGCTAATGGTATGTTAGTGTAAAGGTTCTAGTTAGCTGTTGTGTCACAGAGTGTGTTCATGTTTAAATTTCCGTAGGAATAGGGTCATGCAGGTAACTTTAGTGGACAGCATTCATTAATGTTGATGTTGTGTATGCCCTTGGATGTCTCACTAGTTACCAGGTAGGAAAGGCCCTTAACACGCCTTCTCTATTTCCTGTAGACTAGAGACAGCTTTTGAAATGCTGGCTTTTAGAATCACTGTTCTGTTTTCCTTAGTCAAGAGACCATTGTAATTTGAAGTCATTTGCTTTACACGTGTTGGCACACATGCACACACATGCATGCACATGTGTGTATTGTCCAGAGGTTGAAATTACTATCTCATAAATTGAGATAAACTGTATTTTTGTTTGCTTGTTTGAAACACATGCATACACATGTGTGTATTGTCCAGAGATTGAAATCAGGTCTTTTCAATTACTATTTCATATATTGAGATAAATTTTATTTTTGTTTGCTTGTTTGAAACCAGTGTTCTCCAATTCTCATAGCCAGCTTGCTCATGGGAGTTTTGTCTCCTAAGGCTTTGATTATAGGGCTGTATTCTTGACAGTCTGGCTTCCCATGACCATGTGTTTGCATATGGAAGCTGTGATAACAACTTAGGTCCTCACAATTGTACAGCAAGCACTTTTCCTTGATCCATCTACCAAAAACTGGAAAATAAAATTGTTTCTTCTTTCTCCTCCTCCTCCTCTTCTTCTTATTGGATGCACAAAGAAATTTACCCAGTGCCTTGTACATGCTAAGCAAATGCTATGTTAATGAGCTATATTCCCAGCCTTCAGTCAGTAGACTTTAAAATACTGTCATCAGTTAGTATTCTCAGTCTTCTTAATGGAATATCCAATTTTGTTTTCAATTCTATATGCCATGAAGGACCAACCAATGTGTATAATTTAGCTCAATTAGGAATTTATACTGTAAACAAAATAGGTTTCATAAGTCACTTCAGACTAGTGAGGGTATCACTGCAACAAAAATAATAATTAAAAATTAAATAAAATAATTAGCATGCCTTTCAGCTTTTAAAAGTAGACAGATGTTTCACTATTAGAAAAAAACTAGAGGAGTACTTGCCTTGGGCCCAAACAAATGTGTCTATGTCACTAATTTCCATGTGGTACTTAATTTTTAAAGAAAACTAGAAAATTATCAGTGTAAAAAGCTAGATCAAATTTCCATCTTTTCATGCTACGTAGTTACGACCAGGAAAATACATTTTGTCTTCATGAGAATGAGGTGATAGTACACAAATTTAGGAAAGATAAAAAACTACCTTAAGAACAAAGGAATTATGTACTAAAGTGACTATCAATTACAAAGTAGGGCTTCCACATCAGTACCCATCAAAAAATAGTAGATGGAGTCATTTAGACTTCTGGCTGCGGAAAATGATTCTCAGCAATGTGAAAGCTTGATACACCGATGGATGTTCATTTTGGGACTAGTTATAGTCTTAATCCCATTGCTTAGTTATGCCCATCAGAGCTATTGGTCCAATTGGAACATATACCAACTAACTTCTACTTGCAGAGCCTGGAAAGCTCTTGGAATCAAGGGTTTCAGATGGGAGCAGCCATGTTTGGGTATCTGTAAGCATGTATAGAAAATATAGGATATTAAGGAGTCTTGACCTGTATTCTGAGGATCACATTTGGTTAGCAGAGCTCTTTCTTTTAATGGAATGGTCCACATTGTTAGAAAACAAATGAACTCAAACAGATTTATAATAGAGCTGAAATCACCAGGTTTGTCTTGTTTTTAACCCCTTCCTAGCTTGTGACTAGAAAGCCAAACTAGCACATTCTTGGGCTATCTTTGGCCCCCAGTGGCACACAATCTAAAACTTTGGAAGCATGCTTTTACATCCCATTATCTTTAATAATATGTTTGTGATGTTACAGATGTTACATGTGATGTTAAAACACATAAACACACAGAATTTTTATCAATTAAGTGTTGTCTCAAGCACTGCCCCTCTCTATCCTCCCTCACTCAGACCCTCCATCCTCTCCCCTCTCCTTCTCTGTGAGGGTAGAGGGTCTCCCTGAACACACCCCCACCCTGGCCCATCATCTCTCTGTCAGATTAGGCACGTACTCTCTCACAGAGGCCAGGCAAGGCAGCCCTACTGAGGAATGGATACCATAGTAAGGCTTCAGCTTTGGAGAGCCTCAGCTGCAGTTGTTGCATTAAGACTGAGATGCATATCTGCTGCATACCTGCTGGGTCCTCATTCCATTCCCCGAAACACACAGACTTTAAGTTAGCCTCTGCACAAATGAATATATTCTGTATGTTGGGAATAGGAAAAAATCAAAACACTTAAGTGAATTTGTTTCTCTATTCTAATAAAGACCTGGTCATTTGAATTTCTTAATATCCAATCTCAACAGAATGCTAATAATGCTTTAAAGGCAGTAGTATAATTCCCCTGAATCAACTAAACTCTAATTTTCCTAAAAAAATATAATCTAATAGGAATGAGGGGTAATAATATGTATAACATATCTTATAAATGGCATCTGAGACAAAACAAAATTGCAATTATCTTCATTTCATGACGCAATAATTGTTGCCAGGAAAAGAAAATAAGGATGTGACAGCTTAAAAGTCTATCAGCTATGAATGTAGCACAACTGATGCTGAGAAATTTCAGAAGACTGATCCCAGTTACCTCTGAAAACAAACAGCAGTCTGTGTTTCCATAGTTTGGAAAAATGGGAGGGTCTTTTCCCCTTGTTTTGATCTGTTTAAAGATGGTGGAGATTACAGACAGCCCCCTCTCTTTTTCCCTCTCTTCCTTCCATCTTCCTTAATTCTCCTATTTTCCACCTCCTTTTTCCCCTCAATATTTGTACCTGTGTATAATTACAAATATTTGGTTTGTGTGCATGTGCGTGTGTGTGCGTATGCATTTGTGTGTGTGTGTGTGTGTGTGTGTGTGAGCACAGGAGATTTAGTGGACAGAAGAGAGGGATACATATAAAAAAAAGAAAATACATACATATTAGGTTTAAATTAACTGTGCATTTAAAATAAAACAAAGGCAAATGTGCTTTGGAGTCCATTAATTATGATCCATCATTTACTCTATGTTTAGAACACACTGGGGGAAAATAACATTTGTACCCATAGGTATTCTAATGAGATTAAGCATGAAGCTTTTGAAACCAACCTCAAATGGCTATTACCAAGCCTTATTAGCGTGAAGCATCTTCCATCCCACACTCATTTAGTCACAAGCTATGGCTACAGACCAAATCCTCATAGACTTCTAAGAGGACATAAACACCTCTGGAGACACCTGGCATGCCCTCTGTGTTTAGGAGTTCAACATCTTCCCAGGGCAGTTTTCACTGGTTTTCCAGCAGGTAGCTAATTTTGCCCATTTAAACAGGTGAAAGCAATTCGATTTTTAAATGACTGCTTTGTCACTGGGCCTGCATTCTGACAGAAAAATTCATAAGACTGTAAAAGCCCCCAAACCCATAAAAGTAGGAATTTTAGGAAAAATAATTAGCAGCATGTACATAAGTTTTCACAAAAATCTTAGGGATTAAGTGTCTCTCTATAATTTGTAGGGTATGTTGAATAACCATATATCATATAGTTTTTTTTTCTTCTTTTTCATTTCTCTCTTTCTGTGTGTGTGTGTGTGTGTGTGTGTGTGTGTGTGTGTATGTGTTGAGGTGTGGGACATACTAAGGTCTTTCTAGAGAGACTTTATAGAACTACATTTAAAAATGAAATGGACATTATGATTGTTATTAATTGTACTGTGCTATAGCTTATTTTAAAAATGAGATTAAAACAACTTGAAAGATCTCAGGAAATGGCCATTGTTGGACACTAGTGGACTGAAAATGGTCTTTTACAGATCTAAAGAGATTAATCTTCTCTAAACACAAAAGTCATTTCAATATAAAGAAATTATACAATGAAAACCGTGGAGCTTTAATTTCTGAAAAGCCAAGATAATTATATATTCCATGGCTTTCAGCCTTCCTTACTGATGGTGGTCGCTGGGTTGTACCATTTATATTTTACGGTTGATAGTGAAGTCAAAATCCTGAATAGGTTCAAAAGGGCTATTTTTACTTCAACAGACATTCACTGCATATATTCTATAGTCTGCATGTTATAAACTAAGATTTTCATGTATGCTAATTAATTACTCCCTAATCCCAAATTTGTTGTAATGTTATTAAACTTAACTCACTATTTTTAAACAAATGCATATATTATGCTAACATCTCTTTGTATAAAATATCTGAGATGACCAAACAAAATGCACATTGCATTTAGCACGAAAGTCTAACTTGGTTTGCTAAATTGTAATTTCAAACATTAGAAATGCTATTTTGTATGAGGTCCACAGAAAAGGAAAAAAAATTAAAAGTGAATCCTAGCTATGTTCTTATTAATTACATGATACAGCATGATTAGATGGGAGTAATTAGTGTGTGCTGAAGTAAACTGAGTTTGAAAGCTTACTCAACATTATTAAGCGCCCTTTTTGAAAGTGGTGAGTAGCATAATTTAATTTGTGCTGGTTAAGGCACACAGACTTCCAAATATCAAGACAATACTAAATTTACTCTTTTACCCAAATCATACTAATAAATGCAGGGAAGAGATGCCTGAATGGCACTAGCCAAAGATTATGTGCTTGATTTAACATTTTTTCATGATTAATATTCAGCAAGGCTGATTTATTCTCATCAAAATCATCTCTGCTCACATGACTTTTGCCCGTCTCTTTTCTCAAAAACCAAATGCTCCGAAGAGCTATAAAAATTTAAGCCTAAAATAATTATATCACAGGAGAATAAAACGTAAAATGTTTGTCAAATACAATTATAAAAATCCAAACTATTTTTTAACAGAGAGAAGGTATTTAATCAATGAAATAAAGGTTGGATTTGCTATAAGTAAGATTAATGAGAAACTATACATCTACAATGCAATTGAATACAAACAAGCATGTGTTGTCCATTAGGAAGGCATGTGCTCAGGGTTATTTTGCTAGCTATGGTGATGAATTTGCACCAATCCATCTACACAGTCTCACCCAGTTCTCCTTGTCACCAACTGCACACATTTGCCAGCCAGCTGCCTGGGGTGAGGGGTGTATGCTGTGCCACATGACAAAGAGAAACTTGCTTGCATCACGAGGAAAGCCATGACCCTCCTTCATCTGCAATGTGGCTAGGGATGTGAACTAGCTGACCGCTGATTAAAATGAACGCACACTTTGCCATGATGGAATTGTTTGCTTCAAGCTTTGATTTACTTACTAAGTGTTATGAGAAACAAATTTTTGAGAAATTAAACAATATCATGATGACAATAAAGCTACTATAAAACTGACCAAGAAATAGATTTTGCAAATAAATCAAACAGCAAAGGCTAATTCATACATTTTAAATAAAGTAAAATTCAGTTAGTTAAAAGACAATACTTATAATAGGCCCATCTTCATAATAAAGAAAAATAAATGATCATACTCACAAAATGCCATTTTTAAATGGAAATTTTTCTTAAGTAGTCAGGCCTTGTATTCCGTGAAAACTTAAAATATTTTAAATAAAGTGATGCTATGTCACTTGCTTTGCCAGCATATTTCTGATTCATTATCACTAGTTAAAATTTACTTCTGAAACATATGCACAAAAATCAAAGATAAGAGGGCGAGAAAGAAGTCCAGTTTTGAAACAAAGGATGTCAAGTTATCATAAGCATTTTTAGCAGGCCACTTTGTGAAAGACCAATCAAGATTAAGAAATAGTATATAAAATGAAACAAATATGTCCACAATTCACTTCATCATGCACCTTCCTGTTCACCAGGACTGGATGGACCTTATTCAGTGGATCTCTCCTTTGGTTCCACATCTATTTGGGTATTCTTGTGGTTTTCATCTATAATCACAATCTACTGAAAGGTGTGATTAGAATCTGGTTTAGCCGCACTCATTTACGTTACTAACACATGAACATTCAAAACTAAAGTTCCAAACATCTGGAATGGGTTTATAGCATAACTATATTTGTAGCATGATAGAAATTATTTGTTATAATGTCTTCTCTTCCAAAATTCTTAACCAATTACACATCTTACTTCTCCTTTTAGCAAGATAGCACCTGCTTTGCCTAAAACAGTAGCCTAATATAAGAACATGGAATAGAACACAAACTAGATCACTCCATATTAAGTTTCACCACATTTTGTTCTAATGTTTTATTGATCTGTATTTGAATAAGAATTAGAGAAGAAATTCTTACCAACTTTGTATCCTCCAGAAATTTGATAGCCATTTAAAATCTGTGATAAATATGTCAAACAGCATCTTCCCTACATCAGCCATAGATTTTGGTTCTAGTTGACATCTCCCCAACAACAGGTTGTTGGAGACTGTTCCTCCCAGACGTTTCCTTCCACTAGAACTACACTGTGCTTTCTCATAGCTTGTTCATGCAAATACTTGCACGTGATGTTTTCCAAAGGCTTTCTGTGGTTATGAATAAACATGGTCTGCTTTCACTTGGATATTCTACTAAAACACAAAATAAGGTTTTCATAGCATCATTTAGCTAAAATTATATATATATATATATATATATATATATATATATATATATATATATCGTGAAGGCTCACAACCTTCTCTATAATTATCAGAATCATGAGACCTCCTAGATCTTATAAGCATCTGACTTTGGAAAATATGCCTCTTTGGCTCATCTTCATACCTGTTTCCTTTTGTTCTGGGATAATCCTAACTTCAGTTTTGCATTCTGTGTGAGCTAGATAGATATTGAAGTCGGGACACAGTCCCTCACATTGCTCACATAGCTTGGAATTTCTGGAGAACACATTCTTCTGAGCAGCTGTAGCTCACTGACCTTGACTGAGAAGCAAAGCAAGGATTTCTTTTCACTTTTGTTGCCATGTATTTGAACTTCACACCACTTGTCCTAAGTATCAAGCTGATGTGTGTTCTTGATTCAATACAGCTAGAAAGAACTAACTGCTTCTAGTTTTTTCACTTCCCTTTTGTGGACATAAAATTTTCACATTTATAATCCCCTCACACTGTTTTGTGAACTATAAACTAAAATTTGGCAATTACCATTTAATATATTCTCTCTTGTCTCCTGTGGTCTCTCCAGGATTCCCTTCTCTTTTACTTCTCTTGGTTTATGCATTTTTGTATCAGTGTCTTCTGTCTCTATGTCTGTCTCTGTGTTTGTCTTTCTTTGTATCTCTCTGCATTTCTCTCTCTCTCTCTCTCTCTCTCTCTCTCTCTCTCTCTCTCTCTCTCTCTCTCCCCTTTCCCTCACTCTCTTCCCACCATCTTTTTTTCTCTCTTCCCCAGTTCTCTCTCCTATTTTATCCATCTCACTCTATCTTCTTAAACATTATAACAACTATACAGTTCTTTCTTCTCTCCTCTCTTGCCTTCCCCCCATGTCTTCCTGTTCTGGTGTCTTCTCTTGTCGCAGAACAGTGGGCCTACCTCTATGTAAAGGCAGAGGGGGGGCGCATCCATCAGCCATAAAAGCATCTCCTTCAGGAGTACCAAATTGAGAACTGCCTGGGAGACCAAGGATTTCTGGTACAGAGAATGCGGGCCAATCAGGAACTGCTGTTTAGAAGAGATACTTTCTTGGGACACAGGTGGAGGGTATTAGAGGAGTTTGCAGTGGTGTTCAGAGTTTGCTGCAACATTCCTCACTTGCTCCAGGAGTCTGTGTCACTGACTGCATCACCTCACCTCCAACCCTGCGGAGCAGGTAGGGTCAGGAGGTGAGCAATCCAGGGCACAGGCAACATTGCCTTCCTTTCCCTTCCTGTCTGCTCCCTCCATCTCTCAATCTCAGTCAATGCTATGCTGCTTCTCTGGCCAGAAAAGTAAATATGCTATTTCATCCTGCCCGGATCTGCTGTACTCTCCCATATCTGTACATACTCCTCCCCTCTTTCTTTCTATTTAGTTACATTGCATCAATCTTTTCAAGTTATTATTAGTATTTCAACTCATTCTTATCTGTACCTTTAATCATTCTTCCAATATCAGATCTTGGTTGGAAAAGGCAGACAACAGCCAGTAACTTAGCAGCAATCCTCACATCATATACTCATTACATTGCTGATATTACTGATCTTTATTAAGACTAATATCTAGGCTTGGAAAATCTGCATTCCTTCAGTCGTTTAGCAACCTATCTTGAGTGAGCTTCTTCAATGGTATTTCTTAATCCTTAAAAAAGTTTTTCAGCAACATTTAAAACTTTTTTTGAGTATATAAAAAGGATTTAAAAGTTATTTAGATATTGTTGGTGGTTTAATTTGCTGAAAGTTACTATTTTTTTTTATGAAAATAATTGATCTTGTATGTTGCTTCTATCTCTCTCTATAATCCAGGAAACAGACCTTTTGCGATCCAACCAGTTGGAGACAGAGAAGCACCTCTGTGGCAGAAGGAGCTGTACCTGAAGTCTCCTTTCCTAAAATATCAAATATTTATAACTAAATTTTTCTTCCAGGGCTCTTCAAACTTTTATCTTAATATGACAACTTTCTTTCAATATTTTATTGTTTTATGCTTTTAAGCATTCCTTTATATTGGTTAAAAAGCATTAAGTCCACTGAGGTATTTCCTAGACTGCTTTTATTTACTTCTTTTTATGTGGGACTGAAATAAATTCTTAGTCATGCTAAACAATGGTGCATTCAAGTTCTTATTGTAATTGAACAAAACATAACATTATTGTATAGTTTAATAGTCATTTAAGTATTGTTCCTAATTTTTTTTTTATTACTCTGGGGTAGAGAATCACTGTAAAAAGTGGAGTGTTCCAAAAACCTGAGGAGATGCCACGGCAGGGTAGGCTCTTCGGAGTTGATAACGTGGTCCTGCCTGAATAAGGCTACATCCATTAAACGATTACAGCACAACCTAATTAGACTTAAGTATAGGATCACTGTTTTATGTTTAAATTCATAAGGCATGTAGAATCCTTTGCTTCAGAAGCATCACACTCCTCTATCTACACTAAAATGGTATTTGACAGTAGTTTAAAAACTAAAATTAAAAAAAAGTTAGCGTACACCTTATCCTGTTTGCCTTTATTAGCTTCAATAATTATGTGTGAGTATAGCCCTTAAAACTTAGTCATTTGTCATTACCTTTAGATTTGATTTTATGCTTTATAGTTTATACTATAATATTATAGATTATATTATATTAACAATGTAGTAATATTTTTGCTAATTGATTTTAGTGCACTCAAATTGCATTATTTAGCATATTTTTATATTTAAGCTTAAAAAATTTAATTTTTTGTATTTCATGAGGAAGGCTTTGTTTAAAAAGAGCAGTTTGGAAGATATGAGAGTAGACTCACTTTATTCTTTGTCTTGTTTTACGTACATTAGAAGATGAGTTATGAAAGACAAAGACAATCGTTCTTGCACTTGTGTATTGGAAAGGGCAAAAGGGGAGGTAGAGTTTGGGTATCTGATCTGTCACTCCACAACGAGGTTGAGGAAAGAGTTTCCAAACGTGCTCCATCTCAAATCACTTCCATTTCTCGGGGCTCAAACATTTTTCTAAAATTGAGGTAAGATTATCTAGTATGTAGTAGATGAATGAAGCGAGGGCAATTGTATACTGGCAAGAGCTGCACTGTGACTATGGTATAGAACAATCAGGTAAATAAATACAGAAGGAAAACAAGAAAGAAAAATGTTCAGGATAGACATTCACCAATCTTTATGGAGGTAGAGCACTGCTGTCTGCACAGTTCCAGATAACTGTTCTGTTTGTTGGGACTGGAGAAGACATCTACTATATGCTCCTCCAGAATAAACTTTCTGGTTTTTGATATAATCGGTCTTTCCCAAATGTGGCTAAGGAACAATCTAGTTATTTTAGAGATTGATATTTTTTTTCACAATGACAAGGAACTGGCTTTTGATAAGTCTTAAAGAAGGTTTGTATTACTGAAAAAGAGTAACATATGTAGAAATGTGGATGCACAGAAATGTGGATGTGTAGAAATGTGGGTGCTTCTTATTATGCCAGTGGACCAACAAATCAAACCATCTGTGAATTCCAACCCAACACTTAAATTCTTGGAAATAGATAAATAAGTCTAAATAACATTTAACAATTTAAGTAGTTTTCTGAGTAACTTTCAAATATATCCTAGATAGCAATATGTTATAGTATCAATAGTGGGATGCTCTTTTAAGGGAAGGTGCAGTTCTGTATTAAGAAATCAAATGCACATAACAATTCATACTACAAAGATAAAATCCAGAGAGGGATACTCTGACCTCACATGATTTTCTGATTCCTGAATATCCAAGAAAACTGATGATAATATTTTCTTGAAAATTAATTGGAAAAAAAGGAGAAATAACCTAAAAAACACTGGGTCTTTTAAAATCTGTTTCATACTATCCCTACTATAGATAAATATCAGAAATCTCAAGCCAAAGACAATATGGCAGCAATGTCTATGAACTAGCCTCATTCCTTTTCTTCTAGACAGAATCATGAAGTATTCTTGAATAAATATCTATAACATCCATATGCTGTTTGTGTGTACAAAGTGCTAATAAATATACCCTATTTTTGTTTTTAAAGTTAGTATCATTTTCTTTGAATAAAACATTTAGAAAACAACATTTATTTTATTGGCCTGACTGACAAAAAGGATTCTCTTTTACTCCTTCTCATACTAAAACCTGTAATAATATGTACTACTCCCCGATTTTAAAGTTTGCCAATAATGACATGTGATGTAAGTTATCATTACCTGAACAGAGGAGATATTGCCTCTGAGAAATATATTCTCAGTCTGTTGTGTCCTGTAGTTCTCATTTGCTCCCCCTCTCTCTTTTTCTCTGTCTCTCTCTTTACTTTCATTTTGTATGTAAGTGCTCAGCTCTAAGTATACCTGTATGCAGAAGAGGGATCTGATCCTTTAATAGATGGTTGTGAGCCACCATGTGGGTGCTAAGGAAAGAACTAAGGACCTCTGGAAGAATAGTCCCGTGCTGTTAGGCACTGAACCATCTGTCTAGACCCTCTCCTTTAATTTCTCAATTACACACTTTGAAGCTTATCCACCCAGAAGCCACTTTCTTGCCTTACCTCCTGGTCTGACCCAGAATTAACAAAATAGCCTTTGCATCATCTAAATTCTAATATGATTTTCTAAAATCAGGTCCCAGATTAGTCACCAGAACAAGCAAACTCTTTATTAATAATATGTGATGATGTATGTGGTAAAAAAATAAAACCAGATAGTAAAATATTAGAAGGCACATGAAGCATTAGAGCATATATTTAATTTGATTATTTAAATATTCATTTATTTATTACTATCAGGAAGAATGATTGAGTTCCAGAATAAGAACCAGTTTGAGCATGAGACTTAACAATGGCAGTTAGTTGGGCGATATTAACAAAAATAACAGTTACTGACATGATAGCAACTAAAGAAAATGATTTTGAAATCCCCCAAGTTCTTCACAGGTGGAAAGAAAGATTCCCGGAGTAAATCATCACTTTAAGATCTTGGCGTCTAAATCTCAAACATTAACAAATATAATTTTAAGTCATTCAGCGACCCATAAATAAAAGGGGGAATCGTAATGGCACAGATGCACCTTCTCATGCCTATGAAAGTGAGGCTCTCTTTTTCACCCTACCCTTTCAGTGGAAGACATGTTCATCATCTCTGATGATCACAACACTCTATCCAAAACCATGTACAAGGACTGGCTTTTCTTCCTGCAGAATATAAGCCAGAGGTTACAGGACTTTAAAGCGCAAGAGTGACTTGTTAGAGGTATGAATCAACTCTGTGATATGTTTCTGCTCACTGAACATCCTAAATAAACTTTCTTACAACCTCAAAATAATATTATTGGGGACAGAGACAACAGGGGGGAAGCCCTTCAGGTGAATCATACTTGCTTTCTGACCTAAACTTTTAAAAATATATTGTTTTTAAATATATTATTTTTTTTGTTCCTTTAGGATAAAGATGTGGTTACTGGATATTATGGTACCATTTTAGAACAGGCTCCAAACCTAAAAGCCCAAAGTAACTCCAGCCTCCCCATGGGATAGGTACATCAAAGTCAGAGCCAATTCTGATCTCATTCCAGACCTCAACCACCTGTGGGGTCAAACTAAACCAGCACTGGCTTACTCCACAGAGAGGCCCACAGAGGTCAGGCTGGATGCTCTGCTCCTCAGTAGCTTGGCATGTTCCTGAAAGAGTGACCATTATTTCATTTCCCTTAGTCCTAGAAGTGAATAATGACTGCATTGAATGACAAAGCATGAGTTTCTAGCCAATCTACCATTATAAAACTGAAAGTAAATGTTAGAATATTCGTTACAGTTATGGCTATAACTAATGTTTTCACATCAGAAATGGATGACAATCCTTAACAAAGAACAGAACTCTAGATTACAAGGAATGATAGGAAAAGCAATACCAATTCCCATTTATTTTTGAATAAGAAGATTGTTCTAACTCCCACTGAATTATTTGGGAGGGATGGTCTATCCAGAGAAATTGTCAATATTTCCGACTGATCTTTAAACTAAACTGCAGTGTAATACTAAGGTTTTATGACATAATGACAACCTCGTGAAAATCACAATCTATTTTGATTATGGCAATGTGTCCACGTGTTACGCATAGCATGTTGTTAATTTATTATGCATTTCATCTTGATTGTACCAATATTCAAAAAGAGAAAGATCTGATTTAGGGACCATGGGTAATGGTAGATCTTGAAAATTGTGATATGACTTCTGCTGGAGTGAAGGCTTTCTTGTAGAGAAAGGAATGGAAATGGTAGGTTAAGTTTATGAAGAGAGCAGTGGGTGGGTCTGAACCCAGAGAAGGATGTAGAATCCCTGTAGCATTCTTCACTGTTTCCTTTGGAAGTGAACACACTTATATAACAAGCACAGGGAAGGAACCAAGGCTGCTTGTATATGGCTTAAGGGTTCTTTAATGGAGAGTGGTGACAGTTGACTGGAAGTCTGTGGAAATACAGAGCCTCTCTGATGGATTCATTACTTCTCCAAAGGGACCTCACCACAACAGCGTAGAAATCCTTCATTCTTGATACCTTGTTTATTGAAGAATTTAGGAATACATTTTCCTGACCAAACTAGATCTTTTGATTTGCAGTTTGAAAACCAGTCTCTTCTCCTGAATATCTCTGATACAAATTTAAAAGCATTCTAATATAGGGACAATTGTAATGCCCTGAATCATATGCCTTGCCCTTAAAAAAGAAAATGGTGAAATTCTACTTCTTCTCATCTCTTAAATACACAAAGACATAAATGGTTGGAAATGAGGTCATTAAAGTGAGCATTCTTTTGACATGCTATCTTTCTTAGAGGAGGACACTGTCATGGACCCTCATAATAGGAAAATACACTAAAAGCCAAGGAAAAATGCTTAGAACAAACCTTCGCCTCAGAAGGAGCCAACAACACCAAGAGCACCATAATATAAGGTGTCTAGTCTGTAGAACTACCTGATAGTAAAGTATGTTATTTCAACATTTAATCTAGGCTCTGAGTTAATAGATATTTGGGCTAAGTAATCTAGAAATATACATCACAGGTCTATGGTATGGATGTTGTCTCTGAACGGTTTTGTTATAGGCTAAACTAGACACAATGTGAGTATTCCAAAGCCCAAAATACAGCAGATATTTACTTTTAAAACTTGACTCACTTGAAACTTCACCAAATTTAGGCATTAAAATAGTGAATATCTAGTGTCTAATTATTCCAAAAATGAGATTCTTTCAAACAATACTAGAGTTGTAGGTGTATGCTCAGCTGCTACATTGAACAACTTGATCAAAGTTTTGATAGATACATGCTTGATAGTTTTATGCCACTTGCTAGTTGAGATATTTGTTGTGACACCAATTTTAGGCATTTTTAGAACAGTGAGGGAAATAATAATAAATGCATTTATTATGTATGTTTTATCCATTTTAAAGCCCTCATCTCTTTGTGTAAGAAGATTCTGTTTTATACCATTTTCTTCAGAGACAACTCAAAATCTAACTATACTCATGTTTTGCAATCACCCTAATCAATGTGTAATTTATAATTAGACAGTTATTCGTGATTTAGATATACCATAAGTATAACAAATCAGATTAACCTAGGATCTTAGATACTAATCGGCTTAATTAGGAAATGTTATCTTTACCAGTATGTCTCCATAAATATGCATTCTCACATTTAATTCACTAGCATGGTCTCTAATACATGAAGGAAGGTCTAAAGCAACAAATCAACATCTTTGTTACTGGTACAGTTAGTGGACTAATCACAAACCTGTTAAGAAAAGTTCTGCAATACATACTGAAACACATTCAAACATAGCTGCAGAGCAATGTTAATATCCTACACATACACTGGCAAAGTAGAAGATTAATAAATGATAAATAATATTTCATTTGCAATCTAATGGATAGATTTTCTGGTACCATGCACTGGCTTGCAACCTTGGCTTAATGATTCAATCAACCTGTGTGATCAAAAAGAAAATCATGCTAGTCCATCCCTCATAATACTGGCATGTCTTTGTGTTTTGATTTTATTACAGATACCTATACATTCCTACTATAGAAGAAAATGTTTCCTTCATGTAGTGGAATGTCTTGATTATTGAGTCAGTGGCTGATTGCTTCAAATAACTCTAAGTTGCATCTGAAGTTCATAATTAAGTATAGTGTACTTTTGAGGAATTATTCACTTATGTACATACATATTTATGAAAGGCATGCACTTGTGTAATCACACTACAAGTATTAATGATACTGGGAAATTTACAAAAGACTCTCAATGATTATATCAATCAAACTAAGAAAAGTATAAAAGTCAAAGATGTGTGTGAATGAACCTTACTATCTTCTGATTTACATACAAGTATAAATTTTGTGTTTATGTCTAAATGTATGTTTGTATTTACTTATAATCACACACTCATACATACAACACACACATATGAAAAAATATATGTGTATACGTTTATCCATACACATATATAATATTATTCCTATGAAGTTTTATAAATATTCCTAGTTTGTAAATATTATCCATATACAAACTCTTTATAAAGCAATGGTACCATAAAGTTGTGTTTTCACAACCTATGTATATAAAATAATGTAGTATGGTTTCAATAGTTCTTACCAAGGCAAATGCAAATTTAAACTAGGATTAGGGAAGGTTTTTTTTTGTTGTTGTTGTTGTTTTTGTTTTATTTTTGTTTTTTCAAGACAGGGTTTCTCTGTGTAGCCCTGGCTGTCCTGGAACTCACTCTGTAGACCAGGCTGGCCTCGAACTCAGAAATCTGCCTTCCTCTGCCTCCCAAATGCTGGGATTAAAGGCATGCACCACCACTGCCCGGCTATTAGGGAAGTTATTGAAAGATCAGTTTTATCTTTTGTTACAAGACAAGTTCATGAATTAACTAAAAGTTATTCTGGGTCAAATTGATTATCTTAAACCTAAATTGTCAAATGTATGCTTACCTATATAATAACTGTGTAGAGGAAATTCATAATAGAAGCATGATGAGGCCTAACCAATGTTAACAGAAAATCATTTAAATTATAGCCTATGGGTGATTATTTTGCGAATAAAATCTTGGGAGTAAGTTTGTGATAACTATCACAACTTAATTATATAGCTGGAACTTTACAAAGCTACATGGTTACTCTAGGTCAAATGCCAAACAGGAACCTTCTTATTAAGTATATTATTTATCTCTATTTAAAACAAGGCAACTGATAAGAATGTAATTTTTTTTGGCATTTGCCTTATGTCTACAGTAGTCCCATTTCCAGATGGTATAAATACAGATACAAACTTTACTTTAGGCAATTGAACTTCTCACACCCTCAAATCCACAAAGTCAGATGGTTTGTGGTTTCTGCAGCTGGTGGACTGTACTCATTTTAGGTTGTGTCATATGAAAAATATTTTACTCCCTGAGCCCTACACAGAATCAGTCATTAATGAAAAGCAGGCAGCACAATGAACACATATGATGTATAGATTTCAAAAGCCAGACCAGGAACACCAAAGAAATTCAGAACATGAACAGAAATCAAACTCTTACTGCCTGAAAAGGACAGACACATTAAGAAGGCACCCCATCTCGGGGGGAACCTTCACTCTGAAAACAACGTTTGTCCACAACCTGAAAAGAGGTTGTGGGGTGTGCACCTGATACTAAAAAATAAAAAACAGTAAATAACCACAGACCAAATAGAACATTACTTATCAGCAGCCATAATATACAGCTATGAAAATCCTAATGTGATTTTGCTAGTGCCACATCTGAAGTCTGCTTATTTAATAAAATAAGCTGTCATCAGGATACGCAAGTTAAAACAATGTCTTATTTCAGACCCACTCAATTTACTATTATTTATTTTTAATGACACTTTAAGAAGACCACAGGTTTTCCCCAACGGCAACTGCCTTAAAAACACAAGGCCTTTTAGAATTTTTGTGGAAAAGAAAAAATTAAAACCGTGCTTCCCATTCCCCATCACGACGCACAGTCCTTCCAATGGAAAACAACGTCCAACGTTCACATTCCTCTTTTCTCTTTTACATAAAATTTAAAACGTAGTAGTTTATAATCACACTACATTTTTATATAAAACTGGGAGACCAGTGCTGAGAAGAATGCCAAATTCATTGTACAAGAGCCATGCTTGTTAGATTATGTGACATTCTAGAATGCTGCTACATTCTACATCAACTTCTATTCTGTGACACACACTATACAGTTGGTTATTTTATTTTAGTTCCCACTAAAAGCCATATCCACCAAGTTCATATAGATTCAACGGGGATTTGGAATGACCATACCTTGGGAAGAATAACTTTCCTTATTTTTGACACTGGGTAACAGAATAACTAACTACTCAGTATACTCTTTAAGAAAATAGTCTACAGTATCCAAGAAAGCTTTACATTTCTCTACATCTGTTATCCATAAAAACTTTATATGTCTCAGGCATGCCACCTGGCACTAAACCCCAGATTACATTTGGAACACTGACTAACTGTAACAGTGCATACAGCATTAAAACAATATAGAAATGTCACAATGAAGACTTGTATAATGTGCTACCTTCCATAATGTATTTAGGGATCCATCGGGGAATCCATGAGGGTTTTTTTTTCTGTGCCTTGGCATTTTGTGCTAATGTGAATTGCTTTGTGACTTAATATTATACACCATGGAATGTGATTTTTTAACAGTATATTTGCTTAATATTCACTTCTGTCATCAAGAAAGAGACATTTAATGGGCACTACATAGCCCAAACCAAGTCTTTACGGGCTAGTATGATCCCAGTAGGTCAAGCATGCCTCCATGTCTTAGAGTCATTTTTTTAATTCAATATAATTTATTTACATTTCAAATGATTTCCCCTTTTCTAGCCCCCCCACTTCCTGAAAGTCCCATAAGCCCCCTTCTCTTCCCCTGTCCTCCCACCCACCCCTTCCCACTTCCCCGTTCTGGTTTTGCTGAATACTGTTTCACTGAGTCTTTCCAGAACCAGGGGCCACTCCTCCTTTCTTCTTGTACCTCATTTGATGTGTGGATTATGTTTTGGGTATTCCAGGTTTCTAGGTTAATATCCACTTATTAGTGAGTGCATACCATGAGTCACCTTTTGAGTCTGGGTTACCTCACTTAGTATGATATTCTCTAGCTCCATCCATTTGCCTAAGAATTTCATGAATTCATTGTTTCTAATGGCTGAATAGTACTCCATTGTGTAGATATACCACATTTTTTGCATCCACTCTTCTGTTGAGGGATACCTAGGTTCTTTCCAGCATCTGGCAATTATAAATAGGGCTGCTATGAACATAGTAGAACATGTATCCTTATTACATGATGGGGAGTCTTCTGGGTATATGCCCAGGAGTGGTATAGCAGGATCTTCTGGAAGTGAGGTGCCCAGTTTTCGGAGGAACCGCCAGACTGATTTCCAGAGTGGTTGTACCAATTTGCAACCCCACCAGCAGTGGAGGAGTGTTCCTCTTTCTCCACACCCTCTCCAACACCTGCTGTCTCCTGAAGTTTTAATCTTAGCCATTCTGACTGGTGTAAGATGAAATCTTAGGGTTGTTTTGATTTGCATTTCCCTAATGACTAATGAAGTTGAGCATTTTTTAAGATGCTTCTCCGCCATCCGAAGTTCTTCAGGTGAGAATTCTTTGTTTAACTCTGTACCCCATTTTTTAATAGGGTTGTTTGGTTTTCTGGAGTCTAACTTCTTGAGTTCTTTATATATATTGGATATTAGCCCTCTATCTGATGTAGGATTGGTGAAGATCTTTTCCCAATTTGTTGGTTGCCGATTTGTCCTCTTGATGGTGTCCTTTGCCTTACAGAAATTTGTAATTTTATGAGGTCCCATTTGTCAATTCTTGCTCTTAGAGCATACGCTATTGGTGTTCTCTTCAGTCATCTTATTCTTATTTATTTTTTTATTTATTTTAAATATTTTTATTTTCTTTTTTTTTTGAACAGATAAGAAAGTGAACCTGACTTTTATTTTTTTTCAGTTTTTTTTTAATTTATTGATATATTTATTTACATTTCAAATGATTTCCCCTTTTCTGGACCCCCACTCCCCAAAAGTCCCATCAGTCCCCTTCCCTCCCAACCCTTCCCACTTCCCTGTTCTGATTTTGCTCTATACTGCTTCACTGAGTCTCATGAGACTCATGAGACTCATAATGAGTAGTGTTTGAACATGTTGACTCTATCAATGAGTGCAAAGGCCAAGTTTAGCTGACTTAGATTATATCCTACAGAAGTAGATCAATGAATATTAAATTAAAAAAAGTTAATGTCCAAATAGGTTTTCCATCCTAGGGAACAGACAACAAATGACATATATAAAAACATGATGAAGAATCAGTAGTGAAAAACCCAGTGGTTGGAAAACAGTAAACTGGATGGGGGAGGTAATTAATAAAGAACTTACTGTGTATTTAAATTAAAGAATACTGTAATAGTATAGGTGATATTGAGCAAGTATTAAAATAAAAGAACTGAGGTTGGGGCACATCTTGGGTAAGCAAATGTATTGCAAATTAGATGTTGTCACAAATTAATCAAGAACATCTTTTTAAGTTAAAAAATGAACTGAGATGATTTCAAAATACAGTATGGCACAAAACACTTCGAGTTTAATTTTATGTTTAATTAACCATTATAAAGCAACGCAAAAGACAACATTTCTTTAAAAATTTTTTTTTCCAATCCTCAGGCTCCTCTCCATTTCCATTCCTGTAGTTCTTTCAATTATGGGTGAGAGTTTTGACTGTGGGATTGCAATCCCTCCCTCATTTGATGCCCTGTCTTACTGCTATAGAGGTGGGCTCTATAAATGCGTTCTCCCTACTTTTGGGCATTTCATCTAAAGTCACTCACTTTGGGTCCTCAGTGTCTCTCACTTCCCAGGTCTCTGGTGCATTCTTGGATCCAGCTCAAGAGGAGGTTCCAAGTCCTGACACTAATACTGAGACTATGAAGCACTCACAAAAAAGGGCCTATTGTGAACTCACTTCAGAAGACCCAACAAGAGCTGAAAGAGTCAGATGCAGATATTTGCACCCAACCAATGTAAAGAAGCTGCTGACCCCTGTGGTTTAATTACGGAAAGGCTGAAAGAAGCTAAGGAGGAGGGTGACCCTGTAGGAGGACCAGCAGTCTCAGTTAACCTGGACCTCCGAGATCTCTCAGACACTGGACCATCAAACAGGCAGCCAACACATAAACAGCAGAGGACTGCCGGGTCTGGGTTCTGCGGTTATGCACCTAATTCTAAAGAAACTGGAGGCCCCTGGGAGTTTAGAGGTCAGGTGGAGTAGGAGGTAGGGAGGTTGGTTCATCCTCCTGGAGACAGGGGGTTTGGGAGGAGGTATGGGATGTGAAAAAATTGTAGGGGAGATCGGGAAGGGGAATAAAATCTGGAGTGTAAATAAATAAATAAATATTTGTAATTAAAAAAAACCTTAACATTTATCTATATATTTCATTTGTATCTATCATCTATATCTATATCTCTATCAATAATCTATTTATTTATATGTCGCGATTGTGTGTATAACTTTTGAGGAGCTGGCTTATTCTTCTACATTGTAGGCTTTGAATTCTAACCTGGTAGTCATGCTTGGTAGCATTTACCTTTACCTAGTTGCTGAACCATCACAATGGCCAGGGCCTGGATGGTAAAACATTTCTTATTGTGGTATGAACTCTGATTCCTGTATTTTCTTTCACATTCTGCATCTTCTTGCTCCATTTCCCATTTCTTTCTTCCTTTTATTCTCTTTTCCTCTCATGTATTTACTACCTTCCGTCCCTGTCCCTGTCCCTGTTTTCGTCCTGTTACCACTTTCTCTCATCACAATGAGGAGCAGTGTGGACAGAAGCAACTACCATGAACTGAGAAGCTCAGTTCTTCACAACTAACTAGGCTTACCAATTAATTTATTTGTGTGTGTGAGTGAAACTTTCATTCCTATGAGCAGGGCAGTGGGGAGGAGAATGGTGGAGTCCGAGAATCGTCAGTGTTTGGGGATGAAATGCTGTGCCTAAGAATGCTTGAAAAAAGCAGAGAACCAAATGAGAAGCAAATGATAACATTGCAAAGTTAGGACTTTATAAGTTATCTTTCACATTAGCCTTTTAGCATAGTGCACTTTAGATTCATTAAAATTTTCTCCACCCCTCCTCACACACTATATGATTGTAGCAAAACTCAACAGCGTAGGTTGCTATGACATGTTAAAATTAAGGAAATAGGATTTGCTTTATCCCTTATCATATAAACACAGGAAATTTTATGTTTTGTCAAAAATGTTCAAATTGGGAAAGAGAAAGAGACCCTAGATATAGTTAAGAGTCGGGAGACTGCCAGTTAACAAGCTTCAATAGGCAAGGAGTCAAAATAAGTTGAAACAGGTAACTTTTTTTTTTTAAATGTCATATATAAATCAATCTCTGTAGCCAAACATAATAGGTTAATTTTATAATTATTATTCAGAATCTTGAAACTGAGTTCAGTTTGGGCTGGGAAGATACCCCACAAGCTAAAAGCACACACTGTTCTTGTGGAGGAATTGCGTTCAGTTGCCAGTGGCTTCATTGGGCAGCTACAACCATCCACCTCCAGGCTGTCGCCCTCTTTTGGGCTCCCGAGATACTAAACTCACATGCACATTCCAATACACACACATACACATACACATACACAGACACAGACACAGACACAGACACACACACACACACACACACACACACAAACACACAAATCATGAATATGATAGTTTGTAGTCTAATAAGTAAAATATAATAGACTTTCTTTTAAAAATGAAAGAATATTGAATAAAGTCGTGTGTGTGTGTGTGTGTGTGTGTGTGTGTGTGTGTTTGGGGAGCATATACAATTAAGGGGATAGAAAAGCTTGCCAGCACACTCAGTGGATGCATGGCCTACAGTGCATTGAGTTCTTAAAAATTGGGTTCTTAAAAACCATAAAACACTGAGTAAAACTATGATATTCTACACATTTAAAGTGTCAAATTATGCTATTGCCTAGATTTTAATTTTAACTTGCAAAAATCCATTGATTCTAGAAATCAAAAGGAAACCATATCTGAGAAGTTTGTTGTTAGCCTTTTCTTTTTTTTTAAATTTCTTTCTTTTTTTTATATTTTTATTTTCTATATTCTTTGTTTACATTCCAAATGATTTCCCCTTTCCTGGATCCCCCCTCCCCATATGTCCCATAAACCTTCTTCTCTTGTTAGCCTTTTCAAGTTCAAGATGGCTATTTACTGTTACCTGAGTAATAGCAATAACATCTCAGGGAATTTAATGAATCAGTGAGCAATAATGCCTTAAACATTATTATTATTATTATTATTATTATTATTATTATTAGACTTTGGCAGTGAGTGTTACAGCCACAAAGGACTTACTCTTTTTTCTCCCAGCGTGAAAATAAAGCATGAAGGAGGTTAAGGGGATACAGTCAGGGGATACTATCTAAATTTGGGAAACCAGCATACAAACTAGTCAAAAAATCTAGCAGATCTTAAGTGTGATTCCTTTACTTACTCAAAGCCACTGCCAGGTGGATAAGTTTATTATCAGACTGTAAAACGCAGAGTTGGTCGGCACCTGAGCAGTCACAGTGTAACAATTAATGTGAATAATGGGGAGAAATTCTTAAAATGTCTAGTGTACTAGTAAGGATGTGAACATTTCTCCTTTTTCTTCAATTTAGTGGGAAAATAAAGGAAGCCTTTACAGTAATATGCAAAGCAGTTATCCTCTGAAGAGACTGAGAAATTTAAATAGCACATGGACCATCCTAATAACAAATTTCATGTGACAAGAAAGAACAGTAAACTTCAAAAATTCATGTAAACAAAAGCTACTGGCTATAGAATCAAACCATAGAGTTACAGAAGCCCCTATCTCTGATGGCATACAAGGGTAGATGGGACAGCCATAAGGGCATTGTCTAGAGTTTACATGTCAAGTCACGAGAGTTATTCTGGGGAATATATATATATATATATGTGTGTGTGTGTGTGTGTGTGTGTGTGTGTGTGTGTGTGTGTATAATGTATATGTTATATAATAAGGAATATATGTATGTACACACACACACACTCTTAAGACAAAATTAACAGAAAACATGGCAAATATTAAATTGAGTAATTATCAAATACCATCAAAAGATGGTGGTATTAAGGTACCATCCACTTGGGCACATTTTTCTGTCACAATACCGAAAGTGTGCTTATGTTCTATACATTCTTTGATGTGTAGGAAACATGTTGTGAATTGCCTGTCGGTCATAATTTCTCCAGAAAACTGCAACACATAGAGACTTTCACAAGCCAGGCTAATTAATCTTTACATTATGTAATCCTCTTACCCCCCAACAAGGTCCAGTGAAATCAAACAATAAAACTTGAAAGCTTTCAGGGATCAGAAAAATATCACAACTGTGTTTTCTTTAACTTCAGACCACATAAAAGTGTTTTTGAATTGTAACTCATTACTGTACTTCTTGGGTTAGATTATTTTCAATATTTTATTTAAGCAGTATTATCTACCGGAAAGTTTCTGGGTTCTTTTCATGGAATTGGATAAATTTGAGGCTTGCAGTTGCTACTAATATTTGAGTGGTTCATGGTCCTCAAGCCCCATAAAAACTTAAAAATTAAGGCTGGAGATGTGTAAGCTAGCCATGGCAGAAGTATTAGATCAATTCTATTCTCTTACCATATATGATGTAAGTGTGTGTGCCCATATCTGGTAATGAAGGATATATAAATGATCCTGAGTACCTGCATAAACACAGCAGCAACGTGATTTGGCTATATTAGAAGATCAATGACATTCAAAATTGAATAAAGAAAATCAACATAGACCTACACATATGCAGACACTTAGAAAAGGGGATCTAAGGGTTTCAATGCTACAACATGCCCACACTGCGCAAGAATTAGTTACCGGAGAAGCACAGAGACTCTCTATGAACCATAACTTGGAAAGGCAGTGACAGCATCCAAATATTGTTCAGGAACCCTAAAGCTTTGGGAAGGTTCTCCCTAGATACCATGAGGGAAGATGGTAGCAATTTAAAAACCTGAATATGAAACTAAATTTGTGAAAGAAACTAGGATAATATCTAACCATAAATTAAAAAGATTCACAGAGGCACAGTATTTATTACATTAGTGATGGTCACAAGTCATTCTTTAAAGGTTTTATTTTGTTTATATAAATTGTGGCTTGAGATTATGTGTCTGTGTGTGTGTATCTTTGTGTGTATATCTGTATGTGTTTATCTGTGTATGTGTATCTGTATGTGTGCATCTGTGTGTGTGTGTGTGTGTATCTGTATGGGTGTATCTGTGTGTATGTATCTGTATGTGTGTATCTGTGTATGTATATGTATGTGTGTATCTGTATGTGTATATCTGTGTGTGTATCTGTATGTGTGTATCTGTGTATGTGTATCTGTATGTGTGTATCTCTGTGTGTGTATCTGTATGTGTGTATCTCTGTGTGTGTACCTGTATGTGTGTATCTGTATGGGTGTATCTGTGTGTGTGTATCTGTATGTGTGTATCTGTATGTGTGTATCTGTATGTGTGTATCTCTGTGTGTGTATCTGTATGTGTGTATCTCTGTGTGTGTACCTGTATGTGTGTATCTGTATGGGTGTATCTGTGTGTGTGTATCTGTATGTGTGTATCTGTATGTGTGTATCTGTATGGGTGTATCTGTGTGTGTGTATCTGTATGTGTGTATCTGTATGTGTGTATCTGTATGTGTGTATCTGTGTGTATGTATCTGTGTGTGTATCTGTGTGTATGTATCTGTGTGTGTATCTGTGTGTGGGTCGACCATGTGGGTCCTATGGATGGAACTGAAGTACTCAGCTTGTCAGTCTTGGTGACAGTATTTTCTCCCCAGAGCCACCACACTGCTTCTCGCTATGTTAAGTCTATGGCAGAACTTAAGCTGAAGTTCACCTGTCACACTGCTGTGTACTATATGGCACTTGGTTTTGTTAGGTCAACATCACACTCTTACTTTCTAAACTTCAAACAACTGAAGCACTGCAACATCCGTAGAGCAGACTGAGCTACTGGGAGTAAGAAAAAAAATACAAAAAGATAGCTGACCTCAACAGTAGATAGTAAAATTAACATTTCAACAGCTCTGGCCTTTCATCTCAGTCTCTACAGTGTATATATATATATATATTTTTTTTAGAAAAAGCTATGATTTAGTTTAGAAAGATGCAGAATTACATAAAACATCTGGAATATGGGACAAGAAATATTGGCTTATTATCCCTAGTGGACCCTCCCTATAAAAAATTTAATAGGCATGTTTTGGTAGTTTTAATCTCCAGACACCTCGAGCTATGCTATGGAAACATCATCTTGTTCATTTATATTAGAAAGAACACCTGGTGATAAAAGCATGTATGCTCTCTTTTAAATTGAGAGAGCTTTTTACCTTTAATCACCAAACTTCTAATCAAATATGCATATAGACCTATGTGCTTGTGTGTATGTGTGTGAGTAAACACCTTTAATAAAATCCAGCTTTTGAATCCCTATCAGTTCTATGTCACTTTCTCTAATTAACCATCATCCAAGCTTAATTTTTAGTTTTTGCAAATCTACAAATTAAATTTGAATGTTGACATTATATGTTACAAAATTCTTAAAGAAATTTTCATAATATGAACATCATTATCCCATTTACTTAGGTCTTCAGAAATATATGGAACTGATGGTGACTTTTAAAAGTTTCATAAATATTTCTTTTCTTTATACATTCTCTTCCTTCTTTGTTTTAAAATAAAAGCTATGGTTTGTGCTTTCAGTAACGAAATGCTGTAATTATTAAAAACATTCACAGATAACAATAGATAAACAACTTTGTGGATTATATTTTATATTAAAAAGCCTATTATTGAAGATAAAATTTAATATTTATTGTGAAGTCCTAAGAAAAATTAAACAATGAAGTCTTTCATTTGTCAGAAGAATTTACAAAACTAAGTAGTCATCTACACAATATCACTGTTATTTTATTATTAACTCATATTTTATTGTAAATTTTTAAAATTAAGTTTTAGGGTAAGTACCTGCATATTAAAATTAGAGAAAATTCCACATAATTGAAAATGTAATAAAACACTCCACATTTTAAGTGATCTGTCTTTTAAAATTGGCACATTGTACCATAGCTATGCTATCATTAATAACACTCAAAATATATAATGGGCTTCTGCATATTCCAATTAAAAATAGAAGTCCTTAAAATATTTGAGTATTTATAGTCTATAAAGATTTTCAGGGACATTTTTATTAATTTGACACAGATACGCCTTCATTTCTAATGTTACAAACCTGAATCATTTTAAATGCAATTAAAAGTGGTTATGAAAGAGTGTGGACTTCCTTGTGAAGTAGGAAATCATTCTTGTGATTAACATGCAAACGAGCTCATGCTGGCAGAATAGATTGGGGTTTTAAAACCCCAATTACTTTTGTATGATTATCTATTTACCAGTACACAGTCTATTTTCATTTTTCATCTAATACAAAATCGGCTTGCTTACATTTTTAGCACAGCAATTAATATTTACAATAATTATGACATCAAGCACTGCTGAGAACTTGTTGTAAATCATTTACCCCAGTATCCTTTTCTTTACATATTAATATCATTTTATAATTTAATGCTATATATGAGGTTACCTTTACTCAAAAATCAAAATTACAAAATGGAT
This sequence comes from Apodemus sylvaticus, assembly GCF_947179515.1. NCBI lineage: Eukaryota > Metazoa > Chordata > Mammalia > Rodentia > Muridae > Apodemus > Apodemus sylvaticus. Next base: position 38,773,467 of record NC_067473.1, on the reverse strand, counting down.
TCTTCTTCCATTTAAGTTTAGTTATGTTTCAGTTTGTTTTTGCATATTCATAAGATTATGAGTATATAAAACCTATATTCTTCAGTCTGATTATAATAATATGGAAAATCAGTTTGATCACTCAGTACCAAAAATAAATATGTGCTGAGAACAATAAACTATGTCCCATGAATCTTTTCCTTTTAAAAGTAATAGCAGACAATTCTAAACTTTCACTACTGTGCTTTGATTCTTACCTGCTATGTATTGCACACATACACATTTTTTCCAGACTTCTAAAGAAAATTATAATGCATTAATGACAGGAACCATGGTAATGGAAAAAGGTCACCCTGTCTTGAACACCTTCTGTTTTAAGCCATTATATATAAAGACATTCGAGAAAGCAAAGAATTAAAAGCCAGCCTTTGTGCAACCCATTACTGAAATATTATAGAATAATCTATATCAAATGTAGAGGAATAGCAGATTCTTTTGGATCTAAATTAACAGCAGCCATAGAAACGCTCTTATGCTTATTATGTTCCTGCATGTTGATTCAATTATTAAAAGAACACCTGACAGCATCAGACTTATTTAATTGAATTAATTAAACTGGATGAATAATCACTGAATTCCTTTTGTATGAAATTTGTCCTGAAAAGTAACACTGGCATTTGGAAATTGCAAGTAATTTGCATGGCGAAACACAGTGCACACAGAAACCTCCTGCTTCAGCATCTGGGCTTTCTCTCTTCTCATATTAAGACAAATGAACAGACAGTAGAAACGGGATTTTCTCTTCTGCACTACAGACTTATGATTATTTTCATCAATATACCATTAAAGAATTTCTCAACAATTTCTTCAATATCCAAACTGTAATTTCTCTCCTATGTATAAAGCATTATGCAATCTGCCACCTCCCCCAAATAAGTGATGTAACATTCAAAGATCCTGGAAGCTGGGGTGTCTGAGAAATGCTTGTTTGAGAGTGGGTGACTAAAACAGTGTGTCTGCTATGTCCATAGTGTGAAATATCTGTTTAGACTTAGAGACAAATAATATTTGATCACAACAAATAGCTAAGAGATTTTTCTCTTTCAAAAGCACTCAGTTGTTCTGAAGGATGGCTTTATCTATTATATGATTACTGTTTTAAGACTCATACTTAGCTTTTATGATTATATGTGGGTATTATATTCCAATTAATCATAGTAATTTATATATATATGTGTGTGTATTGATATAATCATTATATATATATATTTTTTAATATATAGGGAATTTAATTCACTACAGACCATATACATATATAGAATCTCTTTATAAATACTCACACACACACACACACACACACACATATATATATATATATACATATATATGTATATACATATATATACACAGAGAGAAAGAGAAAGAATAGCTATAGTGAAACTGTATAGAGATAGATAGATATAGATATATTTTTTCTTGGATCAAATTTAGAAAAGCAAACTAAAAAGAATAAATGGTACAAAAACTTTATCTGATATATGAAAGAATAATACAAAATGACATCATCTTAAGATATTTCTAAAGCATCCACTCACTGCATCTCTAATTTCTGGCTATTAAATTGTTTAAGCTCCAAAGTGCACTTTAGTATCTTTCAGCACATTCAAGTCTCGGGCAAGATGCATTATAATATGCTGCTGTTAGGTTCATTACAAAGACAAAACTGAGAAATGCCAATGGATCCTTTGCCTTTAAACACACACATCCTGCCATGGTATATTTCAGTTTATGGGGCATCACATTTTAATCAACATTATATTCCTGTTTTGAATGAAAAATTATACTTCCATCCCAAAGATGCTAATAACTTCACATCATTTTTTGTCATGCCTATTGTTTAGGAAAGGCTGTTTACCATAATAAATTAAGGTATTCTAAATTGCACACCATTTAACACCATGTCCCTAATATTAATGAAGCCTTTAAATATTCAGTTGGCCACACGTGCATTTTGCTCACTTTCAAGATACACCTGAGCTCTTCACCCACTGACCCACATAGTTCCTTCAAGTTAGCCTGGTTTATAGGCTACTCTTATATTCCTCAGAACTAGTGCTGTGCAAATGGTTATAGTGGATAAAATAACATAAATATTTCCTTCCAAAGTTAAACTGAAACATGAAATATATTTGTTATTTTAGAAGCTAAAATCATGTCAGAATGTTTAGTATTCTAGATATAGTGTTTCTTTGTAATCTAATTTATAGACATGATAAAAACGCAAACTTTCACCAAATACTTTGTGATACATCTTTGAATCCACCTAAGCACTCATATGAATAATCACAATGGTTAGATTTTTGTTTTACACAAATTACAGGAAATATCCTGGCACTGCACCTCATTCTCAATACCAGTTTGTTCTAGCTTTCTTTCATAACAGGGCATGTGGAAATGGAAACAGTGCCATCATGTGATACTTTGCAGGGTACTTCACTTCTTATATTCTCCATGCCTGAGCATATAGCTGCTACACAAAGAAGACCTCAGAGACATGCAGGGCCAGGGTAAGTCCTCACTCCGCATCTCACTCTTCATGCTTTAAAGTAAAAATAAGCAACACTTTTTATATCTTCAAAGGAAAATAAATAGAAAGCCAGCACCTACACAGTCAAAATGTACACACACAAACACACAGGATCCCTTTATTACTAAGCTGAAAATTCCCCATTTAAGTTTATGAACCCTTCTGCGATCATAACCATTTTCAATTATTAAGAGTATAAAATATCCTTTTATTAATGGAATATATTAGTTACTTAAATAAAGAAACTCTAGTAGTTTGTCTGAGAGAAAAAACTCATTTGGAACATACATAAATAAATAAATACATACATAAATAAAATGGGAGATAAAATTTGATCTGACCCACTCCTTTCCCTGATTTATATACATACATTATCTCTACTAACATAATAAACCCAATAAACCAAAAGTTATATTTCCATACATTATTCCTTAAAATATAAAACCTAATTTTGAAAACCACATTGATTTTAGGAATCCATAACAATAATGAAAATGAAAACTTGCACTACAAGTGATACTTGCTGGATTCCTTAGAGTTAACTGTTTACTAGCCATTTGATTAAAAAATGTTATTTTTGTGGGTGCAAGAGGTGTGAATTTAGGAGCAATTTCATTACCCTTTAAACTTCCTTTGAAACAAATATATATCTTTACATTTTAGAGGACAGCCAGAAAAATATTTTCCAAGCCTGAGATACAATATTATTAGAGGATTTAAACATCTACTGTGAATGAATTCTTATTTAAAATGTTAATGATTCACGGTTCATCTTTTTTATAGGACATTTCTTTTTATTGCAAAATAATTCAAGGTTTTTCAGCTTAAAATTTTAGCAAATAAGTGATAAAAGTTAAAAACTGTGTCCCTTTTCAAGATTTCAATCCATGGATGAGTTTCAAAAAGTATTAAGAAAAAATACCATCATCATCATTATATATCTTTAGTGACACACTACAGCATAATGCTGCTTGGGATATCACACAAATGGATGTCACATAAAACAAGAGAGAAACGATATTTTTTATTTCCACAAGCCTAAATGTAGCTTCTTATTTCTTAATAGTAAAATTGACTGCTAATCACAGACTCCAAGCTGCACTTAATCAGAGTCATGGAAAAATAAATTAATGATCATTACATTCACATAAAGGTAAGGTAAATTTGACTTTAAGTTATCTGGTTCCAAGTGTTCCTTTTTTCCCCCCAAAGTTAAATTAAAAGTTGAATAACTTTGAAAATGATAAGCATCTTCCACAGGAAATGTAAGTTTGATCACCCATAAAGTTTATTTTGAAGTATTAATCATACGTTGCATCAGGAGGGGCCTGATGGACAGGTTTTTGTACTTGGCAATATTTCATTCGTCTAAGTTAGAGACTCTGTTTTCCAATTTTAATCAACCTGCTTATAGGCTTCTTTGTTCTGCAATAGAAATGACCCAGTCTCTTGAAATACATTTTCTTTTCTCTTCCAACCTGAACTTATCCTAATGTTTTAAAAATGATTCAGACCAGAGACAGAGGATGTCAGATGATTATCATTAATATAACTTAATCTACTTAGTTGAGGAAGATTGCCATGGATTGAAAGAAGAGTCGGTCTCACCAATTTCTGTTGAAGTAGCCCTGGCTGATGTTCCAGGTGTAGGGAGAAAGCGCTGGCTAGTGAGGAATGGGGTAGCAGATACCTAGAACCGTTCCCTCTTACATGTCATTAGGTGCTAGCCTTGACTTGTCCATTCTCGGGCCTGGCAGTGTTTGGATGCTGGTACAGGAAAATTACAGTTATTCTGAAATATTTTTTAAAAGAAAGTAGGAAACACTGACTTGTGAAGAAATAATTTCCAATTTCTCTTCAAAGTGACAAATGAAAATACAGCATTAAACCCTAAGTTCTCTTTAATATTTCGGAGTCATTTATTTTCTTTTATGTGTTTGCCTGCTTTGCCTACATGTATGTCTATGTACCATAGATATGCATGGTGCCCACAAAGGCCATGTAAAGGCATGGGTCTGTTCAGACAAATGGTTGTGAACCAGAATGTGGATATGAACAAGCAATTCCAGGTCCCCTGGAAGAACATTCTACTCTGAATTGCAGAACCAGTTCTCCAGCTCCCAAGCCCAAAGTTCTATTTAGTATAGCTACACATTTAAACATTATTAACAATTCACTAGTCTGAGAAATGTTGATGAAAAACTTATGAGGCAAAGATTCATTATTTACTGGACAGTTTGTAATGCAATTATAAAGCCATTTCATGGCAGAAGAAAATGAAATATTAGCTTAAGGTGGCACAGTTTTTATCCTGTTTACTTGTTCACTTACTTATTGTAAATGCAGGCCTGTTATTACACACAGTTGGAAGTCAGAGGACTACTTCAGCCCTCGAGATAGACACAAGTTTCCAGGCTGGGTAGCAACCACTCATTCCTGATGAAACATTTCACAAGTACATAAAAGAGTACACCTTAATACCTAACTTTTTCTACTAAATTACTTAACACTAATATTTGTATGTGTCCAAATTCAGTTTCCATCCAAAGTTTTAGATTTTACATTTTAGACATTGATTAGCATTGTAAATGCTAATCCTTCCTAGTCCACAACACTCACATGCAAACACACAGGCAGAGAGTAAGCAAATCTATGACACTGCGTCAGCTCAAATTATGTTGGTAATTTGCTGGGTGAGTGTGCCTTTCTGCTATTTAATATAGACTTGTCATGTATTGCTCCTATGATATGCGACTGTTGAAAATGTCAGTAAAGGACTTGATGCACTTATTCTAGTTAAAAATATTTGACATTTTATATGAGAGTAATGTTATTCCTTGGAGAAAATGAACAAAGGTTTCATAGTCCAAGTAGGATGTGACACATTTCCTTCTACAGGCAAGCCAATGACCAATTCACCTAGTTCTCGACACAGACGCTAAGAATATAATTTTTCTGTACCCAGCTTCAATATAGTGATAAATCTTAACTGTTACTGCAAACATTCTCTTCATTTCTTCTGAAGTCATGTGAACATATAGAAAGTTCTATTATTCTGATGTCTTTTTCTACTCAGTAATTATGTCGATGACATTGCCCTGAACCATTCATTTCTCAACCATGTCATTAAAAATAAGCAATGACAATTATACTAGAGTTTTAGGTAATGAAATATTTTGTATCAAATATAAGACTGACTTATAATCCAAATGTACATTTTATTTCCTATAGACCAATTCAATCCTCTAGGTATACTCTTCTCATTATCATAAGTATTATAAAAAAGGTTGAATTTTGCTCATGTAAAGAATACAATTACTTAAAGGAATGAACGCTGATAATAAATATATGCTAATTATATATGGTCGATTTTGGAGAAGGGACCATGAGGTGCTGAGAAAAAGGTATATTCTTTTGCTTTAGGATAGAATGTTTTATATATATCTGTTAAATCTAATTCATCCAGTGGTACAACCACTTTGGAAATCAGTCTGACGCTTCCTCAGAAAACTGGACATGACACTTCTGGAGGACCCTGCTATACCTCTCCTGGGCATATACCCAAAGGATTCCCCGGCATGCAATAAAGACACATGCTCCATTATGTTCATAGCACCCTTCTTTATAATAGCCAGAAGCTGGAAAGAACCCAGATGTCCCTCAAAGGAGGAATGGATACAGAAAATGTGGTATATTTACACAATGCAATACTACTCAGATTTTTGAAACAATGAATTCACAAAATTTTTAGGCAAATGGTTTGATCTGGAAAATATCATCCTAAGTGAGGTAACCCAATCACAAAAAAATACACATGGAATGCAATCTCTGATAAGTGGATATTAATTAGCCCAGAAGCCCTGAACACCCAAGGCACAAATCGCATAACAAATGACTCCCGTGAAGAAGAATGGAGAGGGTCCTGATCATGGAAAGGATTGATCTAGCATTGGAGGGGAATATAAGGACAGAGAGAAAAAAGAGGGAGGTGATTGGAGAATGGATGGAGAGAAGAAGGTTTATGGGACATATGGGAAGGGGGGATCTGGGAAAGGGGAAATCATTTGGAATGTAAACAAAGAATATAGAAAATAAAAATATTAAATAAATAAATAAATAAATATATGCTAAACTTCGTGTGGGTTTTAATTGGCTTGCATCTAACTTCATTGGATGAACACAAAGATAAGACTATTAAATAACAAATTATAAAAAGGATTTTTCACACATCTGAATCTTTTTTCAAATAGCTGTAACTTACATCTGATCTTAATTATTGGGATCAAGGAAAATGAAATTGTTTACTTTAAAAACATTACACATTTTTGCATGTGATTTTCCCTGGGCATTGAATCCAAGGCCTTGTAGAATTTAATCTCTGAATTTACCACTAGCCATTCCCTCTGTGTGCCAAATAGACTGAATATCAGGACACAAACTGTATGTATAGTACATATTTTTAAAATTAGAAGACAATTTATAAACATTAACATTCTAAATTCCATTTTCTTACATACATCATCTCTTCATAAGCATTTTATCATCCTTGTGAATAGAACTATTTTACTGTCCCACATTTCCACAAGAACCAATGTTTAGCAGATAAATTGGCTACTTCAGTTGGTCATCATAATAGCATAACAAGTCTGAGAGTTCTCTTGTATGGTAAGACATAGCAAGTCACAGTCCAAAGTGTCAGTTCCTAGTACCTCTAGTGTGCACCAGTCTCCAGCATATTATAGCTATTTGTTTTTTATCAATTTAAACTATACTCCCATAACATGGTTTTTCTATTTGTCACAATTAAAGGTAAATTAAAATTTAAAAACCTCTACATATTTGTACTTGTCTTTCAGTCTCACTTTTAAAGTTATGCATTAAGAAATCTTCTTAATATCAAACTTACCACACTGCCTAGAGAGTAGTTCCCAATCTGTAGGTTGCGACCCCTTTGGCAGGCCAATGACACTTTCACAGGGGTCACATCTAAGATATTCTACATATCAGATATTTACATTATGATTCATAATAGTTGCAAAATTATAGTTTTGAAATAGCAATGAAAATAATTGTATGATTAGAGGGCACACAACTTGAGGAAATCTACTAAAGGCTGAGAGCATTAGGAAGGTTAAAATTCATGGCTCCAGAGAAAGACAATGATAATAGTTTGAGTCATAATTTCACTTGTTAACAATTTAGTAAGCCTTGAGATGCACTTATGCTTACTACTATGATACATTCTTAAAGATAGAATCTCACTACTTAAAATAGAATATTCATTTTCAACAATTTAACATGAATAGAATTATAGTTTTAAAAAATGATAGCGAGTACTAATCACAGCTTATAGATGCTTAGACAGATTTGAATTTAGTTGCTGTTATAAACCATGGTATATTCTGGGCTATAAAGTTATTTCAGTTTATCATCTCATAAAGAGAAGAAATAGCAACACAAATTGTAATTACATTATTTTATTTTAAAACTTAGCATTACCCACATTTATAACTAATGTGGACAGAATTCCTTAAAGCTAATTTGCACATGTCTGATGATTCCAATCATATAGAAATTGGTACCAGGAATGGGGTGTTGCTATGAAAGTCCTTGCTTTTGTGATGAAATGTAAAATTCGTGGTGACTTTGGGAATATGAAAGCTCTTCTATACGGTAGTGGTTTGAATATGCTTAGTCCAGGCAAAGTGGCACTGCTAGCAGCTGTGTCCTTGCTGGAGGAAGTGATTCCCTGTTGGGGTGAGCTTTGAGGTCCTAGTGCTCAAACTCCACCTTGTGAGAAAGAGACTCACCTCCGGCTTCCCTGAAAAAAATAGTCTTATTCTGTGTCTTCACATGAAGATGTGGAACTCATACTCCTCCAGTACCATGTCTGCTTACTGGCTGCCATGCTTCCCATCATGATAATGATGGACTGAACCTCTGAACCTGTAAGCCAGCCCCAATTAAATGTTTTGCTTTATAAGAGTTACAGTGAACATAGTATCTCTTCACAGACATGAAACCCTAAGACAAATGGTATAAACTCCGCCTAATATGCTATCTTAGTAGAAGCTTGAATGACTTGTGGACTCCTGAGTCCTACCTAGCCCATGTGGTTTTAGAGAACAATATTAGCTACTGGCTAGAGATTGTTCCTATGAAATTTTGGCAAAGAACGTGGCTCAATTTTGTCCTTCTCTTGCAAATCTGCTGAACTAATGAGTTTGTGACTAATTTCATTTGCAGAGGAGATTTCAAGACAGCAAAATATTGACTGTATCACATGGTTATTAGTAAATACTGTTATTCAGTCTATAATGAAAAACAGCAAGTGAAAGAAAAATACAAAATCTGAGGAGAAAAAAGAACATTAGGAAATTTAAGGCTGGAGTCATATCCTTTGTTCAGAGATAAGAAATTTAAAGAAAACTTGATGCAATATGAAGGAAATGGAGTGGCCCCCTTAGGACAGGACTCCACCCAGAAAAGCTTCCAAATTGTAAAAAAAAAAAAAAAAAAAACAAGTGTTTAGCGATTATTTTTATAAAGCAAATACTGCTTGTTTAACAAAGGAAAGCATCAGCAAACTAAAGCTTATGTAATTCAAGGACTGGTTCAGGTTTTCTCCTAAGCAGACAGCAGAATTCAGCAACATTCACATGTCTCTAGTTTAAGATTTATGAAGTGTATAGGAGTATAAGGGCTTTGGATTCTTACTCGTCTGTTAAGGAAAGCTGCTAAGGTTAGATGGGAAGCTGAAGAGTCTCTGGAAGAAGGCCTGAAAAAGAAATCTGGATGATGTTGGAGAACTCAGAATTTTGGAGATGACAGGGTAATGATTTATCTCCCAAGGATAGCTACTCACAGGAAGTAGAACCAGCCCAAGTGTGTAGAGTGCCTTGTTATCCACACAGCAACATTTGACATTTTCCTTGTTAGGTTTCTAACATTTCCTCACCATATCCCAATTCTACTCCTTTAGAATGCTTCTGTGTCAATTATGTAAGTAATGTTATTTTACTTTTTGTTTTAATTCCGTTCATACAGAGGTTACAATTAAGAGCTTGCTTAAGTGAGTCTTGGAATACTTGGACATTGACTGTCAACATTGGTGAGACTGTAAAAGACTATGAGGACTTTTGAAATTGGTTTAAATGAATTTTGCATTATAATATGGCTACAAGTCCATAGAGGCCAGGCATGGAATACAGTAGTTCAGATGAAAATGGCTCCCATAGATGCATATATATGGATGCCTGTTTCACAGTTAATGGAATTGTCTGATAAGTACTAAGAAGCATGGCTTCATTGGAGGAGGTGTGCCACTAATGCTCATCTTAGAACTTCTAAAAGCTTATACCAGAAGTTCTCAACTTGTACTGGTAGCAACCCCTTTGGGTATCCAAAGACCCTTTCATAGGTGTCATATATAAGGTATCCTGCCTATTGTATATTTACATTAATGTTTATGAAAATAGCAAAATCATAATTATAAAGTAGCAATAAAAATAATTTTATGGCTAGAGGGAGGTGCACTGCAACATGAGGAACTGTTTTAAAGGGTTGCGGCATTAGAAAATTTGAGAACCATTGGCCTGTACTAAGCAAAGTTAGTGCCCTCCCCCACCCTCTCTCTCTCTTTCTCTCTCTTGCTCCTCACCCTTCTCTGTATCCCTTGGTTGTTGTTTCAACATGTTAAGTTCTTAGACATGGCTCAAGGGCCCTGTCTGTCCACTTGCTACAATGCTCATAATGCCCATAGATTCACCTGAAACTATAAGCCAACACTATTTAAATATATATTTTCTATACGTTGCTTGGGTCATGTTATTTTACCACCACAACAAAAAAGTAACAATTTCAAACTTGGTTTGTATGATTCATTTGAGTTCCTTAGAGATACACACTATTTTCTGTATTGTTTTGCAAATCTATTATTAGCAGTGTGTGTGTGTGTGTGTGTGTGTGTGTGTGTGTGTAGTGTCTGAATCTTTCTCATTAAGTTACAAACTCTTTTGCTATTTTTAGTTACATGTCAATGTGTCATGAGTGAGAAGTGTAAAATGTTTAATGATAGAATGTAGGTTGCTAAAATAGATGTACAGGTATCCATATTAAAGTTTAAATACAGTGTTTTAAAAGTGGTAAAATAAAGCATAATATCTTTATATATTTACTAAAGTAATATTTGAGAGTGCTAATGAATTTTAAAGTCCATAGGCTTGACTGATGGTAAAAACTCCCTACCATGATGAGGAATTAAGCAAGTTAAAGTTAAGTTCAACTGAAATGAGAAATAATGTTTCTCATTATAACTGTACCAATCTAAAAATGACTGTATCAAAATTTTAAATTGAATTTAAATAATAAAAATGAGGGCAACTATCACAAATTTATATTTACATAAAGTTACCATGCTCATTAAATATAACCTATCAGATAACTGATTTTTCTCATCTAATACTGATACTGATCTAATTTAGTTATTATCACAGGGAGTAAATACTATACATTATTTATTTTACCAAATAATTAAATCCCAACAAAATTCAATCAACTCAGTTTATTTTTATGTAAACCAAAATTGCAAGGTCCCTTTTCATCAGATGTGTTCAAATCAAGTGGAAACACTTGATTTCAAAATAGTCTTCTGGTATGCAGTTCTTCCATCTGTGATAATGTATAATGTTATAATGTATAAAACAGATAATTCAAATTTCATGGTCACCAGTACAATATACTAGAAAAGATATGTGCTTTAGAATGGTAAGGGCTGCTTACCATTTACTGACTGACACAAGACTGTAGAATTTAGCTAGTTGGTATAATAGATTATGGGATATATTTTTTCTTTTGCATTTTCTATTTTCTCCTTTTATAGAAATAACAACTTATGATTTTGCATGTATTGAAATGAACTTCCTAACTATACCAGGCATAATGTAATCTTCAACCTCAGTCTGCAAGTTTTGAGAAGACCGGTATGTTCCAACAATATTGATTGTATCAAGGAAAACAGTAAGTGCCATTTTTTTCCAATATGAGGCAGTCATCATTTCTGGCTCCTCTTCATTAGGTATTATGATCATCACTGTTATTATAAGTTATTATTGTATAAAGCCATGAAAGGGTGAAGGATTTTTTTAACTCATTGTGAAAGAGTTAAAAGAATGCAACTTAACATGAATAATGAATGACAAGGTGTGAAAATAAATGGCACTAACTGCAAAGAACAAAAACTATGCAGAATCCAGAATGCTATTCTTATTCTGTCTTTAATTTCTTTCACAGAACAACTTTGTCTCCGACCACCCATCTATCTATCTATCTATCTATCTATCTATCTATCTATCTATCTATCATCTATCTATCTATTCCTCTCTTTGTCTCTGTCTGTCTGTGTATCTATCTATCTATCTATCTATCTTTTTATTGTGTTTAAAGAAAATGTTTCCCTATGCAGCCCTGGCTATACTTGAAGTCATTTTGTAGACCAGACTAGATTTAAACTCAGAGATCAGCCTGACTCTATCTCCCAATAACTGGCATTAAAGTCTTGTGCAACCATAGCAAACTAATACCTTACATTTTAAATTCAGCCTCCCTCAAAATTTAAACAAGGGTGAAGGATGGACAGATCCTATGCCTAAGTTAACGTGAATGGCCTCTAGCTTAATTCCCATTAGAATTTCCTCTTTTCCTCTCCAAAAATTCTTAAGAGCATCGTAACTATTATCTCAATTTTTGAAGGTATCACGGTCTTCTGAACTCCCAGTAGAATGGACAAATAAACTCTTCCTAAAGCTTTCCAAACACTTCTACACCATCTCCCCACAGCATATCCAAGAAGTTAGTTGTCGGTTAGTTGCAGTGACAGCTGCGTCTCTGGCAACAATTTCTATACTAATAACGTTTTTATATATATGATAAAACCCTTGTAAACTACTTATGGACACATGATTTAGGGGATTTGAGCTGCAGTTTGTCATGGAAGGAAAAAAGTGATGTCAAGTTAGCTATGTGGTAGGGTACTGTGGAGGTAAGTCTACTCGCTTATGTCTGGAAAGAACAGGAATCAAAGTCTGGAAAGAATTAGAACAAATCTGTAGACCTCATGACTGGCCAGTAGGATTCACTTCCTCTATGAGGGTATATTTCCTAAAAGTTATTCCCAAAACAGTAGCAATACTCAGGAGGGACAAAATGCTGTCATAGAGGAGGCTGTGGGGTGTATTTCATATTCATACCTGTAGATTTTGATCAACAATTGTCTAAGAATTTAGAAAACATAAGGGCTACATACAGTCTATTTTAGGCTAATCCTGATGGAGTCAGAGGAATGAATGAGAATTTCACTATGTGTCATCTTTCTTGCTCTCAGTTCAAAGTTTTGATCTGATTTGAATAAAATAATTATTATTGTCAGTTTTTTATTATAAATAAACTGGAACAGAGATGAAAAGATATTAAAACACAAAATTAAACGTTACATTTGAAGTAAAACTTAACATAATTTCCCAAAATTTACTGTCTTTAATATACAAATATACAACATTAAATGATGGTCAAGTTTTAAAAAATTAAATTATAATTGAGTAGACAAAAGAATTTTAGTGTTACATCACTTGTTCATTCATACTTTAATTCATTAATTCATTCATCTAGTAATTTATCAAAAAAAAACAGAATGTGTTCCAGCAAATATTAAGCTCCAGCTAATAGGGGTATAGGCAAACCCAATCCTATCCTTTTTATAGCATATAAATAAAAATTAATAGCTATATAGAAATAAAGTCACAAAGTAGAAATGCTGATGCACTTTGCACTACAAAGTACAATAAAATCAAATGTCAATTTGAAATAATAAACTTCAAAAGAATGTTTCCATGAGCAAGTAATTTGTCCAAAGAATTAAGGCTCTTTAGCTAGCACCTGTGTGATACAGGGAAGTACTGCACACTTCCTAACACCCAGGCAGTGGAGGCTACTGGAAGGTCTTGAGCAACAATCAAGAATTACTTTCATAATGTCATCCATACTCAATTCTGCTAATTACAGTTCAGTTATCATAAACTTAGAGTTCTTCAGAATTAGCAGAGTACTTTACTATTTTCTCAATTGTATCTGTGCCTGTGGTCGAGGACTAGGAATAACTACTTTTTATATTTCTCAGGTAAAATTGTCATGGCCTAGTTCACAGAAATAAAACAGTGCGGTCTGGCTTCATCTCCTAAAAGTATATATATATATATATATATATATATATATAAAAATTAGCAAATAAATGTTTGATAACACATTTCCCTATATTTTCAGCATCACAACCCAAACAAGTCCCACCACATTAGGAGCTACAGATCATATTACAGAGATAAATGTCAAGATTTTAAATTCCTAACCAGCTACTCTGCAATGAATTCTAAAATATTTTGGCAAAAGATCTTCACCTTCCAAATTCAGCTTTTCTAAACCTATTTCCATGATTTGATGAGACTGGGTACCATCGATTAAGACAAGTGTTCTGTTTAAACATCTTAATTTAAGATACCTTAACTAATGCCCTGGTATTCCCAGATAATCCATATAAGCTGCTTCTAGTAGCTGAACCTCACATTCTTACCAAAGAGTAGAAACCTGTACTCTTTGCTATCTAATCCTTATGAAAATTCTAGTTGAAAGAAATAATATTTATGGAGGATTGCCTAGAAAACATACAACACAGCAGTTACTCAAGCCAGAGGCTCTGAATATTACATCTCAATATGGCCATACTATGAACTAATTCTAACTGTACATGCAATACGTGGGCATGTCTGAAGCTGACTTAATCAAACCTAATCTTGCAATTCTCCTCCTGACCTCCTCTGCTGATGCCATAAGTAATGCTGAACTTTTACATGCTAGGCAGTATTGTGGGTACAGGTGCTACATAGTGTGACTTCATGACTATAAAAACAAACCATGCAGAGGAGTTAGAAAAATGAATTGTTTTGGAAGCATTTAAAAAGAACTTGCATAGATAGTGCTACTACCATAACTGAGCATCTTGTATACTTTTAAAACATTGATGCACCTAAATTTCAAGTGACTGGAAGCCCCAGGGAGTTCAGAGGTCTGGTGGGGTGGGGGTGTGAACATCTTTGTGGAGACAGGGGGTGGCAAGGAGGTATGGAATGTGGAACAGTCAGAGGGTGGACCAGGAGGACATTTGTAGTTTAAAATTAAAAAATAAATAAATTAAATGAATGGCTGAGAGAACAAAACTGTTTTCTGGTCCATTCTAGCTATATAACAGAATTATGCAAAACATTTTGGGTAATTGTTTCACCGTTTAATTTTATCTATTGTTTTTTATCATGTTTTCATAATAACTAAGCTTTTTTTCAAAATATACCAAATCCTACATCATTTAAATGGAATATCTAAATGTAAATATGGGCATGAATATTTTTAGAATTTTCCGTAGTGATCCTGAACTTGAGATGATCAATCTTGATCATTAATTATTACTTTTCATACATGGTAGCATGGTTTTTAAATTAACTGTGTGAGTCAGTAAAAATTTTGTTTACAGGCAATACTCTTTTGATAGGAAAATGTTCAATTAATTTCAACAAAATATACAGATGCTACATGAAGATAAAAAGAGAGAACATATAGAATTTTTGTATTGATGTATGAATTTACATTCCAGGTGGTTTGAAGACCTCATATAGAAGCAAAAGCCTCCAGTTAGCTTCTATATTCCCCAATGCTTGGAGCCCCTCGGTATGAAGATTGATCTCATATTTAATGAGAACCTTTACAGGCTATCATATGGAACAGTATTCAAATTGTTAATATTAATTAAATTTACATGAGCATAATGTCAAATACATAAAAGATTTCTATGAAATGCACCCCTCATTGCCTGGGAGTATTTTAATTTGTGGCAGATGTTTTATAGCAGCCAAAAACAACCCCTCAAAATGCATACTTTTAAAAAAATATACATCATATTTGTTGGTATGAAAATGAAGAGACTGATGTATTCTATCACACTTATACTATGATCAATAACTAATCCCGCTAAGATAGTAACTGTGATCTAAAAACTTTGTTTCTTGTCTCCTGATTATTGAGAGTAGGTTATATGATGCAAGCAAGCACATCTTACTTCCAACTATATATAAAAGAAATTATGAAAAAGTGCATTGAAAGATATGAAAAGTTCAACATGCATACCCGAGCAAAAAGTCTAGAAAATGGATGCCTAACAGAGTGCAAATACACTCCATATCAAGTAAAAGTCAGTGGGAAAAAACAAGAAAATGCAGAAATTTGCTCAGGCTAGTTCAGTCCAATAGACACACAAACACATAATACTTGCACACACACACACACACACACACACACAAACTTGGCATAAATAGGATCTGAAGAGGCAGATAAGGAAAAACAAAAACAAAAAACAATAACCACAACAACAAAAACAAAAAAAGAACCGCCACTGTGCAAAAGAATGTTGAGGAAAATTAAAGCAAGGGGTTGTTAGCAAATTGGGATTTATGATGCTAAGTTTAAAGAGGAAAATTTTCTAGTGAAAGAAAATTCCATCTACAAAGTCTATGTGTAAAGACTGTAATGGATCCAAAATAAGTCTTACTCTTTGAAAAATCCCACATATGGTGATACAGAAAGCAATTTAGCTTCCAAATATTGATAGGCAGACAGATTGACAGAATTTCAAAACTAGAAAGGATTTTGTGTATTTTATAGGAAAAAGTAGAGAGAACTCAGTCTGCCACAGAACTAGGATGAATCTCTCAAAAACTAAAAGAACTTTAGTCCCCGCTTCCTAAGAAAAATGCTACATCAAAATTGAAATTGAAGAGTCAAACAATGTGAAAGCTTTTAGATTGAATTTGTTCCTGGGAAAAAATTATAAATAGTGTAATGATAGTTCATATTGTTTAAAGAAAACTGACGTGCCAGAAAGAATGCTGAAATGAAATCCTTTTCAATGGCCAGTAGGACAAGGATTACTTCTTTTAGATATGAGCCATTGAATAAATTGGAAAATTGGAAGGCGGCTCCCTTTTCAATGCTACATCCTTGCGGGACAAATCATTATAAGTCTTGCTTAGAATGATTTCCTTTGCTTGGTCAGGACACTTCTCAGCCATCCATTCTTCAACTGGATACATTTGAGTCATATATAAATCTATTATGTTCCCCCCTCTCTTTTATACTCAAATAATAGATATAAAATTCATTTCTTCTGCACTTTGAAATGAATGGCTTTCTCTGTGCATAAAACCAATAGGAAAGACAATTTCACAATGTTTAATACTATCACAAAGGCAGTGTACTGCTGAGATGATTTTAGTCAGAAGGAGATAAACTCAAATTATAGTTTAACCTCCAGTAATAGAACCAATCCACTTTGAAAATATTTTTGTAAAATTAAAATAGATAATGGATTGTAATTGCATGGGGAGAAACACTATGTGATTACACTCACTAGGGAGTATGCCCCACGGATGGTGTGCAATGTGCCCCAAATCCCCCACTTTGGAATATTTTTACTTACAAATAAGTGCCCTGTGTGAACAAGCATACACAGAAGTTAATTTTAATTAGATATATAAAAATCAAGCAAAAATATTGAATTAGCAGATATCAGCCAAATATCTCGTCTTTTTCTTTATAAAAGGTCACTCTTCTTATGATTGAAAAATTATTTTTCATAAATATAATTTCTTTAAGAACAACTGTAGCTGATTTTTATTTGTTCTCTATGCATAGATACCAGAGAGGCAATCTAGAGCATTCATCCCAATTTGTAAAATTTTTAGCTAGAGGGAGAGAGAGTCACTTCTTTGGGGATTGGTCAAATGGGTAGAAATGGGTAACTATGATCCAGATTAATTTGCTACTTGGAAAAATATTTCAATGAATAAATAAATACTGTCAAAGCAAATTGTTCTATCATTTATCTCTATCTCACACACATTCAAACATGTATAGAACTATGCCAATATAATATCTCATAAAATTTGAAATCTATACTTAGCAGTATAGGAGTTCAAATATAGCCTGAACCAAGAAGAAAAGATGTAAATTTCTGGTATGTTCTCTTTTGCATAGACTCTTTTATATAAAATTAGAAAGAAGATGCAAATGTAGTGGTTTTTAAGACTTAATATAAAATATGTGTTAATATCAACTCAACACAAGGAAATTTAATATAAGCACTTAATATTTTTGGAAAAGTTAATGTAATAAAAACTATTTCTTCTTTTCTTCCCTCTGAATCCTCTCACAGAGCAGTTCCTACTCTTTTTCAAAACCATAGCTGTGACAGGATGTTTATTTGATTATCCTGTGAACCCCTGGACTACATCGTTTATGGAAAAACCTGTTTCTAACTAGTATGGCTCAGCTGTAGCATAGACCTTTAGAAATGTGATTATATAAATCAACCACAGGTCAAAAGGTGGAAGACACAACCCACTGACAGTGAGTAAAAATAGAGAAAAACAAAACAAAACAAAACAAAACCATAGAGAGTAGGAGGAAGTAAATAGGTCAGATAGAGAGGAGAGGTTTGAAGGGTTTGAGGCAGCATGCAGAAGTAGAATGTCAGCTATAGAGGAAGACTAGTGGATGTTTTCTCTGCCTCTATGAACTCTCAGGTTTGCTTCCCTATCTGTCTGCTGAGTCATCTTTAGTAAATCAGAATGACTGAAATTTTGTTAAAAATTACAAAAACAATAAACAACACAATCTCTCTGATCATTAACACTATTTCTAGACTGTTTGTCCATCTATATTCCTAAATAGAACCTATTTAGTGTCCTTAATGTTTCTTTTATGTATGCTTCCAGGACTTGCAAAATAGGGTAGGAAAAACCCACGAGGCTTCAAATCTGCACAAACAACTCCAGGAAATTGAGGAAAGTTGGGATCACGGGAAGTGGTCTTCCCCATGGAATAGCACACCAATTGGTTATATAGCACTTAACGGTCAGCCTTCAATGTAAGCTGTTCAAACTGTGGTTATATATGAATAATTATATGGTACCCCTATGGCATTTATTTTCACCAATAAAGTAAGTCAGGAAATACAGTAAAACATGAAGAATATGAAAGTAAAACACCACCATATATAACATGAAAACAATGCATTTGATTTCTGTTTTGTACACATCATTACACTCTTATATGTTTACGTATACATCATGCATCCTATGATTCTGTTATTATTCCTCTGACATTGCCTCTGCAGAGACACAATTGGTAGAAAAATGAAGAATGTCAACAAATTCTGGTGCAAAAACTTACTTTGTTGCAGAATTCCTGGACAATAGAAAAGAGTTTTCCAGAGTACTATTCAGCCATTAGAAACAATGAATTCATGAAATTCTTAGGCAAATGGATGGAGCTGGAGAACATCAAACTTAGTGAGGTAACCCAGTCTCAAAAGATCAATCATGGTATGCACTCACTGATAAGTGGATATTAGCCTGGAAAACTGGAATACCCAAAACATAATCTACACATCAAATGAGGTACAAGAAGAATAGAGGAGTGGCCCCTGGTTCTGGAAAGACTCAGTGTAGCAGTCAGTATAAGGCAAAACCAGAACAGGGAAGTGGGAAAGGGTGGGTGGGAGAACAGGGGGAGGGAAGGGGGCTTATGTGACTTTCGGGGAGTGTGGGGCCAGAAAAGGCGAAATCATTTGAAATGTAAATAAAAATATATCAAACATAAAAAAAAAACATTAAAAAAAAGAAAAGAGTTTTCCTTTGAGACTATTTCATCTTGTTAGCACATGGTAGATTTAGATTTGCTATCCTCCTGCCTCCCCCTCCAGGGTGCTGTATTACAGATAAGGTTTCTTTTACAATATATTCTTCTATCCATTGGTTGGGTACAAATATCTACATTTGACTCTTTCAGCTGCTTCGTGGGTCTTTCAGAGGGCAGTCAGGCTAGGTTCCTTTTTGTGAGCACTCCATAGCCTCAGTAATAGTGTCAGGACTTGGGACCTTCCCTTGAGCTGGATCCCATTTTGGGCCTGTCACTGGACCTTCTTTTCCTCAGGCTCCTCTCCATTTCCATCCTTGCAGTTCTTTCAGACAGGAACAATTATGGGTCAGAGGTTTGATTATGGGATGGTAACCCCTCCCTCATGTATGCTGCTGTCCCCTGTGGTTGGATTAGAAAAAAGCTGCAAGAAGCTGAAGAGGAAGGTGACCCTGTAGGAGGATCAACAATCTCAATTAATGTGGACCCTGAGATTTGTCAAACACTGGACCACCAACCAGGTAGCATATACCTGCTGATATGAGCCCCCCTCCAACACATCCACAGCAGAAGTCTGCCAGGTCTGTGCTCATTAAGAGAAGATGCACCTAACCCTCAAGAGGAGATCCCAGGGAGTTTAGAGGTCAGGTGGGGTGGTGGGCCTGGAGGGGGCCGTGAGGGCATCATTGTCAAGAATTCAAGGCCCATACCTAAACATCATTAAAGCAATATACAGCAAACCGGTAGCCAACATCAAACTAAATGGAGAGAAACTTGAAGCAATCCCTCTAAAGTCAGGGACTAGACAAAGCTGTCCTCTCTCTCCATATCTTTTCAATATAGTACTTGAAGTTCTAGCTAGAGCAATTAGACAACATAAGGAGGTCAAGGAGATACAAATTGGAAAGGAAGAAGTCAAAGTATCACTATTTGCAGATGACATGATAGTCTACTTAAGTGACCTGAAAACCTCCACCAGGGAACTCCTACAGCTGATAAACAACTTCAGCAAAGTGGCTGGTTATAAAATCAACTCAAGCAAATCAGTTGCCTTCCTATACTCAAAGGATAAGCAGTCTGAGAAAGAAGTTAGGGAAATGACACCCTTCACAATAGCCACAAACAATATAAAATATCTTGGTGTGACTCTAACTAAACAAGTGAAAGACCTATACGACAAGAACTTCAGGTCTCTGAAGAAGGAAATCGAAGAAGACCTCAGAAAATGGAAAAATCTGCCATGCTCATGGATTGGCAGGATTAATATAGTTAAAATGGCCATATTACCAAAAGCAATCTACAGATTCAGTGAAATCCCCATCAAAATCCCAACACAGTTCTTCACAGAGTTAGAAAAAGCAATTCTCAAATTCATCTGGAATAACAAAAAACCCAGGATAGCTAAAACTATTCTCAACAACAAAAGAAATTCTGGGGGAATCAGTATCCCTGACTTCAAGCAATACTACAGAGCAATAGTGTTAAAAACTGTATGGTATTGGCACAGTAACAGACAAGTGGACCAATGGAATAAAATTGAAGACCCAGAAATGAATCCACACATCTATGGTCACTTGATTTTCAACAAAGGAGCCGAAAACATCCAGTGGAAAAAAGATAGCCTTTTTAACAAATGGTGCTGGTTCAATTGGAGGTCAGCATGCAGAAGAATGTGAATTGATCCATTCTTATCTCCATGTACTAAACTCCACTCCAAGAAACTATTTTTAATGAAAACCCACCTAGACAAATTGTTAGACATGGTCGCCAAATAGAAGGTTCTTTGTCACTTTGTCTCCTTTCAAATAGTTTTTGGTTGGAGAGAGCCATCAAAATAGCCCTTCTGCTACAAAAGTATAGAAGGTAGAGTCCTTCCATGTCCTGCATCTCAAAATTATAGTGAAATGCCATTAGTAAGCTCTTTACTCTGGTTTTACACATTCCTGGGCACTAGTTTTCACACAATGAGAAGTATCTGGCAACTGATGAGGGATCAGCTTTTTCTTCTTCTATCAGTTGCCATGACAGCATGCATCCTGTTTTGAAGTTTGGTAATAGTAAGCCATGTTCTGTTCTTTGAGGGTGGAGTTGGAAAGGTCCTGTCTTTGTGTTAGGAAGAACCTCATGCTGCGGGTGAGTCTGACATTAATGATCAGGTCAACCAAAACCCAGAGGTGATGCAAAATGTAGCCATGAATACCTTTTATGGTACAGTTGAGATCCAGGCTCATTGTATATTCAGAAAATGACTTCTTTTGCTTGCCTTTTGAGGAAGTACAAATCTTTCCTGCAACCTAGAATGTAGTTATAATTAAATAGAATTTATTATGCCCCCATGAACCAGTATTGAACTTGGTGCCACATAGACAAACAAGGAGCATAAAGGAAGAGAAAACTGGAAAACAATTATGTAGCAGAGCACGTTATAAAAGAGTTGTGGATTTTCAGTAGTATAGAGACATGACCTAAGAGAACAGATATGGTTGGGAATGAAATATAACTGATTGTAATGGGGCCATTTAAAAAATGAAGTGATTTGTATGCAATGGTAAATAAAGGGAGGCATGAAAAGGTAAATTCTAGGCATTATTATTAATATATGCACTTTTTTGGAAATGCCTATTCTACTCCGGAAATGAATAGTTGAGAAAACAAAGAGTCTAGTCAACAAATTAGAAGTGATATAAATGAAAATAAAGTACTGAGTTGGGAAACAAGTGGTCAGATAAAAGTCTGCTTAAGGTGCCCAAGACATTCCACAGTCATCTAGAGACCTGAACCACTCTACTCCAGGCTTTCCTTGTTAACATCCCATCTCTGCTGTGGGTGTAAGTGATACCTTTAATGGAACAAGATAAACTACAGTGTCTCTTTCATTCCAATTTCTATTGTTTAGTTTTACATTATTTTTCAATGTGACACTAGTAATTAACTTGAATACTGCTGTTCATTTTAAAAAGACATTGCCTTGCTTAGTGAATATGTGAATATACCTGTTTTGTCTACAAATATATATGGAACCGACTTTAGTTAATGAAGGTATACAAGTAATATGTACTCAATAGTCACTGAATTGAAAATAATTTTTACTAGCGATTATCTATCTACCTATCTATTGATCTACCTCATTATCTATCAATCCATCAATCCACCTACCCACCCACTCATTCATCCATCCATCTACCCACCCACACATCCATTTATCCATCTATCCATCTATCCATCCATCATCCATCCATCATGCATCCATCCATCCATCCATCTATACATCCATCCATTCATCCATCCTTTCAACCATCCATCCATCCAACCATCCATCCATCCATTCATCCTACCATCCATCTACCTATATGTATTTATTTCTCTGTGTATGACCATATGTTTGCACATATGTGCGAGTATAACATGTGCCATTGCATGCTTGCAGAGGGCAGACAACAACTCAGAGAAGTAAATTCTTTCCTTCAGTCATATTGTCCAGTTGTCAGGGGTAGTATCAAGAATCTTCTCCATCTGGGAGTCTCATTGTCTCTCTATGTATAGTTTTTAACTGAGATGTTCTCTTAAGTTAGCGACAATGCTTCCCTTTTTAGTGCTAGACTACATAACAAGTTTGATCCTGTGTAGGTAAGATTCTGTGGGTGAATGCATATATACAAAACCCATACCATCTTCAGAGGACAGCATCCATTCCCGTGTACACAATTCAGTGGCTTAATAAATATTAAGCAAAGATGAAAGGAGGCTATAAAGTTAGGAGAAAGATTGACTGTGGAGATTCATGATAGGAGTTGGAGAAGTGGACATGATCAAGACCCACTGTATACATCTTGAGATTTAAAAAAAATATTTTTGAAAAAGTGTATGCCTACTTTGACCCACTTATATGACACTTCACTTGAAGAAAAGCAGAAAAAATATGGCTGTCACTAATTTTGATTCTATGATTTCATCAACTAAAATGATGAAATAAATCTCTAATAATAGAGATCTAAGGAAAACACTAGGCAATTAGAAGCAAGATAATGGAAAGTTTAATATTATTGGAACCACTTACTAGTTGTGTGGGCTTTGGTACTTCTTAAAATTTGTGATGTTCAGCGATTCCTTCTTTAAAGTAGATGCTCATGAAAATTAATTTGGTTAAATGGGGAAAATGTATTAAAAATGGTGCCAAAGCACTTGTGTTGCTTTAATAGCTCTTCTTTCTCTCCATTCTCTATTACATCTCCAGAGGATTTCCTATAAAAGTCCCAGAGAGAATATTTAAACCATGAAGCGCCACATTTTGGAGAAAAGGCAGCATGAAGACAGCACTAGTGATATGTACTGTGTGTGCTTCATGTTAGGAGGAAACCCTCAGGCATGTAGATGGCATAAAAGCTGTCAGGGTTTCAGTCATGTTTTTGGAATAAATTTCTATTGAAAACATTAGCATAAAAGACCAATGAAAAAGAAATGAAGACTATAACAATTATAAGTGAAAGTAAGCAAAATTGATGTTTCCCTATAGTGATATCAGAATAAGGAAACTTAATAGGAACAGAGCTGAGAAATTATTATTCAGCAAAGTATTTTGTTGATAGGAGCCCTTATTAAGTACTCTCATAATTCTTGGAAAACTTACATCATGGCTACACGTTTACCCTTACTAAGCAAGTGTTTGTGAAGTGCCTAATATGAACTGGTGCTAAGCATGTGTAAGACACAGACCTTAGCTTCCAAGTTTCATTGTATCAAAATTGCACAGTTGTTTCACTCAAAAGTATATTTAATTTTATAATACCATAGTATAGACATACTCACTCACTTGGTCTATATGACACACCTGCCCAGTTCTTATGACTTAGGCAGTCCTAACAATACAGAGTCTTGGTACTTTATATTTCCTATACTGTTTGACTAAAGACAAGGAGATGAGCTACATATAAAAGAACTTCCTCCATTCAAGAATGCTTGGTTTTATTTCTCAAGTGAAAATAAACTAAAACTACATTTATATATGTTTGTGAGAGACAATCTGACTTTCTTAAGTATGGTATTGCCTTTTAAAGCCACTTCAAAGAATAAAGCTACTTTATTTCTAAAATAAAGAAAAACAAACCTACCTACTGTAAATTCAGAACAATATAAGTAGAAGTTTCACAGAAAATTCATACAAAATGGTGAGAGGGCATCATATGCTGATTTACTCTTATTTGATTTATTACGCTCTATTTTAATTCTATTTGGTGCCACGATATTCCACTACAGTTTATTAATCCTATCATATTACATTTTATTAAAATACTAGTTGAAATCCAGTAATTTCATAAACTATTAGTAGGGTAAGGTTTTCAATTGAAAAATCGAAACCCAAACAATATTTTGATTATAATTATCAGAAACATATTACTTAATAAATATTAGATCAGACTTTAACATCATTGTAATATATACAATTCAATTAATAATCATACTTTAATATAGTTTCTATAATGGATTAATTCAATAAAATGTAAATTTGTCCTTATATGTTGTATTTATACTCCTTTTTCTCAGAGTGGATTGTCTCAGAAAGACCTTCCAAATAATCAGTGGAAATATATTTGAAGACCAATGTCCTAAGTTTTATGTGCAAATTGCAATAAATGAGGCAAATGATTCCTTCTCATTCAAAATTATGTTCTTTTCTCTATTTTAGCATTCAATCTTTGGAAGGCAGACTATACTTCTACACTTTTATTTAACTTAATTGTGCGTTGACCAGTGTGTAGATGCATTTTCAGAGTCTCTCTTCCTTCAATGAACTAAAAACAGTGGGTTAAAAATACACTGTGTGGTAGGTGAAGAGAGACATACTTGTAAAGATACTTTGTGAAAACATTTTAAATATCTTCAACTTTTGACACATCCATACAAACTTTAGCCTTGACTTGCTCTAGTCTAACCACATTTCTCAGTTGTCTTTACATTGTGAAACTCTCAATAAATCATATATTCTGTCAATAGCCATAAACAATAACAAAGTGTATCATTTTAGACAACAAGTAAGAAAAAGGCCACTCTAAACCCTACAAGTTTGATAGTAAGAACTAGAAGAAAACAGAGGTATCTCTCTGGAAAGAAAGAATGGAACTCTGTGGAGAAAGTGAGTAGAAATGACAAAAGTCCTTGTTGTCAGTGATACTGTTATTTGTCACATTTCCAATCTTTGTTCCTTGCCAACCAAAGAAGATGCTGTCATACAGGGATGAGCATATGAAGATAGATGATGATTCATGGGTTATGTTTCCTGGGTTATATTTCCCTCTTCACATCCTCCTGTGCATATTACAGCTGTAACCTCTGGTGACTGACATTAAAAATGACTAGAAAAAAAAAACCATGTTCAGTAAAACAGTGACTCAGGCCAAGAAAGTCAAATGACATATATTTTCTGTCACATATACATTCATGCTTCATGTCTGTTGTTTATCTTTAAGTTGGAGCTCAAGTACAAGCTAGAAAAACATCTTTTGGGGAGGCACATTAATGAAAGGGATTAAGTAAAATATACAAATATGAAAATAAAGTTCGAAACTGTGGGTAAAGGTGTGAACAGAAAATGCAAGAGGCACAGGGGAGGGTTAACCCAAACAATATAAAGGTATAGAAAAAGCTATATGAAATGTACTATTACACAATCCAACTAAAGAGTAGAAATTGGAGGTACAGTAGAACACGTGATATGAAGCAGTGGACATTGTTCTATGGGTTAAAGAATAAAGAAAGGATGGGAGCAGAGGAGTGAGAAAGAGAGGAGGTCATGAAGTGGTTCATTCGAACAAGGGATGTCAGAGAAAGCTCATGGAGGCCTCCTAGCTTGTATGGAAGATAAAATAAAAGTACACAAAAAGAATTTGAGTTCTTTAAAAAAAATCTGGGCATTGTGTTTGGCTAATTTCAGTAGGAAGCATTTTATTATTTGCAAGGTTTTTATTTTTAAGTTTTATTTTTGTTTATTATTATTATTATTATTATTATTTTTAAATAAAAGGCATTTGAACAGAATTGCCCTGCATATGCAGACCATAATTCATCTGGTCTACCTCACATAATCCATGAAATAATTAAGGACAAAGGGAATAAAGTCAAATATACTGATGCTCAATGTACTGCTATGCTGTAACTAATAGAGTACTTTTTGATCTAAGGGTTTGATGAAACAGAATCTATGCAACATGAAACAGTAATTGGTAGACAGACTGTAAGTGGAATAAAATGAAATCTAGAGGTGGTATTCTTTCATTGATCTAATAGATCATCAAGTAGCTATGACTTTAATATGAAAACTCTAGTTTTAATTAGCCATGAATTAAGGTTACAGCTAAAAACGATGACTAGGTTAGCTTTATTTATGAAAACAAACATTAATGTGACTACAGCTTTTTTATTAACCACTTCCCTAAGCTTAAGACCAGAATGTCTAAAGGGGTAAGGAAGGTAGGATGACCTGATCCAGAGTAGGTTCATTTATTTAGTTGTTGTGTGATCTTGGAAGTTATGAAACTCAGCTGTGAAAATGAGAAGAGCATCAGTCATACATCAGAATGTCAGCTTGACATTAAATGAGTTAGTATGTGTAAAGTGACTAGAAGTCTCATATAAATATATAGCCAACAATACATTTTAATATTTCAAAAATTATTAATTGCATTTCAATGCCTTTTGGTCAGCATTAGTGAGAATACCATCCAGTTTAACACCTCTTACTGGAATAATTTTCTTATAATTCATTAAAATATCTCATTTAGAATAAAAATAAAACAATATGTTGATAAGGATTATTTTACTGAGATTTTATAGAAAATCAGGAACAATGATTTTCAAACACAGGAATTCAAAACAAATCTCAAGAATTTAATTGAGATCTATTTCTATATTCTGATATTACTGAATTCACGAATCTATTTAAATAACAGCAATCTGATTAATGCTAGAATTTAATGTAAGTAGGGAAGATGTGATACTTTAAAGCAATATCACAAGGAGATTTATTCACGGAAGTAAATATAATACTTATGAAACAGATGTTACATCGAAATAAGCAATTTCCAAGAGGGGAGATTTTTTTTTCATTTTAGTGAATGCTTAAAGCTTTCCTTCAAGCTCTTGGTTAATCTATTGATCTGTGAAGCACAGTGCACTCTAGGGAAGCAATTCAGTTGACGTTATATCAACTGATGAGATGAATAATGATCATACTATTTGGTAATTAAACGTCTTACAAACCTTTTAAATGAGTACACATCAAAAGAGTCAAATGAGGTCAAGCATATTTTATTTTTTTTATTCCCATACTAATGCTATTAACAATCTTTAAAAATATCAAGACGACAAGGGCATACTAAAATTAATTTAATCTACTTAAAGATAAAGTATGCAATAGCTAACTTGCTTTTTGACTACATGTAAAATATGTGTTCTGCATACAGAGTGATTTCTATTCTTGTGTTTTATTTTTAAGGATTTTTATAGAAATAACTGAAACTAAATTTTTAGGGTGAGCAAGAATAAAAGGAAGTACTAACCAGTATTAATAAATATGAAGTGTAGTAAGAGTTATACCATTTTCAAAAAAAATAATTTCAAGCTAGGTTTTTCAGGATATAGATACAAATTCCATTAAGGATATTAAGGAATATTACTTTTAATAAAATGATACATTTAATTTATTTTGTCATCTAACATTGAGCATCTCATACCACTTTTGTACTATTATCTAAGGAATTAAAATATTAAAGTTTCAAATGTACCATGGTGAGGAGGCACTTATGGTTTAGTGGTTATCATGGGTTGTACTTCTTGGGGACCAAAGTTTGATTCTAGTACCCAAATTATTGATAAAAACCATCTAAAACTTCAGATCCAGAAGATATGAGGTGCTCTTCTGGCTTCCACAAGCACTGAACACATATGTTGCCCAGACACACATGCTGGCAAACACCAATAAACATAAAATAAAAATAAGCAAGTCTAAAAATTATTTAAATGTAAATAAGTATACACCCATATTAAAGGTCTTTTTCTTTTAAGCTCATCTTCTTTTTATTGTTTCTTTATTAGATATTTTCTTTATTTATATTTCAAATGTTATCCCCTTTCCTGGTTTCCCCTCTGAAAATTCCCTATTCCATCCTCCCTCCCCCTGCTCACCAACCCACCCACTCTCCCTTCCCTGTCTTGGCATTCCCCTAAACTGGGGCATTGAGCCTTCTCAGGACCAAGGGCCTCTCCTCCCTTTGATGTCCAACAAGGCCATCCTCTACTACATATGTAGCTGGGGCCATGGGTCCCTCCATGTGCACTCTTTAGTTGGAGGTTTAGTCCCTGGGAGCTCTGAGGGTACTGGTTGGTTTGTATTGTTGTTCTTCCTATGGGGCTGCAAATCCCTTCAGCTCTTTGGGTCTAAAGTTCTTTTTAAAGGTCTTTGCAAACCATCAGATAGTTGCTTTACAATATTCTGGGCATACAATCCTACAGTAAGAATTACAAAACCTTTACATTGTATTGTACTATACATATTAAACATGTTATATAATCACTACATTTATCTTAATCTTGACACTTATGAATCATTAAACCATAAAAATCACTCAATACAATTATAATAAAACCTAGATCAAAAATTCAAATAATTGATAAAACAATAAAACATCATAGTTTTATTATTTTTGTCAGAAAGTGGTTATTCTCTTAAAATTCTACCATATTATGTTATACTTTTAAAAATTATTTTTATACACTCCACATTTTACTCCCCAC
Source organism: Apodemus sylvaticus (assembly GCF_947179515.1). NCBI lineage: Eukaryota > Metazoa > Chordata > Mammalia > Rodentia > Muridae > Apodemus > Apodemus sylvaticus. The sequence continues at coordinate 38,744,324 of NC_067473.1, read as the reverse complement.
CCTTCCAACCTGTGTCTATGCTCTGACTGTCCACATCCCATGCCTCCTCTCCTCCCGCTTTCTCCACATGGCTGTCTCTACCTCCCACCCCACCTGACCTATAAACCTGCTGTGGCCTCCAGATTCTTGAGGTTTTGGTGCATCATCTCTGAATGAAGACAGACCCAGCAGTCCTCTACTGTATGTGTGCTAGGGGCCTCATATCAGCTGGTGAATGTTACCTGTTTTGTGGTCCAGTGTTTGAGAAATCCTGGGGGTCCAGATTAATTGAGTCAGCTGGTATTAAAGGCATGCCACCTAGTCTGTTCCTTCTTGGGACAAATCTTAAGTTATGTGATATAAAAGACAAAGTGCTTTCTTGGTTTTATGAATTACAATTCTGAAAGATACGTCATTCAATTGATTTTATCTAATGTGAAATGTACAGAGATATTAAAAGACATAAAACCTTTCAAAGACTGTTGATCTATGAAAGGTAAATTACTATTCTCTTTATAGATGCTAAATTCCTGAGCCAAAGCATAAGCTAAGACATACTGTATTGCTATTATGAGGACCGATTGATCAATCATATACTAACTTATGTGTATTTAGAATACATTCTATACAAGCTAGAGAACTGAAAATAGTTGAAAACAGAGGGTAAAAACTGTTTCTGGTAAATATATACACAATGAATAATATTTAACTGCAATAGAAATCAGTGACTGAAAAAATAAGAAAGCAGCAGTCATATAATACTCTACCACACCTAAATAAACAATGATGATATTTTGGTAAGTAGAACTTCCCTTATGAATAAATAAAATTTATGTTGTTACAATAGAGTTTACATCTTAAATATTATTGGTTATGTCATTGCATGGTATAACATAATCATTCAATCACTTTGACACCCATGGTTAAATAGATGTTTTAAATATAACATTATTTGATGAGTAGAATAGAATTGAAGACCTAGAAATTAAACCACATACTTATGGGCAATTAATTTTTGACAAAGAAGTCAAAAATACACAATGGAAAAAAGAAAGAATCTTCAATAAATGGTTCTGGTCTAACTGGCTGTATGTATATAGAAAAATGAAAGTAGACCCATATTTGGCACCTTGCACAAAGCTGAAGTCCAAATCAATCAAGAACCTCAACATAATCCTAGATACACTGAATCTAGCAGAAGAGAAACTGAGAAAGAGCCTTGAAATCATTGGCATTGGGGGAAGTTTCCTAAACAGAACTACAATGGCTCTAAGATCAAGAATTGATAAATGTGACCTCATGAAACTGGAAAGCTTTGTAAGCCAAAGGACATAGTCAAAAAGGCAAATTGGCAACCTAAAACTGGGGAAAAAGTCTTCACTAGCCCCTCATCTGATAGAGGGCTAATATACAAAATATATAATGAAATCAAGAAACTAATTAGCAAAAAACCAAACAACTCAATCAAAAAATGGGGTATATAACCAAATTGAGATTTCACAACTGAGAAATCTCACATGGCTGAGAAGCACCTAAAGAAATGTTCAAAGTCCTTAGTATTTAGAGAAATCAAAACAACCCCGAGATTCCACCTTACACCAATCAGAATGACTAAAATCAAAACGACAGGTGACAACACATGTTGGTGAGTATGTGGAGAAAGAGGAACAATCCTCCATTGCTGATGGGATTGCAAACTGGTACACCCACTCTGGAAATCAATCTGAAATTTCCTCAGAAAATTGGAAATAGATCTACCTGCAGACCCAACTATACCACTCTTAGGGTGGACAGGGGGAATAAAATCTAAAGTGTAAAAATAAATACATTAATAATTTTATTAAAGAACTATTATCATTATTCAGAAACAGAAATCTATGTATTTAATTACCTACTTCATAACTCAGCTGGAATTGAACTTGGGAAATATGGACCTTTCTATACTACCATGAAGGTGCATGTGGCATTACACAATAAGTTACTTTTCATTATTTTCAAGCAATAATGACATAGAAACCACACTGTGATGCCTTCATTGACTGCCTGGGTTTCTGGGACATGAATGTCCATCTGTGCTTTTCCTACTAAGCTTCCAATCCTCTTCTCTTAGCATGAGATGCATAGTGAAAAGTGGAAACAAGGTGAATCAAAGTGAAAGTGCAGCCAGCCTTTTACTTGTCAATAAAGTAATTACTGGGGCATTCTTAGTAAGGATATCCATAGCTTCACGTGAAAGAAGCATCTACTTCATAAAAAGATTAAGTGATTCGTACTGTTGTTCCTCCTATGGGACTGCCAGCTCCTTTGGCTCTTTGGGTCCTTTCTCTAGCTCATTGGGGACCTTGAGCTCAGCCCAATGTTTGACTGAGAGCATCCATCTCTATTTGTCAGGTACTGGCAGAGCCTCTCGGGAGACAGAACCAACCAGTATAACCCCAGAACTCCCAGGGTCTAAGCCACCAACCAAAGAGTACACAAAGAGGGACCCATGGCTCCAGCTGCATATGCAGTAGAGGATGGCCTTGTTGGACATCAAAGGGAGGAGAGGCTCTTGATCTTGAGAGGGCTCTATGCCCCAGTATAGGGGAATGTCAGGAAAGGAAATTAGGAACGCATGTGTTGGTGTGCATGGGGAGAGGGAATAGGATAGGGGTTTTCTGGGGGGAAACTAGGAAAGGGGATAACATTTGAAATGTAATAAAATATATCTAATAAATTTTTTTAAAAATTAAATGAAAAGGAAAGTTATTTAAAGTTGACGTTAGCTAGCCAACATCTGTCTCTTAAAGCTCAGTAGAATGTCAGGTTCTGTGAAGTGTGTGTCATGGACAACAGTGAAATATGCCTTATCAATTCAAGGGTCTACTAGAAAATAAAAGAAATATACTGTATAGTTATCTGCCTAGACATATGTAATTCACAGAGATGTATAGGACATCCATAATATGTACAGACAAGATGTGAAGACTAAAGAATAAAGCTTTTTCATCATTAATATATCCACATAATAGACAAATCTAGAATGAAGGCAAGGATTATGTTACAGAATACATAGTTTGCTAAAAAAAAAAAAAGTAAAGTAATTATGAAGTCATCATGTTCAACTGACTAAATGAAAATATTTTGTACCAACCTCTATATGTGTTTAGTAATTTTCAAGAATATTTTCATTTTCAGAACATTTTTTATTTGAAAGTAAAGTAGATTACACAACTCAGAAATCGCTTCATGTAAATTAAACTAGTTTCAAGTTGCTTTGTATCCCTTTTTCTACCACTTAATAGTTGTATAACACTGGCAGGTTTCTTCACTTTTTCTGATATTACTACTATTTCATTCTTAAATTGAAGTTAGGAGTGACAATAAGTATCCGGAAGACCAGTAGTCCATGAATCTAGGACTGAAGTAATTTACATGTAGTTAGAAGCCAAAGTACTGAAAGAATATCAATAATGACAAGAAATTGTATAACACTATAAACAGGGAAGGGTGTTTTAAAAGATGCAAGTAGTAGTAAATGAGGAATGGATAGAGAAGGGGTAGATGTCAAGAGAACAGGATCTTGATGACTAAATGTGGCAGGAATGCTACAAATGCATGGTTCAGAGTATTTCTGAATGTCTACTGATAAAGGAAGACTTTTTACAGTCTCAGTATTATCCTCTCTTTATTTCCAGAACAATTCGACTAACATGTACTTTATTACACTGCAGGCAAATTCAAACTTAGACTTAAAAGGAAATAAATTATTGCAAATTATGATAAGATGTACTTCTGGATGGAAGACAGAATTGGATGTATGTTGACTAATATGAGAGAAATGCATATACAATAACAGAATGAAAAGATGTTCAGAAGCTAAGATATGGAAGTATTTAACAAATACTGGATAAATAACTGAATTCAATCCTCTACCATATAAATTAAACTACAATGTCCCTTTCAGTTTTCTTCCAATAAAACACAAAACATACCCAAAATAGTCATGGTTACTCTCAAGTACCAAAATTTCTCTAAAGTGTGAATGGAGATTAAGTGGAAAAAGTGTCAATCATTTCTTTAAGATGACTCACTGTCGTGGTAGAAACAGGAGGGTCCCAGAAACAGACTGGAAACTCCTCCCTCACTTGTCCTCCCCCAGGGCATAGGTCCCTGAGTCTTTAATTCCAGTGTTCCAAGCTTTTGAGATCTCAAAACTCATCCTCAGTGGCACACAGCCTTCAGCAAGACCATACCCAAATGGTGCCACCAGCTAGAGACCAAGTATTTAAATGTTGTAGACTTATGGGGCAACCTCAAGAAAACCACTATATGTGCATTTGTTAGCATTTCATAGAGTTTCAGAGACTAAGGACACTCTAAGCATTTTCCCCCTAAATTATTACAGGTGATAAGGCATACAAAATGCTATTTTGTATTAGTCTTTGAAAAAATTCTGCGTTTCTCTTCCCCCAAACACCCAACATGTGAAACACAACAAAAACAAAACAAAACTTTACAGTACATTTCTACTCCCCAAAAAAATGTTTCTAAATTTGAACACATAATCTTTATTAATGAATAAAAGACTCAACTTTTGGATTATTTTGGTTAAGCAGTGGCCAAGAATCACAGCTATATGGGATCTTAAGATTCTGAAATGTACTTTGGAAATTCCATCCATTTGTGTTGTTTATTAAATTCTCTGAGACTACTGATCCATGTACTTAAGTGTTATGGAGAGAGAGAAGAAAAAGAAATTCCTCAAAATATTTTTGTTTTAATAGTATTTTCCCTATTGATCATTCACAGGTGACTTATTTTAATACCAAACAGCATCATAAAGTAATAATTTCATTTAACATTTTATTATACTTTTTAAGACAAATACTTACAGGAATGTTTATCCCTTCTTATGCTGAACACAGAGCGTATTCGATTTCACTTCTTAGCCTTTTTCATGGGCTTAAATCTGCCAAATTATTCCATTTGATTTCAGAGAATTCTCATACAGCAATCTATTTTATTTACCTTATCTTCAATAAAATGGTTCAGTGACCGTCAGCAACTCTGAGACACCCTGAGTTTCAATCAATCTTCAGGCAAAGGCATCAATCTGTATTAGACCTACTGTGCTGGGAGTTTCAGCTAGAAGTCAGAATCAGGCAGAAGCCGAGTAAGAATGAGAGCCAAGCTTAATGAAGCCACTGTGAAGAGAAAGGCCTCCTTTGGTGTTCACAGGCATGGGTCCTACAATACCAGGTACAGAGCTATACACACGAAGACTTTCTTAATAAGACTGACAGCTAAGAGGAGGCACCGATCTCCATCTTTATTTTACTTTTCTGTGAAATCTGCAGTTCTAGCCAGTCCTCTATTTTCTAGCAACAATAATAAAAAACATTGTTGCACTCATCAAACCCCTAAATTTCATTTAAACAATTAAAAAAACTGTTTAAATGAAACAATTAAAAAGAATACAAACTAAAACTCCTGAGCACTTCTGTGGCAGTTTGACACAATTACTACTGTATCAGTAGTTTCAGCAGACCTTCCCTTACAAATCAGGGTGGCATTTTAAATACAGTGGCCGGATTAGATTTTTCACTACAAACAATCAGAACATTTGAGCGAGAAATCATTTTTGGCAAATGATAACATTAAAGACTAATTCCAAGAAATGTGGGATAGAATTGTTAGATGCTTTAAAAATGTCTCCCAAAGTACAAACTTTGTAATAAGCAATGCTGGCTCATATTTGATATGGGCTGTAAAAGCAGATTATTGTAATGGTGCTCTTCCCAGCAGATAAGACCATTAAAAAGGTACTTAATGTTCAGCTGAATTGAAAAGCAGGCCAGTTATAAATTTTGAGGTTTATTTTTTTGCATGTAAGAGCATCAAAATTTTGCAAGTGTTTATTTTTAACTGTATTTAAAATTATAAATACAAACTATTTTTTTACAACAAGAAGTTGCATTTTCATGATCTTTTTCTATATGGTGGAAGATTTCTGCTCAGATACTATCCTCACATCAGCAGCAATGATATTAAGAATGATGATTTAATGTGACAGTTTATACAAAACAACAACAAAAAAGGAAAAAAGGAAAGAAAGAAGGAAAGGAATGAAAGAAGGAGGGAAGGAAGGAAGAAGGAAGGAAGGAAGAAGGAAGAAAGGAAGAAGAAAGAAAGGAGGGAAGAAAGGAAGGAAGGAAGGAAGGAAGGAAGGAAGGAAGGAAGGAAGGAAGGAAGGAAAGAAGAAGTATACTGCTGAACTCTTATTTGGGGAAGCATTCTTACCTTTATGGAGACCAATGTATAATTTTGCTAGTGAACTCAGCACTTCAAAAGGTCACTCAAAACACCTATATATGCTCATCTAGATTCTCCAGCTTATATGTATTTCTTAAATCTCCAAAAATGATGAAGAACAGCAAGAAGGTGTTAAAATATATTCTGCATATTAACGTCCTATAAAGGTAAGAGGATTTGGATCATTCTATGCAGATCTTCCATAAAAAATAAAATGCTGACTGGATCAGTACACAAAGTCCCCTGGTCCCAAGTGCAGCACTGATACTGATGTGATCACTTGAAAAGGCGCTCAAAGTGGCGATTCACATGTTATAAAATCAGTATTCCGGATGAAGTTTACACATTTCCAGTTTATCCCCACTTGGTTCACCATGTTATAAATATACATGTCTATGCTTTGATTACGTGTGCCTGGGAGAACATCAATTTAGTTTGTATTAACTGCCACACTCTCCACAAAGACATGAACAGTACTAAATTTTATATAAAAATAGTTTTTAGAGTGATTAATTTATCATTATCTTAACAGGAATTACATATTGACATTTGAGAAATTGTTCTCAAACTTTGTAAAATAAAGGAGAATGTAACACCTCCTAAAATGAATGAAGGCAGACCAGACACCAAGTACTTTAGCCTAGGAGAAGTGGTTTAGAATTAGCCTTCCAGGAAGTTGTGATGGAAAATAGTGGGGTTGAAAGAGGAGGAGGCATAGAGAAAACCATAGAAAGAGAACAACCGTAATTCTGCTTTCAGACTTTATATGATCAAATTAGAAACAGCAATGCACTATCTTCACTACAGTATACTGCTGACGTGAACAAACTGCTAAACATGTAAAAGAAAACTGAATGGCAGGAACAAGCAGAAATCCAGGCACCTATGAAAGATGTTGGTGTGCCCCTATTACAGACATTGTGATCAAAGAGTCCGTGCCCTTTTAAATGCAACAGTTTCCTACGGCGTGAAATTCTGAGAAGTCATTTTTAAAGTATCAACTAGCTTAGGCTGACCTATGTATAACTCACTCTGAGGCCAACACTAGCCTTAAAGTCATAGTGATTTTCCCATCCCAACCTCCCAGTGTTAGAATTACAGGCACAAACCACTCACATCTCGCTTCAGAAAAAGTAACTTTTAGTGTCACTTCAACATCTAAGTTCATTCAGTAGTAGAAATAGTCAAGGAAAATTTCCTTGAAACATCATCCTTAAGTGCTGGAACAGAGACCAAAGTTCTAAAGCAAAAGGTATCATATATAATTTATATGTGATATATAGACAAGATTTACAGTGACTACTTAGTAACACAGTACTACATGTAGGGTTTTTTGGTATCAGTCATCTCTCTCAGTCACTGGAGGATAATGCCAGTGATCATCTGATTGTCAGAGTTATATGGGAAAACACAACAAAAACAATGTTTTGAGCCACCTAAAAACAGAGAAGTGAGAAAAATAAATTTGCTTTTAAAAGACTGAAATAATGGAAGCAAAGACACACACACACACACACACATACACACACAGAAGGCCATGAATTGAGCAAAATGAAAGCAAGCACAAGGCCTATCACTGAAGATTCACATGTAGGACTACTTGGTAGAGCAGATTAAGTAAGTTTTGTATGATTACAGAGAGCATACTCTCAAACTAGGCTGTAGTCCGGTGCCATTGAAACAAGGAATGAATTTTAAGAAGCCTCAGCCCTCAATGCTAAGACATTATATCTGCAAGCTCATAGGCAAAAGAGAAAGACCCTGCAGCTGACAGATTGGTGGCCGCTTCTGCCTATCCATCAGTAAAGAAGTGGAGCTGCTTAGTCATAGAGGTAGCTACAGTAGGAGGGCCAAACTGAAGCTTGCCCCAGAGCACAGAGATAGGTCATGGAGACAATGATAGCCAATCAGTAACTGACACTTGGAGGAAACTCTTGGGACCAATGGGACACCAATGGGTGGCATAAGGGATGCTCTGAAAGAATGAGTTAAAAGATCTTTCTGTCACAGTCTCACCTGCTGCCAGAGTCTAAGATGTTGATTCTGTACTTTCTCATGCACTGCCCCCAAGGGGGACATTTAGCATGGCAGAGTACTGTCTCATGGAACACAGACTAACTTTTATAATAAACGACAATGTTCCTTTTCCTAAGTATAATAATTTAGAACTTTCACATAATAAATTGTTGAAAGTTGAAATTTGAAATTGCTATAAGGATGCAAACAAATCAATCTAACAACCAAATGTGTGTTTCCAATTAATTCATTCTTCCAGTAATATCTCAGCTTCAAGGGCTGATAATTCTATAAATGCTCAAAAATAAAAGGTTCTCAAAATACACTTTCCTATTATGGTGAGCCTCTGGCAGTATGCATATGCATTATTTACAGCAATATGTGGTTAATGATCATTTAGACCTGTGGAAATGGGGACAATCACTACAAACATATCACTACCAAACTTTAATTAGCAAGTTTCAAGTAGTTTTGGGAACTGCACAAGAATATAAATTCCCTTCCTGGAAAAAGTTTCATCATTTTTCAAAACTGATTTAGCACCTAGTTCATTAATAATCTTCAGGTAATTCCTACATTATTTTATTTACTCATTTATTGGCTTATTTATTTTATTTAATTTTTAATCAAAGCAAACAAAAATTTACTAAGAAAAACTTTTAGTAGGAACTACAAAGCATAGGAGGGATGCCAAAAGAGCCTGGGCTAAATGTTATTTCAACTTGACATAGGCTAGAATCATCTCAGAAGACTGAGTGATGCTTCTATAATGTAGGCAGCCATGCTGTGTACATTTTCTTAAAGGGTGATTTATCTGGGTTGTCCTTGTCCATTATGGGTGGTGCAAACCCTGGGCTGGTGATCCTGGGTTCTTTAAGAGAGTAGGTTAGCAAGTCACACGGAGCGACCTAGTAAGCAGCAGTCTTCATGGTTTCTACCTCCAGGTTCCTACACAGCTTTGAGTTATTTCCTTGGTTTCCATCAAGGGACTGAGATTCAGGATATGCAATAGTAAAACTAACTAGGACAGTAATTAGTACCAGGAGTAGGGTATTGTGGTGAAAGACCTGATTATGTTGTTTCTAGTAAGATCCTGGAAGGATGTTGGAACGTAGGGCTAGAAAGTCCCTGATTATTGACATTTCAGTAGGCTGTACTATTGGAGCGTGGGAGTAAATGGTGAATGCTGTACAGTACATTGAGGCCTGGCTTGTCACATTCAGAAGGAAGTATATTTTTTGGTATTTACTATTCTGAATTAAGACTTTGTCTTTCTAGTAAGCTGGGAGTGAAAAATCAGACACAATTAATGAGAAATTACTATCACTGCATTGTAACTTTTGCTTTATTGAGACACATGATGGTGTCTAGCAGGAGCTAAGGAGTTACTTGTGATTAAAATAGGACTAGCAGCATTGAGGTATAATACTCTTGGAGTATTTTATCAGTGGTTGCACACAAAATCTGTGTTCCAGAGACAGCCAAGGTTGTACATGTCGTCAACTGAACTTTGTAGATTAAGAGTAACCCAGGATATACTGGTTTTGAATATGTGAAGGGGTCATAGAGATGATCTGAGGCTTGGCTCTGTGGGAGACAAGAAGATTCTACTGGTCAAGGTGCCACCTCCATAGCACCTGAAGCCCTAGGATTGAGTGACACCAGGAAAAGAGCCTAAGGCTGGCTTATTAATGAAAGTGACAGCAGTTACAGTTACAGTTAGGGCAGAAGAATCTAACATTTTAGGTATGGTGGTGCCATATGATTACTGCCAAATATGGCAAAGGTAATGGAGCAGAGCCAGTATGAACAGAAGAGACAAGATATATGTTCTGAGGCTTTAGGAATAGTCCAGAAGATCAGGATTGAATCTCTGACACTAGAAACTGAGGTACTTACACTATTGAGTGGGTTTTGCTTCATTTAGATTGTGACTCTGCCCTGGTTATTGGAATAAGAAAGTATGTAATTTATTTGGATTTTTCAGGGATCTGTAGTACATTAACTTTGAAATTTCAAAAAGACTTTAGATCATTAAAGAAACAGGATTTTTAAAGTGTCTGACTTTTTATGTTTTTAATTTGTTATGAATGTGGAACTTTTAAGTTTGCAATATATTTTATGTTGTGAAACATATTAATAGGTCATCTTGGAGAAAAATATAAAAGAAATATTGTTAAATAATGTTGTATTGGTATGTCAACAAGGAGGAAGTTTTTATTTTAATGTAAATCAAATTATCTCTGCTTCCATACATGTACATAGTTTTTTGCAATAGGAAGCAAATGATAATATCAAAAGTCATTCTAAAACGTGAGTATATCAGTGTAACCATTAACTTTACTGTGAATGCTAATATCTCACAACATACAAAATTTTAGGTGGCAGAAAGCATGTATTTCAAATTTTGCATTACTAATTATTAGCTATGAACCACAGGTAAATTACTTCTACAACTCATTTGGGTTTTTTTGTTGTCAAGTGTTTCTACTTGTCAAATGAATATCACAGCTTTTATGCATATAACTCTATGTGGCAACCCTAACTGAAAAAATGCCTATAAATAAGGATCGGGCAATGTATGCAAAAATGAAAACCCGAGGCTTGCCTATGACAAAAGGCACCTACAGAGAAATATAGTTGAAAAACCTGAGGCATAATGATTCCCCTCCTTTGGGAGCTTTCTTTAAAAATAAAAGAAAGATGGAAATTAAGAATGAGAGTTAATATTACCAAAAAATAATAAAAAATAAAATCTGAAATAAAATTTTGTGCTGGGCACAGTAGTGGCACAGGCTTTTAATCAAGGCACTCATGTGGCAGAGTCAGGAGGATCTCTGTGAGTTTGAGGTCAGCCTGGGAGTTTTAGCATAGGCTGATATATAGTAACACTGCTTCAAAAAAAAGAAATATCTTTTTTTGTGTCTCTATAGTGAGACCTATTACCTAGACCCAAACATACTTAGACTCTAAGATTAGAGGAAATTAATTAGGGTCACTCAAGGTAGTCTGCACATATATATGTATATATAAATACATATATATTTATATATGTATACATATATATATACATATATATCCAATTACTTGAATATAGCACAGTTCAACAGTGACACAGAAAATATAATTTTATACAAATATTAGAGATTGAAAATCTTTCATGCTGACTGTGGAAATATCAAGGAAAACTTCAATGAAATTTAAAGATGTTTAATATTATTCAGAAAATAAATTCTTTCTGAACAGTTGGGATTTTGAGCAGTAAAAGTTATTTACAAATGATCCAAAGTTCAGGAAATAACTCATCCTTTAAAGAGAAAGTTTGTTGCTATTTCATGTGCTACCTTGTAGTTTTCTCAGCATGTCAGGGTCCCTTGGAAAATCAGTACAAATTGTATTTATATAATAGTATATCACAGTTAAAATTAGTTGTAGAGTGATAACTTAGCATGCATCTGATACTATATTTTATCTACAATAGCACAGAAACACACACATGATCATTAATACCCACACATGGACACACACAGACATATACATGCCCACTAGTAATACTGAAGCCAGCACAATGGTAGCAAAAATACACCAAGTGATTGTTCTACAGTTCAAGACACAGTTTCAAATTCTATTGTGTTAATTAAAGAGAGAGAGAGAGAGAGAGAGAGAGAGAGAGAGAGAGAGAGAGAGAGAGAGAGCTATCAGGGAACAAGGAGAGAAGCTGGAGAGACAGTTTCATCAAGAGTGATAAGAAACCTTATCACTACAGCTTGAAACACATCTGTGGTCCATCAAAAACTCTACAATATTGGGGAAATAAACTTAACCAAAATACCAAGGATTAAAATAAACATTAATGCACTAGGAATCCTAGCATAAAGAGCAAAAGATCTATTACCAAAACAACATTTACCTTTCTCTTCCCAATCTTCTACACACCTTTCAAGTCAAACTTGGAGTGGATTCTGAAGTACATTCAGCCCCAGCATCACATTGGAGGAGGAGCCCTGTGAGTATAGAAAAATTACTGTCACTACATTGAAAATTAGCCTTGTATATGCATCCCAATTAGTTCAGCCATTAAAGAACAGTGCATATTCATCCCCCAAAACATATTGCTTAATTAATTCATATTTTGTAAATCTTCAAGTCAGTATGAAAAGTATTAGGTTCACTTTCATTGTTAGAACTTTAAATCTCATTGTTGAGAGTACACAAGATGCCTTGCCATGAAGTTCATATTTCATTCCTTTTCTTACAAACATTTGGAAGGTTTAAACTTTTTTATGATCAAATTTCATAATTTATACAATAAGAGTATTTATGTTGTAATCCCAACAAATACAATGTACAATGTACAAAAAATAAATGTACATCCCAACAGAAAAGATGACTGATTTCAATTGGCTCTTCAACACATACTTAAAAAGTTACCTAAGCCTTCCCACAATTAACAAATTGGTTATGAGGCTTATTATTTCAATGATAATTTGAATTTCTATTTTTCTGTCCTATCTTCTACTCAGCCAGTTTGTTTCCTAGCATCTTCTACTATAATCTGAAATATTTTCTCATAATCTTTCTTTGGCTAAGTACATTTGTTTAATAAAGATACCAAACTGTGTAGGACTTATTGTTACATAGGTAACAAAATATTTAATTTACTCATTTAATCTGGTGAAAGGGTAATTATGGCATAGCAAGCTGAATCCACTCTTCAGTTGAAACTGGAACAGGACAAGAGTACTGGGATTGAGCAACAATGTCTGACCCATGCATTGAACTGGTTTGAGTAGTATCGTACACTATCACTTCTGAGAATCTGGACATTATTACTTTTAAATAATATTTTTTTATTTTCCAATGCATTTAAGCTACATGAACCTTTAACCCAGTGAACTCTCAGTAGCTTGAAGTGCTTGTTAATACCGAAGAAACGTGTTTGAATTACAGTGGCAAATGCTCAGCGCTAATGTGACTCTTCCCCAAGTGTCACTGGTGTTCCAAAGCGCCTTAAGTCTTCTACAGATCATATCTCAAACCATTATGTTAAACACAAGAATTAAGGTAGACTGATGGCATAAACAGTAAGGTAATTCAACTATTTCCCTTTGCACCCTACCATTTCTTGTTCTTTCTTTTGTTTTTTAAATTTTATTTTATTAGATATTTGCTTTATTTACATTTCTAATGGTATCCCCTTTCCTCATTACCCCTCCAACCCCCCCATCCAATCCCCCTTTCCCTGCTTACCAATCCTCTGACCACCACCACTTTCCTGACCTGGCACTGGGGCATCAAGCCTTCACAGGACCAATGGCCTCTCCTCTCATTGAGAAAAGGCCATCCTCTGCTAGATATGATGCTGGAGTCATGGGTCCCTCCATGTGTACTCTTTGCTTGACAGTTTAGTCCTTGGGAGTTCTGGGGTTACTGGTTGGTACATATTACTGTCCTGCAAAACTCTTCAGCAATATGGGTCTTTTCTTTAGCTCCTCCATTGGGGACACTATGCTCAGTCTATTGTTTGGCTGTGAGCCAGGGGTATTTTGATCCACCGTCTAAGAATGATAAGAGTATCCACACTTTAGTCTTCCTTCTTCTTGAGCTTCATGTGGTCTGTGAGTTCTATTCTGGGGAGGATTGTAAAAAGAGAAACACTCCTCTATTGCTGGTGGGATTGCAAGCTGGTACAAACACTCTGGAAATCCGTGTGGTGGTTTCTCAGAAAATTGGACATAGTACTACCTGAGGACACAGCTATACCACACCTGGGCATATACCTAGAAGATACTCCAACATGTAATAAAGACACATGCTTCACTATGTTCATAGTAGCCTTATTTATAATAGCCAGAAGCTGGAAAACACCCAAGATGTCTCTCAACAGAGGAATGAATACAGAAAATGTGGTACATTTACACAATGGAATACTACTCAGCTATTCAAAATAACGACTTCATAAAATTCTTAGGCAAATGGATAGAACTAGAAAATATCATTCTCAGTGAGGTAACCCAATCACAAAAGAATACACATGGTATGCACTCACTGATAAGTGGATGTTAGCTCTATTTATCTACATTTCCCTCAATATGAAGAGCTTCCACAAACATTGGCTTACTCTTTATATACATTCCTTATGTTACGATTTCTCCCATAATTTTATCTGTATCATATCAAAGTATATTAATTTATTATTGAAATGTCTAGATCATTCTGTAAATTCATACTGGATTATTTTTCTTTTCTTTATCACAGTAAACAATTTCTAAACCATTCTACACGTTTTCCTCAAAGTGTTGGATCATACTGATTCATGTTGTCTTTCTAAAACAAATAATCACAGGTTTCTATGGGATTTTTTTCTGGGAAGACACACAGTATATAAATCATTTTAAAGATAATATATTGTTGCTAAGACACTTGAAAGACTTAGAAGACATTTTATAGTAGTCTGTTTTGTTTGCATTAGGCAGTCACTTGAGATCAATATAAAATCACTTGTTTGTAGAAACTCTGCAAACAAGAAAACAGGTAAAATTTGACACTGAAAATTGTTCTTTCTCATAGCTGTTGTGGATTTGGTTTATTGTTTATGTTATGCTAATTTGATTTCCAGATTACATGGTAATTCACACTTCTACATGTAAGACACTCCAGGTCCCTGTCCCAAGTTGATTCTAACTGGTTAATAAAGTTTCTGGAGACCAATAGCAGGTCAGGGAGTCAGAGGTGGGACTTTAGATTTCATAGGCAAGGGAACCCAGGGAAGAAGAATAATTTAGAATTGCCATTGCAAGGAAAGGAATAAGCTGCAGGGTTGAGAGCTATAGAAGCAAAAGCATACAATCATTTAAGAGGTGGGGAATAGCAACTCCTATAACCCCCGACCCTCATTTGGGTCTGGGGTAGCAAAGATAGAATATAGATTTTAGTATGTAATAATTCAGGAGTATCTAATGGGGAGGCATTAGCAATGTGGAAGCTTTGGAGTGATCCAGCCATTGTGTGGTTTAAGGCATATTAAAATGAAAGGCTGCCTGTTTCTATCATTGGGACTCCAGAATATTGTGCAAGTGACTAGGAAGCATGCTGCTATCAGCAGGGCAATTTGAGTAGCAATGATGACTAAAACACATAGGTGTATGAAGAGGTGAGAAAAATCTAGGATGAGGTGGGGAAGGGAAAGATAGCATGTGTGATCTGGACTGAGAACAAGAGACATGGGTATGACAAAAATTAAAAAAAAAAGAATGAGGGTAGAAAAAGTTGTGTTTGCAAAGGTTTATTGTGATAAAGTTACCAACAATAGAAAAATATTCATAGCATTTTAGTATCCTGATTCTGACTGTAGCATCAGGAACTCTATAGCCCAGGAGTGTTTATCTGTTAGCATCTTTGTGTGCTATGAATCTAGACTACTGCTTTGGAATATAGTAAACAACCAAAATCTATTTGTTGAATGGATGTATTACTCTATGAAAAAATAACTACAAAGCTGAACAGGTGTGAGAATTTAAAAAAAAAGAAATTTAGATAGAATAGAGAGTATATTTAAACTAAAAAGGAGATAAAGACTTAGGTAGTGAATCATTGAGTTGAAAGGAAAATGGTTCCAGCACCAGTGTTTCTTTCATAAATGAAAGAAACTAGACATGTAGAGTCAATTTACTATTCCCAAGGACCTGCAGAAGATGATGAGCATGAACTGAACCCATGTTCTCTGTCCAGATCACTGCCTTGGGTGCAGGCTGCGTACTCTAGAAAACAATAATAATAACAACAACAAAATACAAAAACAAATCTTCCACTCCTTAGAGCTGCACATGATCCCTTAAATACAGCACACACTTTCCTTGACTCTCCTTACTATAGAAAGCATCCAGACATATAGATCTGCCCACCATGGAGTAAAAATAATCAAGAGTAACTTCACTTCTGGAGTTGTTATTCCCCATGAACTCATCCTCTCTTACCTACAAAAGGCCTTCTATGTATATAACATTTATACTATTTTTCCACATTTGATCCCCAGATAGTAATTAAGATTCTATGTACTGTTTTGTTGACTAAGGGACAGACGGAGAATAAAGGGAAGATAAAACAGAGATGAGGAAGTGAAATAAATGGAAGGAAGTTATTTTATCATCTTAAAATTCGAGCAGAGGGTTGAGGAAGAAAAATCATCCCCATACCACAGCTCTCCCTCACACAGCAGGTCTGTTGTTCAGTGGGATTGTTTATAGAAGCAAATTTTTGCTTTCAATAACTCCAATGGCATTCTTCACAGAATTGGAATCATGCACACACACACACACACACACACACACACACACTTTCTATATAAATATTTAATATTTAATTTCAGGACAGGAAATGACCAGTGAGCAGAAAGCAGGAAGAAGAGAGAAAAGAGAAAAGGCATTAAATCTGTAAATATGGGCAAAGTATAACTATGAATATATGATACACCATAAAGAAATTCATTGTATTGACTGCTAGCTTAAAAATAACATCATGGGACACCAGAGTAAGCAAAGGACTGTATCTCTGATTCCTGCCTGATCTTTGGGCTCTTCTACCTCTGTTGGTTTGCTTGTCCAGCCTCAATAGGTTGGTTTTTATCTTATTATATTTTATTTTGTTATATTATCTTGTTATCTCCTAGAAGCACACTATTTTCTATTAAGAGACAAAAAAGGGAGTGTATCTGGAGGAAGGGGAGGTAGAAAAGATCAGGGAGAAGTAGAGGGAGAAGAAATTGTAATCTGGATACATTGTATGTGAAAGGATTTATTTTCAACAAAAATGGAAAAGTACATTCTTAGAAGGAATAAAATTCTGCAGCGATTTTTAAAAGACAATGAAATACAATGCATTATCCATTGTCTTAATTCGACACACCACAGTGTTACTTACTTTAGAATTTCAAATAAAATTAATTAGGGATATGAATTTTGGAATTTATATAAATACAGAATACTGCTTGAAAAAGTTGATGTAGTGACTTTAACACTATTTTAACAGTACTGAATCATTAGGTTGTGTGTTTATTAGTAGGTTCATATTATAGTGATGATTTGATATGCTACAAAACTATGAAGTATAAAAAGACATATAAGCATATACTGAAGAACTAGGTGAAAGGAGACTTCTCAGGTTGGTTTACAAATTAGTGCTTGGTCATTCAAATAGATTACAGAGGTGGGGATATTGTTCTGGTTGTTAAGAAAAGTTTCTTTAATTATAATAATGACAAATATACTACCATTTATACACACTGGATAAAGCATTATATACAATAGAGAAGTTATATTCCAGTTACAGTGATCTAATCTCTGGTTAAAAGCACAGGGATATAAGAAAGGAAATAATACTTCAGGTACCACCAAATTGTTTTCAAACTATCAATGAGATCTATTCAGAGACATTGAGGCAAAATAAAGTTTGCCTTGAAAGAACAGTTTCACTGAATATTGGCTAATATGAATAATGTTCAAAATATTAATTGAAGTGTGTAGTGGTTTGCATAGGGATGGCCCCCTTCAACACATATCTTTGAATGCTTGTGAGGAAGACAATTAGGAGATGTGGCCTTGTTAGGAGTATGTCACTGTGAGGAATGGTTTTGAGGTTTCATGTGCTCATGTTATGCCCAGTATAACATTTACTTCCCGATATTTTTGGATCCAGTTGTAGAACTCTTATCTCCATCTCCAGCACCATGTTGCCTGCAAACCAACATGCTTCCTGCCATGACGGTAATGAACTAAACCTCTGGAGTGTAAGCTGACATTAATTAAATGTTTTCCTTTGTATGATTTTCTGTGGTCATCGTGTCTCTTCACACCAAAAAACACTAACAAAGACAAAGGGTTGACTGTTTTATTTAGAGAAATTGCTTATACTTGTTATATTTCTATAGAAACGTTGTGAAGAATTTAAATATACAGTTTAGAAAGATGATTCTGTCAAAGAAAGTAAAAATCATAATTAAGAAAAGTGGATGAAAATATTGCTAACATCAGACTATATAGAACAGGACATATAATAGACTATATAACAGGACAATCAGACTACATAGAAAGGGACCCTACTGTGATAATTACTTTCATAGAGTTCACTCAGAGCAAAAATAAAGGTACCCAGTAGAGTAGCATAAAAATGCATTGTCATATGTTCATAAATTGTGAAAAATAATTTATACATGTATACTTCCTTTGAATTTACTTCCAAATAGTATAAAAGCCCTTTGTTCCTTGAGTTCTTGCTTTCCTGGATACACCTGCTATGTATAAAACCTGTGGTCAGCTGAGGACAGAGAACTAAGTCCACTCTTCCTTTTGATTGTGCTTTAAGAATAGGCCCTCTGTACAGTACGTATGGATTTGAGTGACTGACATTTGCCAAGATAAAAATAGATGTTGTAAATATGGTGCAATGTAAGCAAAAGAAATTTCATGATACCATTTGCCAAGTGAAACTAATTACTAATGAGACAGGTATAGGAAGTGATATATATGCCAGAAGCACAATGAAACCTCCTGAATTGTCTTGCATCAGCAAAAAGAATTACTTCAGACTTGAATGCAGACTGGTATATCTATAGTTTCGTTACATTTTGTAAATACTGCCTGAACTTGCCTATTTGGATGTCATTGAAATCTACAAAAAGGTTCAGGAAAATAACAGAGCTTCCACTGTCAGCATGCATAATACAATATGGTAATTTAAGGAAGTTCTCTATGTAGCCACTGTCTTTATTACAGAGTTGCTTTGACATCTCTCTTTACATCCAAAACCTAACATGGAGGAATACTCAAATCTCAGCAAAAGTCTTTTCGTATACATAAGCAAACTTAGGAACATTAGCATAAAGAATTTCCCACTGAGATATTGATATTGATAAATATTACATCAGGTGGATAAGCCTAAGTGACTTGAGATTTCAAATTCAGTCTACTACATACTACCTGATCATATCCCCCAATTGCTTCTTTAGGCAGTTTATAGAGACAATCTTTGCCATTTTCTCAGCTTCTATCACAAGAAAATAAATTGATTGGAGGTATTGAACCTATTTGATGTCTATGATAAAATTTTCAATAGTATAACCAGCATATGATTATTTATAATATAGTATTTGTTTACTTGATAATGTAACATGCAAGTATTTGTTTACTTGATGCTGCATGGCTAATAAGGTTGTGAACTGAAAATACGCTGACTTTGATTATTCTCAGCATCCTTTTCCTTCATTGGCTACTCATTTGAGCTTCTATTTACATTGATAAGCCTTTTATAACTAACTTCAAAGAACTCAACAAACTAAATGAATCTAAAACTGTATTCCAAGGATGCTTGTGTCGACAACTTCCTGTTCAGATGATGACATAGATGAGAGAAATGGGCTTTGTGAAAGGGCTTGAGGAAGCACCAGTGGAGGACTCCATTGATGCACTCACAGTTGCATGGGCTACTGCTGAGTATACAAAGCCTGGAAGATGTAAATCTTGCCGTTAAACTTTTATTCTTTCTTCTATTTCCTGTCTGTTCTAAACTGAGTATATCTCTCCAATTAGCATTTTTATCACGAAGTTCTCTGTCACACAGACCTCAAAGCAATGTACCAAACCCGTGAAATAATGAACAGAAATACAAATATTTTCTCTTTTTCCATTCCTAAGGAATTTTCAATCAGCTAACAGACAAAGTTAAAATATTATTTTTTTCATAAAATATCAACCCCTGTCTTGAGTGCGACATAGTATAAATGATGATACCATACAAAAGGAGGGCATTCAAGCTACATTACAATTCTTTTTTTTTTTACTTTTTTTATTCGATACATTTTTTATTTACATTTCAAATGATTTCCCCTTTTCTAGCCTCCACTCCCCAAAAGTCCCATCAGCCCCCTTCTCTCCCCCTGTCCTCCCACCCACCCCTTCCCACTTCCCCTTTCTGGTTTTGCCCTATACTGCTTCACTGAGTCTTTCCAGAACAAGGGGCCACTCCTCCATTCTTCTTGTACCTCATTTGATGTGTGGATTATGTTTTGGGTATTCCAGTTTTCTAGGTTAATATCCACTTATTAGTGAGTGCATACCATGATTCATCTTTTGAGACTGGGTTACCTCACTTAGTATGATGTTCTCCAGCTCCATCCATTTGCCTAAGAATTTCATGAATTCATTGTTTCTAATGGCTGAATAGTACTCCATTGTGTATATATTTACCACATTTTTTGTATCCACTCTTCTGTTGAGGGATAAAGTTTCTGTAAGGCAAAGGACACCATCAAAAGGACAAATCGGCAACCAACAAATTGGGAAAAGACCTTCACCAATCCTACATCAGATAGAGGGCTAATATCCAATATATATATAAAGAACTCAAGAAGTTAGACTCAGAAAACCAAACAACCCTATTAAAAAATGGGGTACAGAGTTAAACAAAGAATTCTCACCTGAAGAACTTTGGATGGCGGAGAGGCATCTCAAAAATTGCTCAACTTCATTAGTCATTAGGGAAATGCAAATCAAAACAACCCTGAGATTTCACCTTACACCAGTCAGAATGGCTAAGATTAAAAATTCAGGAGACAGCAGGTGTTGGCGAGGATGAACACTCCTCCACTGCTGGTGGGGTTGCAAATTGGTACAACCACTCTGGAAATCAGTCTGGCGGTTCCTCTCAAAACTGGGCACCTCACTTCCAGAAGATCCTGCTATACCATTCCTGGGCATATACCCAGAAGATTCCCCAGGATGTAATAAGGATACATGTTCCACTATGTTCATAGCAGCCCTATTTATAATTGCCAGAAGCTGGAAAGAACCCAGGTATCCCTCAACAGAAGAGTGGATGCAAAAAATGTGGTATATATACGCTACATTACAATTCTAATGAATTTACATTATCTATAAAGTGATATAGAGTACTTTGAAACTGAATTTGAATTTTCTGTCAGTGATAATTACTGAGTCTAATATACATGTAAAAAATGTAACATGCCATTACAGCAGATTTTACAATAAAAACGCTTCATATATAATGTTACACCTCCTATTTACTAGTAGCAAACTATTACTATTTGGATGGCGGAGCTATTACTATTTCATGCCAGCTCCCTCCAAAATATGATACATAGGTATAACTTTAACAATCTATATAAAATATCCTTATAAAAAACACAAAAGTAGTTTTTAAAAAATCAAAGAATATCTGAAGATGAAATATTGTCAGCAGGTCTTCCTTCGGAAATTTATAAATTCAGCTAAAACACAGAAAAAAAAATCTAAGCTTAGTACTTTTGTGGATATAGACAAACTGATTCTGAATTTCAAAGCAGAGGCAAAATCCTAAAATAGTCATACTATATCAAGGAAAGTTTGGAGACTCAAAAAGTCCTATTTCAAGGCTTACACTACAGCACCAGTAAGACAGACAGTATGTTATCAGTGAAAGAAAAGATCAGTGGAGCAGAGGAAAGCTACAAAAATAGAACCTCACAAATAGAGCCAACTGATATTTGACAAAGGTGTAGAGACAGTCTTTTCAACAATTGATGCTAGAAAAACTGGAAAAATATGAATCTATACACAAATCTTCTACATGTCACAAAAGTTTACTCTGTAGATCATCAGTGTAAGTGTAAAATGCAAAGCCATGGGACTTGTACAGGAGAGTAAAAGGGAAAGAGAACCAACTATGTTTACAATGTCATTTTCTAAGCACGGATGAAGTCTGTGAGACTCTCCATAAGACTGATGTCAGCAAAACTCAAAACTTCCACTTCATAAATGCACCATTAACACAAGGAGAAGATGAACAATGTAAGGAGGAAATAATAGCCCAGACAGACTAATATAATAAAGAATATTTATACAGAATGTGCAAAGACTCCAACTGCAATTATAAGTAAACAAAAAGAAACATCCCTATTTTAAAACTTTGCCATGACCACAAAGATTATCTAAGCAAAATAGTTTTGTGGATAACAAGTAAATACATGAGAACATAAACCAGTCCATATTTCATGCAATGACTGAAAACAGGTTAAGTGAAAACAAAGAAATATGAAATCACTATACACTTGTTAGAATGACCATATCATAAAACGTGAATGCCCAGAAATCTTGTAAATTGTGAAGTAGCAGGAATCCTCAGCAATTCCAAGTGGAAAGCCAAACATCAATTTTAGGAGACACTCAAGCAGTGTCTGATAACCTAACTGTTCATTCATTGTGTTATTCAGCAACTGTCACCTTTCGTATTTATCTAAATGAACCAAAAACTTATAAGTATATGGAAACTGAATAATAAATGCTTATGGGAGGTCCATTCATGTTTGCTAAATTTGGAAGCAGTCCATATGTCATTAAAAAGGATAGCAGGCAAATAGACTTTAAACTATATAGACAATTGAGTATTATCACTAGTAACTACAAGACTGAGACAACTTAAGGCTGTCTTGACATTTCCTCCACAAAATATAAATAAAGAATATATCTAATAAAAAACACAAAAACATAAATTAGACCATTACTTTTTAATTTATCTTCAGGGACTTTCTTAGGACCAAGGCACAAAGTGGCCATATTCTTTGCCAAAGTAACACAAGAATGGTCTGTAGCTCAGTTACTTACACTGTACTCTTCTCAAATCTCTTGATTTTTGGCTTCTGTATTCTGCATGATTCTCAGCATGTCTTCCAAGCTCCTAATAAGATGCACTGTTAAGCCTCATGTTTCACATCTATTGCTTTTCTACTTCAAATCTCAAAGGCTTCCTTCCACATTCCTCCAACACCAAGCACAGTCTGTCCTATCATGATTATCTTTCCACTTGCTTATACCAACCTCTGTTTTAGTTGTGTATCTGTTCATATTATAAAATATCATGAACAAAGCAAATTCACTTTGTTGGGCTTATGGTTTCAGAAGGCTGGAGTACCTGATAGCAGAGCAAAAGCATGGTGCCAGAAAAGATGATAAAACACCAAAGCCTACCCCTAGTGACATATCGTTTTAATCCAGGCCATAGATCCTAATCCTTTCCAAACAGTTCCATCAACTAGGGACCAAGTATTCAAACACATGAGCCTTCGGAGTTGCTTTCATTCAAGCCACCACAGCAAATTAGCAGATACAATGTTAATTTCCTTCCATTTAGAATGATAACTGCTTTTTTACTTTTTCATTTTTTTTTATTTTTAATTTCCACTCTCTGCTTCAGGTGTGTTATTTCTTTGTTCATTTCATAAAATTTAAATACCAGTTAGTTTTTTGACTTAGTTCATGTTAATGGGCTTACTGAACTGCAGCAATGAAACCGAAAATTAGGAAAAGATCACGGCAAATTTTATGCTTTTCAATCACATGAAGAGAAATTGTAGGATAAGTCATTGATTTCAGAACACCTGACTTTAGACGTTAGATGGATTAAATCACAATGGACAACCAATAGTGATAAATCATGGATAGACCAACAAGATTTCAAAAGTACATTTTTATTTATTCATTTAAGAAACTTAATTAAATAGGAAAATAATAAAACATCAAAGTAAAATTTAAAACTAGAACAAAAGGATAAATTCTTTGCTGTATCACATAGAAACAACTTAATAACATCTTAAATTTTCATTCTAAGTGAAAAACCTTTCCTATTTACAAATATTTTAATTACTAACAATTATTTTCATTTCTCTATTCTACCTGAGCATGACTTCAAATCATTGATATTTATTTACAAATATATACTGTCTCTTATTCTTCCCCAGTTAAATTCTAAGCTCTAATTCATGTCACACAATGTTTCTTCTTGGTACCTGATATAAAAAGTGCATGTCTATTGTTTGCATCAAATATCCATTTAAAAATTATAAGAAAATTTCATCTTTCTATGGAATATTATCCAGAACTAGAGTACCCAAGTTATGTGAGTAGCATGTAATATTCCTGATCATAGTGGAGTGATACTTTTGTACAATATTCAATGTGTATGCTTGGTCTGAATCCTTCAAAACAAAGGACCATTGCTTCCCTAACTATTGACTGTAGTTCATTTGTAATAAATATTCCATAAGAGGTACGTTCTTGGAATGAAGTATTTATTTTTCCACCTTTAACATGCCTCCAGCAAATCAGCACTCCAACTGAGCACTGGAAATACACCAACAGTTACATGAACATACATGAATTGCTGCTGTTGCTGCTGATTCTTTATAAGCAATAACAGTCACAGACACAATACCAAAAGTGAACAGCACACTGACAGAGAGGCCATGCCTTCCAGGAAACATACAAAGTCCAGGCTGTTTTTCCTTCACTCTAGGCAGTAAGAAGTGGGGTCATTGCCAATGACTGGAGTGAAAGTGGCAGGAATGGAGCAGGAGAGAAGCAGCAGCTCTGAAAACATCAGACACAACGTCTCCAGCTTTCAACCTCAGTGGAAAGGACATGGAAAACAGAGCTCTGAGAACATCAGAAACAATGTCTGTAGACTGCAGGCCCAGTGGAAGTGACATGACTGCTCTCACCTACCATGGCCTTTCTAAAGGCAATGTGTTCTAATAAATACGGTACCCTCACTGAGGCCAAAAAAAAAAAAAAAAAAAAAAAAATCAAAACGTGATTCAATACTATGTTAGGAGTTCTGAAAATGAGAGCATTTTTATTCATTCATGATATTTAGTCTGAGTACTGGTTTCCATAAATTCTGGTCAAATACATGTGCTAACATTCATCCGTATTTGATATATTTGATAGTAAATATTTGTAGATATTAAATATTGTAGATATTCCTATCTACAAAACAACTTGAGATCCGTGCCCTATAGAGGAACAAATAAAGAATAATTTATGACTACTACACTGTAATTACTTAATACATAAAACCATGGTTCACATTTATGAATGCATGTCCATGGAAGATGAATATATAAATGAAATAAAGTATATGTATGGAATGCAATAACATCAAGTCTTCTAAAGAAGAAAATTCAAATGTAACAATATGGGTGAACTTAGAAGATACTACACTCAGTAACAAATATTCACCACAATAACACAGATGCTATGTTACTACATATTTATGAAATATAAAGACAATTCCAGTTAAAATATATCTGTAGAACCATACTGTGCAGAGCTTGAGTGAGGAAGTAATTAGGGCCTTATTCTTTAAAGAGTAGATAATTTCAAATTTGGTAGAATAAAAGAAGATAACTAGATATAAATGATGGTCATAGTTTCCAGCAATGTGAATATAATTAATGAGATTGAATTATATTCTTTAATTAAAATTAAAACATTGTTATACATATTTTGACACACTTATGTAATTTACATGTTAATGTAGGAGCAATTCTCTGACATTTAGATTTTTCAATACCTAAATTATAACGCAAAAAAGAGTAATTGAAAGCTACATGAGCTTTGAATTATAGAAGATTTACAAAATGATGCCCATAAACTTTTTGAAAGAGAATAAGTTAGGAAGTTAGGAAGGGCACAATTCCTTAAGTGCTAGAAAACAGCTGCTTCTAATGGTTGTGGGAACACCTGGCAATGGTATACTACATAAGATACTGCATTGTACATACAGTGGCACATTATTTAGTAAGTTGGTGAAAAACATGAAAGTTTTAAATACTAATTTGTCATAGGCATTTTCTGGCACATGGTTTCCTATGGATGACTAGACTACTCACTACAAATGATCTGCATCCAAACATTCACAGAATATTGAGGTTATTATATCACTGATTTATTTATGTATTATTACCTACATTAAAATGTTCACGTGAATACCACAAGTTACAGTCAACACTTAAATACTGTTGTTGTTGTACTTGCACACACCTCTAAACGATTGAAAAACTTTTATCCATTAATGCAATCATTACTGAAAATATATAACACAAAATTTGGTAGAAATAGAAAGACTGTGTTATACTCTTACACAATTTAAAAATGATAAAGTATCAATCAATCAATTGGAATGATTGTGCAATTTTTGGACGAAATGGAAGATGTAGAAAGGTTTTTTGAAAGAGTTTGAACCATATCTAAGCATAAAAGAAGGCAGAATCTTTTTTTAAAATTTTTTATTAGATATATTTTTTATTTACATTTCAAATCATTTCTCCTTTTCTAGCCCCCCCAGTCCCCGAAAGTCCCGTAAGTCCCCTTCTCTCCCCCTGTCCTCCCACCCACTCCTTCCCATGTCCCCGTTCTGGTTTTGCCGAATACTGTTTCACTGAATCTTTCCAGAACAAGGGGCCACTCTTCCTTTCTTCTTGTACCTCATTTGATGTGTAGATTATGTTTTGGGTATTCCAGTTTTCTAGGTTAATATCCACTTATTAGTGAGTGCATACCATGAGTCACCTTTTGAGTCTGGGTTACCTCACTTAGTATGATGTTCTCTAGCTCCATCCATTTGCCTAAGAATTTCATGAATTCATTGTTTCTAATGGCTGAATAGTACTCCATTGTGTAGATATACCACATTTTTTGCATCCACTCTTCTGTTGGGGGATACCTGGGTTCTTTCCAGCATCTGGCAATTATAAATAGGGCTGCTATGAACACCTCACTTCCAGAAGATCCTGCTATACCACTCCTGGGCATATACCCAGAGGATTCCCCACCATGTAATAAGGATACATGCTCTACTATGTTCATAGAAGGCAGAATCTTTAAACAAATGGTGAATTAAAAAAACATGAATTTATTTAGAGAAATTAACAAAAATGGGATGTCATATAAGCCTATAACCAAGGCTGTCAAATCTTTTTCCTTCTAGGCTATCTTTTATGTTAAGCATTTTAAAGAACCTGACACCAGAAAAGCTTTTGTTTGTTTGCATATTCTATATCAGCATTTACATTTCAAAATGGAGAAAAAGTTAAATCCTAATCACATACAAATAAACATTGTAGTAAACATTTCAATGATGATCATTAAATATTGCTTAAGGTTTGGTACCATGGAAGCTAGTATTCAGGGAGGGGACATTTAGGTCAGTACCAACAAAGAGTAAGAAGGGGCTTATACAATGGTTTGGAGCGAGAGAAAAAGTAAGGAGGAAATGATGGGATTACATGCCAATAGAAAAGCACAAAATAACAGGAAGAAAAGACTTATGTGCTTGCAGGATAAAATGTGACTAAAAAGGCTACGCAGAAATGTGCCCAGTGTTACTGAAGGACAATGTCTGTGTGTATTTAAAAAGCAGACACAGTTAAGAATCTGAAGGAGAGAGAGAGACAGAGTCAGAGACAGAGAGACAGAGAGCTACTTGGTTGAGAGACACTAGGGGGGAAATGCATGAGGAAACATGGAAAGACAGACTAAAGCCAAGTAAAAAATCATGAAAATGTTTTCTGACAAGTTAGCGTATGTAAGTATAGTCCTGAGAAACAAGAAAAATTGCAATCAATCAGGAGGCTTCACAGGATAGTGTACTAGGAAAGATGATAAAGGGATTCAAAAGGAAAAATGAATTTCAAGGTAAGAAAAAGAAATATGTCAGGTATTTTAATGTTAAAGAAAGTGATCATTAATTCACAATGGAGGATTGTAATAGAGGAGTGTGTAAGTTAGATGTAGTGGTTCACACTTAACAAACCAAGCATGTGAAAAACCAAAGCAAAATCAACCCATTCTTAATACCTTCTGGGGTTATAGGCAAGGTAACCAAGTGACTTGTTGAAAGTGACAAAATTATAAGGTATTAAGGCAAAAGTAAAGTTAAGGCAGTTCTAAAATCACACAGTAATCCATTTGGAAAGTGGAGGATGATGGAAAGTGAAGGAAGGGGCTGAAGAATGGCCAGAGTTTACATTGGAATATTAAAAAAAGAAGTGGTGATGAGCAAAAGCCAGAGAAAGGTGGTGAAGGGCAATGGAACAATATTTCAAAGACATTTTCAGTTCATTTCACAAACATTGGTTGAGGAATAGCCAGAGTCCTTTGCTTTTTCCTGTCCTGTGTGCCGTCTCTTATAGTAACAACTGGGTGGCTGATAGACGATGCTGAGGTTTGGAATGAACTGATTCTACACACATCAGAACACAGTAGCCCAGGCCTGCTTTTAACTCAAGGAAAGTAGGTATAGTCACCATTAATGATGTCGTCATTAACTTGTACTTCATTGTGTTAACATCCTAGTATGAATCTTTCCATGGAAAGCTCGGTGCTGCTCTCAAGCCTGATAACAGGAAGACTGTCAATGAAAATCCTATCTCATCTTTTAGCCGTGAGATCCTGCCTATACCAAGGAGTGATGCTGTGGATGCATGTGTTGTGAAACTCCCTTGTATGTTAATAATGTTGAGAATCTGGGCGGAGCTCTCTTAAAGTGTGGAAGACAAGGAAACATTGTCTTTACACCTTCTGATGATATCATGTATTCTGTGATGGTACACACAGTACAAAATACGACAACTCTATCATGGTTTATAGCAATGCCTCTATGCCACTACATGCACTTTGTCTTCTGCAAGGTCACCCTGACAACTTTGGAGGAGCTCATGAACACATCACATGAGAAGACTTCCTTTGATCCCTCTCAGAAATTATCTTCTGTGGATCTAACAGTAATACTTACTTTTCTCCATTTAACAATGAAGTTTCTATTTCCTCCATCAACCACATTACCAAACTTACTATGTTTATCACAATGAATTAACCAAAGGATCATTGTTATACTCTATAATATGTGCAGAACCTTTAACAGTCAGAACTCCTCGACCCCCAGCCAGCCAGAGAAAGAACACAGGCATGAAACCATATGCTCAGTGAATCTGCTCAGCACTCACCACTAAGAATCTGCCCTTCTTAAAGTACTGATATAAGATCACGTTACTTATGCATGGATCAAAAGCCAATAGTCTTTAGTATCCAACCATAAACAATTTTTCAATTTCAATTTAAAAATAAAATATTCCTCAGAAAACTGGGAATGATACCTCTGGAGGACCATGCTATACTACTCCTGGGCATATACCTAGAGGATTCCCCAGCATGCAATAAGGATGCATGCTCCACTATGTTCATAGCAGCCATATTTATAATAACCAGAAGCTGGAAAGAACCCAGATGTCCCTCAACGTAGGAATGGATACAGAAAATGTGGTATATATACACAATAGAGTACTATTCAACTATTAGAAACAATGAATTCATGAAATTCTTAAACAAATGGATGGAACTGGAGAACATCATCCTAAGAGAGGCAACCAACTCTTAAAAGAACACTCATGGTATGCACTCACTGATAAATAGATATTAGCCTAGAAGCTTGGAATACTCAAGACACAATTCATATATCAAATGATGCCCAAGAAGAAGGAAGGAGTGGCCCCTGGTCCTGGAAAGGCTCAGTGCAGCAATGTAGGGGAATACCAGGACAGGTAAGTAGGAAGGGGTGGATTGGGGAACAGGGGGAGGGAAGAGGGCTTATGGGACTTTCGGGGAGGGGGGATCCAGGAAAGGGAAAATCACTTGAAATATAAATAAAGAATATATCTAGAGCAAGGCGGTGGTGCCACATGCCTTTAATCGCAGCACTTAGGAGGCAGAGGCAGGTAGATTTCTGAGTTCGAGGCCAGCATCATCTACAGAGTGAGTTCCAGGACAGCCAGAGCTAAACAGAGAAACCATTTCTCTTAAAACCCAATATATATATATATATATATATATATATATATATATATATATATATATATATATATATATATATATTTGGGTTTTTATTATATATATATATATACACACACACACATATATATATAATAAAAACAAAACAAAACAAAAATAAAAATGTTAATCAATCATATTTGTTATACATCAAGTGTTCAATAATCATGCCTACCCTATTGCACAGTGCAGACAGGAAATGTCACTATCACAACATTGTTTGATACAATATAGCTTCTATACAGATCCTTATCCTAAAGGTGGAAATTTACACATTTTTAGGAGCTATCCTTCTTGAGTATTTAGCATGCTTCCCATATTACACTAAAGCCTTAAATGTGATAACAGGCAATTTTTACAATGATAAGTTGCTATCTGATATCTTTTATCATTCAACTTTACAGATGAAAAGAATGCTAGAAGACATATGATATGGTTCATACTTCATTATAGTAGAGGCAAGATTTAAGCTCAGAGGTTTTGAATCCAAAAGAGACCAAAACATAATAAATACAAACACAAAATTGGAATGCTCTTATCTGACTTCAGTTTCGTCTAGATCCGAGTTCCACACTGATGACCATTCAACCCCTCTGTAAATCTATTTGCACATGTCTCCATGCTCTTTTATTAATTACATCATTCATGCAAATCCTATCCATGCACATTAATCATGGATATAGAAAATGTGGTTCATTTATATAATGGAATATTATTAAGCTATTAAAAAGGAGGGCATCATGAATTTTGCAGGCAAATGGATGGAACTAGAATATATCATCCTAAATTAGGTAACACAGACTCATTGATTAGTGTATATTAGCCAAAAAAGTACAGTATACCTAGTTTATAACTCAAAGATAGTAAGAAGTGTAACAAGTAGAAAGGCCCAAGGGAGGATGCTTCAATTCAACTTAGAAGGGAAGAAAATAATCATGGAGGCAGAAGATGGAGGGACCTATGTGGGAGAGGGGAGGGGAGAGAAAAGTGGATTATGCAGGATCAGGTTGGCGGTGGGGAGGGGGCAGGAGAGAAGCCCAGAGGGCCAAGAGAATGAATGGAGATAAGCAGCATCGGGGTGGGAGGGGAGACAGTCTAGAAAGTACTAGAGACTCCACAGGGGAGAGACGCTAAGGATTCATTATCCAAAATGCCAAACACTGGAGAGAAGGGATGTGAAGATAGACAGGGCCTCAAGTTGAGAGACAAGGTTACTAACCCAATCAAGATTTATGACACAGAATTATTCCTGTATAAAGAATTGCAGGGACAAACATGCAGAAGAGACTGAATGAAAGGCAGTCCAAAGACTGGGTAAACATGGGATTCATCTCATGGGGGGTTTTGACAAGCCCTAATACAATGCAATGCAGTATGGGAGACTGGCATGGCTGTCCTCTGAGAGACACTACCAACAGTTGACTGAGACAGAAGCAAATTACACCCAACCATTGGACCACTATGAAATAGATAGGGGAAGGATCGGAGGAGCTGAAGGGGATGTCAACCTCATAGGAAGATCAGCAGTCTCAGTTAACCCAGATTGCAGGGAGCTCAGAGACTGAGCCATCAACCAGGAGCATACACGGATCAGTGTGAGGACACTGACACAAATATAGTAGAGGTCTGCCTGGTCTGTCCTCAGTGAGAGAAGATGTGCTTAATCCTCCAGAGACTTGAGGCCCCTGGAGGATGAGGTCTGGTGGGTAGCACCCTCTCAGAAGCAAGGGAGAGGAAGAATGAGATTAGAAATTTTTTCAGGAGTGCATCCACTTATTAGTGAGTGCATAAGTGGATATTAACCTAGAAAACTGGAATACCAAAAACATAATCCACACATCAAATAAGGTACAAGAAGAACGGAGGAGTGGCCCCTTGTTCTGGAAAGACTCAGTGAAGCAGTATAGGGCAAAACCAGAACAGGGAAGTGGGAAGGGGTGGATGGGAAAACAGGGGGAGGGAAGGAGGCTGATGGGACTTTCAGGGAGTGGGGGTCTAGAAAAGGGGAAATCATTTGAAATGTAAATAAAAAATATATCAGATTAAAAAAAGAAACTTTTCAGGAGACAAAGAAGGTTGGCAATGACTGGAATATAAATAAATAAGAAGAAGAAAAAAACAAACGAAAGAGAAAAATGGATGATTATAAAAACAAATGAGGAAATTCAAGTTACTTATTATATACTAACTACTAACCTGATTTTAGTTAAACTGAGAGGTACAAAAATACAATGAAATAAAGTTTCAAAGCAACTCTACCTAGCCCAGTTTACTTTATATGTGGGCCTCTTTCAGGTGAGGAAGGGACTGTTGTCATAGAAACGAACACAATGCCACTTTTTCATGCTTACATAACAGCTCCTATCTGATGAGCTCAAGAAGACTTACAAACATTAATTCCTTAATAGTCCTTTTTATGGGAAGTTCATCATAATTTACCTAATAGAATGCAACAATAATTGCAGATGAAACAAAAGGAAATTTCATTGCTAACAGACTCACATGGAGTATACATGATCTCTAACACTTAAGAAATGCAATTGTTGTCTGGTGCAACATTCTCATTCTTTCTTATACAAGCAAAAAGCACCTCCCATTGTTTTATTGTCAAAAAAGTACAGCTTCTCCTCCACCCACTCCTTCATTTTTGTTTCCTGTGTTTTGTTAATTACCTCAAGAATTATTTTAAAACACCATTATAGAGTTAACTGCCTAGCACGAACTACTAAGACAATCACTGATACAATAGGCTCAGTATTTCTTTAAAGAATATCCATGATCTTGTTTTAAACGGGGGGGGGGGGGTGGGGAGGGGTGAGGGGGGGCAGGTAACTTAAATAGGAAAGGTTCATGAGTTTCCATGTTTACTTGAAAGTGTAACAACTGAAAATTAAGAGATTCTTATTTGTTCCATTTGAGTTTTGTTTTAAAAATAGTTTTGATTTTTGTTTTGTTTAGAAACACAGGTTCAGTAAGCAGTAGTTCATAAAGCACAATATTTTGTTTTTGACAGATTCATCAATATAACTTATGAGGTTATAATATCTTGAATATTTTTCAAAGTTGAATTCCTTAAAAATACTATAGGCACCTGGCAATGGTGGTGCATGCCTTTAATCCCAGCACATAGAAGTTAGAGGCAGGTAGTTTTCTGAGTTCAAGGCCAGCCTTGAACTGTCCTTGGTCTACAGAGTGAGTTCCAGGACAGCCAGGGCAGCACAGAGAAACACTGTCTCCAGAATAATGTAAACAAAACATTTTGGAACTTGTTTGTTTTTCAAGTTGTGTATTTTATTATTTTTTTTCTCTGCTATTACTACATTTTCCACATTCTGCTTCCAACAAAATCATCCCTGAATGGTAATAGAGCCACAGTTTTTTGAAGGGAAGACCTGAAAGATTACTCTATAAAAACAAGCATACGTGAATGAGAAACATTACTAAAATATTTATTATGACCTGAGTTTTGGTAAGCAGTGATATCAAAGTAACTGTTTCCTATTAGTTAAGCCCACTCTTACCTATCGCATCATTAAATAGATTTTAATTTTCCATCTTTGTCCTTTTCTTCGTGGTCAGTTTTCCTGGCATTCCTACCCTAAGTCCCTTTCCCCAATCTTTCCTCTCACTGTTGTCAGTCACCTATGTCTGAGAACCACAGGACACAAGAGCCATTTGTCATTTAGTCTCTAAACAACAGATAGTAAGAAGTTAACCAAGACTCGAGCTACTTTTATATTTCTGCCTATGTGGTCATCTACATCAATGCTTCCTAGGGAAAGTGAATTGTGAACAAACTCTTAGGAGATTTCTATCTCAGTAATCAATGTACTTTATAACATTAGGTCATGGAACTAGACATTCTCAAAGAAGAATTTGCTAATGATTTATTTTACTAAAAGCAATTTAAAAACACCTTCCGATGATTATTCTTTGATCATCTGTTTACTAAGTGCTGCTGTCTGAACTCACACTGCCTCTCAGTATTTGCATCTCATTTGTAGTCCTCCAGTTAGTCTACTACTGTTCAACTGTTGAAATGGTCATCAAAATGTAATAAGTTGATCGAAAAGTCTCAGATATTACTTTAGAATAAGCTTATTCCTTTTATGAAAGATGCATCTGTATTTGACTTTGTAAGATAATAAATTCAGGGAAAACCCAACTGGGACCTCTAACATACTCTCCTACAATATATGAATTTTATACTAAATAAGACTATAATATTCTCCTCTACAATTCAAAGACACATCCCCATAGGAAATGGAGATGCTAAAATATTAATAGCTTACCCAGGTTTTCTAAGCCTACTAAGGCACCTTAAGCTTCACCACACTCTGAACACTGTAAATCATTATGGTCATGTAATCGAAACTCTCTAGATGTGCTCCAGCTGGTTTCCAACAGAATATTTCTGAAATTTTAAAGATACAAAAGTCTTCTACTTTTTAACCTGAAAGAAGGTAATGTCAAAATCAATTTATAAGGTTAATAAATATTGTCATAATCATTGTTAGAGGGTTGGTAATACATTAAAGGATTATGACAAGGAAATGTTTAGATATGACAAATAACTACTAGTGATGATTTTATTTGTTGTTTCATTTCCAGAATATGTCCATATTTTCATGTCTTCTTTTACCCTTTCTTTTTAAATTGTTATTTCCCCACTCAACCCCCTCTGACACGTGGCCATACTAAATCCTTAACACTAGACCATATAACTGTCATTCCTGTGTGTCTTAGTTTCTTTTTCTAAGGCTCTAATAAAAGAGGCTAACTGACAAAAGACACTTAGTAATGAACGTTTATTTTGGCTCCCTCCCCCCATTTGATGTTATAGTCTGTAATCATGGAGAATGCAGCTGGTCACATTGTAACCAAGAAAGAACAATGTATACCTGTGGCTTGCATCATTATCAGTTTATACAGCTCGGGATACAAGCCCAGTGAAAGCTGCCATTCACAATTAAACAAACCAAAATAATTGCTGGTAAGGATGCTGTTCAGTGTCTCACATCAGATGATTCTAGATCTTAACCAGAGGACAACTGAAATAAGCATCACACATCAAGTCAAGGTTATTTTAATTCTCAACTTGACACAAAGTAGCATCATCACCAGAAAAGGAATTTTTGAATGAGGTCTAGAATAGAATAGCCTTTGGAAATGTCTATGAATGACTATCTTGACTACATTACATTAGGTAGGACAATTGATTTAGTGTGGGTGGTAACATTTCGTAATGAACTCTTTGAGTAGAGAAAGTGAACTAAGTGTTAACACTCACATTCACTGCTTTCTCCTCTTGGCTAAAGATATAACTAGATGCTCCAAGTTCCTAAGGTCCTCACATAAATATGTACTGTAACCTGGACTTGTGAGCTAAATAAAGTTTTACCCTTGTTTGTTTTTTCTAGGGTTTCTGACAAACCATCAACTGGTCTTCAGCACACAAATTCTTTTTTTAACATATATTCTTTATTGACATTTCAAACGATTTCCCCTTTCCTAGTTCCCCCCTAGCCAAAAGTCCCATAAGCCCTCTCCCCTCTCCCTGTTACCCAATCAGCCCTCTTCTGCTTCCCTGTCCTGGTATTCCCATGCACTGTTGCATCGAGCCTTTCTAGGACTACTATGTTCATAGTTGCCATATTTATAACAGCCAGAAGCTGGAAAGAACCCAGATGTCCCTCAAAGGAGGAATGGATACAGAAAATATAGTATATTTACACTATGGAATACTAATCAGCTATTAAAAACAATGAATTCATTAAATTCTTAGACAAATGGGTGGAACTGGAAAACATCATCCTGAGAGAGATAGCCCAATCATAAAAGAACAGCAGACAAATTCTTATCCTATTATTTTTTCACTAATTATTCAACAGAATCACTCAATTCCTGACCACAGGTCCTTGCTTTGTATATAGGATCATCACAACAAACACATTGTAATATAAAAACTGGGGCATACAATCTCGTGTCAGTATCCATTTTTCTACTATGAAACCATAAAAATTCAGCAAATATAATTGCTACTACTACTGCTAACACTTATTCTCTCATTGCAAACCACCACCACCACCACTTATGTATATTTTCATAGCAGTTTTTAGATAGACTACATCCTTCTGCATTCCTCCTACATACACTCATTCAAAATCAACCACTATGATTACATCAAAAGGAAACAACACCGTGCTTCAAAAACCACTTGTCGACTTATAAAACAGTTTTAGGTTTATTAAGATTAAAAGCAAATTGCCTATAATTAGGAAAAAGTAATTGGAAGATTTGACTCTTGTCCTAGATTCTTACAAAAAAAATGTAATTGGAAGATTTGACTCTTCTCTTGACCTAGTCCATTTCTTACATCTTTCTAACTCTTAAGGTCTACCCTCCTATGCATTATATTAAGTGAAAAAAATGTTTGCTACCTTCAATGGTGTCTTAACCCACTAGTGTACTTTCACAAGATAAGTTTCCTGTAAAATTTCCATGTATCTGGTTTACCTACTTCATGTTCCTACTTTGACAGCATGAAGGTCTTTTTCTACTATATACAGGGAGGGGAATGTCCATCTTCACTAATCCAGGTACTGTTCACCTTTACTCCACTTTACTGTTAATCTCAGAGCCATCTCTCCCCTGCCCTTTTCTCTCTGTATATGCAGGTGTGTATGTGTATCTCTGTGTGTGACTGACTGTATATGTCTGTGCTGGAACATACATTTTTCTATAGACATAACCAGTCATGAAAACTACTTTTACTAAGTTGAAACTTAGGCAAATGGATCCTAAGATGTATTGTCTATGTAGGCATGAGGGGAGACACTTGTGGAGAACTTTCAAACAGTTCTAGAGTATAACTTTGCTAGTCTCTGGAATATGTGAATCTGCCTTATGTCTAAAATCTTGCTTCCATCAAGCTGTATAAAATGAATACTAAGAAGAATGGATCATAGCTGATTATATACAGGTACAGAAATTTTTTGAATGAAACCTGGAAGTCAACATAACATAAAACACAAAAGTTTCTCAATGTATCATTTCTTTTATCATAAACTCACTTGAAGCCGAGTGTGAAAATATGAAATCAGGTTTTAAAGCATCAGGGTGGTGTGAAATGGTGTGATGGCTCAGGCTTAACATGAAACTTGGGCTATCTTAGCAGAAGGCAATATGACATTCCACTGTATCTTTCTTCTGCAAACCTTTACCTTTATAACATGAGCTAGTTCTATAGCCACACTACTCAACAAGAGTTCTCCATAGTGTCACCTTGTTAAAATTGCAGCTTCAGATATGTGATAAGGATCTGCAATCCTTATCTAAATCCCCATTGCTTAGAAAGTGGTTCTTAATCTATTGATTGAGATACCCTCTGGGTTCTACTAATTTCTTTAAGAAACACATGGTGAATATAATCTTGTTAAGTGTCTTTCCAGTATGTTAACACTGTTTCCCTTATTGTCTGTTTTAATTCCTTATCAGCATATCTAGACATGTTTTACATATTGGAGGTCCCATAGAGAAACATGCAAATAAATAGAATAAATGCAGAATGTTAAGTTCATTGCAATAAGCTTTCAATTTTGTTTATTACATTGCCCCTAGCATAGGGGCTTAGCTATATAAAGTACTTGTTAAATGAATTGATTAAATGGTCTTGATGACAAGTTAATTTCAGGGATATTTTATCCATCCACTTAGCTACTCACCAAACATCATTTCCTTCAGTTTTTTAAACCTATCAAGTCCAATTAATACATCACATATATTTTTGTTGTCTTTAGATATTTTAATGATTACAACATTTCTACCTACTCTTTTATGCATCCATACCTTCTCAAGTACCTCTCCTTGCTCTTTTTCAAGCTCATGGCCTCTTTTTCCTTAATTGCTGTTACATACATATTGTATAGATTTAATGTATAATACATGTATTTTTTTTATTATTTGATATAATTTATTTACATTTCCAATGATTTCCCCTTTTCTAGCCCCCCAACTCCCCGAAAGTCCCGCAAGCCCCCTTCTCTTCCCCTGTCCTCCCACCCACCCCCTCCCACTTCCCCGTTCTGGTTTTGCTGAATACTGTTTCACTGAGTCTTTCCAGAACCAGGGGCCACTCCTTCTTTCTTCTTGTACCTCATTTGATGTGTGGATTATGTTTTGGGTATTCCAGTTTTCTAGGTTAATATCCACTTATTAGTGAGTGCATACCATGATTCACCTTTTGAGTCTGGGTTACCTCACTTAGTATGATATTCTCTAGCTCCATCCATTTGCCTAAGAATTTCATGAATTCATTGTTTCTAATGGCTGAATAGTACTCCATTGTGTAGATATACCACATTTTTTGCATCCACTCTTCTGTTGAGGGATACCTGGGTTCTTTCCAGCTTCTGGCAATTATAAATAGGGCTGCTATGAACATAGTGGAGCATGTATCCTTATTACATGGTGGGGAATCCTCTGGGTATATGCCCAGGAGTGGTATAGCAGTATCTTCTGGAAGTGAGGTGCCCAGTTTTTGGAGGAACCGCCAGACTGATTTCCAGAACAACCCTGAGATTTCATCTTACACCAGTCAGAATGGCTAAGATTAAAAATTCAAGAGACAGCAGGTGTTGGCGAGGATGTGGAGAAAGAGGAACACTTCTCCACTGCTGGTGGGGTTGCAAATTGGTAGTTGGTCTACTAACACAAGAGAATTATCACATTTATTTTCTGTGTGAATATCTGGCATATTCTATAACTTTGTATTCTTATTCATTCTTATAATTTTTGCAAAATATAACTGCTTAGGTGCAGGTTTTGTAACAACATATTTCAGAAAATAAAATTCATGTACAAGAGCAAAAACCTTAGAACTTTAAACCAGAGTTGTCCAAATTAAAAAGCCCAAGAGTCATAACAACCGCATTTAATGTGTGATCTAGGAAGCAATACCCTTAGAAGGCATGAACCAAAATCCAAAGAAGTATTGATGTGATACAGATTACAGTTGTCAAGAGTGTATCAACACGGCTTCATTAATTGTAACACTGATATTGTTTCATCTCCATCACGTTGAAAAGTATGTCAGCACAAACACAGGAATTCTCTACTCTCCTCACAATTTTTCAGTACGTATAAAATAACAAAGGATCTTTTAAAAAAGACTGCAAGGTACAGGACTTCATTTTGGCGGTAGCACATTTGCCAGGTTTGATATTCAGTTGCCATTACCACAAAAAGATTAACTGATTGACATGTAATGTCTGGCATATTAGAATGTAGCATAAAAACTCTGTGTTGTTCATACTTCTGAGAAATAGGAAACATGCCGTATAGGAAACTTCTCAATTACCCTTCTCTCACCAGCCTCTGGGAAACAAAATCACAACAGACTTTTTACCCTAGCTTGGAAAGTCACACTTAGTCTGGCTCAGTGACTTCCTTTGGCTCCCTGACCTCTCCCTGACCTGACCTTCTTAGAGTCACCCAAACATCAAAAGGCCTTAATCTTCTCACAGAGTCTTTCCTCTCAGTTTCACACAGAGAGATTTCCTAGAAAATGAGGACTTTTTTTATCCTTAGCAACTCAGCTTGTAAAGGGAATAGGAAATACTGTTTTACATAATACAATATATACTTCTAAATCACAAGAGAATAATAGATACACAAATGCTTGGGGTGGGGGAAAAAGCTATGTAAATAGTAGGGAAGGATGCAAACATACTCTTAGAACTTTTCTGAAAGTCATTGAAAAATGCTTTCAAGAACGCAAAGCCAAAAGATAACTATTCTCAATAAGAACCTCCTTCTTCAACTAAAAATACCTCTCACGTTCTCATGCTAGGCAGAGCATAAAATCAAAGGAGAGCTCCCCAGTAGTCTTAAGGTAATCATATTGAGTCCCATTTCAAACCCTCAGTTGCCTTGATCCACTTTTCGTCCACTTCCTGAAATGGGACGCTACCTAGTTTATGTTCCATCTCTATCCACTTACAAGTTATCTTTGGCTTGTTTGGTTGGTTGGTTGGTTGGTTTTGCCTCATATCTGATCACACTTGCCTCCACTGCACTGTGCTATCTCTAATGCTTCAGTGAGTCCTCATTAAAGACTTGAGACCCAAGCTTTATTGCCCCAGGTGCAATCTCAAACCTTGACAGGGTGCATGCTGCCCTCTTCCATATACCAAGTAATTTGGAGAATCACTATCACAGATTAATGGAAAAATAGTTGGCAGATACCTACATAATAGATTGCTTTACAAGGCAAGTGCATACTGTTCAGGAGTGACCAAAACTAGATTCTTGAGTCCAAAGCTTACAACTTTACAAAAATGCTAGACCTCCCATAGGAATCCCAGTAGAACCTCAACACTTTTATCTACAAGCATAAGGGCTGTAAGAAGGCTTCCCTGAAAAACAGAACAAACTAATTAGGGCTGGCTTAAGCACAGCATTTACCAAAATCCTTAAATAAGAGTGTGCTAATTACCTAAAGAAGACTGAAATAGGAACGCCTTCTCTCCTCTCCCCTTTCCTTCCTCTTTGTCTCCCTCTCCATCCTCTTTAATGGTTACTTTCTATCCTACTACCTGGTGACTTTGTTACTCTGCAAATTCAGCTCATTAGAGTAGCCACTGAATCTCTCCCTGACGCTGCTGTAAGTGTTACAACTCTGTAACTACTTGGTTTCATTTTAATAACTGATAATTGACTCTGGGTTAGTTTGAAGAGTCCAGTGGAGAGAATCCATTCAGAAATGTGATTCATGAATAACTCCATAAACTTTTCTTAAAGCATCATTTTTCTTTTAAAAGGAAAGTTCTGGAAATTTATGTACTATATTGAAGATACCACTCTAACACTACCTTTCTTCAAATCTCTTTAATGCACCCTATCAAGCTCCGTTGACCTTCACGTTATTAACTTTTATTATCAATAACTTCCCTCAGTCTTGGGGATATATACATTAATATGTAGCCTCCACTGACATAAGCAACCTTCCAGTTGTCATGTTCTCAATGAAGAAGAGACTTCCTTTGGCAGCAGTCTTCGATTACTAGTAATCCAATAATGGGGAGTTTTGGAGGATCTTATCATATCCATAATGGGATTTTTACTCAATTGTACTGGTACAGTACATCATACTTACTTTGAATTGATGTATGAGATACCCATATCATTGCCCAGAAGTCAGCATCCCTATTGAACAGCTCTTAAGTCCTCCCCATTCCCTCTTCAGCAAAGGTACCTAAGCCTGAGATGGTGGTACATTGATATCAAATTGATTTTCAATAAACCCTCACTGGTGCTCTAGGGGCAGGGTGGCTATTGGGGTCTAAGACACTTTGTTTTGCACCAGCTAATGGTTAATGAAGGGACTCATAACTGTTCAAAGCACTGAGTATAAATAAGTAAGCAATCAATTGTGGGTGGGTCACCTCAAACTCTACAAATTCTTTGATTTATAAATGGACTTGATAGGCACAATTTGTTGGAAAAAATGTGAGCTATATGCCCCATATATATCTATACATAGTACCTCTATATTTAGTAAGCAAACTTTGATTATCTTGGATTGAAACAACTTACTTATTAGGAAAAGAAATAAAACAAATAGCAGATTAGCTACAACAGTGACCTATATAGTCATGGACCAGACTTAGCAAAACACTCACAAGTCATCAAGAGCTATCAAACAAAATGTAAAGAACACCCCAACTTTAAAATAAACCATGAGAACTTATACCACACTCTATCTGTCATTACTGCTGAAGAAAAGCAGTCTAAATTCTGGCAGTGGATAATGTTATTAGGGCAATTTTACACAGAGATGTTCAAACAATCACATAATCAATATTTTTCTTCCCTAATTTAACTAGAATAATCTGTGATTAAATCAACTGACATGGTGATCACAATAGACCACTAAGTAGAGAGGATCAGAGTCTGAGAGTATATGGTTTTGTATTTAAAGCAATGCATTTCCATGAAAATAAATTTAACACTTTATATCTACATTCTTGTGAATTCGTTTTTCTATTAATATAAAACCAAATACTCCAGGTCACTGTGAAATGAACCTGAAATAGGCACAGTTAAGGAAATGCGTATGGCTTAGGACTGGAAAAGTAACTTTAAACAGTCAAAAGACAGAAATAAATGAAGCAGGGGGCTTTGCAACTAAAGGAAACCACAATATGTAATTCTTCACAGTGCCCTTTTCACATTCTGTTCTACTGAAGGAAGGAAGGAAGACGCTTTGACTTTTAAAAGTGAGGAGGACCATAAATGGACCAATGTCAACCAAGCTCATGTAAATACTGCAGTGGTGAGTGGAATGTGTGGGGCAACTGTCTGAATTACATTTAACTTGACAATATTTGGGGGAAAAATCACAGGCATTCTTTTTCAAATATGGTATCATACAAACACACTTTCATGCATGTATTTGTGCATATGGAGTTATATAAACTAAACAGGCACACACATGAATGTCACAAATATAAATACATCCTTTTCGATGAAAATTCTATGTAGCCAAGCCTTAGACGGCAAGCAGAAGGGATGTTCCTTACAATAGGCTCCCAAAGATCTTTCACTTCTTTTCATTTGTTCTTAGCTCCTGAAACTAAGTGCTCTGGTCACCAGAGAGCATGATGAGATGGTTTAAATGTGTCTTTCTGCTAATTTTGGGCTGAGGAGGCAAACTCTTTTTTTCCTGAATTCTTTATGGTCTTCCTTTTTATTTTTTTTTTTTTGCAGTTTTTTTCACATTTTTATTAGATATATACTTTGTTTACATTTCAAATATCATCCCCTTTCCTGGCTCCCCTCTCTCCTGAAAATCTCATAAGCCATCTCCCCTTCCCCTATCAACCCTCTCCTGCATCTCTGTACTGGTATTTCTCTACACTACAGTAGACAGTAATACTAGCAGACAGTAAGGGAGAGTCAATCTGCTTAAATGTATCCTTTGATGAAATGTATTCTTTCCCCTTTGTTGATAATCACAATCATCTATTAGCATGACTTCTAAAAGTATAATACCAATGGCCATGAAATATCACAGTTCTAAAAATAACGTTCCTTTACCCTCACGTCCTTCATTGTGCCTTCTTTTTTAATGTTTAGCATTTTTAATTTTATTTTTCTGACACACAATGGTTTAATAAACTGGTGGGATGAGATACTCTGATTCCTGTATGTGTCACCAGTCATGACTTCTGCTCAATTCCATTCATCACTCTTAAGTTTTAGTCTCTGTGAAAACATTTTGTTGTTTTTTGGGGTTG
Source organism: Apodemus sylvaticus (assembly GCF_947179515.1). Classification (NCBI taxonomy): domain Eukaryota; kingdom Metazoa; phylum Chordata; class Mammalia; order Rodentia; family Muridae; genus Apodemus; species Apodemus sylvaticus. The sequence goes on along the minus strand of NC_067473.1, from coordinate 38,701,027 downwards.
GTTTTTTTTTGTATTTTCTATTTTTAAAAAAAGAAATAGTAGTGTTACCTAGCTGTCTCTGTCTTTTTCACCACTCAACATGACCTCAAACATGGAGCAAACCTTTGGCCTCAGCCTCTAAATGAGACTCTATAGGTGAAAGCCTCCATGTCTGAAGTCAATTCTTTATAGGGCCTATATAAAACTTCTCTATTCTGTGACACACAAGCAATTTTTTTAATTATATTTCCTCTGCTGTCTCATAGAAGACGGGAGTGTTCTTTCTGTAGGACCGTACTCACTAAACTCACTCACCAACCTCTCCCTGGCCTGCATGTTATTGGGAACTTTGTTGGCCATGAATCCAAGTTGCTCACATGAAATCCATCCCTTAGATTCTCCCAAGGATGATACAAGGACCATTACTTCACCAGATACCCTCAATTTTTACAGCTGAAGAGGAAACACAGCTCGAATGATGTTGTTCTTTTTACATGATCTCAATTTTTTAATCAAACCTATTAATCAATAACTACTTTTGAGCATGCACTCTTGGAGTACCAACAGTACATCCTTTTTAAAGGAAGGTTAATACAAGAGTTTCATGTTTTTCAATTGGATCACTTTCTTCCACAATCTAAACTCACAAGAATACCATATTTTAGACTAAGAGTCCCTTTGCTGTGAATATAAAAGAATCTTTAACATTACTACTTGGGTATCAGCTAGTAAGACTTAGAACTTAGCACATAGTGCACATGCAAATCTTTAGACTAGAATCCCCTAAGGGAACCTCTGAAATATCCCTGATGCCATATGTAGGCAAATGTAGAAGATTGTACTTTTGTTGAAGGCAGAGCTACCTATAGTTGGTTACAGCTGTTTAGGAAACTACCTCACTCAGTAGGTAAAGGACGAAGCAAAGGACAAAATATGGTTTGATTTTGGGCATTTCTATTTTTGTCCATTGTCGCTCTGGCGCTCTTTTATTCTTCTTCTGAAATTCTATGGCTATATGTTTGAGAAGCAGAAAACATTAAGACTTCATGTGACAGTCTTCTATATGGAGCCTACCTTGGCTACTCAGCTTCTTGATATTTTGTTTGAATTTTGTGATTTATTTTATTTCTAAAAATAATGTTACATTGAGGTTTTGTTAGGAATTAGATTTACTTCATAGACATCATCATTTCTATAGATCTACTACTGTTAAATATATTGACATCTCAACAACATAAATTCTTCTAAACAATGGACCAATTTCCATTCATTCATCTATTTTTGAAAATGTCCTACAAAACGTTTTACAGTTTTCCTTCCTTGGTGAGTATTACTAAACCATTTTATTAGTTTGAACGAAATGTTCAATAGTATTATTTATTTTTCTTTTATAACATAAGGATATGAATTTCATATGTATATGCATGGCTGCATGAGGAGATGCTCAGGTTCCTGCAGAGGCCAATAGGTGATCTGAAGCTGGAGATCCAGGGCGTGGGGCACCCTCACTTTCCTGATGTTAACTGAAACCTAGTCCTCTGTAAAAGCAGAATATACTCTTAACTGCTGAGCCACTCCCTCTGCCCTTGCAGTATTAACTTCCTTATTATATTATTCTTTGTTACTACACAGACAAGCACAGTCATCCCACTTGGCTGAATTCACCTTCTAGTGTCAGCCAGCTTTTAAATACACCCTTTAGGGCTTTCTGCAGAAGGATGATATTTGCTAAGACAAATCATTTTACTTTATTTTTCATTTAGATTCTTTTCATTGTAAGCTAATGCTTTGTCCATATTTTTTGGATGTAGACTTGAATAAGCATTAGGGTGGGCATTTAATTATTTTCTTGATCACTGACAAAATTTTACACTACTTTATATGAGCTTGTCATGTAAAACAAGTATTGTTCTGAAGTAATTTCCTTCCATTCTATTGAATGTTCTCATTGTCAGAAAAACAATTGAATTTTGACAGAGCTGGCGTGGAAATTATTATGTGGCTTTTACCCTACATTCCTTTAATGAAGTGCCACCACATTATTGATTTTATATGTTGAACCATCCTAGCATTGTAAGATTATCTGACTACAATGTACAGTTTCAGTGTGCTATTTGATATGGTTTCCTAGTATTCATTCATTACTTAATAATGGTAATGCATACTTAAAAATATTTTTCATCATTGTGTGAACAAGGTATAGTTACATAAACCTAGATGGCATGGCTCATGTGCAATATGTAAGTTCTATGGTATAAACTCATGATTATACCACTGGCAAAATGATGTCTCACTGGCAAATTACCATATGCAACATATATCACATAGAGGGTTGAACAACCTTGCATTCATATTCATTAGGAGTACTGGTATAGAAGTTTCCTGTAGTGTCTTATTTTAGCTATGTAGCAAGTATAATACTGTGGGATGAATGTGCATGAGATGTTGTTCCCCTCTTGTTCTTTTCCCAGTGAGATGTCAGGAATTAAGACACTCATTATAATAATGTGACACCATGACACAGGCAAGGACTGTGATTAGAATGTGCCAGGAACATTTCCCAATGAACTTGATGTGTAGAGCTTGCACCTGCTTGGAGCCTCTTACTCTTTAGATTTTGAGTTCCTAATAAAGGAACAGCCCAAAGAAGGATTGAATTATATCCGTTTGATGGTTTGCTGCTTCCTTTACCATATGGCTACTGATCTTTGTGGATTTTTCAAAGGCCTAGCAGAATAGATTTTAAGGTGCTATCTTTGTTTTACCATTTGATCTTCTTTCATATCTGGTTCTACATGATGCTATGACTTTATAAAGAAAATATATATATATATATTAAAACAGAAATTCATAGTGTCTGTATCTCTTATATCATAGCACCATTTTCTGATCTCTTTCTTCAGTTATATAAAATTTTTGTCAGGTCTCATCTGCCATGTTTTTTCACTTCCTGGAATTAGTTAGTGGTTTTTTCAAACTAATTAAAACTTCCATGCTTTGACAAATGGCTTGCAAACTCATGAAAACATTTGAATTGTCATTGTATATTTTAAAAAATAATTTAAAAGTTATTTTGAATTGTTTTGCCTGTCCGCATATGGAACTTTTTATAGATGACTAATGTAGTATTTTTAAAAACAAATAGAACTTTACAATTTTTAAAAATTCCAAAAATCATTTTCAGAAGGCTGTTGCCATGAAATAACTGCAGTGTAGTAAATGCTCCTTTCTTATTAGTAATGAATTTAGAAATATCATATGCTCATTTATATTAAATAAACCTTCACTGTCATTCAATTAAACAGCAAACTTGAGCCAGGATGGACAATCCTCCTGTCTGCATAATGTGTTCTTTGTTATCTTTGTCTTCTACTGATAAGAAACTCAAAGAAGACTTTTGAATATTGACTATGGCTAGTGATACTTTTAGATGCTTATATTAAATATCAATTGAACCTACAGAAATCTAAGTTAATTTTTAAATACTATGTATTTAATTTTAATAGACCAGATTAAAAAAGAACAACTAATATTTCCTATTCAAGTTATGATAGTTTTATGTACAATGACAACAGAAATAGATTTACATTTATAGTAACTTCTGAGAAGAAAATGTGACATGATTTTTGTGAATTTAGAGTTGCCTTGTTTGAGCCTTACATTTTCATAAGAGTTGAGAGTAAAGGGAATATATTTTTTACACTTATTGTTGATTTCTTTTTGTCTTGGTATCTTCATGATGCCTCTTATGTCACTCCCACCACAAGTACAGGTAAAATAAAGCTAAACATGCTAAAACCTTTTACCATTTATTTTTAACTGAATTAATTTCATTACTGAAGGCACCACTTAAGAGTTGTCTTTCTTGTAGGACTCTCTGTCTTCTCTCAAAAAGTTCTACAAAATAAAAGGAAGCATGATAATCTAATAAAAACAACAGGGAATACCAGTCTTAATTCTTAACACAGTATAAGAAAAGTTTAAACAATTAAAACATACACACAAACACACAAACACACACACACACACACACATGCACAAACACCCATCTAAATATTATCTACAAGTAATACTTTGAAGATTATTTGTAGAGAATAACGAACAGTCCAAAATTTACCCCTTGATTTCATCATGCAATCAGATGGACTTCAGTTGTACTAGCCTTTCAAAGACATAAATTTGCTGTATGGTTCTCTTAAAGTATGATATTAGAATATATTATTAAGAATTATAAAGAATTAATATTTAGAGAAAAGCCGTCAGCACATGACTGCACGGGAAATAGTGGTATTGTGAAAAATACATCCCAGCACAGTACAGAGAGTACCCATGGGTTTGTGATGTCACATACAGGACATAGCTATGGCGAGTCACTGTAGTTCTGACATCTAAGGTTTATAGTTCAATTTATACCACATGTCTTACATGCAGGGCCTCCATTCTGTTTGTGCATGTTTTAACATGGGTTCTTATCTCATTTTACCTATTCAAATTAACTTTATAATGACATGTGCCATATGTCTAAGATGATTGCTTCAGATTTTGTTTTGCCGAAATCAATTGTATATGGTTCCAGGTCTTTTAGTAAGTATATAACTTATTATAAAAACAAAAACAATACAATACAAAATTTTACAAGGAAAAGTTTGATAACAAATTAAAATGAAGAAATTTACAAAAATGTCTTGTCCCTATATTGACCCTCAGCCTCAAACAATGTTTTTTTAAGTGATGCTTATTAACAAAAATGTGCAATGCTTCAGGAAAGAAGTGCATCGGAGACCACAAGCCAGTTAGACTTCTGCTTATATGTCTGGAGCTTTTGATCTAAGCATAATACTTTTATTCTGCATAGAAATGATAAATGGATAGATAGATAGATAGATAGATAGATAGATAGATAGATAGATAGATAGACAGATAGATAGACAGACAGATAATGACTGGTGTTAAATATAAATATAAAATGCCAACATTGAAGTCAAACAATAAACTTGTAATTTCTCCCATGCTTACAGAATCCACCTTTACAAAGCTGTAAGAGTGCTGGCAGCTGGTAACCAAAGGAGTCAAAGAGTGTTGTTTTTTATGACACATTAAAACGGATGAGTCATTATGTATTCCAAGCCCATTTATAATAAAAAATAAAATTTTTCATATTTCTATATTTTGACATTAAAGATGTCTTTTGAAAATCCAAGTTTCATGGTAGAAATAACTATGCTTCTCACAAGACTTCAGTGGGTCACCATACTGGCATACCCAAAAATAATCAAGCTGCTGTAGATAAAATAAATTTCAATTAGCTTGTACTACTGATACTTAATAAAAAAAGTAAGAATTTCTATCTAGGCTGACTTGAGTGGAAATCAATACTGTAAAATAATGTACAAGCAATGAACACCAGTAACACTATTCTCTACTGCAATAACAAAGAAAACAATGAAATAATGAAAAGAATAGTTCAGATAAATAAGATGGACAAAATAATGATACTTTCAATACCTTATCATAGAAAAATGGAAGATGGATGATGTAATGGCATATTTTCAAAGGCTGAAAGTTCAAATGGCAACGATGAATGCTTCTAAATTAAATATCCCGGAAAGCTGGGAGTTCTAGTTTCTCTTTAATCTGCTAAACAAAGCAACTTGAAGAGCAAGCTGTTCTTTCTGTAGCACATTAGAGTGAAGATGTGATCAAATAAATATTTAGAGGAATATAAAACAGCCTAGCCATTGTATAGAAATGTGCCAAAGGTGAGTAGGCATATAAAAGTAGTGAAAAGTTTCAGTTTCCACATGAACTCTTCCCTCTCTATGGTAGTGCCTGAGTACAGCCAATAATTATATCCAGGGGTCAAGAAAACATCATCATCACACAAAAGCATCAAGAGTTAACACAGCTTGCTCTGGAATCAAACAGGTGATCTGAGGTTTTATTATGGATACAAAAGAAAATCTACAGTGAAATATATTATATAATAACATTAATTTAAAACTCAAAATATGCTGCAATATAGTTTTTAGTGAGAACATGACCTAATGCTTTAAAAGGTGCCTGACAAACACAGGCACCAGAAGATTTAAAGACATATATTTTTTTTCTTCCTCGAATTTGTATTTATTTTCTCTAAGAAAGGTAATTGATGAATTAAATATTATTTTTGAAAGTATCAAACCGGTGTAATATACACAAAATTATCAATTTATATCATGAAAGAACCTCTCATTGCACCTAAAACGTTAAATCTTCTCCTATCTATCCTGGACCATGGATTGTGAATGATCATGCTTGTATCTCAATCTAAATGTCCATCTTCCTAGGAAAAGCACAAGAGAGATAAAAAAAGAAAAGAATATGATCAAAGAAAATATGCGAGGGAGGATCAGCTTTCAGGGACCCCAACCAAGGTCTTACATCATTCAGGCAAATGAATGAAGGGCCAGTGCTTGACTGTTTTCTTTTACAGTGCTTACCAAAACTGAGCTGCACCCAGCTTCTGGGATCTGAACAATGGGATGCTATTCTCAAGCAAATGCCTCATACTCAGGATTACAGGGTTTAGTACAAAGCACTCTTCTCTGTTGAGTAATCCACAGGTTAAAGTTGATGGCTTTCATTAGTCATTCACTTGCTTTGCCTTGATCCCAGATGGTGAGCCTTCTGCCTCTTAATCTTTGCAAAGCACTTGTAGAGTCCTTTAGTAGTTTTCATAGAGCTCAGTTCACCAGTCTCCCTATCTCACTTGATCACCATACTCCTGTTTTTAGGAAAAACTTCAACTTCCCAGCAGGTGCCTAGATTGAACTTTCAAGACTTGTAAACTGTGTATAACTACCATGGGAAACTTAGAGTTTATTTGATAGTCATGGAAGGACTGAAGCCATCAGATCTCCTTATAGTAAGAAGTTCATGGAAAAACTGTGTCAGTGGAGTCTGAGCATGTCTCTGGAGCCTTCTGGGGTTTCTCAATGAAGCCTTCACTTGATGATACTGCTGGGGGCATCTTAAATGTAACAGTAAGAATGTTAAGATTCCATAGTTTTGGATATTGATGCCTTTTGCTGCTATTAACTGTTTAAATCCAATGTACCCCTAAATCTTTCATGGCATAGTTCTTTGGTAATTGAATAGCAGTGTTTTTCCTTGTGAGCTGTTGTAGCTACCGAGTATGTAAATGGAAGGTTGATAAAGGGAATTAAGCAATTATCATGGCTCAATTTCTTCAATATGGACGTTAGACTATGAATGAGCGAATGAACAGAATAAACATTTTACCCTACTGGTAAATGTCTGTATCACTGAGTGTCATAAACAGTAATAGAGATCTTAGTCAGTTAGAAGTCAATGTCTGAGAAATAAAGTGGAAAAATTAGGTTCATAATTTTTGAAATATTTTTAAGTGACAGCATCACATGCAGCCCAAGTCCACTTCCCAACATAGTCAAAGAGGACCTTGAACTCTTGGTAGTCTTTTTACTAGCTCACTAGTGCTCGGTCTGCAGGGTTTTGCTATTGAGCTCAGTCTGTGTGTTGCTAGAAACTGGACACAGATATGAAGGCATTCTAGGCAAGCAATGTATCAATTGAGTTACAGCCCTACCCAATGATTGCTATCATTTGACACCTGCCTGAAATACATGAATAATGCAAACACAATGAGAAAATGGAGAAATTTAGTTGACAAGAAAACTTAAACAGAAATAAAAATAGAAGGAATGGGTGAGAATGGAAACCAATCAATAAGACTGGGAGAGGAAATGAGTGTGAGGAGTGAATATATTAAAGTATATAGATATAAAATATCATTATGTATTATTAATACATGCCAATAAGGCATTGCAACAAAAACTTTCATAAAATAGGTTAGGAATGAATGAATAGAGGGGGATGATATGTCTACCAACAGAAAACTTCATTATCACTAGGCATTTCTCCCAGAACAATCTTCCAAAAACAATGAATATTATTCCTATAAAAATGACCAAAGTTGTGTGCAAACTGACAGCTTACTTGGAAAATTTTTATAGAAGCCAGTAGCCTGAGAATAGGCAAAATACTTCTGAGAAAAATGAGGCTCCTGAAGTCTGGTATAATTAAAAAAGTAAATTTCAGTGGCAGATTAGAGATATAATACAGGCAATATATAAATGGAAAGTGTCTATTACAGAGCCAGCATAGACTAGTCAAAACCAACTACCTAGTTACTGGTTAAAGTCAGTGAATAAAATGGAATACTTCCCTTTATATTTTTTCATGTACATAGTCCCAAAGGAATAAGCATAGGCATGAAAATATTCAAACTAGAAATAGACTAAAACAACAACAAAACACACACAAAAACAATATTTGCTAATATAGAAATGGGATTTTAGTTTGGAGAATGATTTCCAAAATAGGAGCCAAAAACCCTATTCAAAAATATAAAATAATAATAATCTTATTTAAGTTTAACTCCCTCAAAATCACCTAACGATAACAGAAAGACTATAAACTGGCTGAATGGAATTCATTTCTAACCAAAAATTAGAGTACAATTTCTATTTATCTATCGGTCAAATAAAATTAAGGTAGATAGATAAGTAGATAGATAATGATATATATATATTTAAATAAAAAGTATATTCATGTAACTAACCTATATGTGTATATATAAAATGCCATTGAATTTTTATATGCTATATAAAAGATAGCATACAGAAAATTTTGATCAAATAAATATATGTATATCCCCTGAAAAAAGCAAACCAGTGAATGAGCAATTCCCAGTAAATAAAAAACTGGCCATCACAATTAGTAGTTAGGACAAAGAATTTCAGATCACTATTTCTAGATTGAGTAGCAGATGAACAAAAACAAGACATGCCAAGTTCTACTGAGTGTGTATAATCAGTAGAATGTTTACTGATAACATACATTTCTTTAAAACATTTGGGAATGTTTTCTAAAGTTACTATGTGGTACTTAAGTCAAAATTAATCTATTCCATGAAAATGTTTACATATGTGCGAATACTTGCTAAAAGATTTAAAAATTTCTACTATTTTGGTATAAGGAAAACTATCTATCAATAATAAAATTAAAATCAGTATCCCAGAGTAAACTGTAGTGTGGTGATATATTAGACCGTTTAATATTAAAAGTGGATAATTATATGTAATGTAATAGCCCTATAATTGGGCATATGTTCATGGTGTTTGTGATATTATAATTCAAAATTTGTAATTTGAAATGTTATAGACAAGAGGGAATCTGCATAGTTGCTCTCCTACCTCCCTGGATGGTGTAAACAATGTTCTTTATCCATTTACATAAATGAATAAATGTTCAGTTCCACAGGGCAGTGAACACTGAACACATTGACTTATTTGTACATGGTCCTATATATTTATTAGACTATATTGGGTAAATACACATGTATCAAATGGAATTTTAAAGAAAATATAAAGATAATAAACATGATTAAAATAATTCCACCAGGAAAAGCTACTATTTTTTCAAAATTACCATTGAAATGTTTATGAATGCTAACCAATATTGAAAAGCACTGACACTTTAAATCATATCCCTATGTACTTAATGCAGATTTGGACCTTGAGAGAAAGTTGCACTAATAGCAACACATCTGAAATCTCAATGCAGAAGTCCTAATCCAGATATGAAAAGCACACCAAGTTTATGGAAAGTATGTTATATACAAGCTAGCCATACCTTACCACATGGATAAAACAGTGGTTCCTCATTTGCTGACATTGACTGGGTCTCGCACTACAGTCAATAGTGAACACATTGGCTCATTTGTCCACAGTCCAATAGCATGCTCAATAAGGAATGACTCTGTTACATCCTGGGGGTGACACTAGCTCATACTGGCTTTGCCAGAGCTGCTTTAACACGGTTTCTCCTCTCTTCTCTACAAAAGGGTGCACTCTAAATACATCCACATTTATTTCTGAGTTGAGTTCATCCAGAGTGAGGAATGCATGACTGGATATTGTATAATCTCTTTAGTTTTCTTGTACTCAGCCCACATCTCAGTACATATACTCATTACTATTTCTTCTTCAATGAATTTAGGTCTACCTTTTGTTTCTACCTTTATACCAATTATTGTCTTTTTTATGACTTTCTTTATGATGAATATTTAGATGATAAACTTATTGAGATATTAAAGTAGAATACCTTGGAAAACAAATTGAATACTGTATAAAAATACAATGAAAATCAATAAAATTTTTATAACTGTAAAACTAGATATGCATATAAAAGTAGTAAAATAGCAGTGAAGTAAGTTAGATCTTGAGATGCTTTAGCCTCAAGATATATCTCCAGCACCTTTAGTTTATAATCACTTACTTTAAATCACTGATACCAAATAATACATTTATAATATACAAAAATCCAAACTGATTGAAAATAGAAAAATATCTTTTCTTAAAGAAAATACCAGTACTATTATAGCAAATCATGATGACTAAAAGGAGGGTACTAAACATAAAATAAATATCACATTTTTGAAATTTTAAGCTAATCACATAGATAGACATACAAAAAGGCATAGTATAGTTTTAATATTGATTGCTAATAAAGACTAGATAAAAGTGTCTTGAATAGAATTTCTGTATCTACTACAAAACAGTAAAAGTAGACAAAAATAATTACAGAGGGTAAATGAGAGAGTAATACTTAATATTGAAAGATACGGTGAAAATAGAAGGCACTAAAACCAAATAAAAATAAAGATAGCAGTCTCACTGAGAATTGATTTTTTTATTTATTCACAAAGTGTAAGTTACAATAATGTTCCCTGTAATGGCTACAGTCCAATGCTGCTGGTGTGAAGAATGTTTTGTTTTTCTTTTTTTCTTTCTTTCTTTCTTTTCTTTTCTTTTCTTTTTTTTTTTTTTTTTTTTTTTTTTTTTTTTTTTTTTGGCATCCTCCTGAGACTTACGAGAAGACTTCATTCTCTGCTGGGCTGCCTTTTGTTTTGATCTTAGACTTGTTCATTCTTATCCTCAAGACTCAACTTCTGTGCAACCATTCAGTATCCTCCATCCTTGGGGCTACTTTAAAACACTAATGATACTCTCATGAATTAAAGCAAACAAATATTTTAGCTTAAAATATTTATGAATATAAATTATTTGCTGGCTTATCTGTTTTCCCTTAAGACTTTATGGCCTGTTCAGTCTGCCCCAGCAGGTAAGTGAGGAACCTGAAGGGATTGTCTTAAACAACTCCTATGAGACTCAGAAGCCAGTCCTTGACAACGGTATAAAACCTCCTATCCACCAGTAGTCAGTTAGTGCCTTCCATGTTAGAGGGAAGCTGAGGTAGGTCTGATGAAAGGGAAAAACACAGCAAAATCTGTTCACGCAAGTCTGAAAAAACTCAGATTAGCTAGATTCTCTGCAGGAATTCTCAGTGAGGTTCTAAGGTCTTTAGATCACAACTTATTGAAGAGACCATTCAAGCCACTGCATTCAAATGACCTAGGATAACATAGATTGGGTTTTAATATATAGCAAAGGGGAAAGTGATATGAGGAGAAGCTTGGAAAATTCCACTTGTAAAATACACTAATCGATAAAGGTTTAGGTAGATACCAGGCCTCTAGGACAAAGAAAAAAAAACAGAAGGGGATATAATATCACCTGAGAAGAAGGGGCAAATAAACACTATGATATAGACGTGGGAAACATTTTTTCCACATAGAACTTTTATGAAGTAGAATATTGCTTTTTCCTCTGCTTTCTTGGAGCTAAATATAGCAACCCAAAAATTTCTTAGAAAAATATCTTAGTTACTTATTTGCTTCTAGGCTATGAATTTTTAGGGCATGTTGAAGTAAGAAATATGCCTTGGCAGTACATGTCCCCCACCGATTTCCTGGAAACTGTGTCATGAAATAGAAAACCACAAAGTACACTGTTTTACCCATATGCAGGATACCATAATTAAAAATTGAATTTTGACTCAAAAGCTTAGAGTCAACCTTGTAAGAAACAACAACCGAAATCAGGTCATTGCAACTAAAAACTACACTCATGAACTGTTACCAGTAAAAGTTACAGGAATACATTTCAGTTACCAAAGATTGCTGACAAATCATTAAAATATTGACAATATTACAATATTTTGCAAGGTATGTAACATTGGCTGCTACTGCCAGCATAACAAAGTTGTTCTACAGAAACTAAATTTCATTTCTAAGAGTCTTGATGATTGCTCACCTAGTAAATCGACACAAATTTTATTTGGAATTTAGAAGGGTTCTGATAGAATTCTTTTGGTCAAAAGGCTTTCTCATTGACATTATCTTTAAGAAACTAAAAGGGAGGTAAAGGATAATGATGATTTCAGTCTGTAAACAACTTCTCCATCTTTGCCCTACTGAAACACCATTTGAGCTAAAGAAGACAAAAACTATCACCAAAGGCCAGGGAAACTTCCTGTGTATTCATTTCAGATAAACTGCATTATTAAAATATGGACTACCTGGATCAAATTTTTATAATATTGTTTGGTGTGCAGTTATTTAATAAGTATGGTAATGCATTTTAAGTAATAGAAAATAAGAATAAAAATATTCTTCTACATAAATGATTGTAGTCATGATGAATGTACACATACATATAAGTATATAAATAGAAGCTATGAAGCAGAGGAGGAAAAGATGAAGACAAGAAAGAAACAAAAATCGAATGCCCAGGGCAATAAGATTAATCAAACATTATTTTTAAAAAGTCCATATTCACAAAATAAGATGAACAAAAGGACCAAATAAAATCAATAGAAAACAATTATTTTCTAGTAAAGTTGAATGGTTTTCTAGGAAAGGGCTAATAATGGCTGAAATTTGTAATGAATATTATTAGTGACATAAAGAACCCAAAAGAAGAGAAAATATTTTGTTGTAGAAATAAGTGTATTAAATAGAAAGATCATATGTATGATATGCATTTAAAACTGTAGTATCTTAGATGGCAGGGCAGCTCAATGGATAAAGATTTCTTGCCACTATGTCTGATGCTGTGAGTTTGATCTCCAGGAACCACATAATATACAAAGAAAACCTGCTCCCACTGCTTGACTTCTGGCCTCACACACAGGTGGAAGGATATGTATATAAACACACACAGAAAAAATATAAAAATAAAAAATAATAAATGTTCTCATTTCATTTTGGGGAAAACCTAGTATTAATATTTAATTCACTATTACTAATATCAATTTGTGTTTTTATTATTTTGAACAGATGTTTTATCATTGATACAAACCTTTGGTTTAATTTTGATGAAGATAACATTTATGTACTGTTTTATATTTGGGAGCAGCTATCAAAATTGTCTTGATTAGTCTTTGCATTACTTCTGGGAAGTTAGAAAATATAATCTATTTCAAAAACTTTAACAGAAAAATAAAATGAGACTTTGGTATTTAGATTCAGCTTCAATGATAAATATCTGCTTGGAATTCTGATATTTTGAATTCCACCATTATTTACCTAGAATTATAAAAAATTGCAAACCAACAGTCACCATTGGTAGAGAATACACACAAATTAATTTGAGTTTAGAACAATGATTTAGACAACAAATTGGGCTAAAATATATCAATTATGATAAAATGGCATCTAATAGGAAAAAGATGCATATGGCTTGTATAGTTAGTTGGGATATGTAATACTACCCTTCATGACTGACAGTGTCCAATACGTGCCACAGAAACATGTACACACTAGAATCGTGTTGCGATTCTGCTGGAGAAATGAGGATTATATTTTTTTGGAGTTAATATATTCCAAGTCCAACCCTATTAGGTTTTTGCTTAACAGGGATTATTTTTGTGAGTTTTTCCTCTATCCTCTTTACCATATCAATCCCATTTTTGCTTATTATGCATACGAGCAGAAAATGTAGCTTTCTTGGTGATCTTCTTCTCTGTAAGTTCTACAGAACTCTGAAGAGTATCTCCAACTATGGAAACTATTATTTCCTATACCCCAAGGCATTTATGCACTCTTTAATGCTCTCAGCAAGCCCCATCTGGGAGAACTGTCTTGCACACACTGCTACTTGATGAACAGGGATATAGTAGTGATTCTGATACGGTGAAGTCTGTCTCTATAGCTCCACTGGCACCTATTTGTAACTCATGTGCCGTGTGTGGACACGAAAAGGCTGTGTGGACATGAAAAGGATGGTTCTACTTTCCAGGGACAAAAGTTGCCGTGTCACATGTCAGCTAGATTTTCAAAAATAAAATAAAGAAAATGGACCACTAGTATTTCATAAATCATATGAAGAATATAAAATGTGCATAAATTTGAAAGGAGATACTTTGAATAAATGGACAGTGCTCCTCTCCGAATCTATAGGTCTTTAAAATAATATCTCAGTGCCAGATGCTGAATACTATCCTATTAGTTGCTGGACAGGGAACCTCCAGAGGCTCCTCTGTTTCAGAAGTCATTACACACATTGAATATACAGCCCTGAAAGCAAGCTAGGGTGGATATGGGAGTTGCTAGGAGGAAAATATCATCAAAGATCTCACCCATCTGTGAACCATGCTACAATACTGATCTACTAAGCAAAATGTGCCCGATAATGAAATAGTGGTGCAACTGTATGGGAGATAATCAACAGTTTTTCTCATTGAATCTGAGGCCTATTGACAGGAGGAATTTCATGGCTGTTACATTAACTATAGTCAAAGCCAAGAGTTGAAAGTGGTGGGGCGGGGTTACAGGTTATAAAGGAGAATCTATGTCTACCTGTTTTTAATGGATATGTATTTAAATCTCTGCCACAATACTTATGTTTGTGCCCATAGATTAGTATTGCTTTCATTCTGGGACAGGTAAGTTTCTTTTTACAGTGAGTTCATATGGAGATTCATAACTGATTAAAATTCAGAATAAGTGATTGTTGAGTTCTTAGCCTTAAACATGATATCTATGTCACCTCCATACAAAGTCCAAAGAACAATACAGAAAGAAGGTAGACAAATTGTAAAAGCTGAAGGCTGGGATGAACACTAAGAAGCACTATGCTCTGCACATAACACGGCAATTACAGTCATGAAGCCATGGCTACTTGCAAAAGCCATACATGAGCTAGTTAGAAGAGTGAGATCGGCAAACAAACTGGCAGAAGGATAACTGGGGAGAAGAAGATTGTGGTATTGTATACATGTGTGTGTGTGTGTGTGTGTGTGTGTGTGTGTACGTGCGTGTGTTTGGACTGAAACAGTGTGACATACATATTTACTTTCTTTTATCTTCTCTGTGTGTTTGTGTGTAAAATTTGAAAACAAAACAAAAATAAAATAATTACCTTTATAGTGCTCGCATGGTAAACATAGGCAAGCTAATTACTTCACAAGTTCAACTATGTTTTATGGATATATGTCTTAACACATTGTTGATTGAGTACATACTCTCATGTAATAAAGAATGATTAACTATTATTAATAATAATGATGATAAAATAATATATTAGAGATATCCTATAGACATAAAGTATAATCTTAAAATCATGTAGATTGTTTTGAAATGTCAGTTATCATGGTCATCTAGACCTAAACTAAGGAATGGCCTTAGTCTCAGAGGGATTTGAAATGTCCATCTAAGAAATCATAAACCTTTCCTAAACTATTGGAATGACTATAAAAACAATATTCAACTACTCCAAAGAACCTCTTAGTGGTAGGAGCTGATGGCCAGTGGTAGATTGAAATAGTGTGGCATCCACACTTCCTTTTTGTTCATTCTATTTAATCACTTTCTGATATCAGCCTGAGGGGAGAAGACTTTTCAGATTTAGATTTGCCCTTAGGAA
Organism: Apodemus sylvaticus; assembly: GCF_947179515.1. Classification (NCBI taxonomy): domain Eukaryota; kingdom Metazoa; phylum Chordata; class Mammalia; order Rodentia; family Muridae; genus Apodemus; species Apodemus sylvaticus. The sequence continues at coordinate 38,685,200 of NC_067473.1, read as the reverse complement.
GGATTTTTGCTCCTTCTTAGTATAATTTCCATTCCATCAATACTTAAATTTATATTGATCCTTATTAATAGGATAAAACTGATAATACAAGATACTCACCAGAGACCAATACATAATAAACACAAACACAAAATCTGATTGAGACTCCAGTTGTATAATTCTCTCCACACTCCTTTACAAATAACAGAGTTCAGACAAATCCCATCCTTGCACATTAAACATGGATACAGAAAACGTGGTTTATTTACACAATGGAAATCTATTCCGCTGTTAAAAATCAGGATATCATGAATTTTTCAGGCAAATGGATGGAACAAGAAAATATCATCCTGAGTGATGTAACTCAGACAAAAAAGGACATGCATGGTATGGATTCACTGATAAGTACATATTAGCCGAAAAGTACAGAATACCCATGATACAACCCACAGAACACAAGAAGTTTAACAAGAAGGAAGGCCCAAGTGAGGATGCTTCAATCCTACTTAGAAGGGGAAAGAAAATAATCATAGGAGACAGAGGGAGGGAAGGAGGGAAGGAAGAGGGACACAAGTGGGTGTGGGGAGGGGAGTGGAGAGGAAAGGGGAAACAGGATCAGGTATGGGGGCAGGAAAAAGGAGAGGAGCACCAAGAGCCAGGAGAATGAATGGAAATCAGCAGAGTCTGGGCATGGGAGGTGCGGGGGGAGGTCTAGAAAGTCACAGAGATGCTCAGGACTCAATGGGCGTGACCTTAACCAAAATGCCCAACATTGGGGAGAAGGAACTTATAGAATCCACCTCCAGTAAATATACAGGTCCTCAAGTGGAGCAACTGGGTTACTAACCCAAGTCAAAATTTCTAACCTAGAGTTGTTTCTGCCTAAAAGTACTCCAGGGACAAAAATAGAAAATATGCTGTAGGAAAGGTGATCCGATGGCTGATCCAAATTAGGACTCATCTCAAGGAAAGGAGATGTACCACGGCCTGACATTATTACTAATGCTAAGATGTGTTTCCAGCCTGGCATGGCTGTCCTCTGAGAGACTCAAACAGCAGCTGACTGAGACAGATGCAGTTATTTACATCCAACCACTGGATTGAAGTCAGGGACCCCTATGGTTCAATTAGGGGAAAAATTGAAGAAGCTGAAGGGGAGGGTGACTCCATAGGAAGACCAGCATTCTCAACTAGCCAGAACCCCAGGGAGATCCCAGAGACTGGGGTACCAACCAGGAGCATGCAAGGGTCAGTCTGAAGGCCCTGCCACATACAGGTCTGCATGGTCTGGCCTCAGTGGGAAAAGATGCCCTTAATCCTTGAGAGACTTGAGGCCCCAGGGAAGCAGGAGGTCTGATACAGGGCCCTGGGAGGCAAGGGGGAGGAGGAATGGGATGAGGACCTGTGGGAGGGGGAACTGAGAGGGGAGGGGTCACGCTGCAATGTAAATAAATAAAATAATTAAAAAAAAAACATGTAAACGTTATGTACCCAATGGCCATGCAACCTTTGACCTAAATCCATGTTAGTTCACATTCAACCATTCTGACTGATATCTTCCTAAATAATCAGGCTCTCGGGTTATTATTATTCACACAATGTCATGCTGACGCATGGATTGTAATAAGCTATGGGTGATCTCCTAGTCTGAGAACTATGGAGAGTTAATAATTGTATCTTACTCATATTTTTTGTGCTGCCCAACACAGACCATTATACACAGTTGTGCGATCAGGTAAAGGCAACAAATTATCTTTTATTCTTTTGTAAGGACTGTCGCTATACCATAGGAAACCTGACACCCCTCCTAATTTTCATAACCAAAATTTCACTTGATATTTTTCTCAAAAGAGATTGCATGATTTCGCTTTTCTCACATTTTCCTTCTGTACATAGCACTAAATTCTTCTACTAAAACTCTGCCAAGCTTCTCAGGTTCAACTTTACTGTTTTCCTATCAAAAGAAAGAAAAATTCCTTGTGGGTCTAAAGTAGTCTCTGCACTTTACAAAGGTATAGTGCCAAATGAAGTTGGTGAGCCTGCAATGATTAAAAGCATGCCCCAGAGCTGGGCAGTGATGGTGCATGAATTTAATGCCAGCACTTGGGAGGCAGAGGCAGGTGGATTCCTGAGTTCCTGAGTTCCTGGACAGCCTTGTCTACAGAGTGAGTTCCAGGACAGCCAGGGCTACACAGAGAAACCCTGTCTCAGGAAAAAAAAAGAAAAGAAGAAGAAGAAGAAGAAGAAGATGAAGAAGAAGAAGAAGAAGAAGAAGAAGAAGAAGAAGAAGAAGAAGAAGAAGAAGCATGCTACAGAAAACAATGTTACTTCTCGTTTAATTGCCAGTCAAAGCACAAAATCCTGCCACAGTGAACATGCATTTGATGTTAACTTGGCTCCACTTGAATTCTTTGCATAATAAACTTCAAGGTTATATACTATTATTATGGCATAAGAATTTTCCCTCCCTCCCTAGGTCCCCTTTAGTTTGCACTGGCATGTGCGCTATGAGGAACTATAATCCATTATTAGCCTGTTTATAAATCCAATAACACAGAGGAGGTTGGTCAATGTTAATAAGTGACACTGTCCAATATAAGCAACAGAAATAGCACACACACACACACACACACACACACACACACACACACACACACACACTGCCAGAGAAGCAGGGCTTATTCATTTAACTTAATGTATTCAGTGCATGACACTGTTCGGATATTTTGCTAAAATTAGATAAGTTTTTATTTTTTTTATTCTGTCTCCTTTCTGATATACATCTCATTTATATGCATGGAAGCACAGAAGAAAACAAGCCACAGTGAAAACTGAAATACTCATTTCAGCACTAACTGGGGTGCAGCACTTTCAATGCCAGGACTGGAGTGTGGCAGCCATAATTAACAGGAAATCTAACCAAGAGACTTCATTATCCTGTGTCCAGTGCCAAGACATACCTGTGGTGGATAGAATTATACCACATTCTTTTCATTTCATTCCTTGAAACACTGACTGTACCAACATCATCTTAATTCTATTCCAGAATCTCTCAAAACTTTATGGTTCCGAACGCTGTGTAGCTTCTAGCACTGCTCTGCCTTCATAGGCAATAGTGTCTGGTGGTGAAAATCGTCACTGTATTAATTAACTGTGTCCACAAATATGCAAATACATCACAAATACTGTGTATAATCTGGGCACTTTGTTTAGTTATAGAAAAAGAATATCTTACAAAAATCTAGTGAATTAATATTTTGTTTTCTATTAGATATTTGCTTTATTTACATTTCAAATGCTATCCCCTTTCTTCCCTCAGAAAATCCCCTATCTCATCCCCCCTTCCCCTGCTTAACAACTCCCCTCCCACTTTCCTGACCTGGCATTCCCTTACACTGGGGCATCAAGCCTTCACAAGAGCAGTGGCGTCTCCTCTCATTGATGTCTGAAAAGGCTCTGCTACACATGAAGCTGGAGCCACGGCCCCTCCATGTGCACTCTTTGGTTGGTGGTTTAATCCATGGGAGCTCTGGGGTACTGTCTGGTACATGTTATTGTTCCACTGAATGCATTGCATAAGGTAAAGAGTAGGTCAGGCCATCACAGGAAGCACAAGTCATCCTAACGGCCTATGGAGAAGCCTGCCAGCTTCCTGCTTTTATGCCAATAAGATATCAGTATTAATTTCTACAAGTCATTCCTGTTCATGCCTTTATTGGTCATACCAAGACACAGAATGAAAGACAAAGTCAAGCTCTCCTACAGTGAAATAATTTACAGTCCTACCCTTTACATTATATGTTTGAAATTAGCCACTTTCTGTCCTATTTAGTGATGCACAACATTCAAACTAGTCAGATCAATACATTCGCAAAGCAACGAAAGTGTTGTTTAATATTCTCGAATCGGAAGGATCTTACACAATTTTAATGATCATTGTATAATTTACATTTGGCAAAATAATTTACACAGGACATCTAGCTAACATTGGACTCCAGTAATACCGTTCATTTAATTTATAAAAGTTTATTTTGTTCCATTGTCTATAAATTAACAAGTGGGAAAAGAAAACATAAAAAAGCCACTATAACACTGCACAGTGGTAATCCAAGTAACACCATCTTAGTAGCCAGAAATTAGAGATGAAGGGTTTAAATTTAAATTTAAAACATGAAAGGTTTTCCATGTCAAACATCTATAAATCCTGCAGCAAATACTCTACTAAAGTAAACAATAGTAGCAAAGATCTATAGGGCATACATAATATATAAAAATAGGAATGTGACTGGTATATATGAGAAAAAATAGATACTACACATGTGCACAGAAACAAAAGTGAAACAGAGCAATTTCATAAGTAGATGGAGGAATTTCTTCCTAATTAGAGTATCTGATGTGAATATTCTATTCCTGTTTCCTAATTTCATGAGGAGATTTACTTCTTAGTCATAAAAATCCACTGCTTTCTCTCTGTTCCTTCACTTACATTTTACTGTTCTAGAAAAAGCCAATCCCCAGCGTGGTGAGATCCAGAAAATGTACCAAACACATGTCGCTCCCTTTCTTTTTCTTTTCATTGTTCAGTCAGTTGAGATCTGCCTGTGTGGAAGATGGAGACGGGCTCAAACTTGTTTTATCCGTTCTTGTGGGGTGAAGACCTGACAATGTCCATGTGTGCCAAAGCTGGGTAGACATACTAATTTATAGATGAAGTTGATTGTATCTGCATGCATAATGCCTGCCTTCCCATTCAGCCCTTTCCAGCAATAAAACCAGGACTTTGATCTCCATCTGCCTGACACCTGTGCCTCTCTCAGAAGTTTCTGAATACTAATAGAAATCTATTTGATTTTCTGAGTGGTGATGGGCTGAGGTAGAGATCTGCATGTATTTTTGACTTTAAGATTATCTACTCATAGTCATTCATTCCCTGAACATAAAGTGAAACTCTGCAGTGTGTAAACAGTACCTCATATTTTAGGAAACAACATTAAGCACACACCAAGCTGAGGATACACCAGGAGTGAGACCGGAAGGGAAAAAAATGTATGTTTCTTTCACAAATTTGAGAATGCAAGAAGAAAAATGTTTATAGATGGATCATAACAACAACAAAAATCGGCAAAAGGAGAATCTAATACTTAGGTTTTATACCACTTTCAACAAATAAAAAGGAGTAGTTTTTGTAGTTGAACCTGGTGAATAAACAGATGGAAGAATTGTTTGTCAACAGGAGAAAGACAAGGAGCAGTTACTGAGCATGAACTGCAGCAGGAGTATTTGTTCTTCTAATTTTCATGTTTTCTACAGAATCCTGAGTTCCATGGCCACTGTTAGACCCTAACAGTTACTGCATAGCAGTATATGTACACTGAGGACACTACTCTGGATTATTGTAGTGTCTCAATTGCAGTACTGAACGATAAATAAGACATACGGCAATTGACTTAAAAGTAGTTAGAAATTACTAGATTCATCACATTATGTCTCATTTTATAATTTTCAAGGTAAAGATGACCAAAATGAAGCATACATGAAGAAGCTACATGGGAATTTTAAATTGTAAAACTGAAATAAAAAAATGTAACAGAAGGGATTCCTGTGTTGTGAAAGAATTAGGGAAGGAGTAATAAAGGGTGTTAAAGGTGTAAGAAGAGTTAGGGTAAGGTGTGGAAGGAATTGGGATTTTCTAAAACTAAGGATGTGTGAAGAATCCTTCTGAAAGACCATTAACTCATATAAAACTAACTAAAGTATACTTTAAAAGAGTTAAAGGATTTTAAACAGAGTGATCTTCATGGGAAAACAATGCTGTTGTAAAAAAGACATGGATTCCTAAATGAAAATCTCAATCCCAAGCACAAGTTACCTCTATATTATTATGGCTTGTGTGGCCATAACAGTATCCAATAAATCGGGTGTTGCTGTTGTTCTTGGTTATTAACTGTAATAGGTTAAGTAAGACCCTACAAAGAAAGACACCAAAAATTTTGATTTCTGGACATAGAGAAATCAATCTTCAACCAAGCAGGAAGCTCTTTCTTCATGCTGTCTGGTTTTCTTAGTGCTAGAAAGTGCCAGGTAAGATGGAGAGGAGGAAATACAGCAATTGTCTTTTCAAGAGTTTTACCATTCATTTTAAATTAATGGTCTTCCAGGCAAGATGTTCCAGGCAAGATGTACCCACTAGAATCATAATAGCAAGACGCTTTGGGGGTTTAAAAACCACTCTCTTCACCAGAAGTGAGGACTGCTCCACAGGACTGAATTCATAAGTGGTATTGTAAGGAGGTTAAAACCTACAGCTAGGGTAAAAATAAATTGTAAGGAAATAAAGCTACTGATGTTGTTTTACTATCTGTCCTATTGTCAAACTCTATTCCAAATATTTATATCTATAGATTTGTGTTGCTTTCAGCCTTAGTCAAAGTTGTTTCTTATTGTAGAACTTAATACATAAGTTCATAACTTTCACAACACTGAGAATATGTGGTTATGAGTAATCACCCCTTTATGGAACATCTATGTCAACACCCCCACCCCCCCAGAACTGAGATGCAGGAAATATCAAGGAAGAGCAGGTGAAAAAATGTAAAAACCAGAGGATGGGGAGAAGTGTTAGAAAAGGCTGGCATCCAAACATGGCATGGATCTTACAAATGTGAACTCAGAACAAGTGTGGTCAACTGTCCAAGACAAGTACAAGATCAAGTTAGTTAAAACTTATACCATGAAGGAGGGAAGACCTTGCCATGCATCTCCCCATCGAAGGAGTTACTGGAAAGTAATGGCTGCTTGGGCGAAAGAGGGTAAGTTCTTCAGGAAATAGCCCATGTCACAATGAATGAATCTACCAGATGTGCATAGAGGGAGCATTAATTACACATAGTGGATTGCAAGACCAAAGCAATGAACTCAGAAGAGATGTGGGAGATATACTGAGGGAGGCTTAGGTATCTGAAGGCAGGGTATAGGGCAAGGATATGACTAAGATACATTTTATGAAGTTTTTAAAGAAATATATTTTTAAAGAAACTACTGAGAAAGAAAGAAGTACTTAGTCAATGATAATACTTGAGTACTAAATTAAAGATTCTAAGAAATCAAACTGAACATATCTTATGATAAATTCAACATTTCAAAACTACTTTTTAAACCTAGAAATATATTATTATTTTCTTATTATGCTTTCCTTATTCTAAACCATGCATTCCCTATCTTTTACTCTTTTCTCAAAATCATAGCTTCCTAATTTCTTTTAGCTAGTACTATTACATATTGTTGTAATGTTAGGAGGTGAGAATATATATATATATGTGTATATATATACACATATACATATACACATACATATACATATATATATACACATGTATGTATATGTACATGTCTATGTACACATATACACATATATATATATCCATAAATAAAACTGGCTTGGTTCTTATACTGTTACTTATGTGTATATAAATAACAAGTTGACCACTTGTTATTTGATATCCAGTTAGAGGTCTTATCCAATAGGGAAGACTATTTCTTTTGTTCTTCGAATCCCATTTTAACCTATATTTCTCTGTCTATGGCTAAGGCTATATGAGATTTCCTCATTATATATCAGAACATCTATTGATGTTGTACTTCTTCAGGTCTCATTTAGGTACTGTCAAAGGATGCTATAAAAGCTTGTAATGGAAAGAAGAGAATCAAACCAGTAATCCTATCCATCTGCAATGCCTATGAACCACAACATAGATAAATAAGTCACTAGGAAGTGTTCATATCTTAGTGGAAACCACTATCTTTTTAAAGAGATTTGACACCTGTTTAGCATAAGAAAAATCATGCCTAGCACTGTAAACCTAGTCAAGAACCCAAGGATTATGAGGTCATGGATGCTGAGAACTTACTAATGTCACAGTAGTAAACCAGCTTAATTTCTAAGAGTATTCTAAATATCTACCATTATATCCATAGATGAGTGTAGTTCCCACCCCTGTCAAATAACCTTCTCTTTGCAACAGAAGGAGACTAATTCAGAAAACTACAAGTTGTCAAAAATACAGGAACCAGTGACCATGGTGTCCCCGGGCCCAAATGTTATACCTATGACATAACTCCTGCACCCTAGATATAATGAAGAGGGGACAGAGACACTGCAAGAGCCAGAAGACTAGGGAAGATGCATTGAGACTATGGCTCTTAGAAATGGCAGGGAAACTTCATCTATGATATTAAAATAACAAATTAAATATTTCTAGTGCTTGATTGTAATTTTTTTTTATTTTTCAAAAGTACACAAAAAAAAAAAAAAGTACACATTGCATGGAGCGTCATACTTAGGAGTACGGGTTCTTGGTGAAATGTTCTGTTTCTCATGCCCCCTTGACCTTACATCATCTAGTCTTCCTCCACCTACATAAGGAACATTCTGAAGACCTTTCAGCAGCATTTTCTTTTTTTTTTCAATTTTTTTTATTTGATATAATTTATTTACATTTCAAATGATTTCCCCTTTTCTAGCCGCCCACTCCCCGAAAGTCCCGTAAGCCCCCTTCTCTTCCCCTGTCCTCCCACCCACCCCTTCCCACTTCCCCGTTCTGGTTTTGCCGAATACTGCTTCACTGAGTCTTTCCAGAACAAGGGGCCACTCCTCCTTTCTTATTGTACCTCATTTGATGTGTGGATTATGTTTTGGGTATTCCAGTTTTCTAGGTTAATATCCACTTATTAGTGAGTGCATACCATGATTCACCTTTTGAGTCTGGGTTACCTCACTTAGTATGATGTTCTCTAGCTCCATCCATTTGCCTAAGAATTTCATGAATTCATTGTTTCTAATGGCTGATATTGTGTAGATATACCACATTTTTTGCATCCACTCTTCTGTTGAGGGATACCTGGGTTCTTTCCAGCATCTGGCAATTATAAATAGGGCTGCTATGAACATAGTAGAGCATGTATCCTTATTACATGGTGGGGAATCCTCTGGGTATATGCCCAGGAGTGGTATAGCAGGATCTTCTGGAAGTGAGGTGCCCATTTTCCGGAGGAACCGCCAGACTGATTTCCAGAGAGGTTGTACCAATTTGCAACCCCACCAGCAGTGGAGGAGTGTTCCTCTTTCTCCACACCCTCTCCAACACCTCAGCAGCATTTTCAACACGGAAGCTAGAATATTAAATCAAGCACATACTCAAACCTCAGAATATTAAGTCACTTAGAACTACAAGTTTGAATGAAAATGATAAAACTAAGAATGTCATAATGATTTATGAAATTATAATCTCATACAGGGATTTGTAGTAATCTTATATAGCATTATTTTTCTTTCCAGTAATGTATTGAAAATACATACAAGTACACCATAGATACATAATCTGTGCTGTGCTAGGCTAAGATTAGGCAGCAAAGTAACCTCTGTGGTTTATTTCTGAACCTGTGTTTAACAAGGTTTGCTTATATTTAAGACTCTACCTAAAGTTAGTTCTTAGCTGTCAAAGACTAGCTTTCAAAATTTGAAATATTATGTGTAATTTGTTTCCAACTTTAATGATATAATTCAAATAAAGCTTGAAATAACACAGATGGTTTAAATAGAAATTCAAAGGTTCTTATGCTTAATTTATTTTAGGATGAATTCAGAGATAGTACCTAGATAATTTTTCAATTTTTTTCTTTTGTTTTATGATATTCAATCAGTCATAACTCATTCTGGGTTCAAACTTGCAATATGGCTTAGCCTGTCTTTGAGGGACTGATCTTTCTGCCTTGACCCTCCAAGGGCTGGAATTATAGGGATGTACCACCATTCTCAGCTAATGCTGAGATTTCAGAAATGAAAGTTGAAACTTCTATGAACATAATTAGAAGTTTAAATGCATGTAGAAAAAAATCAGGAGACTCAGAGGAAAAAGAATGCAACCCATTGGAAGAAATTAATTCTATGTGTTTACATGTTAAGTAGGTCAAATGTGAATGCATATGATACCAGTGGGCTTTCTCTGAATATTGTTCAATTAAACAAAAAATTACAATTTTTGATATTCTGCATATGCTCTTAAAATAAAATGTTTAATGCTAATAAATATTAATTTATACAAAACATAAGTCTGTTTGAGAGCTCAAAAATAGTTAAATGAAGAGCAACTATACTGGGAAGAACCTTCAGATGCATAAAACATATAGCAAAACTCAGCTGGAAGAGTGTTCAGCTCCCAGCTTTGCACCTAGGCCAAGATTGTAAACATAGATAAATAAATGAGATCAGTATTGAGTTGTCTGCAAAGAACACCTTCTGATGTGTTTACTAAGGAAACAAAGCACGGTGCTTGTAACAAACACCAGTTACAGGGGTGATTGAAATCCATGCTTTCTTTAAGGGGAAAAAAAAAAGAAGTTTAATCAGTTTAGTCACATTGGATTACCAACCACAAACTTTTCAGCAAATCAATGTCAGCTTCTCTCTCTCTCTCTCTCTCTCTCTCTCTCTCTCTCTCTCTCTCTCTCTCTCTCTCTCTCTCTCTCTCTCCAGTAAGACTTAACTTTTTCACATGTATTTGAACAAGAGCAGACACTCCAACGCACATTTAGTTCCCCAGCCTTTCCCAGCTCACATTTTTCCAGTCTCCGGGCAATATTCACATACAGGATGTGTTATTATTTTTCTTAGAAAAGAATTTTCCCCACCCTTGTTTTTCTGTCTAATTTTATTCCTACTTTTAATTCATGCCATCTTGTATTTTAGGTATCCTAAGTTCTTTAAGAATCATTCTAGAATGAGAGAAGGCCCAAACAAAAAACATTTAGAAGAGAAACAGGATGCACCAGGACACACTGGAAGTTCACATTTTAAATGTCAAAGCCTTCTATTCCCCAGCCTGGTTATTCCCTTTGACTTCAAATACCTAGACTACAAGGCCGCTTTAACAGATAAGACATGGCATTTCAACAGGTCTCTAACTCTCTGAAGGTTCAGGTTGTTCTGTGAAAATAAAATCGGCCATAGCAAAATATTCTGTTTATATATTACTCAGTAATTACTATGAAGATGTTGGACAAAAGTCAATTTTATTTTCTTCCTTTACAAATAAATCACTATATTAAAGTTAATAACAAAGCAAATGTTAGCCAACCACATGATAAGACTTGCTGGTAATAATCTAAAAGATATGTGGTTGTTTAGATGAGAAATATCTCTAACAGGCTCAGGTATAGGAACACTTGACCCCGAGCTGGTGGTGGTGTTGGGGAGGGTGTAAATGCTGGGGAAAAGCTTTTGGATAGTTTCACCCTGTCTTCAGTCTTCTCCCTCTGCTTTCTGTTTGTGGGGAGGTGAGTTCTTAGTTTTCAGTCCCTATTGCCATGTCTGCACTTGACTGTTACGCCTCCCTTCTGTGATGTACTCTTATCAGTCTGGAACCATTAGGACTAAATAAATTCTTCCTTCTGAAAGCTGCTTCTATTATGATGTTTTATCCCAGCAAAAAAGAAAAGTAACTATATTAATGCAGGATGCAAAACCAGAATATGGAAAAATCAATTGCTATGGTAAGATAGACAATTTAAAATAGTTAGCACGCTATAAAAACCATTCCCTATTAAAGCTGCAAAAGCACTGGGAGACGAGCATGAAAACCTGTAATGGCATGCGCCATTCCAGCAAAAATTATTTAGTATTAGTCTGAAATACAGAACACAAAGGAGGCACAAAATGGAAATATAACTATTTTTTCAAATACGTGATGACATGCAAAATGCCATTCAGGGTGCAACTTGCACTTATAAGTCTTAAATAAGAATAAATAGTAAAACCCAAAATGCAGCCTAATACACTGAAAAACTTTTTTGAAGCAACATGTTATTTGAAAAAAAAGTAAAATAAGATCCGTTTATAATGAACCATCTGTACCAGGCACTAGACTATTAGTAATTATTATTAAGGGGAAGTAATAAACGACTCAGTAGAACGGAGTGCTTGCCATCAGGTATGCGGGTTTTAGTCCAATCCCAGCATCCTGCATATTGTAATTCAGCCTTACACATTCACCACAACATGCACATAAGCACACACATAGCACATATACACACCTCACACAAACACACACACACACACACACACACAAACAGACACATGTTGTTTACTTTGTTTAATTTAAAAACAAAGAAAATAACTAAAGGAATAAGAAGATGGGTAAGTCAGAATACCACTTACCACATGCAAATGGAGACCTGAGTTCAGATCTCCACTACATATATTAAAAGAAAGCCACATCCCAATTGAATGCTTGTGCTAATCATAGTGCTAAGAATTCAGAAATAGAAAATTCCCTAGAGAAAGTGCAAAGTAAACCAGCCACTCTAGTTGAATTAAGAAGCTCCTCATTTAGAGAGCAATCATATCTCAGGCAGTAAGTTAGAAAGAAATGCAGGAAGTTACTCAGCATCAACCTCTGGCCTCTGCACATACATATACACACATGCACATAAGCATATAATCAAGAGATACAAACACACACATACACACTCACAGATGCACAAACAAGCTAACTGATCATTTATATAAGATTACCTAGTGTTGATTCTTATGTAAAATAATTAGAAGTGACAAATAAGTCAAATGTCCCCTAAAATTCCTTCATAATTCAGTGTACTATTTCTATTATATTTCCATTATGAAGAAGGAGAAGGGGAAGGAGAAGGGGAAAGAGAAGGGGAAGGGGCAGAGGAAGAGGAGGAAGAAGGAGAGGAGAAGGAGGAAGAAGAGGAGGGGAGGAAGAAGGGGAAGAGAAAGAGGAGGAGGAGAAGGAGAAAGAGGAGGAGGAGGAAAAAGTATTTAGCCTCCATACATGTGTAAAGATGACTGAAGGAGAGGAAGTCATGGTTTGAGAGAGTGCAAGGTCAGACAGATAGGAGGCATTGGAAAGAGGAGAGGGGAGGGAGATAACTGATGAAAATCTATTATAATTTCAAAAAAATGCTAAAGTTTAGGGTGGGCATGTGAGAGCAGGACCAAGACCAGAGCCTGTATCCAACAGATACCTCAGATGGCCGAGGGCCTTTAAATAAGCCCAGTATAGTATTTCTTGTAATCATGCACATACTTAAAATATATATGTGTCATTTTATTCTTCCATATAAGAGTTGCTCCCTATATTTGACATATTATGTCATATTATATTTATAATTATGTATTATGATTAATATAATTAATAAAATAATTTATTAAATAAATAAAATTATAAATAAAATAAAATTAATAAATAATTAATATAATAAATAAAAATATATTTATAAAAGGCATATTTGGAAACAGTCTGAGAGATATAAGAATAGTATAACCAAATTTTGATAATCCTGAGGGGCAGACAAAATATAATTCTTTTTTTTCCAGATGCTGAAGGTCATTTTCCCCAATTGACTTTTTTTTTTTTGAGATAGAGGACAATACATTATCTGTTTTAATTCTGTTTCCTACATTTAAGACATCACCAATAGCACCCTCAGTACATCCCACTTGACTAATAATGTTTTTCATTTTTTATTAGATAAATTCTTTATTTACATTTCAAATGTTGTCCCCTTTCCTGGTTTCCACCCAGAAAATCTCCCCTAACCCATCCTACCTCCCCTTGTCCACGAATCTACCCACTCCCACTTCCCTGTCCTGGTATTGCCCCACACTGCAGCACTGAGCCTTCACAGGACCAAGGGCCTCCCCTCCCTTTGATGCTCAACAAGGCCATATGCATCTGGAAATGAACACACATGGTATCCACTCACTGATAAGTGAATATTAGCCGAGAAGCTTGGAATACCCAAGACACAATTCACAGATCAAATGAAGCTCAAGAAGAAGGAATAACAAAGTATGGATACTCTGCTACTTCTTAGAAGGGGAACAAAATACCACAGGAGGAGATACAGAGACAAAGTGTGGAGCAGAGACTGAGGGAAAGACCATCCAGAGACTGCCCCACATAAGGATCCATTCCATATACCGTTACAAAACCCAGACACTATTCTGGATGCCAACAAGTGCTTGTACACTGGAGCCTGATATAGCTATCACCTGGGAGCCTCTGCCAGTGCATGACAAATACAGAGGGGGACACTCTCAGCCAGCCATTGAACTGAGCACAGGGTCCCCAATGGAGGTGCTAGAGAAAGGACCCAAGGAGCTGAGGAGGTTTGCAGCACCACAGGAGGAACAACAATATGAGCCACCCAATACCCCCAGAGCTCCCAGGGACAAAACCATCAACCAAAATATAATCCTTAAAGACTTCATTTAACCTCTCATATACAACTTTTTTGCTTATCCAATTTTTTTTCCAGACTGAGTATTTGTGGCTTGATATTTTAAGTACCCCTTTCTCTACATAATAAAGATTATAAGCATGAATTAAATGGCCAAAGGGCAGAACCAGGAGGAAATTAAAAATGGCCAAGTCATGAAATAACTCTAAAAGTAGTCAGGTTTTTTGTTTTTTGTTTTTTGTTTTTGTTTTTTTTTTTGTTTTTTGTTTTTTTTTGCAAACACAGGAGTTGACTGTTGGTTGTATCTGTAAAACAGAAAAATATTTAATAGCTTTCTTTTTTTCAAAATCTTCATCCTGAATCAGAATTATGTTGAATTTAGTCAAACCATTTGTAAAATCTTCATAAGGAAGAGAAACTACCGTGTGGTCTTTAATGTACATTAGGAGATGAAAAAAGAATATAGACTAGCAATTCAGAGACTTCAAATAACATATTTTGAAGAAAGTGGGAATGTCTCTATATTTTAAATTCATTTAGAACAAAAATTTTATGTTTGTTCATTTAGCCAGTTATCAAGCAACAACAAGACTGTGATTCCTTTAGAGTAGCAAATTGGACTGGATCTAAGACTCCACTTCAGTCATTTCCCCCCCCCACCCCCCAAGCCCTGTATTAGTAGAGTATACTCAAAAACCAAGTGTGAGCAAGTAAGTTGTTAGAAGTCAGATGTCATGTAAAATAACAAGGTGGCTTGTAAACCTTTCAATAGCCTTATGAGATATAACCCCTTCCTATGATTGGGGAAGTTGAGGCTCAAATAACTCATACTGTAGTTTTGCTTGTCAAATACTGTTTCACTAACTGAGTCCTTGTGGAGTAACCCATGGCTGTGTGGTACAATATGAGTTTCTACCCAGAGCTGCCGCTGAACATTTACAGTGTGCCTCCAGTGAACCTCGTCAAGCAATGAGTGTAAAACACACATGTTACTTCCAAAGAACTGTAAAAATTTTAAAATAGTTCAATAGTGTTTTCCTTTCATATATATTGATAATACTTAGGATGTAGTGATCAAATAAATGTACTATTAAAACAATCATGACTTTTCAATGAGGTTGCTAAGGCTTAACTTACATGGTTGGCTACCATATTTCTATCAAATAAACTGATTTACAAGCAAAGGTAGACAAAAGGATCTCCTACTGGAGGGAGGTCAAGAGAAGGGAAAATGAGGTGTTTTTTTTTTCCTCTGAGTGATTTTTTTTATTCGATATAATTTATTTACATTTCAAATGATTTCCCCTTTTCTAGCCCCCCACTCCCTGAAAGTCCCGTAAGCCCCCTTCTTTTCCCCTGTCCTCCCACCCACCCCTTCCCCCTTCCCCGTTCTAGTTTTGCCGAATACTGCTTTGCTGAGTCTTTCCAGAACCAGGGGCCACTCCTCCTTTCTTCTTGTACCTCATTTGATGTGGTGTTGTTTTAGCATGCAAATGTAACATTCATAGTACAACACTGATTCAGTGTAGCGTCTTCTAGTAGAAATGATTAATTATACCTGTACCATCAGCAAAAAGTTTAGATTGGGATTAAGATAAATATAAGGAATGAACATAAAAATTAAGATGATATTTCAAATTGAGGAAGTGTGTCTCCAGTGGCATTGGTGCAAAGAACTGGGAATAGGGGCAAAGAGATTAAAAAGTTGGAAGTGAGAACAGAAAAAAAATATATAATAAAGTAACCACATTCCTAATGTTTGCAAGCCAAATGACAGGTTGGCTCACTTATCCAAATGATGTCACATATATAATTTGTTCATTAACTTCTAAACTAACGAGTAATAGTTTGGCACTTAAATGTCTCCCAATATCCGTATGTTAAAAACCTGGTACTATGGAAAATGGCTCAATTGAAAGATGGTAAAGCTAATTTGCTACACACCTAGAGCTACAGGGCTGATCATCATGGCTAAAAATCCTGAAGATCCTAAGCAAACCTGATCTCTCTTTATAAGCTGATTATAATGAGAGTTTATTACTTTACGGAATGGTTGATTTACAGAAACCTCCCACTGGACGGTACACAATTCAATAAACCGAAGAGAGTCTGGGAATGACAAAAGAAGGAAACCAACATTTATTCAGAGTTTTACTGTTTAGTAATCATCACTATAAATTTATATGAAATGAGAAAATAAAGTTTATTTGACAGGGAGTTTGCCATTTAGTCTCAGAAATCAGATAGGCTGCAAGTAGTTGATCAGGAGAAATTCCAGGCAGTCTGTAAGCATCATGGCTTTATTTTTATCTGTCAATCATGTGATGGTACTTGAGCCAGACTGATTGAAAATGTAAATGAGGTCCTTAAAAATCATAGAAGAGAATTTGTGGTAGCCTCAAAGTAAAAGGAATAGATGGAGTTAATAGAGAACCATAAAAGCATTGGAAGGAGTTGTTAAACATCCATTAAATAGTAATAAAAGTATATAAAATTTATTGCATTCTTATTATGGGTGAGGTCAGCAATGGCTGAGCATTTTATACGTATTGTTTCATTTAATCCTCAAGACATCTAATTAGGAAAGTATAATTATATATCTGTATATTATATATGCAAATTTGAGATTAAGGAATTTGACCTTTTATCACAAAGACATGATTCAAACTCACTACTGTCTGTCTCCAGCCATTGGACCAAGTCTCCAAATGTTTCCATAACATTCATCTGAAATCTCCACTGGAAAAGACAACAATGCTGTTAGTTTTGAAATGAAAACCTGTGGAGGCCTGAGTGGCTGGACATGGCTTTTGTAGATCTCAAAACGAAACAAACAAACAAACAAACAAAAGGCAAAGCCAATGTCAATGCCAGGATTTAAATCTGGGACTCTAAGTGCCGGAGATCTTCAGATGAGAACATGCAATGCACTGGCCGCTTAAAAAGCTGTTTGATGGACAGGCCACCCTGTTGCTCTTTAAAGAGTTTCCAGCTGTTATTTAACTTTAGAACTTCAGTGCTGCACCAGCTCCATTCTTTTTCAGGAAGACTGTCTACATCCAGGGAGGTGTAGGACACACTAAACCTTCATAGGAATCCACCAGGAAAGAGCTGTGTTCCATAAAGAGCAAGGTGGGGTAAATAAATAAGAAAAACCCAAGGAGCTGAAGGAGCTTTCTGCCCCATAAGATGAACAACAATATGAACCAACCAGTACCCCCAGATCTCCCAGGGGTAAACTACCAACCAAAGAGTACACATGGACCCACGACTCCAGCCTATTAGGTAGCAGAGGTTGCCCTTTTCAGACATCAATGAGAGCAGAGGCCATTGGTCTGGTGAAGGCTCAATGCGCCAGTATAGGGGAATACCAAGAGAGGGAATTGGGAGTGGGTGGGTTAGTAAGCATGTGGAGGGGGAATAAGATAGGATATTTATGGAGGGGAAACCAGGAAAGGGGATAATATTTGAAATGTAAATAAAGGAAATATCTATGAAAACAGAAATGAAATGAGGAGTAAACAATCTCAAGCATCTGAGATGTTGATTTATACTTTGATCAAGGTATTTTAATTAGGAAAGATATCAGTATTTGGTTGAAAACCAAACCAAACAAAAATGATCATTTAGGGCCAAAGAAAATGGTAATAACAAGAGCAAGAAAAAGACTGATAGAGGATTTAAAGCAAAATGAGGGGAAAATCTAAGATGAGACACATAATCTTCATCTTTAACACATGCAGAAGATCTAGAACTGACATGTAGCAAGGTCAACGTCTTGGTTATTTGGCCCAGTGAATGCTCTGCACTGACCTGTATGTCAGTTGGGGGTTTTACTGAGATGGACTTTCATTTTGTAACTCAGGCTGGCCTGTAACTCACAGGCAGTAAAGCTGATCTGGAACTTATTATCCCTCTGCATATTCTGTTTTGTGGGATTAATTATGGACCGTCGTGGCAGGATGAAATTCTGACTTTTGCACTGGTAATATTCAACTGTGTACCAACATCTATAATTTCAAATTTTTCCACAACTACCTTTTATATATTAACAATGGTTTAAACTATATTTTTTTCACCACAAGAAGACCCATATAGTCAACTAACCTGGATCCATGGGGCCTCACCAAAACTGAACCACCAACCAAACAGCATGCAGTGGTCGGCCCTATGCCTCCCCACATTTGTAGCAAATGTGCAGCTTGGTCTTCATGTGGGTGCCCTAACAATTGTAGTGGAGGTTGTCTCTGATTCAGTTGCCTGTCATTGGATCCTTTTTCCATAACTGGACTGCCTAAGTGGGCCTCAGTGGGAGAAGCTGCTGTTAGGCCTATAGAAACTCAATGTCCCAGGGTGAGATTGGACCCAAATGGAGCTTCACTTTCTCTGAGGAGAAGAAGAGCAATAGAGGAAGAGATTTTTAAAAGGTGGGGCTAGGAGAAGAGAAGGGACTGGAGTAGGCGTCCTAGATTAGGATGTAAAGCGAATGAATGAATGAATGAATGAATGAATGAATGAATGAATACATGAATGAATACATGAATGAATACATGAATGAATACATGAATGAATACATGAATGAATACATGAATGAATGAATGAATGAATGAGAAGGGAAAAGGCAAAAGTAAGAGTCATCCACAAGAGGAAGGAATAGAAGAGCAAAACATCAGCCACAGACTACAAAGAGCAGGTTTAGCAGCAAAGAGCCCAGGCTGCGGGGTATGAAATGCTGAACTATCCTGCTCTCTGTGGCAAGGAATGAGTCCCAAAGCCTTGTATAGTGATGAGGAGGCTAGAGGCTAAGTTTGAGTCCAGCCTCTTGGCATCCTCTACAGCTCTCCCTGTGTCACAGGGGTTTGCTGCCAGGCAGGATGTGGATGTCTCATTTCTGTAACCTCATCAGTCTTGTTAGCCGATTCACTGACGCACAAGTCTTCACCAGGCTGGTCCTTGACTACATGCGGGCATAAATGCAGTCCCAACCTTTGCACGGTAGCATTTGGAAATTCAGTCTTTGGTGGTTAGGTTTAGATGAAGTCGTTAGTGTGGGATCTTCAAGTCTCTGGCATTTGCTCATTCGTGTTCTCTCCTCTCCCTGAGAGGTACTAAGAACCTGAATCCAATATGATTCTGCACTCTAGCTTCCAAAACTATGAGATATAAGACTCATATATTGAACTTGTTCATCCAGATTTGACATTCATTTCAGATTTAGACATATTTGGGAGTTTGATATTTTTTCTTTGAATTTGGATGTTCAACCAGAAGAGGATGTATAATCATTTCCAAATCTCTATACTTACTGAATGTAAAACTTGTAGTTCCAAGTATTTGGGATAACTAATATGCAAACTTCACTTTGTTGTGGAGACTCAAATTGACTAAAAACAGGAATTTACGGACTCGGAATATTACTGAAAACTGCCATTTAAACGTGATACACATGTTCTAATAAGAAGGATGAGGTCATATAAGTGGGATGTAGAACATGCATCTGCACCCAGAGAGAAAGGAGCCTGCTGAGTAAGTCCATGTTAGTGTCTGATGCAACATGCCAAGGTCTGATATGTGTACTCTGAAAAATGCCTCTCTAATTTGCTCAAGTCCAAATGATAAAGATTACTAAAATATCGAAACCATAAGTTTCAAGACTGCCTTTAAACAAGCACCTACTATACAGAATACTAAACTAAGTTTCTAACATTTTTAACTTGAATATCTTGATTCACCATGGTTTTGAAGAATCTTATTTTACATTTATTTATCTGTGTATGCGTGAATGAATATGCATGTGAAGACAATATTATATTTATAACTTCCTTCCATAACTTTATTACTATAAATACTTCATTGAAAGTCCAACTTTTCATTTCTAATATGCATTAGTTTTTAGACAATGTTTTATTATTCTACTTACTGAGGAGACTGACAAGAGGAATCTATTTTATTTATTTGTTTTTTTTTTTTTAAACAGAAAGTTGATTGAGTAAAGACAGGACTATGGGCTTTGTAATAGTTTGGAGGTGACTAGGCTCAAAACTGTCAAAGAAATAATGAAAATAAACTTAAGCATTTCCTCCTGCTCACAGCAGAAATGGAGCAATTAGATTTGCACATGCTCCTGTTTTTATTTGTACAGCTCATTGGCTCCTTTTGTTCTATGAACATAACCAACTGTCGCTATCTCTATTTACCTCAGAATGCCTAAGAACATAAGAAAAAATAAAACTAAGAACATCATGTGCACTTCTCATTTTGAATATTTCTTAGGTACTCTTAACAGTGTAATAAAAGTACTCCACTTAATCTCAACGTGTATAATAATAAAAGGCGAAGTTACTATTGTTTAATAATCTTAGTTAAGTCTTAAAAATATACCTCGTACATATTTAAATTAGAACAAGAAAACATAAAGCACTGAACCTGATCCCATAGTGACTCACAAGAGACTGATCTACCAGCCAAAGAACAGGCACGGACTGATCCTAGGCCACCTATGCCTTTGTATCATGTGCAGTTTGGTCTCCATATGCATCCCCAAACAACTGGAGCATGTGCTGACCCTGACTCTGACTCTGTTATCCCCCTTTGCATCCCTTTCCCCTAGCTGGGCTGCCTTGTCTGGCCTCAGTGGGAGTAGAGGCACTTAGTTCAGATGAGACTTGGCATGCAAGGGTTGGTGAGTATAGGAGGCAGGGGGTCTCAAGGGAGTCTCCCCTCCTCTCAGAAGAAGGTAAGGGGGGAATAGGAAAAGGGGTGTGGGAGAGATTGATTGGGAGTAAAAAGGGGAGGACAGCTGCAATCTGGATGTTACATGAATAAATAAATAAATAGATAGATAGATAGATAGATAGATAGATTAATAAATAAATGCAAAAAAGTAAACTTAAACAAAATAAATGTGCTACATATCAGCATACATTTTAAACTTTAATAAAAAGCAACATACAAATTTCAAGGGAAAAATTAAGATACTTGTCTCATAATCTTTCTGTATCCTAAAAAATGTTTGAGGAAATATTGCTCTACTCTTTTATGTAAAAGGGTGTATTAACTCATTGATCACCTCATGTTATAAATGGTAGATTTACCTCATAAACAAAATGTATACAGGGAAAGCAAAAAGAAATTCAATGGAATGACAGGACATTAGAGTACAGTTTCTAAAATGTCTGAAGAAAGGTAAAGAGTAAAGGAATGAAAAGTTAAACAGAAGGCAAAAGAGTAAGGAAGAAAGGATAAAAGGCAATGCAGCCAAGTAAAGTAGCCAAGAACCAAGAAAAGGGCTCCAAAGAGCAGAGGAAGTAAAACTGAGAAGGGAGGGGGGGAAGCAGGAGCACACTCACTCTACAGCACTCTGGTAGAGGCGTGGTCACTGTACAGTACTCTAGCAGAGGTGTGGTTAATGTAGAGTTCTCTAGTAGAGGTGTGGTTACTGTACAGTGCTCTGGTAGAGGTGTGGTCACTATACAGTGCTCTGGTAGAGGCGTGGTCACTGTATTGTGCTCTGCTAGAGGCACTGTGGTAATTGGTTGCCAGTTGTATTAACTTATTCTTTGTGTTATTGATAAAGAGAACAATCAGCCCTTATGGTTGGCAGATTTGCAGCGGTAGACCCAGGGCACATGGTCATATTTATGTTAGTAAATAGTGAACTGCATGCATATCGCTCAATTCTCCATGAGGCGGCAGTCCTTGATTAATTCAGGATGTTCTTAGCTGACAAATTTTATCACTTTACATGTAATTTGAACCTGATGCCAAATCTGATTTCTTAATTGTTCACCTTATTTTATGGTAAAATAAAAAAATATTTTTCTGGGAGACTGTAACAAATAAATACACTTTTAAGTAATGTACAGGAATATTATTGCTGCTGAAGGTTACAGAAATTTGCATTTCCTACAATTAGTTACAGTAATGAATGATAAGTGTTTATACTAGGAATGAACCAGGTTGTTAGCTGTCCTGTGATTTCTTACAAGACACACCTCAAAGTATAAATATATTCACAGATATTTAAGTCTAGAACTTAGTTCTATTTTATTCATGGTTCCTCCGCTAGTTATATACAGATCAAGACATGCATTTCATTTTGCCAGAGTATAACCAGGAGTTGCATACTGTTTTATAAAATATCAGAGTCAAGAGTCATGCAATTCTTACAATGTGAGACTCCAGGAAAAGCATTAACATTACTTATAATTTGTACCTATTATTCTCAATGCTATGCAAAGTACACATACATTTACTATATAAATGTCTAAGCATCTTGATCGAGAAATATCATATACCTTCATTTCATAATAAAAACAAGATAGCATAAATCACATTTATAATACACAAAAGGTTTAAGGGACACTGGTTTGAACAGTAGGAACTGACGTTTGAGAACCTAGGAGGATCATGACTCAGGTATAAGTGCACAATAAATGTATACTGAATGAAAAAAGAATATAAGGCACATAAAGCAGCAGCATTTCTCTACTGCAGTCCGAAACTTGTCACTTCTGTGCATTTATGGCTGTTGAGGTATTGATAATTCCCTCACGATGTAGAAAACAGGGTATGCTCACAGTGAGATCGTCAATTGTACACTGTACCTTCTTAGATAATTTCAATTCCACTAGTTTAGATTCAAAACAACAATACACTGTAATCTAACAGGAAGTATTAAATTCATAAGGCTTTTCGGTAAGGTTTTCTTTTTTACTTATTTTAAGAATGATTACTAGAATGCAAATGAGCATGGTTACTCTGTATCCTGCTTCATAAAATGGATTATTTCTAAAAGATGAAAAGAATTCAATATGCACCAACATTCAAAATCAGTTTTCTTACACACAAACGCAGTTTTAGGACACAAACTAGAAGTGAGGCTACAGGTGGTTAAGTAAGAACAAAATAATAATAATTGAAAGAAAGACAGAACCAAACGAAGAAAAATCAGAGAAACAGAGAGAAAAAGATATGTGCATGAAAGGTCCCCTCATGTAAAGTATTTTTAAAATTTACTTATAATTATGAAAACTTTGGAGCAATCAGTTTGCTTTCTATAAATGAGTGAAATATATATTTGAAGCCCAAAGACCTATATAAAAGAATTAATGTTAATATAAATTCTGAATCATACTTAATAACAAGGTTCCACTATTGGTTCGCCTCAGCGGTAAATATACTACACATGGGGGTTTGAATAAGAATGTCCCCCATAGAGTAAAAGATGTGAGTACTTGGTCTATATTTGGTAGCACTTTTGCGGGGGTGGCGTAGGCAGTTTGATCTTGGTGGAGGGTATGCACTGCGGCCTGCAGACAGCCTTTGAGAGAGCATAAACCTAACCTCACTTCATTTCACTTTCTGCTCTCACTTTACAATTGTGGTTGGGGGCATGATCTCTCCGCTTCCTGATCCAAGCTACCATGCTTGCTGTGTGCTGCCATGCTGTCTCGACAAGATGGATTATTATCCCTCTGGAACCATAAGCCAAAATAAACGGTCTTCAATAATTTGCTTTGGTCATTATTTTTACCACAGAAGTGGAAAAGCAACTGATATACTACACTAATATGAGATATCAATAATGGGAGAAACTACGTTTGGTGGTAGATAATGGGACCTCCATCTATTAAAAAGTCATGATTTTCTATAAACCTAACACTATTCTTAAAATGTCAATTAATCAAAGCAGAAAGATATTATTCCTTTGTATGTTTTTCATCCTCCTGTGGAGCTACTTTATAGGCAGACAGACATTAGAGCTGGATATCCAGTAATTGTGAAATCACAAAGCTTTTATCTTCACTGTCACACCCAAGGGAGGTAGAGAATTAACAGGTGTAGAGCAGAGAGCATAGCCTCACACTTGGAATTTTTGTATTAAAGAATGTTTGTTTCCCTCCTTTCAACGGTACCTTGTATACATACATATAGGCAAATGTCTATGTATATTCTAATACAAATTGCACAGTTACAGAAAAAATAAAAAGAGAGGAGCCTAGTGAGACAGGTCAGAAGTTAGTAACTCCATGCTCTTTCAGAGCATCCAAGTTCAGTTCAGAAGCACATGGAGAGCAGCTTACAACTGCCTACAACACCAGCCCTATGGGATCTGATACATTCTTGACTCAACATGACATGTGCACTCACACATGCACATACATATATGCATACAGAGACACGTGTTTATAGTTAAAAATAAAATAAAGTTCTAAAAGATCATGGGATAGTCTTATTGCTTTCCCATAAATCATGTAAAACTTACTGCTAAGGACCATTAAAAAAATTATAAATCTTCAAGGATGAAAAGCCTGAGACAGAAAAGTCACATGTGTGACAGCCAAACTAGCAGATCACAAAAACGTTGAGTCTGTGGATGATGCTGGACGAGGAAGCCACCAGGTTCATTCCACACACATGTGAAATCTGTAGCATTAGGTATATTTGGAAAAATATCTGACTTGACTTAACTAAGAAAAAAAATTATAATTTGTTGTTTCTTTTCTTTTGCACCACACAGACGAACTAGAGCCCAATTCAAGCAGAAAATCATTTACCATCGTCACTTTGTCTTCTTATATTGACTGATAAGCAATTATTACTGTGCTTTTTAGACAGAGAATATGATTGGCCGTATATGAAGAATGGAAGGGGAAATAGGCACATAATTGCAAATACTTTGAATCCAGATATGGGAATCTGAGTTAGGTAGAAAAGTTACACATGTGACAGATTTTAGGACCTTCAAGACTTAGAAGTTATCCCATGTATATGTTTTATGCTGAGGACTGAAAGGATATTATTTAGATTTTAGTAGAAAAACTGAACCATGCTTCTTTAGAAAATCTCTTAGGGTTTAGACAGAGATTCTTAGCTGACTCGGGGATCATGAGACCTGTAGCAGATTGGTATATCCCACTCCAGTGGTAGGAACTTCTTCTCTGAAATGCATGGAGGAATGTAATTGCCATTTCATAGCTTTGGTGGACTGCTGACAGGTGATGTAGTTGTAAGCATCATTTTCAAGAGAGACTCCATGGATACCCATTTAACATTGTCAATTGTATGTCGCTTCTTTCTCTGTTATTACCTTCAGCCATATGGGATGCCTATCAAGCCTTTTTTTATATACTTGTGCCTTAGTATTGGACCAGTTAGTCTCCAGAACCACGAGCCAGTACATTTCTGTTTCATTGGAATTACCCGGTTTCTGGTATTGTATTAGAGTAAATCACAATACCTGTGGATCTAGGTTTAAACAGTAGTTTTGAATGCAATGAGTAAAGCAAATAGAAACCCAGTGGATGTTGTTCACTGGCTGAGCATCACACACACACACACACACACACACACACACGCACACACACACCAAAAACAATGCAAGCAGTAACCTTCTAGACATGTGGAGAAGGTATACAGGAAGCATAAATGAATTCCATGCTTAGAGTTGGCATTTGTCTCTAAGATATCTCAACACATGTGCACTCATGCCTCACACTAACACACAAAACCCCAAATCTAAAACATTTTTGGTCTCTAGCCTAAACCATGGCAGAATCTACCTACAATGAAACTCATTTCATTTAGAATCCGTGAAGGTTGGGAGCTAGTTGGAAATTCCCATTAGAGAAGACAAGTGAACATAAATGGTGAAGCAGTAGATACGAAGAGGAATGAATGAGGAATTGTTGGGGAATTATTAAGGTTATTAAGGTTATGTCTACCATGCCAAAATAGCTTTCCGTGCTCAACTCAAAATGCAGGACTCTCTTTCCCATCAGAGTTTCTCCATCTGACCTTGTTTGGAGAGTGTCTTTGTGTACAAATGCCTGACATAATTTGGAGGATGACCCTAAAAAGAGTTTCCTTGCAAGTGCTTCATGATTCAAGACATGAGTCTTGCTCTTTTCCCGGCCCATATGATAAGGAGGTATTGTGTTCTAACCAATCAGCTCTTTCCAACCATACTCCCAGGATGTACCTGAACCCTGTAACAATGAAAAAGTAGAGCTGTCTCACTGAAGCTGCCTCCTGGATGTGAATATACCTTCCACCACACTCGCCACCATCTGAACCCAGTTCCTGCTCACATAACAGCCCTGAGGAAAAGGAGACCCACAAGGAATTATAGATCCTTTGCTTATTAGGCAAATCTAAATTTCTGAAAATGGATGAAACCTTTCTATTTCTTTAGCAAGTCAATTTTCTCTGATATATATTCAGATACATAACATGTATATGTGAATTATATATACATATACATGTGTACTACATGTTTTATAGGAGTCTGGATTTGTCATAGGTAGCCCCAAGTTTTACAATAAAACTCTTCTCTAGCTCCATCCATTTGCCTAAGAATTTCATGAATTCATTGTTTCTAATGGCTGAATAGCACTCCATTGTGTAGCTAGAGAACATCATACTAAGTGAGGTAACCCAGACTCAAAAGGTGAATCATGGTATGCACTCACTAATAAGTGGATATTAACCTAGAAAACTGGAATACCCAAAACATAATCCACACATCAAATGAGGTACAAGAAGAAAGGAGGAGTGGCCCCTGGTTCTGGAAAGACTCAGTGAAGCAGTATAGGGCAAAACCAGAATGGGGAAGTGGGAAGGGGTGGGTGGGAGGACAGGGGAAGAGAAGGGGGCTTACTTTCGGGGAGTGGGGGACTAGAAAAGGGGAAATCATTTGAAATGTAAATAAATTTTATCGAATAAAAAAATTAAAAAAAAACTCTTCTAATAGTAGTTATTTGTTAACAATCCATGATTCTGGATGTTTATTGAGAGGAATAATAAACAGTTATAATAAGAGTAATTATGTACTGAGTATATACATACTCCAGGAAATAAAGTAAATAGTATATAACATAATATCTGACTCAATTTCTATAGTAAGTCTCTGAGATAGATTGAGGCTCAGATAGAGTGAGCAACTTGCTCATTACACACAGTTGGTCACAACCACAATTGGAAATTGGATCTTGAAGGAGACACAGAGCTGCATGCTACTGAATGTTTCCTGGACCCTCAACCCAAAGAATTATGGGCATGGGCCCAGATCTTGAAGGTCTAGCACTATCAAAGTTCTTCCTCTGCTTCTGTGTGTGTGTGTGCATGTGCGTGTGCGTGTGCGTGTGTGTGTGCGTGTGTGTGTGTGTGTGTGTGTGTGTATGTGTGTGTTTGATAGGCAGTTATTACTGTTGAGGCACAGAAATAATGAAACTATGCTCACTGTGTAGTACAGCATAAGCAGTCCAAAGAAGATACTCTTTCATGAAGAATGGTGTTTAGAGATGTAACACTTACTTAAATCTAGAGACATTTCAGATAGGTTCAAAGGTAAAGGAAAGATGATTTGCTAAATGAATGCTGCAAACCAAAATGCACTGTAACCAACAAGATAGCACTGCTTACATGGAGTGAATGGCACATACTCGATAACAAGCTGGATATATTTGAATCCCATGATCTGAGCCTTAACAATTTGTGAACTATTCTGTTACCCATCCTCTTCCTGTTAATATGTGTCAGTTCAATATGTTCAGTTCAATATGTGTCAAAGAACATCCATGCATGATCTTATATAGCTATAAGGCAGAAGACAAATCAATAGGTAAACTGTGCCATGCAGGCATAGAGGTCTGAGGTCATAACCCTACCTTCCCCCCCCCCCCCCCCCGTATAAAACCCAGATGTGATCACAGATACTTATTTCCTCAGTGGGTTGTGGTAAGGGATGCAGAGGCAGACGTGTCCTTGAGCACACTCGCCAGCTATTGGAGCTGAAATAACAAAATCAAGATTCAGAGAATCTCTCTTGAAAATTAATGTTGAAATCAATAGAGGGAGATATAATATATGAACCTCTGACCACCATATATACATATACATGCAAACACATGCATTCATGTATAGCACAAACACACACACACACACACACACACACACACACACACGGATGCCAGATGAATACTGGATTTTACAATGGCAAATATGAGAAACCTCATACAATATTCTAAGTGTCACTTAGGAATTTTTAATATTATTACATTACTCTTTTCTGCATGGACCTTCTCATTTATATACATCAAGAAGTGCTAAAGGTGAAACTCACTCTAGGCATCTCTTCCTTCGAGCCTCCCTCTTCTTAGAATCTAGTTCCATCACAGTAGCTTCTAAGTGAGCAGGATAATGACAAGTAATGGCTTAATGTGCTATTCATTCCGTAAGTATTTTTGCTTAGTAATAGCTCAGTGTCCTGTGGCTAAAATAATGGAAAATAAAATAATTTCTGGTCTTTTTGAAATAATGAGGAAAGTTGAAATTGTGTCACTGAAGGGCCTCAGAGCTTTCTCTGAAGTGCAGCATGGAACTGTGGCAGCCTTCTTGAGGAGGTCCTTCTAACTCTGCTGATACTAACATCAGAATGTGACCATTGAGAGGCTTTGAAGTTTACAGCCATGTAACCAGTCATTGAAATAGACATTTCAAGAAGGAGGCTAGCTCTTTTTGAATATCAGTAATAGAGGCTTAAGATAAAATAAGATCCACTGCTGGCTGGATCACAGGGATTCAGTGAAACCCATGGATCCGCCTATCTCTAACCCATGAGCGCTGGGATTACACACACATCGTATCACAGCTGCTCACACTCGTTGTTGGTTTTTATGCTCTTTAGCAGTTGTTTGTTTGAACATGGATTCTAAGGATTGAACTTAGGTTCTTATATTTGTAAGACAAGCACATCACTGATGAAGTTATCTCCCTAGCTTGTCCACTTATTTTATGAGTCTATATTAACTGTTGAAAAAAAAGGTACATAAATTGTACAAAAATCCTTGCATTTGTTTTAATATGCATGCAATGTACTTGATCTAGTCACGTACCCCATCACTCTCTAGAGTACTTTACACACCTCTTGCTGATCCTTTTCCTTAATAGCTCCCTTTCTATTTCCATGTCTATATTCTCAGTTTACATATAGCACACAAATTCTTAAGGAAGTTCCACACAAGAAATTTCCTCCTTTGTTCTTGAGATCTGCATGGAGGGGCTAAACATGATCAAAATATGTTAGATGGGTTTCTCTAAAGCTTAGTCAAAAGTACTACATTTACACGGGGAATGGTCAGTACTTGACATTATTAAATGATCTGAGTAGAAAAACAAGTATGTTGTAAGTGTTTACTAATTTGACAGTAAAAAGTCTTAAAATAGAAATTGTTCTGGAAAGACTCAGTGAAGCAGTATAGGGTAAAACCAGAACAGAGAAGTGGGAAGGGTTGGGTGGGAAAACAGGGAGAGGGAAGGGGGCTGATGGGACTTTCGGGGAGTGGGGGTCTAGTAAAGGGGAAATCATTTGAAATGTAAATAAAAAATTTATCGAATAAAAAAAAGAAAACAGTCAGATTTTCTGTGAGGAGGGAGAGAGTCAAGAAGCACATACGTGCTAAGGTGGGTGGTTGTGCTTTTCTCAGCACCTGTGGCACCAGTATGACCTCCCTTTTTTTTATTTTTTATTTTTTTTTACTTACTGCCTTGAAAATAGATCTCTCATTGAAAGAGAAGCTCAGCTTTGGGTGGAGGGGGAAGCCTTGACATCTGTGAGCTCTCACAATCCTCCTATCTCTGATCCCAAGTTCTCAGCATCCAAACACACACACCCGAAGCCATGCCTGGACTTTCATTTGAATGCTGTGTGTTTAATGCAGATGCTGGTGCTTATATAGTAAGAGGTCCTGCCCACTGAGCTAGTTTTAAAACTCCAAGAACATTTCATAGCAGGCACAGGAAGATCTTCAACAGTTAATTCCCATTTTGATGTTTGTCTTGCTGTTTACTACCCTACCTATCTTGGCAACTGAGAATGACAAATTTGGCTACATCTGGATCCGACACATTTTATCTCATACTCTTTTGAGTACATGATTAGGCCAAGATAAGGCATTGAAGGCCTTTTTGAAACCCGGACATTATAACAGTGCATCAGTAATTGGTTATTTGATTTTAAATCTAAGAGTTACAGCAAAGAAAACAAAGTTGGTGTGCTTTGCCAAATTTGAAAAAGTAGTATAAAATACTTGTATAACACAGCATACCAGACATCTTGAGAAACTAAGATATCTGTCTTAGTCAGGGTTTCTATTCCTGCACAAACATCATGACCAAGAAGCAAGTTGGGGAGGAAAGGGTTTATTGAGTTTACACTTCCACGTTGCAGTTCATCACTAAAGGAAGTCAGGACTGGAACTCAAGCAGGTCAGGAAGCAGGAGCTGATGCAGAAGCCATGGAGGGATGTTTCTTACTGGCTTGCTTCCCCTGGCTTGCTCAGCCTGCTCTCTTATAGAGCCCAAGAGCACCAGCCCAAAGGTGGTACCACCCACAAGGGGCCCTCATCACTTGATCACTAATTGAGAAAATGCCCCACAACTGGATTTCATGGAGGCACTTCCCCAACTGAAGCTCCTTTCTCTGTGATAACTCCAGCCTGTGTCAAGTTGATACACAAAACTAGCCAGTACAATATCCTAATTTAAATCTGCCTTACAATATATAGTTTTTGAAGAACTTTTGACTACATTACTTCAGATAACAGTAGAAATATCACTTGTATCTTTTTTATAGAAAGAGTCAGAGAGTTAATTCAGTGCAAGTCCTGACATATTAGTCAAGACATATACCCTTTGTCATATTTTCTATTAAAGAGAGGTCTTTTAAACGACACATTAGATTGCTAAATTGCTTA
The DNA here is from genome assembly GCF_947179515.1 of Apodemus sylvaticus. NCBI lineage: Eukaryota > Metazoa > Chordata > Mammalia > Rodentia > Muridae > Apodemus > Apodemus sylvaticus. The sequence goes on along the minus strand of NC_067473.1, from coordinate 38,654,208 downwards.
ATATATTAATTGTATAAATGTTAATTGAATATATAATGGTGATATATAATTCATTTTTATTTCTCTGCACTTTTAAACTGGCTGCTATTCGAATAAGCAATGATGTGTTTCTACAGATGTACATGTAAATATTGAAAAACAAATTATTAATGAACAAGACTCACCAGAGGAAAAACAAGAATGTCATCTGATATGGCATCAATAAAAGATGTTGACGTAAAAGTGCTGGGTTGAAAATACACTCCAATAATATGAAGCTATTTTATAAATAACTTCTCAAGGGCTTACAAGTATTTTCTTCTTTACAAATTCACAGCACAACAGCCTGGACTTTTGTGATACAGACCTCTTCTTCAAGCACCCCAGATTCTGAGAATCCCTGCAGGCAACCAACAACTGATGTATCTGTGGAATGTGCTTTTGAACTGTACAAAAGCCTTCAGCTTTCCCTACACTCTGCAAAGAAAACCTGCCAGCTGCAAGACTTTCTCAGCTTTAAGCTAATACGACTGTTACTCTTCCCCATCCCCACTGTACACACACTTCTCTCTTATCAGAGACAGCCTATACTGTGTGCATTTATAAATGTGTAAGAAGGGACCATTTCCTAATCAATATTAAAAATTATTAGCCATACAATTGTTCAGCTGGACACAATTTGGAATTCAACAGGCACCATATTCTCTTTTGTGTATATACTTTAAGAATTCTGTTTCTACAGGCAGATTCAAGAACTGAACGCGATTGGTCCTTTTAACTATGACTACAGTTTGCATCTTGAAATCTTTCTTACAAAAAGAAAAGAGTAAATGCAATAGTTGTTTATCTTCAAGTCATTTATCCAAAAATCTTGTTAGAGCTAAAAAAATATATCTCTCCTAATAAGAGTATCTTTTAATATTCAAAAGAAATGGAAAAATAAAACTCAAAATGAGTCATAAGATAGTTACATAAATATTTAAACTCAGCTACTAATTAAATGTTAGAACAAAACATGTTTCTTGCCTAGAGCCAACATAAACTGCTTTTTCACCACTGAATGTGTCCTTGGCATCAGGTATGCTTGGATTACTTTTTTCTAATGTAAGAAAAAAGTGATATTTGATTACCAAAGAGTTAGTTTCAGTTTTCAAATACAACATTTATTCCAACTGTTGATTTGCTTAAATAATTATCAGCTACATACGTCTATTTGAAAATATTTGAGGTGTTGTTGGTAAATTGAATTATGAAGGAAAAGACACCACCAATTAGTTTATGTCATAAATAGCTGTCAAGTAAACTATACAGAAAATCTAAGAAAATATAATCAAAGAAAATGATGTTCAGGAAAAGCAAGAAAATACACATATAGAAGAGAAAGTTAAAAAAATAAAAGTGGACATACCACGCTGCCTTTTTTAATGGGCTTTCCTCATCTCATAGGCTATTTTAAGTGAAGTCTGTCTTTGTACAGTGTCTGAGAGTCATAGCTATCTTATGATATTACAAAGCAAGTCTGAATCTAACTGGCTTAGAAGACAAACCATTCTATACACAGGAATGTCTCTCACTTTTCTATTATAGTCTTATCTTGTAAGTTAGTCAAGGAAATTCTTATTGCTAACCACATAGAAACTTGTTTAATTAATTACAGCATGCAGCACTTTTATCCACCTTGGGTGAATTACTTAACAATGACTGAGGCGAGCATAAGCTAACCAATACTCAGTTTAAAATCAGGCACTGAGAGTTGGAATTCTGCATCTGTAACCCAGAATGCCATGAGCCACTGGAGTTTCATTCATATACATGGTCTGCAGAATTTTCCCAGGGAACATAAGAAAAAAAGCAGGCATCAAAATATTTGAAGGCAAAAACACAGGGGTAATTGAGAAAGAATTCCAACTCAGATAAACATGCCCAAAACTACTAATGGTCTCTCTTCTATCACCCAGAAGATAAATAACAATGTTTTATATTCTATTATTAGTGTTCAACATAAATATAAATTCACTAGTATGCATCCACATTTTACTTGATTACTCAGCATTTTTTAAATGCAACAATTTTGAACCTAATTATTAAATATCATTTCCTACAATAAAGCTTCAGTATATGAAAACTGCCCTCTCATAATAAAGTCTTCACCTTGCTTCCTGCAGACCTGCTAAGAATGGAAGACGAAGGCAAGAAATAAAAATTTGGATTGAATTACAAACCTTGAATTGAAATATAAATAAAGAATTTATTTTTCTGAAAGGAATTGTTTTTAATTAGTAAATATTTTATTAAATTCTTATCATATCAGTATAATTCCAGCATTGGTATCATGGTGTCAAAATGAACAGAAAAAGATCAGAATTAGGAGAGTTCGGAAATAAGATGTCTCCTTATAATGTTGATTTGGTTAATCCTGTGAAAATAAGTTATTTTTAGGTAAGAATATACATTACAACATCACACTCACTGCCATTCACCTTGATATGAAAACTTCCAAATTTAAGTTTCTTAAGTTGCCTCAATTCATGTGAGATATAAATATGTGTGTGTGTGTGTATGTATGTATGTGTAGATATATATATAATATATATATATATATTCAAGGAGCTATATTTAAAACAATAAGACAAAAAATTTACTCTTAGATTATGTAAATCATGAGGTAATATTACCAAAAGATAGAAAGGTCATGAAAATATTTTTTAATGAACAAGAAAGTCAAACTGTTTGATAATAACCAGGTGAGTAAAAAATGGTGAAAAACTAGAAAGCTGGCATCAATGCACTGCTCAGCTAAAATATCAATATGCTGTTCATCACAGGGTGTTTATGTATAACTTTAGCTATTTCAAAGGTTGAGATACTAGAATCAACCATTTGTCTTAACTTTCCAGCATCTTCAATGTGTATTACAGAGATGCAGGAAGAAAAGGAGAAAAAAAGAAAGAGGGAAGAAAAGAAGGGAGAGGAAAAGAAAATATAACAATATAATTATTGTAAAAAAAATTAAAGTAAAATCTTTATTTACAAATTAACTCTGATTTGTTAAGTCAAAAGACATTTGCTTGTAAAATAAGAGAGTTTTGATGACCAAGCTGTATTCTGTGTTCTGTATAGCAATATACATTTCTCATATGAGGCAAGCCACAGGGGTTGACTAGATCAAGACTAATTAAGGATTCTCAGGAAAAAAAAGAGCATTGGGAGAAAATGAAAATTATATTTAAAAATGGTAACAAACAAACTAATTAGATTTCTTTCTGTGAAATAAATGCAGACCCGTCTCACTAACCATGTCACACTGACGATTGTGGAGTAAAGGTCTTCCTTTGGTCATGGTAGCAACGTTGACTTTCTCTGTTCTTCTAACTAATAGAAACATTGCACATCCTGATGCTATCTATAGCTATTATTTTTAAAAAGACATTCTATTTTCATATAAAATATGATCAACTGAACCAATTTTTGTGTAATTGCACTGTTTTCCTTAGAATCAGAGCTTCCAAAAAAATCAGAGAATGTATAAATCTGGCTCCTTAAAATGTCTAAATTACCTTTGCAAAGAATGCCGCTAAAAGTTAAAAAAATAAAAAGAAGGAAGATTAAAGCTATGCAGTAGTATATCTGACAAACCCCAAAGAAGGTTCAAAGAACGATGAGCTAACCTACCAGAATCCAGCATGACCATTCCATGATGAAGCACATGATAGCCATGAAAATCAGGAAATGAGCACATTTGATGTGAATAGCACAGCTTATGCCATAAGTGTCATCTCCACAACTAAATTCCTGCAAGCCTATTCTAACAAGCTTTGCATAATATAGAAGCAACATCATATACTATATGTTGCATATAAACCCTGTAATAAAACCAGAATATTGTTTTAGAAAGAAATTGATCAATGTGTCTTGTAAAAACTCTGCGGATTTGGGGTAGAATCTGAGGTGTAGTCAAGGAATAGAAAACATCAATTAGAAAGAATAAACAGTTTCCAGACAGTGCCTTTAGTCCTAGCACTTTGGAGAAAGAGGCAGGCAGATTTCTGGGTTCCAGGCCAGCCTGGTCTAGAGTGAGTTCTGTGAAAGCCAGGGCTATACAGAGAAACTCTGTTTCATACAAAAAACAAAAAACAAAGCAAAGAATATACAAGTCTTTTATTATATACCATAGTGAGTTCTTTCATAAGCTGTACCTTATAATAATAACTTTTATGCTTGACAATGAAGAAGCCAGTAGATTGTCTTGGTTTATACTCTGTTTGAGACAGTGCCTTACTCTGCATCTCGGGCTGGCCTTAATCAGGCAGATATCCTCTTACTTCAGCCCCCGGGTACTGGGAAACCGGGTCTTTAACACCATGCCTGGCATAATTTATGTACTTTTGTTTCCAAAAGAAAATAAATGAGCATGTTAAGCTATACATAAGTTCAATATCTATATTTATTCAATGGTATATAAGATAGTCAAACAGAATACAGTACATATTATATAATTATTTCCCTATCAATTAAAAAATTGAAGCTTAAAATGCTAAAAAAAAGAAAAAAGTAAACATCATATTATAAATTACATAGCCCAACTTCATATACAGTATGTGCAAAAGTCCTTAAAACTATTCACAAGAGGAAGTTATAGATGATATAGATAAGTAAATACAGATAGCATAAATGTTTACGAATATATATGATACACATAGATATGGCAATTAGAAACTAATTGCCGATTTAGTGCAGAAAATTTTTAGTGCTTTATTCTTATGACACAGGTTTCCTCCGGTACACAGACATGCCAAATACTTGTAAAACTTTACCCACCAAGCTGGCAAAATGGAAAAGAACAAATCTTGACAAGAGACATGCTGCCTCTGGAAGAATGAACTGCCGTCTATCTATAGAAAACATCATGAAATTGTCTGATCATGAGGACAGTGATGCACATAAACTTTAATGCAGGCTAAAGGTTGATCCTTCTACCTTACTTCTTTGTTGCTGTGATAAAATATTAATCAAAATCAAATATGGAGAGGAAAGAGGGTTTTAGCTTGCCAGAAAACCAGAACAGGAGCTCAGGACAGTGATTTGGGGTAAGAAACAAAAACAGAGAATGTGTAATAATGCTGATTATAGGTTTTCTTTTCCTGGCTTGCTTAGCTACCTTTCTTATAAAGTTCAGCCTCACTGGCTATGGATGGCATGTTCCAGAGAGATCTGTGTCCTCCTATATCAATTAACAATTAGAAAATGGCCCACGTACAAACCCCGCAGGTGAATAGGATGGAGGCAATTCCTTAATAATGTTCCCTCTTCCCAAGCCTCTAGTTTGTTCAGGAAGACTAACCAGTATCGCAGTCATGAATAACTAACTATCCATAACACAAAAATTCTACTCAAGCATATGTATATTATGTAAAAATGCATGCATTATAATTTTTCAGAGCAGTATTATTCCTAAACAGTAAAAGTTGAGAGAACAAGACAAGTTACTCAAAATAGAAGGAATCTAAATAAATGGTGGCACATTCACACAACTGGAGCGACAGCAGATGGAATGCACGCTACTTACTACACATGACACCAAGAAGGAAACATGAAGAACTAATCCTGAGAAGGAGGAAGCCAGACCCAAAAAAGCAAGCTAAATCAAGTGATGTTATTTTATAGAAAGCTTAAAACCCATCTATGGTAGAAAAGGTCAAAATCTGATTACCTTGCTTAAGGCATGAGTAGTAACACTTTCTAATGGGACACAATGAGCAATGGGGGAGGGGAGACTTCTAGAGGCTGAAGTTCTACTTCGTGAGTTCAGACCAGTTTGCACAAGTGCATTTATTTTATAAAAAATTATTAAAGTGCATATTTATAATTTGTGTAGTTGGCTTCAACAAGTGGAATATTTACTATAAAAATATTTAAAAGGCTCAGACCTGTGTTTCAATATATACACTATAAAGTTTATTTTCAAGAAGTACTCATTTGCCATATTGTCATATGTGTGTATAAAAATGTAACCACAAATCTAAGAAAATAAATAAATGCTATCTTCTATAAGTAAATAATAACTCTAGAGGGAGAAAGCAACACTGTGTAGACAAAGTTCTGCATGTATTCATAGCACTGCTTTTTAATATAATCAGAAGAAATAAAACAAAATGTTAACAAGTGACAAATCCCAGTATGTGGATGCTTATTATATCTATTGTTTTATCTATTTTTAGATAATTTCATAATGTCAATCTGAAAGAAAGCCATCGCTCTGGAATCTGAAATGAAGGGGGTGTTTATGTTATTTTTTTTAATTTTGTTAATATTCACAGTGAAAAGGATTCACAACCACTTTCTCAGATCAGATTAACTGCTTAAGACCTGCTTCTTCCCAGAAGCCTAGTTCTGATGGATGCAGAAGGCTCCAAGCATGCTTCTCAAGGAGTACTCATTCAACAGTCCTACCCATGCACGATACCCGTGAACCACAAGACTGACCAGCACAGCACAGTAAACATAAAGGTACAGTAGTGGCACTCATACTGTGGTAGTAACAACCAGCTTCATTGTTAGAACTAAATTCCACGTAACAAAAGGAAAACTAAGCCTGGTTCTGAAATCCTAGCCAACTCCCCAGGAATAATGAAGTCATGGATCTTGGAGAAGAACCTACAATTGCCATTTTCTTAAACAATCGTAATCCTTATCTACATTCTAATAATGCCTTGTCAATAGTCAATGCAACCTGACACGGATGGTTTGTATTTAAATAAAGATTTGGGGTCTTAATATACTGAATGCCTTTGACCATATCTAAAGTATATCTCAGATATCAAAAGTTTTCATTTTCTTATTTAAAGTAACATAAATTTGGAGGCTCTAAGTTTGTACAACAAAAAATCATTATAGAGCTAAGTAAGTTAAGTGAAAGCGATCACTGGGTCATGCATGTTGAAAACAGATTTTTCAAACCATTCATTCCAAAGACCAGTGTTTTCATTCTTTATGTATCCCCAAAAGTTGTAATAAAAATGGAGCATGTGGGAAGTAGTTGTACAGACCCAAATGTCAGCTCCACAGATTTTTTTTATTGAACATCGTCTTCATTTACATTGCCGATGGTAAAACCTTTCCCGATATCCCCCTCCCCTAAGACCCTCAACCCACCCTCCTCCTCCTTCTCCCTGCCTCCACATATATGCCCGTCCACCAGACACACTCCCTCCTCTCCCACCTCCATTTCCCTTTGTTCAGGCCTCTGTTGAGCCTTTACCTGACCAAGGACCATTCCTCCCACTGATGCCCAACAAGGCCTTCCTCAGTCGCATTGTTGGCTGGAAGCATGTGTGCCCCTTGGTTGATGGTTCAGTCCCTGGGAGAGGATACCTAACTATTCTGCCAAACACAATAGGGCTTAACATGCTCTTTGTGTTCTTCAAGAAGTGTCTTAGCTAGGGTTTCATTGCCATAAAGAGACACTATGACCAAGCAACTCTTATAAAGGCAAACATTTTATTGGGCTAGCTTATAGTTTCAGAGGTCTATTCCATTATCATCATGGTGGAAAGCAGGAGAGCATGCGGGCAGACATGGAGGAGCCAAAAGTCCTCCATCTTGATCTGAAGACAACCAGAAAATAACGGGTTGAGCTTGAGTATAGGAGCCCTGAAAGCCGGCCTGCAGAGAGACACGATTCTTTCAACAGGCCACCACACTCCAACACAAGTCACCGTACCTAATAGTGCCACTCCCTAAGGGCCAAACCTTTAAACACATGAGTCGATGGGGGCCAAACCTACTCAAAGCCCCACAAGAGAATTTTGATGTTAAAATCTTGTCACTAAATTCTGAAAAGAAGCAAAATATACACTTTTGACTATCTCTAAGATAGAGTAACTGTGGCTTACACTAAGAGTTTTACGATGAGTATATACTTAGATTTAGGCTGAAGGATTCCATCCTTTCGTTTAAACAGTCTAGGGTTTGTTCTTGTTGTTTGTTTGCTTTTTGGACTTTTTTTTTTAACAGTGTTCACTTTAGTGTCTTAGAGAAAGCTTCAAGTAAGACTTCCTCAGTATCAGCAGTCACAAGACACAAGATCAAAGAAGACAAGCATGAGACATGTGCTACTGCCTTAAGATATTAACTGCTGCTTTGCTGGAAAATCTAGAGCGTTATAAGAGAGGATGTGAAATGCTATACTACAATGTGATGAACTTCTACCATACAAAGATCCAACTCATAATAAAGACAGGTGCACCAAGCTCTATAAGAAGCTGAAATATTACCAATAAATGACCAGTAAGCCCAGTGGACATCAAGCTTTTTTTCACAAAGATTCAACTCCTGGCTTGCTTGCCTGACCTGTCAAAACTGACAAGTCACTTCTCCTTTGGAGCTTTGAATGGATACATTCCTTTGTTTTTCATATATTTGTACATCTTCTTAAATTACATGGATTGGAAGCCTAATCTAGATGTGGTACTGCATTATTCTCTAAATACAATTTAGAGAATATTACTATTCTTCCATACTGCTAGGAATTTGTAAAATAAATATAAATGCCCGTCAGATCTTTTTAAAAGAATACACCAGGTAGGTTAATATAAAGTTACATAAAAACTAGAACACCAAGAAATGAGTTTTCAAATATTTCCGTGTGGTGATAGAATCCATATTTTTCAAATTCCTGAACTGTATCATTTCCAGGAGAAATTCTGCTTCAGAACTTTAAAAATAGAATAAATGTCTCCATAAAACCATATATATATATATATATATATAACAGTATATATATTTTTGAAAAAGGCATAAGAAATGCACATATGTATGTTTAAATATATACATACTCTAAACATATTTGTGTACAAACCCCTACTAAAATATAATGACTGGAAGAAAAAGGGTATTGTGTGAAATTAATGATTGTTCTTTGCAGTACATTTTATATTTATTTAAGATTTTTTTCATATACAGATTTACCCATAATATAGCAAATGCTTGAATGCAGGAAAGTCAAGTCCACTTGGAGTCTGCTCCTCCACAGGAAGCTGAAGTAAGTTTCAAGTAGCCTATCTGCACTGCTATGCTTTCCGTTCATGGAAAAAAAAAATGCACCTTGGCACCAGAAAGAAACATAGCTTTTATTTTAAAAAAAAAAAATTCTGACTTTAGTCCCAAAAATCAATATGGCAAAGGAAAAGTTGCTACAAAGATAATTCTTAGTTGAATATGTTCAAAAATTCAAGTCCCTGGTAATCTGATATTTGGCCAAGACAAATCAAAGTCTTAGATATTTTGCAAATGCCAAGTTTTCAGAGAAACAAAAAAAAATCCAATTGCAGCAGATGCATTTCTCTAGACATTTGTGCTGAGCCTAGCTATATGTACAGAGCCTGAAGATAAGGGGGGTATATATTTCATTTTTCATAAATAATAATCTTGCTGGCTCTTAATGTCATTTAACTAAATAGTATTATATTCCTTCCTTGAAAATTTTAACCAACTAAAACTTCTGAAAATGAAAGGATAAGTAACATCTGTAGGATTTGGATGGATGGAGAAAGAAAAAGAAGCTAAAAAGGGCATGTCTGGTTCCTTTATAAAATGAAAATATGATTATATTTACAGTATTGAAGTACAAGAATGGAAGAGTATTTGCTTTATTTTCATTTTTTCCAACATACCAACATAATTTCAACATTAGGACCCACTTAAAAGAGAATGTGACACACAGAGGTCAGGTTTGGTCCTGCCTTTATCCCCAGATCATGAGTTGGAGGTCCCCCTGCGCTACATAAGAAGATTCTGTCAAAAATTTCAAAAGGAACAACAAATTAATTTATTAATAGGCATTCAGTAACTTCAAAATAAATACTTTTGTATTTAATGTTATTAAAGTATATTTCAATTTTTGGATTAATTTTTACTTTAATTCAAAAGCAAGATTATTCTATGCACATACGTTTTCATAAAAGTTAGTAAATATATACAAGTATAGCAGCCCCCTTTCTCCAAATAAAACAAGGTGTTATGCAATATCACAAATTACTAATTTAATAAATTCCATCTTTCTAAATTTGAATATTCATATTCAATGGATTAAATCTTAAATAATCTTAGCTTTTTAGAATTCTAGTTAACAAAAATTATGGAGATTACCTCTTAAATTCTGTTTTACTCTGAATTACATTAGACATTCAGAAAGTTTCTAAAATAAGGCTGCACAGCACAATTACTTTGATTAATGTTGGTAGTTTTTTAGATTTTTTTCAGATTTTGGGAAAGTGAAGCAAAAATCTCCGAGTCCAGGGCAGACCCTCCACACTCCAACTCCTCCCCAACAGAAACGATTCCTCTAAGAGGAGCATGTCTCCATGTGATTTTGGCCAGTCCATGTACATAGCTTGCTATGGTTTGATAAAACACAAGAATGTACCTAGAATTAACTTTTTGATTTTAACACTTCATTAGGCGTTAATAAATATACTTTGTCCAATGCTCATCATGTTATTATCTGACAAACAAGTTCACTAACCTGAAATACCTATCTATGTTCTCCTTATTCATCTCTTTTCTAATTCCTGAAAAACACTGAGGTCTTTATTTTTTTTAACTCTGTCTGTGCTTTTCTCTTCTGTGAAAGTCCTATCTATGTACTCATATTGTATGCAGCATTTTTCTTAGGATTCTTCTACTATATCATATGTATCCTGGGGCCCTCTATGTCTTTGTGGCTTTGTAGCTCATGTCTTTTATTATTGAATCATAACTAACTAAATAAAACATTGTCTGTACATATCACAGCTTGCTTATCTCTTCACTTCCTGATGGAAGGAAATCTGGGGGGGGGGGGGGGGCTTAACCAAATTAACAAGGTTCACTTTACTACACCCAGGACTGAGGCTTGAACTCAGTCATAGGGAGTATGTTTAGCATATATAAGGCACTAGATTCAATCCCTACCAGATAATAAAATAAATCTACTGTGAATAGTCTTGTGTGACTTGGAGTTCTGACTCATTTGGGTAAATACTATGGGATACAGTGGCCGGATCATAAGGTAAGCCTATGTTTAACTTCATTAAGAAAATGTAACAACTCTTCTAAAGAAGGTCTAATACTCTACATTTCAACAGCAATGCATCAGCACCCCAGCATTCTAAGTCCACTTTCTGCTTTGTAATTTGGACTGTTTGTAAATTTAGCCTTTCGGAAAGGTCCTATATTGGTATTGCATTGCCTTCATTGCAATTTTCTAATGATGCACAATAATGATCATCTTCTGTACAATTATCTATGTATATGTATTTTATTTAGTTTGTGATGTATTTACAAAACTTACCCATGATATATTTGTGATGTGAATGTGTGTACTGTGTGTGCATATGGGTTAGTGTATGATATGGGTATGTGTGTATGTGTGATGTGAGTATATGTATGTGTGAAAGAGAGAGAGAGACTAGAGATAAACCTTGAGTATTCTGCATGCATCAATAAAGTTGTTTTATGAGAAAACAAATTTCCTTTGCCTACATATCATACATTTGACTAAGCTCACAGTCTAATCACACCCACAACTATCTGCCTGATCCTGTCTTAGAAGTACTGGGATTATGATGCACACTTCATACCCAGATTTACCTATTAAGCTAATTATTGAGTCTTAAAGGTGTTACTTAAGTTACATGGTACTTATCAGAAATCATTTACAACATACTCTCAATCTGCAGCCCATCTTCATTCTTCTAGCAGTAGTAATCACATAGAATGTTTTTGTCTCTAAATAACTTTTGGTACATACTGAAAAAATCCTCACCAAATTTAAGAATATTTATAACTTCTCTGTTTTCTTCCATTTTGTTAATCCCATTTTTGGCTCATTTTGTAGAAGGTAAAATGTTGTGTCTAGATCTGATTTAGAAATGTTGTTATATGGCTATTGAACACTATTTTTTGAAAAGGCTATTCTCCTGAAATGCCTTTACTCCATTATGAAAGATATGAGCGTTGTATGGTTTGGTCTATTCCAGAATTGTCTGTTCTGTTTCAATGAAATATATGTCCACTCTTTAAACAATGCCGTGTTTTAGTGATTACTACAAATATATCTTGTCTTCCCTTTGAATTCTGGAGACATTCTTCTTAGGGACTATGTTAAACATGCTGACTATTTTGCCTTTACATGAAAACTGAAGGGTCAATTTCTCACTTTTCACAAGACAAATTGTGGGATCTGGAGATATGGCTCAGTGATAAAGCACTTGACACCTAAGTACAAGAACAGAAAGTTGGATCTTCAGAGCCCAAAAAAAGAAGAATGTAGTAACAAGAATCTGTTATCCCAGAGCATCTATGTGAGAGAGAGGCAAAAGAAACCTCAGAAGCATTCAGGCCAGGTGACCTGCTTTCAAAATATACACACAAGACATCCTATCCCAAGCAATGTACAGATGAGAACCAAAAACTGTCACTGTACATTTACCTCATTTGGTTTGGCACATGTAACCACATTCACACTCAAACATATTAGAAAATGGAGATAAATCACAATCAGAGAGAATCTTTCTGTAATCATTTGTCAGTATCAATGTCTCATTGCTGGTGATGAGTCACTGCTACTTACTCTATAGACCATTCTGTCTTCTGTGTCCACTGCTGTGTGTTGTTTAACTTCCGTGAAAATCTGAAATTCTGTGATTTGTTTTTCCTTCTTTGCTTACTTTTGAATTTCTAGTTGGATGGTGAACAGAAATGTAGAGTATAGACATTCTTACCTGTGTTTGATGCTATCAGAAAAGCATAAAACATCTCACCAATTGTTATGGACAAAGCAACATCTATGCAAGTACCAACTTGGTAGATGAAGGTTTCTGTAGTGCCTCCTTCAATTTACCACCTATCTAAAATGAAACAACTACCCTAACTTTTGTTGTGATCACTTCTTGCATTCATAAAATAGAAAGTTTAATTTGGGAATTTTACATTTTAAAAAAGAAACAGTGCCATCAGTTTCTGGATTATTTATTCAACATCCAATGCTCAGATTCAAGCATATTATTCTTCACTGCTACTCCATTTGAGTAGAGTTCTACCAGAGATATCTGTGAATGATGTCTTCCAATGTTCTTCCAACTTGACACCAAGGAATAAGTGATGCTACTGAATCAATAAATTTATATACCATTTTAAATCCTGCACAGCGACTTTAAGCATCCTCTACCTACCAATTTCTGGAAAGCAATTAAATTTTCATGTCTATATATGATTACAAATCCACATCTTTTAAGATTTCCATCCTGCTATAATCAAGCAATACTTTACTGTCAAGGCTAGACACACTTCAGGTTAAGAAAATGATTGGAAAGGATATCTGAAGCAAATAGACACAAGAATAAAGCTGATACAATTCTTTTGGTATTTGACAAAATAAACTTCAAACCAAAACAAATCAGACAATAGGGAAAGACACTTCATACTCATTAAAGGAACATTCCACTAGGATGCCATTTCAATATTATCTATGTTCCTAATTCAAGGGTAGCAAAGTTTTAAACAAACAAGCAAATGCACTGCTGCAGCTTAAGTCACATATTGACCCTCAAATACTAATAGTGGGAAACATCAATAACCTGGCTCACCAATAGACCAGCAATCTAGACAAAAATTAATACTGGAGCTAAATGACATCATAATCCAAATGGATCTAGCAAATATTTGCAGAACATTTCACCAAAACACAAAAGAATATACCTTCTTCTCAGCACCTAGTGGAACTTTCTCCAAAATGATCACATACTCAGACACAAGCAAATCTCAACAAATGCAATAATATTAAAATGATTCTATGCACCATATCACACTCCCCCAGAATATACCTGAGTATCAGCAGCAGCAGCACCAACAAACGGCCCAGGAAGTTATAGAAACTGAACAACTCACTACTGAGTTGTACATAAAAAATGGCTAAGGATAAAAAGTAAGAAAGAAATTAAAGAATTTATAGAATTGAATGAAAACGAATGCCCAGTATATCTAAATTTATGAATACACTGAAGGCAGTTTTAAGAGAAAAAATCATTGTACTAAATGCCAACATTTTTTTTAAGTAGAGACCTCATACTAGTATCTTAACAACACACAAAAAGGAAGAAATCACCATCGAAGCATTGGATGGCAATAAATAATCAATCTCAATCCTGAAATCAATAAACCAGAAACAACAACAAAAACAATACAGAGAATCTGTAAAACAAAGAGTTGGTTCTTTGAGAAATATCAGCATATTTACAAATCAATATCCAAATCAACTGTAACTTGGTGAAAGGATATCCAAATTAATAAAATTAACATTATAAAGTGAATATAATAGCAAACATCAGTAAGATCCAGAAAATTATATGGAAAAACTTTAAAAATCTGTACTCTCTCAACTTCGAGAAATATTTTTAAAAAATATAATCCTAGAAAATGAATACAAGAATACATAAAAAGCTTGCCCCAAATGATCAAGTATCCTTCATCCCAGAGATATAGGGATGCTTCAATACATGGAAATGAATAGCTGAAATCTATCATATACACCAACTGAGAAAACAACCTACTTGAACATTTTAAAATCCAATACCCCTTCATGAAAAATATCCTAGAGAGATTAAGAAAACAAAGAACATTCCTAAACACAATAAAGGCTGTTGACAGGAAGTCCATAGTTAACATTAACTTAAATATAGAGAAACACTATTCTATTAAAATCAGGCAAGGTTGTCCACTCTCTACATACATATGAAATATAGTACTCAAAGTCTTGACTACAACACAAGGCCTATGGGAGTAGTCAACCAAGATTTGATTTGATTGAAGGCCAACTATATGAGATGGAATCCACACATGACACTGCCTAGGGATCAAGATTCAGAAACAAAATAGTCCAGTTTTCTAGAATAAAACCAAATCTGCTGTTCTAAAATCAAAGAAAACCAAATTACATTTAAAAAAAACAGCAATAAAGTGACTCTTCAGTGACATTTGGCTATACTCATAAGTCAGAGCCTTGATCAGTTAACATCAGAGAAGTTACCTCCTTCAGAAGATGGGAAACAAATCCAGAGACCTACAGACAGATATGCAGAAAATGAGAGACCTTAACACCCTCAGTCCATTAAGTCCCTTCCCTCAAAGTTAGAGGAACCCTGAGGAATAGGAGACAGAAAGAATGTTGAGAGAAAGAGGTGATGGAAGACACCATGAACACCAAAGCACTCTAGTCAGCATGGTAAGGGCACATATGAACTAATAAGGACTGGGGACATGGGTTTGAAACTGTTGGAGTTCTAGATTTGAAAGCAAAAGTGCATATATGCCATCCTTTGAAATCACCAAGCAATCTCCAATTGATACCCACTGGCAAGTAAGAATTGATTTTCTCCAAGGGAGACTCACAGGGGAAGCAAACTACATTTAAGTGTGGCCTTCTTTCCCAGAACTAGATGGCCAACAGAAAATGAACTCAAAGATAAGGCATCCTGAGGTTGGAGAGATGGCTCAGCAGTTAAGAGCACTGACTGCTCTTCCAGAGGTCCTGAGTTCAATTCCCAAAAACATCATAGTGGCTCACAACCGTCTGAAATGATTAGGTGCCCTCTTCTTGTGTGTCTGGAGACAGCTATAGTGTAGTCATATAAATAAAATGAATATTTTAAAAAGACATAGTTTCCTTAGACTATTGTAAAAAATGTATACTACTCAAAGTTCTTTGTCTCATAATAGATGTCGAGGATTTGATTTATTTATTTTTCAATTTTACATTATTTTGAGGGTATGTGTATGTGTGTGTTTCTCTATTTTATGCTAAGTATTCAAGTTTTGGCACACGGGATTTCCAAGTGTGCAATGCAGTAGATCTTGAGTCTATCACCAAGCTTCATAAGACTTTGCGTGTGCTATTTTCTGGTTTGTTTTGTCCTGTTACAATGTATAGGTTTTAGGTTTATCTTATTATAATTTATTGCATAGTTTATTATCCTTTAGAAGCCTATTTGCTTTCTAATGAGAGACAGGAAGGGTGTGGATAACATCCAGATAAGTTGTGAGGTGGGGAAGTACTAGCGCGAATTCGGTGAGGGGTAACTATCATCAGAATATATTGTTAGGAAAAAGCTATTTTCAATAAAAGAAAAAAATAAAAAGATATTTCACAAAATAAGGAATAGTCTTTCCACCACACTAAGTTGACATAACTTAAGGATGCAATGTCACTGCTCAGCACGAGTAAGTCTCAGTGTAAGAAGTGAAAAAAAGAGGTCTTATGAGGTGGTAGGTTTAAATAGATACAGTACAGCAGCCTTGTTCTTAGATATGCAGAAATGTAACAAGGGGCAAAACACAGTTTGAAGGAAAAATAATATAATTGGCACTACTGCAAATATTAAATTAAATTAACTAATATATTTTGTATCAGAAGAGTCTCAAGTTCTCAATAGTTCTCCATGATAAAGTACAATGAGAATTTCTATTGAACATTATTATTCTAATGAATCACCTCGGTTTGAGATAGTAAATATTAATATGATTCAGAATGTTAAAGCTACTAAACAAACAACTGCATATTGTTGGACTTAGTGCAAACAATATTGTCAACATTTTACATTCTACTAATAAAACCAGAGCAGAAAAATACCATGAGGGATGGAAACAGAGTAACTTACATGTGGAGGGGCAGACTTTAGTCCTCTCCCAGGATCTAGAAGTCTTAATCTTTGTGCTTCACTCTTTCCTTC
The DNA here is from genome assembly GCF_947179515.1 of Apodemus sylvaticus. Taxonomy (NCBI): domain Eukaryota; kingdom Metazoa; phylum Chordata; class Mammalia; order Rodentia; family Muridae; genus Apodemus; species Apodemus sylvaticus. The sequence continues at coordinate 38,637,466 of NC_067473.1, read as the reverse complement.
TCTGGAATATTCTTTTCTTTACAGAGTAGGTGAGGATCGAGCTTCAGCGGAGTTCTCTTACTTGTTTGATCTGGGGAGAAAGTATATTTTTATTCAATCAGGATAAAATGCATCCAACTATTTTTTTCTTACTATAAGGGAATAGAAAATTTAATCTATTTTGTGTTAGGGCTGAAGTAAACAGAATTGTAGGAACTGCCTTGTCAAACATCATAATCAATTAAAAAAAAACCAAGTACTTAAACATTACTAAAGGAAAACCACATTTATATACATTTTAATTTTCACAGATAAGCAGCAGAACAAGAGAACATTAATATTAAAATCTAAATGACTAGAAAAGCCTCCAAAATGTATTTTTAAAAGCCTGACATAATTTTGCAAATCCATGACTCTGGATGGACTGACTGAGACAATTAGGTATTGAATATTTTTACTCATTCATTTTAACATCTCAAGGCTAAAGAATGACAGGGTGATTAGAAAAGTGTAAAGGAAAATCCATTTTAAAAAACTTTAATGCAGTAATAAAAAGAGATGATTTCAAAAGCCTAAGATAGACCAGAAATATGTAGAACGGGTTTATAAGTGAGGAAGAAATTTATAGAAGAATTTATTTTTAAATGGCACCAAGCTTAGAAAATGGCTGTTCATGTAAGGCACCCTGAGCAAATTGGAATACATTATGCAGATACTGTCTAATTTTATCATAATTCCTTAATAAATCTATTAGGTGTTAAGATATACATAGCCGTTTCTTTATAGGATAGAGGGACTTGCTATATAAAAATCTGACCTTTGTTGTCACAAACCATCCATTAGGTTAAAAGAATTCAATTTATTATACAAATTTTATTAAAATAAAATTTTTGTTAAAATAAAAATTTCTGCTAGCTGGTATTTTCTGATTCATTAAAATTACATATGAAGACAAATGTCTTAAATTTTTACCAGAAGCCAGATTATTTCTGGTGACTTATCTTTAAAAAACATTCAGTTTCTTGTACTAGTTGATATTACAATATAGGGGGGTATCTTTAGGCCAAAACTGAAAATAAAATATTGATGCTTAGCACACGTTGTATGAGAGCACTTTAAACTTTGTTTGCACTCAGAAACTAAATATGTTACATGAGCGATTCATGGTTTTCTTATGTTTTGAAAATTTTAAGCAGTATTAATCAATATGAATAACAGACTGACTAAAATCAAAACTAAATTTTATACAAAGAAAAACCTACCTCTTCAAAACATTTGTCTAATCACAAACTGCTTCTTTTCCTTGTCCATTGACTTTCTGTAACTTAATTTGAAGAAGGAATAACAATACAAATTTTATTACCAAAGGTTTAATAGTATTATGTGAGAAAACGCTGTCATGATTAGATTTCTAGGGTGAGAGAAAAGCTGTTCTGCTTTGTTTTCTGAAAAGCCAATTAATCTTGGTGTAATTTAAAAGTCTTATTATTAAGACTTACTGATATGCACTTTCTATATCAACATGTCCATGTGGCTCCTCAAGACAGGTAGTTTCCTACACTTTTGAGAAGAGAAAAAATGGTTCTATAATATTCTGGGCAGCTGCAGCTTAGTGCACATTCTTTTGGATTCATTTTAGCTGTGAAAGGATGAATGGTATCCACAGGTTTTGATAACCTGGTCTCCGATGTCCTTCCCAGCATTGCCTGTGTGAGTATTTGCCTTAATTACCTACCAGACATGTGAGAAGAGTATGTCATGATCTTACAGGGTATAGTCTGAGTATGGCTAAATTTACATTTAGATGTGAAAATGTATAAAGAACCAAATCACACAAACACATATTCTCAACATACACACACCACATTCACAATTTGCAAAGAACATGTACAGGTATACACAGGGCATTCACACATGCATATATAACCCAACATGCATATATATATATATATATATACACACACCCAACATGGCATATATATATATATATATATATATATATATATATATATATATATATATATATATATATATACCCAACATGCAGTACGTTGCACATATAGCCTATGCACCTACAAGCACAAACACTTATGTGAACAAATAATTGCTTTTTGCTTTTTAATAAAACTTGTTTTGAAAGATAAAGTGTGTTGGGAGAGACGGTTTGGTAGTTAAGAGCACTTACTGCTGGTGCTACAGAAGACTCAGATTTGGTTCCCATTGCCCATAATCATATGCAACTCCTGTCCAGGAGATCTTCTGCTGACCTCCGAAGAAATTAGGCATGCACATGGTGCACACCCATACAAACTAGCAAAGCACTCATACACATAAAATATGATAAAGGATTTTAATATGCGGGGGCTGTGGAGATTACTGAGCAGCTGCGAGTACTTGCTGCTCTTTCAGATGTCCAAGGTTCGATCGCCAGCACCTGCATGGAGGGTCATAACCACCAGAAAGTCCAGTTCCAGAGGAACCAACATGACGTTTGTAGCCTTTTGCACACATGTGATAAACATACATACAGTCAGGTACACACACAGGGACATATATCAAATCATGTTTTAAAAAAAAAAAGAAAGAAAGCTTTTGCTTGAAAATTCAAGCAGACTCTAATATTCATCCTAAAATACAGACTCATGCTAACATCCTTTTTTGGAAGTTTTCCAAACTATGATCATGGTGCCTTCCCACACTAATTAAACACCTTATTTTCAGACAACTCTACCATATAGAAACTCGGCATTTAATAGCTACGTATTTATCAATCATTGTATTTTTAGCATGTCCAAGGACAGAGCTTTATATTTAGTGTTATGCTTTCTGGAGGAATTTTCTCTTCTGTTCTTTCAGGGACAGGTAAGTTTGGGTGGTTTCTTTCTCTGTTGTAATGCAAGAGCCTGATAAAAGTGATTAAAGGAAAGAGGCTTTGTTCTGACCTACAGTTACAAGGTACAGCTCATGATGTGCAGAGTCGAGTTCTTGGAGCTGTTGGTCACATGGTACCCACCTTCCAGTCGAAGAGAGCAATGAATATGTGCTGCTCATTAACCATGCTCTACTTAGAGTTCAAGTCTCAGTGAGGGTCTGGTGCTACCCAGAGCACGTGCATCTTCCCATCTCAATAACTGGGGTCAGGTTAATCCCACCCAGTAATGCTCAGAAGCGCTTGTCCTTTTTTTTTTTTTTTTGCATTAAAACTATATAGTACAGTTGTCAGTAAATTCATTCTGTATATGAAATAATTATAATTCTTATAATCAACTACAAACATTGAATCAAGATTGAATAAAAGGCTTTATTACATTACAATAGCTGGCACTCAGTGAGCCTGAATATATCAGAACAATAGGTAGTTTGACCACTTGTTCTTGATTGCCTGTGATGGATGTGGCTTCAGACATAACTCTGAGTATCTATCCCTTTCACACTTTAAAACTTTTCCAGTTTGGATAACTATGTATTCATGCCAACTATAACTATTATTTCCTTATTACTTGATTATTTATAAAAAGTATTTTCCATTTTAATTTTTGTTATATCCCCTGACTTTGCTGCAGAATATAAATATGCGAGATTGTAATACATAAATCCATCATGCGAACATTAATAAATTCAAAAAGATGTTTGAGTACTGTGGTAATGTTTTAAGGTTGTAGAATCTTTAAGAGGTTAGAGAATCATGGGAAAAATATACATCATTGAAAGGGTACTCAGTGCTAGAGAAATTGGGTACCCCACAGACTCACTGATTTTTAACAACCATGAAGCATACAGATCTCTTTCCCCATGATGTGGAGCACAAACATCAACCAAAAAAAAAAAAAAAGCATCACTATTGAAAGCACTGAAACTGTGACCCAAGACAACCATTTCAGCCTTCTAAACGCTTTTCTCAAATACTTTGTACCATCAATGGAAAACTGCCTGACAGAAGTTCCACAAATAGAGCGCTTGCCTCTCTGTGCTGATCTGCAGACTTAAAGTGACTACTAGGTGCATGCCATACGGGTTAGTCCCTTCTGAGGTTCGAAAGTCATTTGGGTCTTATCTGTAGCCCTGAGAACATCTGGTTTTCTGAGAGTTGAGTTGGGTACTACTTAGAGCCATTGAGACACATGGAGAGTAAGTTCTGCAGAAGATTTAAATGAACAGAAGTCCGTGAACAAACCTAGGAGGAGAGCAGGATAGGCATCTGTTTCTGGTTTTGGATTGACAATTCCAGGAGGTTTCACTTCCAGAGGTGGCTGCAAGCAGGGCCAGGTTTGGGGACAAGCATCAGTATAAGGGTAGGAAGCTTCTGAGGTTTCATAATAAATACACCAAGAGAAGATATGTGATTCCTGCCATTTCCAAATATAGGGATACAGACTTAGTCATGGTAATCATGAACTTTTCAAGAGAAGCCAGATTGTGGGTACCATGTGTTTGTGTATACAAAAGAGAAAGGCAGTAATCCATTATCTTTAATATTTTACAATTAATTTCCTATTTAAAATAGAACAAATTATAAGAAATGTTACATAAAGTACTTACAAGGGTCCTGGACCAAAGAATTTTGGCATCACTGATAAGCTGGTCTATGTACTAGCAACCTTGTTATGTCAAAAATTAAAAAGGGACATCTGTTTTAAATTCTGATAACTTTTTCAGAGTCAACCATATACATTTTAAAAAATATTTGCTATTTAACTTTGTTCTCTTCAAATAAAATATGGCTTCCCATTTTTTTCTTTCTCAGTATTTATCTTCTGACTTTTTAACATTTTATGTAAATATTCTGCTACTAACCCTTATTCAAATTAGTAATGTTTTATTTATCTTCAAAATATAAGCTTGATCTTTCTTTTTACCGAAGAACACATATGTTTTCTTAAATATATACCAGAAAATACCAGATGTCTCCATAAGTAATATAAAAACAAGTAGCATTTTCTACCTCTGAAATTACAGTCTTTTCCCCACCACTCCAGTAATGATTTTACATTCATATCCCTCTCACTCTAGAGTATCTTTAAACATCATGTCATTATTTTGCAGGCTACCAGACCTAACAAGGTTTCCCAAGCATATGTTTTTATAGTCTGTTTCACTGGCATAAGGACAGGGGGGAAGATATTAATGTCTAAGTTTGAATACGTTCAACTGAAGATATACAAATATTTCTCTACTGTTTTTTCTTGTATGCGCATCAGTCAATGCTGTTTTAAAAAGAAACCTGTTCAAGAACCAAATAAACAACAGCTTGATGCTGGAGGTTGTTTATTCTTGATATCAAACTTGTTTAGTCTTATATTAGTTTGGTTTCAACTACTGGGATAAAACATTCTGACCAAAAACAACTTGAGAAAGGCAAAATATCCTTGTCTTACGTCTTCTATTACAGCCCATCATTACTAGGGATGGCAAGGTGGGGATTCCAACAGGAACCTGAAGGCCAGAGCTACAGTAGAGAAAGAAGAAGTGTGCTCCTGCTCTCTGTGACTTGCCCAGTTTGCTTTCTTGTATGCCCTAGGACTGTCTCCCAAGTTGTGGCACTACCCACAGGGTGCTGAAACTTCTTCAGTCAATCAATAATCAAGACAATGCCCCATGGGCTTGCCTACAGGCCAATGGAGATATTTTCTTAATTGCCTACTTCCATCCTTTAGTTTATGACAAGTGGGTAAAAACTAATCCACACAATTCCATTAATAGATTTGTTCAAACTTCATAAAAGCAAACAGAAACTTACTGTACCTGCTTTGATCAGACTTGAGTCTCCATATGATGCCATTCCTCTCAAACTCTACTTCTCCAGTCTCACTATGCCCTTACAACCCAGGTTCCTTATCAGGACCTTCAGGGAGCATCCTCTTATTATCTGATGCAGAAACAATCAAACACATAGCATTTTCTGTAAGGCTTCCTTTCAAAACTGTCTACTGCCCAGGAGGGTGATCCACACCTTTAATGCACACCAATATTGAGAGACTGAGGCAGGTGGAGTTTGTCAGTTCAAGGCCAGCCAAGGCTAAATAAATGAGATGCTGTCTCAATAAAACAAAAATGAGAGAGAAAGACAGACAGACAGACACACACACAGAGAGAGAATTAATTAATTAAACACTACTTAGCAGGCATGGTTACTTAATTCGGGCTAGCCACATAGACAGTAAGACACTGTCTAGATGACCACAACAGACTGTCAACTTAATCTACTGTGTAACAAGTCTGTTCATTTTGCTCGTTCACATGAATTAAAACCTCTTTGAAAACAGAATGCTCCACTTTTGTCTGTGTCTTTCCTATCAACAGTGGTATTTTGAATGAAGCATTAAACCACAGAACACGATGGAAGCAGAGACAGAAGAGTGCAGAGAGCACAGGATGCTTATCTGCCAGGCGTTCACCTTCGCCACTCGGAGCACATCATCCCACTGACATTACTTTCAGTTTTAAAGAATATTTTTCAATCATATAACTTATGCAGAACAACAAAGTCATTATCTGATTTAATTCTGTAAAATCTGAGACAAGTTGCCAAGAAGATGAGACCAAATACTTGCTTTTTAAGACATCGAAGTTGTGAACTAACAGTAAATTTAGAGCTCAAAATAAAATTAGACTGTTTTGTTGTTTCTTTTTTATAAAAATCACATGATAGTATGTGACAATTTGTTTCAAAATGATAGAGTGAATCTCTAAGATGGATCATCATATTAATTCTGTTTCTTCTAGTAGTAAAGATTAAAACTATCTCACTCAGTGTACTAGGACTCACTCAATAAGTTACCCATTATTTTAAAAACAAACAAAAATTCTAACTCAATTAGTGCTATTTTAAAATAAAAAGTACTTTATGATACATTTTCTATATTCACTAGCCTTTCTTTAACAAGTCATCTAGTCCAAAGTTTCTCAAAATTTAGTATATAAATTACAATCTATGACTTGTGTTTGATTGTATTTCAACCTAACTACTTCTATTTGAAAGCAAATAAACATCAGAAAATATTGATACTCTGGTGCATGTTGTCCATAATATATACTTTTTATAACTCTTTATACTTTATACCACTTACAACTCTTATAACATTTTATCCATATCTCTCATGTGTACTGTGTATATTTAGAATTGCCAAGTAAAATAAAGTTCCTATGCAAATGATAGAAGCAATACCCACTCCCAGAAGCGGGTAAGCAGGACAGCACCAAAGGTTTAGAGGATATCTATTTATTATTCTGACTAGTTTATGATTATATGTTGGCTTGTTTATAAAGTGAATGGAAAAAATCTATGATGTGCAAACAGTCAGGAGAGGCCAACAAAAACCACACCACCTTATCTATATTAGCCTGACAATTGAGTTTGAACAACAGTATTTTCTAAATGCACTCTATTCAAGGCTGGATATGTAATTACCTTCAGTCCATAGTCTAGACATTAATGCTTTCATAGTATTTAAGACTCCTTGTAACATGCTTGCAGCTTTAAGTAAGCAAGGCTAAATCTTGACCAGATAAATTAGCAAAGAATGCAATAAAAGCCACAATAAAAGAACTTTATCCTACAAACCTTCAAGTTGCTGCTAAATGAGATTTCTTTGAAATGCAGATCAGTTGAACTAGATTAGTGAATTTTAGCTCCTGTCAACATCATAACAAAATACAAATACAATTGTTCCCTGGTCTTATCTCCAAGCTTCCATCTGCTGCCTTGTTATTTACTTTCTTTGATTTACTATGCAGATCTAAATAAGGCACATCAAGAAGGGCTTACAGCACAATGGCTTCTTAAGCTTTACATCAAGGTATTTGAAACTGAAGCCAGGAAAGGGCTGCCATCAAAGACATATCTCTAATGAACTTCCATATCAGAGAAGGTTTGGTATTTAATACTGCTGTGAAAAGAAAGAGCTACAAATCAGAATGGCCTATGAAAGAAAATGCCTACAAATCTTGATGAGATTAGCACCTCTGAGAATTAATATCCTAATAAAAATGATGTCTAGTACCTTGAAGAGTTAACTCCCAACCTTTCCAAATATAATGCATTATGTCAGGAGCAGAGAAATCATTTGACAAGGTTAAAAGGTCAGGAAAGAATTTTTAATTTTCTTCCTATGCTAGAAAATAATAATATTATTTTCCTACTACATAACAGTATGTCTATAACACAACAAACACCCTTGACTAGAGAATTAACTGAGTTGTGGCAAGATTTTCAATGTCTTATACATTTTATACTGTTTTCAAAAAGGAAAAATTAAGGGAAAACTTCACAATAAAATAATATAATATAAAATGACAATATGCGTCATTTGTTCATCTATTATTGTAGTTCCCATTTCTTTCCCCACAGCAATCTATGCTAGCAGAGTAACAGTTGCTGTCATTTTGTTAACCCTGAGATTTTTTTCACAATGTGCTACTGTTCTTTATGGAAAATAAAGAAATAATCCTTCCACTCTCCATTCTCACTAATTTTATTTTTTTCACTTATTTTTCTAACATACTGAGCTCGAACAAAATAATTCACAAAACTAACGTGAAAGTTTCCCACAAACTCCTCGCAATCTGCCTGACACTTTCTTTCCCATAAGCAATAAGGTCTATAAACAAATGATACTTTGTGGGGATTTTTTTTCCTAAAGAAAACATTTCAATCATTTATGTCATTCTATAGAGAAGATCCCACAAGCGTGTTCTGTTCTGTGGATCAATCAGTTCCAAACCAAAGTAGACATGTTGTTGACTCCCGTGCCTGGAAACCCTGCTGCAGGCTCACCAGATGATGAAAACTGAGGTATGCAGTGTAGAGGGGCCCCACATGGCATTCAGTAGCTCCTGGGCATGTCAGATTTCACAACTACCCTACAGTCAATGACAGCAAACACCTTCCTTGTTCTTCCTTCCAAACATAAATTTGCCTCTCTCATTCCTCTGAATTATGGGCTGTCTTCCAGAAACAAAGCCCTAAATAGAAGTAACCTCCCATGCCTATACAACAGAAATCACAGTTTGTCTTTTTGTTGGATTTCATTTCCTGTAGGTGATGTTCCAGACTCATTTACAACCACAACCAAAGAGAGTGTTGCTACCTCTTCTTGTTTAATGTAATGACAAAACAACAGATTTACATATTCAATATCAGGTGCTATAACAGGTTTGTTTGGTCTTGACCTAAAACAGGTTGAGGTGATTTATGTGCAACAGCTGTCTCAAAGGTACTGGCGGTCGGATGGGCAGGCGAAATTCTGCCATCTGTGGAAGTGTGTGTTCAAAATGAAAATCTGCTTGAAGGACTGATTGATTGCTGGTGCCTCGACTTTATCCATACGTTGAGATCTCAACTTTGCATGATTTTGCTATCAATCTCCCACAAAAGGTCTTAAATGGGAAATGTTACATGAGCAGTTAACATATATAATTGATCATTAACAGATATTTCTTTTCACTATTTTAAGACATTGTAAGGAACCCAATACTGTATTATAAAAATCGTATCACCTCCTAGGACCCAATTTTCACTGCTTAATGATTTTAATTATTAGGATAATGACCAAAATAACTACATCCTATGGTTCCTGCTACCTTATCTGTTTCCTAATCTATTCTTATAGTCAAGCTACAGTTTTAGATTTTAAAAACAATGAAGTTACATTGTAGCTTTTTAAAGCTCTCTTATTTTTAGCTTTAATTAAGACAAGGACTTTTTTCTGAGGATATTACAATTCTGTTTGAGATGAAAGGATACTATTTTTTCCTTCTACATGAAAATAAAGAATACAAGTTGAGCCATGGCCAAAATGATTTGTTTCCAGTGGTGTTTGTAGAAAGCAGTACCATATGATCCAAGCTTGAGGTTGAATAATTTTTCTAAGGTCTAATTTACTTGTCAAAAGATGCTATCATCACAAATGTACAGAGTCTAGATGTGAGCAGTACTGCTTAAATAAAACAAATCATCCACAGTACTTTCTGAAGGAGTAGCAATCACTTATAAACACAAAGGATTTGTTAAATTAAACAGTCTCCACATCACCAGTAAAACAATTTAGCAAAACCAGATAATAAAAGAAACCCACTCTCTCTCCTTTAAATACACACATACAAACACACACACACATACATACATACATACATATACTTACATGCATACACAAATATGCATACAGATAACTTTATACATACATGTACATATATACATACATACAAATCCACACACAGCTCCATGTATATATGCATGTACACACACACTCACACACACACACACACACACACACACACACACATATATATATATATATATATATATATATACACACACTCACACACAAATCCACACACATACCTATACATTTATACCTACACACACACACACACACTGCCTAAGCTTAATGTTCTATTATTAAGATCAAAAACTTTGTTTACATTGTGAAAGGACAGAAACAGCATGAGCTGACAAATTGTCAAACTGACTTAAATTTAATGAAAACTTCTTAAAGTTCTATAACATTTGTATAATTCAAATTTAAAGCAACCCATAATTTATTACAAAAATTAAGCCTTCCAATTTCAGTCAAACACACATTTTAAATACTTTTGCAACCTCAAGTGGGTACTGTTAAATTTTTATGATAGCCTCAACAGATGTTAGAATTTTGTTGCCATAATCTTGCTTTTCAACAATTCAATTTGTTTTTTTTTCCCCTGACAGAACACTTGACCTAATGAAAGGAAGGAGAAACAAACGTGTATACCTGCTGGCAACTGACTTACAACTCTTCCACTTGTTTTACAACTTCAATACTTCAGAATTAAAATATCATTTAAGAGAAGAAGAAAGAAAGAAAGAATAACCGGTGCCTGTCTCCAGCAAGGGAGATGAGACTTCATCATGATCCCTTTAAAGCCTTCCCAAAATTTTAAAAATGAAAATCATTTACTTGGTAGGTTGTAACTGGCTTTGCTAAGCTGCAGTAATCCATCATGTGGATAAATATTTAGACAATATTTTAAATGTGTACAATGTTCTTGAGCGAATGCCACAGTTCCAGGCTGTCATGTAAATACAGTCTGATCAAAACCATTCTGCTTGCATAATAAAAGCCCGGCTAGAAACACAACTGTTCAGCCAAGGAGAGAACACTGCTATTTAGGAAAACTGCTACAGGAAAAAGTGACCACCAGTGAAATAAAGCACACCAGCGGTGAGTTCAGAAGGTCATTTTATTAAAGTAGGCACCATCCAAGTAATATTATCTATTCTAAATAGGTGCTTACACTGCTTTATTTTAATTACCATCAGTGAACAACGATGGTACATCTATTTAATGAGCATCACTACACAGCTGAACGGGTAATAAAGTACCACAAGGCATCCTGATGACAGAGAGTAATTTCCAAGGTCTGCCTTCAAAGTAAAAGAAAGGACATGTCAGAGTGTGTAAGTTTACTTTAGATTTGTGGGTTCCTGGGGAAACAAAAACATTGAAAGACATATATTTCTATATGTACATTGACTGCTTCCAGGAAATTATTTAATTAAATTAATTAAATGATTAATTAAATATTAATTCTAATATTTAGTATTACAAAAGTAGAAATAAATACTTAAGGAAATGATTCTTAAATATTCTCATGACAAAGTACCCACGCTTAAACATACACAAAAGCCAACTTTGTAGGTTTTACTCTAGTCCAGCTGGGGACTAAAGAGACACCCCTGGCTAGTACATAGTTTGTATTATATAGATTTCAGAACAGAAGAAAATCAAATCAGCCATACAGATCGGTTGAGTGTCTTCAGTAGAGTAGAAACTTATCAATATGCCTAGCCATCATCATTGCAGTTTATAATCTCTAAAGCTGATTCCTAGAGGAGAATCTAAATACAGACCAACTGGTACTCATTTAACTCCTAAAATTTTCTAATTAAAAAAGGACACATGCTCCACTATGTTCACAACAGCCTTATTTATAATAGCTAGAATCTGGGAAGAACCCATATGTCCCTCAACAGAGGAATGGATACAGAAAATGTGGTACATTTACACAATGGAATACTACTCAGCTATTAAAAACAATGACGTCATAAAATTCTCAGGCAAATGGATGGAATTAGAAAACATCATCTTGAGTGAGGTTACCCAATCACAAAAGAACATACATGGTATGCACTCACTGATAAGTGGATATTAGCCCAGAAGTTCAGAATACCCAAAATGCAATTCACAGACCCATACACTCAACAAGAAGGAAGAACTAAGTGTGGATGCTTCTGCTCTTCTTAGAAGGGGAAACAAATACTCACAGGAGGAAATATGGAGACAAAGTGTGGTGCAGAGACTGAAGGAAAGGCCATCCAGAAACTGCCCCACCTGGGGATCCATCTCATATACAGTCACCAATCCCAGACACTATTGTGGATGCCAAGTGCTTGCTGACAGGAGCCTGACATAGCTGTCTCTTGAGAGACTCTACCAGTGCCTGACAAATACAGAGGGGGATGCTCTCAGCCAACCATTGGACTGAGCACAAGGTCCCCAATGGAGGAGCTAGAGAAAGGACCAAAGGAGCTGAAGGGTTTTGCTGCCCCATAGAAGGAACAACAATATGAAACAACCAGTTAACCCCCAGAGATCCCAGGGACTAAATCACCAAACAAAGAGTACACATGGAGGGACTCGTGACTCCAGCCAAATATATAGCAGAAGATGGCCTTGTTGGACTTCAATGGGAGGAAAGGCCCTTGGTCCTATGAAGTCTTGATGACCCAGTGTAGGGGAATACCAGGACAGGAAACAGGAGTGGGTGGGTTGGTGAGCAGGGAGAAGGGGAATAGGATAGGAGGGTTTTGGAGGGGAAACGAAGAAAGCAGATAGCATTTTAAATGCAAATAAAGAAAATATCTAATAAAAAATGTTGCTGAGGACATACCTTAACCCTCAATGCACATAAAAGCCCTGGGTTTGATTGCCATCATGACATAAACCAGGCATAAATCAGGTGTAGACCTGTGAAGCTCTTTGGGGGCAGAGACAGAAGTATGGGTCAAAGAGGCAAAGGCATCCTCAGATGAATGCTGAGTTTGAGGCCAGCCTCACCTACATGAGACCCTGTACCTCTTTCTGTCTCACATGCACACAAAAGCTATTAGGATTGCTAAACTTATGATAAATTGACCAAGAAGCCTCATATCACTTTTTCTTTTGCACCAAGTTTTCCTATATATTTAGAATTTTGTGTGAGTGTGTGTGTGTGTGTGTGTGTATGTGTGTGTGTGTGTGTGTGTGTGTGTAGAAGCCAGAGAACAGCCTTGGTTTTCCAATTAAATCTCTCTCTCTCTCTCTCTCTCTCTCACTGAGATTAAATATTTCTATTACCTCATTTAGCATTTTTCACACAAGTTCTGAAGATTCAATCTCATGCTGGGAAAGTAATCCCTTTGCCAACTGAATTTCCTTTTCAGTCCATATGCCTTAATATTTAAAAAATACTAAAATAAAAATAATTTTAGGCACAAAAATTAATATAAATTTTGTCCATCATAAAATTGTATTTATTTTCAATATATAAACATATAAAATAGTTATATCAAGAAGCACCTACTAATAAGAATTTGTGTTTACCTAATAAAGATTAAAATAATTTATAATTCATATTTTAGTACTTAAATGAATGTAATATGTTGCTAAATAAAAATATCCCAAACAAATGGGCAACTAATGATAGAATTCTGGTGATTGTTAAAGTAGTGATGTTATTGATGATCTTTTTCTAACTAAGCCATCTACAAATGCATGCTAATAAGCCCTTTTTGGAATGAAAACTTTGAGGATTTATATTTTACCTTTTAAAAGGTTAATTTTGCTTTGTAGTGATGGCATGTGCCTTTGTTTCCTACATTTGATAAGAGGCAGGCAGAAATCTCAGTTCAAGGCCAGCCTGATCAATATAGAAAAACACAGTCTCAAAATAAGAAGAAAAAAAAAGTAAGAAAAGAAAAGAAGAAAACCTCCCCCAAAATGAAAAGGTTGTTTTAATTTGACTTGACTGTGAAACTATGATAGATACTTTTCATTAGTGTGTATGGAAAACTTAGGTAAATAACTACATATCACATTGTGGCATCCACACTACACAAAATACTAAATAAATTATGTATTTATATAAATTAGTCCTTTTGTGATAGTAACGTTGGAGACTTGTGAAGGGAAAGTAACTTCCTTCTGGTCAACAGAATAGAATCTGCCCAAGGTGGAGAACTAACATGCTTGTTGAGTTGGTCAATGGCTAAGGGTCAACACATGTTGAGTAAGTTCACCTTAAGGCATGTTAAGGACATGAGAGGAATACTTATCCTTTAAGAGAAAACTTGAATTTCCTTCCCAGAAACTGAGTGAATTGTCTTCAAAGCCCCGCCTTCTTCACTCTTCAGACTTTCCTATTGACTTTTCTTCTCCTTTTCTCCTTTGTCTGGCTGTGCTCTCCTGGGCCGTCTGGGCTCCCATTCATTCTCAAAGTCACTGCTTTTCATTTCCTTCTGCAGCCTGACTGCTTACAAATGCCGTTCCTTACCCTCTTCCTCTTGCCCATCTTTCTCCTCTTCTAAGAAAATTGAACTTGAGCTTTCTTCAGAGTATTTCATTTATTTTTTGTTTTGTTTATGAAATGTACTACTCTGAGAGAGGACCCTAGTTTTTACTAGTAACACATAATATCCCAAGTGGAGCTTCCCAAAATTATCAGTAATAAAAATTACTGCGAAATGGAGAAGATAATAAATACAACTTACTATCTATTTTCATAATTTACTAAAACAAATAAATGAAAGTGGATATTGAAAGAGCTTCCAGACTTAATGATTGGATAGCAGTGGTCAGTATTTGCTTTATTATCTTTTCTCTGAATAAAGAATACAGAAAAGATAGCAGACTGATTAGAGCATTGGTCAGAAGTACAGTTAGAATAAAAAGCAAAGAAAAACAAAGTCAACATTCATAAGAATGACATTCAGTGCAAGAACGAACTGATATACCAATTAAGAATCACTACTTGCAAAAGTATGATGAAAAAAGATTATGACCTCAGAAGACTATGGAAATGATAGAAAATACAATAAAATAACAGTAACAACAACAATAAAAAACAGCACCACCAACATTAATAATAATACTAGACTCCTAAGGCTTCGCATAGAGAGAAGAAGAAAGGGTGTACTATGAAGATATGAAGAGTACATCCAGAGGCCAGAAAGTTACCAACAGAAGATGTTACTATAGTGTCAAGGAAAAGGAACTTATAAGGACTAGAAACTAAATCTAGTTAAATGATATAATATAGAAGAGATCAAACCGCCAAAGTGTTAAAACATATTATATTTGAAATAAAATAAATCTCAGAAATGCTAAGTCTTATTAAAATATGCCAAAACTTTGCTTCCTTTCAAAAATGTACACAATTCAAAATGTATATATTGTTGGGACATTGCCCTGAAAGCTTTTAAAATTCTGGTTGTTGTTGGCTGTTACAGAATCAGTTCTCTTCTTTTTCCACAAGATTCAGGAATCAAATTAGGTTATCAGGCGTGGTGGCAAGCTCCTTGCTGCTGATCTACAGCTTTGCCCTGACAGGGGTTTCAATGTCGTTCAAAGCTGTGAATATATTTTTAAAATGTGTGAAATTACGCCAGGCATAGTGGCACATGCTGTTACTCTCAGCACCCAAGAGGCAGAGAGGCAGAGAGGCAGAGAAGGGGCAGAGAGGCAGAGAGGCAGAGAGGATAAGAGGCAGATGAATTTCTGTGAGTTTGAAGCTGCCCTGGTCTACATAGCGAGTTCCAGAACAGCCAGAGCTACACAGTGCAACTGTCTTGAAAAAATGCAGATAAACAATGAAACAAAGAAAGACTATGGGTGAAACGGACTGAGGCTCAGTGGCACTAAGAACCTTGGCCTCCCCTTACAAAATGAACAGTTCTTAGAAAGGCACAACACTGCAGCTTGTATCTGTCATTTTTATATATGCTATGAAGGAAAAGTCTATTCCCTTTACTCCAAAGAAGCAGTATGAGGGTGCTTCAAAAAACCCAGAGAAAGACAAGGCTCAGCCCTTATTATCTCAACTCTGAATCAGCTGCATTCTACCCTATTTCCCATAATAAGCTTTATAAAATGTTTACTATAGTACGTTAATGATGTGTATCTCCAGTCCTTTGCACAAACCATATACCCCTTAAACAATAACTGCAGTTACACCATAAGAAGGCAAAAACTGATGAAATCCAAAGAAAATGTATTACAAGAATAAATGCACTAAAGTTTGTTGAGTGAAAAAATTTCAGAGAATATATAGCATCACCATTATATACATTTTGTGATCTTTTTTGTAAAAGTCTCATGTTTAAGGATCTTATACTCACAGAATAAAATATTGATCAAGTGAACTATGAAGTGGCTAGATAGCTAATGTGTTTGCCTCCAAGTATGATAACTTTGGTTTGATCCCCAAAAGACATGGAGAAGAGGGAGAACCAATTCCTGTACGCTGTCCTTTCACTTTCACAGGAGCACTGGCAAACACAGACAGACAGACAGACAGACAGACAGACACACACACACACATACACACGCACACGCACATGCATACAGAGTGTGGGGTAGGGAGTAAAAATGTAATAATGTTTTATAAAACTGACGACTGACTAAGAACAAGATAAAAATAAATCTCAATTCTCTCATTATCAGGTCCAATGTATGTCATATTCTCTATACTGGAAGACTTAAATAACATATTTGACATCAGTGGGAGGCAAGGCACTTGGTCCTGTGGAGGTTGGATGGCCCAGAGAAGAGGGATACTAGAGGGGTAAGGTAGGGTGTAGCAAGCTCTTAGAAGCAAAGGGGAGAAGGATGGAATGGGGGTTCATGGAAGGGAGAACAGGAAGAGGGATATTTGAAATGTAAATAAATAAGATGATTAAATTTTTTAAAAGTATAGAAAAACATTTTTAAATATCATGGAATTTAATCAGTGATGTAGAATTTTTACAAAGCCAATTTTTATAATGAGTTTAAGGACTTCTTAAATATGCGGGTCTCTTTAGCAGAGGCGAATGGTCAGACCAAAGCTAGATAGCCATCTGTGAAACAGGATTTTGAACTGAATGACCTTTAAGATTCTTTCCAACCCAGAGACTCCATGACTCTGTGTTGATAATGACTGTGTTTCAGGCAGTTGCCAAGTAACATGTCTATTGTTTTTCCTGCCTGTCATATACAGCAATGGCAATAACTATCATTTTTCTCAAATGCCATGACAAATTTTTATCATAATGTCAAATTGGCAATTAGCATCCCCCAATATTTTCTCTTTTTGTAATATGCGCAACCATCATGAAGATGCTCACAATTTTAAAGGTATGTAAATAAAATTCACTTGATACATAGAAAAAAAAA
This sequence comes from Apodemus sylvaticus, assembly GCF_947179515.1. Classification (NCBI taxonomy): domain Eukaryota; kingdom Metazoa; phylum Chordata; class Mammalia; order Rodentia; family Muridae; genus Apodemus; species Apodemus sylvaticus. Next base: position 38,620,040 of record NC_067473.1, on the reverse strand, counting down.
GTCAATGCCTTTTGCCTTTTCTCCCTTCCAGTTTCAACAATAATCCAATACCCTCTTTGATCTACTACTGCCTACACCAATTAATAAAATGACTTTTTCATCTATCTGTCCCTTCCTGTGAGCATTTATTGACACTGTATGCAGGTCAGTCTTCCAAGGTGAAAAAATGCATGATGGGCTTAGAATCACTGTGGTTGTGCAGAAGGTAAGGTGCAAGAAAGACACTATATAGTTACTAAAATTCATCATATCATTTATAACTACCTGAAAGATATCTCTCTGAATTTCTTTCTCAAATCAATGAAATAGTTAATAAGTCTAAGATGAACAAGATTTGTACACCCTGACTATCTGGCTACTTCCGACTGTCCACAGCAGCTGACTATGATTTGCCTCATGCTTTAGCAGAAGTATGATTTTATCAGCTGCAGATAGTTTCTGCAAGTGTGATGTTTGGAATTCTGAGAACTTTTCAGAGGATATATAAGGACTACAGCCCTAACAGAAGGGGCTGGTTGGCTAGCAAATAGTGATGTTTGCTGCAGTTTCTTCTGGTTTGTCAAGTAGTCATGAGAAAAGAGATGAGAAGAAATTAAATATCCTGACAGAGAAGATGAGGAAGCAATCTAAGAGTTTGGTTGCCCCATTCCTCCTCTAGTTTTTTTTTTTCTCTCTTACCCCGTGTTAGGAGTTTGGGACAGTGGAAGAAGAAGGCAGAGAAGGGTGAAGTAAAGGGAACCCACAAAGTACCAAAAACCTATTACAATACTTTAGTAGTATAAAATATTTCATTGTTACCTTAAGACAGGGCTCCCCAAATTATATAATGCTGGAACACTTTCATTCAGTTCCTCATGCTATGATGAGTGTCAACCATAAAATTATTTCACTGCTACTTCATAATGGTAATTTTACTACTGCTATGAGTCATAATCTAAATATGTGATATGCTGGATATCTGATAGGCAACCCCACAGGGGCCATGACCCACAGTTTTAGAACTGTTAAAAACTCAAGCCTCTTATATCAAAAAGTTTTTGAAAGCAAACACTGCAAATATTACTTGCACATACTCCCAATAGTTCTTTCAAGTTAACAGAATTCCTTGAATAAGAAAGTTTTTAGAAAGTGAAAATTGCTAAAAGTTTACTACTTGATAACTGATGTGATGTTTCTATGCACTCCAAATTTCCTATGATATTAGTAAATGTTCTATATTACTTATTTTTATGTATTTTAAATTTCAAATTCAAATGCAATGTGAAAGGGTAATCATTTTAACCTTTTGTGATAAAATTATATATGGCAAAAACTATTAAAATATATGTAAATATTTCAATTCTTAAAATGATAAACTTCAGAACACTATTTGTTAGCATAAAATTCAAGGTCTAACAGAAAGGTTTATTTAAAATTTTAAAGCAGTAGGATATTTCACATGCATACTTTATACTAACCTTTATGTTATTACAATAGTAAAAATTAAATGTCATAGTTTTAAAAAACAATTTTATTTCACCCCTTTGGGGAGGCAATTTAAAATTCAGATAGACCTCTTGTGAAGTCTGGTGAAAGATTCAAATCATGGCAATAAAGCAGCCATCAATAGAAATGCAAGAGTGAACCAATCATCAATTGAAAAGCAAGTGTGAACCAACCATCAATAGAAATGCAAGTGTGAACCAACCATCAATAGATATGCAAGTGTGAACCAACCATCAATAGAAATGCAAATGTGAGCATTTCAAAGTGTTTTAAGATGTTAAAAATAGAATTTCATTCATTTCTTGGCCATTTAATCATTCTTTCAGTTTAAGAGCTCTGTTATGTTACACTCAGAGTAAATTTGAATTTTCAGGTACAATTTGTAGATTCTTCTTGATGACACTTCCTCTGTAAAAATACTGTGCAATATAAATCTCCAACGTGAGGGTGTGGAGAAAGAGGAACACTCCTCCACTGCTGGTGGGGTTGCAAATTGGTACAACCACTCTGGAAATCAGTCTGGCGGTTCCTCAGAAAACTGGGCACCTCACTTCCAGAAGATCCTGCTATACCACTCCAGGGCATATACCCAGAGGATTCCCCACCATGCAATAAGGATACATGCTCTACTATGTTCATAGCAGCCCTATTTATAATTACCAGATGCTGGAAAGAACCCAGGTATCCCTCAACAGAAGAGTGGATGCAAAAAATGTGGTATATCTACACAATGGAGTACTATTCAGCCATTAGAAACAACGAATTCATGAAATTCTTAGGCAAATGGATGGAGCTAGAGAACATCATACTAAGTGAGGTAACCCAGACTCAAAAGGTAAATCATGGTATGCACTCACTAATAAGTGGATATTAACCTAGAAAACTGGAATACCCAAAACATAATCCACACATCAAATGAGGTACAAGAAGAAAGGAGGAGTGGCCCCTTGTTCTGGAAAGACTCAGTGAAGCAGTATTCGGCAAAACCAGAACGGGGAAGTGGGAAGGGGTGGGTAGGAGGACAGGGGAAGAGAAAGGGGCTTATGGGACTTTCAGGGAGTGGGGGGCTAGAAAAGGGGAAATCATTTGAAATGTAAATAAAAAATTATATCGAATAAAAAAATAAATCTCCAACGTTGGGAATATTTATAAATACACACATTTTATTTTCAAAGAGAAAATCTGAATAAGCAACCTCAGATGGGGCAGAATTGTAATGTCTGGAAAAGAGTTTTCATTGGTATTGTAACAAAATTAAGCCTGTAATTATGGAATTCTACTTTTACAAAAAAGAGATTATATTACCTTCTAATATCATAAAATACTTTCTATATTAGTTATATTAATAGACTACAACATCTGAGATGTACAATATGCTGAAATTTAAACACTTAAGGATGAAGGGAAATGGTGCTTATGTTAATGCTTCATAAAGAAAAACATTGTCCAAGTCCCTTTGCAACTACTGTTTAAAAACAGAAAAGGAAAATAAGCTGAAACACAGTCCCATATGCAAGTGAATCAAAGGCTTACTGCACTGTTTGCTTAAATTGGCCCATTCTAGGAATAGTGAAAAAACTGAGTAAAACAGTTGTTGATGTCATACTCTAACATAGTTTAGTTCTGTGAGCGATGAAAAACATTCCCATCATCTCTCTACAACACAACTGCAGCTACTTACTTGCCCAATGTCCCTGGCCCTTACCTTTGGGCACATGGTAGGGTCAGAACTCTCTCCTCTTGAAATCACAGGAGGCGATTTGAAATTTTTTACTAGTGGAATGAGAACAGCATATTCTAGTGCCAGTAAGTGAGTCACTGTACTCTCTGCTGGAGCATCAAGTTACAGTAAATGTTCTCACAGTCTACTATCTCACAGACTGCCATCAACAGAAAAGCTTAACCATCTGAACAGGACACACAGCCTACTCCAAAGATAAACTATTGTTGAAACAAACCAAAATACTTTGACCAATACGCATGTGATGGTTACCTTTGATCGGCAACCTGACAAGTATCAGTAACCGTCTATGAAGACCCTATTACTGCACACAGGAAGGCACATACACGTTAGTTAGCTCCTAGGTGTGCCATAGCTAGACTACTAACAGATCAATTTTAGTGGGAAGATCTTCTCTCAATGAGGGCAGCTTTGTTACCAAATGGTATAAAAAGGAGAATCATCACTGAATAAGCATTGTTGACTCCTCATGATTGATGACGTTATGTGTACAGCTTTATCGAGGTCCTGATGTCTGGCCTTCCCGAACTGACTGGAACCTTAAACTCGGAGCCCAATAAACTTTGGTTGAAGTTGCTTTTGTAGGGTATTTTATTACAGCATCTGATTTAAGATGTTTATTAGTGATATTTAAACTTTTCTCTTTCAATGCTTGCAGAAGTTAAGTTTTTATATTATGACCAAAAAACTAAAAAAAAAAGAAAATCAGCTTCTGGTTTTGTTGATTCTATGTATTTTTCTCTTCTACAAGAGAACAACAAAATAGATAAATCCCTAGCCAGTTTAACTAAAGGGAGGAGGGGCAGTATCCAAAGTAAGAAAATCAGAAATGAAAAAGGAGACATAACAACAGTTATGGAAAAAATTCAAAAACTCATCAGATCCTACTATAAAAGGCTACACTCAACAAAACTGGAAAATCTAGATGAATGGTTTTCTAGATAGATACCACATACCAAACTTAAATCAAGAGCAGATAAACTGTATAAACAGGCCCATATCTCAAAAGGATATAGAAGAAATCATTAGAAACTTCCCAAGCAAAAACAAAAAACAAACAACAACAACAAACAGCCCAGGGCCAGATGAATTTAGTGTAAAATTATACCAGACCTTCAAAGCAGACCTGATACCAATATTTCTCAAACTATTCCATAAAATAGAAACAGAGGGAACACTATCTAAGTTGTTCAATGAAGACACACAATTACTCTAATAATTAAACCACACAAGGACGAAACAAAAAAAGAAAACTTCAGACCAATCTTGCTTATAAATATCAATGCAAAAATACTCAATAAAATTATTGCAAACTGAATCCAAGAACACATCACAACCATCATTCACCACGATCAAGTAGGATTCATCCCAGGGATGATAGGTTGGTTAAATATACCAACCTTTAAATCCATTAATGTAACCTACTATATAAATAAACTCAAAGAAAAAAATCACATGGTCATCTTCTTAGGTGCAGAAAAAGCATTTACAAAATACAACAACCCTTCATGTTAAAAGTATTGGAGAGGTTAGGAACTCAAGGCCTATTCCTAAACATATTAAAAGGAATTTATGGAAAACTATCAGCCAATATCAAATTAAATGGAGAGATACTTGAAGTAATCCTAATAAAATTGAAGACAAGACAAGGATGCCCACCATCCCCATATCTATTCAATATAATACTTGAAGTGCTAGCTAGAATAATTAGACAACAAAAAGAGATCAAGGGGATACAAACTGGCAAAGAAGAAATAAAGGCACATGATATGATAATATATATAAAATTTGACCAGAGAACATCTATAGCTGATAAACAACTTCAGCAAAGTGGCCAGATATAAAATTAACTCAAATAAATAAGTAGCCTTCCTTTATACAAATGATAAACAGGCTGAGAAACAAATTAGGGGGAAAAACTCCCTTCAAAATAGCCACAAATAGTATAAAATATTCTGGGGAAACTCTAACCAAACAAGTGAAAGACCTGTATGACAATAACTTCAAGTCTCTCAAGAAAGAAACTGAAGAAGATTTCTGAAAATGGAGAGATCCTACATGCTCATGGATTGGCAGAATTAACATAGGAAAAATGACCATCTTACCAAAAGCAATCTACAAATTCAATGCAATCGCCATTAAAATCCCAACACAATTCTTCAAAGACATGGAAAGAGCATTTTTCAAATTCATCTAGAATGGCAAAAAAACCCAGAATAGCAAAAACAATTCTTAACAATAAAATAATGGCTCTGGGAGTCACTACCCCTGACCTCAAACTTTACTACAGAGCAATAATGATAAAAAACTGTGTGGTATTGGTACAGAGATAGACATGTTTATCAATGAAATGGAACTGAAGACCCAGAAATAAAACCACACTCATGGATGCATGATCTTTGACAAAGATACCAAAAATATACAATGGAAAAAAGAAAATATCTTCAATAAATAGTGGTGGTCTAGTTGGTTGTCAGTATATAGAAAAATGAAAATAGACCTATATTTGTCACTTTGTACAAAGCTCAAGTCCAAATAGATCAAGGACCTCAACATAAAACCAGATACACTGAATCTAATAGAAGAGAAATTGTCAAAAAGCCTTGGTATAGAAGGAATATTCCTAAACAGAACTTCAATGGCTCATGCTCTAAGATCAAGAATTGATAAATAGGACCTCATGAAACTGGAAAGCTTCTGTAAGGCAAAGGACATAGTCAGTAAGGCAAATCGGCAACCTACAGATTGGGGAAAAAACTCACTAGCCCCACATCTTATAGAGAGCTAATATCCAAAATATGTAAAGAACTCAAGAAGCTAAACACCAAAACAACAAACAACCCAATCAAAAAATGTGGTATAAGACTAAATAGAATTCACAACAGAGGAACCTCAAATAGCTGAGAAGTACCTACAGTTCAAAGAGCTTAATGATTAGGGAAATGCAAATCAAAACAACTCTGAGATTCCACCTTACACCAATCAGAATGGCTAAGATCACAACCTCAGGTGACAACACATGTTGGTGAGGATGTGGAGAAAGAACACTTTTCCATTCCTGGTGAGATTGCAAACTGGTGCAACTACTCTAAAAATCAATCTGGATGTTCCCCAACAAACCAGAAATATATCTACCAGAAGACCCAGCAATACTACTCTTGAGAATATACCCAAAAGATGTCCCACCATGCCACAGGGCCACATGTTCCACTATGTACATTGCTGCCTTATTTGTGATAGCTAGAAGCTGTAAACAACCCAGATGGCCCATGGCAGAAGAATGGATACAGAAAATACGGTTCATTTACACAATGGAATACTACTCAGCTATTAAGAATAAGGACATCCCGAGTTTTGCACTCAAATGGATGGAACTAGAAAATATCATCCTGAGTCAAGTGACTCAGATGCAAAAAGACATGCATGGTATGTACTCACTAATAAATGGATATTCACCAAAAATAAAAATAAAAAATAAGAAAGAAACAAAGAAACAAGGAGAAAGAAAAGTATACAATACCCAAGATATAGTTGACAGAAATAAAAAAGGCCAACAAGATGAGGGCCCAAGTGAGGACTTCTCAGTCCCACTTGGGAGGAAGAAGAAGGCAATCACAGGTGGGGAGAGAGTGAGGGACCTGGATGGGAAAGTTGAAGGGGTAGAGGGGGGAGGGGACGGTAATAGGGGAATTCTATCTGGTATTGTGTAAGGGAAAAGGACTGAAGCCCGAGGACTAGCAGGAAAAATGGAAATAGGCAACCTCAGGAGGTAGGAGGTCGGGGGCACCCTCCAGAATGCACCAGACACCTGGGAGGTGAAAAACTCTCAGGAATCTCAAGACTTAGATGAAATACCTGACAGTAGAGAGAAGGAACTTATAGAGCCCACTACCAGCAGGAAGGCAGGACATCAAATGAGGGAGGGGGGCATCCCACAGTAAAAACTCTGATCCATATTTGTTCTTGTCTTAAAGAACTGCAAGGATGGAAATGGAGAGGAGCCTGAGGAAAAGTTCCAGCGATAGGTCCAAAGTGGGATCCAACTCAAAGGGAGGTCCCAAGGCCCGACACTATTACTGAGGCTATAGAGAACTCACAACAAGAGACCTATCATGAGCACTCTCTGGAAGACCCAAGAAGCAGCTAAAAAGAGCTAGATGCAGATATTTGTACCCAACCAATGGACAGAAGCTGTTGACCCCTGTTGTTGAATTAGTGAAGACTGAAAGAAACTGAGGGCAACCATGTAAGAGGACCAGCAGTCTCCATTAACCTGAACCCCTGATATCTCTGGACCACCAACCAGGCAGCATACACCAGCTGATATGAGGCCCCAACACACATACAGCAGAGGACTGCTGGCACTAGGTTTAGTCAGAAAGAAGATATACCTAACCTTCAAAAGACTGGGAGTTTAGAGGTCTGGTTGAGTGGATGTGGGTTTCAGGGACACCCTCCTGAAGAAAGGGGAGTGGGGAAGAGGTATGGGATATGGAACAGTTAGAGGGTAGACAGGGAGTGGGGAATAAAATCTGGAGTGTTAAAAAATAAATACATACAAAATAAATAAATGAAAGACTGAATAAATAAATACATACATAAATCAGACCATTTTTAAGTTATTTTGTTTGTACATACAAATTTTATGGGCCAAAATTACACTCTTAATTAAGGTAGACAATATACAAACAAACAAAAGACATCACATTTGGTGAGCTAAGATACTTGGGCACTGGGGAAGACAGATGTTATAATATGAACATGCTGTACATGTAGTGCATTGGCCAATTTACCTGGCCACAAAAAGGCTTAACCTTTAGTGGCTATAATGAGAGAAGGCAAAGGCCACCATTTCCACCAAACCTGAAGTTCCTGTTTCTTATGTCAATATTTCATTGTGTTATATCATAAACAGATGAATCTTATTTGCATATTTTACATCTAAAAAGGATGTGGAATCTTAGATATACAACCGATATATAAGTAGGGTGAAAATTGCATTTAAACATTTTATTTTTTTACAGAAGAGAAAGGAACATTTCTCTTTTAGAAATCAAGGTGAAAACCAGAGAGAGATTTCCCATATGAGGTTGACAAATGTCACATGGAAAATGGTTGCAATCTATGGATATGTCTATAATTGTGTAAGGGAAACATATTTCTAAGATTTTTGTTCAATTTATCATTCCTTGGATTGTTTTATTTAGTGCTTTTAAATTTCAAAGATACTGTTTTATATGTACCCAGAATTTATATATTTTTCTACATAGTTCTCATACAAGCAAGTTAAATATACTTCCCTTGAGATGCTATATTAAAAAAAATAAGGGTGAAAGTAGCTGGGCATAAAGTAAACACATTCTCAAGTCTATATTGTTATTCTAGCAGAGAGAAAATATCACAGAACACCTGGAATAGCTAACAGCAAGGACAACCCCACCATAAACTTGATATTCTGGCTCCATATTAATTAAGGGTTGCCTTCCTCCCACTCAATTTATTCTTTACCTAAAATAATAGGTTTAGTTCTACATATAATGAAGATCAGACAGCAAAAATTAAAGTGAATTTATCACTTAAGTCATTTAATTCATCATAAGATTAAAAGAAATAAAATCTGATTCTAATGAAAACCAGCAAACTGCAATTTGGTAATGGTAAAGGAGGTTGAAATTGGTAAGAACTGAGAAATCTGGAAATGTGCCTCATGACTTAACATAGTTCTACCTATATAAGTACACTGTAATTTTGAAAATCCCATAGCAAGCACAGAGGCATAAAGCACAAGTTCTGTGACTAATGGTTTTAATTACAATAAGAAAGGAAAGCTTCCAAGTATCCTATGGCAGGCCAACAATGACCGTGCAAGACACCAAAGGCTAATTTATTTAAGAGCCAGTGCAAGGAATGGGTTTCCTCTTTTGATGCTGTTGATTCCAGAGACCCTATCCCTGCCCATTAGACACTCTTGCCATTCTTCTTGGTTACTCTCCAGAACTTAACTTTAGGACTGTATTGCTGAACAAAACCACACAGACCACGGAAAATTAAAACCGGTGCAGACTCTGAAGCTTCAGCACCCCCCGCCCCCCCGGCTGGTTTTCCCAGGGTTGGTAGATGCTATGTAAGCTACCAGGGAAGGAAAGTAAGCATCAATAATACAAAGCTATGAACCCTGAAAGCTACAGTAATGACTGCCCTGGCAGAATATGCTCACTGGTGCAATTGTGCCGTGAATATTATGGGAATAAACAAGCATACTGTGAATGGACTTAATTCACACTACAGAAGATGAACCCCATCCATGGCTCTATCAGTCTAAGAACCTACAGATACATGGGTCATATGCTCTAGGGGAGAGCTTAGAGCTGTAAGCTCTGTCTGTCTCATGGGCAGATACTGCCTCATGGACATAATATTTGACTCTTCATAAATTTTGCTATACTCATAGATCAATGCACCTCTCCCATGTCATCTGAGAAGCTTCTATTTACAGAAGATGGTGTTTTATAGCAGGACCTGCAACTAAAAAGTCCCAACCATAAAAGGAACATATACCCTACCATTAAAGCTCAGTGGTCATTGAAGAACAGCATATAGAAAGAAAATAAAAGAGTCGGTAGATGACTACCAGTAATAATTATGTAATGGACACAGCAAGAAAGCTACATATATGAACTCACAGGGGTGGGACAAAGATGTAGAAACCTGAGCAAGTCCAAGCCAGATCAAATCCCAAAAGGAGAAGAGAGTTGGGAACTCAATACAACCCCTAGCCACAGAGCTACTGATAATTTTTTGTTGACGGGAAAGGGAGTTTTTTTCTGAGAGTTTAGTTCATAATAATTTAACCACTCTGTATTAGGTGATCATGCGCCCTAAAATAATTGAGAAACATAAATTGGTCCTGAGGACTTTTTTAAATGACATAACACTGGGTAAGGAAGGCCAGTGGATATGAAAAGAGTAGGGAGATGAGAGTGACTATTATCAAAACATTTAAGAAAATGTCAAAAAATTAATAAAAATGCATAAAAAGGAAAGAAAACAACCTAATACTGTTCAGAAAAATAGTTACTGGCAGTGTATGTTTATACAGAATGTATCTCCATGTGGTGATCATTAAATTATATTTAAAATTTATTTGAACTAGAAAATGGTTATGATATATTAAACTAAAAGGCATAAAATTGTCTGCCTCAGAAAGTAGCCTTTCCAGAATAGTGCTATGAGAGAGAAACTGGAGCGAAGGCCTCAGCTAAACTGGTCAGAAACAAGAAAAAAATACAGAAGACAGACAGTCAGACAGACAGACAGACAGATAGGCAGATGGATATACAGATGGATGGATAGATAGATAGATAGATAGATAGATAGATAGATAGATAGATAGAAAGAAAAAAAGAAAGCTTAAAAGTTGAAGATCAGGATTGGACATGTAAGACATGGATAATGTTGTAAAGGTAATTCTTTCTCTAGTTTTAACTCTGTCATGAATTTTTCTTGGTGTGCGTGTTGTAAACAAATGCATAAAAATACATTTTATGGTGAAAGTCTAATGTGAAACTCCACAGCTTCTAACTATTCACAAAAACTACAAATAAATTCACCAAGAGGCACAGACTTTGGATCTGGATTATTTTACTGGATGATATTATTTTTTATTTGGAAGTTCTTTAGAATAAACTTTAAAATATGTTTTAAGGATGAATCTGTGAATGGTGCTGGAAAAAGAAGGTCTGTGAGGTTCACTTTCCAGCACCCCCATGGCAGCACCACAGCCATCTTCACCTTCAGCCCCAGGAGATCTGATGCCTTCTCTTAGTTTCTTTGGCTATGAGGCATATACTTGGGGAACAAAACACTTACACAAAATACATGAAACTCAAACGACTGGAATCTAAGAAGATCCATTTGGAAACATAATAATTATACTTCTATTCAAACAAATGACTGAAGTTCAGAGCGGTGCCATGTTGTGAAATACCCATCCTCACAGTTTGGTCCCCAACTCTCTGATTCTCTCCTGTAACCATTACAACCTCTTTGCTTCAGTACAGTTCTCAAAAGAAAATTTTGATCTTTTTCACTACTTATAAACACTATATACATCATTAATCACATATCCTCTTAAAAAGCTTACATACATGAAATCTCACATATATGTCTATATTCCTTGAGTTTTCTCCATAATTCTCATGTCTTATTTCTACCTCCTTAACTGGATCCTGTATATTTAATTATCCTCTCATTCTATTTCAGGCCTCAGTCTGTACACAACTCCTTCTGTAGTGTAGGTATTATAAAAATTTCTTTTTTTCTCTCTTTACATCACCTCTGTTTCAAACTCCAGATTCTTACTTAATATCTCTGGCTAATTTTGTGGATAAATCTCTTAGATATACCAAAATAAGGTATATTATTTCCCCCCCCCCCCAAAGAGTTTTATGATGTCAGGTCATATGTCCATATACCTTGCATCAACTGTAATTCCTCTCCTTGTTCTGGGTACCACATTAAATCTGTCAGGGAAACTCACAGGCTAAGCCTGCAAAATAGCTCTATGATTTGGTAATATTTCACTCTATTTGCTCCAAGTTCAAATTACTATTGTTTCGTATTTAGATTCTTGCAACAAATTCCTAACAAATCATATCGTGCTTGCTCTACTGTCTTCATCCCTTCACGCCTGCTACCACCTCAACAGCAATCCCAACAGAAGAGTTAACAGATGCTATAGTTTGGATACAGTTCCCTTAAAGTTTGTGTGTTAAAACATTTGTCTCTGGCCCATGGCAGTATTGGTATATAAGGGTAGCTTTAAGACGCAGGGGCTAGTGAAGATTTTTACAACCTTAAAAGACATGTCCTAGAAGGGTATTGTGGCTTTATCCCCCTTCTTTCTTGGGTTATATTTCCTGGCCATGAAAGATTTTTTCCACTAGGATCCCATGCCATGACATAGTGTCCATGTCAAGGCAACAGCAGAATGACATCATTACAAGTAAAAACAAAAGTAACCCTTCGTTAGAAGTCGACTGTTTCAATCATCCCTTAAAAGATCAGAAAGCTGAGAGACGTGGTCATCATGTGTTGCTCTTCTTCTTGGAACTCCAACAATGTGCCATAAGCCATGTAGCCTGAAGGCTTAGAGAACTTACAGCATGACCCCATCTCCTACCACATTTTGCCCCCTTGGTTTGTTGTCATCATAATAGCCAGGTTGCCCTTGCTTAAAAACTGCCAAGGACACAACTGTTTTAAAACATGGCTGCTCCCTCATCCTTAGTATCTTTACATTTCAGAATTCACATATATTTCATCCCTTCTTTTAACAGGAGCTAAAATGGGATTGTGTTTCTTTTTTAAAACCTTGACATTGGACGGATATCATTTACATTGTGTGAAATGAGGAAGACCACAAAATGACAGTTTTAGAGAACATCAGTTGCTCACAAATTCAGTTTTGGTCATGTTCAAGAGGTCTCCAGAGAAAACTCTTCACCAATTCAGTGGCTATTTCCTCATCATGCTACATAACCACATTCCCTAACACACACACACACACACACACACACACACACACACACACAAATACTATTTTTCTTTATTTTTCTTCACATCCCTCAGATACATCTTACATTCTGCATCTTTAAAGGGTTGGATTATTATTGTAGTCTTTGAATCTGAATATAGTTACAAATGGGGTAAAAGATTAGCTGTTCTTTCTTTTCTGCTATATCTGCAGTGCCTGAAAAGAACCAAGTAGATGAACGATTAAATTAAAGGACATTTTCAAAATTTTAGGTTTTGTGATTAAGTGGATGATAATTATTTAGTGATGATGATGATGTCAAGATAAAGTCTGAAAAAAATATAAAGAATTTACCATTATTTAGCTTACACAAAAATGAGGTAAAGTACATGCTACTATACACAAATACAGTTTTACTTACTTAATTTCAAGAAATAGCTTTGATAAAGATCATTATAATTTTACTAATTTATAATTTAGTATTGAATTTACAATCTGTTAAAATGCTGGAAACCATTTTTTTGCCTTTGCTGTAAAGATATATGTTCAAGGATAAAAAAAACTAACAAAGAATATAAATTTTATTTTTGAAGCTGAAGAGCTTATTTTACATTTGTGAATAATATAAAAGCATTTAATATATCTTTTCCCTCAAAAGGCTTCATTTCTCCCATATTTGATACTGCTGGCGTGTGATCATGGAAACAATTGACAGGAAGAAATGATTACAAATTCCTGTGTGAATAATTGGCACAAATGCTCCCAACTTTCCCATGAAATTCATAGAGCTCGGAAGGATAAAATTTCACAGTTCCAATAGCTGAAAACTGTACACACATATTTATTTTAAAATGTAAGAATAGATCGGTCTTCAACATCAGGTAACCTAAATTTAAGTATAAAGGAGGGCCTGCAGAGGTGGCTGAGTGTTGAATGCTCTTGCTGTGTAAGTGTAAAGACTAGACAGCTTGAATCCTTAGAATCCCCATAAAAGCCAGACATATAGTGCATATGTGTAGTTACAGAACTCCTACAGGGCAATGGAAAACTGAGGCAGGAAAGTCTCCAGAAGCCACCAGTAGGCTAGATCTTTTAAGAGCTAGCCTGGTATGTGGCATATGCCACAGAAAGAAGGGAATTCAAAGTAGAAAGGTGGGAAAGAAGGGGGAAGGGACATGTGACTGAAATTCTGTCTCAGACAACAAGAAATGCAAAAACCAAGACTGGAAGCTGCACCCTGACCTATACGCAATTGTTGCAACAGCACTAATGAAATTGTGTATTTACACACACACACACACACATGAGGGAGGGAGGGAGAAACAGAAATAGAGACGCAGAGGCACAGAAGAATAGAGACAGAGAGACAGACAGAGACATAGAAAATGAGGCCAGAAATATAGAGATTCTCTATATAGACCAGCAAGAGACCCTTAGTAATTTTTGTTTGAAGGTGCTATTATTTTTATCTCTATTTTGCACATGTCTTTTTATTCAGACATATTAACACACTACTACAGTAGTTCCAATATTTTGGGGAAATGAACAGAGTAAGAAAGGCATTAACACTGTCCTAAGAACCTTCTGAAAAGATGTCACTTAAATATTATTTTCAAAGTGAACATCTGTGCACACACATGAATATGTGCACACAAGGGAAACTTGAAGAGATATAGTTAAAGGAATTTCTATTTTTAAATGGTCAAAATCACGATCCCCTTGATTTTATACTTGGTCTTAATAAACTGTTATTTGTGGAGTACTGAAACAAATGAACTCTTCATTACTGATGGGGATAATTAGAGTAAAAGAATTTCAGACTCAAAGACTCAAAATTTTAATGCAGTCTTTTATCAAAGCAGTCACTCCGCTTCGTCTTGACAGTTAGCAGCATATGATCTGGTAAACAAATACTTTCACACGGAACAAAAGTGCTATTAAAGGCCAAAACTGTCAACACAAATTCCATTCTTACAAGTGAAAAAAATACATAAACTGTTGATCACCTCTGGTTGTCTTAACTAGCATGGAGGTTGTCATGGAAACATTTCTGCGAAGTTCACAGTGATGAAACACAAACACTTCCAGTCTAATTGCTATTAGGTTTAGCATACCAGAGTTTATTTATGCTCAGTGTGCACTGTGATAAAATGTAGCAGAAATAAAACTTATAATAATCCAACATAACAAAGCCAACATTCCCCTTTTGAAAAGTAAATGAAAATGAAACACAATAGCAGGTTTTTTTCAAAATCTCATAATGCCCCAATATTCTCAAATACCTATTCTGATACTTTTGTATCCATAGTGCATGCCTGAGTTCTGAAATGATTTTTGTACATTCACTTCCATGTGATTAAAAAAAATCCCCACTTTATCCATTAAACACAAGAAACAAAAATATTAAAATTCAAATCTAAGCAGAAGATGAGACTCTTTTATTCTGTTCTTCCGGACGTTTTATCAGCTATCAACAATTATCAAAGAATTTCATGCCATTCTATGAAAATAAAATGTGGACAGTTTGTCCGAAATCTTCTGTTTTCTCAGTGACAGGGGACCTTAAAACCTATTCTGAAGAAAAACAAACATTGCTGACACATGTACAAAATATGCTTGTGGAATCCCAGAAAATAAGCATTTTACTCCACATTTTGATAGAAAATATATCCTTCTAGTCTATATAAAATTTTTATCTTTAAGATTGATTTCCAATATATTATTACTTTAAGTACATGGATGTTTTGCCTACACGCATGCCTGTGAAACATAATATGAAATGTTCTCAGAGGCCAGAATCCTGTTTCAGATCCTCTGGAACTAGGAGTTATGGATGTTTCTGAATTGTTATGTGCAATCATGGAATTGTTTCTGGTTCTTCCCGAACAGTCAAGTGTTCTTAACCATGGAGCCTTCTCTTTCCAGCCTCCTATTACAAAATTTTAATGTTGACTAATATATCTGATCTTTTCCCTTAATTTTCTTTTACTACATGCCAATTAAACATAATTCAAGACTAGAAAATATTGAGACTTTTTATTATTATTGAGGCTGGCAGAATAGTTTGGAGGTTAAAGTGGCAGGCATGTGACAAGTTGCGCTCATCCCTCAGATGCTGCACTGGCAGAAGGAGAAGCCGACCTTCGCGGATACGTCTCTGTCCTCCATGTACATGCTATATGCACAATGAATAAAATTTTTGTATAAGAATTATGAACCATCTAACATGTTCTCACGAGTGTGATAACTACTAAGTAGAAAAAGAAGAACATCCGAGCTTCTCTGTGGTCAAGCTCAAATTCTAGATGATAAAAGAAAAGCAATGCTTTAAAGAAATTATTAAAAGTCACAGAACAAAGTGCAGGTATGATTGAATTAGGAAATTCAGCCTGATGAATACTGGTACTCCACAATAAAAAAGGAAGAGATGGGTCTTTTCCAAAAATTTACAGGAAAAGCAATGTGACATAATTTTGGTGCTATTTCAAACTAAAGGATTCATGTTTGAAATAGGCTCACAAACACAAATCTCTGAGTACTAAAATGCAATTTTGTCATATTTTCCTAAAATCACTTTTTTTTAAATCTTAAGCTACTAGCTAGTCAAAATAAGACACAGCATATGCCACTGACTCAGGGTTGAACAGATGCTAACTCACTCTCTGTGATATCACCACCATATCCAGTAGCCAGTGTGTGTGATTGGCGAGGTGCACAGAGAACTCTATATGCATTGTATATGCAAGTTCTCATAAGCAGCAAGCTACAGAAACTACACAAAAATATTAAACTTTCTTCACTAATTCTCAAATATAGGGCTTTCTGCTAAAATCCTTAAATCATATACTGTGATTTTCCCTAAATATTTGTGTCAACTTTAAGAAGCTTTTTTTCCCTCCCCTATAAGGCTTAGTTTAAAATTCTAAGAGGAGTCTGAGGGCTCATCCCCTGCTTGTTCTCTGATTCTAATACTGTGAATCGTTCTTTCTTCTCTCATTCCAGAAAGAAAAAACCAATACTACTGATGTCCTCGATGTAATCCAGTAAAAAAGATGGCATTCTGGCAGCCAGAGTTCCACGGTATGGTATTTACAACAAAAGAGGCACAAAGGAGGCTTGTTTGAGACCTAACTAAACATTCAGAGGATATGAGGGAACATAGGAGGAAAGAGACTGCAAAGGAAGAAGATGTATGTGAGAATATGTTCGGAATGCCAAAGTGTGTTGAAAATATGTTGCTGGATTTGGGTGTTAAAAATCCTGTGTGTCCTCAGAGTGCTTTTAACTTGGTTCTCATCATCAATAGGAATTTATTACATTTTTTAAAAAAATATGTTTATGTGTTTTTATGTGTTTTTTGCACTCAGTGCAGTTGCTCACAGAAGCTGGGGATATCTGATTTGCTAGACCTGGGGATACTGCCCATTATTAGCCACCTGGCTTGGGTGCCGGGAACAAGACTCAGGTCTTCACAGTAGCACTGTGGGCTTTCCACTGCTGTGCTCTCCGAGCCCTGCTGAGCATCTATTTAAATCATAATTGTTTAAAGTATTACCAAAAAAAATTTACATAGTCATGTTCAAACAAATTAAAATAGACATGCACAAGTCTTCTGGATGTAAGAAATGAAATATATTTAACCATAAAATTTTAAATATTTTTAAAGTGTTTCATACATGAATATTGTGTCTGAACCACCTCCAGTCTCCCACTCCCCTTTCTAACTCATCCTGTGTCTCCCACTATTCCTTGTCAAATTCAAGAGTTTTCTTAATTATTACTGTTACACATGCACATGCACGCACGTGCATGCACACACACACACACACCTGAGGTCATTTAGTGTTGCTGACATATACACATTTGGAATAGTCTCTTGGGACTAGATAGCATATCTGGGGTTCCTTTTTTTATTTTCAGAGAAAACAGATTCTCCTCCTAGTGACCTTGATTTTCTGTGGATTTTCATCTAAGGGACCTAGTGGAATTTCCTCTACACAGGCTGGCATGACAACTCATGTTTCCTTTATGCCATTATGCGATTCTTCTTTAAGCAATTATATTTTTGAGAGTTGATGGGTAAAACTTTCCTGTTGTGTCTAGAAGATGCTATATGAAAGCATGGTTCCTTGTTCTCTGCCCTTTATGGTATTTCTACCTATCTCTCGAGACCTTCCCAAAACCATATGTGCAGACGTTTTGATGCAGATATACTAATTGGTGCTCTGAACCCCACAGTCATTTTCCTCTGCATTTCTAACTAGTTGTGGATCTCTGTAAAAGCTAAATCTACATTTATCTGGCTGAGATGCTATACAAGTGACCCAGCTAAGCCAGGTAGGTTTGGGCTGTATAAATGGGCAGGGGACTGAGGCACTCAACAGACTTGAGTTGATGTGTGGACTGCAGGACCTGAGGTATTCCTGAGAGTACAGGACGGCAGAGTACAGTTCATGGTTGAGGGTCTCCATGAACTTCTTGAATTCAACATGTCGAACATTTGGAATCTAAAGTTGTGAAGGAGAAATAAATTTTTGTAACTAAGTAGAAAATATTTCTAAATAAATATCGCAATTGAATATTCATTTAAAATGATAAATGATATAAAATGCTAATAAGTAGAGAAAAGTTCTTAAAATGGAAAAATAAGTGAAATAAATGCCTTTATAATAGTAGTTGGTACTAGATTAAGAAGTGGAAATTTGAAGTATGTCTGGAATATGCTATAATTTATTTTATTTTATTTTATTTTATATTATTTTGGCTTTTTGGATTTAGGTTTTGTTTGTTTGTTTGTTTGTTTTGTTTGTTTGTTTTTTTTTGTTTTTTTTTGTTTTTTTTTTTTTTTTTTTGAGGCAGGGTTCTCTATAGATCCCTGGCTGTCCTGGAACTCACTCTGTAGACCAGGTTGGCCTCGAACTCAGAAATCCACCTGCCTCTGCCTCCCAGAGTTCTGGGATTACAGGTGTGCACTACGACCGCCCGGCTGGTATATGCTATATTAAACCGCATCTTTGTGCTAATATTGGATCATATTTTGCTCAGTTTATTAATAAAACTAACATGAGAGAAAAGCATGCATTAGAAACTAGAGAAAATCCTTCAGGCATGGCAGAACAGAAATGACTATAGCAATATTCTCATAGGTTAATAAGTTTAGAGAAGAATGAAAATAAGAGAGTTTAGACTGTGAGGTCTCTGTCACCAGTCAACACAATTTTATCATTCAAATATGAGGTAGATCCTGTGCACACCATGGGTAATACACATCTTCCATAGTTAAAAGTTTACTTTATTGTTATTGTGGTACTAACAAGGTATTTATTAAGAAATACATTCATGTTATTTCCCTATCAATGTTTTATTTACTTAGTGTTAGGCACACAAATATAGGAAATGCAATATAGCACATAAAAAATGGAATCCTCTGAGAAGGATGAAAAAAAAAAAAGGTAGGGGCTGGAGAAGTAGCTCAGTACTTGCTAATCTTCCAGAGGAGTAGATCTCAGTTCTCAGCATCCACATCAGTAGCTCACGATCCCCTGTAACTCCAGCTCCATTGGATTCCAACACTGTTGCTCACACAGTGGCACAGACACACACACAGACACACACACACACGCATGCATGCATGCACAGGAACTCGTACATACATATATGTGTGTATGTGTGTATGGATCTATCTATACACGTGTGTGTGTGTGTATATATATATATATATATATGAAATACTTTTATAATATTTTTAAAGAAGATGTGGTAGGGGAAACCAAGATAGTAAGTTCTTGTTTCATCATTTCCCCCTTTTTCGAGATTATAATATAGTTACAACACTTCTATCTTCTCTTTCTTCCCTCCAGATATAATTTATAGCCTCTTTTTATATTAATTGTTGTCAAATGCATAGAAGTATATGCATATACATATATATTCCTAAATATAACTTACTTGGTTTATATAATGTTACATATGTGTATGTTTCTAACATTGACATTTATTTGGTATTGGATAAGCAATTGCTGTGCTCTTTCCTGGGCAAATAAACAGTTAAGATATAATTACAAACAGTTGTATGACAATATGTAAAGTTTTCTTCTCATGGCTTCCTACACATTCCCAATAACTCTCCCTAAGTCTAAAGTCAACCACTTTAATATTACCATATCATCCATACAATCTCAAAATTAGGATATTTCCCTGCATAAATCAGAATATTAGGGAAAGGTCATTGGTTAATGATGAGATTGGTTTATTCATGACTAGAAACATGCATTAAGTAAATATATTTTTTTCATATTGAGGTTCTGTACTTTACATTTTCTTTTTATTGTAAAATTCCATGTCTATTTTTTTAACATATGTTCACTACAAGATATCAGATCACTATTAATACAGTTCAGCCATGACTTTCGAAACCACTATGTCAGAATAAAATCACAAAAGCCATCCTGGGGGAGATGATCCTTTAGACTTTATTGTCTCTTTTTGTTTTTTGTTTTTTTGTTACAGTTTTTGAAAATAAAGGTGATCCCACAATATATGTGATTGATTAGGTGGAGGAATGAACCCATCCCCATGGACACTTGTGTCTTGAAAAACTTGACCAGCCTCTGTGATAATCTACCAGACCCTCCTGTGCATGTTAAAGCATTGCTAGATTACTTATAATCCAGGATGTAAAGTAAATTCTATACATATAGTTGTTGTATTTGTTAGTATGGCGGAAGCTGACAAGGATAAATGTGCGCATGATTGCAATTACTGTGGGCTTGGTGGATTTCTTTGACATGAAGTATAAAATATCTGAGGCAAGGAGGCTGACTCCATTAAGTTGGTGTAACGTTATTCCCAACATGACTAGACAGTCCTACACTCACAGAAACACATCTGCACTTGATACATAGTATATACATGCTAGTGCACCTTTTATTGTTTATATAAATATGTCTGGAGGAGAGTTCATAATATTTGAAACTCAGGTCAAGTCCCATCATTACTCCATTTTTTAATCTGATATCCAAATTACAATAGACTTTTGTGTTTATATCTAGTTAACTAGGACTTAGTCTTTAGTGTGTTTATATTTTACATATCTATTTAAATACACACAGATGAAACACTAACACACTGTAATATAACTATTTATATTAATCAGATAAAAAGACATTCACTGCTAAAATCAAATGTCCATTTTATATATCTTCCCTCTTGTCAACAAATGAGTTTATCATGACATAAGAATCAGCATTCATCTCTATTGGCATATATATCTCTATGTTGTTTGTTTAAGGCTGAGAAAAGGGTGTTCGGGGCTCCTTGTAAAGTTGCAAAGTAGGAGAAGGCCAAGGGTAATAGGCCAGTTGGCCTGACTCATCAAACACTGAAAATCTACTCTAGGAGGCTTTCCCATTGACCTCTAATCTACATTTACCTTCCCATCTGCATGGAATTCAGACATCTGGAGAACTAGAATCCAGGGTATACAGAACTCTGACTCATCCTCTGTCATCAGTCACTGGCTGATCTTAGAAACTTCTAAGCTTGAAAGTCCAGATTTCTTTGCCATCACCAACATTTTGTACTCACGTAACACATAAAGAGGTAGTGCAAATACAAAAGAAAATCCATGCTGTTATTTATCCCCATTATTTAAAGGGATCAAGTAACATAATCTAGCCTTACCTTGTTGTTCTCCATATTGGTTGCAGGAGAAAACAGGCACGTGTTAAAATTAACAAGACATAATGCAACCATGGGTGACAGTAGTGATTCACATATTTAGGGTGCAAAAGTACATGGGCTAATTTCTAACAAAAAAAGACAATAATAAATTAAAATTTATTAATTGATTATAAAATTGTATGTAAATACAAAAGTCATTCCCTGTTATCCATTCATTTGATAAAGCTTTTATTAAATACTAAATATAAGGCAACATGTAAGATAGGGAAAAAAAATCCATAGATCTGCCCACTTACAGATGTATACAGTAAAATCTAGGTGTATCACTGAGTAGGAACATTAATGTTCATATTTTTGTTATCTCATCTTTAAAATAAGCAAAATAAGAGGTCTATAGAGTTCTGGTTATAAGTAATAAATTATTGTAATAATCAGCAGTGTATTTTCAAAGATTTATCTATTTTTATTTTATATAGGGCTGTTGTGCCTGCATGTATGTCTCTGTGTAATACACATGCAGAGTCTGTGGAGAGCAGACATGGGCTGTAGATTCCCCCTAACTGGAGTTAATATAGATGGCTGTTAGCCTCCACATAGGTGCTATGAATCAAACCAGGTCTCTAGGAGAACGACCTGTGCTCTCGCCTGCTGAGCGGTCTCTCTAATCAGTAATCACGGTATTTCGCAGACACTTAACACACCAGACCAAAATGAAAATGAGAGGGGAAGGAAAGAAAGTTTGGGAGAAAAGGAGTAGGTTGAGTAAGGGGTAGAGGAAACAATGGAAAAAGGAAAAATGAAGTAGAAAAATAATTATGTTATTTTGCAATTTCCTTCAACAATCCAACCATACAATTAAAACTGCCTCTTGATTGTACACCCAGACCTTGAAGAAATGTAGGGAAAGCCTAGGCTCTCCCCAAAACTGCCTCAGTATTTACTGGAAAGCAGATCTCTATCAATAAACTAAGTTCTTCTATAAAACAGATTAAAATCTTTCAGACTTTTGGAAACTCAGAGAAAGGTCAATAGAACCAAAATAACCAGTAAATATTTTAGATAGTACATGAAATTATGGGAATACTAGTTATCCACTCAAAATAAAAAAATAAAAAAAGAATTTAGATTTTCTTTTTGCTTTATGGAGATTTTGTTTTATTTTTATTAGATATTTTCTTTTGATATTTAGAGTTCAAATCTTATCCCCTTATGGAAAATTTATTACAACTCTCCAACCACGCATTGCTTTTTCTTTTCAACATCTTATTTTGCAGCTTCCTTCATCCTTATTGGTCAGATGCCAAAGAGCTGGGCATTGGCAGACCCATGCAAAAACTGGTAAAAGCCTTAAAGTTCGTCTCTTCTTCTGTGCTGACTCTTGGCTTTTTCCAAGAATGTGATACACATTCCGGATGGGTATCACAGGTCCTGTTTTCTCGGTGGCCAATTTAAGTTCTTCAGCAGAGCAGGTCTCCCTTCTTTGGAGCAAAAGGCATCCTGAGAAAAAGTATGAGCTTAGAGTGCTACTCCTTCAGGAGTTGCACATTGGCCAGTAGTGATTCAGTTGGATTTGTTTCGCCTCCTTGGGTCCACAGAGATGCTGAAATCCATTTCTTGTAGATACCAGCCACGCTGAAGCCCGTGTCTGCCCAGACCTTGGTATGGTATCTAACTGTAGGACACCTCACGATGGGCCGGTTGGGGCCACATGCAGGACAAGGGGCAATGCATTGCACTTTCGCCTGCCAGGACTTGCATCTGCGGATCTTGCTTGCCTGCTGGTTGAACCAAGTGTCCACTCCTTGCTGCCAATCCGTGTGGAAGTAGGCTACAGTATTTTGCCATTCTGGCTGGGTGCCATGGCTGCCTCCTGTACAGGAGAACAGCTGAGCGGAAAAGCAAGAATGTAGATTTTTAAACAAACAACTGTGGAATGATTTTTAAATAATTCTTGAAACTCGTGACTAAAATAATTATCACCATCTTTGGAAACTTTGTATATTTCTACTACCACTTTAAAAATCTAATCTGTTCATGGCAATAATTCAAGGGAGAACAATGTAGCCTTACCTTTCTGGGAGTATTAAATATCACAATTATATCTGAAAATTACTATGTTGACTGTGGTCACATGATGTTCTTGCACTTTGTACTTTTTTACAGGGAAATCTCACACTCCCTGTTGCCTGAACACAAACAGTGAGATTAAAATATAAGAGAAACACATAAAAGGAAAATCAAAATCAAATCCGTTTTTTGGGTTTTTTTTGTTTGTTTGTTTTGTTTTTTGACAAATTGGCTGCTAGGCATGCATGCTATTTTGTAAATCTTCCCATAATACCATGCAAAGAAGAACTTACTTTATCTTGCCATAAAGTTCATCAGTGTACGTGAGCTCCCCAAAAGCATGGGTTTTGCAATAACTTAATGTAATGTTAAAACAAGCTTAATAAGAAAATGCAGTGTGTGCTGTTAAACTTAAGTGGATTACTTTTGATGCTTTAAAAATATGCTTTCCAAACATACTCAAACTTTAAAAGAAGCATAAGACATTTGGCAAACTTTTTATTTCATGCTATGTATTTTGTTGGTGCACAAATCCAAGAAAAGTGACAAATTTTTTCATATGCCACTTTTAAGTGTAGAAATGTATAATATACAAGAGATCACTGGGAACTAGATCAGGTTAAAAGAAAAGTTTACTAATATATTATGAAATATCAGATCGTAAGGAAATTTCTAATTAAAATATAGTTAATTAAATAAGAGACTAACTTATAATAGCTTTTCTTTATTGAAACTTTCAATTTAATTTGCTTTAAATAGACATTTTTGTTTCCATGTAATATAAGTAGCTACCTTCTCAAGTAACAAAATCATAAAAATATCTTTCTTTAAAATAAATTTCTAGTGACATTTTGATTTTTTCCTATTGATAGCTATGCTGTATTCTTATACAATATTGATTATCAAAGTGAACGTAAATTAAGGATAAGTAAGTTCCTTTTCCCTACTGTCCAGGATTTCATCAAAGCTCCTCCCTTTGAGTCCTAAGAGTCTCTCACCTCCCAAGTCTCTGGTTCATTCAGTAGGGAGAGGGAACTTACAGAGCCCACCTCCAACAGGAAGGCAGGGCATCAAATGAGGGATAGGAAGACCATCCCACAGTCACAACTCTGACCCATAATTTTTCCTGTCTGAAAGAATTACAGGGTTGGAAATGAAGAAGAGCCCAAGGAAAAGAAGGTCTAGCTACAAGCCAAAAGTGGGATCCAGCTCAATGGGAGGCCCCAAGGCCTGACACTATTACTGAAGCTATGGCGCACTCACATAAAGGGGCCTAGCATAAATGCATTCCAGAAGATGCAACAACAGCTGAAAGAGTCAGATCCAGATATTTGCACCCAAGAATAGACAGAAGCAGCTGACTCCTGTGACTGAATTAGGGAAGGCTAAAAGAAACTGAGGAGAGGGTGACCCTGTAGGAGGACCAGCAGTCTTATTTAATATGGACCCCCGATACCTCTCAAACACTGAACCACCAAACAGGCAGCATACATCAGCTGATATGAGGCCTCCAACACACATTCAGTAGAGAACTGCAGAGTCTGTATTCATTCAGAGATGATGCACCTAACCCTCAAGAAACTGGATGCCCCAGGGCATTTAGAGTTCAGGTAGGGTTGGGGGGTGGGGACCTCAACATGGAGACAGAAGAGAGGGAAGGAGGTAGAGGATGTGAAACAGTGGAAGTGTGGAGAGAGGGGATAAAATATGGAGTTAAAAAAATAAATTTTAAAAAAAATTAAAAAGAATAGGTAAATAAAATTTTGAAAATACATTCAAAAATTTACAAGTCATAATTGTGTAAATTGTGCACTATTAAAGATGACGTGTAAACAATTTCTATATCCATGTATAATTTATGAACCCATGCTACACCTTAGAAATTCTCTGTATTCAAATGTTACCTGAATACAGCATCCAGAGGTCTCAGATCTCTGAAGCTTTCATCTGATCCATCAGCTTAGAAAATGTTTATAAAAAAAATTTAAAATGCAGTGTAAACATTTCAGCCCTGAACCTTCTTTCTAGGCCTTTGAAAGTTCACTTTCAAGTGCTGTGCCTGGGAATCCACTGAGAATATCTGTGGAAAGCCCCCAAAGATAGGTAAAACAGAATTTCTGACTCAGGAAATAAAGATCAGCTGAACAGGATTCCCACATGGCAATCCAGATCAATGGGAAAGCAAGATCAGGAATTTACAGTATCTATCCCACACAGTAGAGTGTGAAGGTTGTATTTCATTATTTCAGTTCTGGCAACAAAAATCCCAGTGGCAGACATGGGAGGGGGGGACTATAACACAGGTAATGAATACCTATACTTTAGGTGGAATTAATACTGTTATTTTTTTTAAACCACTGATACAGTAAATAAGTTTTCCACTAAACAATTACCCTATATTTAAAAAAAAAAAAGGTGGTTTAAAAAAATGGGAGATACTTAAACAAAATTATGACAGAAATTTCTAGCATCAATCTTAGGACAAGATTATAGGTTTTATTAAAAATTCATTTATCACATTTCCATATTTTGTTACAAAGAAGTCAGAACACACCAAATACCAAAAATCCAAAGAGATTACAAATGTTTGAATGCATAAACACAATTGCAATACTATCTGCTTTAATGAGCCAGTTAATACAACAAGTTCAAATTGTCGCTGAAAGACCCGTCTTTGAAGGACCACTGGTCAATATTTCAGTATACCCTGACAGAGGCATTCCCCATGTGTGATGAAGTTTTATTTTCTCCATGTATAACTATGTAACCTCAGTCTATTAGTTTTCTAACTGTTAAGAGAACATAAATTCCACATTGTCCATTAGTTAGTTTTAATATACTGTACACTGTGACACCTACAAACATCACATTAAACACTCAGCTTTATTACTCCAGTCTTTTTTTCTCTTTTCTTTTTTTTTTTCTTTTGGTATGATTTCTTTTGGTATGATCTACAGCACAATGCTATACATACACTGTAAACCTAAATCTGATATCCAGAACCTCTTTCCTCTTATTTTAAGTACACTCCAAAGTACAAAACACACGGTAGCTTATAATAATAGCAACTTACTTATCCTCGCACTGCTGGACTCTGGATTTCTGTGATTAGTATATAGAACAATAAAGATCTGGTAAGATCCCTTCCTGTTCATATCTTCACATGACAGAGAGATGGAATAGATTTTTGAGGGCTTTAAAAAGAATAAAGACAAAAATCCCATTCATGACTTTACTAGATGTCTAAAGCCCCTCTCAGGAATGCCATTATATTAGGGATTGTGGTTTCAACACAAGAATTTCAGAGGGAAATGGACATTGAGCCTTTACATCTGCTTCTCAGTTTCATCATACAAGGAGAAAAATAAATAAAACAAAAAACTAAACAACACCAAAAAACACCCCAAAACATACAAATGAACAAGCAACCCCTCACTCCTTACTTCTCTGTAGAATGTCAAGGGTATGTAAAATCTAGGGTCTTCTAGAATCCTTTATGTCTTCTTTTTACCGTTCAATGTGTCATCAAAATCTATTAAATTTATATAGTAGTTTAAGGTTCGACATTTTAAGTCAACTGGTAAAATTTAAACTCGCTTTTCCCTTATTAACTTTGAAGTTTTAAAAAATAAACTATGTTCCTTTTGACGTTGCTCATCTATAAGGTGGAAATAACAACAGAATACTTCTCTCTAGGATACTCTAAGGATTAAGATTAAGTTACTCCCAGCACATAAAACATTAGAGGAGCAATTAGATCAAAGCCATACAAAAAGGATGTTACCCATTCTCAGCATCACTAGTAATTTATTTTTAAGTGTGTCTATTTTATTTGTTATTATTTTATTTATTCACTTTTCAGCCCACTCACTGCCCCCTCTCAGTCACCCATGTACACATTTTCCCCCTCCCCCCTCCCCCGCTCCTCTGATTGGGTAGGCTCTCCCGGTATTCCCCACCATGGCTCATCAAGTGTCTGCAGAGTTAGGCACATCCTCTGTGCCTAACTGATCTTTAGGCACAGGACCCCAGTAGGGTCCTGACAAAGCATACCAGCTAGAGGGACACATACAGGCAGCAGCTTTTGGGATAGGCCCTGCTGCAGTTGTTCCAAACCCAGGAGAAGGTCAAGCTGCACATATGGTACATATGTGCTGGGAGGCCTAGATCCAGCCTGTATATGTTCTTTAGTAGTAGTAGTAGTAGTAGTAGTAGTAGTAGTAGTAGTAGTAGTAGTAAATATATTCTTTATTTACGTTTCAAATGATTTCCCCTTATCTGGTCCCCTTCCCAAAACTCCCATAAGCCATCCCCCCTCCCGCTGTTCCCCAATCAACCCTCTCCTGCTTCCCTGTCCTGGTATTCTCCTACACTGGGGCATTGGGCCTTCCCAGGACTAATGGCCTCGCCTCTCATTGATGTCCGACAAGGCCATCCTCTGCTACATATGCAGCTGGAGTCATGGGTGCCTCCATGTGTGCTCCTCTGTTGGTTGTTTAGTCCCTGGGAGCTCCGGAGGTGGGGTCAGGTTGGTTTATATTGTTGTTCCTCCTATGGGGCTGCAAACCCGAGTCCTTTCTCTAGCTCCTCCATTGGGGAGCCTGTGCTCAGTTCAGTGGTTGGATGAAAGCATCCCCCTCTGTATTTTCCAGACACTGGCAGAGCCTATCAGGGGACAGCTATATCAGGCTCCTTCCACAGCATACTTCTTGGCATCCACAATAGTGTCTGGGTTTGATAACTATATGTGGGATGTATCTCCAGGTGGGGCAGTGTCTGGATGGCCTTTCCTTCAGTCTCTGCTCTACACTTTGTCTCTGTATCTCCTCCCATGGGTGGTTTTGTTCCCTCTGACAGGAAGAATCAGAGTATCCACACTTTGGTCTTCCTTCTTCTTGAGCTTAATGTTTTCTGTGAGTTGTATCTTGGATACCCCGAGCTTCTGGGCTAATATCCACTGTGAGTGCATACCAGGTGTGTTCTTTAGTGATTGGGTTACGCATC
Organism: Apodemus sylvaticus; assembly: GCF_947179515.1. Classification (NCBI taxonomy): domain Eukaryota; kingdom Metazoa; phylum Chordata; class Mammalia; order Rodentia; family Muridae; genus Apodemus; species Apodemus sylvaticus. Next base: position 38,591,526 of record NC_067473.1, on the reverse strand, counting down.
TCCTACTTTCAAATGGTTCAATGAGTTATTATTGTCCTTGCAAATGTCTACATGTAATATCTGATCAGGGTATGTTAAAAGAGTGACTATCCAGTAAATCTCCCCAGTTACATTTATCTCCTTTATTCTTCTAACATGTGACACACAATTTGTCCATTTTTCCATATAGCATTTGAATTACAAAAACTCACATGTTTCTATTGATGCCTATCTTAGACATTACCATCACATATAGAGATTAGCTACATGAAATAGAAGCTTTTGGACATGTGTGTTTTACATAGAATTTCCCAAAAATTTCTTTAAGAGTAAAGATACAAATCAGTATTTGGAATACCCAAAATGCAATTCATAGACCACATGAAGTTCAAGAAGAAGGAAGACCAAAGTGTGGATACTTGGGTCCTTTTTAGAAGGGAAACAAAATACCCATGGGAGGAGATACAGAGACAAAGTGTGGAGTAGAAACTGAAGGAAAGGCCATCTAGAGTCTGCCCCATATGGGGGTTCATTCCATATACAGTTACCAAGCCCAGAGAAGAAGTACTTGCAAGGGAACATCAGGACAGGATAGCGGAGTGGGTGGGTTGGTGGGGGCACACACACATTGAAGCAGGGGGAGGGGGCATGGTAGAGGGAGGCCATGGTTTTCGGAGGGGAAACAAGGAAAGGGGATAACATCTGAAATGTTAGTAAAGAAAATATCTAATAAAAATAATTCAAATAATAAAAAAATAAAAGATGAACTAGAAAATAATGAAAACTACATAAAATATAAGTACAAAATAACAAAAAAAAAATCAGTGTTCTTCAAAGTCTGCATCACCTAGCAGCTTGTTAAAAATGTTCATTACCAGGCCTCAAGGAGACCACAACATTCTCATTTCCAAGGATGGGCACAAGAATATGCTTTACCATGGACTTTCTGGGTGTTCTTTGGCAAGCCAATGTTTGAAAATAACTAGTAGAGATGGTTTTCTAAACCACACTTTAGGACATACTAGAGTCAAAACTTACTATTAGTACATCGAGTGACTCATTGCTTATGACATTCAATAGTGGAAGAAATCCTTAATGCTATTAAAGATGAGTCCCAGTCATTTATATATTACAGATACATAACCCAGCCATTATACATTACAGACATTTTAGGACTATCAGAACTGTTTTGTAGAAACAAAGGCTCCAGTGGAAACACTGAAAACTAAGCGTGATGAGACAAAGAGAATTACTTAGCTCTGAGATTCTGGATCCCGCCCCTCCCTCCATCCTCACAGGCCCTTCTCATGTGTTAGCCACACAAATCTCCATGAGATTCTGCCATTGACCAAGAACTGATGAGACCAGCAAAAGATGGAATAAAATTTCTAAAACCACAGGTCAGCGATGTGCCCTTGATCATTTCCAGTTGAGTATTTCCAGGTTTGTCACAAACAGAAAGCTGAGTAGCAGAAGCACAGTGACTCCCAACAGATCGGATGGCAGCCTAATGATAAACCAAGCCTTGCTGTGGACTCTATGCACTTGCTTTGAGACTCTGTCCAGCTGAAGGTAACAGCATACCAATCATTTGCCACATACTCAACCCTAATTAGACTAGTCAGTAGATGACAGTGATGGTCTAAAGTTTGGTAAAGGATGCTAGATTAAAAACTGTTTGTATATACATATATAAACATACACTGGCACATATATGCATGTAATAATCATTAAAGGAAATGGAGATAATTCAGAGTTCTTTTGTGTGAAGGCACAGTTCCTCATATTTCTCCCATTCTTCTCTGAATCTTGGGCAAACTTCTATGTCCTGTGTGGAGGACTAACCCACACACCCATGTATCTTCCACACAGAAGATCAAATGGTATGTAGGACCTTAGGTCTTCAGCAACCAACCAAATTATATGACACATAGTCAGAAGTCTTAAACTTAAAATCAATAAATGTCATTTCGATAAATTAAAGGAAATTTATAGAAATTTGAAACATACAGGCTACATGAATTTGTATGAAACTTACAGAACTACAAATAACTTTACATTTATCAATATTAAATTTATTCTGGTGAATTTTAATCTATTCTAGCCTGTCAAGATCATTCAAAGCTTTATTATGACTTACTGAAGAAAAAGGTAGTAAAAAATATAGGCTAAAATATAACCAGTCATTGACTATACCTGTCTATTCTTAGCTCCATCACAATTTTTTTCTATAATTATTTTTTGAAAAAATATTAATAGGCTCCATTTTTAAAATCATTCTTTAATGGTAGCAAATTTTATCTAGAAAAATTATGAATAAGGAAAATATGACTGCCATAAATTCTCTATTAATTCATTTTTAATCCATAATAAAAGTTTTTAGAGAAGAATTTGTTCCTTTTGTCATTGTTACTAATAAATGTTTCAGAATAAGCAACTACAGTGGACCCAAGAAATAGTACATGAAGATAATGTAAGAATAGATATTAAGAGAGGCATTAAGTGTATTAGCCTAAATCCGTGTGTTGATATTCTATCTCCCCATTGTTATTGAATTAGGAAATGGGGGTTCTAGAAGGTGGTTTGGATTTGATAAGCCCATGAGTTCTTCTGAATTGCTTTTTGTATATAAAGATACAGGTAAGATCACACAAACCAGAAAACTTTCAAGACATAATCGTGCTCTCTGATCTTGCTCTGCCTTCAAATGGATGAGAAATAAATTCCTATGATGTAGACAACTTTTAGTGTATGGAAATTAGCTATAATAGACCATGTCAAAATTCTTGAGAATCAAATGCCCTGATTTTAACCTCAGTTAAACTAATGAATCTTGGTTGAAATAGATCACTAAGGCTTCTGATTCCATAACTGCAAAACTAGAAGTTAAGTAATAATATTTAGAAACCCTGTCAATTATTGCAATTGTTATGTAATTATAAAATATAGAACAGAAAGCATTTGTCCTAATTTGCTTCTATTGCTATGAAACAATATCATAACCAAAAACAACATGAGGAGGAAAGGGTTTATTTGACTTATAACTCCAGATCACAGCCCATCATGCAGCAATGTCAGGAAGACACCTCAGGTAGGACCTGAAGCAAACGCTATAGAGGACAGTTGCTTCTTGGCCTTTTCCCAAGGCTAACTCAACTTGTTTCTTTTACTCATGTCTATCTTCCTTGGAGTGGCACATTCTTTCCTGGAGAGGCACATCTGCCAGTAATCTTTGCTCCAGCACCAGACCAATACATAGCACAAGTTTACAAAGGCAGTTCCTCAACTGAGATTCCTTCTTCCCAGATGTGTCTAGGTTTGTGCCCAGTTAGCCACAAATACACACACACACACACACACACAAACACACACACAAACATACACACACACACACAGGTGTGCGCATATATACACACATTACAGGCTGACATAGCATAGACATTTGTGATAAATTATATAAGGCAATGAACCCAAAGTTTGTTGACCTAGAATAACATTTCTGTCTTAGAAATATAGCATTATTTTTAGCAGGTCACATCAGAGGATGAGTTATTTGGTTGTAGGCTCCTCCAGGTAGCTGTTTCAAAACAATCCATGTGTATATTATAAAGTTCCTTCAAAATTTGAAAATTGTAAAAGGATATGTCTTTTATGAAGCCATTCTCCCAAAGGGAGCATATGGCTTCAATCAGGCGATCTCAAAAAGATCTCTCAGCCTGTGACTTGAGATTTAAAATGTATTCTATATGGAGAAGTGTGAGTGTTGCTGAGAAAGGGGAGACAATTAGTCCTAGGCTTTCAGTGATAGATCTTTTGCAGAACAACCTTTTCCACACTTCTTGAATCAGCTCATATCCTGTTTCTTCTACCATAATTTTTAAGGGTAATTAACTGTACATTTTCATCTCATACACTCTTAATATCTCCTTAAATATTACACTTCCTATACAATCTTCATATTTTACTTTTTAAGTTTTGTATTGTCATCTAACTTTTGTCTCAACTTTCTGTAACTTTTGTGTTTATTGTGTTAATTGCTCTTATAGCTGTAGTTTTAAAGTACTTATTGCTATCATATTGAATATCATAAGCATCTGCTACCATTAAGCATGATTTCTAATTCCAACACTGATTTAATCTCTCTTCTGAAATTTACAGAACTACAAATTTTCATCTATTCTAACCTGTCAAGATTGTTCAAAGCTTTATTCTGACTTACTGAAGTAAAGGGGAATCAAAAACAGTCATTTCTCTCTCTATTTCCTTATGATTTTGGATGTTTTTCTACTTGTCTTCATTATGACTATTAAGAACATACTCAGAGGAGGCCTAAAAGAATGACATCATTGTCTATTATACTAAAGAAAAAGAAAGGATGACAATTTTCCTTCTTCAAACTATTTCTCAAGCTACTTTAGTGTCCATTTCAAGATAACTCATTTTTTGATTCATCCATTTGTTTCATAAACATGTATTTAATTCCTACCATATACAAATTGATAAGCTTGGTGTTTTGTCCCAACTCAAGGGAAAACATATCACTCCCTTTTGTGAGCTCTTATTTAGCTATAGCATGGAAGCAGACAAAATTTATCAATCACCATAATAAATGTGTGGCTGTGATCATTAAGTAGGACAGGACACACAGGTTATTAAAGCTTATAGTGTAGATGTGGCTTGGTTTGAAATGATATTCATGAGAAATCCATGTTTGAATGAAGATACAGTGGAAGAGTAAAGCAGACTGGAAAGACTGTATATTCTCCACAATGAATGGAGAAAAAGCTTGGTGTAGACTGTGAGTCTAAACAAAGGTCACTATTTGAGTAGATAAACACTGTAGCATTCTGAAGATGAAGAGAAAAAGAGAAGAAAAGGCAATGAATTGTACAACTTTGAGGGCCATGTGAAGAAATCTAGTTTTCATACCTAACCATGGAGTGAATGCAATTGCTCGCTGATGGCAGATAAAGACCGTTTTCTTTAATAGTATAACCCCTGAAAAGTTGAACACATTCCAGTGCTAAAGCACATTCCTGAGAGTATTCGGCCAGCACAAACTGGTCTTGAATATGTTTGTAACAAAAAGGAAACAGAGGGAAACAAAAATAAATGGGCAGAGATGGAAGGAAGAATACAAAGAGGAAAAAGTCGAGTCTAGTCTTGTATCTCCTAGAAACAACAGCCATTATGAGAAGGGTGACATGGAAATGAGTGTTGTATGACCATCACCCTAGCTGCAATGTTAGAGAACATCCTAGTAAGGCTTTAAGTGTGCTTGAGTCATTTGTTCTCACAGTGTAGCTGGGCATGTCTGATTCTAGTACGCACAGATACAGCAAACTCACAGGTGTATACAAACTGTACACATGCAAGTGCACACATGAACATGCACGTGTGCATACACCACACACACACACACACACACACACACACACACACGAGACAAAGCCACAGAGCAGCCATTGCTTGGAAAACTTGTATTTTAAGGGAACTACTTGAACAGGCCAAGCAAGAGCTTAGATGCTATGATCTGACTATGATCTTGAAGACAAGAGACAAGTAAATGGACTGAGGTAAATTTGAAAATGTTAATTTGAAAGTATTTGAAGATTAAGAAGAAAAAACAAACAACATGAATAATTAATTGTTCATTTTACAGATTAGCACATTTTCAATTGATTAAGAAATTTTTATCGACTATTCATTATTTCAATTTTTCCACGTTTGCAAACATTTCTTGCAGTTGCTCTGTTCATTCATTCAGTGATTCTGTAATGGTGCAAAAGGTTAGAATATGGCTTCAATAATCTCAAAGAAGTAGTTTCTCAATCCATCATATCTCTACCATTAGGTTCATTCTGAAAGCTAATCACCAATAACTGTACAGAAACCTAGAGCTAGAAAAACAAAAATCTACCTTAGAAAAAATGTACACATAAACTGGCTTACACACAAACCAGAAACTCTGAGAAGTTAGGTCCTAGAAGAGATGGGCTTGGTGCACTGCAGGAAAATAAGCCCATTTGTATACAGCACAGAAAACAGAAAATAGAAAGGGACATTGTTTCAAAACACAAAATTAAAGCTGCAGAAAATAATTCAAGTGCATCACTGTAACAAAGATTCAATGTCCTATATGTCTCAGAGTCTTTCATAATTAAGCACATCAAGTTGGGATTTAATGGTCTTCCTTTGCACTTTACAAAAACAGATACAGGAGAAACATGAGAATACCTGTTGTGGAACTGTAGTCAAGGATATAAGCTGTTACATTATTCAGCACTGCAAGATATGAGGTATAAAATATCTGCCAATATAAGATATTTTCTTCAGTACTGAATCTAAAACATGACATTCATTTTCTCCAGAAAAATTCTTGTACTTCCTGTTTTCTTTTTATTGTTCTGTCAAATCTGTGGGATAAATTCACATCAATGTAGAACATACAGCTTCATACAGTTCTCATATTCTTAGAATAGATTTGCCAATTCATAACTCTTAGTTCTTGGAAAAGCATTTAATGGTAAACCAATCTTGGGATTTTATTGATGCTTTCATAAACATATAGAAATCTTTGCAAGTGCAACTAATTTCTAATATTGTGACACTGCTGAGGATTTTTACAAGCTCTCTGTTCCGTTGTCTTATGTGCATACTTGTGTGTATGCACACATACATAGGTGTGAACACGCAAGAATTATTATGCAGGTGCATATATATCCACATGCATGCTGAAGCCAATCATGATGTTACTTTCTTTCTCAATCACTTTCTAGTTCAAAGGTAAGGTCTCTCACTAAACCTGAGGCTCGGCAATTGGCTGCATGGATCCTCCTGTCATATATTCTGCAGCACAGGGATTACTGGTGCAGATGGCCACAAGTGACTTTAGCTTTGACATGTTAGCAGGAGATGCAAACACAAATCTTTGTTCTCACATAACAAGCATTTTACTCACTGAATCATCCTCCAGCCCCAGTTCTTCATTTTTCTTCAATGTAATAGTTTTAATTTTTAACTCTTTTTCTCCTGACACTATTTCACTGTTGGGTGTTTGTTACTTCCTGCTCTGTCAGCCTTGCTCAAAATCAATCATCTCTACAGGACAAGAAATAACGGGAGATTGTGTCATCCTCTAAGCTACTAATTCCAGTTATTCCAGGAGTTGTTTCCATAGCTTATAATTCATACTCCATTCATTAATATATCTCTGAAGGATTAATCAATAACTAAAAATATATAATACACCTAAGGAAGTTTCCAAAGTTAATCAAAATGCCTTATACTGCTTTGATTTTACTACTCTTTTTGTTTGTTTAGGACAATGTAAGTTGACTTTATTGAAAACACACACATGAGACACATCAACCTTGGGAATCAAGGGTCAAATTAGTAATGATGACAGTAGCTAAATCTGCATGTACCATAGAGACCTTCAATTCCTTCAAACACCTCACAACTCTATTAGGAAATAACCAGAGGATTGCCATGGTGTTTCTTTACGTACTTCTCCTAGTTTGACTGGAACCTTTCTATTTTGTTGCTCCAAACATCAGCCACCCATAGCCTTCGGCTACGTGGAACTCATCTTAGCAACATCATGTTGGGAGAAGCAATTCACAGGGAAACAGCAACCGTCCAACAGTCCGTTTCTCTTGATCCCTTCATACTCTGCTAGTTGTCTAAGTTGCTAGGTCAGTTCCTATCACTGCACCTGATATTTCCAATCTGTGATGTCCCCAGTTATATTTGTGGTAGATCCTTGAATATAATGACTCAGCTAAGGAGCATAAATCCATCGTGTCTAATGAGTCTTACACAGACGGAAGTAGTGATGGCCCTTTCTCTCTGTCCTTTTTCCTAGCACTGGAACATCATCTACCTTAAGCTAACAGCAGCCCACATGAGCAGGTCATAACATCTACTTGAGTGCATGCCTAGTTGTTTCAGAACATCCTTTGACTGTGGAAGGCTCTGTAAACCCAGAACTTCTCTGTTAAGTTGAGTAAACACCACCACACAGACCAGCGAATAGTAGCAGCACAGGGAGAACACACTTAATTCACTTTCCTCGGATTTCTATGAGTGCTACCTTTACCTCCCTCAATAAGAAACCAATTGAAAGCATTAGCTACTATGTGTAAATTGCCTGCAACCAGATGCAAGGTTTTATAGATAGCACCTCTTGCAGAAATGTTAGCAAAGTAACTTCTACAAAAAGAAGACAAAGAAAACATAAAATTAAGTTCCCATGGCTAGACAAGTTCCTATACCATTCATGAAATGTTTAGTATCTGTTTGAAACAGATACATACACATACAATTTTTTAGAGTTTTGCACTTATCTGGCATGCTGTGGGCAGTGCCCCTCCTGGCTGCAGGGCAAGGATGCATTTCCTTTTTAAGGAAGCTATATTAGGCTTCTGCACATAGTGGCAGCAGTGTCCTAATAAAGGGAGATCCAGCATGCAAGCACTTATCATGGCCCTACTTGTATCATATTCACTTATAACCCATTGGCCAAAGCAAGTGCCATTCCTAAGTAGGGTTCCCTGAAAGTCATCGGTACAGCAGCCTACCATGTATCTCACTTCTAGGACTATAGCTTATGGTCAAAACCCTTTGAATACTCAGCTCATAATATTCCTTAACAAGATCCCTTTCCTATATTCTCCATACCTTATCTTTCAGAAAGTCTGAAGTATTTTTGCAAGTGTTCTAAGATCATACTAGTCAACATATCAGTGAATGAATGCTTGTGTAGGATTCAAAAGTATTTTAAAATTTAAAATGTACCATATGCCACAGCAAATGCTCACTACTAAATTCTTAAAGCTCTTATGGAAGGAATAAAAATTCCTTTGAATATAAGTGCAAAAGTCTTTAAACACATCAGGGCGAGCAGTTCCCCAAAAGGAAGAAACGCATCATTCACTATTGATGTCCCCCAGCCAGGCTCCGGAGGCACTTTGGGTCTATAATCAATATTGAATGGATTATCATACAAAATGTCCAAAATGTCCAAAGCCTTAAACTTAGAAAGCTCACTTTCTTCTGGTCTATACACCCAGTAATCTGAAAGGCAGAATAGACAATACCAGAAAGTTTGCGGCCATCACCCCACCTGTCTGTACATTTCAGTGCTAACAATTACTGGAGACAAGGGAAAGCTCTAAGAGATCCTTTGATGTTATTTCTCCTTACAGATTACTATCATTTTTGGCTGGTTCTTGATAACTGCGTGATGAACTTAACAGACAGAATAATAATAATGTAGAATCACTGAAAGTTGTAACTACACTTTCATGATCAGGGCTAGTATAGTTTGTGTGTGTGTGTGTGTGTGTGTGTGTGTGTGTGTGTGTGTGTGTGTTTAAATCACCAAATCAAGCTCACTTCAGTTGATTTTTTTAAAAAAATAAATACCTATCAGAAAAAGTTTTGTAACTGTGTTGAATACTCAGATGGGTTTATCAGACTGAGAAAGCTGTACTGACTTGGGCTAGCACAGACTACCATGAAAAGAAAAATCAAGTCAAATGGTCCTTCTGAGCAGCAGTGCCAATTGAGGTGTTATTCTGTGCCAAGCAGCAACATGCTTGAGAGATTTTCCAGCAGGGGAGGCAAATGTGGAACTTTACTTATGCACAGAAGACTTTTTTTTTATGTTGTTGTTAAATTAGGCCAACAGCAGAGTTATTTTTAGATTACTTACTTCACTTTCTCTTCTTAATGGGCTGGTATACAAAATAGGACAGAAAATGCACCATATGCCGCAGCACATGCTCAAATCCTAAATTCTTGAAGCTCTCGTGAAAATAAAAAAACTCTATCTGAAAATGTGAGATCTGTATTCGAGTACAAGAGTGTAAGAGGTCTGAGATTTTTCTATCATTTAATGACAAAACATGCACGTTATTGTAAGGTAATTTTTGAAAACTCCAGGTCAAAATAAGCTGTAAGAAAAGAAATTCAGTTATAATGAATCTGGGTGTGTTACATTTAGGACTCTAAGTCAGCATCACACAGTGCTCCAAATTTGACAGTGATAGATCAGAATTCCATAAAGCTACAAATATTACATGCTTTCCCTTTTTAAAAAAATCAGTATCATCTCTTCAAAAATTTTTAATTTTTAGGAAACATGAACATTCAAAACTTCCTTTTTGCTTTCCCATGTGTTGTAATTTGATTTAAGGGCTATAATCAAGGTCCAGATAGGTGAACTGCTATTTGTGATTTACAGTATCAGAACAGACTCTAAATATGGGACATAATGCAAGACATCAAAGACACACAGGAATGAATAAAGGACATACGATTTTTTAAGTGTTTAAAATCAGTTCAACAAATATCATTACATAACAAACATTCATTAAGTTCTTTGGAATGCCCTGCTTTTATTGAAGCAAACAAATTACATCTCAAAAATAAAGTTGTGAACTCATTGGCTCACAATTTTATCACTGAGGGACAGCTACCACTGAAGATGAAGAGTACTGAGTGCTTAGTTTCTCTCTCACTCACTTGTTCTCTCTCGTGCTCTCTCTTGCTCTCCTCTCTGTCTCTCTCTGCCTCTTGGTCTTTCTCTGTCTCTGTATCTCTGCCTCTCTGTCTCGTTTTCTGTCTCTGACTCTCTCTGTCTCTCTGTCTCTCTCTGTCTCTGTTTCTCTCTGTCTCTCTCTGTCTTTCTCTGTCTCTCTCTGTCTCTCTCCCACAAACACACACACACATACACAATATCAAACAAAATATCAAAAGTTTAAGCATTTTCTTATATATCATTCAATTATATTTTTGCTCAGGCTCCATATGCTAAGTATAAAGGCCTATTTTTTTTTTTAAAATTGGGGCAGACAAATATTTTTAAGTATAGTTCACCATTCTATGTAACCTAGATTTAGCATATTAAAAGCAACCCAATATGATATTCTAGATTAATATAGGCATTTCTGGATCTGTGCATTAATTTATCAATAACAGTGTTATACTCACCAAATTCTAATTTACAATAAATGCAATATAAAGATAGCTTGATAATTAAATCTATGTCATAAAACTTGGAAACTAATGGGCATATGTATTATTAATGTTGCAAAATGTATTTCCGTTCATATTCCAACTCTTATATTATCAATACTCTTAGATAATTCACATTTTATATAATTTATATATTTATTTACCTTTTAATAGTCGTAAGAATGATATTTAAATTGAATACTAGGCTAAGTACACACACAATTCAAACCACAGCATATTGCCAAAAGGAAAAATAGTAACAACTTCAAACAGCTGAGACGGTAAATCATAAATGGCTGATTTTGAAATAAAGGAGCCTGGAATGGGGCAAAGAAGTGGACACATCTGTATACGCACATACAGGAGGCTTGGCTAGGGTGAAGGAGTGAAAACATATGTATACACACAGAGAGGAGGCTTGGCTAGGGTGAAGGAGTGAAAACATCTGTATATGCACATACAGGAGGCTTGGCTAGGGTGAAGGAGTGAAAACATCTGTATACGCACATACAGGAGGCTTGGGTAGGGTGAAAGAGTGAAAACATCTGTATACGCACATACAGGAGGTTTGGCTAGGGTGGAGGAGTAGACACATCTGTATATACACATACAGGAGGCTTGACTAGGTTGAAGGAGTGAAAACATCTGTATATGCACATACAGGAGGCTTGGCTAGGGTAAAGGAGTGGACACAACTGCATATACACATACAGGAGGCTTGGATAGGGTTAGGGAGTGGTCACATCTGCATACACTCACACAGGAGGCTTGGCTAGGAAGTAAAAGTTCATGTCTAAATTCTTATTGAGAAACTTTTGAAGATCAAATTAAATAATTCTAAACTATCCCTGAAGATAACAGCAAAACCAAAGCATCACCAGATTTTGCTGAACATTCAACAAGCTTTATATTTTAGTCAATTTAAAGCAGTGACATAATATCTTTTTTAAGCAATGAACAAATCTTCTAATATTCTTAACAGGTACAGTGGACCTGGACCTTGTCTAAGCAATTTATTTTCACCTTTCACTAGTTGCTAAATTAATTTAAATTAATTATCACTCATCATTACTTTAAGTAAGCACAATAGAACAGGAAATCCAAGTTCCTACATATTTTGGACAGGTTATTTGTAAGGCTGGAATAGATCTTGAAGATAATTACAAAATGAGTGTATTGGCATAAATTTAATTATTCCCAATCAAGACATGTTCCCATGTTCCCAGTGTTATAATACTATGTAAGAAGATCGAACTAATTCCATGCCTTTTATCAGATCACTATGGAATAAGAGTGGTCTTCAATAGCAACAAAAACAACAGAAAGCCCACATACACATGGAAGCAGAACAATACTCTACTCAATGATACCTTGGTCAAGGAAGAAATAAAGAAAGAAATCAAAGACTTTCTAGAATTTAATGAAAATGAAGGTACAACATACCCAAATTTATGAGACAAAATGAAAGCAGTGCTAAGAGGAAAGCTCATAGCCCTGCGTGCCTCTAAAAAGAAACTGGAGAGAGCATATACTAGCAGCTTAATGGCACACCTTAGAGCCCTGGAACAAAAAGAAGTTAATTCACCCAAGAGGAGTAGAAGACAGGAAATCATCAAACTCAGGCCTGAAATCAATCAATTAGAAACAAAGAGAACCATACAAAGAATCAACAAAAACAGAATCTGGTTCCTTGAGAAAATCAACAAGATAGATAAACCTTTAGCCAGATTAATCAGAGGGCACAGAGATAGTATCCAAATTAACAAAATTAGAAATGAAAAGGGAGATATAACAACAGAAACGGAGGAAATTCAAAAATCATCAGATCCTGATACCCAAACCTATACTCAACACAACTGGAGAATCTGGAGGAAATGGACAATTTCCTAGCCAGGTACCAAGTACACAAATTAAAACAGAATCAAATAGATTATCTAAACAGTCACATAACCACTAAAGAAATAGAAGTGGTCATTGAAAGTCTTCCAAACAAAAAAAGCACAGGACCAGATGCTTTGAGTGCAGAATTCTTTCAGACCTTCAAAGAAGAACTAACACCAATACTCTTCAAACTAATCCACAAAATAGAAACAGAAGGAATACTACCCAACTTGTTCTATGAAGCCACAATTATGCTAATACCAAAACTACACAAAGATCCAACTAAGAAAGAGAATTTCAGGCCAATTTCCCTTATGAATATTGACGGAAAAATACTCAATAAAATTCTTGCCTACCAAATCCAAAAACACATCAAAATGATTATTCACCATGATCAAGTAGGCTTTATCCCAGGGATGCAGGGATGGTTCAATATACGGAAATCCATCAATGCGATCCACTACATAAACAAACTCAAAGAAAAAAAAACACATGGTCATTTTGTTAGTTGCTGAAAAATCTTTTGACAAAATTCAGCATCCTTTTATGCTAAAAGTTTTGGAAAGAACAGGAACTCAAGGCCCATACCTAAACATAAAAGCAATATATATAACCGGTAGCCAACATCAAACTAAATAAAGAGAAACTTGAAGCAATCCCACTAAAATCAGGGACTATACAAGGCTGCATCCTCTCTCCATATCTTTTTAATATAGTACTTGAAGTTCTAGCTAAAGCAATTAGACAACATAAGGAGGTCAAAGGGATACAAATTGAAAAGGAAGAAGTAAAACTATCACTATTTGCAGATGATATGATAGCATACTGAAGCGACCCAAAAGACTCCAGAGAGTCAAATAACCCTATTAAAAATGGGATACAGAGCTAAACAAAGAATTTTCACCTGAAGAATTTCGAATGGCTCAGAAGCACCTTAAGAAAAGTTCAACATCATTAATCATTAGGGAAATGCAAATCAAAACAACCCTGAGATTTCACCTCACATCAGTTAGAATGGCTAGGATTAAAAACTCAGGAGACAGCAGTGTTGGTGAGGATGTGGAGAAAGAGGAACTCTCCTCCACTGCTCCTGGGATTGCAAGCTGGTACAACCACTCTGGAAATCAGTTTGGCAGTACCTCCGAAAACTGGGCATGACACTTTTGGAGGACCCTGCTATACCACTCCCAGGCATATACCTAGAGTATTCCCCAGCATGCAATAAGGACACATGCTCCACAATGTTCATAGCATTCTTATTTATAATAGCCAGAAGCTGGAAAGAACCCAGATGTCCCTCAGTGGAGGAATGGTTAAAGAAAATGTGGTATATTCACACAATGGAATACTACTCAGCAATTAAAAACAATGAATTCATGAAATTTTTAGGCAAATGGTAGGAACTGGAAAATTTCATCCTAAGTAAGGTAACCCAATCACAAAAGAATACACATGGAATGCAGTCACTGACAAGTGGATATTAACTAGCCCAGAAGCTCTGAATACTCAAGACACAATTAACATATCAAATGATTCCCAAGAAGGAATGAGAGGGCCCTGGTCCTGGAAAGACTTGATGCAGCATTGTAGGGAAGTACCAGGACAGAGAAATGGGAAGAGGGAGGAGGGCTTATGGGACTTATGTGGAGGGGGGAACCTGGAAAGGGGAAGGCATTTGAAATGTAAACAAAGAATATAGAAAAAGAAAAGAATAGCTACCACCCCACACGGTAACCAAGTTTAAGCATGTGCTTTTCATTGTAGATTCACTAACATATGCTTACAAGTCCAATGAGCTGAAGAATATGTATTGCTTGCCAAACCTTTCTTCCACTGAGCACATATCTCCTCAGGAAATAAATTATTTCCAGAGATGTGAAAAGAGGAATCTTGCTTCTTTGACTATATCAACCCATACATTTTCTTGGTATCACAGAGCAAGAAAGACACAAGAGCAGAACGTGATTTTTGTTTGTTTGGTTTGGTTTGGCTTGGTTTTTCAAATTTTTTATGGGTAATTTTATTTATTTACATTTCAAATATTATCCATCTTCCCGCAAGGCCCCTATCATCTCCTCCCTCCCTCTGCTTCTATGAGGGTGCTCAGCCACCCACTCACCCACTCCAGCCTTACCGCCCTAACATTCCTCTAGAATGGGGCATGGAGCCTTCACAGGAGCACGGGCCTCACCTCCCATTGATGCCAGATAAGGCCATCCTCTGCTATATATGTGGCTGGAGCCATGGGTCCCTCCATGTGTATTCCTTGGTTGGTGGTTTAGTCCCTGGGAGCTGTAGGGTTGTGACTAGTTGCTATTGTTGATTTTTAAATGAGGTTGCAAAGTAAAATGCCTGATGTCTTCAATCCAACTTCCCTAAAGCCAACATAAAGCTTCCCTGCAGCCAATAGGACACAGGACATTTTATTGCAGTCCAGACATTGATCTGTAAAGAGTTCACAGCACAAGATAAAATGGTTCAGGCTACTGAACACAAGGGAAAAGATTCCAATTTCAGCTGAAGCATGCTATGAACTGTATTAGAATAAAGAAAACAAGAAATTTTGCTTCATTTCAGATCCAAACACAAAACAAAAAAACAAAAAAATGTGTGAGGGAGAAATCTGGGTAGCAGAGGTGGGGGGAGCAGGGTTAGGTATAGGGAGGAGATAGGAGAAAACCCCAGATAGCCAGGATGAAGGATGGAAATATGTAGCAGTGCAGGGTAGAGCAAAGAGAGCCTCTAGAAAATCCCAGAGACCTGGAATGTGAGAGGTTCCCAGGACTCAACAGGGTTGCCCTTAGCTAAAATGCCCAACAGTGGGAGATGGAGCCTGAAGAGTCCATGTCCATGAGGTAGACATGGCCGCTAGGTGAAGTGTGGGCTACCTACCCATCTTAAAATCTTTTAACCCAGAATTGTTCCTGTCTCAAGAAAATGCAGGGACAAAAATGGAGTAGGGACTGAAGGAAAGGACATCCAGAGAGCGGCCCAATTTAGGATCCATTCCATGTGCAGGAACCAAACCCCAACACTATTACTACCATGTGCTCCCAGACAGAAACTGTGTCCTCTGAGAAGGCTCTACCAGCAGCTGACTGAGACAGATGCAGATACTTACAGGTTGGGCGGAGGTTGAGGACCCCTGTGGAAGAGTTAGGAGAAGGACTGAAGGAGCTGAAGGGAAAATGCAAGCGCATAAGAAGAACAATGCTATCAACTAACCGGGATCCCTCAGAGCGCCTCGAGACTAGGAAGAAGAGCATACGTGGGCTGGTTCATTGCCCTGGGCACATATACAGCAGAGGACTGCCTTGTTTGCCTTTAGTGGGAGAGGATACTCTTAATCCTGTAGAAACTTGATGCCCCGGAGGAGGGGGATGCTGGTGGGAGAGTGAGGTGGGGATGGATTGGGGTCAGCATTGTTTCAGAAACAAAGGGGAGGGGGTCTAGGAAGAAGGGAAATATTTGGAATGTAAATAATAAAATAACTTTTAAAAATTACAAAACAAACAAAAAAATCTAAAAATCAAAAACAAAACTGGCTTCCCTAACATAAAGCACAGTAACGAGACAATTACCACCATAGCTTCAAGCTAGAAAGATGGTTTTAGATCAGAGCAGCACTTACAATAACAACCAAAATTACAATAGATATAATTTGCATGAAATCCTGCTCTCTAAACCCACTAATGGAATGCTAGGCATATACTTACAGGAGTCAAAACAATATCTAAAAAGGGACTTTTAATTTATTATTTAATAATTTTACAGAAATATTTCCCCCAAAATTCTTCATTTTGTAATGATTAATTGATTAGTCTGCAATCCTTGTCTTTAAAAGCAAATCGAGGTTGAAGGCTTTTGATAGATCCTTAAAAGAAAACACTGCAAAATTGAGACAATCTTAAAGCAAAACAGGGCAATGTCTAGTTTCCCCACATCTAATAGCTTCAGAGAACTTCATGAATAAACAATTGTAACATCACTTGCCAATACCACAAACAAAGCACAAAATTAATCTTTAAGTTTCATGTTTCAAGTTTCTAAGAATATGTTGGTTTGGGCAGAGATGATATTTGACTTCTGAGCATATCCATGAAATCATTTTTCCTCCAAAGAATATTCCTGGATCAGCTGTTTCATAAAGGACCTGCCCAACCAAAGGGGAAAAGGCAAGGAACCTGATACCTCTGCCCCCACAACTGTGTTCCCCTTCCTTCCAGCTGCTTCTCACTCCCTGGATCATGAGGAAACCTTTTTAACAGAAAGAGTTGTCTCATAAGCTCAGCACTGTAGTTTGTAAGATGAAAACCGTACAAAACAAAAGAAAATTTGTTTAGGAAATCCATACAATCTTACGGGAAAAGGTAGAGAGGCTGAAAAGAGAATTTTAAATACATAGTGGCAACTAAATTATGGCAGCTACAGTGCAAGATCACGACACACACTAATTTAAAGGAAAGTTCTACAGTATGTCTTCCACATATACTACATAGATTTTACACATTTATATTTTAGGTTCAGAAATTAAATATTATGTCTATAGCAGTATGACCAGGATGTGGCTAAGCCTAGGGTTCGCTCCCCATCTCATTCCAGACTCTCAGCATTGTCGGGTCCACATCTCTATTCAGAAATAACCCAGCGAGGATTTCAACATGGTGTAAAGACCAAGGAAGTGATAGAAGACATCCAGGTAGCTAACATTCTGGAAACACAGAGGCCCAGTTCACGAGGAGCAGCACAGAAGATCCGGAAGAAATGATATGAACTATGGAAAGAGATAACTCTGCGTTCTGGGGTTTGCTAACTATATAATGGTGGGGAAAGAATGATATGTTTTCTTTTCTTCAAAGGGCATATGATGTATCTCCTTTTTTTCTTTAAAAATGTACATAGCAATCCAAGTAGAAACATAAGAAGCATATCATCTGTAAAATGTTTGCAAATATGAACAGTTAGCATTTCTAGTCAAATGCTCACAGTCGGATCATTTCAGAGCTGTGAGTATGTATCTGACTTCAGCATTAAAGAGGCTAAGGAATTCATTTTTTAAAAAAGTTCACATCCTTTGTTTTGCTCTGCTGGGCTGGACAAGAGGAGTGTTTTGAAAGTGATACATTAACCAACTGGTTATAATAAGCTCTTGCATACAAAATTCAAAAAGTAAATTAAATTTAATCACTAATATTGCAACCCAATTTTCTATCAATTTTCAATCACTAGTTAATTATATTTTTTAAAAAACAGCTATTTTCAGTGGAAAACAAATAAATTCCCAATTCTAACCAGCAAACAAACTTTAGAAAGCTTTTTAAATTTCAAATGTATTTTATTCAAAATACTTAGTGAAATTCTCAGAAATAAAACCTCAACTGTTCATTTCAGTTTTATATAGCTTTAAATCAACCACTATGATAATTCATTCAGTAAGAATCATGGGAATGGTGACTTTGAAAAAAAAAATCATTGACTTCGGTCCTGAGAGATTATTTTTACAAAAACTGACACAAAGTAAAATGTTCCACCTTTAAACACACTGCCAGCATAACTATCTTTGTCTCTGACTCTCTCATCTCTGTTTCCAACTCTGTCCTACTTAAAGAACTCTAGTATTATCCCTTTATGTAATTTGTTCTCTATACATGAACTTACATGTTTCTGTTCTATTCAATTGAGGAACTGAAAACCAGAAAAATCCAGATCAGACTTGGTAATCAGCCTTGTAACAGTTTCTCCCAAATTATTCTTGGGAACAGCAAAAATATCACAGTGAAATTTTTGACTTACTTAAATTGTAGCCAAGACAATTCCACAATAGCATCAGGTTTAAAATTTTAGAAGCATATCATGTTCAACTGTATTAGAGCTTTTTGTTGAATAAATGTTATATCCTAGCAACGAAAGATGATCGATCCCTGCAATTAATGGTATATTTAGCATGGCATGACATAATTTTTGTAGGGATTGTTTTATTTTTGGCTTTCTATTGCTTCAGTAAAACACCATGAACGAAAAAGCAACTTAGGGAAGAAGGGATTTATTTGGCTTATACCTCTAGATCTATCACTGAAGGAAGTCAGGTCTAGAACTCAGAAACAAGGAGGGAACCAAAGGAGGGAGCTGATGCAGAGAATCTGAGTGCTGCTTATTGGCTTGTTCCATATGGTTTGCATAACCCGCTTCCTTATAGAGCCAGGACCACCAGCCCAGAGATGGCACCATGCACAACAGGCTCGGCCCTCCCCTGTCAACCACCAATTTCTTTTAAAATATCCCATAGCCAGTCTTCACAGAGTCTTCACAGAGTTTTCACAGAGTCGTTTCTTTAATTGTGGTTCTCTGCTCTCAGATGACTTTGGTTTGCATCAGGATGACATAAAATTAGACATGACAGGTATTTTGCATAAGAGCAAAATGGTCATATCAGAAAACACATTAAATTTACTTTTATGTTTACTACTAAATGTATATAAATTTAGGTTACTATATAGTACTACTTATGTCAATCTGTAGTATTAATGCATAGTACTATTAAAGTGCTCTTACATAACTAATTTAGATTAATTAGCAATTATATAATGTGACTATGCCTTCCTGTTGGGAAGTATGATTTCATAAAAGAAAGGAACAATATGCAACTTGTACAATTAGGGCTGCATAAGAGACATATGGATCAATAGTGTTCAAATCAGTCTTTCATAAATTTGAGTCACCTTCCCCATCAAGAAGTTGTATTTCCCTTAACCTCTGGTAACATTTTCAAAAACTAAAAGCAAAAAATGAAACAAAAAAGACTCAAGAGCAAAAGCATCATGATGCATTAGCCATGGTATCACTGCAGCCCTCACACCTGGCTGCATTAGGTCTTTTGCACTTTGGGCTTTTTAGGTCACACTGTAAGTAATGCACTGAAACCACAGCCTTGTCTGCATTCTCTCATACAGCTAAGCCCTGACTAATAAATATTTCATTTCTTGTTTTCTTAAATCTAAAAATGATTAGCCTGATTTTTCCATAAATGATTTTACTTATAATTTCTTCTCATTTCAAAGTCCATCATGACTAAAACTTTGATAAAATATCATATATACCATCATAAATCCAATTTCAAGCTACATAATGGTGTCATGTGCTTTCAATCCTAACATTTGGAAGACAGAGGCAGGTCAGCCTTGTCTCGAATGTGAGTTCCAGGACAGCCAGAGCACACAAAAATGTTTGACCCAGAAAAATCTTGTCTCAAAAAGCAAACAAGAAAACATACAAATAAACAAATTCATTCCATACAATGACAACCACCTTGGCCAAAATTTAAATCAAAATTTTAATATGCAAACAATAATAAAATTCATCTCTGGCTTTCGTTATTTCACAAGGAATTGAAGTGTCACACGACTAAATTGTTTAATAAGCCTCAACACAAGAAGAACAGAGTTCATCTAAGAAGACCTAAGACAATGAAATTCAAAATGTGTTGAAAGGACAGGGCAGTGCAAGTGAATAAGTAGTCAGATGGAAGTCAAAAGCCACAATTTATTTATTTAAGATGTTGAACAGGAAATACATATACACATATATGGAAATACATATATAAGTTTAAGAATTAAAAATAAGCCGGGCGGTGGTGGCGCATGCCTGTTATCCCAGCACTCTGAGAGGCAGAGGCATGCAGATTTCTGAATTTAAGGCCAGCCTAGTCTACAGAGTGAGTTCCAGGACAGTCAGGGCTACACAGAGAAACCCTGTCAGGAAAAAACCAAATCCAAAAAACAAACTAACAAAAAAAAAGAATTAAAAATAATCTTTATCTTAATTGCTTTTATAAAAGACTGCAGGGTGTTATTTCTAAGTTAGACCTACTTGTTAAAGTGAGGGGTGTAGAATGTTGGGGGTGGGTAAGTAAAGAAGAAAGAACAGTAGAGGAAGAAAAGAGGAGAAAGTATTCCATCATCCACTACCTAGCCAAATGCTGTGGAAGAAAGAACATGAAGGAAAATAACCTTCTGTTCCCTGTGACCTGTCTTCACAGCACCCATCACCTTAAGTTTAAATGGATGACCTCCAACTGCACACTAAATATTAGAACAAATCCTGCAGCATAAAGCATAAAGAAATGCCAGGACACACATACAGTGCACACATGGGTGGAAATCTTTCTTACCTAAAGGCAAAGCGGCATATTTAACCAAGGGACCATCCTGGTGAGACTAGCTTTCAGATGTCTCAGCCCAGCCACACACTTCCCTCAAGTCGTGTTTCCTGTATCAACAGCCTACCTAAGTTCTGCTTTACATATGATCATGTGAACATTTTTGGGATGTGTTGGGATGCTTCCTCAAATCTCTATCTACCTCAGAATGCTCCTGGCATTTTCCTGTGTACCAACCTCTGGCATAAAGTTAATACATTCCCCTCGAACAATTATCTAAACCTCCAATGACTCAACAAGTAGTATGTTATTATCAAAATATATAATGTGGTATTAATTATGTCTGAAATTGGACATATAAAACTACTTTCTGGCTAATACCTTCTCCTCTCTAAAGAAAATGTAAAATATACTTACTAAGATTCAACTACATTGAAAAGAAATAACTATTTTATGAAAGACCTTATGAAACAATTGTTGAAAGTCCATGAGTAAGTTT
Source organism: Apodemus sylvaticus (assembly GCF_947179515.1). Taxonomy (NCBI): domain Eukaryota; kingdom Metazoa; phylum Chordata; class Mammalia; order Rodentia; family Muridae; genus Apodemus; species Apodemus sylvaticus. The sequence goes on along the minus strand of NC_067473.1, from coordinate 38,569,990 downwards.
TAATAACAAGCAAATAAATTAACATGTGTTGTGGATCTTAGAAATAGAGTATATTTACTGCAAAACTCTAGTGTCTGTAGCAGAATATAGTCATTTGTTAAGCTGGATCACTGCCTGATTTTGAATAGTCTGTAAGGCAAGAATGAGTTTTACAGAGTTGAATTAAAATAAGGAATGTCTATATTTTATGAAATATAAATTTGATCTAAAATTAAATTTAAAATGTCCAGAAAGGAAACTTAGAGGAGCACAACTACATTCATACATTTCAATGTTATTCATATCTACTTATATTTAGTACAATGAATAATTTCAACTGAGATAGTAGGTTTGAAATATCTATACCAACTACTCTGTAGCCCTTTACAGATAGGGGTATGCTGACTCCTGCTTCATACAACAGCTTGAGATAAAACATCAAATGCAAGGGTATCTTTAGTATTTCATTTTTTAAAATTGTGCATTGTTAGGAGTAAAGTTATAATCCTTCAGCACTGAAAAGGAACAATTGAAGAAACAGAGGAGAAAAAGCATAAAGAGTAGACTTTATTTGGGAATACTCAATCTCAGAAATGGCTCATGTGCCAAAAATAGTATAGGAACAATGCTCAGTGCTGTGGAACATGTTCTGAATGGATTGGAGGAGACCACAGAAACATCTCTGAGGGTATCGCCTCATCTATTTAGGTGTGGGAAAATATTAAGGAAAAGCTAAGCCTTCAATTTGGTGACAATGTCAATTATCATTAGATAACAGAAAAGAAACCTCTTGAATCCTGGATAGTTTTAAGCCATTAAACTAGAAAAGAAAATTACGGGATGGAATAAAGTCTCAAGATATAATTAATTAGGAAACTAAAGGTCAGGAAGAATGCATGTCACTTTAAAGACAAATGTACAGAACCAAAGAATCAAAGTTCGAATACACTTGTTAGAAAGCCCAAAAGTGTTGTCACTGAACCACAGTTACTAATCTCGAAATTGAAAATGGAACTGACAAGTACATAGGGGCAAAGCATTTTAATTTTTAAGATGAAAATATTATAGAAAATAAAGGTGAGTAATCTCAACATTATCCTCAATAAAATTCAGAACAGATGCTTTGTAAGCTCATAGACAATGTATGTATGTATGTATGGCTGGCTGGCTGGCTGGATGGATGGATGGATGGATGGATGGATACATAGACAGACAGACAGATAGATAAATGGACAGATGGATAACAATCTGGCATTGATTTGTCCAAAACAAGCTGTGCTCGAACTTGCTTTTGATACTGTCAATGTTACTCAGTGAGTGGATCAGGGAAGTGCCTTAGCTGCAGAGTATCTGAACCAAGGAAAATATGGAGAAATTATCCCATGGCCAACTTGGACTTAAACCATTACTATTTGTTCTATTTGTTTAACTTTGAAATTTTTCTCATTATTTGGGATAAGACGTTCTTTTCCAAGGACCTCTCCTATTTTTTTTTTTTTTTTTTTTTTGTATTTTGAAAGCAGGAGCTCTTACCACTTTCAATCTGCATTAACTGCCCATGGTTCTTTAAACAAGATCCTCAGAATATAGAGCAGGAGACTCCTGGGACAGTGGGCAAGCTCTCTAATCACCAGGTGTGAAGGGTTAACCCTTATAAATGGAAGCTTTCTCTCTGTGAAGAATCTTCCCAAGTGTTCAACATCAGTAAAGCCACAGGATCCATACTTGGGCATTTTGGGCCAGTAATTTTAAAAACTAATTAAACAAAATATATAATGAATTAATAAAGGTTATTGGTGGCACAACTGCTGACAGAAAAAAAATCAGAAGTTCTTTAAACAGTTGACAGCTGACAGCATGTAAAATTGGGTTAAAGAGTTATACATTTCCCCAATGTGCAAACCGTTTACAGAAAAACTAATTCTTCACATCATATGCTATCTAAAATTTATATAAAATAATTGACAGGAATGTTAACAAAGGAAATGTTTGCTAATAAATGTTGATCAGAGCCTACATACACTGTACTCTTCACACCCGAATTCATGTTAGCAAGAAGCTTCAGTAAATATGATTTTTTTAAAATGTGCATTATTTTGGCACACAGGGATACTAAAAAAATCTAAAATCTAAAAAATTAAAGCATCGTGAACATTTGGACATTAGAACAGTGCATCTTTATTTTATTGAAATGCTTGAAAGTTACTCTCTAAGCCTATATAAGATAATTTTGACAGAAGCAAACACACAGGACAAGTCCCAACTCTGTCCCTGTCCATTCCGATCTTGGCTCCCTGGGTTCTTTTCCATTTCAACTTAGCTCCCTCCAACTCACATTTTTTACTTAAAAGCTTCTCTGGGCATTCTCCCTTTGTATACATATCACCAGCCATAGACAATTAGACCGACAGTTCAGATAACAGTTTGCGAGCTACATGTCTATCAGGCCTGGAATGGGATTAGAGAATTAATTTAATTTTATTATTTCAAAGATCTCTTTCTACACTAGGATTGTTGTGTTCTGTCTGATTACTAAACTTTCTATGAGTGTATATGTGGTTGAAATAAAATACACCCATGATTGAGAGATAAATAAACAATTGAAAATTGTTAAGTAGTTGATAATGAGCTTCTTTCTTTTGGAAGAAATAATTACATGAGTAGACCTCATCTATTTCAATCAATCAGAAGTTGCCAAGGTTTGAAAAGACATAAAAAATAAACATGTATGGGAAAAAGGAGATTTTTTTCTAAAAATGAGAACAAGAGAGAAAAAGTGGTGATAGAGCTAGGGCTGTAAAGGGCTTTAGCGAAACCCTAAGGTTAAGTGTAGATATTGTTTGTTAAACAGGATAGAGCCTATTGTTCATAGCAAAGAAAAAATACACACGGGTTAGGCTATATATGTATACATATATGTATATATATGCATGTATATACTGTGTGAGTATGTGTGTGTGTGTGAGTGTGTGAGTGAGTGTGTGTGTGTGTGTGTGAGTGTGCATGAGTGTGTGTCTGTGTGTGTAACACCATCTAAATAAAAACAAAGAGAATCCTGAACTCTAAGCAATTATAAATGGAAAACAGCAAATAAACTCTGGCAATCTCAAGAACTGTGCAACTACACGGTTGAACCTTGGAAACACTGAGCTAAGCAAAAAGCTTTGATTCCAAAAGTTACATTCCCCAACAAGAAAACAAAATATCACAGGCTTTGAAAAGAGATCAGTGATCACCAGGGACTAGGAGTCTGGAATCAGGAAGGACTACTAAAAGTTATATGGGAAAAATAGGGTGAAGGTAGAGGAGTTGCTTTGTACTTCAGTTGTCATGGCAAAATGGCACAGCTCTGAACTCGCTAAAATGTAGAGCCACTCTAAAAAGGGAATGAAGTTTGTCATTTACACAAAAAAATATATTTCACTAAGGATAGAGAAAGAAAGGAGCATGAAACAATAATGAAAGATTAACTTAACATTTACATGGACCTTCGTAAACAAAGCATACAGGAAGGGATGATTTTCTGAGAAAAAAACATGAGGCTCTGAAAGACACAAACAAATATTTTACCTTAAAGTGAAATTTCAAATGTGTAGTAATTTTTTTTTTGTATCTAATCAAGTACATTTGTACTTTCATGACTTTTAACATGTGAAAGTGAAACCACATTCAAGCTTTAAAATACCTTTCTAGGAGAAATGTAACTCTTGTGATAACAAATTGACTTTGTTTTCATTATCCATGAGTTCTCAAATGTTGTCATATATACTCAAAATAGGAGCTTGAGATATGGCTCTGCAGTTAAGAGCATCAGTAGTTCATCCAGAGGACCCAGGTTCAGCTCCTAGCTTTCACAGCTGTGTGTTGCAGAAGATCCAACATCCTGTTCTGGGCCTTGGGCCTTGACAGCACCAGGTACATGGTCAGGCACAAACATCTATGTAGGCAAAAACACCCATATACTTAATAATAAATAATAATAATAATAATAATAATAATAATAATAATGATAATGTAGGTATGTTCTTAGCAAAGCAAAATGCTTCCAAAATGCAATCAAAGTTTACAATGAAAATGCTATGTATTATCCCATGAATAATCCCATACTTTAAAATTTAAAATTTGACACTGTTTTAGGTAATGAAGTTTTTTGTTTGTTTTTTTCAGAACAAAAATGCACAAGTATTAAAGAGAACAGATAATGTGAAATCTACATGCCACTTAGACCTGAAAAAGTGGTTTACATTATACCTGTTTGCAGAATAGCCTGAGAAATATACCTGTAGTGCTAACAGTGGCTTAATGTTATTGAAGATTACAGCTGGCTGAAATGGAAGTAATAAAAGCTTTATCTGATTTTCTGCACCGATTTGTTCACTGTGAATGTACCCATGGAAGCACCTGCCGTGGCACATGTGTGTGTGGACAGCAGAGGACAACTTCCTCCAATGCGTTTTCCACTACTTCTTTTTATCTTAGATGCAGTTATTTAATGAACAGGAGATTTTAGCTGCATTATGTGTATGCAAACCATGTGCATGTCTGGAATCTGCTGAGGTAAGAGAGTATCAGATCCCCTTGGACTGGAGTTACATACAGTTGTGATACCCATGGATGGCGGGTAACAACGTTACACCCTCTAGGATGCAGCCCCCAACAAATATTTAAGCAAAACAAAATCCAACAGCATAGCTCCTAACCTGTCAGGGTCTGACATCTTGGATTCATGGTTCTAGGTTCCCAAGTACCTGGGCAGCTCCAGTTTTCTGGTTTTTCAATTGTACACACACACACACACACACACACACACACACACACACACACGGTGTGGTATGCTCAAGTAATTATATCCCACACTTACTGCAGACCTTGCCAGTCATTCCAGTCCTGGAATTGTCAAGAACAAAGGAGTCTACACTGCAATAGAGCCTGTACCTCCACTGATGGTCTTTACTGCCTTTCAAAGTGCCAAGTCCTAGCTGCTACCTAACTCTTCCATGAATTCACAACCAGTACCACACACCACAAGAGTAAGAAGACTCTTACACCATGTCAAGTTCCCTTCTGGCTTTAGATACATCCGTGGTCTCCTCTAGACCACAGTTACTGTGTGTTGATCCAGGGAGAAAGAACTTCCCAGAAGATTTCAACTCAATGACGCTGGTGCTTGTTAATCAAAGTTGATTCTTTAGCACTAGCCAAATGGTATCTATGTTCACAGTGGAACACAAATTTCATTTTCACCAGTCCTTAATAGAAATTATAACTCAGAAGGTCCTTAAAGAGTCCTTGCTTCCCTCTGAAACGTCACAAGTCATATCTGCATTGCTCACAGATCATTCAACATTCTTCTCTTCCAGGCCACCACAGAACAGGCCTTTAAGCTCCAAGCACTCAAGGACTTTTCCAGTCCAACCTTCCAAAGGCATCCACCAGCCTCCTCAGGCTCACCATGCTAACCGCCTAATGTCTGGCAACAACTTGCATTTCCGTTTGTTTTCTTTCGCTGTGATAAACACCATGGCTAAATGGAAGAGGAGAGGAAAAGGTTTATTTTGGACACAGGTCACAGACCATCATCAAGGGAAGCAGAACCTGGAGGTCAGAACTGAAGGAAAGACTGTGAAAATGCGGCTTACTGCATTGCTTCTTCTAGTTCACATGGATAATTTCCCCATACAGTCTGCACCCACATGTCCAGATATGGAACACCCCACGTAAGCTTGGCTCTGCTACATTAGAAATAAAGAAAATGTCCTATAGATACGTCCACAGGTTGAATGTGGAAGCAATGACAAAATGAAGTTTCTTCCCAGGTATATTTAGATTTGTATCAAAATATCAAAAACTCACCAGCACCGGACATGAAGTATATGTGTCCTGTATCTCCCTAAATTATAATGGAGGTCAGAAGACAACTATTAGGATTCTACCTGGTGAGTCTCATGAATCAAACTCATCTTTACAAAAGCATCTTTACTCCTGAGAAATATGACCAGCATGTCTACTTTTAAATTATATTTTAAGGCACATTTATCAAATACATTCCCAGCTATTTCTGGATCAGCACTATCGACAACTAAATATATGACTCAACAGAAGACCAGGGCAAAACTGTGAGTAAATTAGTGTAGAATGTGAGCTTCCTGACCTTTAGAGAAGAGACTGTCAGGTGGCTGACATGTTTCTTGATCCTGGTGTGATAATTGCCACATTCACCACCCCATCCTTGTTTCAAGATTCTGGCTAAAGAAGATGAGGCTACACTTTCTATCTGGGAAGAAGAGTGATCTAAAGACACCTTATGGACAAAACAACTTGGAAAAGTAACCTTCCATTTTAATTCAATCTTTATGTTCCCTGCTCTACAACAGAAGAAAAGCAACGGCGGAAATTTTTGTTGGCATTGTTTCTACTTTAGGACCCATCTCTTTCTTCTTTCATTCTCATGTGTAGATTTATGTGGTAATAAGTAGAGAACATTTTGTAGTTTCTGACTTGATTCCATATGTTCCTTAAGATGCTTTAGTTGGAAGTAATCTGAAAGCTAATCCAATATCTTTTTTGGGGGGTGGAGAAGTATCATCTAAAAAAATCTCACAACAATAATAGATATAGTTAGCTCTCAAACGTAAATGCAGGTCTCTGGGTGCTTAACATGGGAACCTGCATAGTAGGGCAAACTGGCTACTTTTATTATCTGGCAAAGAAATTAAGCTATTTTCAAAACGTTCATCTCATTCTGACATGCAAACTTGTCATCAGAAAATCCTTGAATGCAATGTTTCTTGGCTCCAAGGAAGACAGGGTTTATTGGCAAAGAGAACAATCGCAGAGAGCCATGGAGTATCCAAGGGGCAGTGCTGAAGGAGCTCTGCAGGGCTTGTAATTATAAGAAAGTATCTGTGTGGCACTACATGGAGGGTTGCATCTCTTATTCATGTTTCAGTAGCCACAGGCAATTTCAACAAACCATGTGAGGTTTTAAGTTTGGAGACATGGACTTTTCATCAAAACATAAATCTTCAATTTGCTCTCTTTAAGGACAGAAAGATAAGTTCCTGTATGAATGAACAGATAGAGTTCATTATGTATTTACATATGAATGAATAGATGGACGAGTGGATGGACAGACAGAGGAATTTGTAAGCGTATGACGTTTCCCATTACAAAGATGCAATTTCATATATAAATATAATCTTGACTTTTCAGATTTTTCTCCATATATCAGCAACAATTCCAGAAACACCTGGATTACTCATGCTTTATTGACAATATAAATTTAGGAACAAGTATACATATTGCTGACGCTGTTCCTGTTAAGAGATAAGGCAAAGTATGCCAGTTTAAGTTCTGTTTCAAAACTTTATGTGAAATACTCACCTATTGAGAGTGTGTTGTCTTAAACCACAAATATTCACTCACGGTTTCCAACAGTAAAATGTAACACTGTTTCTACCGAATAAAGATGAGGGAAAGAGAGGCAGGAGGATTGCTATAAATTCAAGGCCAGCCTGGTATACATAGTAGTTCCAGGCCAGCAAGAGCTAAATCTGGGGGTACAGGAAACTAGTCATCATATATACCCACCTGAGACAAGAGTCATGATTTTGCCAATATAATAGTAAACAGTTTTTCTCGTGTGATATGACATTGAAATGTTATAGAATGAAAAATTAAGATAAAAATATTTCAAAGGCAGTTAGAGGTAATATCTTGAGGTACTTATGAACTACTCATTCTTATATTGCTGGTTGTGAGGCTAGCCTTTAAGGGCTGAGCCATCTCTCCAGCCTCTGCCACTTGTTCTTAATTCAATATTGGTCTACGGTGCTCCTAGCCAATGCAAAGCACTATACTAAGCAGAGTTAGAGAACAGAGAAAAATCTCCATATCTATAGAATATGCATTTTACTTGGTGTCTGTCATCATGAAATATAAATCACATGGGAGGTACATTATCATGGGAAAATATATATCTTTATGGGAAAATGTACATCTTTATGAAGAAAACTGTACTGGATATATATCGTAATGGAAAATACACCACACTGGATTTATAATCACTAAATATACATCATGTTAGATTTTTATCATAATAGAAAATGCAGCACACTGGATGTACATCATCAACAAATGCATGCCACACTGAATATATATCATTATGTAAATCACACCACACTAGATATATTTCATATGTATACGTAGTTCACTCCATATTATTCTGAATATATACTATCATGGGAAATACAACATACTGAAGGTATATAATTGAGTGTACATTACAGTGGAGGAATTTTTATAAACTCTAGTAGATTATGGTGCTATGGATAAAAATAATATGCAGTAAAGTTAATAAAGTGCAGTCATTGGGCATGTGCACTTCAGAAAGTACAGTCAGGATGTTCTATAGTAGAAATACACCGGAGTGGGGAGCTGGAGTTGGCAGAGGCACCCTGGTGCACAGCATTCAAAGTAGAGACGGTGAAGAAACACACCTAGGTAGGAAGCCACCCATTCTGTTTTGAGCAGTGTCAAGAAGGCCAGAATACACTGTTACAGAAAAAACAGCAGGACCTTATGTGAAGTCTTTGTCTTTCATTCCTAGAGTCCTAAGGGGATGTTAGAAGATGAATAGAAGAGTAACTTAACGGCCCAATGGTAATGAAGTACTGCCCCCATGCAGAATGATGTGGTATGTGGAGATCAAACATGAGTGACTGTGATGGCTAATGGTTCATCTGGCCATTTCCAAAGCTTTGGGTTAACACGCTTGTCTAGTGAAGACCCATTTACCTGACATTTCACTAAACTAAAGGCAGGCTCCTAGTGGTGGGGTGAAAGGAACTGAAAAGGTTAACACAGGCATATAGACAAAACCAAAACATTCTATAAGGTAACTGAGAATAGTTTTTAGAGATGTTGTGGCTCATTTTTAAATATGAGCTTCAATATGTTAAGTTATCTGGAGAGCGTACTGTGAGTTTCTCCTGTCAGGAGGGGAGAAACGATATGCTCTCTCTACATGTGCCTCTCATTCATCTCTTCCATCCCACCTGAATTACATGTTAAGAAGCAAGGTTACTTTTTCCTTAAGGTTTAGAAAAAGTTACAAAATGGTTGCTGTCATGGGAGATAAATACTGAAATGGTATTGAGGCTTTCGAAGAAAATACCATCCAGTAAACACAGTCATTGAGATCAAAAGGAAACAAAAAACATAAAATGAATACCAGAAATAACTAAAAAAAAAACACCTTTAAGTTCTTTCTACTTGGATCCTTTGTTTGTTGAATTCAAAGTTCCTTAACTTGTTTTTCAAAAAATATGACATTATCATGGTTTAACTTTTTAGACAAAGCAGAAAAATCTTTAAAAGCAAGTGTTAAAAACTTAAATAAATTTTGAGACAACATTATCTTCCACAAAGCATATTTTAAGTCCTCCAAGAGAGAAACTGAAGAAAATTGAAGAACATTAATAAACTAAAAAATGCTGAGAGCTTTAAAACCCCCTGGGAATTCATTTGCTTCACAGCAATGTGCTTTTTCAACATTAAATCTTAGTCGCTCTTGCTAATGAAAATAATTTGCCAGAGCAGAAAGGGATGAAGATGTCAGTTCCCAGTGACACATCTATCAATATAAAGGGGAAGGATGGTGTGGAGCTCCTTGGTGAATCACAGGAAGAAGAGAGCCGAGCAGAACTGATTAGAAAGTTGAATTCAGGAATGCATACTTCACAAATCATGGGAATCAAAAGGTTAACCAGGGCCAGCCTAGGTGGCTGATGAGAAAAATGCTGTCAAAAGGAAATCGTAGACAGATTTATACGAACTTAAATAAATGTAGACTTCCAGCTGCAGATGGTCGGGTGGGACAGTGAACAAATGCACCAAGTAAAAGAGAACAGAAAGTTCAATACTCCAAAATGAAATGAAAGAGTAAACCGCTGGCTGTTACGTCACTCCTCTATAACATGGGACCTGGATTATGCCAGCATTCTCTGGTTCAGAAGAACAGATAAAGTAGCCTTTGCCTTCTCGACACGTATCACTTTCCATGAGCAAAAATGCCAGATCACTTCAACTACAAAATGACATTTTACTAAAATTATTGAAGCCAATAAAGAATAATACTATTATTTATTGGAGAGACAATAAACTACCAAAAATATTACTTTTAATATATAGCTTTAATAAGCACAACTAAGGAAATCAGATCACCAAAAGCATGGCTGTTTTGGTTTGCTGTTTATTATTAGTGATGTCACGGCAGCACAAGCATCTCTCCTCTTACTCCAGGCTTCTTAGTCATACTGTTTCTTTACATTTCACAAGAAATAGTTAATTTGGGGGGCGTAGAAGGTGAATGAAGACACGAGGCATATGAAAGAGGTAAACATACAAATAAATCAGAGGTAACAAAACAGGGAAATATGCAAGTGACAATAACCATTTATTTTATCAAGCAACATGAGATAGGAGAGAAGAACACCAGACCATATGGGTATTGATAGACTTTTCATTTAGTCAATGCTAGGGTGTAAAAGAGAACTAAACAGACTTTTAGACAGCCCTCTCAGCAATGCTTAATTAAGATGAAAGATAAAACAAACAAAAGTGGTCATGGGGCCCACTTTGAAGTTCTGATAAACGGAGCAGCTCAAGGTTCAGAAGAAAAACATAAGTAAGCATTAAGAGAGGACCTGATAAACCTCGTGTAGAAATCTATAGATATCAGACAAAACCTCAAAAGTAAATTATTTTTCTTGCTAAAGATTATAGACATGACATAACTTTAGTCTAAGTATATCCAAGAGATAAACAGTTGGACCTAAAAATGTTTTTATTTCTTCTTGAGGGGAGAGCTAAACACAGTCTGTAAAATCTGAATCTGCTTTAAATTGTCTGTGAACCATGAACATGGAATATGTTTCTTTTAAGTACTAACCCTGTGAGGTTTTACAGAAGCCCTTAGAATACAAATAGTAGATTTTCAGGTTTGGATGTGTTCGGGCTTTAGGAAACTTGTAAGTGAGGGGCCACATGAGGTTGCTTTCAAACTCCTACACCAATATCACAATTTCATTAACTTTCATCTGGGGCACTGCTGAGAACTTTTTGGTGCCTATACAGACAAGTACAATTATTTTTCACAAAGACCATATAATAGTTTAAGGGTGCCAAAATATCAGCGACTGGAAAGTATTATTACGATGTCTGAATTAAACAATATTTTTTTTAATTTTACTTTTATTATTATGAGTCTGCCAAGAAAACTTATTAATGATCTCAGTCCTAAAATCACATTTTCCTCTTTATAGTCGGGGGCCTTTCTTTGATATCATTTAGAAAAGGGGAAATTGCCATGTCTGTCTTCTTTATTTAGCTTTCTGTATATATAACTAATAGTCAGTTCAACATGAGATTATCAACACTGCAAGATACAAATGTGTTGAACAGAGCTAACTGTAACTCCTAAAAGATATCAAATATTACCCTCTTTATGTAATTAAGTTCTGTAGACTCCCCATTGTCTCTTGCAATCAAAATACCTGGTAAACTTGTTTACCTTTAGATTGTTATATTCTCTAAAAATGTGAGTAAACCAACTGGTTACTTTTACCTGTTTAAATATGCCTTCCACAAAGGAAAACAGGATAACCATGCACGAAGACTTGTTTTGTGTGCTTGAAACTTAAAGAGAATATAACCTCTGGTTTTCAAATTTCATGTGCCTATATCAAAGCTCGTCTGTTCACCATTTTACTTTCCTCACATGATGAGTTCCTTCTTATTTAAAGTTCTTAGAAAATTGCAGCTTTTTTTCAAAGTAAATTACCGCACTGTTGTCAGTACAAAGAAAGGAAACTCCAGTGTTGGATTCTACAGTACATGCATTTCCCAAAGAAGTTAAGAGTCTTGTCACATAAAAATTCTGAAACAATATCCAAAAGCATAAGGATGTGTTGAAAGACTGAAAAATTGTGTATAGTTATTATATTCATGCACAATTTCCTTTTAATTACTTGATTTGTTGTAATACACAATGGGTGCTAATGGCCATTTTTTAACCATCTATATGTAAAATATATTTGTTGTATTCATATTTAAGCTGAATGTCAAAAATCATTCCTCAATAAATTCTACTTTTGGATGCCTGAAGGTGAACTTCAGGTCTGTCTTTGTGGACTGTGTGTCTTCATCCACTAACTCAGACAGAGCTACCATCAGGTTTCTCTTCTCTTTCAAAGCCAGCAACTTGATTTCGGTTAAGAATTCTTTCACTTAATTTTGGGTAACAATTATGCCCAGGACTGTCTTAAAGAAGTGTTGAGCTGAACAAACTTCTGAACCTGACCCACTGAAGGAACAGAGGGATGGAATGAGGGATGCGAGGAAGGAAGGAAGGAAGGAAGGAGGGAAGTAAAACTCTAATGCAGACATAAAATATTATGACCCCAAGGATCCCCAGTGCCTATAACTATATGCATTCTATTAATGGAGATACAAATAAATCAAAATTGTAAATTGTGTTTAACAGCATTAAACAAACACTACATTTAAAAATTCCAGCACACTGAGAATATCCTTAGTCATAACTCATAGTGACAGAAAAGATAAACAGGGCTCTTCCCAACATAAAACACTGCCCGAGGTATGTCACACTACAGACTTTGGGATGAAGCTATCTGAAAGCCCATCTCCCCTTCCCTTTCTACCTCAAAGGCAGGCACTGCTTTCTCAGTCTTCTCTCCACAACTTCCTAGCCAAACTCTGGAAAGCTAGGACACCAGGACACCATGCAAAGATGTGCCTTCCAGGCAAATGTGTCTTCCAAAGTAAATCTCTGCAAATACTTCCAGCTGGAAAATGTCCAGTTCTGCTACTTGACACTAGGGTATCACCTCCTCCCTTTAGGCTTACCTGCAGCTAACTAACTCTACTCCCATGTTCCTGGTGGGTATGTTGGGAGTATTTTAAGTGCTTCTTGAATCTGTGCCTGCAAAGATGCACACCTCATACAGTACCAGGAGTCTTTTTCACACACTTGATTCCTTCCTCAAGCCTCTGAGTAGAACCCACCCAGGCTGTTTTGTGCACCTAACATTCCAAGGCCTGTCCACCTGGAAGCAAGCAGCACTCTAGGAATGAGGCTTGAGATCAGGGAACTGAGTGTATTTCAACATGTGGTCAAAAGGAAAGGTGGGGGAGGGATGTGAGCCTTGCAGATAGCAGCTGTCCACTTAGTGGTTTAAATCTGTTGGTTGAAGAGCTGAATAAACAAATACACAGATGGGTCTAGTTCCTTGAGGGGATTCCCAATTGTGAGGAGCCTCCCAAGTCCTGGCTGGTTCAGCCTCTGGACTCAACCCTGTGCAGAATGCAAATGCAAAATGATTTCACTTTCAAAGGACGGAAACCTGCACACATCTGTGTCTTCAAAGTTTCTTCTAATAATAAAAGTATGACCCTTTTTCCTCCCCAGGTCCTGGGACACTTATCTATGAGTTTTAGAGTCTGGAGTTAGGAGTGCAACTTTTTCTCCAGTCCAGGCACTACAGGGGTCTGGAGCCCTCATTAAGAAGGAGATTTGGGCACTTCTGGCCTGCGGAGGGTGGGAGAGGTGAACCTACAGTGCCTGTGATCACCTGGTGGGTCTGGCCAGCACCTACAGTCATGGGTGCCTCTCCAGGAGCATGAAGCAGAGGCTGGAGTTGAGTTTTCCTTCTCTCTCAGCACTGATCCCAGCCACCTAGGACTCACAGGAAAGAAAGAAAGAAAGAAAGAAAGAAAGAAAGAAAGAAAGAAAGAAAGAAAGAAAGAAAGAAAGAAAGAAAGAAAGAAAGAAAGAAAGAAAGAAAGAAAGAAAGAAAGAAAGAAAGAAAGAAAGAAAGAAAGAAGAGAGAGAGAGAAGAAAGAAGAGAGAGAGAGAAAGAAAGAGAGAGAGAAAGGAAAGAAAGAAAGAAAAGGAAGGAAGAAAGAAAAGGAAGAAAAGAAGGAAGACACAGAGAAAGAAAGAAAAAGGAAAGAAAGAAAGGAAGGAAGGCAAAAAAAGAGGAAAAGAAAGGAAAAGACAAGGGAGAAAAACCTTCCTTTCTTACAAAGGTGTCTGCGCCCCTCCCAAGCGCTCTCCCCCCAGGTGCAGCAAGACTGGACACCCACACACAGAGCAAGGAGCACTTCCCAAAGAGGAATAAAAGTAAAACCAGGACAGATCCCGAGGGAAGAGGGCTGTGCTGGCTCACAGAAGAGTGCGATCAGGAGTGGCCCGAGAAAGGAGAAATGCATGGTTATCTCAGGAGTCACTAGGGGCCAGGAGTTTCTTAACTAGAGAGAAAAGAAGTGTCCCTTTGATGCCTCTCTGGTTCCTGGATAAGTACTTCTGAGATGAACGCAGAAGTGCCTAACTAAGACCCAAGAAATGTGCACTTGCCCGCTTGAGTAAATAAAGGTCAGCAGTCTGATCAATAAAATGTGCACTTCTAACCACCACATGTTTTTACTGCTGTTTCTCTTCCCTAGGGGGAGTGGGAAGGAAGAGGGAAAGACAACAAACATTTTTTTATAACAGTAAACAAACACATCTGGTGTTTCGACACATCTCTTTCCTCTAGCTTCTCTGGAGGAGGCAACATTCTGCATACTTAAAATAAATAAATAAATAAATAAATAAATAAATAAACAAATAAATAAATAAATAACTCATGCGGGGGGCTGACAGAGAAATCTCATTTTTATGAACACTGCTTCCCTCCCATCACAAAGCAAAATGCAAAGAAACAACAAGTGGCGACATTGGGTCCAGAAAGCAAACGCGACCCCGACCCTGCGTCGAAATCTGACACATGTCACCGTGGCCCCGCGGCGCGGAGCAGCAGGCGCTGGGGCGAAACTTTGCTGCGCGACCGGAGCAGCGTGGAGCAAAGTCGTAGTTTGGCCGCGCGTGGCCGTGGTTGGGACAGGGTGGGGTGCGGAGTGCAGAGAGTCTGAGTGAGGGCGAAGAAACTTACCGCGATCAGGGACCCTGAGGGCAGCGTCCCAGGAGTTGGCAGCCGCTGTGCGCCCAGGCAGAAGCCCCCCGAACAACACACCCACGCTCGAGTCCCGGCAGCCGCGGCCGCGAGTTCGGGGACACCAGGGGAGGGGAGACCCGAGGAAGCTGCGGCGGGAAGACGCGGCCGCGGCATAAATGCCCTAGGCGGGCGCTGACGGATGAACTGCGGGTGGCGCCGGGCTCCGGCCGGGGACGAAGCTGCGGCCGGAGAGCTGCACGCGCCGGCGTGTCTCGCGCTTTCTCGGAGGCTCGCGCTGTCTCGCGCTGGCAGCTCCCCCCCAACCCGGATCTCTGTATGTGTGTGTGTGTGTGTGTGTGTGTGTGTGTGTGTCTGTGTGTGTGTGTGTGTGTGTCTGTGTGTCTGTGTGTACGCGTGTGTGTATGTGTGCGCGCGCGCGTGTATGTGTGTGTATGTGTGCGTGCACCCGGTCGCGCGCGCACCCGGTCGCGCGCCCGAGTTGTTGGCTATGCAAACTATACACACACTGTGAGCTGAGCCGCTTCTCCTATGAGGGGCGGGCTGGGGGAAGGGACCTCCTGGAAGACTCTTAAGTACTCTTGGGGCACTTGTTTTGTCTTACTTTGCTAAGTTGGGGTTGTTGTTGTTGATGGTGATGTTTGATTTTTTTTTTTATTAAGTGGTTTGAACTCCACCAATCTCTTCATGACTCCCTCCCACCCCCCACCCCCAACTTCTTTCAGGGATGGGAGAAATCGCCGGCCAGAATGTTGCTGGGCTTTGCGGTGGAGCCTCCTGGATGACGTCAGGTCCACCTGCTATGTAAACAACTCGCTAGAGAACTTGTTTGTTCTGCCCCGCTTCCCCCACCCCCACCCTTCTCCCCACCTCCTGCTCCGCCTCCTCCTGTCGCCCCAGACGGCGAGTCGGGGATGGGGGTGGGGAGGGAGGCGAGAACAAAACCGTATGCTGTATTGGCGCACAACTGAGTTGTGTCTGCTGCTTCTTGGCAGTCCCCAAAGTACGTCCTCTCAGCAGACGGAGCTGCTGGCAAATGAAACTGGGGATTCCACGTGAAGTGCAGAAAACCTCGAAGGGATCCGAAGCCCTTGGCGGCAGGTAGTTAAAGCACAGAGTGTCACAGAGGGAGCCCGCGCGAGCACAGCCACGCTGATTGGCCTTTCTCTCCAGTGTGCGCCCCTGCGGCCTGGATGGAGAGGCCGAACATTTCTCTTACTCTTCATTGTCGTGGCTCCCGTCTCTCTTGGGGCCAGTACTACCAGGGCTTCCGTGGAGTCGCGCAGCCCAGGTCACCGGAGCGGGACTTGGAAAAAAAAATGGCACCACCAAGATGTGATTTTGTTTTTAAAGTATGAGGCTTTGGGGACTAACTGGATCAATGACTCGGGGAAACAAAATAACAGGAATGAACGGAAAGTAGAAATTGCCAGAGCCAGGTCGCAGTGCACATCAAAGCAGTGTCCCGGGTATTGGGGGATGCTCCGGCTCTGTTTCTGCCACCCGGTCCCTCCTCCCCTGCGCGTGGTGGGACCTCGCTGGCTGTCCAGGGTAGGACCGAGGGAGAGGTGACCAAGAAAAGGAGGGCCATGGCGTGGCGTGGGACTGGAATCTGGGAGGATGTTTCTAAGATGCCCCTCTCCACCATAACTCTGGGAAGGAAGTTCCTTCCTGCCTTCCTCCCGCCAGCCCCTCCCGGGCCACTGGCCCCCCAACTGTTCAATACGCGCTGCGCTGCGGCGAGAGGCTGCCGCTGAGCTGCCGAATCGGTCGCGCAGCGTTTCCAGAGGCGCAGAAACTTTCCACGAAATAGCAATAGCCAAGAAGCCGGGGGGATGGGGCGCGTGGACAAGGAGTTGGTCTAGGAGCCCTTGTAGCTATTCTCCGGAGAGAAAGAGCTGCGAACTTCCACACAGCTTCAATATAAGAGTGATGGGGTGGCAGGCGGTCAGCATCAACACGTGCCTTTTTAGTCCTCGCTTTTCTCAAAAAACCAACTCGCGCTCTCTCTCTAAAGGACAGAGCAAAGGATCTCTCTCTCTCTCTCTCTCTCTCTCTCTCTCTCTCTCTCACACACACACACACACACACACACACACACACACACACACACACACACACACACACACACACATAAATTCAGAACCTGCAGTTCTCTAGGGAGGAAGCGGCGGCCCTGGCACCCGCATCTGTAAACACACTGCCAGGTTTGCTAGTGAAACCAACTTTTGTCAATAAGCCACAGGGCTGGTGCTGGCAAGTCGCCTGAGCCGGGAGCCACGGGGAACCGGGGTGAGCTTTGGCTTTGAATCGAGGAGCTTTCTGAGAACCTTTAAGCTCCTGTCATCCTGAGTGCTCTGCTCGCAAAAGGTATTCTCACACTTCCAACTGGTCTTTTGAGAAATGAAGACTCGGGAGTCTGTACAGAACCCGAATCTTTTTAAGAGTGGAAAGGGCTCTTGCTAGCCTTAAGAAAGGATCCAATCCGAAAGCCTCCTCCCCGCCGCCCTTCTGAATGGTGGGGGTTATGCGTCTGGGCTTCACCAGCAAACATAAATAAAATATACTCTGAATTAACTTGAAATGCTTTAAGAAAATGAGAAGACTAGATAGCCCACTTGGGAATCTTTGAAACCCCAAAGGCGGTGGATTTCCCTGGGCCTGGTGAATAAATGTAAGCAAGCAATCTAAAGGTTTACAGAGCCTCGCTGCTGCTGTCCCTCCCTCCCTGAATACACACCCACCCCAGCTAGGTCTCCTTCTCACCAGGTGTCCTGAGAAAGTGGAGAAGAAGGATGGGACTACAAAGGAGTCTGGGCCCTCCGTAGTTAGGTTTGAATTCCTAAAGAGAAAAGAAGCATTGCTTTCTCGGGGAGGAGAGAGGGACGGGGTGGGTGGGGGTGTCTTTCACTCTTCCATCCATAAAGACACGTTTTGAGGAAATTTGACTTTCCTATCCTAAAAATCTCAAAAAGCAAGCAGTTAGAGCTGCCAGAGGGTGTCAAAGTCTGCTGCAGCCCAGCATGAACTGCCTGCTCCCTCTGCCCAAGCCTCACTCGGGAATCTGAACCAGCAGCCCCCCATGAGCCCCTGCTTTTCTGCGCCCCACAGTATTTTGCTTGCCTGCGGCAGTGCCCTAGGCCACTAGCCCTTCCTGAAGGAAAGACACACAGGGAGTGGAGAAGGCAGGTCTTACTAGGAATTGTTGCCCTCCCGGGACCTTCAACCGCAGCCAATGGGCTGGGCCCGGGTTCGAGAGGTGAAAGTTCAGGCCCAGGGCTCGCCCTTTGCTCCGCTGCTCGAGTCGCCTCTCTCCGTTCCTCCACCCTCGGCCCCTCTGCAGCCCCAGCCCCGCTACCAGAGGCTGCCACGGTGGCACTTAGTTTGTTGATGGGTGGTCATAAAATATATTTATTTGCAATTCCTTGAACTCGCCCACCACCCCCGCCCCCGACCTGGCCCTGAACACTGCAGGCTTTGTTCGCCTAGGCTGTCTGCTGGAGCCGGCCGGGGTTTAGCGCGCAGTGCAAGCAGACTCCAAAAAAAAGTTGCAGTATCATAATAGGAAAACCGGGTTTCCGCAGCCTAGGGAAATGCCAAAAGGGCAAACAGGCAAGAATAGTTCTCTTTTGCAGCAGTCACAGGTCGGCTCTCTGGATCCCCGCAGTCTTTCAACCAAAGGCTGGGTGCCTTGGAAAGAGGGTACACCAAATCATGACCCTGTAGTCGCCAAGCAGCTCCTAGCCACACGTGGGTCTGTGAAAGTCATTCAACTTGCTTCCAAGGAAAAGTTGATCAGGGTTACTAGGTGAATAAGCATTTTCACCACGTGGACCTTGAACCTTTATCGGGAAATTTATTTGATTTGAAGTTTATTTTATGACGAAACCGCAAATCAACAAAATCTGAAAGACTGCTCTATTAGGGTGCTAAAGAAAGATAAATTCGTTTGAAGTGATGTCTGTCAGAGTATCTTGCACGAAAGAAAGCACACCGAGTGGAACCAAGTGAAAAGAACAGCATATGCGAATAATGCCTTAGAAGTGGAGGTTTAACGTTGATCTTTCTTTCTGAGTGAGTTGCTGGATCTTAAGCTACTTGTTATAAAAATAGTCATTCACACACTTGGGCTCTTTTCTCCACCCCAAACTTTTAGTTAAACATGAGCTACTTTTCTTCTTTTCTTTTTTTCTTCTCGGCTGTTTTATTGGTGTAACTATGACAACCTAAAATTTAAATGACTACTTAGTTGGAAATCACTCTACAACTGTACAATCCAGAATCACGTTTTTCTCTTTAGATATACCATTTTCAAGCTTATGCTACTGCTCATCCAGAAACCCTAAAAAACAAATAAGTTTGAAGACAAGGGAAAATACATTTCTTTCACACAGACAAAAAGGCAAGTGTTAAAAAGGTCTGTTTTTGTGTGTTATAATTGTGTGAACTTGAACGAATAAACACATTCTTTCTAAATGGCTTATGCTTCCACTCTCCTCCTCAGCACAGAGAGGAAAAAGACAAAACTGTAGCTTCACGGGGAGTCAGACCAAGGATAATCTGTAACAATGTCAAAATGAATAGAGTTGTGAAATTGGTGGAGTTACAACACCATCTGTCGTTAAGCACTGGGACTACAAAATTTGGGACATAAAATAAATCATAATGAACTCTCCCAAAGTAAATAATAATAATATTAATAATAATAATAATAGCATAGACATTGAATGTTTTTTTTAAAATACATAACTTACACTCTGAAGTTGCCTAATACATGTTTGGTCATAGCTCCATATTTCAATCCAGGTTCTCATTTCAGAAAGCAAGTGCTCTATATCTTCTCCATGTCAGAGATATCATTTTAAAATTGTCTATGAGTCTGCAGGGCTGGGCGAGGGAAGGGGGCGCAGTAACCAATTTGCTTCTAGTAGGTTGCTGAGAAGAACTAGGGAGACTTCGGGAACTATGGATATCTCCAGTAAATCAAATGGCAATTTTCTCTGGAGAATCAGACTGTTAGTTAGTAATATCTTACAGTGATAGATGTACCACATTGTACATGTTGGTTTGAGTTTGGCTTAGTCAGAAATAAAAAACAAAATCAAAATCAGAAACAAACAAACAAACAAACAAACAAACAAAGCTTTCAAAAGGCAGTCACTATCCATTTAGGGTTGAGTTGTGATTTTTAAAAGACAAAGATCAATTTCTCTGGAAAAGATTATACAGGCTAAGGATATTCTTGTAAAGGTAGACTTCAGCCAAAATAACATTTTTTAAAAGATAACTTTTCACATTTTAAACAAAAGCCTCTATAAAATCCTGGAAATACTCCAGTGGCTCAGTATTTGTACTGTGTGTCATTTCTAAAGAACTCAAAATCTGTCACTATGGACACTGTTGCACCTTGTTTAAAAAAATCACTAATTGCTTTATGTTCCTGAAAATCAAAACAAAAGAAAGAAAATGAAATGCCTTGTTTATATTGATAAGACATTGACTATAACTATACCAAGTCCAATTGTCCAGCTGACGAAGTTAGACCAAGACAAATGTAATATGACTTAGGCTAATGGAAGCAGTAATTTTCTGAAATAGCCTGTCTATAAAACAGTAAGTTAGATATCCAATGGTTGATTGGTACTTCTTGCTACATTGATTGAAATATGTAGAACTGTCTAACATAAAAGGCCTTTGCCTGTTGATATTTCAAACATTACTTTAGCATCAAAATTACTATGAGACTTTTTGTTTTAGGTGTAAAGCAAACTGCAGGCTATTCTAACCAAGTCTTCTAATTTCAAAAATTATAATGGGAAAGCCCGGGTTAAGTCCCACCAGTGGTTATTAAAATGTTTGAATTGTTTCATAATCGTAAACAGACACTGCTCTCTCTCCTCTTATTCCAGAGAAAAGATTTAAACATATACTTCCTGTCTTCAGTATTTTCTAAATCTACTAAAACTGATGGGACTCAATGTTGGCACTACCTTTGGATTTCATTGCAATACTGAAAATGGAAACATTTCTTGTCATATCCCTTGTAATGTATATGACACAGAAAGCCTGAGGACTTGCTGCTTCAAATGCCAATTAGTCAGAAGATGTTATCCATAGAGAAAGAGAGTGCATTACTATTAACAATGCTATTGTTTCTGATAAGAAGCTGATGGTGAGAGACATAAAATCAACCGCAACTCTTGATATCTTTAGAGTTATTTAAGAGAACCCCATCAACTCTTCTTCCTATTAAGGAATAAAGGCTAACAGGACATGATACAAAACATGGCACTAGCCTTTTAAAACTATAAATAAACAAAAGAACTCTCTGAAATACCACAACAATGGGACTTGTGGGTTTGTATGTAATTGGATAACCACATGGCTCTAATAACTGAAAGTTTCTTCAAATAATCCACTGACAGGGTCAATATCAAGAACATCATGTAAAAGTGCACTGGCTGCCTTCTCTTCCCCTTTCTCACCTTCCTTTTAATTCTGTTTTTTTCTTTATCCCCTCTCCATCTTTGTTCTTTCCTACTCTCTGTCTGGTCTTCATCATTGACTTCACAATCACAACTTTGAATATTGACCACAGATAGTTTCTACCTGAGAACCAATTCTGTTTATTCAACAGGTCTTTAAGAGCACACCATTTCAATTGATAGAAAGGTAAGAAAGGTATCAGTTTGTCCTCTTTTCTTCTTGTCCATTTATATCTTACATCATTAATTCACGCGTGCTGTCTTCCCTGCTTTGCATATCAAAGCAGCATCCAGCAGTTAATCTTCCATAGGCATCTCCCACAGTCACTGTCTTACCATGCAACCTCAGAATTTCTTACCGGATGATAACTGACCATGTTCTACCCATTTACCCTATGTCCAGTGTCTTCTTTTCCAGTCCATTACCATTTTTTCCCAAAATACTGATCATTTAAAATAAGGAAAAATTCACTACAGCCAATAAAGTCAAATATTAAGATTTTATCTGGTTGCAGTTAATCCACACAGTAAGTCTGTGCTTAATTTCATGAATTAAAGAAAATAATTTTCCCAAATATATTGTAGATGTTAAATATATCCCAATAGAATACTGTCAGATTTCCAGCTATACATCCTTTTTCAGCAAATCTGTCCTCTTAGCTATTCAAACATCTGGTTAAAATGTTAGTTAGGACTGCAGATTTACATTATTTTTCATATTAAAGAACTTAGTACTTAGATGCAAAGTGTATTAAATCTGCATTCAAATTATCAACTGCATCATTTAATGGCTCAACAAATATTTATATGCCACCCACAGTAGTAGTCATTTTGAAAATTAAAGATGTATAAGATTAGGTCCCTGCACAGAACTTACATTCAAGTGAGAGAAATAAAACACATAAGTGGATTATTTCAATAAAACATGAATTTCAATAAACCATTATACAGAGGTAGCTCTAGTATACCGTGGAACAAGGGATAATATTTCTTAAGGCTGCAGTAAAAGAGCACATAGCCAGGTGTGTGTGTGTGTGTGTGTGTGTGTGTGTGTGTGTGTGTGGTGTGTATGTGTGGTATGTATGTGTGTAGTATGGTGTGTGTGTATGTGATGTGTGTGTATGTGGTATAGTATGTGTATATGTGGTGTAGTATGTGTGTATGTGTGGTATGTGTGTGTGTATATGTGGTATTGTATGTGTGTGTGATGTGGTATGTGTGTATGTGGTATGGTATGTGTATATGTGTGGTATTTGTGTGTGGTATGTATGAGTGTGGTGTGGTGTGTGTGTATGTGGTATGTGTATGTGTGTTTGTGTATATGTGTGTGGTATGGTCTGTGTGTTTTTGTGGTTTGTGTGTGTGTGTGTGTGTGTGTGTATGTGTATTGACAATTTACAAGAAGATCCAAGAATACAGCTTTGAAAAACTTGAGATTTCCCAAATAGCTGTAACTAAGTAGCTACCTCCAGAACATGAACATCATACATTTGTGATAAAATGTGCTTATATCAAAGATGAAGGTGTGTATAACACCTAGGAAGAGATTCAGTACATCACTGAATTACTCATGTTACCCTTATACCTTTGTCTTGTTCTTGCCACAGGAATTAGTTTTAAGATAGGAACGGAAAAGAAAATAAACAGAAACAAAAGAACCAAGAACACCAAACAAGAAGAATAAACACAGGATCTGTATGGTAAGCAGGCAGTCCCTGGGTTTCCTTCTCAGTGTCTTCTCCAGTCTCTCTGAGGAAATTTGATTTCCCAATTTCTTCCATGCCTCATTTTCTCTGTCCTGTCAAGGTATACGCTAATTTCCTCTATTCTTCCCTCCCTCCTTTCCTTTCTTCCCTCCTTCTCTCTATCCCTACCTTTTCTCCCTTTCTTCCTCTTCCTTCCTCCCTTTATCCCTCCCTCCTCCATTTCTAACACCCTCCTTCCTTTGTGGTTTCCTTCCTTTCTCCTACATTTGTCCTCCTGTCTTTTTCCTTATCTTTCTTTATCTAAGGAATGTTTTCTACGAAACAGGCTTGGACTGCACAAACCTGTCTGGCCTTCAATGGAAAAACCAATTTCCTTCTTTGGCTTCTAAAGGGCAAAGATTCCTCCTTTTTCATCACTCTCCCCTCTGTAAAGACTGCCCTAGAAAACATCTCAGTGACCATTCAGTCATCATATTTCTAAGCATTCCTGTCAAGAGCATTCTCTCTTCCAGCTACACTTGTGGGGTGGGAGACAAAGACAGAAGCATACACACACACACACACACACACACACAGAGAGAGAGAGAGAGAGAGAGAGAGAGAGAGAGAGAGAGAGAGAGAGAGAGAGAGAGAGCCATTGGATATAAAATCATGAAGAAGCAGAGAAACTAAAACTTTTATACCCCCTCCGAATAATTTATTTATATATCTCAATTAGGAAAAGGTTTGGGATTTCAGTTAAGCTTTTAGAATGAATCCTGTAACTAGATTATCAATGCAAAAGGAAGAGTTTTGTGAAAGGCAGTCACTGAACAATTTGCAATAGCACATTACTTGCAAAGAATTTAGAAAATAAACAATATATAATTGGATCTAGTCATTAAGATAGTACTTATATGATAGTTGGTGACAGAAAAATTGCTTTTGCAATATTATATGGTAGAACAATACCATACAAAGTTACCAGAGGAATACATAAAAGAAACATGTGGTTGTGATACACAGTAAGTTGATTTAACAACATTCTTCCCTCCTGGAATTCACAATCTTGTATTCTTAGGAACCATGTTGTTCCACGATTAGCTTGTATGACAAGCAGCAACATTCCCTATGATAGTAGGACACTGTGTTTATAAAAGATGGTGCTTGTTATCTGGGCTCTCGATCTTTACACACTCTGGGAAGTGATCCTACATGTACAGCCTTATGGACAATCTGAAATAATGAGGAACTGAAATTTGGCCAAAAATCAAGAAGGAACTGAGGCCTTACTTCTCTGGTGTTTGCCAAGTGGGTCGCAGATCTTTCTGTCCCCAACGCACCTTCTTGAGATGACTGGATCCTTGTGCAACAAGTTGACTGTACTTTTATGAAAAATATCTGAGAGTCATCAGGCAAGCTGTTCCTGAGTATGGAAGTGTCTCAAATGGTTATTTGATCTTTTGATTTGATTTTTTTATGGGTTTGGTCTTTTGGACTAAAGTTGACATATCG
Organism: Apodemus sylvaticus; assembly: GCF_947179515.1. NCBI lineage: Eukaryota > Metazoa > Chordata > Mammalia > Rodentia > Muridae > Apodemus > Apodemus sylvaticus. The sequence continues at coordinate 38,545,291 of NC_067473.1, read as the reverse complement.
GGAAATTGTCACAAAGCAACAATTACCTGACTCAACATAGTGTGAAAGGCTAAACTTCAGGAGGACTCCACTATCCTTCAAATTAATACCAAAGAAGACATTTCATCCATAGAAAAAGTAATTTATTGAATAAATATTCTTAAGCCAAGTTTTGAAAAGACAGTGACATCTGTATCCTTCAGAATTGTTCCTGGTAAACAGAATATTGATGGATTTCCTCCAAGCCTAGAGCATAAGCTAAATGTAAAGTTAAACTTTAATCTTTTCTTTTTATTTTCTTTACTAAAATAAGCAGAAATACAGATTATGTACAGAATGTCTACATACAATGTATATATAATAAACTGGCAGGTTATCGGAATGCCATGTCCACTGTCTCTGATCATATGAATTTCTTGTTTATAGAACATATTTACAGAGGCTGGAGAGATGACTCAGTGGTTAAGAGCACTGACTGCTTTTCCCAAGGTCCTGAGTTCAAATCCCAGCAACCACATGGTGGCTCACAATCATCTGTAATGAAATTTGATGTCCTCTTCTGGTGTGTCTGCCGACAGCTATAGTGTACTTACATATAATAAATAAATCGTTAAAAAAAAAAGAACTCATTTACGTATAGCACATTTTAAATTGGCAACTGCCTATGTAAGCATGCTAAAAAATCACACAAGAACCATCCCATTTAATCTGTATTTCCTTTGAACACAATCATTTTTAAGTAATTTCCATCTTGTTTCAGGTAAGTGAAACCTGTGAGAACATAAGTCAAGCTTCTCACTTTCTATTTAATCACAAGAATTTCCCATAGTCTCCTGAGGTTTTCCTAATTAGGTTATAGCACAGTTACAATACTTGACTAGAGAAGGTCAGACAAAGTTCTAAATGAGTTGAGGGAAAAAAAATTAGAAAATCAATAGTGTGTTTTTAATAAATTAAAGTACACATACTAGAAAAAGTTTATTGCTTAGCCTATTAATAACTATGATTTCTGCCTTTACATTGTTAACAGTTGTATGCCCATTTAATTCCTTAAAATTTGAACTCACACACAGACATATCTCGATTATGATAATATTGACTATATAATCCATTTTGATAATAACTATGGTGTTTTGTGAATTTAGAGAAACTGATATGTAAAATTTGGCACATAAACAATATCATACAGCAAAGATGTGTGCTTTGTTAAATATTATTTATTTTTATAAAAGTCTCAGAAGAATTAATGAACACCAAATGCCTTGTAGACTTTGTATCAGAAACCTTTGAGGCAATATTGTAGGGTTTTCATGATCATAGGTAAATATGGCCTGTCGTCAGAATCTATAATGTGTTAGACACATAAATTTATGACAAAGTGAGAGTTCATTTCCTTATCCAAAGATTCTTACATTTCCTGAGTTATTTTTGAAGTTAAAAAAATCTTTTCATTACATCTGTGATCCTTTGTCCATCATGTTGTTGATTCATCTTCTATAACAATTCTCTTTTCCACCTCCTCACTATATTCTGTGAATCAGGATCAAAGACAAAGATGTCTGAACTGGTGAAAGAAACGTATGATATTTTAACCAATTGAAGAAAACTCATTGATACTGTCTATGGTTTTTTCAAATAAGTAGGTCATTAAGGATCATAAATCACAGTGTCTTTTCTAGAAAAAAATGAAGATCTATTAGCCAAAATTCCACATAAGTTATTGCATAAGCCCACATTCAATAAGGTTCAGATAACTTATTCCATAAATGATACAAATTTCTATGTTTAAGGATAATAATATTGGTGGAAAGATTGCTTTATGGGCAAATGGTTACTAAAAGAACCATTTGAAGCAATCTGACCTCCGAAATATGGTTCGTAAGATGAACTCTACCTCACAAACTTCAACAGGGAAATGTGGTACACAAATGTGAGACTTTCAAAGGACCGGAAGTGAACAGCTGCTCAAGTGTGAGAATTAGATAAAGTGCAGTCATGAAATATAGACCTTTTACTTCCTGAAATCAGTTCACTTAGGTTCACTTAGAAAAATATTTATTGGGCCCTCGTTATTTTTCTATCAATATTTAATACCTTCCTATCATAAACTTGTGACTAAATGGGAGTTTAGAGGCCATCTAATCTTAGATTCTTCCCAAAGAAAGATTGAGGTATAGATTTGATTCATGAAGTGATATTTCTTGGAGTCTTCACATTGTGGTTACTCAAGGTCCCAGAGTTCTAGGGTATTTGACTCCCCAAGGCTTTTCCAACATCATATAGATTTGTAAGTGAATATGAGTTGTCTTGGCTCCATGTTGAACAGTTTGCCACTGGAAGTGTGCACACAAAACTGATGTGTGACATGTGAACTTCACGTGATACTGTCCTTCTTCTAGCAAAATAAAATGTCTATCTATAACCCTGTTTATTTACTGTAGTTTTATGCTAGTGCTAACTCAGTCTGTGTAAAGCAAGATCTGGAGACAAACTTCTGGTGGATGACCTTTCTTTGACTTGCATGTCATGATGGGTTGGGTGCAACCCAAGACTCTTAGCAGCCCCAGCAATAGTCCTTCATTTTCCACTGGCTCTCTGAGGTTATTCTGCACTTCACTTCATTCAAGTTCATCAAGGACTTTATGGAGTCCTTTATTACTAAATATTGAAAGGTGGAAGAAAATACAAAAGCAGCACTTGTGTCCAAGCATTCCTGCCATTCCTAGTTCCTTCTTTTTTTTAAATTTAATTTATTTTTTTATTTACATTGCAAATGATTTCCCCTTTTCTGGGTTCCCACTCCCCGCAAGTCCCATAAGCCCTCTTCCTTCCCCCTATTCTTCCATCCACCCCTTCCCACTTCCCTCTACTGGAATTCCCCTATACTCTTGCACTGAGTCTTTCCAGAACCAGGGACCACTCCTCCATTCTTTTTGGACATCATTTAATTTGTAGATTATGTCCTGGGTATTCAAAGTTTCTAGGCTAATATCCACTTATCAGTGAGTACATACCATGATTGATCTCTTGAGACTGGGTTACCTCATTTAGTATGATGTTCTCCAGCTCCATCCATCTGTCTAAGAATTTCATGAATTCATTGTTTCTAATGGCTGAATAGTACTCCATTGTATAAATATACCACATTTTTTGTATCCATTCCTCCGTTGAAGGGCATCTAGGTTCTTTCCAGCTTCTGGCTACTACAAATAGGGCTGCTATGAACATAGTGGAGCATGTGTCCTTATTGCATGCTGAAGAATCCTCTGGTTATATGCCTAGTAGTGGTATAACAGGGTCCTCAGGAAATGACATTCCCAGTTTTCTGAGGAACCGCCAGACTGATTTCCAGAGTGGTTGCACCATCTTGCAATCCCACCAGCAGTGGAGGAGTGTTCCTCTTTCTCCACATCCTCGCCAACACCTGCTGTCTCCTGAGTTTTTGACCTTAGCCATTCTGACTGGTGTGAGGTGAAATCTCAGGGTTGTTTTGATTTGCATTTGCCTAATGATTAATGATGTTGAACATTTCTTAAGGTGTTTCTCAGCTCTCCGAAGTTCTTCATGTGAAAATTCTTTGTTTAGCTCCGTACCCCACTTTTTAATGGGGTTATTTGGATCTTTGGGTTCTACTTTCTTTAGTTCTTTGTATATATTAGATATTAGCCCTCTGTCGGATTTAGGGTTGGTGAAGATTCTTTCCCAGTCTGTTGGTTGACGTTTTGTCCTTTTGACGGTATCCTTTGCCTTACAGAAACTTTGTAGTTTTATGAGGTCCCATTTGTCAATTCTTGATCTTAGAGCATAAGCTACTGGTGTTCTATTCAGGAACTTTTCCCCTGTGCCCATGTCCTCCAGGGTCTTCCCCAGTTTTTTTTTTCAATTAGTTTCAGTGTGTCAGGTTTTATGTGGAAGTCCTTGATCCATTTGGAGTTGAGCTTGGTACAAGGAGATAAGAATGGATTGATGCGCATTCTTCTGCATGCTGACCTCCAATTGAACCAGCACCATTTGTTGAAAAGACTATCTTTTTTCCACTGGATGCTTTCAGCCCCGTTGTCGAAGACCAAGTGACCATAGGTGTGTTGGTTCATTTCTGGGTCTTCAATCCTATTCCATTGATCCGCTTGCTTGATATTGTACCAATACCATGCAGTTTTTATCACTATTGCTCTGTAGTAGAGTTTAAAGTCTGGGATATTGAATCCCCCTGAAGTTCTTTTACTGTTAAGAATAGATTTAGCTATCCTGGGTTTTTTGTTATTCCAGATGAATTTGAGAATTGCTCTTTCTAGCTCTATGAAGAACTGGGTTGGGATTTTTATGGGAATAGCATTGAATTTGTAGATTGCCTTTGGCAAGATGGCCATTTTAACTATATTAATTCTGCCAATCCAAGAGCATGGAAGTTTTTTCCATTTTCTGAGATCTTCTTCGATTTCCTTCTTCAGAGATCTGAAGTTCTTGTCATATAGGTCTTTCTCTTGTTTGGTTAGAGTCACCCCAAGTTACTTTATGCTGTTTGCAGCTATTGTGAAGGGAGTCATTTCCCTAATTTCTTTCTCAGTCTGCTTATCCTTTGAATATATAAAGGCTACTGATTTGCTTGCGTTGATTTTGTAGCCAGCCACTTTGCTGAAGTTGTTTATCAGCTGTAGGAGTTCTCTAGTAGAGTTTTTAGGGTCACTTAAGTATACTATCATATCATCTGCAAATAGTGATAATTTGACTTCTTCCTTTCCAATTTGTATCCCTTTGACTTCCTTCTGTTGTCTAATTGCTCTAGCTAGGACTTCAAGAACTATATTGAAAAGATATGGAGAGAGGGCGCAGCCTTGTCTTGTCCCTGATTTTAGTGGGATTGCTTCAAGTTTCTCTCCATTTAGTTTGATGTTGGCTACCGATTTGCTGTATATTGCTTTTACTATGTTTAAGGAAATCATCAAACTCAGGGCTGAAATCAATCAAGTAGAAACCAAGAGAACCATACAAAGAATCAACAAGACCAAAAGCTGGTTCTTTGAAAAAATCAACAAGATAGATAAACCCTTAGCCAGACTAACCAAAGGTCACAAAGAAAGTATCCAAATTAACAAAATTAGAAATGAAAACGGAGATATCACAACAGAAACCGAGGAAATTCAAAAAATCATCAGATCCTACTACCAAAACCTGTACTCGACACGACTGGAGAATCTGGAGGAAATGGACATTTTCTTAGATACCAATTACCAAAATTAAACCAGGATCAAATAGACCATCTAAACAGACCCATAACCCCTAAAGAAATAGAAGGGGTCATAGATAGGCTTCCAACCAAAAAAAGCACAGGACCAGATGGTTTCAGTGCAGAATTCTATCAGACCTTCAAAGAAGACTTAACACCAATACTCTTCAAACTCTTTCACCAAATAGAAACAGAAGGAACACTACCCAACTCCTTCTTCGAAGCCACTATTACGCTGATACCAAAACCACACAAAGATCCAACTAAGAAAGAGGATTTCAGGCCAATTTCCCTTATGAATATCGATGCAAAAATACTCAATAAAATTCTTGCCCACCGAATCCAAGAACACATCAAAACGATCATCCACCATGATCAAGTAGGCTTCATCCCAGGGATGCAGGGATGGTTAAATATACGGAAATCCATAAATGCTATCCACTACATAAACAAACTCAAAGAAAAAAGCCACATGATCATTTCATTAGATGCTGAAAAAGCATTTGACAAAATTCAGCATCTTTTCTTTTTTTCTTTTTTTTTTTAATTTTTTTTATTCGATATAATTTATTTACATTTCAAATGATTTCCCCTTTCCTAGCCCCCCCACTCCCCGAAAGTCCCTTAAGCCCCCTTCTCTTCCCCTGTCCTCCCATCCACCCCTTCCCACTTCCCCGTTCTGGTTTTGCTGAATACTGTTTCCCTGAGTCTTTCCAGAACCAGGGGCCACTCCTCCTTTCTTCTTGTACCTCATTTGATGTGTGGATTATGTTTTGGGTATTCCAGTTTTCTAGGTTAATATCCACTTATTAGTGAGTGCATACCATGATTCACCTTTTGAGTCTGGGTTACCTGACTGAGTATGCTATTCTCTAGCTCCATCCATTTGCCTAAGAATTTCATGAATTCATTGTTTCTAATGGCTGAATAGCACTCCATTGTGTAGATATACCACATTTTTTGCATCCACTCTTCTGTTGAGGGATACCTGGGTTCTTTCCAGCATCTGGCAATTATAAATAGGGCTGCTATGAACATAGTAGAACATGTATCCTTATTACATGGTGGGGAGTCTTCTGGGTATATGCCCAGGAGTGGTATAGCAGGATCTTCTGGAAGTGAGGTGCCCAGTTTTCGGAGGAACCGCCAGACTGATTTCCAGAGTGGTTGTACCAATTTGCAAACCCACCAGCAGTGGAGGAGTGTTCCTCTTTCTCCACACCCTCTCCAACACCTGCTGTCTCCTGAATTTTTAATCTTAGCCATTCTGACTGGTGTAAGATGAAATCTTAGGGTTGTTTTGATTTGCATTTCCCTAATGACTAATGAAGTTGAGCATTTTTAAAGATGCTTCTCCGCCATCCGAAGTTCTTCAGGTGAGAATTCTTTGTTTAACTCTGTACCCCATTTTTTAATAGGGTTGTTTGGTTTTCTGGAGTCTAACTTCTTGAGTTCTTTATATATATTGGATATTAGCCCTCTATCTGATGTAGGATTGGTGAAGATCTTTTCCCAATTTGTTGGTTGCCGATTTGTCCTCTTGATGGTGTCCTTTACCTTACAGAAACTTTGTAATTTTATGAGGTCCCATTTGTCAATTCTTGCTCTTAGAGCATACGCTATTGGTGTTCTGTTCAGAAACTTTCTCCCTGTACCGATGTCCTCAAGGGTCTTCCCCAGTTTCTTTTCTATTAGCTTCAGAGTGTCTGGCTTTATGTGGAGGTCCTTGATCTATTTGGATTTGAGCTTAGTACAAGGAGACAAGGATGGATCAATTCGCATTCTTCTGCATGCTGACCTCCAGTTGAACCAGCACCATTTGTTGAAAAGGCTATCTTTTTTCCATTGGATGTTTTCAGCCTCTTTGTCGAGGATCAAGTGGCCATAGGTGTGTGGGTTCATTTCTGGATCTTCAATCCTGTTCCATTGATCCTCCTGTCTGTCACTGTACCAATACCATGCAGTTTTTAACACTATTGCTCTGTAGTATTGCTTGAGGTCAGGGATACTGATTCCCCCAGATTTTCTTTTGTTGCTGAGAATAGTTTTAGCTATCCTGGGTTTTTTGTTGTTCCAGATGAATTTGATAATTGCTCTTTCTAACTCTGTGAAGAATTGAGTTGGGATTTTGATGGGTATTGCATTGAATCTGTATAGTGCTTTAGGCAAAATGGCCATTTTAACTATATTGATTCTACCGATCCATGAGCATGGGAGGTTTTCCCATTTTTTGAGGTCTTCTTCCATTTCCTTCTTCAGAGTCTTGAAGTTCTTGTCATACAGATCTTTCAACATGTTTGGTAAGAGTCACCCCAAGATACTTTATACTGTTTGAGGCTATTGTGAAGGGGGTCATTTCCCTAATTTCTTTCTCAGCCTGCTTATCCTTTGAGTATAGGAAGGCCACTGATTTACTTGAGTTGATTTTATAACCTGCCACTTTGCTGAAGTTGTTTATCAGCTGTAGGAGCTCTCTAGTGGAGTTCTTTGGGTCACTTAGGTAGACGATCATGTCGTCTGCAAAAAATGATAGTTTGACTTCTTCCTTTCCAATTTGTATCCCTTTGACCTCCTTATGTTGTCGAATTGCCTGAGCTAGTACCTCAAGTACAATATTGAAAAGATAAGGAGAAAGGGGGCAGCCTTGTCTGGTCCCTGATTTCAGTGGGATTGCTTCAAGTTTCTCTCCATTTAGTTTGATGCTGGCTACCGGTTTGCTGTATATTGCTTTTACTATGTTTAGGTATGGGCCTTGAATTCCTGTTCTCTCCAAGACTTTAAGCATGAAGGGATGCTGAATTTTGTCAAATGCTTTTTCAGCATCCAATGAAATGACCATGTGGTTTTGTTCTTTGAGTTTGTTTATGTAGTGGATTGTATTGATGGATTTCCGTATATTGAACCAACCCTGCATTCCCGGGATAAAGCCTACTTGATCATGGTGGATGATCGTTTTGATGAGCATCTTTTCATGCTAAAAGTCTTGGAAAGGACAGGAATCCTAGTTCCTTCTATAGCTCATCTGTAAATTGTTCTTCCTTAGAGCATCATGGGAGGTTGCAGCAACTTGTGCTTAGGTTTCTTTTCGATAGCTAGCATAAGTTCCATTATGGTAAGCATTCTCTAAGAAATGTTATCTCTAGTGTACTCTCTAGAGTACTCAGAAGAAGGCATGATCTTGAAATGGATATATAATATAGCAGGATAGTTTTCTTTTATATATTTTTTAAAAATCTCTTCCAATGTTAAAAACATTTTATTATACTATTATTTACTTATTTATTTATTTAATTTGTGTGTGTGTGTGTGTGTGTGTGTGTGTGTGTGTGTGTGTGTACCATATGCCATGGCAAAAGTCTAGAGTTCAGAGAACATGGTGCTGAAACTAAGGTAGTTAGGCCTGGTAGCAGGTACCTTTGCTCTCTGAGTTATCTTGCCAGGTCTATATGTATCTTTTTCAGGATTATACCAACTATTAGAATAAATCTCAGAGAGTTTTATGAAACATGGACTACATGGCGATTTGATCCAGCAGGGTCAATGTAAAGCATTTGAGGAATAGTATATCTTTAGCATTGCAGCCATAAAACACAGGATGTATCACATTTATTTTACTTGATATACATATATATATATATATCATGTGTGTATATATATATGTGTGTGTGATGTGTGTGTGTAAAATGTTATTATTGAAGAAGAGAGACATTTGGAATTATTAGCTGTGAAATTTTGGTTTCTCATTTTTCAATAGATATGAAAAAATTCATCACAAAAGGAAATATTGATCTCATTTAAAGTGGTTTGGGATTATTATACAATCATACTTACTGAGTAGTATGCTAATGTAAGAATTCTTAAGGAATGAGTTGTTAAACAAATTATGGCACAGCTATACTGTGAAATACTATTCAACAATAAAACAGAATTTGCTTATTTGATTTTATGAAAACAATATGTTGAGAAATGAGAAGATTGCATGGTGTAACTATTTAGATAGCATACTCAAATAGCCAAATTGTGAACATCATGGAAAAGTTAACAGTTTTCAGGCATTGGACATCATTGAATAGATGGGTGGGTCTGACTGCAAAAGGGTAGCCAAAACATAGCTCTTGTGATGGGACATTCTATGTATTGACTTCCCTGATGTTTATAAGATTTTTTTACATGTGGTCAAATGTCAAAGCACTATATTATAGCATGCTAGTACAATGTCTTGGTTTGTTTGTTATTCTATCTTTAAAACAAGTTTTGAGTGAGACTGAGCTCATTTTATACAGGCCCTATCTAAGTATTTGATCTTCATGTTACTACTATGTAATTGTTTAAAGGGAGAATATAAATTTTCAACTGTATAAAGCAATGAAGAAAACCAAGGATTAGAAGAAGACATGGGGGTTGTACTAGGACCAGGAGAGATAGCTGCTTGCTCAGTTCAAAGCAAGCAATTTTTAATGCCATTAGATAGTATTATGACCATATAAAACTCAACCTCAATTCTACCTTTTTCTACATGTCTAAGGGTAATAGTGCCATTTTCATGGATGAAAATAGTCTGCAAAACATGATAACACTTGCTCCATCATATGAACATGTTTCACCCAATAAAGCCATGAACATGGAAATGAAAGGCTTTGTGTATTGTGCTGAGTGCACTTCACTGCAGACGGGGACACAAAAGTTTTTGTGTGACCCACCCTGGCAGTTACAAAATTATGTTTCCTTTTAATGTATCCGCGAGCTTGGTTTGACATATTCAGAGATCAAAAGCTAGACCCCAACCCAGTAAGAAAGAGATTGAGCAAAGAAGGAATCCAATTAATTGTGTTAATTGGATTTTAAATACAATTCAAAGAAAACATGCCCAAAGATGTAAATAGTCATGACTTTTCTTCTGAAATATGAATGCTATCATTGTTTTTTTATTCAATATATTTTTTATTTACATTTCAAATGATATCCCCTTTTCTAGCCCCCGACTCCCCGAAAGTCCCATAAGCCCCCTTCTCTCCCCCTGTCCTCCCACCCACCCCTTCCCACTTCCCTGTTCTGGTTTTGCCCTATACTGCTTCACTGAGTCTTTCCAGAACCAGGGCCACTCCTCCTTTCTTCTTGCACCTCATTTGATGTGTGGATTATGTTTTGGGTATTCCAATTTTCTAGGTTAATATCCACTTATTAGTGAGTACATACCATGATTCACCTTTTGAGTCTGGGTTACCTCACTTAGTATGATGTTCTTTAGCTCCATCCATTTGCCTAAGAATTTCATGAATTCATTGTTTCTAATGGCTGAATAGTACTCTATTGTGGAGATATACCACATTTTTTTTGCATCCACTCTTCTGTTGAGGGATACCTGAGTTCTTTCCAGCATCTGGCAATTATAAATAGGGCTGCTATGAACATAGTGGAACATGTATCCTTATTACATGGTGGGGAATCCTCTGGGTATATGCCCAGGAGTGGTATAGCAGGATCTTCTGGAAGTGAGGTGCCCAGTATTTGGAGGAACCGCCAGACTGATTTCCAGAGTGGTTGTACCAATTTGCAACCCCACCGAATGCTATCATTTTTAAAATTTATGATTATATAGGTTAATTCCAAATCAATCGCTAGAAAACCATAACCAAAAAAATGTAAAGAAACTGATTCTGTTTTCTAGATGGGCTGGAAATATGACTTAATTGTAAAGAATATGGGTTACTCTTCCAGAGACCCCGAGTTTGTCTAAGCACCCACATAGGGGGTCCCATAATCCCTGCAAATTCAACTTCAAGTGACCTGACATCTTGTCTAAACTACACACACACACACACACACACACACACACACACACACACTCACACACGCACATGCACATGCACGCACACACACACACACACACACACATCTTTAAAATATAGTATCATTCATTATATCTTAGCATGAATTTTCCCAGTTTGTTTACATGGTACAGACCTAGGCATGCACATGATAACACTGGCAGGAATTTTTTAATAAAAATGTGTCATAGACATTTTTACATGCAATTACAGCTAGAGCTCTATGAAAAATTTAAGAGCACCAACTATGACATTGTATGATTGAACTATGATTTCATCAATCAAATTTCATGAAAATTAGTTCCTGACAGAGTGTTAAAATTTTCTGCAATAATTATAGATGTGCCTATTTAATCTCATAACTGTTACTATTGCCTTATATCTTTTAGAAGGCTTCAATTAAATAGAAACTTTCATGATTTCTTTTATCTTCTTGATATGCAGTTATTTTTATTACTACAAAGTGTCATTCTCCATTCTTTTTCCTGTTTTAAATTTATTTCCAAGGGTGACTTCAGCAGTTCCAATAAATATTTTGAAGTGTGGTATTTCTCTTTGATTTAAATAATATTTTACTTTTCTTGAATTTTTAATCAAATGCTACTTATCATACTTTAGTTCTATGAATTTGGTATTTTTAAACTTTTGTTTCTGATGACCTTATTGAATTTTTTGGCAAAACATTGTTCATTTGTTATTTGTAATTTAGTGGTATTCCTACCTTTTTGCCATATCATAGAAACACTTAACAAACAAAAGTCACATATATGATAATAAAGAAGGTTGATTTGGAGAATGATATATACCCACCAATCAGAACTTTTTTTTTATTTTTTATTTTTTTTATTTTTTATTTATTTTTTTTATTCGATATATTTTTAAATTACATTTCAAATGATTTCCCTTTTTCTAGCCCCCCACTCCCCGAAAGTCCCATAAGCCCCCTTCTCTCCCCCTATCCTCCCACCCACCCCTTCCCACTTCCCCGTTCTGGTTTTGCTGAATACTGCTTCACTGAGTCTTTCCAGAACTAGGGGCCACTCCTTCTTTCTTCTTGTACCTCATTTGATGTATGGATTATGTTTTGGGTATTCCAGTTTTCTAGGTTAATATCCACTTATTAGTGAGTGCATACCATGATTCACCTTTTGAGTCTGGGTTACCTCACTTAGTATGATGTTCTCTAGCTCCATCCAATTGAATTATTCAAATATACTGAATGCTTTTATTTGATGTTTGTTTGATTTATCTGAGAAAGGCAGGAAAATCCCCTGATCTATCTATTCATTATGTAATCTTCCGATTACATGCTATTGTTTGTTATACAGTTACTTCTACACTAGTCCCAAGGGAATATTTCTGAATCATGGAAACAGTATTTATCTGGTATCATAGTCCATACCTGTATTTCCCAGAATGCCAGAAACTAAGGCCCAAGGGTTGTGAGCCAGTTAGAACAATGAGAACTTCTGTCTTAAGAAATGGCACAAAAAAGGAAGGGAGGGAGGAAAGGAGTGTGGGAGGGAGAAAGGGAGAAAGAATGCAAACATTCTACAACTGTCAATGGACACACTCTGAAAGACCAGTTGCTCACCCTCGAGTCTGGGTGGGAGGCTTAGTTCTGTGGCTCATACTGCTTTGAAGCATTAAAAAGGAATAAATGACCATACAGACCCCAAGGAAGAAAGCAGGTAACGTTCTAGTTCCCAGTATTCCAATTTTAGAATTTGAGTTCTCCTGAATGTATAGTATAATTACATTAAAACATAAAAGCATGTTGTTGAAACAGTTGGCTTTTTATTACTTTTGAAAAAGTGTACCAGTCTCTGAAAATTTTTGTAATGTAGCAGTACCAATGTTGGTCTCTTGTTCTTTGGGATAATCTTATTTCTCTTTTGCAGGTTTGAAAAATTATATATATATATATATATATATATATATATATACACACACACACACACTTTGGACTAGGTATATAACACAATTAGGAGAGGCTTGGAGAACACACAGTGTTGGGATTGATCCCAAGCTCCACATCAAGCCTGGGGTGACTTTGCTGACACCTGAAATGTTAGTGTAACACTCAGGGGATGGAGGGTGGTAGAAGCAGCCAGGTTTGATGGTCAAAGTCATTCACTGCTATGTAAAAGGGTTGAGGCAAATTTAAGTTCATGAGACACTGGAGAAAGAATGAATATTTGTCCTTTATTCAAGATAAGTAAACTTAGGCCTTCCCACTTATTACTTCCTTGCCATTCCATTGGAAGCTTTTCTTCCCCGATTCCCAGTGGGAGAATAATGCAGATTCCCAATCCATCCTCCACAGTTACTGAGTGCTTTGTTTGTCCCTGGCTTGCATTTAGGTTTGTTTCTCAATTCCCATGTATATCCTGAATTTTCTTGGTACTATTATTTGTGTCTGGTTTAGAAGGTATTTCAAGCATTCAGTCTTTATATTTTACTGGTTGTATTTTTCATGCTGTTGTTTATCTACATTATTTTACAGTTACCTTACTTTTAAACCTGTACATGGTTGTAATTTGCACTGTTTTCCTTTAATATGTTTTTTTGAAGTATCTATGATCATTCCATAACAGATATATTTTAGCAAGTTTATCAGATTTTTGCCTGACGTTTATTTCATTCATGCTCTGATTTTTATTTTTGATGTTTAATTGACTTACAGCAGTATGATGTAAGGGAATTTTGAAGTCCTTGACTCAGTCCCCACACCTGCCACACCCATCGCTGTGATTAAAATTCTGACAAAAGGAGGAGCTTAAGGGAGAAAGAGTTTACTTTTAGCTCACAGTTCAAGGTAGAGTGTGCATCAGGGAAGAAAGTCACATGAGCAGAGCTTGAAGAGCAGGTCACGTGTCATCCATAATCAGGATGAGAGAGCAGTGGATGTTTAAAGCTGTTCAGTTTATTTTATCCGTTTATGTATTCCAAGATCCCTTGCTGAGGGAGCAGTCCTGCCCATAGCCAAGATGGGTCCTCCCACATCAATTAATGCAAATCAAGATAATCCCCCACAAGCATGCCCAGAGGCCTGTCCCAGGGATTCTAGATTCTGTCAAGTTGACAATTAACACTACCCATCACAGTCCCAATTCTGGCTTCAGTCCCTTTATCAGTACTAACTCTGTACCATGTGAAAGGCACCATATTGTAACCAGGATAAACATATTATGCTTGCCTAATTTGAATATTCGTAAAATTGTAGCAGGACAGGTGGGTGAATCACAGCCATATGTATACTAATCACACTTAAAAATTAATAAACTAGGATTATTTATTTTACCTGTGTGTAAAATTTACAACCAGGTGTTTAGGAGCAAGAGAACCAGGGGAATAATTGTATAATTATAGAATAATTAACATGAATTATAGCAATCATATCTGGAATCTGCATAATAGAACTCACATGCAATGAAGACTCTATGGTCCAATGGAGCTTGTTTCCATGGGAATGGCATATTGCCCTTCCATTTTAATAACATTATGAAACCAAATGTTTGTTAGGATACTGAAATTCAGTCTGATAAAAGCTCATGATTAAATCTATTTATTAGTGATAGAATAGCTCAAAGTTCGAAAGCTATATATTTAGAAGCTATATACATATTTGGAGTACATAGATCATATATACTTTTCTACAAAGTTCACCAATGCATAAAAATATGATACAGAAAATAATATGCATAAAATCAATGGACAGAAATACAAACACAAGTGAATTTCACAACATTCTATATGTCACAAAGCATTATATTCTTTCATCCTTTTCATTTAAAGTTTTTTTTTTTTTGGTTTACTCATCTGTTGTATTTTTTTTATTCGATATATTTTTTATTTACATTTCAAATGATTTCCCCTTTTCTAGTCCCCCACTCCCTGAAAGTCCCATAAGCCCCCTTCTCTCCCATGTGAAATACTTGCAGGTGTGCATAAAGAACAGGTGAATTATCATGATGATTCATTTAAAGGATCTTGCCCAGAAGGATATAAATGTACAATATCCAGCATGCCTTTGGATATCAGTGAAGGTTAAGGCTAGATACCCCATCACAAAGAACTGCATGTTCCAAATATTCATGCACAAAAGTTTTAATTGACACAGTTTATATAGCTGCATATTTTTTAATTTTCATATTCAATAATTCTATAATAATGTACACAGTGTGAAAGGTTTCTACATTGATATACTAAAGGCAATCTAGCATATAAACCATGGTCCACTGCTAGTCTATAGTTCTGTCAGGATTTAATAACAGAGTTTGCCAAGTGATTTTGAGTGTTAGTCTGAGGAATCAGTTGATAGTGAGCAGTGAGTTTGTTGTATCCTTGTCAAGCTCTTTGCCCACAAGCCTTCCTCTCATGTACCATTGCTCTATGCATTGGCAACAACTGAAAGCAGAGAAATGCCTAAGACTGCTTTCTCTAGATAAATAATATTTCATCTGTTGAAGTTGAGTCAACCAAGCCAGACAAATTAGGATCCTGTTAGCAAGGAGACTAAAGGATGTGGTGACAAATATGAAATCAGGATTGTTCTCAATAAAACTTCCCACTCATCTCTTTATACTTACTTATGCTTCTTTTTCATTTGAGACCTTACCTGTTGTCAACTAGTACTTTTCATAAATGTGATTTTTTTTCCAATGCCTCTACCTGTCAAGATAGAATATGCTTGTCTATGTTTTACAAGTTAGCACAGGTTCCAAATTTTAGGGAAAAAATATAACCCCTCATTCATGCAGAAGGAATAAGCAGTGCAAAGATTCTCCTCTCAACTGTTTCAAGAGAAGTATTCTCATTTTTTTGTTCTTTTCTGGAACTCTTAAGCCAACCATCTTTGGTAGATCTCAAAATATTATGTCTAATATATACCAGCTGTGAAAGGGTAACCTTGAATTGAAGATATAGTAGACTAAAAAGAAAAGCTTTTATCATAACTTCCGATGTACATTTTCATCAACTCATGTGGTGTACATCTGGATGGGTCTTTGATAGCTGTGAGCTAAAAAAAAAAAAAAAAAAAAAAAAAAACGGATATAGTCTAAAATGTTATATTTTTTCTTTTTCCAATCATTTGAAAAGGTAAATATATTAAATATAATCAAAAGCTGTGTAGTTGCAAATTATATTCTTAGGATCTAAATTTGCTACCTAATTTGATTGAAAAAGAAAAAAGATTGGGACAAATATTAAATAGTTAAAATATTATATCCATGTCATTTTTGATTTAATCTTCCCAAAATATATAAAAATAGATTTCATTTTCTATTTGCAAAGGACAATAGTTTGATTCTACTAAGTAATTTTTCTTAGGTCATATGCACACACACACACATACACACACACACACACAAAATGGTTCTTACTTGGAGACAAGATAGCAATTCTTATGGTTTATTATTATTCAATTAAAATGTTTATAAATGGCAGCCAATCAACTAAACAGAAGAAAAATCAATATGAGCATAGGTATCATCAGTTGATTCTTTGTTAAAACTGGATGGGGTTGAAAAATTTAATGTATAAAGTCAAAGAAAATATAAAATTTAACATAGAATCTATCTTCCACATTATCATCATTTTTATAAGTTATAGCAAAAAGGTTCTTATATTCTGATAGCTAAGCAATGGTTACTTTCATTCCACTAGAAAATGGATTTAGAGTATCAGAAAAGACATGATAATTTCATTAACCTTGAAACTAACAAAATGTAAAAGAAGCCAGAACTAAAATATCACATATTTTATCAGAGACAATACTTGAAGGAGAAATCATTGAAGAATTAAACTCTTCTGAGTTTTATGACATGTTACTAGGATAAGTGGAATTATGATAAAAACATAATATATGGTCATACATATAATATCATATTATATATATATAAATATATATATACATATATGTATATATATGACTGGCACAGATGGTATGTATAATAAGAATGGGGGTCTTCACAAAGAAATGGTAATCCCTGTTCAAAGCTTTCCTGGCAAAGATGAGACTTTTTATTAAATAATTATACATGCTTAAGAGACACATGACAAGACTCTTACAATAGCCAGAGCAACAGAAGGGTAAACCCACCTTGGCAGAGTCCTTAAGACCAAGTGCACACAGCCAAAGAAGTGAGGGCTTCTGGACAGGTGTGTGTGTGTGTGTGTGTGTTTGTGTGTGTGTGTGTGTGTGTGTGTGTGTGTGTGTGTATTATGTATGAGTGCATAGTGTGTGTGTTTGTGCACACACAGGCATACATACATGAATGTGTATTTTAGCATGGAGATGAGTGTCTGAAGGCATGTAAAAAACAACACATTTTCTAGAATCTTTTATTGGTGGATAAACCACTCAGATATTGCTACTAATAATTGCAATTATGATTATGATTTTTATGCTATATCCATTAGAACAAGTGACCTGTTTTTTTTCTTTTTCACCCTACTAAGGGAATGATGATGTAATTATTATTAAGAGAATCAAATATCTGCATATTTCAAGCAAGCATCATTTTATCTAGTGATAGAAGAAATGTTCAGGTATGGAAATCTTTTTATTCAATTTATAGCCTATTCTGTTTTGATTAAAAATACTCATGATCCCACAGGTAATAAATACATTTTACAATATACACTTTAAACTCCAATGATGTTTCTAAAGCAAACACAGGATCTACACTGGTCTGCACCATGTCCTTTACTCATATATTATTGCTTGCAGTTTAGTGTTTTATGGGACTCCTGAGTATGCGAATGAGTGGGTTTCTTAGCCTCTTTTCCATCTGTTGGGTTGCTTTGTTCAACTCTGGTGATGTTTTTATTCTATGATATTATGTTTTATTTTGTTGTAATCATTTAATAGCTGGTTCTTAATCTGTGGGTCACAACCCCTATGGGGTTACATATCAGATATCCTTCAATTCAGATATTTGCAGTACAGTTCATAACCATAGCAAAATTACAGTTATGAAGTAGCAACAAAATTAAATTTATAGTTGGATCATCACAACATGAAAAACTACAGTTCTGCTTAAAGGGTCATAACTCTAGAAAGGTTGAGGACCACGGTCTTAAAAGTTTGTTCATTTCAAATAAGAGACTGAAAGACAGTGGAGCTGGATGGATGGGAGGTGGGGAGATGCTGTGAGGACTAGAAGGATGAGGAAGTATATCCAGTATATATTGTATGAGAAAATAATCTATTTTTAATGAAATTTAGAAAAAAATAATCAAAGCAAAACACAAAATTCCAAAGGTGTCAATTAAAGAATCATTCCTGTTTTCATAATTTTTAAAGCTAGCTCAAAAAAATCTGGAGCATATGTTCTTCTACATGACATTAAAAACCAATGCAAGCAGTGACATGACAAATACAGAGGGGGACACTCTCAGCCAACCATTGAACTGAGCAGAGGGTCCTCAATGGAGGACCTAGAGAAAGAACCCAAGGATCTGAAGGGGTTTACAATCCCATCGGAGGAACAATAATATGAACCACCCCACACCCAGAGCTCCCAGGGACCAAACCATCAACCAAAAAGTACACATGGAGGGACCCATGGCTCCAGCTGCATATGTAGCAGAGGATGGCCTTGTTGGATATCAAAGGGAGGAAAGGCCCTTGGTCCTAAGAAGGCTTGATACTCCAGTATAGGGGAATGTCAGGACAGAGAAGCAGGAGTGGTAGATTGGTAGGCAGGGAGAGGGAGATGGGTTAAGGTTTTCAGGGGAAGGGGGAATCAGGAAATGGGACATTTGAAATGTAAATAAAGAATATATCTAATACAAACATTTTTTTTAAAAAAAAAAAAAACAATGTATGTGTCACTTGATTTTCTCTTGTTCAGGAATGTCTTTGTCTCCTTCCTTAATCTTTTATTCTGCAGAATGACTGTCCTAAAATTCCCAGAATTTGTCATGCCCTTGGTCTCCCCTTTGTCCCAATGTGCCTCTTTCTTTATCAATTTTCACAGACTTGTCTATTTCTCCTAGCCTCACCTCATCCTCATCTTTTCTCTCTGATAGCACTACTTAGATTCTCTTCACAGTCAATTCACTAACTCTCCCAATCTCTCTTTGTACCATTATGTTTAATCAGTGTTGACCAAAATATCTTCCTGTGTGGTTTCTCCTTATTAAAATCTAATCTGTTTCAGAGTAGGGGAAAACTGTAAATGTTTCTCAAAGACACATCACTTTCAGAATGGGCTCCAATAGATACAGATTGAACGAGGTTTTTAATGAATGAATGACAGTCACTCAATATAATATTTAAAATAGAGAAAGGACAAATATCTTCAGTGCTGATTCATTGCAGACCAAAGCCACAATTCACTGAAGCTGTGTTAAGAGGAAGAGATTCACATTAATAAGAAAATCATGAAATAAGGGAGCCAATAATGATCCAATGGCTAATTTAAATCTTGTGGACACAGATTGTCTTGGTTATAGACAGTTGGTCAGAAACCAACCAAAAAGATATGAATGTGGGAAAAAGTCTTGTATGGAAATTATAGTGTGATGTGGGTATGGGGGAGATGAGAGAGACCATGGGGGCAAGAGAGAAAATGCATTACATACATGTATGAAACTGTCAACCAAGCTAGTCGGAAAACAAAAACTGTATAAAATTTATCAAGTAAATATTAATCATATGACAATTTTTATTTTTAGAATATTACAGAAAATGAAAGGTAGTACCTTTGCTTCTAATCAACTGCCCTTGAGAAATGAGATAAACAATGCAGATTTCTCATTTGTATGTGAGTGAACCACTTAAGGGCATTGTCATTGGGAAAACCAAGTGAGTAATGTGCTGCCATTTCGAAAACATTCATATATTACCATTCCACAGGGGATTCTCATCACATAAACTGCTTTGATGTGATAGTGGAGACTCACACCAACCTTGTTGATAATTGGAAGAGCAGATGCTTACACAGTTAACTAAGTAAACTAACATTGCCTGAGAATCCCTCTCATTATAAATGAATGTTACAGTTGACTATTAAAATCAAACCTTAGGAATCCATATACAGTAGGCTCTGATATAGTTTCAATTTAACTACACACACACTTACAAACTCAAACACACACACACACACACACACACACACACACACAACTGTCGCAGAAATAAAAATACACACAAATAAATTTTCTAATAAGTCTGGAATACTGATCAATGCTCTTCAAACACAGTTGAATACTTGCTTTTTATTTTTATTGTATTGATGTAAAGTGTGTTCTGACAAAATTCTCTAAGAATTTTGGGCAATATAATTTTTGTTCACTTAAAATATATTTTCTGAATATTTTAACTAGGGGCTTTACAAATATGATGAAAATATCTGTTCAGTAGAACTCATTCTATAATCTAGCTTGAGAATATATGTTAAAACACAAGTATTAACATACATTTTTTAAAATAACAAAGAATTCTGATGTTAGGTTATATATTAATGGGTATATTTTCCAAGACTGCCTCATTTCTGATACAAACTAAAAAAACCAGTGCGTTCCCTAAGCCACATTAAAAATTTATTATATTAATTCATAACACAAGTAAACTTCAAGGCCTAGTATTTAGATGAAGTCATCTAAAGAATCAGGGCATAAAGAGGAAACTATCTGACTTGGGCCCAAATCTGTACAATTGTTCTTGGTAATGCACACAGGATTTACTATAAACCTCATGCCATGTTTGAGATGCAGTAATAATACAAAAAATTTGTCTAGGTCCACAGATCCTGAGATAAAAGGACTTTCCTCAAAAGCATGAAGATCTGAGTTTGGATTCCCACAACAAATACACACACACACACACACACACACACACACACACAGAGAGAGAGAGAGAGAGAGAGAGAGAGAGAGAGAGAGAGAGAGAGAGAGAGAGAGAGAGAGAGAAACATAGACAGAGACAGAGAGACAGAGGGAGGAAGAGAGAGAAAAAAGACCACACCAAAGATTTTTAAAAACTAATTGGTTCATATTAGTAGTATAAGTTAAGGCATTTGCAGTGGTGCAATTTCTGAGGCTCCAGGTACTCTTTACTGTGACTTTGGAAAACATTTTTGATTCTCATTTAACATATATAACCAATAAACTATAACAAACAAAACACTATTTGCAATAGTAGGAATAGAAATTATTCTTCAGAAAACTTCACAAACATTACTCAAAGCCAGTTTAAACACTAGAATATCTTTCCAAACTTCCATCGCTACCCCATCCACTCTTCTGAAGCTAGACATCATAGCACATTTGGATGCTACAGTAGGATTGGAAGCGCTGTATATTCATGCTCCATTTCAAAAAAATCCTATTAAGGAATTATTTCTTTCTCCTGATATTTTATCCAGTGGATGGCAAAAAGATCCAATTTATATCATTACTTTGACAAAATTATAGAATCTAAATTTTCTTTCTTAAAATTTATCATTAATTATTTTATTATTTTATTTACTCTCAAATGTTGCCCTCTTACAATCCCTCTTTGCAGAGCTCTTCCCCGGTCCCACTTTCCCTTTGTCTCTGAGAGCGTGCCCTGCCAGGCATCTCCCGTTTCTGGGACATCAAGTCTATAAAGGATTAGGTGCATCTTCTCCCACTGAGGCCAGACAAGGAAGTCCTCTGCTATATCTATGCCATGGACCCTTGGACAATAGTGTATGCTTTTGGTTAGTGGCTCAGTCTCTGGTTACTTCCAGGGGTCCAGGTTAGTTAACACTCTTGGTCTTCCTATGGGGTTGCCATCCCCTTCAGCTCTTTCAATCCTTCCCTTGACTATTTCATAGGAGTCTCAGTCAGCTGCTGGTAGAGCTGCTCAGAGGACAACCATGCTAGTCTCCTGTCTGCAGCACAACATAGCATCAGTAATAGTGTCAGGGTTTGGTGCCTGCCTATGGGATGGATCACAAGTTGGGCTGGTCTCTGTTTGGTCATTCTGACAGTCTCTCTTCCAATTTTGTCTCAGCATTTATTTTAGGTAGGAGCTAAATTTGAGTCAAAAATTGTGAAGGTTAGTTGATGTCCCTCTACTGAGGGCCCTTTCTAACTACTGGAGGTGGTGTCTTTAGGTTCTATATCCCCACTATTGGATGTTTTGGCCAATGTTACTCACATTAAGTCCTGGGAGCATCCACCATTCCAGGTCTCTGGGACTTTCTAGGGGTTCCCAGGCCCCCACCCCCACAGCTGCATATTTATGTTCATTCTCCTGACCCTCTGGGCTTCTCTCCTATCTCCCCCTATACCTGATCCTACCCTTTCCCCCTCCCCCTCCACTTTCCCATCCAGCTTCCTCCCTCCCTCTGCTTCCCAAGATTTTTATGTTTCCTATCCTAAGTGGGAGTGAAGCATTCTCACTTGGATCTTCATTCTTGTTTAACTTCTCAGGATCTGTGAGTTGTGTCATGAGTTTTCTGAACTTTTTGGCTAATATCCATTTATCTTTGAGTACGTACCATGTTTTAAATCTGAGTTACCTCATTTAGGATGCTACTTTCTAGTTCCATCCATTTGCTTGCAAAATTCATGATGTTCTTGTTCTTAATATCCAAATAGTGTTCCATTGTTTAAATGAACCTCATTTTCTATATCCGTTCTTGAGTCGAGGGTCATCTGGTTGGCTTCCCTTTTGTGACTGTTATGAATAAGGCTGCTATGATCATAGTGGAGCACCTTTCCTTGTTAAATTTGGAGTATCTTTTGTTTATATTCCCAGTAGTGGTATAGCTGGGTCTTCAGGTAGAACTGTTTTCAATATTCTGAAGAAGAGCCAGATTGATTTTCAGAGTGGTTGTATCTGTTTGCAATTCCACCAGCAATGGAGTAGGGTCTTCCTTTTTCCACATCCTAGGCAACATGTGAAATTGCTCAAGTTCTTGATCTTAGTCATTCTGATTGGTGTAAGGTAGAATCTCAGGGTTGTTTTGATTTGCATTATATTGATGACTAAAGATATGGAACATTTCTTCATATGCTTCTGGATCATTCAAGTTTCCTTTCTTGAGAATTCTCTGGTTAGCGCTGTATTCCATTTTTTTTAATTGAGTTATTTGATTTTGTCTTCATATATTTTGGATATTAGCCCTCTATTTGATGTAGGGTTAGTGAAGATCTTTTCCCAATCTGCAGGTTGCTGTGCTATTGACAATGTCCTTTGCCTTACAGAAGCTTTTTGGTTTCATAAGGTCCAATCTCTCAATCGTGGATCTTAGAGGTTGAGCCATTAGTAATCTATTCAGGAATTTTCCGCCTGTGCCAATGAGTTTGAGGCTGTTTCCCACTTTCTCTTCTATCAGATTCGGTATATTTGGTTTTATACTTAGATTTTTTTATCAACTTGGATTAGAGCTTTGTTGCATAGTGATAAATATGGATAAATTTGCGCTCCTGTACATGCAGACCACCAGTTAGACCAGTATCATCTATTGAAGATGCTTTCCTTTTTCCATGGTATGGTTTTGGTTTCTCTGTCAAAGATCAAGCATGCATAGCTGTGTGAGTTTACTTCTGGGTCTTTGAGCCCATTCCATTGATATACATGTCTGTCTCTGCATCAGACAGATTAAAAAACCAATTGGTTTTTTTAATCATTATTGCTCTGTAGTAAGGTTTGGAAAAGGGATGATGATTACTCCATCACCATTTGGAGTACGATCTCCAACATCATCTTTATTGTTTTGGTAAGAGCTATTTTCTCCATATACAGTTGAAAATTGTTCTTTCCATATATGTCAGAAATTGTGTTGGATTTTGATGGAAATTGCATTGAGTATGTAGATTGCTTTTGGTAAGATGGTCTTTTTCACTATGTTAATCATACTAATCAATGAACACTGGAGATCTTTCCATAATCTGAGTTCTTCAGTTTCTTTCTTCAGGGATTTGAAGATCAGTCATACAAATCTTTCACTTGCTTGACTAGAATTATTTTAAGATTATTTATATTATTTGTGGATATTGTGAAGACTATTGTTGCCCTAATTTTTTTCAGCCCATTTGCCATTTGTATAAAGGATCCTTTGAATTAATTTTATATTCAGTCACTATGTTGAAGTTGTTTATCAGCTGTAGGAATTCTCTGGTAGAAAATTGAAGGGCACTTATATGTACTATCATGTCATTCTCAAATAGTAATACCTTGATTTCCTTCTTACCAATTTGTGTCCACTTGATGTCCTTTTGTTGTTGTATTGCTCTAACTAGAACTTCAAGTAATAATGTTGAATATATATAGAGAGAGTAGTCAGCCTGGTTTTAATGGGATTGTTCAAGTTTCCATTTAATTTGATGTTGTTTATTGGTTTGCTGTGTATTGCTTTTATTATGCTTAGGTATATACCTTGAATTCCTGATTTTTTGTTTTTAATATGTAAGTAGACTGTAGCTGCCTTCAGACACACCAGAAGAGGGCATCAAATCTCATTGCATATGGTTGTGAGCCACCATGTGGTTGCTGGGGTTTGAACTCAGGGCCTTCAGAAGAACAGTCAGACCTCTTAACCTCTGAGCCATCTCTACAGCTGAAATTCCTGATCTTTCCAAGACTTTTAACATGAAGTGATGTTGGATTTTGTCAAAGGCTTTTTTTTTAGCTTCTAACGAGATGGTCCTGTGATTTTTTTCTTTGATTTTGCTATATACTGGGTTATATTGATGAATAATTGTATATTGAATCATCCAGGCAGCCCTGGGATGAAGCCTACTTGATTGTGGTGTTTCTGATGTTTTCTTGGATTTGGTTTGTAAGAATTTTATTGAGTAATTTTGTGTTGATGTTCATAAGTGAAATTGGTCAGAAGTAGTATTTCTTTGTTGGATCTTTGTGTGGTTTAGGTATCAGAATAACTGTGGTCTCAGAGAATGAATTAGGTAGTATTCCATCTGTTTCTATTTTATGGAATGTTTCAAGAAGTTTTGTAGTAGCTCTTCTTTGAAAGTGTAGTAGAATTCTGCACTAAAACCATCTGGTTATGGACTTTTTATGGATGGGAGGTTTTTAATGACTGCTTCTATTTCCTTAGGGGCTATAGGACTATTTAAATAGTTTACCTGATTTTGATTTAACTTTGGCACATGGTGTCTCTAGGAAATCATCCATTTCATCTAGATTTTCGAGTTCTTTCAAGTATAGGTCTTTGTAGTAAGATCTGATGAATTTTTAAATTTCTTCAATTTCTGTTGTTATGTCTCTCTTTTCATTTCTGATTTTGTTTTATTTGGATAATGTCTCTGTACATATTTGCTAGTTTGACTAAGGGTTTATCTATCTTGGAGATGTTTTTGAAGAACCATATCTTGATTTTATTGATTCTTTGTATTTTTTGTTTCTAATTTGTTGATTTCACTCCTATATTTGACTATTTCCTGCTTCTACTTCTTGGATATGTTTGCTTCTTTTGTTATAGAGCTTCCAGGTGTACTGTTAAGTTGCTAGTATAGGGTCTCTCCAATTTCTCAATAAAGGCATTTAGTGCTATGAATTTTCCTCTTAACACTGCTTTCACGATGTCCCATAAGTTTGGGTATGTCATGCCTTCATTTTCATTGAATTATAAAATGACTTTAATTTCATCATTTCATCTCTTACCAAGTTATCTTTGAGTAGAGTTGTTTAGTTTCCATGAGCATGTGGGCTTTTTTTTTTTGTTGTTTTTGTTTTCATTGTTTTTGAAGTCCAGCCTTAGTCTTTGATGATCTGATAGAAAGCTGGGGATTATTTCAATCTTCTATCTATTGAAGCTTGTTTTGTATTGGATTAATATGGTCAATTTTGGAGAGGCTTCTGTGAGTTTCTGAGAATAAGGTACATTATTTTGTTTTGGGGTGAAATGTTTTGTAGGTATCTATTAAATCCATTTGTTTCATAATATCTGTCAGTTTCATTGTGTCTGTTTAATTTCTGTTTCAATGACCTCTCCATTGGTTGTAGCGGGGTGTTGAAATTTCCCACTATTATTATGTGGGTTTCAATGTGTATTCTGAGATTTAGTAAAGGTTCTTTTGTGAATTCAGGTGTCTTTGCATTTGGGGCATTGATGTTCAGAATTGAGACACCATCTTTGCTGATTTTTCCTTTGGTGAATATGAAGTGTCTTTCCCCATATCTTTTGATTACTTTTGGTTGAAAATCTATTTTATTGGATATTAGAATAGCAGTTACAGCTTGTTTATTGTGACATTGCTTGGAAAACTCTTTTTTCAGCTCTTTACTCTGAAATAGTGTCTGTCTTTGTTGCTGAGGTGTGTTTCTTGTGTGCAACAGAATGATGGATCCTTTTTAGGTATCTAGTCTGTTACTTTGTGTCTTTTTATTGAGGAATTAAGTTAATGGCTATTGAGGGATATTAATGACCAATGATCATTAGTTCCTATTATATTTTTGTTGTTTTTTTCCAGTTGTGTTAGGGTATACTTGACTTACTGTGCTAGAAGAACTAGGTTCTGAAGGCACTAAATTGCCTTGGATTGTTGATTATTCTTGTGCTTGGATCTTATCATCTTATTGTTTCTGGTGTTAACTGGCCTAGGTGTCTCAGAGGAGAGCAGGCCTCATGGGAGGAAGGAAGGGCTGTGGGCTGGCAAAGTAGGCATGCTGATCTCTGATAGATTTAGGTAGGCATGCTGATCTCTGATAGATAACATAGACCAGAAGTCCAATGTTGCTCAGGCAGGGAGGGACAAATCCCATTTCTGCTCTGCACTGTGCAGGTTACAGCTCATGTGGATATTGTGGTGGGAGTCTCACCTCTATCCCTGATTAGAGCAGACCTCTTGAGAGATAGCCTAAATTACCTTAATAAGTTCAGTAATTTTGTCCTAGGCAATTAGAGGTCAGCATTTTTGTGAGGCCCTTTTGGTTTTGTTTTTTGTTAGATTTGTTTCATCATTGTTGTCTTTGATTTGAAATAACCCCAGCAGATTTATTTAGAAAGTTTATATTTTGGAGGTCTGAAGATATTCCTATTGGTGCCTCCTACTCAAATGACTGCTAAACTAAGGCAATCATTATGATTATATCAGTACCTGACTTTGTATCCTTCTTTGTGGTTACTATATTTTGGTTTCTACCTTATTATACTCCAATTTTCTTTGTCAATCACTTCACCTTCCTTCCTTCAAACTCTTCTTTATAGCCCTACCCATTCTCTGCATTTTTGGCCTCCTTTATACTAATTATTATTGCATGCATATCAATTGTATGCATATATGCATAATCATACTTATATGCATATATATTTCTAAATATAACCTCTTCAGTCCATACTATGTTACTTTCATATGTGTTTTCAGAGCTGACTTTTTAAACAATGGATAACCCATGAGTATGTGCTTCCCTGGGAGAGACCAATTCCTTAAACATTTAAAGAAGTATCCATCCCCCTGCAATTCTGAAATTTCTTCTGTTGCCTTTTATAATCCTGTATGAGTGCATAGCTACCTCTCTGTACTGTAGATGACTCTGTGACCATTGTGAACTCAAACATCACTTTCCTCATCTGTCATAAGTCTTCTTCCCAAACCACACAATTCGGTAATTCAGGTTTGTTCTTGGAAATGCCACTTCATGAAAACTAACTGTAAAGCATTAGCCCCACCTACATTGTTACATTGTTAACAGCAAACTACTGTGACTAGTATTGTTTTGTTTTAATTATAACGTGACAATTTGCAAGCATCACCCAAGTTGGTAAATTACTAATAGAAAAAAGAATTCCATCAAAGTTAAATATTTATTGACTATGGTTTACAGAAAGGGAGAGGTGCCTGTTAAAACCAGTGTAAAGAAGGGAATGATTGGTCAAAGAGCAGAAGAGTTCTAAGCATCGAGCTTTACACAGTCTCCTGGAATCAGTGTGTGCCAATATGGCAAGAGACTCACATGACTGTTCTGTGTCAAATAGTTGTTCAAAATACATGGTTGATCTCAGCTTCAAATTGGACTCATATTGTTTGATTTAAAGTCTACAAATTATTACATTGCTGGTCTTTTTGTGTGACTAATAATTACCTCAGGACTAGTATATGTAGGGAGCCTTATCCTAATACCATATGATGGGTGGCTACTGTCCATACTATTAAAAAACCTGTTTATGAAAAATGACATAGGTCATTATAATAAATCCAGGGTACAAGGCCAGACCTGAAAAGTCAGATTCATTGTTATACCAGGAGCAACCAGGTTTCAGTCTTAGTCCATATTTCCTTCCTTATAAGGAGACATGTTAGTCAGATTTTTCTTAGTGTCATGAACATACAGGACAACTGACTGATCAAAAATTTTTATTTTGGATCAAAATATAAGGCATTGGTTTTCAACATGTGGTCACATCTACTTTAGGGTCAAATTGGGATTGAAGGACCCTTTCTCAGGGGTCACCTAAAGCCATTGGAAAACACAGATCTTTGCATTACAATTCATAACTGTAGTAAAAGTAGAGTTATAAAGTAGCAATGGAAATAATTCTATGATTGAGGGTCATCTAATCATGAGGAACTGTAATTCAGATTACAGAGTTAGGAAGGTTGAGAACCACTGATTTTGAAGGTTTCAGTCCCTCACCCAATGGAAGTCCTAACTTCCAACTTTGGGATTAAGGGCAATTCAGAGAAGTAGAATTGGGAATATCTTGCAGAGCAAAGCAGCTTTCCTTATTGCCAGGAATATGGAAACCTGTATCATGTATGTTACATCAGGGATAGGTTCTTTTTTTTTTTTAATTTTTTTTATTCGATATAATTTATTTACATTTCAAATGATTTCCCCTTTTCTAGCCCCCCCCCTCCCCGAAAGTCCCGTAAGCCCCCTTCTCTTCCCCTCAGGGATAGGTTCTTAACATTCAAAGACCATTTATTCCCACCAGGAAGGGCTGAGAATTTAGCACAAATGACCCTCAAAGACACTGCAAATCTAAGCTATTGCAAGAGCTGTGTGTATTCTCTGTGTGGGATACTTGTTCATGTTTTCTGTGATCTCTCCTGACTGATTTCAGCCTGTAGGTATTACCTATTTTCACTATGAACACCACAGAATATTTAGTTTTGTCCTGGCAAGGTAAAATTCTTTTATACTTTATTATTTTAAAAAAACTCATCTCAAAATCCAAACAAAAAATATAGAACACCATTTTTTAAGATATTTGGTACCTCCCTGTGTCACAACATGACAGTTTTCCTAATGAATGGCATCTCTACTCATAGATTTCACTTGCCAAGCATTACCTGAAATTGAAGCACCGTTTTATCTGTAGAGAATTTTATTCTGTAAGTCTTGTATGCAATCGGAATTTACATGTCTGTTCACTTAGTGTACAGAGAATGCTAGTTTGTTGAACATAGGTGTGGCTGTCTGCATAAAAATGACATTTATAGAGGCATAAGGGGGGATTCATAAGGAGGGCTGGTCTCGATGAAGGAAGTGTGCCATTAGACTTTTGCTTTGAGGTTTCAGAAGCTCAAGCCAAGCTTGGGTGGCTCACTGTCTCTTACTGTTGCCTGGGAATCCAGATGAGGAACGCTCAGCCCTCTTCAGAGCCATGTTGGCCTATATGCCTATATGCTTCCCAGCATGATCATAATTCACTAAACCTCTGAACTCTAAGCCATCCCAATTAAATGTTTTCCTTCTTACAAATTGCCATAGTTGTTGTGTCTCTTCTTATCAATAACACCCTAAGCGAACAGGTGAGATGCATTGCTAGAAACCATCTACTTTCTGCCTGTTCTCTGTTGCAAAGTAACCTTAGTAATTCAGACATAGATTTATTTATCAATATGCTTGCATGACCCAGCAGAGTTGTCAGTTAACAATACATATTTTTAAATGTTCCATTGGCAATGTTTCTAGCTTCTATGTATGTGTACACTGGTGTTACTTGTATTTGCGAAACTATCTTCATGTTAACATTATTTTAGGTATGTTACGTTAGTGCTTAAACATGAATACTGATAACAAAAACATTGTTTTTATACTTTAATAATTTTATCATCTTACACTGCTTATAATTTTGCAGGATTTTTTAAATTTGCTAAACCATGATGTCTATTCATGTGGTAGGTTTAGGACATTATTTTTCTTTTGTTCTCTGTGAATTGATGGTACAAAATTGTTACGCGAAATATTTGGCTGCTGTATACCTTGAAGGCAAAATTAATGAAAGTGAAAAATTTATAGAATCTAGGCTAATTTGAAAGTATGATGAAAAATGTCCTCACAAATTAAAGTTTGGGGAAGGGTAGAAAATACAAAAAAAAGAAAATGAATTGCGAACCTTTGTGGTGGGTTTCCCTTCTTCCTCTTTTACTCATTAATTGTTAAATTAATATTCATTTAGATTTTAGTTGACCTCTTTAATGGCAGATTTCAAACTAAAGTGGAACTAGAGGGAAACTACCTTCATCTTCCCTTTTACAGCAGCACTCAAATTTTTCTAACGAGCATTACTAATTTTATGAAATTGTAAAGACCAAGTCACTTTAGGCAATAGTTTAGTGCAATCTCCTCAGCTTTGTGAGGCTTAAGTTTTAAGCCTTACTTAAAATCCATAATTAGGAGGACCTACTTTCAGTGTTCCTCCTTTGCCTGTGCTAGCATGAAAAAGGGACATCTCAGGGAGCCTCAACAGTATAGCAAGACATTCTGAACAGTAAAATTTTAGTGCTAAATTGAACACTTACATTTTATAAATGGCTTTGAAAACTATTTTGAATTCAACATACAACACACTTAAAATGAAATTTAATGGGAATATATTAAGTCTGTGAACCTAAAAGAACCACTTATGAAAATGAAATTCTTCGTTTCTAAATTATTTTCTTTTATCTTCACTTATTTTTTCCATTTTTTATTGGTTATTTTATTTATTTACATTTCAAATGTTATCTCCCTTCCCACTTTCCCCTCCATATGGCACCCATCCCCTTCCCCTCAATGCCCTACCTTCATGAGGGTTCTCCCAGACCTGCTCACCCATTCTTGCTGCAGTGCCCTAGCATATCCCTACCCTGGGTCATCAAGTTTCCATAGGTCCAAGGGACTCCCTCCCAGTGATTTCCCCAAAGGCAATACTCTGCTACATATTCAGCTGGAGCCATGGGTATTCTTTGGTTGGTGGTTTAGTCCCTGGGAACTTTTGGGGGAAGGGTTCTGGTTGGTTAATATTGTTGTTCTTTCTATGGTGTTGCAAACCCCTCAGCTCCTACTGTCCTTGTCCTAACTTCTCCATTGGGGTCCCCATGCTCAGTCCAATGTTTAGCTGCATAAATCCACATCTGTATTGGTCAGGCCCTGGCAGAGCCTCTCAGGGAACAGCTGTAACAGGCTCCTATCAATAAGCATTTCTTGGCATCAGAAATAGTGTCTGGGATGGGTGTCTGCAGATGGAATGGATCCCGAGGTAGAACAGTCTCTGGATGGCCTTTCCTTTATTCTCTGCTCCACTCTTTGTCCCTTTATTTCCTTTTGACAGAAGGAATTATGAATTAATATTTTTGAGGTGGGTGGGTGACCCAATTCCTCAACTGGGAGCCTTACCTAACTTCTGGATATGGTATTCACTGGTTCTCTCTCCCCTTTTCTGGGTATTTCAGCTAATGTCTTCCTGCTAGGTCCTGGGAATCTCTTGGGAGTTTATGTTCTTAATACCGAAAAACTACTCATTGCTGTTCAATGACAGGAGAGTTAAATGTGACATGTCCCCAATCCCAGAAGTGATGGCTTTTAAAATGGAAATTATGGTACAAGGTGTGATACGCTACCATATGGGATCTTTGTCAGGGAGATCCCAAAAGCCTCTAAGAAAGTTATTACCATTGCTTTGTTTATCCTCCGTTACCACATAGTAGGACTAAGATATCAAGGTATCACACACCTCAGCTGCAGGACATAGAACACTTAATCTTAAAACAATCAGGAAACATGTGGCCTCCTGGTAACATTCATACTGTAAGGTGTTCTGTATGGTATTGGCAGAGAGCATGCCAATGATCTTATCCAGCACTGGAACCTGCATTGTGCAACTGTGGTAGCCAAGTGAGATGTGCTCCCTGTTGCAAAAGTGACTTGACTAGTATGAGGTGGCTACCTACTTCCTGACTAGATGTGAGGCCTACTCCACAGGAAAAAAAAAATTCATGGTTAGCACTGTGATCAAAAGCCAATGTCTAGGAAGGTCACCGGCTCTAGGATAAAGCTGGCTTTTGTTAGTTTGATAAATAGATAATTTTGTTTCTATTTAGAAACCTCAGATACTATGAGTACCTGTCAAAGAAGCTGCTTTCTGCCCTGAGGAACAGTCAGGGGAGAAATGCATAACTGAGAAAATGCTAAGAATAATAGACCAATGCTCAGCCATAATAGGACATCTATATCAACCTCTCCATGTCTAAGTCTAAAGGAGCATCTCTGATGTTGAAGAGCCAGCAGCAATCAGAATCGTAGATGATCCTCTAGACCTGGTATACCATTGAACGTTTTTATGGGAAAGATAATTGTTGAGTCCCTGGATACTGGTAGATTTCCTCTTTCCAGTAGATAGCTCAATGAGCATGCTCAGATGGGAAGCACTAGCTGGCTTGCATGGGTTATCAACAAACAAACAAAAAAACCCAGTAAAGTGGGGATCAACATGCAAAGAAATAAAAGGGGGCAATGGATGGAAAATATGAAGAAAATACGATGATATTTATTTCTTTGTATGTATTATTTTCTCATAAACAAACAAAAAAACACATGCCCTGTGTGTCCCATTTGAAAAAGTGTTAGAAAATTAAGCATTAAAATTTTTAATTTCATGACTCTATCATTACAGAAATTAATAATCCTTCATGGACTTGAATATTCAAACTTGATTTCATAAGACGAGTATAATTTTGGAAAATATAAGAAATAATAGAATTCGAAAGGCGTTTTACATGAAGTGATCCTAGTCAAATCTTAACAAGGTTCTTTTTGAGAATTCCCTTAATCCCCTTTGATGTGTTACCAAACTCTCATTCTATTTTCAGATCTTTTAAACTTATGAGCAGACTTTCTGATCCTGAAGATTCAGGATCTCTAACAAGTGATAATTTGTTAACTCGGTGCTGTAAGTCTCACTGACATGTGTAGCTCCTACCAGTCTGACAAGGGGTGGCCAAGCAAGCTTTCCCAACTCATTGAACAGTGCAGTCACCTATACTCACATATAATGTAAGTTTCTTTCATACCACAAACTAAAACAAAAACAACAATAACAAAACAAACAAGCAAGCAAATTATAAAAACCCCAAACACCTCTAGTTCTACTTCAGTTAGTTTATGGCATGAGAATGCCCCTACATTAGTAAATGTGACAGTTCTGGTAGTAGCTTATTGTGGTCTTGTTCTCATGGGATTCAAGTTGCAAGAATGGTGCTCAGTGAATCAATGATTAAAGATGAGCTTGTGGGGGTCATCAAGTAACAGGCCTCTTACCCCATTTTGAACTACAACACTGATGGGTTTGCCGTTAGATGGACTCTTGGGAAGCAACAAAGCAAATTTGAGAAGCAGAGCTCAACTGAAGGCATGCTGCTGCAGGGGCTTCTTGTCTTCAGCTTATTGTGCCATCTTCCATCCTCACTGGCAAAAGAAAAGTCACTTGCATTAGTGTGCCATGGTGGTTGTGCTTGCTTCTGACACAACAGGATGGGAATATAGAGCTGTGGACTGACGCCTATGAAAACATGAGCCAAAACTACAAACCATTGCTATTGCTCTTATCAGGTATCCTGCACAGCCACAGAAAAGATGACAAACACAGAAAAGTGCATTTTACAATAAACCAAATATCAAGAAACAGAAACATACCTATGAAACAGCACAAGCTGTGAGCTGAGCCAAGGCAAGACTCGCTCTCAGTATTCACACTCAGTGTGACTCAGGATCTCTTTCTAGTTTCTTGAGCTCTAATACAAATGATCAGTTAGACAGAAGAAAGGTGGTTTGGCAGAATTTTGCACAGAATGGTAACAGTAGTTAATGATATTGTATAAAGTTGTTAAGAGGACAATTGTTTAAATATTCTTACCAAAAATTTGCATTTAAGGTTGATGTACCAATTATTTAGTTCCATCCTAAGTATATCATGACATTAAGATATATATATATATATAAAACTACAATTGGTCACATTGTAGCAAAAACCAAAGAATCTCAGGCAAATGTTATGCAAAATATCTAAACATTTATAAAATTGCATGTGTGGCATAGTACAATTCAAATAAACAGTTTCCCCTCGTTATTCTTACTTTCATCTATTCTAGAAGAAATAAAAGAACTGTTAATTTATTGGAATTTTCCAATAAAATGGCATATATCTAAATTCAATTCCATTGTTCTTTTTTGCAATCTTCTTTGTATTCTAAAATTCACCATTTGTTTTTGTAGTTCCTTGCATGACATCCTCCCTGTCTTTTCCTTTCCTATTTAATTTGCATATGTATTTTTTGCTGTCTCTAATTGGGTACAATAATTTGTAGATAAGTAACATATATTAACTTTGAGATGGTAAAGTGCATTTATCTTTTGTTCTCAATGCAACCTCATCTTTTTAAAACATTTATAGTCTCATAATACTGTTGTCATTTTTCTGATATATGTATTAATGAGCTAATATAATAATTTCAACAAAGATGGGTTTATTGCCATAATGTAAATCACATTATAGAAGAAACATACTTTGCCGTGTCCACTATTTTTATAACTGGTACCTAGAAAATACACAAACACACTCACACACACTTTTAGTGAATAAATGATTCCGTATTTTAAACACTTTTTGCAATCATTAGAATTAGAGGTAAAGGTGACTATGTAGGTTATTATCAATTTATACATCACAATGTATTTATTGTGAAAACACAAATGATTAGAATATGAACTTTGTTTTCTTGTACTAAAACTTGTATGTGCTAAAGCAGAGTGATTAGTAGATCATGGACATTTCTGTGCTTGACTTCACTGCTGAGCCCTTTCTTCTGCTCAGGCTTTATTAGTACTTTCTGAGCAGAGGCCACTCTCCAAAACAGGATTACTCTCTGTAATGTAAACAGGAGTCCTCCATTCCTCCATTTCCCTTTTCTTTACCAGCCCTCTTGCTGGGACACACACACACACACACACACACACACACACCACACATACACACCCCTGATCTACAGCCCTGTACTTCTCCTCTCCCACCCAGCTCTCTCCCTCTGCCCACCTCTTATTTTATTGCCATTTCTTAGTGAGATTCAAGCATCCTCCCTTGGACCCTCTTTGTTACTTAGCTTCTTTGGGTCTGTAGATCATAGCCTGAATTTCCTGTACTTTATGATTAATGTATATCTTTAAGTAGGTACATACTGTATGTGTCTTTCTGTCTCCATGCTACCTCATCCTGAATGATCTTTTCTAGTTGGATCCATTTGCCTGAAAGTTGCTTAATGTCTTTGTTTTTAATAGCTGAGTAGTGTTCCACTTAATGTATCACAACATCATCATCCTTCCTTAAGTTGAGGAACATCTAGATTATTTCTAGTTTTTGGCTATCATAAATGAAGTTGCTATGAACATAATTGAGCAAGCATCCTTGTGGTATGGTAGGACATCTTTTGGGTATATACTCAGGAGTGATATAGCTGGGTTCTTAGTGGTGTCGCTAGTCCTAATTTTCTGAGAAACTGCCTAATTAAATTTCTAAATTAGGTAATTGAGTTTGCACACTTCCCTCGTGTTTGCTATGTGTTGTCACTTGAGTTTTTTGAGAGGCACCTTAAGAAGTGCTCAACATCATTAGTCATTAGGGAAATGCAAATCAAAACAACCCTGAGATTTCACCTTATACCAGTCAGAATGGCTAAGGTCAAAAACTCAGGAGACAGCAGGTATTGGCGAGGATGTGGAGAAAAAGGAACACTCCTCCACTGCTGGTGGGGCTGTAAGATGGTACAACCACTATGGAAATCAGTCTGGAGGGTCTCAGGAAACTGGACATGACACCTCCGGAGGACCCTGCTATACCTCTCTTGGGCATATACCCAAAGGATTCCCCAGCATGCAATAAAGACACATGCTCCATTATGTTCATAGCAGCCTTATTTATAATAGCCAGAAGCTGGAAAGAACCCAGATGCCCCTCAAAGGAGGAATGGATACAGAAAATGTGGTATATTTACACAATGGAATACTACTCAGCAATTAGAAACAATGAATTCACAAAATTTTTAGGCAAATGGTTTGATCTGGAAAATATCATCCTAAGTGAGGTAACCCAATCACAAAAGAATACACATGGAATGCAATCTCTGATAAGTGAATATTAATTAGCCCAGAAGCTCTGAATACCCAAGGCATAAATAGCATAACAAATGACTCCCATGAAGAAGTATTGAGAGGGTCCTGATCCTGGAAAGGATTGATCTAGCATTGGAGGGGAATATAAGGACAGAGAAAAAGGAGGGAGGTGATTGGAGAATGGATGGAGAGAAGAAGGTTTATGGGACATATTGGGAGGGGGGATCTGGGAAAGGAGAAATCTCTTGAAATGTAAACAAAGAATATAGAAAATAAAAATATTTTTTTAAAAAAGAGTTTCTTTTCTCAAAGTGTTTATTTGGATGGTTCATACTCATCTTGAATTAGGGTCTTTCAGTGCTCCTTCCTCCCGAAGGAGCATCCTCTGTCAGCCTTGATTTTCTGCCTTAGGCTGATAGAGGGCAGTGCAGCAGCAAACATTCAAGACTACCATTTGTGCATGGCTAAAGATTTTATAGCATCCTGGGCATTTTCACATCCATAAACAAGGAATTGGGGTTCTGCCCCAGGTGCTTTTTCTTGAGTTTCCTTTTCTCCTCTCCTGGAGCAGGATAAAGGAAGTCTTTGGCAAAGGGTGTTCTCCTAGGAAATTTGTCATTGCTGGAAATGTATCACTTGAGTTTTTGATCATAGTCATTCTGACTGGTGTATGATAGAATCTCAGAGTTGTTTTGATTTGCATTTCTCTAATAACTAACAACATTGAACATTTCTTTAAGTCCTTCTCTACCATTGGGTATTCCTCTGTTGAAAAGTCTGTTTAGTTTTGTCCCCCATTTTTAAATTGGCTACTTGTTTTTTTTTTTGGAATCTATTGTTTGTTATATATTTTGGATATTAGCTCTTTGTCAGATGTAGGGTTGGTGAAGCCATCCAGGATGTGAAGTCTCCTGGGTGTCTAGTGGGGGTGATCATACCTGAGACTCCTAGCATCTGGGTATATAGAGGCTGATAAACCCAGGTAGGATTTCCACTGGAGGGAGAGGGACAAACACCAAACCACCCACAAAACCTTTGACCCAGAATATGTCCTGATCACAAGATAAGAGATAAAGCTAGGGCAGAGATTGAGGAGATGGCCAACCAATGACTGGCCTAACGTGAGATCCATGACATGGGAGAGAGCCAACTCTTGACACTGTTAATGATATTCTGCTATGCTTGCTACAAGAACCTAGTGTAATTGTCCTCTGAGAGGCTTCATCCAACAGTTCAAGGAAGTGGATTCAGAAATCCTCAACCAAACATTAAGTGGAGTTCAAGGAGTCTTGGGGAAGAGTGGGAGAAAGGTTTGAAGGAGCTAGGAATGCCAAGATATACAGGAAGACCCACAGAACCAACTAAGTACTGTCCATATGGGCTCAAAGAGACTGAAACATCAACCATAGAGCATTCATAGGCTGGACTTAGACCCCCTATGCTCATATGCAGCAGATGGGCAGCATGGTCTCTCTGTGGGACCTCTATGTGGGCTGACTCTGACACTGTTGCTTTCCATTGCATCCCCTTCTGGGTTGCTCTGTCTAGCCTCAGTGGGAGAGTATGAGCCTAGTCCTGCTATGACTTGATGTGCCAGGGTGTGTTTGTACCAATGGAAGACCATTCCTTCTTATAGGAGAAGGAGAGAGAGAAAGAGGAGGGCTGTGTGAGAGTAGTACTGGGGAGAGCAGGGAGAGAAGAGGGGTTTTTATTGGGATTCAATGTGAATAAATAAAGGGGAAAAAGTCCTGCATCTCATTGATGGCATCAACTTCCACCTATAAAGGGTAGGGTGACATCTCAAAAATGGACAACCCCTTGCCTCAGTATGATACAGAAGGGACTGATTATGGCAAGGCTGCATTTCTAAAATTAAATTAAATACATATTTTAAAAGGTACATATGGTGTCAATAATTCAATGAGAAATTTCAAGGTATTTTAAGGAAATAGTTTAATATACAATAGACTATATATGCCTTAATTACCTATTAAATAACTTTTAAAGTATCTGTTATTTCAAAATAGTTATCAGGTTTAATGTATCATCATAAGCCTACAAAAATAATTCTCAGCTTTTATGATGTGTCCATATAATGGAAATCTACCAACAAAGATCAGAAATTCCAAATATCAAACATTCAGTAAAACAGTTAGATCATCAGAGAGCACAGAAGAATAATCTCTATGTTATTGACAAAAAAAAAACCCACATTTATGTTGTAAATTTTGGTCGTATCTTCCATTTATTGAATCTTGGAAGTGTAACTGGTTTGGTGATTTAAAATAACTATATCACAATTCTATACGATGAAGAAAAATGTTGTTAATTAATCTATTATTTTCTAGCTTTTATGATGAATCCAAAACACAATTTGATACTCATGTATTGATTTAGCAAAAGAAGAAACAAGCATAAATCTATGTAAAATAACAACAAAAGTTGTATGCAAAAATATTATAATGTATCTAGATTGAAGCTTGTCTATTTCCAAAACAATGTAAAAGTTAATTCATCTGGAGTTAGTACACTTATAATGTCTAAATTCAGCTCGTTCCAGCTTAGGCTTCAGTCCTGAGGCCTCTGGTGATAGCCCTAGGACCTCTCCGCTTCCGGATCCAGATCGGCCTGAGCAGCAGCGCCACTTCTCCAGGTCCTGAAAGAGGCAGGTGGGGCTTCCGGGCAGCCAGCGGGAGAGGTCGGTGTGCTCAGGTGAATCCAGCGGGCCCCAGCAGGAGCCTTCGGGCACCTGCTTTGGGATCTGAACAGCCTGGGCCACAGCACTCGGTCTCCAGGAAGTGCAGGGGACCTGGTGTGCTCCCAGAGGCAGTCTGGGAGCTCACAGCACAGCTCTTTCTAGCTTAGACTTCAGTCCTGAGGCCTCTGGCAGTAGCCCTCAGACCTCTCCGCTTCCAGGTCCAGATCAGCCTGAGCAGCAACACCACATCTCCAAGTCCTGAAAGAGGCAAGTGGGACTTCCAGGCGGCCAGCTGGGAGAAGTCGGTGTGCTCCAGTGAATCCTGCAGGCCCCAGCAGGAGCCTTCAGTGTCTGCTTCTGGGTCTGAACAGCCTGGACAACAACACCCTGTCTCCAGGCAGTGCAGGAGGTAAGCTGTGCACCAGAGGCCACCTGGGAAGGGGCAGCTTGCACTGGTGAGTCCAGCATTGACAACACCAACTAACACCAGTGAGAACTAGATGGCAAAAGGCAGATGCAGGAACTTCACTAACAGAAATCAAGGCAACATCTGAACCCAATTCTCCTTTACCAGCATGTCCTGGATACCCCATCACACCAGTAAAACAAGAATTGGATTTAAAATCACTGGTCATGATGCTGGTACAGGAACACATGAAGGACATACATGAAGAAATTCAGGAGAAAATGGATCAAAAGTTAGAAGCCCTTGCAAGGGAAACACAAAAATCATTGAAAGAAATCCAGGAGAATACAAAGGCCAATAATGAGGAAACACAAAAAACACTTAAAGAAATACAGGAGAACTTTGGTCAACAGGCTACAGTCATGAAAGAGGAAACACAAAAATCTCTTAAAGAATTATAGGAAAGCACAAACAAGCAAGTGAAGGAGCTAAGCAAAACAATCCAGGATCTAAAATCAGAAGTAGAAACAACTAAGAAAACTCAAAGGGAGACAACTTTGGAGATAGAAAGCCTTGGGAAGAAATCAGTGGACATAGATGCAAATATCAACAACAGAATACAAGAGATAGAAGAAAGAATCTCAGACGCTGAAGATACCATAGAAATCATGGACTCAACAGTTAAAGAAAATGCAAAAAGCAAAAAGCCTGTAACCCAAAATATCCAGGAAATCCAGGACACAATGAGAAGACCAAACCTAAGGATAATAGGCATAGATGAGAGTGAAGATTTACAGCTTAAAGGGCCAGCAAATATCTTCAATAAAATTATGGAAGAAAACTTCCCTAACCTAAAGAGAGAGATGCCCATGAATATACAAGAAGCCTACAGAACTCCAAACAGACTGGACCAGAACAGAAATACTTCCTGTCACATAATAATCAAAACACCAAATGTACTAAACAAAGAAAGAATATTAAAGGCAGTAAGAGAAAAAGGCCAAGTAACATAACATATCAAAATCACAGCAGACTTTTCACCTGAGACTATGAAGGCTAGAAGATCCTGGGCTGATCTCATGCAGACTCTAAGAGAACACAAATGCCAGCCAAAACTACTATATCCAGCAAAACTCTCAATCACCGTAGATGGAGAAACTAAGATATTCCATGACAAAACCAAGTTTACCCAATATCTATCCACAAACCCAGCCCTACAAAGGATAATAGGAGGAAAACAGCAATAAAAGGAGGGAAACTTCACCCTGGAAAAAGCAAGATAGTAACCTTTCATCAAACCCAAAAGAAGTTAACCAATCAAATTTAAAAAATAATGTCAAAAATTACAGGAAGTAACAATCACTATTCCTTAATATCTCTTAACATCAATGGACTCAATGCCCCAATAAAAAGACATAGACTAACTGACTGGATACGTAAACAGGACCCTACATTTTGCTGCTTACAGGAAACACACCTAACGGTCAAAGACAAACACTACCTTAGAGTAAAAGGCTGGAAGACAATTTTACAAGCAAATGGTCTCAGGAAACAAGCTGGAGTAGCCATTTTAATATCAGATAAAATTGACTTTCAACCCAAAGTCATCAAAAGAGACCCTGAGGGACACTTCTTGCTGGTCAAAGGAAAAATACAACAAGAAGAACTCTCAATCCTGAACATCTAAGCTCCAAATGCAAGGGCACCCTCATTCGTAAAAGAAACTTTATTAAAGCTCAAAGCACACATTGCACCTAACACAATAATTGTGGGTGACTTCAACACTGCACTTTCCTCAATGGACCGGTCAGGAAAACAGAAACTAAACAGGGACATAAAGAAATTAATTGAAGCTTTGGACCAATTAGATTTAACAGTTATATATAGAACATACTATCCTAAAGTAAAAGAATTTACCTTTTTCTCAGCACCTCATGGTACCTTCTCCAAAATCGACCATATAATTGGTCACAAGAGAGACCTCCACAAATATAAGAAGATCGAACTAATCCCATGCCTCCTATCCGATCACTATGGAGTAAAGGTGGTCTTCAATAGCAACAAAAACAACAGAAAACCCACATACACGTGGAAATTGAACAATATTCTACTCAATGATACCTTGGTCAAGGAAGAAATAAAGAAATTAAAGACTTTTTAGAGCACAATGAAAATGAAGACACAACATACCCAAATCTATGGGACACAATGAAAGCAGTGCTAAGAGGAAAACTCATAGCCCTAAGTGCCTCCAAAAAGAAAATGGAGAGAGCATACATTACCAGCTTAATGACACACCTGAAAGCCCTGGAACAAAAAGAAGCTATTTCACCCAAGAGGAGTAGAAGGCAGGAAATCATCAAACTCAGGGCTGAAATCAATCAAGTAGAAACAAAGAGAACCATACAAAGAATCAACAAAACCAGGAGCTGGTTCTATGAGAAAATCAACAAGATAGATAAACCCTTAGCCAGACTGATCAAAGGGCACAGAGAAAGTATCCAAATTAACAAACTTAGAACTGAAAAGGGAGATATAACAACAGAAACTGAGGAAATCCAAAAAATCATCAGATCCTACTACAAGAGCCTGTACTCAACACAACTGGAGAACCTGGAGGAAATGGACAATTTCCTTGACAGATACCAAATACCAAAATTAAATCAGGACCAAATAGATCATCTAAACAGTCCCATAATGCCTAAAGAAATAGAAGGAGTCATAGAAAGTCTTCCAACCAAAAAAAGCACAGGACCAGATGGTTTCAGTGCAGAATTCTATCAGACCTTCAAAGAAGACCTAACACCAATACTCTTCAAACTATTCCACAAAATAGAAACAGAAGGAACACTACCCAATTCCTTCTATGAAGCCACAATTACGCTGATACCAAAACCACACAAAGATCCAACAAAGAAAGAGAATTTCAGACCAATTCCCCTTATGAACATCGACGCAAAAATACTCAATAAAATTTTTGCCAACCGAATGCAAGAACACATCAAAATGATGATCCACCATGATCAAGTAGGCTTTATCCCGGGAATGCAGGGTTGGTTCAATATACGGAAATCCATCAATGTAATCCACTACATAAACAAACTCAAAGAAAAAAACCACATGGTCATTTCATTGGATGCTGAAAAAGCATTTGACAAAATTCAGCATCCTTTCATGCTTAAAGTCTTGGAAAGAACAGGAATTCAAGGCCCATACCTAAACATAGTAAAAGCAATATACAGGAAACCGGTAGCCAGCATCAAACTAAATGGAGAGAAACTTGAAGCAAT
This sequence comes from Apodemus sylvaticus, assembly GCF_947179515.1. Lineage (NCBI taxonomy): Eukaryota > Metazoa > Chordata > Mammalia > Rodentia > Muridae > Apodemus > Apodemus sylvaticus. The sequence goes on along the minus strand of NC_067473.1, from coordinate 38,502,542 downwards.
CCCACTAAAATCAGGGACTAGACAGGGCTGCCTCCTTTCTCCTTATCTTTTCAATATTGTACTTGAGGTACTAGCTCAGGCAATTCGACAACATAAGGAGGTCAAAGGGATGCAAATTGGAAAGGAAGAAGTCAAACTATCATTATTTGCAGATGATATGATAGTCTACCTAAGTGACCCAAAAAACTCCACTAGAGAGCTCCTACAGCTGATAAACAACTTCAGCAAAGTGGCAGGTTATAAAATCAACTCAAGCAAATCAGTGGCCTTCCTATACTCAAAGGATAAGCAGGCTGAGAACGAAATTAGGGAAATGACCCCCTTCCCAATAGCCACAAACAGTATAAAGTATCTTGGGGTGACTCTTACCAAACATGTGAAAGATCTGTATGACAAGAACTTCAAGACTCTGAAGAAGGAAATGGAAGAAGACCTCAAAAAATGGGAAAACCTCCCATGCTCATGGATCGGTAGAATCAATATAGTTAAAATGGCCATTTTGCCCAAAGTAATCTACAGACTCAATGCAGTACCCATCAAAATCCCAACTCAATTCTTCACAGAGTTAGAAAGAGCAATTATCAAATTCATCTGGAATAACAAAAAACCCAGGATAGCTAAAACTATTCTCAGCAACAAAAGAAATTCTGGGGGAATCAATATCCGTGACCTCAAGCAATACTACAGAGCAATAGTGTTAAAAACTGCATGGTATTGGTACAGTGACAGGCAGGAGGATCAATGGAACTGGATTGAAGATCCAGAAATGAACCCACACACCTATGGCCACTTGATCCTCGACAAAGAGGCTGAAAACATCCAATGGAAAAAAGATAGCCTGTTCAACAAATGGTGCTGGTTCAACTGGAGGTCAGCATGCAGAAGAATGCGAATTGATCCATCCTTGTCTCCTTGTACTAAGCTCAAATCCAAATGGATCAAGGACCTCCACATTAAGCCAGACACTCTGAAGTTAATAGAAAAGAAACTGGGGAAGACCCCTGAGGACATCAGTACAGGGAGAAAGTTTCTGAACAGAACACTAATAGCGTATGCTCTAAGAGCAAGAATTGACAAATGGGACCTCATAAAATTACAAAGTTTCTGTAAGGCAAAGGACACCATCAAGAGGACAAATCGGCAACCAACAAATTGGGAAAAGATCTTCACCAATCCTACATCAGATAGAGGGCTAATATCCAATATATATAAAGAACTCAAGAAGTTAGACTCCAGAAAACCAAACAACCCTATTAAAAAATGGGGTACAGAGTTAAACAAAGAATTCTCACCTGAAGAACATCAGATGGCGGAGAAGCATCTTAAAAAATGCTCAACTTCATTGGTCATTAGGGAAATGCAAATCAAAACAACCCTGAGATTTCACCTTACACCAGTCAGAATGGCTAAGATTAAAAATTCCAGAGATAGCAGGTGTTGGAGAGGGTGCTGAGAAAGAGGAACACTCCTCCACTGCTGGTGGGGTTGCAAATTGGTACAACCACTCTGGAAATCAGTCTGGCGGTTCCTCCGAAAACTGGGCACCTCAATTCCAGAAGATCCTGCTATACCACTCCTGGGCATATACCCAGAGGATTCCCCACCATGTAATAAGGATACATGCTCTACTATGTTCATAGCAGCCCTATTTATAATTGCCAGATGCTGGAAAGAACCCAGGTATCCCTCAACAGAAGAGTGGATGCAAAAAATGTGGTGTATCTACACAATGGAGTACTATTCAGCCATTAGGAACAATGAATTCATGAAATTCTTAGGCAAATGGATGGACCTAGAGAACACCATACTAAGTGAGGTAACCCAGACTCAAAAGGTGAATCATGGTATGCACTCACTAATAAGTGGATATTAACCTAGAAACCTGTATTACCCAAAACATAATCTACACATCAAATGAGGTACAAGAAGAATGGAGGAGTGGCCCCTGGTTCTGGAAAGACTCAGTGAAGCAGTATTCGGCAAAACCAGAACCGGGAAGTGGAAAGGGGTGGGTGGGAGGACAGGGGGAAAGAAGGGGGCTTACGGGACTTTTTGGGAGTGGGGGGGGCTAGGAAAGGGGAAATCATTTGAAATGTAAATAAAAATATACCGAATACAATTAAATTAAAAAAAATGTCTAAATTCACTACAGATTTGCCTGATAATATAATGTGGTCCTCCATAAGCAAAGACAATTAAATCAATTGAATAAATCAGCATTCCAGAGGTAAATCATTCATTCATAGTTGGTTTTAGCAAAGTTGTCAAGAACATGCTGCAGAATAAACAAGCCAAAGGATCATGGGATAACTTAACACACAGTAGAAAATTTTAGTTTAGGTAACTAAGGTTATATAAAATTAACTCAATATGGATCAAAGATCACATGAATATGACTGAAAAAGTAATCACTGTTATAAACTATTGCACACCTTAAACATGATATGTTCAAAAATACATGAGAATTTAAATTGCAATTAAGCAATTGGTTAGAAACTTCATTACAAGTTATAATAAAATGAGTGAATGTGGGCTAGGACTAGGTTTGGTTAAGAAATGGGTTGTCTGGAAAGCACAAGTTCTTGACTTTTATCACTGGAGACTGTGTTAAATAGCAGGGCATGGTGGCCCATGCTCATAGTCACAGGAGAAGAGTAGAGAGGGCTGGATCCCTGGGTTTCACTGGCCTGACAGCTTAGCCACGTCTGTAAATTTTAGGCTGGTGAAAGATCCCTGGTACAGCCATGTAGCTTTACAGATATATCCTTTGGCTTGTTGTTTATTCTGCAGCATGTTCTTGACAACTTTGCTAAAACCAACTATGAATGAATGATTTACCTCTGGAATACTGATGTATACATATTGTATACAGATGTATAAATGTGTATATATATATATATATATATATATATATATACATATATATATGCATGTGCACATACACATACCCACACACATACACACATGCACTCCACACACATACACACATGCACCCTACACACATACACACACACCACACACACATACACACACATACCACACACACATACACACATACATACCCTACTCACACACATATACACACACAGACACATACACACACCCCACACACATACACACACACATACACACACACATACACACACACACACATACACACATACACACACACACACACACACACACACACACACACACACACACATACATATACACACACTGGGAAAACACTTGCAAATAATCTCCCTAACAAAAGAATGTCATCCAGAATAAATATTTAAAGCCTGTTAAAAGTTCTTCACTTAAAATGACCCAAGTCAAATTGGAGACCATTACAAAATCCACAACTGGCTAAAATGCAGAGCACTTTTCACCATGGGATGTTCATCTCCCGTTGATACATCTATAGTACAAGCGCTACACTTGATGCTTAGAAGGCACTATGTAAGGTTCATAAAAAATACGCTAATTGCCCTATGACCATGAAGTCTGCCACAAGATAATATTTTGTATCGATGACAGCAAGTTGCATTTATGAAATCTTAATGATATGGTCATCTAAATAAGACATGCGCTATTATAATGCCACTTGACACGTAGTGGGGTTGGGGTCATCTCACAACGCCCTATCCAGAGATGAAGACCTATAGGCAGTTATGGCTGCCAACTAAGTCAATCAGTCTTTTTTGGTGAAAAGTCCTTGATAGGTTATTTAATCCTAAGTGGACTGCTCTAAACAACTAAACTAAGAAAAAATACTAGAGGGACTTAGTACGGAAAGGAGGAGACCTGATGACCACAGGCTTGGTGGAAAATAGGACCTTATTCTCAGAGCTCTGAAGCCTGGAAGTCGAGAGTCAGGATGCCAGTCGGAGGGGCTCTCATAAGGTTTGCGTCTCATGGTTTCTTCATGGAGGAAGCAAGGGCAAGAAAGCCCTCCATTGTCTCCCTTTAGATCGGCAACCAACAAATTGGGAAAAGATCTTCACCAATCCTACATCAGATAGAGGGCTAATATCCAATATATATAAAGAACTCAAGAAGTTAGACTCCAGAAAACCGAACAACCCTATTAAAAATGGGGTACAGAGTTAAACAAAGAATTCTCACCTGAAGAACTTCGGATGGCAGAGAAGCATCTTAAAAAATGCTCAACTTCATTAGTCATTAGGGAAATGCAAATCAAAACAACCCTAAGATTTCATCTTACACCAGTCAGAATGGCTAAGATTAAAAATTCAGGAGACAGCAGGTGTTGGAGAGGGTGCGGAGAAAGAGGAACACTCCTCCACTGCTGGTGGGGTTGCAAATTGGTACAACCACTCTGGAAAGCAGTCTGGCGGTTCCTCCGAAAACTGGGCACCTCACTTCCAGAAGATCCTGCTATACCACTCCTGGGCATATACCCAGAGGATTCCCCACCATGTAATAAGGATACATGCTCTACTATGTTCATAGCAGCCCTATTTATAATTGCCAGATGCTGGAAAGAACCCAGGTATCCCTCAACAGAAGAGTGGATGCAAAAAATGTGGTTTATCTACACAATGGTGTACTATTCAGCCATTAGAAACAATGAATTCATGAAATTCTTAGGCAAATGGATGGAGCTAGAGAACATCACACTAAGTGAGGTAACCCAGACTCAAAAGGTGAATCATGGTATGCACTCACTAATAAGTGGTTATTAACCTAGAAAACTGGAATACCCAAAACATAATCCATACATCAAATGAGATACAAGAAGAAAGCAGGAGTGGTCCCTGGTTCTGGAAAGACTCAGTGAAACAGTATTTGGCAAAACCAGAACGGGGAACTGGGAAGGGGTGGGAGGGAGGACAGGGGAAGAGAAGGGGGCTTACAGGACTTTCAGGGAGTGGGGGGGGCTAGAAAAGGGGAAATCATTTGAAATGTAAATAAATTATATCGAATAAAAAAAAAGAAAATTAAAAAAAAATATTATTTATTCTACTGCAATTGGTTGCACCTTGTGTTCTAATCACCTCAGAAATGTCCCACTTCCCAGAAACTGATGGATCTCAGAACTTAACTTTGGGGACATCTATTTCCATCCATGACACCAATAAACATAAATATTTTCTCCATTATTCAGAAATATAGAGATTATAACATATGTTTTTATTAAACCAAAGAGAGGAAGAACATAAAAATCAATAAACTTTAGAATTTGTAAGCCCAGAAAAATGTATAGTGTTGTTACTGTGATAATGAGAATAAAAAGATTAAGTTGAAAAGTCCTGAGGCTATTTTTTAACTAACTCATTTTACATCCCACTCACTGCCCCTTTCCTACCTTGAGGCTCTTTAAAAAACTACTGAGACATTTTGTACAAGTTATACTTTAAATCAGAAGTTCATATTGCTTGAATTAGATCAACAGTAGCATATAGGTACTGGTTTTATAAAGTTTATAGATTTAAGTTATGGATTACAGTGTCTCTTTCCCTCAAATACACACCAATTCTTCCATTTTGGCATCAGGGAGTTTGTTATCATGCAGGTAAAACAGGACAATAAAGAGAAGTCTAACAAAGAGACCATTTGCTTTATGATAGAACAAATTGCTTTGTTCTGTAGGGCCCATTCTTTTGAAAAGACTTTTTAAGTATATAGGGTCCAAAGCAAACCAGAACCTAAGAGGCATCACCTTTTGATCCAGGAAACCATCAGGACAGTGCTCCACAGTACATGTACTAGTACAGTGAGACACTGCTGCAGGGACGGTATTGGGTGAGAGGTCTGTCTTAATGCAGGTCACAAACCTATATTTAACCAAAAGATAAAACAACTAGTACCAACAAATGTATGATTAAAATGATAGTGACAAGAGCAGATCAATAAATGTCTCAATACACAATGACTTAAGCTACTTTTTATTTATCAAATTCACTAAAGTGTACATTGAGTTTTCTGCATAGAATAGACATTTAAACTCATATTTTGATTTTCAATTTTAAAATCATAGCTTCAGCAAAGACTATCTGCATCACTGTTAAACAGGCTGTTTTCTGTCATTACTTCTGATTAAAGGAAAGTTTTCTATAATTAAAATCAAGAAATGTATAATAAATAATTTTGTTTCTTGCCTATATCCTTCCAAGTTATATTTAGTTATATTTTTATTGATAAACTTAGAGTTTTAATTAATGCCTGGAAGGAGAAAATCATATTAGGTCATCCCAAACATGTTGGTTGCTGACTAGAAGAAACACATGATCCCTGTCCTTTTTTTTTTTTTTTCTTCAGGATACAGAAGACATTTGAAAGGCACATCACTGAAGGATCACTAATCCAGCACAGCATATTGCACATTACTTGCTTTCTTCTTGTTCCCGTTGCCAACTGAGAACACTGCCATCAGTAGGTACATGATATAATCTGTTAGGTTACGGAAGCCCAAGTCCCTTTATCCTCTCTTATTCATGGTAAGCATACTTTCCAAGGCTGTAGAGTTGTGCTGCATCCTGGGACATCTGGATTCTTGCCTGTTTGTATCTTCATTTCATATCCCACTGGAACAATGACTTCAAAGATACTGTCTACTGGTCGTGAAAAGCTGGCCAGTCAATACTTTTGGCTGATATTTCATAGAGCTACTTGCATGATGACATCATACTTTTATATGGTTTCCTGAAATACAAAATCTTAATTGTAGTCAATATTTAACACATGATTCCCTAAAGATAAATGACACACTGAAGCTGAATCTTCCCAGCCTGTTACATGCAAGTAGTCTTTTTTTTTTTGTTGTTGTTGTTACTAAAATATTGTTCTGTCAACAGGCAAGATAGACTGACATGTTGTTTTGCTAGATCCCTTCTCTTCTTTATACGTGCACATTGCTCCCAAAATCTAAACCGAGGATCCATATTTCTAGGGAAATTATGTCTTGTACATAACTAGTTTTTGTTTTCAAACCAGAAATGAGATTGGATCGTAGCATGAAGGACCTCAAACTTCTGAGTTTATTTTTGCACCTAAGAACTATCTGGTGGCATGCCTTAGCTGCTGCAATAAAGGATGGAGGCCTGGAATAACTTACATTAAAGTCCTTGGCAGGGGGGAGTGTTATAAATGAATATGAATACGTAGAATGATCGTTGGAAGTCAGTGCCATGCACTGAGCCTCTGTATAATGTACTCTGTGTGGCTGGCATTGCTAAACAGACAAGCTGTCAGATTCTGAACTTGCTGAATATTCTAGGGTTCTTTCTCTGTCAACCAAGGTAGAGGACATGGCAGTAGTCACACCTCGAGGTGACAAAACTTGAAGTAGAGTAGTAAGTCTTGTATTTTAGAGGGTGAATTACAAGTGTCGGGAGTGAGGCAAAGCTCCCGCACAGCACTTATACCATAATCCAAATGCAACTTTGGACTGAACATCACTATTAAGTTAAAGGCACATTCTCTCAGGATAGGATCCTTATACAGTGAAACCAGACCTTAGGATACAAAAACAAGATCTCTAGAAAGGACCACCTTAACTCTTACTACATAAAATCAAGAAAAATTATCTACTATAATTGTGACAATTTAGTTGGAGAAAAGAATGTTGTATTGTTAAATTCAACAAGGAGTGTTACCCTGGTTTTATTAATAGACCATACAAGGACATTTCAATTCAAGCAAAAAGAATATGTCTTGTTTATTTATAAGACATTTGCATTATTTATTACTGAATATCAAAATAAAAATATTTGGATTCATTTTTACAAATGCTTTTTGTAAAAAAGAGCTTATAACTGTTAGCTTGAAATATGATTTTTTTTTTTGAAAGGACTTATGAATTATGGCTATTTGGTGCCACCTAGTGGTGCACCCATTTTTAAATTAGTTTGCATTTTCCCTGCCTTTGGAAAATTAAAGGGATATAATTATAAAGTAACAGATATATCAAGTAAAAGAAATGAAAATTTAGACAAAACCCATTACACATGTGCATATGTCGGCAAGATTGTCTGTTTCCTCCATAGTGATGATGTGTCACTCCTTTCCTGTGACAATGCTTGAGAACTAAAAGCATAGATTAGAGATTGACAGGGTAGAATTCTATGCTGCTTTTTATATTTGTCTCTTAGTTTGTTGGTTTCTGAAAGCAAAGGTAGAAAAATATTTCCAAAATCCTAGAAATGAGATGTCACTTCATAGTAATTGTTAATTGTATTATCAGTATGATGTTGACCATATCAGTGCCATTGTGCTGGCAACATGAAAGTGACATCAGCATTATACCGTAGATACTTTGCTGTTTCTTTTGTGACAATTCCAGAGTATGCTTTTTCAGAATTTGAAACTAATAGACATTCAAAATTTAGTGCTTTGCTGTCTGAGAAGTAATTTTGTCTTTTTCCTCTCCTCTCCCTCTCCTCTTTCAGACCTCCCTCTCTCCCCCACCTTCTCTCCCCCTTCCCTCCCACTCTCACTCCTTCCTCTTCCTCTCTCCCCTCTCTCCCCTCAACTCCCTCCCCTCCCCTCCCCATCACTATCTCCCTGTCTTCTTCCCTCCCTAGTTCCCTCCTGCCTGTATTCTTCTTCTCTTTAGAATCTGTCCCACTGACCACTTTTACAAGCAGTATAATATGCTCACCGTGGCCAGTCCATGTATTTAGTGGAGTGTGTCCTCAGGTGATGTGCAACTAAACTATTATGTGTGTGGTGTGACTTAGAGAGCTCACATGGTGAGTGACTGGGTGTGTAGAATATGGTAGAAAGGAGGAATCTTAACACTTGAGTCTCTGCTCTATTCTCTGTTAGCAGGGTTTTCACTTTTTTCTTAATTTGATACTGCTTCCATATGACTGTATTATCCACTTCCTTACACTTTCCAAAATACCTAAAAACCTGTCTTGCTGCTTTATTGAGGTGTTTCAGTGGAGTGTGTGTGTGTGTGTGTGTGTGACATTAATGATCTGGAGTAGCTATGTTTGCAGTGGGGGAGTGTGTTAGAATTATATGGTAGAAACCCACTTCTAGAAGAAATAAATCAGGAAGGAGACTTTCTCTTTTCTATAAAAACACTAAGATTGAGATGGTCAGAGAGATTCTTTACTACAGAGGAGAGTAGTGCAGTGGAGGATGGTGAATTAGGAGGCTAATTCTGCTTCCAAAAAGTGTTGCTGGTCAAGTATTGTGGTAGAGTGGCCAGAACTCAGAACTCAGGAGGAAAGAGTAAAATTTTATTTAGGCAAGGAAACACATATGTCAAAAATGGCACCAAAGAGTATAGGGTACATGGGATTTAACAGCCAGACACTAAAATCTGTTCTAATGTCCAAAGCCAGATGGGATCCATTACTCCACCCTATTTTGAGTAAAACCTGCAAATCAACAACCTCACCCTGACACAGTTCATGAAAGAGAATTAGCTAGTCTTCTAAGGATAAGAAGAATATGCCTTAGGAGTTACACATGAGTTGTCACAGAACAGTATTTTTCTTATAGACATCAGTGCCTAGGTTTAGAGCATTGTGCCTCTAAAATACAACACGTATCATTGCTACTTTAATTGATTGACTTTTAAATTAATTTTACAAACATTTGATGGATACCTGCTAAGCTCACTGCTTTTTTGTTTAATTAGGTGTTTGAGATGTGCTAAAGCAGTGTGCTTTCCTCAGAGCTGGGTCTTGGAGTAAACTTTAGCAGAGAAGTGCCCTTTGGTCTTGTGATTTGCAGTGAACCAACACTTTGGGGTAGCCATTAAAATTACTCTGTGATTTAGTCTTTGCTGTTTAAATTCTTTTTTTGGAGTATCTGTAATTTATTTAGAAATCTTTTTCTATAGAAGTAACTCAGCTATATTCTCTAAGGATATGTTATAACACTGGAGGAAGATGTATGGGAACACTTGCTAAAGATAAGTCATGTCGGTATCAGTTCACAAATTACTTATGTATTAGCCTGGGCTAAGGCGTTTCAAACATCCTGTTTATGAGATAGCAGCTGTAGGGGTGGATCATAGCACTACCAAGAGGGACTTAGATGATTCACTTGATCATACCTGTGGCTTCTGACTTGGACTTGATCTATAGTTACTAATTATCTGCGTGTTTCTCCTGAACAAATGTTGGCTTTTGATGGACTCCTACTTTGTTTATGTCATCTAAATTCTGAACCACTTAAGGTTTCTGAGAAAACCATTGGCTTCAATATCACAGATGTCTGTGCCTCAGGCCTCCTAGTTTGGTGAAGAAACACAAAGAAAGATGGCTGGTGGGTCAAATTGATTTAGAAACTTTGTAAAGTCAGTAGGATTAATGAGCAACATTATATAGGGATTAACCCAGGACTGCTTTAACAGACATAATGCTGTCCCATGCAGCTCTCTCTAGGACCCATTCCATTTCTGGGGAGTTCTAATACATTTCCTTAGGAACCTGGGGCCCTAAAAACACTTTAATCAATCACAAATATGAGGACAAGACCTGCTTGAGAAAAAGGAGATAAACCTTAACTTTATGGCTCGTTGGATAGCTCTCTATTTTGTCTTGTGGGTTTGGCATTCATCAGTCAAAAACATAATTACTTCATGAACTCATATCAGTTGAGATAATGCATCAGAACAGGCACCAGGAACATGGGAATCTCAGCGTCCATTTTCCTGCTTTTACCATATCTAGGCATTGATGGACAATTTATGGGTCCATATAAAATCATGAAGTCTTACCATGCAAAAAGGGAGAGTTAGTCTAACCTTCCTAGTGAATTCTTGTGAAAAATTCATATTAGATTGTTGTTTCATAGGTGACCTAAAATCGGTGGGACTTTCTCCCTTTGTATCCTCTCTTGCCTTCTTTCCATCTCTTCCTGCTTCCTCTGTTCTTTCTCTGCCTGTCTCCCCTTTTTTCTAGTCTCTATTCACCCCTTCTTCATTACTTTCTCATTTCAAACTCCCTCCCTCCCTTCTCAGTAGTCTGCCCCTCCTCCCCCTCCTCTTTCCTTCCTTGCCCCTCTCACTCCCAGTGTTTCTTAGTATATACTGTTTCTGTAACACACACCTCAGGCTGAGTCAAAGGTTGGGCACATTATTTTTTATATATACCTTTTCAGAACAGCATATGGTATGTAGCTATGCAAGTTTTAATAGTACTTCTTTAACTTTCAAAGCTAAATGATCCATGGACTGGTGAGGGAATCCATGGGCAATGACACTTGCCTCACAAGCCTTACAATGTTTTTGGGTTCTCAGAACTCAAAACTTAAGAAAAGTTGAAAAGAAAGAGCTGCCTCTACAAAGTCATCCTCTAACCTCCACAAGGGCACCTGTACTCTCTGGCATGTGGACCTCCCCTTCATATCATAACACTGAATTAATAAATGTAAAACAGAACTTTAAGTTGTGATCTTGTTATGAGTCTACAGAGGAACAATCTGTAAATGCTTGTATACATGTAAATATGATTGCCTGTGCTAGTACTTTCTTTTTTTAGAAATATTTTAAACGTGTATTAGATTCCTACACACAATTTCACAGATACTCTTTCCTGTCTTGAGGTTCATAGTCTTTTAAAAACATGGTTACGTGAGATGGTTGACTCTTATTGTACATAAAAGCACACATGTGTGCTCTACTGCCTGCACTCCATACACACAAATGCATAGAGATGAAACCTGTCGTGAGCTGTTTGTTGTCTGGGGTGGCCAAGTATGACAGAACAAGGCCTGAACTCAAGTCTTCTACCTGTTACCCTTCCCACCACATCTTTTGTATCAACTCTGCTCTTTTTTTTTAAGATAACTAGCATGCATACCACCATTAAGGTTGTTAGTTTCTGAATGCATTCCTGTTAATTTTCTAATTGAAGTGAGCTATCGGGAAGTGAGCATAACATTCAGGTATAGAACGAGAAACACATAATATACTCTATTATTTTCCTTGACTAAGTCATTATACATTTATCAAATCAAGACATAATACTTTTGTTAAATATGCATGAATTTTAGCTAATTTTAAAACAATCTTTAACATTTTCATTATGCATATAATATATTCATTGTAGGATATTTGCTAAGTGCACACAAAGATATAGAAATTATGGAGATACTAAAAGGATATCACTTACATAATTTTTGCACCTACATAAACATTTTGTGTGCTTTTTGGAAAGGTTAAGACTTTTATTCTTTTTGTCAACATTCACTTTATGACTTGCCATATTTGTATGACTTAGTTAAAATATATTAGAGAAGATAAGTAAAACACTTAACCATGCATGTATGTATGGTGTGAGTACGTAATGAAATCTGTAAACAATTATATTCTGAGTTTATTGCAATCTGTAGTGATTTTCATGAGAATGTCCTGCACAGGATCAGATATTTGAGCACTTGGTCTCCTATGGGTTGCTGTGTTTGGAGGCTTAGGAGTGGTGGTTTGGTTGGAGGAAGTATGCTACTTCAAATGGGGATTTGAGTATTTACAGTCTCATTCCAATCCCAGCTGCAGTTTTTTTACGTTTTCTACTTCATTCTCGCATTTGAGGATGTGAGGTCTCAGCTCCCCATTCTGGCCGCCATGCTTGCTTCTTGCTACTGTGTCTTTTAGCTATAATGGACTCTTAACCCCTTAGGCAAGTAAGCCCCAAAGAATTCTTCTTTTTCTGAGTTGTTTCAGTCATGGTTTTGTATATAGCAACAAAAAAGTAAGTAAAGACCTTAATTTATTTTGGTACAGTGAAAGTGCTTTTATATTTTATGCAATAAAAACAGCCCTTGTGCATATTTCTGTAAACCACTACATACTGTAAAAAAGTTAGAATACAAATTTTCACAGAATCCATTATATACTAAAAACAGTACAAAGATGCATAGTTAAGTGTTTTATTCAAGTACTCAAATCCATTTTAATTAAGTCATACTATTTTGAAAGAATATATTTTTGTGGATATTTTGAAATAAAACATTTAATGATGTGAATAGCTTAGAGTAAACATATCTCTTCCTTTTGTTTCTGTCAGGTTTTTAAATAAATATTTAGTGTTTGATTTATTATTATTAAACTCCTGGCTGCTATACACATTAAAGTCTACTTTTGCAGCAGTAAGACTTAAGTAGACAGCACAGGTAGGCCAGGGTTCTGGAACTGGACAACTCTTACTTCTAGTATCTTTATCTTCAGAACACTAATCACTTATCTCTGGTCAGATTAAGTGGGGGATTCTACTGGTTACTTTTGGTATTTTCTGAAAAAGTAAATAGTCAGCAAAATAAGAATTTGTCTGATGCTCAGTCTTGTATCATACGAAGGTTTCTAGCTGATATATTTATAGTGAAAGTGCTTTGCTCTAGACTGTCCACTAGCACTGATCAACATTATTACCATTTACCTCTCTAGGCTTGCCTTTTTCTTGAGCTGTTCTCTAGCTATCTCCTAGATGAGGTTTTGCAGGAATAGTTTTATATTTCATCATGAAATTATATTGGAAATAATATGTGCTCCAAGAGAACAATTATTTATTTTTTTAAAAAAAATATCATTGTGTTCTATTTCTCACACTGCTATAGAGATGTATGATCTGTTGGGGTTTTAACTCTTAATATTTAATTTGTGTTTTCTTTTGAATGGAAGCTCTAAGGCTGCGATTTTCCCTGGATATTGCAACATTTCATTATTGATTTTATGGTGTGCTTACTCAAAACTTAGTAGCTGCATGTCCTAGCTCCTTAATTTCTCTGTAAAGTAAATGAGTATTATTCTTTTTTAGAAAGGAATGGGGATGTTGCTGTAGACACCAGCCAGAGCTTTGGAATGGGAATTCCCATTAAATTAATTCATTTATTCACCTGATTGTTCATTTGCGAATTGTTCTATACATTAAATAAACACTGACTAAACAAATACTAATTATGTCACAAGAATATTAATTGGTATGGCTTAAAAGAAATCTCAGTAGTTAAGAACATTTGCTGCTCTTACAGAGGACTTGGGTTAGATTCCCAAGACTCATTTGGAATTTTCAAAAGGGATAAAATAATTTAAATGGGTTCTTGTAATTGTTTTTTTTTTTACTTATAAATTTAAAATTCTTTCTTTGTTTTTGTTTATTGGAGGAATGGATACAGAAAATGTGGTATATTTACACAATGGAATACTACTCAGCAATTAAAAACAATGTGTTCATGAAATTCTTAGGCAAATGGTTGGATCTGGAAAATATCATCCTAAGTGAGGTAACTCATTCACAAAAGAACACACATGGAATGCAGTCACTGATAAGTGGATATTGGCCCAGAAGCGCTGAATACCTAAGACACAATTAACATATCAAATCCCAAAAAAGAAGGAAGAAGAGGACCCTTGTCCTGAAAAGACTTGATCCAGCATTGTAGGGGATTACCAGGACAGAGAAGTAGAGGGGGGTTGATTGATTCCCTGCTGGAGGGAAGAGGACTTATGGGACTTATGGGGAGGGAGGAACTGGGAGAGGGAAAATCATTTGGAATGTAAACAAATAATATAGAAAATAAAAAAAATAAATTTAAAATGTACTTATAAAGCTAAATATAGCATAATTATAATGATTCCATAAGTCACATTTATTATCTATCTAAAATATTTCCAAATAGACCTTATCAAGAGGTCTTTTGTAGAGAAAAAATAAGCAAGTCATTTATTTGTTTGTCTGTGTGTTTTAGTTTTAAACAACATTGATCTGTAGCGTCAGAGTCACTAAATAGCTCCAAGATGGCCTCAAATTGCTCCTGCCTCAGCCTCCCACGTGAGTTTACAGACATGAACAAACATGCTAACTTTATTGAGTCTTCATAATTTTCCAACTTCAGCAAGTTTTTGTCAGAAACAGCATGGAATACTGTATTGATTCTTTCCCATTGCATTTTTCACTGTTCAAAAAAGCCCCAAATATTAATCATTATTTTTATTGTGTTTGCTTGTTTCATTTACTTCAATTAGTTTATGACCGTACAATCAGTGGGACATAAAGGTCTATTAATGCACTTTTCGTTCATAGGTGCAATTTTTGTTTCATGCTTTCCCGCTCTGTCACTAGTAACAATCATATCAGCAGGGGAAGCTTTCGTGCATATGGTCTTAAATGAGGCAAGGACTCCTCTTTGTAGATAATAGTGCTGTTTTTCATACTCTTTGAATGCCAGGATGCTAATTGTCATGATAGGCTGCATACACCAAATTCAGAGACATCGCCTACGCTATTTCCAGTTGTTTCATTCGCCTTTCCATGAATCTCTAAACCCTCCGTGCTTTAGCATTATTAACACCCACTTATTCCTTGACCATAATTTCTCTGGCTCTTCCTTCAGAAAAATGACATTTGGAGGTTCTGCCTTTAAACAGGTTCTTCTCCCCATGTGTGATTCACCTACGTGTTCTAACTTTCACAGAGTTGCCAACTTGAGTACTTTTGGATATGCTATTGTAATTATTGATTTATGCGAGTTATGATTAATGATTATATGAGTTAAAACTCTGGTTAAAAGTAACAGGAAACAACATGGTTCAGTGTAAACCAAACAGAAATTTATTAAGAAAGGAGATTTTTCTCATGATCCCCAAAGACAGGGCAGGGCTGTAATTCAATGAAGGACTCAAATCTCCTGGCTTTGTTTCTTTCTCTTTGTGGGTGGTTTCTTTTTGTTGGGCTCTTTTCTCCTCTTGCTCTTTCCCTTTCTTTGTTCTCTTTGGTGACTTTTGTTCATAAGACAGACGTCCAATTCACAGTTAATACTCTGGCAGCAAATTTCAGTCTATCAATCAAATATCAAAAGTCCATCATCTACTCTCTTATTCCCAATGCCACTGCATACCCAGACCCAATATTGTAATTCTGCATTTCTCCCCTCTCACTGCTCTCATGTGATCAATAGCCAAGTCTAGAAAACCCTTCTAAGATAAACCTTCAAGCCTGTATTCTCTTCTCATTCTTATTTACTATTTCTATTCACTGTTATAAAATTTTGACAAAATTTTACCATAGTAATAGAAGCCTTAAGAAAATTGATAAAAGTATAGAAGTGCCTAAAGAAATGTTCAACATCTTTAGTTAACAGAGAAATGCAAATCAAAACAACCCTGAGATTTCATCTCATACCAGTAAGAATGGCTAAGATAAAAAACAAAACAAAACAAAACAAAGCAAAACAAAACAAAACAAAACAAAAAAACCCTGAGGTTGACAGCAGATGTTGGAGAGGATGTGGAGAAAGAGGAACATTCCTCCATTGTTGTTGGGATTGCAAGCTGGTACAACCACTATGGAAATCAGTCAGGTGGTTCCTCAGAACATTGGACATAGTACTTACTACTTGAGGACCCAGCTATACCACTCTTGGATACATACACAAAAGATGATCCAACATGTCACAAGGACACATACTCCACTATGTTCATATCAGCCTTATTTATAATATCCAGAAGCTGGAAAGAACCCAGATGTTCCTCAGCAAACAAATCGATACAGTAAATGTAGTACATTTACACAATGGAGTACTACTCTGCCATTAAAACAATGACTTCATGAAATTCTCAGCAAATGGATGGAACTAGAAAATATCCTGAGTAACGTAAACTAGTCACAAAAGAACATACATGGTTTGTACTTACTGATAAGTGAATATTAGGATAAAAGCTTGTAATACTCATGATACAACTTATAGACCATATGAAGCTCAAGAAGAAGGAAGACAAAAGTGTGGATGCTTAAGTCCTACATAGAAGAGGGAACAAAATAATCCCTTACTGGAGGTAGGGGACGAGAGGCACATGGGAGGAAGAGAGAAAGGGGAGAGTAAAAAAGGGGGCATGATTAGGTGTGGGAGGAGACTGGGGAGATGTACTAAGGGTCAGGAAATTGAACAGAGGTATGTAGCAATTGGGAATGGTAAATTGGGGTAGCCAACAGAAAGTTCCAGATGCCAGAAAAGCAAGAGGCTCCCAGGACCAAATGTGGATGACATTAGCTGAAATACCCAACAAAGAGGAGAAAGAACCCATAGCGACCATATCCAGAGGTTAGGCAAAGCTCCCACATGAGAGATGGGGTCACCTACCCTTTTCAAAATTAACACAGAATTGCTCCTGTCTAACAAAAATACAAGGACAAAGAGTGGAACAGGGACTGAAGGAAAGGCCACCCAAAAACTGCTCTACCTGGGGATCCATCCTATATGCAGACACCAAACCTAGTCATTACTGCTGATGCCAAGAAGTACTTGCTGACAGGAGCCTGATAGGAATGTCTCCTGAGAGGCTCTGCCAGAGCCTTAGTGATACAGATGTGGATGCTTACAGCCAATCATCAGACTGAGCATAGGGACCCCAATTGAGGAGTTAGGAGAACGATTGAGGGAGTTGAAGGGGCTTGCAACACCATAGTAATAACAGCATGATCCAGCCAGACGCCCCAGAGTTCCCAGGGACTAAACCACCAACCAAAAATAACACATGGAGGGACCCATGGATCCAGCTGCATATGTAGCAGAGGATGGCCTTATCTGGCATCAATGGGAGGAGAGGCCCTTGGTCCTGTGAAGACTTGATACCTCAGCCTAGGGGAATGTTAGGGAGGTGAGCCAGGAGTGGTTGGGTGAGTTGGGGAAAATCCTCATAGAAGCAGGCTGGACGGGGTGGGATAGGGGTTTTCAGGAGGGAAACCAGGAAGAAGGGTAGCATTTGAAATGAAAATAAATAAAGTAACCAATAAAAATTAAAGAAAAGAAAGTTGATAAAAGCTTTATACATTTATAAGTAGCTATATCTTTATCTATCATATGCTATTTAATATATTTTTATTAAAGCATGAATTTGAATAATGTTCATATGTAAAATAAGATTTAAAAAATAAAGAATACAAATATATAAGTCTTCTTGAAAAGAAACAAACACTACAAATATAGTTTTATGGTCCTTTTGCAAATTTTTATATAGACATAGAAATCTTAATTTTTTTAATTGACCTCAAATTTGTGAGTCATGAGCTCACAAGACAGAACATACTAGTACTAGACCATACTTTGCTTGAGTTTTCATTCATCTTTTTTCTCAGTTTATTTATTTATTTATTTTTATTTTATATTCTATATTTTATTCTCCTCCCAGTCCACTCTCTGACAGTTCCATATTCCATAACTTTTTCCTGCCCCCTATTTCCATGCTGATCTCCCCAACCACATACTCCACAAGACCTCTAAACTCCCTGGGGCCTCCAGTCTCTTCAGGGTTAGGTGCATCATCTCTGATGGAACATACATCAGTTAAAAAATGTGTCTTCCTGTGCTTGACTAAGCATCCATTGAATTTTCTGGGTGTTCTATGTTACATAGTTCATAGGGTCCCTTGTATTAAACTCATTGATTCCATGATGATTCCACTTCTACCATAAAACCTCCCTCCATTTGTCCATTAACATTGTGGAGTCTAGAGATCAAAGTTTACAAGCTTCTGGACCTTCACTATTCTAGATATAGAGAATCCCTTTGGATTATTTGTTCAGCCTGAACAAATGTAGGCTAGCCTCACAGATGCTCTTTGGTGGTAAAAGAAAAATAAAACAAAATGAATGAACAGTAATATCTGGCTTCTACTTCTAGAGATTCACACTTAATAGACCATACACACGCCCCACCTCCAAGAGCTGTTTATTTATTTTATTAATTTATTTTATTTTGTTACAAAATATCCCCAGTGATTCAAATGTGACCATAACTAAAAGGGACTGTTCTAATGGAATATTCTTGGAAGAAGGTAAAGGAGGAGGTATTTAATCATTCAGTATCAAGAACTAGTTCTTGTTGCAGTTAAGGTAGTTGCAAGTGTGCCTTGGTCCCAAATAACAGCATCACCAGGAGAAGCAGAAGAGTCACTTACTGAGGAAATGACAAGACACCAGTTCTGATAAGGAGCCAGGAGGTGCTACTCCTATGATGTCTCCTTTGATTGCTACTATAAATAGGAAGATAAAAGGGATGCTAGTGGACTGATTCCTTTTCCTCTTTTATGTCTAGTGCATGACAAAACAATACATTCGCTAATGGGAGTTTGTTCTGAGGTTCAAATTCTTATATAGAAGACTATTTGAAATAATAATAATAATAATAATAATAATAATAATAATAAATCTTGAGTCACAATTCGACTGTCAGTTTCCCAAAGGAAGTGAATGATTTTGAAAAAAGTGTAATAAATTCTGTGTTTCATTTCTTAGCAATTTACCAGTGTGTTTATTTAGTAATAGCTTACCTACAGTTTATAATAAAATTATTTTCAAAGGGACACTCATTCTATCGGATCCAGTTTTAATAATAATATTAAAAATAGTATATTCCAGTAATAGATAATGCTTCAATTTCTACAGTGATTTCAACTATGCCTTTACCTAATAACTACGGCACAGAAGGGGAGGGGTGTGATACCTGATGGGAAGATGGCAGTTGCATCATACTGATACCATCATGCAACAAAGTGCTCCAAAATTCACCACCTTTTCCTGTAATTCTCAATAGTTCTTTGTGTTTATTCGAGTAATCTGTACATTACTCATTTAGTATTTTAGTTAGCCATTAGTCGATAACAGTGGCAGGAATCTCTGGGATTTCTTCTGGATAGATGGCTCACCCACAGGCTGGCAGCTGTCTCTGCATGTAAGCAGAACTCTTTACAGAAATGCTCGCAACTGATCTCTTCATATAACCTTGTCTTTTGCCATCCTAATTTTGACTTCTAACACAGAATACACTACAGATGAAAGTTTCAAGGGTCAGAAAACGGAAACTTGCAGTGCTTTTAAATCCAGGTGTGCATTACTGATAGTGTCACACTGCTTGGTTCTGTTGACCAACCTCACAGCACCTACCCACTTTCAACGATAGAGAATAGCATTTGTCTGTTGATGGGAGATCTGGCAAAATTATCTTTTAAGCCAGCAAGGCATGTCATTATAGACTTTTTTTTTCTGTTACTCTGAAAAAGTTGCACAGAGTAAGGAATCTAGAAAGAAAAAGAATTATATCTTCCAGTGTTGAAAGCTGAATTTAAGAGAAATAGCCTTGCCATGATAGACCCAGCACAAGGTGAGAGGTTTTATAAAAGACGTGAGAGATGTATGTGTACCCACTTTCATAACAGAGCTCCTTTCAGCTAACCACTTCCATGGTGATCATACAATTTTATACACAGTTGTAGGACTCCCATGTCCTAACTGCCTTTCATGGTCTGTCTTCCAATACTGTAAAGGGAGATTAAATCACAAGAATAAGCTTTGGAGTGTATCCATTCAAATTATAGCAAGAAATATTTATTATCAATAGGGGAAACATAACCAAGTACACTGTAACTGTCTTAAAATTTATATTTTAGTGGATTCATATGATACTATCTAGGTAATTGTAATAAAACTCTTTAAACATTCTATTTAACTGAAGAAATTCAGTAAGCTTTTAGTTGCATGAAAATTGCAAGGCCATCACTAATCTATATATTATCATCAGAAATAAAAGCTAGCTTTCAGAGTTGTATCTTAAGCTAGCTTTCCGAGTTGTATCTTGAGATCAGTTTTTTTTTCTTTTTCTTTTTACATATGGCTTCCAAACAAGTGCTTTTCTAATTTTTTATTTGAAAAATTTAGAAATTAAAATTTTCTTTCAATAACATTAGTAAAAAGACATAGTTACTATCAAATTTTAAATATTAATAAAAATTGTTAAATTATGATGAATAAATTGTCCTTGTACTTGAAGGACATTCAAGTACTGTGTTATATTCTGTTTACTGTGATACATTATAATAACAATTAAAACTTTATAAGCATCATATATTTAGGATCTTACTGAAGCAACAGATGATTGACCTTCTTTTGGATACAATATACAATTGCCTTCTTAATATGTAAAAAATAAATGTTAGTTTTATTAAGCACAATATTGGTTCTGGTCAATTGACTAGGGCTCTGGTATCTTTTAAATTGATGGGAAGCTATAAAATTCCCACATAATTCTGTTGTGATAAGACTACATAATATATAAGTGTTAGTTGGACATTCTCATTTGACAGGCAGGATAAAATAATGTAGCTGAACTCTATGTTCACTTTCACCACACTGTCTCTATTTTGTTAACCCCCTCTGAACAGTTAAAAATGTTGTCTTTTAGCATATGAGGGGCTGGGAATGGTATTTTTGGCTATGAATATGTCAAAATCATTCTCATTTGAAAACGGCATTCATGAGGCAAAGGCTTGTCCCCAGCAGTAGTATTTAGAATAATCTGGGAATTGAGACTGTACAGGTCAAAAGGTTTTTTTTTGCTATAATATGACAAGAAGAAGGTCATATTGAGAAAGAAATTGAGTTGTGAGGTCTATGTGGATACTGAAGGTACTTGAGAGCACAGTCATAAAAATCATGAGAGATTTATTTTATTCAACATGTCTATCATTTATCACACAAGTTATGTCAGCTTTATGATTTTGGAAAGTACTTTCACAGAATTCACAGAATTCCAAAATTTTCTCCACTCTTGAGGAAAACTGAAAGTATGGTTGGATACAGATGGAAAATTTTGAAGCTGTCACTATTGCTACCTGCTTTAGCAGAGATAGACAACCAGCAATGTTAAATATGAATAGGTAGTAAGAAAAAAAACGTGATATTAAAATTTGATTAAATAACCAATGAGTTGTTGGCTGAGATAAACATTTCTCAATAAATGTGAATTGTTGAAAAGATAATGTGTATTAGGTGATACAAGCTTGGTGAAGGAAGGCCATCGTAGCATGGAGGAGGGCCTGTATTTGGCCTCCCAACACCGCATCCACTTACATAACTAGATAGGTAGATAAGTAGATAGATAGATAGGTAGATAGATAGATAGATAGATAGATAGATAGATAGATAGATTGATAGAGTGAGAGAGTGATAGAGAGATGGATAGATGGATGGATAGTTACATACATAGATGTATAGATATATGATAGATACATAAGCATATAATAAATACATAAATATTTAGATGATATGGATAGATGGTCTATAGATTTATATTATAATAAAATTTAAACCCAAGAATGTTCAAGAGTATGTGATCATATTGAAAACATATTAGAATTATTTATTTTATTGTATATGTATATTTATCCTACATGTGTATATATGTGTACCAAAGAAATGCCCACACAGGTCAGAAGAGAACAGAACACCAATAGCTTATGCTCTAAGATCAAGAATTGAGAAATGGGATCTCATAAAATTACAAAGTTTCTGTAAGGCAAAGGACACCGTCAAAAAGACAAAACGGCAACCAACAAATTGGGAAAAGATCTTCACCAACCCTACATCCGATAGAGGGATAATATCCAATATATACAAAGAACTCAAGAAGTTAGACCCCAGGGAACCAAATAACCCTATTAAAAAATGGGGTACATATCTAAACAATTTTTCACCTGAAGAAATTCCGATGGCTGAGAAGCACCTTAAGAAATGCTCAACATCATTAGTCATTAGGGAAATGCAAATCAAAACAACCCTGAGATTTCTTTCACCTCACACCAGTCAGAATGGCTAAGATTAAAAACTCAGGAGACAGCAGGTGTTGGCGAGGATGTGGAGAAAGAGGAACACTCCTCCACTGCTGGTGGGATTGTAAGATGATACAACCACTATGGAAATCAGTCTGGCGGTTCCTCTGAAAACTGGACATGACACTTCCGGAGGATCCTGCTATACCTCTCCTGGGCATATACCCAGAGGATTCCCCAGCATGCAATAAGGACACATGCTCCACTATGTTCATAGCAGCCTTATTTATAATAGTGAGAATTTCAAATTCTCTAGAAAATAAATTACAACTGGTTATCTGTTATTATCTGAGTGTGAGGAATTGAATCCAGGTTTGCAAATACACAGTATTCTTAACTGATTAAGTTATCTTTTCAGCTATTTCTTAATTATCAGTTTTAAATAATACCTTACAAGATTATCAATATTGTCAATCAAATAATATAGTCAGAGATACACTTTTCTTTGCTTCCCAAATGCTGGGATTAAAGTGTGCCCAACAGGGGCTGGAGAGATGGCTCAGAGGTTAAGAGCACTGACTGCTCTTCCAGAGGTCCTGAGTTCAAGTCCCAGCAACCACATGGTGGCTCACAGCCATCTGTAATGGGATCTGTTGCTCTCTTTTGGTGTGTCTAGAGCACAACAGTGTGTGCTCACATACAGTAAATAAATAAATAAACACACAAAGTGTGCACAAATATGACTGTCCAAAAGTAGCTTCTTAAATTTGAATAATATACCTTAACTTCAGAAACCTCATCTTCTCCATCTCCATTCATATGTCCATGGAATTCGGTGTCCTTGGATGGAATTTGTGTGAATTGTCTTGGTAGTGCCATTCTAAATTTATCTGATTGATGAAACATCAGATAAAACAATCTTATAATATTTGTGATACACTCTAATTGAACCTCATGAGTCACTTTCTAACATGGGTACTGACTTCTTCATTGTCTTTTGGGGTTACCTGTCACGACCCGCTAGATGTTTGCTCTTTGATTTCCTGAGTCCTAAAGCCTCTACACACACTCTCTGTCTCTCCCTCCCCCCTCTCTCTCCCTTCCCCTGTCTCTCTCTGTCTCTCTGTCTTCCTCTCTCTCTTTCTCTCTCCCTCTCTCCTTCCTTCTCCCTCCCTCCCTCCTCTCTCCCTCCCTCCTTCTCTCTCCCTCCCTCCTTCTCTCTTTTCCTCCTTTCCTCCTTCCCTCTCTCTGTCTCTGTCTCTGTCTCTCTGTATCTCTCTCTCTTCCTCCTCCTCCTTCTCCTCCTCCTCCTCTCTCTCCCTCTCTCTTCTAGGAAACAAAATATCATTCCTACATTGTAATATAATATAATTTAAGTCTTTTCAATGATTCAAGTTTATCATAATGCTACATTGGCTAGAATGAGAACTTCAAACTACAGTTAGCATTAAAACATTAATTGCTATGAGTAAAGATATGCATTCATTTAAAAATAATTGTTGAACACATTATATAATATATATATTTCATGTATACATAGACATACACATATTACATGTGTCTGTTTATTTTGCCTAACTGTGTAGCAGTAACCTTCTCCATTTTGCTGGACTGTATATATCATAACATTGCCTGAACTTATAAAATATTAATTCATAAATATTTATTTTATTTGATTATGAAAATACTTCAATAATGAACTAATTTATTATGCATGTATTAAGGTTTTTTTTACATATATGTACATGTGCATCTTTGATCACTAATGAACTGCGTATTTATCTATAAGGTCAATGAAGGTATGTTTGAAATTTTAATAATTTCAGCTAACTTGTCTCTCATTTACCCAACAGTAGCTCTAACATCTGAGAGAAGAAGCTATGTTTGGCATGAGCACTGTTTGACATGACAGAAAGGTTTAAATCTCTTCTGTGTGGGAGAGTTGTATATTGATTAAAACTCATAGTGAATGGATTAATTTTGATTTAATGATCTGGCATATCAAAAGAGGAAAATCCTACCCTATTTTCTACACTATTTCAATACTTTTCTATGTGTCTGTCTCTCTCAGGAGAAAGAATAATGTCACTGTCAGGAAGTATATGATAGATGGTGTTAAAATAAAGGATGACTTGGTACAACCTGGTAACAGTGGAATTAAGATTTAATTTCCCTTACTGATTTTTTGTATAGGATGTATATCATATACAAAACTTATTGATTATTCATTGGGTTTTGTTTTTAGCAACTCTAAACATGCAGATAATGACAGAGGATCTATTTGACATAGATATCTGTACATTTGCACTGCAGCAGACTCATCAAACTGACTGCTGAATTCTTTCATGATGAGATAATTTTCCTTCAAGTCTTAATACTGTGGAGGTCACATGGTTTGCTGATATTCATGAGGGAGCTGTCACTTTCAGGCTTCTAATATCAGTCACTCTTCTATCTATATTTGGCTTATGGATTCAGGAAAGTGTGATAGCAGTTATTAGCTGCTCTCAGAAAATCCTCTTACAAGATAGATTTATTTCCTGATTAATGATGGAAATGATCCAGTATTAATTTGAGTTTTTGATATCAACAATTTTGTGTTAACATCAGTCTTGCTGTGTTCACCTTTCAAATTACTATGATCATTCTAATGATTAAAAGCAATTGTTTGATTTAGACACACTATGTAATTATCAGACAGAGCATTTCTGACATTTCTAACTAAATTTGGGTACATGAGGTCACATTTACTGGGCCAACAAAAGGTTTTCCTAGAGCAGAATTTTTTGATTATGTGAATCCATGCAAATTTATAGCATGAAGAAACAAAGGAGTGATATTTCTTGTAAGTTCTGTTTACTAGATATTACCTTCAATAGGTCATTTGGGATTTTAAAATCTTTATTATCTTGAAATTAGATAAATTATTCAATCTCTTGTTTGAACTGTCATATATTTCTCAACATTTATTTAATAATAACAAATTTCTTTTTCCTCTTGTCTAGATTTGCTGGAGTTTTGTTGTTCTGGTAGGTTTTCATTTTGTTTGCTGGTTGGTTTATTTACATGAATTTCTGTATTCCTGCTGGTTGGGTACTTTCTTTATAATCCAGGCTTACGGGGAGTGGGGGGGGGGGCTAGAAAAGGGGAAATGTAAATAAATTATATCGAATAAAAAAAATTAAAAAAAATAATCCAGGCTTACTTCAAAGCTATGAAAACACTTCTACATCACCTTGAGATTGTTGAAGTAAAAGGAGTGAGATACCTCATTTATTTTATTTCTCTATTTTTTAGTTGCATTCTTAGATTATTTGAAACTTTTTCATTGTTCTCTTGTATAATGAGAATGGGGAATTTTAACTGCAACAATAAGTGAATATGCCAAGTCACTGACTGAACAATGCAATTATTTTCTTAGTATTTCATATTTCTATCCTTTGATGAAGTAAATCAATGTGGACAGCAATGAATTTATCATGAAGTGCTAAAGACACATTGTGAAATTTACCTTTTAACATTTAATTATTTTTGTTTTTTTCAACTTTAAGCACCATTTGACAAATTAAAAATTATTTACATTTACAGTGTCACAGGTTATCACGTGTATAAAGTCTGTCACAATTAAGCTCATGAACACAGCCACTAACTTTCAGTTACTATGTTTTGTCTGATGTCTTAGGGTTTCTGTTGTTACATGTGATAAAATACCATGACAGAAAGCAACTTGGAGAGGAAAGGATTTATTTCACTTACACTTCCAGATAATAGCTCTTACTAAGGGAAGTCAGGGCACAAAATCAAACAGGGCAGGGATCTGGAGGCTGGAGCTTTAGCAGAAGACATGGAGGGGTGCTGCTTATAGACTTGATTCCCATGATTTGTTAAGCTTGCTGTTAGGGCATCCAGATCCACCTACCAAGGAAGGACACTGCTCAGAGTGAATTGGATCCTCCCACTTTAATCAATCAATCAATCAATCAAGAAAATGCACCATAGGCTTGTTCACAAGCCAGTCTAATGGGGGCATTTTCTCAGGGTTACTACTTCTGAAATGACCCTAGCTCCTATCTAGTTGATATAAAAGTAGTCATCACTGTGATAAGTCTGTTTAAAATATTAGTGAGTCTTAAGTTTACAGCATTACTAAGCAGTCACCACAGTACATCAGCTCTCCCAACTATGTGTTTCATACTTAAGAGTGAGCCTTTTTACAATCTCCACCTTAGGAGAGGAATGACTGTTATTCTCTGAGTTTATATTTCTACTATTAGATGTGGAAGTAAGAATGTGCAGAGGGCAAATATCTGATACATACAAAGAATACTAGAAGCTATACTCCAGATAGCCAAGTAACCCTAATAAAAATGGGGAACAGAGCTAAACAAAGAATTCTCAACTAAGGAATATTGAATGGCTGAGGACCACCCAAAGAAATGGTCAACATCCTAATTCAACAACAGGGGTCAGTCATTTCTGTCCATTGTTTGTGTGCAAATATCTTCATCTGATTCTTTCTGCTTCTTGTTGGGTTTTCTGGAGTGCAGTCATGATAGGTCCATTTTTGTGAGCACCCCATAGCCTAAGTATTAGGGTGAGGCCTTGGGATCTCCCTTTGAGCTGGATCTCACTTTGGGCCTGTCATTGGACCTTCTTTTCCTCAGGGCCCTCTCTATTTCTATCCCTATAATTCTTTATGGGTCAAAGTTGTGACTGTGGGATGGACCCTTCTCCCTCATTTGATGCTCTGTCTTCCTGCCAGATGTAGGCTCTATAAATTCCCTCTCCTTACCCTTGGGCATTTCATCTAAGGACCTTCCTATTGAGTCCTGAGTCTCTCACCTCTCAGGCCCTGGTGCATTCTGGAGGGTCTCCCAAACCTCCAATCTCCCTAGGTTGCTTATTTCTATTCATTTTGCTGGCCCTCAGGGCTTCAGTCCTTTTTGCTCTCCTAATACCAAAACAGATTCCCCTCACCCTGACTGCCCACTCCCATCCACTTTCCTTCCCAGGTTCCTGCCTCCCTTCCCACTTGTGATTGCTTTCTTCTCCCTTCTAAGTGGGACTGAGGTATCTTCACTTGGGCACTTCAGCTTGTTGACCTTTGTGAGTTCTATGGACTGTATCTTGGGTATTCTGTATTTTTCTGTATTTTTTTTTTTGCTAATATCCTTTTATTAGTGAGTACATACCTTGCATGTCCTTTCAGGTCTGAGTTACTTAGCCCCGGATGATATTTTCTAGTTCCACCCATTAACCTGCAAAACTCAGGATGTCCTCCTTCTTAATAGCTGAGTAGTACTTCATGAACCACATTTTCTGTATCCATTCCTCTGTTGTGGTACATCTAAAAGCTGAGGAGAATGGAGAACCTGTAGGAGTACCATCAGTCTCAATTAATCTGAACCTGTGAGATCTCACTGGACCACCAAACAGGCAGCATATACCATCTGATATGAGACCCCCAACACAGATACAGAAGAGGAGGCCAGATCCATGTTCATTATGGGATGTGAAAGAGTAGGAGGGTAGACAGGAAGTGGAATAAAATATGGAGTGTAAAAGAATAAATTAATTAATTAAAAAATAAAAGGAATAAAAGTTACATGATCACATGGGTATGTCAAAACAAGCAATCCATTTGGAAAGAAAGACTGTAATAAAACCATTTCTTTGAAAATAAAAATAAAGAAATGTTCAACATCCTTAATCATCAGGAAAATGCAAATAAAAAACAACCCTGAGATTCCACCTCACACCAGTCAGAATGGCTAAGATCAAAAACTCAAGTTGACAGCAGATGCTGGAGAAGATATGGAGAAAGAAGAACATTCCTCCATTGTTGCTGGGATTGCAAGCTGGTACAACCACTTAGGAAATCACTCTAGTGTTCCTCAGAAAATTGGATATAGTGCTTACTACCAGAGGACCCAGCTATACTACTCCTGGGAATATACCCAAAAGATACTCCAACATATAACAAGGATACATGTTCCACTGTTTATAGCAGCCTTCTTTATAATAATCAGAAGCTGGAAAGAACCCAGATGTCCTTCAACAGAAGAATGGATATAGAAAATGTGGTACATTTACACAATGGATTACTACTCAGCTGTTAAAAACAGTGACTTCATGATATTCTTAGGCAAATGGATAGAACTAGAAAATATCATCCTGAGCGAGGTAACTCAGTCATAAAAGAACATGCATGGTACACTTACTGATAAGTGGATATTAGCCCCAAATCTTGGAATACATAAAATACAATTCACAGACCACATGAAGCTGAAGAAGAAGAAAGACCAAAGTGTGGCTGATTTGGCCCTTTTTAGAAGAAGGAACAAAATACTCACGGGAAGAAATATGGAGACAAAATATGGGTCAGAGACTGAAAGAGAGGCCATTCAAAGACTACCCTACTCGGTGACTGCCCTACATATACAGACACCAAACCAAGACACTACTGCAGATACCAAGAAATGCTTGGGGACAGGAGCATGACATAGCTTTCTCCTAAGACGCTTTGCCAGACCCTGATAAATAACAGAGGCGGATGCTTGCAGTCAACCATTGGATTGAGCAAGGGACCCCAATGGAGGAGTTATAGAAAGGACTGAAGGATCTGAAGGGCTTTGCAACCCAATGGGTGGTACAATATCAACCAACCAGAACCTCCAGAACTTAGTCCAACCAAAGAGTACACATTGAGGGACCCATGGCTCCAGCAGCATATGTAGCAGAGGGTGGCCTTGTAGGGCATCAATTGGAGGAGAGGCCCTTTGTCCTGTGAAGGTTTGATGCCCCAGTGAAGGGGAATGCCAGGGTGGGGAGGTGGGAGTGGGTCAGTGGGTGGGGGAGCACCCTCAAAGATGGGGGATGGCATAGGGGTTTCTAGAAGGGAAACTGTGATAGGGGATAGCATTTGAAATGTAAATAAACAGAGCATCCAATAAAAGAAAAAAAGAGAGAAAAAAATCTTTAAAAAAGAACAAAAAAGAATGTGCAGCATTTGTGTGCATGTGCACACACACACACACACACACACACACACACACCATTTTCCATGTAGCCTCTGAATGTTTTAAAATTCTTTTTATTTTTAAATAAAGATACTTTATGCAACATTTTGATTGTAGAGCAAAATGATCCCCATCCTTTATATTATATGACCCACCTAATTATTCTTTCCTTATCCATTTATTTGCTGTTTTCAATATTGCCCTCTAATACTACTGAAACAAATGCTGGAGTACAAACATCTCTTTGTTTTGTTCCTTGTGACACCTGGAATATGTATAGCTGGGTCTACAGTAGTTCTATTTTACATTTTGAGTAGGATCATGTGCCGTTTTCCTGTAAAATGCAGGCACAAATTTCTAACTTCCACAACTGAGTTCATGGATTTCTTATATTTTCCTGGTGTTACCTTTCATCATTTTGAAGATGTTAACAAGCCACATCTCCAAGCAGTTCAGTCTTGTTTCCTCAGCATGTGGTGATCCTGAATATTTTGTATTCTTGGGACAAATATTTATTCAGGTGTTTTCCTTGCCTGTAATTTCAGTTTAAATAGTTGATAAACTTTACTCTATGAGAGACAACGAACAATGCAGATATACGCATGTTTTGTCCAGGCACAAAGATTCTCTTGAATATTTTTTGTCTGCAGTTGATTGAATATCGAGATCATCTGTATTTTTATTTTGTTGATGACTTGTCATGTAGCTGATACCTGAGAATGTTTTGTTATTGTTTCATCAACTTTTAGCATCTGTGTGGTTTTATAATCAGTGAAATTCTAGCCAAATTAATTGTATTTTGAAGTGGCTTCTCTTCATCATCTTTAAGATAACAAGATTATAATTAATTATATAAATATTTGGTAGAACTAATTGGTGGGGGTATATGGTTCAGTAATTTTCTTTCTGAAGGCATGATTAATCATTAGTTCAACCTACTTACTTTTGGTCTGTTCATAGTGTATACTTCTTTTTAACTTTCATTCCTCTATTCTTTTGCTGTACACTTGATATTAAATATGCAACATTTTATTATAATTGCAAGGTTATTGTAACTATATTTGGCATATTTGTTTATTAACAGTACAATTCAAAGGATTTATAGACAACTACTACATTGTAGGAATAGATTGAATTTGATTACATATCTTCTGTTATAAATGGATTTTACAAATTTCTATGTCTCATATTAATCAGCACCCTTTATTTTAGCAAGAAAAAATCCTTTTATTAGTTCTTTTACTAGGTGTCTAGTAGTGATGATGTTATTCAGAAATTTCTTTTCAAGAAATGCCTGTGTCTTCCTTTCATTTATCAAAGGAAGTAGTTGTGTATAGTTTTTGGGTTGGTGTGTTCTTTTAGGCTCTCATCATTTTGAATGTAGCTTTTTTCCTTCCATGTAAGATTTCTGCTGAGAAATGCAATAGCAGTCACATGGAAACTATCTTCCATGTGTCACCATTAGTATTATGCTTATATGTTTGGCATTCTCCCCTTTTTATCTAAATTTTGTCTTTGGTAAACACACTCATACACACATTGCATTTCAAATGTATCTTCTTATGTCTACCTTCTTCCTCCTCCCAGATCCCTCCTCTTCATACCCATACTAACTTCAAGTCCTCTTCCTCCTCTTCCTCATTCCTTTCTTCTTTTTCTCCTACTTTAATAAATCACTAAGATTTTGGGTCCATAAACATATGAGTGTACCACGACACACTGATGCATGGGCAGTCCATAGAGATCACACTCCTGAAAAACCCTGAGTTATGCTACTCCAGCAGCCATTAATTGCCAATCCTACTTTAGCTAGGTTTAGGGTCTAATGAGCCTCTCCTGTATTCATATTGGAATGATGACTGGCTTGATCTTATGGTGTAGGCTTTATAGAGAAAATCACAGATATTCTATATGTATGAGTACACTTATCCTTTCCCATCTTTTGTATCATTTACTCTTGTTTCTCCTCCTCTTTTTCATCTTCTTTCTTCATCTTCCTCTTTCCTCCTTCTTTCTTCCATCTTCCATCTTCTTTCTTCTTTCCTTCTTCCATCATTTCCTCCCTCTTCCTTCCTTCTTCCTTCCTCCCTGCTCAATTTTCTTTATCCTTCTCCTTTTCTTCTTCGTTCTGCTGTTGTTGTTTCTTCTTCTCCTCCTTCTCCTTCTTTCCTTCTCCAACTTCTCCTTCACTACCTCTTCTTCTTCTTCTTCTTCTTCTTCTTCTTCTTCTTCTTCTTCTTCTTCTTCTTCTTCTTCTTCTTCTTCTTCTTCTTCTTCTTCTTCTTTCTCCTTCTCCTTCTCCTTCTCCTTCTCCTTCCCCTTCCCCTTCCCCTTCCCCTTCCCCTTCCCCTTCCCCTTCTCCTCCTCCTTCTTCTTCTCCTCCTCCTTCTCCTCCTCCCTCCCCTCCCCTTCCCCTTCCCTTCCCTTCGCTTCCCCTTCCCCTTCTTCCCCTTCTTCCCTTTCTTCCCCTTCTTCCCCTTCCCCTTCTTCCCCTTCCCCTTCCCCTTCTTCCCCTTTCCCTTCTTCCCCTTCCCCTTCTTCCCCTTCCCCGTCTTCCCCTTCCCCTTCTTCCCCTTCCTCTTCTTCCCCTTCTCCTTCCCCTTTCCCTTCTTCCCCTTCTCCTTCTTCCCCTTCCCCTTCTTCCCCTTCCCCTTCTTCCCCTTCTTCCTCTTCCCCTTCTTCCCCTTCCCCTTCTTCTTCTTCTCCTTCTCCTTCTTCTTCTTCCTCCTCCTCCTCCTCCTCTTCTTCTTCTTTGTAATTCTTCATACTTCTTCATCGTTCTTCTTCATCCTTCTTCATCCTTCCTCTTCTTCCTTCTTCTTCTTCTTCTTCTTCTTCTTCTTCTTCTTCTTCTTCTTCTTCTTCTTCTTCTTCTTCTTCTTCTTTCTAATTCTTCTTCAGCTTTTCCATGT
Source organism: Apodemus sylvaticus (assembly GCF_947179515.1). Taxonomy (NCBI): domain Eukaryota; kingdom Metazoa; phylum Chordata; class Mammalia; order Rodentia; family Muridae; genus Apodemus; species Apodemus sylvaticus. Next base: position 38,470,104 of record NC_067473.1, on the reverse strand, counting down.
AGGGTTTTCTGTGTAGACTTGTCTGTCCTGAAATTCCACTCTCTGATCTCCGATACCTTAGAAAGTGGTCAAATGTGATATTGATGTCATATTTAGAACTAAGCACACCACCATCACTTATTCTCTGCATAGTGATCAGTTGTTTAAAAGATGTTAATTACTATCTGATGTAAAAATCATCTCCTTTGATGAGAGGTGAGAGTTGCACTAATGTATAGGTATAAGGACAAAAATCTAGAAAGCAGTTTGATGTTGTGACATTTTGCAAAAATAGGAGTAGGAGGTTCTTCCCTAGGGTCTCTAATGGGACCAGTCATGGGTCCTAGGCATGCATTCTTTCTTTCCAGATGAGTAAAATCTTGATTTCCCTATGTCTTATGGTCAAAGTATACAATATCTTCAGCAATAGGTTTTTAACATATACCTCTAGTGATTAATGAAAAGTAGGAGCACTGTTCTGTCTCATTTTAGAGGTTGCTGGAACACTAGGTAACAATTGGAGGGAAGAGTACTATCTGGGGCTTTTCTTTGACAATCAATATCTTTGTGGAGATGAATTCCTCTTTCTAAAATAGTGCCAATTAAAATCATATGTGAATGTGAGTGTGTGTGTGAGATAGAGAGACAGAGAAACTGAGTCACAGACAGAGACAGATACAGAAAGAAACAGAGCTAACCTGCTCTACAGAGTGAGTTCCATGACAGCCAGGGCTATACAGAGAACCCCTGTCTCAAAAAACAAAACAAAACAAAACAGAAAGAGACAGACAGAGAGAGAGAGAGAGAGAGAGAGAGAGATTAGAGTTCTAGGAGATTTGGATTAGCATTACAGATAGGGAGACAGGGAGATAGGGAAGTACATATACATATGCATATACATATGTGTATATATGTTAAATTAAACATATATATACACATATATATATATTATATATATATATATGTAGGTTTTAAAATGGCTTTGTAAGCTGGGCAGTGTGGTCCCTTTAATACCAGCACTTGAGAGACAGGTCAATTCAGGTCAAATTCTGAGTTCAAGGCCAGTCTGGCCTACAGAGTGAGTTTTTGGACAACTAAGGCTATAAAGAGAAATCCTATCTCAAACAAACAAAGACAACAACAACAACAACAACAACAAAAACAAAAACCAAATGTCTCTGCAAATATCCATCATGTTTATCATTTCCTTTTCCTTCATCACCTACTCTGGTTTACTCTTGTGCCCCTCTCTTCACTTATATTCCATGCACATATTCTCTTTCCCTACTTTATACTATCTGTGTTCTATTACTCCCTGCCTCTATGTCTCTTTTCAATTTTTTTGATTTACAGATACTCCATGTTAAACATACAAATTTGAAGCTAGGATCCACATATGAGAGAACATGTTGTTCTTGATCTCGAAGAAATGCCTTAATGTTTCCAAAGATATACAAGACAGATTATAAACCATAATGAAAGCTCAATTTTGGGAACAGAACACTTCAGGGTCCATAATTAGAAATAAGGTCAATGAGTCTCAACCCAAGTCATATAGAGGTATAAATTGTTTCAGGTACTTGATGATAGACAGAGCTAGTGTCAGCATCAAGGCCAAAAGGGTTTAGATGTATATTTGTTTGGATATAGGATACTTTCCAGGTCTGTAGCTTGGATAATAGTTATCAGGTCTCACACCTTATTTCAAAATGCCCCACTGTGGTCCTCTTCTATCTAGAGCTCCAATTTACCCATCATTTAACCCAATTGATAATGTTGAAGAATACAAGCAAGCCCTGCCCCCTAAGTTCCATCTTCCTCCCTCCCTCCCTCTCTCTCTCTCTCTCTCTCTCTCTCTCTCTCTCTCTCTCTCTCTCTTTCTCTCGGTTTTTTGCTTTTTTTGAGACTGGGTTTTTCTGTGTAGCCCTGGCTGTCCTAGAACTCACTCTATAGACCAGGCTGGTCTCTTCTAATTGCTGATGTGGGTCAGACCATTTGCCCAATACCCACCCAAATGTTACAACCTGTGATCCTCTCAGGAGGTCCCCAGTAACCAAGGTGAAGGAGGTCAGCAGTGATTTGGGGCCTGCTCTAACCAGAGACACAAGAGACACACATTAACAAAAAACAACAGTGACTGCCTCCCAGGAGACCAGCTCTAACTCAGATCACAGAGCTGTACCTGCCTCCAAGGAGACTAGTACCAGTCAGAGACACCCAGTTGAGTTAACAAAAGATAGACCCAGATGGCTAGAGTCAAGTGTAAGATTATAAGCCTCAGAACCCAATGCAATTTGGCACCATCAGAACCCAGTTCTCCCATCACAACAAGCCCTGGTTGCTTTAGCATGCATGAAAAGCAAGATAATGACCTAAAATCCAATCTCATGAAGATGATAGAAACCTTTAAGGAAGATGTAAAGAACTCTCTTAAAGAAATACAGGCAAAGCACAGGGAAACAGGTCAAAGCACTTAAGGAAGAAACAAATCCATTAAAGAAGTACAGGAAAACACAATTAAGCAGGGAAAGACTTGAACAAATGTATCCAAGAACTAGAAGTGGAAATAGAAACAATAAAAAACTCTAAAGAAGGCAACCCTAGAAATGGATAACTTAGGAAACAGATCAGGAGATACAGAAGCAAGAATCACCAACACCCCGACTTCGGATGGCGGAGAAGCATCTCAAAAAATGCTCCACTTCATTAGTCATTAGGGAAATGCAAATCAAAACAACCCTAAGATTTCATCTTACACCAGTCAGAATGGCTAAGATTAAAAATTCAGGAGACAGCAGGTGTTGGAGAGGGTGCGGAGAAAGAGGAACACTCCTCCACTGCTGGTGGGGTTGCAAATTGGTACAACCACTCTGGAAAGCAGTCTGGCGGTTCCTCCGAAAACTGGGCACCTCACTTCCAGAAGATCCTGCTATACCACTCCTGGGCATATACCCAGAGGATTCCCCACCATGTAATAAGGATACATGCTCTACTATGTTCATAGCAGCCCTATTTATAATTGCCAGATGCTGGAAAGAACCCAGGTATCCCTCAACAGAAGAGTGGATACAAAAAATGTGGTATATCTACACAATGGAGTACTATTCAGCCATTAGAAACAATGAATTCATGAAATTCTTAGGCAAATGGATGGAGCTAGAGAACATCATACTAAGTGAGGTAACCCAGACTCAAAAGGTGAATCATGGTATGCACTCACTAATAAGTGGTTATTAACCTAGAAAACTGGAATACCCAAAACATAATCCACACATCAAATGAGATACAAGAAGAAAGCAGGAGTGGTCCCTGGTTCTGGAAAGACTCAGTGAAACAGTATTTGGCAAAACCAGAACGGGGAACTGGGAAGGGGTGGGAGGGAGGACAGGGGAAGAGAAGGGGGCTTACGGGACTTTCAGGGAGTGGGGGGGGGCTAGAAAAGGGGAAATCATTTGAAATGTAAATAATTTATATCAAATAAAAAAAAAAGAAAAAAAAAAAAAGAATCACCAACACAATACAAGTGATAGAAGAAAGAATCTAAGGCTCAGAAGATACCATAAAAGATATTGATACTTTGGTTAAAGAAAATGTGAAGGGTTAAATGCTGCTAATGAAAAAGTTACAGGAAATTCAGTACACAATGAAAAGGTCAAATCTAATAATAATAATAAGAATACAATTAGGGGAAGAATCGAAGCTCAAGGGGCTAAAAAACATTTTCATCAAAATCATAGAAGAAAACGTCCCTAACCTAAAGGAAGAGATGGGCAAGAAGCCTACAGAAAAACAAATAAATTTGACCAAAAAATACCCTTCTCACATAATAATCAAAACAATAAATGCACAGAACAAAGAAAAATATTGAAAACTGTAAGGGAAAAATACCAAGCAATATATAAAGGCAGACCTATTAGAATTATGCTAAACTTCTCAACAGAGACACTAAATGCCATAAGATCCTAGACAGATGTGAATCAGATCCTAAGAGAACACAAATGCTAGCCCAGGATATTATACCCACAAAACTCTCAATCATAATAGGTGAAGAAACTAAGATATTCCTAACAAAACCAAATTTGAACAATATCTTTCTACTAATCCCATCCTACAGAAGATACTAGAATGAAATCTCCAACACAAAGATGGTACACCCAAGAAAACACAAGAAATTAAACAGTTCACAACAAACCCAAAAGAAGAGAATAATACACACATAATACCATCTACAGAAATAATAGGAACTAATAATCATCTGTCTTTAATATTTCTCAACATAAATGTACTTAATTCCCCAATAAAAAGACAGAGACTAACAGACTGTATGTACAAGCAGGATCTAGAATTTTGCTGTATACAAAAAAACACACTACAGGGACAAAGACAGATACTACCTTAGAGTAAAAGCTGGAAAAAGTTTTCCAAGTAAATGGTCCAAAGAAAAAGCTGGAGTTGCCATTATGATATACAATAAAATTGACGTTCAACCAAAAGTTATCAAATGAGATAGGAAGGCATACACTTCATATTAATAAAAATAATCCAACAAGAAGTCTTAATCCTGACCATCTATGTCCCAAAAGCAAGGTCACCCACAATCATACAATAAAATTTACTAAAACACAAAATATCCATTGAACCTCACACAATAGTAGTGGAAGACTTCAATACTCCATGTTCACAGATGGACATGAGAAAAACTAAAGAGAGACACAGTGTAACTAAGAGAAATTATGAACCAAATGGATTTAACAGATACCTACAAAATCATTTCACTTGAAAACCAGGGAATATACCTTTTTCTCAGAGCCTTATGGAGCCTTCTCCAAAATTGATAATATAATCAGGCATAAAACAAGCCACAACAGATACAAAAAGTTTGAAATAATCTCATACATTCTATCAAATCACCATGGATTAAGGCTGGGCTTCAATGACAAGAAAAATAACAGAAAGCCCATATAATAATTGAAACTGAGCAACTCTTTGCTCAGTGATAATTTTGTCAGGGGGAAAAAATAAAGGAAGAAGTAAAAGACTTTATAGAATTCAATGAAAATGAAGACACATCATACCCAAAATTATGGGACACAATGAAAGCTATGTTTAGAGGAAATTTCATAACTCTTCATAAATTCATAGCTTTCATAAAGAAATGGCAGAGATCCCATACAAGCAATTTAACAGTACAACTGAAAGTCCTAGAACAAAAAGAAACAAACACACCTAAGAGGAGTAGATGGCAGGAAATAGTCAAACTCAGTGCTGAAATCAAGCAGTTTGAAACAAAGAAAATGATATAAAGAATCAACAAAACCAAGAGCTGGCTCTTTGATAAAATCAACAATATAGATAAACCCTTAGCCAAACTAACTTAAGGTCAGAGAAACAGTTTCCAAATTAACAAAATAAGAAATGAAAGGGGAGATATAACCACGGAATCTGAGGAAATTAAAAAAATCATCAGAACCTACTACAAAAGCTTATACTCTACAAAACTGGAAAATATAGATGAAATTGATGATTTTCTAGACAAATCCTACATACCAAAGGTAAATCAAGAGTAGGTAAACAATCTAAACTGGCCCATATCCCCTAGGGAAATAGAAACAGTCATTGAAAACCTCCCAACCAAAAAGCCAGGGCCAGATGGTTTTAGTGTAGAATTTTATAAGACCTTCAAAGAAGAGTTAATACCAATACTCCTCAAAATATTCTATGAAATAGAAACAGAAGGAATACTACCTAATTCTTTCCATAAAGCCACAGTTACTCTGATACCAAAGACCTAACAAAGAAAGTTCATGCCAATCTTGCTTGTGAATATGAATACAAAAATATTCAATAAAAACCTGAATCCAAGAATACATGGAAACCATCATTTACCACTATCAAGTAGCCTTCAACCAAGGAATGGATGGTTCAATATACAAAAATACACCAATGTAATACACTATATAAACAAACTCAAGGAAACAATACATGATCATCTCATTAGATGCTATAAAAGGGCCTTCATGTTAAAAGTCCTGGAGAGATCAGTCACATACCTAAACATAATAAAATCAATATATAGCAATCCAACATCAATAAAGTACTCAAAGTTCTAGCTAGAACAAGTAGACAACAAAAAGGCATATCAAGGACATACAAATTGGAAAGGAAGAATTCAAGTTATAACTACTTGCAGATGATATCATAGTAAAATAAGAGACCCCCCCAAATTCTACCAGAGAACTTCTATAACTTATATACAACTTCAGCAAAGTGGTAGGATATAAATTAACTCAAACAAATCAGTCTACATCCTTGTTCTAAATGATAATCAGGCTGATAAAGAAATTTGGGAAACAACACCTTTCCCAATAACCACAAATAATATAAAATATCTTATTCTAATGCTTATCAAGCATGTGATAGATCTGTAAGACAAGAACTTCAAATGCCTAAAAACAGAAATTGAAGACTTCAGAAGACAGAAAGATCTTCCATGCTCATGGATTGGTAGGATTGACATAGTGAAAATCGCCATCTTACCCAAAGCAATCTACAGATTCAATACAATCCCCTCCAAAATTCAAACAATTCTTTACAGACATGGAAAAAGCAATTCTCAACTTCATATGGAAAAACAAAAAATTCAGGATAGCCCAAACAATTTTCAGCAATAAGAGATCTTCTGGTGGAGCTGTACTACAAAGCAATAGTGATAAAAACCACATCATATTGGTACAGAGATAGACAGGTCAATAAATGAAATAGAATTAAAGATCCAGAAGTAAACACATTGACCTATTAGACACTTGATATTTGTCAAAGAAGCTAAAACATTAAGTGGAAAAAAAGAAATCATCTTCAATAAATGGTGCTGGCCTAAATGGCAGTCTGTATGTAGGAGAATGAAAATAAATCCATATTTATCACCTTGCACAGCGCTTAAGTCCATGTGGATCAAGGACCTCAACATTAAATCACATACACTGAATTACATAGAAGAAAGGGTGGGAAAGAACCTTGAACTCATTGTCTGAGTTTCTGAACAGAACACCAGTGGCTTAGGCTCTATAATTTACAACTGATAAATGGGACCTCATGTAACTAAAAAGTTTCTGTAAGGGAAAACACATGTTCAATAGGTTAATTCTGCCAACTACAGATTGGGAAAATTTCTTCACTAACCCTACCTCTGACAGAGGACTAATATCCAAAAAATATATTAAGAACTCACAAAGCTATACTTCACAAAGCCCAATAACCAAATTAAAAATAACTAAACAGAGAATTCACCACAAAACCATCTCAAATAGCCAAGGTGCACTTAAAGAAATGTTCAAAGTCTTAGTCATCAGCGAAATGCAAATCAAAATGACATTGTGACTCCATCTACACCAATCAGAATGACTAAGATCAAAAACTCAGGTGACAGCACAGCTTGGCGAAGATGTGGAGAAAGAGGAACACTCCTCCCTTGCTGGTGGGATTGCAAACTGGTGCAGCCACTCTTGAAATCAATCTGTATGTTCCTTGAAAAATTGGAAATAGATTGACCTGAAGACCTAAACAATTCCTCATTATGTACCCGAAACATACCTCACCATGTCATGCTCCTCTATGTTCATAGAGGCCTTATTGGTGCTAGCCAGAAGCTGGAAACATGCCAGATGTCCCACAAGGGAAGGATGGATATATTAAATGTGGTTCGTTTACACAATCGAATACTATTCATCTATTAAGAATGAGGAAATCCTGAATTTTTCATGGATGGAATTAGAGAATATCATCCTGAGTGAGGTAAATCAGACCCAAAAGTACACACATGGTATGTACTCACTAATAAGTAGATATTATTCAAAAAAGTACAGGGTACTCAGGATACAATCCACAGAACTCAATAAAGTTAACAAGCAGAAGGGCCTAAGTGAGGATGTTTAAATCCCACTTGGGAGGGAGAAGGAAGCAACACCCCCCAGAGGATCCCTCAGAGGGAGGGACCTGTGTGGAAGAGGGGAAGGGTAGGTGGAAAAGGGAACATGATCAGGTACTGGTGGGGTAGGAAACAGGAGTGAAGCCCCAAGGACCAGCACAATGAATGGAAACAGGCAACTGAGGGGGTGGGATGTAGGGGGACCCTGTAAAATATACCAGAGACCTGGGAGGTAAGAGAATCTCGGAACTCAAATAGAGGGACCTTAGAGGAAATGCCAACAGTTGCGAGAGGGAAGTTGTAGAGTCTACCTTCAGTAGGCAGGATATCAGTGGTGGAATGGGGTTGCCATCCCACTGTCAAAAACTCGGTCCCAGAATTACTCCTGTCTAAAATAGCTTCAGGGACAAAAATGGAGAAGAGACTGAGGGAAAGGAGGTCCAGTGACCAGCCCAAATTGATATTCATCTCAAGGGGAGGCTCCATGGCCTGATATTATTACTGATGTTATGGTATGCTTATAGACAAGAGGGCAACTAGCATGGCTGCCCTCTGAGAGGCCCAATAAGCAGCTGACCCAGAAAGATGCAGATACTTGCACCCAACCAATGGACTGAAGTCAGGGCTTCCTGTGATTGAATCAGAAATGTTTGGAAGTTGGAGAGAAGGGCGACCCCATAGAAGACCAGCAGTCTCAACTAACCTGGACCCCTGAGATATTTCGTACACTGAGCCCCCAATGATGCAGCACACACTAGCTTGTATGAGGCCCTGACATATACAGCAGAGGACTGCCTGGGCATGCCTCAGTTAGAGAAGATGCACTTAACCATAGAGAGACTTGAGGTCCCAGAAAATGAGGATGCCTGGTGGGGTGGTATTGGTTGGGGTAGGGTGGAGTGGGGTAGAGGGTGTGGGTGTGGTTGGGGGGGTGGGGACATCCTCTTGGAGATGGGGGAGGAGGAATTGGATGAGGAAATATTGGAAGGCAGACTGAGGGGAGGATAATGACTTGACTTGAAAAAAAAGGATTAAAGATAATTTTTTTTTAAAAAAACAAAAAGAAAAATACAAACAGGAATCCACCTGCGCCCCATGTCACTAAAGTCGCTTCTCTGTATGTATATATATTTTTTTGGTTTAGTTTTATACAATTCAGCCCCATGTCACTAAAGTCACTTCTCTGCATATATATATATGGTTTCGTTTTATACAATCCAGAGAGACACAAGGATGAGCTATAACATAACAGCCCACATTTCCATTCTACTTTGCTCAATGAAATTCTATAATTAATATGAAGTTATGCTCATCAGTGACTTTCAAGTATGTTTGTGGTTCAAAGTCTAAACTCCTTCATTTTACAGAACTATAGCATGTTTTCTATTAAACCATCACTTTTCTTTTCCTTTTTTTTTTTTTTTTTGGATTTGTTTTTTTCGAGACAGGGTTTCTCTGTGTAGACCTGGCTATCCTGGAACTCATTCTGTAGACCAGGCTGGCTTCGAACTCAGAAATCCACCTGTCTCTGTCTCCCAGAGTGCTGGGACTGCAGGCATGCATCACCACCACCCGGCTTTTTTTTTTTTTAAACCATCACTTCTTTATTGGTAATTTTGATATGTCTGATGAAAATCTGAACAACACAGGAATGTTTTAGTTAGAGTTTCATTGCTCTGATGAGACACCAAGACCACACTTACTCTTATGAAGAAAACACGTAATTGAGAGTGGCTTATGTTTAACATGTTTAGTCCATTAGTATCCTGATGGGAAGCATGGCAGCATTCAGGCGGATATGGTGCTGGAGAGCTAGCTGAGCATTTTACGTTCAGACTGGCAGGGAGCAAAAAGGAGAGTGACACTGAGCCTACCTTGCCCATCTGAAATCCAAAAGTCATTCCCAGTGACACACTTTATTCTACAAGGCCACACATACTCCAGGAAGGCCACACCTGTTAATTGTGCCACTTTCTATGAGGGTCATTTCATTCAAACAACTATTTAGGAGTTTGTCTTATTAAAAAAAAAATCTGAGGACTGCCTGTTACAAGATTTGTTGATAATTTTGTCACATGATGTCATTGTTTGGAATTAGTTATTGAATTTTGAATTAGCGATTTCTTTGCCACCTCATCTTCAGCTTGCAATCCATCAGATATGTCTTCATCTAATCATTCTGAGCATCTGGATCAATTTAGATAGTATTCTTATTAACATACTGGATTATCATCTAATTTCCAACGTGAAGGTTAATTAATCAAGTTTTTATGAGGTCACAGTCATAGATGAGAAGGAACTATGTGTATAATTGTGACACTCAAATCTTTTTTTCCCCCACTTTATTGTTATTTTTTTATTCGATATAATTTATTTACATTTCAAATGATTTCCCCTTTTCTAGCCCCCCCCACTCCCCGAAAGTCCCGTAAGCCCCCTTCTCTTCCCCTGTCCTCCCTCCCACCCCTTCCCAGTTCCCCGTTCTGGTTTTGCCAAATACTGTTTCACTGAGTCTTTCCAGAACCAGGGACCACTCCTGCTTTCTTCTTGTATCTCATTTGATGTGTGGATTATGTTTTGGGTATTCCAGTTTTCTAGGTTAATAACCACTTATTAGTGAGTGCATACCATGATTCACCTTTTGAGTCTGGGTTACCTCACTTAGTATGATGTTCTCTAGCTCCATCCATTTGCCTAAGAATTTCATGAATTCATTGTTTCTAATGGCTGAATAGTACTCCATTGTGTAGATATACCACATTTTTTGCATCCACTTTTCTGTTGAGGGATACCTGGGTTCTTTCCAGCATCTGGCAATTATAAATAGGGCTGCTATGAACATAGTAGAGCATGTATCCTTATTACATGGTGGGGAATCCTCTGGGTATATGCCCAGGAGTAGTATAGCAGGATCTTCTGGAAGTGAGGTGCCCAGTTTTCGGAGGAACCGCCAGACACTCAAATCTTTATTCAGAAAACAAACATTTCAGAAAGTTGGTCATTTTTAGTGTTTCTGCACAGTAGTGAATGTGTGTAGCATCGACATTTATCTTCGGTTTTCCTCAATAGGATTACTATGACTGGTTCGTAACCCCCAAATATTCCCTTCAATATTACCGAAGGACATAATTTCTTTGATAGAAACTGGCCCCTGTATTAGATCAATAAGCTTTTATTTTAAAAATTAAAGCTGTTATAGAGAGAAATTTCTATTCAAAAGCAATAAAGGAAAGGTCAAATTTATATTCTTCTTTATTTGAATATATTTTAAATCTTCATGTAGATATAAAAAGAACGTGAAAATGGCAATGTGGATCACACCAGAGAGAACCATTTGGACACAAAATGCTTATTTAGTAAAGACATTGTTTAATATTCAGAACCCTTTTTAGAGTCAATTGATTTCTAAATTTCAAACTCAGAAGACAATACCCATCCTCTTACATTACGCACAGTTTATTGGCTCCGCAAATGGAATTGGAAATGATTGCAAAAGGTTCATAAACTTTAATAGATGACAAGCTGGGATAGCTACTTAGTGTTAGAAGCAAGTGGGAGAATCAGTTTCCAGGATCTTAGTCAAGTGTCCTGTTATTAAAAAAAAAAAAAATGCTCCTTTGACTTCAAAGCCATCCCTCGCATAAACCTTCCCCACTTGTTTAATGCTATGTCCTGATTCCCCTTCAACTGTGTTTCCTAGTTGTTGTAATGTGCTGTGAACAAGTGCACTTAATTTTAAATTCTCAGAATATCCGGCATATTCTTATTTATTATATACTTCATGAATACTGACTATTAGCATACATTTAATGCATTTTATTTTCTTGATCTAAATAACATCCTATTTCTTTGTTCTGTTTGTAAGTTTCTGTCACCTTGACTTGGAAGCTCCTGAAATCATTAAAGGGACTTTATTGTGAAAACCTTGAAAGTGCAGATTTTCTCAGTTCTCTCTTTCTGTCCTTGCAAAGTATGTATAGGATAATGAGCAAATCAGAACATAATGTTTACAAAAATTTTAGATATACTTTATTTTATACAATCACCAGTTTTTTTTGAAGTTTCTTTTAAATTTTGTTCGTTTCTGTTGGTAACTGTGTGACATGGATTCATTTCAGTAATATCTCACAACATTACACCAAAATTTTTAGTTGCTCCATATTTTTTGCTGTACTGATTCTGTGTATATTCTAAGAAAACATTCCTTTTAGTATGCATATATTGAGTGTCACTGTTCATTGCCATTTGGGGCTTTATATAAAACAGTCTGTGATTAACAACTGTGATGACTTTCTCTCTACTTAGCCTCTTATGATCTAGTGGCTCAATGATCAGCATGCTAATTTCCGCAGCTGGTAATCCTGCTGTAGCTGTTTTTCCATTCATGTGTTAGGATATCTTAAGTGGTTTAGTCTCTGTGATTAGACTGTAAATTTTAAATAGAGGAATAACATTTTTATGTTAACTTCTATCCTTACTTTAAACTAGTCTTCCACTTGTTACTTGTTTTAAGTCCTGAAAGATGTTTAATGTTTTGATATATAAATTATAATTAGACCTTTATCAGTGTATTTCACTGTATCTTAATGTCAGTTCCAGATATAAGATAACAGAAAGTGTAGGTTAGAAGTTAAGCATAAAGATGAATTAAAATTGACTGTAAAAATATGAATTAATATAAAAGAGATATTGTTCTATTCCTGATATGTAAAATAACATTTATTTGCCAGAAATAATTATTATCTCAGAGGCTTACTACTGAATAAGCTCATTCTTTCTAAACTGTGGCTGGTTGGTTTAACTCAGCTGTTCTGGCTCAAACACCTCTCTAAACTATCTTCTCTTGGCTTCTGACTGAAATGTTTTGGTTAACCTCAAATAACTGAAGCAATTTGTTCTAATCCTTTGGTTCCTTCTTATTCTCGGGATTCACGTGCCTCCACTGACCTGCAAGTAAGCAGTAGATTGTAGTTATCACCTAACTTCTTGTATTGCCAATACCTGTAGCACATCAGGGAATGTACCAGAAGTAGGGCACTTCTTATGAAAAAATTCCATACTAAAAGAACAAAGAATAAGGCAGGAAGACCTCTGACCTCTGTTTATTCTCTTAAATTGAGATCTGCTGAATTCTGATTAAACTATAAGATCGTGAAGAAGCTTATTTAATAATTCTTATTACCCCATTTTTAGTTGCCACCAGAAAAGAAGGAAGAAATCAAAGGTTAAAAAAACAATAGAAAAGAAGCACATTACTATTGTGTACAGTTAGAAACTGGTAACACTAAGGAAGTGATTCAGTTCATTATTAATTGTTGTAAGAACAATTAATGACTATACATAAGTACACAAAAAATGTTAATTTTACAAGGGCAGTAACAGAATTAAATGACTGGAGGACTTCCTTGAAGTTTAGAATATGCGGTAGAGATACCAGATTTAAAGTATGGAGGGTTCTGGGGACAAAGGTGGCCTGTACTATGCAACGCTAAAAGTATAAGACTTAAGGGCAGTAAGCAGACTGGAAGAAGCCAAAAAGAAGAGCACATCGTATATCACTTAGATCTCTGCAGACAGAAAGCTTAGCAGTTGGCAGAGGTTTAGGAGGGAGGAGAAGGTGAGATAACTGCATATGGGCAAAAAACTTTCTTTTCATATACTTAGATGTTTTGGAACTGAAGACAGGTTGTACAACACAGTGAGTTAGGTGAACCAAGCAAAATGGTTAATGTTAAGCTAATATTATAAACTTTAACCTCACCTTGATCTATTGTAGGAGGCCTGAATTTCCTTCTTTCCTCTTCTTCTTCCTCCTCTTCCTTTCTTTACTTTCCCAAGAATACAAATTTTCTGTTTGGCTACATTTAAATCATGTTTCTTTTTATTGTGTGACTGTAATTACATTAAGTATTCACCCAGGAGGCTTTCTTTTTCTTTTTTTGCAATTTCTTTTTTTTTTTGATTTTTTTTATTCGATATAATTTATTTACATTTCAAATGATTTCCCCTTTTCTAGCCCCCCACTCCCCGAAAGTCCCGTGAGCCCCCTTCTCTTCCCCTGTCCTCCCACCCACCCCTTCCCACTTCCCCGTTCTGGTTTTGCTGAATACTGTTTCACTGAGTCTTTCCAGAACCAGGGGCCACTCCTCCTTTCTTCTTGTACCTCATTTGATGTGTGGATTATGTTTTGGGTATTCCAGTTTTCTAGGTTAATAACCACTTATTAGTGAGTGCATAACATGATTCAACTTTTGAGTCTGGGTTACCTCACTTAGTATGATGTTCTCTAGCTCCATCCATTTGCCTAAGAATTTCATGAATTCATTGTTTCTAATGGCTGAATAGTACTCCATTGTGTAGATATACCACATTTTTTGCATCCACTCTTCTGTTGAGGGATACCTGGGTTCTTTCCAGCATCTGGCAATTATAAATAGGGCTGCTATGAACATAGTGGAGCATATATCCTTATTACATGGTGGGGAATCCTCTGGGTATATGCCCAGGAGTGGTATAGCAGGATCTTCTGGAAGTGAGGTGCCCAGTTTTCGGAGGAACCGCCAGACTGATTTCCAGAGTGGTTGTACCAATTTGCAACCCCACCAGCAGTGGAGGAGTGTTCCTCTTTCTCCACACCCTCTCCAACAACTGCTGTCCCAGGAGGCTTTCTTTAGTTGGCAATAAGATGCAGGACTGCATGGATCATGAAGATTATGGAAAAAAGAGAGAAAAAGTAATTTCCAGCAGCAATGTGTTTAGTGATAGATACTAGACAATAGTTATGCCAAAACACCTCTAAATATCTGAGTAAGAAGCAAAAAGCCATCAGACAAACGATCAAATTGTGATTAAAACTATCAAAGACTATAAAACACAGATGCAAGAAACATTAAAGGCAATTATCACCATATTTTTAGACAGGAAACCTTTAAAAATAGTAAAACAATATGATATGATATGATAAAAAAAACCCAACATACCAAAATTGACAGAACAAGCAGAAGGAAATGAGCAAAAGGGGAGGTACAAGATAGACTCTAAACTTTTAAAGTAATATACATGCTGCTTTGCATGTATAAAACATGCATTAGAAAATCGGTTATATTAAATTCTACAATATATTAGTAGGTACTGAAATACATACTATTCTGGTATACAGTATCTGACACCACAACATATATTTTGAAAATAATACGTGAAAAGGATTATAACATTTATTTCTCTACTTTTCAATAATTGCAGGTTTTCAAATCCCATTTGCATATGTGGTATCGTTTTTATTAAACTATCAACATTTGGGTGGGTTTTTATTAAGATACTTGGTTCACCTGCAGGGCTCTATTGATAAGCTGATATATTTTTTTTTTGAACACGAAGGGCATAAAGAATTTAGCTGCAGTATAAATGTGCTTTCCTTTCTATTCTCAATAGACAGTGTGCAGTGGCACTTTCTGTCCCTGTAAAGGGAGGAAGTCTCACCAGACAAAGCACTTAGATGCTATACAATAGTGTAGCAGATCTATGTATTTAACATATCCAGGGAACAGACTGATTAGGAGGCATTCACTACAGTACATGTTTAGTTGAAATGCAGATGACCTGTATTGTATTCTTGATACTATTGTACAATGTCAGGCAGGTTTTGAGTCAAAGAAGGGAGGACATTAGTATCAACTTTCTAGTTCACATTACAATTATTTTCTTCTTATGAATATACAGATTAGGAGCAAAGAGATTTGGATATACATGTTACAAAGTAGCAGTTTCATTAGCTGTGAATTCTAATGATCTGGGCTTGGGTACTGAGTACTACCCACTGTGTTTACAAACTCAATCAGGTCACCCGAATTCCACACTCATTAGCTTCCTACTATACAGGGAATTTTGTACAGTGACATCTTTTAATGATGTTGCAGGATTTTTTTCCTGTCCAATTACATTAGAGCCGTGGAGGCCTGTGATTGGACAGGGAAGAGGGAGGCAGAGCTAAGAGTTGCAGAGACAGGGAGCATCTCAGGTAGCAGGAGAAAAGGAAACATGGCTGTGGATGTGAATCAGCATGGCTATGAACAGCCACAGGTTGTTATGATATCATAAACTTTAAAATATTGAGATGAAACCATCTCCACTATTACAAGTCAAAAGACAAATCTAGTGTGAAACATGTGTGAAGGCACAAGAGAACATCTGAAACCAGGGCCATTAGTGTAAACTGAGCTCAGGGAAGCATTGTGAACATTCACACTTGACACAAGATGGTGAAAAATAATGTGGGAAGTATAAGTGCTTGGCAAAGAGGAGGGAAATGACTAGTGACTGGGCTGGGTGAGAGCTGGGAGGACAAACTTTCAATATTCAAGCTCAATTGTTTGTACTTAGATTCTATTTTAAATTATGTCAAATAACACTTTACAGACCTAGCTATTGGGAACTGACATTTAATTAGTGAATGATGAGCAAGGAATAGCAAGGAGACATGAGGAACTTTGGAATAAAGCAGAATTTTTTTTTTCATTGCAGCTTGTGCTTGAACAATTTTGTTCTGTCTTTTACTAAACCTTTACAACATTTCTGAGAGGAAGTTGGATGAGAAGAACTAGTTATACTTTTTCCTTTGTGGCCTAACAAGGGACAATTGACAATTGGTTTATAGTAAAGTAAAAATTCCTTGGGTCAACTCTACCCAAAGGAATTATCTTCTGTATGAACTGCTATTGAATTTCTCATCTTTATTATTGCAATGAATCAGCTATAAGCTGACACTAGGTTGATATAGGAGGAGAAATAATCTTTCCACACTGTGTGGTTCGTTCTCGCTTCTCTTGGCCTTAGTTTTATTCCAAAGTATTGCCTTGTATCCTGATTTTTTCTGTATTATTTATTATTTTGAATAATAGAGGGTCCTACAATGTCTGGATTATAGTTATATTAACATTTAACTTTACACACACACACACACACACACACACACTATATATATATATACACACATACATACATACATATATATGTTTGTTTGGGAGTAATTTCTGTCCATCTAAAAAATCTATGAGAAACTATAATACAAAAGAGTTTTCAATGTAGCAGGAAATTAAATCAAGAATAATATAAAGAAAGATTGGTGGATGGTATTTCCTTGTTGTGGTTTATGATCACAGCATTTTCCCATGAAGAAGTTACCCTTTTAAGGAGCAAGGTGTGATGAGTCACTGAATCATTGAATCAACCAGAATTATGTCCAGGTAATACACTAAGCATTGTCCTTGGAGTAGATATCAGGTGATTTTAAAACAAATGAACCCGTCTGTCCTCATGGAGAGTAAATCCAATGGGGAAGATAGACAGTAGCTATGATAAGTAAGATGCATGCTAGGCAGACTGCTGATGTATTCCTAGGAGAACAACAAAGCAGAGCATGGCATATAAAGTATTCTTGTGATTTTCAGACAGGAAGATTATCTCGTGGTATACGTTACATGAAGCAAGGAAAAGAGTCTTCAGGGAGAAGATAATTCAGGTGCCGGAAGCAGTCAATGGCACTGATAAGCTCACAAGGATAAAAGAAAAGGCATTTCAGAATAAATAAAGACCTGAAATGGCTTCTTCAACAATTTTGTTGTCAGGTGACATGCTCATCTCCCATGTTTCATCATTCTGCTTTTGATTCCCTGTCTCCAGAAATAGAGTCCTTTGTCAGCTTTGGTGACTCTCTAGCTCTCAGCCAATAACCTTGCTTTCCAGGTCTCATACTTTCTGGTAAATTCTGTCAGACTGTAATAGGTCCCCTTATCCTTACCTTAGATTGGGTCTTTATTAGTCCTCCAGATGACAGCAATAGCTTTTCTCGATCAACTCTTACTCTCACCTTAACCCAGTGGCTCCCTCTGTCCCTGTATACCATTACTGAGGTCTTTAGACCAGCACAGCAGTTGCCACTGTGTTATGTGGAGAGGCATGCACAGGACACTGACATTGTTCTTGCTGTCGCATGCTGTTGCTCAATATGTGGCTCTTGTATTGGTTCCTTTTCTCATTGCTGTCACAAAATGCTTGCCAAGAAGCAACTTTTTTTGTTTGTGTATTGATGGGATAAAGCGTAGAGGAGGGAGAAAGGCATGGCCAGTCTGGAGCAGTTCCCAGCTGTGATGTCAGTAGCAGGGTCCTCCTTGATATTTAGGAATCAGGAAGCAGAGAAATATAGAGTGTGGGCAAGGTTATTAACTTCAGTGTTCATTTTCCAATTTTTTTATGCAATGTCCATCTCCTGATTCTTCAACAAACTCTGAAATAGTTATCCAAACTGGAGACCAAGTGTTAAAAGTTGTTCACAAATGGGAACATTTTATGTCCATACCAAAGCATCGTTTTCGAGCTGAAACTCAGTTCTAGTGCAGATATGTGCCAGCTATCCAGATAATTGCTCACCTTCACAAAGTAAGAGTAACATATCCTTCTGCTCCAGAAAATTTGTAGCCTTTACTATTGTTGCTTTGGTATTCCTACAATGCCAATGTCAATAGTTTTAGGTTACAGACATATATTTAAATAGCAAACCATTAAAAATAATAATAATTTTTACTTTTATATCTTTCAATATTTTCAACTATACTTGTGTTACTTGCATGATTTTCTAACATAAGCTCCCCTAAGAAACCATCTTTTAGTCTAACTGAATGTCTACACATGTAAGAATGAAAATAGATCCATATTCATCACCCTGTACAAAAAGTTTTTGTCTGCCCATGGGATAGGTTCTTCTAGCTGAACTCCCTTGTCTAGCCTCAGTGGGAGAGGATGCAACTAACCCTTCAGAGACTTGATGTACTATTAGGGGTTGCCCAGGGGTGCCTCTCAACCTCTCAAAGAAGAGGGGACAATGGGGGAAAATTTTGGGAGGTGGTGACTGGGAGCAGAGCGGGAACAAAATGAGCAAATGAGTGCAATTTAAAGTGAATAAAAAAGAAAGCATCTGTCTTTTAAAAGAGATTCTAGGTACATAAGAGTACATGTTTGAAAATGTAAAAATATTCTCCCCTGTGCTTTGTCATCATGGCATATTCTTGTAAGTCCAGAATTTGAGATCCTGAGACAGCAGAATTACCAGAATGAGGCCAGCCTGGGCTACATAGTAAATAGCAGGTAAGGAAAGACTAACTAACCTGAAAGATAAAACCTGTGTGTGTGAGTGTGCATGTGTGTGTGTTTGTGTGTGTGTGCATGTATGTGTGCATGTGTGTGTGCGTGTGTGTGTGTGTGTGTGTGTGTGTGTGTGTGTGTATGGTGTTTGTATTTGCTTTAGTCTTGTCAAAACTATTAGTTGACACTACAGGAAGTAAGTGTGCTTGTGTCAGGCATTAGCTTTCATGCAGCCAAACACTCATACGCATGAATTAAAAGTAAAAAATTACTCAATGTGTAAACAAAAGAAGTTATCTAGGTTCTGAGGGAGCTTATATTTCACATACAAAAGCTAGGGCTACGCTTACTTTAACAAGAGAGAAACTACTTCAGACCTCTTTGGATTCCTTTCACCCCAGGCTCTCAATAACTTGCTGAGAACACTACTGCTTAAGAAACTAAATGAAGATCACAGGTTGATTTGTAAAATTACTTTGATCTGCAGTGACTGTCACAATGTCAACTGTGCAGGAATGAGAGAGACAACTGAGGATACTCTCCTAGAAGAAACTGCTCCTGGTTAAAATATAATTCTTCTTCTACTACTTTAAAAAGTGAAAATTAATAAAAATGTCACCTTGATAATAAAACTTCTTTTTTTTTTTTTTTGTTTTTTTTTTTTTTTTTTTGTTTTTGGTCTTTTTTTTTTATTTGATATAATTTATTTACATTTCAAATGATTTCCCCTTTTCTAGCCCCCCCCCACTCCCCGAAAGTCCCGTAAGCCCCCTTCTCTTCCCCTGTCCTCCCTCCCACCCCTTCCCAGTTCCCCGTTCTGGTTTTGCCAAATACTGTTTCACTGAGTCTTTCCAGAACCAGGGACCACTCCTGCTTTCTTCTTGTATCTCATTTGATGTGTGGATTATGTTTTGGGTATTCCAGTTTTCTAGGTTAATAACCACTTATTAGTGAGTGCATACCATGATTCACCTTTTGAGTCTGGGTTACCTCACTTAGTATGATGTTCTCTAGCTCCATCCATTTGCCTAAGAATTTCATGAATTCATTGTTTCTAATGGCTGAATAGTACTCCATTGTGTAGATATACCACATTTTTTGTATCCACTCTTCTGTTGAGGGATACCTGGGTTCTTTCCAGCATCTGGCAATTATAAATAGGGCTGCTATGAACATAGTAGAGCATGTATCCTTATTACATGGTGGGGAATCCTCTGGGTATATGCCCAGGAGTGGTATAGCAGGATCTTCTGGAAGTGAGGTGCCCAGTTTTCGGAGGAACCGCCAGACTGCTTTCCAGAGTGGTTGTACCAATTTGCAACCCCACCAGCAGTGGAGGAGTGTTCCTCTTTCTCCGCACCCTCTCCAACACCTGCTGTCTCCTGAATTTTTAATCTTAGCCATTCTGACTGGTGTAAGATGAAATCTTAGGGTTGTTTTGATTTGCATTTCCCTAATGACTAATGAAGTGGAGCATTTTTTAAGATGCTTCTCCGCCATCCGAAGTTCT
Organism: Apodemus sylvaticus; assembly: GCF_947179515.1. Classification (NCBI taxonomy): domain Eukaryota; kingdom Metazoa; phylum Chordata; class Mammalia; order Rodentia; family Muridae; genus Apodemus; species Apodemus sylvaticus. The sequence continues at coordinate 38,449,555 of NC_067473.1, read as the reverse complement.
TCAGGTGAGAATTCTTTGTTTAACTCTGTACCCCATTTTTTAATAGGGTTGTTCGGTTTTCTGGAGTCTAACTTCTTGAGTTCTTTATATATATTGGATATTAGCCCTCTATCTGATGTAGGATTGGTGAAGATCTTTTCCCAATTTGTTGGTTGCCGATCTGTCCTCTTGATGGTGTCCTTTGCCTTACAGAAACTCTGTAACCTTATGAGGTCCCATTTGTCAATTCTTGCTCTTAGAGCATACGCTATTGGTGTTCTGTTCAGAAACTTTCTCCCTGTACCGATGTCCACAAGGGTCTTCCCCAGTTTCTTTTCTATTAGCTTCAGAGTGTCTGGCTTTATGTGGAGGTCCTTGATCCATTTGGATTTGAGCTTAGTACAAGGAGACAAGGATGGATCAATTCGCATTCTTCTGCATGCTGACCTCCAGTTGAACCAGCACCATTTGTTGAAAAGGCTATCTTTTTTCCATTGGATGTTTTCAGCCTCTTTGTCGAGGATCAAGTGGCCATAGGTGTGTGGGTTCATTTCTGGATCTTCAATCCTGTTCCATTGATCCTCCTGCCTGTCACTGTACCAATACCATGCAGTTTTTAACACTATTGCTCTGTAGTATTGCTTGAGGTCAGGGATACTGATTCCCCCAGATTTTCTTTTGTTGCTGAGAATAGTTTTAGCTATCCTGGGTTTTTTGTTGTTCCAGATGAATTTGATAATTGCTCTTTCTAACTCTGTGAAGAATTGAGTTGGGATTTTGATGGGTATTGCATTGAATCTGTATAGTGCTTTAGGCAAAATGGCCATTTTAACTATATTGATTCTACCGATCCATGAGCATGGGAGGTTTTCCCATTTTTTGAGGTCTTCTTCCATTTCCTTCTTCAGAGTCTTGAAGTTCTTGTCATACAGATCTTTCGCATGTTTGGTAAGAGTCACCCCAAGATACTTTATACTGTTTGTGGCTATTGTGAAGGGGGTCATTTCCCTAATTTCTTTCTCAGCCTGCTTATCCTTTGAGTATAGGAAGGCCACTGATTTGCTTGAGTTGATTTTGTAACCTGCCACTTTGCTGAAGTTGTTTATCAGCTGTAGGAGCTCTCTAGTGGAGTTCTTTGGGTCACTTAGGTAGACGATCATGTCGTCTGCAAATAATGATAGTTTGACTTCCTCCTTTCCAATTTGTATCCCTTTGACCTCCTTATGTTGTCGAATTGCCTGAGCTAGTACCTCAAGTACAATATTGAAAAGATAAGGAGAAAGGGGGCAGCCTTGTCTGGTCCCTGATTTCAGTGGGATTGCTTCAAGTTTCTCTCCGTTTAGTTTGATGCTGGCTACCGGTTTGCTGTATATTGCTTTTACTATGTTTAGGTATGGGCCTTGAATTCCTGTTCTCTCCAAGACTTTAAGCATGAAAGGATGCTGAATTTTGTCAAATGCTTTTTCAGCATCCAATGAAATGACCATGTGGTTTTGTTCTTTGAGTTTGTTTATGTAGTGGATTGTATTGATGGATTTCCGTATATTGAACCAACCCTGCATTCCCGGGATAAAGCCTACTTGATCATGGTGGATGATCGTTTTGATGTGTTCTTGGATTCGGTTGGCAAGAATTTTGTTGAGTATTTTTGCATGGATGTTCATAAGGGAAATTGGTCTGAAGTTCTCTTTCTTTGTTGGATCTTTGTGTGGCTTTGGTATCAGCGTAATTGTGGCTTCGTAGAAGGAATTGGGTAGTGTTCCTTCTGTTTCTATTTTGTGGAATAGTTTGAAGAGTATTGGTGTTAACTCTTCTTTGAAGGTCTGGTAGAATTCTGCACTGAAACCATCTGGTCCTGTGCTTTTTTTGGTTGGAAGACTTTCTATGACTCCTTCTATTTCTTTAGGCTTTATGGGACTGTTTAGATGGTCTAGTTGGTCCTGATTTAATTTTGGTATTTGGTATCTGTCAAGGAAATTGTCCATTTCCTCCAGATTCTCCAGTTGTGTTGAGTACAGGCTCTTGTAGTAGGATCTGATGATTTTTTGGATTTCCTCAGTTTCCGTTGTTATGTCTCCCTTTTCATTTCTAAGTTTGTTAATTTGGATACTTTCTCTGTGCCCTTTGGTCAGTCTGGCTAAGGGTTTATCTATCTTGTTGATTTTCTCAAAGAACCAGCTCCTAGTTTTGTTGATTTTTTGTATGGTTCTCTTTGTTTCTACTTGATTGATATCGGCCCTGAGTTTGATGATTTCCTGCCTTCTACTCCTCCTGGGTGAAATAGCTTCTTTTTGTTCTAGGGCTTTCAGGTGTGTCATTAAGTTGGTAATGTATTCTCTCTCCATTTTCTTTTTGGAGGCACTCAGGGCTATGAGTTTTCCTCTTAGCACTGCTTTCATTGTGTCCCATAGATTTGGGTATGTTGTGTTTTCATTTTCATTGTGTTCTAAAAAGTCTTTAATTTCTTTCTTTATTTCTTCCTTGACCAAGGTGTCATTGAGTAGAGTATTGTTCAATCTCCACGTGTTTGTGGGTTTTCTGTTGTTTCTGTTGTTATTGAAGACCACTTTTATTCCATAGTGATCAGATAGGAGGCATGGGATTAGTTCTATCTTTTTATATTTGTTGAGGTCTGTCTTGTGACCAATTATATGGTCGATTTTGGAGAAGGTACCATGAGGTGCTGAAAAAAAGGTATATTCTTTTGTTTTAGGATAGAATGTTCTATATATATCAGTTAAATCTAATTGGTCCAAAGCTTCAATTAGTTTCATTGTGTCCTTGTTTAGTTTCTGTTTTCCTGATCGGTCCATTGAGGAAAGTGCAGTGTTGAAGTCACCCACAATTATTGTGTTAGGTGCAATGTGTGCTTTGAGTTTTAATAAAGTTTCTTTTATGAAAGAGGGTGCCCTTGCATTTGGAGCATAGATGTTCAGGATTGAGAGTTCTTCTTGTTGTATTTTTCCTTTGACCAGCAAGAAGTGTCCCTCAGAGTCTCTTTTGATGACTTTGGGTTGAAAGTCAATTTTATCTGATATTAAAATGGCTACTCCAGCTTGTTTCCTGAGACCATTTGCTTGTAAAATTGTCTTCCAGCCTTTTACTCTAAGGTAGTGTTTGTCTTTGACCCTGAGGTGTGTTTCCTGTAAGCAGCAAAATGTAGGGTCCTGTTTACGTATCCAGTCAGTTAGTCTGTGTCTTTTTATTGGGGCATTGAGTCCATTGATGTTAAGAGATATTAAGGAATAGTGATTGTTACTTCCTATCATTTTTGACGTTATTTTTTAAATTTGATTGCTTAACTTATTTGGGTTTGATGAAAGGTTACTATCTTGCTTTTTTCAGGGTGGAGTTTCCCTCCTTGTATTGGTGTTGTCCTCCTATTATCCTTTTTAGGGCTGGGTTTGTGGATAGATATTGGGTGAACTTGGTTTTGTCGTGAAATATCTTAGTTTCTCCATCTATGGTGATTGAGAGTTTTGCTGGATATAGTAGTTTTGGTTGGCATTTGTGTTCTCTTAGAGTCTGCATGAGATCTGCCCAGGACCTTCTAGCCTTCATAGTCTCAGGTGAAAAGTCTGCTGTGATTCTGATAGGTCTTCCTTTATATGTTACTTGGCCTTTTTCTCTTACTGCCTTTAGTATTCTTTCTTTGTTTAGAACATTTGGTGTTTTGATTATTATGTGACGGGAAGTATTTCTGTTCTGGTCCAGTCTGTTTGGAGTTCTGTAGGCTTCTTGTATATTCATGGGCATCTCTCTCTTTAGGTTAGGGAAGTTTTCTTCCATAATTTTATTGAAGATATTTGCTGGCCCTTTAAGTTGTAAATCTTCACTCTCATCTATGCCTATAATCCTTAGGTTTGGTCTTCTCATTGTGTCCTGGATTTCCTGGATATTTTGGGTTACAAGCTTTTTGCACTTTGCATTTTCTTTAACTGTTGAGTCCATGGTTTCTATGGAATCTTCAGCATCTGAGATTCTTTCTTCTATCTCTTGTATTCTGTTGTTGATATTTGCATCTCTGTCCCCTGATTTCTTCCCAAGGCTTTCTATCTCCAAAGTTGTCTCCCTTTGAGTTTTCTTAGTTGTTTCTACTTCTGATTTTAGATCCTGGATGGTTTTGCTTAGCTCCTTCCCTTGCATGTTTGTGTTTTCCTGTAATTCTTTAAGAGATTTTTGTGTTTCCTCTTTCATGAGCTCAGCCTGTTGACCAAAGTTCTCCTGTATTTCTTTAAGAGATTTTTGTGTTTCGTCTTTCATGAACTCAGCCTGTTGAGCAAAGTTCTCCTGTATTTCTTTAAGTGTTTTTTGCATTTCCTCCTTGTTGGCTTTTGTATTCTCCTGGATTTCTTTCAATGATTTTTGTGTTTCCCTTGCAAGGGCTTCTAACTTTTGATCCATTTTCTCCTGAATGTCCTTCATGTGTTCCTGTACCAGCATCATGACCAGTGATTTTAAATCCAAATCTTGTTTTACTGGTGTGATGGGGTATCCAGGACTTGCTGGTAGAGGAGAATTTGGTTCAGATGTTGCCATATTGCCTTGATTTCTGTTAGTGACGTTTCTGCGTTTGCCTTTTGCCATCTAGCTCTCACTGGTGTTACTTGGTCTTGTCAGTGCTGGACTCACCAGTGCAAGCTGCCCCTTCCCCGTTGGCCTCTGGTGCACAGCTTACACTCTGCACTGCCTATAGACAGGGTGCTGTTGTCCAGGCTGTTCAGATCCCGAAGCAGGCACCTGAAGGCTCCCGCTGGGGCCCGCAGGATTTATTGGAGCACACCGACTTCTCCCAGCTGGCCGCCCGGAAGCCCCCACTAGCCTCTTGAGGGACCTGGAGATGTGGCGGCCACCCAGGCTGATCTGAAGCGGAGAGAGTTGAGCTGGGGGCTTCTGCCTGAGGCCTTGCCCCAGATTGTGTCTGTGGACCAGGTGGAACCCGTGTGCACCCCCAGGGAGCTCCGAAGGTGAATGTTGCTGTGACCTCCCCTGTGCTCCGCTCACTCCGCTGGGCAGCCGATTTCCCCAACCGGGCTGGTGCACACTAGGTTAGCCTTGTCGCCTGGGCCCTGAGTCCAGGCAAACGCCTGGGAGGCCAAGGTCCGAGCAAAGTTCCCCTAGGGCTATGTCTGTTATTTGGGTCCGCCAGGTGACCCGGATGGCGGGCGTGCGCATCCGCGCTCCGCGAAAGCACCGGGAGAGTCTGTTGTGCTAATAACCTCCTGGGCTGTTTGACACACAGATGGCCCACCAAGCCGCCCAGTTCTTGGGGTCAGTCCTGTGCCTTTTGGGGCCTAGACCCCCGTTTTGTTAGCCTCAGGCTACGCTTGTTAGCAGTCTCTGCCCTCCCGAGCACTCTGGCTCCTGTAGGCAAAATGGCGGCGCGTGCACCGGCCGGGGCAAAAAAAAAAAAAAAAAACTCCTGGCTGGGTTGGCGCCCCGATGGCCACTCGAACAGCCCAGGGCCTGGGTGCAGGCCAACGCCCGTCTGGCTCAGACCCCTGCGGTGTTGGGCCTAGGATTATGTTTGTGTACCTCAGTCTGACCGATCTCTGGAGCCCGGGATCAAGATGGCGGTGAGTCTCTCCTGACTGGCGGGCAGCCGAGTTCTGAAGTGGCTTCCGTGCAGCGAAAGGCTCCGCAGAACCGCAGTTGCTTGCCGCCCGGCTGGTCAGCGAAGGTCAGTGGTCGTGGGCGCAGGGCCTAACTGGACCCTGTGTCGCCTTGGTTCCACTGCTGATGGCCCTTCAGCTGGAGCAGCCACTGCTACCGCCGCCGCCGCCGCCGCCGCCGCCGCCGCCGCCGCCGATAATAAAACTTCTTAAAAAAAAAAAAAAGGCCCAGAGAGCTGCGGAAGGAGAAAAGCCCCACGGCCATACTCACTGCCTGCCGGGACAGAAATGGGTCACTAGGTACTTTATCACCCTGATCTTTAGATCTCTGGTGGTGCAAGCCACCAGGGGTCTGCCTGTGCCAAAGAACTGATCACATAGGCGGTTTGTCTGCCAGCCCATGTCCTGCCCAGAGAACTGCAGAAAGAGAGAAGCCCCATGGCCATATTCGCTGCCTGCTGGGACAGAAAAGGGTCACCAGGTACTGGAAGATGCTGAGCTTTAGGTCTCTGGTGGTGCAAATCTCCAGGGGTCTGTCTGCACTCAGGAACTGAGAACTAGGCGGTTCATCTGCAAGCCAGTCCATCGCAGGGCCTGTGTCCTATGTGAGAATCAACAGAGGGATTGACCCCCATGACACCATCTTCGCTCCATAATAGAGCAGACAGAGAAAACCTGATTGACCTTGACAACCTAAGTATAACATTGCTTGAGGTAAGACTGAGAAGGGCACAAAAGAGGAAGGCAGCATATCAGTAATCTGTGCCAGAGGAAACCCAGTCATCCAGGGTTGCAGAAATAACCTTAAAGATCCACATTAGGTTGAAGCACCAGCCAGTGACAATAAGACCATCTAACACCTGGGAGAACTAGATGGCTAAAGGCAAACGTAGGAACATTACTAACAGAAACCAAGGCATTATGGCAGCATCTGAACCCAATTCTCCAACAATAGCAAGTCCTGGATACCCCAACACAGCAGAAAAACAAGATTTGGATTTAAAATCACTGGTCATGATGCTGGTACAGGAACACATGAAGGACATACATAAAGAAATTCAGGAGAAAGTGGATCAAAAATTAGAAGCCCTTACAAGGGAAACACAAAAATCATAGAAAGAAATTCAGGAGAATACAAAAGCCAATAAGGAGGAAATACAAAAATCACTTAAAGAAATACAGGAGAACTTTGATCAACAGGCAGAAGTCATGAAAGAAGAAAACACAAAATTCTCTTAAAGAATTAGAGGAAAACACAAACAAGCAAATGATGGAACTGAGCAAAAACTTCCAGGAAATAAAAACAGAAGTAGAAACAACTAAGAAAGCACAAAGGGAGACAACATTGGATATAGAAAACCTTGGGAAGAAATCAGGGACCATAGACGCAAATATCAACAACAGAATACAAGAGATAGAAGAAAGAATCTCAGATGCTGGAGATACCATAGAAACCATGGACTCAACAGTTAAAGAAAATGCAAAATGCAAAAAGCTTGTAACCCAAAACATCCAGGAAATCCAGGACACAATGAGAAAGCCAAATCTAAGGATTATAGGCATTGATAGATTGAAGATTTACAACTTAAAGGGCCAGCAAATATCTTCAACAAAATTATGGAAGAAAACTTCCCTAACTTAAAGAGAGAGATGCCCATGAATATACAAGAAGCCTACAGAACTCCAAACAGACTGGACCAGAACAGAAATACCTCCTGTCACATAATAATCAAAACCCCAAATGTACTAAACAAAGAAAGAATACTTAGGGCAGTAAGAGAAAAAGGGCAAGTAACATATAAAGGAAGACCTATCAGAATTACACCAGACTTCTCACCAGAGACCCTGAAAGCTAGAAGATCCTGGGCGGAGCTCATGCAGACTCTAAGAGAACACAAGTGCCAGCCAAGACTAATATACCCAGAGAAACTCTCAATTACTATAAATGGAGAAACCAAGATATTCCATGACAAAACCAAATTTACACAATATTTTTCTACAAACCCTGCCCTACAAAGGATAATAGGGGGAAAACACCATTACAATGAGGGAAACTATACCCTGGAAAAAGAAGGATATTATGCTTCTTTCATCAAACCCAAAGAAGATAACCGCACACATATAAAATTAAAATAAAAAATGATAGGAAGCAATAACCACTACTCCTTTATATCTCTTAACATCAATGGAAACAATTCCCCAATAAAAAGACATAGACTAACAGACTGGTTATGTAAACAGGACCCTACATTTTGCTGCATACAGGAAACACACCTCAGTGTCAAAGACAAAAACTACCTTAGAGTAAAAGGCTGGAAGATAATTCTACAAACAAATGGTCCCAGGAAACAAGCTGGATTTGCCATTCTAATATTAGATAAAATTGAATTTCAACCTAATGTCATCAAAAGAGACATGGAAGGTCACTTCTTGCTGGTCAAAGGAAAAAGTCCAACAAGAAGAACTCTCAATCCTGAACATCTATGCCCCAAATACAAGGGCGCCCTCATTCATAAAAGAAACTTTACTAAAGCTCAAAGCACACATTGCACATAACACAATAATTGTGGGTGACTTCAACACTCCACTCTCACCAATGGACTGATCAGGAAAACAGAAACTAAACAGGGAGACAGTGAAACTAATTGAAGCTTTGGACCAATTGGAGTTAACAGAAATATATAGAACTTTTCATCCCAAAGCAAAAGAATATACTTTTTTCTCTCAGCACCTCATGGTACCTTCTCCAAAATAGATCATATAGTTGGTCACAAGACAGACCTCAACAAATATAAGAAGATTGAAATAATCCCATGCCTCCTATCAGGTCACTATGGAGTAAAAGTGGTCTTTAAAAACAATAAAAACCCCAGCACTTGGGAGGCAGAGGCAGGTGGATTTCTGAGTTCGAGGCCAGCCTGGTCTACAGAGTGAGTTCCAGGACAGCCAGGGCTATACAGAGAAACCCTGTCTCGAAAAACCAAAAAAAAAAAAAAAAAAAAAAAAAAAAGAACAGAAAACCCACATACACATGGAAACTGAAGAATACTCAATGATATCGTGGTCAAGGAAGAAATAAAGAAAGAAATCAAAGATTTCTTAGCATTTAATGAAAATGAAGGCACAACATACACAAATCTATGGGACACAATGAAAGCAGTGCTAAGAGGAAAACTCATAACTTTGAGTGCCTCCAAAAAGACTAGACAAGGCTGAACCCTCTCTCCATATCTTTTCAATATAGTTCTTGAAGTCCTAGCTAGAGCAATTAGCAACATAAGGAGGTCAAAGGGATACAAATTGGAAAGGAAGAAGTCAAACTATCACTATTTGCAGATGATATGATAGTATACTTAAGTGACCCTAAAACCTCTACTAGAGAACTCCTACAGCTGATAAACAACTTCAGCAAAGTGGCTGGCTACAAAATCAATGCAAACAAATCAGTAGCCTTTATATATTCAAAGAATAAGCAGACTGAGAAAGAAATTAGGGAAATGACTCCCTTCACAACAGCTACAAACAGCATAAAGTATCTTGGGGTGACTCTAACCAAACAAGTGAAAGACCTATATGATAAGAACTTCAGATCTCTGAAGAAGGAAATCGAAGAAGATCTCAGAAAATGGAAAAATCTTCCATGCTCATGGATTGGCAGGATTAATATAGTTAAAATGGCCATCTTGCCAAAGGCAATCTACAGATTTAATGCTATCCCCATAAAAATCCCAACCCAGTTCTTCATAGAGCTAGAAATAGCAATTCTCAAATTCATCTGGAATAACAAAAACCCAGGATAGCTAAAACCATTCTCTACAGTAAAAGAACTTCAGGGGGATTCAGTATCCCAGACTTTAAACTTTACTACAGAGAAATAGTGATAAGAACTGCATGGTATTGGTACAATGTCAGGCAAGCAGATCAATGGAATAGGATTGAAGACATAGAAATGAACCCACACACCTATGGTCACTTGATTTTCGACAAAGGAGCTGAAAGCATCCAGTGGAAAAATGATAGTCTTTTCAACAAATGGTGCTGGTTCAATAGGAGGTCAGCATGCAGGAGAATGCAAATCGATCCATTCTTATCTCCTTGTACTAAGCTCAACTCCAAATGGATCAAGGACTTCCACATAAAACCTGACACACTGAAACTAATAGAAAAGAAACTGGGGAAGACCCTTGAGGACATAGGCACTGGGGAAAAGTTCCTGAATAGAATACCAATAGCTTATGCTCTAAGATCAAGAATTGACAAATGGGACCTCAAAAAACTACAAAGTTTCTATAAGGCAAAGGACACTGTCAAAAGGACAAAACATCAACCAACAGATTGGGAAAGGATATTCTCCAACCCTAAATCCGACAGAGGGCTAATATCTAATATATACAAAGAACTCAAGAAGGTAGAACCCAGAGAACCAAATAACCCCATTAAACATGGAGTACGGAGCTAAACAAAGAATTTTAACATAAAGAACGTCGGAGAGCTGAGAAACACCTTAGGAAATGTTCAACATCATTAATCATTAGGGAAATGCAAATCAAAACAACCCTGAGATTTCACCTCACACCAGTGAGAATGGCTAAGGTCAAAAACTCAGAAGACAGCAGGTGTTGGCAAGGATGTGGAGAAAGAGGAACACTCCTCTACTGCTGGTGAGATTGCAAGATGGTGCAACCACTTTGGAAATCAGTCTGGCGGTTCCTCAGAAAACTGGGCATTACACTTCCTGAGGATCCGGCTATACCACTCCTGGGCATATATCCAGAGGATTCTTCAGCATACAATAAGGACACATGCTACACTATGTTCATAGCAGCCCTATTTGTAGTAGCCAGAAGCTGGAAAGAACCCAGGTGTCCTTCAATGGAGGAATGGATACAAAAAATGTGGTATATTTACACAATGGAGTACTATTCAGCCATTAGAAACAATGAATTCATGAAATTCTTAGACAAATGGATGGAGCTGGAGAACATCATACTGAGGTAACCCAGTCTCAAAAGCTCAATCATGGTATGCACTCACTGATAAGTGGATATTAGCCTAGAAACTTTGAATACCCAGGACATAATCCACAAATTAAATGATGTCCAAAAAGAATGGAGGAGTAGCCCCTGGTTCTGGAAAGACTCAGTGCAAGAGTATAGGGGAATTCCAGAACAGGGAAGTGGGAAGGGGTAGATGGAGGAACAGGGGGAGGGAAGAGGGCTTATGGGACTTGTGGGGAGTGGGGACCCAGGAAAGGGGAAATCATTTTAAATGTAAATAAAAAATATATCAATAAAAAAAATCTTCTTGGAGTCCTTATCATGCACCCAATTTTTTCCCAAGACTTCCTGGAATTATTTAAACTTGTAGACTGTCCTGTGGTGTAAATTGCATGATTATTTTGATTCTTCAGGTGAAGCACATAATAGGTTCCTTTTCCATGATAATGTCTTACCAGGTAGATATTGAATTAGAATCCATTAAGATTTGATTCTTAGCTTATGAATTGAAGAGGGTAGTAAGTGGTAAGTTCTGCAACTTTGCATATTGCTGAATGTTGTTAATATATTTACTTGTTTGTGGCTGTATGGATGAATAGGTATTTCTCTAATTCGGCCTCTGTAATTTTATTTTAATATCATTTTATAGTCAGAGGATATTCATGAGATCCTGGGTGTACAACCTAATATATTAATTACTGGGCTTCAATGATGTTAACATATTTGAATTGAATTGGACACATCTTCATAAGAGAAAGTTGATACTTTTTACACTGCTGGGTACTATCTATAAACCTTAACAAAAACCATATACTGATCTTATAAAAATTGAACCAAACAGCAATAAAAAACAAAACAACAAACAATAACAAATCAAAACAACAAAAACAAAAAAAGAAAAAAAGAAAGAAAGAAAGAAAGAAAGAAAGAAAGAAAGAAAGAAAGAAAGAAAGAAAGAAAGAAAGAAAGAAAGAAAGAAATTATGTGTTTCTGAAACCCAGGTTATGGTTAACTTAATAGTAGGAAAACTTTGTATTTTTAGTTGTTGTAATTGTAATATTTTGTAGATCAATGAAAAAAAGACACTATTTAATTTATTAATGATACCTTTACCATATGCATTCTGTATTTTTTGTATTATCCATATGCTGCATTAAAAATTCAGTAAAATTTATTTATAAGTGTGTTTTCATGTATATGATTGTGTGTGTGTGTGTGTGTGTGTGTGTGTGTGTGTGCTGGTCTGTAGGAGTGCATGTCTGCACTTGTCACAGAAGTTTTCAGTTCAACCTCAGGTGTTTATGGGAGCCTTCTGTGTTCTGTAAAACCAGTATCTCTTTTCTGCTCTTCACCAATGCATATGGTAGTTAAGCTGGTTTTGGAATTCCTTGGGATTGTTTTTTTTTTTTTTTCTTTTATTCGATATATTTTTTATTTACATTTCAAATGATTTCCCCTTTTCTGATCCCCCACTCCCCGAAAGTCACATAAGCCCCCTTCCCTCCCCCTGTTCTCCCACCCACCCCTTATCACTTCCCTGTTCTGGTTTTGCCCTATACTGCTTCACTGAGTCTTTCCAGAACCGGGGGCCACTCCTCCATTCTTCTTGTACCTCATTTGATGTGTGGATTATGTTTTGGGTATTCCAGTTTTCCAGACTAATATCCTCTTATTAGTGAGTGCATACCATGATTGATCTTTTGAGACTGGGTTACCTCACTTAGTATGATGTTCTCCAGCTCCATCCATTTGCCTAAGAATTTCATGAATTCATTGTTTCTAATGGCTGAATAGTACTCCATTGTGTATATATACCACATTTCTTGCATCCATTCTTCTGTTGAGGGATACCTGGGTTCTTTCCAACTTCTGGCTATTGTAAATAGGGCTGCTATGAACATAATGGAGCATATATCCTTATTACATGCTGGGGAATCCTCAAGTGGCCATAGGTGTGTGGGTTCATTTCTGGATCTTCAATCCTGTTCCATTGATCAGCCTGCCTGTTACTGTACCAATACCATGCAGTTTTAAACACTATTGCTTGGTAGTATTGCTTGCAGTCAGGGATACTGATTCCCCCAGAATTTCTGTTATTGTTGAGAATAGTTTTAGCTATCCTGGGTTTTTTGTTATTCCAGATGAATTTGAGAATTGCTCTGTCTAACTCTGTGAAGAATTGAGTTGGGATTTTTTTTATTCGATACATTTTTTATTTACATTTCAAATGATCTCCCCTTTTCTAGCCCCCCCACTCCCCGAAAGTCCCATAAGCCCCCTTCTCTCCCCCTGTCCTCCCACCCACCCCTTCCCACTTCCCTGTTCTGGTTTTGCCGAATACTGCTTCACTGAGTCTTTCCAGAACAAGGGGCCATTCCTCCTTTCTTCTTGTACCTCATTTGATGTGTGGATTATGTTTTGGGTATTCCAATTTTCTAGGTTAATATCCACTTATTAGTGAGTGCATACCATGATTCACCTTTTGAGTCTGGGTTACCTCACTTAGTATGATGTTCTCTAGCTCCATCCATTTGCCTAAGAATTTCATGAATTCATTGTTTCTAATGGCTGAATAGTACTCCATTGTGTAGATATACCACATTTTTTGCATCCACTCTTCTATTGAGGGATACCTGGGTTCTTTCCAGCATCTGGCAATTATAAATAGGGCTGCTATGAACATAGTAGAGCATGTATCCTTATTACATGGTGGGGAATCCTCTGGGTATATGCCCAGGAGTGGTATAGGAGGATCTTCTGGAAGTGAGGTGCCCAGTTTTCGGAGGAACCCCCAGACTGATTTCCAGATTGATTGTACCAATTTGCAACCCCACCAGCAGTGGAGGAGTGTTCCTCTTTCTCCACATCCTCACCAACACCTGCTGTCTCCTGAAATTTTAATCTTAGCCATTCTGACTGGTGTAAGGTGAAATCTCAGGGTTGTTTTGATTTGCATTTCCCTAATGACTAATGAAGTTGAGCATTTTTTAAGATGCTTCTCCACCATCCAAAGTTCTTCAGGTGAGAATTCTTTGTTTAACTCTGTACCCCATTTTTTAATAGGGTTGTTTGGTTTTCTGGAGTCTAACTTCTTGAGTTCTTTTTATATATTGGATATTAGCCCTCTATCTGATGTAGGATTGGTGAAGATCTTTTCCCAATTTGTTGGTTGCTGATTTGTCCTTTTGATGGTGTCCTTTGCCATACAGAAACTTTGTAATTTTATGAGGTCCCATTTGTCAATTTTTGATCTTAGAGCATACGCTATTGGTGTTCTGTTCAGAAACTTTCTCCCTGTACCGATGTCCTCAAGGGTCTTCCCCAGTTTCTTTTCTATTAGCTTCAGAGTGTCTGGCTTTATGTGGAAGTCCTTGATCCATTTGGATTTGAGCTTAGTACAAGGAGACAAGGATGGATCAATTTGCATTCTTCTGCATGCTGACTTCCAGTTGAAACAGCACCATTTGTTGGGATTTTGATGGGTATTGCATTGAATTTTTATATTGCTTTTGGCAAAATGGCCATTTTAACTATATTAATCCTGACGATCCATGAGCATGGGAGGTTTTTCCATTTTTGAGGTCTTCTTTCATTTCCTTCTTCTGAGTCTTGAAGTTCTTGTCATACAGATCTTTCACATGTTTGGTAAGAGTCACCCCAAGATACTTTATACTGTTTGTGGCTATTGTGAAGGGGGTCATTTCCCTAATTTCTTTCTCAGCCTCCTTTTCCTTTGAGTATAGGAAGGCTACTGATTTGCTTGAGTTGATTTTATAACCTGCCACTTTGCTGAAGTTGTTTATCAGCTGTAGGAGTTCTCTAGTAGAGTTTTTTGGGTCACTTAGGTAGACTATCATATCATCTGCAAATAATGATAGTTTGACTTCTTCCTTTCCAATTTGTATCCCCCTTTGACCTCCTTATGTTGTCTAATTGCCTGAGCTAGTACTTCAAGTAAAGTATTGAAAATATAAGGAGAAAGGGGGCAGCCCTGTCTAGTGCTTGATTTTAATGGGATTGCTTCAAGTTTCTCTCAATTTAATTTGATGCTGGCTACCGGTTTGTTGTATATTGCTTTTACTATGTTTAGGTATGGGCCTTGAATTCCTGTTCTTTCCAAGACTTTAAGCATGAAATATGCTGAATTTTGTCAAATGCTTTTTCAGCATCCAATGAAATGACCATGTGGTTTTTTCTTTGAGTTTGTTTATGTATAGGATTGCATTGATGGAATTCCGTATATTGAACCATTCCTGCATCCCTGGAATAAAGCCTACTTGATCATGGTGGATGATCATTTTTATGTGTTCTTGGATTTGGTTGGCAAGAATTTTATTGAGTATTTTTGCATCGATGTTCATAAGGGAAATTGATCTGAAGTTCTCTTTCTTTGCTGGATCTTTGTGTGGTTTTGGTATCAGTGTAATTGTGGGTTCATAGAAGGAATTGCGTAGTGTTCCTTCTGTTTCTATTTTGTGGAATAGTTTGAAGATTATTGGTGTTAGGTCTTCTTTGAAGGTCTGATAGAAGTCTGCATTGAAGCCATCTGGTCCCGTGCTGTTTTTGATTGGAAGGCTTTCTATGACCCCTTCTATTTCTTTAGGGGTTATGGGACTGTTTAGATGATCTATTTCGTCCTTATTTAATTTTTGTAATTGGTATCTGTCTAGGAAATTGTCCATTTCCTCCAGATTCTCCAGTTGGATTAAGTTTAGGCTTTTGTAGTAGGATCTGATGATTTTTTGAATTTCCTCAGTTTATGTTGTTATATCCCCCTTTTCATTTCTAATTATGTTAATTCGGAAACTTTCTCTCTGCCCTTTGGTCAGTCTGGCTAAGGGTTTATCTATCTTGTTGATTTTCTGAAAAAAAAAAAAAAACAGCTCCTGGATTAGTTGATTCTTTGTATGGTTCTATTTGTTTCCACTTGACTGATTTCAACCCTGAGTTTGATGATTTCCTGTCTTCTACTCCTCCTGGGTGAGTTGGCTTCTTTTTGTTCTAGGGCTTTCAGGTGTATCTTTAAGCTGCTAGTGTATGCACTATGCAATTTCTTTCTGGAGGCACTCAGGGCTATGAGTTTTCCTCTTAGCACTGCTTTCATTGTGTCCCAAAGATTTGGGTATGTTGTGCCTTCATTTTCATTAAATTCTAAAAAGTCTCTGATTTCTTTCTTTATTTCTTCTTTGGCCAAGATGTCATTGAGTAGAGTATTGTTCAGCCTCCATGTGTATGTGGGCTTTCTGTTGTTTTTGTTGCCATTGAAGACCACTCTTACTCCATAGTGATCCTATAGGAGTCATGGGATTAGTTCAATCTTTTTATATTTGTAGAGGTCTGTCTTGTGACCAATTATATGTTCGATTTTGGAGAAGGTATGATGAGGTTCTGAGAAAAAGGTATATTCCTTTGTTTTAGGGTGAAATGTTCTATAAATATCAGTCAAGTCCAATTGTTCCAAAGCTTCAATTGGTTTTATTGTGTCCCTGTGTAATTTCTGTTTTCCTGATCGGTCCATTGAGGAGAGTGGAGTGTTGAAGTCACCCACAATTATTGGGTTAGGTGCAATGTGTGCTTTGAGCTTTAGTAAAGTTTCTTTTATGAACGAGGGTGCCCTTGCATTTAGCTCATAGATGTTCAGAATTGAAAGTTCTTCTTGGTAGATTTTTCCTTATTCCAGCAAGAAGTGTCCTTCTGTATCTCTTTTGATGACTTTAGGTTGAAAGTCAATTTTATCTGATATTAGAATGTCTACTCCGGCTCGTTTCCTGAGACCATTGGCTTGTAAAATTGTCTTCCAGCCTTTTACTCTAAGGTAGTGTTTGTCTTTGTCATTGAGGTGTGTTTCCTGTATGCAGCAAAAAGTAGGGTCCTGTTTCCTTATCCAGTCTGTTAGTCTATGTCTTTTTATTGGGGAGTTGAGTCCATTGACATTAAGAGATATTAAAGAATAGTGATTATTACTTACTGTCATTTTCAATGTTATTTTTATATTTGAGTGGTTATCTTCTTTTGGGTTTGATGGAAGAAGGTAACTCTCTTGCTTTTCCAGTGTGTCGTTTCCCTCCTTGTATTGGAGTTTTCCTCCTATTATTCTTTGTAGAGCTGGGTTTGTAGAAAGATATTGTGTAAATTTGGTTTTGTCATGGAATATCTTGGTTTCTCCATCTATTGTGATTGATAGTTTTGCTGGGTATATTAGTCTTAGCTGACATTTGTGTTCTCTTAGAGTCTGCATGAGATTTGCCCAGGATCTTCTAGCTTTCATGGTCTCTGGTGAGAAGTCTGGTGTGATTCTGATAGGACTTCCTTTATATGTTAATTGGCCTTTTTCTCTTGCTGCCTTTAATATTCTTTCTTCGTTTAGTACATTTGGGTATTATTATGTGACGAGAGTTACTTCTGCTCAGGTCCAGTCTGTTTGGAGTTCTGTAGGCTTTTTGTATATTCATGGGCATCTTTCTCTTTAAGTTGGGAAACTTTTCTTCCATAATTTTGCTGAAGATATTTGCTGGCCCTTTCAGCTGTAAATCTTCACTCTCATCTATACCTATAATCCTTAGGTTTGGTCTTCTCATTGTGTCCTGGATTTCCTGGATGTTCTGGGATACAAGCTTTTTGCATTTTGCATTTTCTTTGACTGTTGAGTCAATGGTTTCTTTGGTACCTTTGGCATCTGAGATTCTTTCTTCCATCTCTTGTATTCTGTTGTTGATATTTGCATCTATGGCTCCTGATTTCTTCTCAAGGTTTTCTATCTCCAAAGTTGTCTCCCTTTGTGATTTCTTAGTTGTTTCTACTTCTGATTTAGATCCTGGATGATTTTGCTTAGCTCCTTCACTTGATTGTTTGTGTTTTCCTGTAATTCTTTAAGAGATTTTTTTGTTTCCTCTTTCATGACCACTGCTGTTTGACTCACTTTCTCCTGCATTTCTTTAAGTGTGTGTGTGTGTGTGTGTGTGTGTGTGTGTGTGTGTTTCTTCTTTATTGGCTTCTATCTCTTGAGCCTTATTCTCCTGAATTTCTTTAAGTGATTTTTTGTGTTTCCATTATACAGGTTTCTAGCTTATTCATGTTCCCCTGTATTTCTTTAAGAGATTCATTTATGTCTTTTTTGTGTTCTTCTAGCAGCATCATCAACAGTGATTTTAAATCCAAATCTTGTTTTTCTGATGTGTTTGTGTAACCAGGACTTGCTCATGTTGGAGAGTTTGGTTCAGATGCTGCCATATTGCCTAGATTTCTGTTAGTAGCGTTCCTGCATTTGTCCTTTGCCATCTTGTTATTTCTGGCATTAGTTGGTCTTGTGTTAGTTAGTTGGCTAGTGTTTGTGCCTTCTGTGAGGCTGTAGGGCTATTTCTGCTACACTGGATAGCTGGGTTTCCCCTGTTACAGATTGCTGATGTGCTGTCCTCCTCTTGGGTGTCCTTGGAGCCCTAGTGTGCCTTGCCCCAGATTGTCTGTGTGAACCAGGTGGTGCCCATTTACTCCTTCAGTGAGTGCTGATGATCTATGTGGCAGGACCTTTTCTAAGTGCTGGTCACTCTGCTGGGCAGCCTATGTCCCAACCGGGTTGGTGCACACAAGGCTAGCCTAGCTGCTGAGGCCCTGAGTCTAGGCAAAAGCCTGGCAGGCTACGGCCTGAGCAAAGTTCTCCTCGGTCTATGACTGTTAATTGGTTCTGTCAGGTGTCCAGGATGGCGGCTTGATCATGTGCTCCCTGAAAGTGCCAGGAGAGTCTGTTGGACTAACAACCTCCTGGCCGGGTTGGCACACAGATGGCCCACCGAGGGCCTGGGGTCAGGGGTCTTAGACTCAGGCTATGACTCTTAGCTGACTTTGCCTGCTAGAACTCTCTGGCATCCTGTAATCAAAATGGTGGCATGTGCGCTGGGCCGGCAAACAACCTCCTGGACGGGTTTGCACACCGATGCCTCCCCCCCAACAGCCCAGGGCATGGGTGTAGGCCAATGCCTGTTGGGCTTAGACCCTTGCCCCCCGCCCCGCCCCCCGCAATGTTGGCCTTGGGTTATATTTGCGTACCTCAGTCTGTCTGATTTCTCTGGAGCCCAGGATCCAAGATGGTGGAGAGACTCTCGTAACTGACTGGTGGGAGGCAGATTCTGATGTGGCTTCTGTGGGGTGATAGGTACTGTAAATCTGCCACTGCTTGCAGCCCAACTGGCCAGCGAAGGTCAGTGGTAGCAGGCACAAGGCCTGCCTGGACCCTGTCACCTTGGTTCCACTGCTATTAGCCCTTCTGCCGCTGCTGCCGCTGCTGCCCGGGATTGTTCTTTCTGTGCTCCACAAACCTCCACAGAAGCACATGAAGTACAGATGTGCAATATTGCACCTAGCTTTTAAATGAATTGCATGAATTTAAACTCGGGAATGTACGCTTGCCTGAAAAAACCCATTGTGCTTTCTCCCCATCCCAAAATCGATTTTTATATAGAAGTTAATTTGTTTTATAAAGGCAATGTGGGAAAGATGGTACTGGTGGTACCAGCACTAAAGAGCTAACAGGCTCAACAACACGGATAACACCCAGGCACAGACACAGGCATTTGAATTGGCAAACCTTAACATCATATGCTATCTATACTGTTGGGTGCATGAAGGGACCGAACCTGTAGAACAAAAGCTTCAGGTTCTCCATGACACAGGGCAGCAACAGGATAACTAAGAGGAACCCTGGTGAGGATCCAGTATTGATAATATAGTAGAAGCAGAATGCCTTGAACCAGACCAATGATTCATTGCAATGAACATTTGTACTTAAAGATATTTGGGCAAAGGGGTTTATACTGTGGCACACCATGACATACCATAGTTCCCACAGCGAGATGCTTGTTATTTTCTATTTAATTTATTTATGATGCTGTTATTGCTTTTATTATTATTTTCTTTTAGGTGATAGGCTGCAAGGGCAGATGGTAGGGATGAGTGGAAATGGGGTACATGATGTGAAATTCACTATCAATAAAAATAAAAATAAAAGAGGTTAAAGAAAGAAATGTAGCTTCTTATTATGTAAATAGAGGATTATTGTTAAGAAATAGTTTCAGAATTGTAGTTTTGAGCTTTTCCTAAAGTGACATGAAATTTAAGAATAATAAATATATGAGTCACTTTCTTAACAACGTTACAGGATTTTGAAATTCTTTGTTTTTCTTGGAAAGTTATCTTAAGTGATAACACATTTCTATATATTTAATTTATATGAATGTTTGCTCTATATGTATGTGAGTGCAGCATGTACATGCCTTGTGCCTGCAATGGTGAGAAAAAGGCACTCAATACTGTCAAATCAGATTTACAGATTGTGTGAGCCATCTAATGGCTGGTAATCAAAGTGTGATCCTACACAAGATCAGTTTAACAGCATAGCACTCTCCCTAGACTCTTGTGTGATGAATGTTTTTGCTAAGATGTTTCTGTGTACAAACTTTTTTGCATGCACTTGGATATAATCCTTTGGGATCATTCTCTCAGAGAGTACAAGTAAGATAGGTATGCTCTACAGCTAGCTGGAAGGTCCAACAGTACAGGGATTAATCCAGAGATTCCTATAAAATGACTGATTTTCAGAATTAAGAATATTAATTTTATAAATCTTATTGATTTCAATTTTTTCTTCCAAACCACCCATGTCTTACTACTAGATAAACATTTTCAATTGCATATATGTGGATAACTTGATAGATGCAAATATGTCTTTTTGTTTATGTACAGTGCTTATGAACTCATGGAAGAGTTTTGTTGTCCTATACTTATTGGGTATGATAATAGATCTCAACCTATCTTTTTACTGGGGATGTTTATATCCTGGTGATAAAACAACTACATGTACCTAGTTTAGAAAGGAGCCACTGGTCACGTACTTTAAAATTGAACTACTCCTGAAAACATTTTATAAAAATATCCATTATTCTTCATAGATTGAGCTTGAATGTTTTCTTCCTTACACAGGGGGAATTAATCATTCAGCCTGTCTAGTCAGCAAGCTGAAGGATCTGTATGTCACACAGTGTGAATGTGGCATTCATATTTGCCTTTCTAAACCATATCCTATTAGAGTGATCTTGTGTTTTAGTGTACGTTGGGACTTCTTCCAAAATGAATGAAAATAAATGACCAGTAATAATTAGCATTCTGAAACAGAATTTGCTGTGAGGCAATAGTCTGGCTCAGTGACTGCAAACCACACTGTGCAGACTTCATTTTGGCCATTATTAACATGGAGTATCGTTAACAGAGCTTTATATGAAAGTTCTAGACAGGAAGAGAATGTGGGTGAAGCTTATTTATAGTCCTAGAGTTGTGCGTGGCAGAGAGGAAAGACTGGAGAAGTATGGATAAGATGCCTCCTTTTCCTGAGAAAAGACGTCACCAAAGACCCTGAGAGGCAATAAATGCCATGTGCTGTTTTCTCATTTGGGACTCTGAGCAAACAGAGCCTTTCTTTTTCTTGTATTATAGTGGCTAGTCCTTGACTACACTGTAATTGTAAAGACATGGGCTACCCTGATATTTTATTTTCCCACCTCACTCTTACCCTTTTCTGTATATTACAGGTCCCAGAGTAGGAAGTTTGACTGGACTGTTGCCAACAGAAGGAAGTGATGTGCTTCTGTGGTGGACCACCTAGGCTGGTACGAAGCTTAGTAGTAGTGTTTATAGCAACAATCTAAGCACAGATGAGCCTGAACCTGCTCAGGTGAAACACTGGCACATTATAGAAGACCAACAAGCATTTCTTCATGTTCTGTCTTGGACTGGATTGTTGAGGATTCATTAACACACAGAATCCATGATTATAGAGTATCACTAGGACATGGACAAGTCCAGATGTCTGCATTTGGGAACTTTCTACTCAGCAACATATTCTCTTACTTATATGCTCAACTGAGAGGCATCTCGGATGAAGGAGTTGTACAAAAGTGTGAAAAACCAGAGAAACAAGAAAGATTTCTATAATTACTGAATGTTGTCAATCATTTCTTTTGATATATAATTTTAAACTAGATTAGGTATCCTTCTTTACCAAACACCAGGCAGGGGTTGATGAGGGAGGCATAATGATAAAACAAAAGTACAGACAGAAATAAATAGGTGACCTCACTTCATCTATTAGTTCTTCCCATATTATTTTGTAAGAAATGTGATGTTTATCTCTTTGCTAGACTTCTAGGTTAGTGAGAAAACATGTTACAGCTTTGGTGGCCCACATTACTTTTCTTATCTTACTCCATGATGAGAACCAAGATTTAGGGGCTGACTAGGTTGGTGACAATTGAGTATTTTCTACTTGTTATGCAAATGGTTCTTGTTATTATGTCTTCATATGACTCTCTTTATAGGTGTACATATCTGGATCATCATTCTTGTGGTGGTTTGAATATGCTTGGCCCACAGAATGTGGCACTCTTAGGGGATGTGGCCTTGTTGTAAGAAGTGTGACACTGTGGAGGTAGGCTTTGAGGTCTTATGCTCAGGCTCTATCTCACGTAGAAGAGACCTTCCTTTCTCTTGGCTGCCTGTGGAAGAGAGTCTCCATTTGGCTGGCTTCAGATAAAGATGTAGAACTCTTGGCTGTCATGCTTTCTGCCATGATGATAATGGACTGAACCTCTGAAGCTGCAATCCAGACCCAATTAAGTGTTTTCTTTTGTAAAAGTTGCCATGTCATGGTGTCTCTTCACGACAATGGAAAACCTAACTAAGACAACCCTTAACTATGTATAAGACCTATTGTACTGGAACATTATTTAATTTTAATTGTTTCCTCAGAGTTCTTTTCTCCAAGTGTAGACATAATAACTAGGGCTTTAACATAGGAATGTTGGGACTATACAATTCAGTCAGTCATGTGTACATAATTATATTAGCTATACAAAGATGAGAATCTACTCTATTCTTTTAAACATGGCGATTGGCACAGACTAGATGCTTAATAAATGATGACTAGTTACTAAAGAAAGTAATGTAATTATGAAGTATAATACAATATAGTTAATTAAAGGCACATATTTTGATATAGTGCGTTAAAGCCCTGTTTCACCTATTATACAAACCTAGTTTCTATATCTATAAGTCAATGTAATAATATGCCACACTTTTAAAATGTTAAAAGATTAAATGAGTGTCTGATAAGTGATTAACTTCCTCTAAGTGTTACTCCTGATCAATATTTAACTGTACTCTCTTCATTTAGCCTGTCATTTGCCTAACAGCCAAAGCCCCACCTTTCTTGTGTGATGAGCAGAACCAGAGCATGCTGGGAAAGTATTCTCTTGGGCTTGTTTCTGTGTGCTTGGTGGTGATATTTTGGCTCTCATGATAGTAATATTTTTAGTGTTTTCAGGAAAAGTTAGGCTAAATTAATTTTAGAACTGACCCACTTACATATTGTTTCCTTTACTTTAGAATACAGCAGCTGAACAGCTAACTTAGACAATTTACAAACTTTATTATGGCTTATATGGGGCAAACTACTCTAGAAATAGGACTAAGTGGACCAAGAGCAAGCAGTTGCTTGATGGATTCAAAACCAGTTCTTAACCCTTGTTTTTCTTCCTGAGGTTCAGAAGTTTGGAGGGTAAGAAAGAATGGTCTACTCTATTTGGTATATGTACGATTCTCTCTCTCTCTCTCTCTCTCTCTCTCTCTCTCTCTCTGAGTGTGTTGTGTGTTTGTATGTGAGAGAGAGAGAGAAAGACAGAGAGTATACATCAAATAGTCAATTAAATAAACAGAATTAGAGCAACTTTCAATTACACTGAACTATTTTCACTTGCTAAATTTAGATTAAACTTTGGTTCATTTACAAGCTCTTGCAAGAGTTCATTATTAGGGCTGGAGAGATGACTCAGTGGTTAAGAGCATTTGCTGCTTTTGTGGAGAATTGAGGTCTTGCTGCAGGCATGCTTTTTGTTTTTCCATCTGTAATTCCAGTGCTAGGAAACCTGATGGTCTCTTCTGGCCTCCACAGGCACCATGCACTCATGCATTCATGCAGACACTCATACAATTAAAGTAAAATTAAATAAAATATTATCCTAAAAAACAGAACTACTTTGAACCAAAATAAACTTTTCTCAATTCTGATGATTTATTTTGGACCTTCAAAAATCCTTTAAATCGCTCAATATATTACAGTTTCTTTGCTTCTCCCATTCTCATTTTCCTTCTCAGTTTTGGACTCAAACCTCATCTTTACCTGAGCATCTCTTGCAAATTTGCATATGGAGCCACATAGCAGATGCTAGAAAAACACTGAATTACCATCTATGATGATTTAATCATCTCCATCTTTCTTTTCTGAAAGATTCCCTTAATGAATCTTTTTCTATGGACAGTGGACCTCAGATTAAATGTTCTCAAACAGTCTCTAGGGAGTTAGAATTTTTTAAGGAATTCTCCACACTGACTTCAATGGTGACCTCACTGGTTTGAAATTCTAACTACAGTGCAAGAGGGATCTCTTTTCCCCAAGTCCCCTCCAGAAATTGTTGTTATTTGGTGTTTTGTTGATCTTTGTCATTCTGACTGGCATATAATGAAATCATACAGATGTTCCTGAATTTCATTTCCTTAAAGTTTTAGGGACAATGAACATTTTTGAGATAATTTTAATCCTTCTTTGTTTTCTTTTGAGAACTCTCCACTCAGAACCATTTTTCTTAAAGTGGGTCATTTCCTTTTTTGACTTTGTTTTTTGAACCTTTTTAAAATATATATTTGATGGTTATCCTCTGTCAAATGTACAGAAATACCTCACTTGCCACCTTCTTATCTGATGCCTCTCCCTTTGTAGAGTCAACCAAACAAAAGTAATTATGGACAAAATTAGCACCTACACTAATCAGGTGCAGAATTGTCATTTATTTTTATTATTACTTAAACAATTCAGCATAATTGTTATTTATGTTATGTTTACAAAATATTTTATATGTTAAGTAATTTGTGATGTATTTATATATAGTTGGCCATCTGGATAAGTTATATGTAAAAACTAAATCTAATGATTTTGATATCCAGAAGAATCATGAAACCAACACTCCAAGTTATTAAGTGTTGGTTTTATTGTTAAAAGATATACTATTTTAGTGCACAAAATCCAGATAGTTGATAGTTGCTGCTAATATTTGATAAAACCAAATAGGTGAAATATTATACTATAAATATTAGGAAGCATTATGAGTTCATAATTTTGTCACTTTTTTAATTATTAAATATAATGGACTACCTTTATTTTGATGAATTTATTCAATGTAATAACAAATAACCTTAAGATATTAGTTCACAAATGTGATCGGTGGCGGCGGCGGCGGCGGCAGCGGCGGCGGCGGCGGCGGCGGCGGTAGCAGTGGCTGCTCCAGCTGAAGGGCCATCAGCGGTGGAACCAAGGCGACACAGGTTCCAGTTAGGCCCTGCGCCCACGACCACTGACCTTCACTAACCAACCGGGCGGCAAGCAACTGCGGTTCTGCGGAGTCTTTCGCTGCACGGAAGCCACTTCAGAACTCGGCTTCCCACCAGTCAGGAGAGACTCACCTCCATCTTGATCCCGGGCTCCAGAGATCGGTCAGACTGAGGTACACAAACATAATCCTAGGCCCAACACCGCAGGGGTCTGAGCCAGACGGGCGTTGGCCTGCACCCAGGCCCTGGGCTGTTCGAGTGGCCATCGGGGCGCCAACCCAGCCAGGAGTTTTTTTTTGCCCCGGCCTGCGCACGCGCCGCCATTTTGCCTACAGGAGCCAGAGTGCTCGGGAGGGCAGAGACTGCTAACAAGCGTAGCCTGAGGCTAACAAAACGGGGGTCTAGGCCCCAAAAGGCACAGGACTGACCCCAAGAACTGGGCGGCTTGGTGGGCCATCTGTGTGTCAACCCGCCCAGGAGGTTATTAGCACAACAGACTCTCCCGGTGCTTTCGCGGAGCGCGGACGCGCACGCCCGCCATCCGGGTCACCTGGCGGACCCAAATAACAGACATAGCCCTAGGGGAACTTTGCTCGGACCTTGGCCTCCCAGGCGTTTGCCTGGACTCAGGGCCCGGGCGACAAGGCTAACCTAGTGTGCGCCAGCCCGGTTGGGGAAATCGGCTGCCCAGCGGAGTGAGCGGAGCACAGGGGAGGTCACAGCAACATTCACCTTCGGAGCTCCCTGGGGGTGCACACGGGTTCCACCTGGTCCACAGACACAATCTGGGGCAAGGCCTCAGGCAGAAGCCCCCAGCTCAACTCTCTCCGCTTCAGATCAGCCTGGGTGGCCGCCACATCTCCAGGTCCCTCAAGAGGCTAGTGGGGGCTTCCGGGCGGCCAGCTGGGAGAAGTCGGTGTGCTCCAATAAATCCTGCGGGCCCCAGCGGGAGCCTTCAGGTGCCTGCTTCGGGATCTGAACAGCCTGGACAACAGCACCCTGTCTACAGGCAGTGCAGAGTGTAAGTTGTGCACCAGAGGCCAACGGGGAAGGGGCAGCTTGCACTGGTGAGTCCAGCACTGACAAGACCAAGTAACACCAGTGAGAGCTAGATGGCAAAAGGCAAACGCAGGAACGTCACTAACAGAAATCAAGGCAATATGGCAACATCTGAACCAAATTCTCCTCTACCAGCAAGTCCTGGATACCCCATCACACCAGTAAAACAAGATTTGGATTTAAAATCACTGGTCATGATGCTGGTACAGGAACACATGAAGGACATTCAGGAGAAAATGGAACAAAAGTTAGAAGCCCTTGCAAGGGAAACACAAAAATCATTGAAAGAAATCCAGGAGAATACAAAAGCCAACAAGGAGGAAATGCAAAAAACACTTAAAGAAATACAGGAGAACTTTGGTCAACAGGCTGAGGTCATGAAAGACGAAACACAAAAATCTCTTAAAGAAATACAGGAGAACTTTGGTCAACAGGCTGAGGTCATGAAAGAAAAAACACAAAAATCTCTTAAAGAATTACAGGAAAGCACAAACAAGCAAGTGAAGGAGCTAAGCAAAACCATCCAGGATCTAAAAACAGAAGTAGAAACAACTAAGAAAACTCAAAAGGAGACAACTTTGGAGATAGAAAGCCTTGGGAAGAAATCAGGGGACAGAGATGCAAATATCAACAACAGAATACAAGAAATAGAAGAAAGAATCTCAGATGCTGAAGATTCCATAGAAACCATGGACTCAACAGTTAAAGAAAATGCAAAATGCAAAAAGCTTGTAACCCAAAATATCCAGGAAATCCAGGACACAATGAGAAGACCAAACCTAAGGATTATAGGCATAGATGAGAGTGAAGATTTACAACTTAAAGGGCCAGCAAATATCTTCAATAAAATTATGGAAGAAAACTTCCCTAACCTAAAGAGAGAGATGCCCATGAATATACAAGAAGCCTACAGAACTCCAAACAGACTGGACCAGAACAGAAATACTTCCCGTCACATAATAATCAAAACACCAAATGTTCTAAACAAAGAAAGAATATTAAAGGCAGTAAGAGAAAAAGGCCAAGTAACATATAAAGGAAGACCTATCAGAATCACAGCAGACTTTTCACCTGAGACTATGAAGGCTAGAAGGTCCTGGGCAGATCTCATGCAGACTCTAAGAGAACACAAATGCCAACCAAAACTACTATATCCAGCAAAACTCTCAATCACCATAGATGGAGAAACTAAGATATTTCACGACAAAACCAAGTTCACCCAATATCTATCCACAAACCCAGCCCTAAAAAGGATAATAGGAGGACAACACCAATACAAGGAGGGAAACTTCACCCTGAAAAAAGCAAGATAGTAACCCTTCATCAAACCCAAAAGAAGTTAAGCAATCAAATTTAAAAAATAACGTCAAAAATGATAGGAAGTAACAATCACTATTCCTTAATATCTCTTAACATCAATGGACTCAATGCCCCAATAAAAAGACACAGACTAACTGACTGGATACGTAAACAGGACCCTACATTTTGCTGCTTACAGGAAACACACCTCAGGGTCAAAGGCAAACACTACCTTAGAGTAAAAGGCTGGAAGACAATTTTACAAGCAAATGGTCTCAGGAAACAAGCTGGAGTAGCCATTTTAATATCAGATAAAATTGACTTTCAACCCAAAGTCATCAAAAGAGACTCTGAGGGACACTTCTTGCTGGTCAAAGGAAAAATACAACAAGAAGAACTCTCAATCCTGAACATCTATGCTCCAAATGCAAGGGCACCCTCTTTCATAAAAGAAACTTTATTAAAACTCAAAGCACACATTGCACCTAACACAATAATTGTGGGTGACTTCAACACTGCACTTTCCTCAATGGACCGATCAGGAAAACAGAAACTAAACAAGGACACAATGAAACTAATTGAAGCTTTGAACCAATTAGATTTAACTGATATATATAGAACATTCTATCCTAAAACAAAAGAATATACCTTTTTTTCAGCACCTCATGGTACCTTCTCCAAAATCGACCATATAATTGGTCACAAGACAGACCTCAACAAATATAAGAAGATAGAACTAATCCCATGCCTCCTATCTGATCACTATGGAATAAAAGTGGTCTTCAATAGCAACAGAAACAACAGAAAACCCACATACACGTGGAAATTGAACAATACTCTACTCAATGACACCTTGGTCAAGGAAGAAATAAAGAAAGAAATTAAAGACTTTTTAGAACACAATGAAAATGAAAACACAACATACCCAAATCTATGGGACACAATGAAAGCAGTGCTAAGAGGAAAACTCATAGCCCTGAGTGCCTCCAAAAAGAAAATGGAGAGAGCATACATTACCAACTTAATGACACACCTGAAAGCCCTAGAACAAAAAGAAGCTATTTCACCCAGGAGGAGTAGAAGGCAGGAAATCATCAAACTCAGGGCCGAAATCAATCAAGTAGAAACAAAGAGAACCATACAAAAAATCAACAAAACCAGGAGCTGGTTCTTTGAGAAAATCAACAAGATAGATAAACCCTTAGCCAGACTGACCAAAGGGCACAGAGAAAGTATCCAAATTAACAAACTTAGAAATGAAAAGGTAGACATAACAACGGAAACTGAGGAAATCCAAAAAATCATCAGATCCTACTACAAGAGCCTGTACTCAACACAACTGGAGAATCTGGAGGAAATGGACAATTTCCTTGACAGATACCAAATACCAAAATTAAATCAGGACCAACTAGACCATCTAAACAGTCCCATAAAGCCTAAAGAAATAGAAGGAGTCATAGAAAGTCTTCCAACCAAAAAAAGCACAGGACCAGATGGTTTCAGTGCAGAATTCTACCAGACCTTCAAAGAAGAGTTAACACCAATACTCTTCAAACTATTCCACAAAATAGAAACAGAAGGAACACTACCCAATTCCTTCTACAAAGCCACAATTACGCTGATACCAAAGCCACACAAAGATCCAACAAAGAAAGAGAACTTCAGACCAATTTCCCTTATGAACATCGATGCAAAAATACTCAATAAAATTCTTGCCAACCGAATCCAAGAACACATCAAAACGATCATCCACCATGATCAAGTAGGCTTTATCCCGGGAATGCAGGGTTGGTTCAATATACGGAAATCCATCAATACAATCCACTACATAAACAAACTCAAAGAACAAAACCACATGGTCATTTCATTGGATGCTGAAAAAGCATTTGACAAAATTCAGCATCCTTTCATGCTTAAAGTCTTGGAGAGAACAGGAATTCAAGGCCCATACCTAAACATAGTAAAAGCAATATACAGCAAACCGGTAGCCAGCATCAAACTAAACGGAGAGAAACTTGAAGCAATCCCACTGAAATCAGGGACCAGACAAGGCTGCCCCCTTTCTCCTTATCTTTTCAATATTGTACTTGAGGTACTACCTCGGGCAATTCGACAACATAAAGAGGTCAAAGGGATACAAATTGGAAAGGAGGAAGTCAAACTATCATTATTTGCAGACGACATGATCGTCTACCTAAGTGACCCAAAGAACTCCACTAGAGAGCTCCTACAGCTGATAAACAACTTCAGCAAAGTGGCAGGTTACAAAATCAACTCAAGCAAATCAGTGGCCTTCCTATACTCAAAGGATAAGCAGGCTGAGAAAGAAATTAGGGAAATGACCCCCTTCACAATAGCCACAAACAGTATAAAGTATCTTGGGGTGACTCTTACCAAACATGCGAAAGATCTGTATGACAAGAACTTCAAGACTCTGAAGAAGGAAATGGAAGAAGACCTCAAAAAATGGGAAAACCTCCCATGCTCATGGATCGGTAGAATCAATATAGTTAAAATGGCCATTTTGCCTAAAGCACTATACAGATTCAATGCAATACCCATCAAAATCCCAACTCAATTCTTCACAGAGTTAGAAAGAGCAATTATCAAATTCATCTGGAACAACAAAAAACCCAGGATAGCTAAAACTATTCTCAGCAACAAAAGAAAATCTGGGGGAATCAGTATCCCTGACCTCAAGCAATACTACAGAGCAATAGTGTTAAAAACTGCATGGTATTGGTACAGTGACAGGCAGGAGGATCAATGGAACAGGATTGAAGATCCAGAAATGAACCCACACACCTATGGCCACTTGATCCTCGACAAAGAGGCTGAAAACATCCAATGGAAAAAAGATAGTCTTTTCAACAAATGGTGCTGGTTCAACTGGAGGTCAGCATGCAGAAGAATGCGAATTGATCCATCCTTGTCTCCTTGTACTAAGCTCAAATCCAAATGGATCAAGGACCTCCACATAAAGCCAGACACTCTGAAGCTAATAGAAAAGAAACTGGGGAAGACCCTTGAGGACATCGGTACAGGGAGAAAGTTTCTGAACAGAACACCAATAGCGTATGCTCTAAGAGCAAGAATTGACAAATGGGACCTCATAAGGTTACAGAGTTTCTGTAAGGCAAAGAACACCATCAAGAGGACAGATCGGCAACCAACAAATTGGGAAAAGATCTTCACCAATCCTACATCAGATAGAGGGCTAATATCCAATATATATAAAGAACTCAAGAAGTTAGACTCCAGAAAACCGAACAACCCTATTAAAAAATGGGGTACAGAGTTAAACAAAGAATTCTCACCTGAAGAACTTCGGATGGCGGAGAAGCATCTTAAAAAATGCTCAACTTCATTAGTCATTAGGGAAATGCAAATCAAAACAACCCTAAGATTTCATCTTACACCAGTCAGAATGGCTAAGATTAAAAATTCAGGAGACAGCAGGTGTTGGAGAGGGTGCGGAGAAAGAGGAACACTCCTCCACTGCTGGTGGGGTTGCAAATTGGTACAACCACTCTGGAAAGCAGTCTGGCGGTTCCTCCGAAAACTGGGCACCTCACTTCCAGAAGATCCTGCTATACCACTCCTGGGCATATACCCAGAGGATTCCCCACCATGTAATAAGGATACATGCTCTACTATGTTCATAGCAGCCCTATTTATAATTGCCAGATGCTGGAAAGAACCCAGGTATCCCTCAACAGAAGAGTGGATACAAAAAATGTGGTATATCTACACAATGGAGTACTATTCAGCCATTAGAAACAATGAATTCATGAAATTCTTAGGCAAATGGATGGAGCTAGAGAACATCATACTAAGTGAGGTAACCCAGACTCAAAAGGTGAATCATGGTATGCACTCACTAATAAGTGGTTATTAACCTAGAAAACTGGAATACCCAAAACATAACCCACACATCAAATGAGATACAAGAAGAAAGCAGGAGTGGTCCCTGGTTCTGGAAAGACTCAGTGAAACAGTATTTGGCAAAACCAGAACGGGGATCTGGGAAGGGGTGGGAGGGAGGACAGGGGAAGAGAAGGGGCTTACGGGACTTTCGGGGAGTGGGGGGGGGGCTAGAAAAGGGGAAATCATTTGAAATGTAAATAAATTATATCGAATAAAAAAAAAAAGATATTAGTTCACCATATCCACTGTAGAATTTAGTTTGAGTTCAATGCTAGATTGTGGGATTCTCTTCATTTTCTTTCTCTCATTTCCACTGCATTTGAGATGATACATAATTAAATCATATGGATATTTTTGAATACTTCAAAGCTGCTTTAGACTTTTGTTCATCCTAAATAAATGTTCTGTTTTTGAAAGTTAGACAGTGTTAGTTTTGATGTTCATT
This sequence comes from Apodemus sylvaticus, assembly GCF_947179515.1. Classification (NCBI taxonomy): domain Eukaryota; kingdom Metazoa; phylum Chordata; class Mammalia; order Rodentia; family Muridae; genus Apodemus; species Apodemus sylvaticus. The sequence continues at coordinate 38,417,810 of NC_067473.1, read as the reverse complement.
TTTATGTGCATAAAAATTGTTATCTCTTTCTATACTTTAGGGAAAAGCTTGAAGCTGAGGGCTGCTTGACCATTAATGTACTTATGACCCTCATGGAAACACCAGAGAACACATCCTTCTTGCAGTAGACTTGGTGAATCAGTTGAATCAGTAGCATAGTCTACAGTTACACTATCACAGTGTGAGAATGGGCTGAGTGCGGTGTTATCCCTTTAACATTGGGAAGATGTCCACAGAGATGATGAGCTACTTTCTTCAGCTACTATTCTCCATATATGTTACTCTATTTATGGCTGATGGAAATTTTAAAGTAGTAGGATATTTTATAGTAATCAAACCAACAAAGAATGTTATTGTACATTTAGGATTTATTTATTGACAAATAATATTTCCATATCAAAAAGTTATAAGGTTATGATTTTTATAAAATTCATATATATAGAAAATAATAATGGCAATTTAGGAATTACATATTTTATCTAAACTTTCTTTATAGAAAATAACATTGTTTCAGCTGACCATTTTTTGAATTAAAAATAATGTTGTCATCTGTTAATAAAAAATACTGATTTCTGGAAATATCTTGACCTCGCTTATTTTTTTAAATTGAAGGGCATTATGTGTGACAATATTCTGGTTGGATTTGGTTTTAAAATTAATTTATATTCCTTTCTATCGAATTAAAGTTAAGTCACAAAAGAAGACACTCAGGTTTCTAACATTTTGCTAATAGTGACTATGGTTAAAGCACTTGCAGTCACATTTGTACTAGTAATAGTGTTGACTTGATGTCTGAGTATGGAGCACATTTGAACAATAGGCAGTGTAATGCAGAGCAAATGCTTTAAGCATGCATACATAGTTATTAGAATTTGTTGACTATTCGTAATATTATGTAAAAATATTCACCTCATACTTTTTCCTTTAGACTTAAATATTTAGCACTAATGATGATTAAAATATTTAGAGATAAAACATTTCAACACAAAATGAGAATCTATGGTTGAAAAACAAAAATATCAAAAATTAAAACGCCCCCTCAGTTACAAATCTGTTTGCAGTTTAAAGCTGTTTTCCCTGGAGTTTAGAGGCCTGGTTGGGTAGGGGTGAAGACATCCTCTTGGAGACAGTTGGGGCGAGGAGGATGTATGGGATGTGTAACAGTTGGAAGGTGAACCAGGAGGAGAATAAAATCTGAAGTATAAAAAAAAAAAAGAAAATAAATAAATAAATAAATAATAAAAAGAGGAGATCAGGAGACCATAGTTCACTTCTCTATGAAATAATCAGTATCTCCTTCACCCTTTATCACCCTCAAAAAAGTAACATCCCATAAGTTCTCAATTTTATGCTTTTATGTCTATTTAAAACATAAAACTGGGCTGGAAAGATGATTTAGCAGATAAAAGCTTTTACTGTCATGCTTGGTGATTGAGCCCCACCTGGAGTCCACATGGTGAAAGCAGAAAGCTAACTCCCACAAGCTGACCTTTGACCTACATACATTCATCCTGCCACCCCCACACTGGTGAGCTTACATATATACAATACAATTTTTTAAAAACAGAAAATTTAAAAGAAAACTATACCATTATTTTACATTTTTAATTTTGCTTATTAGAATTGTGTGTATGATGAATATGCATGAGAGGGCCAGGTTCATATAAACTACACCAAGCTGGCTCTACAAGTGCTTTCCATCTGAGCCATCTCCCTGACCCTTATACTAGCTCTACATTTCTATTTCCTTGTTTTGCATAATTCTTCAAATGCTTCTTCAAGTAAGTGACCGAATATTTACAGGGCTGAATGATGACCCAAGCCTCTTGATCCTGAGTGTCCACTTTGCTCTAAATTTAGACTTGCCTTGCTTTTAGACATTCTGTTGCAGTCTTGTCTTTGTTCATAGGATGAATTTAGAAGTCTACATAAAGAGCTTACAGGGAGTCTACACATGTAGCATGTCTGCCACATGCTGGGCAGAAAGAATCCACTGTAATTATTCCTGTTTTGTAAGGGCTGAAACTTAGATGCAGAAAAGTTAAGCCATTTGTGAGAAGCCACATATAAGCAAGAATTCTCTGAGATGGAGTTAGAAACCTTTAATCAAGAAGAGGTTAAAATGTCAGGATTCCAAATCTGAAATAGATGGTCTGAAATGGAAGATTCTCAGGAGAGAATAATTAAAGGAGTTGACGCCTCATTGTCTTTAACGATATTCCTCACTGTTCCATCAAACCATTGAATAGATAAGAGGTGAGCAATAAGTTTCAAGCTGATCTTTTATGTGGCAAGATAATTTAGATACAAAGCTCCAGGGGTAATGTGTAAAGAAAATTCACCTGTCTGGCAGCCATGTTTCAGGTCTTAGCATCAGGTGAACAAAAGAACCCACATGATGATTATAATCCGGTATCCTTTTGCAAAATTTGCTGTGTGGAACCACAGACCTTGAATGCCATATAATGTGTGGGTTTGGGTCTTAGAGACAGACTGATATGTTGTTTGGGAATTTTAGAGAAGATAAACAAACTGCATTCATATTCACTTATGTTCAGAATATTTAACCTGTAATGTCATACGATGGTTAATGCACGTTTAAAGGGTAGAAGAAAATGGGACAAATATCCCCAGCAAAATTGTAGACAATTACTGCCACATCTGGGAAGTTCTGGATGGGAGCACTTACACAGCTTCTTTTCTTCATTGATTCAGTTCTATATTTCTATCAACTTCCCAGTGAAAGAAAGTATGCTGTTCCTAAATTTAAAATCTTTGCAACTCAATAGAAGCAGTATCTATTTACCACATCTTCTTCTCTAATGGTTCTAATTTCAATATACCAGATTTAAGGGAATGGTTCTCTGATGTCTTCACACCTCCTATAAAAATATACCAGAAAATTATGTAAAATTTGTCTGTCCACTCATGTGTAGATTCTAACTTTGTCTTCCCCTTTAATTTTTTTGAAATGTTGATGCAAAACAAAGCACCCATATCCAATAGGAATCATATTATGAGATATGAACCTCATTTATTAGAAATCTTGCATGGCTGTTAATAGAGTCTTGCTATTGCTCTTGGCTAAGCTCCAGACCTCAGTAGCAAGAGCCTTTGCTGAACACAACATATGTTCGAGTCACAGAATGTGAAGAACTCAAGCCAATAACTGTCATCGAAGCTTTATTATTCCTACCTTACATAGTCTTGGAGGAAGTTTACAAACTTCTAGATTAAAATAAAATCAGCCATCTTAGTCAGCAATGGAATATATAAGCTACAGTAACAGCCAGTCTGGTAAAATATGTTTCCTAGTGTAGTAGTGGCAAGAATGTCCGGGGAGCACCCAACCAAATTCTGATTGAATTTAAGGCCTCTCACACTCAATGAAATATATACCTGACCTATGGCTGGGTGGATCACAGGTCCTAGGAGAGAAACTATTACTATTAGTCTGCTAAACTGGCATATAGTCAAACCAATTCCTAATTATTTATCATGGTACCCATAAGGCATCTTTCAACACCAATTACAGAAGCTTCTGATTATAGTAGATGATGGCTAATGCTGAGATTTAACTGGCCAAGGTACAAGAAATAGGAGACTACAGAATATCCAGATCTAATGAACTAAAACAGATCTTCCTACACACATAGCCTCCAAAGTTTCAAGAATAATTGTAGAGGAGGAGACAGAAAAAATGGAGGAGTCAGTGGTGGTAGATCACTTCAAGAAAACATATGTGGACACAGCAGAGTAGGTGAACATGAATTCACAGTGATTGTGACATTGTACAATCCTATAGAACCTATGCATGACTAAAGCAGACCTAACCTCAATATAGAGAAAGAATTTGGGCATAAAGTTTCATCACAATCCAAGGAGTTGTCTTAAATATTTCCTGCTGGGAGTGAGAAGGTCCATTTTTCTTTAGCAGTGTAACCTCTGATAATTCAGCCAAGTTCCCATGAAAAACCACATATCCAAGAACATTGAAGCCAGGAAAATTGTCATAGATGAGAAAAGAAGAAAAAAATACAAAATTGAGTGAGAAGGAAAGTGAGGTGAGTCTTAGAAGAGTTTATGGAGGGAGGGTAATGTTATTAAAATATATTATTATAAAATTATATATAATTATATATAAATATTATATATAAATAATTATATACAAACTTTTAAATCTTATTTTTGTTTACTTTTAAATTTTATCTTATTTTTAAAATATCTACAAATATATTTCTCTTTTTGAAATTTTTTGATTCTTTGAAAATTTCATGTGTATAAATAGCTTTTTCATATTCAGTCAAAATCCCCTCATATCCCAGACTCTCAATATGTTCTCCTTCCTATCTTCACCATTTCCTCCTCCTTTTCTTTGTTCATTATCTATTGAGTCCAGTAATGTTACATTTATGTGCGTGAATATGGAACTACTGGAGGATCACCTGATGTTTTCCTTGACTAGGAACATTATAATATCTTTGCAGATGATATAGAATATAATTAATGGCTATGTAGCAATTAATAGATCTAAAACAGGATACTCTTAAAAGATGGACTATACTATTCTCAGGAAAAAAAGTCATGAGATACCGCCCATTGGTTACTTGTTTAGCGATGTCTCAAATTCCCTTAAACTAAAATGTGCTAATTATATTGCTCTTTGTTCCTCTCCATATCTAGATGGTAATATCCTTTTGCTGAAGACACAATATAAATTTCAGAACATAGAAAAATTAAGCTGTATCAGACATGGAAACATCCTCTTGGTTGATTACCTTTCACATTGGTAGAAGTTGTATGCAGCTCTCTGAAAGAGAAAACGTAACAATTTGAATTACCCAACAATGAACCCTGCGTTACAAATACTAACTTGCCAAACAAAATATCTCTACTGATGCAATTGTGGCATAATTGTTATGAAGGTAACCAACCACTCCCTGAATGTAATGAAAGAAGAAAATGATAGGTATTGTGATCTGGTCAAAAGTTCATGGAAGAAGAGTTCATTAGTTTCATAGTAGAAACTCTAATTGTTTTTATTTCTAAATTTATTTCAAAATACCAAAGTTTATATCCATAGATTAGTGCTTCTGTCCACCTTGGACAAAGAATATTTTTGCAATGGGCAGTCAATGAGGAAACCCACAAGTGGTCAAATGATAACAAGTGAGTGTTGAGTGCTCAGCCTCAAATAGTGCAATCATATCAACCCTCCCTATCAGGCTTCTGGCAGTATCATAGCAGAGGGATCAGAAACCACATAAGAAGAAAATAGGACAAATGCTATGAAATGCTATCTTCTGGACATGATAGGGACATTTTAACATTCATGTACTCAGACGCTATGGTTATCTACACAGGGCATGTACAAGATATAGCCAGTCCACATTCTAACATAGATGAGAAGAAAAGTCTCTACTAGGAAGTAGAAGATATTTCACAATTGAAATCATTTGGGGCAGAGAGAGTAATCTTGTGTTCAGAGTGTGACTGGTGCCTGATTTCCATGTTCCTGTGGATGGTCCCACATCCATGCATATAAAAATAGTGCTAATTGGACTCAATGGCTTATAAAGAAGAAGAGGAAATAATGAAAATAGGATGGAGTAAGTATTGGAAGAGTTCAGAGTGTAAGTGGTATTTCAGTTGCATATGATTAAGAGATTTCATAAATATATATGAAAAATTTAAATAATAAATAAAAATTCAAAATGAGAAAGTACAACTCCACATGAAACCCTACTACTTTGTAAGCTACTCTGAAAATAAAAATTAACATGAAAAATAAACATAAAGGTAAAATAAACCCTGTTTATTTGTTATTTTAAGCGTTTCTTTGAAAATATAAGGTAATATTTTTAGTAGAAAAATCTTATGGGAATGAGCAGTGTGCTAGTGGCATCAACAGTGCTGTAGGCTTCTTTTATCAGCCGGGGAATCATTGGGCATTCCTCTTGACTAGGTATGTGTAATGATCACTCTGTAGTTGCTGAGATGAGAGGTTCAGTTCCACATTCAGGCCACTTGCTTGGCTCTCAAACTTCCACTTCATTGGTCATGCCAGCCTTAAGTGTAGCTATGATAAAAATGTCTAACAAATAAATCTATTTGCTACAAGACTTCTTTGGGAATGGAATAGGAAAATATTTGAATGTATCTAAATTATTCTGCAAGTAACAAAGGTGAGAAACTACTGGATTATGAGACAGTTTACCAGTGGCTATCTCTGATACAGAAGAAGAAGAAGAAGAAGAAGAAGAAGAAGAAGAAGAAGAAGAAGAAGAAGAAGAAGAAGAAGAAGAAGAAGAAGAAGAAGAAGAAGGAGGAGGAGGAGGAGGAGGAGGAGGAGGAGGAGGAGGAGGAGGAGGAGGAGGAGGAGGAGGAGGAGGAGGAGGAGAAGGAGAAGGAGAAGGAGAAGGAGAAGGAGAAGAAGAAGAAGAAGAAGAAGAAGAAGAAGAAGAAGAAGAAGAAGAAGAAGAAGAAGAAGAAGAAGAAGAAAGAAGAAAAAGAAGAGAAGACAAAGAAGAAGAGAAGACAAAGAAGAAGACAAAGAGGAAGAAGAGAAGACAAAGAAGAAGAATACAAAGAAGAGAAGACAAAGAAGAAGAAGAAGATGATGATGATGATGATGATGAAGAAGAAGAAGAAGAGGAAGAAGAAGATGAAGAAGAAGAAAGGAGGAGGAGGAAGAAGAAAGAAGAAGAGGAAGAAAAAGAGGAAGAGGAAAGCAGAAGTAAATAAAAGAGACGAAAAAAGACAAATAAAAGAAAACCAACAGAACAAAACAAACAAACTTTCCTCAATTGGCTTAGTCTGAAACCTTTTTTTTCAGTGAAATAAGGAGGATCTGAATGTGTCCTAGCCTTTTGGTTTGAAAGTGTTCTACTACATGACTTAAATTGTGGATCAAGACTCCAATAAAAGATACTGCAATTGAATGTAGGAGTTGGGAAATAATTGGCAACAGCAAAAGTCTTAAGTTCTATGATCAAGAAGTAATTCTTAGTCAAACATAGGGGAGTTTCTGGCAGAGCCCTTCCTTGTAGCATACCATAGTGCCTCAGCACTCACACAGGATATTGATAAATCTTACCTGAAACACTACACTCAGAATCAAGGTAATTGCATGCTGTGTACTTCACTCATTTGTGATATATACTTAGACTGCTGCTCTAGGAGGGGTGCGATGGTTCTATTGTGCAAAATAAGGACATTTACTATCTTCTTGCTGCATGACTCAGGAAGTAACCACAGATAATGACAAATTAGTTTATTGTTGGTATGACTACACAATATTTTTTATTTTATTTTAGAATTTAATGTTTGAGTTGATTGCTAAAGTTTCATTAAAATGTTACGTGAACCTTGGATTGAAATGAGGATACAATTTCCAATAACTTATAAACCCTATACACATTGTGTTCCAACTGAACACATACTAATGCTAATGGTCATGAGGTCCACTTGTTCACCTAAGGTATGATGGTGATGGCCAGCATCCTGAAGTGTCATTTTGTCAGCTACATGTAAGCACTTACAAACAAGTAAATTGGTACAACCATTTTATTGCTGTGTAAATTTGCTCTCATATAAGTACCAAGTTATTGCTAAATTGTATGTATGTACCAAAGTTGCTTTGTAATAATGGTTTACTTGTGGCTTATCATCTGTTAATATATTTACCTACCAATGGTCATTGAAAAAACATTTAGGCAGAAAGGCTGTAGTCTAGAAGACTGTATCTGCTGGAAACAGAGCATGCTTGGAGCTGTGGAAATACAATATTCATACCCAACCATTTGAGTGACAACCATCACTTCATCATGTCTGAAAGTAATAGAAATTAATTTAAATCTCTTTTCAATAATTTTTTCTTTATTCATTTTACATCCCAATCACAGTCCTGTCCCTTCTCTCCTCCAAGTCCTGCCCTTAAAAATTCTTCCCCCCATTAACTTCTCTCCTTCTCCTCAGAGAAGGGAAAGCCCCCTTTGGTACTATCATACCTATCTAGTCCCAGCGGGACTAGGAGCATCCTCTCCCACTGAGGTCCAATCAGACAGTCAAAATAGGGAAAGAGAATCCAATGGACAGGCAACAGATTCAGAGACAGGCCTTGCTCCAGTTGTCAGGGGATCCACATGAATACCAAGCTTCACATCTGCTACAAATGTGTAGGCTCCATATGTCTAGCTCCTGCATGCTCTTGATTTTTGGTCAGAGGTTCAGTCTCTGTGGTCCTAGTTTAGTTGACTCTGTATGTCTTCTTATTGTGTTCTTGACCCCTCCATATCACTCAATTACACACCCACTCTTCTACAAGCTGTGCTCTGTCTGATATTTGGTATCTCTATCTGTTTACATATGTTTATGGGTGAAGCCTCTCAGGAGACACATACGCTAGGTTTCTGTCTGCAAGCATAGAAGAGTATATTTGAATATACTCTTTGAAAATAACATTAACACCTCGTAGTACTGGCTGTCTGGACTGATGATTTTTCTGATACTATTACTATTGCCTGATTCATTGTTATATAGATTGCAGGATAAGATCACAACAATGTTTGCTTATGGTGGTCTGGTGTAGGCCAATCTGATGCATATTTGATACATGCAAATGACATAAATTGCATGAATAAAGCAATCAAGTAAAATTAAAAACAAAACAGAACATTCCCAGAAGAAGGACAACCAAGCAGGAATTATAGACATTGCATTAGTTTTCCTGTGATAGACTGTAGTCTCCACAAGCCAGGGAGATTTCACAGTCACCTCTTTAATATGTGACACATCACATAAGAGTGTCGGAATGTATTCTAAAGCAGAGGCTTGGGAAATGAACAATACTCCCTGTGCCAAAATGTCTGCATGCATATTGAAAAACTAGGCACAATTTCAAGTACAGCTTCAGTAACTGTGCAATAAAGTTTGTGGGGCACAGTCAGAATTACAAAATTAAACAGGACCTTGGAGATCAACTATTTTATTAAATGAGATTTTGTTATAATGAAAGAACATATGTAGAAATCACACACTCATTCTGAAAAAGCTGTGTTAAGAAAGTTTATGTTTAACCTTTCTGAGGGAATTATCAAATAAAATAAATTTATATCCCAGAAATGTCAAAAGGAGCAGTGGAAAGTTGTCTCCTGCAGCTCCTTTCTCTTAAGATGACTGGGCACTACTTGTGTTTGTAGCGTTGTTTTGATGAGAGGTGGGAATCTAGCTGACTTCTTCAGGGTGATATGGTAGCTTTTTGTTGGTAGGAACTGAAATCAGAATTGTTAACTGAAATTAAGTAGAATTGGAAGACCTTATTAGAATTAGGTAGGTTAACTGAAATTAGAATTGGTAGACTTTATTAGAATACATCTTATAGATGGTAAAATGATTCTTGAAAATGATGGACCTTTATTTGTTCAAGTATAAATAGAGCACTAAAAATTACCATCCTTTAAAACAAAGCTGTCCACAGAAATTGCAGAGGTAGGGGAAATGCTATGAAAGCAATAAAATATAATGGATATTTGAATATGCGATGTTTTACACAAATTTAAGGCATTAATTGGCTTCATCATTAACTTTGGTATACACTCCTACTATTTCAGCATTTGTGGTGTGTTAGTGTGATGGTTTCTATATGCTCAGCCCAGGGAGTGACACTATTAGAAGGTCTGGCCCTCTTGGAGTATGTGTGTTACTGTAGGTGTGTTCTTTATGATCCTCATTCTAGCTTCCTGGAAGCCAGTATTCTGCTAACAGTCTTCAGATGAAGATGTAGAACTCTCAGTTCCTCCTGCACCATGCCTGCCTGGATGTTGTCATGCTTCCCACCTTGGTGATAATGGACTGAACCTCTGAACTAAGTCAGCCCCAATTAAATGTCGTCTTTATTAGAGTTGTCTTGGTCATTGTGCCTGTTCACAGCAGTAAAACTCTAGGACAGTTAGCTACTTTGCTTAGATTTTTAGTGTTTTTATTCATAGAAGTACTGTCATCATCTATGTTTCTTACCTACTTAAAGAAAATGACAATCCTTCCAAAAACTCAGTTGCTCAAGGTCCCAAGGGTGGTGTCCTATGTAAGAACAACAGTTTGAAAAGAATTGCCTTGACTTGAATGGTCTTTTAATAATAAGCTTCCCTTCACAGTAAATTTTTATTTAAAGGAATTTTTGTATAAGAATGTGTAAGGATCAACTGATGTGTGTTAGCTATGAGGTTACTGCTGTCCTTTTACTAACTGGATGGGAGGGCAACAGAGTACTTTGACTCTCTTTGCTATGTGCACATTTATTATTTGTTTGTTTATTTATTTTAAAGGAGTAGCTAGCTAAAGATACTTACTGTTCTACAGATACACTTTACTGTTTTAAGATTGTTCTTCCATTGCTGAGAATAGTTTTCACTCCTGGACTTTTTGTTGTTCCAACTGAATTTTCAAATAGCTTTTTCTAACTCTATGAAGAATTGATTTGTAATCTTGATGGAAATTGCATTGAATCTGTAGATTGCTTTCTGTAAGATGGTCATTTTTTTCTAAATTAATCCTGCCAATCCATGAACATGGGAGACCTTTCCATCTTCTGAGGTCTCCTTCGATTTCTTTCTTCAGAGACTTGAAGTTCTTGTCATACAGATCTTTTGTTTGTTTGGTTAGAGTCACAGCAAGGTATGTAATATAATTTGTGACTATCTTCTGGCAGAATCACCATCCTGATATCAAGGTATATTACAGATTAATAGTGATAAAAAACTGTATGGAATTGGCACAGAGAAGGCCAGGAAGATCAATAGAATAGAATTGAAGAGACAGAAATGCACCCACACACTTGTGGTCACTTGATCTTTGACAAAGGAGCTAAAAGCATTCACTGGAAAAAAAAAGACAGAATGTTTAACAAATGGTGCTAGTTCAACTAGCAGCATGTAGAAAAATGCAAATCAACCAATTTTTATTTCCCTGTACAAAGGAGGGATCAAATCCAAGGGGATCAAGGACCTCCACATAAAACAGGATACATTGAAACTTAAAGAGGAGAAAGTGGGGAAAAGCCTCTAACACATAGGAATAGGAGAAATTTTCCAGAATACAATACCAATGGCCTTTGCTCAAAGATCAAGAATCAACAAATATGATCTCATAAAATTTTAAAGCTCCTTCTGTAAGTCAAAGGACACTGTCAATAGGACAAATTGGCAACCAACAGATTAGGAAAAGATCTTTACCAGTCTTACATCAGAAAGAGGGCTAATATTCAATATACGCAAAGAATCAAGAAGTTAGACTCCAGAGAATCAAATAACCCTATAAAAAGGGGGTACAGAGCTAAACAAAGAATTTTTAGCTGAGAAACATTGAATGGCTGAGAAGCACCTAAAGAAACGTTCAACATCATTAATTATCAGCAAAATGTAAATCAAGACAAGCCTGAGATTCTAACTCACACCAGTCAGAATGGCTAAAATAAAAAAATTAGGTAATAGAAGATGTAGGTGAGGATGTGGACAAAGAGGATACTCCTCCATTGTTGGTGGGATTGCAAGCTGGTACAACCACTCTGGAAATCATTTAGGGGGCTTCTCAGAAAATTGGACATAGTACTACCTGAGGACCTAGGTATACCACTCCTGGGCATATACCCAGAAGATGCTCCAACATATAACAAGGACAAATGCTCCACAACATTCATAGCAATCTTATTTATAACCAGTAGCTAGAAAGAACTTATATGTCCCTCAACAGAAAGATGGATGCAGAAAATGTGGTACATTTACAGAAAGGAGTACTACTCAGCTATTAAAAACAATGAATTCATGAAATTCTTAGGCAAATGGATGGAACTAGAAAATATCATCCTGAGTGAGGTAACCCAATCACAAAAGAACACACATGGTATGCACTCACTGATAAGTGGATATTAGCCTAAAGGCTCTGAATACCCAAGACACAATTCACAGACCACATAAAACTCAAGGAGAAAGAAGTCCGAAATGTGGGTGCTTCAGTTCTTCTGAAAAGGGGAACAAAATACTCATAGGAATAAATATGGAGATAAAATATAGAGAAAAGAATGAAGGAAATGCCATCCAGAGACTGTACCACTTGGGGATTCATCCCATATACAGTCACCAAACCTCAACTCTATTTTGGAAGCCAAGAAATGCTTGCTGAAAGGAGCCTGATATGACTGTCCCCTGAAAGGTCCTGCCAGAGGTTTATAAATACAGAGGTGAATTCTAGCAGCCAACCATTGGACTGAACAATGAGTCCACAATGGAGGAGTTAGAGGACTGAAGGAGCTGAAGGATTGTAACCTCATAGGAAGAACACAATATCAACCAACAACACCCCCCCCCCACCTAGAGTCCCAAGGACAAAGCCATCAACCAAGGAGTATACATGGCTCCAGCTGAATATGTAGCAGAGGATTGCCTTGTCAGGTAGCAATGGGAGGAGAGATCCTTGGTCCTATAAAGGCATGGCAGATACTCCAGAGCAGGGCAATTGAGGGCAGGGAGGTGGGAGTGGAGTGGGTGCAGGAACACCCTCATAGAAGCAGAGTCAGGGAGGATGGGATAAGGGATTTCCTTGGGGGGGGCAGGAATGGGGATAATATTTGAAATGTAAATAAAGAAAATATCCAATAAAACTAAAACAAACAAAAAGATTGCTCTTCCATGTAAATAATGATTTTCTTCTTGGCCTTAGAATGTATCTTTCTACTCATTGATTTACCCTGGAGCCATTGCTTCTTCTACTCAATCTCCTGGATTAGCCTGGCACATTATCTGAAGTTTGTTTCTACCCAGTGAGAGTATTCAGAAATAACTTGACTAAGAAATATAATACTCTGTTCAGGAACACTAATGGAGATCAAGCTTAGTTTTACTGTCAACCCATAGGAAAACATCAGTCTGTTCCAGGGAGGGACACATGAGGGTGTGTGGATCGGTGGGTAAGATCTGCAGGGAGTTAAGGGAAAGAAACATGCTCAAAATGCTTTTAATGAAAAACCACTGATATAACTTCACAAGGTTAATTTACACAAATGCCAAGTGGATGAGAACTGGAAATTTTATTCAAATATATGATTAACTTTTCTGTTGTGATACAATAACTATGGGGGATTTATTAACCTGTTAATACAGCTGAAAATATTTCTTTAGAATTATTTATCAGGAAAGAACTTTGTTTTGTTTTGAAGTAAGGTCTTACTGTATAGTTTCAGTTGTCTTGAAATTTACTATGCAGTCTAGTATGGCTTTTGAGTGTTCCACCTTGAAGTTCTCTGTCTTTCCATGTTCCATATTCTAATTTTCCAACATCAACACCAATTGTTATTGTCTGTTGTTGTAGGCATTACCATGGGTGAGAAATGAGATATTTTTATCTTTTTTTATTCACATCTACTTAATTATTAAAAGATCAAATATGCATTTGTGTTGATAAGTAATATACAGATTTTCCTCTCAGAAATTGGGTTAAATTTGAATTTTCCATTGGGCTATATCGCTTTTGATTGAGAACTCCTAAGGTCTCTTTATAGAATGTAAGTCAGATATGTAATGCAGTTATAATCTTGTTCTGTAAATTATCTTTGACTTTCCTTTACAGTATTTTGTATATCATGAGAGCTTTCAATTTTGATCACATACTATTTTTTTGCTTTGTTCATTTGTGGTTTGAATCTATAACTACAAAAGCCATTTATATTTGAAGGACATGGAAATACATGCCTATTTCTGTCTGAAAGTTTATAGTCTTGCATTTCCATTGAACATCTTTAATGCCAATTTGAATTTACTTTTAAATATGACAGAAAGTAATAAAAATGAAAACATCTGTCTGTAGATACCTGCCTTAAGATAAACACGATATTTTAAAAAGAAAAAGTAGTACCTTTTTTATCTTTTGCCAGAATGAGAACATGCCAATCAGACAATATTAGTAAATGCTGTGCAAAAACTAACAAGTAAACTGTCAATATTCACAGAAGACAGTGTAATATCACACATAGATTTCAGGATTTCCCCCCTCCCAGAAACCCCCTATCCCATCCTGCTCCCCTTGATTCTGTGAGCATGTTTTCCCATCTGCTGACCCACCTACTCCTGCCTTCCCACCCTGGCATTCCACTACACTGGGGCATCTAGCCTTCACAGGACCAATCAGTGAGATGCCTCTCCTCCCATTGATTCCCCAAAAGGCCATCCTCTGCTACATATGCTGCTGAAACCATGGGTCCCTTGATGCATGTTCTTTGGTTGGAGGTTTAGTCCCTAGGAGCTCTGGGGGTCTGGCTGGTTGATATTGTTCTACCTAAGGGGTTGCAAACCTCTTCAGGTTCTTCTGTCCTTTCTATAACTCTTTCATTGGGGACTGCTTACTCAGTCCAATGGTTGGCTGCCAGCATCTACCTCGGTATTTATCAGGCTCTGGAAGAGCCTTTCAGGGACAGCCATATCAGGCTCCTGACAGTAAGCACTTCTTGGCATCCACAATAGTGTCCAGGTTTGGTGTCTGTATATGGGATGGAGCCCCAGGTGGGGCAGTCTCTCGATGGCTTTTCCTTCAGTTCTGCCCTACACTTTGTCTCCATATTTTCTCCCATGAGTATTTTGTTTCCCCTTCTATGAAGGACTGAAGCATACACACTTTGTTCTTTCTTCTTGAGCTTCATGTGGTCTATGAATTATATCTTGAGTATTTGGAGCTTTGGGGTTAATATCCACTTATCAGTGAGTGCATACCATGTGTGTTCTTTTGTGATTGGGTTACTTCACTTAGGATGATATTTTCTAGTTCCATCCATTTGCCTAAGATTTTCATGAATTCATTGTCTCTAATAGCTGAGTAGTACTCCATTGTATAAATGTACCACATTTTTTGCATCCATTCCTCTGTTGAGGGACATACAAGTTCTTTCTAGCTACTGGTTATTTTTTTCCTTTTTTTAAAATTCGATATATCCTTTATTTACATTTCAAATGATTTCCCCTTTTCTGGCTCCCCACTCCCAGAAAGTCCCATAAACCCTCTTCCCTCCCCCTGTTCCCTCATCTACCCCTTCCTACTTCCCTGTTCTGGTATTCCTCTATATGGCTGCACTGGGTCTTTCTAGAACCAGGGGCTACTCCTCTGTTCTTCTTGGAAACCATTTAATATGTGGATTATGTCTTGGGTATTCCAAGTTTCCAGGCTAATATCCACTTATCAGTGAGTGCATACCAAAATTGATTTTTTTGAAACTGGGTTACCTCACTTAGTATGATGTTCTCTAGCTCCATCCATTTGGCTAAGAATTTCATGAATTCATTGTTTCTAATGGCTGAATATTACTCCATTGTGTAAATATACCACATTTTTTGTATCCATTCTTCCATTGAGGAACACCTGGGTTCTTTCCAGCTTCTGGCTACTACAAATAGCGCTGCTATGAACATAGTGGAGCATGTATCCTTATTGCATGCTGGGAACAAAAAGCATTCAGTGGGAAAAAATAGTCAGCATTTTTCAGCAAATGATGCTGGTTCAACTGGCAGTCAGCATTTAGAAGAATTCAAATCAAGTTATTGTTATCTCCTGGTACAAAGCGCAAATCCAAGTGGATCAAGGACTGCCACATAAAACCAGATACATTCAAACTAATAGAAGAGAAGTGGGAAGAGCCTTGAGCACACGAGCACAAGGGAAATTTTCCTGAACAGAACACCAATGACTTATGCTCTAAGAACAAGAATCAACAAATAGGACCTCGTAATATTGCAGAGGTTCTGGAAGACAATATACTAAATCCCGAGCCATTAATCTCACAATACATTGAGTATCCTTTTTTGAAAACTACAAATTGCTATTAGAAATTATCAACTATAATCTAGAATATTGAGAGCTATGTATTTGCATGTTTGGAAGTAGAGTGTGCAAACAAGCTGCTTTTATGAACAGAACATTCTCATCAAATTCTTTAGAAATTGCTAGCACTCAGAACTAAATATTATTATTAGATTTTTAATGATAGGATAATTCTACGACTTAAATAGAATTTTAAAGGGCCAAAGATAAGTTGACGGATGTGCTTGAGACATTCCTGTCAAGATGTGAAGATATCAAAATCCCCAATAATTAGAATTTTATATTTAAGAAGAACATTGAAAGATAATGTAGTGGTTTGAATAAGAATGCTCCCAATTAGCTCATATATTTGAATGCTTAGACATCAGGACATGGAACTCCTTGACAGGATTAGAAGGTGTGGCCATGTTGGAGGAAGTGTGTTGCTAGAGTGGGCTTTGAAACTTCAAAAGCTCACATTATTTATAATTCTTTCTCTTTGCTTATTGATAAGGATATAACTTTCATCTACTTTTCTATCATCACTCCTGTCTGCTGCCATGATCCTTGTCTTGATGATAAGAGACTAAGCCTTTGAAAGTATAAACAATCCTCAAATAAAATGTTTTCTTTTTGGGAGAGTTGACCTGTCCTGTATCAGGTCATAGTATCTTTTCATAGCAATAAGATTGTCACTAAGACATAAAACAACTGTCCAGATTAGAGAAATCGATCCAAACAATCTTGAGAATAAGTTTTTACTCAAGGGGTTGCGAGCAACATACTGTTATAAAAATAAATTTTTCAACAAATAATTTTGGGTTGATTCAAGCTTTATGCCATAAAAGTAAATCTTCATTTATTCATTCTTTCTTTCTTCTTTTATGCATTTTTATTGAATATTTTCTTTATTTACATTTCAAATGCTTTCCCCTTTCCATGTCTCCTCTTCAGGAACAACCTATACATTCCCCCCTCCCTCTGCCTCTATGAGGGTGCTACCACACATGCCTACCCATGCCCTGGCATTCCCCTTTAATGGGGCATCCAGCATCCTCAGTCCCAAGGGCCTTTCTTCCCACTGATGTCCAACAAGGCTATCCTCTGCCACATATGTGTTAGGAGCCATGGGTCCCTCCATGTGTACTCTGGTTGGTGGTCCAGTCCCCAGAATCCCCTCAGCTCCTTCTGTCCTTTCTCTAACTCCTGCATGGGGGATCCTGCACTCAGTCCAATGATTGGCTATGAGTATATGCTTCTGTATTTTTTGGGCTCTGGCAGAGCTTCTGGAGACAGCCAAATTAGGATCCTGTCAGCAAGCATTTCCAGGCATCCATAGTAGCTTCCGTGGATGCCCTCACATTAACTCCAGATTGTCTGTAGGTTTACATACTAGAAGAAAAGTGGAATATGCTGAAAACCTGGAAAAATGGGCTGAATTTGAAAGAAATCTGTTCATCAAAAGGTAGCACAGTGGAAAGTAAGGCACATGAGGAGAGAAGAAGACTGTACCTATACCGAAAGACGTGTTTATGATAAAGGATTCATCTCTGTGTCTGTCGATTATTGTCTCAATAGATATCCATTCCATAAATAACCATCCAAATGGCCAAAGAAAGAGCACAACATTAAGTGCTGAAAGCACAAGGGGTAGCTGTGTCTTTCAAACATTTCTGTTTGGTGGGAGTGTAAATTTGACCTGCTTCAGAAAACTGGTATTTTCCTCTAGCATTGGAAATATGCATTCCTATGTGCCAATGAAACCATTTCTTAGAAAAACCTAATGGAAGTTGGGTAGAAAATGGTCTAGGAGACCAATCCTAAGTCAAGAATGTGGTCAAGGCTTGTTTAAACTCAAGGAAATATCATTCTGAGATCAGCAGGAGTAGGATCCTTTTCCCCACTAGGCCAGGCCTCTGTGTCCCAGTGCACATATTCCCGTGTTTACCCCAAAGCAAGAGGTCAAGTAGTCCAGTAGCCATGTTATACTTCCTCTCCCTTATAAGGCCATGTCTGACAGCACTGAAAGTCTTCATTGTTCATTGAGACAACCCCAGCACCCTGGCCCCAGCCAATGATGTACATTCATTTTAAAGTCCTACTAATTCCCCGAAGATTTAAGTACTCCCCTCCCCGCCCCCATTTATCCTGTTAAGCAAGCTGTCTCACTGAAGCTGCCTCCTGAGAATCTGTTCTTACTCAACTCATCACTGCCTGTGGTCTCTTCTGCTCCTTGCCTTCCTGTCTTACTTCTCCTCCAAGGATCCACCAGTTGTAATAGTGGGCTGATTATGCTGCTATAGGCAGGGAAGTGGAACCTGACTGGCACCTGTGTATAACCATCACATCAAAAACTGCCAGGAGCAGAATTGTCTTTAGTGTTTCAATCCCAGCTAAGTGTTACTAGAACAGCGAGCTACTTAGGGATCTCTGCTGCATAAAATAAAATACTATATACTAAGAATTAATCGTAAATAATACCACAGAATGAAATCTATATACTAGAGTTTGATTCTTTTTTAACTGCAAAAATCATCAAAATAATATTTATGGTATTTTGCAATGATAAATATCAAAATAATGGTAATTTGCATTGAACAAATTCCTGTCTTTAGTATCAGTAATAAATTACTTGAACTGCTTAGAGTTATAGAGCTAAGTTCAAAATGACCATGCTAAACTAAACTATTACTACAAGATAATATGTCAACTGATACAATAACTTGTTATAAAGATGTTGGATCACAAAATTGGCTATTCAAGGATATCATATTGTTCTTTTAAAACAAAATGAAATACAAACAATGAAAGTTACAGAGTGGCAAAAATCAAAAACAATATTATTTTTTCATTTGTAAAAAAATAAATGAACTAAATTGAAAAGAGGACTTGTTGTCAACCATCCCTGGATGAACATACTCTGAGCACAGAGGTGTCTCAGTGAGATGTCTCAAGAGGGGAATATCTTCCCAAAATGGGTTCTGAACTAAGTGATCTCTAAGTGACTTTCATTATAAAGTATAATTTTATGTCTTCTCATGCTGTATAACATTGGGTGCTACCACATGATTTGACAGACTCTGTCATCAGTCATTTCCATCTGTGAAGAAATCTTTTAAACTTTTATGGAGGCTCTACCCGTGGAGCATGTATCTTCACTTTTTATGTTTTAGCCAACTGCTATATTATTACATGCACATGTATTGTTTATACATATGACTGAGTCACTGAGTGTAAACAAGGGATTATATCTGCACAAATTTCTTTTCTAAAAATCTCCTATTTTTAAGAAAACACCCAAAATAATCCAGTGATAGCTGACTTCCATTGGTGAAAGCTGATTTACTGCCGTAAAATTTAGAGTAATGCTAAATATATCTAGCCACTGTGGGAGAAAGAATATTATGAAAAATGAAGCAAGTTCTATTTATTTCTCCCCCAAAATATTCAGATTAGCTACATATAATGCATATATGCATTCATATAAACACTATCATGTATTTTTAATATTTATATAGAAAAGAGAATTTTTTTTACATAATACTTATTCAGTTTGTGATGAATAGTGTCTTTACATGGCCGAAAGCAGCAGATTATTGTTTTTTTTTTTTTTTTTTTTCTTTTTTTTTTTTTTTCTTTTTTTTTTTTTCTTTTTTTATTCGATATAATTTATTTACATTTCAAATGATTTCCCCTTTTCTAGCCCCCCCCACTCCCCGAAAGTCCCGTAAGCCCCCTTCTCTTCCCCTGTCCTCCCTCCCACCCCTTCCCAGTTCCCCGTTCTGGTTTTGCCGAATACTGTTTCACTGAGTCTTTCCAGAACCAGGGACCGCTCCTCCTTTCTTCTTGTATCTCATTTGATGTGTGGATTATGTTTTGGGTATTCCAGTTTTCTAGGTTAATAACCACTTATTAGTGAGTGAATACCATGATTCACCTTTTGAGTCTGGGTTACCTTACTTAGTATGATATTCTCTAGCTCCATCCATTTGCCTAAGAATTTCATGAATTCGTTGTTTCTAATGGCTGAATAGTACTCCATTGTGTAGATATACCACATTTTTTGCATCCACTCTTCTGTTGAGGGATACCTGGGTTCTTTCCAGCATCTGGCAATTATAAATAGGGCTGCTATGAACATAGTAGAGCATGTATCCTTATTACATGGTGGGGAATCCTCTGGGTATATGCCCAGGAGTGGTATAGCAGAATCTTCTGGAAGTGAGGTGCCCAGTTTTCGGAGGAACCGCCAGACTGATTTCCAGAGTGGTTGTACCAATTTGCAACCCCACCAGCAGTGGAGGAGTGTTCCTCTTTCTCCACACCCTCTCCAACACCTGCTGTCTCCTGAATTTTTAATCTTAGCAATTCTGACTGCTGTAAGATGAAATCTTAGTGTTGTTTTGATTTGCATTTCCCTAATGACTAATGAAGTTGAGCATTTTTTAAGATAAGAAGCAAAGAATTCTTAAGACTGCAAAACTCTAGACTCTGGGCAGAGACTCAGTGAGACTCCCTGGTTAGAACACTGTTAAAGTAGGATTAAAGTTAAAGTACCAGAGAAATCATTCAGGGCCAGTGAGCATTGAACCAGATGATATTCAATCTCTTCACCATCCTAATTCAATTTCTATGCAACAGACCTGACTTAGCTGTAGTGCTGGTAATAAACTGTATGTTTAAGCAGATTATTGTTTTTTGTTTTTTGTTTTTTTTAATTGTTTTCACTTTTAGCTCATCAGATTAATTTCTTTTAAATATTAAGTGTTCTTTTGCAGCTAATAATAATAATAATAGTGTGTAGACTTTGGTATTTCAGAAATCTGAGATTAAAATTCTGTACTTTGTAACTATACATTTAGATAAATAATATTAGCAATACTTCTGGCTTTCAATACCATAGGCTTGCTAACTTAAACTCAGGTCATTCATTAAAGTATTAGAGCAATCTCAAGTCTCACTACCACTCAGAGAGCACGAAGCACTGCATGCATTAACCATTGAAACTTTCGAAGGTGCTCACGGTTACTGCTGAGTATTTTACCTTTATTGAGTAAGTCAAATAGCACAACATCCTTTGAAATACAAGTAGCATATCTTGATCTTAGTACCTTACAACTGATTGAAAAATTGTACTTTCTTACATTTTGAATTATGTAAGCTATCACAGTAATCTTGACTCCAGTTTATTGACTTCTGTATTAAGTAACTTTATAATTTCAAGCCATTTTTAACTCAATGCCACCAATAAAAGTAGAAGATAATCACAATCTTCTAACATTCATAATTGTGGTACCTCATAAGGTTACAGAGTTTCTGTAAGGCAAAGGACACCATCAAGAGGACAGATCAGCAACCAACAAATTGGGAAAAGATCTTCACCAATCCTACATCAGATAGAGGGCTAATATCCAATATATATAAAGAACTCAAGAAGTTAGACTCCAGAAAATCAAACAACCCTATTAAAAAGTGGGGTACAGAGTTAAACAAAGAATTCTCACCTGAAGAACTTCGGATGGCAGAGAAATACCTTAAAAAAATGCTCAACTTCATTAGTCATTAGGGAAATGCAAAACAAAACAACCCTGAGATTTCACCTTACACCAGTCAGAATGGCTAAGATTAAAAAATTCAGGAGACAGCAAGTGTTGGTGAGGATGTGGAGAAAGAGGAACACTCCTCCACTGCTGGTGGGGTTGCAAATTGGTACAACCACTCTGGAAAGCAGTCTGGCAGTTCCTCCAAAAACTGGGCAACTCACTTACAGAAGATCCTGCTATACCACTCCTGGGCATATACCCAGAGGATTCCCCACCATGTAATAAGGATACATGTTCCACTGTGTTCATAGCAGCCCTATTTATAATTGCCAGAAGCTGGAAAGAACCCAGGTATCCCTCAACAGAAGAGTGGATGCAAAAAATGTGGTATATCTACACAATGGAGTACTATTCAGCCATTAGAAACAATGAATTCATGAAATTCTTAGGCAAATGGATGGAGCTAGAGAACATCATACTAAGTGAGGTAACCCAGACTCAAAAGGTGAATCATGGTATGCACTCACTAATAAGTGGATATTAACCTAGAAAACTGGAATACCCAAAACATAATCCACACATCAAATGAGGTACAAGAAGAAAGGAGGAGTGGCCCCTGGTTCTGGAAAGACTCAGTGAAGCAGTATTCGACAAAACCAGAACGGGGAAGTGGGAAGGGGTGGGTGGGAGGACAGGGGAAGAGAAGGGGCCTTACGGGACTTTCAGGGAGTGGGGGTAGAAAAGGGGAAATCATTTGAAATGTAAATAAATATATCAATAAATTAAAAAAATTGTTGTATCAATTTAGTAATAATTAATAAAAACTTACTTTAGGATCTTTAGAGTGTTGATTTTTGTGTATTATAGAAGTAACAATAAGTGCTCCTATTAATAGAATTATAAGAATTATTCACACATTTTAACACACACACACACACACACACACAGACACACACATATGTAACTTCCCACAATTATTTCGAACAAGCTACCTGGAAGGGAAGCTGGGGATGTATGGGAAGGCAGTGAGAGAAGAATGAAACCATGACAACAGTTGCTGATCAAGTCTGATGTAACTGAGGACAGCTTCACACACACACACACACACACACACACACACACACACACATCTATTCATGAAATAATCAATGTATCAATGGCATACTATGGGAACACCTACTGATACAACTGTTAACAAAACAACACAACAGTTTCTCTCTGGAAACTTTCCTAGAATAATATCACCAAAGTACAGAGCAGCAACAACAGAACTTATGTGGTGTATGTGTGGGAGGTGAAACCATATGTTTACTGGAGTTACTTAAAGGAACTTGCATAATTCCAACACAGATGTTACATCAAACACCCATGCAATATGGGAAATAGCATACAAAAGCTGGAGCCATGGAGCACACTGTACAGGGGCCCAAGAAATGAGTGTCTCACTTCCTTAGCAGTCTTGGTGATCATATAAACGTAGAGTGAGGGCCTTTCTAAATCATATGTATTTCATAGACTTCTGGAGATATGGGAGTTATTTACCTCCCAAGGTTTTAATTGAAAATATTTTTTTCAGTTTATATATCCTGATTATGATTTCCCCTTCATCTGCTCTTCTTTCTTCCTCTCCACTTCCCCTCCTATCTGGGTCAATTACATTTCTGTTTCTCATTAGAAAAAACAACAGGCTTCTAAGAGATAATAATATTATATAATGTAACATATATTAGAATATAATATAATATGATAAGACAAAAGCAAACACAATGAAATTAAGAAGCAGGAAAAGATTACAAGGGAAAGTAGAAGAAGCAGAGGCCTACTCTTTCACACATGCTCAGGAATCCATAAACACACTAAGATGGAAAATATAATACATAATCAAATAACTGGGTGTAGTCCTCTGAAGGCTCAGTGCTTGCTGTCCCAATCCCTATGAGCTTTGAGTTCAAGAGTTCACATAAGCTTTATATGATGCTGATTAACAGGCCTTGTTCTCATTCTCTCTCGCTCTCCGGCTCTCTCTCCCTCTCTCTCTTTCTCTCCCTCCCTCTCTCTCTCCCCCCTCTCTCTCCCTCTCTCTCCCCCTTCCCCCACCCTCTCTCTCTCCCTCTCTATCTCTGTGTGTGCTTGTGTGTGTTCATGTTCTTCACCCACTCTGGCTCTTTGGCTCTTACATCTTTTCTGTTTTCTCTTCTTCCGGATGTCCTGATCACCAAGGCTCTTATCTCTGCATATAACAGGATGCCATTAGAAGACTTTTTATTGCTATATATTTTCTTTTTAAAATAGTAGTATTTGTTTTCACCCTAAATTCTGGACTATCTAGTTTCAGATTCATAGTCACCAAACATGTATGGGTAAAATTTACACTAAAAAGAGAAAAAGGTGTATTACGTTTTACTTTTTCTATAATTTGGCAATCAATAATTCTAAACTGTATTATATAAGAGACTGTTCTCTGTCATAGATTCTTAAGTCTTTCTGGTACTCTCACTTTGAGTGACAGTGTGAAATGAAAAATTAGCATCACTGGTTTGCATTCTAAAACTGGATCAAACACAAATTAATAGTTAACCAAATTAATAAAATAAATAGAAACCATGAGAGTCAATATTTTGCAGCACATGGAGTATCAACTTCTTGAAATGAGAACAAATAGTTCTAATAAGCTATTTCAAATTTCTCCCCGAAATAACAGTCTAATTTGTACATGAAGATAGGAGAGTGGACAGAGTCCTTGAAGTCACTTTTATAATTATTTTTTCAAGTTGTACTGTGATGACACAAAGTAGTAAATGCTATATGGTGGGCCACAGGGGTTAGGTGATTGAGAATGAGAATAAATCTTAGATTTTAGACCTCTGTTGTAAACTTACTGCAAACACAATGTCTGATCTACAACAGGGAGTTATTATGTTTTTTTTTAAACTAAATGTTATCTTTCTTAATAAGTAGCTCATGTTTTCAAATATTTTCTTTTTTGAGATTGTACATATTTGTACACTTTCAAAACCATCTCTTTGATTCTAAAGTTATATTATTTCTTGTAAATGTAATTTTAAGCATGTGGCATATTTAATTCTAATACTTAGCTATAATTCTAAATATCAAATTATATCATAAACATTTTATTGGTCAAGTTCTAATTTGCTATATACATTATCAATAATATCTGTCTTAAGTAGGTTTATTGTTCTTTTAGAGATAATGTAGAATTGCCACCAGCATAACATGAGAACTTTTGAGTTTCAGTTTAATTATATGCAAAATGAAATATGTAACCCTATACACTGTTGATACGTACCCTCCGAGCTCTATATTCACATTCTATCATTAAATGACTGATTGATTGTAATTCAGACTTTATAGTTCATGTAAAATAAGGTCTTGACATTTGAGTATTATACTAGCTTTGGCCATATAAATGAAAAGAATTGAGATGCTGCTTTGGTAACAATGCTCTTTTCTATAGCAAGATTATTTGTAGATACTGCTTCATTCAATTATCCAAGGACTGAATGTCATGTCTATAAATTTTAGTTTTATCTATATAAACTTTCTACTTTCTACTCACTTCTATGTCCACAGTTTATTGGCAGATCAATGATTGGTGTTTTAATGGAAAAAAATCTTTCTCTAAAACTTTGTTTGGAATAGTGTCCATTAAAATCGTTCGACAAGATTAGATCTAAAGAGGCTATGATCCTTTTTAATTTTGTTTTAAAAGTAATTCTGTCATTCACAAACAGAAGTTTCTGTGAGTGAGAAAGTATAGACTGAAATAATGTATTCAAGTAGAACACATGGGTTGAAAGTTGAGAGACAATATCATAAAGAAAAATTATATGGACACCCCAGAGATCATTCATCAAATGGGAAAAAAGGGAAAGTTCACAAAAGTTAATTATTAAAAATAAATCAAATCTTGAACAAATGGATTTTAGTAACAATCCTTAAAGAGTGGTTAATTTGCTAATCATGATTCTAAAGCAAGAGAGCGTATGTGTGTTGTGGAATGTGGAGTGCATGGACTGAAAACAAGCACTTTGTTCAACTGTCAGCTCTGTTACTAAATTATGAGATACATCACCAACCTCAATCTGTTTTCCTATGTAAAAGGCTAGCCTAAGTGATGATTGTTAAGTATACCTCAATTGATAATATACAGTACAAGTATTTTATAGGAACTGTACCAAAAAGAGCAAATAGTACAAGAGCGATGTTGGTTCCAATTGTTTCCATGAGTAGAATACAAGTCCCCAACTTTAAGGTCAACATATCAAATCATCATTAAACTAAACCAGGCCTGTGTGCTAAATTTCTTTGGAGAAGATCTTCATCCTGGGAAATCTTAGTCTGTAGATCTGATAGTGCATATGAGCTATAATATGATTATCTAACAGAGATTTTGATATGTATATGTTAAGAATGTGTATGCTACATTTCTGGTTCCATTCACCAGTTTCATTGTGCTTTCAATCTTTTCCACCTTGTCTGTGCCTCCGGGAAACAGAGAATCAGAAGGAAACATTAGTCTCCATGCATTCTTAGACATTAGTAAACCCTGTAGGATGCCTGATCAAAGTCATAATGTATCCAAGTGTATTTGTGACGCTGTACTGCTCCTAGCAAGATTATTCCAGATAGTTTTGTTCCTTGAATGAGTTTCTTTTTTTTAATTTTTAAAATTATTAAACTTTATTTGATATTACCTATATTACATATTTAACATCACATTTTTAATACATACTAGAAATTATACTTAAGCCCTGTATTGGTACTTTAAATACCCAAACATAAATCAGAGTTAAGTTTTACACATTTGTTACTTATATAAGACATCTATTTTTTTAATCCAAGATCCTGGGAGTCCTTATTCCCTTTGTTTTGAAGTGTGAACATTAAAGCACACTGATAAGCTCATGTCCGGGATAAGGATGTTCTTCTTTATTATCATTATTATTATATATTATTATTTTCTATATTCTTTGTTTACATTCCAAATGATTTCCCCTTTCCAAGTTCCCCCCTCCCCATATGTTTCATAAGCCTTCTTCTCTCCACCCACTCTCGAATCACCTCTCTCCTTTTTCTCTGTCCTGATACTCCCCTCCAATGCTAGATCAAGCCTTTCCAGGATCAGGACCCTCTCCTTACTTCTTCATGGGAGTCATTTGTTATGCGATTTGTGCCTTGGGTATTCAGGGCTTCTGGGCTAATTAATATCCACTTATGAATTTCTATCCAGTAAATACCTCATGACACTTTCTGCTTTTAAATTCTTATACTCATTTCCTTTTCTGAGCCTTAAGAAATGGGAATAGTTATTATGCAACTGATCTGAGTTTGGTATACTAGCCATGTGACCTATCCTGATTTGGAGTGTATAAATAGAGCCTTATAAATAGACGCTTGGGATTATCTTACTTGAGTGTACCACCTACATCCTATTTATTTGACTGCCGGATGATCTTTTTTCTTTATGTGAAAAAAAAGGTACTTTGAAATGTTTTAATACAAAATGGGTAGGGAAATAAAAGTGGAAAACTTAGCTTTCAAATGCTCTGCTTATGCTAAAATTACTTTACCTGCGCAGCTGAGGGCAGGGATAAAATGTTAAAATTAAGCACTGTGGATGTTCAAAAATGGAATATTTTTCTATTGTTCAAAAATGAAACAAATAATATTAAATTTTAACTAGATACAAATATCAAGTCATGAAGATGAGCATGGTATTTATTGTTTTTTGTCTTTATAAGCTTCACAGGCACTTCAACTAGGGTCAGCTCATTAACAGAGGAACAGAGTTCAGACAGGAGTAACAAAACAATTTTTTAAAAAAGCATGAAAGCACTGGAGGCTTGATAAGTAAGAAGAAACTAGAAAGATGAGGTCACTCTATGTTAGCAAAGTGTTGACCAAAGGGACATGCCAGATCCTGTAATGTAATGCTTTTCAACTCTAAATTGTGGTAGTTAGCACAAATTAAGAAAATATTCTTTATTGAAAATGAGAAGTCTAAACAGAAGAAACTACATCAAGTGAACAGGACCATTTTCAAATGTGCATCCAATTTATAAGACTATAAACACAAACTATGTCACATGTGTCAATAAACTAAACTAATGATATTTTCCTCACGTGACCTATATGGCACCTTATATATATCTTTAAAAATGCCTATCTTTAACCGTCCAATTTGCAGTTCTATCAATCGGCTGCTCTGAAATGATTTGTGTGGTACATACAATACTTATCCTAGCTATCTAAATGAGATTTAACCTAAATATTTTCATTTTCTTCTGATCTAGGTCCCATCCATTTCCACCTTCGGAGGATAAATTCTCATTCACAGAATTTACACAATTCAAGTTATATAATAACTTACAGTATTTATGAAATTGTCATTGAAAGACAGGACACCATTGCAGCTCCTGGTGTCGAAAAACAGTCACCACTTTTACTGTATGTTTTATATTTTAATTGAGTTCAAATTACAGATATTTTAAAGGTACCATGCTCATTGTGTTTACCATTTCAAAAGGTCTCCATGATGAGTACTAAAACTACTAAAAATTTCTTTTGAAGCTTTCCAGGAATTTGCCTCACACACCTGTTTTCTTTTCCCTTTGTCTACTCAGCTGTTTAATTATTTTAATTGCTGCAAGGATTCAATTTTAGTGTGTAGCAGTATTTTCCCACTTCATGCCAGCCTTTTCAATATTGTGTAGAGACTTTAGAAAATAAACTATGAGGTGATGAGCACACAGTGACATTTATTATACACATTTCCCCATGAATAGGACATATTTCCTGCTGGAGAATTTCTGTGCTAAGGCATATGAGTATTTACATTTTTCACATTTTTCATTTTGCTTATTTTCAGCACCTGTACTTGATCCCTTCACACTCAAAGTTTGAGACTGCAAGTCTCAAGAAACTGCTAGTTATGATTTTGTATTTTTAGCAAACTTTAAATCTCTGCAAGCTACAGATGTTCACGCATTCCACTGTCCAAACATGCCTGCTTCATGGATTGACTCTCCTCATAGTACATATTCATTATTTCCCAGCTTTTATTTCTTTTATATGTTTGTATCAATTAGATCAAGCAGAATTTTTATCCTTAGTTTTCATATTCTTTAATGACAAAAGTAATGTTTGACGTCTCTTTAGAACTGAGCTCATCAACACATGCAACTTTAAACATCAAAAGTGAAATCTGGAACATCCTGGCCAGAGTACCTTGGATGCTATCATATAAAAGGCCTTGGAGTCAGGCTAGCATAGTTTACAAGCCATTTGGATCTATTTATAGGGCTGACTTCTTTTGCAATGTCAACTGTAACCTTACACTTATTTTAAGCCTCGGTATCTCAGATACCAGCTTCTACCAGTTGTACAGTTTACTCTTATTTGCTAAATCAGAGAGACCAATGGAGCCTGCTGAAGTACCTGGTCAGATTAACAAAGATAACTTTTTAGAAGTTCCTAATCTGCCCGATTCTGTGTGTGAGGATGAAGAAGTTAAAGCTACCTTCAAGCCTGGCTTCTCCCCTCAGCCAAGTAGAAGG
Organism: Apodemus sylvaticus; assembly: GCF_947179515.1. NCBI lineage: Eukaryota > Metazoa > Chordata > Mammalia > Rodentia > Muridae > Apodemus > Apodemus sylvaticus. The sequence goes on along the minus strand of NC_067473.1, from coordinate 38,388,853 downwards.
GGGTCAGGATCTTCTGAAGACTTGTATCTGGACACTCCAACCTCAGCTTCCCGGCGAGTTTCCTTTGCTGACAGCCTTGGATTCAGTCTTGTGTCTGTTAAAGAATTTGATTGCTGGGAATTACCAAGTGTTTCAACTGATTTTGACTTACGTGGGGATATTTTCCACACAGATGAATATGTTTTATCTCCACTGTTTGACTTGCCTTCTTCAAAAGAAAAGCTTATGGAGCAACTTCAAGTCCAGAAAGCAGTGCTGGAGTCTACTGAACATCTTCCTGGGTCGACAAGTGTGAAGGGCATTATTCGAGTTCTGAACATTTCTTTTGAGAAGTTAGTGTATGTGCGCATGTCTTTGGATGACTGGCAGACACATTATGACATTTTAGCAGAATATGTTCCTAATTCGTGTGATGGTGAAACTGACCAGTTCTCTTTTAAGATTTCATTGGTTCCACCTTATCAAAAAGATGGTGGTAAAGTGGAGTTCTGTATACGCTATGAAACTTCTGCTGGTATATTTTGGTCAAATAATAATGGCACAAATTATATACTGGTTTGTCAAAAGAAAAAGAAGGAACCAGAGCCTGTAAAACCACTGGAAGAAGCTCCTAGCAGACAAATAAAAGGCTGCTTAAAGGTAAAATCAAGGTGAGCACATGTTCTATAAACTTGAATGTTTATAAAATGTTGTTATTTTGGATGTTAGAAGAAATGACAATTAAATTGAAAAATGTGTTTCTTGTTCATAAAAATAATGGTATGTCAGACTTAACAGGTCAATCCTGCTTAAATAATAGCATTCTCATATTCATAATTTAGGAAATTCATGTGTAATACAATAGTATGTGTTGTATATCCTATTTGCTTTGATTACAAACCCGGAATTATAGATGCTTCATTTACAAAATTATATTATTTAGAGTGCATTTTTGTAATGCTTCTGAAGTGCCCATGCTTTACCCTGCAATATACTTAATCTATATAAAATGGTATTTCAATATGTACCTGGTGCTCAGATATTTGTAGATTTTTCAGTAGCTGTAATAAAGATTTTAATTGCTTAGTGGGTTCTATAAAGACATTTGGAGTAATCTATACCAGGTTAAAACATAACAAAAACTTATTTATGAACTAACAAGAAGACAATTATGAGTGAAGTATACATTGCACATAAAACTTTATAATTATATCAAGTGTAACATTATGGAACACAAATCACTTTAATTTTGTAAAAGTAAGTGGAGCAGAATAATTAAAAAAATGACCCAGATAGAAATAAGGATATTCAGCTATACTGATGAGAATTTTGGGACATGACCCCTCATTAGTAACCTGGCTTGTCTGTTAATGTCGAAATATAGAAGTAGCCTTGAGCTCACTCTGTAGTACAGAGCTGGCTAATTTCCATGACAGTAAGTCAGCAGATAAAACACTCATAAACAGTCAGATATCTGTGTGCTCCACCCTGCATCCGAAAGGAACAGGCCACTTCCTCTTCTAGTGATGGGCAAACGTTTGATTATTTTCTGTGTGATAGTCCTAAGTATTGCCAAACAAATAATTTAATAACTTCAAAAGAAACATTTTGATATGATGAAGAGAAAAATGTATAAAGAGTGAAAACACTCAGAATCTAAGTGCTAAATAGAAACTTTCAGAAATTCTTTCGAGAAGATATTCATAATTTTATGGTTTAATGGATAAAAAATTAAGTATTGATTACCAGAATTGTTGATCTAGTGGATTCGTGAATTATGCTAATGTCAGTTAAAGCAATCCAAATATATGCGATATTACACTTTTAATTTTATGTTCATGTCATTTGAAAGAAGCTTAGTCAACTTTGTGAACTATTCTAAGTTCCTTATTTCAAACTAAACTTTCTTAATCTGTAATTTATATTATTAACAGAAAACATGGTCATAACTTCTGCTTATGCTAAAATAAAAATTAGACGTTTGTGAAAATACTCAGTAACATTATCTACAAAAATAAACAGTAATTCAATGAAATTCAAACTAACCTCTGCATATAAAAGCTATGCAGTTTTAAAACTTTATTTAATACTTTAAAACCATGCAGCCAGGCACTGTTAGAGCAAGCAGAATTTAAGAAATGTAAAAATATTTGGCTAAAGAAGTGGTTTTTAACTCAGTATGTGTTTCTACAAGTTAAAAATCTGGCTTCAAAAGTAGTACATTCTGAATTGAGTTCAAAAGTCTTTTGTGGGATAAACTAAATTTCATTTGCTACCCAGAGTAAACAGGGGGCAGCTGATAGGCCTGGCTTAATCATGCACTCTAGCCATGGTTTGATTGGAATATATATATATATATATATATATATATATATATATATATTCACATACACCTTTGTATTCAGAACAGTAATCATCAGTTCACAGCAGACACCACTCAGGTTTTAATATTGCTTTGGAGGAAAAAAAGAACTGAGAAAAACTGAACCACAAAATGGTCTGAAGGCCTGTAAAGTTTCCTAATGAGTTATGAAAATGGAAAAACCTCTTTCCTTCGAAACCACAAATACATTTTCTGTACTTCTATAACTTAAAAATGACCAACATAATTCAAACCACATTTTGAAGAAAGCATTTGCCTCTGGAGGAGGCTTTCTGTGCTGAGTTTCAGTCCAACATGAATTTTTACATCTGATTTATATACCACTCAAGATGGAGTGTATAAAGGAAATCCTGACAGATCCTCAGAACAGCATGTGCCATAATAGAATATTTATACAGCTTTTCCATGATATAATTTATATGCAATGTGCTTTCAAATATTCCTAAAACTCACACAGGAGAGCATTATCAAATTTCTAAATGAATAGCGCAGTTAGATTTCACTGAGAAGAATTTGGTTAGGAAAAAAGAAGGCCCCCTCATTAGTATTATTTTACAAAATGCACTTATGCTTAAAATAAAATAATAGTCATTTGATAAAAGATTAAAGTTTCAACATATCCTTCCTATAGACAAAAGACTTGTAAGATCTTAAAGATCTTTTACAACAGTTCTATATTCACTGTGCTGTTTGATTTGAAGACATTTCTTTTCTGAGATAAAAGTAAACAGAAATTTGCATGAATTTTTGTTTCTTACATACATGTAGATTAAGAATAAATAGTGTGCAAAATAACTCAGAGTTAAAATGAAAATTAGGATGACCTAGTGCACAGAGTAACAACTCATTTCAATTACTCTTAATACCAAAGGTAATTTGCTATCAGTGTCTGTGAGATTGTGTTTCTTGAAAGTGTCAATAGTCCCTTCAAATAAGTATAGAGCACACTACATGCACACATTGGGTGTGCCAAGATTTCAGTCCCTTCAAATAAGTATAGAGCACACTACATGCACACATTGGGTGTGCCAAGATTTCTCTTATGCCAATCTCCCTCACAGGCTTGGTATTTGCATTGTGGAAATTTTTCTCAGGTTAGAGTTTGTAAATGTCTTTTTGGTATGGTGTGTCTATTTTTATTTGAGGCTTGTTACTCTATGTGATTTGAAACATTTAGAGAGAAAGAAAATCAGAGTTAGTTACTAATAGGTATATGACTGCAAGTTACCCAGAGTTTCTAGTATCAGTGAAAGCATGCATCTTGACATTTGTTAGGTGTCACCACTCATACAGCAGTTGAGAATGTGTTAGCAAAGAAACTAAGCAATGTACTGATTTATATAAGTTAAAAAGAGAATGCAGATATATTATGCTTGAAAAATTAAACATATTTACGTTTGAATTCCGTCTCTCCCATAGAGTAGACACCTGGACTTGGGCATGTAGGATTAAGTTCCTTTCCATTAATTGTGAGTAACAATAGGCTACTGAGGATATACCTGACATATCCATTATATGCATTCATGAGTATTTAAGTAGCATGTATGTGTATATTAGCTTCCATTTCTTAGGAATTTACTAACAAATGAGTAGAAGTTCCAGTTACTTGCTTTAAACAATCCAAACTAACTAAGTTCAGGAATCTGTAAAAACCTATACTAAGGCACCTCTTTGCAACCTTTTAATTTCAGGACTTATATATCATCAGGTGGAGAATATTCTTGCAAGATTTTGCCTAACAAGAAAACTTAAAGTTTCAACTATCTTGCGATATGTTTGACCTTTGAGTATGGGAAGAGAAGCTAGTCACTGCTAAAATTTCTGTATTTAATAGACAGAAACTGAAGTTCTATTTTTTTTAGAAATGTTGTGGGGTGGGGCTTGCTGTGTGTCAAAGCACACATGAAAAAGTCAAAGGACAACGTATAGGAGTCATTTCTCTTCTTCCTCCATGTGGGTTCCTGGGATTGAATTGGGGTTATCAGGTTTGGCAGCAAGATTTTAAAGCCCAATTTGCCATCTCTCCAGTTCCCAAATACCATTCTTGAAGAAGTAAAGGAGGCATTACTTTGGACATTGAACAAACTCACCTTTTAGTCTGAGCCAAAATAAATAAAAATAAAAGGCACCTATGGTAGATGGCTGTGTGGCGTCTTGCTATTCTTCTTAAGAGATCAGCTTACTTACCTGCCTTATAAGAATATCAGGATGGCCAGAATGAAAATTAACTGATATTGTATCTTTAAAAATTCAAATGAATTTGAACACATACAAGTTAGGCATCCTAAGCTCTCGGAATTGTCACCATCATTAACATTCTACAGCAAATAACTAATTTCCTGACCCTTGGACTCAAATTTATTTTTTTCTCCTGACATCAAACACTTGGTGTCCAGATCCCAAAAAAATTCAATTGTGTAAATACAGGGACAGTGTGCTGAGCCCTATGATACTAAACATAGTGACAAATTGGTAAGTGAGGCAAAAATCTTGGGCCTATGAAGATATGGAGAAACTCTGGAAGAACAGAGCTCAGAGGACAGATAGGAGTATGGGAGAGGGTGAAAAAGAACCAACAGAGCCAATCCCATAGGCTGTGGCTATGTGGAAGCCACAAATTAACAAATAAATAATATATATTTGTGACTTGGGTTTTTAGATTGCAAGGTCAGAAAAGAGGCTTTCCCAGATTTTTTTCCACACCACCTGCCTAATGTGTGTTCTCCAGTATATACAAGATGATCTCACCTGGTTTTTTTTATTTTATTAAGTGAAATCAATTTATTATTCTAACTAAAGAAACAGTATGTATAGGTGTTGAATGGTATTTATGACTTGGCCAGGTGAAGGCAAGTAAAGCCCCCAAGTGGCCTTAATTCCAAGAAAAGAATGACTGGTCTTCACTTTGCTTCATACTTGACGTACAGAACCAGGCACATGAAGGAAAGGGAGAGAGAAATTCTTTCTAAAGTGTGGTTTTAAGAATACAGAACGTTTATCTTTCAGAACAATAAAATCGTGAAAACGAGGCCAAGAAAAGCAGTAGAAAATGGGTTTGAGCTAAAGCCATGGTGTATGTTCCAGCCGTAGCCACTGGACTGTGAGACTTCCTTAATTTACACATCCCACATCGGCTGCGATCCTGGAAGTGGTCCAAAGCCGTGTAAACAGCTCCACGAGGCCTCTGGGACCTAAGGCGTCCCATACAGAGCTCATTTTGAATACATACTAATTGTGGACACTTGGCCTATTTAAGGGGAGGGACTTCTGGCAAGGCCTCGTGGAAACATAAAACACAGCTGCGCAGGCCCCTCAAGAGGGTGTGAGAGCTGCCAGCTGCTTCAGTGAGAGGCCAACCTGCTGACTGTCCTTGGAGACCCACCAAGGTTCCATGGCTTCCTAATGCTGTGGAAGCCTGCACCCTTATAGGCCTAGACTACTATTGCATTAGTGTGAAGCTTTCTGCCTGGAGACATGAGTAGGGGGTTGTCCTGCAGTGTCGACCAATCTCTAGTAAAAGGAATCACAGTTAAAGCCATATCTCGCAAGTCCCTGTGATAAGTTCCCCCTGAGTCCATTTCCTCCTTTGACACCTATCTTCAACCTGTAAGGTTAGAGAGAACAGTAGAACTATGAGCCAGATCCCTTATTATCTACCAAAATATGGTGGTATAGAGCAAGCTCCAGGTGGATTTGACTCTCCAGTGTCCTGTTGCACTTAAAAGGTACGCTGCATTCTGAATCTTTGCTGTACTCAGGGTTTGAGATTTGAAAGTTACTTTTCAACAGAAGCACAATTTTGCAGTTTTCCAGTTGGTGTCAAGAGCTTGCTGAATGTGACTAATTTTGGAAACTATTTATATTACCTTTCTTGGGGGCAGAAGGAATGATAATGAGAGGCGAAGCATTTTCCCATTTACCCTAGGCACAGAGCTAGACACATTTGAGATGGTAAACTCTGGAATTTATCACCACTGCCATTGAGACGACGTTTTGGAATATCTCCAAATGTCAGCAGCGACTTGGTTTGGTGCATATGTGTGTAAATTTTTATGTTTCTTATTGCAGCTTTGCCCAGTAGTAATTATTATTCCAATTTTACATCAATAAAATCGAGGCAAGATACAGTTTATCCAAGCTAAAATGGCAACTAGAGTCAAAGACGGGATTTGCTTTGTATTGTACTTTACTGATTTTAGGACCCAAGTAGAGAAGACTATTCCAGACCCAATCTTTGTCCCAATTACCCATGTAAATATGCCTTGTTCCCCACAGCAGTTTGATCTTTAAAATTCATTTGCATTATCCATTCAAACTCAAATGTCGATGTGCTTCAGATCTCAGTGAGCACATGATATCCCTTACGAAGGCTGAGTCTGTTCTTGAGGGAGAAGGCAGGTGTGTTAGAGTGTGAGTGCATATGTGTGTGTTTGTATACATATGAGAATGATACATATAAATGAGGATATAAGCCTATTTGAAAATTGGAGTCTAAGTAATTTTTTAAAATGAATTATAACACGGTTTTAAAGTCATGGTGTATTTTAGAAGATGCTCTTTGCAACAAACAACTCTAGCTACTTGGATTTCACCATGTCATCTAATTATATTCATGATCAGAGGATAAAATTTGTATAATATGTTATATATCTTTGCATGTTTGTAACCTCTGTGTTTTAAGGAATGCTCTGTATCCTACCAAGGTACACACATTTCCTCAGACAGAGTTCAAATTTGTCCTGGTGCTTTTCTGATGTCTTAACTAATATGCACTTACCTATGATTTCTTTTGAAGGGTTAATTATACACCTTTGTTCCTAAACACAAAATGAAAAATACCCAAATAAATTAATGATTTGGACTTCTGTACTATTTGTTTGTAGAGAGATCTGCTGGGAATTGATTCTAATGCTTTCTTGATTCGGCTGCCAAATTGTGAATCTGTGTGTCCAGGAGCTGAAGATCCCAGTTCCCAGTTGATTTTTGATTGATTAATAAGGAGCCAAAGGCCAGTGGTTGGGCAGTGAGAGAGGCGGGACTTGTAGGTTCTCAGGAGAAAAGAAGGATCTTAATAGGAAGAGAGTAGGAAGGAACACCCCTGTCCTTCGAAGGAACAGGAAGGCGTAAAGGCCGAAATAAATATAAATACAAGAAGGAAAGTGGTCCCTAGAAGGGCTTCCCAGAAGAGCATTGGGAAGCAAAGTTAATGGAGCTGACCAGAAGGAGTCAGGGCAATAAGATAAAATACAGATTTAAAAGGTGTCAAGTCAGGAATGCTGGAGGTGAGATTGTTCTGGCTGTGGGGAGGTTTAGAAGTGCACAGCCATTGAGCTAGTAAAGACTTAACAAACTTAGGTGGCATATGTGTGTCTTTCATTTAGAGAGCTCTTGGGCTGGTGCAGCACTCTCTGGTTAATTAATTCACCACCACTGAGATCAAATATGTATTCAATAAGTCTATCTTTGGGTTGTTTGATAGTGTCTCCCTTAATGTTCCTATGCATGTTCAGTGCTGGCTATGAGACATATTCAGAATGCAACTACACAGAGAATTCTAATATTGTGTAGAAAGATTGTACTGTGTATGAGTTCTGAGCTTGACTTGATTTTTGAAATTGATAGCGGTCATTAAGATCAAAATAGTATATTCTCAACTTGATATTTGTAAATCTTGTTGAGTAGTAAAAGAACAAACACCTGCTTGTCTTTGGACAGGACCAGCGTACCAACACTACTGATGGAATTCTGACTTATTTTACATAATTCAGCTAAGATGAAAATGTACTTATTAACTATAGTATAGCAGAGAAACAGCAAGCTTCCATTCTTAAAAGATTTTAGTAAATGTCTTTACCTAATTACAAATCACATAGCATGGGTCAGGTAATGAAAGGAAACTGGCAAAACATTACCAACATCTGCTTTTGAAGATTAAGATTTTTAGCTTTATAAAATGTTGACAACAGATAAGTATTTAAAGTAATCAACAGAAATATCATATCTAGGCACAACAGAAAATGTGCTATATTCTTTAGCATGACCATATGTTTAAACACCGCATGACTGTGTTTAATGAAGTTATGATCATATTTTCTAACATTAATACATCACTTGACTAAATGATTACATTCTTTTTTCCCCATTGTTCTGTCAGTACTAAGGGTTCAAACCCAGGGTCTTGTGCCTTTGCCTGATTGATTCATGCTGTACTGCTGAACCATGACTTTAGTGTGTAGGATGTGATTTCTGAATGATTTTCATTGACTCAAATGTTTGGAAAATTTGTCTAATTCTATGCTTTCAGACAGAACAATGCTTAAAATTGCCAAGTGTTTATGGTTTCTTCCTAATTGTTTTCTGGGAATATTATATTATTCAGTAGCATGTTTCATAAAGTTCTGTAATTATAATAAGTCTATTCATAATATTTCATTTTTAGTCATTCAGTTATTCTGGATTTCAGTTGAATTAAATATTGGAATCTCTATGATTACACTTTAAGCAGATATAGTTTTATCATTGATTTCTATTTTCTGTATCAATGTCTTCAATAATTTTAGATGTTTTCCTTGAGGTATGAGTTAATAAACTTATAAGCTGACTTGCAGTGGCTTAGTTTAAAGTCAGAGAAAAAATAGAACCCTTTAACCCATTAACTGGTTATGGTCTGAATGACATCATCATCACAGGGAACTTACATTCCCAGATCTGAAGTTTGGAGGTATGGTGTGGGTCAGTGGCAGCTGGCTAAGAAAGTTTCCCAACCCTGCAGTCCGTTGCTGACTTCCCAATGGCAGAACTGCTATGATGGCATGTCTGTGCAGCACAGAGAAGACTTCAGTTCATGACATTAGAAGCTGAAGGTACCTCAGATGATCACCTAGTTTGTAATCTACACCAAAACAGTTGTACAATAATAACTTAAACCTCTTAGAAAAAAGTGGGGAATAGTTTAGAATGATAATTATACTATTGATATTGATATAATATTATATTGATAGATACTCAATTTTAAAATAAAATTTCATTCAATGAAATTATACAAGTAAGATATTAAAGATTGTTTTGAATAAATTGTAAAACACCAAAGTTCTGTAAGACAGGTGGAATTTAAAATGGCTTCAGTATATCATTGCATGATTAAGTCAATACTGTATCTAAAGCAGAGATCATTGAATATATATATATATATTCCTTTATGCCCCGCTGCGTGTATGTGGGTATGTCTATGCACATGTATTCACAATACCCTCTCCAAATTGCTAGCAATTTGGTTAGGGTTTTGTGCTTCAGCATTGCAATATCCTTGTCAAGGCTAAAATTTATAAACCAGGTTAACTTGTAGACAATCATGATAATAAAAACACCAATGTATTTTTTAAAGACTTATAAATGTGTTTATGTAAGAATCTTAGTGTTACTTTGGACGTGGCCACATTGTAAGGCTTACTCTTACTCATCATTGCTTATCATGCTTTCTTTGCTCTAATAACTATTGTCTCCTGCTCACAGGGTACAAAGAAAACAGGTTTCCTTAACTAAAAGGCTTGCATTGGACATAATAAATTTAATACAGCTTACTTTTGGAAATAAACAACATTAGCACAAACCTGCTTAGTTTAATATTTTTGTATCTGTCTTCAAAAGTCTCAGCCAGACAGCTCTCCTTGCAAATTGAGTCAGTGTATTGGCAATAGGGCATTTTGGACAGTTCCTATACAAATGATTTTACTCTTCAAAATTTCTAATGTATATTATAATTTATAAATTTTATATCTTAATGCATATTTACATTCCTCTGTATAAAATACAAAAGGACTTCCTTGCCAACCATTTCATTAAATCCTTTTTTCAAAAATAATTATTTACTACTTCACTCAGGACGACTGAAAAAAAAATCACAGGCTACGTTTTCCTGGCCATAAGTGGGAGGGTAGGGGGTAAATGTTTAGACCAACATAGTTAAATTGCAAAACTATACTCCTTTAAACCTGCAAGCAGCTTATTATAGATATAAACAAAGAAACTTAACTCAGGTTTCTCAATATAATCCTGCACAAAGCTAGGCTTACAGCTGATCCTAATTATGTTCCCTTCCATAGTAACCACTGCCTTACTAAATATACTAAGAATATTAAATCTCAATTAGGTAATGGACCATAAATGTTCTTGAAAATATATATTTAGAAAGTTCCTCAAAGTTTATACATACAAAACTATGCTCAAACTGTAGTAGCAATAGGGATGTTATAGAACATAATGTCTTATCAGTGCGTTGTGTGTTCAGTAATCCCTGTTAGAGTATTTTCATTTCTCCTGAAAGCACAGACATCTTCCAAAATGAAGCCTCTAGCTCTTTCACATTTCTTTACTATTTCTATGCCCCCCTAACTTAAACCATTTTTGTTTTCTTTATGCCTTCCTTCTTCCGCTCTTAAGTCAAGGACTTGATCAATTTTTCTCTCCTATTCAAGGATTATAGTAATCAAACTTTAAAAATAGGTTGAAACACACACACACACACACACACAACACACACACCATTCACACAATAATCTTATTATCTCAGTCTATAATATTTAATGACTCCATGTAAATTAATATGATTGCTGCTATAATAACCTTACTTTTAAGAAGATTGGGATATTGGTTAACACAGAGTAAGTAAATCAAAGCAGTGACTAGGTTCCTTAAATGCACAGACAACAATTACCAGAAAAAAATATTTGTCAGATATTCATTCATTTGAGAACTGTTTTTTGAACTCATTTTTCAAGTATTGTCTTTAACACTGTAGATATGTCAGTGAAAGACATCAACTTTGTTCTCTTGTAGCTCACATTTTACTAGATAAGAAACTGACATAAATAATAGAAGATTAATACAAGATTTTAGTAGATGAGTGCAGCTATCAAAGGAGAAAGGGTTCCATGCTCAAGGGAGCCATCCCGCACTGACATACAGTCCCATGGTCATTGAGTCTTAATTGACAATGAAGACAAGAGAAAAGTCTTGTTGAAGAGTTTTAAGGCTTAGAATGATGAAAAAAGACCTTCATGTTTTACAGTCTTCTATGGATATCTGTGCCTATTTCCTTCAGGGATGATTACTACCCAACAATTTGGGAGCACAAAGGAAGGGGAACCAGAAAGACAAGGATAAGTACAGGAATTGATTTCTTGTCTTGTCTGACACCAAACTCTCTACAAATCTTATTGTTTAGATCTTGGTTTTTACTAAATGGCTACCTTAGTAATTCTGTTTGAATGAAGATGGAGTTGTTAAGAGTTAGTGTGATCAAAGAAAAAAATTCCACAGCTGAATTTTCTTGTAAATTTCTAAACCACTGTATATCATTATTTGTTTTCTTAATTCTTTGTCTTGGATATAGGCTATGGTTTCTGTACAGAGTGGACAAGTTTCTGTAAACTGGCTTTTGTGAGAGGAAAATGTTTTCTATGAATCAGTGTAATGTGCATAGAAGTCAAGCTAACAATTGAAAAATGAATCTGAATGAGAACAAGTCTCTTCACTCATGTCCTATATTGGGAAAATAAGGAACAAAATAAATGTATTTACTCATATTGTTATGTGAAATATTCCTTTACACGTTATTAAAAGCCAAACTATTTGCATTATCCATTAACTTGCATTCAAGTCAATCTACTGCATGTTCTGCCTTTTTAAACAACAATCACCTCATGCCCATTATTTTCACCTGCAGACTCTAATTATTTCTTTTATGGGATCTAGTCCTATAGTGCCCTTGGTAATATGCTTTATGATGCTTGCATTTACAGTAATTGTTTGGCAGTTTGCCACTGAGTACAACAACTAGAAAATATTTTGCTATGTCAGTTTCAAATCTTCATAAACACAGTCAATTTTATAAAAAGCAGTAACAGTGAATAAATTGATACAATCATATATTTTACAGAAAGGAATCATATGTAATGTGCTTACTATAAAATACTAAACAAAATGAAATATGAATTCACTAAAGTATAAGTGCGTAATTTCTATGATTACTTAAAATTAATGTTTAATAGATCTAATTGTACCAGAAATAGAATATGCACACAATTTGTATCAACACTAGGGCATTTGCTTATGTTTATTGTGCTCCTCAGTGCCCCCCTCCACAATAAATCTGCAGGAACAAAGAAAGGGGTTTTGCTAGGTCTTAATTTTATTCTAGTCACACCTTCTAATAGTTAAAAACTAATGCTAACCAAAGTGTCTTCCACCTGGATACCTTGAGAAAAGAGACTAGTAATGTATCCATACTCAGGAACAAGTTCTTGGTACAAGGAAAGTTTTAAAGCTTTTCAGATGACTCTGGTATATGAGAGATTGAACGGAGAGTAAAGAAATGATAGAAATGTGATTGAATTGTAATGTTAAATATATCCAAAATCTGTTATTAGTTATTGTATCCTGAAAATGTAATAAGACTGTTTAAGCTATGGCAATCAGAAATACAAATGAAATGATACATTGGAAAAAGATCACATGAACAGTTTCTATGTATCTGTAGCTGCAGCATTAAGGTTCATGGGACAGAAATGCAGGGGATACGCTTTGTAGTTCTTTCAGGAACAAAAGAACACTATGTTGCATGGTATAAAGTAAATTTCCATTTAAAAATAAAGGGAAATTCTAAGGAGTGTTTCTCATTTTGAAGACACTGAAGGGTTAAAGACAGATAGTAAGACACCTTGGTAAGAGGGGAAATGCAAACTGCATTCTGTTTAGAGAAGAAAGATAGTGAGATGCCAAAAGACATCTGAGCAGTCAGAAACAAACAATCACCAGTGTCTGTTACATAACTCCAGATTAGGCTATGGCTTCAGTTGACAGTAATAGATCTAGAATCCTGTCTTTCTGTAGAGTTAGATAACTCCCATTTCTTTGAACAATGTCATTTCTAAAGAACATGGTCATGGGACCTAGTCTGTGCTGCAAAAATACAGGAAGCTCCATTGGCAGCCTTAGTCGTTTGGAAGGTAGGGCTTTTGGACATATATGATCACCCCAATCTGTACTATTGAGCTATTATATACTATATTGGTATTATTTGCCTTAAGCTAGAAAGAGGAGAACAATAAAATCTTCCCCCTCCATCTACTTCCTTGGCTTTCAATGCATGGGCGATGCCTGACTGACTCATCTTCGCATAATTACAATACCCTTAGGATCTCAGATGAAATGTTCCCACTTCTAGTAAACCCTTGCCTGGCTACTGTACTTCCCCATGTGTGAGGCAGTTCCTTGTTAATTGCTGCATGTGCTCCAGGGGGTCCATGCTACCTCGATCATGTAACATAGATATGAAATTAAGGTTGTTTAAAACTTATTTTTATGCTTTGGTGTGTTTATGTGGACATGTATCTGTGTGTGTGGATGTGTGTGTGCACATGCGCACGTGTGCGTGTGCTCATGCATGCATGCATGCATGTATGCATTCTTCTTGCACATAGGACGTTTATGTGTTTTATCCTGGTCTGTACATGTGGAGTCTCAAGGATGGATTCAGATACATTAACCTAGCACTTTCTCTGCCTCATTCCCTTGAACTTAAACTAGCACTAGAGAGGCAGCCAGCAAGTCCCTGCAGTCCTGATACCCTTTTCACAGTACCACAGTCCCTGCAGGTGAGCAGACAAAACCAGAACCATTTGCATTAGAGATTTTAATTTGGGCCCACACGCTGTCATAGTAAGCACTGTGCATTGAGGAAATCTCACTCAGTCATGAAAGGGATTTTGAAAGAGCCAGCTTGTCTTTCATTAGATTTGAAACTTTATGAAGACATAGTCAGTTAGTTCAATGTCTGCCTTGTGGCTCAATTTCAAGACTACTGCCCAGCCTTTGCTAAACTTCATTGTAACAAATGCTTTTCCAATTTTATCTAGCATTATTATAAACATTCAATAGTAGTATTACGTTCTTTTAAAAATCACCCACAGAATTAGTTACAAGGATAACTGCAAGTTCTGGACTGCACTACTCATATGCAGCTGAGATCTGTGTCTATGCAACTCCATCTCAGGGACACTTGGTTCTCTCAGCTAAAATGAGCAATTCCATGTGGGTTTCTGTAGCATTTCATTCTAATTTCCTAACCACCATATTACTATTTTGAAGATTTCAAAACATATTCTGTCTCAGCCTACTTTACTTCATTTTCTTAGGGGTTCTTAATAATGAAAACCACTCTATTCAAAGCAGAGCCTTAACATTCAGCTGGTGATCTATCTTCACAGGATGAATTCCTTCTGATCCGTTCTAAAACCACCTATGTTAGAGACAATGCGATAGCATCTGATTTGTGAGCTTCTTGAATTTCTTCCCTTAAATCTACATGGTCACATAAATTCTAAATCTGTGTTTCTATACTTCAGTCTGGGACCTAAGCAGGACAATTAAGTTTAGATTTCTTTCTGACATTTAGCATTAAAATGATTGCTAGCCAGGATATGAAGAATAATTTGCTGCAGTGATAATTATTCTATAAACATTAGTTACATTAAACTAATATTATTTTCTGGTAAACAGCATGAATAAAATAAAACTGATGTAAAAATCTATTCAAGGTAGTGAGAACATAATTTAATTTTTGTATGACTGATTTGGCATTATGTTATATTTTATGATAGATTGCTGAAGACTTCCGTGAACACAGCATAAGACAGTACAGCGTACGGAATTTACAAATTAAAAACTAATGGTCTGTTTCCTGAAATTTCACAGAAAATAGCAGCAAAGTATATTGCATCTCTTACGCATATTAATAAATCCACATTTGTTTCTATTTTAAGGGATTGCATAATACTTTAAATTAGCAGACAGTGAACAAAGGCAGCATATGAGATCTCAGGTGAGAAGCATGAGACGCTGCACAGGCTAACTCAGGACCTTTCCATGGGTTCCAAGATAATGTTAATGCAGTGCTATGTCCTGGATGCCTGTTGTAAACATATATTAGTTCAAAGACTGAATAACTTTCCTTCTATATCATTTTATATATTGTTGAAATATAGGTAGTAGTTATTTTACTCTATTGGCGTGTATGCAAAATTCCAAAACAATAACACTGTACAGGCTTGCTGGCTGTGGCTGGACACTGTGTGCTGTGTATTCATTTACTCATTCAGTTCAGCACATTAGTTAGGATATTTACTCTTGATTGAGCTCATTGTGCCTTCTTTCTTATGGACTTCTTTGAGCTTTTGTCTGCTCTGATCTCTTGTTCATCCCTTAGTGCACTCTCCTTGCCCCACTCACTTCCACTACAAATTATGCAATGGTTGGTTTCCTTTTAGAAGCCCATGGCCTTTCAAAATGCCTTCTTCAGTTTGCTCTGTTGTGAACCCGAAACGAATTAGACATTGGAGAAAAATATAAAATCATATTTTAATACTAAATTTTGACTGACTTAGTCAAAATGCTTCAAGTGGTTTGTACATTTAAACCTGGCTTAAATCAAAGAAGAGGGAGGGGGCGAAGGGGAGGAGGTCTTTGAATAGGAACTGGTAGATTTCACTTAAGCAAAGATTCTTTTGTGAAGAAATCTGACACAGAAGATTGATAGGAAAAAAGTAGTTCACAGAAGGTGTGGATGAGGGGAATGAGGTGTGGATGTGGTAAAAAAAAATGTGTAAAACAAAATGTGGACATTTGAGAGGTATGCCTCATTGCTTAGCATTGATGATTTGCATATTAAGAAGTCAGGAGCCTTCACATTAATGAATCCCTAACTAGTTTCTGACACAATAGACTGATATGTCCCTGGAGGAGTCATTATGGTCTATCATGTCAATGATCCGCATATTAATGACTCTCTAACAGGCTCATCAACAGGTCGCCTAAATAGGTTCCCATTGAGTTCTTTTTCATTTGCTTTTTAAATGTATCTTTTCTTCCCTTCCTTTTGTAATACTATTGTGAAGAAATGACAAAAAAGGTCCATTAAAATAATTTTAATGTGTGACTTAAGTTCACAAATGCATTAAATTTAGAAATGGTGCCTTAAGACCTACCAGGACTGCCTAAAAAGTTCCTAAATGCAGTTAAAAACAAAACTAGTTTGATAAGGGAGCTCTTATTTGGGTTTTAATATGAATCATCTAGTCTAATTTTCTTGGTTCCTGACTTTCTTGATATATTAATTTCTGATATGTTTAGTGCAAGTAGAAAAGAGCTAGTTTGAAAGTATGATTATAAAATGAAATGACTGGAAAATGGAATTAGATTCCAAAAGACTATAACATACAGGCTATGAAACATTATCTAAGCAAAAACAACAATTAAAAGTAGAAATAATTTAAATATATATAAGAAATGCTGGGCATAGTTGATTTAATAATAGGCTGAACAGCTAATGATCTGAAAGAATTATTTCATAATTTTAAAATTTAACTTTCAAATTAAAGTTAAACAGCAAGATTCCTAGTATCCTAAAATTTTTACATAGCTTAGAACTCTTTATCTAGTTAATTCTATTTATTATATTAACGATACTAGTTAATTCTTTAAAATAAACATGGAGTCTATGATGTCTCATAAAAATATTGAAGAATTGAGGCTGGAAAGATGGATCAGAAGCTAAGAGTAACAGCTACTTTTCCAGAAAATTCTGGATCAATTTCCAAAATCATCATTACAGCTAAGGATGATTCATAATTTCAGGATCTGAAGCCCTCTTATAGCTTTGTGTGTGTGTGTGTGTGTGTGTGTGTGTTATAAGTATAATATATAAATATGTATAAATACTATGTATATTTTCAATATATAGTATTGTAAGAGTAGAGGATGGAAGTCAACCTCAGGTGTCTTTTTTGAGTGCCCCTCCATCTAACTTTTTGAAACAGGATCTCTTATTAGGTCTGGATCTCACCAATGGCTTAGATTGACTAGCTAGCAGCTCCTTGGATCCCCATGTCTCTGCTCTATCAGAACTGGGATGTCAGGTGCCACTACACTGGATTTTGTAGATCAGTGGTAGTCTCTGAACTCACATGCCATGGTCAGTACTTTGTTCACGGAGCCACTTCTCAGTACCTAAACCACTGTGTTTAGCAAACCAAAAAACTTGATGATAATTGTGAACACTATAGATTTCATTGGGAAAACAGCGTATTTACACATGCTTTTTAATATGTGTTCTGACATATCTCACTCAGTTTTAACTCTGCTAAAATAAGTTTTTATAGAACAAAAATTGATACAAATTTGAAGAAAGTATTAGTTGAAATGTATTAATTTAGGGGAAACACATATATTGATATTCTAAAATTTTTTTTGAAAAATGGAGGCAGTAGGTAGATCTAAGGAATCCAATTGTAGATTTTGAGGAAGGAGCAATCAAACTTTGGAGACAGCAAGTGTTTCAGATGGATGGTCACTAGTTTCCTGACATCTCCGTGCTTCGTGGGTGTAATTATGTCCTCTAAGAACTTAGATAAAGGAAGGAGCTTAGGGCAGTAAGTTTGAGAGTTTTTTTTTCCCCAGACAAGTTGCTGATATACATTCTTTAGTTGTTCGGGACCCATCACCTAAAGACATTTACATTTCTCTCCATAAAATATAATTGGCAGGTGATAGCAGAGAAGTCCCTTAAGCCAGGTTTATCTATAGTCTTCTTCTACTTAAAATTCATGAATTCTGCTCGTAATTACATCACATTCCCAAGAAACCTACAATGTTTTTTTAGTCCACATCTCAACTTCCAAGATTCTACTTAACGATGTACTAGATCCTCCTCAGTCAGTGCCTTGAGATGTGCACATCACTTCCATCAAGATGTGTTATGCTTGAGTCAATGACAGAATAATAAAATGTAAGATGTCCTTTCTGCTATGGAGAGGAGCCTGACACAACAGCGCCCACCACACTGACATGAGGAGACACATACAGACTTGTAATTTTTCTTGATGGAAAATAATGAAGAATCTGAGAAAACAAACAACAACAAAAAATCTACCTGGAATTGGTCCATGAAAGTGTGACTTTCAATTGCTTCTTTCTCTGTTATTGAACCTATTTTTCAGGAAAAAAAAAAGACAAAGTATCATTGATTTTAAATCGAAGTATCAAGGTGAAACACAATGTTCAAATATGTATATTGAAACAAAATATATTTCAGAGTATAGTTTCAGGGTCTCAGTAGGGTTAAAAAGCAGGAGAGATTGTTCAGCAGGTAAAGAGTTCCAAGTCTATGGTTTCCCACTAGAAGCCCACATTTCTTCTTTTAGACATACATACATGTGCACACACACATACACACACACACACACACACACACACACACACACACATACACCCATGCATACATGCACATGCCCATGTACACAAATAATTGAAAATTTTTGAAGAGATGAAAAGCTGGAAGAAATTCCATGGCATTTTAGCTGACTAGGAGTTATTAAAACAGTAATTATACTTTCTCTAAAACAGAAAAATAACTCCTTAAGTTCTCCAAGAGTTTGAGCATATTCTCTTCCATGCTTGAGCAGTTCACTCAATTCACCCAACCATCGTGTGCTTTATTGTCTTTGGCTTTTCACTGTATTTTACATTCTTATGCATTTAGTTTTGTGTTAGGTTCTACCTAATATACTTGTCTATCTTAACTGATGGTACATATTAACAGTTTTAATACTTGCAAAGTTTTACTTGAACATGTATAAAATAATAGGAAATAAGTGATTATTTCACAATACACAGTGGAGAAGAAAAAAGCCTTATAGTTTTGCTTTTCCAGGTTAAGCAAAATTTCAAGTTAACAATTACTTCTATTGTTTTACTTAAACAGTTTCACATACAATATATTTTTATTATATATTTCTTTTCCTCTAACTACTGCTAGAACTTCTGCATTTCTTTATCCACCCAACTTCATGTTCTTTCTCCTTTTCATATATACATACTCTCTCTGTCTTAAAGCGAACAAGAAAAGAAAAGATCAAAAGGAGCAAACAAAAAACAGTAAGAAAAATATAGAGAGAGCACATCATGTTGGGTAATAATCTGAAGTCTTAGTAGATAAAAACAAACAAACAATCAACAACAATAAAACCACAGAGCCAGCTTTAACATTGCAATGTTCTCTGCTAAATATTGTGTTCTTCTTTGGGTAACAGTTAACCTGTACTAGCAATCCAAGCAATTTGGAGGTTGAGGCAAGAGGGGCAACAATTTTAAGGTTGTCCCTTGGCTACATGAGAACATCATGTTTTAAAGAAACAAAAAGGAAAAAGTCTTGTAGAAGATGTTCATAAGAGGCATAAATGAAACCCAAGCTTGAAACACAGACCATCATGTAGAGTATCTTAATTATGGCTTTTAGCATAAAATGAGAGGTGATGAACAAATATTTGAAGGCTGACCCTTTAGGGGTTTACACAGTCTACACAGGCTGCACAGTTTTATGTAGTTTGGAGTAGTGTTAAGGTGCATAAAATTCAACAGCCATTACTCTTTTGGAAATGGTCCTTTGTAATAATCAACATTTTTAACACTGAAAGAGTAGTTATGTTTTGCTCCTGAACCCTCATTCTGCCACTCACCATGATGGGTTGATGACGTTCACCATACCAGACTATGGTGGTGTTGAACATGACTTTGAGAAATTTCTCCAATAAGTTAGAGATTGGTCATATGTGAGATTTTAGCACCATGGCATTATAGGAGTTTAGGAAAAACTCTATTATTAATTATCCTAAAACTACTACATTTCAACAGTGATAAAATGAACCATAACCCAGGATTGGTAGAATAGCAGGCCCCTTAAGTGTCTAGAATTATTAATTTGGTGACATTCTCACAAGAAGGTGGTAACAGGCACCCAGGCAGGCCACTTTTTAGAGGATGCATTTAAGTAAAGATTGCTTGTTTAAAATGTCTGCTGAGCTTTCTTGGATTGCGGACTTATGATAAAAGACTGTTTTTAAGGTTTAAGAGATTCTGCAGGTTTTTGTCCTATAAGTGGCTTGTGAATTAATGAGGAAATGTGGTAGATATTAAAAACAGAAAAGTTCGAATTAGAAAAGAGATGGGCATCAGCTGCTATTCTATAATGTGGTATCAGCATGTGTAGTGATCATGACACATCATTATTAGTAACAGTATTAATGTTAACAACTGTTAACAGGTCCATGTATTAGACAGGATACAAAATAATCACTCTGTAAGAGACTAAGTGATGTAGCTGAGGAAATCAAAGTATTGAGATGGTTGGTATCTGGCCTGCAGTCACAGTGCTAGTGATAGCTAAATACAAGTTCAGTAACAGGAAAAACACATTTGAATTGGTGTTCTTACCAAGGCTATTGATCATCTCAAAAGAATCCAGGCTTAGGAACCAGGACAATAGGATATCTAACTTAACCACTAGATATCTTTTTGTAACTTTACCAACATTGTAGAGCAGATTCTCCCTTTCTTTCTCCCTCTCCATCTCTCTGTCCCTCTCTCTCTGCCTCACTCCCTCCTTCTCTCCTTCTCTCTTCTCTCTCTATGATAGGATGGTATTTTCTTAATATGAGGTTCCATATAGAACTAAATCCTATTTAAATTAGTTAATCCTTTCTAAGAGGATAAATGAACTCATGTTTCCCTCATTTAATGTCTTTGCCAAATATACATTAGTTAAAACAACAATAACAAAAACCCAAACAATCAAAAACATACAGTAGCCCTTTTCACAGTCTGCCTTAAACTAACGCCAGTTTCATCCTTGATTTTTCTACCTTGAAAAACAATTCTAACTTTCTGAGAGTCTTATCACTCTCAGGTGCATCCTCTTTTGTGCTGTTTATATTTTATACTTGTTATTTGTAATTTTTTGATTATTCTGAAAGCAGAAGCTTCTTACTTCTCAACTAGTGAATTCAGAATGAATCTGTGAAATGTCCCCAACTTTTATTATTTTAATGCTCTTCCATCTCTAAGGCAGTAGTTAACATATCTCATTATTTATTATAATATTTATAATTCATTGTACTTATGCTTTACTGACTTATTTATTACTGTCATTATCTCATTGTTTGCTTGGAGTATCTAGATATTACTAATGTTTTATTTCTCAATATTTGTTATGGTCAATAGTACATCTGCATCTGTAGAAACTATCTGTAGAAGAATGAATGGCCTCTCCAGATTAAATAATATGGAAAACTATACTATATAACTGTAAGCTGTATGGCAATAGCTATTGCTCCAAAGAACTTAGATTAGCTTTAACCAACTTTTAAAATTAACTTTAGAAACCTAAATTAAAACAATTACATTTAATTATTTGACCCCAGAATTCTAAACTTAGGAAGTGATAACACTTTGAGCCTTAGAATATATACAGATGATCATTTGCTGCTTTTCTTTGATTAGATTTTGGGTAAAGAAGAGATAGCATCATTAAAATGCTGGCAAGAGATAGAAAGAAAAATGGAAGCTAGAAGGAGTGTTGTGCATTTATTCAATGGCACTTCGTTGCTATTAGACTGCATCAGGCAGTGTGTCAATCACCAGGAATACAAAAAAAAAAAAAAAAAAAGGAAAAAAGTTCTCAGTAACAAAAGAGAGATCTGAGAGATACTAAAAGATGACTTTACCTATGTCATAGTTAGATAGACTGATGGAGGTGGGTCCGGCTGTCAATAACCAATTTTTCCTATTTATTTATTTATTTATTTATTTATTTATTCATTCATTCTTTCCCTTTACATCCTGATCATCCTGAGCATTGCCTGCCCATTCTTCCAGGCTGACCCCCTTACACAGTGCCCCCATCATACACTTCCCCTTCTCCTCGGAGAGAGTAGAGACCCACCCGGAGTATCCCCCCTACCCTGACACAGTTTCTGATGGCCTAGCCACATCCTCTCTTATTGAGGCTAGACAAGGCAGTCCACAGGATCCACAGGCAGTCAACAGCTTTAGTGACAGGCCCCCTCTGCCCCACCCCAGCTTCTATTGTTGGGGAACTGCAATGAAGGCTGAGCTGCAAGTCAGCTACATAGTTACAGGTTAGTTAGTTACAGTTAGTTACGGTTAGTTAGTTACAGGTTAGTTAGTTATGGTTAGTTACAGTTAGTTAGTTACAGGTTGTTAGTTATGGTTAGTTAGTTACAGGTTAGTTAGTTATGGTTAGTTAGTTATGGTTAGTTAGTTACGGTTAGTTAGTTACAGGTTAGTTAGTTATGGTTAGTTAGTTACAGGTTAGTTAGTTAGTTGCAGGTTTCCTAACTCTTCCATAAAACTTCCTGAGCTCCACCCAACGTTTGGCTGTAGGTCTCTGAATCTGTTTCACCCAGCAGCTGTGTGGAGCTTCTATGCTAGACTCCTATCTGCAAGCATAACAGAGTATCATTAATAGTGTCAGGGATTGGTGCTTGCCCTTGGGTTCATCACTCTTTTGTAACAGTAAACCTGTTTAATGATACTTTTTTATTCATATTCTTTATTTACATTTCAAATGATTTCCCCTTTCCTGGATCCCCACTCCCCAAAAGTCCCATAAGCCCTTTCCCTCCCCCTTTTCCCACATACACCCCTTCCCACTTCCCTGTTCTGGTATTGCCCTGCACTGCTGCACTGAGCCTTTCCAGGACCAGGGGCCACTCCTTCCTTCTTCTTGGACATCAATTGATATGTGAATTATGTCTTGGGTATTCTAAGCTTCTAGGCTAATATCGGCTTCTCAGTGATTGCATACCATGAGTGATCTCTTGAGACTAGGTTACCTCTCTTAGGATGATGTTCTCCAGCTCCATCCATTTGTTTAATTAAACACTTTAGATGTAATTGGTCAAATAAATGTTACTTTAAAGTTAAGAATGATGCTTTGTTTACACATATCCTATAATATATTGCAAAGATATATAATATATGTGCTCTCATACGTTATCTAAAAATAGGATTGAAATGTTTAGATAGTGCAAATGATGAATTAACTCTATGCAAAAACAAGGCAAAAACAACAACAAAATCCCGACTTTTGATGATCAGATATATTGATTTCTTCCTCCTAAATTGCCTTACCTATGGTAACTACAATCCTGAAAAATCAAGATTTCTTTCAGGTAGTGGTTCTTAATTGTGTTGATTTTATGTAATACAAGCATCTTTTCCCCAAATTTAATCTTCATTTTTCAATTTTACAAAGTCTTTTTAAAATATATTTTGTTTTATTATATGTGCACGAATGGTTTGCCTGCATGTATGCCTGTATTATGCAAGCATGCCTGGTGCCCCCATAGGTTAGAAGATGGTATTAGATCCCTTGGGACAGGAGTTCTTGGTTGTTATGAACTACTGTATGGATGCTGGAGATTAAAACTGGGTCTTCTGCAAACCACAAGTGTTTTCAAGCACTAAGCTACCTCTCAGGTCACCTTTTCTAATGCCTTTCAATGAACAAAGAGCTCAAATGTTAGTAGTAGGGCTAGAAAGATGTATTAGTGAATAGGAGCACTTACTGCTCTTACAGAGGTCCTAGGGGAGTGGTTCCACTTGGTAGCTCAACATCACATGTAACTCCAGTTTCTGGGGATACAAGCTTCTCTTCTGTTATTCATTGGTATTGTATACAAGCAGTTCACAGACACTCATGCTCTAAAACATGCACTTACAATAAAAAGAAATGTCTTTTAAGTATTTAAATTTTAAAAGAGACAAACTAAAGTTTTTATTTTATGATGACTTTTTTATGATTTAATATATACTCCCTGCTTGGTATAATCACATATATTTTTTTAGGAATTTTCAAGATTTTGGCATGCTAATAATTTCGTTCACCTAGAGCTGAATTTTGCATATTGTCGTTATTTGCATATTTCATTATTTTCTCTAAGTATAGTCATGTCCCTGTCTTTGTTTCTGAATATCGCCTTATCTCCCTGCTTTCCAAAACGTTAGATTTGACCATGATGCATCTCCTTCTCACTATTCTTTGAGTCTCATTTCTCAGCTACATTGCAGCTCTTCTATTGCTTTGTCTTTGAAGTTCACTCTGCATAAGAACACTTAAAATTATAGAGATGTCATTATCCTTCTGTTCTTCTCCTTAAAAGAACATATCCAAACTCTGTGAAAAATAGCCTGATAATTTTGACTGCAATTCATTGAATCTGTACATCAACCTGCACAATATTTCCTTACTATCTATGAACATGGTATATGTAACTTCTTTAATATTTGTTTATATAGTTTTATCATTTAGAAAAATATTCAAGTGTTATATGATTTGGTTTAGGAGCATCAAGCTTTCATCCTTACATATATCCTTAAATATAAAATTTTCCCTTATATTACGGAATGTCCATGTTTCGAGAACACTCAATCATAATAAGGATGTTTCGTCACTAATTACATGTCTCAAGGATAAGGTTTTACAAATGAAGCTCTTGTCCTTTCAAAACAATCATTTTGAATGAAGCAATTAAAATTGATTAGAAAATTCAGTGGTAGTGTTTTGGTAAATAAAAGCCTTTTAGTAGCAAATAATTTCCCTCTACAAATAAATTATAGTTGTGTTTTAAGAGCAAATAAGAAATGGGAATAACTAAATATTTCTATTTAGAGAGTATATATGTTCTCTTGAAAATATTTTATCCACCGTTTGAGAATACAGTGTGGTTTGATTTTATCTAATGCCTTTTCCAGTTTCTCCCAGACCCAGTCCCACCTCTCTACCCACTCATTTTTTTCATTCCTTTAATTCAATTTTAGTTTTGTTTTACTTATCCACTTCACATCCTAGTCACTGACCTCCTCCTAGTCACATCTCCCATAATCCTTTCCTCATCCCACCATTCCTCTGAGTGGTTGGAGCCTCCAGGATATCCCCCACCCTGGCACTTGAAGTTTCTGCAAGGGTAGGCACTTCTTTCCTCTCCCACTGAGGCTATACAAGGCAGCCCAGCTCTTCTACACACCCAACTAACTCTCTCTCTCTCTCTCTCTCTCTCTCTCTCTCTCTCTCTCTCTCTCTCTGTCTCTCTCTCCTTCCCTCCCTCCCTCCCTCTCTCTGTTTCTCTCTGTCTCTGTCTCTCTCTTTTTCTCTCTCACTTCTCTCCTTTATAAAACTTATAGAATTCAATGTGTTGTGTTGATTGACTTCTGTTGGGTATTGTCCTTCCCTGGCTGTGGTTGATTTACCAAAGTCCGTATCATTAAGTTAATCTACAAAACTGACTCTTCTTTTCCCAGCATCTCTCAAATGCCAATACATTTGCAGCTGGAGGTGGGATTTTATGCTAGCATTTTGTCTGACTTGAGTTTGCACAGGTAATGTGCATGATATCATGATCCCTGAGAGTTCAAACATATGGCTGTCCTGCTACACCTATAAAACAGTTCTCTTAATACCTCTAACTACAGATAATGTATTACTATAACCTTAGATCACTGTGTGTCTCAAATCTCATCAGAGAAGCTCCTTTGGGGGGGGGGGGGCAGGTATATGGCAATTAGTATAGAGACCTAAAACTGATCAAAGTACTGAACAAGATGCTACAGGGTTTTCAGTCCTAAATAGGCTATCTATTTCACATACCTTTTCCCAAGACCCAGATCTTTTTACTCAAGAGGAAGATAGTTTGTAAGATCCAGAGGGGTGGATGCATCTCAGACTTGCATCTTCTTCAAAGAGATATTGTTGTTTGCAAAATTATTGCTTTATAGTTGAATTTCATAAAAATAAATCATTGTATAGTTATAGGTCTTGCTAATAGATTAATTCAATTTCCATACTTCAAATTCTATAGTTTATGAATTTTTATGTACATAGAATATTTGTTTTATTGTAATGCCTAGAAATATTTTCAGTAAAGTTAAAATGAAATGATAAAAAATATATAGAAAGTAAGTTATCTTCTTACAGAATCAGGAGGGGAGAGTTTACAAATTACACCTGGTTTATGGAAACAAAATTAGCCATACTGGAATTTTGAGTGAAAAAAAGGGTAGATTCACTTTTACAAGTTTATCAGCAATTGTCACTTTTTAGAATTCTTGTAATTTTTGTTTATTTTGTTGTTGTTGTAGAAGCTCACTGGGGGGGGGGGACAGTATAAGAAAAGCAGATTAAGGGTGGGACATGGTGGCACATTCCTTTAATCCCTGCACTTGGGAGGCAGATGCAGATGGATATCTGTGAGTTCAAGGTCAGCCTAGTCTACATATAGAGTTCTAGGACAGCATGCTATATAGAGACACTCTGGGGATGGGTGGGAGAAAAGACTGGCAAAAAGACTGAGGGGACACAGTGGGTGAAGTGTTTGCTGGCTAAGACCTGTGTTCTGTGATCTGAGATCAATCCACAGAACCATGTAAAGATGGAGGGAGATAATCACCTCAAAAAGTTGTCCTCTGCCATCACATTTGGGCAATGGCACACAAGAACTCATCCACGTACACAGATGTACCTAGTAATGATAGTAAAAATGACAGTAATTTTAAAAGGAAATCAAGATATAAATTAGCTTTTGAGTAATTGTACATAAATTGAAATTTTCACTAATTATACTTATCTGTTGGGTATCAGAGACTAATACAGTTATTGACCTCATTAATCTGCCTACTGACATTGAGAAGGGAAAAGTACACTAATAAGAATGCAAAATATACTACAAAAAGTAACACAGTCTCAAGAAGTGTGGAGAAATAAGATATGTACTTGTATATGAACATGCTGAAGTCTCCATCTTAAAACTGGCCAGTGACTATTCACACATGAGATTTTTGAGCATTAATCTAACTGCTTTTCAGGTTTTAGTGATCTGTTTTTTTTTTTTTATTTTTCTTTTCTACAGAGAGAAACTTACTTTTATAACAATGCAGTTGAAAGATAAACAGGCTATAAAATATAATCAACTAAATGTTAGAATCCAATTTTACACCAACAATGGAAAATCAATTCATAAAACTTTGCCATTAATTCCAGAATGACCAGCCTCTCGATTTGAAAGGTTAAATAAAATATAATGAAAAATTTATAATTGATTATAGCTTTATTCTGGGTATGTTTTAGTAAGCACAACATAATCTCATTTAGAAATATGCCTTTGTATAGATTATTTAAGTTTGCATAAAATCAGAATTTATTGCTGTATCACCATGCAAGTTTTACTTACATACCATAATACATAATTATGAAAGATTATACAAACTATTTGTCTTATTGATAACTTTCCACCATGTGAAGATATTTTAAAAGATGTAATTTCAAAACAAATGTATGTTTTTCTAAATTTTAGCAGTAAAGAAGAACCATTGCTAACACCAGAAGAAAATAAATTTGAGACTTTAAAGTTCACAGGTAATATTTATTTAAAATTAAACCAAATCTATTTTTGTTAATATCTGCATTAAAAACAGTCATAATTAAAAGCCAAGCATATTAATTTTTCAGAGTCCTATATCCCAACAATCATTTGTTCTCATGAGGACAAGGATGACTTGGGAGCCAATCATCAAAATGTAAAAGACATCAACAAGAAGCATGACGAACAAAATGAAAAAGAATTAGACTTGACGGTAAGTGTTCTGGTTGCCACGGTATTAGAGAAGACAGATATATTTATGCTTCAAAGATGCTGTAATGCCTGCCTCTCAATGGTTTCAGCTAATATAATTTGCAAATGTGGAAGCATGGCTCTGTCCCAGCATCTCCATCTAGCTTGAGCAATAAGGCACTTTGATTTCAGTATGTTGCTTCTGCTCTCCGCAGTGGTAAATTAATGACAATGATTTCTTATCTCTTTACCAGTAGCTCTGAGTAATAGTTTGTAAGAATTAGAAGCAAGGGGCACCATCCTGATGCACAGTTCTAATCTTCATGACAGGTGTGCACTTAGCATAAAGTCAACTGTAAAGTAAGAGGGCTGGAAGAGTAAAGTCCTATCTAACCTAAGAAGCCTGTAATGCTGATGTTTAGTCCTGTTTGGTTTCACTATTTCTGCCCAAGTAGAAATTCCAAAGTTTCTCAGCATTGGAAAATATTAAATTACAAAGAAAGAAGAAAAGAACCAGTGCTACATAATTTTAAAACAGGAAACAAATTCAATACTGTACAATTTAGTCTAAACTTTGTTAATACAAATTTCACACTTGGTGAACCTCAAATAGGTTCTGAAATTTGGAGGAGATGGTTCAGCTCGCACTTTTAGCTCACACTGAGAGGCAGAAGCAAATGAGTCACATAATGCAATTTATTCTTCATTGTATTTGGTTGGGGCTCCTAGCATGGCGATACATGGATTCATAATCATCTAAGATTAAAATGACATTTGCCTCTTCAAGTGTCAATGCTGAAACTGAAAAGAACTAGAACTCATCTACCCCCACCCTCATTTCACCTCTGCAACTGCACCACTAAAGTATGCAATTTACTGTGCTCCAACGTTAAGGCACTACAAAGTTGTCACCCATTGTGAGAATCCTCACCAGCTGAAAGTTAACATCACCTTTTTTTTTCAAACCAGAGAATATAATGAAAGGACCCTGAAAAATCACATACATCACCAATACACCTCATTACCATGAGCAGCCTCAAATATAAAAGTTTGTTTAGAAGTTACTGAGATTGTACGCCCAATAAATGAAGAGGGAGCTGTAATTTAGATGCTAATTTGCTCCATGCTGATGTGACTGCATAAAACAATGAAGCCACATAATAGATGGAAATACAACCAAATCTGTGGAACCCACAGGCATTGGCTTACAAGACAGCTGTGCAGTTGACAAGTAACATGAGCCTTATGTGAGAAGAAGGGGAAGACGTAAGATTTGCATATAATTATTGAGATCATGCAAATGTCAGTTATGAGGAGGGAAAAAAAACACAGGCATCTCACTGTTAAATCCTGACAGTTGGCATCACTGAAGAGCTCAAATACATTTGAGTACCAGTTGGCAGAGGGTCATTAAAACAGAATTTGCAGAGACATTAACTCCCTCACTTTTCTTTGAGTGACGTTTTGCTATTAATAGTTTGCAGAGGCTTTGCAGAAAACATATTAATAAGAGAAACTGTAATGGGGGCACCTACAGCACGTATAAATGGGCAAGGGGCACCCAGGAAGCTGCTCTCTAATTGATTAGCATGGAGCTATCAATGTGTATATCCTAAGTGAGGAAAAAGTGCAATGACAAGCAAGAATGGTTGAATAATACAATGTGATATTTGGAAGCAGAGATGGAGTGTGATTAATTTGGGCCCCTTTTCTTACTGATCTAATTCCCAAGTCATACCTTACAAAAATCTTGCCCCAAACATCCAACTTCCAGAGTTTGTATGAAATCCACAAAAGAAATGAGTCAAGGGAGTCTACCAGATAATGACTTGAACTAATAAAATCTTATTCACTTCTCATATATTTAAATATTGTCATAATTGTGTTGTTTTTTTTCCATAAGATAAACCAACGATTAATAACTTCCCAGGATGAAAAGAATACATTTTCAACAGATGCAGTCAATTTCTCAAATAAAGCTGAGGCATCAAAGAAGAAGCAAGCTCACCATGAAAACCACACTGACTTATTCAGAGGGCCTTTGTCTCCAAGTTTATCAGCAGAAATTTCCTTAAATAGAGATTCCTACCACAGCAGAAAATATTCCCCAGGAGATGAATATGTTCATCTGCCTTCAGAGGAAATTATTTCAGATCAAGGAGAAATAGGGCCATCACTGGGAGATACCACTTCTGATGAATTAATGCCATTGGAACTCTGCAGCAAAGAAGACCTGGATGATAACGCCAACCCAGCCCATGGGAGTGGCAGAGAGGGTTCTTCCTCTGATCATAAGAATAATGAAGCAGGAATCAAGAAACCTGGAAGAAAAGATTACAAATATTTGCATGGAGAGTCTTATTTAGAGGAATCCACAAATTTGGAAGAATCAAATGCATCTTCCAAAGATGATTATGCCAAAGTTGATGATAAAAAGAAGCAAACATGCTTAGGTGTTAATGAGAATCCAAGCAAAAATTTTCAATCAATACACCTGAACCAAGAGGAACAAATGAGGTACCCAAAAATAAGCATTGAAGGGGCTACAGCTAATAACCAAGACTTGACAACCCTACTAAGCAAAGATAATACAGCTAATACCTGGGCCGTAACTGTAGATCCCTCTCCTTCCACAAATACAACAGTGAGTTGGAGAGAAGTTGGAAATGGTACCAATTTAGCACCAAGAACTACTGATCTTGGTTCTCCAAGGAAGTCCAGTCTTTTGAGTGATGATCATCTTTGTCAAACTGAGAAGGAAAAATCAGACCCTAGTAATCCTCAAGATCAGAATATGAACACACAGCACAGGAAAAATTGGAACGTTCTGGAAAGTCAGCCAGAAACAAGAGAGACTGAAACAAATATAACCATGCATACCAAAGAACAAGCAGAGTATAAAGACATGTGGGGAAAAGGAGATAACAATGGGAATCGGAAAGCTACTCCTAGAGAACAATTGTTTACCTGCCAAGAGACAGAATGCTACGAACTGCCTTCTCTAGCTGATCATAGTATTACTGAGAAAGCACAAGCAGTAACAGCTTATGTAATTAAGACAACATTAGAAAGTACTCCAGAAAGCGTGTCTGCTGGAGGAAAAGCAATAATTGCTAAGCTACCTCAAGAGACAGCACGAAATGACAGGCCCATCGAGGTAAAAAAAACAGCGTTTGATCCACATGAAGGGAGGAAGGATGATTCACATTATTCCCTTTGTCATGGAGATGCAGCAGGTGTAATCCATGACAAGGATTTTGAAAGGGAGTCACATTCAGATATTTGTAATGTATGTGTAGATGAAATGGAGAAGGAGAAAACCACATCTACGTGCTCTCCTAGGAAGACATATGACAAGGAGAAACATGGAATTGGAAGTGTAACATCTATAGATGAACCTTCACAGGTCATTACAGGCAATCAAAAAGCTACGTCAAAACTGGATTTACATTTGGGAGTGTTATCAACAGACAGAGCAATATTCCCAGCAAATACAGATCTTGAGCTGCTTCAAGAATTATCAAGGAGAACAGACTTCAGTGCTGTTCACTCTGCATTTAACTCAGACACTGCCAGCGCTTCTCAGGGCAGCTCTCAAGTTTACAGGCGCTGCTCTAAAAAATCAGTACCTTCTTATGGTGAAGAGAAAGCAGTTACTAACGCAACTCTCCAGTCTATTCCTACCAAATCAGAATATAATTGGCATGCAGAAAGTGAGATCTTGGGTCATGGCATGTCTAAACCTCAAGATGTTTTCAACAGTTCAGAAATAATGAAATCAGGGAGTGGAGGAGAACGAGGCAGGGGTCCGATTTGGCAACAAAAGGAAGGTAGCTTGGAAAAGTCCCAAGGCCTGATGAGCTTAATCAATAAGCCTCTTGAGAATCTGGTTGAAGCAAGTTCTGGAAATGAAGGGTTAATACATTCTGGAGAGTCACAATGTTATTTGGGTGACAAAGAGTCAGAGAGCTCTACTTCTGCTACTGTCCCTGTCCAGGAACTTGAAGCTCAGGGCAGGGAGTCTCTGCTTTCAATATCCACCAACTCTAAAATACCTTATTTCCTTTTGTTTCTGATATTTCTTGCAACCGTTTACTACTATGACTTAATGATCGGCTTGGCGTTCTATCTTTTTTCCTTGTACTGGCTGTACTGGGAAGGGGGGAGGCAAAGAGAATCTGTCAAGAAAAAGTGAGCTTGGCACAGTTGCTATTCTCTCTTGAAAGATAAGCTATTTAGTCCCAAACATTTGGAATGGCAGGAGAGACTAGTCATTGTTCAAAGTCAGTGCAGTTTTCTCTTGAAGGATCATTTAAAAAGGAATGCGTATGAAGTTTGCTCCTTCATATAAGTAATTATTCTATATAGGACCATTATGCTTGGATCATTAAATACCTATATGAATATGAGATGTGAAGCACATCAAGTTGGAATTAGGTAC
This sequence comes from Apodemus sylvaticus, assembly GCF_947179515.1. Classification (NCBI taxonomy): domain Eukaryota; kingdom Metazoa; phylum Chordata; class Mammalia; order Rodentia; family Muridae; genus Apodemus; species Apodemus sylvaticus. The sequence goes on along the minus strand of NC_067473.1, from coordinate 38,356,533 downwards.
AGCTGTTGCTCCTTAGCAGGCTGTGAAGTTGAAATGCTTCATGTCTCTTCACTATTTAAAGTGCTATTTCCTGCATTCATTTCTTTCACAGTAAAGCTTTGGATATTTTTTTCCCTGAGAGTATTTCTCTCCTATGGTTTTTTTAAAAAATAGATAAAACACAGATAATCGGAAAGAAATTTTTTTTTTTGGTCCCTAGAATTAGCCATGAAATTTTCATTTAGCATTGTGTCTTTTATCAGCACATATTGAGAGATCATATATTAAAATTTCTATTTATGCCTTTAAGAAAATATCCCTATATGTTGCAATATAAGAACTTGAATTGGAAATATGTATTATGCACACTCACATTATACTTCATGTGCATACCATTGTCTCTCTTTGTACCTATGATGTCAGGGTTTTCATAAACTAATTATAGCCAAGACTTCTATAATAATTAGAAAATTTTCATGGAATTCTACAAATTGTGTGAATAACCTGTTTTAAGCGATGCTTTTGTTTGTTTATTTTTATTTAGTTGAATGGGTAGACTATAACACAAATGAACAATTTTAATGATAAGTGTTGACCAGACATGAAAATTCTAACATTCTGTAATCATTGCTTCAAGGTGACTTTGCACTTATTGAGCAATTCTTAACCTGTGGCTTACAACTGTGTTGGAAGCTGCAGATCACATATTTATGTTACCATTCACATCAGTGAGCAGAATTAGAGTTATGAAGTATAAACAAACTAAATTTATGGTTGGGGTCACAACGACATGTGGGACTCTATTAAAGAGTTACAACATTAGGAAGGTTGAAAACCCCCTGCTATAGAACATAAGGCCTTAAGTAATAATATAATAGATACTAAATTGGTTTGTTCTTCCTGATAGCTCTTTTTTTTTAGAGTGGTTGTTAATATTTTCTCATAGTAAGGAGATGAGTTGTATCCTAAGGTGAACTTATAGAACAAACTCCTAATCTTTGCCGATACCCATTATGTGATTTTAAGCTATGAGATGATAACTCAAAATTGTAAGGCAAAATAGGTATAGTTGGAAGCATACTGTAAAACATGTTAACATAGAATAAAGCAGTGATTTTGGTTACTGTAATTATAAAGGTATGAAATAATGGAGGTTTCTTTACTTAAGTGGAAACACAGTCAAGATTCATTCACAATTTATTTCAGCAACATTATTGAATAATTGTAGTATATAAAGCCATGTACTATTCTATGGAGGTCCTTTTATACACTGCATATATGAATCCATGTATATAGCAAAATAGTATATTTTTAACTAGCTTGGGGTACAAAAAATGTCACAGAGAGGGATCCTATTGAATAGTCAGTCATCTTTCATGGAAATTTCTTTCAGGGAAAGTTCAGGTGAAAACAGTATGATATTTTTATTTACTTTTATCTATAAAATTACATATCATCTCATATATCTCAAAAATATGAACTTATAAGAAAATAAAATATTTAAAATGACTTCTCATTTGATACCTAGTGGTTTGCTAATGTTTCTTTCTGTATACAATTATTTCTCAATCTTGTAATTGCATGCTTTTCTCAAGTCTCCTTGAAAATGAGTCATTGACTCTAACTTTTTAGTTGACCAAATGCAAACATCCTGAAGTAGAATGTAGGTCAAATATTTGCTTTTTGAGATGCATACTTCCATCAAATACAAGTGGAATTCCTTTAAGCAGTCCTTAGAAATTATCTCTAAAATTGTTGCCCTCATATTCTGTTGTCAGGTCTAAGTTAAGTTGGAATTAGTTAGCATTCCACCAGTTCTTTTAGGCTTGGAGTTTTTTCTTAATTCTATGTTTTAAGAGTTCTAGTCCACATAGCTTATCTCTTTAATGAAAAAGGCACTATTTTATGAGCACAGGTGCTAGAATGAGAATTCTTCCCTTAAATGATCATTGTAACTCCCTTTACCTCTTCTATTTGATTTCTCGTAACATTAACTCACCAAAGGTTCTCATGCATTTTAACAAAACAGGAACAAGCTTCAAAGGATTTTAAACACTCGTTAGTTGTGTGTTTCTTTGATGCAAAGAAGAAATACTGGGTTAAACTGACTTTTCAAACATTACCTATGTTTTCAAACATTGAAATAAAGGCACAAGGACATTTGAAAGGACTGCTATATGAGGTGCTGGGCTTGTCAGTCTCTTTTGGTCACATCTCTATGCTGGATTAGAGTGAGTGGTAGGATGAACCTTGTAGCCTCTGCCGAGAAGGACTCGGCAATGGGCCATCTTAGGAAAGGTCATTTTTTTTTTTAATCGATAGCTACCAGTTTCACCTCTTACCACAGTTTGACCATGGGCATCATGAGGGCATAGCAGCATAATTATCAATGCGGATCATTACATATGCCATCCTTATTTAAAATAAGAAATATGATTTAATCATTGCCATCTTTTAAGTTTCTGGGGTTCTCACTCTTAAATATGAACCTCTAAAATTAATTGAGAAGTTTAGCAATGTTAAGTAGTACAAAAGAGCTGTCTTTTTTAAGAACTCTGACTTCTATAAGCTAAGAACATCACAAAAAAGTTCTCAACCAGAATAAAATGACCAAGCGGTTTATATCCACTCTTCAACATTTAGGAATGCTGGGTTAGTAGAACTATATTTTCTTGAGGAGCTCTAATATATGGACAGAACGGTTTTGTTTTACAGTGATGAATGTCGATCCCTTTTATATATGAATAAAATAAAAAGCTAACAAAACAGAACTAGTGACAATATAGGAGGTGAATCTACTTATCTCCTTTAGGATTCCAGGCTTTGTTTTACATGTCCAGTGATTCTGGAAACTGGAATTCACAACAAGCACCACCTTTTGGTGTTCGCCTGTCTTAAGTAGTTCCTTGCCAGGCACCTCCTCAGTTGTGAATCGCCAATGAAATCAGCTAAAAGGGTTACTGTTATTCAATTGATTAAGCATGGTTGGTTTTGTGTCTTTTTTTTGAAATTTTATAATAAAAATCTTGTCAGCACAACTTAATTTCCATCATTTGAAACATGCTAGGTCAATAATCTACTGTTTCTACCGCAGGACTCAAATTTTAAAAATAATAACTTGGATTTTAAGGAAGCTTCCAGCCTAGCTTGGAATGAGCATATGTTTTGAAATAAATTGTTCTATTATTGTTTGCTAAAACATTATTTTAAAACAAAAATCAACTATTTTAAAAGTTCAATATTCTTATTTTATATCATCTTAATATGTGGTAAATTATACATTAGACATTGATTTTTCAAAATTTAAACATTACATTGTGTAAAACCTTAATAAAAATTTCCCCATGTCGTTTTCTACTATATCCAAGGCTTGTAAATTGCCAGAAAATAAAGATGTCAATAACAGTAAAGGATTGTGGAATCATTTTCATTTGGCTATGGTATCTCCAAGATCTTATTTTACAGTAGTCTGTGATATCTAATTAAATTATTTCTCTGAGTTGATATTGGAACATGTTTCTTTTTATATCCGTATAAATCATTTGGTCTTCCACATTGTCTCCTCCCTGAGTTTTTCAGGTAAATTAAGATTCTCTTAATTAGTGCTCTTAGACCTGCACATACACGTTCTGCTGCATAGACCATAAGGTCATTCCACATCCTCTTCCTCTGTAGCACTGCACAATTACTAGATGTAATTCAAGTCCCATCCTTTCTTTCATAGTCTCTTATTATGGTCCATAAGATCTTTCTGTTTTTATATTTTTGCCAATGTTATCCTTCCTGTTGCTTGCACTGGATACTTGGTTATCCCAAAAAGAGCAGGAAATAAAAACCACAGATTTTTAAAATTTTTCTTCTGGTCACCCTACATGGCCTAGTTTGCAGAGAGGCTGAGCTAGTATTTGTTGCAATAATAACTAACTCTTTCTTCTGTCTTTTTTAGAAATAATTAAAACTGAATAAATATTTTAAAATCTTAGCTGGGATGATAAATAAGTTCCTGATGATAAAGCTAAAAAGGCAAAGAGAATTTGGCGATGCCATTTCAAGTGATGTGTTGGATTTGGGATATGAAAAGAGGAAAATGGTGCTTTCTTCTCATTTCCCTTAGCTTAATTTTATAAAACACTTATTTTTCATGTGAAAACTAACTTCCTCATACATAAAATATTTCCGCCATTTTATCACATTGAAAATAAGTAAACTATTCTGAGTTGACGGGAAAAGTAATGTATCCCTTCATTCACTGGCTAAGGGGGAATTTAATGAGACACAGCTTGTTGTCAGAGAAAGCAGCTCAGTGGTTTAAAATCAACAAACATCACAAGGTATAAAGTGCAAGAAACCCAATCTTCCCAGCTGCTGCCATGCCCTTTGAAAATGGCTGTGCTCTCTGCTCCACACCTGTTCTGCATGTCAACCTTCAGGGTAAGTAAACAGAACTTGGAAAAGAAAATAGCCCATGTAATTTTTAAGGGGAAAGCATTTCTCTAACTAACATATAAAAGAGACTCTGAAAGCACAGAGATATAAAATACATTAATAGAGCAACCTATAAATATTTTGTATAATAATATATGCAATATTCAAAAGTTTATTATTTTAATCAATTAAGATAAAATGGTATTACAAAAATGGTATACATATTTTAGAGATTAAGTGTAAAGAAGCATGCAGGTGGAAAATGCAATAGATGATTATGGACCATTTCAAGTCCATCATCAATTGGTCACTTAAGAGCAAAGAAAAAGCCACATACACCTCCACTGTGCTTCAGAATTCATTAACAGCATGTATTGGTTGACCTGGTTCTGAATGGGAACAGATTAAAATTCAAATGACACACTCTACAAAAGACAGTATCAAACAGGAAAGAGATTTCACACAAGAATTGCACAATAAGAAGCTGCAAGCTCTCCCTGTAAATACTTAAATAAAGCATAATGTTCTTTTAGCAGTCGCATGTAGGATGCATGCATGGTAACATTTATATTTTAGCAATGAAAATATTACACACTTGAATCTCTTTTTTTCCTTCCACATGATACTTTTATTGATTCTTTGGGAGTTTCACATCATGTATCCTTATAACAATCTCTCCCAATCTTTCAATATCTGCACCTCCCAACCCCTGTGATCTCCTCTCAACACACACACACACACACACACACACACACACACACACACACACACACGCCCCAGATCCAATTTTTATCATCTATATACTTACTATAGTGTGGTCAAACAAACTCTCAGTAGCCTGTCCTTTAACTAGAACTGAGTCCATCTCCATCTACACCTCCACCAGAGGCCATCAATTGTGGAGAGCATACTTCAGAATCTCGATCACACTTTTTAAAAGTTATCTTTGGTAGCTTATAGTATAGGCTGTTACTTTCTTTCTTTCTTTCTTTCTTTCTTTCTTTCTTTTGTTGTTTTGTTTTTTTCTGGTTGGGAGGGCTGTGGTGGTGGTGGAAGAAGTTATCACAGGAGCCTTCCATATCCCTCCCTCTCAAATGTGTGTCTACAGTCATCACTATCACAACAAAAGCAGCCTCCTTGCTCTTCACAGTCAGCAGCAACACGAATCACGGGCCACCACACTGTACCCAGACAAAGACCCCTAGGCTGCTCAGACCAAGGGTATCAATATGTTTTTAGGTGGTCTTAGAAGCTACCCACATCATCATGGCCTCCAATGGCAACAGAGCCCATGGCCACTCATGTGGGTTCAGGCTCCGCAGAGACCATAGATATCTGCATGGCCTTTGACGATTACACAGACCATGGACTTTAACACAGACCCAGATCAGATAGAACCATGGACCCAGACGTGGTCTTTGGCAGCAACACCAGTATCACCATGTCTTTGAGTGGCATCACAGGACACTCAGGTCAGTAGGCATGACCTTAAGTCACTTTATACACTATAAAATCATGTACTGCCTTTCTATACAGTAGACAAATTCTCAATTAATGAACTAATTCTTTGGAAATCCATCATATTTTTTATAGTGAAAAAAAATTCTCACCATTTCTTGGGTGAAATTATTTTAAGTCCTAACTAAAAAAAGAAAGGAACCAAAATTAAGGTCATTTATTTCCTGCTCTCACAGACATACGTGAAAATATTTTGTATACATTTGTAATTTTTGAAAGTTGTGAAGGAAAATCAAGAGTAACACACACAAAAAAAACCAAAAGAATGAAACAAAACAAAACAAAATCTGCTCAGTCTTTTTCATCAATGCAAGAGATGTAGGAACATTTTTTCTTTTTTCTTTTCTTTTTTTTTTTTTTGGTGTTTTCTTTTCTTTTTTTTTTTTTTTTTTTTGAGACAGGGTTTCTCTGTATAACTCTGGCTGTCCTGGAACTCACTCTGTAGACCAGGCTAGCCTCGAACTCAGAAATCCACCTGCCTCTGCCTCCCAGAGTGCTGAGATTACAGGCATGTGCCACCACTGCCCGGCTGAACATTTTTTAAAAACTGTTTTCTCTTTGTTGGTTTCAAAAGAGTGTCAACATTAACTTCAGGTACTCTAAAGCTGTTCTTCTATTGAAGATGTGGGGCCAATGCTATTCTATAAATTGGGAACCATTAGTTTTAAAATAATTTTCAATTTTATGTTTATGGGTGTTTTTCCAACATACTTATCTCTGCACCAAGGATGTGCCTGGTGTCCATGGATAGCGGAAGAAGTATGGGAGCCTTTGGAACTGAAGCTACAGACAGTTATGAGCTGTCATGTTTGAAAGAGAATCTGGGCATTCTGGAAGAGCAGCCAGTACTCATAATCACTGAGCCATCTCTCAAACCACTTTGGTTTTGTTTGTGTGTTTATTTTATAATAATTTATGTTGAAGATAATCTGATAATAAACCTACTCATCCATGATTACTCAAAGACAATTTCATTTTGTTTATCCATTATGTCTAATTCTGCCCAAGGACTTGTTACACATTTACTATTAGATTTATTCTTAGTTGTGCTGTAGATTTTATTGTTATTTGAATGACTAAGATTCTTTTCTATATTGTTTATGGGCTTAGTTGAATTTGTCTCTTCTCATTTTGATTTTATTCTTGATTCTCTCTTCTTTTTTCTATGTAAGCACTGTTTTAGGGAGGGGGTTGTTTCTGCATACATTTCTTAACCTTTGGAAGTCTGCAGATGCTTTATTGGGTGATCATTCATTTTATGTATGGCACACGAAGATACTGCTTCATCTACTGGCATCTAAGCAGGTAATCTGTGTGATCCCATGGATGAATTTGTAACTTTTTCTTTTAATGGTAACCACATGGTAGAGTCAAGATGATATTAATTTTTCTTCTTCCTGGCATTCTATAAAAATGAGGTAAAATAATAAAATTATGTAAATAACTACAGTGGGAAAAATACTTGGGATGATATTTTACCAAACCTTTCTATGTTCTAGAGCGGGTTAAGTCATAATTGACATCAAAGCTCAAATAAGGTTAAAATGTCCAAGCACTACAACACACAAGAAATCCATTGACATCACCTAATACTATGAAAGTAGCATTAGGACAATAACTGTTTCTGAAAAGACTAAGACATTTACAACTGGAGAAATAGAAAACAGGTACAGGATTTTAATATAGGATACATTTAGAGTCCTAGTTGGAATTGCCTCTGACATAGCCAGCCTAGTCTGCTCTTCAGTCCTTGAAAGACCACGGTTTTATTTTCAGTGTAATCTGATAAAAAAAAAAAAGTCTCTGGGGATAATACAATTTTGAGAGTCATTGGAGACTCATCATTGCAATAGCTCTGTCAGAACACACTGTGAGGAATAACAACCACCACAGCCCTGCTACTCTGTCAGCAAGTTTACCCTCCATGTGGCAATCTGGTCCCTCACTATACACTTAAATGGTAATAGAAAGCAGCAGTTATTTGAAGAACTTCTTTGAAAAAATTGCAGAAACATAAAGACACATCTGAACCAAATGGACCATTCCCAAGAGGCCAGGTCAGGAACAGGAAGCAAATCCCAAACAATTTTAACTATTGCCCTTTAATAGCTGAAAATAGGCACAAAAAAAAAAAAAAAAGGCCTCCGTGGGGGCCTCCATGAAGGAAGACATGGTATGAAAAACAATAATGGTGAGATTATTTTTTTAAAAAAAATAAAGGCTGAGAAAAAATGAGCAAACACCATATATGCAGAATACAGTGACAAGAGTCTAAGGCTAAAAGAATAGAATAATAATCCTGAGAATCAACACCAATTCAGAAGGCAGAGTACTCAATAAAAACAAATCAAATGAAATTGGGTTGATGTAAGAGACTCTATAAGCAGGAGAGGCACTCTGGCAGCTAAGAACCCAACTGATTGACAAGTACCTGTACTTACCTTGCAGAGGTGCCCAGTTTCCTGCCTGGAAGTGACATCAAGCTGGCTGCGCCTGCTTCAGAGGATCCGACGCCCTCTGCAGGCTTCTGTGAGCCTCTGCACTCACATGCCTCACGTGCACAAACCCACATGCAGGAACACACACATAAATACTTTTTTAAAAACTGGTTTAAAAAGTGAATATTCAGTAAAATGTGGCAAAAATGTATCCAAATGGACAAGGTATAAAAAGAAAACTGTCATTGGCCATTGAATATATATAAAAAAAATAAAATAAACGGACAATAGGGAGTGTTTTACTTATCAAATTGATACATGTTCAATATAGTAAGATATTTCACTACAATGGAATAAATAAATAAATAAATAAATAACCCCAGGGAACCAAATAACCTATTAAAAAATGGAGTACAGATCTAAACAAAGAATTTTCACCTGAAGAAGTTTGGACGGCAGAGAAGCATATTAAAAAAGGCTCAACTTCATTAGTCATCGGGGAAATGAAAATCAAAACAATTGATTTCACCTCACACCAGTCAGAATGGCTAAGGTTAAAAAACTCAAGAGACAGCAGGTGCTGGCAAGGATGTGGAGAAAGAGGAACACTCATCCACTCCTGGTGGGGCTGTAAGATGGTACAACCACTCTGGAAATCAGTCTGGCGGTTCCTTAGAAAACTGGACATGACACTTCCGGAGGACCCTGCTATACCTCTCCTGGGCATATACCCAGAGGATTCCCCAGCATGCAATAAGGACACATGCTCCATTATGTTCATAGCAGCCTTATTTATAATAGCCAGAAGCTGGAAAGAACCCAGGTATCCCTCAGTGGAGGAATGGATACAGAAAATGTGGTATATTTACACAATGAAATATTACTCAGCAATTAAAAACAATGAATTCATGAAATTTTTAAGCAAATGGTTGGAACTGGAAAATATCATCCTAAGTGAGGTAACCCAAATCACATAAGAATACACATGGAATGCAATCACTGATAAATGGATATTAATTAGCCCAGAAGCTCTGAATACCCAAGACACAATTAGGATAACAAATGACTCCCATGAAGAAGTAAGGAGAGGGTCCTGATCCTGGAAAGGCTTGATCTAGCATTGGAGGGGAATATAAGGACAGAGAAAAAGGAGGGAGGTGATTGGAGAATGGATGGACAGAAGAAGGTTTATGGGACATATGGGGAGGGGGGAACTGGGAAAGGGGAAATCATTTGGAATGTAAACAAAGAATATAGAAAATTTTAAAAAAAAGAAAGAAAAAGAAAATATATAAAAAATTAAAATAAACAGACAATAGGGAGTGTTAACTTATCAAACTGATACGTTAAATAAAGTAAGATATTTCACTACAATACAATAAACAAATAAATAAATAAAAGAAAACAAAATTCATAATCCTTACAAAGAATTCATATGTTATACAGATGACATCATAAAATTTCAAAACTCGGCTGGGTGGTGGTGGCACATGCCTTTAATCCCAGCACTTGGGAGGCAGAGGCAGGAGGATTTCTGAGTTTGAGGTCAGCCTGGTCTACACAGTAAGTTCCAGGACAGCCAGGGATACACAGAAAAACCCTGTCTCAAAGAAAAATAATAAAATAAAAATTCAAATCTCTAGAAATAAGGAAATTATCCACAGGAATTTCCAGAGAAAAGATTACACCTATGAGCACATCTTCACAGGAGCCAGGGTGCATGTTTCACTTAAGAATGTATGTTTTTCTCCAAATTATTAGTAATTCTTATGGATAATTCTAAAATATTAAACATTTGGTGTAGAATTCCTATTGAGTTATTTTGATGTATTTCTTCCTCCTAAATATTTCTAAGTTAATAGTTTTTATTTTTTTGTTTTCTATTGAATTTTTTCTTTTTTAATTAATTAATTAATTAATTAGTTTGTTTTTTTGCACTTCAGGTTTTTCCCCTCCTGGTCCACCCTCAGATAGTTTCACATTCCATGTCTCCTCCTCCCAACCCTGTCTCCATGAGGATGTCCTCACCTCCCACCCCATGAGACTTCTAAATTCCTTGGGGCCTCCAGTCTCTTGAGGGTTTGGTGCTTCTTCTCTGGTTGAACCCATACCTGACAGTCCTCTGCTGCATATGTGTTGGGGGCCTCATATCAGCTGGTGTATGCTACCTGGTTAGTGGTCCAGTGTCTAAGAGATCTCGTGGGGTCCAGACTAAGACTGCTGATCCTCCTACAGGGTCTCCCTCCTCCTCAGCTTCTTCCAGCTTTTCCCTACCTCAACCACAAGGGTCAACCTTTCAACTATTTTCTAACCTCATTACTGTTCTTTTATGGCTAGTACATATTCTTCTTTCAAAATCTAATAACTATACATTACATTAAAAAAATACTGAATTTTCTTTTTCATGTTTTATCAGACTTTTTTCCCTTAAATAAGTTTTTGTTTGTTTGTTTGTTTCTCTGTGCCTTCAACCCAGCATTCTCTGGAGACTGATACAGGAGGGTTATGAGTTGGATGATAGCACAGACCAGATAAATATAAAAGACAAGCCTGGGGTACACAGTATAATTCTAACTCAGAAATAAAATTAGTAATAACACAACAAATACCTCTTAATAAAATGTTTATAAAATGATATAAAATGTTGATCTCAGATCAAATATATGAATTCTTCATCTGAATGCTTCATGAAAATAATGCAGTGTAGAGTAGCTTTTTTCTCTAGTTCTGGACTTGCTTGTTTGGCACTTGGGTTCATCAAATCTTTTAGAACTTCCTCTGGTGTTGTTTGTTTTTATTTTCTCCCATTTTCAATAGATTTTTATGGTAACCTTTTCCCAGCATTTTAATACTTCAATGTAAAATCAGATAAAGTCATTGTGTCTGGGCCATGGAGCTACAAGGGTAAAATAAAAACAAATGCTATAGGGTCTCAAAGGCGAAGTGCGTTTGCTGTTTTGAGTGAGTGTGCACTGCCTAACACCTGCAAGATGGTAGATTTTTTTTCCTTAGTTTAGCTATAAGCTTCTTTCTTTGGCCCCAAGTTCTGCACACTTAGGCCTTGAGTCACATTATCAAATGTTCCTTTCAGTTCTTCCCTTGTTGTCTTTGTCATTTCTGAGAGGAAGGCTGATAGGCACCACACTACCTAAAGCTGATGCAAAAAGAACAATGGAGACTCCAGGTGTTCCAGTTGCTTTGCTTCTGTTTTAACATATGCATCTGAGATTATCCCTGGACAGAGCACTGCCTGGGCTATAAAAAAAGAAAGACCTTATTTAAAAGTCCTAATTAATCAATGCCAATTTCAACAAAAGCAAGTGATGTAGGTTATGCTGCTTCTTTTTTTCTGATGAGTATTGTTTATCTTAAAATTAATTAGAATTTGCAGTTTAGAGAAGAAATGCTTTCTGAGTGAAAGCATTGCAAATGGATATGATGTTCTGATAGATTATATTATCAGATAGCCTTCTGTGAGATTTTTAAAATACAAAGAATTCTATGTATCTTAAATATATGCTGTGTATTTGAGAAGGATATGGCATAGCAGAAAAGGTTCTGAGACAGCCTGTTCTTTAACAACCAAGGATTCCCAGCTCTGTCCACAAGACTGGTGAAAACAGAGCCAGGTGTTGGTAGTGCACACATTTAATCCGATCACATAGAAGGCAGAGAAAGGAAGTTTCTCTGAAGATAAGTTCCAGGACAGCCAGGGTTACACAGAGCAGACCTGTCTTGAAAAGAAACCAAGACAAAACAAAACAGCAACAACAAAATTGCTGGTGAAACTAGACAAACTTTACTATAAAAGCCACACATATTTTAAATTAACATTATTTTTCACATATATTTCACAATAGCAAGGAAAAGATCGCAGCCCGCATGAAATTGTGGAATTCCACTGAGAAGCCTGAGAAAATCCAGGTCTGTATCCTTCTTCATTCCTCCTGCCCTCAACTCACTTTCATTTTATATCTCACTCTCTCTTTAGGTTCTAATCATTGACACTAAGAATATTTTACTGTTGCCTTGGGATGGTTTTAGGCTCTAAAAAAGGAAAGAATCTCACAAAATTTTAGCACAAGGGTAAAATATATTAGTGCTTGCTATTGACCACTAAATTATTAAATCACTAAAGAATAAAACAATATCTAATATGATGTAGATCATTTCCACCATAAGGTTGGAAGATTTTTTCCATTTTAACAATTATGTAGCTAATAATTAGCTTATGTTAATGTTATGATTTTGTTTCAAAAGACTAGACAAAAAATACAGCAGTACAAATATAGCTCATTGGTGTCTCTCCTTGTTCATTCATATCACCATCCTGAATCATACTGTAGAGTACAACTGACATATTAAGCTACCGTATCTGGCCTATTTTTTAAAAAATCCTGTTGCTCTTATTTAGAAAAAAAAATTCTGGAACTTAATTAGTTTCCATTATAGGAAAATAAAGTATTACATATTATCTGTTTATAAGCATGACTTTATACAGTTTAGAAAACTGAGGGGATGATTCCTCACATACTAAAAAATATTCCTGTATGGAAAATATTGAATTAAATTGGGATTTTTAATAGCATGTTGAATAAACACTTCACATCTTATATGCTATCACTACCTAGCGAACCTTACGTGATTTCCTCCCCCAATTTGTAGTATAGAGTTCTGTTGTAGGTGTAACAAGGTGCAGAGTATTCTTTTTATATTCCTATTTAGGTCTTCACAATATCTTACTACCAGAATATGCTTTGCATGTTTCATTCAGCCTTTAGAAAGATAGATCCAAAACATGTAAGGTCAAATGTTAGATGATCCTTTTTTGTTGTTATTATCATAGGAAAAATTTCATGAGTCATTATAATTGTTTACCATGTTACCAAACTATAGTTTATTATATGTATGTGTGTGTGTGTGTGTGTGTATCATGTGACTAACACATAACACTGTGATTAAATAGTATTGGAATGATTTCACAGAAAAATTGAGCTATAGGCCATACTTTTTAAAGCTAGAGTAGTATTCTGATAAGACCTATGAAAGAAAGAATGTTTTACCCAAGAGAGTTGAATTAATTAAGTCAACTAAAACTTAGAAAGAACTAATAGGTAGAAAAAAATCCACCCATAAGATCATGTGCAAGGCACTGCTCATAATTATTAACATGATTTACTGAGGTTAATCTAATTGTAAAACCTATAAATTAAATAATATCAATATTTTCATTCTAAACATGAATTTCTGAAGCACTGAAATCGCTCAGTTGTTAAGAAGTAGAATCACAGCTCAGTCTGAGACAGGAGACAACAGAGCCCGTAGTACAGTTAAAACAAATCCTTTGGAGCTGACAGCCTAGTTTATAAAATCCTGATTCCATGGAGGGTTCTCAGATCAGTGTCTGAGGCTGAGAAACTACTTTATGCATATCAGTGATTTTAACTGCACTGTAATTGTCATCAATGTACTAATTTGTCATAGCTACTTCTCATTAGCTATGCATAAGGTTTCTAATGTACTACAAATAGTGAAAATACAATAAATAGGTCTTCCTCTTCAATGACCGCTTAGCATCCTGGAGAAAAAAGGTAGACAAACCAGATCAGAAACAGTGTGCTGAGAATAAGAGACTCCTTTGTAAATAGGTCAAGGAGTCTTGAGAGTAGAATGTGGGATTGAGTTTGCAGTTAAAAAGATGGGGTAAAGAGAGATTTTGAAGTTAGAGGGGGCACACATTAAGGTAAGTGGTCCTCGAAACTTTCAGCTTGTCTTTCTCCAAAGAGACCAGAGTGGCTTGCTTACATAGGGCGTATGGAAGATACTGAGAGGCAGGAAAGCGGTAAGAAGTTAGGGTTTTAAGGAGCTTTAAGAAGTGTTCAAGAGAGTTAGTCATAGATCAAAAGCACTCCTGGAAACATCTTTTGGGTAACAGAGCTTGGAGTGGGAAGCAGGGAGGTAGGGAAATTCCTCTGAATATGAAAGTCAACAAAACCTGCTACCCTTGACTTCCCCTTTAATTGTCTGACAGCCTGATGGGTAACCTGGTTAACTTTTTCCGTCTCGGTTTGCCTTTTGTCATCTTTATCCCTATTTTCTAGTCTCAAAATGAGGAAGACAGACTGATAAATACAAAATCATCACTTTAAAGTAGTTAAGAATCATCCGTATTTTAATTTTTACAAAATAGTTTTGTAGGTAATGTTTATTATGGCAGCTTATAGACATGAGTGTCTTCCCTCTTTTAATAAATTTTGACTCTTATTTAATCCTTAATGAACCTATTTAAATGGTATATGGTACTACAAGAAGGACCATTCTTTTTTCTTATTTGTAATTTTTAAAAACTATAAATTAATTAGAAGAAAAATCATATTTTATTCCATTATCTTATGCAGAGATTAGAATATGATATACCATCAATAATTATTACCTATTAAATGTGTTAAGAATGATTTGAGGTTCTGTTTGAAGATAATAGACATTTTCCAAAGAATTATAATTTATCAAAAGCTGTTTTAGAATACACATTGACATATAAAACTAAAATTATAACTTCTTTTGCTATCACAGCTTCAATAAACTAAAAATATGATTTAATTTTGTGAGTTTTTCCATATCTTCAAAACTAGAATGCACCACTGATAGAGACAACTGTACTTTTTTGTCTCAAAAGAAATAATCTACTTTTAAATAAAAAAGACAAATGTACATTTTTTTTTCAGAATTGTAAAAGTCTTAATTTTTTTTTTCAAGTAAAGAAATTTGATTTTCAGGGTAATGATCTTTATTTGAGAACTTTGGTTGTGACGTTTGCATCATATGTTGCATTGCTCTTTGGAGATGGTAAATTTACCCTTTGACTTTTGGAAACGAAATGTCTTGTAGAAACCACAACAAACAAAGTTTCTGTGGTCTGAGAAATAACTAGATGTGAATTCTAGAACTAATTGTCATTCTTTTTCTGAGGGCTCCAATAAGAAGAACTCTCCAGTGTCTGTCAAACATTTGCAGTTCTAGTTCAAACAAGTGATCAGTTTCCAGAATTAATTAACTTTCATTTAAACTCAAAACAATGTTTTGTCTTTCATATGGAAATACAAAAAGATAATAAAGAAGTTTCAAAGGAATTAAAAATTAAGTCTGAAAATTCTCTTAATTTTTCTAAAACTTCATGAATTCAGTCCTGAAATATTGTAAAGTTAAAGAATTTTTATGGGTGTAAGATGATCTCATTGACAATTTGGGATTGGATGTAAAAAAAAAAAGATTCTTCTTAAGAATACACTCAATGAGTTGGTTGCATTGCCAATTAGTGTGGAATGATGGAATGCTGTTCCTTCTTTGGGTCTCATTTCTTTTTTCCTCTTCCATAAACAACAAGCAAATCAATAATGAATTTCCTTTTCTTCTCTCTCTCAACACAGATACCTAAGAAGGGCATATTCTCCTAGGCCAGTAGGTGCATAGATTCTTTGAACGAGTAAAGTGTCTTCTTCCTCAATACCAGTGTGTGTGTGTGTGTGTGTGTGTTAGAAAAATTATTGGATTCGATTCAGTTCAATTTGCTTCTCATCACTGTATCTTAGCAATTGACTGCTCAAAATAAAAAATAAACTCAAATTCATCATTGCAATATAAATAAAAAATTACTTTAAAACCAACATTTGACACTTCAGCAAATAGTGTATACATATAAGAGTTATATGGATATAAAAATTGAACTAAAATATAATGTAAAATATCAAGCTTAATTGTCACATTTTTATTTCAGTATCTCACAGAAACATTCTTTTTACTCCTATAATATTGAAACAATCAGAATAGAATGAAGGTTACTACTTAAAATTTACTAGGTACATAAAATATACATTTGTTTTTATGCAGATTTACATAATGAATTTTTCTTATAGCTCTTATGACATTGAAGAATATAGGTCTTATTTTTTTAATTATACACATTTCCCTTGTTTTGGAGTCATTCAATTCAATCTCATAGTTATAGCCAATAGAAAGTTTAAAGTGAAGTCACTGTCAACTCTTTTCCTGTAGTAAACACAGTGATTCACCTTCTAAATAAAAGCATATCAACATGAAAGTTTCCCAAGGGTATATTCTAGGTCATAATCTTTATGTTAATGAATTCTTACTGAATAAATCGTACGAATATATTACCTCATTCCTATAATACATTACCTGCCAGCACATCAAAACAGATAGATATCGCCCTGTGACACCAGTGACCTCTGCAGGTAAAATTAAAGAAAAAAAAGTATACTGTATATTGTAATATAGATAGCTCACTAAAGGTTTTAGCATCTATCAAGAAGGCCACTCCCCCCCCCGAATTTTGTTGTAATTATTTTCTAATCAGTAATAGAAATTTTGTACCCTGAAGAATAGATAAGCAAATTCTTTGGATTGTTAACTATTACAAAGCACAGTTAAATTTGGCATATGTGCTATAGCTTCTTTTTTTTTTTTTACTTTTTTTTATTTGATATAATTTTTTATTTACATTTCAAATGATTTCCCCTTTTCTAGCCCCCTACTTCCCGAAAGTCCTATAAGTCCCTTTCTCTTCCCCTGTCCTCCCACCCACCCCTTCCCACTTCCCCGTTCTGGTTTTGCCGAATACTGCTTCACTGAGTCTTTCCAGAACAAGGGGTCACTCCTCCTTTCTTCTTGTACCTCATTTGATGTGTGGGTTATGTTTTGGGTATTCCAGTTTTCTAGGTTAATATCCACTTATTATTGAGTGCATACCATGATTCACCTTTTGAGTCTGGGTTACCTCACTTAGTGCTATAGCTTCTTGAGGACATTGTCCTGATATGGCCTTTCTGAAGATTTTGGGAATTGCTTGACAAAGGACATAGAAGGCATAGTCAATTACTATCTGGTTTACTGGACTGCCTGACAGGTTAAGTAATGACTGGCTGGATACTTATGAGATGCAAACCATTTCACAGGCAACCATTCTCAGAACTCTGAGTGAGAATCTCGTACAGAAGAGAGAAGGAAATGTCTAAGTAGCTCTGTGTCAAAGCTACAGAGCTTTGTGTGGCAAGTCCTAAAGTCCCTGTTGCTAAGCATTATCCTACCTGTTTGAATATAATATTTAGAAAAGATAAATGAATACATACACTTTACCAATTCATTTATATAGCATTTGTTTATCACATTGAAATCATCATACAAAAACAATTGGGATACATTTTATAGAATAATATCCAATTAATAATTTTGACAAACCGTTTTGAATCTCTAAGATGGTACTAAAGAAAGTAGCCACAGTTCAACCAGTCCATAGATATGTAATTGAGTCATTACCCACAATACTTGTGTCAATATTATATTTTAATAACCTATGAGAAATATAAAATTACTTTATATATACACATTTCTTTTTGATTTCTAAAATTGCTTCCTCAGTGGGAGAGAGTTATCTTTTTAAAATTTATTATATCAAATGGGGAGAGATGGTTGTCTTTAATTCTAGCACTATCGGAGGCAAAGGTAAGTGGTTCTCTATGAGTCCTAGGTTAGCCTTATTTACATAAGGAGTTCTCGTCAGAGAACATTACAAAATGATACCCTATCTCAAATAAATAAATTAAATTAAACACTTTACTTAATACAGTTATAATTTGCTATTTTGAGTTCACTCCTAAGCTTATTGTTCTCATATGTGTTTCAAGTAATTCATAGAAAATTGGTGACCAGAACATAATTACTCTGATAACTTTTACAATATTGTGATCCAGAAAATAGTTACTCCTATAACTTTTACAATGTAGTGATGAACAAATAAGATAGTCAAATACAACCTTCGAAATAGCTGTGATTTAATGATAAGAATCTTGTCCTTAATATGACTATGAAAATAATAAAAATGTAATAATAACCAAACCAAAACAAATGAAGACTATTCAGGATTTGTATTTCTTTGATTTTGCTATTTAGCAATATATATTCACATTGAAGTATTGAATACCCATCCATTTATTTTCTATAAATATTTAATGGATCTCTAATATGGACCAGGCAATAAGATAAATGCCTAGTATAGTCTGGTCAGTGAAATCAACAGTGGTCTATGCATGCATGGAACTGATAGAGAGGAAACTAATTACTAAGCCAACAACAAAGCAAACTAACCAAGGGTGTTAAATACTCTTAAGAAAATAAACAAAGCAAGAAAAAAAGGTGGTGATTAATAAAATGTAACAGGAAATGTCTGCCATTCTTGGCCTGGGTGGTATAAATGACAATCTCAGGCTGTCTAAACAGCAAGTATTTATGCTCACAGTATTGGATGCTAGAATCCCAGGATCACAGCACTGGTAATTTCATGTCCATACTCACTTTTTCCTCTCCCCTCCCCTCCCCTTCCCTCCCCTTCCCTCCCTTCTTTTTCTTTTTCCTTTTTTGTCTTCTTTCTCCTTTCTTTCTTTGCTATGTGAGGGTAAAAGAAAGCAAAATAGTCTCTGAGAACCAAGACTGTTTTAATCATGAATTAAGGCTTGAATCATTCAAAGGGGCCGTCCATGAAAAAGCTGAAAACAGGGCATTCGGAGAGGACAGGACGGATGAGGGAACGGCAGCTCCTATTGCCTATACAGAGTGAAGAGAATGCCATCAAGATGATGTAGAGGAGGGCGGCGCTCAGACAAACAACATGTTGGGGCTCTGAAAAAGTATTAGAATTTTATTTTGTACATAATGGTTTTCAGGTCAGAAGAAACAAGGGCTTCTCAAGCTGCCGTATAGGATTAGATCATAGCGGAAGAACATTAGAATTAGAAGACAGGAGGATATTAAAATGCTAACTCTTTGTTTTTGAACACAGCCAATAGTTTTTCAAGGCTCCTGTAAACAAACAAAACCTGAGCATACTAGCTTGAAAATATTACTTCTTGTGTCAGTCTCAAGGATGATGGGTTACAGGTATGCACTGTCACACTTAGCAATATTATAATTTTTAAACTGGAAATGATAGATTTTAGAAAAAATAACAGAGGAATAAGCAGTCTTAAAAGACAAAATGGCCAATCCTTTCACATTCTGAGATAAATATAACTCAAGTACAAGATAATAATAAGTCAATCTGTCCATTGTGCCAAAAGAACTGATTAAGTTAAGAAATATATTATCATTTGTTTGATTTAGAGGAACATTTGAAGAGGTGAATTTTCTGTATCTAATATTTTAGAAAAAGTTGTAGGATTTGTTAGCCTCACTTAATTCTAAAGACCTTGTTTGTTTATATTAATGTTGGATGGGATAATGCCTAACTGGAGTTTTTATGGCATTGGAAATATTATTTTCAAGACCTCAACAACGTGAGCTTTAACATCTGAGTTATAAAGTTACATGATGGTAACTCTAAGAGCCTGAGTTAGCATTTTACTTCCCACCTGGCCAAGGACAAGCAAATGTCTTAGAATTCTGGGAGTTGAGTTCTTGGGAAATAACAAAGCCACATGTTTTCAGTCTCCTACACAAGTTTATTAGAACTGATTTTACAAGACACCCTTGTTCACTTGTAAGCAATGGGACACATAGGTGGGACGTAAGTCAGGATGTATGCTTGCATCTGATTGGACCTGATAGGAACTGTAATGAATTCTGGGCTTTGACTTCTTTTTTTTTTTAATTTATTGATATATTCATTTACATTTCAAATGATTTCCCCTTTTCTGGACCCCCACTCCTACCTCCTGAAAAACCTGAATTGAGGCCCTTTTCTGGATTTACAGAGTGGACCTGACCAGAGTCTATTATGATAGTATTTAAATAAAGCTTACTTCAAGTTTAACTCAAACTGAGGAACTGGCTTTTCTTGGGAATTGCAGGATTAAGAGTAACTTGAAGCTTGAACATAGCTATTTGAGAAAACTATACTGACTCATTATAAGTTAGATGACTAAATTCTGATAATTTTAGAAATTAAATGAGGTAACTGTTTTCAAACATTCCAAAAATTATAAAACATCATGGAAAGAAAAGGTAAAGTAGCTCAGAAAAGCGACTAAGTGATTGAAATCCAAGCCCATCTTTAAACAGTTTTCAAGGAGACTTGTATTGGATGTGTTTCTCAACCTGTAGCAGAAAAATAATACATCAGAGTTGGGGGATACACTTGAGATGGGCTGTCAGCTATTCTGTATCCTCCAAGATGATAAATTGAAGTCTTAATCCCTGTTCCTCTAATTATGCTTGTTGGACACAGGATGCTTATTGATGTGATGAATTGAGATGAGGGTATACAGGAGTAGAGTGAACACTTAGTAAGTTTTATCACAGGGAAAGTGGCATTCTTGGAAAATGGCATTTATGTAACCACAGACAAAGACTGGAGTGAGGTTTCAATAAACCATGGAATGTCAGTGACTGCAAGCAAAAGTCAAAGGACAATGGGACAAAAGACCACCACACCAGGCTCCAAAGGGAGGAAACTCCTCGGCTGCACTTTAATCCCGGACTATAGACTACAGGACTAAGACAACAAATTTGTGTTATTTTGAACTATCCAGTTTGCCGTTCTTTGTTACAGCAGTTGCAAGAAGTTTAGCATAAGCCACACAGTGGCCTGATTTACTATATAGTCATCAGTCTGCCATATTTTATTCCATCAAAACAAGAGAAGATAAAAACCACATGAAATAAGATGACACTAATAGAATTTTCTTCTTACCTTTTTTGTTTGGACCACGGGATGCTTTGGTAAACAAAATCAACATACAACAAAACAGCAAACCAACAGCCCTACCCTGTTGTCTCTTCTTTTCTGGGTCATTTTAGAACCGTTTATGTGGCAGACAAATGGTTGTTATTATTGTACCTCCAGAGTCTACATAGCTATAAAAAAGACTCAGGTTTACTCCATTGATTTTATATATGTATAATAAAGGTGACATCTCTGGTCCAAAACCAGAAATGTTTTATTACTGATGAGACATGAAACTAAGAATATAATCTGATATTTTCCGAACCCACAAATGAAATCAAGCTCACAGTGTTGCTGGTTAGGCAAACCTTGTTTTTAGACTGTAAACTGCATATGACGTTTTTGAATACATTCCTATGTGTGCTATTAAAATAGCTTATGTGTGCTTAAATTCCTAGATTATAAAAATAGCACCCAGCCGAAAAGTGGAATCTTCGCTGATGCTCTCTCCTGTGACCATTATAGTCTTCCATCATATCATTCCTGAACAGCCCTATTTCCCATCAGTCTTAATCCATCTCTACAAACAAATTAAGTCAGAAATCCAGGTGAGGTATGTGCCTCTACTTTCTGTCCCTCACATCCCCGTGCCTCTGTCAGAATCAATAAATACTCACCCCAAAGGGGAAAGGGGCAAGCAACTCATTAATACCGCTGCTCACTGTTTCCAAAATATGGGTGGTATGTTAGGGACCCTCTGAAAACCTTGCTGTGAAGGCTAGCTCTTAAGCACAGATAAGACATCGCACTCCAGTCATGGGAGATGGAGAAAGGAAGATGTGTACAATAATTACATTTCAGAATGGGGTTTCTGATTTACATACTCAAGGCATTTTTTCAAATAATATCTTTTCAGAATAAAAGTCATAAGTTGCCTGTTTTCACAGACTTATCTGAGCCTTGCTTCTTCTTGTTTAAATCTGTTCTTGAACACAAACAACACTCTGGAAATTTCTAATACTACATGACTACATGACTTTTTTTTTCTCCCCCAAACCACATAAAATTAGAGAAGTGACTTGTGATAATTGCTGACTTGTTAAGACTGAATGCAACCTTAGACAAAATCCTCTTCAGCAATTCATGTAAGGAATGTAGATATTATTGTCATAGGAATTCATATACAATATAGGGAATTAAAAGAAACCAGACATGAGGGGATGCTGAATGGATCTATGTGTTCCTTTTTCACACTCCTTGGCCTTAAACTTGGACATGTATCTTAGGTTTGTTTTTCAATCGTTTTGGTGCCTTGAGTTTGGAGGATTTTGTTGTTATTCCTCATAGATTTACTATCCCTAAAAGAAATTGTGTGAAAAGCAGCATCAGTCTGAAACTGGCACTCTCTATTTTATTTTTGTATGACTTGGCTAAAAGCCATGATACCTTCTATTTATTATCTCAAAGCACCACTAAAGCCTACTCTGTAACTCATTGCCATGTAAATTTTTTCCTTTCAGAAAGCTTTGATTTAAGCAATGTATGCATCAGGAAGAAAACATCATATAATTATTTACTCAAAAAAAATGCAAGAGAGAGGAGGGTGAAAGGATGATGTCCCACGAGATTTAAAACTGACAAATTAGCAGCATAAAACCTTTTTTTGTCTGAAGTGTGAGAAAATGATTCCAAGAATTAAGCACAATATACCTCTCAACTTGTCAAAACTAAAAAAGCTTTATATGTGCAAAATGCCCAGATCTCTGTCCTCATAAACAACTAACTTGAATTATTTTCTACTTAGAAAACAATCAAACTGAAAATAAAACCTTCAGTGATGAACATAGCATTTTAAATATTAAAGATTCTAATGTCAGGAATTGTTCAGAAGTAAGATGGGAGATTTTCCTAATTTCAAAATAATATCTTAGAGTGTCAATTCATTAATCAAATAAAATGCAACAAAAGCCTATCAGTTCCAATTATTGAATAAAAAATTTTGAGAAAAATGGTCATTTTCCAAGCATAATGATATTTTTCTTACTTTTGACAGTTTTATTAGTCAGAATAAAACTACAGATTTATTAGTGTTATTTACATGAAAACAACCTGAGAAACAGAGATTAACTCATTTGAACAAGATGATATATCTCAGAAAAATTAACAGCAGTCATATCCTCAGAATAGAAACATTGTCAACTCTGCCTAGATATTCTTGATGAGGCATTATTTCACTAGATATCCTCAATTTAATATCAATTCCTCTCATAAAGAACTGAATGCCCTTGATGCCCCAGCATAGGGGGTGCTAGAGCAGTGAGGTGGGAGTGGGAGCACCCTCACAGAGGCAAGGGGAAGGTGAGGAGAAATAGGATGAGGGGTTGTGGAGAGGTAACCAGGAAGGGGGATAACATTTGATATGTAAATGAATAAAACAACGAATAAAAAAGAATTAAATGCAATTATCTTAACTTGGGGCTTAACAAAATAAATTTACCAATGTTTGCTTTCTTAATTTTTTCGTCCTTCTTCTCTTCTTATTCTCCTCCACCTTTTCTTCTTCCTCCTTTTTCCCTTCTTTTCCTATCTGTTTCTTATGCTTCCCTTTCCATACATCATGATAAGAAAATATTTTAATAATCTAGGCATAGGTTACACATACCCATAATTTTTGAGAAGTTAAGGAATAAAGATTGTTGGTTTGAAAGTTTAACTATTATTCTCTGTTAATTTCTATAAACTGAGAAAAAAGCTTCTTTGATGAGGGCAGAGATATGCACTGATCTATGGACATAACCTCCTAAGTCATTAGAATTCCATTTAATGATACTTTCCCCATTTAACAGAGTCACACTAGGTTCCCCTCTAGGTATATGGCCATTCTGGCAAGCAAACAAACAAACAAAACAAAACAAAACAAAACAAAAACAAGAGAGAGGAAGGTGAAAGGATGATATACCATGAGACTTGAGACTGACAGATTAGCAACATAAAACCTTTTTTGTCTGAAGTGTAAGAAAATGATTCCAAGAATCATTTTTGTCTCCAATACTGGTGTCAGTTATATATTTTGGTGTTTGGAAATAGATCTTAATAGAGTCTACAGGTGGTTGATGGCTGCCATACATTGTTCAAAACTGGGGTAGACAAATGCTGATAGCCAGAGGTGGTGTATCACTATAAGTAAGAGAGTTGCTCTTAATGAATTTATAGCAGTTGAGACCGTTTATATAAGATGCATACAATCTCAAGCCAAACAACATCCCAGAATGAAGGAGGAAAGTGGGCCTGAGTTCTGACTCCTAGCTAAAAGCTATTGGCAATTTATACCTACTGGGAGAGCAAGAGTTTTTCCTTCCTTCCTTCCTTCCTTCCTTCCTTCCTTCCTTCCTTCCTTCCTTCCTTCCTTCCTTCCTTCCTTCCTTTCTCTTTCTTTCCTTCCTTCCTTTCTTCCTGCCTTCCTCTCTCTCTGTCTCTCTCCCTCCGTCCCTCTCTCTCTCCCTCTCTCTCTCCCTCTCTCTCTCCCTTTCTCTCTCTCTCTCTCTCTCTCTCTCTCTCTCTCTCTCTCTCTCTCTCTCTCTCTCTCTCTCTCTCTCTCCCTCCCCCTCTCTCTCTGTTCCTCCTGGTAGATTAACCACAATCCAGTGGAAAGCCTCATATCACAGAGTATATGAACAGTACCAACTGTACTTCATCTTTCTTTTAAAGAAGAAGGCATGAAGTTGGATGAGTAGGGAAGTGAGAATAGATCTGGAAGATGAGGAAAAGGATGGATATGATAAAAATTACATAGTAATTGAATCCTCTAAGAACTAATAAAATGAGAAAATTTCAAAATAACAAAAAAATACTACAAATATCCTGATTTTGAAATGGGCAATTCATTTAAGCAGGCACATCAAATATGCTTAGTGTATCCTGATCATTGAGGAAATGCAAATCAAAATACCAGATAGTATTCCAACCCAGGAAAGAAACTTAATGTATAAAAAGCCAAGAGTCATAAGTACTGATGATATAGAGAGGGAAGCATAGCTATGTAGTCTGTTAGAACAATGGTCATGGAAAACAGGAGCGAGTTTGTCCCCAAATTCACAGTGTAACTATCATGCAACCCACTAGTTGTACTACTAGGTGTACATCCAAGAGAACTAAAATACATGTCAAATCATCTGCAAACCTATGCAATTGCAATACTCTCATTATAGCAAAGACATGGGAACAACCTATTGGTTAACTGATAGATGGATAGAGAAAATGTGAGAGGTGTGAACATTATGTAGGCATAAAATTAAACAAATATAATCCTGTCAATTGCAACAAGGAGGGAACTAGAAATAGCTGTTCTAGGGTATGCTCTCTCCAATTTCTTTTTGGAGGCACTCAAAGCTATGAGTTTTCCTCTTAGCACTGCTTTCATGGTGTCCCATAAATTTGGGTATGTTGTGCCTTCCTTTTCATTAAATTCTAAAAAGACTTTGATTTCTTTCTTTATTTCCTCCTTGACCAAGGTATGATTGAGTAGAGTATTGTTCAGTTTCCATATGTATGTAGGCTTTTGGTCGTTTTTGTTGTTATTAAAGACCACTTTTACTCCATAGTGATCTTATAGGAGGCATGGGATTATTTCAATCTTCTTATATTTATTGTGGTCTGTCTTGTGACCCATTATATGGTCGATTTTAGAGAAGGTACTATGAGGTGCTGAGAAAAAGGTATATTCTTTTGCTTTGGCATGAAAAGTTTTATATATATGTGTGTGTGTGTGTGTGTGTGTGTGTGTGTGTGTGTGTGTGTGTGTGTGTGTTAAATCCAATTGGTCCAAAGCTTCAATTAGTTTCACTGTCTCCCTGTTTAGTTTCTATTTACCTGATCAGTCCATTGAGGAGAGTACGGTGTTGAAGTCACCCACAATTATTGTGTTAGGTGCAATGTGTGCTTTGAGCTTTAGTAAAGTTTCTTTTATGAATGAGGGTACCCTTGCATTTGGAGCAAGATGTTCAGGATTGAGAGTTCTTCTTGGTGGATTTTTCCTTTGACCAGCAAGAAATGTCCTTTCATGTCTCTTTTGATGACATTAGCTTGAAAGTCAATTTTATGTGATATTAGAATGGCAACTCTGGCTTGTTTCCTGAGACCATTTGCTTGTACAATTGTCTTCCAGCCTTTTACTCTGAGGTAGTTTTTGTCTTTGACACTGAGGTGTGTTTCCTGTGTGCACCAAAATGTAGGGTCCTGTTTACATATCCAGTCTGTTAGTCTGTGTCTTTTTAATGGGGAATTAAGTCCATGATGTTAAGAGATATTAAGGAGTAGTGGTTATTGTTTCCTAACATTTTTGATGTTAATTTTATATTGGTGTGGTTATCTTCACTTGGGTTTGATGAAAGAAGGTTATTATCCTGCTTTTTCCAGGGTATAGCTTCCCTCCTTGTGTTGGTATTTCCCCCCTATTATCCTTTGTAGGGCTGGGTTTGTGGAAAGATATTGTGTAAATTTGGTTTTGTCATGGAATATCTTGGTTTCTCCATCTATAGTGGTTGAGAGTTTCACAGGGTATAATAGTCTTGGCTGACATTTGTGTTCTCTTAGAGTCTGCATGAGCTCTACCCAGGATCTTCTAGCTTTCATGGTCTCTGGTGAGAAGTCTGGTGTAATTCTGATAGGTCTTCCTTTATAGGTTACTTGTCCTTTTTCTCTTACTGCCTTTAGTATTCTTTCTTTGTTTAGTATATTTGGGGTTTTGATTATTACGTGACGGGAGGTAGTTCTGTTCTGGTCCAGTCTGTTTGGAGTTCTGTAGGCTTCTTTTGTATTCAGGGGCATATCTCTCTTTAGGTTAGGTAAGTTTTCTTCCATAATTTTGTTGAAAATATTTGGGGTACTTTAAGTTGTAAATCTTCACTCTCATCAATGCCTATAATCCTTAGGGTTGGCTTGGTTACAAGCTTTTTGCATTTTGCATTTTCTTTGACTGTTGAGTTTATGGTATCTATGGTATCTTCTGCATCTGAGATTCTTTCTTCTATATCTTGTATTCTCTTGTTGATATTTACATCTATAGCCCCTGATTTCTTCCCAAGGTTTCCTATCTCCAAAATTGTCTCCATTTGATATTTCTTAGTTGTTTCTATTTCTGTTTTTAGATCCTGGATGTTTATGCTCAGTTCCTTCACTTGCTTGTTTGTGTTTTCCTGTAATTCTTTGAGAGATTTTTGTGTTTCCTCTTTCATGACTTCTGCCTGTTGATCAAAATTCTCCTGTATTTCTTTAAGTTATTTTTGCATTTCCTTCTTATTGGCTACTAAGCTTAACTGCACAACTAAAAGGCCTGAAACAAACAAACAAACAAACAAACAAACAAAAAGCTAATTCACCCAGGAGGAGAAGAAGAAAGGAAATTATCAAACTCAGGGATGAAATCAATCAAGTAGAAACTAAAAAAATCATACAAAGAATCAACAAAACCAGGAGCTGGTTCTTTGAAAAAATCAACAGGATAGATAAACCCTCAGTCAGAATAACCAAAGGGCACATAGACATTATACAAATTAACTAAATTAGAAATGAAAAGGGGGATATAACAACAGAAACTGAGGAAATTCAAAAAATTATCAGATCCTACTACAAAAGTCTGTACTCAACACAACTGAAGAGTCTGGAGGAAATGGACAATTTCTTAGACATATAACAAATACCAAAATTAAATTAGGATCAAATAGATCAGATAAACAGTCCCATAACCCCTAAAGAAATAGGAGTCATAGAAAGCATTCCAACCAAAAAAAGCACAGGACCAGATGGTTTTAGTCCAGAATTCTATAAGACCTTCAAAGAAGACTTAACACCAATACTCTTCAAACTATTCCACCAAATAGAAACAGATGGAACACCACCCAACTCGTTCTAGGAAGCCACAATTACGCTGAAACCAAAACCACACAAAGATTCAACAAAGAAAGAGAATTTCAGGCCAATTTCCCTTATGACTATTGATGCAAAAATACTCAATAACAATCTTGCCCACCGAATACAAGAACACATCAAAACGATCATCTACCATGATCAAGTAGGCTTCATCCCAGGGATGCAGGGATGGTTCAATATATGGAAATCCATCCATGCTATCCACTCCATAAACAAACTCAAAGAAAAAAAACACACATGATCATTTCATTAGATACTGAAAAAGCATTTGACAAAATTCAGCTTCCTTTCATGCTAAAAGTCTTGGAAAGAACAGGAATTCAATGCCCATATCTAAACATAGTAAAAGCAATATACAGCAAACTGGTAGCCAACATCAAACTAAATGAAGAGAAGCTTGAAGCAATCCCATTAAACTCAGGGACTAGACAAGGCTGCCCCCTCTCTCCATATCTTTTCAATAAAGTTCTTGAAGTCCTAGCTAGAGCAATTAGACAACACAAGGAGGTCAAAGAGATACATTGGAAAGGAAGAAATCAAAGTATCACAATTTGCAGAAGATATGTTAGCATACTTAAGTGACCCAAAAAACTCTACCAGAGAACTCCTATAGCTGAAAAACAACTTCAGCAAAGTGGCTGGTTACAAAAGCAACTCAAGCAAATCAGTAGCCTTTCTATACTCAAAGGATAAGCAGACTGAGAAAGAAATTAGGGAAGTGACACCCTTTACAATAGCCACAAACAGCATAAAGTATCTTGGTGTGACTCTAACCAAACAAGTGAAAGACCTATAGGGCAAGAACTTCAGATTTCTGAAGAAGGAAATCAAAGAGGTCCTCAGAAAATGGAAAAATCTTCCATGTTCATGGATTGGCAGGATTAATATAGTTAAAATGGCCATCTTGCCAAAAGCAGTCTACAGATTCAACTCAATCCCCATCAAAATCCCAACTCTGTTCTTCATAGAGTTGGAAAGAGCAATTCTCAAATTATCTAGAATAACAAAAAAACCCAGGATAACTAAAAACTATTCTCAACAGTAAAAGAACTTCTGGGGGAATCAGTATCCCAGACCTCAAACATTACTACAGAGCAATAGTGATAAAAACTACATGGCATTGGTATAATGTCAGGCAAGTGGATCAATGGA
The DNA here is from genome assembly GCF_947179515.1 of Apodemus sylvaticus. Taxonomy (NCBI): domain Eukaryota; kingdom Metazoa; phylum Chordata; class Mammalia; order Rodentia; family Muridae; genus Apodemus; species Apodemus sylvaticus. The sequence goes on along the minus strand of NC_067473.1, from coordinate 38,327,421 downwards.
ATAAGATAGAAGATCCAGAAATGAACCCACACAACTATGGTCACTTGATCTTTGACAAAGGAGCTAAAACATCCAGTGGAAAAAAGATAACCTTTTCACCAGATGGTACAGGTTCAATTGAAGGTCAGCATGAAGAAGAATGTGAATTGATCCATTCGTATCTCCTTGTACTAAGCTCAACTCCAAGTGGATCAAGGACCTCCACATAAAACCTGACACATTGAAACTAATAGAAAACAAACTGGGGAAGACCCTTGAGGACATGGGCACATGGGAAAAGTTCCTGGACAAAACACCAATAGCTTAAGCTCTATGATCAAGAATTGACAAATGGGACCTCATAAAATTACAAAATTTCTGTAAGGCAAAGGACACTGTTAAAAGGAAAAAATGGCAACCAACAAATTGGGAAAGGATATTCGCCAACCCTACATCTGATAGAGGGCTAATATCCAATATATACAAAGAACTCAAGAATTTAGACCTCAGGGAACCAAATAACCCTATTAAAAAACGGGGTACAGATCTAAACAAACAATTTTCACCTAAAGAAATTCGGAGGGCTGAGAGGCACCTTAAGAAGTGCTCAACATCATTAGTCATTAGGGAAATGCAAATCAAAAGAACCCTGAGATTTCACCTTACACCAGTTAGAATGGCTAAGGTCAAAAACTTAGGAGACAGCAGGTGTTGGCGAGGATGTGGAGAAAGAGGAACACTCCTCCATTGCTGGTGGGACTGTAAGATGGTACAATCACTTTGGAAATCAGTCTGGCAGTTCCTCAGTAAACTGGACATGACACTTCTGGAGGACCCTGCTATACCTCTCCCGAGCATATACCCAAAGGATTTCCTGGCATACAATAAAGACACATGCTCCATTATGTTCATAGCAGCCTTATTTATAATAGCCAAAAGTTGGAAAGAACCCAGATGCCCCTCAAAGGAGGAATGGATACAGAAAATATGGTATATTTACACAATGGAATACTACTCAGCAATTAGAAACAATGAATTCACAAAATTTTTAGGCAAATATGGAAAATATCATGCTAAGTGAGGTAAACCAATCACAAAAGAATACAGATGGAATGCAATCTCTGATAAGTGGATATTAATTAGCCCAGAAGCCCTGAATACCAAAGGTACAAATCGCATAACAAATCACACCCATGAAGAAGTATGGAGAGGGTCCTGATCCTGGAAAGGATTGATCTAGCATTGGAGGGGAATATAAGGACAGAGAAAAAGGAGGGAGATGATTGGAGAATGGATGGAGAGAAGAAGGTTTATGGGACGTATGGGGAGGGGGAATCTGGGAAAGGTAAAATCATTTGGAATGTAAACAAAGAATATAGAAAATAAAAATATTAAAAAAAAGAATTGACAAATGGGACCTCATAAAATTACAAAGTTTCTGTAAGACAAAGGACACTGTCAAAAAGACAAAACATCAACCAACAGATTGGGAAAGGATCTTCATCAACCCTAAATCCAACAGAGGGCTAATATCTAATATATTCAAAGAACTCAAGAATGTAGAACCCAGAGAACCAAATAACCATATAAAAAGTGGAGTACAGAGCTAAACAAAGAATTTTCACATGAAGAACTTTGGATAGCTGAGAAGCACCTTAAGAAATGTTCAACATTATTAATCATTAGGGAAATGCAAATCAAAACAACCCTGAGATTTCACCTCACACCAGTCAGAATGGCTAAGGTTAAAAACTCAGGAGACAACAAGTGTTGGAGAGGATGTGGAGAAAGAGGAACACTCCTCCACTGCTGGTGGGATTGCAAGATGGTACAACCACTTTGGAAATCAGTCTGATGGTTCCTCAGAAATCTGGGCATGACACTTCCGGATCATCCTGCTATACCACTCCTGGGCATATACCCAGAGGATTCCTCGGCATGCAATAAGGATACATGCTCCACTATGTTCATAACAGTCCTATTTGTAATAGCCAGAAGCTGGAAAGAACCCAGGTGTTCCTCAATGGAGGAATGGACACAAAAAATGTGGTATATTTACACAATGAAGTACTATTCATCCATTAGAAACAATGAATTCATGAATTTCTTAGACAAATGGATGGAGCTGGAGAACATCATACTAAGTGAGGCAACCCAGTCTTAAAAGATTAATCATCGTATGCACTCACTAATAAGTGGATATTAGCCTAGAAACTTGGAATACCCAAGACATAATCCACATAATAAATGATGCCCAAGAAGAATGGAGGAGTGGCCCCTGGTTCTGGAAAGACTCAGTGCAGCAGTATAGGGGAATTCCAGAACAGGGAATTGGGAAGGGGTGGATGGGAAAATGGGGGGGTGGTGGTGGGGATGAGAGCTTATGGGACTTTTGGGGAGTGGGGATCCAGGAAAGGGGAAATCATTTGAAATGTAAATAAAAATATATCAAATAAATAATAGAAAAGAAATAGCTGTTCTTAGTGAGGTAATGTAGGTTCAAGAAAAAATAATGCATGGAATGGAATAAGTGGCATCTAAACATGGTACTCTCATGGTTGAGAAACCAATGTTGACTACCTGAGGCTGGAAAAGTGGGCAGATGAAGGTATTGGGAGCTTGATCAATGAATACTGTAGGGAGCTGCTTGCCCGTTAACTGTCGTTAACAGTTAACAAGTCCTTATTTGGGTGGAGCCTGTTGAGTCTTGCGCCTTCCGTGTGGATACAACCTATCAAGCAATGCCCACATGGCTAAGCCTGATTGGCTGGCTATTAGTATTTAAGGACTGGGCTGATTCTCTCAGAAGTCAGAAGTCAGAAGAAGTAGTACAGGGGAGAAGAAGAAGTACAAGGATCCTGAGTAAACTGCTTGAAGAAGATCTTCCTGTGTTGCGTCATTGCTTGCCGGCGAGGGTGGTCACGACAGAATACTAGTTTGCAGTTTATTAAGAGTAAGCCTTTCCTGTGTCCTCTTATCTAAAAGAGTGACTATATTTTGACTGTGAACTTCCTTAACTTACCACACTATATAAGAAGATTTTGAACCTTGAACTTTGGTTTAATAGATATATTTAATCTGGATCACAATGCACCCATGTGCCAAAGCAACACACACTAATTACCTCATTGGTAAGAACAATTATGTATTTTTATGAATCTATTTTAAAATGCCCTGTATAGGGGGATGGATTAATGCCTCAGAGGTTAATAGCAATGGCTGCTCTTCCAGAGGAGCCTGGTTCAATTTCCAGCACCCACATGACAGCTTACAACTATCTGTAACCTCAGTTTCAGGGGCTCTAATATCCTCACACAGACATAAATGCAAGCAGAACACCATTGCACATAAAAAAATTTAAAAAAAATTTAAATACCCTGGACAGTTAAATGATAAAATAAAGCAGTAAAAATGAAAGAAACCCAGATTCAAAAGGCTCTTCAAGGCATTGTTTGCTGTGTTCTGCAAGACTGTCTCTAACCACCTCTTTCCTCACAGTTCACTAAAGTCAGCTTCAGTGGCATTAGTTATGGCTTCACTAGGCTGGCCTTGTTTCTACTTTAGGCCTTTGCACTTGATGTTCTCTCTGTCAGGAACACCTGAGCCTGGATTACTTGGTGCCATCCTCATATAGTTCACAGTTCAGCTCAGATATCATGCTCAGAAAAGTTTCTAGTTTAAAATAAGAACTCCCCTTTTCCACCATCCCCCCTTCCATATTTTAATATTATACTCCCTAGTGTTCCCAGCACTTATCACTTTCACTTTCTCAAAGTGTCTTCTTTGTGAATATCTTATTACCTAACTTTGCTCTGAAGCTGTAAAGACCTGGAAGGAATGATTTGGTTGCATTTGCTTTGATTCCTCAATTCCTAAATGATGGAAGACCTGTGTAGGAATACAATAATACATTTTTAGAGAAAATGAAGAAATGAATGGAGAGAGAGAGAGAGAGAGGGAGAGGGAGAGGGAGAGGGAGAGAGAGAGAGAGAGAGAGAGAGAGAGAGAGAGAGAGAAGCAGAAAGCTAGAAGGAATCCTTGCCATCTAGTCAATTTGACCCATGTGGAAGAAATGAGCAGCTGAAAAGCTGTGATGTATAAAAAGTCTACCCAGTATGAATTAACACTCAAGGTTGCTGCTCTGTCACATGGAAAAGTAACTTACTCTTTCTATACCTCTTTACTCAACCGTGAATGGAAATAACTGTTGTAGGTGGTCACTATGAAGATTCAGGTTAATGGTAGATATTTAGTTTGTGTGTCTTTTGTGTGTTTTGTATGTGTAAAGAACACAGGCATTATAAATAAGAACAATTATTACAATCAACATTGGGAAAAGTATTTGTGTAGTTACAGTGTTAATGTTATACTTAAGAACCCCATCACTTTCAGTTTTCTTCTTTTCTTAATTACAAATTTTAATAATATTTACTGTGTGCTTGTAAAAGTAGAATACTTTAATGCATTTTGCATATCAAACAAGATATTCATATAGGATAGATTTTTCAAGTGCAGTCAAATAATAAACTGGACCATAAAATATGAATTCTTTACCTAGCGGTGAAGTACACATGAATAGAAGAGACATAATGGTTGGTCATAAAATATGATTAACCTAGTTGAAACAAAAGGCCTTAGTACCTCACAAGTGGTGAACTCATTAGTAGGTTATAGGGGTTCCACGCGAGTGAAGAAATCATGTCTAATGGCTGCTCATTACATACTCTATTTGTTCCTAGGGTGCCTTTCAAGAAGCTTGTTTTTTCAATTAAATTTTAGCAAGTAGAGGGAAAAGCATGATATAAGAATATACCAACCATTTTTTAAAACACTATTATTGTAGAAAGTTGGTCTGTATTAATCAAGAGAAACTTAAATCTTAATGATAGAGCCAGTTTGCTGTGACTTCCATGTATGAACAAGCCATTTAACACTGCTTTAAAATGACGACTTTTATGAAGCAGAACCTTTTGATGGGCCATTTCTATGAGCATCATGCTGGCCTGCTACCTTTCTGCTTTTTATTATTACCATTACTGCTTTGTAGCTCTGGTTTTGCAATCACTCCTGTGACTTTGGGGAGTATAATTAACCATGCTGGGAGTCAGTTTCATACCAGTGTTGCCTATCTCATAACTCAAAGCAAGACAATGCTTGTGGATGTTGGAAGCCCTTTGAAGTATCATGCCCAAGCCCTGAGCTATTATAGAGTACTTAATACAATGCCCTTGTATTGTGAGTATTCAATAAACATTTTTAAGTGGAAAAAAAAGGAACTTCAGTTACAATGGGCCCAGCCTTTTAGATGAAGAAAAGTAGTGTAGGAATCAGTTATTCCTCTTTCTTTTCTTATATGTGTATAAGGATAATGTGATCAAGAGTGAAGCTCAAAAAATGCTTATTTCATGTGTTTTCCTTCACAAAAATAGAATCTTGCAAATTTTAATTGTTTTTATGAATGAAAATGGATGATTAATATATTGTTTCACTTTATAAGCTTGTATACTTTTCCAATGGAAATCATGAAGCCAACTTCAAAATTTATTGTAGTATTTTATGATGCTATGACATTTGTTGAAAATATTAATAAGCTGAATATAATTTAAAGCATATGCTCTTAGACCTATTTTATTGTTATCATAATGCTCTGTATCAAAGTTTCTAATCTCAATTTTTGTCCCTTATTAAAATATTTACATGGCTAAATTCAGAACTCAAGACTGAAATGTACAAGAAAGAGACTAAGGCAATTAAAATTAATATTCCATACAATAATAAATTATTGATGACCTAGTAAAATATTTTTGTATTTCATTTATGATGAAATTTTACTCAAAAGAAGCTGTTCTTGACAACACTAGTTTTAATTTGCCTGTACATTTTTTAACATTAGTCAAGTTTTCATGTTTTTTTTTTCCCATGGGGCTTTAAGTAACTGACAGGATGGGAGTTTTTCAGTTTCAGACAACAGAAATAATTAAGAATACTCCTTTTGTTACAAGATTCTAAGCTACAGAATGTTGCTGAGGAAGTTGGGGAAATCAGTCTTTTAATGAATGCAAAAACGTCTGACGATTCATTTCTAAGCTCATAAAGAAATGAAAATAATTTATTTGGTTTGGGACAATAGCTTGACTCTTTATTGATGGTATGGATGGCTTTCTTTCATAAGCACCTTAGTAGAGACCATACCGATTAAGACATTGAAACCAGACTGATTGTTTGAACTCAGATCTATTGTGAATGGTATGATCACAGCACTTAACCTTCCTTGTTCTCTGTTTCCTTATTTGTAAAATCTGGACAAGCATGCAAATTTTCATTTGCACTGCAAATGACTGCAAGGTTTAAACACAATATACAGACGATAAATCATTGAGGTATTCAGTATCACAAGCACAGATAATTTATTCATCTAAATGAACAATGAAAACTCCAATTACAAATTAAAATAATGAATGCATTTTGTGTATTTCTGTAGATGAATAAAGAACAAACAAATTTAAGCAGCATTTGAAACACAGTAAACTGAATGTGGTCTTAGAAAAGAAGCATATTCTCAAGGTCGATATACAACCATTGACCAATTCTTCTTTTATCTGTTAGAAAACGTTGAGTTTTAGCATTTTATAAGGGATCTGAGTAAGGGAAAGTTGTATATTTCTTGAGATGATACAATTTATTTACTAATATTAAATTCCTTAAACACTGAAGAGACAGGAAGGGAAAGATTTCAACTAAATAGATCAACTTCTAATTATAGACACATTAATTAAAAAATTAACTTCAAAGAATAAATAACCTAGAATATCCTATTTTAAAAAATCAAATACACTCAAAAGTCTTTAAAGTCTTTTAGCCTTAATTATGAGCATGAACAAAAAAAGGATTGTTTGAAACAGAGTTGTAGGCTTTGATTTTCCAAAACCTACATTAATTATCGTTCTTTAACACCTCAACCTCCCTTCTAGCTCACTACCCACCAGAGACAGGGGGGAAAAAAGTTAATAGGAAATGAAGGTTGTGAACCTGTTTAGAAACAGTTCTTTGTGGAGATTCAAATCTTTGTTGTCAGCAGTGCACTCTACTAGCAAAACACCACACATGAATCAGCAGTGGTAGTCCAATTTATTAGGCAAATATCAAGAGTGAGTCAGTAATAACAGCTTCATTCAGAAGAATCCTTGAAGCTCTACTGATCAACCACATGTGTGTGGAGGCAGCAGGAAGCAGCCAGAATATCACCAGAGGGTTTTGGGTAGGTGTTTTTCTATGAGGTTGTGACAAGCAAATCAGCAAATAAAGCAAGGAGAACCAAGGCAAGAACATCATCCATTGTCTTTTGAGTTATACTCTCTCCAAACATCATGTGTCCTCCTAAGTGTCCCTCTCCAGAAAAACATCACATATTTGTTCTCAGTCAAACATCATCTCATAAGACAGTTTCTAAAAAAAATCACATGAAAAAACTGAGTCTCCAAAGAAACTAGAAATTTCTACTTCATAACTCTTTTTTGTTTAAAACATTGTCTAACATTAATAAGCTACAAAATAGAAATAATTATAAGAATAAAACTAGAAATATGCATCAAATTTAAAATAAAAGGTTTATGTACAATATAGTCAAACCATAGTTTTAAGAAAACAACCTTAAATTTCCATCAATTTCCAGTAATTCAAACAAACAACCTTAAATTTCTATAAATATACAATAATTAAAACAACCTACCATAACACATCAAATTACCAAAACCATCAACCCTAATTTAAAGAACTGGGACAATTCTCTTTTTCTTACTGCTTGCTGGTGATTTGTACAAATAATTCTTGTTTTGGGCCCAGGGAACAAAGGGTAGTTTTTAAAAGCTAGCCACAGCATTTGTTGCCAAGTATTTTTATTGTCCCATCTGTGTTTATTCAGTTTCTGTATTATCTCTTCAGGCTATGTGTTGTCCAGTCTTTGTGTCATTAGTCGGTTGGGCTACCTCTTTTGAAGTTGATTGGCAGGCATGTTTTGGAGATATCAGCAACTGAGACAGTCTGTGAGAGTGAATTACTTGGGCTATTTGCTTTGTGAAGACATTCGTGTCTCAGGGTTTTCCCTACTCAGATCTAATTTTTCTAAGTTTTTTGGTAACCATATTTTTTTATTCTCTGTAGATACATGAGTATAACCAAGTCCCCATCTTAAAACTATTACAGGTTTCCATTCTAATGTCAACACATCCTTATAGTGTATTGGTTGGCTTAGTTGCTCAGTTTTGTCAATAACCAAGTGTCACTCAGCTGCTGCTATTTTATTTCTTTTTCACCAATATTAAGAAAATTTAGAAATAACAAGCCATTATTAAATCTGTCCCTGGGTTTTTTTTAATTATTTCTTTTTGTTTAAAAGGCATCATTTTAAAGGTCTGATTACCTCTTTCTGCATATAATCTTTCTAGGTGAAAGTTTATATTCTGAATTAAGAATATAGAGTATCTCTGATGATGCTGTTCTAAAACAGTGCCATACAATAGCATTAAATATTTGGGAAAAAGTTATACAAGGATGAGCTGAATCACTTACAAAGAAAACTCATAGTTCAAATGAATCTTTCACTGACTTTTTAAAACAAAGATTAACTCTGAATAGAGCAATATCAGATCTATCTGCTAAATTTTAGCTGAAACTTTAGCTTTTGAAAATGCTAATGCCGAGTGCAAAAAGGCTATTAGACATTTAAGGGCCAGATCCACCCCCCTTTATGAATGGATTAAAACTACTACAAATAGAATCTAATGCTCATAATTCACTTGTGGATGGGCAAAAAATTAATTTTAAGAGATAGAAAAACAGAAAAATCTTAGTGTGTGGCTGTGAAAATAGGGGTCAATACTTAAAGGACTATAGACAAACAGCTCCTGAGGATAAATTCATTATACTACTACTACTACTACTACTAATAATAATAATAATTAGTAGTAGTAGTAATAGTAGTAATAGTAATAATAATAATTTCATGTGAAATGTAGAAGATATGGAAGGAACAGACATAAGTCTCACGAATGAAGATCATTTCCTTAATATCAAAAAATAAAAAAGTAAAATAAAACCAAAATACAGTGCTTCACTCAAAGCCCAACCAAACCAACATGAACCATTCCTTTCCTATCCACCAAGGAAAGACTTTTCTGAAAAAAAAAACAAAACTTGAAAATAATGCCTGATAGGAAAAACTTAAGTCATTTAAGAGAGATAGAGCTCCACTTGAGAGAGAGAGAGAGAGAGAGAGAGAGAGAGAGAGAGAGAGAGAGAGAGACTCTAAAGGTACAAAAAGTCCATATATATTTGAGAAAACTACTATAAATGATCAGAAGTCTAAGTTAAAATAAGTTAAGATAGAATTGAGATTGAACGACTGGTTGATGCTGGAACAGATGTAACTATAATATCATTATATTCCTATAGTCCAACTTGGTAGCTTCCAAGGATATATATATATATCCTAAGAATTATAACACTGTTTCAGGTAAAAAGAATTCTAAAATTTATTAAATGTATAGCAATTGAGGACTAAATTGGAAAATTAAGGCCACATGTGGCTAATATAACCATAAATCTTTGGAGGAACTATCTATTATGACAGTGAAAAACAAACTAGCATTCCTACAAATTTAGAGATAGGCTATAAAAGAAGAGATGTTCCTAAAAAGAGAAATTTAAAAATGTTACTAAGGAAAGGTATAGACTGTCCACACTGTCTATAAGTAGGATACAGCAGAGGCTGACTCTTCACCTTTATAGTGGGGAGCTACTGCTGGTAGATCACCAGCTGTCTTACCACTAAAATTGCTAACTGACAAATATGTTTGGATAGAAAAATGATCTATGATAAAAGAAAAGTTACAGATACTAGAACACCAAGACAGCTAGAGTCTCAGTATATAAAAGAGTCCACCAGCCCATGGAATTCACCTGTATTTCTCACTAAATGGAAATCAAGGAAATGGAACATGTTGACTGGCCTGAGAGTAATTGATATATTCATTAAGCCAATGGGTTCTTTACATCCTGGAATCCCACTGCTTTTCTTGAGACCCAAGGCATGTCCTATTAAAGTGATTGACTTAAAAGACTAAATTTTTGCAATCCCTTTACATGTGCGTGATAGGAAGTGTTTTGCTTTCTTATTACCTAATTTCAATAGAAGCTGTCAAATAAGAAGATACCATTGGAGAGTCTTGGTACAAGGAATGTTGAATAGCCATATCTTATGTCAATATTTTATACAGCAACCATTAGAAATAACTTGTAAGCTGTTTCCTCACTCTATAATTTACCATTATAAATTGATTGAGATAAAAATTCTTTAGAAAAGTGTTTGATGAAGTTAGTGAAATTTTGCCTTTCTGGGGACTACAAATTACCACTGAAAAAATACAAAGAGGAGATTCTATTAATTATCTAGGATATAAGATAGGTCTTCAAATGTTTTGATCACAGAAGGTACAAATAAGGAGAGACCAATTGAGAACTATTAATGATTTTCAAAAATTTATAAGAGACATTAATTGGCTAAGGTCCATGACTGGATCAACTACTAAGTGCTAAGTAATTTACTTCAAACCCTACAAAGTGATAAAGACTTAAATTGCTCAAGAACATTATGAGTTGATGTGGTACAAAATGGCCTCAGTAGAAAAGAAATTACAGGGGGCACATATAGATCATTTGGCCCCAAAGATAGCTTGTATTTTAGTCATTTTGCCTTCTTATTCTCACATCAAAATTCTTGTGCAGAGAGAAGATGTTTTAGAATGGATAGTTTTAGCACACAGAGTAAAAAATTTAAAGAAAATATAGAAAATGTTTCTAAATTGATTCTGAAAGGAAAACTGAGACATTAATTAGTCAGAAAAGAACAATCAGAAATTGTACTACCTTTTATTAATATAGAAATTGCCTTATTATGGGATGAAAGCTTTGGCAAAGGGCTTGCCATAATTTTGAGAGAAATTATAAACAAATACTCCCAAAACAAGAGACTTCAGTTTATAAAACTAATTGGATTCTCCATCATATTGTAAAAGAGACTCCAATTTCTGGAGCATGTAAATTCTGTAATGATGCAAATAGTTCAGGAAAGTCGGGTTATAGATCAGAAAAAATAAATAAGGTATCTCAGAGCTCTTATGATTTAGTTAAAAAAATCAGAATTATAAACCATTGTTATGGTATTATTAGATTTTCCAGAATCTTCTAATGAGATTATGAACTCTCAATATGTGAACATAATTGTTTTGCATATAGAAAGTTCTGAATTTATTTAGGATGCTTTAGAATTAACTTCACTGTTTATCCAACTACAAGAAATGATCAGAAATAGAAATCATTCATTGTCTATAACACAAATTGGAACCCATATGGGTCCAATAACATAGTAAAACATAGTAAAAGCAATATACAGCAAACCGGTAGCCAGCATCAAACTAAATGGAGAGAAACTTGAAGCAATCCCACTGAAATCAGGGACCAGACAAGGCTGCCCCCTTTCTCCTTATCTTTTCAATATTGTAGTTGAGGTACTAGCTCGGGCAATTCGACAACATAAGGAGGTCAAAGGGATACAAATCGGAAAGGAAGAAGTCAAACTATCATTATTTGCAGACGACATGATAGTCTACTTAAGTGACCCAAAAAACTCCACTAGAGAGCTCCTACAGCTGATAAACAACTTCAGCAAAGTGGCAGGTTATAAAATCAACTCAAGCAAATCAGTGGCCTTCCTATACTCAAAGGATAAGCAGGCTGAGAAAGAAATTAGGGAAATGACCCCCTTCACAATAGCCACAAACAGTATAAAGTATCTTGGGGTGACTCTTACCAAACATGTGAAAGATCTGTATGACAAGAACTTCAAGACTCTGAAGAAGGAAATGGAAGAAGACCTCAAAAAATGGGAAAACCTCCCATGCTCATGGATTGGTAGAATCAATATAGTTAAAATGGCCATTTTGCCAAAAGCAATATACAGATTCAATGCAATACCCATCAAAATCCCAACTCAATTCTTCACAGAGTTAGAAAGAGCAATTATCAAATTCATCTGGAACAACAAAAAACCCAGGATAGCTAAAACTATTCTCAGCAACAAAAGAAAATCTGGGGGAATCAGTATCCCTGACCTCAAGCAATACTACAGAGCAATAGTGTTAAAAACTGCATGGTATTGGTACAGTGACAGGCAGGAGGATCAATGGAACAGGACTGAAGATCCAGAAATGAACCCACACACCTATGGCCACTTGATTCTCGACAAAGAGGCTGAAAACATCCAATGGAAAAAAGATAGCCTTTTCAACAAATGGTGCTGGTTCAACTGGAGGTCAGCATGCAGAAAAATGCGAATTGATCCATCCTTGTCTCCTTGTACTAAGCTCAAATCCAAATGGATCAAGGACCTCCACATAAAGCCTGACACTCTGAAGCTAATAGAAAAGAAACTGGGGAAGACCCTTGAGGACATCGGTACAGGGAGAAAGTTTCTTAACAGAACACCAATAGCTTATGCTCTAAGAGCAAGAATTGACAAATGGGACCTCATAAAATTACAAAGTTTCTGTAAGGCAAAGGACACCATCAAGAGGACAAATCGGCAACCAACAAATTGGGCAAAGATCTTCACCAATCCTACATCAGATAGAGGGCTAATATCCAATATATATAAAGAACTCAAGAAGTTAGATTCCAGAAAACCGAACAACCCTATTAAAAAATGGGGTACAGTGTTAAACAAAGAATTCTCACCTGAAGAACTTCGGATGGCGGAGAAGCATCTTAAAAAATGCTCAACTTCATTAGTCATTAGGGAAATGCAAATCAAAACAACCCTGAGATTTCACCTTACACCAGTCAGAATGGCTAAGATTAAAAATTCAGGAGACAGCAGGTGTTGGCGAGGATGTGGAGAAAGAGTAACACTCCTCCACTGGTGGTGGGGTTGCAAATTGGTACAACCACTTTGGAAATCAGTCTGGCGGTTCCTCTGAAAACTGGGCACCTCACTTCCAGAAGATCCTGCTATACCACTCCTGGGCATATACCCAGAGGATTCCCCACCATGTAATAAGGATACATGCTCTACTATGTTCATAGCAGCCCTATTTATAATTGCCAGATGCTGGAAAGAACCCAGGTATCCCTCAACAGCAGAGTGGATGCAAAAAAATGTGGTATATCTACACAATGGAGTACTATTCAGTCATTAGAAACAATGAATTCATGAAATTCTTAGGCAAATGGATGGAGCTAGAGAACATCATACTAAGTGAGGTAACCCAGACTCAAAAGGTGAATCATGGTATGCACTCACTAATAAGTGGATATTAACCTAGAAAACTGGAATACCCAAAACATAATCCACACATCAAATGAGGTACAAGAAGAAAGGAGGAGTGGCCCCTGGTTCTGGAAAGACTCAGTGAAGTATTCGGCAAAACCAGAACAGGAAAGTGGGAAGGGGTGGGTGGGAGGACAGGGGAAGAGAAGGGGGCTTACGGGACTTTCGGGGAGTAGGGGGCTAGAAAAGGGGAAATCATTTGAAATGTAAATAAATTATATCGAATAAAAAAAAAGGAATGATCAGAAATAGAAATCATTCATTGTCTATAACACAAATTGGAACCCATATGGGTCTACTAGGCCCTCTAACACAACGTAACAATGACATTAATCAGGTATTAATAGTAAATATACTAAAAGCATCAGAATTTTAAATTTTTTAAAGTGCCGTCATATTAAAAAAACAGTTTAGAAATAGATTTTACATCACTTGGCAATAGGCCAAGGAAATTATAAGGAAATGTTCTACCAATTCTTTCTATAACCAAGCTACATTACCTGCATGGAAACAAAGAAATGAAATTTGGCAAATGGGTTTAAATTTTTGAATGCTAAAGAAAAAACCAAAACAAACTAAAAAAACAAACAAACAAAAAATTGAGCTGTTGTGAGACATTTAATCATATTAAAAAACTGCTGAACTAAATCAGCCTGTTTACCTTGAGGGTATCCTAACTTCAAAAATGAAGGAAGAAAAATATGTTACACTGAGGGAGATGCTTTTTATATGTTATCAAGAAAAAAGAAAAGCTGTGGATTCCTAACAAATTGATAAAATTCAGATTTAAAAAGGGGAGATGCCCTGAAGATCCTTACTACAGACATCAAAGAAATCAAGAAGACAAACAAACAAACAAACGAACGAACGAACAAAAAAACCAGGTAACTTACATTGCTGATCCTCCTACATGGGAATAGCTCTGAGACTGGGTGAAGAATTAAAATGTCTCTGTCTGGAACTTCAGCTATGTGTATCCAATAAATCTCGTTGAGTACAGAATTCTCAAGACTAAACATGCCTTTCAAATGGCATAGTTGAAAATGTATCTTATAGTTTGATTATGCAATCAAAATTAACATAAAGAAAGACAGATGCCTTACATGCTCACTTTTAATTGAATTATGCACATTGCACATTCCATATGTTATTGCAGAAATATATATCACCCATGAGAGTTTACTGCTTACAGACATGAATGAAATTAACATAGCTCTGACAAGATTCACTCTCAGGGATGCTGAGACAGAGCCATATTTATTTCAGCACTTTGCTTTATCCTACCTCAGACTACCTCAATGCAGAATCTTCATTTGAGACAATTTCAAAATGGCTAGCTATATCATCCAGTACCACAGACTGTTTCAATCAGGACTTCATTTAAACTCTTAATTTCTAAGCCTGGAGATTGGACAGCAAATGCTACATCTAGCTGTTTTAAGATTGACCAATATTTAAATTTTCTTGGGCCCCCCAAACTTACCCTCCCAGTCATCAGGAAGCCTATTTTATGATAGCAATGTCTCCATTCCCAAAAGGAGGGATCGGTGGGTTTTGATCATTCTATGGGTGATGATCATTGTGAAAGGGGCTGTTTACAAGATGTATATCTTAGTTAGGGAGGAAGCAAAATATAGGAGGTTAGAGACTGGGATTTCTCTTTTTTGTTTTCTTTCCTCTATCTCTTTTTTCATATGCTAAGTAAAAAATGGGGAGAAGGGTTGAAAAGAAAAAAATGAGGGATATAATAAAGGGATAATAAGAATAAAGGGTAGATTCCTCAATCTACTCTGAAACTATTTAGATACTACCTGTCAAAAAGCTTACATTGGTACATATCTTTACATATTGATAAAATTAAGGTTATATTTAGTTACATTGGTATACATTTTTGTATATTGATACAAAATTAAGGTTATAGTTGGTTACAACATACCAAGTGTGGTGGTTTGTATATGCTCAGCCCAGGAATTGGCACTATTAGAAGGTGTTGCCCTGTTGGAGTAGGGGTGATCATGTTAGAGAGGGTGTGTCACTGTGGATGTGGGCTTTGAGACCCTCATCCTAGCTTCCTGGTATCCAGAATTCTGCTAGCAACCTTCAGATAAAGGTGTAGAACTTTCAGCTCCTTCTGCACCATGCCTGGCCTGCCTTGAAGATAATGGATTGAACCTCTGAACCTGTAAGTTAGTCCCATTTAAAATGTTGTCCATATAAGAATTGTCTTAATCATGGTGTCTATTCACAGCAATAAAATACTAAGACACTATGTAACAACTCTTTTAAGGTATTTATCTATGTAATTCTTTAATGCAGGATTAAAAAATAGTCTTTTTGAAAGATGCTATTAGAAACTGTTAGGATAATGATGAAATGCAAGCTAAAAAATAATCAAGGTAATTGTCATGTTAGATTCTAGTCTAGTTAATTACAGTAAAATGTAATTCCTAGGTTGAAAACATAGTAAGTAGTAAAAACAAATGATTCATGCATACTATAGATGAATGGTCTACAAAATCTTCATAAATCTATAGAATATGGTATTTAAAGATGTTTCTAAAATAAAGGATCTTATTTTTTGAGAAATAGACAGGTCTGCTTTTGGTAGCACCTTCATTCCAATTCAAAGAAGATGATGGGCATTACAGAACCTTCTTGTAGTGTCTGCTTCCTACGTGGCAAGCTAGCCCCTGGGCAAGACACTGGCTTTGCTTCACTGAAGACAAAATACTGTCCTAACTGTAAAAATGAAAAACAGGGTCATGTACTGCTGATCTTGGCAAGCTTTGCCTTTTTCATTGCTCATTCTAGTCACCACAATGTAAACACTACAAAATCTTCTCTCTCTTGTTAACTACTGAAACCATACTAATTGTAGACTCTCTGACACATAATAAATGTTCAAAACTATGCTTTGAATGAACTAATAGTGATGGTACTAGTGAAATCAGGTTTTGCTTTTAGGAATCTTGTCTCATTCATAAAAGAAATTAACAGTCCACTCAAATGGAAACTCAAGGACAATTTATTTGAGTTTAAAGAACCCTTCAGGGGAGACAGCTTTTAAATCCTTTAGGTTTCCTAGAGGAAGAAGATAGAACAGAGAAAGAAAAAGTCATGTGTGTAACATGGATGTCAGCCATATAATAGAGATGAAGCCTCCTAGCAGGAAGGGAGCTTAGAGAAAAGGTAAGGAAGTCCAAAATGCCAGAGAAAGCAGATTTGTTTCTGGCCACCATTGAGTGGAAAAAAGAGCAGAGAATAAAGAGAAAAGGTAACATCTTTCTGACTGTATTAGGGAGTGGAAATTCTGGGAAGGAAAAGTATATTATTTCATTACGAAACTAATTAGTTCTTCTATTTCTTTAGCCTGGTTTAAGATAAGCATCCCTGGTGGATGCTTCTCAGCCCAGGTGGGTTGGCTTGCTAAAATGGATTAACTCTAAAGGGAGGAGAAAATGCCAAGTCTCCTTCCAGAGGAGATTTTATTCTTTTTGGCTTAAGGTCCCAAATTTACACCAATGGGTTTTCAGTGCTGCATAACAGTTGCCCAGTGTTTGACATTAGCTACAGGGATCAAAATCAAAGGGGTGTAAATTCTTTCATGCTTCTTTAAGCAGAATTCATGGCACTCTATTTACTTTTTATGATTTATTTATTTTATGTATGTATACTTTGCTCTCTTCAGGCACACCAGACTCTATCTCTCTGTTTATTTAAATTCCAATATCTTCTGCTATACACTTCACTGTAAAGGACATATGCCATTTCTTATTTGTCAATCTAATGCTTAGGATACATTGGCACTAGCCTATGTTTAGCATCTATGATCAGAAAATGTTTTTGACTGTTTTCCACCATATAAGGTACTGAACTACATGTAGGCTTAGAGTTTGTTTTAGTTTCACAACTAAACTCGTGAAATTGGGACCAGAAACTGGCTAGGCATCAGTTTCTATCTCCCAGAGCAAGCAGTTTTTCCTCAGAACTATCAGCAGTTGTGTCTCTTTTGGTAGTTGTGTCCTGGCTAGAGACCAGAGATTGATTAAAAAGTATTTACGTCAAAATGCCTTTGATTCTGGGCCAGTTCTGAGAAAGAGAGAGACAGAGAGAGAGAGAGAGAGAGAGATGTTTTGCTTAGTTTCTATATCTTTTCCAGTAAGTAAGCACCCCAACTTGAAACTATAAACAGACTGAGAATTGATAAAAAAAAAAAAAACTGAGGAGACATCTGGGTTTCTAGTAAATGGGTGACACGGGCTGATCAATTCATTCACTTCTATGCCTGCATTCAGTAAACCTTGATTCCCTCATAGGTGGAGCTCCTGTCTGTCTTGTCATTCCTGCATACAGTAAAGTTGGATTTATACATAGGTGGGCTTCTTGTTTTTGATGTAGGAGTGCTGGTTCATTCTAGTAAGCTCCCCACTGTAAATATATAATAAAACCTTTCTAAACTCATCCTCCCAGTACCCATAAATTTCACTTTTTGAATTCAAAGAAACAAGAACCTGGATGACGTTAGCTCAGTAGAAAGTTTTTGTAACTTTGAATAGCCTATTTGGTACTTTCACTCCTCAGTTAAAGTTCACATGAAGCTAGGAAGCCTCGGTGGAACTCAAAGAGCCAACGTTTCCAGATCACAACCCTTTGCAGAAACCTCCCAAAATATATTTTCCTATTAATACTTCCTTTAGATGTTCCTCTATCACACAGTAGATGCATGAGGAATCTCATATTATTAGAAATAAATCTTACTTTGTATCACTGTATTATTCATTTCCCTATTAAATCATTGTACACACTGATTCATTTATTTTTAATGTCCTTCATACACTGTATTTTGGTAAATTTTTACTCACCCAGTTCTTCCCAACTTCTCTCTACATCCCTACCCATGTACATTTATGTTCTTTTAAATCTCTCTTTATAAATAAGCACAAAAACAAATAAAGAATAACGTAGGTGGTGGCTCTGTTGCTTTGATCTGGAATCTGTATATGAATGCAGAATGTCCTGCTTCCCCTCTTGGTTCTTGATCAATTAATAAAGATGCCAGCAGCCAATGTTGGCATTGGTGAAAGGGGAAATACTTCCAGGTTCCTGAGGTAGGTTAGGAGATTCAGGAAGAGGAAAGGGAACTCAGGAAAAGAGAGAGAGAGAGAGAGAGAGAGAGAGAGAGAGAGAGAGAGAGAGAGAGAGAGAGAGAGAGAGAGAGAGAGAGGTGGAAGGGAGAGAGGGAGAGAGATCAGACATGTGAGATCTGAGGTGGAGTGGCCCCTAGCTGCTTCCCCAATTGGACCTGGGGTAGCAGGTGAGAGATTAGAAATACAACTAAGCTGAGGGCAGACTTAATAGTGTTAAGAAAAGAGTAGAGGGAAGGGGCAGACTAGCACGGGGAGGTTTAGAAGTAAGGAGCCACTGAGACATAAGGCAGATTAAAAATGAGCTAATGTGTGTGTGTGCCTTTCATCTGAGGATCTAAGGGAACCAGGGAGATGGCTGGTAGCGAGGTCTTCCTAGAGCTAAATCAGGGTAGTACAAACTACATGCTACAGAAAAACAAGGAGGCTGCCTACATACTCAAACAGAAACAGAAATATACAAACAAAATACCAAACAACAAACAGAAAAACCCAGATGAAGTAAAATAACACACACACACACACACACACACACACACGAACTATTGAGTTCATTTTGTGTTGACCAAGTACTACTAACAAAGGTGCCTTCCCTGAAGTGTGTGGCTGTGTATCCCGTTTGACTTTACTGAATAAAACTAATGTTTCTTTTGCCAACGGGTATCAATTGTAGATAGTTTCTTGATTAGGGGCAGGAGTCTGTGTCTATTTGTCCTTCTCAGTTTGTGGATTCTGTCTGACTTGAATCTGTGCATGTCTTATGCACGCTACCACAGATTCTATGAGTTCATATGTACATCAGTCCAGTTCTCTCTGGAATTCTGTTTAATGGTGTCACACATCTTCTCTAGCTCTTATAATCTTCCCGCCTCCTCTTCTGCATTGAGCTTTGAGGGAAGAGTAGGATGAAGGGATCCTATTTAGAAATGAGTGAAGCAATGTCTCCCATTGCCCAGGTGTGAGTCTCCATGTTAATAACTAACCACTTACTACCTGCAAACACCTTTAACACAAGGCTTAAGGAAATTCAGGCATCCAAAGATAGAAAAGTAACAATCTCCTTCTCTTCTCTCTGTTTAACAATTCACTCATTTATTCAGTGTTTTCCCCCTTATTTCAGACATGTTTTTGTGTGCCTGTCTAGCAAACCTAGGTCAAATTGTTTTGGGCCTACTTGATATTATCCATCTTTAGCTAGTCCTCATCTTGCCTTTTCTCGCTGAGAAGTCGCCAATTTCTCTTCTCTGCTGAATAGTAACTGAAAGAATCCTAATTTTCTTCACCTTCAACCCTGAAGCCAGTTACTCGAGAACTCTTACAGTCCTCTCAGCTTTTTCAGTTTTACTAGCTATGAGTTTATTTCTCAAGGACCTGGAAACTATCACATCAAAGTACAATAACCAAGAAAGACAGTACTCTGTTCCTCAGTCCCTCTACTAAGATTCCATTGTAACTTAGCAACAAAACAACACTACCTCCTTCACCAAGCTCTTTCCTACTTTGTTGACAGAGCTCATGCTCCACGTATTGCGGTATCCCAGACTTCCATCACAATAGTCTTACCTAACAAGGTTTTCTTGGTGTTTAGTGGCGAGTCTGCAGTAAGCTTTTGTTTTCTTGTTAGTTTGTTTTGTTCAGAATCTCTGTTCTTTGCAATCTGTGCAGGCCATGTTGGTCAAATTTTCACACTGAAACTTTTATCAAACTAGACTGTGAAGTACACTTCTTTCAGAGAGAGGAAAATAAAAACATTTTTTAGACCTACTTACATGTGGTAGCATCATTGAAAATCTGTTCTACAAAAGAGAACACTTTCTACAACTATAAAGCTTGCAAACATTATCATCAAAACACAAGTTTGAGATATATCTGTGGACATTTGACCCTGAAAACGTAAGCTGTGGCTCTTTCTAAATTATCCAAGGACCTCCAGAAACAATATTGAGGGTGCTCTTCTAGACTTCAATTAATCCTTTTCCTGGTGAGATGGCTATTATTATGCAAAATATGTGGTAACAACTCATTTTGAATCTTAACTTTCTATTTTAAAAGAACTGTGTTTCTGAGAGAATGGACAGAGCAGCCAGGCCCACAGTAGCACTTTCTGGTACAGAACCCTGACCTTTAATGCATGAGGCTGTGATTTAGAATCCTATTTATTTATTCATTTGATCTATTCTCTGGTGTACATATTTAAAATGTTCTAATTTGGCTCCTGTTAGCCTATGCACTTGCCCACCTTATGCAAAATGCCAGTTTGCCTCTCCCTTCCTGTTAGAAAGCCTTGTATGTAACAAACGGCCTTGATTGTTAGTGACTGGCAGCCTGGGTTTATTGCAAACTGCTTAAACAAAGGATATGCATCTATAGATGTAGGACCATGAAAGGTAGGAAAGGACTTAAAGGAACAGTAGGTGTTTCACCTGTTCCATAGCCCTCCATGGATTTGTAGCCATCAGTCATGTAAGCGCAATGCCCCAAGCCCCTCTACATGTAGAGGAGGTAACCACTGGTCATGTAGGCTCAAGACAGATCCCCATTTTAATGAAGTACTTAAAGGCTTGGAGACTTACCCAATAAGCCTTCCTTCGCAGACACTCCTCCCTGCAAATCTTATTTATCCTCAGGCCCACCCTGAGAAGTGAGGTATGGCTTTAAGCCATCCACTTTCTGCCATGACAATAAATATCATAAAACCATCAAATTTTCATCAGGATCTGCCATGGGAAGCCATGGAGAAGGCCTTCGTCTATAGAGCCATCTTCTAATCTCCTGTAGAAGGCCTCTCTGCACTCCCAGCCACAGTGATCACAAAGCCCAAGCCAAGCCTAAGACCTCTGATACCATCAAGTCAAAGACTCCCCCCTGGGGACCAGCCAGAGCTCTCCCCTCTTTTCCCCCTCAGCCCTGGGCTAAATCAAGTGGGGTGGGGGTGGGGGCTCTTTGTTCTCAGCTCCTCTGCAGCGTCTAGGGGTGCCTGGATGTCTAAGAGCCTGAGACCCAGATGGCCCCAGCCTCCTTGCAGGCCCAGGGACCCACAGCCAGCTTTGGCTGTCTCCCACCTCAGACTGTGCTTTCCCACCCCTGGAAAGGGTGTCCTTGGGGGCTTCACTAGGCCTCACTCCCACCTGACAGCAGTGTCAGGTAAATGCACTCAACTTCCTATGTCCTGTCTCCCAAGCTCTGAGGCAGAGTGGACTGGGAACCCAGTAACTCTACGTATAATATGAACTGATGGACTCAGATTTCAACATTGTAGAGACATTTACTAGAATAACAGGAAATATTTCTACAACTATTTGTTTAAAACCTATTAAAAACAAAGCCTTTTAAAGTAAAAGTTCTATATTGTGTTTGATGTTATTTTAACATTAATGTACATAAAGGCAGTTGTTGCTTAATGTTGAATAATATAATTGTACAAAATTTATGATTATATCTATATAAAACATTTGAAAGCCTATTAGAAAAAAATTAAATAGTATAGGAACAACATAAGACAACAGAAAATTTCTAATAGTGTTTTTCTTCTCACAAATAAGTGATTCTATTATATTTATTTTTACAAAATAAATTATTTAAATACGATCTCAAACATACCAGTAAAGATAGATATAATCCAAGCTACTGCTTATTAGTTTATTGCTTAATAAATGAAAGTGTAAAGCATACATGCTTTACAGAAAAAAATATGTGTGTATTCAAATCGGGAGGTGTACCTATCAAGTAGGAATTTATGTTGAAAAAGCAGCCCCAGTTGTGGGTAGGGGTGAGGTGGGTTGGAGTGGGGAGGGGTGGGGGGGGTTGCTGGGGTTGGGTCCTGGACCTGGGTAGAACTTGATTTTAGGAAATCAGAAGTAATGATAATGTATACTCTGCTCTGCCCTAGGATATAAAGACCAGGAATGCACAGGCAATGAGGTTCTGAGATGTCAACTCTGGAAAGATTTGTGGAGTCTAGACATTTGACATCAAACTCCACTAGAGCAGGAGAAAATAGGAGGCAAATAGTGTTTCCTTTCCATCCACTTTGGACACACTTTCTTGATCCACACCTTTAGTCCATGGCCCATAAATGTGGGTTTATTAAAATGCAGGACACTTCAGGCCCTAGCTCCATTGCAAAGTGCTAGTGGTAACGTTTCTCCCCCAAGAGAAAAGTTAAATCTGTGTCCTTTAAGGTAGAGGGGTTTTAATGAGGGTGTGTCATAACTCTCACAGAAGCAAAGCCGTTTATTTTTATTACACAGCACTTTTAATTGGGACTGTTTTTAAAAGGTCAAATGACAGACAGGGGTCAAGATTAGATGCATCCTTAGTAGACAGCTGGCAGCTCCTGGCAGCATGAGGATTTAGAGGTGTGAAGCTGGTAAGAAATAGCTGGCATCCAGAGAAACGGGAAGCACAGAAAAATAAACTTCCCAAAGAAAGTTAAGAAGTACTCCCCCCCCCAAAAAAAAAGAAAAGAAAAAGGAAAGAAATAACAGACAGAAAGAAAACAGGTCATAATAATTTCCCCTAGGACTAAAATGTGTGGCATGAGCCTTTGCATTAAATCAGAAATTTCAGAATTGGAGAAGGAAAGAAGCCAAATTGGGAACAATGTGGCTATTGTGTCAGGGAGGGCTGAGATTAAAAGTTACTGAGTCATTTTCTGAACCCACCAGCAAAATGGTCTATTATTTCTGCAAACGTACTTGTTTCTAGGAAAAGGGAATTAGACTTATTTTCCCATTTTCCATTCAATTACAGACGGGAACTTAATAATGAATCAACTAAAGTGCAGAGAGTAGAAAAGCATCCATGGACCTTAACAAAACTGAATTCCAAGACTTACCAAGTAATTGTTTTTTATTGGACACAGGACATCCCTGAAGCCATTTCACTGCTGTTTCTAAAACCTATGAGGCTTTTGCTAGCTCCTTCCAAAAATGGCAATTCACCCTCCGCGTAGCCTTGCTACATATTTCACACTCTTGCACTATAATAAGCAATAATTTAATGTGTGACTCTGTACTGAGGTTCAGACTTTTTTTAAAGGATATATGTTATTCTTAAGAAGACACATTACAAACTCTTGCCCCGAACCTAAAACAAACAAATACGCTCCTCCTCCAGACATTAATGATATACTTCTCTGAGATATTCCTAATGTGGACAGTCTGACAAATCACACAATACACCAAGGGTAAATATAGGTTTCTTAAGCTCATCTGTGCAAAGTGAAAGAACAGGGAATCATGAATTCTGGCTGTGTATTTGGGGAGAGAGAGAGTATGTCTCTACCAGAATCTTAGGCGTACACAGAAAGAAAAGTGATGCTACAGTTTTGTCAGTGACAAAAAATTTGTTTGGAACTCAAAAAGTGTTTGGCAGATTCATAGGGGTGGATTTTTAATGCCAATCGAGAATAACTTTGAACACCATGAAAATTGCCATTGATCTTAAAAGCTACCTCTAAAGTCCAAATAATGTTTTCTAATAGACTGAACTTTATGTTGACTGAAGGTAAAAATAAAAAATTTTGGAGTAGATTGAAGAAATAAAATAGTAAATGTAGCTGAAAATACTTGCTAAATTAAAGCACAGGATGGATATCTGTTTTTGTATGTTGCTTGGTGAGAGTTTTTAGAAGTATGTAAAATATTTGTTTTTACAAACTATTTTTATTTAAGCTTGATGTTTGCATATAACTTCTTTTTTTTAAAAGCCATTAATTTTCTTCCAGGCTCTCTTTTGATAATTAAGGGTCAACTCATGCTATAGTTATAACTCAGGAAAACAATATTATTTTAGATTGTATAATTTTGCTTTTTTTCAATCAATTACTCTACATACTTAAGGTGAACACTATTATATTTTGATATACATATATAGAGAAAAATTATATATTACTACTCTACATAGACACTCTATAGGTGTTAAAATATTTAAAACATCTCTTTACCTTCTCGTGACTTAATATCTCTCTATAACTTCTAATATATTTATCTTTTAAGAAAGAGAATGAATCCTTGAAAATTGAAACAAATTAAGTTAAAACAATGTGAATTGTTTTCATGAATTATATA
Source organism: Apodemus sylvaticus (assembly GCF_947179515.1). Lineage (NCBI taxonomy): Eukaryota > Metazoa > Chordata > Mammalia > Rodentia > Muridae > Apodemus > Apodemus sylvaticus. Next base: position 38,302,846 of record NC_067473.1, on the reverse strand, counting down.
CAAAATTTACAACTAAATTTTGTATATAATTATATAAAGATAATTTTATTAAAAAATAAAAATTGGTAAAACTAATGATTAGATATATTAAATTATTTATTAAAATAATAAGTATATTAAAAATAAAAATTATATAAAAATTAAAATTTTTGATTCATATTATTTTTATCTCTGTTATATTCAGATAAGAATAAAGATTTGAAATCTCAGTTCCACTAACATATACTAAATACTCTTGGTAGGTTCTTAATTTCCCAACATTAGTAAACAGTAACACAAAATTTTTGTTTTGTTTTTTGAGACAGGATGTTGCTATGTGACTCTTCTAGCCAGGAACTTACTATGTAGAGCAGGCTACCTTCCAGCTCAAGAGAGCAATCTAATTCTGCTTCCTCAGTTCCAAGGTGAGTCGTGTGCTACCATGCTTGGCTTTATTTTGAGTTCTAAGTTAGAAAGGGGTTTATAAGGGACTTAAGGACTATGTATTAGACTTAAGGGAACAATAACAGGGCAGGGAAGGTATAGATCTTGGCAACTGTCAGAGAAGAGAGATGGAAAACAGGACAAGCAATAGCCATTGTTTTGAGTTAGGGTCTGAGAAAACTGGTTTGTTCAGCAATGGAGTTTCATAAACAGCTGCATAGTCGAAGGATACAGAAGATTCAGAAAAACTGTGAGAGAGCCCAGAACATCAAGGAAAGCTTGGGCTAATATTGCAAAGTAAAAGAGACAGATGGAAAGTTATACTTGCTTGGATGAGAGCTCAGAAAAGCGAGCAAGAGTACTGCTGTAGAGAAATCTGCAATGAGGAGGGCAATGAAATTCATCAAAAGCAGCATAATTTCTCCTATCTCTGTCATGTCTTCAGGTGAATCTGCTTTATACTGGGAATTGGTGGATGGGGAGAATCCAGGGTTGCTAGCTGGTAAACCTACCTGAATTACCTCTAGGAGAGGAAATAATAGATACTGCATTATGTTTTAATATTTGGGCCAAATCAAAATGCCATGACTCCATGCAAAATGGAGGATATTCTAGTCTACTGACCAGAGGCCCAAGGATGGGTGGTTGTGATACTATTTCTTTCTAGTGTTATCAGGGAGTTGTGAGAGAAGGGTCTCTTTTTAATGGCCTTCAAGGCTCCCTGACAATATAAGAATAGGATAAACATGATGAAGTAGGACATAGAACAGAAATAGTAGACTAAAGATAGCCAGAAGACTGAGGATATAACTCAGTACTAGAGCACTTGCCTAATATGGACAGGACCTAAGGTTTTGCCCCAGTACAGCAAAATAAGCACAAACTTGAAAGGGGCTCTAAAGCCAAGTGCACACTCAGTGAAGAGTATATTCAGAGACCTGGAGGTTTGAGGATAGTAAAGCAGTGAATACCTAGCTTACATGTGGTTTGCTATAACATGTTCTTCATAGACTAATCTGATTACTTTTGAGGTATAATGTGCTAGACAAACAACTTAACTGGCATGTAAATACTGCTATGTTAAGATGGAAGAAGCATTTTACAACAAAAAGTCATTTTCTCAAGAGTAGAGGCATTAACACTGTAACCTGATATTTGAATTAGCCTAATCTTAGGTTGAGATTAAGAGAAATGAATCCTTGGTCAATCCCATGACTACTAACTTGACTTTCTTTTGACTTTAACTACAATGCTGGATCTATGAATAAAATACTGGTTCTGCCTAAATGATTTTTAATGTATATACTAGCAATATTGTCCGGATGGCATAGAATTATTTCTAGGTTGATCCAGACGTAAGACACCAAAACTTAACCATTTCTGATGAAGAGAATACTATATAATGTAAATGGATTTTCATTGAAAAGTGATCCTTTCTAAGGCATGGAATTTAATATTACACAAGTTGTTATGTACATGTATTGGCTAGTAGAGATGGTTCTGATTTAACTGATGTGATTCCAAGCAGAGCTTACCAGAAGATTTTTTTCTAATTGACACATGAAGTAGCAAATGTTATCGCAACTCACCCTTTTTAACTGACTCTATACATTTCCTTAGACAACTAATCTAAGATTAGTTTAGATTCCTGAAGACAGAATCTTTTGAAATATTCTGACTATGATTAGTTGTATATCATCATGCTGAAGACTTGATAATAGAAAGAACTGGATCAATTATCTGTTGCTAGAATTAGGCTAATTTTGTCCTCTGAGAAAATTTGATTTGGTTTCTTTATTTGCTGAATGAAGTTGACAAACTGCTGCAACCTTACTCAGATATTAAAGAAGATAGCTAGTGGAGACGTCTTGCCAAAGAGCTGCCCAATAAATACACATTCTTCCTTCCCTCAGTTTCATGTTGTAGATACATCTGTTAATGATGCATAATAGATGATATAAAATGAATCATATCTTTATTAATATTTTAGTCAAGAAATTATTTCCCTTGTGTAAGGTCTGTGTGCAACAAACACTGCCCTAAGATCCTCAGCTGCATCTCTTCACCTTCTCTGGTTTATAATATTCCTCCTTCGATGAACTAGGAGATTTATTGGCTATTAAGATTTATAGGTTATCAAGTCAACTTAAAAGAATAAATATTGCAGATTGTAGATATCCATTTCATTAACAGCATCTCTCCTAACCAGCATAGCTTGTATTTGTCTCTACACAGGCACATGGCTAGGCTAAAGGGGAGAATTATCAAGTAACAAAAATAATTGAAAATTACTTTGCCAAAAAGTATTTTAGAACTCCCTTTGATTGTATGTTATGATATCTGCACACAAGGAGACAGAATATAAACACCCTTCATTTTGTTTAGTCCAGGACCATTCATGGGTTATGAAAATTGAAAGGAGACTAACTGGAGATTTCTTGTCAAATAAAATATGTTTTTACTAGATTAATCAAGAGTTGCATATTTAACATTAGCTACTATTTGTTTAGTGATAGTTATTAGCACCTACTTAAAAATGATGGTACTAATTACAACTGAATCCATTCTTATTAAATTGGATTTTGAAGGGACTTTACTTAAAATCCTCTTTTTCACAGTTCAACAGTGGTCTTCATTTCAGCCATTTCATTGATCATCAGGGTATTAGCTCTTCACAGCAGTCTGGATCAGTATAGATTTACATTATAAACCACAGAAGTTGGTCTACAGGCCTCTCAGAGAGGGCAAAAGAAATTAACACTTCAAAACACTACGAATTTAGTGACCTAGTTTCAGGGAGGATTAACCTATAGTAAGGATGTAAAAGTAAATTAAATTCCAGTTAAACACAAATATTTTCCTTCACATTATGAGCCATCTGATTTTGACTCCTCAAGGTGCAGTGTTACCTCACTTGATGAGCTGTATAATTATTTATAGATTTTCTCAGCATTAAGCTTCTCCTTATCTGACTCTATATAAACAGCCTAGGTAGCAACTTCTATGGAGATAATCTGATCACTCATGATAGGTGGTAGTTTACAGCCCCACTGTCCTTCAGAATCCTCACTTTGTTGCTGGCATGTCATAAGGGTAATGTTTAAAAATAATTTCTAACAAAATGCTTCTACAGGGGTCTATGATTACATATAAGATGTTTAAAGAAAGAAAGAAGTGTTACTGATTGTTGAGCATGGAAGATCAGTGACCTAGTAGCAAACTTAATAATTTTGTTTACATATGCTTTTATAAATCCAAGGCATACAAAACTGTCATTTCCTGATAAAATGTTAATGATAAATCAATAATACACACTTAGGATGATTAAATGTCGAATGGTAAAAGATACTTTTATTTGAAGCTTGATAGGAATAGAACTAATTATAGGATACAAATTATTATTTCTTCTAATGGGGAACTGTATATATTCATTCTACAGTGGAAATGACTCATGTTCATCAAAGAAAATCTTTACATTCTCAAAAGTAACAGATTGTGTATTTCTTGAAGAGAATAATTTTTTCTTTGTATCAGGCATAAGACTAGTTTAGGACATAGAGGTTTGCTTCTCCTGCTTAAAAAGAAACTACAAAGGGACGCCCTGCAAGGACTCTTTTGTTGTTGTTGTTACTTAATGTAGAGGTAAGTAGGAAAAGACAAGGCAATTGTAGATTCATCGAAAGACCTGTTTATATTGCCCAACTTTATTGAAAACCATCATGCACACATCGGCAGGGTTAATAAAAGTATACTGATAGCTGGCACACATGAAAGGGCTAGGGACATACTCAGGCAGTAAAGTGGTTACCACAAAACTTAGAGGAACTGAATTTGATCCCCAGAGTATACATTTTTAAAAAAAGGAAGAAGACAAAAGCTAAAGTTGTGGCATGTGCTTGTAATCCCAGAGCAGGCTGCTCCCTAGGGCTAGTTGGGCAGGCAGCCCAGCCTAATTAATGAGCCTCAGGTAAATACAGATCTCTGTCTTTAAAAAACAGGATGGATAGTTCCTAAGGGGCAGCACCAGAGGTTGATCGCTGGTATTGTTCCCCAAGCCCTCCCCATGCATTCCAATGCACAAGTCTGGGGGATAGATGCCAGACTGCCAGTTTATTAATTTGTTGTTAGAAATAGAACAATTATGTGGGTTTGGTTACATTTATGGATTGATCAATATACTGTCTGTATATAGTCAAGCTTCATGACTATTAAATTATAAACAGAAAAATCTCATTTGTGAGGAGAAAGGAGTGAAATGAATTAAATATGAAATAGAATCATTTAAAGGTGGTTTCAAAGTGTCATTTCACAGGTAAGCATCTTGCCAATGGAAGTGGAATCCAGTGAAGGCTGTCAACTCTCCTAACCTCTGCACAGTTCCACTGGAGAGACAGGCTTACCACAGGGACTGAAAAGACATAGCAGGTGAATTCTGCTTCTATTTATGTGTTGAAGTCCCAAATTCCTGTGCAAGCATATAACCATATTTGGAGATAGGTCTTTACGAAGTTAACTGAGCTAACATAGCATTATAAATGTATACTACAGCAAAGACTCATACACTTACGTGAAGGAAAAATTTTGAGACCCATGTATAGAAAATGTAACATTGCAGTTTAAAAACAGTTATGTATAAATTAAGGAGAAAGACTTGGATAGGGCTCTTCCCTCAGAAGAAACTCACTTTGTAAATACTTGGTGAAAGTCTCTAAAACATTGAGATGATCCATCTCATTGCATAACACACCCAGCCTGTGGGACTTTGTTAGGGTTGCCAGCCCAGATTAATGCATCCATTATGTGAAAAAGGTTATAATGAGCTTTTCCTATTAACATCTGACCAGATTCTCAACATTTTTGTTCTTGTTGTTGAAATTCTTCAATTCATTTTAACTTTTCAAAGAAAGATCTGAATTTAAGAATGTCATTGAATCCTTTTACAATTAAGTGATACTTACTATCCAAGGTTCACAAAAATTTTTAAAACAAAAATTTCAAAGTCAGATTTGCAGGTACACTCTATATTCCTCAGCAAGATTTTTGATTGTACTCCTATTTTCTCCCTTAACCCTGATGTTTTCCATTTGAGAAATCAAAGTCAAGGTGAAAGGTAATGATAGCACAAGCCATTGGAAACTTCAGAGACAAAATGTAGAGAGGCAAGAAAGGAAAAGAAGCAGAAGGAGGAGGAGGAGGAGGAGGTCCATAAAGCAATTCTAGTAGTCTCTCTACACATGTTTTTATAATTCTGGTGCAAAGTTAACCTGAAAGTTTACACATTCACATTTTGTTTATTTTACAACTGACATGTTTTACTTTATAATAATAAACCTTGAAAACATGTAAGAGGACACAACAAAATTAAAAAGACACAAAACTTCACAACTTAATGAACTTATACACAGTTAAGGTTGACATTCACAATGGAAGCTATGCAGCTTCATTTCCCTCTACTAAAACCAGAGGAAAGGAAAATCCACAGCAAAATTTGAAGAACCATAATAGAAGCATAATGTGTGTGTGTGTGTGTGTGTGTGTGTGTGAGTGTGTGTATGCATGTGTATATGAATCATGTCCATTAGATTGCCTGATTTTTACTTATTATTCTTATTATTATGAAGTTCTCATTATTACAAAAATGGCCACTTTGTAAAGTAGTTTGGGGAATGGGAGAATGGTAATTTGCTGGACTTAGAACCAAAAACTGTGTATTCAAGTTAGCCAAGCACTGAATGCAACTCCAAGCCCATTCATTAAAGTATAACAGTTGGATTTGTGGTATGTACAAAACTGAACCCCCCCCCCCACACACACACACCTCAAGGAAACAACAATGGAGAAACAGTCACAGTTCTTTATATTTGTTTATATGTTTTAATCTTATTTTATGTATGTAAAAGAAAAAAAATGATTCAGTTTACATTTGAGAACTGATCCTGTGCCACAACATTCCATATCTAAATACCATATGGAGAGAGCTGGTCTCCCAGGAGTGCTGACTAACCTGTGAGCACACCATTTCAAATTTCTGGTCCAAGAGGGACCTGCCCTGAGCCATCAGGACACAGGAATCAAGGAACATCCAGGGATAGGATCTTCCAGTTTCCTTCTGCACCCAGACCTGACCCTGTGGCACAACTGTCCATACCCAAATTCTCTCAGAGCAAACTGGTCTTGTAAGAGGGTTAAGCCACAGTTAGAGACAGCAAGACCAGCTAACATTGAAGATAACCAGATGTCGAGAGGCAAGGGACAGAACATAATCAACAGAAACTAAGGCTACCTGGCATCATCAGCACCCAGTTCTTCCATCACAGTGAGCCCTGGATACCTGAACACAACAGAAAAACAAGACTCTGATTTAAAAATCACTTCTCATGATGATGATAGAGGACTTTAAGAAAGACATAAATAACTCTCTTAAAGAAATATGGGAGAGCAAGGGTAAACAAATACAAACCCTTAAAGATGAAACACAAAAACCCCATAAAGAATTATAGGAAAACACAACCAAACAGGTGAAGGAACTGAGCAAAACCATCCAGGATCTAAAATGGAAATAGAAATAATAAAGAAATCACAAAGGGAGACAAATCTGTAGAAAGAAAACCTAGGAAAAACAACAGGAATTATAGATGCAAGCATCAACAACAGAATAAAAAAGAGATAGAAGAGAGAATCTCAGGTGCAAAGATACCATAGAAAACATTGACACAACAGTCAACAAAAAATGGAAAATTCAAAAAGCTCCTAGCCCAAAGTATCCAGGAAATCCAGGACAAAATGAGAGCACCAAAACCTAAGGATAATTGATATAGAAGAGAGTAAAGATTCCCAACCTAAAAGGCCAGTAAATATCTTCAACAAAATCATAGAAGAAAACTTACCTAACCTAAAGAAAAAGATACACATGGGCACACAAAAAGTCTGCAGAAATCCAAATAGATTGGACCAGAACAGAAATTCCTCCTGTCACATAATAGTCAAAGCACCAAATGCACAAAACAAAGAAAGTATATTAAAAGCAGTAAGGGGGAAAGGTCAAGTAACTTATAAAGGCAGACCTATCAGAATTACACCAGACATCTCACCAGAGACTATGAAAGTTAGAAGATCCTTGGCAGATGTCATACAGACCCTAAGAGAACACAAATGCCAGCCTAGCCTACTATCCTGGCAAAACTCTCAGTTACCATACATGTAGAAACCAAGATAGTCCATGACAAGAACAAATTTACACAATATCTTTCCTCAAATTCAGCCCTACAAAGAATAATAGATGGAAAACACCAACACAAGAAGAGAAACTATACCCTATAAAAAGCATGAAAGTAATTGTCTTTCAACACACTCAAAAGAAGATAGCCACAGAAACATAAAAATAACATTTTTAAAAAAAACAGGAAACAACTATCACTATTCCTTAACATCAGTGGACTCAATCCCCCAATTAAAAAAAAAAAAAACCATAGAGTAACAGACTGGATATGTAAACAGGACCCAACATTTTGCTGCATACAGGAAACAGACCTCAGTGTCAAAGAAAGCGAAAGTAAAGGGCCAGAAAACAATTTTCCAAGCAAATGGTCCCAAGGAACAAGCTGGAGTAGCCATTCTAATATCAATCAAAAGCATCTTTCAACCAAAAGTTATCAAAAAAGGATAAGGAAGGACACTTCAAAGGAAAAATCTACAACAGCAAACTCTCAATTCTAAGTATCTATGTATGCTCCAAATGCAAGGGAACCCACATTCATAACGGAAACTCTACTAAAGCTCACAGCACACATTGCAACTCATACAATAATAGTGGGAGACTTCAACACCCCACTCTCATTAATGGACAGATCAAAAAAACACAAACTAAATACAGAGACATTGAAACTAACAGACGTTATGGACCAAATGTATTTAACAGATATCTATAGAACATTTCATCAAAAAACAAAACAAAACAAAACAATATACCTTCTTTGCAGTACCTCATGGTGCTTTCTTCAAAATTGACCATATAATTAGTCTCAAACAGGCCTCAACAAGAAAACTGAAATAATCCTTGCATCTTATCAAATCACCATGGATTAAGGCTGGTCTTCAATAACTACAAAAACAGAAAGCCCACAATTACGTAAAAGCTGAACAACACCCTTCCCAATGATAACTTGGTCAAGGAAGAAAAGAAATTAAAGACATTTTAGAATATAATAAAAATGAAGCCCCAGCATACCCAAAATTATGGCACACAATGAAAACAGTACTAAGAGGAAAACTCAGCTCTGAGTGCTTCCAAAAAGAAACTGAAGAGAGTGTACACTACCACGTTAAGAGAACACCTGAAATCTTTATATCAAAAAGAAGCAAAATAAATACTTGCTTAGATTATATTAATATTATATACCCAAGATAAATAGAAGGAGGAAAGAATCAAGCTCAGGACTAAAATCAACCAAGTAGAAAGAAATATATCTACAAAGAATCAACAAAATCAGGAGCTAGTTCTTTGTGAAATTCAAGATAGATAAACCCTTAGCCAGACTAACTAGAGGTCACAGAAACAATATCAAAATTAACAAAATCAGAAATATAAAGGATAACAACAGAAACTGAGGAAATTCAAATAATTATCCAATACTACTACAAAGGCCTGTACTTAACACAACTGGAAAATCTGGATAAAATGCACAATTTTCTAGACAGATACCAAATACCAAAGTTAAAATAGGATCAGATAAACCATCTGAACAGTTACCAAAACCCTAAAAAATTGGAAGCAGTCATTAAAAGTCTCCCAACCAAAAAAAGCTTAGGAGCACATGGGTTTAGTGTAGAATTCAAAGAAGACCTAATACCAATATTTTAAAAACTATTCCACAAAATAGAAACAGAAGGAACACTACCCAATTTATTCTATGAAGCCACAGTTTCACTGAATAGTCTTCCTTGGAGATGGAATGGTTTCTGTCTAATCAGGAACTTGTCATAATTTTCTTTCATAAAAGACTTTATAAGAAATATTTTTCTACTTCTGAAATATCATGTATATTTAAAAGGCACTTTATTATAAATTATTTTGATGACTTAAAAAGTTTCAATGCTGAGTTGTGTATTTCAAAATAAATTTTATTAATTTAATAAAAAAGCAAAATAATTCTGTTCAGTATTTATATAATATAATGTCTAAGCCTCTGTTATGTCATCTATCACACTAGGAAAACATAATGTGAAAATATTTACTATCTGAGGTCAAGGACAATATCATTATCTATTTTGTTTTAGTTCATTGGACACTGCATTTGCATAATAGTTGATGGGTTACAAAACACAAAGGAAACTAAAGAGAAATGTTGAAAATCTCATAATTTTTCACTTTGTCTTCGTCTGAATTTTTTTTACTGAATATATTCTTCATTTTTCATTTTAAATGTTATACCCCTTCCCGGATTACCCCCTCCCTGAAAACTCCCATCCCCTCCTCCCAACCCCTGCCTCCAGGAATATGCTCCTTACCCAACACACTCCCATGACCCCCCCTGGGTTTCCCCACACTGAGGCATCTATTGAGCCTTCACAGGACCAAGGACCTCTCCCCCACTGATGCCTGACAAGGCATTCCTCTGCCACTCTTTTGGCTGGAACCATGTGTATAAACAGTCTTCTAAAGTTTTTAATGGTTCTTCCTGGAAAGAATTTTGTTGGTTGTGAGACGTCTTAATACAATAAAAGTACATATTTTCAGAAAGAGATAAAATACAATTTTATTATTTTGATCTTTAATTAAAATTTAATTGCAGTATTTATTTTCTTCTTGGTTTTCCTCCCTGTCTTAGTCAACATTTCTATTCCTGCACAAACATCATGACCAAGAAGCAAGTTGGGGAGGAAAGGTTTTATTCAGCTTATACTTCTGCTTGCTGTTCATCACAAAAGGGAGTCAGGACTGGAACTCAAACAAGTCAGGTAGCAGGAGCTGATGCAGAGGCCATGGAGAGATGTTCCTTACTGGCTTGCTTCCCCTGGCTTGCTCAGCCTGCTCTCTTATAGAACCCAAGAGCACCAACCCAGAGGTAGTACAAGGGGACCTCCCACCTTGATCACTAATTGAGAAAATGCCCCACATCTGAATCTCATGGAGGCACTTCCCCAACTGAAACTCCTTTCTCTGTGATAACTCCAGCCTGTGTCAAGTTGACACACAAAACCAGTCAGTACACTCCCTCCAACCTTTCACAAATTCCATTGCTCCCTCTCAAATTTATGACCTTTCTTTTCTTGCTATTATTACAAATTCACCCCCGCCCCCCCCACACACACATGCACACACACCATGGTATATGCCATGATTGAATACAATCAGCTGATTGTTAATGATTTTATAGCTGAGCATTTGATATTAGAGAACCAATTAAGGACATTATTCTTGGGGAAGATTAATTTTCTCTTATCATTCCTTCCTTGCCTTTAGCTTTGTCTGGAGGACAAGCTTCTTGATAACTCTCCTCCACATTATCTTGTCTATTGTTGCTGTCCTTGTTGAGATCTTGTTTAGGTAGCCATTTTATTCGGTTATTCTATGTAAAACCTCCCTGTCCTTTCTAGAAGACAGAAAGTTTCAATATACATTTCAGAATTGGTTAAATGTATCAAAAGCCTTAATTAAATATGTAAAATAGCTCTAAGACCAAACAATAGGAATATTCACAAGAAAGGCCACCTTGACATTTTAGCCTCTGCCCCTTAGGACTCATTTGAAATAATTTTATTTTATTCTTTCATTGTTCATTCAGGTTTTGTTCCTAGGAAGCACCCTGAAATTTGTTATTTCATCTAAAACCTATGAATGACCTTGATCTCCACTCTCAGTCAGGATGTCTTACAGTGGGTTTTGTGTGTCAGCCCATCCCCCACATGCCTTTCTCTTCCCAACATCATGAATTCGTTCAATTTCCAACCATAGAAAAGGAGAGAAACTTGACTCTAATCTTAAATTTGATAACCAGAATTTGTTTGGAAGGAGGAATTGCTTTTGTTTTCCTAGCTTACAGGCTGTTTTTATTTAAGTAATCTGTAACAACATGTCTTTTAAAGGTACAACTAATATACAATATGATGAATATGTTATCAATAATCATTATTATAAAAATATAGACTTAGGCAACAAGCCAAAGTGTAGGACTAGAAAAGATAAAAACAGTAGAGTGGGAAATTGTGGGGAAAAAAAAGTCAAAACCTCAAGCGTATGATTCACATAGGTACTCTGTATGCTACTCTCTTTAACAACTAAAGTGAAAACCGAATCAGGGGGAAAGGGGAGTTTATACTGACAAAAAAATTTTTCATTTATTATCTGCTTAATTAGTAGCTTCAAAACTTGTAATATGAATCAAAAGTGATACCCCAAATTCTATGAAATGGAGCCGTTAGCGCTTTTAGACCATATGACTTACTTTACATTTTAACATTCCCCCTGATGTAGGCACAGAAGAGTAAGGTAGCATAATTTGGCTGCCAGCTCAGCTTCAGCCTTCTTCATGCTGCCCAGATGTACATGGTTATAGTTTCTACTATATGAGCCATGGGGACATATGGGCTTTTCATCAAAAGTGATGAATGAAAACATCTTTAAGGAAGCTGAAAATATTGCTTGAGAAACAAGCTTCTTGGACTGGAAAGAATTTTATATTGCTTTCTCTCTCTCTTTCTTTCGATCTGCTTATTCAGCAGTATAAATGGACTATGTGTATCAAGAGTGTTGAAAGACAGGGTACAAATGCATAATAAGACGCAAACAAACCACAGCTTATGATTTATGCTGAAGAAACTAGCATGAAAAAAAGAAAAAGAACATATTCAAATTTTCCTATTGGAACACTGGCAAATGATGACATGATCAAAATATATGTTGCTCATCCATTTTTAAATATCTCTCAACTTTCCTCTTGGTTAATTAGAAAAGATTGTGAAGATTGTAAGTGTTTATATTCACCTTTTGAATGAACAAGAATTGCATTTGTATTTTCTCCTCTATCTAGAAACATAAAATTATAGCAACGAGCCTATTCCACATTAGTGAGTTAAGCTCAGTGTTAAAAATTTGGTGATGTGAAGAATCTCTTCACCCTTGACATATTGGATTATCATTAGGGGTTCTGAAAAGTATGGATTTAGCATTGCTGGTCACATATTCCTGAGACCCAGCATTTAGGAGGTAAAGGGATGGGCATTACTAGTTTGAGTCTAGCCTTGGAAACAGGCAAATCCCAAAGCAACAAAACAAAGCAAAGAAAACCAACGTAAAGCAAAACAAAACAAAATAAAAAAAAACCCTCCAACATTAGAAACACTAGAAAACAGAATATTTTATCTGTCAACACATTTATATCATTAAGTGACAATAATGAGAATATTTTAATTAAAGTAATTTTACATTTTCTCTTCTACTTCCATTTTTCTTTTCTTTGTTGATCCCATACATAAGCTGAGGATATTTTTTTCCTAAATATAAATTACAACTAAAAGTTGTCCAATTAACAAAATTGTCAAAGTTTAGGGAAATGACAATCCCTTTGTATGAAATAGTCTCCTCTGAGAACAATTTTCTTTTTTTTTTTTTCTGTGATGGTGGGGAAATCATTCATTTTTTTCTATTTCTTTTTTTTAAAATATTTTTATTTTCTATATTCTTTGTTTACAGCCCAAATGATTTCCCCTTTCCCAGATGCCCCCTCCCCATATGTCCCATAAACCTTCTTCTCTCCACCCATTCTCCAATCACCTCCCTCCTTTTTCTCTGTCCTTATATTCCCCTCCAATGCTAGATCAATCCTTTCCAGGTTCAGGACCCTCTCCATACTTCTTCATGGGAGTCATTTGTTATGCGATTTGTGCCTTGGGTATTCAGGGCTTCTGGGCTAATTAATATCCACTTATCAGAGATTGCATTCCATGTGTATTCATTTGTGATTGGGTTACCTCACTTAGGATGATATTTTCCAGATCAAACCATTTGCCTAAAAATTTTGTGAATTCATTGTTTCTAATTGCTGAGTAGTATTCCATTGTGTAAATGTACCACATTTTCTATATCCATTCCTCCTTTGAGGGGCATCTGGGTTCTTTCCAGCTTCTGGCTATTATAAATAAGGCTGCTATGAACATAATGGAGCATGTGTCTTTATTGCATGCCGGGGAATCCTTTGAGTATATGCCCAGGAGAGGTATAGCAGGGTCCTCTGGAAGTGTCATGTCCAGTTTTCTGAAGAACCGCCAGACTGATTTCCAAAGTGGTTATACCATCTTACAGCCCCACCAGCAGTGGAGGAGTGTTCCTCTTTCTCCACATCCTCACCAACACCTGCTGTCTCCTGAGTTTTTGACCTTAGCCATTCTGACTGGTGTAAGGTGAAATCTCAGGGTTGTTTTGATTTGCATTTCCCTAATGACTAATGATGTTGAGCACTTCTTAAGGTGCCTCTCGGCCATCCAAATTTCTTCAGGTGAAAATTCTTCGTTTAGATCTGTACGCCATTTTTTAGGGTTATTGGGATCCCTGGGGTCTAACTTCTTGAGTTCTTTGTATATATTAGATATTAGCCCTCTATCAGATGTGGGGTTGGTGAATATCCTTTCCCAATTTGATGGTTGCTGTTTTTTCCTTTTAACAGTGTCCTTTGCCTTACAGAAACTTTGTAATTTTGTGAGGTCCCATATGTCAATTCTTGATCTTAGAACATAAGCTGTTGGTAATCTGTTCAGGAACTTTTCCCCTGTGCCCATGTCCTCAAGGGTCTTCCCCAGTTTCTTTTCTATTAGTTTCAGTGTGTCTGGTTTTACATGGAGGTCCTTGATCCACTTGGAGTGAAGTTTAGTACATGGAGATAAGAATGGATCAATTCGCATTTTTCTGCATGCTGACCTCCAATTGAACCAGCACCATTTGTTGAAAAGGCTATCTTTTTTCTGGCGGTTCCTCAGATGTTTTTAGCTCCTTTGTCGAAGATCAAGTGACCATAGGTGTGTGGATTCATTTCTGGATCTTCAGTTCTATTTCATGGGTCCACTTGTCTGTCACTGTGCCAATACCATGCAGTTTTTAACACTATTGCTCTGTAGTATTGCTTGAAGTCAGGGATACTGATTCCCCCCAGAATTTCTTTTGTTGTTGAGAATAGTTTTAGACATCCTGGGTTTTTTGTTATTCCAGATGAATTTGTGAATTGCTTTTTCTAACTCTGTGAAGAACTGAGTTGGGATTTTGATGGGGATTGGGTTGAATCTGTAGATAGCTTTTGGCAAGATAGCCATTTTAACTATATTAATCCTGCCGATCCATGAGCATGGCAGATTTTTCTATTTTCTGAGGTCTTCTTCGAATACCTTCTTCAGAGACCTGAAGTTCTTGTCGTATAGATCTTTCACTTGTTTGGTTAGAGTCACACCAAGATACTTTATATTGTTTGTGGCTATTATGAAGGCTGTCATTTCCCTAACTTCTTTCTCAGCCTGCTTATCCTTTGAGTATAGGAAGGCAACTGATTTGCTTGAGTTGATTTTATAACCAGCCACCTTGCTGAAGTTGTTTATCAGCTGTAGGAGTTCTCTGGTGGAAGTTTTTGGGTCACTTAAGTAGACTGTCATGTCCAAGAACACATCAAAATGATCATCCACCATGATCAAGTAGGCTTCATCCCAGGGATGCAGGGATGGTTCAATATAAGGAAATCCATCAATGCTATCCACTACATAAACAAACTCAAAGAAATAAACCATATGATCATCTCATTAGATGCAGAAAAAGCATTTGACAAAATTCAGCATCCTTTCATGCTAAAAGTCTTGGAAAGAACAGGAATTCAAGGCCCGTACTTAAACACCGTTAAAGCAATATACAGCAAACCGGTAGCCAACATCAAACTAAATGGAAACTTCAAGCAATCTCACTAAAATCAGGGACTAGACAAGGCTGTCCTCTCTCTCCATATCTTTTCAATATAGTACTTGAAGTTCTAGCTAGAGCAATTAGACAACATAAGGAGGTCAAAGGGCTACAAATTGGAAAGGAAGAAGTCAAATTATCACTATTTGCTCTGAAAACACTTGCAAAAACTGATATAATAGCTACTATGTTCCAGATTTGAATTAATTTCAAGACATTAAATACTTAATTTGTCTTGATTTGAAAGCATTCAAGAAATCTAGTTTTTTTCCTTTGAAAGCAATGATTTCCTATGAAGAAGACAATATATACAAGAAGAATGGGTGGAAAAAATTATGTTGACCATTGCAATCATTCAAGTGAGTTGCCAGCAGTGAATACATTATCATTTGTTTTTTGTTTTTTGTTTTTTTACTAAGTTACAGAATTAAGAACTTGACTTTTCAGTACTTTGATTTGCTGTCAGCATTTCTAAAAACCATTGAGTTTTTCTAGTAGACATATGCTTCTTCTGATGGAAAGAGATACAGAGACCCACAACCAAACACAGCAGAGCTTGGGGGATCTTTCTGAACAGGAAATATTGAAGGAGGCAGGGAGACCACAGACACCACAGAAGAACCTACAAAATCAACTAACCTGAACCCACAGCGGCTTGTAGAGACTGATCTGCCAACCAAGGTGCATGCCTGGGACTGACCTAGGCTCTCTGAAAAGTTTTCCCTTACTGGGTAGCCTCCTCTAGCCTCAATAGGGGATGCCCCAAGTCTTATTGGAACTTGATATGACCAGGCTGACTGATGTCCATGGGAGGCCTTCCCTTCTCTGAGGAGAAAAGGAGGTGGATGGAAGGGCAAGGGAAGGTAACGGGGAGGAAAGGGCAGGAGAAAAGGTAGGGGAAGGAGCGATGGGCTCTAAAGTTAATTAATTAATTAAAAATTTTTCTTCTGTGAAGACCACTCTGCTCAACCTCATCCGAAAGTATAGATTTCAAAAGGCCAATCCAATATAAATAGAGGTATGTGCCTCAAGGAAGTTCTTACTTCAGAGTGATTTTATGCAGAAGACATTCCATTTTTTCCCTTAGTTAAGAAGCAAATACTAGAAAATAACCAGCAGAGTCTAAAAATTGAAAAACAATTCACCTATGGTCAAAAACCATCAAAATACTTATTTTAGGGTAAGCAAGAATAGTGAAATAACACTGAATGTAAAACAGCAGATGATGGTAATATTTGTACTATTAATAGAGGAATATACTTTATAATTAATAATAAGAGGCAGAAGAGAATTTAATACTAGTGAAATTACAGTGAAGAATATTAGTTATCGTATGTTTACATTGTGATCATTGGTGCTGTAATAAGGGGTACATAGTACTAAACTATGGGGATAGTTCCTCCCTACACATTTGCTCCTCCTCCTTTTCTCTGAATGAGAAACGTGTAGTTGCTTTCTTTTAAACGTCAGTATAAATGTCTGTCTGTGTGTGTGTGTGTGTGTGTGTGTGTGTGTGTGTGTGTGTGTTCTGTACTATCCCTAATGCTTGGAAACATTGCTTTATTTTGACTAATTATAATATTGGAACCAATTGATGATTATGGCTCACTGTCTCATCCAAATATCTCTATTTTGTATAAAAGTATTTTGTGCTATTACTTTAGAATAATTTAATTCAAGGTACAAGATATGAAATGGTCCAAACTATAAAATCTAGTAGAATATACTCCACATGAAAGTGGTTTGCTTTAAAATGAATAGTAAAGGATTTGATAGTAACATTAAAGGAATACATTACAGAACAATATGATTTTCTCAGTGAAAATCAAACAAATTTGGCAGCCTTCATTTTTGTCAATTTTGACATATGAAATCAGAAATACTTGCAAATATCACTCTTTAAATGTGCACCCAGAGCTTTAAAGTACATTTAAAATTGTTCCTATTGCTTCATTTTACTCAGTAGATATAATATTACTATATTCACAATTTGAAAAGAATAATTTTCATAATGTGAATACTTATAGTGCAGATATTTGATGGTTTTTATTGGAGAACATTCTGCAAGGTTACATGATAGGCAAACTTGCACTATAAAATATGTTGACTTAAAATATAGATATATGCTTATATTTTCTCTCAAAGTAAATAAGCTAATAATACATCTTATTGTTTCCTCTGATACAGAGTTTCTCTGTGTTGCTCTGGTTTCCAGGACCTCAAGCTGCAGGCTACCCTTGAACTCAGAGATCTCCATGTGTCTGTGGTGGCACATGTCTTTAATCTCAGCATTTAGGAGGCAGAGGCAGGGGAATGTCTAAGTTGAATACTAGCCTAGTCTACAGAGCATGTTCTAGGACAACCAGGACTACACAGAGAAATCCTGTATTAAAACAACAATAAAAAACACTAAAATTTTTAATAATACCTTTGAACATGTTCATAGAAGTTCATGTGTGTGGGAACATGTATTTATGTGCGTGTCCTTGTGAAGTTCAGATACCAATATGCTCTCTCTTCTTTAATCAGCCTCCATTTCATTCTTGAGAAAGGTTCTCTTCCCAGATCCAGGCCTACAGCACTTCATCCAAACTGGGTTACCAATAAGACCAGGGAATGTCCTGTCTCTGCTTCTCCTGAGTTGTCCTTCACAGGTTACTTCTTACATGGATTCTGAAACTTCTTCCCACCCCAAAGTCATTTCTAAATGTTTACTCTACTGAGCCTTCTATATGCTCTGGGGATGCTGTTTCCCAGGACATCAGATGCCTTAAGTCTCACTAGTTTATTATTTTCACTTTATTATCTACTACCTTTTTGTGAGATCAAGATATACAACTCATTGCACTCAGTTTTCATGTCTTTAAAAATGTCTTTCTTATTTCTTTCCTTACATGTTTGTAGACATATTTCACAATCCTCCCACTTTTTTAAAAAAATTCTTTATCATTATCCATTCTGATCCCCTAGAGTAGAAGACAGAAAATCTCCTTGGTAAAGAGCCATAGATTGTCTAACTTCACCTTTACAGGACATATAGTCTCAGTTATCAAACATTTAATCCTGCAACTGCAACCAGGGAAGAAGCATTCTAAATGGGGATGGCTGAGTTCCAAAATCATTCTCATGCTGTGGGCTGAAGTACTTACTGATCTCCAAATCCATAGTTTGCATTTCTCATTTCTCTTACATCAAAATGGAACTGCATTTGGTTCCAGAACTGTTTGAGTTTTAATTAAATCTAAGTGAGATTGTTAAGGTGTGCTCTTATCTACAGAAGCAAGGAAAGAAGACAGACAAGAGAAGAACTATGTCAAGATTCAGGGAGAAGGCTGCCATTCACAAGCTCAAGCATCTGGGCATCAGAAGATACAGCCCTGCAAACACTTTATGGATCTTTTAAACTTTCAGTGTGTCCAGAGCTGTGAGAAAATAAGTATTTATTGTGTTTTATATATATAATCTATCTATTGATCTTTCTTTCTATCTATCTATCCTTATCAGTGTCACTACCATGGCACCCCTGGCAAATGAATATGAATTCAATTTCTTTTAATCATTTACAAGTGGAAAAAAACTCTTTTTAGCTGACAGGCCATATAGAAAGAGACAATGGGGTAGAATGCATTACACAATTGAGGTTTTCTATTTTTCTTTCTTACATATATTTGTGTGTGTGTGCATGTAAGAGAATATACATTTACATATGTGTGCCATACCATGTGTATAGTGATCAGAGGGCAACTTTCAGCCATTAGTTCTCTCCTATTGTGTGAGTTTTAGGGTAGTACTCAGGTTCTCAAGTTCTCAGGTCTGCAGACAGCCGACTTTATCCACTGAACCATCTTTCTGCAACACTTTCAGTAAATGAGCTTTTCAGAAGCCTAATGAGTATATATTTTTTCTTTCAGAAATAACACCCATACCTATATATTATATATGCACAATTTTGCACAAAATTTTAAGGCTTATGCAAAAATCCAATCTATCATATGCACATTCTTTGTATATATAAAATATATTTAATTTAAAAAATAAATACAGTAACATTCATTAAATATTACTGGATAAAAACTGAATTAAATCCAAGCACTTAAGAAACTACATTTCTTTCAATTATTTGTATTCCATGCAATACTCAGCACATTGTCCTGACATAATAGTAATTTAATAAATATTTGTTGAATTGAATTGAATCCTGCTTTTTTTTTTGTATCTCTGAGAAACATCAATTACAGTGATATAGGTAGAAAGGGCTAAATAAATATTTAGAATGACTCTTTCAACACTTCATCGTATTGTTTTAACATTCTACAGACTGGAATTCACTAAATTAAGTACCTTGGTGTTAATAGAAACACTCTCTTAATCTTTTTTTTTCCATGAAATGTTTAAATTTTAAAGCACCTGGGTTATAAAGAAACAAGGTAGAACCTGTTCTTTCTTTTATAAATGTCACTACATTCTATTTTGGGAATAATGTGAATATGGGATGGGTCTAAGAATTCTAAAACAAAGCATTTCTACCAGGGAAGTGAAGGCATGAGGTACCTTTTACTTCCACAATCAACCCAAGTGTCTCACTACTTGAAATAGATTTTCTTCTGCTTGGGTAGCAATCCTGTTCTTAGCAGTTTTTGGAATAATGAACTACCCTCTTCATAATGACAGAAGTTTGAATCTTAGAAAAATAAACTAAATAATTAAAAAGGAGAAGGGAGGGCTGACTGATTGGAACGACACCAAATTTTTCATTTTCAATGGCATTTCAATGGCTTGAAGTGACACAGTTTGTGTCAGTCTGGGAGCTCCAGGTAATTGAACACAGATTGTCACTGGCCAAATTACAGTAAGAAGAACTGTAATTAGTTAATTTAATAAAAGACATGGAGGGGTTTTCCAAGCACAGTAGTGAACTACAAAACAATGAACTACTAATTCATGAGAGCTGAAGATGAACAGGAATTCAATGGGTATTCTAAAACCTTTCTCTTCAGTGAGAACAAAGACAATACAGTAAGACTCAATATCAATAGAAGAAGATTCAGTTAGGAAGGAAAGGGTAAAAATAAAGTAATCCAAGTGGGAAAGGGAAAGTGATGAGTGTGATGGGCGTTTAAGTAATGATCTATGAATGGCCTTTATTTTCTAAATCTTTCAAGCAATGGATATAGTACATGATGATTCTGCCTTGTCCCTCATACATACTTTCATGCCAGATACATTTTAAGGCAATCGGCAATAGTAAGCACAAGATAGTAGGTTTCTTTCTTTCGGGGAAAAAAAAAAGCACAAGGAAATCAATGAGAAGGTTATCTAAGAACATTACAGGGGAGAGTAAAACTTCTTAATAGACTATGAAATAATTCAAAAGAATTGTATGCTATGTTCCATCAATCTACCAAGAGAGTGATAACTTACTATCATCTAGTGAGCCTGCCATCAAATAACAGACAATCATTGTAGCCAGTGCTTCTCTTCACAATTGTGTCAGATCTTGTGCTCTGCTTGTGAAATATCACCCTGTGTCCTGATTTACAAAGATGAAGAATGGAGAAGGAGATAAAAAAAAATGGAGAGTGAAAGGGAGTTAGTTTGCAAATAGTTATAGGTGCAGTTTTGTGCTGCTCTCAGTATTCATTACCTCCACATTTTGAAAGACTTAAGTCTCTGAAATAGTACATTATTTCAGACCCACAGCAGTTTTCCAGGTTTATTTTGTTTACTTCAATGAAAACATTTGGTAAATCTAACTGTTATAAGAGTGGCGGCTTTTCTAGACTTTTCATTTTTATTGGTATGGTTCTTTTTTTAATGAAAAAAAGGTCTTACAAAAGTGCTTTGACATCTGGAAGAGGCAAAACCTGCACCCATCAAGATCATAGGGATGTCTTACACAGTACACGAAGGTCAAAGGGGGTCCCATCTAGGAAGAGAGGTTTTCAAAACCTTTAATTGTCTGTGCCCTCTTCCTCTCTGCTAGCCTTCGTTGATTTCTGTTCACTTTGAAAGATAAACATTCATATCCTTTTTTTCCATTGAAAAACTATCTGGTCTCTTCTAGCCGAAAATAATTATGGGAATTTCAGAGATCTGAAATATATGCCACATGCAGTCTTCAAGGAGGTCATTATTGCTCCCTGGTAATGTCATCCAAACCTGTTTCTAGACTCTACACCTCAATTGATTCACAATTTTAAATGGTACCTTCCCTTTTGGTTTTCATTTAATCTATATTCTATGTAGGTGTACTGTTGATTCATCCAATCCTGATGATTATATTAAATATGTCTCTCAAAGTTACCCAACACTCTCCATCTATCAATGGGTTCTATTATAGTTTTTTTTAACATTGTTTTTCTAGGGTTTGTTAAGTATACTTCAAATGCTGTTTTTCATTCAAATCCAATTTGTAAATATTTCCAGACTTCATATCCTAAAATGAAAATAAGATCATTCTAATTCTTTTCAATGCAAATTCCTGCTACATCTTTATAAGTTCAGTTTAATTAGGGGCCTTGACCACACATTCTTTGTCTACGTATTGCTTAACTGACTAGAAGCATTTATGTAATACAACCTGTTTAAACAGTTCTTATGAATAGCTACTTATTTCTCAATAAGTATATGAAACAAAATGAAATTTATGAACCTCTATATAGTTTTAAAATATATAATTTTACAAGTGTATAATATTAAGCTATATTACAAAGAACACCCTTATTCATAAATACCTGCACATTTATGCTAAATCTGTAGATGAAAACTAAGATAGAAAACATCTACTCATGCAGAGGATTCTATTAAAAGAAGGTATCTTGGAAAGCTTTGAGGCTACCTCTTTTAAAAAGAGGGAAAGTCATGCTTCCCCTTGGCTTTTGAGAGTTATCTTACCCTTGTTATACCAGACAGTAGCATACCTAGGAACAATTCCTTTCAACAGAGTTCTACAATCGACCAACCTCCATAGGTTATGTTATATTCTGTGTCTGTCTCCTTAAGACTTTGTTTTGGCCTTGTTACAAGTCTTGAGGCATTAATCCATGTATCTTGATACATAGATAAAATCTAGGACAAATTCTGTCATCCTTGGCAATTCAGCACAGTGGAGTCATTAATCATTTCAGTTGGTATCCAGCTTAAATATCATGCTGTTTTGTAGTTAGATAATTTCCATCAAAGGATCTACATTGCACTAAATATAAATTATGAGGTAATTTTATTTTGAGAAGTTTCTCTCAAGAAGCCTAAAGTGCCCTCATTTTGGAAAGCATTCCACATTTGTCTGATAGAAAAATGCAGTCTGGGTATAATTTCCTTTAACATTTAGAATCTGTGTGACTACTTCTTAGTAGAAAATTACTATATTTGGGAAAAAGAGATAAGGTAATTGCAGTTACCACACAACTAAATAGACTAGACATATAAAAAAAATCTCTGGAAAAATGTATTAATAATGATTGTTATACCCCACTACAGTCACCTATATCAGTTGGAATAACAAGTTTTAAGTTAATTTATGAAACACAACTCCCTATTGTGTAATTGTTAGTAGAACCCTAGATCTATTTGAATCTCTGTATCCCATTCTCAGAAAATTCTTTCAATTAGTATTATTGATCCATGATAGCAGAAAAGTACCATCTGTCCATAGCACAACTATTACCTTTGAGCTTAAAGAGTGGTGAGAGGCATTGAAGTGTTAATATTTTGAGAAAGAAATACAACTTTCTTTTTTTGTAATTTTTTATTGGATATTATATTTATTTACATTTCAAATGTTATCCCCTTTCCTAGTTTCCCTTCCAAAAAACCCTCTATCCCATTCCCCCTCTCCCTACTTCTATAAGGGTGCTCCCTCACCCACCCACCCACTCCTACCTCACTTTCCTCAAATTCCTCTACATTGGGGCATTGAGCCTTCACAGGACCAAGGGCCTTCCCTCCCACTGATCCCAGATAAGGCAATCCTCTGCTCCATATGCAGCTGGAGCCATGGGTCCCTCCATGTGTACTCTTTGGTTGGTGATTTATTCCCTGGGAACTCTGGCAGTCAATCATTGGACCACAATGGAGGAGTTAGGGAAAGGGCTGCAGGAGTTGAGGGGTTTGTAACCCCATAGGAATAAGAACAATGTTAAACAAGCTCCCAGAGCTCCCAGGGACTAAACAAGTTTCTTTCCTTCAGATGGACTTATCATGAAAGACCCAGGGAAGAGTAGTCAAACTCTGCCCAAACTTTTCCTTCAATCCATAGCAAACAAACAGTAAATTAAATGTAAGGTGTTTGCAATGGTTGTAGAAAACCACAGCAGGCCCTTTTCATTTCAAAAGGAAAATAGCAGTGGAATTCTGATAAATGAAGTTATGTATGTCCTCTCTTTGCAGTCCTTGCCTTAAACAAACAAACAAATAAACAAGAAAACAAAAAGATCCATCTTGTTCAGGATTTGTTAGGCAGAATTCCAAATTATCAATTGTTTGACACAAAGCGTTCCCTTTTATTTGGCTCCCACCATTATCTAGGTAGCTGCCAGTGGATACTGATTCATTTCTGTAGGATGTTGTACTCAGCAACCCAATAATTCCATTTAGGTGTATGGCCAGATGGAGATGAGAAAATGTAGAGTCATAAACGTTGTCTTTAAATACACTTTTATGAAACTGTCTTAACACTCAAACATTTCAGATGATTGAGTTGCTGTGTGCATGACATATAATTGCATTTGTTTCATTTTTCATTGTTGCTATAATATACCTGAGAAAAAAAGAATGAGGGAGGTTGTATTCATTTTGCTCAGTTTGGTAGGTGTAGTTCATGATGGAAGGGAGGATGTGGCTACAGGATCACCTCTCTGTTGTGCTAGTGGTAGTGTGTGACTGCTGGCTATGTAACATTTGAAGAGGGGATAAAGATCTAGAGATAGGACTGAGGCCAAGCTTAACACTCTATTCTAGTTGTTCTCAAGTTATAGGGGGTAATCTTTGTGAGATGAATGACCCTCTCACAAGGGTTGCCCAACATCTTTGAAATCCACATATATCTACATTATGATTCATAACAGTAGCAAAGTTAGAGCAATGAAAATAATTTATGGTTTGGTAAACACAACATGAGTAACTATAATAAAGGGTTGTAGCATTAGGAAGTTTGAGATCCACTGGTCTAGTCACACTATTATGTTTCTATGTTGGTTAAGTCCAATGTCCAAAGAGTTTTTCAACCTCCAAAAAGCAGTTGGAGGTCAAATCTTCAGAAAACCCCAGAGTATGGGAAAGAATTTTCCATTTAAGACACAATCACAAAAATCATTGATTACCAATTTCTTGTAGCTGTGAGACAATGTCAAACTAAACACCTGACACATCTTAGTGGTCTGGAGGTCAGGGTCAGCTGGAAGGTACTGTGAGTGGTAAGAAGGTGCCCATAGGAAACCTTGGAAAGGGAGTTGATGGTGAATCAAAAGTTATATACAGAAAAAAGCAATCCTAAAACATTTCAAAGATAATCCTCCCTGCCAGAATACAAGGGAGGTGCACTTTAGTGGTCACAGGTTTGGCATCAGTAGGGTAGAAACATCCTCTCCTATGATGATGATGGTGCATTTATCTGTGTGATAGAATTGTGGATCTCAGTACTAAAGCCTCCTTAGGAAGAGTTAGTAGCAACCAGGTTACCAGCTACACAACTGTTTGTTTCAGTAATTTGTTCACAACAAATTTGTTTTTAAGAAATAAAAATTTGAAATTGTGTGTTTGTGTGTGTGTGTGTGTGTGTGTGTGTGTGTGCGCGTGCGCCTGAGTTCAGGTACCTGCTGAGACAAGAAGCATCTTATTCTCAAAGAGTTGGAGTTATCAAGAGTTGTGAATCACCTGTCATAGGTTCTGGGAGCAGATTTCTGTTCTTAGAAGAGTAGAAAGTTCTCAACTGCTGGACCATCTTTCCTGCCTCACATAACCAACATTTACAGTCCAATAATAATAGATAATAACTGTTTACCCCTAGGTTAGCTATAGAAAATGCTTAATGAGTATTTCTGGTTGTTATGTATTTTTACACTTATTACTTAAAATATCTTTTCCCATCTCTTAATCCAGCCACATTTTATTAAATGCTGATAATTGCCACATGAGGTCGTAATCTTTCTTATTCCAAATATTGTATCTTTGTGAATATCATATTCATCATCAAATTTTCATGGATTATAATCAGTCTGAGACTTTACCTGGGAATTATCAAGTTAACCTGGAACTATTTATGGATACATGAATTTATACATGAATATGAAATTCCATTGTCACAGAGATCTTCACTATCCATGGCATGAAAAACAGGCATGTTTTTTTCTGGACCTGTGAAACTTAACTTTAATAGGGCAAAACAAATAACCACATGTGCAACCTATTATATTCCAGTGAAGTATGGTATTGGCAATACAACATTTGTACTTGGCACCTCTAAGGGAGATACTACTTTTGTCAGACAATAAGCACAATATTCTCTCCCTAAGGAGGAACTAGCCACCTTTACCTCTATAAATTGTTTCTAATAGAATCATCCTTAATGTGAAGAAATGTGAAGACATGATTCTCCGTCCACTTTCTTTTCTGAATATTTCACCATAGCCCAGAATCCAGGATTCTGTCATAATTAGAATATGAGATGCTTTCTATAGTCTTATATTTTTAATCTTTGGGACCCAGATAGTGGGGTTGCTTTTGAAGGATATTGAGCCTTTAGGTGCTGAGTTCTGGCTGTTGGAAACAGCTAACTAGGGACTGAACTCTACCTACAGTTGAATTCTTGTTTTCTGTACTTCTTGGACTTGTGAGAGCCATTTTTCCTGGCCTATCATGCCATGATAAACTGACTGCCCTGTGAAATGTAAGCCAAAATACAACTTCCTTCCATTGTCTGTGTCAGGTATTAGATAACAGTTACACAAGCATAGCTAATATGGGATTTGTGGATTGATCTTACTTTATTGGAGTCAACACAGTACTTAGCATCCTATTCTATTGGAGAAGAGATCAGCTCTAAATTTAAAATGATGTAAGTATCCTAGCAGCATCACTCCTTACTCCCTTTCCATTCTTCCTGTGTCATTAATTTAATTTTTATAGAAGATATTGATTACTTAAGTTCTTAAAATGTCATTTCTCTCTATATAGATAAAACCAGTGTACCTTGACTTATTAAACACTATACTCAGTATGTTAAAGGTATATTTAACCTTTAGACATTACAGTGGGAAGCTACCTACAAATGGGTTGAGCCACGTTGATAGCCACTGTAGCCACCTGCAGTCATTGAGCTGCAGATAAAATATTCCTGGTCAGAATATAATGGAAAATTTCAAATCCCTTTTCCAGACAGTAATTTCAAAACAAAACAATGAAACAAAAGCTTATGGTCATAGATGAGAAATACTGTTAAGATTATGAATGAATTGAAGGTTATACTTTGTCCAAGGTTTAGTTTTTGCTATTTCCACCTAATTATGTAAGGAGCAAAGAGTGACAAGGCTGCTTCATATCCTGTGCAGTTGATTACACTTAGTGCAGAGGAGATAGAATTTCAGCGTAATCCCGCTCTGATGCATTTTTCAGCCCCTTACGTTAACAAGCCTCACTCAATTCCTCCATACACAAAAACCGGGGTTCTGTTTAAGGTCAAAGTAAACTTAAGGATCTCCATAGAAAAATACATTAATGGTTCATATTAACTTATTTTGCTACAGTGGACTGAAACATTGCCTACAGTAAAAAATATAAGAAGTCGGCTACACTTAAAATCTCAGGAATCATGCTCACAACACATATTCTTTATAAAATAGTGTGTGTGTGTGTATCTGTGTGTATGTGTGTGACAACTTTCTTCTCTCATCCTGAAAGTATATTTTATTATAATTCAAATAATTAAAAACAAAACAAAAACAACAAACAAAACCCCAAGTATCCATTACCCACTTGCCGTTTGCCAATATAGCTACAAGTAAATTGTGTATTCAGAAAGAGCAGAGTTGTTTCCTACAGCTCTCCCAGAGCCTGACAAACACAGAGGCAGGAATACTTGAAGTCAAGTATATGGACTGAGCACGGGGTCCCCAATGGAGGAGTGAGAGAAAGAACTGAAGGAGCTGAAGGGGTTTGCAACCCCACAGGAAGAACAACAATATCAACCAACCAGACCTCCAGAGCTCCCTGGAACTAAACCACCAACCAAAGAGTACACATGGAAGGACCCATGGCTCCAGATGCATATGTAGCAGAGGATGGCATTGTTTGGCATCAATAGGAGGGGAAGCTCTTGGTCCTGTGAAGGCTGGATTCACCAGTGTAGGGAAATGTCAGGTCAGTGAAGTCAGAGTGGGTGGGTGAGTCAGGTGCACCCTCATAGAAGCAGGGGGAGGGGTGATGGGATAGGGGAAAGGAGATAACATTTGAAATGTAAATAAAAACAAAATATCCAGTAAAAATAGGAGACAACAGAGCTTCAGAGCTTTGTGGCAGTTGCTTGTATTAAGTATTATCATTTTTGTCACGTTTAGACTTACAAATATGGTGACTCTGGCCTGAAATAGCAGAATAGGGTGGTTGAGAGAGGGGTCCTATGAATTTTGATAGCTTTGTTTACCTAGTGAGTTACACCAGCCTTAGATGCATGGCCTGAGGTATTTTAAAGGCATCTTGCTAATGGTGGAAAATCTTAGCATTTCTTGACTGTGAAATTGAAGGAATTGTTACTTTAGACCATGAAATCTCACTATTTTCTGGAGATGAGGTAGGGGTTGTGTATGGTAGGACCTATGGTCTGTCTTTTAATGATACACTGAGAGAAAACCTTGCTATTTACTTCTAATTTCAATTCCTGTAGTGAGCACTCATTTTCTACGTCTATGTTGAGGATCAGGGATAACCATGAAAGGAGTTCTTAGGTACAAATATATCCCAAGACTAGAATTCACTTTTATTTACAGGAAAACCCTGGGTTATCATATGGTTTACTCTGTGCTGTGAACACAAACCTGTGTGTGTGTGTGTGTGTGCACGTGCATGTGTATTTGCATGTGTGTTCATGTGTGTGTTCCTGTGTGTGTTTGTGTGTTCGTGTATATGTGTGTGTTCGTGTATGTGTGTGTATCTGTGTGTGTGCACATGCGTGTGTGTGTGTGTGTGTGTGTGAGTGTACCCATATTGGACAGATGATACATACCATCTGTTACTCTCTTGATGCAGCTTTTACTTTATCTGCCATTAATTGTTCTGTTTCCTGGGAGTCCTCTGACACAAGAGCTGTAGTCAAGTCAAACTGGGAACTAGAGACTCATTGACTTGTTTGTGTACTCTCTCACCTGGCTTTCTGTAAATATCTAATAGCAAAAAGAGGTGGTCTTGGCTTGTCAATAATTAATAGCACCCGGTGCAAATGAAGCGCTTCTGTCAGGGCTGCGTCAGTGAGGTCATGGTACAATAGGGCTTGCAAGTTCTGTAAGCATGAGTGGTATTTGCATATGTCAGAACAGACCTTGCATGCCAACAGCACAAACACTTCACAGCTGCTGCTGTTCCTCCCATGCTAACACTCCAAAGTACAGAGTCCTGCGTTAATTGCCCAGTTCCATCCTGGCTGTTGATGTGCCTTCCACGGAGCTTTCTCTAAGTGCTCTGTGGCAAATAAACTGCTAATGACTTCGCTTATCCCAGCTACCCTTTTAAGGAAATCTACAACATACATACAGATTAATGATTCCTCTGTTTAGCGGTGTGTCTTGTGACTAGGTTTGCATAGAAGCAGTATCAATTAGGTAGCAATTATCTGCAAAGTAGAAAAAAGGGAGAAAATATAAATAAGTAATGAGGCCGATGCTAAAATCTCTGGAAAAAACTGACATTGAACTCTGGGGCAAGGGCACCGACTAGTGAACAATTTTTACCTTGTCTCACTCCAGAAACCTATAAAGTACCAGTGAAAACCAGAAAAAGATGGTTCATGAAGTTTCATATACAATTTTTTAAAACCCTGATTTCATGGTTTACCCTATTTGGAATACTAAATGATTAAAAGCCAAAAAGAGATACATCCAAATTACTTTAAAGGTTTTAAAATCAAAATAAATTAAAACTAGTGTCTGTTTCAAAAGACTTGAATAAAACACCCTACATCTCTGTCTTATTAACAGAGATCTCACAGAGTTTCTATTCATCTCCCTAGTTTTATCAAGCAATATTTGTTCTTAGTATCTTACAAGATTTGCCTGCAAAATTCCACATTAACTGGTTACAAAAACAAAATAAACAAATAAAAACCCACAAATAAACAAACAAATAAACAAAATCTCTCGTATTTCTGAAGATATAAAGGGATCCAAATTGGTAAGATCTATAAATGACTCGTGAACTGTACTTTTGTGTATTTTATCTTGTCTCATGATAGCCAGGTAGATTCTATAAACTCAATCTTCCTTAAAGAAATACACTTCAAGGCAAAACTCCATTCAAGGCAATTGAACAAGAAAACTAGAGGCAGGAGTTCTGTGCTTGTCAACCAAGACAATTTTGATCTTGTTTTTCAATACCAAATGCAATACGCTGGCCTGGATAAACCATGTTCTTACCATTTATTTCAGTTGCAGTGATCATATTTTCTATAATGTAAAGTATATGATTTTTTAGGTAGAAGGAAAGATAGTTAGAAATGGGATGTGTCCTGACTAAAACAAGATTAGTTAACTATAAGAAAGATATTTAGGTGGGCTGGAGAGTTGGCTCAGTGGTTAAGAGCACCGACTGCTCTTCCAGAGGTCCTGAGTTCAATTCCCAGGAAACACATGATATCTTACAACCATCTGTAAATGGTATCTGATGCCCTCTTCTGGTGTGTCTGAAGACAGTTACAGTGTACTCATATACATAAAATAAATAAATAAATCATTAAAACAGAAAAAAAGAAAGATATTTAGGAAAATAGAAGTTTATGAAACAAAGTGACGACTTTTGCCCTTCATCCCAAAGTGATTTATGTGGCCTCTGAACTGCTCTGCTCGGTGTGTGGTAAGCCAGGATTTGCAAAGTTTAGCCTGTCCTCAGAGCTGTCAGAGTAACTTTTAGACATTTGCATGTCAACTGACCGAGTAGGATGTACAACTCCTCTGGTGGAAAATCTTGTTCCGGAATTCTCTGTTGGCTTGGGTGAAACTTTGCAGAAATGCTCTGCCCTTTGCAGCCCAGGTGCCCAATACCTTATCTTTCTTGACCCTCACTTTTAAGTGTGGCATGACATTGTGGTCCCAACTATCTCCCACCTAACTCATTCCTTGACTTTACTCAGATCTAAGTTTCCCTAAAATACTCTGTAGATTCAGGTTTATTTACTTTCATTTTTTATTGTCAATAAAGTCTTAATAAATGATCTCAGGTAATCATTCACTTATCTCAAATCACTTGAGCCAAATATGGTCCAGAATTCAAACCTTGGTGCGTCTATCATTTAGCACAGAATAATCAATTTGAGTCATGACATAAGGACTACAAATGAGACCCAAACATAGCCAGAAATAGGATGTACAGAAGTTGTGTCTTGTCTCGTATAAATATAGGTTTTTTTTCCCTAAAACATTTTGATCAGTCTTGGAATTTATTCTGAAATAAATGACTAAAAATGTTTTCAATTCTGCTGTTGGCCTTTGTACTTTATGGCTTTTACAGTAATGAGAGAGCTTTAGTAAAAGTCTATCTTTTGCACTCTTAACAGGTTATTGTACTCTAGGACTTACAATCTCTTTCTTATATTATGGGTCTACCGTGCCTTTATCCAATTATTCAAGAACTTCAGTGTTAATAATGTATTTCTATGTGGCAATAGTTAACTTTCAAATACTTATTCAAGAAGGTTAGGGTTTGACATGAGTTTGCATTTTCTGCACGCTCTCCTTTGATTCTGATACGTACATCTTTGGGTCAGGAATGTGCAAACATTCTGACAATGAGATGACTTTTCCCTCTCAGTCATCTTCTTAGATCCAGGTTGAAATATGGACTTTGAGGCTTTATTTTTGGTTGCTATTGTTATTTCTAAAACTTAGAACTTGCTAACAAACTTAGTTTCTGGCTCTCCAGTCCCTCCTTTGCTGACTTTCACAGTTAGGTCTTACAACCATTCTTTGCACAGTGATATTAACTTCACTGATAACTCTTCAGAGATATTTATCCTGGAATAGTAGAAGCTAGTTTTTTGAACTGAAATAGAACTGAATAGCTTCCACTTATCTTTGAGTACCTGTCTCACTAGAGTCTCAGAACTGAGTTTATAGAGTTGTGCAAGGAGCCCTGATTCCCATTACTGCAGGAGTTATAGGCAGAGAAAATATAGATAGGTTCTAAAGGTAATGGATTCCCAACAGGTGTAGAAGATCAGCCCGCATGGAATAAATTTGTAAGTGCACTCTCAACTCAGCAGGAATGTTACCTTGGTTATCTTGCAGGACAAATTTTTTCAAAATGAGTAAAAATGTTGTTTTTCTCTTTCCAACTGCCTTGTTGATTTCTCCTTTAAGCTGAATTTTCCATGAAACATTAAGACTTCAAGGAGGTATAAAAAGAGACAAAGAGAGAAGAACGTGGAAAATAATTTCAGGTAATTATTTGAATAATATACCTTTTCCTGAAAATAAATATTTATTTTCCCTCGAGTCACAATTAAAAATTCTCTCCTAAACAAAAACTGTTTAAATGTTTTCGTATCAAGGAAAATATAAGAAAACACAAGCCCTAAAGCCTACTTTATTTAGAATTACATGAGCATCAGGATTTTTGTAGATTTATGGTGATTAAATGCAAGGAATTTTGCATGTGTTTAGCAGGAGGTAACAGTACAAACCTCAGGAGCAAGAGTATTAAGGAAATAGAGAAAACTCATAATTTATCTCCCAAAAATAAACAGAGGCATTACGGTTTAAAATACAAACTATGTATGTTTTAATTAATAAGACACGAGATGATTGAAAAGTCATAAAAGAAAGCGTCTCTTTAGGCTAATACCTCATATCCTATAGGGCTCTGCCTGCTTTTTCAGTGATTCTTGCCAAGAGGGTGGGAAAGTTCAGGAAGCACTGTAGCTGGCTGTGACATGTGTGGTTAGGTATTTCCTGTAAAAAAGTCCAAATGTGCCCACTTTGTTTTTCTAGCTCCTGCCCTAGAATTCCTCATCTCAGCTTACAGCACGTGGAGTTGAAAGCTATAGGAAAATCGAGTGTTTTAGTTGTGCTACCACGGATATGCAACAGGATGTTAAATCCGAACTATTTCTGACTCTGTTTTGGCTAAAGCCCCAAGGCAATATTTGCCAGCTACTCCAAGCCCTAGAGTTAGACCACCTAGTAGGATATTAAAGAGAGAAAAAAAACATGGCAGGGCACAGAGAAAAAACACACAATTACCCTTTCCCTTTACAGGTAACAACATACAGCAATTCAACTGAGGCTAAAAGGCCATTCTTAAGTAGGAAATTTGAGAATTACATGGAGCAAACCTTTTAATTCTCAATGTGAGACTTTTTTCTTGTGACTGATCACGTGTAAAATTTATATCATTATTACCTATGAGCCACTAAAAAAATAGTCACGGGCTTTTCTATCCATTCCATCTGGTGAATGGAGAAATTCATTCTGCACAGTAGGTTTAAGTTATCAGTAGTAGAATAGATTTTATATAATGTGACTGTGACTTAAATGAGGAAAAATAAATGGTACATAAGAAAATGTTTAAAGAATTGTTTACCCTCTTTCATTGGTTATGTGACTACAGGGACTTCCCTGGTAAATTCAGCTTTCCTCCCCATTGGGGTCTTTGCATTCCCTACTGCTAGTACACTTACATATGCGACGTGTCTTGAGGTTTAGTTTATTTGGTGTCATTCAGGTACTGATCTTATCTACAAGCTATATGCTTTAAAATATCTGGATGGGATTACATATCACTTTTTCAAAAAGGCTGTTTTCTTCCTGTGATGATGCTAATGTAAACTCTGGTTTCAAATGAAATATCTGGCAATTCCTCACAAAAAGACAAATACAGAAGAAAACAACAACACACACACACACACATGTATATATACATATATATATATATATATAACACAAATATATATATAACACAATATATATAACATAATATAATGTAATGTAATATATATAACACAAAAAGAGAAACATTCTTGATCATAGAACATAGAAAATACTAAATTTTGTGAGAGAATTAGATGGACAAAGGACAGCTTCACAGAATTTATAATTTTCATCACAGTAAATCCAACAATACCAATACTGATAGAAGGGGAGCAACAAAATTTTTGGGTGTCCTTCTATAACATCTCTCTCCTTTACTTTCTAATTGCTAGGATAAAATACTATGACAACTTAAGGACTGTGGTGGTTTGAGTAAGGCAGATCCCCATACACTCATACAATTTAATGCTTGATCACTAAGGAATGAAGAGACTACAAAGGTTAGGAGGTGTGGCATTGTTGGAACAGGTGTGGCCTTTGTGAACTAGTGTGCACTAGAGGTAGTCATTGAGTTTTTTTTTTTAATTTTTTTTATTCGATATAATTTATTTACATTTCAAATGATTTCCCATTTTCTAATCCCCCACTCCCCGAAAGTCCCGTAAGCCCCCTTCTCTTCCCCTGTCCTCCCACCCACCCCTTCCCACTTCCCCATTCTGGTTTTGTCGAATACTGTTTCACTGAGTCTTTCCAGAACCAGGGGCCACTCCTCCTTTCTTCTTGTACCTCATTTGATGTGTGGATTATTTTTTGGGTATTCCAGTTTTCTAGGTTAATAACCACTTATTCGTGAGTGCATACCATGATTCACCTTTTGAGTCTGGGTTATAGTCGCCTACCCCTTCATCTTCTTCAATCCTTTCCCTAATTCAACCACAGGGGTTCCTGACTTCAGTCTAATGGTTGGGTTTAAGTATCTGCTTCTGTCTC
This sequence comes from Apodemus sylvaticus, assembly GCF_947179515.1. NCBI lineage: Eukaryota > Metazoa > Chordata > Mammalia > Rodentia > Muridae > Apodemus > Apodemus sylvaticus. The sequence goes on along the minus strand of NC_067473.1, from coordinate 38,268,496 downwards.
AGTCAATTGCTGGTAGGGCCTCTCAGAGGCCAGCCATGCCAGGCTCCCAACTGTAAGTACATCATAACATCAGTAATAGTGTCAAGCCTTGGTGCCCTTCCATGTAATAGATCCCAAGTTTGGCTCGTCACTGGAATTCCATTCCTTCAGTCTCTTCTCCATATTTGTCTCTACAGTTCTTTTAGAAAAGAGCAGTTCTGGGTCAGAAATCTTGACTGTGGTTTGGTAAATCCCTCTCCCCACTTGGGGCCCTGTCTATCTACTGCAGGTAGACACTTAGAGTTTTCTCCCTGTCCCCCAACTATTGTACAGTTTGGCTAAAGTAACCACCATTGAGTCCTGAGAGTCTTTCAACTCCCCAGGACTTTTAAATTTATTCAGGATACTGATACTGTTCTAGTAGGTTCAAAGGACTATCAGCACCTAAAATTTGTTTCAGTTTCTCAACTTCTTTATGCTATGCCCAGAGTTAGCCCCCTAAAATAACAGTACTGTTGACAACATCATAAATAGGATGTTGAAGAGGTAAAAGGAAGGATTTTGGGGAGGGTAAACAAAAATTTAAGTTCATCATTCTTCAGAAATCTCATGAGTTTCTGTTTACCATGACTTCCCTTATGTGATCTCAAAGGTAAACAACTTCAGGCAGGGGCTTCTAGTTCCCAGTCAATCCAACAGTCTGCATTAGTTCAAAGGTTCCACACTGGTGACTGTCATATAAAAATCTACTTGTTTTTCCACTGTTTTGCCTCTTTCTGCTCTCAGAAGCTGAGATAGAACCTTGGCAGTTTGGTCCCCAGTAAATCTTTCTTGTATCTATGGACTGATCCAATTTAGTGGTTTCACTAAAGTCTTGCTTACACTTTTATTTTTAGCTATTCACTCTCATTCATATTCATACTGTCATTGGTTCTTATTATGCACTTTTATAGATTTAATATTTATTGGGTTTTGTGCCTACTATACTGGATATAAGGGCAAGAGTCTCTTTCATAAAAGGTTTTATTATTTAAAACATATATACCGGGCTGGTGAGATGGCTCAGCGGGTTAAGAGCACTGACTACTCTTCCAAAGGTCCTGAGTTCAAATCCCAGCAACCACATGGTGGCTCACAACCATCCTAACAAGATCTGATGCCCTCTTCTGGAGTGTCTGAAGACAGCTACAGTGTACTTACATATAATAATAAATAAATCTTTAAAAAAAAAACATATATACCTGTAAACAGGCATACACACATTATATAAATATATATATATATTCAACCATAAAGAAATATGTACATAAAGAAATATGTACATAAAATATATACATATACATATATATATATATACATATATATATTCAACCATAAAGAAGAATATAAACATGTAACTTTCAGGGAAATGCATACAGCAGGATATTGTCATATTAAATAAAACAAGCCTAGATCTAAGACAATCACATGTGCTTTTTGTCTTGGTGCCAGCACAAGATAATGACAGTCTGAGAGGAGAAGAAGCAGTTTTAGGATAGCTCTTTAACTTTGGGTGTGACATGATAACTGACTGCTCTGAGGCACACATATTTTTGTCCAACAGTCCAGATAATGTGGTAAGCAGCACAATGCAGTGATAGCTTTGTCTATCCTACCAATAACAGAGTCATAAACATTCCCTCATAGCATAGAGAAGAATCTCATCAAACCCCCATCTTAGAGCTCAGTCACCTCTTCTACTCTTGAGTTCTAGCTGCCCATCCTCTTGGGGTTTGGTAGAACATTTAGGTAGCAGAAGGTTGAATGCAGCCATGGGTTTTTTGGAAGTAGAGAATTCATGAGTTGCAACCTTATATGGGAATGAAATTTATCAATGACACCGTTGTGTTTGTTACAGCACCTATAAATCATGTACCCCCCAAAACCATGTCTTTTCACCAAGACGGAAAGATACTCTAATAATGGTAAGCAATAAAAAACACACCACTGGTTATTTGAACACAATAATTTAATATAAGCATCTGTTCACTAGGTCTTAAGTATAGTATAACAAAGAAATCTAAGGTTTCAATGATCTAGCATTTCCAGGGTGAGTCTCTAAAAGGGACTAAGGATAATGACTGAAATTATTAAGAACTAAAAGGAATCAAGAGAAAGAGTAAGGAAAGAAGCAAGATAGGAGAGATCAAACACATTGGTCTTCCTTTCTGAACAATTTTTCTACCGTCCTTTATTTTCTAGGCAATAATGCAAGCAAGAAGAATGGAATGCTAGAGTTGCACCAGTATCCTTCAAACAAACAAAATAACAACAAAACCAAGTATTGAAGAATAGATTTGAACAAACAGACAGGAAGTCTTTTTGTTTTAAAGATTAGATGTTTATAGAGTAAAGAAGCTTCTATTTTCAGTAGCAAATCAGACTTGAGTTTGCTTCCAATGATGAATTTCTAATGGATATAGCAAAGTTTGTTGATCAGTTAGTTGGTATGAAAGCTACCTGTGAGACATTCTTCAGAAAAGAAGGGGTCTATCATTTTAATGCTGCTGTGAATACAGAACATGAGGTAAGGATGTGTTAAGACACATGTCCCCTCAAATTACTGGGTAGTGCTTAGCAGAGGGCGATCTCATCTTGAGAGTAGGGAGTGAAAGTACTAGACCCCTCTGGCATACTCATAGCACCTGGCATTCTCCAGTTATCTGGGGACTCTGTCTGAGTAAATAAACTCTCCAACTGCACACAATTCTCTGTAAAGGAACTCTGAACAAAGAAGACAGGCTAGGAATTTTATTTTGAGTAATTTAAATGGTGTGATTAAATAATGAGCATCAAGAGAAAAATAATGGTATAATAAAGATAACGATGTGTTAGATGAAGAGTAAATTTTGAGATAAGTAAACAACTAAGACCTTTTTCTACTGATGTGTCAAAATTACTAGCAAGATAAATATAGAAGTATGATATAAGAGGAAAAATAGCAAGTAGATTTTAGCAATATCAACCCTGTGTTATTATTCTATCACCTGTAGTTGCTATGGTTATCTATTTTTTCGACTCTAATGTATATAGATAGATGTTATTTATCATTGTGATAGAAAAGGTGAACTCCTCCAGAAAGACTATGTTATTTTAATAATGATGATAATAAAATAATAATGATAATGATGATGATGATGATGATGATGATGATGATAATAATAATAATAAAGACAGCAAGTGAGAACGACTAACTGCAGGAGAGTTGATTGAGGTCTGCAAAGAACAGTAAAAGATGCCAGAGACCCTCCGAAGAGGGTCTTAGCTGGACATTGAGTATACATTGTCTTGCTTAATTCTTAAAAGCAAGGTTAAAGGAATTCCTATTGCCATTATACAAATGAATTTGAATTTAGAAAATTAAAGTGAGTTAATTTCTTCCCTGATACTATTTTCTATTTAATTGTCAATTTATTTCTGTCATCATATTTAATATGTTTGTTTACTTTGTTCTTTTACTTACTTTAGTTTCAATTGAATTTGGTTTAATTTAACTTATGTAGTTTCCTAAGATAGAGCCTTAGGATATCGAGGTTTCTCTTCATTTTCTAATCTATGGATTTGATGTCATAAAAATTGTAATGCCATCAAGTAGTAATTTAACAATGTCAAAAAATTGTCTTTCTGAGTTTTCAATGTTTTTAAAGAAATTAATATTCTTTTTTCTTCTTTTTAAAAAATAAATTGATATGTTACTGCTATTGATAGCTCTCTGGTCAATGTTATCAGATACCATACTTCCTACAAGTTAAATCTTTTCAAATGTTTTGGATTATAGTTATTATTGGCTTTTTGAACTGTCTTGTTTCTATGTACAACATATGTGAGTCCATCCTGTTCACTTAGAAGGCCATCCATTCTCAGTATCCTCCATTCTCTCTGGCTCTCACAATCACCGAGATTCATCCCCCATAGGATTCCCTGAACCCCAAATTCCAGTTAGGGCCGAGTATTCCAAGGCCTCTCTGCATAATGTCTGGCTGTGAATTTTTCTATTTATTTCCATCTCCTGCAGGAGAAAGCTTCCCTTTTGATTGCTCAGAAAGCACTGAGCAATAATCATAAAAGAATTATATTAGGAGTCACTTTATTGTTACTTTATTTATTTATTTATTTATTTATATTAAAAATAATACTTTTATTAATTCTTGAGTATTTCATACAGACATGCAGTGAACCCCTGATCCCTCTCTTAGGGTCCTCTCTGATTCACCCTTATGTCCCATCATCGTCATCTATCTTCCTAAACACAACGTATCTTTTTTTTTATTCAATAATTTTTTTATTTACATTTGAAATGATTTCCCCTTTTCTAGACCCCCACTCCCTGAAAGTCCCATCAGCCCCCTTCCCTCCCCATGTTTTCCCACCCAACCCTTCCCACTTCCCTGTTCTGGTTTTGCCCTATTTTGCTTCACTGAGTCTTTCCAGAGCAAGGGGCCACTCCTCCGCTCTTCTTGTACCTCATTTGATGTGTGGGTTATGTTTTTGGTATTCCAGTTTTCTAGGTTCATATCCACTTAAGTGAGTGCATACCATGATTCATCTTTTGAGTATGGGTTACCTCACTTAGAATGATGTTCTCTAGCTCCATCCATTTGCCTACGAATTTCATGAATTCATTATTTCTAATGGCTGAATAGTACTCCATTGTGTATATATACAACATTTTTTGCATCCACTCTTCTGTTGAGGGATACCTGGGTTCTTTCCAGCTTCTGGCAATTATAAATAGGGTTGCTATGAACATAGTGGAACATGTATCCTTATTACATGCTGGGGAACCCTCTGGGTATATGCCCAGGAGTGGTATAGCAGGATCTTCTGGAAGTGAGGTGCCCAGCTTTCTGAGGAACTGCCAGACTGATTTCCAAAGTGGTTGTACCAATTTGCAACCCCACCAGCAGTGGAGGAGTGTTCCTCTTTCGCCACATCCTCGCCAACATCTGCTGTCTCCTGAATTTTTAATCTTAGCCATTCTGACTGTTGTAAGGTGAAATCTCAGGGTTGTTTTGATTTGCACTTCCCTAATGACTAATGAAGTTGAGCATTTTTTAAGATGCTTCTCTGCCATCCAAAGTTCTTCAGGTGAAAATTCTTTGTTTAACTCTGTACTCCATTTTTATTAGGGTTATTTGGTTTTCTGTAGTCTAACTTCTTGAGTTCTTTGTATATATTGGATATTAGCCCTCTATCTGATGTAGAGTTGGTGAAGATCTTTTACCAATTTGTTGTTTGCCGATTTGCCCTTTTGATGGTGTCCTTTGCCTTACAGAAACTTTGTAATTTTATGAGGTCCCATTTGTCAATTCTTGATCTTAGAGGATAAGCTATTGGTGTTCTGTTCAGAAACTTTCCCTCTGTACTAATGTCCTCAAGGGTCTTCCCCAGTTTCTTTTCTATTAGCTTCAGAGTGTCTGGCTTTATGTGGAGGTCCTTGATCCATTTGGAGTTGAGCTTAGTACAAGGAGACAAGGATGGATCAATTCCCATTCTTCTGCATGCTGACCTCCAGTTGAACCAGCACCATTTGTTGAAAAGGCTATCTTTTTTCCATTGGATGTTTTCTGCCCCTTTGTCGAGGATCAAGTGTCCATAGGTGTGTGGGTTCATTTCTGGATCTTCAATCCTGTTCCATTGATCCTCCTGCCTGTCACTGTACCAATACCATGCAGTTTGTTACTTTATTTTTTGGAACAGAAATATTTGGTTTACCTTAGTCCCCCAAGCTATCTATCTCTGGGTCTTGGTCCCACAAACATCTTTGAATACTGGTTACAATTTGGGATCAAAGGCTTAAGTCAAATTTGCATTGGCTCACTCACCGGTAAGCTCATTCACCAGTGACACTCATTGTGCCACCCACTGGCCTTGACCTTGCAAGCAGAACACTACTATAGATCTGAAGCTTCTTGCCTGGCATTTTGGAATTCATGATTCTATTTTAGTAACCTGTAGCATACCTCTCCTGAACCAATGAGGCTAGTACTTAGGGAGAATCTATATAGGCACCAGCTAAACTCTGTGTTCATTCAATAAGTTGTGTCAGTGTGGTCTTCAGCAGTGGAACCTTGTATCAGTTTGTGGAGAGTATATTCTATATTCTTTAGTCTGGACAATGGTCTGATTTGTTTGCAGAGTCCCTTTGACCAAGAGCTCAATTAGATGTAATCAAATCCAATACTGGAAGCTTCATTTGGTAACAGGAATATCCAGTTGGGGCTCTGCCTCCATTCTTATTTGGCAATTTCACTTAGATTACCTTTATATATGTATTTACTTTAGGAAGCTTCTACTCTATAAGGTTTCCTAACTTTCTCTAATGTGGCCCTCATTTTCAATAGCCTCTCCCCTTATTCCCGTAATGATTCCTTCTTCTCTCAGCCTCTCCACTTAGTCTTCTCATTCTAGCTTACCCAATCCATAACTATTTATATTCTATTTCCCTTTGCAAAGACAATCTGTCTGTATTTAGTGCCTTACTGTGTTACTAATATCTGTGGTTCTGCTGATTATAACTTGGTTATCATTGCCTTAAGAGCTAAAATTCTACATATGAACAAATACATATTTGTCTTTCTGGGTCTAGATTACCTCATTCATGATTCTTTTCCTATTTCCATCCATTTACCTGCAAAACTCATGATTTAATTTTTAATAATTGAAAAATGTTCCATTGTGTAAATATATCATATTTCTTCACTCAGATATTTGTTGTAGACATCTAGATTGTTTTCAATTCCTGGTTATTATTAATAGACCAGCTATGAACATAATTGTGGAGGCAGAATGGCCTGACAGAACTAGAGCATTTAATAAGAATAAGTAACAGTAGTGATTATATAAAGTTTGTAAGTAGTAACTATATATAATGCCTTATAATGAAGGATATATGCAGAGTATCAGTGCTTTGACATTTTTATGCACTTATTTTTTCTTAGACATGCAATAATTGCAACGAATATTTTCTCATCACATCAGGATTGTACTAAAATGCAAAGGCCCACTGTGTCAAGGTGTTGATTTGATAGTACAGCTGGCTGTACCTGGCTATATTAGAGCCATGATCACAAAGGTGTAAATGTTAAAAAGAGAACATAAGATATCCAGCAAAGAATTAAAGTCAAGGTTAGGAAAGGGAACAACATTTTAAAGAAACAGATAAATAACAATGGCAGAAATTGTATTTAATAAGTACAAGCTTTCTTAATAATGAGGTAGCAGAAACAGATAAAAGGTGAGAATAGAGACGAAAATATTGGGGGATCAGACCAGGGATATCTAAAATAGGATTACAGATTATTGTTGTAAGATACAAGGTCAAGGGTGAAATCTAAGAAAATTCCAAGTTCCTGGCAAGGGTGTATAGGTGGGTCATTTAAGGGAGTGAGCTGGTTAAACAGAAAGATCAACGTTTCAGTTCGGGGTATGGTGACTTTTAGCTGTTTCTGAACACTATGTGCCCAAGCCCTGCAAACATACCCATGTTCAGATCTGAGGCTCAGAAAAGGAAGCTTAATGTGAAAGAGCAATTCAAAGAGTGTAAATGCTATCGAATCCATGGTGATCAATGGAGTCATGTGGGAAGCCATCTGCACAGTGAGGAGAGGAGAGAGTGGTTGTAAGGAGGACAAGTGACAATGGAACAGTAGTAGTTAAGCCAATGGGGGTAGAAAAAAATCATGGGTGAGAGGAAAATGCAAGTCTATGGATTAATGGTGGTTTATGAAAGCGTGAGGAATACTTGTCTCAGCTAGAGCACAAGTAAATGTCTTTAGCTGTGAAAATATACAACTTGGCAAATGAGAAATATCCATGTGGTGATCACACAATGTCAAGGAAATGAATTCTCTTAACCCCAACCAAAGTTGTTTGTTTTAGTCCAATTCTCATTACTTTGGGTTCATTGAAGGAGTAAATCTATAATCATTCGGATATTCCCATTTTTCTAGTCAACTTATTAGATATTTGTTTTATATTTAAATAATTTTTTATTTCAACATAAAATGTTCTGGAAAGATAGGCAGCATTGCATTAAGATGTTATAGTGCAGATAGCTGTCAAAATGTATTACTAATAATTATTAAAGAATATTTCATCTAGAAAATAAGAAATTACTATTCTAAACAGTATTGGGTCAAAAATCTGCATCAAGTTGTGTTCACTTAGATTTCACAGAATGAAAACAATGTTTCAAGAATTGACACACTTAGTTCAAAATACTCCAAATCCACATTTTTAAGAAAATGCATGTCAGTTAAGTTTTTTATAAAACTTCAAATTATAAATTATTTTATTAAGTTAAAAAAATGTAACAGGAAAAATAAAATATTTTCTTGTTGACCAAGTAATCACATGCCTTTTAAATTTAGATATCTGACAGGGATGAGTGCATGTCTTTGGCAAGATTAATTTTTGCTCTGTCAGAACTGACCTGATGCTATAGCTATTTTAAGCACTAGAAATACAGGAGTGTTAAGGTTGCCAAACACTAGGTGCCATCTAGTGGTCAATGATGGTTAACACAGATATCTAGCCTATTTCAAAAGAGCTTTATTACTTCCAAAGTGTATATACAAATAAATATACAGATATATACTGGCTTTGTGGTAATTAGCATGTTCTTCATGAAACAATCTGATTATTGCCATTATCCAAACACTTAAATTTACATTCAAATGAATAAAATAAATCCTTCAGGACCATTACTGCCTGGGTTAAAATGTTAATTAGATTGATATTTCAAATTTGGGCCAGGAGATGTTCTTACTTGATTTTACAATAAGGAACACCTATGCATCTGTACATTCTAATTAAAAGGGAGTTTTGTAAAAAATACATTGGTTTTCAGTGGGCTCAAATTCATATTTAACTTTATTTTCCAAATTACTGAGGATGCTCTTCTAAAAGAAAGCTTTAACGAGAAGAGTCTGAGAGATGTTAATAACTGTCATGTAGTGATGCTTAAAGAGGAAACCATATATATTTTTGGATTTGTATAAGTTTCCCGAGATTCTTTAGCATTGTGGAATTATTAAACAGGACGAATTTAGAGCTATTGATAGGCTTACAGAATTCAAGTTCTACAGTAAGTAGTCCCAATCCCTAAAATGTTTTGAAGGGTATAGCTTAATATATTATAGCTTTCTAATACAATTTTAATTGGCTTGCTAATTGTGTGATGAATCGTTTGATATTGGCATTGTAATAGTAACAAAAATATATAATGAAAAGCAGATGAAATGACAGCGTATTTTGCTAAATGAAAGTAAATAGATGAAAACTAGGAACATTATCTTCATCGTCTAGAAACCTTGCATGCATGTTCACTTTTGTGCCAATTTGATACAGTGCAATCGTGCTACTTTAACAACTGTTCGGTAATATTTCTCTAGAGAAATCATATTCTATTTGGAAATTTGTACATCAATTACAGGACAAAGTGAAATCTCCATACATCTTCTCATTTGTTTATAGTAGAACTCACGAGCATAATCCAAATGAAATACTTAACTGTCCTTCAGAAATGACTTCTGTAATAAACATAGCAAAAATTCATATTGTCAGTCAACAAATATTTATTGAATGTCTACTATAAAAATGAAGCCAGGGGTATATTTGTTATAATACATGCAATGTTGACACCTTTAAGCACATTGTATTTTGGGAATAGCTTCATAAGGGACAAATAGATTGATAAATACAAATCATCTAAAATAAAACTCATCTAGACAATTAAATAAACCTATGGGAGGGTAGATGATAGGTGACTTCATACGAAACAGATAAACAATTAAGGAAGCCCTTAATAATTTTCTTGTTGATCTGAAAATGTTGAAAACAGTATTATGTAGACATCTCCAAATGTGCCTTCTAGTTTAGTAAAGTGGTAATATAACCCACACTGTTATCAGAGATAAGATCTGTCTGCAAAGTTTAAAAATCAAATCTTAAGGAGAGCCTTGACCCATCAATATAGCCCAATGCTTGAATATCCAAATGTTCGAAGAAATTTGTGTAACCATGTCTGGCAACACTTAACTTTTGTAAAATGTAACACAAATATTTCTTTCCCCCTGCCCCCACACCAATCACTCTTTTGCAAGGGCTGCATTGAATCTTATTTGCCTAATGGGTCTCAGATCTCCTAACAAAGTTTGACCCATGCTATCTAGTGGCACTAAGCTGTTAAAGTCATATTTACTCTGTTTACTCTGCTTTATAAGCTATAAGCTTAGTTGGAGAAGAGAAGAAAAACTTGTTTGCTACTTTGTATTTGTCCTTGCTCTAATGTTAAACTCATAATTTTGAGGCTAATGAACCATGGTTGTGGAGAACTAACACAGCTCTTTCCCCTTGGGTGAGCATGTGATGAAAGTGCTCAGTTGGCACGCTGCTTTGCTAGGGTGCCACAGAGCAGTGCTGGACGGGAAATGCTCCACCCTGGCCTTCTTCCAGGGTATGGCCATAAGCCTCACACTGCTCCGAATCACTCATGTCCAGATCTCTGGTTACAGAATATAACTTTAACTCGGGAAGTGTGCTTCACAGCATTCTGTTGCTAAGATCATCATCCTAAGATAATTCAAGGTCACTTATCTTAGTCTGGATTCACTTAATCCAATAAATAAATTAAATGGCTGCAACCTTGCCATGCCAAATAGTAGGGATTATTGATAAAATATGTAACAGAGCAGATTCCAGAGTTCAGCAGAGTGCAAATTTAAATAGCAAACACTCAAAAATTAAGAGAACACTGGTGGGTCCATATTATGGTGGGCATTAGCATGTAGGATGCATAAATCTGCCTAATTGATGATCAGAGTGTACTATGGCCCCAACGTTCATATCTCTTGTGAGTATTCAGTATAGCTTAAGCAATATAACACAGAATAAATAGTATAGTTTTAAGCTTAAGTTGGTAACATTATAGCTCTTTTCTAGACTTGAAGACACAAAGAAAAGTATTGAAGAAATAGATTGTTGAATTCAGTAGAATAATTTGAGCATACCACAAGCCTTTTGGCAGCCAGCCATTTGAAACAAGATTATTTATGTAAATATCACTTTACATAATTTAAAATCATGTATAGAATTCCTATTTTGTTGTTTAAAACATTTATTTACCTATGATGCTAAGGTTTTTTTTTTTTTTACCAAACTTGCTTTTTTGAAAGTATACTTTTTCTTACCTATTGTAAGATGAAACATGACATGCATCTTGAAAGTCTAACTATACTTATAGAGTTTTACAGAATGCCACTCTATAAATAGAAAGTTATATTATTATTACAGAGTGGGAATTAGACAATAAAATGTCCACATGATTCAATTATATTTGCATAACCCTCATTATATTTGTTTAGCACAATAGACTTTGTAATAGCATATAATTTCATTGCAGGGATAATGCTCTATTGAATCAGAAGTTCTTCCCCTCAAAACTTGTGTGATTATGCAATTAGAACTCTAGATTACACCCAGTTAATAACAATATAAATATTAATATATTATTTTGGTTACAATAAGTGATACCTTTGCATATTTATCTTCAGTGTTTTAAATTTAAAGGTAAATATTACATTTACAATGTAGCAGTAAATTGGCTAAAAGAATTTAAAGGATGAGGAAAGCATGAGCTTGAAAGTGAAAAAATATCATGGGATTATCTAATATAAAACAAGTAATTAATTCACAATATAGCTGCTAGAAAAGAAAAAAGTATGTTACAATATATATAAAAGAAATATACAATATAGCCTATGTAAATTTCTCTAGAGAACACCGACGAATACAAGAAGATGCATTAGCATTGGAAGGATTGGAAGCCATTGTGAGATTTGTTTGTTTGTTTTGTTTTGTCTTAAGAAGGCCTAATGGGAAACTGCTCTGGTCAAAATAATAGCACTACCTCTTGTGGAGCTGAGATATTCTGATCTGTCTAAGGTATTAGAACATTGCACACTGTTATTGTACACTTTCTAAAATAGTAATCCAATTAGGCCTGCCTCTTACCTAGTCAGACTAACCCTCAGAAAAACTGATTCACCTGAAGATGTGATAAGGAGACAGGAGGAATATTTACCCCTTAACTGGAGAACATGCTTACATATCCCAGGAACTCCTCCACTGGGGCATTTCTTGAAAATCTGAAAAGCTAGGTAAGCCTGCTTTTCTCACTTTTAACTCAAAAGTGTAATCTTTCTCCTTCTTTTAACCCTTCTTCAGATACTGTCTAAATTTCTAAGCATGCTTCCCCTAACATTCGCGTTATTTTCTTTGAAGATTCCATTTCACCTTGAATAGGTGCTTGGAGGTCAACCCTGGGAGTCAACTACCGTTGACCTAACACGAGAGGAGTGACTTTCTCTTTTCCTCTTCTCCATCTCCTTCCTCCCAAACTTGCTGTGATGCATAAATTGTCTGCCCTGTGATTTTTCTCTTAAACTGCAATAAAATAGTCCCATGCTTTCTTATAAAAGTCACTTTTTAATTTTGTTAATCCATGTGACTAAGAATCTATGAAGAAAACTGATTCCCCGGTAACATGTGTCTTTCTCAATTCTTTGTATCAGCCACAGAAAGGGGAAGTAGTACATGGGACACAGAAAACCGCCAGTGGCCAGCCTGGTCTACAGAGTGAGTTCTGGGACAGCCGGAGCTACACAGAGAAACCCTGTCTCGAAAAACCAAAAACACACACACACACACACACACTAATAACACTTCCCTTAGTTGTCTTTGCCACTAGCACCTGGAGAGGAGAGAGAAAGCAAAGAGAAAAAAAAGGATTTGCTTCAAGAGGCCACGAGAAACATAGTCATGAGATGTACTGAGGTGACAGGGGAGTCTCAGATCTTACTCAATGCAATTGGATCCTTGGACTCTTTGTTCTCACTAGGATCCATTGTATGCAAAAAGGCAATGCTATGTCTGACCCAGTGAGTGAGATGAGACAACAGGACATATCTTAAAACATTTCAGAAAAGCATAATCATATTCTGCTGAATAAATGACCCTAAAGTAACAAACACAAGAGGTTGCAAACAGTAATAAGAAGCCACAAAGCAGGTAATTGGTTTAGGAATAACAATAGAAATTAAAACATAATGGGGAAATGTTTTCATACTTCTAAGAACTGTCTTTTTTAGAACACAAAGTATCAGTCAAGTAGGAGAAAATAAAAATGATTTCTGATGGGCGGGATCAAAATTATACGTTTGTTTTTTTGTTCCTTCGGTTTTTTTTTTTTTTTTTTTTTTGGTTTTTGGTTTTTGGTTTTTTGGATTTGATTTTTTTCGAGACAGGGTTTCTCTGTGTAGCCCTGGCTGTCCTGGAGCTCACTCAGTAAACCAGGCTGGCCTTGAACTCAGAAATCCACCTCCCTCTGCTTCCCAGAGTGCTGGGATTACAGGCGTGCACCACCAACGTCCGGCTTGTAAATGTTATTTTTAAAAACATAACATATTAATACCTGCAAAATAAGAATACATTGACGACAGAGGATTGGAGAAATGCCTCTGTGGTTACGAGCACATACTGCCCTTAAAGTGGACCTTGTTTCAGTTCCCAGCACTCACATCAGGCTTCTCACAAGGGCCAGTAACTCCACCTCCTCAGAGACAAACATATACACAAATAATATTATTTAATTATTTACCTTTATTCTAAAGAAGTATTCAGAAAAAAAAAAAGACCAAGCCTGGTATTTCGGAATGAGTACTCCAACGTAAGAAGTTGGCAAAGGAAAGCACTGGAATTAAAGCTTTATTTTTAGGCTTTACTGAAAAATCATTGCCAATATTCTAGTGTTTACATATCATTGCTCACCATCGTTAATGAAAATTTCTCCAGATAATTAGGCAAATGATCCAGTAAACATTGTAACAAAGAAACTATATTCTATTCCTCAGCTTAGTTTAACATGTCAAAGATAAGCAGACTTAATTTAAACACATGGATTTAAGCAAACAGACAGAAAATAAGAGGGACACGTAAACAAATGAGGGTGTATGTAGGGGTTTGAGACTGCTGACTAATCAGCCCCACATAAACTTGGGTGTTCAATTGTGAATTAGCCCCTTAGATTACAAAAGTAAAATTCCTGAAGCTTGGTAACTGAATTAAATAGGCATATGTAGCCCATAGTTCTTCAAGTTCTAGAGCTTAGCACAGCTCAAGTTCTCTGCTGAAGATCTCAAGGTGAATAAAGAATATTTGAGTCTAACTTCTTGAGTTCTTTATATATATTGGATATTAGCCCTCTATCTGATGTAGAATTGGTGAAGATCTTTTCCCAATTTGTTGGTTGCTGATTTGTCCTTTTGATGGTGTCCTTTGCCGTACAGAAACATTGTAATTTTATGAGGTCCCATTTGTCAATTCTTGATCTTAGAGCATATGCTATTGGTGTTCTGTTCAGAAAATTTCTCCCTGTACTGATGTCCTCAAGGGTCTTCCCCAGTTTTTTTTCTATTAGCTTCAGAGTGTCTGGCTTTATGTGGAGGTCCTTGATCCATTTGGAGTTGAGCTTAGTACAAGGAGACAAGGATGGATCAATTCCCATTCTTCTGCATGCTGACCTCCAGTTGAACCAGCACCATTTGTTGAAAAGGCTTTCTTTTTTCCATTGGATGTTTTCAGCCCCTTTGTCGAGGATCAAGTGGCCATAGGTGTGTGGGTTCCTTTCCGGATCTTCAATTCTGTTCCATTGATCTGCCTGCCTGTCACTGTTCCAATACCATGCAGTTTTTAACACTATTGCTCTGTAGTATTGCTTGAGGTCAGGGATACTGATTCCCCCAGAATTTCTTTTGTTGCTGAGAATAGTTTTAGCTATCCTGGGTTTTTTGTTATTCCAGATGAATTTGATAATTGATCTTTCTAACTCTGTGAAGAATTGATGGGTATTTTGATGGGTATTGCATTGAATCTGTATATTGCTTTTGGCAAAATAGCCATTCTAACTATATTGATCCTGCCGATCCATGAGCATGGGAGGTTTTCCCATTTTTTGAGGTCTTCTTCCATTTCCTTCTTCAGAGTCTTGAAGTTCTTGGCATACAGATCTTTCACATGTTTGGTAAGAGTCACCCAAGGTACTATATACTGTTTTGTGGCTATTGTGAAGGGGGTCATTTCCCTAATTTCTTTCTCAGCCTGCTTATCCTTTGAGTATAGGAAGGCCGCTGATTTGTTTGAGTTGATTTTATAACCTGCCACTTTGCTGAAGTTGTTTATCAGCTGTAGGAGCTCTCTAGTGGAGTTTTTTGGGTCACTTAGGTAGACTATCATGTCATCTGCAAATAATGATAGTTTGACTTCTTCCTTTCCAATTTGTATCCCTTTGACCTCCTTATGTTGTCGAATTGCCTGAGCTAGTACCTCAAGTACAATATTGAAAAGATAAGGAGAAAGGGGGCAGCCCTGTCTAGTCCCTGATTTTAGTGGGATTGCTTCAAGTTTCTCTCCATTTAGTTTGATGCTGGCTACCGGTTTCCTGTATATTGCTTTTACTATGTTTAGGTATGGGCCTTGAATTCCTGTTCTTTCCAAGACTTTAAGCATGAAAGGATGCTGAATTTTGTCAAATGCTTTTTCAGCATCTAATGAAATGACCATGTGGTTTTTTTCTTTGAGTTTGTTTATGTAGTAGATTGCATTGATGGATTTCCGTATATTGAACCAACTCTGCATCCCTGGAATAAAGCCTACTTGATCATGGTGGATGATCATTTTGATGTGTTCTTGGATTCAGTTGGCAAGAATGTTATTGAGTATTTTGCATCGATTTTCATAAGGGAGATTGGTCTGAAGTTTTCTTAATATCCAATATATATAAAGAACTCAAGAAATTAGACTCCAGAAAACCGAACAACCCTATTAAAAAATGGGGTACAGAGTTAAACAAAGAATTCTCACCTGAAGAACTTCGGATGGCAGAGAAACACCTTAAAAAATGCTCAACTTCATTAGTCATTAGGGAAATGCAAATCAAAACAACCCTGAGATTTCAACTTACACCAGTCAGAATGGCTAAGATTAAAAATTCAGGAGACAGCAGGTGTTGGCGTGGATGTGGAGAAAGAGGGACACTCCTCCACTGCTGGTGGGGTTGCAAATTGGTACAACCACTCTGGAAAGCAGTCTGGCGGTTCCTCCGAAAACTGGGCACCTCACTTCCAGAAGATCCTGCTATACCACTCCTGGGCATATACCCAGAGGATTCCCCACCATATAATAAGGATACATGCTCTACTATGTTCATAGTAGCCCTATTTATAATTGCCAGATGCTGGAAAGAACCCAGGTATCCCTCAACAGAAGAGTGGATGCAAAAAATGTGGTATATCTACACAATGGAAGTACTATTCAGCCATTAGAAACAATGAATTCATGAAATTCTTAGGCAAATGGATGGAGCTAGAGAACATCATACTAAGTGAGGTAACCCAGACTCAAAAGGTGAATCATGGTATGCACTCACTAATAAGTGGATATTAACCTAGAAAACTGGAATACCCAAAACATAATCCACACATCAAATGAGGTACAAGAAGAAAGGAGGAGTGGCCCCTTGTTCTGAAAAGACTCAGTGAAACAGTATAGAGCAAAATCAGAACAGGGAAGTGGGAAGGGTTGGGTGGGAAAACAGGGGGAGGGAAGGAAACTGATGGGACTTTCGGGGAGTGGGGGTCCAGAAAAGGGGAAGTCATTTGAAATGTAAATAAATATATCAATAAATTAAAAAAAAAGAAAAGAAAAAAATAAGGGCGTGGTTAATAAGGGGTGTGGTCAACAACCATCTCAACCCCTCACCTACTAACCCTTTCTAAAAGTCAGTCCTGAAGCCTGTCTTACTTGCCAGAGCTTTGTTGTACTTTCTAAATACGTATATCTAAAACTAAAAAAATAAAAATAAAAAGAATATTTGAGAGGATCATTATCATTGGCTGACAGGAAACCAAAGAACAATAGAAGGGTTCTTTTTAAGCCTACATACAATTTTCTCAAAAGAGAGCTAAATTAATTTGTCTTTAGAATCATCTCAATCTTTTCTAATGGATGTTTGGATTTTGTACTGGACTCATGGACATACTGCTGGATTCCCAAAGTCCTAAAGGTTTTACAAACTCTCACATGAACACATTGAGGACTAACCACTAACTCCAGGGAGGTGTCTTAGTAAGGGCTTTATTGTTGGGAAGACACACCAGGACCACAGCAACTCATCAAAAGGAGAACATTTCATTGGGTCTGGCTTACAGTTCAGAAGTTTAGTCCATTCTCATCATGAGGATCCATGGCGGCATGCAGGCAGACATGATGCTGCAGAGGTAACAGGCAGTTGTATAGCTGCATCCTCAGGAAGCAGGAAATGACTGCACGTAAGTGCTTGAAACTTTAAAGTAGTGATACACTTCCTCCAAGAAAGCCACACCTGCAACAGGACCACATCTGTAGAAGTGTCACTCCCAATGAGCCTATGGAGGCAAGGTTTATCCAAACCACAAGACGGCAGGGGATGAACCTTCTCAGTGTCTAACCCAGGTAAAGTAAGCAAATTTAGTATATTCTATAATTATATATAATTATATATTCAGCTGTATTTCAGAAGAAATAGTTAAGAAGTTGTAAAAGTCTACCTTTGGGCCATAGTGCTGATAGCAGTACTGATTAAATAATTAAGTAAGAAGATAAAATGTTTGTAAATACAAAGATTTTAGTTTTATAGATAAATTGCTATCTTAGTATATTCATCAACAATAAAATGTATGCAATCATAGTTTAAAATTATAATTTCTGATGTAAATGTTTTCAGCTTGAAATACTTCAATAGCAAATTAAATAGATTATTTATGCTGAGGTTTTCCAGGTTAGGAATGAGAGATACATAAAGTATACCAACAAGCACCTTCAGTGGCCAGTACTGAGGGAAGAAGTTTAGTAGAGTCATGTTGCTAGGACTCTTTTTCTGATCCTTTGAAGGTTCTGCAACTTAGAAAGGGACTATTTTTCTTTTACATTTACATTTACCTGATAATGGAAACTTTACCACAAGTCTTATCAACTAACTTGTGGGTGTTTTTACTGTACATATGATTACAGGTGGAATTACAAAGAATCTAGTGTACAGAGAAGGCAATGTTTGACTTCTCAGTCTACACATTGAAGATCTTATACACCCTTGATCTCAGTAAGTATGTACCCAGCAAACATAGATAAAACCCTCTCGCAGTAGTCACCCTCATAATTAGTGCTTTTCTCAGTCACTTTAAAGTGTGATTCAGGTAGTTTATACTAATAAATAAATTTGGTTTCTTCTACATTATCAAACTTAATATATAATCATTCACCATAGCTTCTTATAATTTTTTTTTGTTTTCCAACAATTTTGCATAGTTTATCTTCTTGCATTTCTCATTTTACTGATTTTTGAGATATGGGTATGAATTCACAGAGACTTTGGATATATGCATAAAATCTGCACAAGGATCAAACCAGACAAAATCCCAGCACTGGACACAAAGTCCTACTCCTAAGCAAGAAGTTATTTGAAATGTTTGTTTTATCTTCTTGCTTAACCTAGGTAAATGTTAACAAATTCTTACACACACACACACACACACACACACACACACACACACACATATATATATATATATATATATATATATATATATATATATATATATATATATATACCGTGTGTGAATCAATCATACCATGACTGATTCAATAAGAAATAAAAAGACTAAGGAGACCAATGAAAGACTGAAGTAGTCACTAAAAACTTCCTAAGATAGTTTTATCGCTGATTTTAAACAATTTTTTTAAATTGATGCAAATTCTCTTTAAAATATTTGAATAAGTGGGGGCAAGCATGATTTGCAAACTCATTTTAGGAAAGCACTGTCATGATTAGCAAAGGTAGAGGGGAAAAACGTCTTTATTTCAAGTAATGAAATTTCTAGATTTAAAACATTTAAACCACAAGAAAGTTAACTTTATACCCAAGGTGCCTGAGGCAGTATGAATACACATTCAAATATCCAATGATATCATAAGAAAATAAATATCCTTTCTTCTTTTTTCTCCATGATCAGTGTTTTGGTCTTGCCTCTCTAGTCACCTCTTTAAAGCTCATGTGGAAATTCTAGCCGGAAGGAACAGCTCCTCATGTGCCATTAGCCATTCACATACTATACAAAAAGAAAGCTATGGAACTAACTTTGATAACTATGATGAATATAAATGCAAAAATTCTCAATAAAACCCTTGTAAGCCTAATTCGGTCACTCATTAGAAAATCTTGCATATAATAAACATATAACAGTTGTGTCTAAGATGCAAATTTCAACTACACAAGCAAATCAATCAACACAAAGTTCCTACTTTGAAAAATGCAAGACAAAAACTATGTGACTAAATAAGTACATAAATAAATCTAATAAATTCAGCTTCTTTTCACGATAAAAACTGAACAAATTCACTATTACAGTTAAACATGCCTTGTGTGATAAAGACAATTTATGACAACAGCATGATAAACATTGTCTAGGATAAGTCAAAAACTCCTATTCTCACTATTATTTTCAATATATTTCTCAAAGTATTAAGTTGAACAGGACAGAGCTAAGTTTTCCTTGTAAGCAGACAATGTGGCCATTTATGTGGAAAACACTAAGAACTGCACACACAAACACAAACATACCCCCACATGCACACAAAATAAGAACTAATAGATGAATTCAGTAAATTTAGAAAATTCAAAATCCATACATCAAGCTCTTCTACATTATTTTAATAGCAATAAAGACTTATTAAAAAGAATTAAAAGCAACTTATTTATAATAGCACAGAAACAATAAAATTCTTAGGCAAGCATTTAACAAAGGATGTGGAAGTTCTGTGCTCATAAACTCAGGAGACTATTGGAAACAGTTGAAGAAGATATAAATCAGTGGCATAATATCCAATCCTCATGGATTGGAAAAGCAATATTATATAAACATCCATATTAGTAATTTACTAACACATCTTAAAATCTTAGTGGCATGTTTTTATTTTAATTTATTGATAAATTTTGTTCTTTGTGAGTTTATATTTTATTATTTAATTAATTCATTTACTTTACATACCAATAGGAGTTTCCCAGTCCCTCTGGACAGTCCATTCCTCGCCCCTCCCCTCCTCTCCCCCTATATCTCTTTCCCTTTCTCCTCAGAGAAGGGGAAACCTCCCCTAGATATCGACCTGCCTTGGCCTATCAAGTAGGAATGGGACTGGGCCCTTCTTTGCTAATTGAAACATGTATATAATACACCCTAATCACCCTTTCCTTTATCATCTGCTATTTCCCTTCTACCCAGACCAGTCTCTTTTCTTCACTACAAATCTTTCTCATATTCACAAATTTTGTTCGGTTTCACGTCCCATAAAGTTTAGCTAAAGTCATGTGTGTGACCAAAGGGCTAGAATTATCAACTGGAATAGTTTTTCTAAAGAAATAAGGAAATTTCTAAAATGCATATGAAACCATAAAAGCAACTGAGTTGTTTAAGCATCTTAAGAAAGGGAAACTTAGAAGCATCAACTTTCTGTTCAGAATCATTTAAAAAATTTATTATAATTAATTTAAAACAGTCTATTGGTGACATTAAAAATTAGACACAGAGTTTGTTGAAACTGACCAGAGAGCCTAGAAGTAAACTCAGACATATAATCAAATAATTTTTCACAAGGGCATGAAGAACAAAAGGTTATCACAACAGAAAAAGATTTTTTTATATATATAAATAAAGCTGGGGTAACTTTCTCATAATGTTGATAATAGGGCCTTCATGAGATGCATCTCTTCCCTGTTTACAGCAAAAAGAAATAAAATAAGCACCATGTATTTACTTGCACATTTATTACATTATACACAAAAACATCAGGATTCAAAATCAACCCAAATGTTTTTCAGTGAATGAGTGTAGAAAACAAATGACAAATGTAATATTCAAACAATGAGTTTAACTGAATATAGTGACACATGCCTTTAATATTAATACTTGAAACAGAGAGAATCTCTGAAAGTTTCAGGCTGATCTAGTCTGCATAGACAATGTCTTGAAAAGAAATGAGGAATGAGTAAATTTTTATGTGGAAAATCAAATATTACCTATCCTTCAAAAATGCAATTCTCCGTGTTAACATCACAGCTGGATCTTTGTACTACAGTAAGTAAAGGAAGCCAGAGAAAGAAATTCAGCATTATTTGTAGAGTATAATGAAATTCAAAGGTATAAAAACATAGAGTTTATTACAAGAAGGTTAGGTGGAAATTGAAGAGATGCAGATGAAGGAACATAATTTTTGCATGATAAATCTAAATAATTAATGGACAGCATGTAGTCATAGTTAATAAATATTATATTGTATATGGCATCCCAATGACATACTCTCAAGAAGATAAAAGCACCAGTAAAGCACTATAAGTGTGTTATTGTTGTTGTTGTCAAAGCAGAGTGTGGCTACAAAGCCTATGTTTGCCCTAAAATAATGATCCTCCTGCCTCAGTCTCCTCAGCATTGATTTAATACTCCACTTACAGCTGAGTAGTCAAATGTCATTTCTTCTCAGTACTTTGACTAGTTATGAATCTAGACAATCATTGCTAACCGCTGCAAAAATAAATTTCTCAGATCATAGTGGACTATAGTACTCTTATATGGACATATATATACCTATTTACAAGGCAATTTGATGAGCACATCAAGTCCGTTTGTCAAAATAACAGTAACTTCCCCCTCTAAGACTTATGACTTTCTTAACCAGCAGCTTTATACTAGGTTTACAGTGCCATGTATGAATTATCCCCTGTGTAACAAGTCTCAAACTAAGTCCAAGTAATCTAGTTACATCCATTGCAAACTCACTACTATATCAGTATGCTCAATTTACTAGGAGCAATACGTAATGGGCTAAAGGGTGAGTAAGATAGTTAATTACAATTCTCCTTTATCCATTTGCACCTTCACAAAGAAGACTAGGTGAGAGGAAGTTTCCATCCCAAATTCTCTATATTCTACATCCAAGGTCTGTGGGTTTTCAGCACTAGATCTTAGCATGTAGTTTTGGTGGATTACAGTGTGGACCTCCCACAGAAGCTGTGATTACCTCACATCATCTGCCCAAGACTGAACCCATTAATGCTTTGATACAGAACAGTGACTTATGGAACTGCTACCATTTCAAAGGCTATATATGCACTGAATGGATAGGTGATGGGGGAGGCAATGACATTTTTTTTCAGTGGCATAGATACTTGTAAGGTACTCCTGCTCCAGCAACAAACAAGATCCCTGTAAACCCTAATACATTGCGCACATACACACACACACACACACACACACACACACACAAACAGACACACACACACACACACGCAGAGAGAGAGAGAGAGAGAGAGAGAGAGAGAGAGAGACAGACAGACAGACAGACAGACAGACAGAGAGACAGAGAGAGAGAGAGAATATGGGGCTAGCTGAGAATAAACAAAGAATTGACAGGAATAGAAGGGGGACATGGTAGAATAATAAAGAATGAATAAGATTAAAATCAAATATATTCTATGTATGATAATATCATAATGAAACTACCAATTATTTACAATTAATATGTTAGTACAATATTAAAAGACATATAGGAAAATACTGAAAAGACTCATAGAAAAAGAACATACATACTTCTGTGTCACTCCCTGAGCACAAATCGTCAAGTATACTCAACTCATGTGCTTGCATTCACCACACTCCTAAGATTACTTCAAATAGCTAATATTACTAAATCAGGATGCTGCTGAGAAGAAAGTTTTATAGGGTTTCTTTCACCATTGTTTCAGGAAAAAAATTGTTTAATAAGAATGTATTTATTGCATTTCTCATTAATAAAAATGCTTTATGCAGATTTCTATAAAGATCCTTGATTAATAAAAATTAATATAGTCTAATAATAAATCCAAAATATTATTCACAAAAACTTATACATTATTCTTGAGTTTTATTGCTAACTTTGGTTGAAGTTAATATGCTAAAAAGGATTAGGATTAAAAATGTTAAATCTTTATAATAGGTTCATAACAATGACCTTAGAAATAGGTTTTAACAGAATATTTAGTACCTTCTCTGAAGAATATAAAAATGTTTAATGTATGATGTAATACTATTTCTAGAACCCCAGAGAGAACAAATGTGGCATTTTGTTTCTGAGAGTGTTACATTATTCAATAACTTCATAGTGGGCATGATTGTATTTTGAAATAATTTAACATTATTTTACCTTTTACATTTATAGATCATTTGCATTTCTCTTAAGAAAGACCTGAATGACTGAGAACAAATTGTACCTATCTTGAAATACGGTTTATGCTATAATAATAACACGGTACTTCACAATAGTATACTCTGTTCAATACTGCAATAGTTTTTGTCTGGCAAGACGCATTTCTTACTGAAAGAGAGCTCACTGTGACAGCAAACATCTCATTGATGGAAGGAGTTTATGGGTAGTTTTATCTTGTCTCCAAGACTGAACTCTCGCCTAAGAGTTTATAAAAGAGACGTGGAGAATACATCCTTCAGATTGCTCCTCCACTCATTCCTCTCTCCCTCCTTTTTCCCTCCTCTTTCCCACCCCCCTCCCTCCCCTTTCCTCCTCCCCTTTGCATTTTACAGTATATATTTACAAGGCTATTCAAACATTTCAGGGAACTTACAGATTGTTCTCTTTTTAGATGATATTTTATTATAAGATCACATCATGTTATTTCAAGAATAAACAATTTTTAAGCCAAGAATATTCTTACTGTGAAAAGTAAGGGTAGACGGTTTTCTCTATCACTTATTAGAACCTTTTTTTTTTCTTGCAAGCTTGATTTGTAATTCATCTTCTGCCTCTTTGAGATCTGTCCAAATCATTTAAAAAAAAAACCCTCTTTGTTGTCAGTTTTACAACCCAGAAATGTATTTCCCTGATTTGGGAAGCATCTCTTGACAATTAAACATCAAGGAAGATAGCAATCCTTCCCAGGCTCCATGGGAGGGTGGGAATCTAACCAGAGGGTGCATCACTCCAAGTTCAGAAAGATGTTTGCCTTAATTTTTATGATTCAAATTATTAGGTAAAATTACAATAAACTTCACATGAAAAAATATTACCACCAAGTTCTCTTAAGAACCATTGTTTGCCTTGAGTATGTGAATAGAATGAGAAGTCTAGAGATATCTTTTGGTGTCTCATATTCTGAGTGTCCCAAGAGGGCATCATACTTAGTGCCACTTAAATAACAAACTTGTTTTCCTTCTTTCCTACATCCATAGAGATTTCTTGGCTAAGAAGGTTTTTATTTTTGATCCTATTTCCCAAAGAAATATGTATTTCCTATTTCTAATATGTGGCACAAATGTGACTTTAAAACTATCCCCTGCACAGTTCTGCTGCATTAGAATGTCTTGCAGTCTGAGACTTTGTCTCTGCATGTGCATCTCTGTGCATTTCTGATTACTCCATAAATCCTGCTGTGTTGGCATTTTAATGATGTAAAGAAAATAAAAGTCTGTACACTTTCTCTCAGAAATTAATTCAAATTCTTGTTCCTTTTACTCACATTTGGCTTATTGGTATAAATTCGAATCCTACCTTTATAGCCTCCCTGCCAAATTAGGATATTGCTGAAATTATTACATTATAAACTAAATTTTAAAATGTAACATCTACTAATATTCATTATCAATCAGTTGCATCCAATTTGTCTGTATTTGTTGCCATAAGAATGCAAAGAAATCCATTCTATTCACTTTTCTTAATTTTCTGTTATTTGTGAAAATGATAGTCATGAATATTTTCAGATTTTCAGAAACTTTATGAAAAATTTATCCATGTATTAATACAATTCTTATTCATGGGATTCTAGATATTCAATCTATTGGTAGATAAATTTACTTGTTAGAATAAGTTGTGTTTGGAATGTGGAATATAAATAGGAACAAAATATTTTGTTGTTTTAAATATTTAAAATAATTCAAAATGTTGAACTGCCAAGTAATTCTCAGTTTTTAAGTGTGTTTCTAAGTTTTTCTGTTTTGTCTAATTACAAGTTTTATTATGATAATATTTTCCAAACTAACATATATTTTCTGGCCTTCTTATTATTTTTCTCTGCTTGTGACCATGCTTTTATTTTGTAAACAATGGTAATATTATTTGAATGATTGATGTATTGCATTTAGTTGTTAGTACAAATAAGGTACATTATATAATTCTTACCACTTCTCACAAAGTTTTCCAGGGTCAAATTTATCAGAATTTCCCATTGTTAAAGTATCGCCTTAGGCTTTAATTCTTGGACTCTGTGTTTTTTTTTTTTTCCCAGTTATTAAAACCCAACTTCATTTGGAGAAACTGCTCATCATTAAGTGTGTCCTGGTGGCATGTGTGGGCTTGTGTCTGTGTGTGTTTCATAAACCATGTTTGTGGATGAAACTTCTAAAATAATCTCCAAACATGCTATTACCAAGTGGAATATTATCTAATTAACCTTCAAGGCCTGACAGCCTGGGAGGTTATAAGGAAATAATCATAGCCCTCAGGTGTTGGGAGACACTGGGTGCAGCTAAGTGTCTCTAATTCCCCAAGGGTATGATTAGCTCACAATAACAATGCTTCCTTGAGTTGCTACATTGCTTTCATAGAGGTCTTTATTGTGGGAGAGTGTTTATTTTTATGCAGGAGGAGCTTGGAGCTGACAGCTGGAATTCAGTTACCCCTGACTTGTGGTACAGCCCATGTCAAAGTTTTTCATTTAGAATGCTTCCCGGCCAACCTGGATGTTTTGAATATCTCAGAACCTTGGCAGTGATGCCTATCATCCCAACTGTACCATTGTGAAATTTTGTTTATAACCTAAAGGTGTGGAATATCTAAAATTAGATAATGATGCAATGTAGACTAGATACAGATGCATGTATTAATGGGTCTACAATTCATGACAGACCAATTATTTTATCAGCCTTAAATTATTATAACCAATACCTGAGATGGTCTATTTTGAAAGGAATAATGTTGGATTTTCTCTCAGTTTATTTCATTGTAAGTTGCTTGTGCTGCTTTGGCCTGATGACAGCATATGCCATATCAAAACTTAAGTCATATGGCTAAGAAGCAAAGGAGAATAAAGAAAATACTGGGTAACCTGAGTACCCAATCTTATTTGTGGAAAAACCCAAATGTCCTGAAGATGCCCCAGTATCTCTGACCTCTCAGAGATTGCACAACTTTCAAACAGCACCACCCCAGAGAAACTTTTTCCCACATGGGATTTAGAAGACTGAGGCATAAATATTTTGATATATTTTTAGATATTCAAATTAATGCTCTGTAATTTTGAAATCTATTACTCACTTTAATAATAACCTCAGGCCATTAATTTTGTGTAAGACACCAGTCCACATTGCTAGGAATACTTCCCTAATGTATATCTAATTCATAACCATAAAATACTTTTTAATACTATCACAGATCTTCCTTCTTCTTAACAGAGCTCAGAAGCTGTTTCTGAGATAATTTAAAAATTAATTCTGAGATAATTTTAATCAGATAAATCTGGGACAATGCTTTAAGTAGTAGCCCCATTTATCAATAAGCCAACAGTGAGCTTATGACCCAATTACAGACAGTAAGATTTTATGGGAGATTTGGCAGAAATTTCTGAGAATGCATATTGTTTTTGATTTATAATGTTTTTTGAGATTATAATTTTATTACATTTTACCCTTCTCTTTTCTCCATCCAAACCCTCCCATTACCATTCCAAGTCCCTATTCCAAGTCCTCCTCAAATTCATGGGCTCTTTTGCATATGTATAAGGATATATACGTGTGTGTGTGTGTGTGTGTGTGTGTGTGTGTGTGTGTGTCTAAATATAACTTGTTTAGTCTTTGTAATATTACTTATATGTATGTTCTCATTGCTTACATTTGGCAACAAGACCATCTCTCCTACACCAGCTTTCTTCAGTTTACTATGGCTCTTTGTGCAAGTCTGAAATACCATGAGGTTTCCACATCCAGTTTGTTATGTGCATGAATGGTATCCTTGTTCAACTCACATTTGGGCAGTCATGTTAGGAAGACTTCATAGGTGTTGCTTCTGTTATTACTAGGAGAGACATCTTACAAAATAATCCCTATTTTTCTGGCTCTTATAGTTTTCTAACCCCTTCTCTGCAAAATTTCCTGAACCTCAGTTATGGGAGTGTTTTATTGATGTGTCCATTAAGACTGGCCTCCACAACTATGTATTTTGATTGGTCATGGTTTTCTCTAACAGTGTCTGTCTGTTGCAAAGATGACAAGTACAGACTATAGATGTTTGTGAATATAAAGACAAATGGTTGTAGATTTTTGTTAGGAATTTTGAGAACAGTAAATTATAGGTTGTAGATTCTTTTCTAATAACCATGACTAATAAGTTTTCAGTACCGGGCATGGTTTCTCTCTTATTGAAAGATTCAGGAGTCCAATTAAAAAGATATTTGTTATTGCCAAGGTATGCATGCCACTGCTGTACCCTGGGGGTTTTAGTTGTATATAGTTCATGCCAGTAGTTGATATAGTTCATCTTTGTCATGGCTTGTTAAGATTGTTGATTGCCTCTCTCCTTTGGAAAGTTGCATAGTAAACTTGGTTCCATGTAATCTAGTCTCCAGAGAGGGGACACTTAGATCAGTTACAGCTCAGGATTCTCTGGGCTCTCTTTATTATGTCTTCAGCAAAAGAGACTTACCTTCTAACTCTGGGATCTAAGCAAGGAACACAACATTGGGAGTCTCTTAGACAGATGTGGCTGTCTAATTCAAAAGGGGGATTATCATATCTGGTACTGGGGTTCTGTTTGGAATCTTTGGTTCTTGAATGGAGCATCATTATCCCAGATGACAAAAGTTCATTTAAAAAATATATAGAATATATATGAAAAAGTTCATTAAATAAATATATATATGTATATATGATTTAATGATGCAACTATATATATATATATTATATATATGTGTGTGTGTGTGTGTGTGTGTGTATGATATGGCATACCATACATATGCTGTATATATATATGATACATGAATATGTATGTTATACATATTCTGTGTGTATATATATTTGGTTTTTTTTTTTTTTTTTTTTTGCTTTTTTTTTTTTATTATTCGATATAATTTATTTACATTTCAAATGATTTCCCCTTTTCTAGCCCCCCCACTCCCCGAAAGTCCCGCAAGCCCCCTTCTCTTCCCCTGTCCTCCCACCCACCCCTTCCCACTTCCCCGTTCTGGTTTTGCTGAATACTGTTTCACTGAGTCTTTCCAGAACCAGGGGCCACTCCTCCTTTCTTCTTGTACCTCATTTGATGTGTGGATTATGTTTTGGGTATTCCAGTTTTCTAGGTTAATATCCACTTATTAGTGAGTGCATACCATGATTCACCTTTTGAGTCTGGGTTACCTCACTTAGTATGATATTCTCTAGCTCCATCCATTTGCCTAAGAATTTCATGAATTCATTGTTTCTAATGGCTGAATAGTACTCCATTGTGTAGATATACCACATTTTTTGCATCCACTCTTCTGTTGAGGGATACCTGGGTTCTTTCCAGCATCTGGCAATTACAAATAGGGCTGCTATGAACATAGTAGAACATGTATCCTTATTACATGGTGGGGAGTCTTCTGGGTATATGCCCAGGAGTGGTATAGCAGGATCTTCTGGAAGAAAGGTGCCCAGTTTTCGGAGGAACCGCCAGACTGATTTCCAGAGTGGTTGTACCAATTTGCAACCCCACCAGCAGTGGAGGAGTGTTCCTCTTTCTCCACACCCTCTCCAACACCTGCTGTCTCCTGAATTTTTAATCTTAGCCATTCTGACTGGTGTAAGATGAAATCTTAGGGTTGTTTTGATTTGCATTTCCCTAATGACTAATGAAGTTGAGCATTTTTTAAGATGCTTCTCCGCCATCCGAAGTTCTTCAGGTGAGAATTCTTTGTTTAACTCTGTACCCCATTTTTTAATAGGGTTGTTTGGTTTTCTGGAGTCTAACTTGTTGAGTTCTTTATATATATTGGATATTAGCCCTCTATCTGATGTAGGATTGGTGAAGATCTTTTCCCAATTTGTTGGTTGCCGATTTGTCCTCTTGATGGTGTCCTTTGCCTTACAGAAACTTTGTAATTTTATGAGGTCCCATTTGTCAATTCTTGCTCTTAGAGCATACGCTATTGGTGTTCTGTTCAGAAACTTTCTCCCTGTACCGATGTCCTCAAGGGTCTTCCCCAGTTTTTTTTCTATTAGCTTCAGAGTGTCTGGCTTTATGTGGAGGTCCTTGATCCATTTGGATTTGAGCTTAGTACAGGGAGACAAGGATGGATCAATTCGCATTCTTCTGCATGCTGACCTCCAGTTGAACCAGCACCATTTGTTGAAAAGGCTATCTTTTTTCCATTGGATGTTTTCAGCCTCTTTGTCGAGGATCAAGTGGCCATAGGTGTGTGGGTTCATTTCTGGATCTTCAATCCTGTTCCATTGATCCTCCTGTCTGTCACTGTACCAATACCATGCAGTTTTTAACACTATTGCTCTGTAGTATTGCTTGAGGTCAGGGATACTGATTCCCCCAGATTTCCTTTTGTTGCTGAGAATAGTTTTAGCTATCCTGGGTTTTTTGTTGTTCCAGATGAATTTGATAATTGCTCTTTCTAGCTCTGTGAAGAATTGAGTTGGGATTTTGATGGGTATTGCATTGAATCTGTATAGTGCTTTAGGCAAAATGGCCATTTTAACTATATTGATTCTGCCGATCCATGAGCATGGGAGGTTTTCCCATTTTTTGAGGTCTTCTTCCATTTCCTTCTTCAGAGTCTTGAAGTTCTTGTCATACAGATCTTTCACATGTTTGGTAAGAGTCACCCCAAGATACTTTATACTGTTTGTGGCTATTGTGAAGGGGGTCATTTTCCTAATTTCTTTCTCAGCCTGCTTATCCTTTGAGTATAGGAAGGCCACTGATTTGCTTGAGTTGACTTTATAACCTGCCACTTTGCTGAAGTTGTTTATCAGCTGTAGAAGCTCTCTAGTGGAGTTCTTTGGGTCACTTAGGTAGACGATCATGTCGTCTGCAAATAATGATAGTTTGACTTCTTCCTTTCCAATTTGTATCCCTTTGACCTCCTTATGTTGTCGAATTGCCCGAGCTAGTACCTCAAGTACAATATTGAAAAGATAAGGAGAAAGGGGGCAGCCTTGTCTGGTCCCTGATTTCAGTGGGATTGCTTCAAGTTTCTCTCCATTTAGTTTGATGCTGGCTACCGGTTTGCTGTATATTGCTTTTACTATGTTTAGGTATGGGCCTTGAATTCCTGTTCTCTCCAAGACTTTAAGCATGAAGGGATGCTGAATTTTGTCAAATGCTTTTTCAGCATCCAATGAAATGACCATGTGGTTTTGTTCTTTGAGTTTGTTTATGTAGTGGATTGTATTGATGGATTTCCGTATATTGAACCAACCCTGCATTCCTGGGATAAAGCCTACTTGATCATGGTGGATGATCGTTTTGATGTGTTCTTGGATTCGGTTGGCAAGAATTTTATTGAGTATTTTTGCATCGATGTTCATAAGGGAAATTGGTCTGAAGTTCTCTTTCTTTGTTGGATCTTTGTGTGGCTTTGGTATCAGCGTAATTGTGGCTTCGTAGAAGGAATTGGGTAGTGTTCCTTCTGTTTCTATTTTGTGGAATAGTTTGAAGAGTATTGGTGTTAACTCTTCTTTGAAGGTCTGGTAGAATTCTGCACTGAAGCCATCTGGTCCTGTGCTTTTTTTGGTTGGAAGACTTTCTATGACTCCTTCTATTTCTTTAGGCATTATGGGACTGTTTAGATGGTCTAGTTGGTCCTGATTTAATTTTGGTATTTGGTATCTGTCAAGGAAATTGTCCATTTCCTCCAGATTCTCCAGTTGTGTTGAGTATAGGCTCTTGTAGTAGGATCTGATGATTTTTTGGATTTCCTCAGTTTCCATTGTTATATCTCCCTTTTCATTTCTAAGTTTGTTAATTTGGATACTTTCTCTGTGCCCTTTGGTCATTCTGGCTAAGGGTTTATCTATCTTGTTGATTTTCTCAAAGAACCAGCTCCTGGTATTGTTGATTTTTTGTATGGTTCTCTTTGTTTCTACTTGATTGATTTCGGCCCTGAGTTTGATGATTTCCTGCCTTCTACTCCTCCTGGGCGAAATAGCTTCTTTTTGTTCCAGGGCTTTCAGGTGTGTCATTAAGCTGGTAATGTATGCTCTCTCCATTTTCTTTTTGGAGGCACTCAGGGCTATGAGTTTTCCTCTTAGCACTGCTTTCATTGTGTCCCATAGATTTGGGTATGTTGTGTTTTCATTTTCATTGTGTTCTAAAAAGTCTTTAATTTCTTTCTTTATTTCTTCCTTGACCAAGGTATCATTGAGTAGAGTATTGTTCAGTTTCCACGTGTATGTGGGCTTTCTGTTGTTTCTGTTGCTATTGAAGACCACTTTTACTCCATAGTGATCAGATAGGAGGCATGGGATTAGTTCGATCTTCTTATATTTGTTGAGGTCTGTCTTGTGACCAATTATATGGTCGATTTTGGAGAAGGTACCATGAGGTGCTGAGAAAAAGGTATATCCTTTTGTTTTAGGATAGAATGTTCTATATATATCTGTTAAATCTAATTGGTCCAAAGCTTCAATTAGTTTCATTGTGTCCCTGTTTAGTTTCTGTTTTCCTGATCGGTCCATTGAGGAAAGTGCAGTGTTGAAGTCACCCACAATTATTGTGTTAGGTGCAATGTGTGCTTTTAGTTTTAATAAAGTTTCTTTTACAAAAGAGGGTGCCCTTACATTTGGGGCATAGATGTTCAGGATTGTCAGTTCTTCTTTTTGTATTTTTCCTTTGACCAGCAAGAAGTGTCCCTCAGGGTCTCTTTTGATGACTTTGGGTTGAAAGTCAATTTTATCTGATATTAAAATGGCTACTCCAGCTTGTTTCCTGAGACCATTTGCTTGTAAAATTGTCTTCCAGCCTTTTACTCTAAGGTAGTGTTTGTCTTTGACCCTGAGGTGTGTTTCCTGTAAGCAGCAAAATGTAGGGTCCTGTTTACGTATCCATTCAGTTAGTCTGTGTCTTTTTATTGGGGCATTAAGTCCATTGATGTTAAGAGATATTAAGGAATAGTGATTGTTACTTCCTATCATTTTTGACGTTATTTTTTAAATTTGAATGCTTAACTTCTTTTGGGTTTGATGAAAGGTTACTATCTTGCTTTTTCCAGGGTGAAGTTTCCCTCCTTGTATTGGTGTTGTCCTCCTATTATCCTTTTTAGGGCCGGGTTTGTGGATAGATATTGGGTAAACTTGGTTTTGTCATGAAATATCTTAGTTTCTCCATCTATGGTGATTGAGAGTTTTGCTGGATATAGTAGTTTTGGTTGGCATTTGTGTTCTCTTAGAGTCTGCATGAGATCTGCCCAGGACCTTCTAGCCTTCATAGTCTCAGGTGAAAAGTCTGCTGTGATTCTGATAGGTCTTCCTTTATATGTTACTTGGCCTTTTTCTCTTACTGCCTTTAGTATTCTTTCTTTGTTTAGAACATTTGGTGTTTTGATTATTATGTGACGGGAAGTATTTCTGTTCTGGTCCAGTCTGTTTGGAGTTCTGTAGGCTTCTTGTATATTCATGGGCATCTCTCTCTTTAGGTTAGGGAAGTTTTCTTCCATAATTTTATTGAAGATATTTGCTGGCCCTTTAAGTTGTAAATCTTCACTCTCCTCTATGCCTATAATCCTTAGGTTTGGTCTTCTCATTGTGTCCTGGATTTCCTGGATATTTTGGGTTACAAGCTTTTTGCATTTTGCATTTTCTTTAACTGTTGAGTCCATGGTTTCTATGGAATCTTCAGCATCTGAGATTCTTTCTTCTATCTCTTGTATTCTGTTGTTGATATTTGTATCTCTGTCCCCTGATTTCTTCCCAAGGCTTTCTATCTCCAAAGTTGTCTCCCTTTGAGTTTTCTTAGTTGTTTCTACTTCTGATTTTAGATCCTGGATGGTTTTGCTTAGCTCCTTCACTTGCATGTTTGTGTTTTCCTGTAATTCTTTAAGAGATTTTTGTGTTTTCTCTTTCATGAGCTCAGCCTGTTGACCAAAGTTCTCCTGTATTTCTTTAAGAGATTTTTGTGTTTCGTCTTTCATGACCTCAGCCTGTTGAGCAAAGTTCTCCTGTATTTCTTTAAGTGTTTTTTGCATTTCCTCCTTGTTGGCTTTTGTATTCTCCTGGATTTCTTTCAATGATTTTTGTGTTTCTCTTGCAAGGGCTTCTACCTTTTGATCCATTGTCTCCTGAATTTCTTTATGTATGACCTTCATGTGTTCCTGTACCAGCATCATGACCAGTGATTTTAAATCCAAATCTTGTTTTACTGGTGTGATGGGGTATCCAGGACATGTTGGTAGAGGAGAATTGGGTTCAGATGTTGCCATATTGCCTTGATTTCTGTTAGTGACGTTCCTGCGTTTGCCTTTTGCCATCTAGATCTCACTGGTGTTAGTTTATCTTGTCAGTGCTGGACTCACCAGTGCAAGCTGCCCCTTCCCAGTTGGCCTCTGGTGCACAGCTTACCTCCTGCACTGCTTGTAGACAGTGTGCTGCTGCCCAGGCTGTTCAGATCCCAAAGCAGGCACCCGAAGGCTCCCGCTGGGGCCCGCTGGATTCACTGGAGCACACTGACTTCTCCCAGCTGGCCGCCCGGAAGCCCAGCTAGCCACTTGCAGGACTTGGAGATGTAATGCTGCCGCCCAGACTGATCTGGATCCGGAAGCGGAGAGAGTAGAGCTAAGGGCTTCTGCCTGAGGCCTTGCCCCAGATTGTGTCTGTGGAGCAGATGGAGCCCGTGTGCACTCCCAGGGAGTGCCGACGGTGTATGCTACTGTGACCTCCCCTGAGTTCTGCTCACTCCGCTGGGCAGCCGATCTGCCAACCGGGCTATCGCACACAAGGTTAGCCTGGCCGCCCAGTCCCTGAGTCCAGGCAAAAGCCTGGGAGGCCAAGGTCCGAGCAAAGTTCCCCTACGGCTTTGACTGTTAATTGGGTTTGCCAGGTGACTAGGATGGCGGGCGTGTGCGCCCGCGCTCCCTGAAAGCGCCGGGAGAGTCTGCTTTGCTAACAATCACCTGGGCGGGTTGACTCACAGATGGCCCACCAAGCCGCCCAGTTCTTGGGGTCAGTCCTGTGCCTTTTGGGGCCTGGACCCCCGCTTTGTTAGCCTTAGGCTATGCCTGTTACAGGTCTGCCCGCCTGAGCTCTCTGTCGTCCTGCAGGCAAAATGGCGGCGGCGCGCTCGCAGGCCTGGGCAAAAAACCTCCTGGTTGGGTTGGCACCCCGATGGCCCCCCGACCCGCCCAGGGCCTGGGTGCAGGCCAACGCCCGTCGGGCTCAGACCACCGCGGTGTTGGCCTCGGATTATGTTTGTGTACCTCAGTCTGTCCGATTCCTGGAGTACGGAACCAAGATGGATCCTCCTCTCCTGACTGGTGGGAGGCCGAGTTCTGAAGTGGCCTCCGTGCAGGAAAGGCGCCGCACAACTGCCGCTGCTTGCTGTCCGGCTGGTCAGCGAAGGTCAGTGGTCGTGGGCGCAGGGCCTAACTGGTCCCTGTGACGCCTTGGTTCCACTGCTGATGGCCCTTCAGCTGGAGCTTCACTGCTGCCGCTGCTGCCGCCGCCGCCGCCCGAAACCTCTATATTTGGTTTTAATGAAATGTTTCATATATATATGGATGGAATTATATGAATCTTTGATTGTTGCTGTAATTGTTTTAGATAGTTAATACTTTTATTCCTAGTAAATACAAGGAGAAGAAAATATATGTTTTTTCATACTCTATTCTATAACCTGAGTCAATTCATGAGAAAGCAGCAGGCAACCCAATTAAAGGTTGTCTATATATCACAAAAGAATTATTCCTTAGAAATACTTGCATCATAAAAAATAAGAAAATATATGCATCCTTTAGTCAATATGTCAATGTGTTAATGCTAACTTCTTAGTTTTGGCAATTGTACCATGGTTTTGTGTGTGTGTGTGAGTGCAAGTGTGTGTGTGTGTGTGTGTGTGTGTGTGTGTGTTGATGGCTGCTATATGGTACTATTTTGGCAATATTCATATAATCTAAATACCTCTCTGCAAAGCATAATAATAATGAATAGATCAAAATAGGTAAAATAAATATATCCTTAAAATCTTTCTCTCCAAACAGGAAGGATTGAGATTGATAATATCCATGAAGACTTGAAATGTTTTGTGTTAATTAAGCTCACATACAGTGGTAGGAATAATGGAACTCCTGTTACAGTTATAATTATCTATCATCTATATAATCACACTGGGTATTACAAGAGACATCTATAATCAAGAGAAATTTGAGAGCTAGTATAGAAACCTACTACAATAGCAGTGTCTTAAAATACATACAGAACTGAAGGTAATCTAAATACAATTTCCCAAGAAAGGGGAAGACAGTTTCTCAACTGAATACCTCTTATTACCAAAGGAATCTGGTAGTAGAGGTCATTGGTTATATATAATTTTGTTATTGACCATTGGAGTCCAATGGAAACCAATAGTCAGGCTGATATCAAGACTACACAGGCTCTTCTCCTCAAACTGCCATCAAGGCCATATTACTTAAGACAACACCTACACAACTCATTGATCATGGAGAAATCAACTTGCTGCCTACATAGAACCATCATTCCACATACTAGTGCCTTTGGTACCCAGAGACACTCTGCGTGCTAACAAAAGAGAAACGTAAACACCAGCCCAGCTACAAATTCTTCAATCTACAATGGTGTCC
Organism: Apodemus sylvaticus; assembly: GCF_947179515.1. NCBI lineage: Eukaryota > Metazoa > Chordata > Mammalia > Rodentia > Muridae > Apodemus > Apodemus sylvaticus. The sequence continues at coordinate 38,232,516 of NC_067473.1, read as the reverse complement.
TGCCTTCAAGGTTGTGTGAGTTAGAAATAAGGCAGTGGCTCTTGATTAGTATTGTGTCATGTGAAATGTTCCTCTAATTGTGTTGGTACAATTGATGGATGCTGGGTGAATATTCAATACGGGGATTTTTTGCTAACAGACATGATTGACTATTAGTTATCCAATTCACACAGAACTTGAAACTGACTCTAAAAACTAAACTATTGGGTTTTTTTTTTGTCTTATCAGCTTCCTTCCTCTGACACATACTTAAATTATTTTGCTAATTTTTGACATAATCCTTTTTGTACTTCTGCAAAATTTGATTTGCTCAGAGTTTCTGTAGTAGTTAGCAGTTAGGCCTTATTTTTTTAAATAAAATATTACTCTTTTATTCTTCCATTTTGCCAATAATATTCTTTTCTCATACCATATATCCTGATTATATTCCCTCTTCATTTACTCTTTCCAGTTTCTCCCCCATCTCCCCACCTGTCCAGATCCTCTCCCTTTCTGTCTTTCACTAGAAAAGTGAATGCTTTTTAAAGAATATGACCAAATATGACAAAACAAAATATAATAGAATAAAATAAAAACTAGCCCATCCAAACTGGACAAGGAAACCCAATAAAGAAGAGTCACAAGAGTAAGCACAAGAATCAGAGACCCCATCATTCACACATTTGGGAGTCACATTTGTGACTTTTTTTTTTTTTAGAACTTAGGCTACCTTAAACTTCATTAAATTTCTATTTGAAAGTTTATAAGATAGAAATTTTTTTCTGGAAGCCAATTTTTTAAATCAGCCTGAAAAAAAACTGTCTTCAGTTTTTATTTCTTATCTTAATTAAGTATTGGTTGCTTTATATATTGTGATTAGAAAATTCATGTGGTAAACTTACAGTGTGTATGCAGCTCAAAGTGCAAGTATTATATATGTGGCAAGTATGTGATTTTATCTAATGAAAAATTTATGATGACGTATATGTGTAACTGTATATGATTTTAAAATAGGCTATTCTGAAAACAAAACTTATGGAATAGCTTTCATTTGCTTTTTAAAATTTGTGCATGATTTGTTTTTAGGGGGGTCTAATGGTGATAATTCGGTGTCCTCTGCTTTCATCTGACATATACAATGGTAATATTAAAATGAAAGTCTGTTATTTGCTTCCTCAACACACCAAATAAACATAAATTTTCTCTACTTTTTTTTCCACTATTACTCCCATTTCAGCCAGATATGTGTTATTTGTACAAGGAGCATTTGGCAAGAATACACTAAGAATATGAAAATTTGACCTTTGATATCATTACTAATTTTATAATATTTTTTAATATTTTAAAATAAATAAAAGTACTTACTAATCATTTAACAGCTAAAGTCAATAAAATATAGCATTAAACATTTATTATAAGGACATAATAGTTCAATTTTCAAGCCCATCAAATTCTTATTTCTGGAACGCTGTCATCGAAAGAGTCTTTGATTATCACTAAATAGCCCCTTTTGCTTCATGGTTACTCACAACTGACATCTCATTTTTTTTTCCAAATTACATAGAGTTATTTCCAAATGCTCTAATGCACTCCTAAGAAAAAATATTTTCCCATGACTCCTAAAGAACCTTTGTATTATGCAGGGTGTGAAAGTTGCCAAGATGTGTAATACAATTAGTGTGACAAAAGCAGGAGTTTTAAAAAGCCATTTTGCTTGGGTAATGTGTGTGGAAACCCAGAATAAGTCCTAAGGAAAAAATTAATTTCAATAAGTTTTTCTTCTTACTTCAAGTCATTGTCACTTGAAGGCACACATTGTATTAATGGATCAGGATTTATGTAAGAATTTGATACTATGAAAAATTCTATGTTAGTGTCAACCTATTTTCTTGTACTTGAACTGTAGGGATGATGACTGGGTATTGCCTAGAATAACCATGCATAATGCCCCAAAGAAGCATAGCACTGGGTAGATAATGTCACCCCCAATGAAATCCTAATTAATTTCTGATGATGTACATGTATTTACTAGTTGATATCACTTTTTATTCTGTGATTGCAATATTAATTGAAATCAATTTTTGAAGTGCCTCCTTTTTATAGGTTAATAAGTAGTGACATTTTAAAAGAAATTGGATGTCAATATTGAACATAGTCAATATAACCCACAAAACCTAGCAACTTAACTGTAGGTTAAGTTTATTTGTAATTTAGGCTTCATTTTCAGTTCCATGTACTATTTTTTAAGAGGCTTCTTTCAAAGCACTTCATCCAGTCACACTTTCATTGGCCTCAGTAGCTTTCTGAATCCACAGTGTAAGCATCCACAGACTCACAACCCCATAACCCTTCTCTGCATTTTGTGTGGACAATGTTATCAACTTCTACTGCCACCCACAAATGTAGATTGAGTTCCTTCTACCACATCTTTAGGGGCTTCTGTGTACTTTGCCTGAACAAAGGGAAACCAAGTATCCTAAATGGTTGTTTTTTTGGGCATAGAACCTCCTCAGAGGCAGTCCCATTATTTCACAACTTAGAGCCTTTAGTGGGTTTAATCATTCTCTCATGTCACCTTTCCTATTGTCCCTGTTCAGAGCACTGTTTTCTCTTTAAGGGAGCATTTTCCTTTATAAATAATGGCCTCTTTCTCTGAACAAAGCCATATGTACGTATACACTTCTTTACTTACAATTTGAATATTTTTGTATGTTTCTTTTATCTCTCACAATAAAGTTACCAAAGAGCAGTCATCAGCAGCTATGTTGCAGCCTGGATGATGCACTGTCTTGAAATCTCCTCCATCAAACAACTTAGTCTATTTACTATTGAGTTCAGACTTAGTAGTCAAACCTTCAAGTCCATGGCTAAAATGCACTGAGAATTTTTGCCACAACACAAATGGCCTCTAGTCCAGTCCCCATACAGTCTCGTTCCCTTCTGAAATATCATGAGGCATGCTTCCTCTATTTGGGTGGTTTTTGGCATTCTTGTTTCCTTTTTTTTATTCAATATATTCTTCATTTATATTTCAAATGATTTCCCCTATCCTGCATCCCCCACTCCCAGAAAGTCCCATAAGCCCTCTTCCCTCCTCTTATTCCCCCATCCACCCCTGCCCACTTCCCTGTTCTCTTATTCCCCTACACTGCTGCACTGAGTCTTTCTAGAACTGGGGGCCACTCCTTCCTTCTTGGACATCATTTGATATGTGGATTGTGTCTTGGGTATTCCAAGATGCCAGGCTAATATCCACTTATCAGTGAGTGCATACCATTATTGATCTTTTGAGACTGGGTTGCCTTACTTGGGATGATGTTCTCCAACTCCATCCATTTGTCTAAGAATTCATGAATTCATTGTTTCTAATGGCTGAATAGTACTCCATTGTGTATATATAACACATTTTTTGTATCCATTCCTCCGTTGAGGGACATCTGGGTTCTTTCCAGCTTCTGGCTATTATAAATAAGGCTGCTATGAACATAGTGGAGCATGTTACATGCTGGGGAATCCTCTGGGTATAAGCCCAGGAGTGGTATAGCAGGGTCCTCTGGAAGTGATGTGCCCAGTTTTCTGAGAAACCACCAAACTGATTTCCAGAGTGGTTCTACCAGCTTGCAACTCTACCAGCAGTGGAGGAATGCTCCTTTCTCCACATCCTCGCCAACACCTGCTGTCTCCTGAGTTTTTAACCTAAGCCATTCTGACTGGTGTGAGGTGAAATCTCAGGGTTGTTTTGATTTGCATTTCCCTAATGACTAATGATGTTGAACATTTTTTAAGGTGCTTCTCAGCCATCCAAAGTTCTTCAGGTGAAAATTCTTTGTTTAGCTCTGTACCCCATTTTAATAGGGTTATTTGGTTTTCTGAGGTCTAACTTTTTGAGTTCTTTGTATATATTGGATATTAGCCCTCTGTCAGATATAGGGTTGGTGAAGATTTTGTTGGTTGCCGATTTGTCCTTTTGATGGTATCCTTTGCCTTACAGAAACTTTGTAATTTCATGAGGTCCCATTTGTCAATTCTTGATCTTATAGCATAAGCTATTGGTTTTCTGTTCAGGAACTTTTCCCCTCTGCCCATGTCCTCAAGAGTCGTCCCTAGTTTCTTTTCTATTAGTTTCAGTGTGTCTGGCTTTATGTGGAGGTCCTTGATCCACTTGGAGTTGAGCTTAGTACAAGGAGATAAGAATGGATCAATGACCCTTGAGTCACATCAGGTTAAACCATTTCTGTTTTGCAGTGCCCAAAACTTACATGTGTAACACATGAAAAGTACCATATTAAACTTCTGTATGCTACCCAGTTCAATGCTCATAAGGAGCCCATGAAATATGGGCTTTTAAGTACATTCACATTTTGCAGACATGGTATCTAAGGTTAAATCATCAGTTACATCATCTCAGATCACAGAACCACTCATCACAAAAGCTATGATTCATACTCAGTCAATTTAAAACTTTCATGCTGCACTGTTTCCATTTCAGAGTGAATGTAGGGGGAAATTTCCTTGAGAACATCCAAACAATGAAAACTACAACCGGAGATACTGGTAATTGAACCACATTAAAATTAAGAACATACTTGTATTAACAAAACGCAGAGTAAAAGCGCAAGCATAAAACGGTTGATAGCATAGCACTGAGATTGTATAAGATAAAGTCCCCTTTTCAGAGGTTAGGTGTTGAAGTAACTTCTAGTGATGTATCATAATGTCTACAACTTACTGTAAAATGTCAGGAAAAAGAGCATCTGTAGATTAATATATTAGCAATAATGAAATCAAATAAATATCAGTATGTGCTAATGCAACTAAGTCTAAACAACAAGAATAAGAGTATTCATTATATTATTTCATTAAAATTTTAAGTTGAAATTAGTTGAGGGATGGGGAGGAGAACAAACATAGGTTTTCCCTTATACTTACAATATATGAGATTAGTCTATGGAAGGGTACATAAAAATAGCAGTATAAAGGGAACCAGGAGACAGGAAGATATGGGACAGAGAAAAACCATGAGTGTAGTGGGAGAATCTTTACTGAATGCCATATTGTATCTTACAATTCATCTAAACATATAAATATTGTGTATTGAAGAAACTGATAAAATAAATTAAGCTTCCAGAAATATACCAAACTTGCTGTAATAATATTATATTAGTTTTCTTATGAACTTCTAAGGAAATTAACAGTAAAGACTATTAAAGAAAAAGGTTGCTATCCCCAGTAGCTAAAGAATGTCTGTTATCACTAAGAAAACTGCAAACAAGAGGGTTAAGATTGGGACGTGTCACAAAGGCATGTTACAAAGGAAGAACTGGGAAAGGTAGATGCTATTTAAACACACACACTTACCTCTATTCAGAGGAATGCAAATATTTAAATGGCAGATTTGCGCACTCAAAGATTGTGAGAAATTAAACATCTACCATTTGTAGACATAGCAAAAATCTGAAGTAGTCACACCTTCATCAAGAAAGTAGGCATTGTTATGACCATTTTGCAGAACATTATGATCATAACTAGTAAAGCTGATGTTTTCTAAACTGTGTTCTAATCATTTTTCTCTTATATCTGGATGGAGAAGACACAGGCTAATCTTGTTTCTAAACACTTAATAAAGAAAGGAATAGTGTATCAACTAGTTGAAAAATATAAATATGAGAGTTTCTGATATTAATGTATATTTTATTATTACAATCACAGATTTCTTTCTCTTCATACAGATAGTCTCATTGTGTAGTCTAGATGGACTTCCATCTCACAATCTTCCTGCCTCTGACTTCAGACTGTTGGATCAGATAGGCACACTACTTTATCCATAACACTAAAAGTAATGATGGATATCTCAAAAGACAATATGACAATAAGGAAGAATAGATGCCAGGAGATGGCTTTAGGGTTACACTTAATGACAATTGTGATTATTTCAAGTGAAAGCACTCATTGCCCATGCTCAGTGCTCAGCAGGTCATGCTTGTCAGGAATTGTGTTCATAATTTATGTGTCCTATTAGCATTGGATGGCACAAATTCACCTGAAATTCTAAGAAAGAGTAAAGCTGGGAATGAAAATTTACTGATTTCAAACTATTTTTCGCAGTCCAGGTGAGAATTTTTTCAATCATTGGGTTTCTGGGACAGGGAGACATTCTTTAATAACCTAGTCTAATAAAGTCACTTGTCACTTCCACAGATAAAGGAAATTGAAATCCAGCAAATTCCATGGATTATCCAAATTCCCAGTTAGGGAGTCTTAGAGCTAAAACTGTACTCTGTATTGGCTGATTCTAACTGGGAGCAACACTTATTGGACTGGACTTATTTAGCTTTGGCTCTGAATTTTGAAAATGTACAAACATAAATTTAGAGCAGCAAAGAATTCAGAAAGCTTTAAGGAAAGGCAAATATTAACCCCATGTTAAAGACCTACTTATAGTAGATATCTAATTGATTTGTTTAAAAATGTACTTCTGTGAGTATATTCAATCATCCAGGAAATAGACAACAGGATAAATTTAATTGTGGATGTTGTCTCATAATGGTGAATGGAAGCCATAGATAGACACTTTAAAACAAAGACAATATACTGCTTCATTACCAGACATGAAGATCTGCCAAACCAGGTTACCCAAGAGAATGTCTGTAAGTAGTCTCACTTTCAGCTCAAAGCTTATTTCTATGTGACGTCATTTAAAAATAGAAACTAATATGAATGTACAGCTATCTACCCATCCATCTCTATATTTTTTCCTTTTCTCAGAGACAGGAATATTATAAAATAAATAGCTGAAAAGAGATGAAGGTATACACTTAGATTAATACAGAACCTTTTTGTAAGTCTTAACAACTATTACTTTTATCACGATATTGCAAGACCTCCAAGAGAGTAGGTCAAAGTAATCCACAAGAGAATTGTTAAATTGCTTGGTTCTCACCTGCCCTAAATTTCTATTAACCACGCCTCACAAGAGAAAACATCCCTTAATAGAATTTTTCCATTATTTTCCAAATTGCTTAGATGAGTGTTTGTTAAATTGAACAAACTATTTTTCAGATAAGTATTAGATACATAAACAATACTTTAATTTAGTAAAATGTAATGAACATTTGACAATCCCAATTGCTTTTTGTTTCTCAAATATTCTAAAGATGACACCTAAATAGATACAGATTAATAATTTAGGAAATATCTTAGCTTACACTTACTATACTGCTTAGCCTTTTAGTATTTAAGTAACAAAATTTAGTGTCCATGAAATAAATTCTCATAGCATCAGAAATTCTTATTTGAGTATCTTCCAGCTGCATATCAAATTTCTTTCGGTAAACATATAACTTCACAAAGCCTTCAGAAATTCAAGATGGATAACAAGAACAAATAGCAAATGTGAAAATTGATAAAATCTTAGTAAATAAAAATGATCATTAGGCATGTATAAATTTATGTAAACAAAATTCAGGCATTATCCTCAGTATTTTTAACACCATGAGATTTGTCTAGCTCCATTTGTCATATCTGACAGTCAAGGTCAGTTTGAGGTTAGCAATGCTGGGAGAGAACCTCTTGGTTTCTTTCATACATAGTATCTGATGCTAGGAAAGTAACTATGAACTTGAGAAGGAAACCTGTGGCTAAAGTTAGGAGAAAGATTCAGTCACCTAAAAATAAAATCTTTTTTTTTAAAACAATTGGGACTAAATTGAAAATTGTTTAGGAAGTTGGAACTATAAACATCACATTGCGGAAGTTGAGAAATTTTAATTATAAGAGGAGAAACAAAGCTATGTGTTTTTATTAAATTAAATTTGAAAGCTACCAAAGAAATTGGTCAATAGTATGAAATCAAATTCCAGAAGCTGCATGTACTCATTAAATTATTTGCATGCTTATTTTCTTATGAGGAGGAATGAAAAGTAAAATGAAATGATCATTCATGAAGAGAATTGGAAAAATGAAAGTAAGCTGAAAAGGCTAAAATATCATCTGAAAATACAAACCATGGCCCAGGATTACAAGAAAAGTCATTCATCATGTTGGCTCTATTCTAATAGGTGTATCCCTGAGATAAGATGTTAAGGTCACCACTTGACACAGAAGAAATTGGAAACCGATAGCAAGAGCAAATGTGCAAGAGGTCAGCGAACATCAGATTTAAAGGTCTTTAACAACTCTGTGCATATCTGCACGTAGAGGATGGAGTAATAATGCCATTCTGAGGTTACATTTATAAAGAGTCAACCCAAGGCAGAGACATTTCAGAAGCTGTAACTCCAGAGCCTTATGTAAGAGATTTCCTTTGCTATTAGCCACATTTTGTACATCATTTCTTCTGATTATTAGCTTTAAAGAGTTTAAAGAGCTATGAGCTCTTTCTAGCTCATTTAATATCTTAGATTTTATAGCTCTAACAGATTTTCACAGTTGTGCTCCTTAGGACCGGTTCTGATAGTATTGTCTGGAGAGGAAAACCTGTCTCTTTCATGCAATTGGGTTAGAATGTATGCACAAAATCATAGATGTTCTTATAACAAATTTTACATAGATACATATTTTTTCATGTTTTAGACTCTTAAGTTCTTCAATGAGATCCATGTTTAAAATTTCAAATTGTTTAATTGTAATTTTTATAGTACTATCATAATGCAAGAAATTTTGGTTATATTACTTTCAAAAACTACTAAGCAAGTGATTATGAGCATTGAGCATCAAGTCATGAAGAATAACCTCAAAGATGTAAATAAGTGAGAAAAATGTTTTATTTCGAAATAGTTACTATTCTCAGAGGCAGGGTATAAAGATAATATCGGTGTACCTAAAATTAAATTGCATTATTTGATTTTCTAATGTTTTATTTGCTTTAGTATTTCCTAGTGAGTTTGTTGATTTTCATTTAATACATTTTCAGAGGTAAAAAATAAAATATTTAAGCAAGCACAATTGTTCATATCTCTGCCCAGAGAGAATTAGATAAGCAATTCAAAATAATGCATAATTAAAGGACCATTTCTATTTTGCTATAGAATGGTCTCTGTTGTTATGTATTGTCATTTCATATGTGCCCCAAGAATGATGAAATCCTAAGCAAAATAATAAAACCATATTAAAATACTGAGTTCTTAAGATTTTACATACACTTCGGAGCTCGCCCAATTAGCTTAACTGTTTCCCACTCAGTAGTTTATCAAACTCAGGACAAAAAGGAAAATACTAGGGGGGACCAAGTAGAATGTGGGAAACCTTTTGAGTATCCCAGCAGGTTGAGTCTCTTATTTGTTCCCACACTTTAGTAGTAGGTAAGACTGAAATACTCCTGGAACTTAAATCCTACAGAAGGAAAGAGTTAACACAAGAATGGTCAGTGACTAGTTGAAATCTGCAAGTAACAATGTGTAACAATAAAGAAAAATAAATAATTTAAGATGGGGTAAGAAAAAGCCTCTTTGTGATATCACAAAAGATATTGAGCTAGAATTATAAAGATCTAAGAATACAGAGATTTGTAAACAGAGGTAATATCAGGTGAGAGAAGAAAAAGTGCAAACCATTCCCACAAAATGTACAAAGCCCCGGGAGGAAGGAGAGTTGCTATACAAATTTATTCAAAGAGGAAGAGGGACGCATACTAATATGAGTGAGTTTATTGGACATATTATCAATAGATTTATTTCCTACCTAATGCATATATGATTCCTTCCATGTGAATTAAGTAGTATTCTTCTATAACATGATTTGGCTTTAAACAAAAGAAATATCTCAATATAATATCAATACGTTTGGTTTACTGTGTCTTCCACCATGCCCAAAACACCCAGCACTCCTAAAATCTTATGTTTTAGAAAGTAATTGAAAGATCTGAGTTCTATCTCTTGTTGGAAAACTATATTATTTGAAATTTTCCTCTATGTATACAATGGAATAGAATCAATCACATCTACCCCCATTTTTCCCTTTCGATTTTGTACAGATCCCCTGACAACTCCAAGCCCTCTTTCTCTTAAAACAAACAAAAATACTAAAACCAATTAACACTGCCTATATGTGCATGGATGTAGGTGTATCCACTGGAGCATTGATAACTTACAAGTGAGACTCTTCTAAGGAAGAATGGCCCTATTACAGAACAAAAGACATCCTTTTCTTACCTTTTTTTTTTTCAAATTAAAAAGTGTATTTCAAACATTTGAATTTTATTTTATCATCTTTTATGTGTAAAGGTATTTTTCCTGCATGTAAGTCTCTGCATCATGTGCATTTCTGGAACCTGTGGATGTAGATTATAGATGAAGGTGTCAGACACCCTGGAATTGGAGGTATAAACAGATACATGCTCCATTATGAGGGCCAAGAGTTCAATCCTGGTCCTCTTCAAGAACAGAAAGCACACTCAACTTCCGAGCTATCTCTCTAATAAACATCTTAAGTTTTGCAAATCCTTCAAATTACATAATATATAACAATTTATATTCATTCTTAGATTTCTTATAGTTGATTCACCAGTCTGGATGGCAGTCCAATACTACACTTTCAAGGAAGTATACCATTCAAACTGCAGAAAATGGTCTTAATGTAAACAGAAAAAAAAATTAAAAGTCTAGAGGAAAACACAGAAATAATTTAAACATAGAGGTGGTCATAACAAGGACTTTATGAAAAAGACAGTGATAGCCATAAAACACATCATGATAAATAGAGATTGGTGATATTAAGAAGTAAAGCAAAAAACACAGAGTGGAAACCCAGTTTACAGACTGGGTGAATATCCTTATTTGAGAGGGGATTATCTATAAATTATTGACAAACTTAGGACTAAATAAGTCAATCAATAAATGAACAAATGAGCAAATAAATGAGGCAAGAAGAAATAAAAATGACTGATAAATGCACAGAAAAATATTTAGCATTCTTAGTTAACAGGAAAATGAAAAATGGAAACTGCTTTTAGATGCCAACTAATTCCAGTCAAAAAAGCACTTCTGGCCATGAAATAGGACACCAACCAAAGAGTACACATGGAGGAACTCATGGCTCCAGATGCATATGCAGCAGACGATGGCCTTACCTGGCATCAGTAAGATGGATGGCCCTTGGTCCTATGATGGCTTGATGTCCCACTATAGAGGAGTGCTAGAGCAGAGAAATAAGAGTAGGGAAAGCGGATTTTCAGAGGGGAAAGCGGGAAGGGGGATAACATTTGAAATATAAATAAATAAAATAACCAATAGAAACTTTAAAATAGAGAAGCTTGTACAGTGTTTTGAAAAATATGAACTGGCATGGCTTCTATGGAAATTGATAAGATCGTTTCTAAAAGAGTAATCATGAACACCATATATAGGCTATAACAATCCTGGTAGGCATGTAGGCAAGAGATCCTAATTCCACAAATCACAAAGATATCTTCAGCTTCATGCTTATTGTTGTACTACTTACTATAGCCAAGTTATGGAAATAGCCTAGATGCCTGTGATCAGAAGAATAAAGAAATTGTGATCCATATACACATAGAGCCTTACTCAGGTATAAAGAAGAAGGAAACTGTGAGGTTACAGAAAAATATATGGAGTTGCATACTATCGTAGTAAGACAAACAAGTCATCCACTGCCACCTGAGGTTTTGATCTTAGCCATTCTGACTGGCATGAAGTGGAATCTCAGGGTTGTTTTGATTTGCATTTCCCTGATGAATAAGGATGTTTAACATTTCTTTAGGTGCTTCTCGGCCATTCAGTATTCCCCAGTTGATAATTCTTTGTTTAGCTCAAAACCCCATTTTTTAATAGGGCTATTTGGTTCTTTGGCATCTAACTTCTTGAGTTCTTTGTTAATATTGGATATTAGTCCTCTATTAGATGTGGGGTTGGTAAAAATCTTTTCCTACTCTGTTGGTTGTCATTTTGTCCTATTGACAGTGTTCTTTGCCTCACAGAAGTTTTGAAATTTTATGAGGTCCCATTTGTCAATTCTTGATCTCAGAGCACAAGCCATGGTGTTCTATTCAGTAAAATTTCCCCTGTGCTCACTTTCTCTTCTATTAGTTTCAGTGTCTCTAGTTTTATGTAGAGGTCCTTGAAACACTTGGACTTGCACTTTATACAAGGAGATAAGAATGGAACGATGTGCATTCTTCTACATGCTGACTACCAATTGAAACAGCACAATTTGTTAAAAATGCTTTTTTCAAAGGATGGTTTTAGCTTTTTTTGTCAAAGATTGAGTGACCAGAGGTGTGTGAATTCATTTCTGGGTCTTCAATTCTGTTCCATTGATCTTTTGTGATTAATATGTAGTATAGCTTGAGGTAAGGGATGGTGATTCCACCAGAAGTTTTTGTTGTTGTTCAGAATTGTTTTCACTATCCTGAGTTTTTTGCTATTCCAGATGAATTTTGAATTTGCTTTTTCTAACTCTGTGAAGAATTGAGTTGGAATTTTCATGGGTATTGCATTGAATCTATAGAATGCTTTAGACAAGATGGCCATTTTTACTATCTTAACCCTGCCAAGAGAGCATGGGAGATCTTTCCATATTCTGAGATCTTCAATTTCTTTCTTCAAAGACTTGAAGTTCTTGTCATACAAATCTTTTGCTTGCTTGGCTAGAGTCACACCAAGGTATTTTGTATTATTTGTAACTATTGTGAAAGCTGTCTTTCCTTAATTTATTTCTACCCTGTTTATAATTTGAGAAGAGGAAGGCCACTGATTTGTTTGAGTTAATTTTATATCCAGCCACTTTGCAGAAGTTGTTTATGAGCTTTAAGAGTTCTCTGTTGGATTTTTGTGGTCACTTAAGTATACTATCATATCGTCTGCAAATAGTGATATTTTGACTTTTTCTTTCCAATTTGTATCCTTTTGATCTCCTTTTGATGTCTAATTGCTCTGGCTAGGAATAAAAGTACTACATTGAATAGGTATGGAGAGACTTGGCAGCCTTGTTCCTGATTTTAGTGGGATCGGTTCAAGTTTCTCTCTACTTAGTTTAATGTTGGCTACTGATTTGCTGTATATTGCTTTTATTGTGTTTAGTGATGGGCTTTGAATTCCTGATCTTTCTAAGACTTTTATCATGAAGGAGTGTTGGATTTTGTCAAATACTTTCTTAACCTCTAATGAAATGATCATGTGGGTTGTTGGTAAGTATGTGGAGAAAGAGGAACACTCCTCCATTGCTGGTGGGATTGCAAGCTGGTACAACCACTCTGGAAATCAGTCTGGTTGTTCCTCAGAAAATTGGTTATAGTACTGCCCTAGGACCCAGCTATACCACTCCTGGGCATATACCCAGAAGGTGCTCTACAAGGTAATAAGGATACATGTTCCACTATGTTCATAGCAGCCATATTTATAATAAGAAGAAGCTAGAAACAACCCAGATGTCCCTCAACAGAGGAATGGACATAGAAAATGTGGTTCATTTACACAATGAAGCACTACACAGCTATTAAAAACAATAACTTCATGAAATTATTAGGTAAATAAGTGGAACTAGAAAATATCATCCTGAGTAAGGTAACTCAATCACAAAAGAAAACAAATGGTATGTATTCACTAGTTAGTGGATATTATCTCAAAAGTTCAGAGTACTCAAGGTACAATTCACAAACCACATGATGCTGACGAAGAAAGAAGACCAAAGTGTGGATACTTTGGTCTTTCTTACAAGGGGGAACAAAATACCCGTGGGAGGAGATAGAGACTAAGTTTGGAGCAGAGACTGAAAGAAAGGCCATGCAGAGACTGCTCCACCTGGGGATCCATCCCATATACAGTTACCAAACCTAGACACTATAGTGGATGCCTACAAGTGCTTGCTGACAGGACCCTGATAGAGCTGTCTCTTGAGAGGCTATTCCAGTGCCTGACAAATACAGAGTTGGATACTCACAGCCAACCATTGGACTGTGTACAGAGTCCCCCAGAGAATGAGCTAGAGAAAGGACCAATTGAGCTGAAGGGGTTTGCAGCCCCATAAGTGGAACAACAATATGAACCCCCAGAGCTCTCAGGGAATAACTACCAACCAAAGAGTACATGTAGAGGGACCCATGTCTCCAGTCACATATGTAGTAGAGGATAGTCTTGCTGGGCATCAGTGGGAGGCCAGGCCCTTTGTCCTGTGAATGCTCAATGCCCCAGTGTAGGGAAATACCAGGACAGGGAAGCAGGAGTGGTTGGTTTGGTGAGCAGATGGAGGGCAATAGGTTAGAGAATTTTTGGAGGGGAAACAAGGAAAGGAGATAGCATTTGAAATGTAAATAAAATATCTAATAAAAATTTAAATATATAAACAGAAAAAGTCAGATTCAGAAGGAGAAACCATATGTTTTCTCTTATATGCAGAATCTCTCTATATCTGTCAATATATGTAATCTGTCAATATATGTATTATATATAATATACGTGCACACACACATGCACACATATAGAAATTTATCCTTTTGTATTCCAATTATTTTCATTTTATATATGAGTGTGTGTGTGTGTGTGTGTTAGTGGTGAAAATAGGTGGAAGCCAACAGGATGGTACATTTCTAATGGAAGATGAGAGCAAAAGACACTTGCAGTTTCCATCTGTACCCCAGAGTTAACTCTGTGCCACAGCTCACTGTACCCAAATCGTGCCTGGCAAGAGCTATTCTTCCAGAAGTTCTGTCTTACCTATGCTCACAGGTGAGAATACCACTATTGCTCCAATACCTGGAGCACAGGAACCGTGGAGCAGCTAGGGAAGGACCCTTCCGGTTTCCATCTATACCATGGGGCTAACCCTGTGCCATAGCTCTCTACACCCAAATCCAGCCCACAGAGAGCTGTTTTGCTGCAGTGCTGACACACCTAAGATCACAGCTTTCCATATCCCATTACCATTCAGAGAGAGCTGGTCTCCCAGGAGTGCTAACACACCTAAGATCACAAGCTCATTGGCTCACAGGAGGGACAAGCTCCAGCCAGAGACAGCACAACAGCTAACACCAGATATAACCAAATGGCAATAGGCAAGTGCAAGAACATAGTCAACAGAAACCAAGGCTACTTGGCATAATCAGAATCCAGTTCTCCCACCACAACAAGCCATGGATACACCAACACACTGGAAAAGCAAAATTCTGATTTAAAATCACATCTCATAATGATGATAGAGGACTTTAAGAAGGATGTAATTAATTCCCTTAAAGAAATACAGGAAAACACAGGTAAACAGGTAAAAGCCCTTAAAGAGGAAACATAAATCCCTTAAAGAATTACAGGAAAACACAACAAAACAGGTGAAGGAATTTAGCAAAACCATCCAGGATCTAAAAATGGAAATAGAAACAAGAAAGAAATCACAAAGGGAAGACAACCTTGGAGATAGGAAACCTAGGAATGAGATCAGAAGTCATAGATGCAAGCATCACCAACAGAATATAAGAGATAGAAGAGAGAATCTCAGGTCTAGAAGATACCATAAAAAACATTGACACAACAGGCAAAAAATGCAAAATGCAAAATGCTCCTAACCCAAAATGTCCAAGAAATCGAGGACACAATAAGACGACCAAACCTAAGGATAATAGGAATAGAAGAGAGTGAAGGGCTGGAGAGATGGCTCAGTGGTTAAGAGCACTGACTGCTCTTCCAAAGGTCCTGAGTTCAAATCCCAGCAACCATCTGTAATATGATCTAACTCCCTCTTCTGGAGTATCTGAAGACAGCTACAGCATACTTAATATAATAAGTAAATAAATCTTTAAAGAAAAAAGAAGAGAGTGAAGATTCCCAACTTAAAGGGCCAATAAATATCTTCAACAAGATTATAGAAGAAAACCTCCCTAACCTAAAGAAAGATATGCCCATGAACATACAAGAAGCCTAGAGAACCCCCAAATAGATTGGATCAGAAGAGAGGAAAAGACATAGGATACTGGGGTGGTGATTTACTAGTTCTTTTCTCATTGCTATAATCAAATTTCTGACAAGGATCAATAAGCAAGCTATTGTTCCTTCTGCTTATTTGTGAATAGAATCATTCCTTCATGGTGAACAAGACCTGGCATGAGAAGGCATACAATGAGAGACAGATGCTGTCTAATCATATTGTGTCTGTAGCCAGGAGGCAGAGAATGAAGTGTGACCTGGCTATAAATTGCCCAAGGTTCTCCTTGAGGAGTTCACCTCTCTCGAGAGGTTTCACTTCCTGTAGGTTCCACAGGCTTCCTCAACTATATCCCTAGCCCTTGACTGATCAAACACAGGATCCTGTGAGAGATATGTCATGTTCTAACAAAACAACAGATGGAAAAAATATTTAGTAAGGAAAGTAATTGTGGGATGGGAAGGTCATAGAAACAGGGATGGTAGGGTAGATTTGTTTACTATACAGTGTAGGAATTGATTGAAATATCACTCAAAAATTTTAACCAGTGCAATTCAAATTAGCTAATAAAACACCAAAATATTGAAATATAAGCATGAGGCAATGTGGCACAGTTATTATTCCCAAAGGGGACCCACCAGCTCCCTTGTCTGCCTGAAAAGTTAATTAAATGGTGACAATGTGCATATTGTACGTATGTCACAATAAAATTCATTGCCTTATGGCATCAAACTGCCCTCATAAATAAAATTTCAAAACTTATAAAATATAATAAAATGGAAAAATTTTAAAGAAAAAGTTGTCACAGAGTTAAGGAAATATGATTTAAGTGATTATTAATATGCTTCTTACCCACAGTTCTAATTGTCTTATTTTTCATAGGTATTGTGCTCATGGGAGTTTATTGATGTCCTATTTCAAGCTGATTTTAGAAGCAGAGTAATTTCATACATTTTTAGAAACTAGGTAAATTAGAAAATTGGGCCAGGGCAGAATAAAACAAAATGACTTATCAATAGGATGCAAAAGTAAAAGAAAAGTGGGACCAAGTCACAAATTAAGATCACGGCTCTCAATTTCAAATTTCTCTTTTTGAGTGAGGATAAGAATCTAATTCTCCTTCTCCCTGTTCTTCTTCTCTCTCCGTTTCCCTTCTTCTCCCCCTCCCCTTCCCTCCCTCTGTGTACACATGCATATATTTGTATATGTTTGAATAATAAAATTGAAGATATGACAATTAATTTACATTTAGGATTAATAGGGATGTCCTGACATTGTGCTGTGGCATCTGCTTTGAGGTTCGTGGGAACAGAACTGACATAAATAAATATCCAACTGAAAAAACATGTTCTTCAATTTGAAAAGAAACCTTTCAGACAGAGCTGCTTCTTCCAATTCATATTTTTTGGCAGAGTTTTTAGATAATTTTAAATTTTAATTTGTTTTAAACAATAATATGAAAGCATTATAATTGTATATATTCAGGGCTACCAGGTGATATTTTGACATATATACATTGTGTGCTACTGCATGTGTAAATCAATTAAACAGTCTTTTATGCCTTAATATGAATAAATACACATGCAATCTCTGGCCATTATGTTTCCCAGCAAAGCCTCCACTGTCCAAGAAGGTTTATGAGAGGGTTATAGGGAGTTAAGATGACCACGAGTCTCTCAAACCTATTATGAAGAGTGCCTGTGTTCACTTGTAGTGGGATACAGAGCATGCAGTCTTGCTGCTGACTGCACAGGTTTCAAAGATAAAATGGAGCGTGTGGACAGTTCAGTGCTGACTCCAGCTAAACTGGTTAATGAGTAGTATCATCTAAATGGGGTAGCAACTTGAAAGACTCATAATCTCCCCCCATGCGCAGACTTTAATTAAATAATTATAATGCCCTTGTTGTAATTATTTATCAGTAACTGTGCTCCTGAGTATTGCCTCTTTGGCCTTCATCTGTTCTGTCAGCTCAGCTGAACAATGAAACGTGCACTTGGCCAACACAAGGGGAAAATGAATGATTCTTGTTCACAGCAATATAACACTTGAAGACTTGCAGGGATAAGGCAGGATTCTAGGCTTCTCAGTTATAACTTTATTCAGTGACACAAGGACATTCCAGAGTCCTCACCTGTGGTAAGGTTTGAATATATGTGATACATAGTGTTTATTTCCTAATGACCACAAATCAGTGTCTGTGAGAACTTTCAACAAAAAGACTACAAAGTATGGTTCCTGTTTGCTAACTTAAATTTATGATAATTAAATCTTCTGATGAAAGACATTTAAAAACCTGATGTTATTGGGTTGGCATGATGACTCAGTAGATCAACATGCCTACCACCAAGTCAAAGGTTCTCCTTGTGGTACATGGTAATAAACACAGAGACCCTGTGAGAAATGTCTCTATAGGTTCAAATGTTTGAATTCTTGCTTGGTCCTAGGACTGTTTGGGAAGGATTAAGAGATGTGGCCTCAATGAAGGAGGTAGGTATTCTCCAAAAGGTATTGTTGCTGGAGTTCCAAAAGGTCTGTGCCATTCCCAGTTAATACTCAGTACTCCCTTACAGCTCTAGAAGCTCCCTGCTTGCCTGCTGCTTTATCTCTGTCGTAATGCTCATGGACTCACCCTCTGAAACTGTAAGCAAGCTACCAATTAAATCCTTTTGTTATAACTTGCCTTGCTCATGTGTTTCCTTATAGCAATACAAGTGTAAGTAACTAAGACAGATCTACAACTAAAAAGTATACAGAGTTAGAGACTTTTTGGAGTACTCACCTCCAAATCCCACCTCTGAAGGCTCAGAAACCTGAGCAGAAAAGAGGGTGGAAAGACAGGACGAGCCAATGTTGTAGATTTCTCCAAGAAAACAGACTCAACTAGACAAAATAGAACTGATGCCTATGTGAGCTCAGCAAGACTGTTATAGCATGTACAAGATCTACACAGCTTCAATCCAGAAAAAAATTTCAGCAATGAAACTTTGCTCACACCCAGTAGATTGACATTGTGTATATTAACCATACCTCAAGGCAGGTCCTATGCTCAGGGGTAGTTGGCCAACACAAAGCAGACTACACTGTGTGTGTGTGTGTGTGTGTGTGTGTGTGTGTGTGTTGCATTTTCATATTTTTAGTCTTATTGATTTTTTGAATTTTTCATTTGTTTTGATTTTGATTTCTTTCTTTTTATCACTTTTACTTTAAGAAAGAAAGAGAAATAATGTAATGTTAGGTAGATAGTGAGTGTGTGGACAGGGATAGTGTGAGAGAGTAAAGAATAGGATCAGAATATATTATATGATTAAGGGGGTCTTAAATTAGAAAAAAAAATGGGATCAGGAAGAAACAGAGTTGGCTTCAGAAAACCATGTAAAAGAGAACCAGACCTCCACAGTGCCTGTTTTTACTTTAATATTGAATTTGCAAAAAAAAAAAAAAAAAAAAAAAAAAAAACCCTATGGATTGCTCACTTCTTTGAGAACATTGACATGAATGGATAGACTTTAGCCATGACATGTGAAAAACAGATTTAGCAAAGGGAGACATGTGGGTTTGCACAGCACTGCTGTGAACCTGCACTCTCTCAGCCCCTCCCTTTCTGGCACCCAGTCTCACTGTGTCATCCTAGTACACTGCACAAGCCAGGCAGAGCTTCAACCTAATCCTCTAAAGGGGCTTTACATTTGATGTAAATGAGTAATGGAAGCTCTTTACCTTGAATCAAAAATGTTCAGCTCTGACTAAACACACATAGTCTAACTTTTAAGGTTTCGAGAAATTAAGTGGACAGAAAGGATCTGGAATTGTATTTGTCTGCATATTACTAATGTGAGTCTTTATAAGGCTATGCTAAGAATAGAGACAGTTATAATTTCTGCTTGTTGTGTCTCTATTATTTGCACAGCCTTTTATGGCCTATATTATAATCGTGACTATATTTTCTTTTGTAAGGAATGCCAATGTCTACTTTTTGTACCACATGGAAAATTTTTTCACCTTTGTATCGTCAACATTCTTGTGCCAAATATAATTTGACTGAGTTTGTGTTGGTTCATTTCTGGTCTAGCTAGCTATTCTAGTTCATTCAGGCACCTTCTCATTTTGTCTTTCAATTGCACCACTGACTTCACCATAGCTCTGTAGTAAGTCTTGAACTACAGCTGGGTATGTTCCACGTCAGTGCTGAAAAAGTGCAGTTCTTTTTCAAGTTAGTACAAACTTCAGAATCAGTTTATAAATGTCAACAAAATGACTGCAGAACACTGATGTGAACGAGATGAAATATCAAGATCACATTGTTAAAACTGACATTTTTAAAATATTAACATTTCCTGTCTGTGAACATAAAGTTTTCTATGCATGAACACTAAAGTTTCAAAATGCACTTGTGCTTTACCCATTTAGAGGAGAGCAACAGATATTTTACATCAGCTTTCAAATTTTTGCTAATAGTTTAATTATCTCAACAGAAAAGTAGTTACATTAAAAAGGACAAAAAATCATAACCTGGGACTGAAGAGATGGCTCAGTGATTAAACTATATTTTAAGAAAGACTTTTAATCACACATTTTAAAAAGATGGGTATAGCATAGTCCCTAATAAAAATCTAAACAGTTTAACCTTCTATCCACAATTGAGTATAGCCTTCTCCCCTTAGGAATGAAATTTCTTTTTATAATGGAAAACATTAAAAAAAAACCCACAACCAATCAAAATGCAGAGCAGTGGTGGACATATCTACAGAACAAACCAACACTAAAGCTCGAGGACCATTTTAGAAATGAGTGTGAAAAAGAGAATGATATGAGCCAAAGGATCAGAAAGTTTGCTGGGAGACTGTCTTCTACCAATGTCAGATGAAAGTTAGGCCCATAAAGTCTCACCATCATGACTGTAGGAATGTGAGCTGAACAAGGTCAACATGAAGGGACACGCCAGACTTCTTCATGGGGTAAAGCTCACAAAGACTCAACGCAACAGAAAGAATTATAGGCAACTGAGAACAGCTGGGAACAGGAGTGGTGGTCTTCACAAGGAAAGGACATACCAATCAGTTGTGCAGTGCCAACTTTTGAGCTTTGAGACCATTCACATGAGCAATATTTTATAGCCTGAGCAGGTTACATTTAGGCATTTATATATTATAATATATATCCATGTAATGATTAATGAAAAAAGAGATCAATTTGTAAAGGATCAAGAAGGGATATATTATTAGGTGGGAATGGAGAAAGGGAAGGAAGAAGGGATAGTGGTATTAAAACCTCAAAAAATTAAAATTGAATGTAGAACTGTTTATATTTCCTATCCATTTTTCTATCAGTTTTCATAAATTATATACTTCATGAGTTCTTGCTTTGCAACTGCTAATATTAATACATATTTACATACCAATTTTAATTTTAAATATAACCTATAAGTGTGAAAAATTACATGTATATTATTATTCAGTAAAACATTTCCTATCTTCCAATTTTTTCTTTTATCTAGTGATTATACAGAAGTGATAGCTTAATAACAACCTTTCCATTTTATTGTGTTTTTGTTATTATTTAATTTTATTTCCTGAGTGATTTAGTTCTGAAATTGTTAGAGTTAATATTCAGAATAAGGTAATTTTTATCATGCAATTATTTTAGACAGATTGATTGATTGTTGATTGGTTGGTTGATTGAGCTTCCCCCCCCCCCCCCCTTACTCTTCTCAGCTTCAAATTCCTTTCCCTAGATCTGGACTCTTCAGTTTCCTCTTCACATAGGAGGAGACTTCTAAGAGCTCAAAGCCAAACAGCACAAAACAAAATACAATAAAACAAGGTAAAAACTCTGTTACTGAGGCTGAACAGGGCAACGCAATAAAAGGAAAAGACTCTCAAGAGCAGGCAAAAGAGTCAAAGAAACTGCCATTTCCGCTATTATGAGTCCCACAAAAACATTAAGCTAACAGCCATAACATATACACAGAGGACATGAGATCCTGAGCTTGCTGTTTCAGTCTCTATGCGACCATATGTGCCCTACTTAGTTGATTTGGTAGGCAACATTCCCTTGGATTACTCCATTTGTTTTGAATTCTGTAATAATTCCTACCTCTCTTCCATGGTGTTTCTCAGTCTCCAAGGGGAGGGACCAGATGGAGAACTCATTGAGAGTCTCTTTCTCTGAATAGTGTCTGGCTTTAGATCTCTGCACTTTCTTCCATCTGGTCCCATCTGATGATGACTGGGAAAAGTACTCACTGAACTATGAGTATAGCAGAATATCACTAGAAATCATTTCATTGCTTTTTGACTTGTTCTATTTGGTTCTACCCAAAGGTTCTTTGGTTCTACTTGTTCTATTTGTTCTACCCAAAGTCTTTGACTTTCAAATTTCTAGTTTCTGGCCATCCATGCAGTATAAGACATGAACTTCTTGTGTCTTTTTTTTTTTTTTTTTTTTTTTTTTGTCGCCTGCAGAGCACCTTCTTGTTCCAAAGAGATTAGAATATAGGGTCAAGGCTCCATGCTCACATCAGTTCCACTGAAAGGATAAAAAAAATAATACAGCCTAATTCTAATGATCCCAAGAAGTCAGTAGTTTAAAATGCTATCTCGCTTTGTTAGAAACTAGGTAAAAGGTCACATTCCAGAGCCCGCCCTTTGTTTAGACCTAGCCCTTTGTTTAGACCTAGCAGAAAGGCCTTGAATAGGTGATCCTGGCCCCATAGGGTAACTGAAAATGAGCTAAGCTTATCTTGCTTCTGTAAACTTACTCCATTATCTCTAAGCAGGAGTTTACGCAGCTGTAGACATTATAGAAAACTAATTGGTTCACTGAGCACGGGCTCTGATAATTTAAACTGATTGGCTCGCATTTCGCAGGCTCTCCATGCTAAGAAATGATTGGTTTGTGATTCGCGGGCTTTGTCCTAAACTTATAAAAGCTGTCTCAATTCGGCACTCGGGGTCCATAGTCCTCTGACCCTGTGTGGTGCACGGCGGCTATGGAACCCAGAATTCTGGAAATAAAGAAATCCTCTTGCTATTGCATCGAGACTGTTTCTCGCGAGTGATTTGGGTGCCGCCTTCCGGGGTGTGGGGTGCTGGGGCACCCTCGGTTTTTGGGGTCTTACACCACCTCTTACCATTCATTGAGGTGTGTGGATGTTGTCCTTGGCAATGGAGGTCACACTGTCAATTTTATGAGACTAACCTCTGTCCTAGCCTTAGTCTAATTTATTAGGGATTTCCCGGGGTTCCCTCAGCCAAAAAAATCAATGGAATGTAACCAATTCCTACCACCAGAATCCTTGCCTGGGCACCAAAGATTTCTCATCTTCCATTATGAGGAGTCCTCACTAGAGTAACTTGTAGAGATTCCAGGTGGTTTCCACTGAACTAGGGTTCCACATACCTCTACAATTTCAGCTGCTTCTTGCCGTGGATGGTCCCAGCCAGGAACTATAAGATGCGAAGGGGAATTCTGGATATCAGGAGAGGAACAGGTTCAGGCGAGTGACAAACAGACACAACCACAGAGGCGGTTTGAATCTGAATGTATTATTCTGGGTATCCCCTAGTCCAGTCAAGTTAACATCTCAAATTAAGCATCACATTCATCTTTTAAAGCTTCAGTTTTCTTGGGCAATACAGGATGTTTGCCCATAGTCCGGTTGGCCAATTGGCACATGCGGTTAAATCTCTTCTTCATCATGGCCCTGCTGTCGTGCTAGCCCGGGAGCTGGGGAAAGACAGCTCCTGCTCGTAATGCAAAGATGGCAGCATTGCAGAGCTTGGGAAGCCGCCTGGCCTGCACTGTCCTCTCAAGAGCACTTCTGCCTAGTCCATCCGCAGCATTCTTTTCTGTGCCATGCTTGAGGCCACCCTAGGCGCCCGTCGATTAGCTCGGGCTGTAGCTCATAGTCCCAGTCTCATGAAGCTAACCAGGGAGTCTCTCTGAGTAAAAAGTATGAACTGTATCCCAAGTCACACCTGGATAAGTTAAGCAAGTTGTTTTGGCCAAAGACTCCCTAGGTGGGGTCTGCCAATGTCTTTAACAGACACTGGATTTTTCTATCCAGGTGAGCCTGGGTGGAGACAGCCTGCCTGCTTAACAAACAAGGTCAAGAGTTAAAGGCGGAACAGGATTAACTTGTCTGTGGATGTCCCTGAGGTATCCAATTCAGTTGCAAATTAGCAACTCAAAAGACAGAAACCCTGGCCTCTGGGGCAGGGGATGTAGTTTTGAGCTTTGCACCAACTCAAATGTAAATTCTTTCTAATTTGCCCAACACCCACCTGTTCAGCAAGGACATTGTACGAGGTTCCTCAAATGTAAATATATTCTAATCTGAGGCTATTGCCCAAATCCACCCATCCTGCAAGGACATAGTGTGAGGGTCAAATAACAAAAGGAACCTGTAATCTTAGGATTCCTGGACATTTCTACTGCCTGCTATATATGCTTTTTATACCATATCTGGGGCCATATTTCATATATATCCTCTTGGGAGGTAAATATAATTACATAAACAATTGGAGCAAAGTGTTGCAGAATATTTTGGCCACAAGATGGATTCTTTCAAATCTTAATTTGCTCGGTTTTTCTTAATCTCAGCTACTAGGAAGAAGGAGAGTTTTAGAAGTATAGTAAATTGCCAAGTGAGATATTTGGCTTCTAAATAGAGGTGTTCCACAAAATCCCAGGAGACATTTCTTGCCTCAGCCTGTAAAATTTTGTTTTACAGGTTTCACTGGGGCCACTGCAGCAGCCTCTGTGAATTCTCTTCTTTCCTCTCCCCATTCTTCCCACTCCTGTCCCCAGCTGCCCCCAGTCTATGCTACATCTGTCAGAATGGTTAAGCCTAATGACACAACTGACACCTTACGGTGGTGAGAAAGTAGAATAATGGCTACATACCTCCATAGCTGGTAAAAGTGAATATGAATAGCCTCTATGGCTATAACAGTATGATGATTCCTCAGAAAACTGGGTATCAACCTACCTCAAGACCTAGCTATACCACTTGTAGGCATATATCAAAAGGACACTATATCTTACCACAAGGATACTTGCTCAACTATGTTCATTGTAGCTTTATTCATAATAGCTACAAACTGGAAACAATCTTGATGTCCCACAACTGAAGAATGGATAAAGAAAATGTGGTATATCTACACAATGAAGTGTAGATATCTACTCAACTGTTAAAAAAAATGGCATCATGAAATCTGTAGGGAAATGGATGCAACAAGGAAAACCATATCCTGAGTGAGGTAACTCAGACCTAGAAGAACAAATATGGTATATAATCACTCATAAGTAGATATTACCCATTAAGTAAATGATAACCATGGTACAATCTGTAGACCCAGAGATGCTAGGTAAAAAAGGAGGGGTCTAAGAGGAATGCATGGATTTCTGTGAGAAGGGGAAATAGAATTCCATGTAATTCTTACATATTCTAGAGCATTCTGCAACTATATTCTTTGATTGCTATAGCAACATTTCCCTATCGTGCTTGGTGTTACATCTATCAATTTTTTTCAATTAATAAGGAAGATTTTATAATTTGTCTTCCTGTGACTATGGATTTGACTTCCTTTGCTTCAAACCAATTACCTTGCATTTCATATCTTGAAGCTATTATAAAACACCTACAAATTCAGAATTATTATTGCATTATATTAGAAGAAAACACAAACCTGCTTCATTTTTGGTCTCCTTTAAGTGGCTAACCTAGAGAATCTTCTTGACATTTTGTTTCTGGTATAAATTGTTACCATTTGTCAGAATAGGCAAAGATTTAAACCTTGATCTCAATTACCCATTTCTCACCACCTCATTGCTATTGGTACCAATATTTGACATATTACAAATATGTAATAAACATTTATAGGTTCAACGGGTTTAGACCAGCACAAACATTACAAGCATGTCAGTTTCACAGGAGAGAAGGGTAAATTAGCAATACGGAAGCTGAAGAGGTTTACCTAAAAATAAATATAATGCATGAATGTCTTACCACTCTTCCCCTCTCTCTGCACTCAGTGTGTGTCTTTGTGTGTGTGTGTGTGTGTGTGTGTGTGTGCGTGCATGTGTGTGTGTATGTGTGTGTGTGGTTTAAATGAAAATTTTCATCCATAGTTGATAATCTCCTCAAGACAAGAGCCATAAAATATCCAACAAAATCCCCTATATCAAGGCATGAGAATCACCTGTTTGAGTTTTTCGACCCTCATAGAGGCAGGAGAAGGGGGATGGGATAGGGGGTGCAGAAGAGGAAACCTGGAAAGGAGAAAACATTTGAAATGTAAATAAAGAAAATATACAATAAAAAGGGGGTTAAAAAAAGGAACTGGACAAGGACCAATAGGCATATTACCAGGGAAGGGACGAAGCTTATGAGGCTCCAGTGATAGACCAAGAACTGCAGGGAGTCCAGGAATGCTAAAAGCAAGAAATAGGGTCTCTCCCAGAGAGGAGATCCCTTCCCCAGTGGGTTATTCCCCAGTTGGATATTAAGTGGTCAGACGTGAAATCACATACACCTAAATAATATTTTAAGGACTGAGTAATTTGTACATATAGAAAATGAAGCACTGAATTTGAGAGAGAGCACTGGAAGGTTATCCTGATTGGGAAGATGTTATGAATGATGAATGTAAGAGCCTGAAGGAATTCATTACTTTACAATTTCTTATTTTTAGGTCAGAGAGATCCCAAGTGCTTTGAAGTTCTGAAAAGTTATAATTTTGATATCTGCATTAATTTGGGTTAACAAATATATACTATCACTAATTACTTATATATGGTATCATTTTCTCTATGAAAAGACAATTTCGCAGAACATTTTCAAAGACTTAGGCTGAACATCATGAATACATGAGTAAAGCTAATTCCTGTGGCCTACATGTTTTCACAATTCTGAAAATTTTAAAACAGTAAGACACTTGCTCTGCTAAAGGAGAAAACTGATAAATAATGAACAATTTTGTGTTTCAAATTATTTTCAAAGTTGTTTGACCAGGTTCTGAGTTACCATGTTTAAACTCAGTTATCATAGATTTGAATTTTTGACTGAATGAGAGAGAACACTTGACTAATAGTCACAAACCTTGTACTGGATTTCCAGAATCATAAATAAGAAACCTTATTTCCATTAATTAAATATTATTTGCTATTGTATCTATATGCATTTTTTTTGCTACACTGTGATGGTTTGATCCATAATGTATTGGGTAATAATGGTCAACTGAAGATATTAACCAAATCTACCATCATCAAATTTTATTTTTCTTTTTAATTTTTATTTATATAGACTGTACTATAAAACATGCAAGTAAGTAAAAATATTACATACAAAAATCATTTCTTCTTTAGGTCATATTGACTATTATTAAAACTAAAAAATAAGGTTTCTTTATTCCCTTTTCCATTTAATTCTTGGTGGTAGAAACAATAAAAATTTTCCTTCCACTTTAAGAAAACACATAGCATATTGTCAATGTGTATAGCTACTCTAGAATGAATAAAACGCCAGATCTCAATTTTCATCTCTAGCTATAACTTATTACCTGTCAACAAAGTTTCCCCTCACATTTATATCCCTGCTTTCTCTTCCTTCCTTTGGTAACTAGTACTATTGTAACTTCTGTGACATCAATTTCTGCTTGTGAGTTTACAAATTGGTGATACTCCCATAGTGTTTCTTTGTCAATCCCCTATTCATGCACATATTCTCTCACATTCCTTTATGTATCCATCAGTTGATGAATATGAAAGCAGTTTTACTTTCTTTGCATTGTTTACAGTAGTGCTATAAAAACACATGAGAGTACAAGTGTCTCTGATATACTGATTTTAATTGTTGTATCTTAAAGGATAGAAAATAATACAGCCAAACTCTAATGGCCCCAAGAAATCAGGAGTTTAAAATGCTATCTCGCTTTGTTAGAAACTAGGTAAAAGGTCACATTCCAGAACCCGCCCTTTGTTTAGACCTAGCAGAAAGGCCCCATAGGGTAACTGGAAATGGGCTAAGCTTATCTTCTGTAAACTTACGCCATTACCCCTAAGCAGGAGTTCATGCAGCTGTAGACATTATAGGAAACTAATTGGCTCACATTTCCCGGGCTCTCCATGCTAAGAAATGATTGGTTTGTGATTCGAGGGCTTTGTCATAAACTTATAAAAGCTGTCGCAATTCGGTGACATAGTCCTCTAACCCTGTGTGGTGCACGGCTATGGAACCCAGAATTCTGGAATAAATAAATCCTCATGTTATTGTATTGAGACCGTTTCTCGCGAGTGATTTGGGTGTCACCTTCCGGGCTGTGGGGTGCTGGGGCACCCTCGTTTTTGGGGGTCTTACAGTATCTATCAGTTGAATTGCTAGCTTATGACATCCTCTGTCAACCTGAAGGGGAAGCAAACCAGCTGAATAGATTCCATGATGCTTTTGTCTGGCCACTAGTGTTGTAGCTCTTAGAGAAGAAGCAATGGCATTTTGGGAGGCCCATGGAAGGCCGGTAGCCAGGATTTCTCATCTGCTGCCTTTTTCCTGGCAGCTGTGGCTTGAGCCTGGAGAGCCAGACTGGTCCAAAGTCCCACAAGATGAATTCTAGGAGAGAGAACTCTTCATGTGTTACAGCTCAGCAAAAACATCCACTCAGACTATTCTCAGTGAAGTACCTAGTGTTTTATTACAAGTTGAGGAGGGGAGGGGGGGACTTTATAAACTCTGAGGAATGGGGTCGAATTCAGGAGTAGGTGTTTCCTCTTGGCCATGTTTGTGATGCTAATGCTTTATTTGCATGAGAAGGACTCCAGGAGTTTTTTGTTTTGTGACTGATTGCCTTGGTCCTCTCAATGGGATTTCATGGTTACTTGTTCCAGAGCAGGTACAGAAAAGCATAGGGAGCAACTGGATTCATGCTGATCTTAAATCTCTGAACTCCCTCACAGTATGAGCTCTCTCAACCATACCAGTTCTTATGCCTATCTGGTAACAAGGTCCCATGTGCTGTACAGGGTCACATTGTGGTTGTGTCCTTAATTTTTAAAAACATTGTGTACTATTTCCCATGGGGTGTGGTAGTTCAGTTGGTGTGTGGTTTCTGGTTTTCTACAGCTCACTTGCACATTGTGCTTTTGGTATTTTTGATGATAGTCCTTTGAACTGGAGCATCTAACTCACTGAGGTTTGATTTCCATTTCGTTAATGATTAATGATGCTAGACATTTCTTCACGTGGTAGTGTTAGTCTCTAGAGAAATGCTTTCTAATGTCTGCAATTCTTGAGAAAGCAAAGTTATATTTCACAATATAGACCAAATCCAAGAATTTAGATGGAATCTAGATAAAGGCATAGGACCTACCATAACATTACTTTTAAAAATAATATATACATATTCTTCATATGTCAAGGCAGATCTGAATATGCTTAACTGTAAGAAAATTTTCTATTAGAAAACACACTCACAAGAGCTTTTCAAAAGCATGTTGCAGCACCATCTAGCAAAAGCCTAGTGTATTTACATCACAAACAGTTTGTGCTGTCTTTGGTAGTGAATAGGTTTTTTGCAAAATTTATTCAGTTATGCAACTTACAGTTTATAAAACAGGAAAAAAAACCTCCTGAAGGTAACTAATAAGAGATAATTTTATATTTATACTATCAAATTCAGCTTACTTTTGTGTTCCTATGCATTAACAGGAAATGGGCATGCTTTTCTTTTTAACAGAGCTCCTTTAGTAGTTTTTTAATTTTGTGTACTAGCATTTGATATTCCCCATTTGTGTCCATTTCATTGATTTAAGGAGAAAATTTAGAGCCATGTGTCTTATATGTAGGCATTGTGGTAAAATTGGAAATTAGTGAACCACCTTTTTATTTACTCTTTAATTAGTTTTTATTTTTGGACAGAATTTTACTCTGTGGCTTTGGTTTACACCAAATTTGTCTACTTTCTGCATTCTCTTGAGTGCTAAGTTTACAGGCATGTGCCACCAGGTCTGGCAACTTGTTATTCTATAACACTATTTCTGATGGCAGGGCAGTTTATTAAATGGAAGAGAGCATTGTATGCAGAAAAACATGACTTTGGAGATAAACCAATGTACTATATTTATAACTCTAGAAAAATTATGTAATGTCCTTGGGTCTTAGTTACCTGGGCTTCAACATGTCAGCAATGACAACAACAACACCAGGGTCACTAAGACAATATGTTAGTTCATAATATAATTCAATAAATAATTTTTCATAATCTATTTGTCACTCAACTTGTTTTCTTTCTGACAGGTAAACATTTTAAGAATATAAACAAAAGATAGCACTTTAAAAAATACCCAATTGGTGGAGACTGACTTGGTTCAAATTGTCTGAGTTTTGAAAAAAAATGATGACGCATTTGCATTTCAGTACTCTAGCATAATCGATGACAAAATAATCATTTCTGTGCTTCAGAAATTTAGTTTCTATTCAGCAAAAGCAAGTACATTATTAACTGAATTTTTCAATTTTTCAATTTACTAAGTCTACAATGGTATCTAGAACAAACCATATTAAGAAGAAAAAAACTGAATTCCAGCAGCACACAGTCAAACATCCAGGTAAATTTGATGAATTTGAGTTTGCTTGTATTTTAGAAATGTAACCAATCTTATTCAGTCAAAAGATTTCCTCACAAAGCAAAATCACAAATAAACAAATAATTTCTCTTTTAATGTAGAAGCAGTTCAGGGTGGGGGGTCTGGATTGCTGTCTGGTTTGAGGCTTTTGATGAGGCTGGGTCAGAAGCATCATAGTATTCTCCTGTCAACTATCACATTTCTCCAGTGCAGCATCAGGTTACTCCGGGGGACAGGGAATGGCCTGTTGGATGTTGACAGCTCCATCACTGCCAGCAATCTTATAATAGCTAAAGGATTCAGGCAGTAACCTTTTCATTTAGCATTGAAAAAGACTGCCTGAAACCCAACGCTTGGGAAACATCAAAAAAGGGCTTCACGTAGGTCCAAGATTTAGGTCTGGTTCTATTTAAATGTATTAAACATTGTGTTTTTTAAAAAAACTGAAAAAGTAGCTGACTGCAGCTAGCACATTGCTTACAAGCACCAATAACCATGAACAATCCTAAGATTAAAACACCAAGTCAACTGTTTTGCCACCTGCCTAAAATCTAAGCAATCTGATGGCATGGGGATGAAAGGGGACCTTTTTATGACTGGCCGTATAAAAGCGACAGGAAGAAATTAGCAGTAAAGGCTTTTCAGAGAATGGTGGCCTCTTGGGTATAACTAAATGACCCCTGAGAATCAAACGGTGTACTTCAATACTTGAACACCATGCATTGTTGGGTTATTTCAGACGTGACAAGTAATGTGTTGTTTAGTTGCACCCGTGTTCACCATTAAATGCATTAGTGTGGCACAGATTCAGCAAGTTTTAGTCATAACATGCCAGCTGGAGAATATTAAGGGGGAAAATCCGTTTTCAATTTCTGCTTAATGTTCTGGTGAAAATAATCCAAGTCACATCTGTGAAGATATTTACCTTCTGAGTGGTGCAACTACTGCTCCGCATATAGGTGCTAAAATTGAATTTCCAGGAATGTGGTGATTTTGTATTCACTCTTTCTTATTCAGTTTTACATTCCTTTCTTACTCTTCATTGATGCACATAAGTTTCAATGCCTTTCTTTTACTTATAGCTAATTAACCTTAACCTGACACTTGCGAGATTTGCTGGAGCAACAAAAATGTCTTTGTCGGCAAGAATTGGACAAACACCATGTGTTTTGAGATTATTTCCCTTTACATTTTGTGCCTGAGATAGCCTCATGGTGGTCATTCATAATAATTGCTGTGGCCTCTTTAAAAAAGAAAGTGCTGTAGTTTCCAGTTTTGTCATTAAAATAATTTTCATTTGCTTTGTTTCCCTAATCATTAAAATCTACCCAGAGGATTCTGCCTGGTCTATTGAGCATGCCTACCCTACTAAGAACTGCTCCGTATTTAACTCACTGTTAGATCACCCCATGGCTTGAGAATTCTTTTAATCTCTTTTCCATTTATAACTGTACTGCTTGACCTTTTTCAGCAAGGTGTCTTGTATATAAAATGTCAGTGAGCGGATTACAGACATGGGACAAAGATATAGTTTAATTAAAAAGGGTCCTGTGAGATTGAAAAAGGTTACTGGCCTAGATCACAAATATTTAATGCCAGATGACTATTTATGAGGCTAAGAGAAAAAAAAGAAAGAAAAAGAAAAAAATTTACTGACCATTTATAATTGACCCACCATTAATTTGCAAAAGTTAGATTATGCTTTTGATGAAAGTTATACTTATTTCTTATGATAAATCTTATTTTTATAAAATAAAAATAATTCAAGTTCTCTACAAGTGAGACTATAAAACATGGTCTATAGACTTGGTTATTTTTAATGTCAAAGTCTGAATATTTTAAAAAATTTACTTATTGCTCCAAAGCCACTAATGTGCAGCTACATATAGACTAACTACATCACTTGTGTCTATGCAACAAGTGTTATACCACTCGTCCACTCACTCTCATGTGTATATTGAAATGTAAATATTCAACAACTAAGTAATTTGATCACTGATTTAGTTATGACCCTGATTATTCAGAAGGGGTATGTGGGACCATGAAACTTAGCCTGGTTCCTGGTTGAGATAAAGCAGTCACATCCTTTACCTGTGGAGGGGCTTGGGGAGTTGCTCTTATGTGACTGATGGCCACAAACTATGGGGGGGGGGGCTATGGCTAGTGACAGAGGCCTGGTGCTCAGGAACAATCAAAGCTCCTACCACCTCTCCAGAGTCTCCAGGTCTTCCAGCCTTAGCTCAACCTCGAACCAGGCTACCTTTGATTGTCCTATAGAAGTATTCAAATAGTCAAAGAGTTATTGCTGTGGAAAACTATTAGATCAAAATGGTGGGATCAATATAAGTATATATACACATGCAGAAGTGCATGTGTGTGAGCACAGATATACAAACAAAGAGAGAGGAGAGAGGGGGGGAAGAGAGGGAGGAAGGGAGAAAAGGAGAGGAAAGGAGGGACAGAGAGGGAGGGAGGAAGGGAGAGAGAGAGACAGAGAGAGAGACACAGAGAGAGAGAGACAGAGACAGACAGACAGAGAGAGAGAGAGAGACAGAGACAGAGACAGAGAGAGAGCAGGGAGGCCTGGCAGGTGGCTTAAGCAATGAATGTTCCAATATGGAGTGCTCTCTAGTCACTCTAGTGTTTGATGGCTAAATTTATACCACTTACTGAGGATTGCAGTGCACATGGATATTTAAGAATATGAGAAAAATGAATTAAAGTTTTACTTAAACTCTAGAATTAGGAGTCCCATCACCTTTTCAAATAAAATTAGTGTTAATCCACTTTAAACACTTCTTATACAAGTTCCCGGAATCTAACAACAGACCAAACACTAAAATAGCCTTGGACTGCAGTCTGCTACATGTAGAAGTGACCACAAGTTTGTTCTTGGTGTCTGGTTTGTGATTCTTTCATACTCTTTTTTTCTGATCAAGCATTTCTGTATAAGGATGAAGGTAGACTTAGAATAGAAAGCTTTGTTTATTGTATCAAAATTAAAATGAAATTTACAATGTCAAGGACTTAGGAATTCTATAAACATTCAGGTTTCTCTACTTATATATTTCAGTCATCGACTATCCAAGTCATAAGATAAAATATTACTTTCAGTAAATATGATCCATTCAGTACCTAAATGAAGTATTTCCGCAAGAGATTTGCTTGGCAAAAGCAAAATAAAAGAATGATTTGCTTTGACACTCATGTTATAGTAGAGTAGGAATTTATTTTGATGGCTTAGTACTGTGTGCTTGGTACTATGTTTTCTTCGTGTGTGTGTGTGTGTGTGTACGTATGCACCTGTGTGTGTGCATATGCCTGTGTGTGTGCACATTCATAAAAAGTGATGGAATAATGTAATGTTTTTTTAAATAATTTTAGCTATATATAATATAGTATAATTATGAAACCAGATGATCAATATCAAATAAAAATGAGAAGTTAATGCAAATGTACCATACATATAAATAGTGGTCTTACTACTTATATTTCTTGTTAATTTAATCAAATACCTGGCAAAAAGCACTTTAAAGGCTACTTAAGTCACAGTGTGATGGTACAGTGTAACATAACAAGGACCTTATGGCACTGAAACCATGCGGCAATGAATGCACAGGCAGAGAGCAGACAGAGATGGATGCTATCACTGTTTTTCTTCTACTTATGCAGCCCAAAATCCCATCCCATAAAAAAGTTTGCAACATTTAGGTTATATCTTCCAAAGTCAATAACCTCAATCTATAATGTTCCTTGCAGACATGAGCAGAAGCTTGTTTTTTAGGTGATTATGTAGGTTCTCAAGGTTGACTCATCTCAACTTGATCAGTATTATCCATCAGAGTGCATTATTTCACTGAGCAGTACAAGAATATAGGGGGGAAGTTCTCAGAAAGCAAACAAGGGTGATACCATTATCCTAGAAGCAGAGAAATACCAAAGCTTCCAAGAGAGGGACCCTTAATACAGCTTCAGCACTTAAAACTTACAATATGTAGATAGGTTGCCTCACTGCCATGAACAATAGAACAATCATGGAAAAAATTAGAAGGGTCAACATCCAAGAGATTTGGGTCCATTCCCTCAAATCTGCATGTAATAAATAAATCACTCAATACCATAATTTTTAAGTCTTTTAAATAAATATGTATTCTAAATAATAAATATATAAATATTGCATAATATTGTATAATATATACATACTTACATATATATGTTATATATCTATGCTATAGAAAAACACATACATATTCAAATGTATAGATGGATAGATAATTAAAGATTTGACCTTGTGGCATGAACTCAAACAAACCCCAAATCTGATAGTATCATGAACTGAAGACAAAAGGAAGTCAGCCTGTTGCTTCAAGTTAGAAGACACACTGGAGCCAGGATTCCCCAGGATAGAAGTATTGTCTCTTCTCTTAAGATCTTCATTTGATTGGATGAAGCCCATTATCATAGAAAGGCATGATCTCTTGTTGGAAGGCTACTAATTTAAATGTTAAACATTCCAAAAATATATAACACAACAATGCATTAACTAATATTTAGTAATATTACTGGATACCTAAATGCAGGATACAGCTAAAATGGCAACATGATAACTAGTGTGCAAAAATATAATTGGTTTGCTTAACATAGTAAAATTGACAAAGAAATTTAATCATTATAACACATCAGTATTGTGGAATATAATCCACACAGCTATGTGAAGGGTCTTACACCAATCTACAAGATGTTCTAGGAGAGATAGACACTAGAAGTAAATCAGTATTTTTAGCAACACTGAATGTTTGTCAAATTGAATGAAAAATATTAGATTTCATACTGAAGTACAAGACATGTCCAGCTGAATGAGTATAATTAAATACACAGATATTATAAAACTGAGAAAACAAAAAATAAGATTTCTAAGGGATATTAGACTGAGAACTGACTATTCAGTAGTCCCAAGAACCTCTAAATAGAGGCTGTGATATATCATAAGGTAGAAAGACCATAATGGTAATCCCAAGACTTTAGAGGATGAGGCACAGATGCATAAATTCAAGGCCAATGTGAGCAACAGAGTAAGATCCTGTCACAAAATGGAACAAAGAAACAAAATAACCTGCATCATAGTCATAGAAACATGCTTTCAAAGCATCAACAGACATGAATAAACAAATGGACTTTCATACCCAGCTAAATAATTAGCAAATTACTAAAAACATTGCTGAAAAAGAAAAATGAAAATGACAGCATTTTTCAAATCTGATAAATGTCTCTATAGAAATTTTTAATATTTTATAAAAATATACTTTTAAAAATTATGTATCCCATGTCTAAAATATTAGTAACAATCATGAAAAAGGATAGGAACCTATAAACATTAATTTTATGTTTTAAGATGAGAGATATTTAATGTTTTACTTATGGAGAGAATGGGAATTAAAAAGGAAAAAGATAAATGCTAAAAACAAATAAATAAAATTATTTCTAAACCAGTAGAAGATAATGAAAATTAAAAGTCTTGAGTAAACAAGCAAAATATCCATGAAAAGTTATAAGCAAAAGTAGGAGCTAGAAATAAGTCCAAATATATACTAATAATCACTGGAATATAACTGGACTGGTATATAGACCTGAAATATTTGGGTTTTGTCTAGTTCTGCTCCAGGAGAATGACTGTACATCATAACTGCAATGCTAAGAACATCAGGATGACAAGAGTTACTGGACATTTCAACAAACTGAAAGTTTATGCCACTGTGTTAATTTAGTGGAGCAGAGTCTGAGGGAAAGACAATCCAGAGACTATCCTACCCAGGGATCCATCACATATAGTTACAAAACCCAGACACTATTGCAGAGCTGGATATAGCTGTCACCTGGAAGGCTCTCCTAGTGCATGACAAACACAAAGGGGGACACTCTCAGCCAGCCTTTGAACTGAGCCTAGGGTCCCCAATGGGGGAGCTAGAGAAAGGACCCCAGGAACTGAAGGCGTTTGCAGCGCCACAGTAGGAACAGCAATATGAGTCGTCCAGTACTCCCAGAGCTCCAAGAGAAAAAAACTATCAAGCAAAGAGTACACATGGAGTTACCCATGGCTCCAGACACATCAGCAGCAGAGGATGATCTTGTTAGACACCAAAGGGAGGAGAGGCCCTTGGTTCTAGAAAGATGTGATGCCATAGTGTAGGGGAATACCAGGACAGGAAATCAGGGGAGGGTTCATTGGGGAAGGAGAGATGGCTTATGGGATTTTCGGGGGAGGGGGAACCAGGAAAGGGGACATTTGAAATGTAAATAAAGGATATATCTAATTTAAAAAAAAGTTGAAGTCATCTTTCAGGCAAGTGATAACTAGATCGCCAACCATCTTCAGTACTCATAGCACACAAAGTCAAAGAGAACTTTACCTGAGTTGAAATTGCCAACGTCTGAATATTAGGTGTAATTCTCCCAGAAGCTGACTCCGTCACTCTCATGAACTACCGCTATGTTCATAATCAATTTTGAATTATTGCCTGGTCAGAAATTGTCATGGAAGAACATGGTGTGTTTTAATGTCTTCCAGTGCTTAAAAAATTTACTCTTTTGTCTTCTAGGAAATAGTATTTACTACTTAGTTTGGAAAATTAAGTATACAGTGTGTTATTAAAACATAAATGAAAACACATAGTTGAGCTCGCTCCCTTCATTTTATTTCCTTTTTGTTGTTGTTTTGTTTGTTTGTTTTTGTTTTTGATGGGAGAAATACACATCTCATCTGTTTGAGAGCTTGTTCATTCATTCTGCTAGCATGCCTAAGGGTTTTTGGGTTTTTTTCTTCGATATATTTTTTATTTACATTTCAAATTATTTCCCCTTTCCTGACTCCCCACTCCCCAAAAGTCCTATAAGCCCTCTTCCCTTCTCCCTGTTCCTCCATTCCTCCTTCCCAATTCCCTGTTCTGGTATTGCCCTATACTGCTTCACTGAGCCTTTCCAGAACCAGGGCTCACTCCTCCATTCTTCTTGGACATCATTTGATATGTGGTTTATGACTTGGGTAATCCAAGTTTCTAAGCTAATATCCACTTATCAGTGAGTGCATACCCTGATTGATGCCTAAGGGTTTTAACGGCAATTCATGTTACAGACCGCTAGATGGCACGGGGCTTACTTGCCAAATGGTTCTGAAGTAGTCTAAGTGAGACTTCATCAGAGAATGTAGGTTCTTGAATTTTTGCTGCACTCTCTATATGATTATATATACACAATGTTACAACCTGGGTCTTTTAGATCCTATAAAATGAAGAATTGAGTTTAAATCAAAATTCAAAGTAAAATATCCAGCCCTACTCTTCATACTTCTATTTGAAGAAATGCATAAAAACCACCCAACTTCCTCAGGGATCTGAGGTTATATGAGAATTATCAAAACAAAATGCCTCAATCAGAAGTGTGGCTTAGCATACAATGACAGCCTGGGACTTAAACTCTGATCTCACTATCTTATCTAAATCTCATTAGAAGTAATGAAGGAAATTTAACTCAGCAATTCTGTGATGTTAACATAAGACCAAAAACAAAGCAAGACTCATTAGGAAGTTCATGAGTAACATATTCAATTGAATATACTAAAGATAAGAGTATTAATTCTGTAAAAAAATCACATCAGTTATTAAGGTGCTGAAACAACAAATAATCTGGCATGAGCTTTAGGTTCTACTAACACACAGTCTGCCAGTTTGGATCCCATCTCAAGCAGAGTACTATATTCATTTCTAATAGTAAGTAGCATCAAAAGTGTTCAGAAGCATAGCTCAGAACCTAAATGCCTGTCCTGGCTCAATCAAAGACAGGAGGTTGAGGATACAGGCTACCTGCAAGTTTGAGAAGCAGAGGCTCTCCATGTCTTTGATTAGGATTTTCATGAATGTACATAAAAGTCCCAGATAGGTTCAGCTGGCAAAACTGGAAGGTATGTAAAATGTTGCCAAACAGATGAGACACTGGCAGAATTGTAAGTGTCTAATTACTAATAGTGTCTATTATTGTCGTTTCACTGGCCTTACTTGCAGCAAAATCATACTTTTTAATCTACATGAAATTTATGTTTGATGGCTAACTTGGTGATATTATTTGTGGAGCCTGGCATGTGAGAGGGAGATATCTGTTCACTTGCCAGAATATGCAGTGGTAATATTTTCAGGAGAGAGATAGTATGCAATGCTGAAGAAGTATGGCACCTTAGGATTCAATTTATATTAATATATTTTATCGTGATGGTGATCATCAGACCTCATAAAATTAAAGATCAATGGCATGCCACTAATTTTGAGTAATGTAGCTTACAAAACTCAGCTGGTAGTAGCCTGCTGGTGTGCACACACTCTTCAGATCCTGTGCCTGTAATCTGGTCCACATGGACAACTCCATGCCTTCCTTGACTGTAAACATGAATACAGTGTGGGGGAGTACCACAGAGGAACTCTACTCTCCCTTACCCTGATGCAGCTGAGGCTCTGACTTCTGTAACGCTGGAGAGCCACTACTTTCCTTTTTTAGAGGAGACTTGAAAGACCTCAAGTCGGCAGGTGTACACTGAGTCACCACTGAGGTTATAGGATGCCACCAGTGCCAGTGTTGTAATGACAGCATGAAGACAAGAGAGGGGAGTGTGATGTTCTAGTGGCCTATTAAAGGTACATGTGATGTGTGGCTGGTACCTGAAATGACAATCACACCAATGAGTATGAACGTTGTGGTTAATAGAAGTGTGGAGTCTTGGACTTCAGAGTAGCAGAGTTATAAATTTAGCACTGGGAGACATCAAGGAACAGGATGGGCAACAGCAATGACCATTAGGATCTCCTGAGGATATTTTTAGCCAATAGCAAGT
This sequence comes from Apodemus sylvaticus, assembly GCF_947179515.1. Lineage (NCBI taxonomy): Eukaryota > Metazoa > Chordata > Mammalia > Rodentia > Muridae > Apodemus > Apodemus sylvaticus. Next base: position 38,193,176 of record NC_067473.1, on the reverse strand, counting down.
GAGAAAGGTCACAGACACAGGCTCATAGTACACAAGATTTAGGAAACAAGTAAGTGGCTGGTGCTCAGCTGCCTTCCCACCCATGGTCACCCTCAGTGTGGTTGCTCAAGGTCTAACTAACTCTCTTAAAACTGCTCATCTGAGAGGCTGAGTGAAGCAAAGTAATTTCTACATTAAGTTTGGAAAGCACAGCATACTGTATTTTCAACTTTGTGGATTATTAAATTGCCCACTGATGCATTGAAGTTTTGAGAATTGCGAAAGGTTTGTAAAGAGAGGCATTTGATTTTATTCACCCAGTGTATGTCTGAATTCTCAGATCCCTTGACCTTTTCTGGGTGGAACATCCTGTTGATTCAGACAGCACCCATGCTACGGATCTGTTTGTATACTGGGGTATAGAATATTATGCAGAGGAGGAAAATTCTGCAGTTGAAAAGAAGATTACCAGGAGGTATTTTGTAGGGAAATACACGTCATTGTGAGAAAAAGTCAGGTGAGCTTTCTAGTATGTATGTATGTATGTATGTATGTATGTATGTATGTATTTATGTATGTATCTATGTATCTATGTACGTACGTATATACATACATATTTATTTATTTATTTATTTATTTATTTTAAACTCCAGATTTTATTCCACTCCCAGTCCACCATTCAACTGTTTTACATCCCATGTTTCCTCCCCACCCTCCTGTCTCCATGAGGATGTCCCCACCGTCCACCACCCACCACCTACCAGCCACCCTACCAGACCTCTAATCTCCCTGCGTCCTCCAGTCTCTTGAGGGTTAGGTGCGTCTTCTCTGACTAAACCCAGACCTCGCAGTTCTTTGCTGTATATGTGTTGGGGGCCTCATATCAGCTGGTGTATGTTGCCTGGTTGGAGGTCCTGTGTCTGAGAGATCTCAGGCGTCCAGGCTAATTGAGACTGCTGGTCTCCTACAGGGTCGCTCTCCTACTGAGCTTCTTTCATCTATTCCCTAATTCATCCACAGAGGTCAACAGATTCTCTCCATTGGTTGGGTGCAAATATCTGCATCTGACTCTTTCAGCTGCTTGTGGAGTCTTTCAGAGGACAACCATCTTAGGTCCCGTTTTGTGAGCTCTCCATAGCCTCAGTAATAGTGTCAGGACTTAGGGCCTCCCCTTGAGCTGGATACCACTTTGCACCTGTTGCTGGACCTTCTTTTCCTCAGGCTCCTCTCCATTTCCATCCCAGCAGTTCTTTATGTGTCAGAGTTTTGACTGTGGGATGCCAAAACCATCCCTCACTTGATGTCCTGTCTTTCTGGTGGAGGTGGACTCTACGCAATATAGGGCATTTCATCTGGAGGTGGGCACTATGCAATGTACGGCATTTCAATGTAGGGCGTCCCTCCCTTTCAGTCCTGAGAGTATCTCACCTCCCATGTCTCTGGTATATTTTGGAGGATACCCCCAACTTCCTACCTCCCGAGGCTGCCTGTTTCCTTTCTTTCTGCATGTCCTTGAGGCTTCAGTCCTTTCCCCCCCACCCAATACCAGATCATGTTCCCCTCTCCCCCAATCCCTTTTGCTCCCCTGTTCCTCCCTTCCTCCCTCCTCCTTTGTGGCGGCTTTCTATTCCCTGCTTGAGGAAACTAAGTGGGACTAAGGCATCCTCTCATTGGCCCTTCAACTTTTTGACCTTTTTGAGTTCTGTGGTTATTCGGTAATATTTGTTAGGGGTGGGGGCTAATATGCACTTATTAGTGAGTACACACCATGCAGGTCATTTTGGGTCTGAGTTACCTCACTAAGGATGATATTTTCTAGTTCCATCCATTTGCCTGCCTAACTCGGGATGTCTTCCTTCTTAATAGCTGAGTAGCATTGCATTGTGTAAGTGAACCCCATTTTCTGTATCTATTCTTCTGTTGTGGGACAGGACAGGTTGTTTCCAGCTTCTGGCTGCCACAAACATGGCCACTAAGAACAAAGTAGAACATGTGCCCCTGTGGCATGGTAGGGAATCTTTTGGTATATTCCCAAGAGTGGTATTGCTGGGTCTTTAAGTAGGTACATTTCCAATTTTCTCAGGAAACTCGAGATCAATTTCCAGAGTGGTTGTACCAGTTTACAATCCCACCAGCAACACAGTAGTGTTCTTCTTTCTCCACATTCTCACCAACCTGATTACTCATCTGTGGTTTTGATCTCAGCCATTGATAGGTGGATTCTCAGGGTCGTTTTGATTTCCATTTCTCTGATCACTAAGGACTTTGAACATTTCTTAAGGTGCTTTTCAGCCATTTGAGATTCCTCTGTTGCAATTCTTAGTTTAGTTGTATACTCCATTTTTTAATTGGATTGTTTTTTTTTTTTTTGGTTGTTAGCTTCTTGAGCTAATAAAGATTTTTTTCCCAATCTGCAGGTCACCAATTTGTTTTATTGGCTATGCCTTTTGCCTTAGAGAAGGTTTCCAATTTCATGGGTTCCAATTTATTAATTCTAGATCTTAAGAGTATGTGTTACTGGAGTTCAATTTAGGAAATATCGCCCTGTGCCAATGAGTTCCAGACTCTTTTCCCCTTTCTCTGCTATTAGATTAAGTGTACCTGGTTTTATGTTGATGTCTTTAATTCACTTGGACTTGAGCTTTGTGCAAGGTGACAAATATGGGTCTATTTTCATTTTTCTACATATCAGCAGCCACTCAGACCAGCACCTGTTAGAGATGCTTTCTTTTTTTCTATAGTATATATTTGGCATCTTTGTTCAAGTGTCCACAAATGTGGGGTTTATTTCTGGGTCTTCAATTCTATCCCATTGATCAACATGTCTTTCTCTATATCAACTCCATGCAGTTTTTATCATTATTGTCCTGTAGTAAAGCTTGAGGTCAGGGATGGTGATTCGCCCAGCCATTCTTTTATTGTTAAGGATTGGTTTTTTTGCCATTCTGGGTTTTTTGCCTTTCCAGATGAATTTGAGAATTGCTCTCTTTCCATGTCTTTGAAGAATTGTGTTGGGATTTTGATGGGGATTTCATTGAGTCTGTAGACTGCCTTTGGCAGGGTAACCATGTATTTTTATGTTAATTCTGCCAATCCATGAGCATAGGATTTCTTTATTTTCTGAGATTTTCAATTATTTTGTTGACAGACTTGACGTTATTGTCATACAGACCTTTCACTTGTTAGGTTAGAGTTATCCCAAGATATTTATGTATTATTTGTGGCTATTGTGAAGGGGGTTGTTTTCCTAATTTCTTTCTCAGCCTGCTAATCATTTGTATAAAGGAAGGCTACTGATTTATTTGAGTTAATTTTGTATCTAGCAACTTTGCTAAAATTGTTTATCAGCTGAAGAAGTTTTCTGGTACAATTTTTGGGCTCCCTTATGTATACTATCATATCATCTGAAAATAGTGATACCTTTATTTCTTCTTTGCCAATTTCTATCCACTTGATCTCTTTTTGTTGTCTTATTGTCCTAGTTAGTACTTAAAGTACTATATTAAATAGATATGGGGAGAGTGGGAATCCTTGTCTTGTCCCCGATTTTAGTGAAATCACTTCATGTATCCCTCCATTTAATTTGATATTGGCTGTTGGTTTGTTGCATATTGCTTTTATTATGTTTAGGTATGGGCCTTGAATTCCTGATCTCTTCAATACTTTTAAAGTGAAGGGGTGTTGTATTTCATCAAATGCTTTTCATGCATCCAAGGAGATGATCATGTGATTTTTTTCTTTGAGTTTGTTTATATCGCGGATTACATTAATAGATCTTCGTATATTGAACCAACCTTGCATACCTGGGATGAAGCCTACTTGATCATGTTGAATCATGGTTTTGTTGTGTTCTTAAATTTAGTTTGGAAATTTTTTAAAAGTATTTTTGTATCAATATTCATTTTTGATGGGTCCTTGTGTGGTTTAGGTATCAGTGTAATAGTAGCTTCATAGAATTAATTAGGCAGTGTACCTTCTGCTTTTATTATATGGAATAGTTTGAGAAATATTGTTATTAGGTCTTTGTTGAAGGTCAGGTAGAATTCTTTTTTTTAAATTTTTTTTATTCGATATATTTTTATTTACATTTCAAATGATTTCCCATTTTCTAGTCCCCCACTCCCCGAAAGTCCCTCAAGCCCCCTTCTCTCCCCCTGTCCTCCCACTCACCCCTTCCTACTTCCCCATTCTGGTTTTGCCGAATACTACTTCACTGAGTCTTTCCAGAAAAAGGGCCACTCCTCCTTTCTTCTTGTACCTCATTTGATGTGTGGATTATGTTTTGGGTATTCCAGTTTTCTAGGTTAATAACCACTTATTAGTGAGTGCATACCATGATTCACCTTTTGAGTCTGGGTTACCTCACTTAGTATGATGTTCTCTAGCTCCATCCATTTGCCTAAGAATTTCATGAATTCATTGTTTCTAATGGCTGAATAGTACTCCATTGTGTAGATATACCACATTTTTTGCATCCACTCTTCTGTTGAGGGATACCTGGGTTCTTTCCAGCATCTGGCAATTATAAATAGGGATGCTATGAACATAGTAGAGCATGTATCCATATTACATGGTAGGGAATCCTCTGGGTATATGCCCAGGAGTGGTATAGCAGGATCTTCTGGAAGTGAGGTGCCCAGTTTTCGGAGGAACCGCCAACTGATTTCCAGAGTGGTTGTACCAATTTGCAACCCCACCAGCAGTGGAGGAGTGTTCCTCTTTCTCCACACCCTCTCCAACACCTGCTGTCTCCTGAATTTTTAATCTTAGCCATTCTGACTGGTGTAAGATGAAATCTTAGGGTTGTTTTGATTTGCATTTCCCTAATGATTAATGAAGTTGAGCATTTTTTTAAGATGCTTCTCCACCATCCAAATTTCTTCAGGTGAGAATTTCTTGTTTAACTATGTACCCCATTTTTAATAGGGTTGTTCGGTTTTCTGGAGTCTAACTTCTTGAGTTCTTTATATATATTGGATATTAGCCCTCTATCTGATGTAGGATTGGTGAAGATCTTTTCCCAATTTGTTGGTTGCCGATTTGTCCTCTTGATGGTGTCCTTTGCCTTACAGAAACTTTGTGATTTTATGAGGTCCCATTTGTCAATTCTTGCTCTTAGAGCATACGCTATTGGTGTTCTGTTCAGAAACTTTCTCCCTGTACCGATGTCTTCAAGGGTCTTCCCCAGTTTCTTTTCTATTAGCTTCAGAGTGTCTGGCTTTATGTGGAGGTCCTTGATCCATTTGGAGTTGAGCTTAGTACAAGGAGACAAGGATGGATCAATTCGCATTCTTCTGCATGCTGACCTCCAGTTGAACCAGCACCATTTGTTGAAAAGGCTATCTTTTTTCCATTGGATGGTTTCAGCCTCTTTGTCGAGGATCAAGTGGCCATAGGTGTGTGGGTTCATTTCTGGATCTTCAATCCTGTTCCATTGATCCTCCTGCCTGTACCAATACCATGCAGTTTTTAACACTATTGCTCTGTAGTATTGCTTGAGGTCAGGGATACTGATTCGCCCAGATTTTCTTTTGTTGCTGAGAATAGTTTTAGCTCTCCTGGGTTTTTTGTTGTTCCAGATGAATTTGATAATTGCTCTTTCTAACTCTGTGAAGAATTGAGTTGGGATTTTGATGGGTATTGCATTGAATCTGCATATTGCTTTTGGCAAAATGGGCATTTTAACTATATTGATTCTACCGATCCATGAGCATGGGAGGTTTTCCCATTTTTTGAGGTCTTCTTCCATTTCCTTCTTCAGAGTCTTGAAGTTCTTGTCATAAAGATCTTTCACATGTTTGGTAAGAGTCACCCCAAGATACTTTATACTGTTTGTGGCTATTGTGAAGAGGGTCATTTCCCTAATTTCTTTCTCAGCCTGCTTATCCTTTGAGTATAGGAAGGCCACTGATTTGCTGGAGTTGATTTTATAACCTGCCACTTTGCTGAAGTTGTTTATCAGCTGTAGGAGCTCTCTAGTGGAGTTTTTCGGGTCACTTAGGTAGACTATCATGTCGTCTGCAAATAATGATAGTTTGACTTCTTCCTTTCCAATTTGTATCCGTTTGACCTCCTTATGTTGTCGAATTGCCCGAGCTAGTACCTCAAGTACAATATTGAAAAGATAAGGAGAAAGGGGGCAGCCTTGTCTGGTCCCTGATTTCAGTGGGATTGCTTCAAGTTTCTCTCCATTTAGTTTGATGCTGGCTACCGGTTTGCTGTATATTGCTTTTACTATGTTTAGGTATAGGCCTTGAATTCCTGTTCTCTCCAAGACTTTAAGCATGAAAGGATGCTGAATTTTGTCAAATGCTTTTTCAGCATCCAATGAAATGACCATGTGGTTTTGTTCTTTGAGTTTGTTTATGTAGTGGATTGTATTGATGGATTTCTGTATATTGAACCAACCCTGCATTCCCGGGATAAAGCCTACTTGATCATGGTGGATGATCATTTTGATGTGTTTTTGGATTCGGTTGGCAAGAATTTTATTGAGTATTTTTGCATCGATGTTCATAAAGGAAATTGGTCTGAAGTTCTCTTTCTTTGTTGGATCTTTGTGTGGCTTTGGTATCAGCGTAATTGTGGCTTCGTAGAAGGAATTGGGTAGTGTTCCTTCTGTTTCTATTTTGTGGAATAGTTTGAAGAGTATTGGTGTTAACTCTTCTTTGAAGGTCTGATAGAATTCTGCACTGAAACCATCTGGTCCGGTGTTTTTTTTTTGGTTGGAAGATTTTCTATGACTCCTTCTATTTCTTTAGGCATTATGGGACTGTTTAGATGGTCTAGTTGGTCCTGATTTAATTTTGGTATTTGTTATCTGTCAAGGAAATTGTCCATTTCCTCCAGATTCTCCAGCTGTGTTGAGTACAGGCTCTTGTAGTAGGATCTGATGATTTTTTGGATTTCCTCAGTTTCCGTTGTTATATCTCCCTTTTCATTTCTAAGTTTGTTAATTTGGATACTTTCTCTGTGCCCTTTGGTCAGTCTGGCTAAGGGTTTATCTATCTTGTTGATTTTCTCAAAGAACCAGCTCCTGGTTTTGTTGATTTTTTTGTATGGTTCTCTTTGTTTCTACTTGATTGATTTCGGCCCTGAGTTTGATGATTTCCTGCCTTCTGCTCCTCCTGGGTGAAATAGCTTCTTTTTGTTCCAGGGCTTTCAGGTGTGTCATTAAGCTGGTAATGTATGCTCTCTCCATTTTCTTTTTGGAGGCACTCAGGGCTATGATTTTTTCCTGTCAGCACTGCTTTCATTGTGTCCCATAGATTTGGGTATGTTGTGTTTTCATTTTCATTGTGTTCTAAAAAGTCTTTAATTTCTTTCTTTATTTCTTCCTTGACCAAGGTATCATTGAGTAGAGTATTGTTCAGTTTCCAAGTGTATGTGGGTTTTCTGTTGTTTCTGTTGCTATTGAAGACCACTTTTACTCCATATTGATCAGATAGGAGGCATGGGATTAGTTTCAAGTTCTTATATTTGTTGAGGTCTGTCTTGTGACCAATTATATGGTAGATTTTGGAGAAGGTACCATGAGGTGCTGAGAAAAAGGTATATTCTTTTGTTTTAGGATAGAATGTTCTCTCTATATATATCTGTTAAATCTAATTGTTCCAAAGCTTCAATTAGTTTCATTGTGTCCCTGTTTAGTTTCTGTTTTCCTGATCGGTCCATTGAGGAAAGTGCAGTGTTGAAGTCACCCACAATCATTGTGTTAGGTGCAATGTGTGCTTTGAGTTTTAATAAAGTTTCTTTTACGAAAGAGGGTGCCCTTGCATTTGGAGCATAGATGTTCTGGATTGAGAGTTATTCTTGTTGTACTTTTCCTTTGACCAGCAAGAAGTGTCCCTCAGAGTCTCTTTTGATAACTTTGGGTTGAAAGTCAACTTTATCTGATATTAAAATGGCTACTCCAGCTTGTTTCCTGAGACCATTTGCTTGTAAAATTGTCTTCCAGCCTTTTAATCTAAGGTAGTGTTTGTCTTTGACCCTGAGGTGTGTTTCCTGTAAGCAGCAAAATGTAGGGTCCTGTTTACGTATCCAGTCAGTTAGTCTGTGTCTTTTTATTGGGGCATTAAGTCCATTGATGTTAAGAGATATTAAGGAATAGTGATTGTTACTTCCTATCATTTTTGACGTTATTTTTTAAATTTGATTGGTTAACTTCTTTTGGGTTTGATGAAAGGTTACTGTCTTGCTTTTTCCAGCGTGAAGTTTCCCTCCTTGTATTGGTGTTTTCCTCCTATTATCCTTTGTAGGGCTGGGTTTGTGGATAGATATTGGGTAAACTTGGTTTTGTCATGGAATATCTTAGTTTCTCCATCTACGGTGATTGAGAGTTTTGCTGGATATAGTAGTTTTGGTTGGCATTTGTGTTCTCTTAGAGTCTGCATGAGATCTGCCCAGGATCTTCTAGCCTTCATAGTCTCAGGTGAAAAGTCTGCTGTTATTCTGATAGGTCTTCCTTTATATGTTACTTGGCCTTTTTCTCTTACTGCCTTTAATATTCTTTCTTTGTTTAGTAAATTTGATGTTTTGATTATTATGTGACAGGAAGTATTTCTGTCCTGGTCCAGTCTGTTTGGAGTTCTGTAGGCTTCTTGTATATTCATGGGCATCTCTCTCTTTAGGTTAGGGAAGTTTTCTTCCATAATTTTATTGAAGATATTTGCTGGCCCTTTAAGTTGTAAATCTTCACTCTCATCTATGCCTATAATCCTTAGGTTTGGTCTTCTCATTGTGTCCTGGATTTCCTGGATATTTTGGGTTACAAGCTTTTTGCATTTTGCATTTTCTTTAACTGTTGAGTCCATGGTTTCTATGGAATCTTCAGCATCTGAGATTCTTTCTTCTATGTCTTATTTTCTCTTGTTGATATTTGCATCTATGTCCCCTGATTTCTTCCCAAGGCTTTCTATCTCCAAAGTTGTCTCCCTTTGAGTTTTCTTAGTTGTTTCTACTTCTGATTTTAGATCCTGGATGGTTTTGCTTATCTCCTTCACTTGCTTGTTTGTGCTTTCCTGTAATTCTTTAAGAGATTTTTGTGTTTCCTCTTTCATAAGCTCAGCCTGTTGACCAAAGTTCTCCTGTATTTCTTTAAGTTTTTTTGTTGTTTCCTCATTATTGGCTTTTGTATTCTCCTGGATTTCTTTCAATGATTTTTCAATTTCTTTCAAGCCTCTTGCCAGGGCTTCTAACTTTTGATCCATTTTCTCCTGAATTTCTTTAAGTATGTCCTTCATGTGTTCCTCTACCAGCATCATGACCAGTGATTTTAAATCCAAATCTTGTGTTACTGGTGTGATGGGGTATCCAGGACACGCTGGTAAAGGAGAATTGGGTTCAGATGTTGACATATTGTCTTGTTTTCTGTTAGTGATGTTCCTGCGTTTGCCTTTTGCCATCTAGTTCTCACTGTTGTTAGTTGGTCTTGTCAATACTGGACTCATCAGTGCAAGCTGCCCCTTCCCAGGTGGCCTCTGGTGCACAGATTACCTCCTGCACTGCCTGGAGACAGGGTGCTGTTGCCGAGGTTGTTCAGATCCCGAAGCAGATACCTGAAGTCTCCCGCTGGGGCCCACTGGATTCACTGGAGCACACCGACTTCTCCCTGCTGGCTGCCCGGAAGCCCCTCTTGCCTCTTGCAGGACCTGGAGATGTGGAGTTGCTGCCCAGGCTGATCTGGATCCGGAAGCGGATAGATCTGAGGGCTCCTGCCAGAGGCCTCAGGACTGGAACCTAAGCTCCGTGCCACAGGAGCAAGCTGTGCTGTGAGCTCCCAGACTGCCTCTGGGTGCACACCAGGTCTCCTGCACTTCCTGGAGACCGAGTGCTGTGGCCCAGGCTGTTCAGATCCCAAAGCAGGCACCTGCAGGCTCCTGCTGGGGCCGGCTGGATTCACTGGAGCACACTGACTTCTCCCTGCTGGCCAGGGAGAAGCCCCTCTTGCCTCTTGCAGGACCTGGAGATATGGTGTTGCCGCCCAGGCTGGTATGGTAGAATTCTATACTAAATCCATTTGACCCTGGGCTTTTATTTTGTTGGCAGGTTTTTAATGACTCCTATTTTCTTATGGGATATGGGCCTGTTTAGATAGTTTACCTGCTCTTGATTTAATTATGGTATGTGTTATCTGTCTAGAAAAGTATTCATTTTAGCTAGATTTTTCAGTTTTGTTGAGTATAGGCTTTTGTAGTAGGATTTGATGAATTTTATTTTCCTCCATTTCTGTTGTTATGTCTCTCTTTTCATTTCTGATCTTGTTAATTTGGATACTGCCTCTGGGCCCTTTAGTTAGTTTGGCTAGGGGTTTATCTATCTTGTTGATTCTCTCAGAGAACCAGCTTTTGGTTTTGTTGATTCTTTGTATTGTTCACTTTGTTTCTATTTGGTTTATTTCATTTTGGCCTTGAGTTTGACTATTTCCAGCCATCTACTTCTCTTGAGTGTGTTTGTTTCTTTTTCTTCTAGAGCTCTCAGGTGTTCTGTTAAGTTGCTAGTGTAAGATCTGTTCAGTTTCTTTATGATGGTGCTTATGGCTATAAATTTTCCTCATAGTAGTGCTTTCATTATGTCCCATAAGTTTGGATATAATGTATCAGCATTTTCACTAAATTCCAGGAAGTCTTTAATTTCTGTCTTTATTTCTTCCTGGACCAAGTTATCATTGAGTGGAAAGTTTTTTTGATTTCCGTGCATATGTGGGCTTTCTGGCTTTTTTGCTGTTATCAAAGACCAGCCTTAGGCCATGGTGATCTGATAGGATGCATGGAATTATTTCAAGCTTCTTTTATTGGTTGAGGGCTGTTCTGTGACCAATTATATGGTCAGTTTTGGAGAAGGTACCAAGAAATGCTGAGAACGAGGTGTATTTATTTGTTTTAGGGTGAAATGTTCTGTAAATATCTGTTAAATCAGTTTGATTCACTAACTCTATTAGTTTCAGGGTGTCTCTGTTTAGTTTCCAATTCACTGATTCTGATTCAATTGGTGAGAGTGTGACATTGAAAATTCCCACCATTATTTTATGGGGTTCAATGTAAGTTTTGAGATTTAGTAAAGTTTCTTTTATGAATGTGGGTGCCCTTGCATTTGTGGCATAGATGTTCAGAATTGAGATTTTTCTCTTGGTGAAATTTCCCTTTGATGAATATAAAGTGTCCTTCATCACACTTGATACCTTTTGGTTGAATGTCTATTTTATTAGATATTAGTCTGGCAACTATTGCTTGTTTCCTGGGACCATTTGCTTGGAAGACCTTTTTCCATCCTTTTACTTTGCGATAGTATCTGTCCTTATAATTTAAGTGTGTGTTTTTTATATGCAGCAAAATGCTGGATTTGTGTGTGTGTGTTTGTTTGTGTGTGTGTATGTGTGTGTGTGAATGTGTATCCAGTCTGTTAGCTTATGTCTTTTTATGGGTGAGTTGAGTCCAATAATATTGAGAGATATTAAAAAAGATGACTCTTAGTTCCTCATATGTTTGATTTTGTAGTTGGCTTTATGTACTTGTGGTTCTTTCCATTTTGTTTGTTGTAAGATGCTTAAATCTTTTCTTTTCTTTGGTGTAGGGCCCATTCATGTGTTGGAGTTTTCCTTCTAGGGCTGGATTGGTCGATAGACACTGTTTGAATTTGGTTTTGTCCTGGAATATTTTGTTTTCTTTGTCTATGTTGATTGAGAGTTTTGCTGGTGGAAGTAGCGTAGTTCTTTGATAATTTGCATGACCTCTGACCAGACTCTTCTGGTTTTCATAGTCTCTGTTGAGAAGTCTGAGGTAATTCTGATATGTCTACCTGTATATCTTACTTGGCCCTTTTCCCTTGCTGCTTTTAATATTCTTTCTTTGTTCTGTGGATTTAGTGTTTTAGTTATTATATGACACGAGATTTTCTTTTCTGGTTCCATTTATTTGGTGTTCTATAGGCTTCTTATACTTTATGATCACCTCTTTCTTTAGGTTGAGAAAGTTTTCTTGTATGATTTTTTTGAAGATATTTTCAGTTTCTTTGAGTTGGGAATCTTCATTCTCTTCTATTCCAATTATTCTTAGATATGGTCTTTTCATTGTGTCCTGAATATCCCGGAATTTTTGGGTTAGGAAAGTTTTATGTTTTGAATTTTCTCTGTCAGTTGTATCAATCTCTTCTAAGGTATCTTCTATACCTGAGATTCTTATCTTATGAAGATATCATGCAAATTATCAAAGAACTACGCTACTTCCACCAGCAAAACTCTCAATCAACATAGACAAAGAAAACAAAATATTCCAGGACAAAACCAAATTCAAACAGTGTCTATCGACCAATCCAGCCCTAGAAGGAAAACTCCAACACATGAATGGGCCCTACACCAAAGAAAAGAAAAGATTTAAGCATCTTCTATCTCTTGTATTCTGCTGGTGATACTTACATCTGCAATTCTTGACCTCTTTCCTAGGTCCATTTTCAGGTTTGCCTCCATTTGTGTTTTCTTTATTGTTTCTAATTCCACTTTTAGGTCTTGGACTGCTCCTTAACCTGTTTCATTGTGTATTTCTGTATTTCTTTAAGGGATTTGTTTCCTCTTTAAGGGCTTCAACTTGTTTATCTGTTTTCTTTATTTCTTTCAGATTGTTATTTATATCTTCCTTAAAGTACTTTATCATCTTCATAAGATAAGATTTTAGGTCAGCTTCCTGATTTTTAGACATGTTGGTGTATTCAGGGCTTGCTGCAGTGGGAGAACTGGGTTCTGATAATACCCACTTATACTGTCTTCTGTTGCTTATGGCCTTGTGCTTGTCTCTCACCATCTGGTTGTCCCTGAAGTTTGTTGGTCTGGAGTCTGTCTCTTTTGTCCCTGGGTTGCTTTAGGTCCTGTAGACTTGAGGCCCTGGTTTTAGCAGAGCACTTGTGGGGCCTTCCAACTGGAGGCTCTTCAGAGGAGCAGAGAAGCTGTTAATCTACTGCTTTAGCTCTAGTAGATCTCTTGGGAGGCCTTCAGACTGATGGTTTTTCAGAGGAGCAGTCAGGGTGTTTTCCTGTGTGAAGATGTTCTCTAGGGGCTGATCTATGGAGTGTGGTTTCTGTTTCCCTGTGTGCAGCAGAATTCTAGGGAGGCTTTCTGTCTGTTGGGTCAGTTGCCCTTCATGCCACTAATCCCCCAGGGGGTCTTCAGTCTGTGGTGTCTGTTGCCTAGTTGCCCTGTGTACAGATGAGCTCCTGGGATGCCGTCAAGTTGTGGGGTCTTCAAGAGTTCAGACAAGCTGGTGATCAGTTTTGCTTTGTGTGTAGTAGATCTCCTTGCATGCCTCAGGCTGTAGTGTAAGTTGCCCAAGTGCTCTGAGTATAGCGGATTTTCTGGGCTAGCTCAGGACATGATGTCTTCAGGAGAGCAGACTAGCTAGCAGTCTGCCAGCAGAAAGGACTGGGCAGAAGGGGAGGGGTAGTTGGTGTGTGTGTGTGTGTGTGTGTGTGTGTGTGTGTGTGTGTGTGTATTGGGGGGGTGGCTTAGGGTGGTGATGGGTCCCCAGTCCACTGGGCTCCCAGCGGCAGCTGTAGAACTTCTGGAGGGTTTTTATCCTCCAGAATGCTTTGAGTGCAGCAGATCTTCTGGGTTGGCTCAGGATATGGTATCTCCAGGGGAGCAGACTAGGTGTCCAGGTGAGCTTTCTTTATCCATCTCTTTTCAAAGGTGACCTTCAACTAAGTGTGACTTGCAGGTCATAGGTCAGACAAATTCTTTGATGGAACCCTAAGTCCATACTCTTAAATAACTATTTTCTAAATATAAATCTCTTTATTATATGTATATATTTAATTTTATAAAATTTACTTATTTCATGGGAATGGGTGTTTAGTCTGCATGTGTATACCCTGTGCATGCCTCTTGCTCGTGGAGCTCAGAACAAAGTGCCAGGTCCCTTAAAGGTGGGGTAAACTTTAAGGTACCTTTAAAATCACCATGTGGGATCTGGGAACTAAGCCCAGGACCTACATACAAGAGCAACTAGTGCTCTTAACTGTTGAGCCATCTGTGCTCCTTTATATATATATTTTAAATGTGTACAAGCATAATGTATAATAACATATTATATTCAGAGACTATGTAGATACATATGAGAGATCTATGATCAAATTAGGTAAAACCTCTGCTCTGGTGAGCTTGGATTAATAATTCACATAAGATACTATGATATGTTAAGTAAACTAATTCAATTATGCTGTGCATTATATAATTAAATAGAAGCTAGAAAGCAATAAGAGCTATGGTGAAAATGCAGTAGCATTAAAAGGTCAAGTCCAGTGAGTGAACGAGGGCACATTATCATTTAACATAGGGAGGTAAAGCTGGCTTTGAAGGAAATGATATTGGGTAACGATTGAAGTAGGTAAGCACATGAAGTAGGTGAATACTGGGCATAAGGATACTATGGGAGGAGTATGAGAATGCCTAATGAGTATTATTCTTAATGTGCGATCAGATATTAAATCAGAGTGGGTGAATGGGAGTGTGGAAACATATTAGGCTAAAGGAAACCAGAGCCTCCTTTAAGGAGCCTGTGGCCCTTTGAGTGAATGGGAAATAACCAGGGCCTTATAAATTGGAACGGTAATGACATATGATACCTGGCTGTTGTTTTCACTCAAGAGGAACTATAGATGGAGTGAGGCTTTGGTCTTGTTTAGGTCATGGCCTGAGGGTCTAGAAATGCATACGTAGGAAACATTGGGTGAAGCAAATGTGATTTTTATTGAGGCTTTCAGGTGACCCAAATCCATTTAGCCTAAGAATAGGCTCCTTGATATTATCTCAACAGAACCTTTGACCAGAAGCATAGAATATGGAATAAGAGATTGGATCCTGTGCCTGTTAAGACCACTTTTAAAAATGTATTAATCTATTACAATTTGATATATGTATTTGTATTTTAAAAACATATTATTCCCTTATAATTTGATATATATATGTAGTTCATCAAAACAGAAGGTTAGTTTCCTGGTTCTTTAGGTTTCAATAATTCTGATAAAATTCAGTACAATATGATGTAAAAATACCCTACCACTTAAATAATTTTAAGTGTGTCGTTCAGGCATTAAACATATTCACATTATTGTTTAACTAACTCTTCTAACTCCCCAAATCCATTCATATATGTATACAATATATGTATATATGTATAACCATGCATTTGGCTACTCTTGGTAACATATAAAGGGAACATTATAATATTCATCCTTTGGAGTCTGAGCTGGTTTATTTTGCATGGTGGTTTTTTTTTTTAGGTTCTATTGTATTTTAGACAGCAGTCTATCCTTTTTTAAAGGTTTATTAACATTCCTTTGTTTGCCAGGGTCCTTCAAAGAAATGAAATGATTCTCCATATTAAAAAAAACATTTATTATAAGAACTTAGCTTACATGATCATTGATATAGGGAGACTTAAAATGCAATGGTGGCTGGAGATTTAATACCTAAAAAAAAAAAATAATGGTAAAGCAGTTACAGTTCAATGTCCAGCAGGCTGAAGTCCAAAGAGTGCTACTGGTACTTAGGAAGCCAGGAGACAGTCTATGAAAATGACTTAGTCTATGAAGTCAGTCTTTTTGTTTCATTCTTCCCTTTGACTAATTAGAGGAGACTCATCCCAATTATTAAGGATTAGCTGTTAAAGGTTCAAGTGTTTAATGTTCATTTTATGTAAACCTTCTTCATAGTGACACAAAAATGAATCAACATAGAAAGAACACTCTGCATGTGTTCTCCCAACCATCTAAGAACATTTGCCTATAACTATTTTTCTATTAGAAATTAAGCTGCTTAAAACACGTGGAAATCTATGCTTTCAACTCTTTTGTATCAGAAAAGAGAGGATGCATTGAATCTTTTCTTTAGTTGCTGAGGATCTGCCACTGTTTTCAGCAGCAACTGGATGCTTGGTGGTGGTGGTGCTAGTGGTGGTGGTCCCCTTCCCACCCCCATTAAAGGTCCATTAAAGGTACAAATATATTCCAATTTCCTATATATGCTATCTATCTTAGTTTCTTTCATTGTTGTTGTTGTTGCTGCTGCTGCTATGGATAAAATACTCTGAAAAAATAATATACAAGATGATGAGTTATTTTAATTTCTAGTTCCCGATTACTGACAGTCACAGAGAAGAAGTCAGGGCACCAGGTTTCTGAAGCAGCTGGCTATTTTATCTCTGTACTCAGAGGAGGCGAGGGTTAAACACATGCTTTCTAGTTTTCATTTTGCTCTCTCCTCTGATACATCTGAGAGAAGATGCCTAAGACTAAGATGAGTTCTTCCTACACCTATTAATGAAGACAGTCCTCCATAAGTATAGCCAGAGGCCTATCTCTCAAAAGAGTCTAGGTTATGTCTTGTTACTTTTTTTCTTTTGGTCTGAAAATAGTCATTCTAACAGCCATGAAGCACTCTCTCACAGTGAGTCCATTCAATGTGTATAATACGCTTAATAATAGCCATCATTTGAAGACATTGGTCTGCCTTTGTGGAGTTATGCCTCTTTAAAAATTTGTCTATTTAAAACGCAAGAAAAAAATTTTTGAAATTAAGTTTCCTCCATCTTTTGGTAACATAAATACTAAGTTCATCAAAGATATGATCTGTTAATACCTTTTGTAAATTGACAGTACTACTTTTAAAGTTTCTTTTGGCACATAAATATTTCAAGTTTTGAGGGAGTCTAATTAGCTAGTGTTACTTATATTATCTAATGTTAAATATCATAGGGAAATACTTATTATTAAATCAAATATCATGAAGACTTCCTAATGTGGTTTCTTAAAGCTTTTGTGTTTCCAATTTTACATTTAATTCTTTGATCATTTAAATTTTTGTAAAATGTGTTATAACATGAAGATACATTTTCTGCAAATGGTATCTAGTGTTTTAGGACTAATGTTAAAACTCTATCCTTTTCTAGAACTGGTTGTGAGAAATCAGAACACTGAGAAGTAAATACTACTACTTCTAGAACAAGAGCTATAATTTTAATCATTTAGTTAACAAAATTATTTTAATTATTTAGTTAAACAAAAATAATTACATAACTGTGAACCATTGTGAAACAGAATAGTCTAATGAAGAAGAGTAGAAGAGTGAGGGAAAAAAGTTTAAGACTATGGAGAGTTATGAGAAATATACATTGTATACTTTTATGAAAATTACCTTATAAAAATCAGTACTACATCTAATGAATATATGTCTATCAAAATAAAATTCATGGGTACAGGGAATATGATCAGTGGAGTAACGTGGGCAGGAGCCTTCCAGTTACCATTTGCACCAGGAGATAGGCATCTCTACAACCTTCTGTGCAAGGCCCAGCAGGAGAGAGTGATCTCCCAGCAGTACTTTCACATCTGGGCATGGAAGTGAGGTCTCCACATTGTCTTCAATAACTGTTATGGAAAAGCTGGGAGCACACAGGGCATATAGTCAGTGGAAGAGATGGGACAGGACCCTTCCAGTTGCCATCTGCACCCAGCAGCCAAGCTGCTCCACAGCTATCTGTGAACAGATCCCACTAGAAGAGAGTTGGTCTCCCAGGAATACTGACCCAGGCTTACGTGACCTCAGGAGTGACAAGTTCCAACCAGAAACAGCAAGATCAACAGCAAGACTAACTTAGGAAAGAAATCAGGAGGTAGATGCAAGCATCAATGACAGAAAGACAGAAGAGAGAATCTCAGGTGCAGAAGATACCATAAAAAAATTGATACAACAATCAAAAAATGTAAAATTCAAAAAGCTCCTGACCCAAAGCATCAAGGAAATCTAGAACACAATGAGAAGACCAAACTTAAGGATAATAGGGATTCCCTATCCCTTATATCCCTATAAGGATAATAAAAGATTCCCAATATAAAGGGCCAGTAAATATCTTCAATAAAATTATGGAAGAAACCTTCCCTAACCTAAAGAGATACCCATGCACATACAACTAGCTTACAGAACTTCAAATATATTGGATCAGAAAAGAAATTCCTCCTGTTTTGATATAATAATCAAAACACAAAATGCATAAAACAAAGAAACAATGCTAAAAGCAGTAGGGGAAAAAAGTCAAGTAACATATAAAGGCAGACCTTTCAAAACCACACCAGATTTCTCTGTTCTATTCCTTAGCTGCCTGCAGCTATTATGAACTGGGCTGCTGGAACATAAGCTGAGGGATGGATGGGGAAGGGGCGAAAAGAAGGAGGGCCAAGACAATATTTCACTGATCAAGGCCCGAACTTTAATGTTGATCAGACCTTTTTAACAGTTTGGGCAAACCCTTCCCCCCAGTCTCAAGGAGATATCTGAGAAATCTTTGGCTCCTCCTCTCAGCAGGTCGCCTGCTGGGGTTAAAGGACTCCAGGTCTCACACATCTCACACATCCCAGGATGTTTCCAGGTGAGACTGCCCTTAGGCAGCCTTGATTTCCAGGAGAAAGCAGCTGTATTGTTCTCAGAAGAACAAAGGCCAGGGATAACACAAGCAAAGGCTGGGGGTGGTGGCCAGGAATGTCACAGACTGCTGGGATGGGCTGAAGAGCCCAGCTCAATGCTGTGGGGGAAGGGATATTTCTCAATTATGACCATGAAAGCTAGAAGATCCTGGGCAGATAGCATACAGACCCTAAGAGAACTCAAATGCCATCCTAGTCTGTTATACTCAGCAAAATTCTCAATCACCATAGATGGAGAAACCAAGATATTCTACGACAAAACCAAATTTACACAATATCTTTCCACAAATTCAGCCCCATCAAAGGATAGTAAATAGAAAACCCAAAAACAAAGAGGGAAACTACACCCTGGAAAAAGCAAAAAAGTAATCTTCCATGAACAAACCAATAAGAAGACAGCCACATAAGCATAACTCCACCATAACAACAATAATACCAGTAAGCAAAAATCACTTTTCCTTTATATCTCTTAATATCAATGGAATCAATTCCCCAATAAAAAAGACATAGCCAAACAGACTATCTAAACCAGAACCAATATTTTGCTGCATACAAGAAACCTACCTCAGTGACAAAGACAGACACTACCTCAAAGTAAAAGGCTGGAAAACAAATTTCCAAGCAAATGGTCCCAAGAAAGATGCTGGAGTAGCCATTCTAATATCAAATAAAATCGACTTTCAACCTAAAGTTATCAAAAAAGATAAGGAAGGACACTTCATACATCTCAAAGGAAAAATATACCAAGACGGACACTCGATACTGAATATCTATGCTCCAAATGCAAGGACACTCACAATTATAAAAGAAACTTTACTGAAGTTCAAAGCACTTGCATCTCATACAATGATAGTGGGAGACATCAACACATCAGTCTCATCAATGAATAGATCATGGAAACAGAAACTAAACAGAGAAGCAGTTTCTCTTCTCTGCTATCATGCATCATGATCAAGTAGACTCCATCCCAGGGATGCAGGGATGGTTCAATATCAGGAAATCCATCAACCTAATACACTACATAACAAACTCAAAGAAAAAAAGAACACACGATCATCTCATTAGATACAGAAAAAGCATTTTACAAAACCCAACACCTCTTCATAATAAAAGTATTGGAAAGATCAGGAATTCAAGGCCCAATACCTAAACAAAGTAAAAGCAATATACAGCAAACCAATAGTCAACATCAAACTAAATGGAGAGATACTTGAAGCAATCCCACTGAAATCAGGGACTAGACAAGGCTGCCCACTCTCTCCATACATATTCAATATAGTACTTGAAGTCCTAGTCAGAGCAATTAGACAACAAAAAGAGGTCAAAGGGATACAAATTGGAAAGGAAGAAGTCAAAATATCATTATTTGCTGATGATATAATAGTATACTTAAGTGACCCCAAAATTCCAGCAGAGAACTCCTATAGCTGATAAACAACTTCAGCAAAGTGACTGGATATAAAATTAACTCAAACAAATCAGTGGCCTTCCTCTACTCAAAGGATAAACAGACCAAGAAAGAAATTATAGAACAACTCCCTTCACAATAGTTACAAACAATATAAAATACCTTGGTGTGACTCTAACTAAACAAGTGAAAGAAAGATCTGTATAACAAGAACTTCAAATCTCTCAAGAAAGAAATTGAAGAAAATCTCAGAAGATGTAAAGATCTCCCATGCTCATGGATTGTCAGGATAAATATAGCAAAAATGATCATCTTGCCAAAAGCAATCTCCAAATTCAATGCAATCCCCATCAAAATTCCAACTCAATTCTTCATAGAACTAGAAAGAGCAATTTGTAATAAGGACACATGCTTCACTATGTTCACGGCAGCCTTACTTATAATACCCAGAAACTGGAAAGAATCCAGATGTACCTCAATGGAAGAATGGATACAGAAAATGTTTTATACATTTTATACAATGGAATACTACTACTCAGCTATTAAAACAATGAATTCATGAAATTCTTAGGCTGATAGGTGGAACTTAAAAATATCATCTTTATTGAGGTAACCCAATCACAAAAGAACACACAAGGTATGTATTCACTGATAAGTGGATATTAGTCTAGAAGCTTGGAATACCCAGGAATATATGTAATTCACAGACCACATGAAGCTTAAGAAGGAAGAACAAAGTGTGGATACTTTGATACTTCTTAGCTAGGGTACAAAATACCCATGGGAGGAAATATAGAGACAAAGTGTGGAGCAGATACTGAATGAAAGAAGATCCAGAAACTGCCCCACTTGGAGATCTATCTCATATACAGTTACCAAACCTAGACACTCTTGTGGATGCCAACAATTGCTTGCTAACAAGAGCCTGATATAGCTGTTTTCAGAGAGGCCTGCTAGTTACTTACAAATATAGAGGGGAGTACTCTCAGCCAACCATTGAACTGAGCACAGGATCCCCAATGGAGTAGTTAGAGAAAGGATCCAAGGAGCTGAAGGGATTTATAGCCCCACAGGAGGAACAACAATGTGACCCAACCAGTAACCCCAGAGATCCCAGGGACTTATCCACCAACCAGTGAGTACACATACAGGGACTCATGGCTCCAGCCACATGGATAGCAGAGGATGGCCTGGTCACACATCAGTGAGAGGAGAGGCCCTTTGACCTGTGAAGGCTCATTGCCGCAGGGTAGGGGAATGCCAGGTCAGGGAAGCTGGAATGGGTAGGTTAGTGAGCAGGGTGGGGGATAGGACAGGGGGTTTTCAGAGGGGAAAGGAGGAAAGGGAATATCGTTTGAAATGTAAATAAAAAATAATAAAAAATGTAAAAACGTATAAAAATCATATATATAATTTAAAGGTGTTTTAGTCATGTAAGGCATTATCAAATTCAGTTTGAGTTTTTCAAGAGTAGTTATGAGTAATCTCTTAGTATTTTCTATAATCATTATTGATAAATTCAAACTAAATGCATAAGGTTATATTTTAACTTGTATTTTTTCAAATAATTTTATTTTTGCCAAATCTATCCTATTAACCATCCAGAGTCTGGTAGAATACTTTTCTTGTTCTAATGGGTATATGCTGAAACTTCTGCTGTTCATTACATAATCTACCATAATGCATTAGTAGATTATACTCTCTCTTGTGGGCATTTACTGAAGTCCTTAAAAATTGTTAGATTGAGAGATGAACAATTTCTATATGTGATAGATGCCATAGCTTTCTGTACTGACTGTGCCTAGGTCTACCAAAGGTATTAAAAGTCCAAACCTGAGGTTGATCCAAATGTGAGCATTGGAGAAGTGAGATTAATTAAATACACTAACTTCTTAGATATTTATATACCAGTATCATTTTCAGCTAAATTTGGCACCACATCTTATTCTCCATAGTCTGTGGTCTCTAGACTCTCTCATAATTCAGTTCTTTTCTTTTCTTTTCTTTTCTTTTCTTTTCTTTTCTTTTCTTTTCTATATTTTTTGTTTACATTCCAAATGATTTTCACTTTCCCAGTTCCCCCCTCCCCATAAGACCCATAAGCCCTCCACCCTCCGTCTGTTCTCCAATCTCTCTCTCTCTCTCTCTCTCTCTCTCTCTCCCTCCCTCTTTCTACCTATTTCTCTCTCCCAATCAAACATGAGATGTAAACAAACAGACCATAAGTAAAAAAAAAACCAAAACAAAGCAAAACAAAAAGTAAACAAAACCATGGAATGCATTTTTTTCTGGTAAACTATTTCTGGTCACTGTGCCTGCACCAGAGTGTGCTTGCTATACCTAGGGACACTCCATTGGAAAAATTATTTCAGTGTCTTGGCTTCCATCTCCATTCACATTCCAATTACTCATTCTTTGGGTAATATGGTATTCCTGTCTCAAAGATACACTCTTATGTCAACAGAAAAAAAAATCTCAGTTTCTTTAGTGTCTGTCTGTGTGTATGAGTGTGAAAGAAAGCAAAAGAGGTAGAGACAAAGAAAGATAGATGGGATATAAGAAATAGAGTGTATTTATAAAATCTCTTTGTTTACCCCCGGTATCATACCTTCTCCAACAAGACCACACCTCTTAATTCTTCCCAGCAAGTTCTATTACTACCTAGAGACTATATGCTCAAACAAATAAGCCTCTGGGAAACATCCTTACCAGTTTTAAAATACACATGAAATCTCAAAACCTTCTGTAAATCCAGTTCCAAGAGCTCTGATAACCTTAACTTCTCTGCACAGATACTGAATGCATATAATGCACAAGTATTATCTAACATATATGCATACAAAATAATCTTTAAAATAAATAAAATGGGAGAGATTTGTAGGTATACTTGATTCTCAAAGAAAAGAGAGCACACCACCATTTATAAGCACCGAAATGGGAGCTTCAGTTAAGGAAATGCCTCCATGAGACCCAGCTGTAAGGCATTTTCTCAATTAGTGATCAAGTGGAGACGGTTTATTGTGGGTGGTGCTATCCCTGGGCTGGTCTTCCTGGATTATGTAAGAGAGCAAGCTGAGCAAGCCATGGAAGCAAGCCAGTAAGAAACATCTCTCTATGGCTTCTGCATCAGCTCCTGCTTCCTGACCTGCTTGAGTTCCTGTCCTGACTTCCTTTAGTGATGAACAACAGTGTTGAAGTGTAAAGTGAATAAATCCTTTCCTCTCCAACTTGCTTCTTTTTTTTTAATATTTTTATTTTCTATATTCTTTGTTTAAATTCCAAATGATTTCCCCTTTCCTGGATCCCCCCCTCCCCATATGTCCCATAAACCTTCTCTCCATCCATTCTCCAATCACCTCCCTCCTTTTTTTCTCTGTCCTTATATTCCCCTCCAATGCTAGATCAACCCTTTCCAGGATCAGGACTTTCTTCATGGGAGTCATTTGTTATGCGATTTGTGCCTTGGGTATTGAGGGCTTCTGGTCTAATTAATATCCATTTATCAGAGATTGCATTCCATGTGTATTCTTTTGTGACTGGGTTACCTCACTTAGGATGATATTTTCCAGATCAAACCATTTGCCTAAAAATTTTGTGAACTCATTGTTTCTAATTGCTGAGTAGTATTCCATTGTGTAAATATACCACATTTTCTGTATCCATTCCTCCTTTAAGGGGCATCTGGGTTCTTTCCAGCTTCTGGCTATTATAAATAAGGCTGCTATGAATATAATGGAGCATGTGTCTTAATTGCATGCTGGGGAATCCTTTCAGTATATGCCCAGGAGAGGTATAGCAGGGTCCTCCAGAAGTGTCATATCCAGTTTTCTGAGGAACCTCCAGACTGATTTCCACAGTGGTTGTACCATCTTACAGCCCCAACAGCAGTGGAGGAGTGTTCCTCTTTCTCCACATCCTCGCCAACACCTGCTGTCTCCTGAGTTTTTGACCTTAGCCATTCTGACTGGTGTAAGGTGAAATCTCAGGGTTATTTTGATTTGCATTTCCCTAATGACTAATGATGTTGAGCACTTCTTAAGATGACGCTCGGCCATCCGAATTTCTTCAGGTGAAAATTCTTTGTTTAGATCTGTGCCCCATTTTTAATAGGGTTATTTGGTTCCCTGGAGTCTAACTTCTTGAGTTCCTTGTATATATTGGATATTGGCCCTCTATCACATGTAGGTTTGGTGAATATCCTTTCCCAATTTGATGGTTGCCGTTTTGTCCTTTTAACAGTGTCCTTTGCCTTACAGAAACTTTGTAATTTTATGAGGTCCCATTTGTCAATTCTTGATCGTAGAGCATAAGCTATTGGTGATCTGTTCAGGAACTAGCCCCCCCCCCCCGCCCCCATGCCCATGTCCTCTAGGGTCTTCCCCAGTTTCTTTTCTATTAGTTTCAGTGTGTGTGGTTTTACATGGAGGTCCTTGATCCACTTGGAGTGAAGTTTAGTACATGGAGATAAGAATAGTTCAATTCACATTCTTCTGCACGCTGACCTCCAATTGAACCAGCACCATTTGTTGAAAAGGCTATCTTTTATCCACTGGATGTTTTTGGCTCCTTTGTCGAAGATCAAGTGATTGTAGGTGTGTGGGTTCATTTCTGGATCTTCAATTCTATTCCATTGGTGCACTTGTCTGTCACTGTGCCAATACCATGCAGTTTTTAATACTATTGCTCTGTAGTATTGCTTGAAGTCAGGGATACTGACTGATTCCCCCAGAATTTCTTTTGTTGTTGAGAATAGTTTTAGCTATCCTGGGTTTTTTGTTATTCCAGATGAATTTGAGAATTGCTTTTTCTAACTCTGTGAAGAACTGAGTTGGGATTTTCATGGGGATTGCATTGAATCTGTAGATGGCTTTTGGCAAGATGGCCATTTTAACTATATTAATCCTGCCAATCCACAAGCATGGCAGATATTTCCATTTTCTGAGGTCTTCAATTTCCTTCTTCAGAGACCTGAAGTTCTTGTCATATAGATCTTTCACTTGTTTGGTTAGAGTCACACCAAGATACTTTATATTGTTTGTGGCTATTGTGAAGGGTGTCATTTCCCTAACTTCTTTCTCAGACTGCTTATCCTTTGAGTATAGGAAGGCAACTGATTTGCTTGAGTTGATTTTATAACCAGCCACTTTGCTGAAGTTGTTTATCAGCTGTAGGAGTTCTCTGGTGGAGGTTTTCGGGTCACTTAAGTAGACTATCATGTCATCTGCAAATAGTGATAATTTGACTTCTTCCTTTCCAATTTGTATCCCCTTGACCTCCTTATGTTGTCTAATTGCTCTAGCTAGGACTTCAAGTACTATATTGAAAAGATATGGAGAGAGAGGACAGCCTTGTCTAGTCCCTGATTTTAGTGGGATTGCTTCAAGTTTCTCTCCATTTAGTTTGATGTTGGCTACCGGTTTGCTGTATATTGCTTTAACGATGTTTAGATATGGGCCTTGAGTTTCTGTTCTTTCCAATACTTTTAGCATGAAAGGATGCTGGATTTTGTCAAATGCTTTTTCTGCATCTAATGAGATGATCATATGGTTTTTTTCTTTGAGTTTGTTTATGTAGTGGATAGCATTGTTGGATTTCCTTATATTGAACCATCCCTGCATCCCTGGGATGAAGCCTACTTGATCATGGTGGATGATCGTTTTGATGTGTTCTTGGATTCGGTTGGCAAGAATTTTATTAAGTATTTTTGCATCAATATTCATAAGTGAAATTGTCCTGAAGTTCTCTTTTTTGTTGGATCTTTGTGTGGTTTTGGTATCAGCGTAATTGTGGCTTCATAGAACGAGTTGGGTAGAGTTCCATCTGTTTCTATTTTGTGGAATAGTTTGAAGAGTATTGGTGTTAGTTCTTCTATGAAGGTCTAATAGAACTCTGCACTGAAGCCATCTGGTCCCGTGCTTTTTTTGGTTGGGAGACTTTCTATGACCCTTTTTATTTCTTCTGGTGTTATGGGACTGTTTAGTTGATCTATTTGATCCTGATTTAGTTTTGGTGTCGGATATCTGTCTAGGCAACTGTCCATTTCCTGCAGATTCTCCAGTTCTGTTGAGTACAGGCTTTTGTAGTAGGATCTAATAATTTTTTGAATTTCCTCAGTTTCTGTTGTTATATCTCCCTTTTCATTTCTAAGTTTGTTAATCGGGATACTGTCTCTGTGCCCTTTGGTTAGTCTGGCTAAGGGTTTATCTATCTTGTTGATTTTCTCAAAGAACCAGCTCCTGGTTTTGATGATTATTTGTATGGTTCTCTTTGCTTCTACTTGATTGATTTCGGCCCTGAGTTTGATGATTTCCTGCCTTCTACTCCTCCTGGGTGAAATAGCTTCTTTTTGTTCCAGGGCTTTCAGGTGTGTCATTAAGCTGTTAGTGTACGCTCTCTCCATTTTCTTTTTGGAGGCACTCAGGGCTATGAGTTTTCCTCTTAGCACTGCTTTCATTGTCTCCCATAGATTTGGGTATGTTGTGTCTTCATTTTCATTAAATTCTAAAAAGTCTTTAATTTCTTTCTTTATTTCTTCCTTGACCAAGGTATCATTGAGTAGAATATTGTTCAGTTTCCAGGTGTATGTGGGTTTTCTGTTGTTTTTGTTGCTATTGAAGACCACTTTTACTCCATAGTGATCTGATATGAGGCATGGGATTAGTTCGATCTTCTTATATTTGTTGAGGTCTGTCTTGTGACCAATTATATGGCTGATTTTGGAGAAGGTACCTTGAGGTGCTGAGAAAAAGGAATATTTTTTTGCTTTAGGATAGAATGATATATATATATATATATATATATATATATATATATATATATATATATATATATGTGTGTGTGTGTGTGTGTGTGTGTGTGTGTGTGTGTGTGTGTGTGTGTATATACATATATATTAAATCTAATTCGTCCAAAGCTTCAATTAGTTTCATTGTGTCCATGTTCAGTTTCTGATTTCCTGATCAGTTCATTGAAGAAAGTGCAGTGTTGAAGTCACCCACAATTATTGTGTTAGGTGCAATGTGTGCTTTAAGCTTTAGTAAAGTTTCTTTTATGAATGAGGGTGCCCTTGCATTTGGAGCATAAATGTTCAGGATTGAGAGTTCTTCTTATTGTATTTTTCCTTTGACCAGCAAGAAGTGTCCCTCAGAGTCTCTTTTGATGACTTTGGGTTGAAAGTCAATTTTATCTGATATTAGAATGGCTACTCCAGCGTGTTTCCTGAGACCATTTGCTTGTAAAATTGTCTTCCAGCCTTTTACTCTAAGGTAGTGTTTGTCTTTGACCCTGAGGTGTGTTTCCTGTATGAAGCAAAATATAGGGTCCTGTTTACGTATCCAGTCGGTTAGTCTATGTCTTTTTATTGGGGCATTGAGTCTATTGATGTTAAGAGATATTAAGGAATAGTGATTGTTACTTCCTGTCATTTTTGATGTTATTTTTTAAATTTGATTGGTTAACTTCTTTTGGGTTTGATGAGAGAAGGTTACTATTTTGCTTTTTTCCAGGGTGAATTTTCCCTCCTTGTATTGGTGCTTTCCTCCTATAATCCTTTGTAGGGCAGGATTTGTGGATAGATATTGTGTAATCTTAGTTTTGTCATGGAATATCTTAGTTTCTCCATCTATGGTGATTGAGAGTTTTGCTGGGTATAGTAGTTTTGGCTGGCATTTGTGTTTTCTTAGAGTCTGCATGACATCTGCCCAGGATCTTCCAGCCTTCATAGTCTCAGGTGAAAACTCTGTTGTGATTCTGATAGGACTTCCTTTATATGTTACTTGGCCTTTTCCCCTTACTGCCTTTAATATATTCTTTCTTTGTTTAGTAAATTTGGTGTTTTAATTATGTGACAGGAGGTATTTCTGTTCTGGTCCAGTCTGTTTGGAGTTCTGTAGGCTTCTTGTATATTCATGGGCATCTCTCTCTTTAGGTTAGGGAAGTTTTCTTCCATAATTTTATTGAAGATATTTGCTGGCCCTTTAAGTTGTAAATCTTCACTCTCATCTATGCCTATAATCCTTAGGTTTGGTCTTCTCATTGTGTCCTGGATTTCCTGGATATTTTGGCTTACAAGCTTTTTGCATTTTTCATTTTCTTTAACTGTTCAGTCCATGGTTTCTATGGTATCTTCAGCATCTGAGATTCTTTCTTCTATCTCTTGTATTCTGTTGTTGATATTTGCATCTATGCCCCCTGATTTCTTCCCAAGGTTTTCTATCTCCAAAGTTGTCTCCCTTTGAGTTTTCTTAGTTGTTTCTACTTCTGATTTTAGATCCTGGATGGTTTTGCTTAGCTTCTTCACTTGCTTGTTTGTGCTTTCCTGTAATTCTTTAAGAGCTTTTTGTGTTTCCTCTTTTATGACCTCAGCCTGTTGACCAAAGTTCTCCTGTATTTCTTTAAGTGATTTTTCCATTTCCTCCTTATTGGCTTTTGTATTCTCCTGGATTTCTTTAAATGATTTTTGTGTTTCCCTTTTAAGGGTTTCTAACTTTTGATCCATTTTCTCCTGAATTTCTTTAAGTATGTCCTTCATGTGTTCCTGTACCACCATCATGACCAGTGATTTTAAATCCAAGTCTTGTTTTACTGGTGTGATGGTGTATCCAGGACATGCTGATAAAGGAGAATTGGGTTCAGATGCTGCCATATTGCCTTGATTTCTGTTAGTGACGTTTCTGCGTTTGCCTTTTGCCCTCTAGTTCTCACTGGTGTGAGTTGGTCCTTTCAATGCTGGACTCACCAGTGCAAGCTGCCTCTTCCCAGGTGGCCTCTGGTGCACAGCTGACCTCCTGCACTGCCTGGAGACAGGGTGCTGTGGCCCAGGCTGTTCAGATCCTGAAGCAGACACTTGAAGGCTCCCGCAGGGGCCTGATGGACTCACCAGAGCACACTGACTCCTTCCAACCGGCCTCCTGGATGCCCCTCCTGCATCCTGCAGGACCTGGAGATGTGTTGCAGCCCAGGCTGTTCTGGATCCCAAAGCGGAGATGTGAAGGCTCCCGTCAGAGGCCTCAGGACTGGAACCCAAGCTCAGTGCAGCCGGAGCAAGGTGTGTGCTCCCAGTCTGTTTCTGGGTGCACACCAGGTCTCTTGCACTTCCTGGAGACCGAGTGCTGTGGCCCAGGCTGTTCAGATCCTGAAGCAGATTCCTGAAGGCTCCTGCTGGGGCCTGCTGGACTAACCAGAGCACACTGACTCTTCCTCATAATTCAGTTCTCAAAGGGAAAACTGATAGGCTCAATTGCTAATTTAAAGAATTATATTATAATAAAGAAAATTTAAAATGTGGTACCACAGCATATTTCTTCTATTGTATACGTAATGGTCCTATCATTAAATAAAATGAAAAAAAAGTTTTGAAGGAAAATCTTGCATCTTATTTCAGTGACTTAGATTTTTAAACATGCATTGGATAAGCTTCTGTGCAGATCTATTTAAAGTTCATTTCAGTACAATCTATTGAATATGTATTTTCATAGCAATCATATGCTAAGCAGTGATTGTGATACAATTATGATATTAATATGATAGTTGGCTGTGATGGAAAATGCCTATAATGCAAGAAATTTAGATGCTAAGGTAAGAAAGCTGTGATTTCAGCCAAAGTGGGTGTGCTGAATAGGTTTTTGTCTACTAAACAAAAGCTGGGTTTATAGAAAATGACCGAACCTCAATTGAGAAAATGTGTCCCTTGAATTAAGGTGGTTTCTTAATTAGTAATTGATGCAGAAGGACCCAGCCCATTGTTTGTGATTCCGTCCTTGGATTGGTGGTCCAGGGTTCTATAAGAAAGAATGCTGACTGAGCAAGCCACTTGGAGCAAGACAGTAGACCACACCCCCTTAATGGCCTCTGCATTACTTCTTTGCTCCAGAGTCCTGTCTTGACTTCTTTCAGTGCTTAACAGTGATATGGAAGTATAAGCTAGATAAACTCTTTCCTCCCCAACTTGTCTTTTGATCATGATGTTTCTTTGAAGCAATAGAAACCCTAACTGAGATGCCAGGCCTACACTTAAGATTAATTTAACCCTCATTAATTGTGCCTTAAAATACTATCTTAGTGTCCAAAGAAATGGTAAAAGAAAGAAATTAAATGAGTCCTTGGCACTAAAGAAATATGTTAGTGAGATCTAAGTACTTTCTGAGATGGATGAACAGAAAGAGGGCAACTGCTTGCACACAGAGTTTGGCATATGCCATGAGGCTGCCTAAATAGAAGCTTAAGAGTAACAACTAGAAATGCTGAATCATCTATCTCACATGCAATAATCTCAGTTACTGAAAACATTGTGGTCCATATAAATGAAAGAAAAGCTTATTATGTTGCAGTATTTTCCAGGAATTTATATACACTTATATGAATTCTAAATGTACTGTAACATTTTTTGTAACTAGAAAGTAGAACCATGCAATATGTAAGATAGAAAAGAAATAGTATTCTATTTAAATTTGTATCACACCAGCAAATAATGTTAACATAAGAAAAAGTAAGTCCTTACTTAAAAAAAAAATAAATAAATCTCAGTTAATGAAAAGTTCTTATATTTAGTTTAGAGATTTGAAAGGGAAATGTATCTGACCCTTCAGTTATATGGCAAGATCAGTTGTCAAAAGAAGGACAAAGTTAATGCCCTTTTATTAAAACAATTTTATGTAATTCAAAATGACTTAAAATTATGTCAGTGCTATTAGAGTTGAAGATCATATGTCAAAAGCCTTCATTTTTCAGCATGGAAACAGATTAGGTATAATGGATGTACAAGTAACTGTTTGGAATGCTATTGTACTACAATATTTAACAAATACAGTTTATTGCATATGTACCTATCTATAAATTAAGATTGCTACATAATAAAAATGGTGGTTTAGCAGCCTCTCTTTCAAATTCTATTTGAACAGTTAATCTTAGAGGGTGGAGACCTGACTCAGCAGTTAAGAGCTTGCACTACTTTTCCAGGGGACCTGTATTAGATTCCTAGCACCTAAGTCAGGTGACAAAAATCTAATGTAATTCCAGATCCAAGGGATATAGGACCCTTTTCTGGACTCCAAGGTACCTGCACTCATGAGCCCATATTCATACACATGCATATGTGTATATATATAATTTAGATAAAATAAAAATATTTCTTAATTAAGTATAGAAGTCAAAATCATACCTATAATTCTAAGTAAAAATTCAGTGTGGACATAGATAAGACTCAGACATATTCTGCAACTTCTATTACATCAACCATTTGAATTGGTGGCCGACCAGAGCTAGTTAATAAGACCTTCCTTCTGAAGATACCACACACTTTGGATTGAAGCCATAGAGAAAGAAATCTGAAGGTTAACTGCAAACCTCTCTCCTTGCTGGTTGCCTTTCATGGGGGCAGAGATGCTGTGCAAGCTCCTAGAGCAGATACAACATGAATGGCGATATCCAGCTGTGAACCCTGCAAACTCTAAAGACAAAGCTCACAGAGACATGTAATCACAGCATGACCTTCATGGGGGTAGCCAGCTGCTCTGAGATAGTATGTGAATGCAACTCCACAGGACGAAATGCAGACCTGTTACTGTAAATTGATAAAATGCCATGGCTGAAGAGGTCATAGACCATATGAAAGAACTCACTACTGATGCTAAAATAACTTGACACAGGAGTCTACATATCTATGCTCATACCAATTGACAAAGGCTGTCCTTATCCTTAACCAGAAAAGCTTCTCCTATCCATAAACAGCAGTGAATGCAGAGGCTCATTGCTGCCTAAGATGATGAAAACAAGAAATCGTTGAAGCATTAGTCACTAACAGGACATTTATAGACCCTTGCCCTCTCTTAAGGGTCAGAAATGACCCTAGGACTTCCTCACACAGTAAATATACTAAGTTAAATCTGATTGGTAGACTAGATGTTTACAATGAGGGGAAAGGCCTGGAAAAAGAATAAATATAATAAATATCGTCAGAGAGTTTGTTTGTTTTTAATATATATTTTTATTTTCTATTTTCTTTGTTTATAACCCAAAAGCTTTCCTCTTTCCCAGTTCCCCCCTCCCCATATGTCCCATAAGTCCTCTTCTCTCCATCCATTAGAGAGTTTGTTAAAGAAGAGCTTTATGACATCTAAAAATAAACATAAACATAATATATAGTTTTTCATCTGTTTCTGACTTATATAAGAGGGCAATTTTGGTTGGACTCTTGAAATCAACATTTTGGTTGTACATTGAAAGTTGAAGTAGAAAGAGAAGTATTGACTAGAAGCAATGTCACATAGCCATGGCATGATCCACTTCAACATCATAGTCCAAGGATCAGCACCACAGCTTACCCCTAGCTGTATGTAGAGAAAGCATCAAATGCACAAGCCCAAGGTGCTACTTCTACGGCACTGCTCTGTAAACTCCAGTTTATTTATTTAGAAATTAGCATGTATTTTAAGGTCTGGTTTTTCTAGTAAAATATGCACCACTAAAAGTATCCCTACCATTCTTTTTCTGTACCCCCTCCCTGCTTTCTTTTATAACATAAGCCCCACAGAGAGGGTTACTTGGAAATTCATGTTATTATTTGTTTCTACTAATTAGCAGTGTGACCTGTGTCTTTAGTGGCTTGTTTGCTATTAGGGATCTGGCAATGGAGGGTATGGCAAAGCCTTGAATTTATAGTGCATAAAAGCTATGAGCTCAGTTGGTGTTGCAGAAGAACAGGCTGAAAGATTGTAGGAGCCAGAGCATCAGAAAGTTAGCTGTGGGGCTGCATTTCCTGGTCACATCAGAAGTACACTTACAAAGTTTAGCTAACATGACTGCTCAGCCTGAGCTGAGCAAGGATGACACCAGGGAACTTGCCAAACTAGATGCGGAAAATACACGAGGGCTTTACTCTGCCCCAAAAAACCATATGTAAAGCTAGGTGAAGGAGTGATGGTCCTCATGGAAGTACCATCACTCCAATGAGGGAAAACACTCATTGACTGTCCAATTCCAAAGAGTCAACCCTGAAGACATACATACAAGTAACACTATATTATATTTAGACCATGTTATATTTAAAAATGTATATACATATATAAATATATATGCAATTACCATTAGTTTTTTTTTCTGTTTTTTTTAATTTGATGTATTTTTTATTTACATTTCAAAATGATTTCCCATTTTCTGGCCCCCCAACTCCCTGAAAGTCACATAAGCCCCCTTCCCTCCCCATGTTCTCCCATCCACCCCTTCCCACTTCTCTGTTCTGGTTTTGCCCTATACTGTTACACAGAGTCTTTCCAGAACCAGGGGCCACTCCTCCATTCTTTTTGTACTTCATTTGATGTGTGGATTATGTTTTGGGTATTCCAGTTTTCTAGGTTAATATCCACTTATTAGTGAGTGCACACCATGATTGATCTTTTGAGACTGGGTTACCTCACTTAGTATGATGTTTTCCAGCTCCATCTATTTGCCTAAGAATTTCATGAATTCATTGTTTCTAATGGCTGAATAGTACTCCATTGTGTATGTATACCACATTTTTTGCATCCACTCTTCTGTTGAGGGATACCTAGGTTCTTTTCAGCTTCTGGCAATTATAAATAGGGCTGCTGTGAACATAGTGGAGCATGTATCCTTATCACATGCTGGGGAATCCTCTGGGTATATGCCCAGGAGTGGTATAGCAGGATCTTTTGGAAGTGACGTGCCCAGTTTTCTGAGGGACTGCCAGACTGATTTCCAGAGTGGTTGTACCAATTTGCAACCCCACCAGCAGTGGAAGAGTGTTCCTCTTTCTCCACATCCTCACCAACACCTGCTGTCTCCTGAATTTTTAATCTTAGCCATTCTGACTGGTGTAAGGTGAAATCTCAAGGTTGTTTTGATTTGCCTTTCCCTAATGACTAATGAAGTTGAACATTTTTTAAGATGCTTCTCAGCCCTTTGAAGTTCTTCCAGTGAAAAGTCTTTGTTTAGCTCTGTACCCCATTTTTAAATAGGGTTATTTGGTTTTCTGGGGTCTAACTTCTTTAGTTCTTTTTATATATTGGATATTAGCCCTCTATCTGATGTAGGGTTGGTGAAGATCTTTTTCCAATTTGTTGGTTGCCAAATGGTCCTTTTGATGGTGTAGTTTGCCTTACAGAAACTTTGTAATTTTATGAGGTCCCATTTGTCAATTCTTGATCTTAGAGCATATACTATTGGTGTTCTGTTCAGGAACTTCCCCCCTGTACCCATGTCCTCAAGGGTCTTCCCCAGTTTCTTTTCTATTAGCTTCAGAGTGTCTGGCTTTATGTGGAAGTCCTTGATCCATTTGGATTTGAGCTTAGTACAAGGAGACAAGGATGGATCAATTCGCATTCTTCTGCATGCTGACCTCCAGTCAGGCCACCCCAGGTACAATTAGTTTTTAAAGAGCCCATGAGTTTGAAAGAGAATGGGGAGGGGCACTTGGCAGAGTTCAGAGGGAAGATTAATGAGAGAGAGAGAGAGAGAAAGAGAGAGAGAGAGAGAGAGAGAGAGAGAGAGAGAGAGAGAGAGAGAGAGATTTTAATTATATTATAATTCCCAAAATGTTAAATGCCTTTAAAAAGGAGCTATGGAAGACAAGTAATGTCACTTCAGCTACTTGGTTTTGTCATTCGTCATCAATTGGCCTGCTAGTAGAGAGATATTACATGAGAATTTGTCTAGATGACATTTTAGGTAAAAATCTGAGCGTATAAACATGGTTGAGAAGTCTAGGCATAATAAGAGGAAAATATAAGTCCTAAGAATTTATCCATTATAATTCCAATCACTCTTTATCTACCCTCTTTCTGTCCTCTTGTTGATGGTCTGGTTCTCAGCCCATTCAAACTAGCCACAGAAATCTTCGAATTCTAGAGTGAAGTACAAAGGAAAAAACTCAACATACGTTCTCCTGCTTTAAAAAAAAAATTGTTGACCAAATGATACACACTACACAGGAGAAGAGCCACGATTTTCCAATTTCATAGGATTTGTGCAATGAGGGTCCCACAGAGTCCATTTCTGTGATGGTTGTTTAGAAAAAAAAAAACAACTTTCAATATGTAACATTGACGTTACAATAAGATCTGTCTAAAATACAACCCCATGCTTCTTTCCTTGTTTAATTTTATCAGTCAAATTCAATACATGTATTTGCTTCAGTAATATCTCACAGATTATTTTTATAACTTAACTAAAGCCAATATGTCTGTTGTTAAGGACATATATACACTGTGTACTTTGAATAGTATATGTGGTAAACAATATTTGAATGTGTATAGAAAAGTGAATTTAAAAGTGAATTTTAAAAAATGATTGTTCTCTAAATGGAGTATTCAATATATATTCAAAATAAAAGATCAAAATTCAACATCAGTTAAGTAAATTTTAAAAATTCATATTTCATAATATAACTGTAAGATACCTAAAATATTTAAACTTATTAAAGGCCAACCAAAGGGGAAAAGTATTTAAAACTAAAATAGTCGGTGTGAATGATACTCATTCATTCTCAATAATTTAAATTAAATATTGTAATCATATACAAGAGATTTATTTTCCATTTTGATACTAGTATCATGAATCATACATTTATGTAGTTTATCTTTGTAGAGTGTAAATTTTTCCTAAAATTAGGATACTTGCTAATGCAAGTTCTCTCCTCCAGAGGGCAGTGCAGTACAAACTCAGAGGAATAGAATGCACAAAAATCCTACATTCCTGTTTCATTTCATGATATAAGACAACACAGGAAATTGCCCATAGTCTGCCAAAATGCTAGAACTCTTGGCTGCAAGGCAATATTACCAACCATTCAATTATTTCTTCCACATGT
The DNA here is from genome assembly GCF_947179515.1 of Apodemus sylvaticus. NCBI lineage: Eukaryota > Metazoa > Chordata > Mammalia > Rodentia > Muridae > Apodemus > Apodemus sylvaticus. The sequence goes on along the minus strand of NC_067473.1, from coordinate 38,157,501 downwards.
CACTCGAGTCAATTTTCCTAATTAGAGGTATTTTAAAACATAAATACTAATATGGTCTTCAGTTCATCAGGCACAGCAGCTCTGGATTATAACGATACAGAGAGGTGTCAAAGGGAACTCTGTCACTCTGTAAAAGTTTGCTTCAATTCATATAAACTTAAAAAAAATGTCTTCTACGTCCTGTCACACAGTGGGAGGTTAGGTGATTTTATACTTATTTTTTTTCTCTGCATATAAATCTTCAAAGCACTTTACAAATCTGCATTTTATTTACTCACAGCAAATTATAAAAGCAAATGTATTGATAATTTCTGAAAAAGCTGTAAAACTTTTGCACTTCACTACTGTTCAGAAACAGACCAAGGTTAACTGACATTTAAAACACAGTCTGGACTGTCAAGGTCAGGACATGCACCAGTCTATCATATGGTGCTACTGAAATGCTTGCTGGACCATTTCCACAGTTATTTCTGTAATCTTTGCAGCAGCTCTATGATTGACACGTCCTTATGTTATAGGTGGACAGTGGAGTCAGAAATGATCAACATCTGCAGTGCTTCAGAGTTGTTTTGTAGAAACAGCAGGAAGGCAATTCAAATCTTTCTAATGCCAAGATTTTAACAGTGAGGTTATATCATTATTTGGAGTGAGTTTGTACTATGATCTGATCAATACTATGCTGTAGCTAGTTGTGGTGAGTCCAATTGTAAAAGCTAAGGAAGATAAACCACTAAGATTCTTGACTCACATGTACTATACACACTCAACTTTTCAGGCATGTAGCTGTGACACACAAGACAACTGCAGAACACTGCATTCTGGAAACCCTTAGAAAAGCCATCTCATGACCAGCAAATGAGACCAACTGGTTCAGACACATTGGGAGGAAAGGCTGCCTACCAATGTGTGCCTAGATAAGCACTAGGCAACTCTCACATACACAAAATTTAAAAAGAAAATCAAAGCAAGCAAACGAAAACATTAGTACATGCAAAGATGTTAGGAGTCAGTGGAAATAGATCTTAAAATGGTGAATCTCCAAAGTTTATCTAGGAGATAAACTTCTGCAGATTTGTAAGTTAGTTAAGTGACATGGGGAAGACTGAGCACAATTTGAATATTGTTTCTCAAGTGCTGTCCATTTTCATTTTCTCTTATTAAAAGGAAATGGCATATATTCATTTATTCAAGTGGGGAGGCATACCTAGCTATGGATGGGTATTATGGAAGGCAGCAGATAACTTTGTGGAAAACACAAAGATAACAGAAAGATAACAGACCTTTCTGTCTACCATGTGAGTCCCAGGGATCAAGTACAGGTTATGAGGCTCAGTGGAAGTTGCCTTTATCTCAAAACCCACATCACTTGGTCATTTCTATAGTTTTTTTTTAATTAGGTATTTTCTTAATTTACATTTCAAATTTTCCCCTCCAAAATCCCCCTATTCCATTCCCCCTCCTCCTGCTCACCAACCCACCCACTCTCACTTTCCTGTCCTGGCATTCCCCTACACTGGGGCATCAAGCCTTCACAGGACCAAGGGCCTCTCCTCTCATTGTTGTCTGACAAGGCCAACCTCTGCTACATATGCAGATGGAGCCATGGGTCCCTCCATGTGTGCTCTTTGGTTGGTGATTTAGTCAGTGGTAGCTCTGGGGTAGTACTAGTTGGTTCATATTATTGTTCCTACTATGGGGCTGCAAACCCCTTCAGATCCTTGGGTCCTTTCTCTAGCTCCTCCATTGGAGATCCTGTACTCAGTCCATTGGCTGGCTGTGAACATTGATTTTTGCATTTGTCAGGCACTGGCCGAAGCCTCTCAAGAGACACCTATATCAGGCTCCTGTCAGCAAGCACTTGATGGCATCCAAGATAGTGTTTGGATTTGGTAACTGTATAGGGTGGATCTCCATGTGGGGCAGTCTCTAAGTGGCCTTTCCTTCAGTCCCTGCTCCATGCTTTGTCTCTGTATCTCCTCCCATGGGTATTTTGACTCCTCTTCTAAGAAGGACTGAAGTATCCACACTTTGGTCTTAAGACAGTCTCTCACTGGTTTAGTGTAGGACTGTGAAAGGCAGCCTGGTTTCTGGTTGAGGACAGGCTTGAAATCCTGGTGACCCTGAAGGGATGGAAGGCAGTTTGCTATCCACCTGGATACTAGGCTTCTGACATGAGGCAGAAGCCTTCCATAGATTTGTGGCCATCAGTCAGGTAAGGGCAATGCCCCTAAGCCCCTCCACAGGTAGAGGATATCACCTGTGGTAGCCTCAAGACAGATATCTATTTTAATGAGGTACCTAAATGCCTGGAGGCTTAGCCAATAAACTCTCCTTCCCAGACACTCCTTCTTCCAAAGGGTATTTAACCTCAAGCCCACACTGAGAAAGTGGGATATGGTTTTACTCATCATCACTCTGTCATGATAATAAATGTCTCTTTTCATCGGGATCCACCTTGGGGAGCAATGGAGAAGGCCTTCACCTAAAGAGCTGGCCACCTAATCTCCCACAGATGGCCTCTCAGCATCCCCAGCTATGGCCCCCACCAAGCCAAGAACTTTTTCCTCCCCACGGGACCCAGTCACAGCTCTCCCCTCTTTTCCCCTTCGGCCCCAGGTTAGATCCAGGCTGAGGGCCCCCATTCCATCCATTCTCAGATCTTCAGCAGCATCCAGCTGTCCTTGGGTGCACGAGAGCATGGGCTGCAGACAGCCCGGCCTCCCTGCAGGCCCAGGTAACCCCCCTTCCCCAGCCAGCTCCGATAGTCCCCAGGGACCTCAGACTGCACTCTTCAACCCCTCAATCCTAAGGCTTCCCATAGCCTAGCATGAGTGCCCGGAGCCTTGGGAGGGAGTGGATTGCAGGACACCCACTAACCCTACAGCTTAGAATGTGCTATGCCGGCCAGCTAGCAACTGAGCCTTACAAGTCTATCTATATTGTCTACTCAGTGCTGGGAACATAAGTGAATACCACAAAGGATGCCTTTTTCCCCTTTTACTTTGACATGCGTTTTGGTGATCAAACTCCATATCAGTCTTGTGTTACAATGCCAGCCCTTAATTAACTGAGCCATCTCCCAAGCCTCAGGCAAGTCTTCACTGATTTGTACTTCAGTTTATCCACTTGTAAAATGGACTTACTGGCTTATTGTAAATGTTGTCTGAAGTGGATAATCTAAACAAATAACTAGTGGCCTACTCATGGGAACATTCCATAAATGTTAATGATGCTGTATTCTTGAAAGAAAAACTTCTAATATTATAATTTCTCTACAACTATGCAAATCTTATATATGAAACAGAAGTTAACCTTGCAAGGCTGATGTCTTCTTATATATTTTGAAAAACCCTCACAGGACTTCATTGTCACATTAACTCCTCAGTTAGCTTCAAAGGCTCTGACTTGTTTCACTTTCAGAGGATTAACTCATGAAGCATCTTCCAGCGAGTCACAGTGAGGAAGACCTGCGGAAGGAGGTGTGGGGTGGCACAAAATTGCCTGTAGCAGACACTTAGAATAATTGGAGAAGATAGAGAAGGCAAACATTAAATAACACAAAAAGAACATCGCTAATCAACCTCAGTATTCAGACACCTAAACACACATGGCTGAGTTACTTTGAAAGATGTATATCATTAAATAAAAGGGGATACAGATGCTTACTGCCAAGCATCTGCACATCACCTATGAGCCTCTGGGTACCACAGCTAGCACCGTAATCATTCAATCAACTATACACTGACAAATAAATATGGAAGGCATATTGCACAAAATATCATTCATTGAAGAAAAGAGACAAATTTTGTCATGTGCTATATAACATGGTTAAAATTGTAGGACACTCTAACTGGAAAATGATAGTCATAAAAGAATAAATTTTACACAGACCTATTTCTAATATATATTTGAGAGTCAAACACATGGAACCAAGTCTCATCAGAGAGGACAGGGAAATGGGGAAGTACCACTCAGGAGGAAGAAGTTTCAATTATGCAAGTTGAATATGCTAAGAAAACATATTCTACTACATTCAACCCACAAATCTATTGTACAAGATGGAACCTAGAGTCCAAATTATTGTATTGTGGGCTTTACTTTTTTTTAAAACTAGAGGTTCACTATGCTATTTTTTAAAAGACATATTAAGAGTCATATGAGGCAAATGCAGTTGCTATCTTGCTGAAAAATTTCAAATCAAACTATATAAAGATGAATTTGACAACTGGGGGAATTTAGAAAGAACTATTACATAATAAATTTTATTACTTCATTTGATTTGTGATAAGGGTGTTGTTAGATTTTTTTATGTTTTAACAACTATTTCTTTTTGTTTTATTTATTTGCTTATGTATATCACATTCGTGCAGAAGCTCACTGAGGCAGGAAGGGGGTGAGGTACCCACTAGGCCTAGAGTTATAGTTATTAGCTTTCATGTGCATGCTAGGAACCAAACCAAACTTGAAAGAACAACAAACTTTTAAATGCTGTCTTGATTTCATGGACCAAGTTATCATCATGCAGATGTCACTGCAAACTGGCACCAGGTTGATGTAGGAGGGATGCACAGAGCTAGGCAAACTCCTCGTCAGGGCTGCACAGTAGAGCTGCCTGTGGTAGAGTGTGCTCCTCCAGGGAGCCTGCCCCAAGGGCATAGTATAGGACAGCTGGTCTTGTCCCTCTGCCTGAACAGCATAGTAGTGCTAACCCTGGTAACTGGGGTTCAAGAGAGCTAGCCCCATGCATGTCCTGATTGGTGCAAGACAGTTGGCCTTACCCCTCACCAGCTGAAGCATTTTGGAGATCAAGACCCTCACTTCACCTGGATATCTCTTGGTAAGTGTTGATCCCGGTGGTGTGAGCACAGACAGCCAGGTCCTAGAGCATGAGAACTGTGGAGATGACCCAGCTGGCATTGGTGTGGGAGAGATGACCCAGATGACAAATGCACAGCATAAATAATGGTCTGACCAATTCAGCTACCACCCAGGCCCAGATCCAGGACTTTAAGTTTTCCTCCCCAACATTTACCACATCTATGAACTGCTGAAATACATGATCTATAGAACCAAACCTAAGGATCTCTATGACACAGGGCAACAACAGTATATTCAGAAGTCCTGGTAAGGATCCAGTATTGATGGTATTGATAGAAGCCAGAGGCCTTGAACCAGGCCAATAACGCATTGCAATGAACATTGACAAGCAAAGTTGTGTGGGTGAAAGTGTGATATAGTGTATAGGGTATAGTGTGACACCCTGCAGCTTCCAAGGTCAGATATGTTTTTTCTATTTTTATTTTTATTTTTATTTTCTTTTGAAGAGGGGGGATGCAAGGATAAAGGGCAGATAAGGATGGATAGGGAGATAGGTTTAATTAGGGTATATGATAAGAAATTCACAAAGAATCAATTTTTTAAAAGAAGTAAAAGAACATATACTTTTTCGTTCAAGAAGGAAGGTTAAAAATCAAATGCCCCATGGTTTCAGAAGTCTTGTCCTACTCTCCTAAGGACATTCGAATAAGAATATGGTAGCCAATAACCACATATGAGAATATCAACTTAATCACATTAAATTTTCGGCAAATTAAAAGATCAGTTGCTCAGAATTCCTAGACATGTTTTAAATTATTTGTTCTTAGTGCCTACTAGTACAGGATTGGATAGGGAAGGACATGTCCATCACTATAGAAAGATCAGTTGAATAACATCAATTTCAGTGTCCAGATCTACTTCAATCCCTGCAGACGTTAATACACACACAGGAAATTAACTATAGGTGTACATATTGTTTGTGGGTGATAATTCTTATTCAAAAGATACATGAAAAGGCTATACTTTGAATGCCAAATGAGCCAGAGTGAAACTAAAACTTCTGAACAATATTCCAACCTCAGGGCAGGTCTATACTGTTCTGTTCATAGAACACATAAAGTAGTATGTCCAACGGACTTCCCTCCTGTCACCTCTGCTCTCGGGAAAGATTTTCTTTTTAGATGAAATGGAGGATGTCTTAGGTAACACATTTATCTATATTTCAAGATTATAATCTATTATCTACTGTATTTATGAGAATGTCTTGAGTATCTTTGTTTTGAAATATTATCCCTGAGGCATGAAGCAGAACAAACTATCTGTGATCTGATAATCAACTGATCTGGTTCTAGCTATCCATAAACTTAGAGAAAAGGGGACATTATATATATTATATATATAATGATGCCATGAGCAGTGAGTGTTTTCCCCTGGGGTTATTTCATTTCAAAACATGCTCTCTCTCTCTCTCTCTCTCTCTCTCTCTCTCTCTCTCTCTCTCTCTCTATCCCCCCCCCCATCTATAAAAGATCCTGAACTTAACTGGGGGACACATGCTTGTTTCAAATATGGTGTATTTCTTATTTAGGAGGAAAGACAAATGAAAATAGCCCTTGTTCCCTGATCCCAGAATGATGTATGCCAAACAAGTTCCTGCCCCCATTTTCTGTCTCATTAAGTGCAACTGGAACTCATAGTCCCATGTCAATTGAGAACATCCATTTCATCAGAAGAGAACAGACAGGATGTCAGTTTTCTCTGCTGTATTTCAGTTCTGACATGGTTATCTGGAAAGCTACTAATTGCATTTTCATGTTGTAAGGATGATAAGGATATCACCCCAGCCTTTAATCCATTAAAAAAAAGCACACATAAAGAAAGAAAAGGAAAACAAAACCAGAGTAAATGATTCCCTACTCTCTCTTCTCCTTTCTCTGTGGAAGCAGGTAGACTTTAACTGGTAAGCAGACATTGACCGTTCCAAAACCTCTTGATGTCATTCTAGATTCCCAAAACTGTGACTTAATGACCATAAAGTAGCAACTAAATAACTCATTCAATAACATGTTTTCCCCCAAAGTAGCTTTGCTCATCGTGATTCACAGCAAATCTAAAGAATCATTTGCATCTGGAAGAAGCTACACTTGCATTTGTGTTCATTCAGGTGGAATCACACACAGTCCTGAGTCATTTAATTTTCACTTCTTTCTTCATGCCAGTTTCATGCTTGCACATGCAATGTCATGTCATCCTGAAATTATTTATTTAAATGTTTGCATGGTTTTCCCATTGTGAGTAATTGAAACTTTTGCCATGACCAATGGTAAATTGGGAGCATTTTTCTTAGCCCTGTGTCCTGACCTGCTGTTGCTTTATAGGTTTTACTGTTTTATAGAACCAGGCTAGTTTGGTGACTAAGACACTGCAGTACATTTGAAACAGAGTAATTTGGTAGCTCAAACTGTTCTTTTTGCTCTGAACTGCTTTTGCTTCTTGGACATTTTTTTTTGTTATTGTTACAGTTGTTTTGTTTTGTTTCACATAAGTTTATTTTTTCAAATGAATCAAGTTGTTTATTATAATTTTTATTTTAGTATGTGTTTTGAGACAGGATTTCTCTGTGTAAATCCAGCTGTGCTAGAACTCTTTATGTAGAGCGGGCTGGCCTAGAACTCAGAGAATTCTGTAATTTCAAATGCTAACATTAAAGGTGTGGTCATCATTCCCTATTCTAAGAAGGGAATTTATTAAACAGCACCCCTGTTCTAGCCCTCCACATGAATATACGGACATTGTTTTCATGTTTGTGAAAAATGAACTTATTTTTTTCACTGTTAAATTTGAATAGGTCTCTCTGTGTCATAAAATTTTTGAAAACAGGAAATATTTTCATTCATTAACACAGTAACTTTCTAATATTAGTACTTTCTTTTCAATATATCATCCTTTAAAAAACAACTTTGGGAAGCAGGTCTTTTACTTCCATTATTGTAGTTACAACGTAAGCAAAAGGAGTATTTTCTTTGAAAAAATTGTTTTGTTTATTTATTTTCAAGTAATAATTATTTTTCCATCTGAGTTGCTGGTGAGATAAGTTTACATCCTTGTCATTTTATTAACTGCTATTTATAATTGACATTAATTTCATAGCATGCACACTACACTTCTGTGAAGTTCTAAAAACAATCTAAAGAAAATGAGCTTAGGTTTGACATCTCAAAATCTAAGGAACCAAAATAAGGAGAATCTAAATCTGCTAGTGTTCAAAAGAGGAAAGGTAGAGTATGATTTATTAGAAATATGCTACTTAGAATCAAGAGTACACTTTGTGCAGCAAATGAGAACTCCCTCCTCTGTGTAAGACAAGCCTTCAGGACTTAGAAATTCCTCTTGATCCCCACATAATATGAAGCTGGGCATATTCGTTTAGTAAAATAGGCAGGGTCTAAGAGGTGAAATCAAATTCTTAAGTGTGATATGTGCTCACTCACTGACATGTGTTCCTAGTCTATCTCTGGAGTAAATTTCTTTCCTCTTTCTGTTCAATCTTAAACCTTGGAACGGTTCTCAGACTTACAAGTTGCTCTTCTCATTTATTCTCCCCGAATTTTCTCTTTATATAGTTCTGGTTCATGAACACAACTTCTGAGATCTCTCCTTTGGGTGTAATAAGAGATCCTCTTGCATGTCTTGGCCTTGGGCTAGTCAAATACCACTTTTCACGGGAGGTTGGTGCTGGCATTTAATCTAGGTTCTGACCCACAGTTACCTGGCAAGAGCCAGGTGTGCTTGACTCACTATAAAACTGGCTGCGCGACCTCTCCTCTCTCTCTCTCTCTCTCTCTCTCTCTCTCTCTCTCTCTCTCTCTCTCTCTACCTCTTATTCCTGCTTTCTTCTCTTGCTCCTGTCCTCCCTCTCTTCCCATTCCCCTGTCCATTCTTTCCATGTGCTCATAGCTGTCCTCTACTCCTCTACTTCTCTTCTCTTCTTTCTCTTCTCTTCTCTTCTCTTCTCTTCTCTTCTCTTCTCTTCTCTTCTCTTCTCTCTCTCTCTCTCTCTCTCTCTCTCTCTCTCTCTCTCTCTCTCTCTTTCTATTACCCTATCAACTACCCTCACCATGCCCTGAATAAACTCATAAAATCAATTCTAGACTGTACCATCTTGTGGCTCATACCTCAGAGAGGGAAGGGATGCCTCAGCATGAGCCCGCAGAGGCACCCCATTCCCCCACATCATACCAGATCTCCACCAAACATATCTCTAGTTTATCTTTTTTATAAAGCACAACTGTTGGTACAAAAAATATAGAAGCACCTTTATTAATTCACACATGAAAAATTGAGACTTAAGATGTAAGGATCACATTATAGTTTTGCAGCTGTCATAAATCTCACTATTAGGGTGATACTAAAAAAAAAATCCTTCAGTGTATAATCCACTGTCTGAGAAATGCAATGCCTATTAATTTAATGCAGTCTAAAATGGACCTATAGGACAAATGTATTTTGTCAGATTATCAACTGACCACATTAACTAAATATTTATTTTTATCTAATGAATATTACTTTCATTTACCATTCATAACATGTACACATTTTCCCTGATTGATTATTTATCCTTTTAGGGGATGCAGACTTGTTATAGGATCCAAATATTACTGAAAAACACTTATTATTAGAGGCAAAAATTTTTAATATTTATTTCACCCTGTCGAGTTCTTTAAATTTCTCTTCAGGATATCAAAGTTTCATAAATGAGTTTTAAATTTAAGAATACCTAATTGTAGAAACTTAGTCTTCAATAATGATATCAAGACAAAAATCACAAAATGTATACAAATTATTGTGATTGAAAGCTTACATTTTCACAAATTTATATATGATTACCATGTGATTATATTTATTAGGTTTTAGTGAAATAGCATGTTATTTATTACTTTGTTCTTTACATATCATAATTTGCTTTGCTATGTGTGTTTTGTGTGTGTTCTGTTTGTATGCATATGTGTGCAAGCTAGCAGCTCACATTGACAGTCGTTTTCTATTACTATCCACTTCATTTTTCATGCAAAGTTTTTCACCATGCCTGGTTTTCAACAATATGACTATACTGTCATGTCAGGAAACCCCAGACCACTTCCTATCTCTATTCTGAACACTGAGAGTGCTCCGTACATAGGATTTGGTCTGACTTCTGAGAATCCAAAAACAGGTACTCATTCATGTGTGGCAAACACTGTCTAATTTCACACACTGAGAGCAAAACGCCATTGAAATTATGCATTGACTTTTGAAATGTATCAAATATTTTTATTCTCCCATTTTAGTCATTTCTGCTGTTTTACTTTAGCCATATCATAAGAACATGGGATTTATTATGAAACAGTTCGCTTGGTTCTCGGGAAGTGCAGTTCTTCTCCAATCCCTTTCATATTGCATTTGCACCATCCACTTAGCCTGAAAAAGGCAGTTTAATTTACAGCTACTTCTATGTTCCCCCTTTAATGGTTCCTTCTTCAGTAGAAACATGCTTATGAAATTTAATTCAGGAGAGAGACATCACATCCACTCTCAGTCTTGGCTTGAACAAGATAAATGCTGACATATTGGCTAGTAAAACAAAGTTGTTTAAATGTAGCAGATAAAGTTACGGTACACAGTTTATTTTTATTATATCAGGCCAATGCAAAGAACATATAAAACAACAGAAATATTTTTTATCTGAATAGCATATTTCACAATCACAAAATAAAATGGTTAATCTTGGCTGGTCTTTTTACTTGAGTACTACTTTATAATGTATAATATTTGCATTTAACATATCTATGATAATATGCATGTAAATAACTACTGCTTATCACCTGGACATTATTACTTTGCTGGTAAAATGAGACAATTCAAGCCAGATTGGAGTATCTAAAGGTAAGTTTATTGGGAAGCAGCTCTCAGTTGGGTTCACTAGTCTTAAGGAAAAAGGGCAAGGGAATTCACCATTGAGAAGGAGACAGAGGGGAGGGGAAAGAGAAAGAGAGAAGGAGGGGGAGAGAAAAGAAAGGAGACACCAATAAGAGAGAGCTTCTGGGGGAGGGGAACCCAGCACATGGAATGGAAACTTCAAGGTAGAGGGCAGAGTATGCCAGGTGGGAATGCAGGGGGCTGGCTGAACCTGGAGGCCAGGTCAACTTCTATATGTTAAATATGCTCCTCAGCTGTTTGTCCCTGGACTGAAACCCAAACCTTGAGAAGCTGGTTCTGAACAGAAATTTTAATGAGCTTTTATTTCTGATTCTGCTAATTTATTTTTTGCAAAGAAATGCTTATAGATACGTATAAAAACTGTGGCTTTAGCAAGAACAGACTTCAAGAAATAGCATGTTTACATTTCTTCTACAGAAATACAAACAATCTTGGTGAGTGCTTTATATTGAACTTAAGGATATTTTAAGGGTTTAAAATAATTAGTACTTTGAATCCTGTATATAAAGTGCAGGGAGATCAATTAAAAACAAAAACATGAAGACAATGAAAAATAAAAATGGAATCAACCACCATCATTTAGGAAACAGAAGAATATGAACCTGAGCACATCACAATGTTGCCAGGTGCTATCAGTGAGTCTGTCTTACAAGGGATATATAAAACTTATTGTCTACTGTCTTAAAAGTTGTTTTATTTTTGATTTCAAGTTATAAAAAAGCTTATGAGATTAATATTAGATAGCTAGGTGTAACAGGTCAGCTGAGAGAGAGCTGTGTAACTGTCCTTGGATCATATGACTCCACTAGTCAACCTTATTCCAGATGACAAACTGCCCACAAAGGATGTCTCAGTATTTTGGACCATAAAAGATGTGAAAAACTCAATAGGGAAGTGTGTACATACAGAGATGGTTCCCAGTGGCATATAAAACACATCGTTTTGGTTTCAGAATTTTATGAAACGTACCTGCTGTGGGTCTAATACTGCTTGTATTATGCTAATCTGGTTCTCCAAAATGTGCACAAGAATCCTCACATCTGCACAGAAGACACTGAGAGAACCCTGCCTCCCAATTTGTTTTGATTGATAAACAAGTTGCTGGAGGCCAATAGCTGGGCATAGAGGCAGAACTGGGGCTTTTAGGATTTCCTGGCAAGGGACCCAGGAGGGAAGAAGGGAGAAAGAGATCTACATGCAGAGAGAGGCAGAACCAAGAGTCAGGCTTGGGAAGTGGGGGACAGAGAACAGAGTCCCCATGCAGGAGCCAGGGGAACACAGCCCAAGAGGACTGCATGATGCAATAAAGATTTTAGTAAGTAATAACTTGGGAATATCAGAGGGCGGTGGATTAGCCACATGGAGGTTAGTAAGTGGCCCAGCCATTGAGCTGTTTAAGGCATACAAAAACATAAAGGTTATGCATTTGTGTCTTTCATTCTGGAACCCAGAACATTGGGGCCCTCCATCTTGACCACCAGGATCAAATAGAAAAGCATTAACTGGAACCTGCTACAGTACTCTAATTCCTAGTTCAAAGTGGAAGAAATATAATCTTGGTATTATCTTTGCACATACCTTAATATTTAAAGGACTTGAAAATTCAATGGTAAAGTTCTTTTTATAAAATATTTTGTTTCAACTACTTCTATTCAAATTAAACATAAATATATTTTAATCATTTTTTCATATGCTGAATTAACTCATCAGTCCTTAATTATTGAATTAGATGATGCTCCAATTAGAGTGTTCTTAATCTCTAAAGAAAAATGTCCAATACAAGGTGAAGGACATGAGGAAAAGAGAGGTGATCATAACTCATATATTTCACTTATTGTGATGGGACCGTTTGAGAAGGAGTGACAACTCATATTTTAGAAAGATGTGTATCCATAAGCAGGGCTCCAAAAATAATCCAAGTGAATATAAGTGAATTTTATTATAATTAACTCCCAAATCTTGCCCCTTTTAGATGAGACCTTTTCTTCCCTTGGTTTTTAACAAAAATATATGAGTGCCAGTCCTTACAGGATGTTCTGCAGTTTCACATGATGACTGACAGATTCGCATGACCCCTGGTGCATACTTGTTCACATTCCAGCGTCACCAATGTGATATGTCCACCTGTGAAAGGAATCTGCCATCACTATCTGTCAGATTTACTGTGGCCAAACATAGGCATAGTTGTGGCAGTTATTTTTCTTCATAAAACCAACCGATCTTCTCTTAAGATTCTGACAGTTTGAATGCTCATAAACCTGAGGAAAAATTGATCTTGTTATAACAGAAATACAAAACAAAATAACAACAAAACTTCTTTTAAATTACAGTACAGGGAGTGGGAGAATTGGCAGGTATCAGATTCACCATTCACGTGTATAATATTATCAAGTTTAAACAAAATACATGCTACTTAGATAAATAACACTAAAAAGTATATGTTTAAATAAAATTTTCATTGAAACACAATTAAGTCACTTGCCCTTCTCTCCTTTTTCTCTATAGCTTCATTTGTCTCCCCCATTGTTGATTGCTGATTGCTGCTTTTCCTTTGATTATTATTGTTTTACACACACACACACACACACACACACACACACACACACACACAACCTTAAAGGAATTTAATGTATTTAGGTTGGCAATACTCCACATTCAAACCATAAATTGACAAAACCCCAGTACAGGGAAGAAGAAACTTTCTTTCTAAGGGCTGCTCAGGGTAAAACCCATGTAAATCCCAAAACAGCAATGTTGAAATTTAGAAAATCACCCAACTCTTGTCAAACATAGAGCAAACTAAACTAAAGCTATGTTACCCTTAGAAAAATCAAGATTCTAATAAAAATAAAAATAAAAAAGGATTTTAAGGATCAGATATGCTGTAAAGATACATTGTGTCACAGAGTTAGCTTTAAAGTGTTGCCAAACACTCAAGTGTGGAAAGTAACAGGCAATGTGATGCTGGTAATAAGCAAGGCTTGCAAGAAGAAGGTGCTATGAAGACTGTTCCCACATGGATGCATTCAGTTCTTGTAAAAGAGGCTTCATGTAGCATATGGCTAACTTCTACCATTTGAGGAAATAGATTTTCTCTGTGCAAAGGAAGTAGTCCTCACTAAATGAGCCAACCTGAAAGTGCACTGACTTTGAGCTTCCTTGTTTTCAGAATTGTGAAAAATAAGCATCCTTTGGAAATTATTCCAGACTGTGTATTCTGTTGCAGCAGACAGACGTCAACACTAAGTTCAGTTTCTGAGTCCATTTTTGTATACACTCAGTCATCTGTATCCTAGATGTCACAGATTCATACAATCCTGTGTAAAAGAGTCTAAAATAGTTGCACCTACAGTGAATCTGCACAGATGTTTTCTCTTGTGTTGATTCCCTAGAGAGGACTGTGTAACCATCTTATGGCTTTTGTATTGTAAAAGCAATCTAGAGATGATTAGTATAAAAAAAAGCCATGCAGCAGGTTGGATGTATATTTGTGCATATATGTGGAACAATAAACATCAAGGAAGAAGAGTCTTACAATTTGAGTGTGGGGAAGCCTGAGAGGAGGTATCGAGGAAAGAGATATGGGAGGCACTGGGGAAAGAGAGGCGGAAGTTATATTATTATACTTTAAATAGCACTGTATTAAAAATAAGTCATCTGCTGAAAGTTAAAAAGACAGTGGCTATATTATTGTGACAAATCGTCTATTTCTTTACTTGCTCATACTGTTCTATTTTTCCACTACAAAATAATAAAGCTTATTAAAATGTTCTCTTTTTTTGCACAGCATGTATTCTATCCAAAGATAAAGAATTTTATTCTCCTAAGGTTTAATGCTGCATCTACTACTAAAACATTAGATAAAATTACAAGATATGAACATTATATATCAGGCTTTTTTCTTATATAAAATTGAATGCAGGAAAACACACTGCAAATTTTCAGAGCCTACTCAGTAGCTTTAAAATTAGGACTATATTTACTCTAAAAGCTTAATGACAAAAATAAAGAGCTGTGGATAGCCAATATAACTGTGAGGGAATGAGACAGATTTACAGACTAGAGTCTTTTAAGAGAGACTTGGCAATTCTAAATCTCAAGTCTCCCAGAGAAAATAAAATGGAGATGGCCAGTCACTGGATGCATAAGGTAGTCTAGGTACTGTAAGTAAAAAGTAAACTTCAATCAAAAAGTTGGAGGAGCGGTTGTTTCCCATCAGCATATCAAGCTCTGGAGATATAGCTCCCAATCTAGAGAATTCCAGCTCCAGATCCAAGGTTATTCAGAATTACTAGATTGCAACAAGCGACTAAAATCAGGTCCTAAACTTGCTGCTTTTCACGAGAGAAAATAAATATCCAAAACCTACTATAAAGCTTGCATTTCACATAAGGAAAAGAAATAGCCAAAAATACCCTTCAGTGACAGGATTATAAAAAGGATTGCTCAGCCCCTCCTCTCTCTCTTACAACTCTCTCACCAGCCTGTCTCACTCTCAGCCTCTCTCTTGCCCCTCTTGGGCTCTCCTCCCCTCCCCCTTTCTCCATGTGTTCATGGCAGGCCTCCACTTCTCTACTTTCTCCTTCTCTCTGCCACTACCCCTTTAACTCCCATCCCATGCCCCGAATAAACTCTATTCTATGCCTTGTTAGTGTGTGTCTGTTCCCTGGGGGAAGGGATGCCTCCGCACGGCCCACTGGGGTACCCCCTTCTCCAACACCTCCCTATGTCACATTCTCTAAACCTCTTTCTCTTGTTATGATCACAATACATGTGACAGGAGGGACATTGTTGCCCCTTGGGCAACTAGTTAGAGATGGCATTTTTAGTCATTGGGTCCCTCAAAATCTGGCTGTAAAGATGTCTGGTTGTCTTGGTGTCACTTTTTAGCTGTCCATGGTGGTGCCTGACTGCAAACATACAGCGTAGTCATTGTCCACACACAAACACAAAACAGATGTGTTAAAATCTTTAAACACTTTCAGGTATCTAATGAGTACAACATTATTTACTTTTAAATGATTTTTAAAGTACATTAGTATCACAATTTGGCTACATACAGAAAAGAGCCCAACAGGGACTATAAATAGGATTTCTGGTGCTTAGATAAAGGCTGCATTTACAAGTTCCTCAGAAATTTTAAAACCTTTTTGCTTCTATTTTACTTACCTCTAGCAAAAGGGATAAACAACTCTCCATTTTACATATTCCCGTGGTGCCTAACAGCACATCAAGGTCCATGCTGGCCTCTTGGCTCCCTTACTCCCTATTCACAAATACTTCTCCATGTCAGTCTCTTGGCCCTTCCATCCCCCAACCAACTCACCCTCCTTAAGACCCTCACTGCATATTTCTAGCCTACTGATCATTTTTCAAGTTTCCTTTTTCTGTGACACAAAGACACAAGTGCACGCTCGGTGATAACTTTGGTTGAAAGTATATTTTATTGGATATTAGAATGGCTACTGTAGCTTGTTTCTTGGCACCATTTTCTTGGAAAACTTTTTTTTACAGCATTCTACTCTGAGGTAGTAGCTGTCTTTGTCTCTGTGGTGTGTTTCCTACATACAGCAAAACCCTGGGCCATGTTTATGCATCCAGTCTGTTAGCCAAGGTCTTTTTATTGAGGACTTGAGTCCATCGACGTTGAGCGATTTTGAAGACCAATGATGGTTGGTTTCTGTTACTTTGTTGTTAGAAGTGTTATTATTTGTCTGGTTCTCTTCTTTTGGGTTTGTTGTAAGATGATTAATTCCTTGGTTTTCTTGGGTGTGGTTTGCCTCCTTGTGTTGGAGTTTTCCTTCTATTTTCCTCTGTAGTGCTGGGTTAGTGAAATGTTATTGTTTCAGTTTGGTTTTCTCATTGAATATATTAGTTTCTCCAACTATGATGTTTGAGAGTTTTGTTGGGTATAGTTAGCCTGGGCTGGCATTTGTGTTCTTTTAGGGTCTGCACAACATCTACCCAAGATCTTCTGGCTCTTAGAGTCTCTGTTGAGACGTCTGATGTAGTTCTGATTGATTCTTCCTGTACTGGCTGGTTTTGTGTGTCAACTTGACACAGGCTGGAGTTATCACAGAGAAAGGAGTTTCAGTTGGGGGAAGTGCCTCCATGAGATCCAACTGTGGGGCATTTTCTCAATTAGTGATCAAGGGGGGAGGGCCCCTTGTGGGTGGCACCATCCATGGGCTGGTATTCTTGGGTTCTATAAAAGAGCAGGCTGAGCAAGCCAGGGGAAGCAAGCCAGTAAGGAACATCTCTCCATAGCCTCTGCATCAGCTCCTGCTTCCTGACCTGCTTGAGTGCCAGTCCTGATTCCTTTTGTGATGAACAGCAGTGCAGAAGTGTAAGCTGAATAAACCCTTTCCTCCCCAACTTGCTTATTGGTCATGATGTTTGTGCAGGAGTAGAAACCCTGACTAAGACAAATTGGTACTAGGAGTGGGGACAGGAAGCAAAAATTTTCCTAGAGGGTCACGAGGAATGATAGTGAGTGGAACTATTCCATTTTCCACCCCTTGGTTCCTGAACCCATGGATCCTGGCTATGGGAGAAACTGTGTCATATATTGAATGCTGATTCAAAGCATATACTGCCTTCTGAAGAACTCTGCCCCAGCCCTCCATGCTGTTGCCACCTAATTGGCGCTGTAACTGTGTCTTCAAAAGGCCATTCCATCTTTCTATCAGACCAGCTGCTTCAGGATGATGGGGAACATGGTAAGACCAGTGAATTCTATAATCGTGGGCCCACTGTCACACTTCTCTGGCTGTGAAATGAGTTCCTTGGTCAGAAGCAATACTGTGTGGAATACCATGACGATAGATAAGGCATTCTGTGAGTCCATGGATGATGGTTTTAGCAGAAGCATTACGTGGAGGAAAGGCAAATCCATAACCAGAATAAATGTCTACTCCAGTAAGAACAAAACATTGTCCTTTCCACGAGGGAAGTGGTCCAATATAGTCAACCTGTCACCAGGTTGCTGGCTGGTCACCTCGAGGAGAGGAATGGTACCATATCTGGGGCTCAGTGTTGCTTTCTGCTGTTGGCAGATCTGGCATCCAGCAGCAGCTGTAGCTAGGCCAGCCTCTTTCCCTAGTCATCCCAGTTATTGCCCAGTGGGCACATGAACAAAGTGGCCATGGTGGTCGAGACGGAGGTTATTCTTGGACTCAGCAACACGGACTTCCACTCACCAAGAACACCAGCAGCAGTAGAGTACAGGCAGCTGGAGCCTAGAAGACAAGCTGTGTGCTACAAAGGGCAGAGCTGGAGAAGTGACCCAAGCTCTTGGAGGAACCCAGAAGATCGTGAGTTGGATCCCAGACATTGAACCATTGGAGTTTGAGTTTTGCTTTTGGTTGTGACTGTGCCCTGATATGTTTCCCTCTTGAAGGAAGAAAGTATTTTAGTGGAGCCCACAGTTGAGAGGCTTTGAATTTTTAAAAGACTGAATTTTAAAGATATTGGACATTTTGAAGTGATTGAACTTTTAATGTGTAAAGACTGTGGGACTTTTAAAGTAATTTAGATCTTGGGGATGCATAAGAAAGTAAGGGTTGAGGCTTAATAGTGATATGTTTGTGTGTCAAGTTGACAAGGGGTCAATTGTACTGGCTGGCTTTGTGTGTCAACTTGACACAGGCTGGAGTTATCACAGAGAAAGGAGTTTCAGTTGGGGAAGTGCCTCTATGAGATCCAACTGTGAGGCATTTTCTCAATTAGTGATAAAGGGGGAGGGCCCCTTGTGGGTGGCACCATCCCTGGGCTGGTATTCTTGGGTTCTATAAGAGAGCAGGCTGAGCAAGCCAGGGGAAGCAAGCCAGTAAGGAACATCTCTCCATAGCCTCTGCATCAGCTCCTGCTTCCTCACCTGCTTGAGTTCCAGTCCTTATTTCCTTTTGTGATGAACAGCAATGCAGAAGTATAAGTTGAATAAACCCTTTCCTCCCCAACTTGCTTCTTGGTCACTATGTTTGTGCAGGAATAGAAACCCTGACTAAGACACTTCCTTTATAAGTTACTTGGCCTTTTTCCCTTATGGCTTTTAATATTCTTTCTCTGTTCTGCCTATTCAGTGTTTTAATTATTATGTTATGGGAGGAATTTATTTTCTGCTCCAATCTATTTGATGTTCTCTGTGCTTCTTGTATGCTTATGGCTATTTTTCTTCAGGATAGGGAAGTTTTTTTTTTTTCTATGATTTTATTGAAAATGTGTCCTGACCCTTTGGCCTGCAAGTCTTTACCTTCTTCTATTCCTATTATTGTTAGGTTTGGTATTTTTTTTGTCCTGAATTTCCTGGATATTTAGGTTAGGAGCTTTGCACTTTGTTTTGTTTTATTTTCTTTGACACTTGCTATCAGTATCTTCTATGATATCTTCTACACCTGAGATTCTTTCTTCTCTTTTTTGTTTTCTATTGCTGATGCTTGCATCTTTAACTCATGATCACTTTCTTAGATTTTTCAGGGTTGCCTCTCTTTTTTATTTTTTTATTTTTCTATTCCCATGTTTAGATCTTGGGCCCTTTTGTGCAATTACTTCACCTGTTTGATTGTGTTTTTCTGTATTGCTTTAAGAGATTTGTGTTTCCTCTCCAAGGGCCTCTACCTGCTTACCTGTATTTCTTTAAGGAAGTTATTTATGTCCTCCTTATGGACTTCTATCATCTTAATGAGATGGAATTTTTAGGTCAGAATCTTGCTTTTCCGGTATGTTAGTGTATGCAGGGCTTGCTGTGGTCAGAGAACTGTTCTCTGATGATGCCAAGTGGCATTTCTTTATTTTTCTTTTGTTCTTGTGCCAGCCCATCACCATCTGGTTATGTTTGGTGTTAACTGGTTTGCCATCTCTGACCAGAGCCTGTCCTTCTTCATAATCAGGCTATCTTTGTGTGGAGGAGTGGGGGATGGAGCACCCATTCTTCCCCCAGTTGCAACTGTAGACCGGAAGGATGATGTATCTCTGGCTTGCAAGATAGGTCCTGAGTCTTATGGGCCCCATGTGGATGCCAGTTAGACCAGATATTGTGATTGGAGGTCTCACCTGTGAGACTGGTTGTGACATAAATGTTAGACAAGACCTATCCTGGTAGACAAGTGAAGACATGAATATTAGACAAGGCTAGTCCCATGCCACAGGTGAATATGTAACTAATGACAACTGGATAAATGTACAACAAAGACATATTACTAAGGAAATCCCCTGTATCTAAATCCTGATAACTTGGCACAGATGTTTGTGGATTTTGAATTTAGAAAATCAGTAGGATCTTAAATTGAGGTCATGCTTCAGTTTCTAAATCTGGACCATGACCTTGGTTGATCAATCCTGGGGTGTATGCTTAATAAACTATCCCTGTCTGACTGATATGAGTGCTTCCTGTAACCCACACATACTAATGCATATTTTCAGCTTTTCCTCTTTCCATTCCTTCACTTATCCACTAAGCATATAACTCTATTTTCTTTAGAAGTTATTGGGGTTGCAAAACAGCTGTTTTTAATTAAATATAACTGTTTTGCGTTTTGGGAAGATCTATCAAAGCTTGATTCTGCAGCTAATATTCCACTAACTTGAAATAGAAATTGTGCATGATGTTAGGAGCACCTGGACTGAGACTTTAGCTTTAAATTTGCCAGAAAACCCAGAAGGGTAAATGTAATGTAGTGAGGGGAAGGTGTACCTTTGGATTTGGTGGGCTGAGCCAAGATGTATTCCCCGTTTGGCTGTAAGCATCCACTTCTGTATTTGTCAGGCACTGACTGGCAGAGCCTCTCAGGAGATAGCTATATCAGGCTCCTGTCAACAAGTACTTGTTGGCATCCACAATAGTGTCTTGGTTTTGTAACTGTTTGTGGGATAGATCACTAGGTGGGGGCAGTCTCTGTATGGTCTTTCCCTCAGACTCTGCTCCACACTTTCTTTGCCTCTGTATCTCCTTCTGTGGGTATTTTGTTCCCCCTTCTAAGAAGGACCAGAGTATCCATACCTTGTTCTTCCTTCTTCTTGAGCTTCATTTAATCTGTGAATTGTGTCTTGGGTATTCCAAGCTTTGGTTGTAAGTTTCATAACAGAATGCAACTTCAATTTTAGAATGCCAGTAGACCTACTTAAACCTTGAAAATGTTTCAACAGAAAGAATATGGAGATCAACAAACATCAAATAAAGAATTTAAGCTTATATGTGTACATATCAATGTAAAAACATAGGAAATATGAAGAAACCAGGCAGTGTAGCAACTCAAACATATCAGTTCCACAGTAATGGTGTGAATTACATTTAACAAGCTGGAAAACAGAAAAATAAAAATTCAAGAAAAAGAAAAAAAAGAAAACCTAATGAACTAGAATATAAATAGACTTCTGAATATATCTGAATATTAGAAATAAAGAACTGAGTTAAATATTAAAGTAATTGTAAAAGGGGAAAGAGGAATTCAATGAAGTGATAGGGTTATTGAAAAATATCAAGTTGAGAGATTCCTGGGCAATGGCAGCGGCAGCAGCTTGTCCAGCTGAAGGGCCATCAGCAGTGGAACCAAGGTGACAGAGTCCAGGCAGGCCCTGTGCCCACTTCCACTGACCATCACTGGCCAGCTGGGCTGCAAGCGGTGGTGGATTTAAAGCGTCTTTCACCGCTCTGAAGCCACATCAGAAATCTGCCTCCCGCCAATCAGTTATGAGAGACTCTCCACCATCTTGACTCTTAGACGCCAGAGAGAGCCGACGGCAAGAGGTATGCAGACTTAGCCCAAGGCCAACATCGCAGGGGTCTAAGCCCAACAGACGTTGGCCTGCACCCATGCCCTGGGCTATTCGGGGGGCCATCGGGTTGCCAACCCGGCCAGGAGGTTCTTTGCCCAGCAGTCTGTCCCAGCCTGCACAGGCACACCGCCATTTTGGCTACAGGACCCCAGAAAGTTCTAGCAGGCAAAGCTGGCTAACAGTCATAGCCCAAGGCTAACATAGCTGGGGTTTAAGCCTGCCAGGCATTGGACTGCACCTAGGCCCTGAGTTGTCTGGTGGGCCATCTGTGTGCCAACCTGGCCAGGAGGTTGGTAGCCAGGCAGACTCTCCCGGCACTTTCAGGGAGCACATGCACGCTGCAATCTTGGCTACCTGATAGAACCAGTTAACAGTTATAGCCCGAGGCGAACATTACTCAGGCCTAAGCCTGCCAGGCGTTTGCCTAGACTCAGGGCCTGAGCAGCTAGGCTGGCCTTGTGTGTACCAACCTGATTGGGGGAGCAGCTGCCTGGCAGTGATCAGCATTCTGCTGATTCCCGCAGAAAAGCTCCCCACAGCATACACCATCAGCACTCCCTGAAGGAGCAAATGGGCACAATCCTGGTTCACAGACACAATCTGGGGCAAGGCACACTAGGGCTCCAAGGGCACCCAAGAAGAGGGCAGCACATCAGAAATCTGTGACAGGGGAAACCCAGCCATCCAGTGTTGCAGATATAGCCCTACAGCCTCACAGGAGGCTCCAACATCAGCCAGAGATAACAAACTCAGAGATAACAAGATGGCAAAGGGCAAACGTAGGAACACTACTAACAGAAATCTAGGCAATATGGCAGTATCTGAACCAAACTCACCAACATCAGCAAGTCCTGGATATGCCAACACTCCAGAAAAGCAAGATTTGGATTTAAAATCACTGGTCATGATGCTGCTAGAAGAACACAAAAAGGATATAAATGAATCTCTTAAAGAAATACAGGGGAACATGAATAAGCTAGAAACCTATATAATGGAAACACAAAAATCACTTAAAGAAATTCAGGAGAAAAAGGCTTAAGAGATAGAAGCCAATAAAGAAAAAATGCAAAAAAGACTTAAAGAAATGCAGGAGAAAGTGAGTCAAGAGGCAGAAGTCATGAAAGAGGAAACACAAAAATCTCGTAAAGAATTACAGGAAAACACAAACAAACAAATGAAGGAACTGAGCAAAACTATCCTGGATCTAAAAACAGAAGTATAAACAACTAAGAAATCACAAAGGGAGACAAATTTGGAGATAGAAAACCTTGGGAAGAAATCAGGGGCAATAGATACAAATATAAACAACAGAATACAAGAGATGGAAGAAAAAATCTCAGATGCCGAAGATACCATAAGAACCATTGACTCAACAGTCAAAGAAAATGCAAAATGCAAAAAGCTTGTATCCCAGAACATCCAGGAAATCCAGGACACAATGAGAAGACCAAACCTAAGGATTATAGGTATAGATGAGAGTGAAGATTTACAACTGAAAGGGCCAGCAAATATCTTCAACAAAATGATGGAAGAAAACTTCCCTAACTTAAAAAGAGAGATACCCATGAATATACAAGAAGCCTATGGAACTCCATACAGACTGGACCTGAGCAGAAATACCTCTCGTCACATAATAATCAAAACCCCAAATGTACTAAACAAAGAAAGAATATTAAAGGCAGTAAGAGAAAAAGGCCAAGAAACATATAAAGGAAGACCTATCAGAATCACACCAGACTTCTCACCAGAGACCATGAAAACTAGAAGATCCTGGGCAGATCTCATGCAGACTCTAAGAGAACACAAATGCCAGTCGAGACTACTATACCCAGCAAAACGTTCAATCACCATAGATGGAGAAAGCAAGATATTCCATGACAAAACAAAATTTACACAATATCTTTCCACATACCCAGCTTTACAAAGAAAAATAGGAGGAAAACTCCAATACAAAGAGGGAAACTACACCCTAGAAAAAGCAAGATAGTAACCTTTCATCAAACCCAAAAGAAGATAACCACTCAAATATAAAAATAACATAAAAAATGACAGGAAGTAATAATCACTATTCCTTAATATCTCTTAACATCAATGGACTCAATTCCCCAATAAAAAGACATAGAGTAACAGACTGGATAAGGAAACAGGACCCTATATTTTGCTGCATACAGGAAACACACCTCAATGTCAAAGACAAAAACTACCTTAGAGTAAAAGGCTGGAAGACGATTTTACAAGCCAATGGTCTTGGGAAACAAGCCAGAGTAGCCATTCTAATATCAGATAAAATTGACTTTCAACCTAAAGTCATCAAAAGAGACATGGAAGGACACTTCTTGTTGGTCAAAGGAAAAACCCACCAAGAAGAACTTTCATTTCTGAACATCTATGCACCAAAGGCAATTGCACCCTCATTCGTAAAAGAAACTTTACTAAAGCACAAAGCACACATTGCACCTAACACAATAATTGTGGGTGACTTCAACACTCCACTCTCCTCAATGGACCAATCAGGAAAACAGAAACTAAGCAGGGACACAGTAAAACTAATTGAAGCTTTGGACCAATTGGATTTGACTGATATTTATAGAACATTTCACCCTAAAGAAAAAGAATATAACTTTTTCTCAGCACCTCATGGTACCTTCTCCAAAATCAACCATATAATTGTTCACAAGACAGACCTCAACAAATATAAGAAGATCGCACTAATCACATGCCTCCTGTCAGATCACTATGGAATAAGAGTTGTCTTCATTCCAGCTTCTAGCTATTATAAATAAGGCTGCTATGAACATAATGGAGCATGAGTCTTTATTGCATGCCGGGGAATGCTTTGGGTATATGCCCAGGAGAGGTATAGCAGGGTCCTCCGGAAGTGTCATGTCCAGTTTTCTGAGGAACGGCCAGACTGATTTCCAATAGCCAGAAGCTGGAAAGAACCCAGATGACCCTCAAAGGAGGAATGGATACAGAAAATGTGGTATATTTGCACAATGGAATACTACTCAGCAACTAGAAACAATGAATTCACAAAATTTGTAGGCAAGTGGTTTGATCTGGAAAATATCATCCTAAGTGAGGTAACCCAATCACAAAAAAATACACATAGAATGCAATGTCTGATAAGTCGATATTAATTAGTCCAGAAGCTCTGAATACCCAAGGCCCAAATAGCATAACCAATGACTCCCATGAAGAAGTATGGAGATGGTCCTGATCCTGGAAAGGATTGATCTAGTGTTGGAGGCAAATATCAGGACAGAGAAAAAGGAGAGAGGTGATTGGAGAATGGGTGGAGAGAAGAAGGTTTATGGGACATATGGGGAGAGGGGATCTGGGAAAGTAAAAATCATTTGGAATGTAAACAAAGAATATAGAAAATAAAAAAAAATATATATATAAGAAGAGTGGTCTTCAATAGCAACAAAAACAACAGAAAGCCCACATACACATGGAGGCTGAACAATACTCTACTCAATGACACCTTGGCCAAAGAAGAAATAAAGAAATAAATCAGAGATGTTTTAGAATTTAATGAAAATGAAGGCACAACATACCCAAATCTTTTGTACACAATGAAAGCAGTGCTAAGAGGAAAACTAATAGCCCTGAATGCCTCCAAAACAAAACAGGAGAGAGCATATACTAGCAACTTAATGGTACATATGAAAGCTCTGAAACAAAAAGAAGCTACTTCACCCAGGAGGAGACGAAGACAGAAAATCATCAAAATCAAGGCTGAAATCAATCAAGTGGAAACAAGGAGAACCATACAAAGAATCAATGAATCCAGGAGCTGGTTCTTTGAGAAAATCAACAAGATAGATAAACCCTTAGCCAGACTGACCAAAGGGCACAGAGAAAGTATTCAAATTAACAAAATTAGAAATGAAAAGGAGGATATAACAACAGAAACTCAGGAAATTCAAAAAATCATCAGATCCTACTACAAAAGCCTATAATCAACACAACTGGAGAATCTGGAGGAAATGGACAATTTCCTTGACAGATACCAAATACCAAAGTTAAATCAGCACCAAATAGATCATCTCAGCAGTCTCATAACCACTAAAGATATAGAAGGGGTCATAGAAAGTCTTCCAACCAAAAAAAGCACAGGACCAGATGGTTTCAGTGCAGAATTCTCTCAGACCTTCAAAGAGGACCTAACACCAATACTCTTCAAACTATTCCACAAAATAGAAACAGAAGGAACACTACCCAACTCCTTCTACAAAGCCACAATTACGCTGATACCAAAACCACACAAAGATCCAACAAAGAAAGAGAACTTTAGACCAATTCCTCTTATGAACATCGATGCAAAAATACTCAATAAAATTCTTGCCAACAGAATCCAAGAACACATCAAAACGATCATCTACCATGATCAAGTAGGCTTTATCCCAGGGATGCACAGTTGGTTCAATATACGGAAATTCATCCATACAATCCACTACATGAACAAACTCAAAGAAAAAAAAGCACATCATTTCACTGGATGCTGAAAAAGCATTCGACAAAATCCAACACCTTTCATGTTTAAGTCTTGGAAAGAACAGGAATTCAAGACCCATACATAAACATAGTAAAAGCAATATATAGCAAACTGGTAGCCAGCATCAAACAAAATGGAGAGAAACTTGAAGCAATCCCACTAAAATCAGGGACTAGACAGGGCTGCCCCCTTTCTCCTTATCTTTTCAATATTGTACTTGAGGTACTAGCTCGGGCAACAAGACAACATAAGGAGGTCAAACGGATAAAAATTGGAAACGAAGAAGTCAAACTGTCGTTATTTGCAGATGATATAATAGTCTATCTAAGTGAGCCAAAAAACTTCACTAGAGAACTCCTACTGCTGATAAACAGCTCCAGCAAAGTGGCAGGTTATTAAATCAACTCAAGCAAATCAGTAGCCTTCCTATACTCAAAGGATAAGCAGGCTGAGAAAGAAATTAAGGAAATGACCCCCTTCACAATATCCACAAGCAGTATAAAGTATCTTGGGGTGACTCTTAACAAACATGTGAAAGATCTGTATGACAAGAACTTCAAGACTTTGAAGAAGGAAATGGAAGAAGACCTCAAAAAATGGAAAATTTGCCAATGATCATGGTTGGCAGGATTAATATAGTTAAAATGGCCATTTTCCAAAAGCAATATACAGATTCAATGCAATACCCATCAAAATCCCAACACAATTCCTTATAGAGTTAGAAAGAGCAATTCTCAAATTCATCTGGAATAACAAAAAACCCAGGATAGCTAAAACTATTCTCAGCAACAAAAGAAAGTCTGGGGGAATCAGTATCCTTGACCTCAAGCAATACTACCAAGGAATAGTGTTAAAAACTGCATGGTATTGGTACAGTGACAGGCAGGAGGATCAATGGAACAGGATTGAAGATCCAGAAATGAACCCACACACCTATGGCCACTTGATCCTCGACAAAGGTGCTGAAAACATCCAATGGAAAAAAGATAGCCTTTTCAACAAATGGTGCTGGTTCAACTGGAGGTCAGCATGCAGAAGAATGCGAATTGATCCATCCTTATCTCCTGGTTCTAAGCTCAACTCCAAATGGATCAAGGACCTCCACATAAAGCCAGACACTCTGAAGCTAATAGAAAAGAAACTGGGGAAGACCCTTGAGGACATCGGTACAGGAGGAAAGTTCCTGAACAGAACACCAATAGCTTATGCTCTAAGATCAAAAATTGACAAATAGGACCTCATAAAATTATAAAGTTTCTGTAAAGCAAAGGACACCGTCAAAATCGGCAACCATCAAATTGGGAAAAGATCTTCACCAACCCTACATCAGATAGAGGGCTAATATCCAATATATACAAAGAACTCAAGAAGTTAGACCCCAGAAAACCAAATAACCCTATTTAAAAACGGGGTACAGAGCTAAACAAATAATTTTCACCTGAAGAAGATCAGATATCTGAGAAGCATCTTTAAAAATGCTCAACCTCATTAGTCATTAGGGAAATGCAAATCAAAACAACCCTCAGATTTCATCTTACACCAGTCAGAATGGCTAAGATTAAAAATTCAGGAGACAGCAGGTGTTGGCAAGGATGTGGAGAAAGAGGAACACTCCTCCACTGCTGGTGGGGTTGCAAATTGTTACAACCACTCTGGAAATCAGTCTGGTGTTTCCTCAGAAAACTGGGCATGTTACTTCCAGAGGATCCTGCTATACAACTCCTGGGCATATACCCAGAGAAATCCCCTGCATGTATTAAGAATACATGCTCCACCATGTTCATAGCAGCCCTATTTATAATAGTCAAAAGTTGGAATGAATCCAGGTATCCCTCAATGGAAGAATGGATGCAAAAAATGTGGTTTATTTACACAATGGAGTACTATTCAGCCATTAGAAACAATGAATTCATGAAATTCTTAGACAAATTGATGGAGCTGGAGAACATCATACTATGTAAGGTAACCCAGTCTCAAAAGATCAATCATGGTATGCACTAACTAATAAGTGCATATTAGCCTAGAAAATTGGAATACCCAAAACATAATCCACATATCAAATGATGTACAAGAAGAACGGAAGAGTGGCTCCTGGTTCTGGAAAGACTCATTGTAGCAGTATAGGGCAAAACCAGAACAGGGAAGTGGGAAGGGGTGGATGGGAGAACAGGGCGAGGGAAGGGGGCTTATATGACTTTTGAGGAGTGGGGGCGGTCTGAAAAGGGGAAATCATTTGAAATGTAAATAAAAAATATATCGAATAAAAAATGATTCTGTAAAAAAAGAGAAAAATATCAAGTTGAAATTTTAGAAAAGAACAATAAGCAAACAGGAATCCTTCAGTGAAAAGCCTCAGGAAGTATGATAAATCAGGTATCAAACTGATAGAAGGACTTGAAGTCAAAGTAGAAAAATTAGAATATTCAGGAAATTGTAAGACAATTATAAAAAATTATGAATTCAAGATTCAAGGCAAATGAGATTCTGTCCAAAGACCAAACTCAAATAACTATGTAATGTAAGCAAGCAGGAGACAGAAGCAAGAATTCCTTGGAACTCACACAAAGATAGATAAAGAAACCTACCTCATAAAACTGGCCTCTGATTTCTACCATGGGATGTGTCAAATGTTCCCAATCATACATATATAGAAGAGCCCAATAATAATAAAACTAAGCTAGGCTAATTTGCATAGATGTCATATTAAGCAATGAAAACAGAACTCCCTTTTGGTATAATTTAAAAAAGAATGAGTCCAAATTTAAATTCTCCCTTCTTTCCCTCTGTCTTCTCTAATTCTGTAGCTGTGGTTACTCTCCTGTCTCTGGCCTGTTTGTTGTATGTGTCTGATCCGTCCTTGTTGCCTATCTGTTGTACTTATGAGGGTAATGTCCCTAAAAGAGATTTGGCTCTGTGTTTATTGACAGCACAGAAAACATACTTTTGAACAGAATGAAGCATCCTTTACAAAAATATTTGACAGAATTTTACAAGAGATGTTAACTTATTCATCCAAAGTGACCCAAAATAGTACTCAGAACACAAATAGATGATATCAGACTATACCACATATAATTTCCAAAAGGCATGGGCTATTTCTTTTGTGTAAGATTGAATCCTACCAGTTGGCATATTTCAGCAAAAGATTACAACATACACACACACACACACACACACACACACACACACACACACACACACAGAAAGAGAGAGAGAAACAGAGAGAGAGAGAGAGAGAGAGAGAGAGAGAGAGAGAGAGAGAGAGAGAGAGATGGAGGATTAAATTAAGATTTGTTATACACCTAGCTTAGTTTGTAATTTATATTACATGAGAAATCCAATATATAGTAATGTTCAATACATTGTTTTCTTAAAGGCTGATTAAACCTAAACAAGTTGAATACATGATGAAATAACAGGTTAAATATATATTCTTAAATAATCTCATGGGATATTAAAATTTTTGAGATCATAATTACAACAATTCTTCCTTCACTTTCCTTTTTCCAAAGCTTCACATATATCCTTCCTTGCTCTCTTTCAAATTAATCCCTCATTTTCATTGTTATTATATGCATATATGAATATCAATACCTATTTTATTACCTATACTATATATGCATATTGCATACATATGCAAACGTGTGCATATACATATGTGTGTTCCTTAATATAACCTTGGCATCTGGTTTAATTATTATTCATTTGTATATTTCCAGGGCTAACCAGTTGATATTATACTACTTGCATGGAGTAGACTATTTCTCATATTCCCTAGTCTCTTGTAGTTCTTCATGTAGAGCTGAAGCCATGTGGGATTTCCTAAGTTCAGTCTCTTTAAGGAAAGAGTTACTTTCAGAAAAATGTATCACCTCACAAATTTCAATTGAAAGCTGGCAATGGCAGATGGACTTAGTGCTGAATTTTACCAGATGTTTAAATAGTTAATGCTTCTGCTCCTCAGACTATATCATAAAGTAGAAAGAAATGTTCCTAGATTATTTTTATGAAACATTTGTTTGACTGATACCAACCAAAATATGGTAAATATACGACAGCAAAAAATGTTACTCTCACAGAGTAACAAAGATTAACATGCTCCCTATAATAAGCTTACAAACTAAATTTAATGGCATATTAAAAAATTGCCATGTTCAAGACTTCTTTATTCAAAGAATGATTTAACATCCTTGGTTATCAGTAAATATCATTTAAAATGTAATAAACCACATACATAGACTTAGAAACAGAAATCATATAATTATTTCAATAGAAGGAGAAAAGGCTATTGGCAAAATTGAATATATTATACTACCTGATTTTGTGTGTCAGCTTGACACAATCTAGAGACATCAGCCAGGAAGGAGCCTCAGTTGAGGAAATTATCTCCTTGATATCCAGCTGTAAGGCATTTTCTCAGTGATTAATGGGTAAGGGAGCAGCCCATTGTAGGTTGCACCATCTCTGTCTGGGGTTGGGCTCTATAAGAAAGCAGTCTGAGCAAATCCATAGGTCAGAGCCAATAAGTATCACTCCTCTGTGTTTCCTGCATCTGTGCCTCCTTTCGGGATCCTGCATTGTTTGAGTTCCTGTCCTGACATCCTTCAATAATGAACAATAATATGGAAGTGAAAGCCAAATAAACTCTTTTCTCCACAATTTAGTTTTGATTATGATGTTGTTTCTTACAAGCAACAGAAACCCTAACTAAGGCAGAGACAAACACAAAGAAGACATGAGCACAGGAGGAGACTTGTTGAGAGGTTGTTTGGTGGATCATGGATAGAGTATCTGTGACTATATCACTATGGGAACATGAAATATCCTCCCACAAGTGGTAATTGTTTGTAGTTGATTGCTGAAAAGTGAGGTGTCATATGCTCCTCCACCTCCATGATAAAGTGTTGATAACTTTATCTTTTGCAGCTCTTATGTACATAAACACAACAGCAATGAATTTCAATAAGAGAAACTTCTCTGAATTGATAGACAGGAAATATAAAGACATATGGCTGCTTAAGGTGCTGAGAATATTTGAAGGTCCCTCTGAAAACAGGTAGAAGAACTACGAAATTCTACATTAAAGACATCACTGATAAAATTGTAATCTCATAGCAGCAGCACAGAAGATTTAGACTAACAATGTGTGTGCATTTGTGTGTGCACATGTATGTGCATGCATGTGTGCATGTTTATGTGTGTGTTTGTGTGTGTGTGTGATATAATCTGTGGCCACAACTATTCATAGTAAACTATGATGTACTAATGGTATGAGGGTGAGGAACAGATAATATCTTCAGTTGTATACCCTATTCTATGACAAAATCATATTGTTCCAATAAGCAATAGCAAACTTATGGCTAAACTCAATAGGTCACTCACACACATGCACACCCAAAGCCATGAATGTTAGTGGGGAAGTGACTTTTATATAGTAGAGTTGATATTAGAAATGAGATAGAAATGAGAAAGTGTAAGCGAGAAAGGTGGTCAGAGTTTAATGTATATTCAGTAATGTAATATACAGATACAATATGGAATTGTTCAAACCAAAAAATTAAGGAAATTTTAATAAAATAAAAAAGTAATGACTTTCCCTTTTAATAATTCATGGAAAAGAATAAAAGGATAAATCATTGTGAGAAAATACTTGAGGACCACTCATGTGACAAAGGATTCCTGTTTAGGATTTATAAACAGATAAATACTTGCAGATTATTCTGGGACATATGCTATATTGTTTATAAAGTTACTATAATTCACCCCATGATATGAATTTTATCATTAAATTTCATCAATTCCACTTTAGTAAATTTCTTCTAACAAATGATTAGTGTGTGGGAGACATGGTGCTGTAGGAACTGAGAGCTGTTTTCTTCCTTCCTCAAGATCTAGATCATAAGTGTGCTTTCCATTTCTGGATTTTAGTTCTCTCCAGATGTAGTATAGTTGACCACCAAGAATAGCCATCACAATCTACCATTGTCAACTTGATATGCAATCATATCTTATGCCCAAATGAAAACAATAACCAGATCATAATATCATCTATCATAATATAATTATCCCTCAAACAACTGCAAATGTATAAACAATAACCAGGTCCTAATAATGCCTAACATGAAATAACTATTCCTTCTAAAACTGCAAATGCATAGTAAATTTAAAATAAGTAGCAGTGTCCCTTTTTCAACATCCTTTCCACAAGACAGAAGCTTAGCTGGGTAAGCTCTTACTCCAAAGGTCAGAAGTCCCTTAATTCTACATAAAATTTTTAATCTGTTTATCTCTGTGAACACAGAATTTAGCTCCACTCTACTTTCCAATGCCCTTTTAATCCTTGAATCATACATTTTGTATTTTTCCTTTCTCAGCTTGCTATGTTTGATAGAATAGCTCTTTCTAGGAGTAAACCAAAGAACAGAGTCTATACAAGGCTTTTTTGAGATTTCCTTTATCAATATAATTAATCCAAATCTTTTCCCTTTAGCTTCAGGCAAACTCTTCAGACAATGGCAAAAAAGCAGCCGAACTCATTGCCCAAATCCATCAAGAGTGATCTTTGGGAAACATACTAAAATTCTTCTCTAAACCTCTTGAGCCAAGACCCCCATGGGGCAAATCACCCTTAGCAGTACAGTTTTCCATGTTCCTTCTAAGATGGCCAATTAGATCCAGCTTAAAGAATTCCATTGCTTTCCTAATCCAATCCTAGGCCTTTTGCAGAAATACTCAGTCTCTGGTACCAACTTCTGTCTTAGGGTTTAATTGCTGTGAAGAGACACCATAATCAAGGCAACTCTTATCAAGGAAAACATTTAATTGGGGATGCCTTACAGTGTCAGAGGTTTAGTCCATTATCATCATGGTGCAAAGCATGGCAGTGTGTAGGCAGACATAATTGTGGAGGAGCTGAAAGTTGTACATTTTGATCCTCAGACATCCTAGATAAGACTGTCTCACTGGGCATAGCTGAAGTACATAAAGGACCTCAAAGCCTGCCTCCACAGTGATCCACTTCCTCCACCAAGGCCATAACTACTTCAATATGGGCACATTTCCTAATAGCATCACTCAGTATAGACCAAGCACTCAAACACATGTGTCTTTAGGGAATATACCTATTCAAATTACCACATCATGTAGAGTAGTTGAAGTTAAATGCATGTAACAATTAGTAATACATATTTTCTCCAATGTTTTATGTTTTATTCTTAAAGTAAGGCAAAATCCATGATATTCAAAGTTTCTTCTAAAACAAAAAGATCACAATTGTTGAAGAAATTTAAATTCTTATGGTACATTAGAATGTTATTCATTGTACCTTTTAAAATATAAATTAAAACAAATACTGTTTCATTTATATATTTAGGTCCAATTCATGTTTGCTCCATTGCTTCCAAACTCCTTGAAATTGTTCTAAGGTTGTAACAAAAGAGGTCCTGATGAGTAAACACTATAATTATACTGTAGGCAAACTCCTGCCCTCCCACTGCCTACAAAACAGGGAAGCATCAAAAACATGCATGAGAGACTTCAACTCCTTGCTCACTTAACTAGAAACATAAAGTAACCTATTTAATATAGTAGAGATTATATAAATCAAATATGTTCTCAGGCTTAAAGAAACAAATAATTCTTGTCCTCAGTTCTGCTCTCGGAGGAAGGACCCTTACTTTCATAATTCCCCTCCTTATCCTGCAGTACCCACTGCTCATCTTTAGATCCTGATTTTCCTGATTCTACAAGTAAATAAAAAAGAGACAGAAGGGATACTGAAGCAGCAGGCCTTGTTTTCTTGTTTATGAGGCATAATCCAAATGCGACACTAAGGAGCAGAAAGAGTATGGGTAGAACATAGAGTAGATGAGTCTGTCTGAGAGATAGCCATCAATGAACACTTAGATTTGACAGGGTAATAGAATTAGTATGAAAGAGAAAGTATACATTGTGATTTATTTTATTAATTTTGTGTCAATCCATCCTGGGTTTTTTTTTTAATGATCAAAAATTTCAGTGGAGAGTTTTTATCCAAATTAGGTAAATTTTTCAGCAGTGTTATAATTTCATTTGAATTTGGTCTAATTCAATGGAAAGGATCTTAAAGCAGAATTCTAAAATAGATAGTTACATGGTATGTCAAAAAAAAAATCCAGTTTTAGCAAGACTTCAAATAACTCATAAGGCAACTTAAAGCATCATGTTTTATCAAAATTATGAATCTTTGGAGATGGAATCTTTTGGAAGACATATCACCCTCCAAGTAGATCTGTCTTCTGGATCATCAATGTGTCTGAGATTTTAAACCTAGTGATTATTAAAGGGAAAAGAGTGCATGGACAGCCTGTTGTGTGTGTGTGTGCGCATGCGTGAGTGTGTGTGTGTGTGTGTGTGTGTGCGTGCATGTGTGTGTGTGTGTGTGTTTGTGTGTATGTATGTATGTATCCATATGTGTGGTGTGACAGGGATAGAAAGAGAGAGAGAGAGAGAGAAAGAGAGAGGGAGAGAGAGAGAGAGAGAGAGAGAGAGAGAGACTAAAAGTGGGTAAAGGCTATAAGACATCAGAGAAAAGAAAGAAACATTTTGATCACCAGAAAAGTTCCCAAGAGCTGTGAGAGCCTCTGGACTAAGCAACAGAGACTTTGAGCTGAGAACTCTAATGTCAACTGCTTACTAAGGGCTATCAGCCCTGTACTGTAGGCCTGCCTGAAGACTATATCACTAAGGGAGGATCACATTCTACTATTTGAACATGCTTATGTGGCTGTTCATTGTTACCTAGCTCCTAGAGCAGGAAAAACTTTTGGAGAGGGTCATTTCAAGAGCTTCTTGACTGTCCACTAATTCCATTCAGGTAGATCAAAATTGTCATCTAAATAAATAAATTATAAGTCAAAATAAAATCTAAATACTGGAAGTCAGTATAAACAAGATTATCTATTGAATAAAATCATCAAATGTGCAAAAATGCCTTGTATTTCAAAAGAGTTAATAAATGAAAACATAATCAAGAAGGAAAGGATAGGACATGATTGCTCTTAGGGATGGTGGAAGACATTGATTGTAGAAATGTAAGTGACAGAGCCAGAGGGAAGCAAATTTGGGAGAGTCCAGAGTGGTCGTGAACCTGAACCATGTGGGGAGAGGGAGAGGAGAAGAAAGAGGGGAACTAAGTACAGCTGCCTGGAGGCCAAGGATACAAAAGGAGTAGAAGAGGAGCAGAGAGAGTAGATAACCAAAATGCCTGGGTTATATAGGGAATAGTCTCTATGGGAACAACAGCCCAGCACCTGAGCTGGACATTTCAAGGTAGAGGGTTGCATAGGCCAGGCATACCCTGTAAGAGGTAGAGATTGATGGATGCTAGGAGAACCTGGAGGCCAGGTCCTAAGTTTAAAACTTAACATTAATAGAAAAATAAATAAAATAAAGAAATATGTTAAAATTAATAGAAAATGTATTTAAAACTCTACTAAAACTGTATTTCATTGTGGGACTATGAAAGGCAGCCTGTCTTCTGCATGAGCTTGTTTTAAACCCCGGCGACCCAGCAGGTCTTCCCGAAAGGAATGAAGATGTCTGCCACACTCCCAGACACTAGGCTCCTGACATGAGGCCTCAGCTCTCCATAATTCTGTGGTCATCAGTCACGCAGGGCCACATCCCAAGCCCCTCCACAGGTAGAGGATGTGAACACAGATCACATAGCCTCAAGACAGATCTCTATTTAAATGAGGCACCTAAAGGCCTAAAGGGCTTAGCCAATTAAACTCTTCTTCCCAGACACTCCTCCCAGCAAGATGATTTAACCTCAGGCCTGCCTCAAGAAAGTTGGGTATGTTTCACTCATCACAGCTCTGCGCCATATCAATAAATGCTTTTAAACTATGGACTGCCTCTTCTCATCAGGATCTGCCATGCTAGAGCAA
Source organism: Apodemus sylvaticus (assembly GCF_947179515.1). Lineage (NCBI taxonomy): Eukaryota > Metazoa > Chordata > Mammalia > Rodentia > Muridae > Apodemus > Apodemus sylvaticus. The sequence goes on along the minus strand of NC_067473.1, from coordinate 38,121,504 downwards.
TGGAGTAGGTCTTCCTTTAAAGAGCCACATCTAGTCTCACGCAGGGGGCCTCCCCGCACTCTCAGACCTGGTCTCCACCAAGCCAATCCTCCCACCTGGGCAAGCAAAGAACTCTCTCATCCCCTTGGGAACCAGCCAGAACTCTCCTCCTGCCCTTTTCCCTTTAGCCCGGGGCCAGAGCCAACCCCAGCCACCACTCTGTTCTCAGCTCTTCCAAAGTATCCAGCAGCATTTGCAGTGCCCAAGACTGAGAGCCTGTTGTCATCTGCCTCCATGCAGGTCAGGACCCCTGAGCCTGACTCTTATTGTTCCCTGGTGGGGTTCTGGGGCTTCACACAGCCCTGCTTCCACATGTGGTGCATCAAACGTCTGGTCTACCTGCTCAGTGACCTGATCCCTGGTCCAGACTCGGCCCACCACTTTAATCCATATTTAATGATTATAGAAAATAAGAACAATTAAATGAACATATAATGGAAGTTCAGCCTTGAAACAAGAAAACAAAATGAGGTATTCTAGAAATGGAAGCCTAGACTCTGGGAATTGACGGGGTGGTCTGCCTCCGTTTTTGTCACCAAGGTCTATCCTCTCCCTCACCTCTCCAGCTGCTGCAGAACTTTTGAACTGTGTATTTAACTATAAGGTGGTTCTGCCTGTATCTTTGTACACTTTTGTGATTGCTATGACTACCTGAAGCATTTGCCTCCACCAGGATCTTTTTGGGTACCATGCATAGTGGGAAACCTGGGACTCTCTCTGATGAAGGCTCGGAATCTAAGAAACTCATATCTTCACGAAATAAGTACTAAATACATAAGAACAATTGCAACATTATTCAGAAGTGGGTCACCACATTATTGCTGGATTGGGTCTTCAGTTATGTAGCAGTGGACTCCAATTTCCCTTTTGTGTGTGGCCAGCCCAATGCTCAATTGCTACCCCTGTCTGCCTTCTCGGTTATTGGAAACCTCACTTCAATCCCACTTGTGCTTCTTCTTTTTTCTATTACCACTTTGCCTGGTACTCCCAAAAGTAGGAAAGAAAAGACTCCTAATAGAATCCTTTTACTGAACCCAATGCTAGTACACCAAAGGTAAGCCACACAGGGGAGTATTTCCCAAGAAGGCCTTTGAGTAAAATGGAGAAGTTTGTTTGTATAGACCAATAACGTGGTTTCCAGGTCATTTAAAACTCATTTTTACTTGGACAGCAAAATTCATGACACAAATGATCCCATCAGCTCTAGTGAAGCTGCACCTTCAGGAGAATCCATTGCAATATTTGCAAAATTGTCTTAGGCCTTCTAGGTAGTATTCGAAGTGACAGTTGATGGCAAAAGTGAAGTCCTGCTAGGGTTAAACTGATGACCGTTTTGCCTAAGCAAGAAGGCAAACAAGGGTGAATAATAAGGATGCTAATCTGGAAATTGAATTACCCATCTCAATGTCTTTGCTTGTTTTCAGGAAAAGAAAGTCAGAAGGAATATATTTAACCAACACCTTAACAAGATTTTAACTGACAGAAGCCTACCATGGCTACCTTCTAAGAGTCTCAACAAGCAGCTGAAAAAGTCAGATGCAAGTACTTACTCCCAACCAATGGACAGAAGCTGATGACCTCTGTGGTTGAATTAGGGAAAAGTTGGAAGCTGAGGAGGAGGGCGATCCCATCAGAAGACCAGCAGTCTCAACTAATATGGACCCCTGAGATATCTCAGACACTGAGCCATCAACCAGTCAGCATACAACCCAGATATGAGCCCCCTGACACATATACAGTAGAGGACTGCCTGATCTGGCCTCAGTGAGAGAAGATGCTCCTAACCGTCTAGAGACTTGAAACCCCAGGGAATGGGGAGATCTGGTGGGGTGGGGGCAGGGACATATTCTTGGAGACAGGAAGAGGTATGGGATGAAGAGCAGTCAGAAGGTGGACTGGGAGGGGAATAAAGATTGGACTTTAAAAATGATTAAAGAATAAAAGAAAAATATATCTAAAGAGTACTCCCAGGAAGAGTTGATAAACTTATCCATGGTTTATAACTTATTAAACTTCACATTGTGCTTTTTTGAGAGGACCTATTGTACCTTTGGTAATTTTTATACCTCTCCTCTCCTCTCCTCTCCCCTCCCCTCCCCTCCCCTCCCCTCCCCTCCCCTCCCCTGTCTTCTCCCCTCTTTCTCACCCCTCTCCTCTCCTCTCTCTCTCTCTGTACCGTGTGTGTGTGTGTGTGTGTGTGTGTGTGTGTGTGTGGTGTGTTTAAGGTGTGTTCATGTCAGTGTGCATGAGGACATTCATGTAGCACAGATGAGGAGTATATAGATCAGCTGTCTTTTCAAGGATTATCTTGTTTCTCTCTCTCATGTTGATATAGGCATGCTGGATATCTATCTTGCCAGACTGACTACAGCGTGTCCAACATTGCCTCACTACTGATTTCTTTGACATGATGTCCATTTTATAGCAGCAGGACTTTTCTGGACTTCATGATGTTTACCTCTGTATGTTTCCAAAGAAGACATGGTAAGTGTGGAAACTTTTTTACTTATCTATTTGATTCTTGACATGTATCATAGATTCCTGGAACTTAAATACAGCACATAGATATGTGTACACATTAATTGAATAAAACATTCAGGAATACACTGAGATCATATAAAATCACTGTAGAAAATCTCATTTAGTAATTTTTTTGTAATTTGCTAATAGTGTAAAAATTAAGATATTGCTAAATAATTTATACTATGTTATCTTTTAAGTCTATAATTTGAAATTGAAAAGATGAGCTAGAAGAGTTACATTTATTACTTTATAATTTAATTTGTCATTTAAAATATTTATGTAGATTTTCCTGGCAGCTTCTAATTTGATAGTACTGTGTTTATGAGATGAAAGAGCAGACCTTGTCTTACTTCAGTAAGGCAGGGTCTGTATACAACTGAGGAAAACTGAAAAATCTTATTAAATACTGATGCCAAATCTGAAAACTATATATTTTAAATATAGAACAACATCTCTTTATCAAGGAGTACTTCTCACTAATTTATTGCATCCTCCATTACACTAATCATGCATGCTCCCTGTTTAAATGTGGTGCAAGAGCTTTTATCATCAAACTCACAGATTTGCAGAATTATTCAGGTATCATATGTCTTTGAACATCAACTGGCTCTTTTTTATAATTCAGCAGGTTCATGTTCTTCATGCAGGAGTCTCAAGAAGGAAAGAGATGGTTCAAGTTATATCCTTTTGGGAAGGGCTCTGGAATTTTGTCCAATTCATAATAATATCTCATTTCATCTTTAAAAAAGAGTTTGACCAAACAGGAAAGAATGAAGAAGAAAACTTCTACACTAATATACCTTTATCATTGTTTTATTAAAATAGGTTTTACTTATCATCAGAGGCCTGTGAGTTGTGAATCAGAAAATGTTCTTCCCATCTCTTCTCTGACCTTGTGATACCATTGTTGTGTAGTCGTTTTACTAGACTTAACCTTGGCTTCTGCTATTAAAATGAGCACTGTATTCAGTTCTTATGACAGTTTGGGTAACTGTCATAGTGAAGGAAAACACTTTGCTTTGTTCGTTCTTCCATTGTAGGTACTTAGTGGTATCTACGTTTGGATTGGAAGTTGAATCCTAGTCAAGAGATTGCCAGTGTTGACATTAATGTCAAAATAGAATTGAATCCTACATGCAATTATTGAGAAAATGGAAAATGGAAAGCTTTAAACAACACTTTAATTAAAATAAACTAGAAATTAATGTCAGCACCTTCAAATTCTGCAGTTGCTATAATTTTCTATATTTAACTGTATAATCCCTTACTGAAAATTGCTTAGAGTTGTTTATTTTTTAATGCTCTTCCCACACAGGCAAAAAGAAGATAACTAAGTGAAGTTAATTAATTCTTTTTAGTAATTCTATAAACTACAGATATGACAAATATTTCTAGGAAATGAAATGAAAATATAAATCATTCTATTTGATTAGTAAATACTGCAAACATGTATTGAAATCTCATGATATATATATATATATATATATATATATATATATATATATATATATATATATGATATCCAAATCAAAACTATCCAAGGAATTAGAAATGTTAATTTGCACATTATATAAATGTTTCAAATATCATACTTACTATATCCTACTATATGTATAAACACACACACACACACACACATATATGTGTGTATAATTTTAATATATGAGCATTTAATGCCCATGAGTGGATAAACTTTAAAGTAAACATTTAATGAAAAAGATAAAGCATATTTTATTTTTATTGGGTAATGCCTTTTCAGGGGGTTGATAGAGGAGTGTTCATTTGTTTTAAAATTTCTAGTACATGTTGAGGTATCAAACATAATTTGAATATTTCAACCAAAGTACTTTTGAAAAAAGTTTTTATTCTGATTATATTTATCTTAATCTTTTCTGTTTATACTATTGTTTTGGAACAAGGAGTCAATGGCTTCTTCTTGCCAATATATGTTCTTCATATATTCACAGAGAGATGAACAAAACCTTCCCAAGAATGGAAACACAATATTTTGTATTTCACATAAACTAAGAAAAGGTAAAGTATGAAAGTTTAAATGCCATAATATTCAAAATGATAAAATTAACCACCTAATATGAATCTCTTAAAATTATGTCATAACTCATGTTGTTAAATCAAAGTAATTTTAATGCACACTTAACTACATTCTCCTTAATAATTTCATAAGCCTTACCAGTATGTTTAGATGGTAGTATATCTTTTTGTGCTGAAAGTTTAGATGAGGTCAAACCATTTCATACCAAGCTGCTATAGCTAAAAAATGATTTCTTTCATTTCTAGAGATTTTAATATTTTAGAAATGCAAAGAAGGAACATTTTCTCAGTATATTCTTGAATTTCAGAGGATAAAATTGACTTCTTCCTTCTTCAACCATGACTTTGGATATATTAAATGCTGACACAGGACTGTTCTCAGTTGATTGTTTTATTCTATACAGAGTAGCATCACTATCTATATATTTCAATGGCGTGTAAGAATGTCTGAATCAATGCCCCCTGTGACTCCAATGTGGAAAACATTGTGGAGACCACGATTTCAAGGCACCATATGCTCTTCCACTACTGCTGCCATTATAATCATTTAAAAGTCATGGTGTTATAATATAATCTTGAGATACTAAGCATTCTAGCAGTACCTGGTATAAGAATATATTTTGACTGGCTAAGATTAAAAAGTCAGGAGACAGCAGGTGTTGGAGAGGGTGTGGAGAAAGAAGAACACTCCTCCACTGCTGGTGGGGTTGCAAATTGGTACAACCACTCTGGAAATCAGTCTGGTGGTTTCTCCGAAAACTGGGCACCTCACTTCCAGAAGATCCTGCTATACCACTCCTGGGCATATACCCAGAGGATTCCCCACCATGTAGTAAGGATACATGCTCTACTATGTTCATAGCAGCCCTATTTATAATTGCCAGATGCTGGAAAGAACCCAGGTGTCCCTCAACAGAAGAGTGGATGCAAAAAATGTGGTATATCTACACAATGGAGTACTATTCAGCCATTAGAAACAATGAATTCATGAAATTCTTAGGCAAATGGATGGAGCTAGAGAACATCATACTAAGTGAGGTAACCCAGACTCAAAAGGTGAATCATGGTATGCACTCACTAATAAGTGGATATTAACCTAGAAAACTGGAATACCCAAAACATAATCTACACATCAAATGAGGTACAAGAAGAAAGGAGGAGTGGCCCCTTGTTCTGGAAAGACTCAGTGAAGCAGTATTCGGCAAAACCAGAACGGGGAAGTGGGAAGGGGTGGGTGGGAGGACAGAGGAAGAGAAGGGGGCTTATGGGATTTTCGGGGAGTGTGGGGCTAGAAAAGGGGAAATCATTTGAAATGCAAATAACAAATTATATCGAATAAAAAAATTCAAAAATAAAGAATATATTTTGATTTGTTAAAGTTTTAGTAATGTCAAGGGAAGAAAATTTATAATTTAATATGATAAACAAAGAGTAGACCCTGTGTAATGGTTACTTTTAACTATCACTTTGACTATGAATCTATAAAAAGCATTCTAATTGATGAATTGTCTGAATCAGGTTGTCCTATGGTCATATCTGTTGAAGTTTCTCTTGATTTTTTTATTCACATAGAAAGATTGTCCATTGTGAGTAGCACCATTCCCTAGACCAGGTCCTGATCTGTTGAAGAGGAAGAAAACTAGATGTGTGAGAAATTAGAAAGCATGGTTATATTAATTTCTCTTTCCTCTGGGAATGTGAGTGTGAGTTGATCAGCTCCAGGGGTTTCCTTTAATGACTTTTTTTTCTAGAATCCTAAGCCAAAAGAAATTTCTTTTCAAGTTGCCTTCTACCAAATATGAATCAGTGTTAAAGGGAGAGAGAATTACTGCTAACCTGTGTTATTTAGCCTCAGATTCCAAAACATTGAATTGTTGCATCTGAATCACTTTTACTGAAAGACAAGAGTAGTAATTTTACTTTTTAAAATTTTTTGTTGTTGTTGAAGTTATATAAATTTAAATTAGGGGCATGCCAGAGCCTGTTTAACCAGTAATTATGGATGTTAAGAGTGATTTGAATTTTCCTTGATTTTCTGTGAAAATATATGGAACAGTAACAGTGAGTTTTACTGTGAACTTCAAGAAGGAAGGCTTCTCTAATTAGATTTTGTTCCATGCTCTCCAAGAATTCCTGCACATGTTAAAATAATCTACAAAGACATTGAAATGAAAAACCAAGTATTCTATAAGTAGCCCCTGAACCTTCATTCAATTTAAAGCTGAAAAATAATCACTTGTCTGAATATAGCACCTAGTAAACTATAACTGTTTTCAAAAGTATATAAATATTTATAAGTATAATAATTCATTCCAAAATACATGCTACAAAACAAAAAAAATAAACACATAAAATTCATAATCACAGACAAATAGAACAAAACATTATTAGCTTCTTGGAAATGCTACCAAAAGCAACTTTCTCTTACTCTTGACAATCATTTGGATGTTGAACCTGGGTCTATACAATGATCTTTTAAACATTAGATACAAACATTTTATACATGCATACTTTGCTTATTTAAATAAAGAACAAGAAACAGGATTTTGGAGGTCAAAGTTAAAATAGATTATTTTCTTTGACAGATGTAGACATTTCCAAAGTAGATGCCCGAGTTTATACTAGAAGCACTCTCTGGAAAATCTATTTGGTCCACTTCTTTGCCAATATGTTTTTGCAAATGTGAGTTTTAGTCTTTCTGCATAAAAAAGTATTCTCGGTCTTATAACTGATGGTGCTGACAGTTTTTTGTATACTAGAAACATTGTGTATATCATGTAACAATTATAAAATATCTGTTTAAATCATTCTACCTTAAGAATGTATATTTTTAAAAATTAAAAAAGTTAGCATCCTGTCATATCAGTTTCATATGACATCATTCCTAGATAATTAGATTTCTTTATTTTCTTTTTATACTTAGGGTTGGGTTTGATGTGTAGTATACACTAGTCTGGAACTTGTAATTCTCCTGCCTCAACCTTCCAGGTGCTGAGATTACAGGACTTCACTATTTCATGTTTATTATGTTTTCTTTCTTCTTTCTCAAGTATATCTTACATGTGTCAAATATGCCATCTTTTATCTTCAGGATTGGGGATTGAGAATAGAGCCTTGTGCATGCTAGGTAAATACCCTGTGTAATCTGTGTCTTTCTACAGACAGCCTACATTTTCTTTTAATATTTTGATTTATGCAGCTAGTCAATTTGCTAGAGATAGGGCCTGGCTGATCTTAAGCTTTCTGAGTATTCTTGAACTTGCAGTATTTGTACCATAGCATCTTTTATATCTACTGTACTGTTTCTTTTTAATATTCAACTTCATGGATATTGTCTAGTGACTTTTCCTTTGTTGACTCATTATCTTACAAATTGATCTGTTAGTGAATATGGCTATTGATTTGTAATGTAATTCCTATGCTTTTCAGGTTCTGAATCTCTTTATCACTGCTTTACTTAATTTCTAGTTCTTATACCCTTGTATAGAGATGCTCAACCAGAATCATTTTATTTGTTTGCTTTGGTTTTAAACTTTTCTTTCAGTGTGTCTCAGAACCTGTGCAAAAATCCTTGGGTAATATGCTATTATATCTGGAAAAGAATGTTGATAGTATTACCTTGGTCCAGAAGGATGTATATTACCCAGCTCTCCCACCATTCACCATCTCATCTGCCATGTTTCTGCCATGTGCTTTAGTTTATACTTGTTACTGTTTTCTTATGTAAGAAAATTTCTCTTTTTTGTAGGTTTTTAATCATTCATACATTAGCTTATTAATAACTTCTATCTGATTACTTGAAATATGTGCTTTTCATTCCTTCCTAATTCACTCCTCACATGAAGCACCAAAATTTTACTTAGCATGAGATAAATATCTAATGTTTTTGAGTGAAATTATTAAATGAATGAAAACATCTTTTATTCTATTTGTAGTCTCAAGAGTGAAACAGCAATGTCTCTAATTTTCTATTTACCTAGGAGTGTGTAGAGTATATTAGAATTTTCTATAATACATTTGATAAGTAAAGTTAGATTATAAATGCCTATGACAATTCAGAGTGTAATATAAATATGCATATCATTTGTACTGATATAATTTATATTATTATACATTGACATGATAACGCTTACCACTAATGCTATTAAGTATCTATCACAATGATGTATTAGCTGAACAAATTTGAAATTCTGCCAAATATTTATAATAACTTCGAATAGCTATAGTTACAGAAACAAACCCAAAAGTTTGGCCATGGCTAATATAGAGTCAGAAAGAATATATTTGATTTGCTTGAATTAATTAAATTTCTAATTATAAAATATAAAAATAAAACTGGGCAAATAGTTAGTAACTAGAATTTGCTATTTAATAAGAAGCCAGATAAGCAGTCCTAACTTCTGCTGTCCCAATAGTTTCTAGGAAATTACAGACAAAGGGAAACTAGAATCATGCCAACAACAGAGGCTTAAGAAACTACTTGTTTCTAAAATCTAGTTGGAGCATCTATTATAAAAAAAGTATAAAAACCATGGAGTTAATTATAACAGATAATTCCATTTCTATGAGGCATCTATAGCATTCAAATTTATAAGACCAGATAATTCATTACTGGTTTCCAGGAACTTGGAGGTATCACAATACAGAAATATTTTTTCAGTTGCTCTGGGGCCTCTGTTGTGCTAGGTCAAAGAGTTCTGAAGCCAGGCTATACACCGTAGTACTGTTCTATCTCTCCCTCCTTTCCCCTCTTCTTTCTTTTCTAGATGAAAAGAATGTCTGAAATGCTTTGTTCTACCTTTTACATGGTATACTGGCACCTATGAAATCATGAACTTAGCAAAACTGTGCATATCAGAAAAAAGAAAAGTAACTAACAGGCTAAAGTAGCTGGACTCCCTTTAAAAATAGGTCAGGTTTCCTAGTGGGGCTATATGAATCTGAGAGTCTCATTAAGAAAGGGAAATAGAATAGATATCTTGGATGGACAGAAGTAGGGATATGGCTGGGAACAAGAGGGATCAGCTTGGGGGTGGAGGTAGAGAGTACTGGGCAAGAAAACTGGAATGAGGAGGGCCCAACAATTGATGAAAACAGTTACAGAGATCTACAGCCAAACATTAAGTGAGTTTGGGGAATTTTAAGAAAGAGGGGGAGGAAGGCTTGTAAGAACTTGAGGTGATAGCACAAGAAAACCTACAGAGTCAACTAACCTAGTCCCATAAGAACATACCAAGACTGAACCACCAGCCAATGAGCATGCATGGGACTGACCCAGCACCTCTGCACATATGTAATGGTTAAGGAGTTTGGTCTTCCTGTGGGAGTCCTAACAGCAGGAGATGGGGTTGTCTCTAACGCTGTTGCCTGTTTTGGGGACCCTTTCATCCTACTGCTGCTACCTTTTCTAGCCTCAATAGGAGGAGATATGACTCGTCTTACTGCAACTTGATATGCCAAGGCTACTTGATGTCCATGGGAGGTCTCACTTTTTCTGAAAAGAAATGGATGAGGAGTAGATTCAGGGGAAAACTAGAGGGAGAGGAGGGGGAGAAACTTCAATGAGGATGTGAAGCAAATACATAAATTAATTCCTTTAAAAAGACAGATCAAGTCTATGAAATAGGTGCATTTGAAGGGAAATTAAAAAAAAAACCTATCAAGAGTTTGCAGTGACTGTTCTTACTCAACTAATACAGAAAAAGTCTTTGCTTAATACACAGATGGGTGAAGAGAAATATGGGAGTCTGCTTATGACTATAATTAAACAAGCAGAGAATTGTGTACTTCTCCTATTGCCAAGATCAAACAGATTATTTTCTTCAAATCTCCTCTGCTAGAATCTTATTTTCTCTTGTAAAAATTATCACAAAAGCCAGGGCAATAGTTCTGTATGGAACTACTTGTAGAAGCATTGGGATCTGAATTTGATGCCTTGATCCCAAGTAAAAAAAACCAATGTGATGGTGAACCTCTATAAACCTATTAGTGGAAGGCAGAAATAGAAGTGGTTCACTGGCCAATTAGAAGAGTCTTCTTGGTGATTTATAGGCCACTGATAGACTATGTCTAAAAAAATACAAGTTGATTATTGCTAGAAAAACAGGACCTGTAGTTATCCTCTTGTTTCACAGGCATTTGCACACATCTGGACACACGTGCACACAAATATATCCATAAACATACAATCATGCACACATACACATACACAAAGGAATTAAACATCAAATATGAAACTAATGTAAATCTATACCACTTCCACATTCCATTAATCTGCTCAAAATTTCCAATTGCCACCAAAACCATGAATTGGAATATTTATTATTTTTTATATGGACACCGAATAGTTTTTACCATTCACTAAGGAGAAAAAACTGACTTTTGTGCTTTAAATTTTTACAGAATATACTATAATTTACTTAAAACTTAAAAAATATTAAACAAAAAACTCATGTTATATAATTATGGAAATTTAGTAGCAGTTAAGATGCATAAATTAGATTAATATTTAGTCACATGATTGAACGTAAATGTCATAAATACAGGAACTGTGCTTGTTTTGGCAATGCATACAGAAATTGGAACAAAACAAAGAAGTTTAATGCTGGCCGCTACAAAAAGATGGTTTGCAAATTTGTGAGGCATTCTATATTTTTAAATACAAAATAACCTGACCCTAGAGTATACATACATTTAGTAACTCATATTACTGTACAGGAGAATGTCATATACATGTGCCATTTATCATTTTTCTGAAAGGATATTTATGCTGTTTCTGCCTTTTTCCATTTTGATTGCAGGAATAGTGAATATACTTATCTCTGTACATTCAAACAAAAGATCCCATAGCAAAGGTTTTCTTCAACATTTTACATTCATAATCATTTTCACTCAAGAAATTTTTAGATGATCCCAGGTTTTTGTCTTTTTAAAAAATTTTATTTATTTAAATTCTAGACATTGAACCCCTCAGTCCCCTCTCCCAGAGGTCCTCACCCCTTGTCTCCTAGAGGATGCTCCTCCCACACCAGACCTCACCCTTCCCTGGAACATCCAGTCTCTGGAAGATTAAGCACATATTCTTTATTTTTTTTGTATTTTATTTTTTATTATTAGATTTTTCTTTTTTTATTCGATATATTTTTTATTTACATTTCAAATGATTTCCCCATTTCTGGCTCCCCACTCCCTGAAAGTCCCATAAGCCCTCTTCCCTCCCCATATTCCCTCATCCACCCCTTCCCACTTCCCTGTTCTGGTATTCCCCTATACTGCTACGCAGAGTCTTACCAGTACGAGGGGCCACTCCTCCGTTCCTCTTGGACATCATTTAATATGTGGATTATGTCTTGTGTATTCCACGAGATTTCACCTCACACCAGTCAGAATGGCTAAGGTCAAAAACTCAAGAGATGAGGCCTCTGGCCGGAGCCTTCAGATCTCCGCTTTGGGATCCAGAACAGCCTGGGCTATAACATCGTATCTCCAGGCCCTGCAAGAGGCCAGAGGGGCACCTGGGAGGCCAGTTGGGAGGAGTCAGTGTGCTCTGGTGAGTCCAGCAGGTCCCTGCAGGAGCCTTCAGGTGTGTGCTTTGGGATCTAAACAGCCTGGGCCACAGCACCCTGTTTCCAGGCAGTGCAGATGGTCAGCTGTGCACCAGAGGCCAGATGGGAAGAGGCAGCTTGCACTGGTAAGACCAGCATTAAAAAGACCAACTAACACCAGTGAGAACTAGATGGCAAAAGGCAAATGCAGGAACGTCACTAACAGAAATCAAGGCAATAGGGAAACATCTGAATGTAATTCTCATTTAACAGCATGTCCTGGATACCCCATCACACCAGAAAAATAAGATTTGGATTTAAAATCACTGGTCATGAGGCTTGTACAGGAAAACATGAAGGACATACTTAAAGAAATTCAGGAGAAAATGGATCAAAAGTTAGAAGCCCTTACAAGGGAAACACAAAAATCATTGAAAGAAATTCAGGAGAATACAAAAGCCAATAAGGAGGAAATGCAAAAATCACTTAAAGAAATACAGGAGAACTTTGGTCAACAGGCTGAGGTCATGAAAGAGGAAACACAAAAATCTCTTAAAGAATTACAGGAAAACACAAACAAGCAGGTGAAGGAGCTAAGCAAAACCATCCAGGATCTAAAATCAGAAGTAGAAACAACTAAGAAAACTCAAAGGGAGACAACTTTGGAGATAGAAAACCTTGGGAAGAAATCAGGGGACAAAGATGCAAATATCAACAACAGAATACAAGAGATAGAAGAAAGAATCTCAGATGCTGAAGATACCATAAAAACCATGGACTCAACAGTTAAAGAAAATGCAAAATGCAAAAAGCTTGTAACCCAAAACATCAGGAAATCCAGGACACAATGAGAAGACCAAACCTAAGGATTATAGGCATAGATGATAGTGAAGATTTACAACTTAAAGGGCCAGCAAATATCTTCAATAAAATTATGGCAGACAACTTCCCTAAACTAAAGAGAGAGATGCCCATGAATATACAAGAAGCCTACAGAACTCCAAACAGACTAGATCAGAACAGAAATACCTCCCATCAAATAATAATCAAAACACCAAATGGACTAAACAAAGAAAGAATATTAAAGGCAGTAAGAGAAAAAGGCCAAGTAACATATAAAGGAAGACCTATAAGAATCACACCAGATTTCTCACCTAAGACTATGAAAGGTAGAAGATCCTGGGCAGATCTCATGCAGACTCTAAGAGAACACAAATGCCAGCCAAAACTACTATACACAGCAAAACTCTCAATCACCATAGATGGAGAAACTAAGATATTCCATGACAAAACCAAGTTTACCCAATATCTATCCACATACCCAACACTACAAAGGAAAATAGGAGGAAAATACCAATACAAGGAGGGAAACTTCACCCTAGAAAAAGCAAGATAGTAACCTTCTTTCATCAAACCCAAAAGAAGATAACCAATCAAATTTTAAAAATGACATCAAAAATGACAGGAAGTAGCAATCACTATTCCTTAATATCTCTTAACATCAATGGGCTCAATGCCCCAATAAAAAGACTGGATACATAAACAGGACCCTACATTTTGCTGCATACAGGAAACACACTTCAGTGTCAAGGACAAATACTACCTTAGAGTAAAAGGCTGGAAGACAATTTCACAAGCAAATGGTCTCAGGAAACAAGCTGGAGTAGCCATTCTAATATCAGATAAAATTGACTTTCAACCCAAAGTCATCAAAAGAGACTCTGAGAGACACTTCTTGCTGGTCAAAGGAAAATTACAACAAGAAGAACTCTCAATCCTGAACATCTATGCTCCAAATGCAAGGGCACCCTCATTCATAAAAGAAACTTTACTAAAGCTCAAAGCACACACTGCACCTAACACAATAATTGTGGGTGACTTCAACACTGCACTTTCCTCAATGGACCAATCAGGAAAACAGAAACTAAACAGGGACACAATGAAACTAATTGAAGCTTTGGACCAATTAGATTTAACAGATATATATAGAACATTCTATCCTAAAGCAAAAGAATATACCTTTTTCTCAGCACCTCATGGTACCTTCTCCAAAAATCGACCATATAATTGGTCACAAGATAGACCTCAACAAATATAAGAAGATCGAACTAATCCCATGCCTCCTATCAGATCACTATGGAGTAAAAGTTGTCTTCAATAGCAACAAAAACAACAGAAAACCCACATACACGTGGAAACTGAACAATAATCTACTCAATGATACATTTGTCAAGGAAGAAATAAAGAAAGAAATTAAAGACTTTTTAGAACTTAATGAAAATGAAGACACAACATACCCAAATTTATGGGACACAATAAAAGCAGTGCTAAGAGGAAAACTCATAGCCCTGAGTGCCTCCAAAAAGAAAATGGAGAGAGCATACACTAACAGCTTAATGACACACCGGAAATCCCTGGAACAAAAAGAAACTATTTCATCCAGGAGGAGTAAAAGGCAGGAATTCATCAAAATCAGGGCTGAAATCAATCAGCTAGAAACAAAGAGAACCATACAAAGAATCAACAAAACCAGGAGCTGGTTCTTTGAGAAAATCAACAAGATAGATAAACTCTTAGCCAGACTAGCCAAAGGGCACAGAGACAGTATACAGGTTTACAAACTTAGAAATGAAAAGGGAGATATAACAACAGAAACTGAGGAAATTCAAAAAAATCATTAGATCCTACTACAAAATTCTATACTCAACATAACTGGAGAATCTGAAGGAAATGGACAGTTTTCTAGACAGATATCCAACACCAAAACTAAATCAGGATCAAATAGATCATCCAAACAGTCCCATAACACCTGAAGAAATAAAAAGAGTCATAGAAAGTCTCCCAACCAAAAAAAAGCACGGGACCAGATGGCTTCAGTGCAGAATTCTATCAGACCTTCATAGAAGACCTAACACCAATACTCTTCAAACTATTCCACAAAACAGAAACAGAAGGAACTCTACCCAACTCGTTCTATGAAGCTACAATTTCGCTGATACAAAAACCACCCAAAGATCCAACAAAGAAAGAAAACTTCAGGCCAATTTCCCTTATGAATATCGATGCAAAAATACTTAATATAATTCTTGCCAACCAAATCCAAGAACACATCAAAACGATCATCCAACATGATAAAGTAGGCTTTATCCCAGGGATGCAGGGATGGTTCAGTATAAGGATATTCATCAATGCTATCCACTACATAAACAAACTCAAAGGAAAAAACGATATGATCATCTCATTAGATGCAGAAAAAGCATTTGACAAAATTCAGCATCCTTTCATGCTTAAAGTCTTGGAAAGAACAGGAATTCAAGGCCCATACCTAAACATCATTAAAGCAATTATAGCAAACTGGTAGCCAACATCAAACTATATGGAGAGAAACTTGAAGCAATCCCACTAAAACCAGGGACTAGACAAGGCTCTCCTCTCTCTCGATATCTTTTCAATATAGTACTTGATGTTCTAGCTAGAGCAATTAGACAACATAAGGAGGTCAAGGGGATACAAATTGGAAAGGAAGAAGTCAAATTATCACTATTTGCAGATGACATGATAGTCTACTTAAGTGACCCAAAAACCTCCACCAGAGAACTCCTAAAGCTGATAACAACTTCAGCAAAGTGGCTGGTTATAAAATAAACTCAAGCAAATCAGTTGCCTTCCTATACTCAAAAAATAAGCAGGCTAAGAAGAAGTTAGGGAAATGACACCCTTCAAAATTGCCACAGACAATATAAAGTATCTTGGTATGACTCTAACCAAACAAGTGAAAGATCTATACGAGAAGAACTTCAGGTCCCTGAAGAACAAAATCGAAGAAGACCTCAGAAAATGGAAAAATCTGCCATGCTCATGGATCGGCAGGATTAATATAGTTAAAATGGCCATCTTGCCAAAAGTGATCTATAGATTCAATGCAATCCCCATCAAAATACCAACTCCTTTCTTCACAGAGTTAGAAAAAGCAATTCTCAAATTCATCTGGAATAACAAAAAACCCAGGATAGCTAAAACTCTTCTCAACAACAAAAGAAATTCTGGGGGAATCAGTATCCCTGACTTCAAGCAATACTACAGAGCAATAGTGTTAAAAACTGCATGACAGATAAGTGGAGCAATGGAATAGAATTGAAGATCCAGTAATGAATCCACACACCTATGGTCACTTGATCTTCAACAAAGGAGCCAAAAACATCCAGTGGAAAAAAGATAGACTTTTCAACAAATGGTGCTGGTTCAATTGGAGGTCAGCATGCAGAAGAATGCAAATTGATCCATTCTTATCTCCATGTACTAAACTTCACTCCAAGTGGATCAAGGACCTCCATGTAAAACCAGACAAACTGAAACTAATAGAAAAGAAACTGGGGAAGACCCTTGAGCACATGGGCACAGGGGAAAAGTTCCTGAACAGATCACCAATAGCCTATGCTCTAAGATCAAGAATTGACAAATGGGACCTCATAAAATTACAAAGTTTCTGTAAAGCAAAGGACACTGTTAAAAGGACAAAATGGCAACCATCAAATTGGGAAAGGATATTCACCAACCCTGCATCTGATAGAGGGCTAATATCCAATATATACAAAGAACTCAAGAAGTTAGACCCCAGGGAAATAAATAACCCTATTAAATATGGGGCACAGATCTAAACAAAGAATTTTCACCTGAAGAAATTTGGGTGGCCGAGAGGCACCTTAAGAAGTGCTCAACATCATTAGTCATTAGGAAATGCAAATCAAAACAACTCTGAGATTTCACCTTACACCAGTCAGAATGACTAAGGTTAAAAACTCAGGAGACAGCAGGTGTTGGCGAGGATGTGGAGAAAGAGGAACATTCCTCCACTGCTGGTGGGGCTGTAAGATGGTACAACCACTTTGGAAATCAGCCTGGCGGTTCCTCAGAAAACTGATCATGACACTTCAGGAGGACCCTTCTATACCTCTCCTGGGCATATACCTAGAGGATTCACCGGCATGCAATAAAGACACATGCTCCGTTATGTTCCTAACTGCCTTATTTATAATAGCCAGAAGCTGGAAAGAACCCAGATGTCCCTCAAAGAGGGAATGGATACAGAAAATGTGGTATATTTACACAATGGAATACTACTCAGCAATTAGAAACAATGAATTCCCAAAACTTTTAGGCAAATGATTTGATCTGGAAAATATCATCCTAAGTGAGGCAACCCAATCACAAAATAATACACATGGAATACAATCTCTGATAAGTGGATGTTAATTAGCCCAGAAGCTCTGAATACCCAAGGCACAGATCGCATAACAAATGACTCCCATGAAGAAGTATGGAGAGGGTCCTGATCCTGGAATGGATTGATCTAACATTGGAGGGGAATATAAGGACAGAGTAAAAAAGGAGGGAGGTGATTGGAGAATGGATGGAGAGAAGGTTTATGGGACATATGGGGAGGGGAGATCTGGGAAAGGGGAAATCATTTGGAATGTAAACAAAGAATATAGAAAATAAAAATATTAAAAAAAAGAGAGAAGACAAAAAAAAAAATCCTCAGGAGACAGCAGGAGTTGGCCAGGATGTGGAGAAAGAGGAACACTCCTCCATTTCTGGTGAGATTTCAAGATGGTACAACCACTTTGGAAATCAGTCTGGCATTTTCTCAGAAATCTGGGCATGACACTTCCATAGGATCCTGCTATACCACTCCTGAGCATATTCTCAGAGGATTCTCCAGCATGCGATGACACATGCTCTACTATGTTCATAGCAGCCCTGTTTGTAATAGCCAGAAGCTGGAAAGAACCCAGGTGTCCCTCAACGGAGGAATGGATACAAAAAATGTGGTATATTTACACAATGGAGTACTATTCAGCCATCAGAAACAATGAATTCATGAAATTCTTAGACAAATGGATGGAGATGGAGAACATCATAGTAAGTGAGACAACCCAGTCTCAAAAGATCAATCATGGTATGCACTCACTGATAAGTGGATATTAGCTTAAGCACATCTTCTTTTACTGAAGCCAGATCAGGCATGCATCTGCTATACATGGCCAGGGGCCAGGCTCTTGACTGGTGGCTCAGTCTCTGGAATCTCCCTGGGGTCTGTGTTACATGAGACTGCTGATCTTACTATGGGGTCATTCTCTCCTTCAGCTTCTTCCATCATTTCCCTAATTCATCCACAGGGGTCCCTGACTTCAGTCTAATGATTGAGTGTAAGTAACTGCTTTTGTCTCAGTCAGCTGCTCAGAGGGCCTCTCAGAGGACAGCAAAGCCAGGCTCCCATCTATAAACACCTCATAGCATCTGTAATATTGTCAAGACTTGGTATACCCAACTCCCTTCTGCCAATAATGCATCCCAAGTTGGACTGATCACTGGACTTCCTTTTCTTCAGTCTCTTCTTCAGTTTTGTCTGTGCAATTTTTTATATATATATACAGAAATGATTCTGGATAAAAAAATTTTGATTGTGAGTTAGGAACCCTGTCCCTCCACTTGAGACCTTTTCTGTCTATTGGAGGTGTACTCTTCGAGTTCCCTCTCAAACATTGAAAACATTGAATTTATTTGCATTTCTGTGATGACTAAGGACTTTGAACATTTCTTTAAGTGCTTCTAGGTCACTCAAAAATTTTCCATTGAGAATTCTCTGTTTAGCTCTGTACTCCATTTTTAAGTTATGTTATTTGGTTTCTTGGAAGTTAACTTCTTGAGTTCTTTATATACTTTAGATCTTAGAGTCCAAACCATTGGTATTCTGTTCAGGAAATTCCCCATTTTTGCGGATGTTTTCCATTTTCTCTTCTATTAGTTTTGGTGTATCTGCTTTTATCTTAAGGTCCTTGTCCCACTTGGACTTGAGCTTTGTGTAAATTTATAAATATGAATCTATTTTCATTCTCCTACATACAGACCACCAGTTAGACTAGCACTATTTATTAAAAGTGCTTTCTTTTTTCCTCTTTATGTTTTTGGCTTCTTTGTCAAGAATCAAGAGTCCTATTTAGCTCTACTTATGGGTATTCAATTCTGTTCCATTGATTGACCTGTCTGCCTGTATACCAATTCCATATGGTTTTTTATCACTATTGTCTTGTAGTACAGCTTGAGGTCAGGATTAATGATTCCCCTGGAATTTCTTTTATTATTGAGGACTGTTTTGGCTGTCCTGGCTTTCTTGTTTTTCCATATGAAGCTGAGAATTGCTCTTTCCATACCTGGGAAGAACGGTGTTAGAATTTTGATGGGGATTACATTGAATCTATAGATTGCTTTTGGTAATATGGTCATTTTGACTGTTAGTCCTGCTAATGCATGAGTATGGGAGACCTTTCCATTTTCTGAGGTCTCTTTTCCATTTCTTTTTCAGGGATTTGAAGTTCTTGTCATACAGATCTTTCACTTGCTCAGTGAGAGTTACACCAAGTTATTTTACACTATTTGTGGCTATTGTGAAAGGTGTTCTTTCCCTAATTTCTTTCTCAGCATTTTTATCATTTATGTAAAGAAAGGCTGTTGATTGATTAGTCTGTGTAAATGCCCTCAGCTACAGCAAACTGGGTCCCTGGAAGAGAAACTGGGAATAGATGGGTAGAGGGTGGCACAAGGAACGAAGACTAAGACAACCAACTGTTCAAAGTCTTGTGGTTTATTGGGTGACCCAGTGTTTTAAGGTTTCAGTTAAGACTCTCCCAAAGTTCCAGAATGTGTTCAGGGAAACTGGTCTGGCTGTTTGCTGGGTGTTGGCTCCAGTGATCGGGCAGCTAGGCCAGTCACCTGCTTAATTCAGGAATTCGTAGACCTGGAGGAACAATGAACTACACTTTTACTCTGAGTGCTCTGACTTCTTCCTTTCCAATCTGTATTTCCTAATCCCCTTTTTGTTGTCTAATTGCTCTAGCAAGAACTTTGAGTACTATGTTGAATACATATTAAATAGATAATGGGAGAGTGGACAACCATGTCTTGCCCCAAATTTTAGTAGGATTGCTTCTAGTTTCTTTCCATTTAATTTGAAGTTGGCTGATGATATATTGCTTTTATTATGTTTAGGTATGTGCGATGAATTCCCAATCTCTCCAGGACTTGTTACATAATAGAGTGTTGTATGTTGTTGAAGGCTTTTCCAGCATCTAATAAGATGATCATGTGGCTTTTTTCCTTGAGATTGTTTATATAGTATACTATGTTAATGGATTTTTGTAACTTGAACCATCCCTGCATCCCTGAGATAAAGCTGTAAGACCCCCAAAAACTGAGGGTGCCCCAGCACTCGACACCTCAGAAGGCGACACCCAAATCACTCGCAAGAAACGGTCTCGATGCAATAGCATGAGGATTTCTTTATTTCAGAATTCTGGGTTCCACAGCCATACACCACGCAGGAGTAGAGGACTGAAGACCACGAGTGCCGAATTGCGACAGCTTTTATAAGTTTATGACAAAGCCCGCGACTCACAAAACAATCATTTCTTAGCATGAAGAGCCCGTGAAATGCGAGCCAATTGATTTGTACCACTCCATAGCTTTTAGGCCAATCCGTTTAAATTATCGGAGCCTGTGCTCAGTGGACCAATTAGTTTCCTATTTTCTTGAATGTCTACAGCTGTGTGAACTCCAGCATAGGGGTAATGGTGTAAGCAGTTTACAGAAGCAAGATAATCTTAGACCATTTCCAGTTACCTTGTGGGGCCAGGATCACCTATTCAAGGCCTTTCTCCTAGGTCTAAACAAAGAGCAGGCTCTGGAATGTGACCTTTTACCTTGTTTCTAACAAAGTGAGATAGCATTTTAAACTTCTGACTTCTTGGGGTCATTGGAGTCAGGCTGTATTATTTTCTATCCTTTCAAAGCCTACTTGATAGTGGTAAATGATGGTTTTCACCTGTTCTTGGATTTAGTTTGTGAGATTTTATTGAGTATTTTTGCATTGTTATTCATATGTAAGATTGGTCTAAAGTTTTCTCACTTTGTTGAGTCTTTATTTAGTTTAGGTATCAGAGTAACTGTGGCTCCATAGACTGGATTACATCATATTTCTTCTGTTTCTGTTTCATGGACTAGTTTGTGGAGTATTGGTATTAACTCTTCTTTGAGGTCTGGTAGAATTCTACACTAAAACCATTTGTACCTTTGTTCTCTCTTTTGGATTGGGAGGTTTTTTTATGGCTCTTCCAATTTTTTTAGGGGCGATTGAACTGTTTAAATGGTTTACCTGATCATGATTCAACTTTGGTACATGGTGCATGTCTAGAAAACTATCCACTTCCTCTAGATTTTCCAGTTTTGTATAGTATAGGCTTTAGTTGTAGGTACTGATTTTTTTTTTTTAATTTGCTCAGTTTCTGTTGTTATGCCTCCTTTTTCATTTCTGATTTTGTTAATTTGGATACTGCCTCTGGGCCCTTTAGTTTGTTTGGGTAAAGTTTTATCTATCATGTTGATTTTTTCAGAGTCAGCTCTTGGTTTTGTTAATTCTTTGTATCATTCACTTTGTTTCTAACTGGTTTCAGCTCCAAGTTTGACTATTTCCTGTAGTTTACTCTTCTTGGGTGTGTTTGCTCCTTTCTACCCTAGAAGTTTCAGGTATGCTGCTAAGTCGCTTGTATGAGATCTCTCTAATTTATTTATAAGGGTACTTAGTGCTCTGAATTTTCCTTTTAAGCTTGCTTTTATTGTGCCCTGTAAGTTTGGATATGATGTGTCTTCATTTTCATTGAATTCTGTAAGGTCTTTGATTCTTTTTTCTTCTGGACCAAGTTATCATTGATCAGGGAGTTGTTCAGTTTCCATGAGCAGGCTTTCAGTTGTTGATTTTTTTGTTGTTGTTGTTATTAAAATCTAGCTTTAGTCTTTGGTTATTTGATAGACGTCATGAGATTATTTCAATCTGATAGAATTCAAAGCGATATATCGGTCTTCTTGCATCAGTTGGGGCTTGTTTTATGTCTGATTATAGTGTCAGTTTTGGAGAATGTTCCATGAAGAACTGAAAAAAAGGTATATTCTCTTGTTTTGGGGTGAAATGTTCTGTAACTATCTGTCAAATCTGTTTGGTTCATAACTTCTTTTGGTTCCTCTGTATCTCTTTAGTTTCTGTTTCAATGACCCATCCATTGGTGTGAAGTTCAGTGTGTTGTTTTGAGCTTTAGTAAATTTTCTTTTACAAATGTGGGTGCCCTTGCATTTGGGACATAGATGATCAGGGCTGAGACTTCCTCTTATGAAACTTCCTTTGATGAATATGAATCCCCATCATGTTTAATAACTTTTTGTTGATAGTCTATTTTATTAGATATTAGAATGGCAACTTCAGCTGGTATCTTGGGACTGGTTGCTTGGAAAACTTTTTTTCAAGACTTTTAATTTGAGGTAGTTTCTGTCTGTGTCACTGAGGTGTGTGTTTCCTGTATGCAGCAAAATGCTGGGTCCTGTTTATGTATTCAGTCTGTTATTCTATGTCTTTTTTATTAGGGAATTGAACCCACTGATGTTGAGAGATATTAAAGACAAATGATTGTTAGTTCCTATTGTTTTTGTTGGTAGAAGTGGTATTATGTATATAATTCTCTTCTTTTGCATTGTTGTGAAATGTTTAGCTTGTATTATTTTAGGTGTAGTTAACCTTGCATTGTAGACTTTCTTCCAGTATCCTATGTTTGGGCTGAAGTAGTAGAAAGATATTGTTTAAATTTGGTTTTGTGACACAATAATGAATAATTATGATATTAAATTCTTCACTATTCTAATTTAGTGATTCTCAACCTTCTTAATCTTGAAACTTCTTAATATAGTTCCTCATGGATTAGTGAACCCTAACCATAAAATAATTTTGTTGCAACTTCATAACTGTAATGTTTCTAGTTAAATTTTGTTTTGTAAATATCTAATATGCAGGATAATCTGTGATCATATGATTATGATCATATCAAATGGGTCAAAATCCACATGTTTAGACTATCAGTTCTAATTGCTTGTCATCCTTAAATGAATGTTAGTATGATCAATCCACTGAATATATCTTGTTTGTAAATTAAAATAGATGTCCAGTAAGTTACTTAACTTGACTGTTATCATGAGTCATCCCTGCCTTAGGGAATGGATGCTGAAGTGGGCTCAGTGTCAGATTGATGCAGGTAAAAAGACAGATGATTTCTGGTGTTTTAACTCTCTAATTATGCTAGATGCTATAAGCTGATGCCTTCTGAAACAATAGCATGTTCTTTCTTATTTTGTGGCTAAAAACTGCTAGTTTCTTCTCTTATTAACTCTCTATGCTTTATTAAATGTTGTATCTTCATTTTATTATTCTATTAGTGTTCTGTGCTTCATTAAGCACTGACAAAACTTAACTATTTCTCTTCTTATGACTTTATAATTCTCGGATTCTCTGTGCATCATAAGTGCCGATAAAACTGAATCTTATTTACTTTATAATTTTCACTTTATAATCCTCTGTGCTTGATAAGTGCTGAAAAACTTAACTATTATTTACTTTATAAACTTACTTTATAGTTTTCTGGAAATTTACATATGCTGTATAGCAACATGAATCTCAGTAGAGGATTTATTGCTAAGGGTCCTTTCTCTACTGATTGGAAGCTTTTCTTTATCCTGGCCAAGCAAGAGAGAGGGTTGAAGAAATTAATGTTTATTAAATGGGAAAAAGGAATAATGCCGGCAAAATGAAACACTTTTCCACAAGCAAATGTGCATAGAAACATACATACATTCATACATACATGAATTATCTTGTTGGGCCCAACAATCTGTCTCATCAACTTACATACTTACACATACACCTAAACATTCATGTGCACATATATATCTGGTAGATGTAACAAAAGTCCAAGAGCTAGTGTAGAAAAAGATAAGTCATTCAGGATAAAAAGAAAATAAGTTTCAACATTTATGTCATAGTAAAAGAAAAGGTTCTACCTTCTTTTACTAAATGAATGAAACTCAAGTCTCTTAGAAAAAAAGCTCTGTTCTTTTTAGTAAGAATAAGCCTGCCTTGTTTATATTCTGCTATGTTCTGCTGTCTCTTTTGTTTCTATTTTGCTTTTACTCTGCTTCTCTTTAATTCTGCTTATGCTTACTTAATTTCATCCTTCCTGTATTTATACTTTTTTAGGAGAATAAATCACATGGCATTCTAAGCATCGTTTGTTTTCAATAGTTCACAAACAACTTGAACATAAATTCAAATCATAAATTGAATAAGAAGTAACAACAGAAATATTTACATGTGTTTCCCATAAGATTAGTTATCTAACTAGGCATTCATTATCTATCACTAGCTCCAAAGTTTCATTTAGTGTTAGAAACTATATTTAGTTAGCATGTTTCTGTCAAGAGGCCTCATATCATCTGCCTAATGTCTTATTGGTACTGAAGTTTTGTATAGTCAGTGTTTTTATTGCACCTGCAATAAACTGTTCATTCCACGTTTATGGCCTTTAGTTATCAGATAATAGTGAAATGTTATCAGATAGCCTAGTGAAATGTTTTCCTTAATCATAAATCTCTCTGTTTTCTATCTTAGTGTAATGAGCCTGTGATATATGAAGATTTGCAGGGCCTTAATTATAGCCTTTTCTACAAAGGATGCAATAATTACTAGTATAAAATTAGGTTTTCTATAGAATTGTTATTAGGAATTTATAACTCATCTATATCTCTACATAGCACCACTAGAAAACAATACATCTTCAATGATTTGTAGAAAAATCTGGCCAATAAGGTGATGGTCTAATGCCCAGTGATTTTTATATTAATTTAATAATGATAGGAAAGGTATAATAAGAGTCAATTCTGAAATAAACTCTTTAAGATACTTGCATGCTCAGAGATCTTTATATTAATTTATTGACAGGGACAGTAATAAGAGTGAACTCTGAGATGAACTTTCTAAAAGCCTTGCAATTTAGAGTTATCCATTGCAGAAAATGCAATATAATGTGTCATTTCCAACACTTGTATACCTTTACTCTTTCCTAGATGCTTTCAGACAGACTATAAACTCATCTTGTAAAGTCTAACTAAATTTAGTTCAAAATTATTCAGACATATTTAATACAAGTACTTGACAAAATGGGAACAAAAAGACTCCAAAGTCAGCCGAAGTTTGTTGCATGTGGATAAAACTGTTTATAATCTGGATGACAATCTTGTTTCTATAAAACCCAGAGAATCAGAATAAAAGAGAATTCACATCATTAAAATTTTAAATTGAATATCTGATTTATATATAAACTGAATATTTGATAGCTTACCTATGTGGGAAATATGAGGTACAGAAAAATATTTCTTGGTTTTATTTATTAGATTAGCAGTTATACAAATTTTGAGTTACCTATCTGAATATTTAACAAAGTATAAACTATATAACTCTCTGGTTGTGCTATGTTTATGGTTTTACATTTTTTGTTGGTTTGTTTGCTTTTTGCAGCTATCTTTAACTTTTTTAAATTTACTATTTTTAAAACATCAATAACTCAACAACTCTAATTTCTACTATCCATATATTTCCTGGTGTGGGTTCTTCCATTGGAGTGTGGTCCACCTACCAGAAGCCTCAA
Organism: Apodemus sylvaticus; assembly: GCF_947179515.1. NCBI lineage: Eukaryota > Metazoa > Chordata > Mammalia > Rodentia > Muridae > Apodemus > Apodemus sylvaticus. The sequence continues at coordinate 38,095,769 of NC_067473.1, read as the reverse complement.
TGTTAATGAAACTAATGGTTCTGTAGGAATGGGTACAGCCTCATGAGCCCCTCCATCTCTCCGTGCTGTAATGTTGGCTAGTCTGTTTTTGTGCATGCTGCATCAGCTGTTGCAGTTTTAGGAGTGAGGTGGTCCTTTCATGTGCGGAATGAGTTGTTTTTCTCTGGTTCTCTTTTCCTCATTTCACTTCTTTCCTGGTCATGCCTGAGTTTGGGGTAGGAAGTATGATACAGCTGTTCTATTGTGACTAAGTATTCAATGATCATATATTCTTTGATAAGCTGAGTTTCTGTGTTAAATATATTCCATCTTTTAATGAAACTCTCTGATAAGATCTGAAAGCTTCAGTAAACTATGGGCAAAGAGATGAAAATTCAGAGAGAAGTATGATACTGTGGCCACTTAACAAAATGTCTAGTAGGTTTTCAACTGGTGCTTGTAATTTTCATAACTATAAATTCCTTGTCAGATTTGTAGTACCAGACATGGTTATTTTCTGTGCAAAAAGCCTTTAATCCAGTCAGAAACAAGCTCATTATCCCCATAACATTTATGATACATTTGCACCCACAGCATATTTGATTATTCATGTCTCAAAAGTCAGAATTTGCTGAATTAAAAAAAACAGTGTTAGGTGTAGAACACCTTCTTATGATTCATTGGTCAGAAGTATCCCATAAAGCCTCAAAACAGTACAACTTCTTTTCATTGTTCTAGATTCTAGAATTTGACAGTAACAACCTATTGCTGAATACACAGACATTTATCACAGAGTACAGAGAACTCAAGCCAGAACTGACTGTGCCGTTCACACAAACTGTTGGATAATTAACAGAATAGTGAAAGGTTCTATAGAGGCTCCTATGTGGAAAAGAGCCATTAACAGTCTTACCTTGTCTCGAAAACTGTGAAGTAAAATTTACTTTAATTAAGATATAATGGTACATGTTCACTAATACCTGTGCATGAAATGTAATTAATAAATCTGAGTGAATGGCATTTTGATCATGGTATTCTCTTCTTTGTGCTTGCCCTGTGAGGTGGGAGAAGAGTCTATAGGCAGGGCCATGTAGCTCTCAGGTTGCCCTTTGTCCTAATACTTCAGTGTAGCAAGTGCTGGGATCAGAGATGTTCACTACCAAACCCAGCTCCGTATCATTTCTTCTTTGTAGCCCTCAAATGCCCTACTTCTTCGGTATATGTCCTGTTTCTTCCTTTTAATTTTAACTTCTTACATGCATGCATCAACATGTTTATGAGTAGATGGTGAAGACTTTTCTAAATCATAGATCAGAATATTTTACTCTTCTTGGGTTAATTTTATCATTGTTTTTTTTCCCCTAAGAATCTTTGCTTGATTTTATTAAACTCAACTGGAAATACAAAACCTTAAATCTATTTTAAAAAGCTATATATTTAATGCTATGATATTAAAACATTTTTATATGTAAAATTAATTCATTTTCTGAGCATTGTTGTCTCTGACTATTTTATTTTTCAGGGTTTAAAAACTTATTCTTTAATTTTTTTTTTTTACATTTCAGACTTTATCCACCTCCAAGTCCACTCTCCAACTATTTCACATCCCACACATACTCTTGCGCCCCTGTCTCCAAGAGCATGTCCCCACCCCACCCCTACCACACCAGACTTCCTTACTCCCTGGGACCCCAAGTCTCTCCAGGGTTACATGCATCATCTCTGACAGACCAGATCCAGCAGTCCTCTGCTGTATATGTGTTGTAAGTCTCATATTAGCTGATATGTGCTGCCTGGTTGGTGGCTCAGTGTCTGAGAGACCTAAGGGGCCCAGATTAGTTGAGACTGCTGGTCTTCTTATAGGGTCACTCTCCTCTCCAGTTTCTTCTAGATTTTCTCTAATTCAACCACAGGGGTCACCAGCTACTGTCCATTGGTTGGAAGTAAATATCCGCATCTGACTCTTTCAGCTACTTGTTGGGCCTTTCGAAGGGCAGTCATGATAGACTCCTGTTTGTAAGCACACCATAACATTAATAATAGTGTCAGGCCTTGGGGCCTCCTCCTGAGCTTGATCCCAATTTGGGCCTGTCACTAGACCTCCTTTTCCTCAGGTTCCTCTCTCTATTTTTTTCTTTCAGTTCTTTCAGAGCGGAACAATTCTGGGTTGGAATTTTTGACTGTGGAATGCAAACCCCATCCTTCCTCTTGATGCCATGTTAAGTTCCCTCTCCCCACTGTAAGGCATTTATTTCATCTAAGGTCTCTCCCTTTGAGTCCTGAGAGCCTCTCTCAGTTCCCTTGTCTCTGGTACATTCTAGAACCTCTGACTTTTAATGTTGTTCATGGATTATTTATTTCAATAATCAGTACCTAGTCAGCTTTCCTTTTAGTCAATATCTTCTACACAGAAGCATATTAATTAGAAGTGTTTTAGTTTTTCCAATTTATGGAAATTTCCTTGATTACATCTTTCTTATTAATTTAAATGTCATCAAAAAGAATGACCTATAAGAGTAAAAACATATTTAATATAATTACTCTGTCCATTTTTATGTCTATGGTCTCGAATTAATCTATGCTAACTGTTTTGCTTGGTCTCAGCAGACCAGATTGCACAACTGAGATAGAATGTGACAGAAAGTTTACCCTATGGAATGCTATAAGTAACATTTATATAACATGCTTATGCAGTCAAATAAAAATGTCTTTGAAAGATGAACTTCATCATGTGTATACTACTGCTTGTTTTTTGTTCTTCAGATATCTTAAATCATAATCAGACTCAGGTGCTCTTCTGTAACAATTTCTCTGATATGACATGATGTTTGTATTTATATAGATTATAGATATAGATATAGAACATGGAAATAGAAATAATGGAAATTATTTATACCACATAAATGTGATTGTCTGGCCAATAATTAAACTTAGTTACAATTTTTTTCGAATTTGAATGAAATAGCAACTCAGCCCCCATAAACTTCTTTCAAAACTCATAGTTATAGCACGTTATATTTTCCTCTTTCTTTCTTATATTCCTTTCTTGTCTGCCTGTCCTTCTGTCCTCAACAAATTAAATCAGCACTTTGCACAGAGAAACAACTATGCTAACTATGAGGAATTCAGTATAATCTAGAAATATAAGTCTGTTTTTTAGGACCTTTGGTTTAGATGGAGATAAATAATACAAAAGAACTATTTGTGAATTTTTATTAAATGACTGCAATGAATTTAATGGATAAGGGACCATGGAATTTATAAGATGAAACTTCAGGAAGTAACTTGCTATCTAGTAACCCCTTATTATCAAAAGAAAATCTCTACTAGAAATTTGACTAAAATGTGACTCTTTTCACATTCCAGAAGCATGTAGGATTATAAATCATGCTTTGGGGGGTCACTGTTGAATTCATTTACTAGTTCCATGCATCACCTGTAAAAGGCATGTGAACATATTCCTTATCCTTGAGACACTTTCAAAGCTTTCATATTGCTAAGAGAAAACCTTTTCCTTTTCAGTACTCATTAAATCAATGATTCTAAATTGCTTGTGTAAAACTTTTAACCCCTAACAAATTCTAGTTCCATAACAGAGAATACATTTGGAAGCTCTGGATCACAAATATGGGCTTTTGTGGTTTTCAAAAAGTGGTCTGTATGATTCTACTGTGAACCTAGTATTTAAAGTGAAAAGATATAATGTAGCTTTTATGAATATTGGTCAAAGAAGATTGAATACATTTTTTCATCACTATAAATACAAAAGCTCTTACAAAATTTTTTTCTATACTGAGCATCAACACAAAATCCAAATCCAAGTGATAGCATTAAACTCTTGAAGAATTTGATTGCTAAAGAGCAGGGCTATATAATTTAGTAAGAAATAAATCAGCATTTGAAGCATAAATACATAACTATGTATGTATGTTAATTTTAAAGATGATAATAATTACATAATTTAGAATTAGAAGAAAAAATCTTTAAAAGATCAAAAATGTATTTCTATTTTACATGAATTGTTATTATCAGTTATACTTTAGTCAGAAATCTCCACAAATTGAGTAAAAATATAAAAATAGAGCAAACAAAAGTTCTGTGACACATGTTTGCTATGCTGTCAACGTAGGGCTAGGGAATTTTGAAGCTTTGAGAAAATTTTGAAAGTATCTCCTTCAAAAGTTAAGAAAAAACTAATATATTAATATTCTTCCCTTTCACTTAACATAGTGCTCAAAATTACAACAATAATGAAAAAGAAATAAGCAGTATGGATTCCAAAAGGAAAGAAATAAGTCAGATTATCCTTTCCATGTTACTGTGCAGAATTTAAAGACACTGAAGGCTCCACTAGACCACACATACCTTAAAAATGATTTCCAAAAAATTGCAGCATAAAAGTTAACTTACAATAATCAGTAGATTTATGGTATACCATTAACAATGTATCTGAGAAATGAATTAGTCCTATTTAGGTATATACCTAGGTATAAACCCAAATAAGGCAGTTCAGTACTTCTACTGTGAAAACTGTAAAACACTGAAAGAAGGAATTGAGGATAACACTGGCAAATGGCAAATCATCTCCTGGTCATTAAGAAAAAGAGTTAATATTGCTTACATGCCATATTATCCAAAAACAATGTATTGATTCAATTCAACTAAAATATCTAAAATTGTCAGCAAAGAATAAGCAGAAGAGTTTGCAGGAACAACAATATGAACCAACCAGTAACCCCAGAGCTCCCAGAGACTTAACCACCAACCAGAGTACACATGGAGGGACCCATGGCTCCAGACACATGTGTAGCAGAGGATGGCCTGGTCAGACATCAATGAGAGGAGAGGCCCTTGAACCCATGAAGGCTCATTGCCCTAAGGGAGGGCAATGCCAGGTCAGGGAAGTGGGAGTGGGTAAGTTAGTGAGCAGGGGCAGGGGTGATGAGATAGGTTTTCGGGGGGGGACAGGATAACATTTAAAATGTAAATAAAGAAAATATCTAATAAAAAGAAAAATGATAAAGGTTATATGGAACTATAACAGGACTTGATTCTCCAGGACAAACCTGTGCAGAACAAACAATGCTGGAATTATCATAGTACCTGATTTCAAATCATACCACTGGGATGCAATGTCAAAATGAGCATGGAACTAACTTTCCAGACATAAATTGAATACAGAACCCAGAAATAAATACAAATGTCTACATTCATAACATTCTGTATCAAACTGCCAAAAGCATGCTCGAGAACAAAGGCAGCTTTCACCAAATGATGCTGGAAACATGGTTGTCCAATGCAGACCAAATAAGAACCTTACAGAAATAAATTCAGAATGGACCAAAGACGTGATACTTTCAAAGAACTAGAGAAAGTATAAGAGAAAAACATAAGAAAATGCTTCAAATAATAAACACCAGAATACCCAAGATACAGTACTCAGAACTTAAAAAATTCAGCAAGCTGAAGGGCGCATGTGAGGATGCCACAGTCCCACTTGTAAGGAAGAAGAAAGCCATCACAAGTGGAGAGGGAGGGAGAGAGGGAACTGGGAGGGAAAGTGGACAGTGTGGGGTGGGGGAGGGAAGCTGATCTGGTATTCAGTGGGGAAAAGGACCGAAGCGCTGAGGGTCAGCAGAAAGAATGGAATCAGCAACCTCAGGGAAGTAGAAAGTTGGGGGCACTCTCCATAAGGCACCAGAGACCTGAGAGGTGAGAGACACTCAAGACTCTAAGGGAGGAACCATAGATGAAATGCCTGACAGTAAGGAGAGGGAACTTAGAGAACTCACTTCCAGTAGGAAGACAGGGCATCGAGAGAGGGAGGGGATTGCCTCGCCACAGTCAAAACTCTGACCCGTAATTGTACCTGTCTAAAAGAACTGCAGCTGTGGAAATGGATAAGAGCCTGAGGAAAAGAAGGTCCAGTGATGGGCCCAAAGTGGGATCCAGCTCAAGGGGAGGTTTCAAGGCCTGACACTGTTACTGAAGCTATGGAAAACTCACAAAAATGGACCTATCATGATTGCACTCTGGAAGACCCAACAGGCAGCTGAAAGAGTCAGGTGCAGATATTTACTCCCAACCAATGGACAGAAGCTGCTGAGCCCTGTGGTTGAATTAGGGAAAGGCTGTAAGAAGATGAGGAGGAAGGCGGCCCTGTAGGAGGACCATCTGTCCCATTAACCTATACTCTTGAGATTTCTCAAAAACTGGATCATCAACCATGCAGAATACACCAGCTGATATGAAGCCCCAAACACATATACAGTAGAGGACTGCCAGGTCTGTGTTCATTCAGAGATGATTCACCTAACCCTCAAAGGCCCCAGGGACTTTATAGGTCAGGTGGGATTGGGGTGGGGGATGGGGAGGAAGCATGGGTTGTGGAACAGTCAGAAGGTAGATGAGGGGGTGATAAAATCTGGAGTGTAAATAAATAAATAAATAAATAAATAAAATAAAAAACATGAAGGAGGAATCCTTCATGTCACCTGCCCATTTCCTCCATTGTTTCTTTCATTTTCCATAAAGAGTTCTTTTCTGGTTTACTGGAGTCTAGAGGTAGTCAAAGTTAATTACACAAATCTAAATTTTCAGCATGACTCACTGAAGTTGTAGTTGTCCACATAAGACCTATACAAGACCAAGCCAATCAACATTCTAGCCTTGAATGGAGAGAGGCTATTGCTAGCCCTTAACAGTAGCTGAGGAGCTATTGACAGTTTACGAGTCCTATAGGGCAAAGAAATAATCACTTTTATTTAAGGATATGGCTATTAGTTGGTTCAAAAGTTGCCTCTTGCCCCAACAAACAGAACTATAAGGACAGCACATGGAATCGATGGGTTATAGAATTTTTTTTTAGAAGACAAGTTGGGGAAGGAGCTGAGGTGGGTATGTATATGGAAGTGATTAAGAGGAAGAATTGGAGAAGAATAGAATAAAAATACATTGTATAAAATTCTTAAGAATTAGTAAAAAACAAAATTATATTGCATGTAAAACAAATGATCCAGGATCAAAAATATAAATATTGTATTTGACAGAGCATACCCACATCTAAACTCATATATTTGATTAATTTGATTCCCAGTTTGTGCAATGTTTAGGTAGGACCAGAAGGTGTGGCCTTTTTGGAGGAAATATTTCACTTGGGGCAGGCTTTAAGTGAGGACCAGATTAGCTTTCTCCCTCTTACTTGAGAATCAGATGTAAAATGTTGGATACTACTCCAGCACCATTCCTGTCTAACTGATGCCATTCTACCCAGTAGCATGGTCATAGACTCATCCTCTCAAAGTATAAATAAGTCCGCAATTAAGTGTTCCTTTCCTAAATTTCCTTGTTTATAGTGTCTCTTCACAGCAACAGAATGGTAACTAGGACAACTCATTTTTTCCAAAGGTGACATTTTATACTGATATAAAAATAACATGAATATAGAATGGGGAAGGAGAACTATTCAGGAAAAGGAAGGGGATCAGTGTATTGAAGAAAAGAAGATTCAGTTAAGGAATCAGTAAGACCAAGTACCGTACATGCATGTCTGAAATAGCATAAAGAAAGCAATTATTTTCTATAATTAAGATGAAGCAATAAAAGTTCCTTTCAAAGAAATATAGAGTAAGTTACAGGATGATGATCACTTGGAGAGAGGTTAAAAATGTCTTCTCTCTTGACAGATGAAGAATACTGAAAGAAATAATGACAAAGGATCTGAGTAATACAGCTACTGAGTTGAATTTATAAATATACATTAGTCATATACATGTGCCAGAAGTATTTTTAGAAAGAAATATAAATTATGAACTAAGTTGAGAATCTAAGCCCAAAGCATGACAGATTTAGAATGAGAAATTGAGAACTATAATGGTGTCGACAAGGAGTCTATAAAAGTTAGACGGCATGGGAAATGGTTACTTTACTGGGTAGTGGTCCTTAGTTATCATTTAATTCCCTTAAAATTGATCTTCCTTATAAAATATTATATCTATTACACAAAATTATATATTATAGATTTTAAAAATAACAAGTAACCAAAAGACTACCATATAAATAATGCCACATCAATTACTTTTCAGATTTAGTAAAAGTGAATCCCAAAGCTCCTTCCATGACTCTCCTTCTAAAGACCACCAGAGAAATGGATGGATATAACAACAAAGGTCTACTTAATAATCAAAGCAGAGTGTATTTCATCTTCAGGGTCCAAATGTGTCTCAAGTGGGAAGTGAGGAAAAGCGCTCACTGGAATTAGGAACTGAAGTTTTATGTGGTCAGTTATGTACAGAGAAAGGACACTTTCTGGCATAAGTCAGTGTTTGTGGCCACATATGCATTGTCAATTTTGTAAACGATGTGACTGATTTTTATAATAGTTCTGTATCTCTATGATTTTGTTGAACTAGTTCCCAAGGTGATTTTTAAAATATTTTATGGGAACTTAAATGGTCTGCAGTTCTGGTACATTTTATACAGTTTACTTGTTATTCATTCTTGAATGTATTTTCTCTTTTGTTTTGTATTTTTGTTGTTTTCTTTGGAGGACAGGGGGCTTAAATTTGCACACCAATTAACATTTAGTTATCTAAGAATTTTAACAGCAGGATAACATTCCCAGTGTTGAATAAACAATACTTTCTTTAGTCAAGATGTAATTCCTGGAAATGTAGAAGATTTTCATTTTGTAGCATTAGTTTCTTCCTACCTTGCACATATGCATTTCACTACTTGCATGATGATCTCCTCAGCACAAATTCTTTGAAGTGACAATGCTTGAAAGAAAATAACATTTTTATAATACAAGCCTTTTATTTAATTGATTTGGTGATATTATTGTGCAAGATTTTGCTGATTATAGTATTAACAACCATGTTAGCAGTGAATTGGAAAGGGTTTATATGCACCCCTCCATGTGTTGGATGTTACAGGTGACAGGATTGGGAAAATCTAATAAAACTGTCCACTGAGGCAAAGTAATGAACAGGACCTTGACGAACAACTGATGCTGCTAGTAGTTGTAGGAAAGAGTACTTTGAATTTTTAAAAAGGCATATAGATTCCTCTTAGTCACGTGCTATCTTTCTAATGACCTTCAGAAGTGGTGAGTCCTTGCATGAGGACATGACACTGGAGATTGTGATGAAGAGGAGAAGAGAACAAGAATTTCAGCAGCAATGTAACTCACATTCTTCAGAGGGTGATGTAGTAGAATGAAAAAGTTTCCAAAGATAATGTCATCATCAGGGGAATCCACAAAACCATTGGAGGGAGAGAGAGAGAGAGAGAGAGAGAGAGAGAGAGAGAGAGAGAGAGAGAGAGAGAGAGAGAGAGAGAGAGAGTGTTCAGTCACTTTCAAAAGCATTAGAATCTCATAGGGTCTGTCTTTTGTCTGTCATGTTTTCCTCTAAGTTTAAAACATGTGGTTTAAGTCTGGGATCACACCATTGCTAAGTTTCTTGTTACCTTATTCCCTAGAATGTCGATAGCACTTCAAGGTATGATGGAGGGCCAAGGACCTCCGAGGAGATGTTACAACAGTGTACAATTTTGAAATGCACTAGCAATGGCCCAAGAGGCTCTCAAAGTTTGTGATATGTGTGCAAGAATAACAATGGAAAGCATAGCTCTAAAAAGTTTTTACTTAAACATAAATTGTATTTGTGTATGTTTGACTAACACATTGATTTATTATTATCTGATTAAAGATCCATGAAATAAGGAAGGATGGGAGATGGCACGATTAGGTTCTCTGGAAGCAGACAGTCTTATAATTAGTCCTTCTACTTGAACTCCAAGAACTTCAGCTGATCTTACATGTGGTACAGCCAAGTTAACATTGGGCACATTTAGGTTTTTTCTGTATTTTGGTGATGTACATGGATTATTACTTAAGACTCCTGTAGTGTTCAATTGCTTTTCTAGGTATTCTGAGAGTATTTTGATACTGAACCTGTATCAAAATAGAGTAATTGTATTCTACCATTACTGCATTTTACCACTTGATTACTGAGGATTGAATCAAGGACTTTTAATATGCTTGATCCCCGCCTCATTGCTTTAGTTTTTAATTAAATGGCTGATTAGCACCATTATCTTTATTTGTACTTTGATTTTCAGAGGAGGCTTTTCTTCTACTATTTTAAATGAAAAAAAATAGTGGCACTTACATAAGCATAGAAAAAGTTATTTTATTATGATTTTTAAATGATATTTAAAAGTCTAAATCTTTTATATTTTAAAAGTTATTGTGAGAGTGGGCCAGCTAGTTTTTACACCAACTACACAGAAACCATAGTCATTAGAGAGGAGAGAGCCTCAATTTAAAAAAAAAAAAGTACTCCATAAGATAAGGCTTTTTCTGAAATAGTGATTAATGGTGAGGAACTAGTTCATTATGGGTGGTGCTGTTCCTGGCCTGGAGGTCCTGGAATCTATAAGAAAGACGAGAGATCTATCTTCTGAGGAATTCTTTGATTTCTTTCTTCAGGGACTTAAACTTCTCGACACATTGATATCCCATTTGCTTGGTTTGAGTTACACTCTGATGGTTTGTACATCCTTAGACCAGGGAATGGCACTATTAGGAGATGTGGCCTTCCATTTGCCTAAAAAATTCATGAATTCATTGTTTTTAATTGCTGAATACTTCATTGTGTATATATACCACATTTTCTGATTCCATTCCTCCATTGAGGGATATCTGGGTTCTTTCTAGCTTCTGGCTATTATAAATAAGGCTACTATGAACATAGTGGAGCATGTGTCCTTATTGCATGCTGGGGAATCCTCTGGGTATATGCCCAGGAGAGGTCTAGCAGGGTCCTCTGGAAGTGTCATCCTAAGCAAGGTAATGCAATCACAAAAGAATACACATGGAATGCAATCATTGATAAGTGGATGTTAATTAGCCCCGAAGCTCTGAATACTGAAAATACAATTAGCATATCAAATGATTCCCATGAAAAAGGAAGAAGAGGTGTATCACTGTGGGCATGGACTTTAACACTACTTCTATGCCTGGAAGTTAGTCTTCTCTTAGAGGCCTGCAAATGAAGTTGTAGAATTCTCAGCTCCTCCAGCATCATGCCTGCCTGGATGCTGCCATGCCCCTGCTTTGATGATACTGGACTGAACCTTTCAACCTGTAAGCCAGCCCCAATTAAATGTTGTCCTTATAAAAGTTGCGCTCATCAAGGTATCTGTTCACAGCACTAAAACCCTAACTAAGACATACACCAAGATATTTTATATTATTTGTGGTTGTTGTGAAGAGTGTTGTTTACTGAATTTCAACCCTTTATCATGGGTATAAAGGAGAGCTACTGATTTCTTTGAGTTAATTTTATATCTAGCTATGTTGCTGAAAGTCTTTCTCAGTTGTAAGAGTTCTTTGGCAGATTTTTGGTATTCCCTTATGTATACTATCATATACATAATGATATATATCTTTATGTATATGATAGTATACCTAAGGGAGCACCTGGAAATAACAGTATTTTGGCTTATTTGTATCCCTTTGATCTCTTTCAGTAGCTTTTTTCTCTGGCTAGAACTTCAAATAAGAATAGATATGAGACAGTGGGCAAAGAGATAAGAACGGATCAAGTTGCATTCTTCTGCATTCTGACCTCCAATTGAACCAGCACCATTTGTTGAAAAGGTTATCTTTTTTCCACTGGATGGTTGTAGCTCCTTTGTCAAAGATCAAGGGACCATAGGTGTGTGGGTTCATTTCTGGGTCTTCAGTTCCATTCCATTGATCTACTTGCTTGTCACTGTACCAGTACCATACAGTTTTTAACACTATTGCTCTGTAGTAATGTTTGAGGTCTGGGATACTGATCCCCCCAGAAGTTCTTTTACTGTTGAAAATAGTTTTAGCTATCCTGGATTTTTTGTTATTCCAGATGAATTTTAGAATTGCTCTTTCTAACTCTATGAAGAATTGACTTGGGATTTTGATGGGGATTGCACTGAATCTGTATATTGCTTTTGGTAAGATGGCCATTTTTACTATATTAATCCAGCCAATCCAAGAGCATGGAAGATTTTTCCATTTTCTGAGGTCTTCTTGGATTTATTTCTTCAAAGACTTGAAGTTCCTGTCATACAGATCTTTCACTTGTTTGGTTAGACTCACACCAAGATACTTTATATTGTTTGTGGCTATTGTGAAGGGTGTCATTTCCCTAATTTCTTTCTCAGCCTGTTTATCCTTTGAGTATAGGAAGGCTACTGAATTGCTTGAGTTAATTTTATATCTAGCCACTTTGCTGAAGTTGTTCATCAGCTGGAGGAGTTCTCTGGTGGAGTTTTTTGGGTCACTAAGTATACTATCATATCATTTGCAAATAGTGATAATTTGATTTCTTCCTTTCCAATCAGTAATTCTTTGACCTCCGTCTGTTGTCTAATTGCTCTGACTAGAACTTCAAGTACCATAGTGAATAAATATGGAGAGAGGGGCCATCCTTGTTCAGTACCTGATTTTAGTGGGATTGCTTCAAGTTTCTTTCCATTTAGTTTGATGTTGGCTACTGGTTTGCTGTATATTGCTTTTATTATGTTTAGGTATGGGCCTTGAATTCCTGTTCTTTCCAAGACTTAAAGCATGAAAGGATGCTGAATTTTGTCAAATGCTTTCAGCATCAAGTGAAATGATCATGTGGTTTTTTTTTTCATTGCATTTGTTTATGTAGTGGATTACATTGATAGATTTTTATATATTGAGCCACAACTGCATCCCTGGAATGAAGCCTACTATATCATGGTGAATAATCATTTTGATGTTTTCTTGGATTTTGTTGGCAAGAATTTTAATGAGTATTTTTGCATCAGTATTTATAAGACAAAGAGAGTGGGCAGTCTGTATAAGCCAGAAAGCACATTGATACATGTTTATCTCCTTGTACTAAGTTCAAAGTCCAAGCATATCATAGACCACAACTTAAAACCAGATATACTAAATCTAATAATAAAGAAAGTAGAAGAAAATAGCCTTTCAAGTATTGGCACAGAAGAAAATTTTCCGAACACAACACTAAAGGTTCAGGCTCCAAGATCCATAAATAATAAAGGGGGCCTCTTGAAACTGAAAAGCTTCTGTAAGGCAAAGGGCGCTGTCAATAGGACAAAAGAACAGCCTATAGATTGGGAAAAGACGTTCACTCACCCTGCAACCTACAGGTGTATAATATCCAAATTATATGAAAAACTCAAATAGTTAGCCTCAAGAAAAACAAATAGCCCACTAGAAAATGGGGTGCAGAAACTTTGTAATTTTATGAGGTCCCATTTGTCAATTCTTGATCTTAGAGCATAAGCTATTGGTAATCTGTTCAGGAACTTTTCCCCAATGCCCATGTCCTCCAGGGTCTTCCTCAGTTTCTTTTCTATTAGTTTCAGTGTGTCTGGTTTTACATGGAGGTCCTTGATCCACTTGGAGTGAAGTTTAGTACATGGAGATAAGAATAGATCAATTTGCATTCTTCTGCTTGCTGACCTCCAATTGAACCAGCACCATTTGTTGAAAAGGCTTTCTTTTTTCCACTGGATGTTTTTGGCTTCTCTGTCGAAGATCAAGTGACCGTAGGTGTGTGGGTTCATTTCTGGATCTTCAATTTTATTCCACTGGTCCACTTGTCTGCCACTGTGCCAATACCATGCAGTTTTTAATACTATTGCTCTGTAGTATTGTTTGAAGTCAGGGAAATTGATTCCCCCAGAATTTCTTTTGTTGTTGAGAATAGTTTTAGCTATCCTGGGTTTCTTGTTATTCCAGATGAATTTGAGAATTGCTTTTTCTAACTCTGTGAAGAACTGAGTTGGGATTTTGATGCGGATTGCACTGAATCTGCAGATTGCTTTTGGCAAGATGGCCATTTTAACTATATTAATCCTGCAGATCCACGAGCATGGCAGATTTTTCCATTTTCTGAGGTCTTCTTCAATTTCCTTCTTCAGAGACCTGAAGTTCTTGTCATATAGATCTTTCACTTGTTTGGTTAGAGTCACACCAAGATACTTTATATTGTTTGTGGCTATTGTGATGGGTGTCATATCTCTAACTTTTTTCTCAGCCTGCTTATCCTTTGAGTATAGGAAGGCTACTGATTTGCTTGTGTTGATTTTATAACCAGCCACTTTGCTGAAGTTGTTTATCAGCTGTAGGAGTTCTCTGGTGGAGGTTTTCAGGTCACTTAAGTAGACTATCGTGTCATCTGCAAATAGTGATAATTTGATTTCTAAGGCAAAGGACACACTGTTAAAAGGACAAAATGGCAACCATCAAATTTGGAAAGAATATTCACCAACCCTACATCTGATAGAGGGCTAATATCCAATATATACAAAGAACTCAAGAAGTTAGACCCCAGGGAACCAAATAACCCTATTAAAAAATTGGGTACAGATCTAAACAAAGAATTTCCACCTGAAGAAATTCAGATGGCTGAGAGGCACCTTAAGAAGTGCTCAACATAATTAGTCATTAGGGAAATGCAAATCAAAACAACCCTGAGACTTCACCTTACACCAGTCAGAATGGCTAAGGTCAAAAACTCAGGAGACAGCAGGTGTTGGCAAGGATGTGGAGAAAGAGGAACACTCCTCCACTGCTGGTGGGGCTGTAAGATGGTACAACCACTTTGGAAATCAGTCTAGCGGTTCCTCAGAAAACTGACCATGACACTTCTGGAGGACCCTGCTATACCTCTCCTGGGCATATACCCAAAGGATTCCCCGGCATGCAATAAAGACACATGCTCCATTAAATTCGTAGCAGCCTTATTTTTTTTTATTCGATATAATTTATTTACATTTCAAATGATTTCCCCTTTTCTAGCCCCCCGCTCCCTGAACGTCCCGTAAGCCCCCTTCTCTTCCCCTGTCCTCCCACCCACCCCTTCCCACTTCCCCGTTCTGGTTTTGCCAAATACTGTTTCACTGAGTCTTTCCAGAACAAGGGGCCACTCCTCCTTTCTTCTTGTACCTCATTTGATGTGTGGATTATGTTTTGGGTATTCCAGTTTTCTAGGTTAATAACCACTTATTAGTGAGTGCATACCATGAATCACCTTTTGAGTCTGGGTTACCTCACTTAGTATGATGTTCTCTAGCTCCATCCATTTGCCTAAGAATTTCATGAATTCATTGTTTCTAATGGCTGAATAGTACTCCATTGTGTAGATATACCACATTTTTTGCATCTACTCTTCTGTCGAGGGATACCTGGGTTCTTTCCAGCATCTGGCAATTATAAATAGGGCTGCTATGAACATAGTAGAGCATGTATCCTTATTACATGGTGGGGAATCCTCTGGGTATATGCCCAGGAGTGGTATAGCAGGATCTTCTGGAAGTGAGGTGCCCAGTTTTCAGAGGAACCGCCAGACTGATTTCCAGAGTGGTTGTACCAATTTGCAACCCCACCAGCAGTGGAGGAGTGTTCCTCTTTCTCCACACCCTCTCCAACACCTGCTGTCTCCTGAATTTTTAATCTTAGCCATTCTGACTGGTGTAAGATGAAATGTTAGGGTTGTTTTGATTTGCATTTCCCTAATGACTAATGAAGTTGAGCATTTTTTAAGATGCTTCTCCACCATCTGAAGTTCTTCAGGTGAGAATTCTTTGTTTAACTCTGTACCCCATTTTTTAATTGGTCACAAGACAGACCTCAACAAATATAAGAAGATCGAACTAATCCCATGCCTCCTATCTGATCACTATGGAGTAAAAGTGGTCTTCAATAGCAACAGAAACAACAGAAAACCCACATACACGTGGAAACTGAACAATACTCTACTCAATGATACCTTGGACAAGGAAGAAATAAAGAAAGAAATTAAAGACTTTTTAGAACACAATGAAAATGAAGACACAACATACCCAAATCTATGGGACACAATGAAAGCAGTGCTAAGAGGAAAACTCATAGCCCTGAGTGCCTCCAAAAAGAAAATGGAGACAGCATACATTACCAGCTTAATGACACACCTGAAAGCCCTGGAACAAAAAGAAGCTATTTCACCCAGGAGGAGTAGAAGGCAGGAAATCATCAAACTCAGGGCCGAAATCAATCAAGTAGAAACAAAGAGAACCATACAAAAAATCAACAAAACCATGAGCTGGTTCTTTGAGAAAATCAACAAGATAGATAAATCCTTAGCCAGACTGACCAAAGGGCACAGAGAAAGTATCCAAATTAACAAACTTAGAAGTGAAAAGGGAGATATAACAACGGAAACTGAGGAAATCCAAAAAATCATCAGATCCTACTACAAGAGCCTGTACTCAACACAACTGGAGAATCTGGAGGAAATGGACAATTTCCTTGACAGATACCAAATACCAAAATTAAATCAGGACCAACTAGACCATCTAAACAGTCCCATAATGCCTAAAGAAATAGAAGGAGTCATAGAAAGTCTTCCAACCAAAAAAAGCACAGGACCAGATGTTTTCAGTGCAGAATTCTATCAGACCTTCAAAGAAGAGTTAACACCAATACTCTTCAAACTATTTCGTAACAGCCTTATTTATAATAGCCAGAAGTTGGAAAGAACCCAGATGCCCCTCAAAGGAGGAATGGATACAAAAAATGTGGTGTATTTACACAATGGAATACTACTCAGCAATTAGAAACAATGAATTCACAAAATTTTTAGGCAAATGGTTTGATCTGGAAAATATTATCCTAAGTGAGGTAACCCAGTCATAAAAGAATACACATGGAATGCAATCTCTGATAAGTGGATATTAATTAGCCCAGAAGCCCTGAATACCCAAGGCACAAATCGCATAACAAATGACTCCCATGAAGAAGTATGGAGAGGGTCCTGATCCTGGAAAGGATTGATCTAGCATTGGAGGGGAATATAAGGACAGAGAAAAAAAGGAGGGAGGTGATTGGGTAATGGATAGAGAGAAGGTTTATGGGACATATGGGGAGGGGTGATCCAGGAAAGGGGAAATCATTTGGAATGTAAACAAAGAATATAGAAAATAAAAATATTTAAAAAAAGAATGAAAATGGGGTACATAGAGAAACAGATAATTCTCAACAGAAGAATTTAAAATGCCCAAGAACCATTTAAAGAAGGGTTCAATATCCTTAGTCATCAGGGAAATGCTAATCAAAAAACCCCCAGGTTCTCCTTTACATCCATGAGCCAAAAATGGAGCAGAGACTGAAGGAACGGCTGACCAGTGACTGGCCCAACATTTATTTATCCAAATATTCCCCGCCTCCAGAGGCATCTCCCTTTCCTGGAAAGTTAATACTCTGAAGCATTTTTCATACCCTCTTCTAGTAAGGCCAGACAAGGCAGTCTTCTGAGATCCATGTGCCAGGGCCTCAGACTAGCCCATGTATGTATGCTCTTTGATTGGTGACTTAGTTTCTGGGACCTCTAATGTGCTCACCAATTCAAAGCTAAAGAACTTTTAGGATTATGTTTAGGTGCAATTGTTCATGCAGAAAAGCACAGTGACTAAGCAGAACTACAGACAAACAAGTAATAGAGTGCAAAACAAAATTCCCATATTCCAGAAACATAGTGTCATAAAGGTATTGATACAAGACTTTCAAAATTATTGCAATTGCCAATACAGATATTTAAAATTTTAGTGGGCAAAATGTATCTATACTTCTTCACACATCGATGGCAAGTCCCCAAACTTTGCTTTTATCTTTCACACCATGCATAATCTTTTCACACTTTCAAAATGCAGCATTTTGAAATTTGAGTGTAGGTAAAGATTGTTGTTTATGATCCATATCTCTACCATCTATCTGCTGCACTGTGAAAACCCATATGATACCCTTCCCCAGTAAGATTTCTGCTGTGGTGTTGAAACAGCATAGCCAAAAATGAAGTTGGGAAAGAAACAGTTTATTAAGTGTAAACTTCTACATTGGTGTTCATCATCAGAGGAAATCAGCAGAGAACTCAAACAGGACAGGATCCTTGAGGCAGAAGATGATAAAGAAGCCATGAAGGAGTGCTCATTATTGGTTTGATCAACCTGATTTCTTATATAGTTTAGGACCAGCAGCCCAGGGATAGCACCACCCACAATGGCCTAGGCCTGTTCTCATAAATCATTAATTAAGAAAATGCCCTAAAGACTTGTTCATGAAGGCATTTTCCTACTTTAGGTTATTTTCTCTCAGATGACATTTACTTGTGTCAAGTTGATTGACACAAAGCTATCCAGCACATAGCACAAATGGATAAATATTCATTGTTTAGGGACTACTCCTCTAATAATTTCACTTCTCTAGTCTTTACATTGTCTTACAATGCAGTCTAACACTGGTCTGTCTTACAGGTACAGATCAACCTAGAAAATATTAATTGAATAAGGCAAAGAAGACAGTGTTGGTATATAATTTCATACTGCCAATCACACAGAAATGGTGCTTACAAGAAATGTGTTGACTACTGCTAGTTAGAATCATAAACTGAAGTGTACTATTGTAAAATTTTGTGATGATGATTGGTGACCATATACTGTATTCTTGTGAATCACTGAGGGCCAACATTGCTACAAAAATAACTAATAAGTTCCTATATTATGGTGAACAATGTTTAGTAATTATCTATTGTCTGATAGGTCTGCCTTTATATGTTACTTGACCTTTCCCCTTACCACTTTTAATTTTGTTTCCTTGTTCTGTGTATTTAGTGTTTTGATTATTGTGTGAAGGGAGGAATATCTTTTCTGGTCCAATCTATTTCGTGTTCTGTAGGTTTATTGTACATTTATGGCCATCCCTTTCCTTAGGTAGGGAAGTTTTCTTCCCTACATAATTTTGTTGAAGATGTTTTCTAATATCTCTTTGAATTGGGAATCTTCACTCTCTTCTATACCTATGTTTGGTGTTTTCATTTGTCTTCAATTTTCTTAATGCTTTGGGTTAGGAGCTTTTTGCACTTTGTATTTTCTTTGACCAGTGTGTCAATATCTTCTATGGTATCTTCTATGCCTGAGATTCTCTCTTCTATCTCCTTTTGGTGATACTTTCATCTTTAACCCCTGATTTCTTTCCTGGGTTTCCCATCTCCAATGTTACCTCCATCTCTGATTCCTGCATTGCTTCTATTTCCATTTTTAGGTCCTGGGCAATTTTTTTCATTTCTTTCACCTGTTTGATTATGTTTTCCTGTATTTCATTAAGGGATTTATTTGTTTCCTCTTTCAGTGTTTCTACTTGTTTACCTGTGTTCTCCTGTGCTTATTTAAGGGAATTGTGTCCTTCTTAAAGTCCTCTATCATCTTCATGAGATGGGATTTCAGGTCATAATCTGGCTTTTCAGGTATGTTGGGGTATTTAGGACTTGCTGTGGTGGGAGAACTGGGTTCTGATAATGCCAAGTAGGCTTCATTTCTGTTGCTTAGGTTCTTAGGCTTGTCTCTTGCCATCTGGTTATTTCTGGTGTTAGTTGGTCTTGCTGTCTCTTACTAGAGCGTATCCCTCCTGTGAGCCTGTGATCTTAGGTGCATCAGCACTCCTGGGCAACCATGTCTCTCAGGGCAGGTATAGAGAACTGCTGCACAGGGATAGATACTTGGCAGATGGAAACCAGAAGGATCCTTTCCCCAGCTGTTCCATGGTTCCTGTGCTACCTGGTTTCTGGCAGGTCTTTCTTGGGCCAGGTAATGGAGCAATATTGGTGGTTTCAACTGTAGCTTTAGCTGTGTCAGCCCTCCTGGAAGACCCAGCTCTCTCTGAGTAGGATTTGAATTGGGTATGGACAGCTGTGGCACAGGGTTAGCTCTGGGCTGAAGATGGAAACGGGAAAGTGAGAATAAGTTTTACATGTTTTTTTAGATGATTATATATATATAATCATCTAAATATACACATACCTATATATATACATACCTAAAGGAATAAAATTGTTCATTCATTTGTTTAACATTATATTTGGAATGCAAAACAGTACACAAGGACAAAGCTATGTAGATTCTAGACATTTCTTCCATTTATCAACATTTAGATTGAAAGATGCATATTATATATGTGAGACTGATAATGGCAACTGATTTTCAAAGGTGGCTCCCTTAGAAATATGTGACTTAGCCTTGGTCCTATGTCCATTTTTTTATGATGATCATGCAGAATTGGGTGATGTATCAGAGAGCTCATCCCTTATTTCTGACGAAACGGGATTTTTTTCTATTTCAGAGATCATTGCTATTCATCTAGGTATGGGACTTTGTGAAAGTCTACATAGAAGAAGGAGAGGTCAGTGTGAAAATGATGTTAATCATTTATATGACATTCTGCAAAACCTTACATTTAAAACGTTAAATATCCTAAGATAGGGGAATAAAAGGATGCTTGACTTAAAACTGTCCTTAAGAATAGATAGGAATTTTGTTCAAGTAGAAAGGCCATGGGTTACCAAACAGGAAACAAAACTAGTACATGTGTTCATTTTGACAGTTGAGATATTAGCCACCAGATGATGTAGACATTCCTATAGATACATTGTGGAATAGGCAAGCATGACAGTCTACTATAAAAGACTTTGAAGACCAGGTCTTTTACATTATTTCCAAAAATCTATTCAGTAAGTATTATGTCTCTCAGTGATTGGTTAATAGTGAAGTAAAACAATATATAAGAACAAGACAAATTGAACATGTTTTTTTTTCTTTTTCTCCTCTTCTTCCTTCTCCTCCTCTTTTCCTTCTTTCTCCTTTTTCGCTTCCTCTTTCTTCTCTTCCACATGCTCCCCCTTTCTCCTCCCTCCTCCTCTTCTCCTCTTCTTCCTTCCCTTCATCTTTCTACTCTTCTTTAGAGATAGGTTACAAGGATGGGAGTATACCTGGTAGAACTGGAAAGTGAGTTTTATTGGTTTACATGATATGAAATTCCAAAAGAATCAATAAAAATGCTGTTGCAATAAAAAAGAATATTTGTAATATAATGCAGAGCAAATGATAAGTAACTTGCTTTAGAGAACCATAATGGTTTCCTCACATTGATCTTCAGAAAATTGGCATTTATTAAGAAAATACTAATTTAGTGTAGGATTCCAGAAGGAATAAAACATTTTAATGTTCTTAAAAGCTTACATAATTATTGTAATTTGGTCTTTCCCTTTGCCCATTTGAATGTTCTCTAAAATTTTGTTCATACCTCTAAATAATGCTGTTTTCAGTTCCTGATGTGTGTAGTGTAAATTATGGTCACAAATATTCATATTTAATAGAGCTGGGTACTTGGCTAAGTGTGTCTTTGTCTTAGATTATTATTTCCACATATTCTCACTCTCTAGTTTATATTTTCTTAAAGAATAAGGAAATGATTTCTTTTTCTGAGCTAATTATAAGTTCCTATTATTTTTAGAGTGTTTCTTTTATTTATAATTTTAGCAAATTTGCACCACTACATGCAATGCAGCCAACTGGATTCTGAACTCTTTGCAAGGATAAGATGGAAGGCAGGAGAAGGGGCTAGGCAATACAAATGCTGCAGCTTAAGCAGAAGTGGTTGACAAACTGAAATATTTAGCCAGAGTTCAGTTCCTCAGTTATGCCTGCTAAGGTCTTTTTCACTTTTCCTATAACTAAGATTAAAGCTCCAAATTACAACAGGAATAGTGCTATGCAATTAATAGTGTTATAAATAAAATCAGTTCAAAATATGTTTTTGGAAGCAATTTTCTCTGACATATTTCAATGATGTAAATATGCTCTAAATCCATTCTCAATATTTTTGACATTATTGAGACTTAAAAGAAAGAAAAATTTAATTGGCAGAAAAATAGTTATTGAGCTATGACCTTACAGGTTAGCAGGAAGTGAACTACATTCTTAAGAGGAGAACTATTTTGCATTTTCAGCCACCTGGAAAGAGAGGTCATAATAATTGGACATAACTAATGTTACTGGGGTCACAGGTGAAAATATGACTTGGGGAAATTGGAGGCTAATTGCCATTCAGCTCTGAAATAGTGACTACACATACTCTCTATAAAGAAAAAATTGGGCAATGACTAAATATGGTGGATAAAAAATCTTTAGCATGTTCTGACTTGGATCGCAATTCCATTTGACTTGAAGGTGTTCATATAGCATAAGAATTTAAAGAGTTGAAATGTCTGAAAACAACATGCTTGTCCTAGTAACACTCCAGTCTTTGGTAACCTGGTAATTTTTGCATGAATAAGCTATGTAATTTAGTGCCATTTTCATGATTAATTATAGATTGTTCACTGACCTGGATACTTCCAAAAGGAAGTAATTCCTGTAAGGATATTTTGAGATTTTCTTTATATATGAATCAAAAGATGAAACGTTTTCATTTCATGTTTGGCAGAAGGATCACTTAATGTAGCACCATTGCAGTTTTTTTTTTTATAATAGCATCAAGAATCCATGTTTGATGCAATTGTATTTCAGTAGATATAGGCATTGTTGCAATTCAAAGCAGTAAGTCTATTTTGTCAATATATAGAAAGACAAGCAATAAAGTTGATCTTATTATTGTTTTTTTTCTTTTATTTATTTATTTTTATTATAATTTTTATTTTCTATATTCTTTGTTTGCATTCCAAATGATTTTCATTTTCCTGGTTCCCCCCTCCCCATAAGTTCCCTAAGCCTTCTTCCCTCCGTCCATTCACCTATCAACCCCCTCCTACTTCTCTGTCCTGGAATTGTACTCCCCTACAATGCTGGAACAAGCCTTTTCAGGATCAGAGACCTCTCTTTCCTTCTTCTCGGGAGTCATTTGATATGTGAATAGAGTTTCTGAGCTAATATCCACTTATCAGTGAATATTCCATGTGTGTGTGTGTGTGTGTGTGTGTGTGTGTGTGTTTGTGTGATTGGGTTACCTCACTTAGGATGATATTTTCCAGATCCAATCATTGCTAAGAATTTCATGAATTCATTGTTTTTAATTGCTGAGTAGTATTCCATTGTGTAAATATACCACATTTTCTGTATTCATTCCTCCCTTGAGGGACATCTGGGTTCTTTCTACCTTCTGATTATTGTTTGCATTCCAAATGATTTATGCCCAGATTTCTGAGAAACAGCCAGACTGATTTCCAGAGTGGTTGTTCCAACTTGTATTCCCACCAGCAGTGGAGGAGTGTTCCTCTTTCTCCACATTCTCGCCAACATCTACTGTCTCCTGAGTTTTTAATATTAGCCATTCTAACTGGTGTAAGATGAAATCTCAGGTTTGTTTTTATTTGCATTTCCCTAACAACTCAACAGTAAAAGAACTTCCGGGGAAACCAGTATCCTGGACCTCAAGCAGTACTACAGAGCAATAGTTTTAAAAACTGCATGGTATTGATACAGTGACAGGCAGGTAGATCAATGGAATAGGATTGAAGACCCAAAAATGAACCAACACACCTATGGTCACTTGATCTTCAACAAACAAGCTAAAACCATCCAGGGGAAAAAAGATAGCCTTTTCAACAAATGGTGTTAGCTCAACTGGAAGTCAGCTTGCAGAAGAATGTGAATTGATCCATTCTTATCTCCTTGTACTAAGCTCAACTCTAAGTGGATCAAGCACCTCCACATAAAACCAGACACACTGAAACTAATAGAAAAGAAACTGGGGAAGACCCTTGAGGACATTGCAGATTTTTTAACAAGTCCATGTGAGCAAATGGTGTAGCATTATACAGTCAGGAGACTAATATCAGCTTTTGGTCAAGATGTTCCCATCAAATGTGTGGAAAACTAAAGCCTTTAACTGAGCACTACATTTACCATAAGGGAGAGAGAGAAAATTAACACATAAAATAATCCTGTCTAAAAATTACACAGCTTTTATGATAAGAAATACAGAAATGTGCTTTAAGATGAATAGTTTGAAAGTGACTAATTTAGAGATAGCTATTAAGTTTGCCTTATACCAATCAAACCAGTAATGTATCATTTACAAAAATCGTAATATGCTCATGGAACTGTAAAAGCCACCAAGTGTGTTATTCATTGCCTTCTACCTTAAAATTTGTGTTAATCTCTCTGTGATACTTATTGTCTTTGTTCTCTCATCCACACAATTGAAATAGTCCTATAAATAAATATTAATTTAAAATGTAATGCCCTTCACAGTATAAAAGACAACCTGAAATCTGAAAGGATTTCTTTGGTGGAAGAAAATTTCAGGAAGCAATTGTAAAGAGGAACGTAATGGCAAAGCTGTGTTGTTTTGTTTGTGCATTCAGCAAGTACTAGTAGTGCTTCTGGGAGCCATAGATATTCCTAAGTTCTAAAAACAAACAAATTGTTAACTCTATGGCTCTCTCTTTCTCAGAAATTTTTTCCTTGTATTTACACGAATAAGTGTCCTGATTGAGCCACCTCTTAATTTGCATTTATAATGTTTATAATTTATATAACTGCTATTGTTACTATTCATACCATAGCTGATTAGAGAGTATATGATTGTGGGTTTTTAACTTGGTCATTTGCATCCTGATCTGCAGCTGACAATCTGTGTTCTGCCATCTCTGACCCCTGATCGCTACAGTTCTGTACAAAATCACAATTTGCTGCAACACTTAATCAGTTTCTTCCTTAGTTGTGGTAATAGATTCTCATTTTTATTTCTTGAAGATATGCTCAGAACTTTAGGCTTTTAAAGTGTTCTTCATAATAATAATTTTATATTATATACACAACTTGGCTTTATATATTGATTTAAAACATCTTTATAATCTACTGTCATAAATTTTAATGTCATTATTATAACTCCTTTGAGGTTGAGTGTTTTAATAATCCGTTTCATACTTCCAAAGAACAGAAGCAAATTTTCATTCTATATTTTTCCTAAGCTACCATAGCAGCGTGTTAAAATATTACTAAAAATAAATATTTACAATATATAAGTTATAATTATAATTTACTATTTAATTAATAATAAATATCATTTAATACTTAATGTATTTGGATCTCCCAGAAGGGTTTCCACTTCTCAGCATAATTGTTAAAATATTACTAAAAATAAATATTTACAATATATAAGTTATAATTATAATTTACTATTTAATTAATAATAAATATCATTTAATACTTAATGTATTTGGATCTCCCAGAAGGGTTTCCACTTCTCAGCATGGAGGTAAAAGCTCCTTTTTCTCTCTAATAATATCTCTCTGAAGGTGAACAGCTAGGAGCATATAGGGCATATAATCAGCTGGGACAGGACCCTTCTGGTCTCCATTTACACCAGGGGGCCTAGCGGCTCCACGACCTTCTGTGCACAGGCCTGCCAGGAGAGAGTGATCTTCCATCAGCTCTTTCGCATCTGAGCATGGAGGTGAAATCTCAGCTTTGTTTCCAATATATTTCTCTGGAGGGGAAGAGCTAGGAGCACACAGGGCATATTATCAGTGGAACAGCTGGGACAGGAGGCTTCTGATCACCATTTGCAATAGGGAGCTAGGCGGCTCCACAGCCTTCTGTGGATAGCCAGCCAGGAGAGAGTGATCGCCCAGCAGTGCCTACACTACTGAGCATGGAGGTGAGATCTCCATATTTCTTTCCAATATCTCTCTGCAGGGGAAGAGCTAGAGCACACAGGGCATACGATCAGTAGAGCAGCTGGGACAGAAGCCTTCCAATCACCATTTAGCTCCATAACCTTCTGTGCACAGATGCTGCCAATAGAGAGTTGGTCTCTCAGGAGTACAGACACAGGCTCACAGGCCTACAGGAGGGACAAGCTCCAGCAAGAGACAGCAAGACTAACACCAGAAATAACCAGATGGTGGAGGCAAGTGCAAGAACCCTACCAACAGAAACCATGGCTACTTGGCAACATCAGAACCTAGTTCTCTCACCACAGCAAGTCCCAGTTACCCCAACACACCAGAGAAGCAAGAGTTGGATTTAAAATCACATCTCATGATGCTGGTAGAGAACTTCAAGAAGGACATAAATAACTCCCTTAAAGAATTACAGGAGAAAATGGGTCAACAGGTAAAAGCCCTTAGAGGATACACAAAAATCTCTTAAAGAAATACAGAAGAACATGGGTCATCAGATAGAAATCCTTAAAGAGGAAACACAAAAATCCCTTATCTGGAATAACAAAAATCCCAGGATAGTTAAAACTATTCTCAACAATAAAAGAACTTCTGGGGGAATCCATATCCTGAATCTCAAGCAGTACTATAGAGCAGATATAGCACTATAGTGTTAAAAACTGCGTGGTATTGGCACAGTGACAAGAAGGTAGATCAATGGAATAGAACTGAAGACCCAGAAATCAACCCACACACCTATGGCCATTTGATCTTTGACAAAGAAGTCAAAACCATCCTGTGGATAAAAGATAGTCTTTTCAACAAATGGTGCTGGTTCAATTGGTGGTTAGCATGCAAAAGAATGCAAATCAGTCCATTCTTATCTCCTCAAAGCTCAAGTTCAAGTGGATCAAGGACCTTCACATAAAACCTGATGCACTGAAACTAATAGAAAAGAAAGTGGGGAAGAGCCTTGAGAACAGGGGAAAATTTCTTGAACAGAACACCAATAGCTCATGCTCTAAGATCAAGAACTGACAAACAGGACCTCATAAATTTACAAAGTTTCTGTCAGTAGTACTCAAATGGCAATCAACAAATTGGTAAAAGATCTTTACTGATCCTAAAGAGAAACCCTTGGTCCTGAGAAGGCTAGTTTCCCCAGTATCAAGGAATGCCAGGACAGGGAAACAGGAGTGGGTGGATTGGTGAGCAGGGGCAGGGGGGATGGTTTAAGAATTTTCATGGAGGGAACCAGGAAAAGGGCCAACATTTGAAATGTAAATAAAGAATATGCTTAATAAAAAATACTTGATGTATTTAATATAATTTATTATCATCAATTAATGAAAACATACTAATACTTTTTTAAGTTATTGATTCTAAAGAAATGAAAAATAATAGTAAAAATACACCCCAAAACAAAATAAAACAAAACAAAAAACCAAAAATTCAAGTAACCAACCAACAAAACAAGCAAAAACTATTAAAGTCTTTTTCAACTATACTTCTTGCTATGAGTGTTCAAAATTGGCAATCAAATGAATTATTTAAAGATATGCAAATGTCTATAAATATATATAAATAATTTCAGGAGAATTTGTAAAGTGCATGAAAATATCTTGAAAAGATATTAATGAGATGTAATTAGAGATAGAACAGTAGTTTAGGGCACTGAATGCTTTTCCATAACACCAAGGTTCTATTCCCAGAACCCATAATCCAGATAACAACTGACTGCAACTCCAATTCAAGAGGATCTGACATACCGGATTTCCAGACAGAACACTCTATTTAAATAGTGTCATTTTCCTATAACAGTTTTAATATCAGTCAGTATGGCATTAAACTATGTGTAATTAATTAAACATAAGGATCAGTCACACCTTTTCAGTTCACAACTACAGTTGTACATTGTGACTAGTGACAACTGGTACATCTTTCCAAGCCTATAACCAACAGAGTAGGTGGGCTAGTTAGTTCATGAATAGACAGTAAAGCACACAACTGTATTGCTGATTAACCTCTTAGTAATAAACCATCTTGACACTTTATCAAAAATGTATATATTCAAGCATATACTGACTGAAATTTGTCTGAAAGGAGAAACATGCAATGAGGCAACAGAAATAGAATCTTTGCAGTAGAATTCAAATTGAGTGTAGCTAAAGTTGTAGGAGTGTGTTCTCAGTACCACATGTTGACATCAAGAAGAGTGTAGTCACCCACTGAAGTAAGTAAGTAAAGCTGAGCTCCAGACAAACATGAAGGATGTATTTCTGACATATGGTGTTTCAGAGGAACTGACACCAGAAAACATCTTGTGAAAGGAATCCTTAAAAATATTTTATTAAAGATACACAGGACAAAGTGTCACTGCTATTCTAAACTTAGACATGAATAATATGTAGTTTTAAAAGCATAGTTAGGATGATTATTAAAAATAACAAGGAAAAAGAATGTCCAAAGTACTTAGTATATTTGCAAGTTAATAAAATATTTTCATTCGTAATATTTCCAAGATGATAAGTGAATAATAACTCTTGGGCTGCCATTTTATATTTTTATATTTTATATTTTTTATTGATAGTAAGAACTTTGATTAATTTTTTTGAGTACACTTTAATGACTCAATGGTAAAGCTTTCCCATTAAGTGTTAAGACTGCCTTGTGTGATTATAATTTGTATAGACATTGGTATGGTGCCTCACATCTGTACAAGTTGAGGATTCCCTCTATATGGTATCAAGGAGAAGAAAGGGTATGTGGGTGTTTTTCTGTCACTGTGAGGCAGAATTGGGAAAAGACCAAGGAATATGAGAACAAAAGAGGTTAATATAATGCAAGTATTCTATTTCACACAAAGGTGGTGCTTATATCTATATGAACCTCAATGTTTTTAGACCCATAAACAACTAGCCCAGCACAGAGTAACTTGTTTTTCTGCTTTCAGATTGAGAGAAAGATAGCCCACCCTGATCTAGTTCCAATGTTTAACTATACAATGCCCCAAGGACTTTTGCTTCAGATAATCTCTAACCTTCCTTAAGGCATAAACTATTGCCTGACTTTCTTATTCTGTACTTCCCCATTCCATCCATAATTTGTCTTCTACCTCTTGCCTTGTGAAATTTGTCCTCCACCACTTGCCTTGTGATTTTTCCCCTTTAAAATACCCCTATCTTCAGTTGCACGGGGTCCCACAGTCCTCTACCCTGTGCAGTGTACAGCTGTGGACCCCAGAGCTCTGGAATAAAAGGAATCCTCATGTTATTGTATCAAGACCATTTTTCGCGAGTATTTGCGTATTGCCTTCCGAGGCATGGGGTGCTGGGGTGCCCTCGTTTTTTTCAGGTCTTACATTTTCTTGGTGCATGGGCTGAGAAGTGCGACTTTCCTTCACATGTAAGAACCGACTTGGAGGCATAGGGGATCCCCTCTGGAATATGTGTGTGCGGGCTGGTGTCTGTGTCCTGAGTGTCTGTCCTGCTCTGTTTTCTGAATCTGAATCTGAGGAGATACACGTTTTTGGTGAGCAGCTGTTCTCTTGGCTCATGAGAACTAGAGGACCATGGTGAGTAGACGTGCTCTGTAGACCACAGGCTACAACCCTGGGAGAAGTCCCCGGGAGTTTTGGGGGAACTCCAGGGACCCTGGAAGATTCCCGTCTGAGTGTCAGAGAGGACACAATAGTTCTACTGAATTGGAGAACTTATATGCCCTCCCAGCCGTCTGGTTTTCTGATCTGGTTCTGTCCATCTCAGTGAAGGCAAGTATTTGTCAGGGTGCCATGGTTTGTTTTCTGTCTGTCTCACCATTTGTCAAAGTCTGAGTCTATAAGCCTTTCTGAAAATTTCGGTTTTGCTTTCTAGCTTCTGGGGCTCGGAGAGCCTGTCTGGTGCGGTGCGTTCAACTGGCAGCTGCTGGAGTTGAGACTTCGCGTGTCTGGAGGAAGCTTTAGATCTGGAAGAGAGCTGAATAAGAATCTCCTTCATCTGTAAACAGCAAGTCAGTAACAGCGGAAGCCATGTTTTGCTGAAATCTGCTTTATCTGGTCCCTGCAGTGTGTGCAGGTGCACCTGGTGTCTGAAACTGCTCCCCTCTAGGGGCAAATTGTGTGATTTTCCTTGCTCTGTGTTCTTGAATCTAGAGATCTGACAGTGGTGTTGTTTTGTATCCTGTTCTGTGTTCTTGGACTTAGATGGACAACCTTGTTTGGACTGAATGACTGAAGCAACACTCTCAGTGGTGCCACAATCAGGTCACGTGACTCAAGTGCTCCAAAATCAGGTCATGTGACTCAAGTGTGCCAACTTAGAACAAAAGGAGAGAGAAAATACTTGGACTCTGACACCCCCTGGTGAGGAAATTAAGTCTTGACAAGACACTCAATGTGGCAGATGTGAGAATTTTGGGTTTAAGTTGGTACAGATGGTTTATTTCTTTTATTTTAAATTGTTTAAATTATTATGATCGATGTGATGGTAAACTTTGTGGTTATAGTGTTCCTCTGGGAGAGAGGTCAAAATAAGGGAGACCTCCAGAAGACTAGATTCTAAACTAATAAATGAAAAATCTGTCTTTGTGATACTAAAATCTTGTTTTGAGATTTACATTACAGAAAATACCACTCCCCTTCATATCTCAACACCCATGTTCAGATTGAAGAAACGGTTGTTCTAGAGAATATAGAAATCATCAGATTTAAAATGGGGAGAAAATAAAATTAATTATATAGACATAATTTCATTTGATAAAAATCTTTATAATTTATATTAAGTTCAAGGCAGAAGTTCTTATTTGATACAGGTTTTATTTTGATACAAAATCAAGGTTTTCATTGGTATAAATAATAAAAATTTGAAAGTACAGGATTTACACCCAGTTCTTTCTTGTTAATATTACCGATCTGAGATGTTTAAGCTTGTGAGTTTAGGGCCAAATAGAAATATAAGGCTCTAAGTTTATTGTTAGGGTGTTTTCTAGGTTTTAATCAGAAATATCAGAAGATAGCTTAACAGACAACAGTCCACATTATGTTACATAGATAGTTGGTTTTCAAAAACGTCAAAATCTATGGAATATGATATTTACGTCTTAAAAGCTGTGTTAATCTTTCTATATATTTTCAGTTAATATTGATCACTCTTAGATTTCTTTTTTTTTAATTTTTTTATTCGGTATATTTTTTATTTACATTTCAAATGACTTCCCCTTTCCTAGCCCCCCACTCCCAAAAAGTCCCGTAAGCCCCCTTCTCTCCCCCTGTCCTCCCACCCACCCCTTCCCACTTCCCGGTTCTGGTTTTGCTGAATACTGCTTCATTGAGTCTTTCCAGAACAAGGGGCCACTCATCCTTTCTTCTTGTACCTCATTTGATGTGTAGGTTATGTTTTGGGTAATCCAGGTTTCTAGGTTAATATCCACTTATTAGTAAGTGCATACCATGATTCATCTTTGGAGTCTGGGTTACCTCACTTAGTATGATGTTCTCTAGGTCCATCCATTTGCCTAAGAATTTCATGAATTCATTGTTTCTAATGGCTGAATAGTACTCCATTGTGTAGATATACCACATTTTTTGCATCCACTCTTCTGTTGAGGGATACCTGGGTTCTTTCCAGCATCTGGCAATTATAAATAGGGCTGCTATGAACATAGTAGAGCATGTATCCTTATTACATGGTGGGGAATCCTCTGGGTATATGCCCAGGAGTGGTATAACAGGATCTTCTGGAAGTGAGATGCCCAGGTTTCGGAGGAACTGCCAGACTGATTTCCAGAGTGGTTGTACCAATTTGCAACCCCACCAGCAGTGGAGGAGGGTTCCTCTTTCTCTGCACCCTCTCCAACACCTGCTATCTCCTGAATTTTTAATCTTAGCCATTCTGACTGGTGTAAGGTGAAATCTCAGGGTTGTTTTGATTTGCATTTCCCTAATGACCAATGAAGTTGAGCATTTTTTAAGATGCTTCTCCGCTATCCGAAGTTCTTCAGGTGAGAATTCTTTGTTTAACTCTGTACCCCATTTTTTAATAGGGTTGTTTGGTTTTCTGGAGTCTAACTTCTTGAGTTCTTTATATATATTGGATATTAGCCCTCTATCTGATGTAGGATTGGTGAAGATCTTTTCCCAATTTGTTGGTTGCCGATTTGTCCTCTTGATGGTGTCCTATGCTTTACAGAAACTTTGTAATTTTATGAGGTCCCATTTGTCAATTCTTGCTCTTAGAGCATACGCTGTTGGTGTTCTGTTCAGAAACCTTCTCCCTGTACCGATGTCTTCAAGGGTCTTCCCCAGTTTCTTTTCTATTAACTTCAGAGTGTCTGGCTTTATGTGGAGGTCCTTGATCCATTTAGATTTGAGCTTGGTACAAGGACACAAGGATGGATCAATTCGCATTCTTCTGCATGCTGACCTCCAGTTGAACCAGCACCATTTGTTGAAAAGGCTATCTTTTTTCCATTGGATGTTTTCAGCCTCTTTGTGGAGGATCAAGTGGCCAGAGGTGTGTGGGTTCATTTCTGGATCTTCAATCCTGTTCCATTGATCCTCCTGCCTGTCACTGTACCAATACCATGCAGTTTTTAACACTATTGCTCTGTAGTATTGCTTGAGGTCAGGGATACTGATTCCCCCAGAATTTCTTTTGTTGCTGAGAATACTTTTAGCTAGCCTGGGTTTTTTGTTATTCCAGATGAATTTGATAATTGCTCTTTCTACCTCTGTGAAGAATTGAGTTGGGATTTTGATGGGTATTGCATTGAATCTGTAGATTACTTTTGGCAAAATGGTCATTTAAACTATGTTGATTCTACCGATCCATGAGCATGGAAGGTTTTCCCATTTTTTGAGGTCTTCTTCCATTTCCTTCTTCAGAGTCTTGAAGTTCTTGTCATACAGATCTTTCACATGTTTGGTAAGAGTCACCCCAAGATACTTTATACTATTTGTGGCTATTGTGAAGGGGGGTCATTTCCCTAATTTCTTTCTCAGCCTGCTTATCCTTTGAGTATAGAAAGGCAACTGATTTACTTGAGTTGATTTTATAACCTGCCACTTTGCTGAAGTTGTTTATCAGCTGTAGGAGTTCTCTAGTGGAGTTTTTTGGGTCACTTAGGTAGACTATCATGTCATCTGCAAATAATGATAGTTTGACTTCTTCCTTTCCAATTTGTATCCCTTTGACCTCCTTATGTTGTCGAATTGCCTGAGCTAGTACCTCAAGTACAATATTGAAAAGATAAGGAGAAAGGGGGGCAGCCCTGTCTAGTCCCTGATTTTAGTGGGATTGCTTTAAGTTTCTCTCCATTTAGTTTGATGCTGGCTACTGGTTTGCTGTATATTGCTTTTACTATGTTTAGGTATGGGCCTTGAATTCCTGTTCTTTCCAAGACTTTAAGCATGAAAGGATGCTTAATTTTGTCAAATGCTTTTTCAGCATCCAATGAAATGACCATGTGGTTTTTTTCTTTGAGTTTGTTTATGTAGTGGATTGCATTGATAGATTTCCGTATATTGAACCAACCCTGCATTCCTGGGATAAAGCCTACTTGATCATGGTGGATGATCGTTTTGATGTGTTCTTGGATTCGGTTGGCAAGAATTTTGTTGAGTATTTTTGAATCGATGTTCATAAGGGAAATTGGTCTGAAGTTCTCTTTCTTTGTTGGATCTTTGTGTGATTTTGGTATCAGCGCAATTGTGGCTTCATAGAAGGAAGTGGGTAGTGTTCCTTCTGTTTCTATTTTGTGGAATAATTTGAAGAGTATTGGTGTTAACTCTTCTTTGAAGGTCTGATAGAATTCTGCACTGAAACCATCTGGTCCTGTGCTTTTTTTGGTTGGAAGACTTTCTATGACTCCTTCTAATTCTTTAGGCATTATGAGACTGTTTAGATGATCTATTTGGTCCTGATTTAATTTTGGTATTTGGTATCTGTCAAGGAAATTGTCCATTTCCTCCAGGTTCTCCAGTTGTGTTGAGTACAGGCTCTTGTAGTAGGATCTGATGATTTTTTTGGATTTTCTCAGTTTCCGTTGTTATATCTCCCTTTTCATTTCTAAGTTTGTTAATTTGGATACTTTCTCTGTGCCCTTTGGTCAGTCTGGCTAAGGGTTTATCTATCTTGTTGATTTTCTCAAAGAACCAGCTCCTGGTTTTGTTGATTCTTTGTATGGTTCTCTTTGTTTCTACTTGATTGATTTCGGCCCTGAGTTTGATGATTTTTTGCCTTCTACTCCTCCTGGGTGAAATAGCTTCTTTTTGTTCCAGGGCTTTCAGGTGTGTCATTAAGCTGGTAATGTATGCTGTCTCCATTTTCTTTTTGGAGGCACTCAGGGCTATGAGTTTTCCTCTTAGCACTGCTTTCATTGTGTCCCATAGATTTGGGTATGTTGTGTCTTCATTTTCATTGTGTTCTAAAAAGTCTTTAATTTCTTTCTTTATTTCTCCCTTGACCAAGGTATCATTGAGTAGAATATTGTTCAATTTCCACGTGTATGTGGGTTTTCTGTTGTTTTTGTTGCTATTGAAGACCACTTTTACTCCATAGTGATCTGATAGGAGGCATGGGATTAGTTCGATCTTCTTATATTTGTTGAGGTCTGTCTTGTGACCAATTATATGGTCGATTTTGGAGAAGGTACCATGAGGTGCTGAGAAAAAGGTTTATTCTTTTGCTTTAGGATAGAATGTTCTATATATATCTGTTAAATATAATTGGTCCAAAGCTTCAATTAATTTCATTATGTCCCTGTTTAGTTTCTGTTTTCCTGATCAGTCCATTGAGGAAAGTGCAGTGTTGAAGCCACCCACAATTATTGTGTTAGGTGCAATGTGTGCTTTGAGCTTTAATAAAGTTTCTTTTACGGATGAGGGTGCCCTTGCATTTGGGGCATAGATGTTCAGGATTGAGAGTTCGTCTTGTTGTATTTTTCCTTTGACCAGCAAGAAGTGTCCCTCAGGGTCTCTTTTGATGACTTTGGGTTGAAAGTCAATTTTATCTGATATTAAAATGGCTACTCCAGCTTGTTTCCTGAGACCATTTGCTTATAAAATTGTCTTCCAGCCTTTTACTCTAAGGTAGTGTTTGTCTTTGACCCTTAGGTGTGTTTACTGTAAGCAGCAAAATGTAGGGTCCTGTTTACATATCCAGTCAGTTAGTCTATGTCTTTTTATTGGGGCATTGAGTCCATTGATGTTAAGAGATATTAAGGAATAGTGATTGTTACTTCCTGTCATTTTTGAGGTTATTTTTTAAATTTGATTGGTTAACTTCTTTTGGGTTTGATGAAAGGTTACTATCTTGCTTTTTCCAGGGTGAAGTTTCCCTTCCTGTATTGGTGTTTTCCTCCTACTATCCTTTGTAGGGCTGGGTTTGTGAATAGATATTGGGTAAACTTGGTTTTGTCATAGAATATCTTAGTTTCTCCATCTACGGTGATTGAGAGTTTTGCTGGATATAGTAGTTTTGGCTGGCATTTGTGTTCTCTTAGAGTCTGCATGAGATCAGCCCAGGATCTTCTAGCCTTCATAGTCTCAGGTGAAAAGTCTGCTGTGATTCTGATAGGTCTTCCTTTATATGTTACTTGGCCTTTTTCTCTTACTGCCTATAATATTCTTTCTTTGTTTAGTACATTGGTGTTTTGATTATTATGTGACGGGCAGTATTTCTGTTCTGGTCCAGTCTGTTTGGAGTTCTGTAGGCTTCTTGTATATTCATGGGCATCTCTCTCTTTAGGTTAGGGAAGTTTTCTTCCATAATTTTATTGAAGAATTTTCTGGCCCTTTAAGCTGTAAATCTTCACTCTCATCTATGCCTATAATCCTTAGGTTTGGTCTTCTCATTGTGTCCTGGATTTCCTGGATATTTTGGTTTACAAGCTTTTTGGTTTTTGCATTTTCTTTAACTGTTGAGTCCATGGTTTCTATGGTATCTTCAGCGTCTGAGATTCTTTCTTCTATCTCTTGTATTCTGTTGTTGATATTTGCATCTATGTGCCCTGATTTCTTCCCAAGGCTTTCTATGTCCAAAGTTGTCTCCCTTTGAGTTTTCTTAGTTGTTTCTACTTCTGATTTTAGATCCTGGATTCTTTTGCTTAGCTCCTTCATTTGCTTGTTTGTGCTTTCCTGTAATTCTTTAAGAGATTTTTGTGTTTCCTCTTTCATGACCGCAGCCTGTTGACCAAAGTTCTCCTGTATTTCTTTAAGTGTTTTTTGTGTTTCCTCATTATTGGCTTTTGTATTCTTCTGGATTTCTTTCAATGATTTTTGTGTTTCCCTTGCAAGGGCTTCTAACTTTTGATCCATTTTCTCCTGAATTTCTTTAAGTATGTCCTACATGTGTTCCTGTACCAGCATCATGACCAGTGATTTTAAATCCAAATTTTGTTTTACTGCTGTGATGGGGTATCCAGGACATGCAGGTAGAGGAGAATTGGGTTCAGATGTTGCCATATTGCCTTGATTTCTGTTAGTGATGTTACTGCGTTTGCCTTTTGCCATCTAGTTCTCACTGGTGTTTGTTGGTCTTGTCAGTGCTGGACTCACCAGTGCAATCTGCCCCTTCCTAGGTGGCCTCTGGTGCACAGCTTACCTCCTGCACTGCCTGGATACAGGGTGTTGTTGTCCAGGCTGTTCAGGCCCTGGAGCAGACACCTGAAGGCTCCTGCTGGGGCCTGCTGGATTCACTGGAGCACACCGACTTCTCCCCGCTGGCTGCCTGGAAGTCCCACTTGCCTCTTTCAGAACTTGGAGATGTGGTGTTGCTGCTCAGGCTGATCTGGATCTGGAAGCGTAGAGGTCCGAGGGCTATTGCCAGAGGCCTCAGGACTGAAGCCTCAGCTGGAATGAGTTGTGCTGTGAGCTCCCAGACTGCCTCTGGGCGCACACCAGGTCCCCCTGCACTTCCTGGAGACCGAGTGCTGTGGCCCAGGCTGTTCAGATCCTAAAGCAGGCCCACTTTTAGATTTCTTATGGTATTGAAGACTGTTAGTCTCATAGACAGCCCAAGGTGGTTAATCCTGAGAAAGCTGATATAGATTTAAATAAATGATTTTTCAGGTGACATAAAATTTAAAGCCAGGACATGAGTCAATTCTTAAAATGTTAATTTTTAAGTGTTAATTCTGACAGTCTTTTAAAATAATGCAGATGAAAAGGTTCTGTTTAATTGACAGGGCTGATAAACTAGGTATTATGTCTATCTTATAGTTTATAATTTACAAAATGGTAATAATTATGCTCAATTGATATTTAGAGAGGACCACAGAGTGGAGACCACCCATCCTGATACCATGGTGGCTCTCTCACTAAGGGCATATTTTCCAAGAGACTAATTAATCTCTTTGAGACTGTTTTATTTGTAATAGAGGGAGCCAAAATGATTACCCCCTCAGACAAAAGGTAAAAGGCACCTGAAAGACCAACACCAGACTCCATTGGCAGGTCTCGAGGGCATGGCAGCTCACAAATTTGACAAAGGTATGTAAGGTTAAGCAGGGACCAGATTAGTCACCTGCAGCTTTTCTAGAGCAGCTCATAGAGGCACTATGTCAATATACACACTATGAATCTAGGGGCAAGGAATATAAAGCTATTATGACAATGGCTCTTATAGACAGGGCTAGTAGAGATATCAGGAAAAAGCTTCAGAGGCTAGAGGAATTTGCTGAGAAGGTCTGTAGAAGGACTTCTGATTACTTACTTTTCTTATTGTTGTGACAAAATAATGGACAAGTATACATTTTAAACATGATACTTTATTTTAGCCCACAGTTTGAGGCACTACAGTCTATAATGGTAAGAAAGGCATGGTAGATGTAGTTAAAGGTGTCGTCTGGCCACACTGTACAAGTCCTAAGTTGTTACTCATATTGCTATTTATTTATTTTACAGCTTTAAATCCTAATCTAAAGGCTAATCCCTAAAGTCAGCGTGGATCTTCCCCCAAGTGTTCAACTTTTCTGGAAACTCCTTCCAGGAATCTCTCAGAGCTCTGTGAAGTATGACTCCTTGGTAACTTCAAACTTAATCAACTTGACTGTGAAGATTCACTTATCATGCTTGGCTTGGCTTACTTATTGCCAACTGGATTGGCATAGTAAACATTTTGGTACTCATTCTCAGTGATTTAGTTCCACATGCTCATTTAAGACAAAACTCTTTTAAAATATTTGTGCGTATACAAACTTTTTTGTTGCTTCTCTGTAAGAGAATACATTGTTTTGATTGAAATTTAGCAGAAACCTAATTTATTGTTATCAGACTCACTGTAAAATAAGAAAATTCACAGTGCAGTATTTAAACTAATAATATTAATTCCCATAAAATGTCCAAATTATTGTACCAGTACATACCAGTATTTATAAAATATCATTTTAATACTTTTTTTGTACCAGACAATTATTCTTTATTATTTTGTTTGATTTAATTGACATTGAAGTTCTATTATGAATTACTATTTTCTTTTGCTTCAATTTTTATATGAGTCTTTGTTATAAAATATTTTGTATAATATCATTCCCTAATAAATGGAGTATCAATGCACTAACCAAATTCTCACTTTTTTTTACTAGTATCAGTTTTAGACCAGTTTTCATGGACTGATATCAGAGTGTATATAGTAAATGATATAGTAAATATCTCTAGGACTATATTGTGATATCTATTTTACCAATTTCATGATATTTTCAGATATTATGCTTTGAGTCTGAGACTGTTAGAATTCTCATGTGTGTAGCACGGCTCTGCTCCTTGTTGCAGTGGCAAGCCCTCTGCAGTAATATAATTATCCTTATTTAGTTGAGCATAAGGTCTCCCTACTGAGAAAATCTGGATTGCATTAGAAATACCACTGTGAAATTTCCCATTACCTTAACAAACATTCTCAACATCTAAGTTTTTTTCTCTGTAATATGGGGATAGAGTTCACTGTTGAATGCAGCAGGAAGCTTATTTTAAAGACTTTAGAAATGGTAGCTGCTATTAGATAGAAAAATTGGAAAGACAGTGCCATCCATTGTTGCTTTCTTGTGAAACAGCAACACAACTACACTCCTGAGAGTGACAATATGAAAGCACGTCCTCTTTTTATACTTAGCTCACACATTGAGTTTAACATTTCTATCTTACATTTCCTTACATTATCTGTTTGGTTTTGATGCTGTTCTCTTCTTAATTATCTAAGCTGAATCTCAATTGCCATTCAAGTTTGTAGTACATAAAAAAAAAATAAACCACTTCTAAGTCTAGAGAGATAGATCAGGGGGTAAGAGTGCTCTATGCTCAAACAGGATCTAATTCAAAAGAACCCATACAAAAAGATGGGCATCATCATATGTAGGGCTGTGTAGGATAGCATCCACCCTGCAACAGAGCATGGCTCTTAGGGAAGCTGAACACAGGAACATAGACTGGGCTTACCTCACACTGCCCCGTTGCTGCTGCTGGAGCGAGTAGAGAAGAGCCTAAGCAATGCTTTAGCTGTGGGAAAGCACAATCTGAGAGATGTAGGAAAGCCAGAGCTATTTGGGGGTCCCCAGTCTGTGATGAGGCCGGGGCCATGCATGTGGTTCTCAGATTCTTGGACATCCAGGAACTGCTGGGAGTTGCAGAAGAGCAGAGAATGAGGAGTGGGTGGCCCTGCAGGCTGGGGACAGCATCTAGCCCTGGGCCTGGGGCTAGGGGTTGGGAGGAGGGAAGGGGGAACCTACAGCTAGTCTCAGTAGGAAGATTGCCCTTAGTTTGGCAGAGACAGGCTTGGTGGCAGTTGTGGCTGGAAGCACAGGAGATTAGGCTGTGGTTCTGTAGGCAAAGACCTTCTTCATGGCTTCCTATGGTGGATCTTGATGAAAAGAGACAGTTCATGGTTCTAAACAGTTTACTGTCATGGCGGAAAATGGATGCATAAAATCATACCCCTCCTTCTTAGTGTGGACCTGAGATTAAATACCTTTTAAAGGGTGGAATGTCTGGGAAGGGAAGTTTATTGGATAAGCCCTCTGGGACTCTAGGTACTTTATTAACATGGAGAACTCTATCTTGAGCCTACACAACCATAGGTCACTCTTCTTTTATGTGAGAAGCATGGGCAGATGTTCCAAGTCAGCAGTCTGTGGAAGTCACATAAGCCTCAGGTGTGTGCCCACTGAGTCTTTGGTACCTGTTCTACCTTACAAACTTCCTGGCATGGTTTCATGTCCCACAGTCATGTATGTGCTTGTGAGCCCAAGGCTGCTTGGTACTGGGTTAAGCAATGACATATGCACAAATCAGTATCTTTAAAAAAAATCTCTTTTTAATCTCATATTCTTCTCTATAGAAGATTCATCTTTCATCCCTTCTACCATGTATCATTGCCATCAACTGATTATCAGACCTCTAAACTGCAGAACTCTGAAGGGTTATTATTTTTGTTATTTTTTTATCACTTCACTTTTTAAATTTGTCCTAATGTGCTCTAATCTGTTTCCTATCCCAAACCAGGCACTTGTTCTCTCCATTTCCCTCTCACCAAGGACATTACCAACATCCTTGAAATATTCCCAAGAAAACTATTTCATATTGATCCTGTTTTTTCACATTTTCCATATCCATATATTTGTTCTTTCAGAATTTGATAGATACATATGATGTATTTTGGTCGAATTCACCACCCATCCTATCAATTCTGGGTCCTCCCCTGTCACATCTACTTCTTTCTTCCTAAATTTCTGCACTCTCTCCTTTAAAAAAATAAACAAACTGATTTTACTTTCAGCTTCCAGTATTTCTGTGGGTATAGAACCACCTACTCAGAACATCAGTCGACTCTCATGGGCCATATATCTGAAGATACCTGGGTATACATTCCCTAAGATCCATATATTTCTAATAGTTACTCAGAGAAAAGTGAGATTTCATGAGCTCTTCCTCCATTCACTCTGGGACATTGGCTGGCTTGACATTTCCTATTCCTTATCTGTGCATTCATGACAACTGTACATGAGTACAGTGGTACTTTTGTGTTTGGCAAATCCTGTTACATTGCAGATATTCACTATCTCTGGATCTTGTAATTTTTCCACTTAACATGCATTACAGAAGATTTCACTCAAACACTAAAAAGGTTCATGATCTTAACCAGCTCAGAGGCCATTGGTGCTATGAAGGCTCAATTTCCCAGAATAGGGGAGTGCAAGTCAGGAAATTGAGAGGGGGATTGGTAGGGGGAGTGGCGGGATAGGGGGTTTCCAGAGGGGTAACACAGACAGGGGATGCCATTTGAAATGTAAATAATGGAAATATCTAATAAAAAATAAATGAGAACACACACACAAGAACAAAAAACAACAACAAAAAACAAAAATATTAAGACACAAAAAGCCTAAAGAAATATAAGAAAATGAATTAATATCAATGAAATAACCAGAATAAAGAAAGCTAGATCTCAGCTTATAACTCATGGAGACTAAATAACAGTGAAACTACTGAATATTAAGAGTTTCAAGAAAGAAATCAAGAATAAAGTTTTTAAAACTGTTGAAATTGTATGAAGGTGAAAATACAGAACCTGACACTATTACTGATGCTACCGATGTGCAAAAAAAAAAGGGGTCTACCATGACTGCCCTCCAAAAGACCCAACAAAGCAGCTGAAGTCAGATGAAGATGGTTACTTCCAACCAATGGACCGAAGATGCTGACCCCGATGTTTGAATTAGGGGAAAGCTGGAAGAAACTGAGGAGGTGGCCGACCTTATATAAAGACCAGAAGTCTCAACTAACCTGGATCCCTAAGATCTCTCAGACACTGAGCCACCAACAAGGCAGCATGCACCAGCTGATATGAGGCCCCAACACATATACAGCAGAGGACTTCAGGGTCTGGACTCTGTCAGAGATGATGCACCTATCCTTTGAGAGATTTAAGGCCCCAGAGGGTGAGGCAGTCCAGTGGGGTGGGGGTCAGGGGTTGGGAGCATCCTTTTGTTTGTTTGTTTGCTTTATTTTTGTTTACTTTTTTATTAGATATATTCTTTTTTGTACATATATATATATATATATACACATAATTTTCTATATTCTCTGTTTACATTCCAAATGCTTTCCCCTTTCCCAGTTTCCCCTTCCCATATGGCCCATAAGTCCTCTTCTCTCCATCCATTCTCCTATCATTCCCCCTCCCTTCTGTCTTGGTACTCCCTTACAATGCTGGATCAAGCCTTTCCAGGATCAGAGCCCTCTTCTTCCTTCTTCATGGAAATCATTTGATATGCTAATTGTGTCTTAAGTATTCAGAGCTTCTGGGCTAATTAATATCCACTTATCAATGACTGCATTCCATGTGTATTCTTTTGTGATTGGGTTACCTCGCTTAGGATGATAATTTCCAGTTCCAACCATTTGCCTAAAAAATTCATGAATTCATTGTTTTTAATTGCTGAGTAGTATTCCATTGTGTAAATATATCACATTTTCTGTATTCATTCCTCCACTGAGGGTTATCAGGGTTCTTTTGTAGGTGTGGGGAGCAAGTATGG
The DNA here is from genome assembly GCF_947179515.1 of Apodemus sylvaticus. NCBI lineage: Eukaryota > Metazoa > Chordata > Mammalia > Rodentia > Muridae > Apodemus > Apodemus sylvaticus. The sequence continues at coordinate 38,053,746 of NC_067473.1, read as the reverse complement.
GATGCGGAATAGTCAGAGGGTAGATGGGGAGGGGAATAAAGTGTGGGCTGTAAAAAAAGATTAAATAAAAAAAGAAAATAGGGAAAAATAAAGAAAAAGGAAACAGAGAATAACAATATATATGGGCTACAGTAAAGGCAGTCCTAAAAGGAAAGTTTATAGCAATAAGTAACTAATACAATTTTTGACATATCTCAAATTATATACATGCAAATTGATACACCTAAAGGCCTTAGAAATACAAGAACAGCAGCCACAAACAAGAGAAAAGATGAAAATCAAAATCAGGGCTGATGATGAAATGGAAATTAAAAACAATACAAAGAATCAATGAAAGAGAGCCTTCCAGTCACCACCTCTGGATCAGGAGCAGCCTGGGCCACAACCCAGTCCCCAAGCAGTGCAGAGGGCCAGCGGTGCATCCAGAGGCTGGCTGCAGGGAGTCAGCTTGCACTGGTGAGTCCATCTGACTCTACAGAGTGGAGGATCTAGTCCTGAGACCTCTGGCGGGAGCCTTCTGGTCATCACCTTTGGATCGGGAGCAGCCTGGGACACGCGCCCCATTCCCAAGCAATACAGAGGGCCAGCGGTGCATCCAGAGGCCGGCTGCAGGGAGGCAGCTTGCACAGGTGAGTCCTGCATTGACAACAAGACCAATTAACACCAGTGAGATCTAGATGGCAAAAGGCAAACGTAGGAACATTACTAAAAGAAATCAAGGCAATATGGCAGCATCTGAACCCAATTCTCCATTAACAGCAAGTCCTGGATACCCCAACACACCAGAAAAACAAGACTTGCATTTAAAATCACTGATCATGATGCTGTCACAAGAACACATGAAGGACATAAATAAATCTCTTAAAGAAATTCAGGAGAAAAATGATCAAAAACTAGAAGCCCTTACAAGGGAAACACAAAAATCACTTAAAGAAATTCAGGAGAATATGGGTCAAACGATAGTAGCCAATAAGGAGGAAAAGCAAAAATCACTTAAGAAAATACAGGAGAACTTTGATCAACAGGCAGAAGTCAGGAAAGAGGAAACACAAAAACCTCTCAAAGAATTACAGGAAAACACAAACAAGCAAGTGAAGGAACTGAGCAAAAATATCCAGGATTTAAAAACAGAAGTAGAAACAACTAAGAAATCACAAAGGGAAACAACTTTAGAGATAGAAAACCTTGGGAAGAAATCAGGGGCCATAGATGCAAATATCAACAACAGAATACAAGAAATAGAAGAAAGAATCTCAGATGCTGAAGATATCATAGAAATCATGGACTCAACGGTCAAAGAAAATGCAAAATGCAAAAATCTTGTAACCCAAAACATCCAGGAAATCCAGGACACAATGAGAAAGACAAACCTAAGAATTATAGGCATAGATGAGAGTGAAGATTTACAACTTAAAGGGCCAGCAAATATCTTCAATAAAATTATGGAGGAAAACTTCCCTAATCTAAAGAGAGAGATGCCCATGAATATACAAAAAGCCTACAGAACTCCAAACAGACTGGACCAGAACAGAAATACATCCTGTCACATAATAATCAAAACCCCTAATGTACTAAACAAAGAAAGAATATTAAAGGCAGTAAGATAAAGAGGCCAAGTAACATATAAAGGAAGACCTATCAGAATCACACCAGACTTCTCACCAGAGACTATGCAAGCTAGAAGATCCTGGGAAGATCTCATGCAGACTCTAAGAGAACACAAATGCCAGCCAAAACTACTACACCCAGCAAAACTCTCAATCACCATAGATGGAGAAACCAAGATATTCCAGGACAAAACCAAGTTTACCCAATATCTTACCACAAACCCAGCCCTACAAAGGATAATAGGAGGAAAACACCAATATAAAGAGGGAAACTTCACCCTGGAAAATGAAAGATAGTAACCTTCTTTCATCAAACTGAAAAGAAGATAACCAATCAAATATAAAAGATAACATCAAAGATGGCAAGAAGTAATAATTACTATTCCTTAATATCTATTAGTATCAGTGGACTCAGTTCTTAAATAAAAAGACATAGACTAACAGACTGGATACGTAAACAGGATCCTACATTTTCCTACATACAGCAAACACACCTCAGTGTCAAAGACAAACACTACCTTAGAGTAAAAGGCTGGAAGACAATTTTACAAGCAAATGGGCTCAGGAAACAAGCTGGAGTAGCCATTCTAATATCAGATAAAATTGACTTTAAACCTAAAGTCATCAAAAGAGACACTGAGGGACACTTCTTGCTGGTCAAAGGAAAAACACACCAAGAAGAACTCTCAATCCTGAACATCTATGCTCCAAATGCAAAGGCACCTTCATTCATAAAAGAAATGTAACTAAAGCTCAAAGCACACATTGCACCTAACACAATAATTGTGGGTGACTTCAACACTGCACTTTCCTCAATGGACCGATCAGGAAAACAGAAACTAAACAGGGACACAGCAAAACTAATTGAAGCTTTGGACCAATTATATTTTATATATATATATAAAAAACATTTCATCCTAAAGCAAAAGAATATACCTTTTTCTCAGCACCTCATGGTACTTTCTCTAAAATCAATCACATAATTGGACACAAGACAGACCTCAACAAATATAAGAAGATTGAAATAATCCCATGCCTCCTATCAGATCACTATGGAGTAAAAGTGATCATAGAAAGTGTCCCAACCAAAAAAAGCATGGGACCAAATGGCTTCAGTGCAGAATTCTATCAGACCCTAATGATGACCTAACTCCAATACTCTTCAAACTGTTCCACAAAATTGAAAGAGAAGGAACACTACCCAACTCATTCAACGAAGCCACAATTACACTGATACCAAGACCACAGAAAGATCCAACGAAGAAAGAGAACTTCAGGCCAATTTTCCTTATGAATATTAATGCAAAAAATACTCAGTAAATTCTTGCCAACCGAATCCAAGAACCCATCAAACGATCATCCACCACAGTCAAGTGGGCTTCATCCCAGAGATGCAGGGATGTTTCAATATAAGGAAATCCATGCAATCCACTACATAAACAAACTCAAAGAAAAAAAAAAACACATGATCATTTCATTAGATGCTGAAAAAGCATTTGACAAAATTCAGCATTCTTTCATGTTAAAAGTCTTGGAAAAAACAGGAATTCAAAGCCCATACCTAAACATAGTTAAAGCAATATACAGCAAACTGGTAGCCAATATCAAACTAAATGGAGAGAAACTTGAAGAAATCCCACTGAAATCAGGGACTAGACAAGGCCACCCTCTCTCTCCACATCTTTTCAATATAGTACTTGAAGTTCTAGCTAGAGCAATTAGACAACATAAGGAGGTCAAAGAGATACAAATTGGAAAGGAAGAAGTCAAATTATCACTATTTGCAGATGACATGATGGTATACTTAAGTGACCCAAAAAAACTCCAGCAGAGAACTCCTACAGCTGATAAACAACTTCAGCAAAGTGGCAGGTTATAAAATCAACTCAAGTGCATATTAACCTAGAAAACTGGAATACCCAAAACATAATCCACACATCAAATGAGGTATAAGAAGAAAGGAGGAGTGGCCCCTGGTTCTGGAAAGACTCAGTAAAGCAGTATTCGGCAAAACCAGAACGGGGAAGTGGGAAGGGGTGGGTGGGAGGACAGGGGAAGAGAAGGGGGCTTACGGGACTTTCGGGGAGTGGGGGGCTAGAAAAGGGGAAATCATTTGAAATGTAAATAAATTATATCGAATAAAAAAATTAAAAAATAAAATAAAATCAACTCAAGCAAATCAGTTGCCTTCCTATACTCAAAGGATAAGCAGGCTGAGAAAGAAGTTAGGGAAATGACACCCTTCACAATAGCCACAAACAATATAAAGTATCTTGGTGTGACTCTTACTAAACAAGTGAAAGATCTATACGACAAGAACTTCAGGTCTCTGAAGAAGGAAATCGAAATAGAACTCAGAAAATGGAAAAATCTTCCATGCTAGTGGATTGGCAGGATTAATATAGTTAAAATGGCCATCTTGCCAAAAGCAATATACAGATTCAATGCAATCCCCATCAATATCCCAACTCAGTTCTTCACAGAGTTAGAAAAAGCAATTCTCAAATTTATCTGGAATAATAATAAAAAAAACAGGATAGCTAAAACCATTCTCAACAGTAAAAGAACTTCTGGGTGAATTATTATCCCAGACCTCAAGCAATACTACAGAGCTGCATGGTTTTGGCACAGGGACAGGTAAGTGGACCAACGGAATAGAATTGAAAACCCAGAAATGAATCCATACAACTATGGTCACTTGATCTTCGACAAAGGAGCCGAAAACATCCAGTGGAAAAAAAGATAGCCTTTTCAACTAATGTTGCTGGTTCAGCATGCAGGAGAATGCAAATTGATCCATTCTTATCTCCTTGTACTAAGCTCAACTCCAAGTGGATCAAGGACCTTCCCATAAAACCAGACACACTGAAACTAATAGAAAATAAACTGGGTAAAACCCTTGAGGACATAGGCACAGGGGAAAATTTCCTGAACAGAACACCAATAGCTTATGCTCTAAGATCAAGAATTGACAAATGGGATCTCATAAAATTACAAAGTTTCTGTAAGGCAAAGGACACTGTCAGAAGAACAAAACGGCAACCAACAAATTGGGAAAAGATCTTCACCAATCCTACATCTGATAGAGGGCTAATATCCAATATATACAAAGACCTCAAGAAGTTAGACCCCAGGGAATGAAATAACCCTAGTAAAATGTGGGGTACAGATCTAAACAAAGAATTTTTGCCTGAAGAAATTTGCATGGCTGAGAAGCACCTTCAGAGATGCTCATCATCATTAGCCAATAGGGAAATGCAAATCAAAACAACCCAGAGATTACACCTCACACCAGTCAGAATGGCTAAGGTTAAAAACTCAGGAGACAGCAAGTGTTGGCGAGGATGTGGAGAAAGAGGAATACTCCTTCAATGCTGGTGGGGTTTTAAGACAGTACAACCACTATGGAAATCAGTCTGGCGGTTCCTAATAAAAGTGGACATTTTACTTCTGAAGGACCCTGCTATACCTCTCCTGGGCATATACCCAGATGATTCCCCAGCATGCAATAAGGACACATGGCCCACTATGTTCATAGCAGCCTTATTTATAATAGCCAGAAGATGGAAAGTACCCAGATATCCCTCAATGGAGGAATGGAAAGCCTTGATCCAGTATTGTAGGGGAGTATCAGGACAGAGAAAAGGGAGGGGGAAAGATAGGAGAATGGATTGAGAGAAGAGGACTTATGGGATATATGGGGGGGGGGGACTGGGAAAGGGGAAAGCTTTTAGGATGTAAACAAAGAATATAGAAAATAAATTTAAAAAAAAGAATCAATGAAAGAAAAAATGTTCCCTTGGAAAGATGGAGATTGGCAAACATTTAGCCCAACTAATCAAACTATCCAAGTGGCACAGGAGGGTAGCTAACCAACCATCATGGCAGAGAAGATAATCAGCACAGGTGAGACCTGTCCTGCTGCTCAGAAGATCTCATCCGGAAAGCTCTGGTGGAAGCCGTCCGGTTTCTATCTCCGGCTTGGGATTATCCTCTGCCACAGCTCGTCATACTCAAGTGGAACAGGGGCGTAGTTAACCACCCAAGAGTGGGGAGAGGCCTGATAGCACAGACAGAACCGTCCCTGCTGCTCAGAGGATCATGTCTGTAACCCTCTGGCAGAAGCCCTCCAGTTTCTGTATCTGGCTTGGGACCAAGCTCTGCCACAGTGTGCCATACCCAAGTGGCAGAGAAAGGTAGCTAACCACCCAGGAGTGCAGAGAGGACAGTCAGCATAGGTGAGACCTGCTCTGCTGCTCAGAGGAAGTAGCCAGAAACCCTGAGGACACAAGAGCAGCCTGGGACAAGTGTCTTCTGTTTCCTGGAAAGGCTCAATTCCCCAGTGTGGGGGAATGCTGGGACAGGGAAGCAGAGAGGGTTGATTGGGGGAACAGGGGGAGGGAAGATGGGTTATGAGACTTTCGGGGGGTGGGCAGAACCAGGAAAGGGGCATTTGAAATGTAAATGAAGAATATACCTAATAAAAATATTAAGAAAAATAAAACAAAACAAAAAGGAGAGAGGATTCTAATTGGTATAGTGAAATATAAAATGGGAACAATTTCAACACACACTGAGGAAAGTCATAAAATTGCAAGGACATACTTGATCATTTTTCAGTCCTTTGAACTGGTAACTATAAGGAACAGATCAATTTCTAGATTCATGTGGCCTACTAAGTTGAACAAAGAGGAATCCATGAGAACAATAGCAAGCCGTGATTAACCTCCTACATTCACACTTTACCATAGGTTTATGAATGCTCACTCACAAAATGTATGCCTATTAAAAAACAAAAATAATTAGACAGATACCACTCTAAGCATGTGGCAAACACTTAGAAATAACACAGACTGGCTCTTGTCTTTGTGCTTGTATTGGTGTAGAAACAGAGACAATATCCAAGAAACCAATTACAAATACATATTAGCAAGAAATATGAATGGAGTAAAATATGCTCAAAACACAGTGAAGAAATAGTGGGTATTGCACAAAAGTAAACAATGCAGAATAGTAGCACAAGAACAGTAGCATGAGAAGCAAGATATGCCAAGCTGGAAGAATCATGAAAATGTCAAGAAAATCGAAGTATTATTAGGAAAAGGTCAAACTAATAGAGTTGTCAAGTCTCAGAAGAGCCTATATTCTATAATAAACGTTTCATCCTATACCTCTCCTTTGAATAATTCATTCCTATACTTACTTAATACAGATATATATATATATATATATATTTATATAATTCTCTCCTGAACACTTCAATAGTAACTACAGATCTGGTTCCCACTTTCAATTCACACTAAACAAGTTATATTATATAAATATGACATTGTCTATTTAATATTTCCTTGACATATTTATTAATAGAATAACATCTAGCACTGTGCTTTTACTGGGTTAAAGGTAAAATGGGCTAACAGGCACAAACCACCATGGGCAAAGCTAAGTACATAAACAAACAGGAATGTGAATTTAGTGTTTTTCCATATATATATGAGATAGCACCACATCACACAATGTCTAAAGTAACTTGTCCTTACTTATTTAGGATTATTATAAATATAAAATATCCCCAAAATAAAAATAAATATGGCATTGAAGTTACAAACTCATGTCTTCACAGGGCGAGGAATGAAACTTGGGATAGGTTGGAAAGGACAGGAAATAAATAGTGGAGAGGGGTGGGCATTGTGTGACTGTTGGCTCTGCTTAAATTCATCCTCTGATGATTACCAGCCCAAGTGAATCATTTCTAGGAATTTGAAAAGACAATAAGATGGGCCTGCTACAGCTTTAATAGTAAGCAGGCTTACTTGTGTACTTTTAGCACTGGGATGGCTTACACATTGCCAGCTCCCTTCCCTCATCTTCATGCTGTCCATGCCAGGCCATCTGTTCCTTCAGCTCCCAGGGGAGGGTTTTACTCCTTCCCCAGGGATGCTGGAGCAGAAGACTGCAATGACATCATGGTGATTGTTTTTAAAAATCAAATTTACTCAGAAAATGCCTTGCCAGCAAGAACACTGTCAGGTCACAGCTGTTTCACAGTGAGTCATCTATCACTCTCAGGACTACCCCACACAGACCGATGCAACACAATCCCACACACCAGGGAATAAATAAAATAATGCTAACTCATATGAAATGTTCATGGGAAATGTGTACACTGAATTTGCAGCAAGATACACCAACTTACTATGCCTTTCTTTTAAAGAAACCTGGAGACTATGGGGATTTAGAAAAGTGATGAGTGGCTGTGTATAGCATCACATTTTACCTGACCATTTAAAATATATTGCTATTAACCAAGCAAGAGAATAGATTCAATAAGCTAAACTGGTTTTAACAATACCCACCAATGGCTATCTAAGAGACCTAACAGCAGATTATATAGCTGTCAAAACTGTAGCCTTTGAGTTTGTTTTCACCTGTTATATTTTCCAAAACCCTATCTCAGAGGCTAAATTTGCTACCCTGTTGGGATAAGGAATTGATATCATAAAATAGTAATAAATGGTCAGATAATATACTGGAAATCATGATTTGCACTATTTAAACACACACACACACATACACACACACACACACACACACACACACACACACACACACACACATCTTTAGTGACAGGTCCAAATTGAGACCTCAAGTAGCCGTGAGTATGAGATGTACTCTCAAAAGGAGCAAGGTTATCAGGAAGACAAAAGGGGCAAATAAGACTTCTACAAACTGATAAATTTGCTAATGCCTAGTCATCAAATCCCAGTATTTCAGGGATATAAAATAAGAAAACCCAAAGACAGATAATAAAAAAAGACAAAGTAAAATTTTCAAAAATGTTCAAGGACCATTGGTCTAAAATGGTCAGTAAAAATACATCATTTCAAGTGATTAAATATTCTCCTGATTTTTCAGCGACTAGTGTACAATTATTGTGCAAACAATGTTTTATGAACTCGCTTGTGTTGACAGGAAAAAATTAAGCATGGTCCATCTCTCTTTGCTGAGTTACATTCTTAGCATTCACTTTAGGGATAGGATGCTTGTGAACCTGCCTTGTCCTAGGAAAACAGAGCCTTGAAATGGTTTTTCTATGAGTCATAATTGATCTTCTAGAACTGAATATGCAATTTTAGGTGGAAACTAATGTCATCTAGAAGTATTTGACTTGAAACAATTTGGAGATTATTTTAAGTGAAATTACTTTTCAGGTAATAAAAGAAAAATTAGGTGAACCTTGGGAATTGACTAAATACACTATTTTTTCAAGTAATGAGCTCTTTGAAATGAACTAGCAATCAAAAATCATAATCTTCTTGCTTTCTGTACAGCTGTTGGTAGGTGTTAGCAGGTAATGAGTTTGAGAATTTTCTCTTAGAACTAGGACCGATACAATAAGCTATAACATTGAGTAGAGGGTAATTATACTCCTAAAATTTCGAATCAATATATTTGTGTGCACCTACCATACATGAGCCATAGTATAAGCCATGCAATTAAAATGAATAAAACAAATCTTACTCTTAAATTGAATATAATATACCATAAATAATTTATTATTAATAATCTAGAATATTTAATGAAACTAATGAACTATAAATTATATAAAACTATCTAATCAATTGATTATCTAGTGTTGAATAGGAATGGTAATAATTAAAATTATATTTATGATATTTCTATTGCATATAGAAATAAAAACTCATATATATGAATATTTCTATTAAAAAGAATTATAACTGTCAATCATAAGTTATATAGTTACAGAGTTGGTGATGTAATACTTAAAGCATTTTGTATTATTCAAATTATTATTAATTTTTTGCTATGAGCATTCATTAAATTTTAATTGGAAAAAAAGTAGATCTTTTTCAACAGTGAATCGTTTACCTAGAAAAGTATTTCTTGGTTCTAAGACAAGGACTAGTAAATGATTATCAGCAGGGCAAACAGTCTCACACCTATTCTTACATCATAGTCCTTTATGGACAAAGCTTGATATCAGGCTGTAAATATTGGCAGTAATAAATGCGTATCCAGCACAGTTCTGTGCTCTACATACTTGTGCAAGAAAGTCAGGGGGATAATGATTAAGATACTCTAAGATAATTTAAAGTTCAGGAATTGCCTTGAAGTCATTTATTCAGGTCAAAGCTAACCTTTCTGACAGAACTGGTTGTTCTGTAGTTTATGTGGATTTCTGAAATTATACTGGAATTCTTCAAGGATATGAAATGCCATTTTTACTTTGTGATTAATGACATTTAAATGGAAGCGTGGAGAGATCACATCATGACCAACATCAAAGCCAAGTGAAATTCATTTGTACATCTGTGTGTATTCTCTATGTTTCTATCTGTAACTTTATCAAGTCCATGCAGATTGTTTAAACTATCTGTCTAGTCATCTGTCAGTCATTAAAAGAGCACACCACAGCCTTTCCCATTTGAAGAAATAAAAAAATACTACTTATCTTTTGGATGGAAAAACAAATGTTGAAATCAGCTTCTAGAAGGTTGAATGCAGCATAGTCTTCAACAGACTTAATTTCTATTTAAACCTGGAAATAGAGCACAGCCTTAATCAGTTCAGCAAATCAAAATTTTTTTCTAAGGATGACTGAGATGCCACATAGATGAACTTGTTAAAACCCTCAGAGATGACAGAACATACATTAAGATGAGATATTTTCTCACCCTGGAGATGTTGAATATGAGGAAGCTAATAAATTCCACAGAATTATAATTAAATCACCAGAATTCTTTTCTCATTAAGAATTCAAGCCTAATTAATGCTAATAAAGAAAATTAATTGGCATGGTGTTTATGTGGATCCTGCATGTCTTTCCATGGAGCTTTCTTCATCTTTATAAATATCAAATGTGAGAATAATTGTGTCATTTAAAAGCACCTTGCTTGCTATCTTTAGACTGTGTCTCAACCACAAACTTTTTAGATGAGCAGAGTGAAGTAGTGAGTGGTGTGTTAAGATTTTATGAACTCTTGGCTATCTGGTATAGAGAATATACTAAAGAAGTGATTCACTTTGTTTCTTCAATGTTAATCATAAAATAATTAGAATGTTTCCATTTGAGTAAAAAGAATCCTATGAATAGTTTTTTAAGTAGAGTTTGGTAGTCAAATTACTCAATGACTTTGATTTATGCTTTATTTGCCTATACTGATATCATAAACAGCAACTACATTATACACAGATGACTTTTTTTTTGAATGACAAGGAGGATCCCAGGAGTCAATGGGGGTGAGCTTAGCTGAGATTCAAGGCAGTGACCATATGGAAACTGAAGAGGCCACCTCCTGTAGCCAGGCAGGAACCCTAGTGGAACCATAGGGACTCCAACTCACACAGGAAACTTTTGACCCCAAATTTGTACTGCCTAAAAGAAATGTGGGAACCAAGGACAGAATGTAGAGCAGAGACCGAATGAACTGTCAGGCAATAATCTGCACAACTAGAGACCCTTCCAATGGACAAGCACAAACCCCTGACACTATTAATGATACTCTGATAAGCTTGCAGATAGAAGCTCAGTATGGCTGTCCTTGGAGATGCTCAACCAAGCATCTGACCGACATAGATGCGGAGAGACACTTTCAAACATTGGACAGAGCTTGGGGACATTTATAGAAGAGCTGGAGGAAGATTGAGAGCCCAGATGGGTTGGGAACTACACAGGAGACCAACAGAGTCATAACCCAGACTCTTAGAGGCTTTTAGAGACTAAACCACCACCAGGGAGCATACATGGGCAGAACTGAGCCGCTCTGCATCCTGCACATTTGTAGCAGATGTGCAGCTCAGTCTTGGTGTGGTTCCCCAACAACTGGAGCAGGGATTATTCCTAAATCTGTTGCCTGTCCTTGGAATCCATTCCCCTAACTAATCGTCTTGCCTGGCTTTAGTTGGAGAAGTTACTAGCCCTGCAGAGACTTGACAAACCCAGGTGGGACTCCACAATGAGGAGTAGAGGAGGGGGCTGTAGGAGGATTGTGGGATGGAAGGACCAGGATTGATTGGGATGAAAGGGAATTTTCAAAAAAGAATAATTCAATGTTAAAGATTAAAGTGATCGAAAATAATATTTATTGCTTGGTCTTTTTGACTAATACAAGGAAGTTATTATCTATAATAGAATTTGAGTGACTGAGTCAGGAGGATTGCTAAAAGTTCAGTGCAAGATGGGGCTACATAGTTTATCTTAGTCTCAAGAAATGAAAGCAAAAAGTAACACCAAATAACTCCTCTAGGTATTTCCCAGTTAATTTTTTTAGCAGATGTAATTATTTTTGAAAAACATAATAAACAAATTTCTGAAAAATATAATAAATAAATTTCTGAAAAATATAATAAACAAATTTATGAAAAACATAAACAAATTTATGAAAAACATAAATAAATTTCTCTCTATAATGCAAATGCATTCATTACATATGTATATAATGAATATGTGTGTATGTTTATTCTTTTTATTGTGGTTTACATGATACAACAGACCACAAATCATCTCAAGTTTCTCTAAGAAGTTTTTCATTAGTTAAGAAATATTTTCCATCATGTCTTCTACTGGAATTATAAGTTCTTGTTTCAGGGTTGTCTATTGCAGTTAAATTTATGTTTTGTCATACAATCTACATCTATTTCGGGGCTTCAACATGACTCAGTGGGTAAAAAGGCACTTGCCACACCAGCATAATGACTTACCTCCAAGAATCTTCAGTGAATGGACAGAAATAACTCTGGAGAGTTGTCCTCTGATCTCCACAGGTATATAATGATATACACACACAATTAATAACAGCAGCAATAATAATAAATAGTTAAAAAATAAAATAAAAGTATTTATGTGTAAAAAATATTCTTATGTCAAAATCACTTGAGATAACTCTTTGATCACTCTTGCAAAGTGGTGCACATGCATCCATAGCATCACATTGGGGACCAGCACTGCTTACTCTTCTCAAACAGGTAATACCACTAACATCCATTAACAAAAGTTTCAAATTGGTAAAGGGATTGCTCTAATGGTTGTCAATACACCACCCTTTAAAGCATATGCATATATATGTGTGTGTGAACATGTATATGTACAAAACAGTAATGATGAAAATACGAACACAATGATGAAGACACAAGATTTATGTATGTACTTTTCAGAAGAACTAAAATTATTAAGTAAAAAAAGTGTGCCATAGTTCAAATTTTTGCATAGAGATAATATTCACTATCCTGCTTATTTTCATAATATTTTTATCACTTTTTAGGATGCAAGCAAACACATATCACTCTGACTCTGACAGGGATAGTGTACACGAGACATGCTCAGGTTCAAATCAGACAAAACCCTACCAGAGAAGGAGAAAAAGGCAAAAAAATCTCATTCCTAACTAAAAAGAAGTTTGTAAATATGCACTAGGGAAGGAAAATGTAGTTTTCTCTGATGGCATCTCACTTTCTATATCAACCAGTGTCATGAATCCATGCCTAGAGGGGCTGACCAACACGAAATAGGCTCCATTTTTTGTTTGCATGTTTTGTGTGTGTAACTCTTGTTTCTTTTGTATTATAATGTTTTTATATTTTTTGGTGTATTATTGTTTGTTTGAATCTTTTGTTCTGTTTTCCTTTTTCCAGAGAGAGAGAGCGAGAGACAGACAGAGAGAGAGAGAGAGAGAGAGAGAGAGAGAGAGAGAGAGAGAGAGAGAGAGAGAGATCATGAGGTTGGCTAGGTAGAGAGAAGTGTCACTGACAGATTTGGAGGAATCATTACGTTTTTAAAACATGAAATTGACTTTTAATTCTTCGAATGCTTGGGTAGTACCTTTTATGTATATGCTATTGTGTTTCCAAACTTTCTTGAATAATATTTCAGTAATTTTATATTAAATTTTTTGTGTAAATTACCACAGCAATTGTAAAATGCACAACATATTTTATCCTTGAGAATATTAGCAGGCTGATTCAAAGCGGCTATATTTCAGGAAGGCGTGCTTAATGATACACTGCAAAGCAAAGACAGGCAATGGGAAATGCCTGCAAGATGCCCTTTGAGGAACCTGGGGTTGGGGGAGGGGATAGTCCGAAAGGAGAAAGGAAGTATGTGGCAAGGCTGGAGAATGCATGCACTCCTCAGTGCTTTAACAGTTACAGCAAGCTGTAATGTTTGAGTAAGAAAAAAATCATTTACAGAAACATCTGACTGTGTATGGAGAAATATCTTGTAAGTGTATATATATATATATATATATATATATATATATGTATATGTATATATATGTTCCATATATTATATATATATGTTCCATATATTATATATATGGGATAAATACAAAGTATTATGTTTTAAGACATAAATAACTCACTAGAATATGTTTATATTGTCTAAAATTATAAAGCCAATCCAGGATCCAGGAATGGTATATATTTCTCTTTTACTAGAATGATTATTATAATAGAAAAAAATTAGCACTCAGTGGACTAATCAGTGATGGTGAATACACCTTAGTTGTTTAACATTGCTCTATTTGGATATATTTCTAATACTCTGCATAAATGTAAATTATTAGATATTTACAATATTACTGGCATGTACAGACTCCATTATCACTGTATTAAGGAATCTCATTGATGCTCATACATGAAGTTCTTTCTCACTGAAGTTCTATCTCACTTTTCCTATTTCAACTTCAGATTATGAACTTAAAATGAGGAAAACTTTCTTTTAGCTTACTACGTTGGAAATCCTAGTCAGTGCTTGAAAACATCATTTGCTTTCTAGGCCTCTGACAAGGCAACACATCCTGTCAGGGAACATAAAATAAAATCAAGGAGCAAGGTTACAAGCAGCTGGACCAGGAGTGGTGCACACCTGTAGTTCCAGATACCTTGGAGACTGAGGCAGGGAAAAGATAGCTTAAATCCAGAAGTTCTCAGCTATAGTATGCTATGCTGATTCTGTGTCCTGATTATATTCAGTGTCAATATTGAAACAAGGGCCACCAGGTTGACTAAGCAGCCCAGGTTGGAAAAAGAAATGAGGTTACAACTTTGGTGGCCCTTCACAGAAACAACTTTCATTCCTAAGTGTGTAGGTTTGGAAAGATGCACATAAACAAGGTTGCACTTCTTGTAAGGCGCCATTTTTTTATATCAATCCATTCCAGATGCTTTCCAATGCCAACACAAATCATTATCTGTATAGCATGATTTTTGAAATATTGATCATTTCTTTTGCAAATTTGGTAGCTCCAGAAATTATGTTTCTAGGATTTCCTTTCCCCTGTGGAGTGGGGGAAGGTTTTAATGGACAAAGGGGGAGTGATATGAACTAAAGACACGGATATGAAACCATAGACTCTAACATAGGAAAGTTGGGATCAAGTGTACTTGGTAATACAGGGGTATTTTCTGCCCCCTGCAGTTTCTGGTAAAGACTTCCTGATTCATTCATTCTGTTGTCCTACAGTGGCTTCACACTCTCCATCATATTCTTAATTGTGGATACACAAAAGCAACACCTTATCATTTACATGTCTATCATCTTGTAGTTTCTGGTACCAATTTCCTGAATTAATTCCTTCTGCATGTTTGCAAGCAAAATCCCTGTGAGAAACAACTGAAGGGAGGGAAAATAGGTTTGCTTGTGGTTTCAGAGGGAAGAATCCACTGTAGTGAGGAAGGCATGGTAAAGTGACTTAGTCTATAGTGATAGGAACTTGTACGGACAGCTGTTTGTATTACAGGGGACCAGGTAACAGGGTGCATGGGATGAAACCACAGGACATGTATTCAAATATAATATCTCACTTGGCCATTCTCAGAAATTCCACATTCTTCATTGTAACTTTAAGCTGAAGACTGCTAATTGAAAGCACATTTCTGTGGAAGACATTTCAGATAGGGAACTAACACCGTTTTATAATAGAAATTATTATATTGTATCTTTCCCATCACTGCATCTTGGAAACAGGGCACATCACTTCCTTTTTTACTTCTATAGTAATCCATGCCATGGATTTGTCTTGAGACTTGGAGACCTTGGATTTTGTCCTTTGAGCAAATTGTAATGTCCACAGGACATATATTCAAAGGAGATCAAATCAATGTACTAAATATATGTCTGGACTTTTCCCAGTAGGCAGAAAATAAAAACATTGTAAGTTTTAATCAATTGATGATGAATTGTGGAAGAAAAAGTGGGGCATGTACACCACAAAACACTACAAAGTCATTCAAACAAATAAAACCTTGCCATCTGTGATAATGTAGATGGAAGTTTAGATCCTTATGTTTAGTCAGGTACAAAAATATCAGTATTGCACAATCTCACTCACATTTCAAATTAAAGAGTTGGTGCCATAAGTTCAAAAGAACAGAAGTTAATAGAAGCTAAAGGGAGTTCAGATGAGAAGGTGATGACAAAATTTTAATTAAAATAATTAAAAATAAAGAAATTCTTTAATTTTTTGTAAAAAAAAATGTGTGTTTTTTCTACATGTATGTGTGTCTGTGCCCCACAGGTGTGCAGTGCTCACAGAATGCAGAAAAGCACACCAGATGCACTTGGAGCTGGAGTTAGATGAGTGTTAGGATCAATATGGGTGATAGGAAATAAATGGTGTCCTTTGGACTATCAAAGAGTGCTCCTCACCACTGAACCATATTTCTAGCCCCAGATGTAAGATATTGTATAATTGGTTGACTTTTGATAATGATTATATATAGTGTATTTAACAAGACAAACAGAAAAGTAGTTTGAATACTTCTATCATAGGAATATGATAAATGAAAAGATAGGTAAGATTGACTGTTTTAAGCAGTATATCACATGGATATAAGTCCAAAAAGTGCTTGAGAGGTGGAGTATAACTGAGTGGGATAGTGATGCCTAACAAGCACCAACACCTTGTATGTAATTTCAAATGTAACAAAAACAAAAATATCTATATAATATCCCATTATGCTATTATGTATAAGTTAAATAAAAGAAAATAAATTAAATAAAAGACAACAAAGTTAAAATATTTAGAGGTTACTTCTTGGGGAACAGTCTTCATACATTTTGTATGTTGAGATAGATTTAGTTCTTTGAAGGCTGAGGGCTGAGTGTTAAATTTAAGAATGTACCCTCAAAGCCTATAGACTGTGCTGTGTGACCTTTCCTTAGACACCACATTTCCTTAGACCCAATGATATGTGGTCAGTGACTTTCCAAACCATTTCAAATAATGTATTCATGTGTAGAAGTTGATTATATCAGTTGTCTCATTACAGTGATAGCAGCTACCAAACATGGGAGAGTTAAAATAATAGATTTATAGCATGTTTTCTTCTAGCCAAGTTCCTCAAACATTAAACTATCAATAATGTTTATAGAAGAATATTACTTTGAAGTAGTTTCAGTGTGTTGTGAGATAAATGTATGGAGGCTTTATTCATGTTTTAAAGGAGATGTGGGATATTGTATCCCTTGGGTTGAAAGGTATAATGGAAATATGTATAAAGACTGAATATTCGTCAACAGAAGTAAGATGAAATGATGCATACTCTTCTTTATATATCATATTCATTGAAAGTCACCGACTGAGGTAACAAATTTTTGTCTTTATATTGATGACTCTCAGTACTTTCTCGAAACCTTCTGCTGACCTGAAACACCTGAGTGTGAAATTCATCAGGAATTCGCATACTAAAATGGTATTTAAATGTCACCAAAAATTCTAGCAGGGTTTTTGCACTTTATGAGAGGAAGAGTTGAGAAGAGTTCATGACTGAAGGCAGCTTTGATGGATGGCAGGACTGACAGCCACACCAACTGAGAATACAGAATTAGCAAAAGCTTGGCAGCATAAACTTTAAGAGCAATTTGGGTAGGATCAAGGGTTCTGGAAGCCATTCCCATCTGTCCATCTGGGGCAATGGGCAGTGAATGGAACAGAGAAACAAGGATTTATAGCCAAATGAAAGCTGAAGTACGCCTTACTAATACTAACACTCCAGGAAAAAAAGAGTTTCTAGCAAAGATAGAAAAGCGTAGACTGAAATATGTATCCTTTTCCTTTGCTCCTTGTCCGCAATTCAATCAACTCATTTGGAGATAGAAAGAATTGAGCAGGGGACTAGTACCAAAAACTCTCAATTCCATGAGTTTACTGTGCCCAGCAGTGGCAGGTGGCCTTCTGAATGCTAGGCTCTCCATTGTCTTCTCTCTAGTGGGTAATAAGCTAGTAGGAACATATCCTGAGTCTCTGCCTATTCAACAGATTCAGCCAGAACCACGAGGCAAAATATAGAGTAAGTTATCCCAATAGTAAATTTTATTTCCCTTGAATTCAACAGTTAAGTTTCAAGGGCATTGGTATTAATGTTGCAGGAAAATAGGAAATAACTATTTTTGTTTTTTGGAAGTCTATTTTTAATGTTGACACATGCCTGTCCTAATTAATTTTGTAATCATTTTTTATATTTCTCCTAAATGTGATTTCACATTTAATTAACTTAATTAACCACATAAAATGTATCATTTTGCTATAATCATTCTCATAGCAGATTTGCTATCTTTCTATATGATGACACAAGATACAAAAAAATGAGTTTTTTAAATTGGATATTTTCTTTATTTACATTTCAAATTTTATCTCATTTCCAGGTCTCTCTTCCAGAAATCTCCTATCCCACCCCCCCCCACCTCTATGAGGGTGCTCCTCCACCCACCCACCCACCCTGGCTTTCTCCTACACTAGGGCAACAAACAAACCTATTCAGGCCTAAGGGCCACTTGTCCCATGATGTACAACAAGGTCATCCTCTGCCACGCATGTGGCCAGAGCCCTGGGTCCCTCCATGTGTATTATTTGGTTAGTGGTATAGTCCCTGGGATTCTGGGGTTGACACTGTTGCTCCCTCCATGGGGCTGCAAATGCCCTCCTGCAGACCCATGGTGGCTATGAGCATTTGTCTCTGTATTTGTCAGGCTCTGACAGAGCCTCTCAGGAGACAACAATTATCAGGCTCCTGTCAGAAAGCACTTCCCAGCATCCACAATTGCATCCAGGTGTGGTGAATTTTTTATGGGATGGGTTTCCAGGTGGGGCAGTCTCTGGATGGCCTTTCCTTCAGTCTCTGTCCCACACTTTGTCTCCATATTTCCTCCTGTGAGTATTTAGTTTCCCCTTCTAAGAAGCACTGAAGCATCCACACTTTGGTCTTCTGTGTTATTGGGCTTCATATGGTCTGTGAATTGTATCTTGGGTATTCTGAACTTTTGAACTAATATCCACTTATCAGTGAGTGAATACCATGTGTGTTCTTTTGTGACTGGGTTACCTCACTGAAGATAATGCTTTAAGGTTCCATCCATTTGCCTAAGAATGTCATGAAGTCATTGTTTTTAATACCTGAGTAGTATTCCATTGTATAAATGTACCACATTTTCTGTATCCATTCCTCTGCTGAAGGACATTTTGGTTCTTTCCAGCTTCTGGCTATTTTAAATAAGGCTGCTATGAAATAGTGTAGCATGTATCCTTGTTATGTGTTGGAGCATCTTTTAGTTATATGCCCAGGAGTGGTATAGCTGGATCCTCAGGTAGTACTATGCATCAATTTTCTGAGGAACTACCAGACTGATTTCCAGAGTGGTTGTACCATTTTGCAATCCCACCAACAATGGAGGAGTGTTTCTTTTTCTCCACATCCTCGATAGCATCTCTGGGGTTTCATTTCTGGGTCTTCTATTCTATTTATCTATCTTCCTGTTACTGTACCAATACCATGCAGTTTTAATCACTTTTGCTCTGTACTATAGCTTGGGGTTAGGGATAGTGATTTCCCCAGAAGTACTTTTATTGTTGGGAATTCAATGTGTGTTTTCAGCTTTAGTGAACTTTTTTTTATGAATGTGGATGCCCTTACATTTGGTGCATAGATGTTAAAAATTGAGAGTTTCTCTTGGTGTATTTTACCCTTGAAATGCCTCCATTTCTGTTGTTATTTCTCCCTTTTCATTTCTGATTTTATTAATTTGGATATTGTCTCTGTGCCATCTGGTTGGTCTGGCTAAGGGTTTATTTATCCTGTTGATTTTCTCAAAGAACCAGCTACTGGTTTTGTGGATTCTTTGCATAGTACTTTTTGTTTCTACTTGGTAGATTTCAGCCCTGAGTTTGGTTATTTCTTGCTGTCTACTCCTCTTGGGTGAATATTCTTCTTTTAGTTCTAGAGCTTCAGATGCGCTGTTAAGCTGCTTTGTGGAGGCACTCAGAGCTAAGAGTTTTCTTCTTAACTCTGCTTTCATTGAGTCCTATAAGTTTGGGTATTTTGTGCCTTCATTTTCTTCTTTTTCTTTTCTATATTCTTTGTTTACGTTCCAAATGCTTTCCCCTTTCCTAGTTCCTCCCTCCCCATATGTCCCATAAGTCCTCTTCTCTCCGCCCATTCCCCAATCAGCCCCCTCCCATTTCTCTGTCCTAGTACTCCCCTACAATGCTGCATCAAGCCTTTCCAGGACCGAAGCCCTCTCCTTCCTTCTTCATGGGAATCATTTGATATGCTAATTGTGTCTTGAGTATTTAGAGTTTCTGAGCAAATTAATATCCACTTATCAGTGATTTCATTCCATGTGTATTCTTTTGTGATGGGTTACCTCACTTAGGATAATATATTTTCCAGTTCCAATCATTTGTCTAAAAATTTCATTAATTCATTGTTTTTAAATGCTGAGTAGTATTCCATTGTGTAAATATACCACATTTTCTGTATCCATTCCTCCATTGAGGGACATCTGGGTTCTTTGCAGCTTCTGTCTATTATAAATAGGGCTGCTATGAACATAGTGGAGCATGTGTCCTTATTGCATGCCAGGGAATCTTCTGGGTATATGCCCAGGAGTGGTATAGCAAGGTTCTCTGGAAGTGTCATGCCTAGAGTTCTGAGGAACTGACAGACTGATTTTCAGAGTGGTTGTACCATCTTATATTTTATGGTTGTGAGCCAAGCCTTTAACGGCTGAGCCATCTCTCCAGCCCAGTGGTTGTACCATCTTAACAGTCCCACCAGCAGTGGAGGAGTGTTTCTCTTTCTCCATATCCTCACCAACACCTGCTGTCTCCTGAATTTTAAACCTTAGCCATTCTGACTGGTGTGAGGTGAAATCTCAGGGTTGTGTTGATTTGCACTTCCTAATGACTTATGATGTTGAACATTTCTTAAGATGCTTCTCAGTCATCTGAATTTCTTCAGGTGAAAATTCTTTGTTTAGCTCTGTACCCCATTTTTATAATAGGGTTATTTGGTTCTCTGGGGTCTAACTTCTTAAATTCTTTGTATATATTGGATATTAGTCCTCTGTTGAATGTAGGGTTGGTGAAGATCTTTTCCCAATTTGTTGGTTGCCCTTTTGTCCTTTTGACAGTGTCCTTTGCCTTACAGAAACTTTGTAATTTTATGAGGTCCCATTTGTCAATTCATCTTCTTTAAATTCTAAAAAAGTTTTTTAAATTTCTTTCTTTATTTCTTCCTTGATCAAGTAGTCATTGAGAAGGGCATTGGTCAGCTTCCAAGTGTATGTGGGCTTTTTGTGAGTTTTCATTGTTATTGAAGACCAGCCTTAGTCAGTGGTGATCTGATAGGATGCATGGTATTATTTCAATCGTCTTGCATCTGTTGAGGCCTGTTTTATGGTAGATTATATGGTCAATTTTGGAGAAACTAACATGAGGTGCTATGAAGAAGGTATATCCTTTTATTTTAGGATGAAATGTTCTATACATAATCTGTTAAATCCGTTTGGTTCTTAATTTTTGTTAGTTTCAGTGTGTCTATATTTAGTTTGTGTTCCTATGATCTGTCCATTGCAGAGAGTGTGGTGTTGAAGTCTCTCACTATTATTTTGTGAAGTGCAATGTGTTCTCTGGGCTTTAGTAAAGTTTCTTTTATGAATGTGAGTGCATAGATGTTCAGAATAGAAAGTTCTTCTTGGCAGATTTTTTTCTTTGATATATATGAAGGGTTCTTCCTTGTCTTTTTTCATAACTTTTGGTTGAAAGTCAATTTTATTTGATATTTGAATAGATACTTCAGTTTATTTATTGGAACCATTTTCTTCGGAAATTGTTTTTCAGCCCTTTACTCTGAGGTAGTGTCTGTCTTTGACACTGAGGTACATTTCCCTGGTGCAGCAAAATACTGGATCCTGTTTACATATCTAGTCCATTAATTTATGCCTTTTTATTGGTGAATTGAGTTCACTGATGTTAAGAGATATTAGGAAAACGTGATTGTTGTTTCCTGTTATTTTTCCTGTCAGAGGTAGAATTATGTTTGTATGACTATCTACTTTTGTGTTTGTTGAAAATTTACTTTCTTGCTTTTTCTAGTATGTAGTTTCTCTCCTTGAGTTTTCCAACTATTATCCTTTTAAGGGCTGGATTTTTGGAAAGATAATGTGTAAATTTCATTTTGTCGTGGATCATCTTGGTTTCTCCATGTATGACAATTGAGAGTTTTAGTGGATATTTTAGCCTGGGATGGTATTTGTGTTCTCCTAGGGTCTGTATGACATCTGCCCAGGATCTTCTAGCTTTCATTGTCGCTGGTGAGATGTCTGGTGTAATTGTGATAGGCCTTCCTTTATATGTTACTTGGCTTTTTCCCTTACTGCTTTTAATATTCTTTGTTTTGTGCACTTGGTGTTTTGACTATGATATGACAGGAGGAATTTCTTTTCTAGTCCAATCTATTTGGAATTCTGTATGCTTCTTATATGTTTATGGGCATCGTTTTCTTACGATTAGGGAAGTTTTATTCTAAAATTTTGTTGAAGATACTTACTGGCCTTTAAAGTTCGGAATCTTAGCTCTCTTCTACTTCAATTATCCTTAGGTTTTGTCTCATTGTGTCCTGGATTTCCTGGATGTTTTGGGTTAGGAACTTTTCGGATTTTGCATTTTCTTTGACTGTTATGTCAATGTTTTCTATGGTATCTTCTCCACTTGACATTCTCTCTTCTATCTCTTGTATTTTGTTGTTGATGCTTGAATCTATGACTCCTGATCTCTTTCCTAGGTTTTTTATCCCCAGAGTTGTCTCCCTTGTGATTTCTTTATTGTTTCTATTTCCATTTTTAGATTCTGGATAGTTTTCTTAAATTCCTTCACCTGTTTGTTTGTGTTTTCCTGTAATTCTTTAAGGGACTTTTGTGTTTCCTCTTTAAGGGCTTCTACCTGTTTATTTGGTTTTTTCTGTATTTCTTTAAGGGAGTTTTTTATGTCCTTCTTAAAGTCCTCTATCATCATCATCATGAGATGTGATTTTGCATCATAATCTTGCTTTGTTGGTATGTTGGGATAATATCCAAGGCTCACTGTTGTGGGAGAAATGGATTCTGATGATTCCAAGTAGCCTTGGTTTCTGTTGCTTATGTTCTTGCCCTTGCCTTTCAGGATCTGGTTATCACTGATGTTAGCTGGTCTTGCTGTCTCTGACTGTGATTTGTCCTTTCTGCAAGCCCGTGTTTCAGTACTTCTGGGAGACCAATTTTCTCAGGGAGGAATTTGGGTGTGAAAAGCTGTGGCACAAGTTCAGCTCCAGGGTGCAGACAGAAACTGGGAGGATCCTGTCCCAGGCAGCTGCTGAGTTCCTGTGTCCTGAGAGTTTTGGGCTGGTCCCTTGGAGCAGAAGTGGTGGATTTATCTGTACTCACAGGCATGTCAGCACTCCTGGGTGATCAGCTTTCTCCTGATTTGGGTATAGGGATCTGTAACACAGGGTTAGCTCTGTGCACACACAGAAAGTGGAAGCAATGACAGGGTTTTTAATCCAAAAATTTTAATTCACATACATATGCACTTCTTGAGGATTAGGTAAAAAAATGTCTTTGTTACTGAAGATTTATAAAACGGTCAAAAAGGATCACTTCCTTTACTACTGAACTCTATGATTTTATAAAGATCAGGTAAGTAGTCTTGCTTACAAGATTCACAAATACACCCCAGCAGTGTCTTGCTTACTGAAAGTTTTGTAAATGACCTAACTGTATTGACAAAAGTTCCAGTACACATATATGCCCCCACATACCCACACATGCCCCACAGACATACCCACACATGCCCCACAGACATACACACACATACACACATGTGTACACATATCACACACACACACACACACACACATTCTTGCACGTGCACACACACAAATACCTTAAGACACTGGGACTGTTTTCCATCTGACCCCTCTACTGGTATGCTCATCTTTTAAGAAATAAATCAGAACAGAAGAGACAAGAATGCAAATGTGGCTTCAATTTAGATTAAATATCAAGTGGAATCGTTTGTTCAGAGAGGGGAAATGAGGTCAATTTTCCATATAGATTTATGTCAGTCCAGTCAGATGTAAGAGTTAATTGGCAGGTAGAAGAATTTTGACTGAAACCACAATGTCACTATAAAGTTGACCTCCAGGAGCTAGTATCCTACACATGCATCATCTTGAGTTTAATAGACTCCAGTTTACCTCCCTTCCCCAGACACTTCAAATCATGTTTCCCTGTCATTCCTATGCATACCGTCTGTCCTCAGTCTCCTGTTTATCAGCTTTCAAAACTAAATCAATCTTTGCAACATCCAGTACAATATAAAAAAGACTATCTAGGACACTGAATTTGGACTGGTATAATAACCAGCAGCGGGTTAACTCCAAATTCAATCTGTCATTGCCCAACAATAATGGTATATTTATTTTAAGGGGAAATTGTCTTCCACTTTGGAAAAATAGAGTCTTTGTAATTTGAGACATTAACAACTTCAATGTTAGACCTGACACTCTGAAACTTCTAGAGGAAAAGTGGGATATAATGTAGATATAATGAGTTTGTAGGATAGGTGAGGGCTTTCTGAGTAATATTCTAGTCATGTAAGAAATTAAGCCAACAATCAAAAATGGGATATCATGAAACTAAAAGGTTTCTGTACAGCAAAGAATATTGTTACCCAAAGGAAGAGACAGGCCACAGAATATACATCTGACAATTTCTGATTGTAATATACAAAGAATTAAAAAAGTAAAACATCATAAAAGGAAATAACTCAATTTAAAAATGAATTATGGAAGCAAGCAGATACTTCTCAAAAGAAGAAATAGTAATGTGCACTAAACACTTGAAAAAATGTTCAATGAGCCATGACTTTACTCAGGTTACAGAAGAGGCTTCCCTCTAGTATTCTCTGCTGTGGTAAATGATGTTCTGTATGGACCCTAATGAGACCAATGAAATTGCTAATGTCAGGTCAGCAGATCTGGAATCTGATCAAAGATGGGATGATAATCTGCAAGCCTGTGACTGTCCATTCCTGGGCTCCATGCTGGAAAAACACCCTGGCTTGGTGAAAAGAAACACATATGAGTATACAGAATCAGAAGGCTACTGCCTACTCTAGGATGCCAGAGAAGGTGATCTGGATGAGAAGAATGAGGATCCTATGCCAGCTTTTCAGGAGATACCAAGAAACTAAGAAGACCAACCTTCATATGTATCACAAACCATACATACCTGAAGGACAAAGGGAATGTATTAAAAAACAAGAAGGTTCTCATGGTATGAGCACATATTGAAAGCAGACAAGGCCTACAAGAAGCTTCTGGCTAAGGCTCACCGATCTAAGACCAAGGAAGCACTGAAGCAGAGGGAGGAATGCCTCCTGATGAAGAAGGGAGAGACCATCAAGGCTCTGTCCAAGGAGAAAGAGACCAAGAAATAAAGCTTGCCTCATGTCTGTACTTAATGGTCTGGCTGTAACCTCATATGGATCAGTAATAAAACAAACAACAAACAAACAAACAAAAAGCCTAAAAATTGAAAATAAGAGAAAGAAAGGAAAACTGTTCAACATCGTTACCTAGCTGGTAAATGGACATTACAACTACATCAAAGGGGAAGAAAAATGAACCACACATAAACAATGAAATTTTATTCATCTATAAAAGATTTCTAATCATGAGTTTTGTAGATAAAATGAATGTATCTGTACAATATTATATTATTTGTGTAATTCAAACTCACAAAGTCAAATGTTGTATGTTCTCTGTCATGTGTTGTGGAGAGCACAGCTCTGGGCTGTGAGGTGTTAGGCAAGTAGGATTACAACAAAAGATTTGTTTGTTTTGAATATGATCAGTTTATTCAAACAAAAATTGTATTATGCTAATATAAAAGTTAGAAAGACATCTCAGCATGTGGGAAAGAGTTGACTGGGCAGGACATACTCTAAGGACATAATCCCACCAGTGTGGGAGATTTGGAAGCTTGCAGGCTCAACCCAAATCCACTATGAAGTCCATCAGTTGTGACAGGCTGAGAAGATGAGACTTAAGAGGTCCTTGAGAACACTGGGCTGTCAGACCTGTGCAAACCTTGCAACAGTGCTCAAACTTCAGCTGTCACAGAAGTCAGGGCCAAACAGAATCTCAAGTCCTCTACTGGAAGGATATCGACACAAGACGCTAGAGTAGCATAAGCTTTGTCTTCCAGTGTGATCTAGAGATCATTTTGAGTGGTCCGATTTTTGTATCATTTCACTAGGCTGTAGTTTTGGGCCAACAAGGATCACATCTTGGATTTGGTTCTCTAGCATAGCAACAACACCTAGGGGTTAGTTCATTTGCATATCTGTACTTGTATTGAGCTTGGCTATCTCTGAGCTGCTGGGTGACCTGGTTATGGCAGTTGTCTTTGAGGCCTAGCTACATCACACCACGCTGCCTAATGACAAGCACCTGTCTTATATTATTCCAAGTAATTAAAAATGGCTTCAACTATGCTCCTCATAGGTATGGCACATGGTTTTGAAGTTTTGAAATTGTGTGTTTCAATTAGAGTGAGAGTAGGCCAAGAAGCTACAAGCCATTAGAGGGGGCATGATGGCTGGAAGAGGCCCTAAGGAAGGTATTGATAGCAGAACACAAAGTGATATGAAGACAAAGGGGAGGAACACTGGGAAGTCTCTGTTCAAACAAGGTTGGGAGTAAGTAGAAATGTAAGAGGGAGTTAACTAAAACTGAGGATGTATGAGGAAGCCAATTAGAAACACCAGAAGCTATTTAAGAATGGTAATTAAAAGGACTTTGAATAGAGGTACCTTGTCTGAGTGGATAAAGCTGATACCAGAAGCCATGGGTAATTAAAGAAAAATCCCAATGCTAGGTATGGAATATCTCACTATGAGTTGTTCATCTAGAAAACTTAAGGGCCTTAAAAGCAATAAAATCTATTTATATTGTTTTTTGTGGTCCACTAGAATTAGATTGCTGAAGACACCATTCATACTATGAGGACATTACTGTAGTTGGTCTAGAAACTTCTATGTTGATTAGCATTCATAGTGGTGAAAGTTTGCAATGCATATAGTTAGTGAGGGAAACTCATGAAAGAACTTATTGAGCTCTGAACCTTTTATCTGAGGATATCAAGATATGCCCACTGGTACAACAATTTCATGAGTTATGGATAAAATTTGAAGACCCCAATCCCAGGCTGGGTTTATGTTAATACCCCAGGTATTGTGAATGTGGTGGGCCTTACAAATAAATCTACTAATTTTTATATTTTTTTATTTCTGGCCTAATGGATATTTTTAAGTATTTATGTCTAAATCTATAGCTTAGTGTGGCCTCTAACCTGCCCCCTCCTTTTTGTCATGGAATAATAGCTAATTCAGAAATACATAACTAGTCTGCATTCTAAGAATTAGTAAATTTCAAGTGCCTGGCCTTTAGTCGAATACCTCCATTACCTTCCATGTATCAGGGAACATGCAAAAGAGAGAATTAAAAGAAGCTAAGAGCCTGGCACTGGCAAAGAAGGCATTATAAGCCAATAGCCTCAGCATTAATACATCTTGCAGTCATGAACTCAGCAGATGTAGCTAGCTGCACAGGGCATACACAAAGTGGAACCATCATCATTCATTCATGGATAAGCAAGAGCTCATAAAGCCACACTGTTCTCCACCAAGCAATTAATAAGTGATGGTTTCTGAGAGAGGAGGAGCCATTTTCTTTTATGTTGCATAGCTACTGAAATTCTCATGCTTCAGTGGATAGATCTATACCTCATCCATGTGGGCAGCCCTGTTTAAAGGTAGTGGAATACAAAAATAAAACAAAAAGATATGTTAGAGAATGGATGGTTGTGAGAAGTAAATTATGGGGTCAGGAAAAGGAGATAAATTATATATATATAAAATGTCAAAGAATAAATACATCAAAAAATCCCTAATTTATCCTATCTGGAATATCTTCTTTACAAATTATAAATGAATAATAAACAAAGCATTCTTCAAAATTTTTTGAGTGTGAGACATACAGAAATCTTTGAAGTACCATAAAACCTGTGGTGACTAAGAATCAGAAAGTTTATGAATAATTAAAAATAATTAAGGATCTCCTACCTTAGAAGAATATTAAAATAAATCCTTCTGGAATTTAGTTGAGCCTCTAAATACATTCTCTTATATGTGCTGGTTCAGACACTCTCCTTCGTGTCTTGTGGGAGAAAGAATGGTGCATTTAATTATATACAAGAGAAGCAGCACAGAAAATGGCTTTCAAGAAAAAAGGGGTGAAAGACCCAAACCTGAAATCTGCTTGCAATAAAATCACAGAGCTCTTGAAGTTGTTGTGACCGTGCACATTTCATATTCAAAACTCATGGAGCTTCATTCAGGACAGTTCAAAGTGTGTCTTTACATTAGAAGTATCAATAATATCCACTTCTCAGTGGGTGCATACGATGTGTATTATATATATATATATATATATATATATATATATATATATATATATTCTTTGTTTACATTCCAAAAGCTTTCCCCTTTTCCAGTTCCCTTCTCCCCATATGTCCCATAAGTCCTCTTCTCTCCATCCATTCTCCTATCTTCCCCCCTCACTTTTCTCTGTCCTGATACTCCCCTACAATGCTGGATCAAGCCTTTCCAGGATTAGGGCCCAGATCTATGAGTTTCAGGGCTAATTAATATCCGCTTATCTATGTGTATTCTTTTGTGATTGTGTTACCTTGCTTAGGATGATATTTTCCAGTTCCAACCATTTGCCAAAAAAATTCATGAATTCATTGCTTTTAATTGCTGAATAGTACTCCATTGTGTATATATACCACATTTTCTGTATCCATTCCTCCACTGAGGGATATCTGTGCTCTTTCCAGCTTCTGGCTGCAGGAGAATGTGAATTGATCCATTCTTATCTCCTTGTACTAAGCTCAACTCCAAGTGGATCAAGGACCTCCACATAAAGCTAGACACACTGAAACTATTAGAAAAGAAACTGGGGAAAACCCTTGAGGACATGGGCACAGGGGAAAAGTTCCTGAGCAGAACACCAATAGCTTATACTCTAAGATCAAGACTGACAAATGGGATCTCTTAAAATTACAAAGTTTCTGTAAGGCAAAGGACACTGTCAAAAGGACAAAATGGCAACAAACAAATTGGGAAAAGATCTTAACCAACCCTACATCCATTAGAGGGCTAATATCCAATATATACAAAGAACTCAAGAAGTTAGACCCCAGCGAACCAAATAACCCTATTAAAAAATGGGGTACAGATCTAAACAAAGAATTATCACCTGAAGAATTTGGATGGCCGAGAAGCACCTTAAGAAATGCTCAACATCATTAGTTATTAGGGAAATGCAAATCAGATTTCACCTCACACCAGTCAGAATGGCAAAGGTTAAAAACTCAGGAGACAACAGGTGTTGGCAAGGATGTGGAGAAAGAGGAACACTGCTTCACTGCTGGTGGGATTGTAAGATGGTACAACCACTATGAAAATCAGTCTGGTGGTTCCTAAGAAAACTAGACATGACACTTTCGGAGGACCCTGCTATACCTCTCCTGGGCATATACCCAGAGAATTCCCCAGCATGCAATAAGAACACATGCTCCACTATGTTCAAAGCAGCCATGTGTGTTCTTTTGTGATTGGGTTACCTCACTTAGAATGATATTCTAGTTCCACCCATTTGCTTTGCACAGGTAGATTTTGGGCAAATTTCATGCATTCCTTTGTTACGTATAAATTGAAACTATCTCTAATTCATAGGATTGTGCAGTCTGTCTCAATTGGCCTTCAGTCTACATTGACATCTTATCAGCAAAGGCATGCCTCACTAGCAGGACTCTCACAATGAGAGTGGGAACAAGCAGGCAAAAAGCAAAAGCTTCCTTCTCCTATGTCCTTGAATGCAAGTCGCCACTAGAAGGTATAGGCTAGACTTAGAATAGGTCTTCACACCTGAAATAATCCAATCAAAAAATTCACAAATGTGCCCAGTGCTTAGGTTTTAGTTGATTGCAGATGTAGTCACATCTATAACCAAAATTAGCCACCACAATATGTCATTGTATTTTAGAATGTCAATACTGACCAGCCCATCTTTCCCATCCTGGTTACACAAATCAGGAATTGCTTATGTGAAAAACGCATAAGGGTTATCCTTACTTACATCTCCTTTCCTGCCCTCCCCATTCTCTTCTTCCTAAAACAGATTATTGAGGACATAGATTCAGGAAAACTGTGAAACAATGGTTTCTTAATTCTAGGTGAAACTTGTCTGAAACTAAGGTAAAGGCAATAACACAGGCTAGTATAATAGAAGGCTTTTGGGGTTCATTATCTGTGTCAACTAAATAATTAAAAGGCTGGAAAATCTCAGGCATAGGCAGCAACAACACATAACAAGCTTTGTTGTTGTTGTTCTTGTTTTGTTTTTAGTTTTGTTTTGTTTTTTGTGTTTTGGTTTTTTCTAGACAGAGTTTCTCTGTATAGACCTGGAACTTACTCTGTAGACCAGGTTGGCTTCAAACTCAGAAATCCTCCTGCCTCTGCGTCTCAGAGTGCTGGGATTACAGGCATGCACCACCACCGCTCAGCTTGATAGCAAGGTTTATTTTTTTTATTCGATATATTTTTATTTACATTTCAAATGATTTCCCCTTTTCTGGTCCCCTACTCCCCGAAAGTCACATAAGCCCCCTTCCCTTCCCCTGTTCTTCCACCCACCCCTTCCCACTTCCCTGTTCTGGTTTTGTCTTATACTGCTACACTGAGTCTTTCCAGAACCAGGGGCCACTCCTCCGTTCTTCTTGTACCTCCTTTGATGTGTGGATTATGTTTTGGGTATTCCAGTTTTCCAGGATAATATCCACTTATTAGTGAGTGCATACCATGATTGATCTTTTGAGACTGGGTTATCTCACTTAGTATGATGTTCTCCAGCTCCATCCATTTGCCTAAGAATTTCATGAATTGATTGTTTCTAATGGCTGAATAGTACTCCATTGTGTATATATAACACATTTTTTTGCATCCATTCTTCTGTTGAGGGATACCTGTGTTTTTTCCAGCTTCTGGCTATTATAAATAGGGCTGCTATGAACATAGTGGCGCATATATCCTTATTACATGCTGGGGAATCCTCTGGGTATATGCCCAGGAGTGGTATAGCAGAATCTTTCGGAAGTGACGTGCCAGACTGATTTCCAGAGTGGTTGTACCAATTTGCAAGCCCACCAGCAGTGGAGGAGTGTTCCTCTTTCTCCACACCCTCTCCAACACCTGCTGTCTCCTGAGTTTTTAATCTTAGTCATTCTGACTGGTGTAAGGTGAAATCTCAGGGTTGTTTTGATTTGCATTTCCCTGATGACTAGTGAAGTTGAGATAGCAAGGTTTTGAAAGATGAAGAACGATGCTCTTACGAAGTATACAACACACGGTCACACACTTGTTCAGCAAGGTATGCACATATGTGAACAAAGAGACAGAGCAAGACACACAACTGTGAATACACACTGAGCAATGTACACACACACATGTGAACATACATAGAGCAAGGCAAATATGCAAATATACACGTACAACATATCACACAGAGAGAGAACCTTTGTGCATAGCTAAGTGGGGGTCAAGTCTCATTCACCTTAGCCTTTTTGGGTTATAATAGTATTTTCGGTTGTCTTTATGGGTCCTCCCCTCAGCCTGACTTGTTGATCCTAGAAGAAAAGGACTCAGAGCCCAGAACCTTAGGTAAACAAGTATAGGCCTGACCATGAACATTTCTGGCACAAATGGACAAATTAACTAAGAAGCCCTGCTGGTAGGATAATAAGCCTGCTTGGCCTTTTGTCTCGGGCCAGGCAGGTATGGAAGAAGCCAGAAGTTCGTCACCATCATTATTTACCTGTGCTCCTTTCCCCATCTGTCTGGCTGTTAGGGAAATGTCTAGCTCGTAGTCCCTTACTAGCCCAGAAAAGATAAAGAATAATCTTTCTGCTTTAGATGAAAAAAAAATTCAGTTGTAAGTTGATGCTGTTAGTCCCTTAAAATGAGCAATGCATATTTGCATTGTTTATATTATTATAAATATATATTATATATTTTATTGTATATAATATTATATATAAAATATATTATATTATATTATATTATATTATATTATATTATATAAATATTGCATGTTTAGTTTTCGTCTAGAAGTGTTTTCATACTGTTCATTCCAGAGACAGCCTAATAAGCCAGGGATTCAGCTGATACTCCGCATATTCATCAATCCTTGTGCTGTCTGAATGTGACACTCCACATCACCTCTAGCTGAATAAAAGGCAAAATAAATTGCCAGTTCTAATATTATGCCCAGTTCCCATACCAAATAATTATGAACACACTGGAAACTTTGATAGAATGGAATGAGCAGCAAAATCTATAATGTTTAATTACAAATGAAATTCTTACATGGGATTCTGTTGACAGTCTTAGCTCATATACTTGGGAAATAAAAAAAGGCATCTGCCATTCAAACAAGAATATTTAACCTCAGTTCACTTCTCTCAGGTATAAAAAAACGGTACAAATGTGTGCACACATATACAGGAAAAATAACCGTAACATTTTAATTTCTTGAGAAAGTATGAGGAAACTTAAATACTTAGAATAATTCAAAGATATGTAGACAAAGAGACTATAAATGGAATTGCAAAGGAAAGGAACAAGTAATGAATGATTTGACATTTGCTACCTAATTTTCTCTAAAGTCAGTCCTTTTTCAACAACCTCATGGATGAAACCATTTAGTAGAAGGCTGGAGAGATAAGTCAGCATTTAAGAACACTTGATGCTCATGCATTCAGGGGACTGGTTTGGTCCCCAGCACCCATGTTGGCAGCACAAAACTGACTATAACCAATGCTTCAGGGAATCTGATGCCCACTTTTAGATTCACTTTGCACCGGCACACACATGGCATCCTCTCACACAGAGAAATACACACACAACATGTGCCAAGTATTTTAAAAGTTGATACATAAAAAACCAAAAGTTTTGGGTAGCTCTGTGGCACCATTAGAATATTTAGTTCTTATTGTGAACAATACTTTTTTATCTATTTATTGCGAGTGTTAATTTATTCATCTACTTTAGAGACATGTATCCAGTTCATGTAAAGTAATCTGGGAGTACAACAGAGAATACACACAACATCTTTTCTAAATCTCTAGAAGGTGAGGAATGTTATTCATATGGGGGAAAATGAAAAGTATTATGTAGTTAATTCTTCAAAAAAGAAATACACAGTGTATTTAACTTTTAGCAACTATGGCCAAAATTTTGACATTTTGACAGTGTTTTTATCTATAAAGCTCCCACAAGACCCTTTGTTCATGTGACAAAAATAATCGTGAAATAAAAGCCATAAATTTTTATGTAAGAGTGATTGTAAATAATTAAAGTCTTTAGCCAACAGAGTCTCTCTATACATTCTGCAATCTAAAGAGGCTTGCTAAACCATACCTCACACTGGCCTGCCATCAGGTCAGTGTAATGAAAGACTGATTGGAGCTCAATTTTGTCCATTGGTTTATATTATGTATGGATGTTTTCTGAGCTACTTTGACGAGTATTGAGTGATGGCAGCAGAGACCCTCTATCTCTGCAAAGATGCTGAAAAACACTATTTGTCTCTTTGGGGAAGACATTTCTGTACCACCTGAGCAGGTAATGAAGGAAGAAAGCAAGAGTGCAGAGGGAATGATCAGCTTAAAAAAGATATTGTTAGAGGTATAGGCCAGAAAAGAATAGGTGGTGTTGATCTGGAGATGCTGAGCTACTGATGAAATCAAGACTGATGTAAGAAGTAAACTAAGCAGACGTTGATGAATTATTGAAGGTGATAAATGGAGAAGAGGAATATTTTAAGGATAAGATTTATGCTTATGCCTTATTCTGAAGGATGGATAATAGTGTCACTTACCGGAAATGTACGGAGTTTATAAAGAAGAAAGATTATAAGTTTAATTTTGGAAACATTATGTTTCAGTTGTCTGTGAAATGTCCCACATGTAATATACTGAGTGTTGTTCATCCTGGAACTCAGAAAAGAAATCTGAACTAGATATTGAAATGTATATCCTTATTTGAATGGGAGACATGTATATGGATGGAACTGCCTAGGAATGTATCATTGTCTAGAAATGATAGTACCAAGATGTAAGAGACTCCAGGTCTTCTGAACTAAGCTGAATGAGGTATTTGGCAGAGTACCATGAAAGTGACATGCTACATACATATGGGTGAAAACATGTAAGGAAAAGCAGAGCACCTAATGCGCGGTCATTGAACAAAGCAGATAAAAAAGCTAATTGAGGTTGGTGTGTGCTAATCCACCATCTCTGTTGCAAGATGAAACATCCTTTGGGTCTATGTCCAAGACTGATACAACTTGATCTTTACATAAATTGATTTGCATCATTTTGAAGAACCCCAACACAGATTTTCATAGGGCTGTACCAGTTTGTACTTCAAACAGCAATCTTCAAATTACTCCATATTCTTTCCAACATGAGATGTGATTTCTTTTATTGGTTTTGGCCACTTTGATTGGTATGAGTTGTTTTGATGTACATTTCCCTGATGATTAAAGATCCTGAACCTTTCTTTAATTGCTCCATAGGCTCTGAGATCCTCATTTGACCCTTCTCTATTTAGATATCTATTCAATATTTAACTTAGGTTATTTGATTTCCTGACATCCAGTTATTTTAATTCTGTTTATATTTTAAGTATTAGCTCTCCTTTGAATATGGATTTGGTTAAACTTATTTTCCTTTTTGTAAGCCATATCTTTGTCCAAATGGTGAAGTCCATTGCTGTATACAACTTTTTGTTTCATGAGGTCCCATTTATTATTTCTAGTTCCTGTGCTAATGGTATTTTGTTCATAAAATCTTCTTCTGTGCCAATGAGTTCAAGACTGTGTTTCACTTTCTTGCTTTCCATATTCAGTGAATCTGTCCTTATGTTGAGGTTGCTAATTTATTTTAAGTTGAATTTTGGGAAGGCTGGTAAGTATCTATTTAGAGTCTTCTACATTCACCTATTCAATTTGATCACTACCATTTGTTGAAGATGCTATCTTTTTTTCTGATGTGTATTTCTGGCTTTATTTGAAAATATCAGTTTATATGTATGTAGACTTATTTCTGCCCATTCAGTTCTATTACACTGATCAACGTGTCTGTTTCTGTACCAGTACCATGCTGTTTTTATTAGGACAGGTCTGATTCTGGGAGCTGATACTTTCAGCAGTTGTCTGTTACTTCTATCCTTCTGTCATACATCGCATCCCTATCACAGTTTCCCCTCTACTCCTCGCAGTCCCTCCCCATACTCTTTATCTAGAGCTACTCATTCTCTGTAAAAAAGAGAGAGAGAGACATGGAGGGACACATGGCTCCAGCTGCCTATGTAGCAGAGGATGTCCCTGTTGTACATCAAAGGGAGGTGAGGCCCTTGGTCTTGTGAAGGCTCGATGCTCCAGTATAGGGAAATTCCAGGACAAGGAAGCAGGAGTGGGTAGATAGGTGAGTAGGGGAAGAGGAGAATGCGATAGGGGGTTTTCAGAGGGGAAACCTGGAAATGGGATAATATTTGAAATGTAAATAAAGAAAATATCTAATAAAAAATTAAAAGAAAACAGAGAATGCTTTCTAGGGATATCCACTAGACATGGCATAACACTTAAAAAGTTACAGTAAGACTGGATACAACCCCTTATGTCAAGGCTGGACAAGGTAACTCAGCAGAAGGAAAAGGTTATAGGCACAGGAAAAAGAGTCAGGAACACTGTACTGGCTAGTTTTGTGTGTCAACTTGACACAGGCTGGAGTTATCACAGAGAAAGGAGCTTCAGTTGGGGAAGTGCCTCCATGAGATCCAGTTGTGGGGCATTTTCTCAATTAGTGATCAAGTGGGGAGGGCCCCTTGTGGGTGGTACCACCTTTGGGCTGGTGTTCTTGGGTTCTATAAGAGAGCAGGCTGAGCAAGCCAGGTGAAACAAGCCAGTAAGAAACATCCCTTCATGGCCTCTGCATCAGCTCCTGCTTCCTGACCTACTTAAGTTCCAGTCCTGACTTCCTTTAGTGATGAACTGCAACGTGGAAGTGTACGCTCAATAAACCCTTTCCTCCCCAACTTGCTTCTTGGTCATGATGTTTGTGCAGGAATAGAAACCCTGACTAAGACAGACACCCTCTACCCCATTCCCACTATTGTGACTACCACAAAACTACCAAGCTACACAACCACAAGGTACATCCAGAAGACATAGCTCAGACCTGTATAAGGAACATGTTTGTTGCTTCAGTCTCTGTAATCTATGAATACTGCTTAGTTGATTCTGTGAGCAGTGTTCTGGTGTCCTCTATCCTTCTGGCTTCCTTGTCCTCTTCTACAGTGTTAGCCTGGATCCAAATGCAAACTAATGTCTGCATTTGTTTACATCACTTGAAGGATAATGCCTTGCTGATCACAATTGGGCTAAGCGCAGATCTGAGTACAGCAGAGTCCTTGTGAATATTTTCATTGACTCGTTTTTCTTCCAGTCATGTTTGGTACTATCTTGGATCTCTGGGCTTCTGATTACCTGCCTCTGGTTCATGACCATTCACATAGTGTTAGGCATGGCCTCCTTCTTCTAAAATGGGTCTCAAGTCGAACCAGTCCCTGGTTGGCTACTTAATTTGACCAATACCATTTGTTGAAGATGTTTTTACTGGTGTGTATTTCTGGCTTCTTTATTTAGAAAAATCAGCTTTCTATAGGACTATGGATTTAGTTATTCAACTGTATTTCTTTTCTATAGATCAATATGTTGGTTTTTGTGCCAATATCATGCTATTTTCATTAGGATGGGTCTATACAGCTCAATTGATCCAGGGTGTTAATAATTTCAGCAGTTTTCTTTTCTTTCTTTCTAATTAATTCAGGAGTATTTAGCTATCCTCGTCTTTTTATGTTCCCGTATGATGCTGAAAATTATCTTTTCAATCTGTATGAGGAATTGTGTTTACATTTTGATGGGGATTGCATTAAAGCTATACATGCATTTGGTGCAATGCTCACTTTTACTATATTAACCTACTAATCCATGATCATGGGAGATCTTTACATCTTCTGATACTTTTTTTTCAATTTTTTTTCTACAAAGAATTGAAGTTTTTGTCATATGATTTTTTTCACTTCCTTGGTTTGAGTTACCCAAAGTATTTATATTATTTGAGGCTACTGTGAAGGGTATTGTTTCCCTGATTTCTTAGTCCATTTGTCTTATGTATATAGAAGAGCTGCTGATTTTTTTGTGTTAATTTTGTATCCTGTTACTTTGCTGCAAGTGTTTCTCAGCTGTAGGAGTTTCTTGGTCAAATTTTTAGGGCCACTTATGTATACTATACTATTATATATTCTACAAATAAAGTATCTTTGATTCTTCCTTTCCAATGTGTATCCCCTTGATCTCCTTCAGTTGTCTTACTGCAGCAAAGATTTAAAGTACTATATTGGGTAGTATGGAGGGAGAGCACAATCTTGGTTTGTTCCTAATTTTAGTGGAATTGTTTTGTGTTTCTCTCCATTTAAGTTGATATTGGCTATGTGCTTGATGTAACCTGTCCTTATTATGTTGAGGCATCTCCATTGTATCTCTGATCTTTCCAAGTATTGTATCATAATGTATGGTAGATCATGTCAATGGCAATATTTTTAAACCTAGTAACATGATCATATTGTTTTTTTTTCTTTTAGTTTATATAGTGAAGTGGTTCTCAATATGTGGGTGATGACTCCTTTTGGGTTGAATGGCCTTTCATACAGTTATCTTAAGAACATCAGAAAACACAAATATTTGAAATATAACATAACAGTACCAACATTATAGTCATAAAGTAGCTACAAAAATATTTTTTTGTTTGGGGGTTCACCACATCAGGAGGCAAACCTCCCTGGCAATGACAACTCAGTGACAATGGTAAAGAGGTACCATGGTGATGACGTTTTTATGTCAGTTAGGGGCTGAACAGATTGCAGTCTGTTGTTCATCCAGCTTGATACCTGGCTTGGTGGCCAAAGCTCTTTTATGCCTATGATTCATAAAAATAAAATAAAATCAGCACAGAATGGAATAGGGAATATAGACCTGTGGAGCACAGCATAGCACAGGCGGGCCATAGATACCTGCTTGCCGACAAGCATTGCAGTGTGGGTGGATGGAGGATGTCACCCAGGGGCCTGCCAGCTGTGTGGCCAGGTTGCAGCTGGTTCTACCACAATGTGCATGTATGGTCAGATTGGAGAACAGGAGTAGTGGAGTAGCTTGAGCATTATAAAGAGAGACAGGACTGGAGACAGGAGAGTGGAGAGTAGAGAGGAGTAGCCTGTTGTGAGGGGCCATCCCTGTCCCCTGGTCCCATACTGAGGCCCAAGCTACCAATTAGGGCCATGCCAGGGTGTGGCCATGCAGTGGCAGAGGTCAGTGTGGATGTTCATGACTCAGATTACCACTAGAGAACATGGGAATGTCCATGGCTGTGCCAACTACCAGGTCCTCCTGGATATCCAGGGGTTGTGCAAAATCCACTCTATCTATTACTGGATATGGCACTCTAGAGAGCTGGCCACATGTAATACCTCTGGCAGCATGCTGGAGTGTGGACCCTGTGCTTTGTCCAAACAACACAGTAGAGTTGGAATAATGGCAGGGTTGTGAATGAGTCAGCCCAGAGGTCATGAGTGTGGGAGATGCCCTGCCATAAGTTTGCTGTAGAACAGCTTAGGAGCAGAGGTCATGCCATCCTTCCCCTTCACCTGTTGTGATCAGAAAAACTGGTCCTGGAGTCATGAGAGTGGGTAAACTGTCCTTGTCCATTTGTGGCTCCAGCATTTGGGAGAGCTGGCCCTGAACCTCCTCTGGGTAGCACAGTATTATTGGCTCTGGCCAAGATGATGCTGGTGAGCCAGCCCTGAGGATAAGAGAGCAGGAGAGCTGATCCTGCCTCCTGCTGATGGCAGCAATGGATAGTCTACTCAGAGCAGTGCTGAGAAGTTGGCTCTGGTGGTGCTGAGAAGGAAGAGCAGGTGGCCTGACCAGCTCTGCTACTACTCAGGCTAATATCCAAGGCTCTGAAATGGTCTACTCCAAAATTATCATCTGGGAACTCTTGGGATGTGTGAAAGGGAAAGTCCTGCTCTTCCAAAAAATACAAGATCTCCATGACACAGGGCACCAACAGGATAAGTGGAAGAAGATCCAGTGATAATCCAGTAATGATGGCGTCACAGAAGCCAGAGATCTTGAACCACATGAATGACTCATTGCCATCAATGTTTGCAGGAGAAAATGTGTAGACAGAAAGATATATTGTGGGACACACTGTGACATACTATAGCTTTCATGAGCAGATGTTTTCTATGATTATGGTGTGTGTGTGTGTGTGTGTGCGCGCGCATGTGTGATTTTGGAGTGTTGCAAGGGCAATGACTAGATAAGAGGTAATGGAAAGATGAGTGGGACTTAGGTGCATGATGAGAAATTCATGAAGTATTAATAAAGGTTGAAAAAGAGAGAAAAATAATTGTGCAGTGTTAATTTTATTTATATTTTGTGGACTGATTTGAAGAGAATTAATTCTTTAAAATCTCATAGAATTCTGCTGCAAATCCATCTGACTCTGGGATGTTTGGGGTAGGGGACTTTTAATTAA
Organism: Apodemus sylvaticus; assembly: GCF_947179515.1. Taxonomy (NCBI): domain Eukaryota; kingdom Metazoa; phylum Chordata; class Mammalia; order Rodentia; family Muridae; genus Apodemus; species Apodemus sylvaticus. The sequence continues at coordinate 38,014,017 of NC_067473.1, read as the reverse complement.
TACTTCTATTTTATGATGGAGGATGGGTCTGTTTAAATTGCTTATCTTAACGTGATTTAACTTTGGTAAGTAAGTGATGTATATCAAGATAATTACCCACTTCTTTTGGATTTTTGAATTTCATGGATTTTCGGTTATGAAAATATATCTTTATGATACTCTAGACACTATGGTGTGAATTGTTATCCTCCTTTTTTGTCTCAAATTTTATTAACTTAGATGTTTTCTCTTGACCTTTAAGTTAATTTGGCTATGGGTTTATAGATATAACTGATTTTCTCAAGAAACCAACTTCTAGTTTCATTGATTTTTTTTGTGTGTGTTAGTTTTGTTTGTTTCTATTTTATTGATTTCAGTCTCAAGTTTAATAGTTCCTTTCCATCTATTCCTTTTACTTGCTGTTCCTTCTATTTTTTCTAGAGTTTTCAGGTATACTCCTAAGTTACTAATATAAGGTCTGACCAATTTGTATGTGAGCATTTTGTGCAATGAACTTTCCATTTTGAAATGCTTTCATTCTTTCCTTCAAGTTTGGGTATGTTGTATATTAGTTTTCATTCAGTTCTAGAAAGTCTTTAGTATCAGAACTGACCCACAGGAGGTAATTGTTGAGTTTTCATGAGTTTGTTAGCTTTCTCTTCTTTCTTTTATTGATATACAGCTTTAATCTGTGACCATCAGATAGGAAGCAGGATGTTATTGTTTTGTGTCTGTTAAGACTTGTTTGTCATTGAGTATGTTGATGATTTTGAAGAAAGTTACCTGAAATATTACCAAGAAAGAGTACTATTTTCTGTTTAGCTGAAATGTTCTATAAATGACATTTCATTGATCCATTTTGCTTATGGCATCATTTAGCCCCAGAATTTCTCTGCTTAGATTTTTCTAGACAGTGAACATTTGTTTGTTCTTCTCAGTCATTTTTGCTTCCTCTTTTGCAGCTATGGATATTCTTTCTTTGTCCTGAACATTTAGTTTTTTTTTCTTTTATTGAACTATGGGAGGATTTATATTTCTAATGGATGTTGTGTCTGTTTCTTGTACTTTGATAGGTATCTCCTTCTTTAGGGTAGGGAATTTCTTGTATCATTTTGTTTACAGTATTTTCTGAGCTTTTAACCTGGATATTTTTCTCTTTCCTTTCTTCCTATAATTTGTAATCGTTTTCTTTCCATAGTGTCTCAAGTTTCCTGGATGTTTTATGCTTAGATTTTTTACATGTAACATTTTCTTTAATTAAGGTATTCATTTCTTCTAGCTTGTCTTCATTGCCTGAGATATTCTTTTCTATCCCTTATATTCTATTGGTGAAGCGTGCCTCTGAGTTTCCTGAAAAAAAAAATACCTAAACTTTCTATTTTCACTTTTCTCTAAGACAGGGCTTTCCTTGTTGATTCCATTTTCACTTTTATGTTTTGAACAGATCATTTTATTCCACTCTTTGTATTTTCATAGATTTAATTAATGGATTTATTCACATTTTTATGGTACTTGCGCATGTTCATAATAGATATTTTTAAATTTTTCTGAACGTGCTTCAGATATTTGGCATGCACTAGTGTTGCTAAGCTCTAGGAGGGCTGTATTGTCCTGATTACTATTGGTTGTGTTTTTATGCTTTCATCTAAGCATTATGTTATGGATGATTTCATTTCTAGGTGCTGATATCTGATCTTGTCCATGTTTTGTGAGTTTTCTGGTCCCTGGATCATTTAATTTCTCTGAAATTTAGGAGTCTATGGTTGGTGAGAGTTGCTAAGTAGAGAGTTCTCCTGATTCCTTCCCAGGTATGATGACTGAGGATTCCAGGTAGAACTTTTCCTAGGGATTGGCATTTGACACACAGGATTGAGGATGGTGTAGGATGGGAGCCTGAGAAAATCAATAGGAGAGAAGAAGTATGGGTCTGCCTGGAGGATCTATGGAGTCTACAGGGAATATAGAAAGACAAGACAAGACTGCCTATAGGCAGTCTGCCACAGGACTGGGGAAGAGAATTGGGACTAGTACTTGAAACATGAAGGAGAATGAAGACCTTCCTACCTGATTCCCTTGCTAGAGGGTTTCCATGGAGAGAGTGGGTAAGCTGTTGTGGCTTAGACTAAGGGGTGAGTAAGGAAGAAAAGCTTTGAAAGAAGATCTATTTAGTTCCCTGGGAAAAGGAGCAAGAGAAAAGGGAGATAGTAGGTCTGATACAAACCTATGGAAAAGACTTAGGAAAGGGCCCGGCAGTGGTGGCACACGCCTTTAATCCCAGCACTTGGGAGGCAGAGGTAGGCAGATTTCTGAGTTCAAAGCCAGCATGTTATGCAGAGTGAGTTCCAGGACAGCCAAGACTATACAGAGAAACCATGTCTTAAAACAAAACAAAACAAAACAAAAAAAAACAAAAAAAGAAAAACAAAAAACAAACAAAAAACAGAAAAAAAAAGCAAAAACCAAACCAAGCAAACAAACAGAAGTTAGGAAAGGACTGGAGGATAGGAAGGACTGAAACTCTGCTTACCTGACTCCCTGCCCATATGGTCAGTAGGTTTCCAGGGAGAGACAGTCTTGGGTGTTGGTGAGTAATACAAATAATGAGATGAGAATGCTCCTTCATAATTCTGAGAAATGGATTTCCTTTCTTCTGTTACTTTATGTTAAAAGTGTATACAGTAGCTGTTAGCTTGAGCTCTTGGACAAGTGCAGGAAATATCAGAGCAGTTCCCCCTCAGAGGTATGTGGCCTAATACCCAGGTAAGCAAGAGTATAGCTGCCAGAGTAATTCAGAGATAAATTACTGCTTTTTCTCTACGACAGAACAGCAATAAAATCCCAGAAGAAGAGTTCCAATCCTTACAGCTGCTCAGTACTCAAGCCCCTGCCCGGGAGGCATGGGTTCATTTGGCTCTGTTTCAAGGGGCTCAAAGCCTCCCACTATTTTCAGTGCACTGGCAGACTGCCTTAAAGGAAATACTGCTAAAGTGAATAATATGATTCCAACTCCTGGAAAAAACAGAATGGACTCATTGTTTGTTTCGTGCCTCCAAGGGGTGAAATTAAGTAGGAAATATAGGCGGGCTTATTTCATTCTATAATTCTTAATTTGTTGGCAAAACCTTTAAGATTATGGAAGGCAATGCTATCTTGATAACAAAGCCACATGCATTGGTAGATGTTATAGATGGTTTAAGTTCTACTTTAAATAGGCAAAGGCTTATAACAAATTTATCTTACTTCCCAGGGTTTTTGGTTTGGCTAAGATAATTGAGGAAACTGCACTTTACATTTGCTTTGACTGTTGAATAGTCTGTTATTAAATTGTACTAAATATACAACCTGACTTTTAATATTAGCTATTTTGAAATAGGTAAACCTTATATAGTACACCATTCTCATGGCTAAATAAGTTGTCACAAAAGAGGACGCCATTTTCCTGAGTAGGAAGTTCTATTGGCTCCAGATTAACATCCCAGTAACATGTTTTCTGTAAGATAATCCAACTCTGTGCTTCGTCATTATGAAACAGAGACTGCAACTCCAAATGGGTCAAGGACCTCCATATAAAGTCACTCTGAAGCTAAGAGAAAAGGAACTGGGGAAGATCCTTGAGGACATCGGTACAGGGGGAAAGTTCCTGAACAGAACACCAATAGCTTATGCTCTAAGATCAAGAATTGACAAATGGGACCTCATAAAATTACAAAGTTTCTGTAAGGCAAAGGACGCCATCAAAAGGAAAAATCAGCAACCAACAAATTGGGAAAAGATCTTCACCAACCCTACATCAGATAGAGAGCTAATATCCAATATATACAAAGAACTCTAGAAGGTAGACCACAGAAAGCCAAATAACCCTATTAAAAATGGGGTACTGAGCTAAACAAAGAATTTTCACCTGAAGAATTTCGGATGGCTGAGAAGCATCTTAAAAAATGCTCAACTTCATTAGTCATTAGGGAAATGCAAATCAAAACAACCCTGAGATTTCAGCTCACACCAGTCAGAATGGCTAAGATTAAAAATTCAGGAGACAGCAGGTGTTGGCAGGGATGTGGAGAAAGAGGAACACTCTTCCACTGTTGGTGGGGTTGCAAACTGGAACAACCACTCTGGAAATCAGTCTGGCAGTTCCTCAGAAAACTGGGCACCTCACTTCTGGAGGATACTGCTATTCTACTCCTGGGCATATACCCAGAGTATTCCCCAGCATGTAATAAGGATACATGCTCCACTATGTTCATAGCAGCCCTATTTATAATAGTCAGAAGCTGGAAAGAAGCCAGGTATCCTCAACAGAAGAGTGGATGCAAAAAATGTGGTATATCTACACAATGGAGTACTATTCAGCCATTAGAAACAGTGAATTCATGAAATCTTAGACAAATGGATGGAGCTGGAGAACATCATACTAAGTGAGGTAACCCAGTCTCAAAAGAATAATCATGGTATGCACTCACTAATAAGTGGGTATTAGCCTAGAAAATTGGAATACCCAAAACATAATCCACACATCAAATGATGTACAAGAAGAACACGGAGGAGTGGCCTGGTTCTGGAAAGACTCAGTGTAGCAGTATAGGGCAAAACCAGAACAGGGAAGTGGGAAGGGGTGGATGGGAGAACAGGGGGAGGGATTATGGGACTTTTGGGGAGTAGGGGGTCAGAAAAGGGGAAATCATTTAAAATGTAAATAAAAATATATTGAATAAAAAAAGATTTAAAAAAAAAGAAATAGAGACTTTGTGTTTTCTCTGCAGGAATACCACAAATGTGTGCTTGTGTTTCTGCCAAGCACAATTTTCCAGGAACACAAGATGTTCTTTGATCTGATTGTGTCTACTAGTTCTATACAGCATGAAGTTACTATTATCTTCTTGGTATTTTTCTGACATAATTATCTAGTGATTAATTAATATTTCACACACTATAGTTGCTAATTGAGGATTTTCTAATTTCACCATCCCTTGGATATTCATTTATACTCTTTCTACATTTAGCCCAAATGCCAAAAAGTGATACAATTTTAACATAAGAGGGCTTCCTTTTGGTTATTTATATTAACATGTTTACATATTTTCACTAATTAATTCTCACCAATTAATTAAAAGTTTATTGATATCTGTTTAATTGTATGTGTCTAGATTGAAGAACAACCAAGAAAAAATATACTCAAGTAATTTACTTTGTAAGTTTAATAATGCATAATGATTTTCTGAGAATTTTTTTCTTCCTTTTCTTTTCTTTCTGTCTTGCTTCCTTTTTTTCTTTTGGACATGAATTTCTAGGATAACGTAAAAACTTTCTTGCACACTGAATCAACTTTTTTTCAAAGTGATATTGCCCCTTGTTTAAATTTTTATCTTTTTATTTATTATTGATATTATTATTATTATAAGTAACAATAGTAGTAATAGTACTACTACTAGTAGTAGTATGTAAAGAGTAAAGACAGGAATACAAGCATTGTCTTCCTGGTTCTTAAGGGTGGTCCGAATTAATACCTCTGGTCATTCTTACTTAGAGAAAACAAACACAAGTCTATGAAGTTATTCATTCTCTCTCTCTCTCTCTCTCTCTCTCACTCTCTCTCTCTCTCTCTCTCTCTCTCTCTCTCTCTCTCACACACACACACACACACACACACACACATTACTATCACATATCTATCACTCCTGTGATTTTCATTCATTCCAAGAGTTTTCTGTGAGGGTTTCATTGTAGATATGTGTTATAACATCTAATCTGATTATTCACATTCCTTTACCTTTAACTGGTAGTAAATTTATCATTCCACACTCAGCAATATGTCAGAGCTTAGTTTTTTTACATCCCCGCCAATGTTATATGTTGACCTGCTATCTTCATTTCAGCCTTCTGAATGACTAAGAAGCATGACAATGGTTTTCAACTTTCCGAGTGCTGCAACTCTTTAATACAGTATCTCAAAGGGTTGTGACTCCCAACTATAAACTTATTTTGTTACTACTTCATAACTATAATTTTGTTACTGCTATAAACCAAAAAGTAAGCAACTATATGTACTGATATACAGAATATCTGATAAACAAACCCCAAAGAGGTCATAGCCCACAGGTTGAAGTTTAACTGGTACTTCTCAATAGCTATTTAAATGGTTTAGCTTTATGAAATATCTTCTCTTGTTTACATTTTAGTCATATATTTTTAATTAATTTCTTTATTCTTTCATATATTACATCGTGATCAGAGTTTTCCCTTTCCTCTCTCCTTCCAGCTCCCACCACCTCAATACCTCTCCTCTTTCTTAGATCTACTCCACCTCTGTTTCCCTTCAGAAAAGACCAGAACTCCTATAGAATCAACCAAACATGACATAACAAGTTACAATAAGACTGGGTACAACCTCCTATTTTAGTTGTCCATTTTGGGGCAAGCCTATAGTGTTCTCTGTAGATATTTTGTCACATATGTTATAAACAAAATGAGACAATGAAACATTAAAAGACATGGAGGAAAGGAAGTCTAATTTTTTCCTGCCATGATTTGCCATTGTTAATCTTACTGAAACCACATAAAAACTGAGAAATTAGAGAAAGAAGGTAAATTTTCCATGCAGTTAAATCTGTTCGATGTTTTCCTCTGTATTTTTTCTCATTTTATGTATCAAAATATCTCTCATTTTATGAAATTATAGCAAAAATTAAATGATCTAATCATAATTACGTAAGTACATACTTATAAATTAAAAGTAAATCTTTGGGTATATTTGTTCCATTTAGAATAAGCACAGTGGTAAGTAAGGCGAAAATTTATTTGAAACCCACGCAAATTTTGGAAAGGAACTTATATGTATAAAACTGGAGAATTTAATTTTTAAGAAAATATTTCCCTCATCTCAGTGAATTCTAGAATATCTTTTACAATATTCTTGACCAGAATGGTTGTCTTTGCTAGATTACACACTGCACAATTTTATTTATAACATATATTCTTACATAAGCATGGAAAAACAAGTTTTATTAAAGAGTTAATAAAATTTAGATCAGAGCTTTTTTTTTAAATCTACTTTTAGGACACTTTTATTCAAGCTCGAATGAATTTGAACAAGAGTACTGAAATACCTTGAACAATTAAAGGACAAGATAACTTTGAAAAAGTTGTGTGATGGAGCAGGGTGTTACCAAAGTTAGCCTCCTGCCTTCCCACAGAAGCTGGGGTATAAGTTGTTGGCTTTAAGAGTATATGCAATATAATGTACTTTTCAGTAATGACTTTCCTAAAGTAAATTCTTAGAGAATGAGGATTTGGTTCAGAGGAAAAGGAAGTCTATTTTAAGTAGAAAGAACTAAGCCCCTTTAAGAACAAAGAACTATTTGTGGTATTGGTCCTTACAGTACATAGGGTTGCTATTTTAGTCACAAATATAATTTCCATATAACATGCAAACAAACAGAAACATTTATAAGAATAATTTCTAAACTGTAAAATTATTTGTCATTGGATTATCTGCACACCCCCTTTCTGTGTGGAGAAATGTGCCTGAATATGCTACCCTCTACTATGGTTTGCAGAAAGAACTGATAGTCATCTTAATACAATTGTTCACGATCCCGTTGTTGCTGCACTGGATCATGACGCTGATGCAAGGTTTGTGGGCTACACTGTTCCCTTCCACAGCCTCCCAAATTAATCCTTTTCAATTTCACCATTACTCGTGCAAGCAACATACTTCACGGATCACAGTGTTTAACTCAGCAGTGAGTCAACAGCGGCAGCGAGAGGAATATTTAATTTTTGGCAGCAATTTCCCATGCAGTTCCTAGCACAGTAGCAACACTTTTATCTGCCTTAAATTCTCCATTTTTTAAACTAAGTTTCCGGAACTTCACAGCACATTAGGAAGAACGAATATAATATAAGGGAAAAGCATAGCCAGTTTCTATGTTTTGAAAGGTTTAATAGCATATTTTATGATAATGCTGATATTATTGTACTCACAAAAGGAAAGTTATAATACAGTTACATTTTTTGTTATATTGTAATAAATTATCAGAGAAAGCAAAATGAAATTGGGAAAAATGTCTAACTTATATGTTTGTTCCTCTCCCTCCTTCTATAACCTTTGTTTCACCCTTTTATTTTTCAAACAAAGGACCAATCAACTTATTTCGAAGATTTACATCAAATACCCATTTATAATCTGTTTCACTATTTCTTCTACGTAACATAATCTTTTTTGTAAAGCCAAACTGTAAAATTGTTACATTTCACTGTCTCATCATATAAAATTTATTCATTCATTCCGATTTGGTTGACTCTGTTTTCTCCCATTTAGTGATATCATATCTAAATTAAGGAGACTGTGAGGGTATGTTAGAAACAAATATTCTAAAAAAAAAAAAAATATAAAGCCGGGCGGTGGTGGTGCATGCCTGTAATCCCAGCACTCTGGGAGGCAGAGGCAGGCGGATTTCTGAGTTCGAGGCCAGCCTGGTCTACCAAGTGAGTTCCAGGACAGCCAGGGCTGTACAGAGAAACCCTGTCTCGAAAAAAATATTCTTCCCATTATATTAAGGAATGAAAAACTTTTTTTCACAGACCAGTCAAGATTGCTGCCTGTTGTTTTATGAACTACAAATTAGCAACAGATATTTCAGTTAAAAAGGTTATAAATAATAATAATAAACAATAAACAATAATAATAAACACAAATTTATGTGAAAATTTATTGGAAGTGTTCGCTAACAGAATTATATTAGAACATGAGGTATTAATTTATGTACATATTGGCTGTTTGCTAGCATAACAGATCTAGATAAAAGATGCCTCATCCTCAAAACACAAAGAAGTTTGCTTGTTGTTGATGCTGTTTAAAACTTTTATGTAACTGGGTATTTTTTTTTTTTTTGGTCGTTTACACTCAACTTTTTAATTATAGACTAAAGGAAAGTATATAGCTTTAAGGGAGGCAAACAATTTTACCACAAATTTTTTTTTTTTGGCTTTTTTTTTTTATTTATTTACATTTCAAATGATTTCCCCTTTTCTAGCCCCCCCCACTCCCCGAAAGTCCCGTAAGCCCCCTTCTCTTCCCCTGTCCTCCCTCCCACCCCTTCCCAGTTCCCCGTTCTGGTTTTGCCAAATACTGTTTCACTGAGTCTTTCCAGAACCAGGGACCACTCCTGCTTTCTTCTTGTATCTCATTTGATGTGTGGATTATGTTTTGGGTATTCCAGTTTTCTAGGTTAATAACCACTTATTAGTGAGTGCATACCATGATTCACCTTTTGAGTCTGGGTTACCTCACTTAGTATGATGTTCTCTAGCTCCATCCATTTGCCTAAGAATTTCATGAATTCATTGTTTCTAATGGCTGAATAGTACTCCATTGTGTAGATATACCACATTTTTTGTATCCACTCTTCTGTTGAGGGATACCTGGGTTCTTTCCAGCATCTGGCAATTATAAATAGGGCTGCTATGAACATAGTAGAGCATGTATCCTTATTACATGGTGGGGAATCCTCTGGGTATATGCCCAGGAGTGGTATAGCAGGATCTTCTGGAAGTGAGGTGCCCAGTTTTCGGAGGAACCGCCAGACTGCTTTCCAGAGTGGTTGTACCAATTTGCAGCCCCACCAGCAGTGGAGGAGTGTTCCTCTTTCTCCGCACCCTCTCCAACACCTGCTGTCTCCTGAATTTTTAATCTTAGCCATTCTGACTGGTGTAAGATGAAATCTTAGGGTTGTTTTGATTTGCATTTCCCTAATGACTAATGAAGTGGAGCATTTTTTAAGATGCTTCTCCGCCATCCGAAGTTCTTCAGGTGAGAATTCTTTGTTTAACTCTGTACCCCATTTTTTAATAGGGTTGTTCGGTTTTCTGGAGTCTAACTTCTTGAGTTCTTTATATATATTGGATATTAGCCCTCTATCTGATGTAGGATTGGTGAAGATCTTTTCCCAATTTGTTGGTTGCCGATCTGTCCTCTTGATGGTGTCCTTTGCCTTACAGAAACTCTGTAACCTTATGAGGTCCCATTTGTCAATTCTTGCTCTTAGAGCATACGCTATTGGTGTTCTGTTCAGAAACTTTCTCCCTGTACCGATGTCCTCAAGGGTCTTCCCCAGTTTCTTTTCTATTAGCTTCAGAGTGTCTGGCTTTATGTGGAGGTCCTTGATCCATTTGGATTTGAGCTTAGTACAAGGAGACAAGGATGGATCAATTCGCATTCTTCTGCATGCTGACCTCCAGTTGAACCAGCACCATTTGTTGAAAAGGCTATCTTTTTTCCATTGGATGTTTTCAGTCTCTTTGTCGAGGATCAAGTGGCCATAGGTGTGTGGGTTCATCTCTGGATCTTCAATCCTGTTCCATTGATCCTCCTGCCTGTCACTGTACCAATACCATGCAGTTTTTAACACTATTGCTCTGTAGTATTGCTTGAGGTCAGGGATACTGATTCCCCCAGATTTTCTTTTGTTGCTGAGAATAGTTTTAGCTATCCTGGGTTTTTTGTTGTTCCAGATGAATTTGATAATTGCTCTTTCTAACTCTGTGAAGAATTGAGTTGGGATTTTGATGGGTATTGCATTGAATCTGTATAGTGCTTTAGGCAAAATGGCCATTTTAACTATATTGATTCTACCGATCCATGAGCATGGGAGGTTTTCCCATTTTTTGAGGTCTTCTTCCATTTCCTTCTTCAGAGTCTTGAAGTTCTTGCCATACAGATCTTTCGCATGTTTGGTAAGAGTCACCCCAAGATACTTTATACTGTTTGTGGCTATTGTGAAGGGGGTCATTTCCCTAATTTCTTTCTCAGCCTGCTTATCCTTTGAGTATAGGAAGGCCACTGATTTGCTTGAGTTGATTTTGTAACCTGCCACTTTGCTGAAGTTGTTTATCAGCTGTAGGAGCTCTCTAGTGGAGTTCTTTGGGTCACTTAGGTAGAGGATCATGTCGTCTGCAAATAATGATAGTTTGACTTCCTCCTTTCCAATTTGTATCCCTTTGACCTCCTTATGTTGTCGAATTGCCCGAGCTAGTACCTCAAGTACAATATTGAAAAGATAAGGAGAAAGGGGGCAGCCTTGTCTGGTCCCTGATTTCAGTGGGATTGCTTCAAGTTTCTCTCCATTTAGTTTGATGCTGGCTACCGGTTTGCTGTATATTGCTTTTACTATGTTTAGGTATGGGCCTTGAATTCCTGTTCTCTCCAAGACTTTAAGCATGAAAGGATGCTGAATTTTGTCAAATGCTTTTTCAGCATCCAATGAAATGACCATGTGGTTTTGTTCTTTGAGTTTGTTTATGTAGTGGATTGTATTGATGGATTTCCGTATATTGAACCAACCCTGCATTCCCGGGATAAAGCCTACTTGATCATGGTGGATGATCGTTTTGATGTGTTCTTGGATTCGGTTGGCAAGAATTTTGTTGAGTATTTTTGCATCGATGTTCATAAGGGAAATTGGTCTGAAGTTCTCTTTCTTTGTTGGATCTTTGTGTGGCTTTGGTATCAGCGTAATTGTGGCTTCGTAGAAGGAATTGGGTAGTGTTCCTTCTGTTTCTATTTTGTGGAATAGTTTGAAGAGTATTGGTGTTAACTCTTCTTTGAAGGTCTGGTAGAATTCTGCACTGAAACCATCTGGTCCTGTGCTTTTTTTGGTTGGAAGACTTTCTATGACTCCTTCTATTTCTTTAGGCTTTATGGGACTGTTTAGATGGTCTAGTTGGTCCTGATTTAATTTTGGTATTTGGTATCTGTCAAGGAAATTGTCCATTTCCTCCAGATTCTCCAGTTGTGTTGAGTACAGGCTCTTGTAGTAGGATCTGATGATTTTTTGGATTTCCTCAGTTTCCGTTGTTATGTCTCCCTTTTCATTTCTAAGTTTGTTAATTTGGATACTTTCTCTGTGCCCTTTGGTCAGTCTGGCTAAGGGTTTATCTATCTTGTTGATTTTCTCAAAGAACCAGCTCCTAGTTTTGTTGATTTTTTGTATGGTTCTCTTTGTTTCTACTTGATTGATTTCGGCCCTGAGTTTGATGATTTCCTGCCTTCTACTCCTCCTGGGTGAAATAGCTTCTTTTTGTTCTAGGGCTTTCAGGTGTGTCATTAAGTTGGTAATGTATGCTCTCTCCATTTTCTTTTTGGAGGCACTCAGGGCTATGAGTTTTCCTCTTAGCACTGCTTTCATTGTGTCCCATAGATTTGGGTATGTTGTGTTTTCATTTTCATTGTGTTCTAAAAAGTCTTTAATTTCTTTCTTTATTTCTTCCTTGACCAAGGTGTCATTGAGTAGAGTATTGTTCAATTACCACGTGTATGTGGGTTTTCTGTTGTTTCTGTTGCTATTGAAGACCACTTTTATTCCATAGTGCTCAGATAGGAGGCATGGGATTAGTTCTATCTTTTTATATTTGTTGAGGTCTGTCTTGTGACCAATTATATGGTCGATTTTGGAGAAGGTACCATGAGGTGCTGAAAAAAAGGTATATTCTTTTGTTTTAGGATAGAATGTTCTATATATATCAGTTAAGTCTAATTGGTCCAAAGCTTCAATTAGTTTCATTGTGTCCTTGTTTAGTTTCTGTTTTCCTGATCGGTCCATTGAGGAAAGTGCAGTGTTGAAGTCACCCACAATTATTGTGTTAGGTGTAATGTGTGCTTTGAGTTTTAATAAAGTTTCTTTTATGAAAGAGGGTGCCCTTGCATTTGGAGCATAGATGTTCAGGATTGAGAGTTCTTCTTGTTGTATTTTTCCTTTGACCAGCAAGAAGTGTCCCTCAGAGTCTCTTTTGATGACTTTGGGTTGAAAGTCAATTTTATCTGATATTAAAATGGCTACTCCAGCTTGTTTCCTGAGACCATTTGCTTGTAAAATTGTCTTCCAGCCTTTTACTCTAAGGTAGTGTTTGTCTTTGACCCTGAGGTGTGTTTCCTGTAAGCAGCAAAATGTAGGGTCCTGTTTACGTATCCAGTCAGTTAGTCTGTGTCTTTTTATTGGGGCATTGAGTCCATTGATGTTGAGATATTAAGGAATAGTGATTGTTACTTCCTATCATTTTTGACGTTATTTTTTAAATTTGATTGCTTAACTTCTTTTGGGTTTGATGAAAGGTTACTATCTTGCTTTTTTCAGGGTGGAGTTTCCCTCCTTGTATTGGTGTTGTCCTCCTATTATCCTTTTTAGGGCCGGGTTTGTGGATAGATATTGGGTGAACTTGCTTTTGTCGTGAAATATCTTAGTTTCTCCATCTATGGTGATTGAGAGTTTTGCTGGATATAGTAGTTTTGGTTGGCATTTGTGTTCTCTTAGAGTCTGCATGAGATCTGCCCAGGACCTTCTAGCCTTCATAGTCTCAGGTGAAAAGTCTGCTGTGATTCTGATAGGTCTTCCTTTATATGTTACTTGGCCTTTTTCTCTTACTGCCTTTAGTATTCTTTCTTTGTTTAGAACATTTGGTGTTTTGATTATTATGTGACGGGAAGTATTTCTGTTCTGGTCCAGTCTGTTTGGAGTTCTGTAGGCTTCTTGTATATTCATGGGCATCTCTCTCTTTAGGTTAGGGAAGTTTTCTTCCATAATTTTATTGAAGATATTTGCTGGCCCTTTAAGTTGTAAATCTTCACTCTCATCTATGCCTATAATCCTTAGGTTTGGTCTTCTCATTGTGTCCTGGATTTCCTGGATATTTTGGGTTACAAGCTTTTTGCACTTTGCATTTTCTTTAACTGTTGAGTCCATGGTTTCTATGGAATCTTCAGCATCTGAGATTCTTTCTTCTATCTCTTGTATTCTGTTGTTGATATTTGCATCTCTGTCCCCTGATTTCTTCCCAAGGCTTTCTATCTCCAAAGTTGTCTCCCTTTGAGTTTTCTTAGTTGTTTCTACTTCTGATTTTAGATCCTGGATGGTTTTGCTTAGCTCCTTCCCTTGCATGTTTGTGTTTTCCTGTAATTCTTTAAGAGATTTTTGTGTTTCCTCTTTCATGAGCTCAGCCTGTTGACCAAAGTTCTCCTGTATTTCTTTAAGAGATTTTTGTGTTTCGTCTTTCATGACCTCAGCCTGTTGAGCAAAGTTCTCCTGTATTTCTTTAAGTGTTTTTTGCATTTCCTCCTTGTTGGCTTTTGTATTCTCCTGGATTTCTTTCAATGATTTTTGTGTTTCCCTTGCAAGGGCTTCTAACTTTTGATCCATTTTCTCCTCAATGTCCTTCATGTGTTCCTGTACCAGCATCATGACCAGTGATTTTAAATCCGAATCTTGTTTTACTGGTGTGATGGGGTATCCAGGACTTGCTGGTAGAGGAGAATTTGGTTCAGATGTTGCCATATTGCCTTGATTTCTGTTAGTGACGTTTCTGCGTTTGCCTTTTGCCATCTATCTCTCACTGGTGTTACTTGGTCTTGTCAGTGCTGGACTTACCAGTGCAAGCTGCCCCTTCCCCGTTGGCCTCTGGTGCACAGCTTACACTCTGCACTGCCTATAGACAGGGTGCTGTTGTCCAGGCTGTTCAGATCCCGAAGCAGGCACCTGAAGGCTCCCGCTGGGGCCCGCAGGATTTATTGGAGCACACCGACTTCTCCCAGCTGGCCGCCCGGAAGCCCCCACTAGCCTCTTGAGGGACCTGGAGATGTGGCGGCCACCCAGGCTGATCTGAAGCGGAGAGAGTTGAGCTGGGGGCTTCTGCCTGAGGCCTTGCCCCAGATTGTGTCTGTGGACCAGGTGGAACCCGTGTGCACCCCCAGGGAGCTCCGAAGGTGAAGGTGAATGTTGCTGTGACCTCCCCTGTGCTCCGCTCACTCCGCTGGGCAGCCGATTTCCCCAACCGGGCTGGCGCACACTAGGTTAGCCTTGTCGCCTGGGCCCTGAGTCCAGGCAAACGCCTGGGAGGCCAAGGTCCGAGCAAAGTTCCCCTAGGGCTATGTCTGTTATTTGGGTCCGCCAGGTGACCCGGATGGCAGGCGTGCGCGTCCACGCTCCGCGAAAGCACCGGGAGAGTCTGTTGTGCTAATAACCTCCTGGGCTGGTTGACACACAGATGGCCCACCAAGCCGCCCAGTTCTTGGGGTCAGTCCTGTGCCTTTTGGGGCCTAGACCCCCGTTTTGTTAGCCTCAGGCTACGCTTGTTAGCAGTCTCTGCCCTCCCGAGCACTCTGGCTCCTGTAGGCAAAATGGCGGCGCGTGCACTGGCCGGGGCAAAAAAAAAAAAAAAACTCCTGGCTGGGTTGGCGCCCCGATGGCCACTCGAACAGCCCAGGGCCTGGGTGCAGGCCAACGCCCGTCTGGCTCAGACCCCTGCGGTGTTGGGCCTAGGATTATGTTTGTGTACCTCAGTCTGACCGATCTCTGGAGCCCGGGATCAAGATGGCGGTGAGTCTCTCCTGACTGGCGGGCAGCCGAGTTCTGAAGTGGCTTCCGTGCAGCGAAAGGCTCCGCAGAACCGCAGTTGCTTGCCGCCCGGCTGGTCAGCGAAGGTCAGTGGTCGTGGGCGCAGGGCCTAACTGGACCCTGTGTCACCTTGGTTCCACCGCTGATGGCCCTTCAGCTGGAGCATCCACTGCTACCGCCGCCGCCGCTGCCGCCGCCGCCCTGAATCTCTGTAACTGGGTATTTTGTCTGCATGCATGTCTGTGTACTATGTGCGTGCCTCGTAACCACAGAGGCCAGCAGAAACCTTCAAATTCTTTGTAACTTGAGTTATAGACAGTTGTTAGCCACTATGTGAGTTCTGAGAATCACACCCAGTTCCTCTGGAATAGCAGCCAGCATACTAAACAGCTAAGACTTCTCTCAAGCCTTATAAAATAGGTTATTTTTAATGTGTATACATGGGAGATGTTTTTGCTAATGGAATGTCCAGCATGAGTGTTTCTGTACATTGTGATGTGTGAGCAAGGATGTGTATAAGTGTATATGTATGTCTTTATTAGAGGCAAGGGACACATATTAAATTTATGTGCACAAATATAGTAAGAAAAAAACTTACTGGTTCTTTGAGGCAATCAATGAGATAGATAAGACCTTAGCCATACTAAGGCAGAGGACACAGAGATAGTATTCAAAGTAATAAAATCAGAAATAAAAAGAAAGAAATTGAAACTGAGGAAATTAAACAAATTATCAGATGCAAAAAAAAAATGTGGTATATATACACAATGGAGTACTATTCAGCCAATAGAAACAATGAATTCATGAAATTCTTAGGCAAATGGATGGAGATGGAGAACATCATACTAAGTGAGGTAACCCAGTATCAAAAGATCAATCATGGAATGCACTCACTAATAAGTGGATATTAGCCTGGAAAACTGGAATACCCAAAACATAATCCACACATCAAAGGAGGTACAAGAAGAAAGGAGGAGTGGCCCCTGGTTCTGGAAGGACTCAATGTAGCAGTATAAGGAAAAACCAGAACAGGGAAGTGGGAAGGGGTGGGTGGGAGAACAGGGATAGGGAAGGGGTCTTATGTGACTTTCGGGAAGTGGGGGGCCAGAAAAGAGGAAATCATTTGAAATGTAAATAAAAAATATATTGAATAAAATAAAAATACATCGAAAAAATTATCAGATACTACTAAAAAAAGCCTATAATCAACAAAACTGGAAAATCTGGAGGAAATGGACAATTTTCTAGACAGATAATAGGCACCAAAGTTAAATCAGAAACAGATAAATCATCCAAATAGTCCCACAACTCATAGAATAAAAAGTAGTAGTCATTAAAAGTCTCACAGCCAAAAAACAGTGCAGGACCAGATGGATTTAGTGCAGAATTCTATCAGACCTAATATCAATACTCGTCAAACTATTCTACAAAATAAAAACAGAAGGAACACTACACAGTTTGTTCTAAGAAGCCATAATTATGCTTATACCTAAACCGCACACAGATCCAACAAAGAAAAAAGAAGTTCAGACCAATTACTCTTATGAATATCAATGCAAAAATACTCAACAAAATTCTTGCAAACTGAATCCAATAACACATCAAAACAATCATTCACCATGATGAAGTAGGCTTCATCCCAGAGATGCAGGGATGGTTCAATATATGGAAATCCTTCAACTTAATCGATTACATAAACAAACTCAAAGAAAAAATCCACATGGTCATCTCATTAGATGCTGAGAAATCATTTGACAAAATTCAACATCCCTCTCATGGAAAAAGTCCTGGAAAGATCAGGAATTCAAGGCCCATACCTAAACATAGTAAAAGCAATATATGTAGACAATGTGTGGAGAAGAGAATGCAGACCAGCCATCCAGAGACTGCCCAACTTGTGGATCCATCCCATATACAGTCACCAGACCCAGACACTTGTAGATGCCAAGACATGCTTGCTGACATGAGCCTGATAAAGCAGAGCCTGACAAATACAGAAGTGTATGCCCAGGAGTGGTATAACAGGAAAAGTTTCTGAATAGAACACCAGTAGCTTATGCTCTAAGATTAAGAACTGACAAATGGGACCTCATAAAACTACAAAGTTTCTGTAAGGCAAAGGACACTGTCAAAAGGACAAAACAGCAACTAAAAATGCCTTCAGTGCAGAATTCTATCAGACCTTCAAAGACCTAACACCAATACTCTTCAACCTATTCTACAAAATAGAAACAGAAGGAACACTACCCAATTCCTTCTATGAAGCTACAATTACGCTGATACCAAAACCACACAAAGATCTAACAAAGAAAGAGAACTTAAGACCAATTTCCCTTATGAACATCGATGCAAAAATACTCAATAAAATTCTTGCCAACTGAATCCAAGAACATATAAAAACGATCATCCACCATGATCAAGTAGGCTTTATTCCAGGGATGCAGAGTTGGTTCAATATATAGAAATCCATCAATGCAATCCACTACATAAACAAACTCAAAGAAAAAAAAAACAAGGTTATTTCATTGGATGCTGAAAAAGCATTTGAAAAAAATCAGCATCCTTTCATGCTTAAAGTCTTGGAAAGAACAGGAATTCAAGGTCCATAGCTAAACATAGTAAAATCAATATACAGCAAACCGGTAGCCAGCATCATACTAAATGGAGAGAAATTTGAAGCAATCCTACTAAAATCAGGGACTAGACAGGGCTGCCCTCTTTATCCTTATCTTTTCAATATTGTACTTGAGGTACTAGCTCGGACAATTAGACAACATAAGGAGGTCAAAGGGATACAAATTGGAAAGGAAGAAACCAAACTATCATTATTTGCATTTGATATGATAGTCTACATAAGTGACCCAAAAAACTCCACTAGAGAATTCCTACAGCTGATAAAAAAACTTCAGCAAAGTGGCTGGTTATAAAATCAACTCAAGAAAATCAGTAGCCTTCCTATACTCAAAGGATAAGCAGGCTGAGAAAGAAATTAGGGAACTGACACCCTTCACAATAGCCACAAACAGTATAAAGTACCTTGGGGCAACTCTTACTAAACATGCGAAAGATCTATATGACAAGAACTTCAAGACTCTGAAGAAGGAAATAGAGGAAGACCTCAAAAAATGGAAAAACCTCCCATGCTCATGGATCGGCAGGATTAATATAGTTAAAATGGCCATTTTGCCAAAAGCAATTTACAGATTCAATGCAGTACCAATCAAAATCCCAACTCAATTCTTCATAGAGTTAGAAAGAGCAATTCTCAAGTTCATCTGGAATAACAAAAAACCGAGGATAGCTAAAACTATTCTCAACAACAAAAAATTCTGGGGAAATCAGTATCCCGGACCTCAAGTAATATTACCGAGCAATAGTGTTAAAAACTGCATGGTATTGGTACAGTGACAGGCAGGCTGATCAAAGGAACAGGATTGAAGATCCAGAAATGTACCCACACACTTATGGCCACTTGATCCTCAACAAAGGGGCTGAAAACATCCAATGAAAAAAAGATAGCCTTTTCAACAAATGGTGCTGGTTCAACTGGAGGTCAGCATGCAGAAGAATGCGAATTAATCCATCCTTGTCTCCTTGTACTAAGCTCAACTCCAAATGGATCAAGGACCTCCACATAAAGCCAGACACTAGAAGTTAGACTCCAGAAAACCAAATAACCCTATTAAAAAATGGAGTACAGAGTTAAACAAAGAATTTTCACCTGAAGAACTTCGGATGGTGGAGAAGCATCTTAAAAAATGCTCAACTTCATTAGTCATTAGGGAAATGCAAATCAAAACATCCCTGAGATTTCACCTTATACCAGTCAGAATGGCTAAGATTGAAAATTCAGGAGACAGCAGATGTTGGCGAGGATGTGGAGAAAGAGGAACACTCCTCCACTGCTGGTGGGGTTGCAAATTGGTACAACCACTCTGGAAATCAGTCTGGCGGTTCCTCTGAAAACTGGGCACCTCACTTCCTGAAGATCCTCCTATACCACTCCTGGGCATATACTCAGAAGATTCCCCAGCATATAATAAGGATACATGTTCCACTATGTTCATAGCAGCCCTATTTATAATTGCTAGAAGCTGGAAAGAACCCAGCTATCCCTCAACAGAAGAGTAGATGCAAAAAAGGGGGTATATCTACACAATGGAGTACTATTCAGCCATTAGAAACAATGAATTCATGAAATTCTTAGGCAAATGGGTGGAGCTGGAGAACATCATACTAAGTGAAGTAACACAGACTCAAAAGATGAATCATGGTATGCACTCACTAATAAGTGGATATTAACCTAGAAAACTGGAATACCCAAAACATAATCCACACGTCAAATGATGGACAAGAAGAACAGAGGAATGGCCCCTTGTTCTGGAAAGACTCAGTGAAGCAGTATTAGGCAAAACCAGAACGGGGAAGTGGGAAGGGGTGGGTGGGAGGACAGGGGAAGAGAAGGGGGCTTACGGGACTTTCAGGGAGTGGGGGTCTAGGAAAGGGGAAATCATTTGAAATGTAAATTAAAAATATATCGAATTAAAAAAAAGGAAAAAAAGAAAAAAGAAACCTCAAACAAAACAAAACAAGACAAAAAAAAAAAAAAAAAACAACAAAAAAAGGAAACTGCGGAAGATCCTTGAGGACATCGGTACAGGGGGAAAGTTCCTGAACAGAACACCCATAGCTTATGTTCTAAGATCAAGAATTGACAAATGGTAATAAAAAAAGAAGAATTGACAAATGGGACCTCATAAAATTACTAGGTTTCTGTAAAGCAAAGGACACCATCAAAAGAACAAATCGGTAACCAACAAATTGGGAAAAGATCTTCACCAAACCTACATCAGATAGAGGGCTAATATCCAATATATACAAAGAACTCAAGAAGTTAGACCCCAGAAAACCAAATAACCCTGTTAAAAAATGGGGTACAGAGTTAAACAAAGAATTCTCACCTGAAGAACTTCGGATGGCAGAGAATCATCTTAAAAAATGCTCAACTTCAGTAGTCATCAGGGAAATGGAAATCAAAACAACCCTGAGATTTCACCTTACACCAGTCAGAATGGCTAAGATTAAAAACTCAGGAGACAGCAGGTGTTGGCGAGGATGTGGAGAGGAACACTCCTCCTGGTGGAGTTGCAAATTAGCACAACCACTCTGGAAGTCAGTCTGGCAGTTCCTCAGAAAACTGGGCATGTCACTTCCGAAAGGTCCTGCTATACCACTCCTGGGCATATACCCAGAGGATTCCCCACCATGTAATAAGGATATATGCTCCACTATGTTCATAGCAGCCCTATTTATAATAGCCCGAAGCTGGAAAGAACCCAGGTATCCCTCAACAGAATAATGGATACAAAAAAATGTGGTATATATACACAATGGAGTACTATTCAGCCATTAGAAACAATGAATTCATGAAATTCTTAGGCAAATAGATGGAGCTGGAGAACATCATACTAAGTGAGGTAACCCAGACTCAAAAGGTGAATCACGGTATGCACTCACTAATAAGTGGATATTAGCTTGGAAAACTGGAATGCCCAAAACATAATCCACACATCAAATGAGGTACAAGAAGAATGGAGGAGTGGCCCCTAGTTCTGGAAAGACTCAGTGTAGCAGCATAAGATAAAACCAGAACAGTGAAGTGGGAAGGGATGGGTGGGAGAACAGAAGGAGGTTAAGGGGGCTTATGTGACTTTCAGGGAGTGGGGGACCAGCAAAGGGGAAATCATTTGAAATATAAATAAAAATATATCGAATAAAATTTTAAAAAAATCATAAAACATTTCTCATTGGACTTTTCTTAAAGATTCTTTGCTAATCCCATCCCTCTTCTAATAACTTCAATGAATATTGTATGATTTTATAGGACACTATTAATTATATACTTTGCAGTAACAGCTTGATAGGGAAACTCCAGGCTCAAGAGAAGCACAAAACTGTTTTTTGCCTCATGATGACCTTTTTAATAATTTTTTAATATATGCACTGGATAAAACTTCATTTCAAATGGAGGAGGAAAACATGCTCGCAACATAAAAGACCTGAATCTGCTCCCTGCACATTCCAGCTGCAGTATTTTTAGTAATTCATTTAACCTCTCATTTGTACTACACATAAATCTAGATATCACAAATTATGTCATTCTAATACTGAGACACTGTAATTAGAAAGACATAAATGTATAGAACCAAATTCCAACATACTTTTCATCCTGTATCCTAGGTAACTAATTTAATTTTCTAGCCGAATTTGAGTAATAGTACTAACTATATAAGAATTAAGTATAATAAATGCAATCCCCATCAAAATTCCAACTCAATTCTTCATAGAGTTAGAAAGAGCAATTCTCAAGTTCATCTGGAATAACAAAAAAACCCAGGATAGCTAAAAATATTCTCAACAATAAAAGAACTTCCAGAAGAATAAGTATCCTGGATCTCAAGCAATACTTAGGAACAATATGATGAAAACTGCATGGTATTGGTACAGTGACAGGCAGGTTGATCAATGGAATAGAATTGAAGACCCAGAAATGAACCCACACACCTATGGTCACTTGATCTTTCACAAAGGAGCTAAAACCATCCAATGGAAGAAAAACAACATTTTCAACGAATGGTGCTGCTTCAATAGGCAATTAGCATGCAGAAGAATGCAAATCAATCCATTCTTATTTCCTTGTACAAAGCTCAAGTCCAAGTGAATCAAGGACCTCCACATAAAACCAGAGACTGAAACTAATAGAAAAGAAAATGGGGAAGAACCTGGAGCACATGGGCACAGGGGAAATTTTCCTTAACAGAACACCAATAGCTTATGCTCTAAGATCAAGAATTGACAAATGGTGCCTCATAAAATTACAAAGTTTCTGTAAGGCAAAGGACACTGTCAATAGGACAAAACGGCAACCAACAAATTGGGAAAAGATCTTTACCAACCCTACATGCAACAGAGAGCTAATATCTCATATATATAAAGAACTCAAGAATTTAGACTCCAGAGAACCAAACAACCCTATTAATAATGGGGTACAAAGCTAAACAAAGAATTTTCAACTGACAAATGCTGAATGGCTGAGTAGCACCTAAAGAAATATTCAACATCCTTAGTCATTAGGGAAATGCAAATCAAAACAACCCTAAGATTCTACCTCACACCAGTTAGAATGGCTAAGATCAAAAACTCAGGTGATAGCAGGTGCTGGACAGGATGTGGAGAAAGGGGAACACTTCTCCACTGCTGGTGGGATTACAAGCTGGTACAACCATTCTGGAAATCAGTTTGGCAGTTCCTCAGAAAATTAATAGAGGACCTGAGGTATACCTGAGGATCCAGCTATACAACTACTGGGCATATACCCAGAAGATTCTCCAGCATGTAATAAGAACACATGATCCACTATGTTCCTAACAGCCATATTTATAATAGCCAGAAGCTGGAAAGAATCCAGATGTCCCTCAACAGAGGAATAGATACAGAAACTGTGGTACATTTACACAATGGAATTCTACTCAGCTATTAAAATAATGAATTCATGAAATTCTTAGGAAAATATATGGATTTAGAAAATGTCATCCTGAGTGAGGTAACTCAATCACAAAAGAACACACACAGTATGTGCTCATTGATAAGTGAATATTACCCCAGAAGCTTGGAATAGCCAAGGTACTATTCACAGACCAAATGAAGTTCAAGGGGAAAGAAGACCAAAGTGTGGATACTTTGGGCCTTTTTAGAAGGGGAAACAAAATACCCATGGGAGTAGATACTGAGACAAAGTGTGGGGCAGAGACTGAAGGAAAGGCCATCTAAAGACTGCCCCACCTGGGGATACATCCTATATACTGTCGCCAAACCCAGACATTAATGTGGATGCCAACAAGCACTTGCTGACAGGAGCCTGATATAGCTCCATATTATACTATTTCGCATATATTGCTTCTGATTATACTTAAGAGTCACCCGAGAGGCTCTGCAACTACCCGACAAATACAGAGGTGGGTGCTCTCAGCCACCATTGGACTGAGCACAGGCTCCCCAGTGAAGGAGCTAGAGAAAGAACCCAAGGAGCTAAAGGAGCTTTTTATCTCCTTAAGATGAACAACAATATGAACAAACCAGTAGGCCCAGAGTTCCCATGGACTAAACTACCAACCAAAGAGAACACATGGATGGACCCATGGCTCCAGCTGAATATGTAGCAGATGATGGCTTTGTTGGACATCAAAGGGAGGAGAGGCCCTTGGTTCTGAGAAGACTTGATGTTCCAGTACAGGGAAATACTGGGAAGGGAAGGTGGAGTGTGTGGGTTGGTAAGCACGGGATGTGGGATGGGATAGGGTGCTTTCAGGGGGGAAACCAGAAAAAGGGATAGCATTTGAAATGTAAAAAAAAGAATATATCTAATAAAAATAGTTTTGCAAGTCAACCAAAAAGAATTAAGTATAATCATAAGCAATATATGTGAAATACTATATATGGAGGTTTCTTTGAAGCATTTGATGGATTATTGGATACATTTTTTTGTACAGTGTTGTAAAATGTCTACTATATAAAAGTTATAGGTAATTCTTCTGTTTATGCTATCTTTGTTGCTGTTAGATATTCAAAGACATATTGAATTCCTAAACTTTTGTAAAACTACTGTAATTGTAGACACAATTGATTTTGACAATAGTGTTCTAGAATAGGAAGGACTTCTTATCCAACGTGTTATGCTATATGTTTTGCGATAGGCTATCCTATATGTTATCTAATATGACTGATTTTCTCATAAGATAAATTTGTGCAGACAGAGGCACAGGAATGATTCCATATGACATGAAGGAAGAGATTTGAAATGTGTGTCACTCGAATCTGGAATACTAGAGATTAGCCACAGGCTGCTATGAGCTAACACCTAAGTAAAGAAGAATTACCCTACAATTTCTTTCTTTTTTATTTGATATATTTTTTATTTACATTTCAAATGATTTCCCCTTTCCTGGTTCCCCACTCCCTAAAAGTCCCATAAGTCCTCTTCCTTCTCCCTGTTCCCCCATCCACCCCTTCCCACTTCCCTGTTCTGGTATTGCCCTACACTACTGCACTGAGACTTTCCAGAACCAGGGGCCACTCCTTCCTTCTTCTTGGACATAAGAAGTTAGATTGCAGATTTCTCACCTATACCAATGTGAGACAAAAGCTTTAAATTTTACAGTTTCCAGTGTATGGTCCTTTTTTGTGGCAGCCCTAGAAACCTCAAGGGGTCACTCTCCACTGTTAATCTCTCTAAACTGTGAAAAGCTTGATTGACACACAGTGTAACAAGAACAGAAAATATCATATGTATACTGATGACTGCAGTGATTAGAAACCAGCCCCATATAAAATAACTTTATCAAAGTCTTGTGGAGTTTTTTTGCTATGTAGTACAATGAACTGTGTAGGTAAGAAGTCAGTCAGATCAGAGCTTTATTTCTGATTTCTATATTCTAAGTAGTTTAACTTTAAGACACCAAATGATTAAGTGTTTTGTATAAAACAAGCTACAATCATATCCTACAATACTCTCAAAAATTGCACTATACAGAGATATAAATCTACTACTTTTGCCTTTCCTGTTCAGATTGGAAGTTGTCCTGAGACTCAGAATGCCAGGAACCATGCAGCTCTGCGAGGCAAAGTTATCCCAGTGGAAGGGTATCCTGAGACAAGAGACCTCAGGAAACACTTAGCTCTGAGAGAAAGCCTCAGCAGAAGCACGGGAAGGAATCCATAGCTGACCTGAGGAGTTCAGGAGCCTCAGTCCTGATTCTTTTCTTCATCTCTTCCCTTCTTTCTCTTCATTGGTTATTCACTGCTTTGGACAAGTTACACCAGACAGCAAATCTCGTAAAAGTGACTTATTGGGAGGGTCCAAGGCTTGGAGGGACAAATCCAGGAAAAACTGCCTCTGCTTTTGGGTGGGAGCTGACAGCAGGAAATTAGAAAAAGGGCAGGGCATATATAGAATTTCTTAAGTGGGTGGAGATTTCTAGGGCAGAGATTTCCAGGGTGGAAACTGGTGGGTTTTCTTTTTCAGGCATTGGTAGGTTTTCATGCTTAGGGATTAGTTGGTTTCTGTGGGAAGTTGAGGGATTGATAGGTTTCTATGGGAAACTAGGGGATTAGTGATTTTTGTTTAGAGTTTTTGCCTAAAATTAGCAAAATCTTGGTCCAGGATCGTGTTGAGGGGCTGGAGATGACCTTTGTGACAAAGGCTGGAAATGCTCTTGTGACACTTAGAGAAGTCTAGAGGAGGGCCCTGACTGCTGAAACTGCCCAAGGCAAGGCTCTGGACACTTTCCTGCTTTGAGGGTTTGCAATGTTTACAAAGTACTCAAAGTTTACAAATAGAGTCCAATTCCAGGAAAGCCTTCCCTGACACTTGAGTGGTGTGAATATCCAACAGCTATAATATCCTTTAATCACCGAATTATATAGCAATTAATTTACTTTAACTTGTAAAACATTCGAACTATATAGTAGGCCAGAAGTTTTGGCTACAATATTATCTGTAAATAACTAAAGAGCAACCCTCACCCCTTATCTCAAATCCTGGAATAGTATATACTCACACACAGTTGAGAATGTTGGAAAAGTAATTGCTAAAACTTACCATTACAGCAAAGACAGCAAGGTTTATGGATCTTCTCATGAAATCTATAGAAAGTTCTACATATTGAAAAAGTGTAAAATTACTTTTATATTTACTTACAGAAGCATTTTGAGCTTTGTTCTAGAAAACATTTTTTTCTTGAAAAAGATTTTCCCCCTATAAAAGTTAGCTCCAACTTGTTTTGAAGTATAATTTGCCAAGAAATTTTGAATTGGGAGTCCTACATGTCTATTCTCATACTCTGTTAAAAACATTCTTTTTTTCTATAAATGCAGAGAAAAAGTCAATTGTTAGACTAAACTCCATTAAACACACTTTACAATAATGATAGTGTGTTTTATAAATGTCTATTATTGGTAAATCATTACCAGAATGCTTTTATTTGAAAAATTACTAATTTTCTACTGAACAAAAATTAAGCAATTAAACATTATAGTTCTATTTTTGAACAAATATGACAACTAGGCTTTACTCCCATACACAAATATTTTCATATCTTGATATTAATTTGCTTTTGCATGAATTTGAATTTTAGTATTACAAATTCAGTTAATCATTCAATAGACTAAATTACTGAATAAGGAAAAATCAGCCAATTAACTTGTCATTGATTTAGTATGTATTTGTCACACTTTATTTAGACTTTTCTAGTAGAAGTTTCCACTATCTATCAAGTAATTGTATAATTTATAACTTTTAAGACAATAAGCCCTATGTAGTATGATTAATTTATGTCTATATGGATTACAGTTTGGAAAACTTCCAAACTAAACCACATAATATTAAAAGTTACAGAGCATGAGTCAAATTGACAGAATATAGTTAATTATAACCTACCATGTCATTCCATTATACTTTCTTGTAGAAACAATGAGCTAATTTGAAGGCAGATGTTTAAAAAATTGTTGAGATACTAATACTAAACATTAGCCTCAACCCCAGAAGACCGATTGTTAAAGCAGGTAACAACTATAATGTGGAATTTGTTGATTCCATTTTATTAAATTTCATATTTACATCCATATACCCAGACAAAATGTTCATAAGTCTAAAACCTATATGAAATTAATTAATATATCATTTTGAGAAATATCATTTCAACTCCACTTGGTAACTGTGGTGGCAAGTATATGCTTGGCCTAGGGAGTGACACTATTAGGATGTATGGCCTTGTTGTGTATCACCATGGAGGTGGGCAAAGAGAGCTTCCTCCTAGCCTCCTGAATATGTCAATTTTCTGTTTGCCTTTGGATAGCATGTGGACCTCTCAGGTCCTCTAGCAGTATGCCCATGTGCATGCTGCCATGCTTCTAGCCATGATGATAATGGTCTGAACCTCACAGCCTGTGAGCCAGCCCCAATTAAATATTGTCCTTTATAAGATTTGCTTTGGACATTGTGTCTCCTCATAGCAATAAAAACCCTAATTAAGATAGTAATATTTATTTAAAATAACAATTTTTGGAAAAATGTTTAGGTATTTTCATAATCCTTTAGTGTCAATTTTGATTTATATTGATTCTCTAGGAACTCTGTTCTGTTTTAAGAATAAAAAGGTATTGAAGATTCTATAACTAAAACAGAAACGTAGATGAAAATAATAAAACCAATAGTGTCCCACAGGCTAGACTTTAGAGTCCTCAAAAGCACATGAATTGTTTCTTGAAACAAGAGGTTGAAATACAGCATGTCAGAAAAAAGTTTTCAAGTGTGCCCTCTTTCTTATTTCATTCCATTCCATGGAGTGGGGTGCTATACTACTTATCAAGAAATATGCATTCATGATGTTTGGTTCTTTGAATAATTTTCTTTTAAATGCATATTCCAGTTTCTGATTGTCTTTGATATTAATACATACATTATATATATACATATGTATGTGTGCATATTGTACATAATAATATTAGCCCTCTATCAGATGTGGGGTTGGTGAATAT
This sequence comes from Apodemus sylvaticus, assembly GCF_947179515.1. Classification (NCBI taxonomy): domain Eukaryota; kingdom Metazoa; phylum Chordata; class Mammalia; order Rodentia; family Muridae; genus Apodemus; species Apodemus sylvaticus. The sequence goes on along the minus strand of NC_067473.1, from coordinate 37,986,061 downwards.
CCTTTCCCAATTTGATGGTTGCTGTTTTGTCCTTTTAACAGTGTCCTTTGCCTTACAGAAACTTTGTCCTTTTGATGGTGTCCTTTGCTTTACAGAAACTTTGTAATTTTATGAGGTCCCATTTGTCAATTCTTGATCTTAGAGCATAAGCTATTGGTGTTCTGTTCAGGAGCTTTCCCCCTGTACCGATGTCCTCAAGGGTTTTCCCCAGTTTCTTTCCTATTAGCTTCAGAATCTCTGGCTTTATGTGGAGGCCCTTGATTCATTTGGAGTTGAGCTTAGTACAAGGAGACAAGGATGGATCAATTTGCATTCTTCTGCATGCTGACCTCCAGTTGAACCAGCACCATTTGTTGAAAAGTCTATCTCTTTATTCCATTGGATGTTTTCAGCCCCTTTGTGGAGGATCAAGTGGTCATATGTGTATGGGTTCATTTCTGGATCTTCAATCCTGTTCCATTGATCTGCCTGCCTGTCACTGTACTAATACCATGCAGTTTTTAACACTATTTCTCGGTAGCATTGCTTGAGGTCAGGGATACTGATTCCCCCAGAATTTCTTCTGTTGTTGAGAATAGTTTTAGCTATCCTGGGTTTTTTTTTGTTATTCCAGATAAATTTGAGAATTACTCTTTCTAACTCTATGAAGAACTGAGTTGGGATTTTGATGGGTATTGCATTGAATCTGTATAACGCTTTTGGCAAAATGGTCATTTTAACCATATTAATCCTGCCTATCCATGAGCATGGGAGATTTTCCCATTTTTTGAGGTCTTCTTCCATTTCCTTCTTCAGAGTCTTGAAGTTCTTGTCATACAGATCCTTCACATGTTTGGTAAGAGTCACCCCAAGGTACTTTATACTGTTTGTGGCTATTGTGAAGGGTTTCAATTCCCTACTTTCTTTCTCAACCTGCTTATCCTTTGAGTATAGGAAGGCTACTGATTTGCTTGAGTTGATTTTATAATTCTTGATCTTGCTGATTAAAGTCCAGAATCCATATTTTTGTTTCTACTGATCTGGTGTTGCATTTCAAGCATCTGGAAGAAATGAAAGTCTAAGACCCTTGTCATTTGCCATAACACAAATAACACAAATCAGCAACAAGTTTGCCTCTTAGCTTGTCTTTGTTGGCGTAGATGGAAGTATAATCTTTTCTTTTCTGTTTTGCTTAAGTGACAAGATTTTTCTCCTGTGTTACTTTATCTTGCAAAAGTTGTCCCTTTCTTGTTCTATTAGTTAGAAAAGCCAGCTTTAGCTGGAACATTTTCTCTGTCTGTTGGCTTTCCCCAGTTTTCAGTTTTGTGTAAGCAGGAGGGTTAGAGAACTACAAATGTATGGAACTTGTCACATGTTCACCAAAAAAAATGTTTGAAAAACACTGCATTTTATATGAAAAAAATTCTTATAAATATCATGTTTTTTCATCCAAGTAAAACATATATATGTTATACTATGCAAAGCATTTAACATTCTACCTTTATTGTTAGTGCTGGGAATTGAAAAGTCCTGAGCCTAGTGCACATAAAGCAATTGCTTTTTCCAGGGAGCTAAGTTCTCAGCCCAACATTTTATTTGAAACTATAAACCTTCCTTTCTTAATATGCTAGATAGAACATTGACAGTTAAATCTGAATAGTGCACCTTTTTCATTCCTTTCAGATAGCACATATAATGTACTAAAATCATGTCATTTTTGTATTTCATAAGACTTCTTGTTAATATCAACAGCTTTATAGGTTCTCAGAGCTACAAACTCTTACATGCATTATAGTAAGCTATTAAACCAATTTAAATTCTGCTACAACTAAGGAAGGAAATGTGAAAAAAATAACTTCCCAGTGAGATTCTCTGCAAGCACTCTAAAATGACTGTTCCAAGAATCCTTTGACAGTAAGATAACACACTGTTCAAACTAGGGGAAAGCAGAGTTAATAGTAGTCACTGTTACTGCTACAAATATAGTGGCATGACCTATAAACTGTCCAGAAGACCATGTGTTAGGAATGGGCTTGAATATGTCACAAAATTGATGAGATTGTGCCAGCTTGATAATTTTAGTCCAGACTTCCCAGACAGCTGCTGCGGTTTAGATGATGCCAAGCCACACGAATATGCCAATGTTTGGATTCTTTCAGATCTAGTAAATTCAACCGACTGTCCCTGTAATTGCTATGATTTCTCATCTGGAACATATCTGAAAGAAGTCCAAAACAGAAGAAATTCTGGTAAAACAGCCTTTCATCTCAGTATTTATATTAAATGAATATGCTACCATCATGACTTTTATCATATTTATGTTTCAAATCTATTTATTTCCATAACTGAAAACCAAAAGGAAATCTTGATATAGCTATAATAAGATTGATATAAATCAAATGCACTCAAAAAGGAAAGTTGTTGCCTAGAAAATGATTATGTTCCTCCAGGTCTAGGATAGCTCTCTGGCAAACTATGTGAGATGTAAACTTTTATTTTTCATTTTAATTTACATTATTTTAGTATTTGGGTTACATTAGGATATTTTCCTGCTAATATATAAATATGATTTCAGCACATCCATCCATATCCCTTGCCATGCCCTTTCTCTCTGCCCCATTTGTTCCTCTAGACAGATTTATATCTGCTTTAATGCCATTTATACATAAATTAATTATGTATCTATAAAATATGTAGAAACCATAAATGAGAAAATATATAATATTTTTATAGACATTAATTTAATTCTCTTAATATGAATAATTTCAGTTATATCCATTGTCCTCCAAATGACATAGCTTTATTTGTTTTTAAATGGGTGCTATTATATAATATATTATTGTGTATATGAACCAGAGTTTCTGTATCTACTCTTCTGCTGACAGACACCAGAGCAAGTTCCATAACTTATTTATTGTGAAAAGTGTTAAATAGATATTTATATGTAAGTATCTCCACAACATGTTGATTTAGAGTCTTCAGGGTCATATGGTGGGTTCATTTTTATTTTCATGAGAACATTCCTACTGATTTCCATAGTGGCTGGATTTCTTTACATTCCCAGGATGAGTAAGTGGTTAAAGGTTCCCCTTTGACCATATCCTCAACAATATTAGTTACTTTCTTGATGACTGTCATTGTGATAAGGTGAGACTGATGATGTAATATTTATTTATATTTCCTATATAAATAGTAGTGTCATTTTCAAGTGTTTAAGATGTCATTATTTTTAACAGTACTAAAATACCCTTTGAAATGCGTATCTTATAAATGTGCACGTTTTGATCTTTGTGTTCATCTTACTTTTTCTAGGTAGATAAAGCACGACCTTTGCTGAGTTGTAGGAATTACACATAAACTTGCCATGTTATGTTGCACATTTGTTATGTTTATACAATGGAGTATTACTTAGCTGTTAAAAAGATGACATCATGCAATTTGTAGGCAAATGGATGGAACTAGAAAAAATTTCATAACCCAAGCTCAGTAAGATAAATATAATATGCATTCATTTACGTGTGGATATTAGCCATAAAATAAATGAAGCAACTTTTAACTAGAAAAGTTAGGGCTAGATAAAGGGAATGGGGAGACTATATCGATCTTCCTAGAAAGAGACAATAAATAGATTTTATGAATGGTCTATGGTGGATGGAAGTGTAAATGAGAAGGCCGTATGGGGAGCTGGAGGGATGATAGAGCAAAATCATGGAGAGACAGGTAGAAAGGAGGGACACTTGAGGGATAGCATGGATGCCTAGTATAGTGGAAACTCCCTGTAGTATACAAAAGCAAAGAAAATGAGGTGTTTTAGTAGGGGAGAGAGAGTCTAAACTGGTCATCTTTTATCTGAAACAAGGCTTACAGAACTGGGCCTCTGTTGCATTTAATTGAGTTGTTAACCCAGCGGTTCACATAGAGATCCACAAACAACTCAGACTGTTACTAAGATCATGGGTTGCTCTCCACAAATTGACAGTAAGACTTCATTGTCCAAGAAAACACCCACTATCTAGGACCTGCATGGAACCTTCACCTCTATGTTGTAGTGTTTTTGATGATGAAATGTACTTTACAGGCAACCATAAGAGCAATATAAGCAAAAACCCAGACACAAAATATTTCCCCTGCATTTAATCTATCTGACCTCCAAGATATGCTAGAGCAATGTGGCACAGAACATGTAGGAGTAGATCAGATACCTAGGGTAAAACCAGACATAACTGGTCTTAAAAGAAAAAGTATGAATAAAATGACTCCCCTGATATTCAGATATACTCATAGGTGAGTGCTTTATCTAGAGATCATCAGGGAAGCTTTCTCTTGCAGCAGAGAGAAACAGACTAAAAGATACATTGGCAGACAATATGTGGCGACAGAGTCCTGAGAGCACATAGCTCTAGATGGAATGTCTCCATTAAATCCTTCCCCTCAGAGCTCAGAGAACTCCAAAATTTAGGGTGCAGAAAAGATATGTAGAGGACACCAGGATTTCAAGATCCTCTGAACCAAACAAGTAAGGCTCATATTAATTCATAGAGACTAGCCAGGCAGTGGTGGTGCATCCCTTTAATCCCAGCATTTGGGAGGCAGAGGCAGGCAGATTTCTGAGTTCAAGGTCAGCCTGGTGTACAGAGTGAGTTCCAAGACAGTCAGGACTACACAGAGAAACCCTGTCTGGAAAAAAAGCCAAAAACAAAAAAATCGTAGAGACTAAAGCAGCAAGCCCAGGGGAACAGGGGTCTGTACCAGGTTCTCTCTCTCTCTCTCTCTCTCTCTCTCTCTCTCTCTCTCTCTCTCTCTCTGTCTCTCTCTCTCTCTGTCTCTCTCTGTGTGTGTGTGTGTGTGTGTGTACACATATATGTATTTCTATGTATTACATATACATATATATAATATATATTTTATGAATTATATATAACTTTTGTATTTGTATGTATTATATGTGTGTGTCTATCTCAGTGTGTGCGTCTGTGTATCTGAGTGCCTGTGTGCAAAAGCTTACAGTTTAGTATTTTGGGAGGACTTCTGACATATGAACTAGTTGGTATCTCATTCCTTTGTGTGCTCTTTAGGTTGTCACTTTTGGTTGTTGTCTCTAAGAAGCCTGTTTGTTTCTAATTAGAGACCAAAATGGAGTTGATCTGGAGAGGAGGTGTGGTGGAGGTGGGGACTAGGAGTAGAGAGAGGGAAAACCATAATCAAGATATACTGTATGAGAAGAGTCTATTTTCAATTAAAGGACTAAATAGAAACTTTGATTTGTTTTTAGTGAAACTTCATATGGAAGTGTAGGATGTAATATCAACATTATATTGATACATAATAATATGTTCATCTTTGACATAAATAGATGTTTCTGTGGGACATTATCATTTTCCACCACACCACCTTTTCCCCAGACAATAGCAAATAATTGTTTGCTAATAATCTGAATTTATTTGAGGTATAGACATTGTTTCAATAAAATTTGCTTTGTGGTTAATTATTATCAAAAAGAATAACTAAAAATTCCAAATGTCTCATTTTTGCCAGCTTTCTCCAATGTGTACTACCTATGGATCCTACAGGGGCAATGAAACAGTTGAGGTAGTTAGAGATGATTTATTACAAATTGTTCTTTGTATATTTTTTGTTAGTTTTCACCCTGTTGGTAAATACTAAAAATTTTTTAAAGTTTTGATTATTATTTAAAATGCCTTTTCCATATTACAGTGAATATGCTCATGATACCAAATAGTTCTGAATATTGAAAGTTTAATGCATATATGCATATATGAGCAGCTTCATATTTAGTTTGGAGGAAGGTTGTTCCTGTTGGTAGACACATACTTGTCTTATTTGGAACCACTGAGGTTGATTCTCTACTCAGGCTCAGTATTCTGATTAGAGAACCTTATTTTCATAAGACTTCAGTGTGAATTTTGAACCATCTGTTTGCCAAGGAAAACACATGAGGCCTCTATTGTTAGCTTAGATGTTCTGTAATTATGTGTCCTAGAAAATTGCCTACAGAAAAAGTAATCTATTAGTTCCAGGCCTTTAAATTTTTATTGTTGGCTCAAATTATGTTGTTAACAAGCTTCAGTCCTGACCTCCACAGTTTAGGTGTATTATAGAATATTAATAGAACACTGATTTGTTAGTTATTAAAATATACCAAAAGCTACATACAGTCTAAATATTTTCAATTTCCACTGCATCATGATTACAAAGGTATAAGCTGACATACATTTCAAATTTCCAGAACCTTCCAACCATAGCAACAGATTTCCCATCCTCCTGTAAGCATCATATCTTCAATGTATTCCTTTCTACTTCATATCTGATGGAGTATACAACAATGTCTGATGTTATAGGTGCAGTTATGCTCTTATACCATGACCTATCAGCTGCCAGATATGACCTTTAGTGTGTCTCACTGTATTTGCCTCATCAATGATAATTTCTGTGTAGGATCAGGTTTTCCATCTGATCCATAGTCCTATTCATCATGTGAATATTCTGTGCTCTTATAATGCTGGAGATAATAAGATTAGACATCTACCATGGCACAAGTGAAACAAAATAACCCTAATGCTCTTTTATAGCTTATATTTAGAGGGATTTGAAAAAAAGCATTCCTTGAATTGTTATGAACTATTTAAGCAAATATTTCAGCTTTAAATTTATGCTTTTCTATTTTTAAGAGTGAAACATAAGTTTAAGTTAAGAGAAACATGGTTGTTAAGACTTTTTTTAGTTCTCCACATGTATAACAGTAGTGTTGCTTGGCTACTCAGCGCTATCTGCCTTGTACAGCAAGTCCTAAGACAGTTGAAACATGACTTTCGCTTCCACACTGAAAACTATATTTATGGCTCTGAACCTTCCCTGTAGCATGATACTCAGTACAGAAGGGGTGAAAGGAATGGCCATTTCTTTGAGTATTTCAGGCTCTATGGAACCTGTATGTGCCAACATTTATTTCAGAATTGAATGATGTCATTATAAGTTTAGGTCATTTTTGCAGTACTAAGGCCTCTCCTAATCAGGTCAAGAATTAGGTAGCCTTTAATTGCCTTTGTTGGTCTTAGCCTAGCAAAACAAATTTCTTCTTAACTAGGAGAAGAAAAGCAGCCAGGCAGAGCCTCAGATTCAAATGAATGTCATCAAGGTCACAGGCCTACAAGTTTCAGAATTAGCAATTCACTTTCACCTCAGAAGAGCAACACCTGAAGGAGGACATCTTCCCTGTCAGTGGTGAAGAGCACAGAATGCTCTCTCTGCAGCTCCACCTTCCCAATCCCCCAGCAGCTGCCCTTGCCCCCTGACCTCCTGTTTGTTACAATCTCATGCTTGCTTGAGGTATCAACTGATTTACTTTTTCCTTTCTGGTATAAAATTCAGACAAAACCTTTGAATTATACTGAAGAGCTTTCATCCTGAACTCACTCTTAGGGGGTCACAGGCTGGCATTATTGTGTAATGTGTTCTGGCCTTGCCACCAAATCTTTAATGGCAGACACCATGATAGCCTGTAGTAGGTTCCTGATGGATATTTACTGATGATTCTGGATTCAGTACCAGTAATAAGTTACATTTTTTATAACAGAATTTCACTCTTCTACATCTGTTCCTCATCCATTTTTGTCCCACTAAATCACTGAACCACATTCCTCAAGGCTTTGCCTAAGCTACATCCTGATTATAAATTAGACTTCTCTGGAAAATTGTGCTAAACTTCTTTGTGATAATAGTTGTCTGGGGGTGAAGAAGAGGATGCTGGGTTGTTGATGTTATGTGACAACGAATACAGCTTTGTCAATATAAATCCAAGTTCCGTAGCTGGAAATGTCATACTCAGTTGGTAGAAAGGGCTTAGCCAGCACTGCACATAGCTAAAGGCTTTTCTACACCTAGCTAAGTACAAAAAAGTCCAGTGGAAAGAAGTGGAAAATATGAATCAAATATTTTCTATTTCCAATTGAATACATAGGAAATAATCTTGTTCATGTTTCAAATACAAATGACACATTCCTTCTTAGAATAAAATGTTTAAAAGTTGCTTTTCAAAGAATACTTTAGCTTTAAAACCCAGTAGCAGAACCAAATAACTATCAGGAGAGCTGCTGAGAGTATCTATAGCCACTAGTTACCTTAGTTACTGCCTCCATCTATGTTCTCATATCAAAAGTACACAACTCACAAGACAATGAAGGCCAGTCCAGTCTCATGCTTTGTGTATGCTTTAAGCACATGTCTTTCTTATCCCAAGTCTAAACTCATACACTTTAATAATTACATATATATTACATAGTGTCATTTACATTAATAATAATAATACTAATAATATTACATGGTGTCAGGCAGGATGCATTATGATCTCACTGCCAATGTTTTAGGGGCAAAGGTTTTGGATTCTCCTCTTGGTTCTGCTTAGCTTTGCTAACTCAAGCATCCATCCACAAGGGGGACTGTTAACTCAGAAGCTCCTAAATAAACAGCTTTGACTAAACTCCTGAAATAAAACTTTCTTTTTTAAAAAATGAATTTATTTTTATTGACTATCGTCTTCATTTACATTGACAATGGTAAAACCTTTCCCGATAACTCCCCCTCCTCTAAGAACCCCCAACCCCTCCCCTTCCTCCTTCCCACTGCCTCCATGCATATGCCTCTCCACCCAACACACTACGTCCTCCACCCCCCCCCCTTGGTTTCCCTTTGTTCAGGCCTCTGTTGAGCCTTTACCTGACCAAGGACCATTCCTCCCATTGATGCCCAACAATGCATTCCTCTGCCACATTTTTGGCTGGAACCATTTGTGCCCCTTGGTTGATGGTTCAGTCCCTGGGAGTCTTGGGACATCTGGGTGGCTGAAATCAATCAGTCTTAACTGTGACATCTTCATATTTATGTGTCAAATCTTATAAATCTTAAGTTTGTTACCTGAAATTCAGGCAAGAATTCAAGGAAATATATGCTTCTGAGTAGGGAATTACTCACAATTTTCATTTCCATGAATCTTTATTGAGATATAGCATTTCATTCAAGTTTTAATGCAGGCACAGCACAAAGCAGTATTCCAGTGTCTATGATTTTGTAACTGTAGAAGAAATACTGATTTTTCAATCACAGTATAGTTACATTCACTATTTAGTTAGTATGAGCTTTGTTCCAGTTATAAGACAACACAGTTTTTTATGGTTGCTCTCTTACAGATGTTAGTAGAAATTAGATGTTAGTAGTAATTAGAAACTAATCTGTAGGCTTTATATATACATTAAGATTCCAATATCTATGTTGTTTTCCAGTATTTCCAGATTACATTGCTTATTAATATGTAAAATGAGGGAATGCAAAAATCACCCTCTAGTTAATGCTTTTACTTCAACTAAGCCTAAACAGTGTGCTCAAAGAAGCCTTTTATAAAATGAAATACAATTTAATTTTCAACTTGCTGGGTAATGCACTATTAGTATGGATGTATTCTGTCATAAAACTTTTGGACATTTTGTGAACTTTTTGGTATGATACAAAAAGTTCAATGAATATTTATTTCTTGAATTAGAAAATAATAACTATAGAAAACAAAACAAACAAACAAACAGCAACAAAAATAGCTCCAACAACAAGTTCAGAAAACACTCAGGATCATTGTTAAATGTAACTGTAGAGCCTTTCTATGCCTGCTCTTGCTCTGAATAATGACACAGAGGTTTACTTTTATTTTTGAATGCTTAGGATTGTTCCCAACCAGCTCATAACTCAATTATCACTTTTAAACTAGTGTTATTTCTACCATGTATCTGCTTACCTCTCCTATGTTTCATATGTCCAACTTCCTCCACATCTTGGTGGTGAATTACCTATGTCATCCTTTTCCGCAGAGTTCCTCTCTCTGTCAGGAAGTTCCACCTTAGTATTTTGCCTTTTGCCACAGGCATTTTATTTCGAGCCATCAGGAGGGATCTTAGGGTGGCAAGAAAGAACAGAGACACATCCTCATACAGTGCACAAAAACATCACTCCAGCATCTAAATATTTTTTTATTGTGCCTGCTAATTAACTCATTTCTTTAGCTATGTGTTTGTAGGGAGATGAAAGAATTCTGTGAAGACTGCATTACATGATGACTTTAGAGACTGCCTATGCAGAAAACAGAGAAATGTCCTTTGTGGCTTTCAAAAATGAGGGGGAAATGATAAACATAGATAATTAAACTTAATCCAAGTTTGGCTTTTGGACAAAGGAAATGTTCTTTGCCTAAATGAGATAAATAAATTCAAATTTGAGGTAGAGATGGTAGTCTTATGATAATTTATATTGATTACACACTTAGGAGTATAATATTCATTTTCAAGTTTCTGTACAACACTTATGTCAAGCATTTTCCCAGTAAAAATTATTCACTCAAGCTGAGTCCTTTGACTGAACTTAGTGTTCTAAGAAACAACCCCATGCTTTGTAAAGTAGACTGGTAGGCTATGGACTAAAACAGAAGTTTTGTTTCTGAGACCATGGATTATTTACTATCAGGCTAGATAGCAAAGAGTATGGCATAAGTGGAAGATGTTGTCACACCATCTGGACATTCTATATAGTTGTTCTATCGAGTTGTTTCCTTGACAACACACTTTGCCATAAATCAACAAAAAGATAAATTATCTGAGAAACTAAAATTCATCCTAGAAGAACATTGCAATTATGCAATATTTCTGTGACAGAATTCCTTTCATGAGCTCAGAAATCTATTATGGTCTATTCTTATAACACATAATTGCCATAAGTTTCTTTAGTTAGTAAGTCCTTAAATATAGATTCCTTGTAAAACTCTGAAGACAGAGTTGAGGTTACTAGGAATGTTATTAAGCCTTTCATTATATACCATAGACAATAAATTATACTTACTGCAAAGTTTAAATCCTAGACTTAGTTTCTGCCTTACCAACTGGTTATTTTCCCAAAGTTCCACAGCTTCCAAAGAGAATGACATCAACGGGGGAGCAAGGGTTCAAGCACAGAGACCATGGGAAGTAATTTTCATGGAAATGATAACACTTAGTATAAGTGACAGCAATTTGGCTCATCTAGTTCAATTTCACAATTAAGAGAATACATGCTTATAAATCATAATTTCATGTGTCACCATCTTGGAGTTACATTTCAAGCCAAAATTCTTGTTTTGCTTATATTTTCCCTAAAGCCCTAAAAATTAGCAGAGCATGGTAATAGTATACATTTTAATAACAAAATTCACAGAAATAATTAACAGGTTTTATAAAAGATCTAAATGAAAGTTTAGAATTTAAGGTGACTTTGGATTTTAATTTAAGAAAACTAAATGTCTAGTGAGCAAGATTCATGAAGGAATTAAAGAGCTATTATACATTTAGATAGGATTTGGGTATTTGTTAGAAATATAAACAAAGATATTGATGATATATGTGCTCATATAATAGTCAAGAGAGGAATTGGGACTGAAACTCTGTCCAGGAATTCAGCATTACAGAACTTAAAGCCAAATTAATAGAAAGACGTGCTAGCAGGAGTAGTCAGACCGCAGAGCATGAACTCCAAACTTAAGACTGGAACTGTTTCAAAATCTAAGAACAAAGGAGGTAAAATAGTGTTAGGACAGTAATATAAAAATAAATAACTACTAATTTAGGGAAAATCCATAATGCATACTGTGAAGATATTTAAAAATAAAACTTGAATCATGAGTTCTAAATAATGCAGCTAGAAAAAAATGAAAGAAAAGAAACTATGGAGATCATGACAGACTCTGATATAAATGAGAGCAGTAGGAGTAAAGGGGAGAAAAATCTGATTTGAATGTTTGAATACAGATTAGAAGGCAGGATTGGAGACGGGTGAACACATCTAACTTTGTAACTTTGTCAAAAAGTATTACTACAGCAGAGAACAATGAAAAAAAAATCCTATAACAATAAACTGAAAGTCTCTGGGTAAAGTGAAGATGTCAGTAGATCTTGTATCTCATTAAGAATTCTGATTCATAGGTGATGTAATCCCTTGGTCTTAAGTTAGAAAAGGAAAAAAAACCGTTCTTTAGACCCTAAGGTTTATCTTCATGGCTTCAACATCTTCCAAATATATTATTACTAATATCACCACAACAAATTTTATGTATTTGAGGGCAAGGAACAGATACCTTGATCAAAGTGCACAAAGTGTGATTGCTCTGAGACGAAGTAAGGCAGAAATTGAGAGGCTCCATGACAGACATAAAGAAGAAAGTAAGAAGAATTGATGACCCATGAGTAAGACAAGATGTGGTGAAGGATAGAGAGTTAAACTCATTATGCAGGTTGAAACCAATTAAATGAATAGAATGATTGGAAGGGATCATAGAAGTATATTTTGTAGTAAAAAAAATGTGAAGCAAGATAAACAGTTACAGCATAAGTTACAATTGGGAGAATGTGAATGGTCTTTAATGACTTCTTTAGCATTGTTTATTTTTATTAATTTATTTATTTATTATTTTCTTTGTTGACATTCCAAATGGTTTCCCCTTTCCTGGTTCCCTCCTCCACATAAGTCCCATAAGCCCTCTTCCCTCTGCCCATTCCCCAATCAACCCCTTCCCACTTCTTTGTCCTGGTAATCCCCTATATTTGCTGCATCAAGCCTTTCCAGGACCAGGGCCCTTTCCTTCCTTCCTTCTTTTTTTTTTTTTTTTTTTTTTTTTTTTTTGTTTTTTGTTTTTTGTTTTTTGTTTTGTTTTTTGTTTTTTTTGTTGTTATTAAATAGTGTTTTTTTATTTTTTTAATTTTTTTATTCGATATATTTTTTTTTGTTTTTTGTTTTTGTTTCTGTTTTTTATTATTTGATATAATTTTTTATTTACATTTCAAATGATTTCCCCTTTTTTAGCCCCACACTCGCTGAAAGTCCCATAAGCCGCTTTCTCTTCCACTGTCCTCCCACCCACCCCATTCCCACTTCCCCGTTCTGGTTTTGCCTAATACTGCTTCACTGAGTCTTTCCAGAACAAGGGGCCACTCCTCCTTTCTTCTTGTACCTCATTTGATGTGTGGATTATGTTTTAGGTATTCCAGTTTCTAGGTTAATATCCACTTATTAGTGAGTGCATACCATGATTCACCTTTTGAGTCTGGGTTACCTCACTTAGTATGATGTTCTCTAGCTCCATCCATTTGCCTAAGAATTTCATGAATTCATTGTTTCTAATGGCTGAATAGTACTCCATTGTGTAGATATACCACATTTTTTGCATCCACTCTTCTGTTGAGGGATACCTGGGTTCTTTCCAGCATCTGGCAATTATAAATAGGGCTGCTATGAACATAGTAGAGCATGTATCCTTATTACATGGTGGGGAATCCTCTGGGTATATGCCCAGGAGTCGTATAGCCGGATCTTCTGGAAGTGAGGTGCCCAGTTTTCAGAGGAACCGCCAGACTGATTTCCAGAGTGGTTGTACCAATTTGCAACCCCACCAGCAGTGGAGGAGTGTTCCTCTTTCTCCACACCCTCTCCAACACCTGCTGTCTCCTGAATTTTTAATCTTAGCCATTCTGACTGGTGTAAGATGAAATCTTAGGGTTATATTGATTTGCATTTCCCTAATGACTAATGAAGTTGAGCATTTTTTAAGATGCTTCTCTGCCATCCGAAGTTCTTCAGGTGAGAGTTCTTTATTTAACTCTGTACCCCATTTTTTAATAGGGTTGTTCGGTTTTCTGGAGTCTAACTTCTTGAGTTCTTTATATGTATTGGATATTAGCCCTCTATCTGATGTAGGATTGGTGAAGATCTTTTCCCAATTTGTTGGTTGCCGATTTGTCTTCTTGATGGTGTCCTTTGCCTTACAGAAACTTTGTAATTTTATGAGGTCCCATTTGTCAATTCTTAGAATCAATATAGTTAAAATGGCCATTTTGCCAAAAGCAATATACAGATTCAATGCAATACCCATCAAAATCCCAACTCAATTCTTCACAGAGTTAGAAAGAGCAATTATCAAATTCATCTGGAACAACAAAAAACCCAGGATAGCTAAAACTATTCTCAGCAACAAAAGAAAGTCTGGGGGAATCAGTATCCCTGACCTCAAGCAATACTACAGAGCAATAGTGTTAAAAACTGCATGGTATTGGTACAGTGACAGGCAGGCGAATCAATGGAACAGAATTGAAGATCCAGAAATGAACCCACACACCTATGGCCACTTGATCCTCGACAACGAGGCTGAAAATATCCAATGGAAAAAAGATAGCCTTTTCAACAAATGGTGCTGGTTCAACTGGAGATCAGCATGCAGAAAAATGTGAATTGATCCCTCCTTGTCCCCTTGTACTAAGCTCAAATCCAAATGGATCAAGGACCTCCACATAAAGTCAGACACTCTGAAGCTAATAGAAAAGAAACTGGGGAAGACCCTTGAGGACATCGGTACAGGGAGAAAGTTTATGAACAGAACACCAATAGCAAATGCTCCTTCCTTCTTCTTGGGAATCATTTGATATGTGAATTGTGCTTTGGGTATTAAGAGCTTCTGGGCTAATATCCACTCATCAGTGACTGCATTCCATGTGTGTTCTTTTGTGATTGGGTTACCTCACTTAGGATGATATTTTCCAGTTCCAACCATTTGCATAAGAATTTCATGAATTTGTTGTTTTTAACTGCTGAATAGTATTCCATTGTGTAAATATACCACATTTTCTGTATCCATTCCTCCATTGAGGGACATCTGGGTTCTTTCCAACTTCTGGCTATTATGAATAATGCTGCTATGAACATAGTGGAGCATGTGTCCTCATTGCATGCTGGGGAATCCTCTGGGTATATGCCCAGGAGTGGTATAGCAGGGTTCTCCGGAAGTGTCATGTCCAATTTTCTAAGGAACCACCAGACTGATTTCCAGAGTGGTTGTACCAGCTTGCAATCCCACCAGCAATGGAGGAGTGTTGCTCTTTCTCCACATCCTTGCCAATACTCCTGAGTTTTTAATCTTAATCATTCTGACTGGTATGAGGTGAAATCTCAAGGTTGTTTTGATTTGCATATCCCTAATGACTAATGATGTTGAACATATTGATGAGAAAGAACCTCATCTGGTAACACAGGAAAGATAGAATGCCTAAGTAAAGATATATAAGATATGGAACAGAAGGGTTGGAAAACAAGTAATTAAAATTATTATGATGACATCATGATAATATTGAGAAGCATGAGGAGTTCATTTGAACTTTTTGCTTCCAAATCTTAATAATCCCATTGTGTATATTTTTCTTTCCACATGCTATACTCTGTATCTATCCAGACAAGGTAGTAAGTTTGATATAATTGCCCTTAAAGTTTTTACAAGAAAAGAGAAAGAACACAAATAATTATACATACATTTTAATTTTGTGATCAGCTTTTGAGTAAAAAAAAAATAAGACTTAACAAAGGGATGGGAGATGCTAATAAGTTCAATGCATTGGAATTTATGAGTTGGATCACAGAATAGTTTAAATTGAAAGGATACTTGAAGTTAAAAGTACTAGGAAAAGATAATTTTTCTTAAATTCCAAAGATAGGAATACAATCTGAGATGAGTTGTAACTATTTCATATAAAAAGACCTAAGGGGGTAGAAGAAATGGCTCTGTGGTCAACTTACAAAGAACCCAATCTGTTTTCCAGAACTAACATGGTAGTTCTCAACTATGTAACTCCAGTCACAGGTGATCCAGTATTATCTTCTTGCCTTCACAGGTATCATACACTTACATTGTACCTGGATATCTATGCAGGTAAACATACATATATAAGAACAAAATAAACAAATAAAAATAAGTACAATACATTACAGTATATGGCTGAGGAAAATGGATTTGGAAAGTCATATATGAATAGGAAAATAATATCACATGTCAGTATTAAATTTCTAATGCACATGGAATTAAAATTATCATCAAGTATGAACAAGACTGGAATAAAAATTATATCATGACACTCAAAGTAAGTTTTTTCAAGGATGAATAGATAGAATCAGGAGAGATCAATAAGGAAAAGGACACCTACAATATCTATCTCTAGGGATCACCAAGAGAATTTGGTAAACATTGGCTGCCAGTTCCAATTCTATTTTGTCCCAATTAGAAGAACATAAATGTTGATTTATAGGGCTTGCATGTATGTATTTGTGTGTATGTATGTATATACATATATATACATATATGTGTATATATATATATTTGAAGTGATTTGCTTATGATACCTGGACATCCTTTGGTAACGGACATAAGCAGAAAGGGAGGACATCATGGAGATATGAAGTTATTCTCTCAATAACTATGGAGGTCTAGAAAAATTCTCAGTGAGAAACTTGTGCTCTGCAAACCTGAGGACCTGAATCCAAATAGTCAGAATGTATTTTGAAAATAGATGTGGTATATGAATCTGCAGTCTCCGTACTCCTTATGGTGATAATGGAGGGAGAAACAGGAGAATCCCCAATACCAGTGGTCCAGACAACCCAGTCTACAGAGTAGTGAGCAGCAACATGACTTTGATTCAAATGAAGTAGGTGGCAAGAAATGATAGCTGAACTTGGCCTCTGACCTCATCAAGCACTGTGATCTATCCATGGCCACGTTCATATTCACAAATGTGCACTTCCATATATGTACATGTATGCATAATACACATAAATCATATACACACAAAAATAAAAATGTTTTTCTATTTTCTTCCTTCTTGAGATAGTTTTCAACCAGATTGAAGAAAGTTGCTGGTCATGATAACTAAGTTTGATGGCACTAAAAATATGGAGAAGTATGAATTTTCCTTCAGTTTTGTAGAGAGGAACAGTGAAAACTTCAGGAATGCTCTTCTTATATCCATTAAAAGTTAGAGGTTATATAATATATCTTATAACTCATTAGACTCCACAGTGTACTGCAACGGTGTTTAAGTGCATTAGCAGAATAAGATGAGGATCTGTTATTGATATTTCAAAGAGAATTCTGAGTTTTTTAGATAAAAGTCTCCCTTTCTATGGAAAAATAATAGATTTCTCAGAAAGGAGGCTTAAAAATCTGGTAATAAAATTCATGCTTTTTCATTAATGTACTTTCAGTGCAACTGAATACTGAGTGGAGATGGTAAGATGAAAATAGGTGACCCTGGAGGGCAGAGAAAAGGCCAAGCAGAATTCATTCTCTGGGGAAAAATGATTTTCATTAGTTTCTGAAAACTTTCACACTAAAATAAAAATAAATACAGTAAATAGTATATGATATTAAAATCATCTTCCCAAAAATTATTTCTAACAGCACTCTTGTAGTCTCTGTCCCTGTAAACTGTATGACAAACTATAAGTCTCGAAACATGCCAGGTGCTCTGTACCAAACTATAGGAACATTGCCTAACATTGAATAGACTGCAGACTATCAATCAACCAGATTTGTTGTTCCTTAAAAAAAAGACCTAAGAACTAATTCTATTATTCAAGAAGTTGGATTTCTATTTCCATTGCTGTTTTTCTGCCTGCTGGTCTACTGTGCCCAGAATACAAGATGCTCAGTAGAGGGCAGTGACCTGTTTAGAGAAATAATGTCATCTGTTCTAACTCTATCAACAAGTCATCAACTCTGTTATACATATAATCTCATCTTCAACTGGAGACTTGCATGATTGTCTTCTATCATCTGTATTAAAAAGTGTAAAAATTGCCTTACAGAAACTTTGTAATTTTATGAGGTCCCATTTGACACCATCAAGAGGACAAATCGGCAACCAACAAATTGGGAAAAGATCTTCACCAATCCTGCATCAGATAGAGGGCTAATATCCAATATATATAAAGAACTCAAGAAGTTAGACTCCAGAAAACCAAACAACCCTATTAAAAAATGGGGTACAGAGTTAAACAAAGAATTCTCACCTGAAGAACTTCGGATGGCGGAGAAGCATCTTAAAAAATGCTCAACTTCATTAGTCATTAGGGAAATGAAAATCAAAACAACCCTGAGATTTCATCTTACACCAGTCAGAAAGGCTAAGATTAAAAATTCAGGAGACAGCAGGTGTTGGAGAGGGTGTGGAGAAAGAGGAACACTCCTCCACTGCTGGTGGGGTTGCAAATTGGTACAACCACTCTGGAAATCAGTCTGGTAGTTCCTCAGAAAACTGGCCACCTCACTTCCAGAAGATCCAGCTATACCACTCCTGGGTATATACCCAGAGGATTCCCTACCATGTAATAAGGATCCATGCTCTACTATGTTCATAGCAGCCCTATTTATAATTGCCAGACGCTGGAAAGAACCCAGGTATCCCTCAACAGAAGAGTGGATGCAAAAAATGTGGTATATCTACACAATGGAGTACTATTCAACCATTAGAAACAATGAATTCATGAAATTCCTAGGCAAATGGATGGAGCTAGAGAACATCATACTAAGTGAGGTAACCCAGACTCAAAAGGTGAATCATGGTATGCGCTCACTAATAAGTGGATATTAACCTAGAAAACTGGAAGACCCAAAACATAATCCACACATCAAATGAGGTACAAGAAGAAAGGAGGAGTGGACCCTTGTTCTGGAAAGACTCAGTGAAGCAGTATTAGGCAAAACCAGAACGGGGAAGTGGGAAGGGGTGGGTGGGAGGACAGGGGAAGAGAAGGAAGAGAAGGGGGCTTACGGGACTTTCGGGGAGTGGGGGGCTAGAAAAGGGGAAATCATTTGAAATGTAAATAAAAAATTATATCGAATAAAAAAAAAAGAAAAGAAAAATATTTTAAAAAAAGTGTAAAAATTCTTTCCTAAACAATTTTTGTAACTATATTTATCTATTTTTCAATATTTTCTTCATATTTGCATTTTAACAGATTTTCTGGATGCTAAGAACATTCAAAGAATATCTTTTTTGCACTTCCTTTTCAGTTTTTGTTATCCATAGTAAATATGTGATTTGCTATTACACTTAACATGTAGATAACCAGTAAATACTAATTGGCTAATGATCTGTGTTACATTTTAAGTTCAACAAAGACAAAACTAACCCTTCTACTATTATAATGAATTAGTTGAATACCTTATAAACAATAGAACTTACAGTTCTAGAGGTTGAGAAGTCCAAAATCAAAGCATATTGGTGCCTTGAAAAGCCTCAATCTTTGGTTCATAGTCCACCATTCACAAGGTTTTCACATGGTAGAAGATTCCTCAGGGCTTATTTTAAAAGGACATTAGTTCCATTTAAAAAAGTGATTCTCTTATAATCCAAGGTCTTCCCAAAGTTTCCCCTCAATGCCATTATATTAAGGAAAGAATGCGAAGGCATATACATGTCAAAATATATTACACAAAGTTACTTGTTACTCAAAAATGATATAGGTCCATTTATATCATAAAATCTGATGAGCATAACCATCTTAACAAAGGAAATTATCTTTCCCAAATATGAGACAAATGATGTGATATACTAAACCTATACAACTTACAGGAAAACCTAAATACTCCTGTTAGGCAATCATGTAGTAATATAGAAAAATAAGGAATTGGCTTAAGCATTGGTAAAGAATCTCAAGCAGTGATAAAGTCTCATTGCCTTTAATAGCAAAGTAACTTGAAGGACTGTGTTAGACAGGTAACTGAAAAATGTATATGTGGTGCAGATACTATGAGGAATATGTATCTAAGCAGCAAATTTTGATTGAAATATATTCAATAGGATAGTTTTATTAATATAATTGCCCCTAATGTTATGATAATTCTGTAATTATGATGAATCTCCATACCTTTAAAAAGTACATGCTTACCTATTTAGGAATAAAATATTGTAGTATCCAGAAATTGTTATACAGAAATGGATAAAGATACATAGATACCAGGACAAGACCTCATCTAGAATCTCTTACACCCTCATCCCCAATCTTCCACTATCAGGCACTTGAACAAGAACAAAATGAGGTTTCCCCTTATTTCTCATTTTCATGTATGATCTGTGCAAGTGTGTGTGTGTGTGTGTGTGTATGTGTGTGTGTGCATATTTGCATATGTACATATGTGGATATGTTAATATGGGTGCACATGCATTGTGTAAATGAATGTGGAAACCTAAAGTTGTTTTCCTATACCATATCCATTGAGATAGAGTCTCAATTAAACAGAGCTTGCTGGAAGACATTCTTGTTAAACATCATGATCTGGTCTTCATTGCTTCTGCCTTCAGAAGCTAGAATTACATCAGCATAGTCACAGCCATCTAGCATTTATGTGATCTCTGGGGAATCTGAATTCTGGCCCTCAAATTTTCACACAAATCACTTTTTCTCCAATGTCAGCTAGATTTAGTTTCATTGTTAGTTTGTTGCCTATGAGCATCATCATGTTTACTCATAGATTTCTGTCTCTGATCCTTTGCTCAACTTCTCATTCTTTTGGTTTCTTCTCAATTTTCTATCCTTCTGGCTTAAGACATGAGGACACACTACTGACCAAAGAAGGACTATCATTCAGTTTTCATTAGTATGGAAACTATTTTATATGTTACTCACACCATTTTTTAATCCCTTAACTCAACAATTCAATTTCCCAGGTATGTCAAAATGTATTACCATAAATATTCTATAATATCTGCTCACTGAATTTAAACCCTCTGACTGAAAAAAATTGGGCAGATTACTTTCATTTTGGCAATATGAAGGAATCTTAAAAAACATTTACTGAGTGAAAGAAAGCAGGAAATTAAAGTTCCCATGCTCTATAAACATGTAAATATTAACTCAAAGATGAGCATAGTACAAGAAGAACGAAGGAGTGGCCCCTGGTTCTGGAAAGACTCAGGGTAGCAGTATAAGGCAAAACCAGAACAGGGAAGTGGGAAGGGGTGGGTGGGAGAACAGGGGGAGGGAAGGGGACTTATGTGACTTTCGGGGAGTAGGGGGGCAGAAAAGGGGAAATCATTTGAAATGTAAATAAAAAATAAATCGAGTAAAAAAAATGCAAAAAAAAAAAAAAAAAAAAAAAAGATGAGCATAGTACCACATGCTTAGGAAACTGGAGCAGGAAGATCACAAGTCCAGTCTGGGGCATATAGTAAGTCTATCTAAACTAAATATCCAAAAGAATCCCCAGTAATATAAGCCCCCAAATAGGCAAAAACTTTCACAAGATAAATTAAAATATATCTACTCTGCTCAATATCAATTTTATCAGGAAAAGTCCTAAAGAACTTTCTGGGATATTGAAATGCTTTATAACTTGGTCAGATGAACAGCCTCACAGAAAATTATTTGTTGAAACTCATTAAGTATAAACGTTTATCCTTTCATTGTGTTAGCTGTGAATTCTGTCTCAATAAAAATAGTATAACAAACATTTTTAAATGATGTATATTTTACATCCTGGGTTTGTTAAAGTGTGAAGAAAATATAACTGAGGACAAACTTGGATCATGACAGGCAGATTAGGGGAAATACAATGTGGGAATGGTATTTCTCAAAGAACTTTAAGAATGAATAAGAATAAAGGCTGAATGAAATGGTTTGCATGACTAAGAAAAGAACAGATTGGGTGTTTGTTTATTCATGAAACTTCTGCAATCAGTAAAGATTTCACCATAGTTGAAATATGTCCTCGGGCTCAAGTGAGCCTATTACTACTGTTTCGATGAATGAAAATAGCATCAAGCCACTCTCCAAATTCCTATCTCTAGAGCAATGGCATCTCTACTCTCTATACTTTATCTCTACTGCTGCTCTCAGAAAGACTCCATCAGAGTTTTTTAGCTGTGCAATGGTCCTCAGTTAATGCAGAAACTCACAGAAGGTCAAAGTACAAAGAATAGCTGTCAATGGAGTACTTGGCTGCAAGTGGGACTTCTATATCACATTCTCTGTGCCCAAACTCAGGGATATAGATAGGACAGACCATAAGAGTCAGAGGTTAGGGAAGATGGCTATGAATCAATGTCTTTTGGTCATAACAAAAGTACTGTATGCACAAATTTATAATAACTGTGGCTATATGTATAAGACCAAGCCAGTCACCACTGCAGCATGTAATAGTAAGGGGCTTATGAATCCAACATCTATCTAGAGAACTAGCAACAACTAATGGCTCTTTGGAGGGAAAGTCTGTTTTCTTTAAAGGTATGGCCTCTTGTAGAGCACAGAAAGTTGAAGGAAATGGAAAAATGGAAGATGGATATGGGAATGGAGTTAAAGTTTGGAATGGATTGTGAGTATGATCAAAATATGTATGCTTGAAATTGTCAAAGAATTAAAAATTATTATACTAAATAAAAATGTGCCCTTGGAAGAAATGTATGTAAAAACTTAAGTAGGGGTAATTTATACTGAGAAGTTTGTGAATGCTAACAATAGTAATTGTAATCTGCTTATAATGACCTTTTATTAAGAGGGTGTCAAATGGAGCAAATTAATATAAGAAATCAATTTTGGTTTAAAGGGCCAAACATAGCAATACTTAGTGCAATTGTTAGTTCTATATAGACTGATTAAGAGTACATGAGTGACTGATAATCTGTACATTGTCAATATCTGCAAAATGGAGGGGGCATAAATTAAAAAATGTTTCAGGATTTGAGAATTAATGTAAAACAGCCAGTGTTTGATGTGAACGCAATGAAGCCTGGTCACTAACCCTATTCAGGTAGAAAAAGAGATAGACTTAGCAGAGATAAAAAAATTGTTTTAGAATTTTTTCATAATTAATCCATATTGCATTTATTCATTGAGAGTAGGTATATATACTACAATGTGTATATGGAAGTCATATTATAACTAGGAGACCTGACTTCTCTCTAGTCTTAGTATTGTATGTTATGAAGTGACTCTATGACCATGGCAACTCTTATAAAGGAGAACATTTAATTGGGGCTGGCTTACAGTTCAGAGGTTTAGTCTGTTGTCATCATGGCAAGAAATATGGTGACATACAGTCAGTCCTGGTGCTGGAGAAGGAACTGAAAGTTCTACATATTGATGAAAGGCAGCAGAAGGAGACTGTGTGTCTGGTGTCAAAATGCTCTTTAGATCTCCCTTCAATTCAGTTTTATTAACTGCAGCATACTTCTCTCTCTTGGGCTCTTGGGTTCAAGTCCATGTTAGCAACTCTTTCATGGCTCTGGCATCTCCAATATCTTAGGATATTCAAGGCATTCCAGACTTCACCTTCACAGCTTTATACAGTAGCCTCTCTGCAGTAACCTTCACAGAAACATCCCTACCATATACCCAGCCTCAGCAGCTTTCCTTAGTCACAGAAGATTTCATAACCCCTTTCTTCTATCATTGACTCTAAATAAGAACCACATCACCCAAACTGCCAAGTTATGCTGCTTGTTGAGGATGAAATATGGCCCCCTGTCCAATTCCATTTCACCAGCTTTCTGTTTCTATTGGTTACTTTCACTGCCTAAGCTTAAGTGTTTGGGAAATCACTTGGTAGACCAGGCTGGTCTTGAACTCAGAGATCCTTTGGCCTTGGGAATGTTGAGATTAAGGGCATGCATCTCCATCCTTGGTCCTTGGCTTTTATTAATTCCTCTTTACAAACTGGAAGCTCAACTAGAAAGGATCTTGCCTTGAGGTCACCCCTCCCTTTGTCCTATTTAACGTCTGGCATTTCTTTAATCTGTTAATCTCTGTGAACATAAAATTTAGCTCCATTCTACTTCCTAGTGCCTGTTTCCTATGTTCTTGGACATTTTCTACTTATTACCTTGCTCACGTTCCTCTTTGCTATAGATCTGCATAAAACCGAGCATTGATAACCACATAACAGAGAATATACACTAGGCCCTTCTGAGATTTCCTCTGTCAACAACAAAAAAAACCCTCTTAACTTTAGTCTCAGGCAGACTTTTTAAATAAGTGCAAAAACAGCCACATTCTCTGTGCAAACACTGCAAGAATAGTCTGTAGTCTATATATTAATGGTACTCACCACGCATTGAGACTGTCACTCAACCAATGACTAGTGATAGAAGTGAAGGCCAACTCTTCCCTATGAGGGAAGTGAGTTCCCTCAGAGAAACAGGAACAGAGGTTTCTGGGAAGAATGGAATAGTTTTACATACATGAAATCACTGTTCAGTTTGGTTTGTTTTATTCAACTGTGAATATTAGTTTAGCAATTAGTTAATATCCCAAATCTGTCAAGTATTAGTTCAAATAATTATTTCAAAAACTTTTGACATTATGTAGGTATACAGATTTCATATATCAAAACTGCTACATCAGACTTTCTCTCTCTCCCTCTCCCTCTCCCCTCCCTTTCCTTCTCCCCTCCCTCTCTCTCTCCCTCTCTCCCTCTCTCTCTCTCTGTCTCTGTGTCTCTATGTCTCTCTCTCTCTCTCTCTCTCTCTCTCTCTCTCTCTCTCTCTCTCTCTCTCTCTCTCTTGCTCTCTCTCTTTATTGAAAATAGACTTTTCTCATGCAATATATCCTGATTGATTATGGCTTCTTCTCCCTATAATCTTTCTAGTTCCTCCCCACATCCTCTGCTTTCTGAATCTGTCCCCTTTCTATCTCTCCTTTTAAGAAAAAGAGGCTTCTAAAAGATAAAAAATAAGATAATAAAGTGTAATGAGATTTAAAAAAAAAACAACACTTTTGAATTAGACAAAACAAACAGAAAGAAAAGAACCCAAGACATGTCTCAAGAAACACACTCAATTACACACTTAGGAATCCCATAAAAACACTAAGCTGGAAGCGATAATAAAAGACAGAAGAGTGTTAGATGCTGATGCCCCAGTGTAGGAGAATGACAATGTGGGAAGATAGGAGTAGGTTAATGGGGGAGTTCCCTCATAGAAACAGGAGAGGTTTCTGGAGGGAGGACCTGGAAAAAGGATAACATTTGAAATGTAAATAAAGAATATATCCAATAAAAATTAATGCATAAAAATAAATATATAAAATGATAAAATAAATTTTCTTTAAAAACATGAAAAGCTTTGATACAACATTGTGAGAAGAGGAACCTTCAAACATTCAATTGAGTTCATTTTACATTGGCCATCTACTGCTGGGTCTGCAGGCTACACTTGAGAACAGGTTGTTTTCCCAGTGAGGTTCTCTTGAAAGAAACTAAATATCATTTTCAAGTGGTTATCAACTGAAGTCAACTTCTGAGTTAGAGATAGAAGCATGTGTCTACTTCCTTCAGTTATCTTTCCTCATCTGATACAGACCCGTGGAGGAACTGTGAATTCAGCTTCAGTCTCTGTGAGTTCATATGAACTCCGATCGTGTTGGTGTAGAGGGCCTGGTTTTCTTGGTATCCTCCATCTCCTCTTGCTCTTAAAGAATTACTGCTGCCTTGTGCACAGGATTCACTGGTCAAAGTAAGGATGGATTGGATGGAGATATTCCATTTAGGGATGAATGTTCTAAGGTCTTTCAATCATTGCATAATTTCTGCCTTTGTATTTGTTTCCATCTGTTGCAGGAGGATTCTTCTCTGATAATGACTGAACTATAAGTATAGCTGAATGCAATGATGAGCTATTTTATTGCTACTTTGATGTTGCTATTTTTACCAGTATTATTTGGTTTTACCCTATGTCACTATACTATCTAGTCTTGGGTTTCTGATCAGGAAACCAGTGTTGGTTATGGTTTCCATTTCATAGAGTGGACTTTTAGTCAAATCACTTATGGGTGATCGATACTGTAAGTTTTGTGTCATCATTGCCCTAGTACATCTTTAAGCAGGATACCATTATAGATCAAAGGGTTTATAGCTGAAATAGTGCTGACTTTCCTCCTTTGGTACCAGGCAAAATTGCTTCTTGTACCAAATATGTTAGCATGCATGGGTGAAGGCTACATAGGTATGTACTACCTCAACTTGTATAGGTGTTGTGTTCAACGATGGTGCCTTGCCATCAGTTTGTGGAGAATAATATTCTTAGTAGCTGCCTTGGCCATTGATACAATTAGATTTAACTCGAGTCTGAAAGATTCATTTAATAACAAGAATTAGCCTGTTGTGTCTCCCACATTATTTGGCAATTTCATTTAAAAATGTCTTCATTTATATATATTATATAAAGCTTCTCTAAATTAAGTTTTGCTGCTACCCCTCACATTATCCTTAATTTTTGCTGTCTCTTTCTGTATTCCTGTCTTTGTCCCAATCTCTCCACTTAATCCTCCAATTCATGCCCCCAATCCATAACTTTCTATTCTAGCTTCCTTTCTTAGGAAGGCCCATCATTCTCTTCTAGTCCATTACTCTATATCCAAACTCTGAGGTTCTATGCATTATAGCTAGGGTGTCATTGACTTAGTAGTTAATATTTACATATAAACAGAAACCATATTTGTCTTTCTGGTTCTAGATTACCTCACTTGGGATAATTTTCTTTGTTGTTTCATCCATTTACCTGCAAGTCCCATGCTTTCCTTTTTTTTTCTTGTATTTTTTTTTATTATTCTTTAATCTTTTTTTATAGTCCAGTTCCTTTCCCTCTCCTAGTCCATATCTCATATCTTCTTCTCCCTGGAATCTGCAACATCCATCCCACCAGACCTTCCCACTCCCTGGGGCCACAACTTTCTTGAGGATTTTTTGTAACTTCTCTTACTGAATCAAGACCCGGCAGTCTTCTGCTGTATATGTGTTGTGGACTTTATATCAGCTGCTATATGTTGTCTGGTTGGTGGCTCAGTGTCTGGGAATTCTTGGGGTCCATGTTAGTTGAGGTCTTCCTATAGGACCCTCCTCCTCGGCCTCTTACAACTTTTCCCTAATTCGAGCACAGGGGTCACCAGTTTCTGTCCATTGGTTGGGTGTAAATTTCTGCATCTGACTCTTTCAGCTGCTTTTGGGCCATTTGGAGAGCAGTCATCATGCTAGGCTCCTCTCTGTGAACACACCATAGTTTCAATAACAGTGTGAGGCCCTAGGGCCTTCCATTGAACTGAATTCCTATTTGGGCCTATCACTGGACCTCCTTTTCCTCAGGCCTTTCTCCATTTTGACTCTGCATTTTTTTCAGATAAGAACAATTATGGGTCAGAATTTTTAACCATGGGATGGCAACCCCATCCCTCCATTTGATGCATTGCCTTTCTACCGGAGGCAGACTCTCCAAGTTCCCCCTCATCACTGTAGAAACTTTCATCTAAGGTTCCTCCCTTTGATTCCGGAGAGTTTCCCACCTCTCAGGTCTCTGGAACAGTCTAGAGGGTCCCAGAACTCCCACCTCCTGAGGTTGCCTGCTTCCATTTTTTTCTGCTGGCCCTCATGGCTTCAGTCCTCCCCCTACCACACACACACCACCAATACAAGATCATGTTCCCTTCTTCTCCTCCCTGTCTTTTTTCCCACCCAGGTTATTCCCTATCCCCTTCCTTCCTCCCTTCATCTGTCCCTCCCATGATTGCTTTTTTTAAGGCTGAATAATATTCCATGGTATAAATGCACCGCATTTTTATTATTGTTTCTTCTGTTGAGGAATGTCTAAGCTATTTCCAATTTTTGGCTATTATGAATAGAAAAGAAATGAACATGTTTCTGTGGAAGAAAGAAAAAAACCTTTTGTGTATATGCCCATGATTAGTATAGCTGGATCATCAGGTAGTTCAGTTCCCATCATCCTAAGGAACTACCATACTAATTTCCAAACTGACTTTAACAGTTTGCACTATTTCCATCAAGCATGAGAATCCCCCTTATTCCACATTCTTTTAGTTATAGGCTTTCACTTCTTTGCTTCATTTTACCAATTCTGAGGAGAGAAGATAGAAACTAAGTAGTTTTTATATGCATTTCCCTGACGATTAAGGATATTGACCATTACTTTTAAGTTTCTCTCAGTCTCTTGAAAATTTTGTTTAGTTTGACCAGCATAATATGGTGAAAATGCTACCTTTTTTCAGTGTATGTTTATCAATTATTATAAAAAATCAACTCTTCATAGGTGTGTGGATTAAATCTGGGTCTGTGAAATCTTTTTTAATTGTGCTACTTGTTTTATGGACATATAGGTTGTTTTGAGTTCCTTATGTATTTTTGATATTAGACCTCTATTGGATATACAATTGATATTTTTCCCATACTTTATGCTGCTGTTTTGCTCAAAGGATGGTGCACAACTTTTGTCATACTGAAGCATTTTAATTTCATGAGTTTCCATTTATTGCTTTCTTAGTGGCTATGTTAACCTCGCTCTCTTCATATAGACTTTATTGACACCTTTTATTGGGTGTCAGTGTTTTCAAGAATATTCCCTATTCCCTCATGCCTAACAATTGCAGTGTATCTTATTTTACATTGAGGTCTTGGATCATTGGAGTTGACATCTCTGCAGGGAGATAAGTATGGATCTCTTTGGATTCTTCCACCTACTGTCTTATATGTTGACCAGCAACTATATGTTGAAGATTCTGTCTTGGTTTTTCAGTGTGTATTTATGACTTATTATCAAAAATAAAGTATCTATATGTGTGTACATTTAAATCTGGGTCTTCCGTTCTATTCCATTGATTTATGTTTCTGGTTTTATGCCAATTTCTTGCTGTTTTTTCTTACTATGGTTATGTAATAAAACTGCAAATTGGAGAAAGTGGTATCTCCAGCAAGTTTTTTATCATTCAGTATTGTTTTAGCTATACCAATTTTTTGGGATTCCATATGATGATTATAATTGTCCTGTTAAGATCTGCTAAGAAATGTGTTAGAATTTTGATGGGAATATCATTGAATTTGTATATTTCTTTTCAAGGAATGGTCATTTTTGCTATTTTAATTAGCTAAAACTTTTATCATGCAAGTGCTCAGTTGTTAGAGCTGCTCCAAGATATTTTATATCATTTGAGGCTATTATGAAAGATGTTGTTTTCCTGATTTCTTTTGCAGTCCATTTGTCATTTGTATGCAGATAGGATATTGATTTTTGTGAATTTAGAGTGTATCCAGCTACTTTGCTGAAAGTGTTTATTAGCAGTATGAATTTTCTGGTGGAACTTTTAGGTTCATTGATATAGACAAGCATGTCACTTGCAAATAAAGTTTTTGTCACTTCTTCCTTTCTAATTTGCATCAATTTGATCCTTTCCAGTTGTCTGATGGCTCAGTCTAGGAATTCAAGTACTATATTGAATAATTGTGGAAAAAATGGCCATCGTTGTTTTATTTCTAATTTTAGTGGAATTGTTTAGGGTTTTTCTTCATTTAAATTGTTAGAAGCTCTGAGGTTGCTGTAAACTTGCTTTTATTATTACTGAGATATGTCTCTTATATCTCTAATATCTCCAGGAAGTTCATTGTTAAGAGGTGCTGGATTCTTTCAATAGTCTTTTTTAACACTAATAACCTGTTGATTTGGTCCAGTACATATACTGACTTATGCAAGTTGAACCATCACCCTGAATCTCTGATGAAGCCTTCTGGATAATGGTGTATGATTTTATTGATAAGTTCTTGGATTTGATTTACATGTATATTATTGAGAATTTCTGCATCTGTATTTATAAGTGAAATTGGTTTATAGTTCTCTTTCGTGGGTCTTTATGTGTTTTAGATATCGGGGTAATTATGGCTTTATAACAACGATTTGTACAGTTTTACTTTTCTTTATATTTTGTGGAATAATGTTGTGGATAGCCCTGGTCCTGTATCTTGATGCTAATTCTGTTTTCTTGGGAGTGGCTGAAGATGAGGAGTGAATCAGGTATATAGGTTACTTCTTGTGAACGTGCTCCCCACCTTAACTTGTAAGACAAAGGCTAGAACAGTTTGTGGGTGAAGGAAGAGAGGTGAGGAGAGAGGTCGATGGAAGGGAGGAGAGAGTAGAAGGAGAATGGAGGAGAAAAAAGTGGCCTGGAGAAACCCCAAGGTATGTATGGTAGCGTAGTGGTAGATAGACCCAATCTAGACCTGCAGTTTGTATTCTGACTGGGCTTACTTGGGTTGGAGATTTACTACAACAGAATAATTTGACAAATACTGGCATCAACTCTTTTTGGAAAGTCTAGTTCTATTTTGTACTGAAACCAACTGGCCTTTGGCCTTCTTTATTTATATTTATTTTTTTTTCTGTTAGTAGATTTTTAATGACTGCTTCTATTTTACTAGTATTTAGAGTCAGTTTATATCATTTTTGTTCTTTTCATTTTCTGTGCTACAGTGATTTTGTGTGCTGTTAAGCTACTAGTATAAGACCGCTCCATTTTTTTTCTTTTATGCATTTTTTCTTTTATAGCTACTTTAATTGATCACATAAGTTTGGGTATGCTTTTTATTCATTTCCTTTCTTTTTTTTATTTTTTTTATTTTTTTATTCGATATAAATTATTTACATTTCAAATGATTTCCCCTTTTCTAGCCCCCCCACTCCCCGATAGTCCCGTAAGCCCCCTTCTCTTCCCCTGTCCTCCCTCCCACCCCTTCCCACTTCCCCGTTCTGGTTTTGCCGAATACTGTTTCACTGAGTCTTTCCAGAACCAGGGGCCACTCCTCCTTTCTTCTTGTATCTCATTTGATGTGTGGATTATGTTTTGGGTATTCCAGTTTTCTAGGTTAATAACCACTTATTAGTGAGTGCATACCATGATTCACCTTTTGAGTCTGGGTTACCTCACTTAGTATGATGTTCTCTAGCTCCATCCATTTGCCTAAGAATTTCATGAATTCATTGTTTCTAATGGCTGAATAGTACTCCATTGTGTAGATATACCACATTTTTTGCATCCACTCTTCTGTTGAGGGATACCTGGGTTCTTTCCAGCATCTGGCAATTATAAATAGGGCTGCTATGAACATAGTACAGCATGTATCCTTATTACATGGTGGGGAATCCTCTGGATATATGCCCAGGAGTGGTATAGCAGGATCTTCTGGAAGTGAGGTGCCCAGTTTTCGGAGGAACCGCCAGACTGATTTCCAGAGTGGTTGTACCAATTTGCAACCCCACCAGCAATGGAGGAGTGTTCCTCTTTCTCCACACCCTCTCCAACACCTGCTGTGTCCTGAATTTTTAATCTTAGCCATTCTGACTGGTGTAAGATGAAATCTTAGGGTTGTTTTGATTTGCATTTCCCTAATGACTAATGAAGTTGAGCATTTTTTAAGATGCTTCTCTGCCATCCGAAGTTCTTCAGGTGAGAATTCTTTGTTTAACTCTGTACCTCATTTTTTAATAGGGTTGTTCGGTTTTCTGGAGTCTAACTTCTTGAGTTCTTTATATATATTGTATATTAGCCCTCTATCTGATGTAGGATTGGTGAAGACCTTTTCCCAATTTGTTGGTTGCCGATCTGTCCTCTTGATGGTGTCCTTTGCCTTACAGAAACTCTGTAACCTTATGAGGTCCCATTTGTCAATTCTTGCTCTTAGAGCATACGCTATTGGAGTTCTGTTCAGAAACTTTCTCCCTGTACCGATGTCCTCAAGGGTCTTCCCCAGTTTCTTTTCTATTAGCTTCAGAGTATCTGGCTTTATGTGGAGGTCCTTGATCCATTTGGATTTGATCTTAGTACAAAGGAGACAAGGATGGATCAATTCGCATTCTTCTGCATGCTGCCCTCCAGTTGAACCAGCACCATTTGTTGAAAAGGCTATCTTTTTTCCATTGGATGTTTTCAGCCTCTTTGTCGAGGATCAAGTGGCCATAGGTGTGTGGGTTCATTTCTGGATCTTCAATCCTGTTCCATTGATCCTCCTGCCTGTCACTGTACCAATACCATGCAGTTTTTAACACTATTGCTCTGTAGTATTGCTTGAGGTCAGGGATACTGATTCCCCCAGATTTTCTTTTGTTGCTGAGAATAGTTTTAGCTATCCTGGGTTTTTTGTTGTTCCAGATGAATTTGATAATTGCTCTTTCTAACTCTGTGAAGAATTGAGTTGGGATTTTGATGGGTATTGCATTGAATCTGTATATTGCTTTTGGCAAAATGGCCATTTTAACTATATTGATTCTACCGATCCATGAGCATGGGAGTTTTTGCCATTTTTTGAGGTCTTCTTCCATTTCCTTCTTCAGAGTCTTGAAGTTCTTGTCATACAGATCTTTCACATGTTTGGTAAGAGTCACCCCAAGATACTTTATACTGTTTGTGGCTATTGTGAAGGGGGTCATTTCCCTAATTTCTTTCTCAGCCTGCTTATCCTTTGAGTATAGGAAGGCCACTTATTTGCTGGAGTTGATTTTATAACCTGCCACTTTGCTGAAGTTGTTTATCAGCTGTAGGAGCTCTCTAGTGGAGTTCTTTGGGTCACTTACGTAGACTATCATCTGCAAATAATGAAAGTTTGACTTCTTCCTTTCCAATTTGTATCCCTTTGACCTCCTTATGTTGTCGAATTGCCCGAGCTAGTACCTCAAGTACAATATTGAAAAGATAAGGAGAAAGGGGGCAGCCTTGTCTGGTCCCTGATTTCAGTGGGATTGCTTCAAGTTTCTCTCCATTTAGTTTGATGCTGGCTACCGGTTTGCTGTATATTGCTTTTACTATGTTTAGGTATGGGCCTTGAATTCCTGTTCTCTCCAAGACTTTAAGCATGAAGGGATGCTGAATTTTGTCAAATGCTTTTTCAGCATCCAATGAAATGACCATGTGGTTTTGTTCTTTGAGTTTGTTTATGTAGTGGATTGTATTGATGGATTTCCGTATATTGAACCAACCTTGCATTCCCGGGATAAAGCCTACTTGATCATGGTGGATGATCGTTTTGATGTGTTCTTGGATTCGGTTGGCAAGAATTTTATTGAGTATTTTTGCATCGATGTTCATAAGGGAAATTGGTCTGAAGTTCTCTTTCTTTGTTGGATCTTTGTGTGGCTTTGGTATCAGCGTAATTGTGGCTTCGTAGAAGGAATTGGGTAGTGTTCCTTCTGTTTCTATTTTGTGGAATAGTTTGAAGAGTATTGGTGTTAACTCTTCTTTGAAGGTCTGGTAGAATTCTGCACTGAAGCCATCTGGTCCTGTGCTTTATTTGGTTGGAAGACTTTCTATGACTCCTTCTATTTCTTTAGGCATTATGGGACTGTTTAGATGGTCTAGTTGGTCCTGATTTAATTTTGGTATTTGGTATCTGTCAAGGAAATTGTCCATTTCCTCCAGATTCTCCAGTTGTGTTGAGTACAGGCTCTTGTAGTAGGATCTGATGATTTTTTGGATTTCCTCAGTTTCTGTTGTTATATCTCCCTTTTCATTTCTAAGTTTGTTAATTTGGATACTTTCTCTGTGTCCTTTGGTCAGTCTGGCTAAGGGTTTATCTATCTTGTTGATTTTCTCAAAGAACCAGCTCCTGGTTTTGTTGATTTTTTGTATGGTTCTCTTTGTTTCTACTTGATTGATTTCGGCCCTGAGTTTGATGAATTCCTGCCTTCTACTCCTCCTGGGCGAAATAGCTTCTTTTTGTTCTAGGGCTTTCAGGTGTGTCATTAAGCTGGTAATGTATGCTCTCTCCATTTTCTTTTTGGAGGCACTCAGGGCTATGAGTTTTCCTCTTAGCACTGCTTTCATTGTGTCCCATAGATTTGGGTATGTTGTGTTTTCATTTTCATTTTGTTCTAAAAAGTCTTTAATTTCTTTCTTTATTTCTTCCTTGACCAAGGTATCATTGAGTAGAGTATTGTTCAGTTTCCACGTGTATGTGGGTTTTCTGTTGTTTCTGTTGCTATTGAAGACCACTTTTACTCCATAGTGATCAGATAGGAGGCATGGGATTAATTCTATCTTCTTATATTTGTTGAGGTCTGTCTTGTGACCAATTATATGGTCGATTTTGGAGAAGGTACCATGAGGTGCTGAGAAAAAGGTATATTCTTTTGTTTTAGGATAGAATGTTCTATATATCTGTTAAATCTAATTGTTCCAAAGCTTCAATTAGTTTCATTGTGTCCCTGTTTAGTTTCTGTTTTCCTGATCGGTCCATTGAGGAAAGTGCAGTGTTGAAGTCACCCACAATTATTGTGTTAGGTGCAATGTATGCTTTTAGTTTTAATAAAGTTTCTTTTACGAAAGAGGGTGCCCTTGCATTTGGGGCATAGATGTTCAGGATTGACAGTTCTTCTTTTTGTATTTTTCCTTTGACCAGCAAGAAGTGTCCCTCAGGGTCCCTTTTGATGACTTTTGGTTGAAAGTCAATTTTATCTGATATTAAAATGGCTACTCCAGCTTGTTTCCTGAGACCATTTGCTTGTAAAATTGTCTTCCAGCCTTTTACTCTAAGGTAGTGTTTGTCTTGACCCTGAGGTGTGTTTCCTGTAAGCAGCAAAATGTAGGGTCCTGTTTACGTATCCAGTCAGTTAGTCTGTGTCTTTTTATTGGGGAATTAAATCCATTGATGTTAAGAGATATTAAGGAATAGTGATTGTTACTTCCTATCATTTTTGCCGTTATTTTTTAAATTTGAATGCTTATCTTCTTTTGGGTTTGATGAAAGGTTACTATCTTGCTTTTTCCAGGGTGAAGTTTCCCTCCTTGTATTGGTGTTGTCCTCCTATTATCCTTTTCAGGGCCGGGTTTGTGGATAGATATTTGGTAAACTTGGTTTTGTCATGAAATATCTTAGTTTCTCCATCTATGGTGATTGAGAGTTTTGCTGGATATAGTAGTTTTGGTTGGCATTTGTGTTCTCTTAGAGTCTGCATGAGATCTGCCCAGGACCTTCTAGCCTTCATAGTCTCAGGTGAAAAGTCTGCTGTGATTCTGATAGGTCTTCCTTTTTATGTTACTTGGCCTTTTTCTCTTACTGCCTTTAGTATTCTTTCTTTGTTTAGAACATTTGGTGTTTTGATTATTATGTGACGGGAAGTATTTCTGTTCTGGTCCAGTCTGTTTGGAGTTCTGTAGGCTTCTTGTATATTCATGTGCATCTCTCTCTTTAGGTTAGGGAAGTTTTCTTCCATAATTTTATTGAAGATATTTGCTGGCCCTTTAAGTTGTAAATCTTCACTCTCATCTATGCCTATAATCCTTAGGTTTGGTCTTCTCATTGTGTCCTGGATTTCCTGGATATTTTGGGTTACAAGCTTTTTGCATTTTGCATTTTCTTTAACTGTTGAGTCCATGGTTTCTATGGAATCTTCAGCATCTGAGATTCTTTCTTCTATCTCTTGTATTCTGTTGTTGAAATTTGCATCTCTATCCCCCGATTTCTTCCCAAGGCTTTCTATCTCCAAAGTTGTCTCCCTTTGAGTTTTCTTAGTTGTTTCTACTTCTGATTTTAGATCCTGGATGGTTTTGCTTAGCTCCTTCATTTGCATGTTTGTGTTTTCCTGGAATTCTTTAAGAGATTTTTGTGTTTCCTTTTTCATGACCTCAGCCTGTTGACCAGAGTTCTCCTGTATTTCTTTAAGTGTTTTTTGCATTTCCTCCTTGTTGGCTTTTGTATTCTCCTGGATTTCTTTCAACGATTTTTGTGTTTCCCTTGCAAGGGCTTCTAACTTTTGATCCATTTTCTCCTGAATTTCTTTAAGTATGTCCTTCATGTGTTCCTGTACCAGCATCATGTCCAGTGATTTTAAATCCAAATCTTGTTTTACTGGTGTGATGGGGTATCCAGGACATGTTGGTAGAGGAGAATTGGGTTCAGATGTTGCCATATTGCCTTGATTTCTGTTAGTGACGTTCCTGCGCTTGCCTTTTGCCATCTAGTTCTCACTGATGTTAGTTTGTCTTGTCAGTGCTGGACTCACCAGTGTAAGCTGCCCCTTCCCAGTTGGCCTCTGGTGCACAGCTTATCTCCTGCACTGCTTGTAGACAGGGTGCTGCTGCCCAGGCTGTTCAGATCCCAAAGCAGGCACCCGAAGGCTCCCGCTGGGGCCCGCTGGATTCACTGGAGCACACTGACTTCTCCCAGCTGGCCTCCTGGAAGCCCAGCTAGCCACTTGCAGGACTTGGAGATGTGGTGCTGCCGCCCAGGCTGATCTGGATCCGGAAGTGGAGGGAGTAGAGCTGAGGGCTTCAGCCTGAGGCCTTGCCCCAGATTGTGTCTGTGGACCAGATGGAGCCTGTGTGCACCCCCAGGGAGTGCTGATGATGTATGCTGCTGTGATCTCCCCTGTGTTCCGCTCACTCAGCTGGGCAGCTGATCCGCCAACCGGGCTGTCGCACACAAGGTTAGCCTGGCCGCCCAGTCCCTGAGTCCAGGCAAAAGCCTGGGAGGCCAAGGTCCGAGCAAAGTTCCCCTAGGGCTATGACTGTTAATTGGGTCTGCCAGGTGACTAGGATGGCGGGCGTGCGCGCCCGCACTCCCTGAAAGCGCAGGGAGAGTCTGCTGTGCTAACAATCCCCTGGGCGGACTGACTCACAGATGGCCCACCAAGCCGCCCAGTCCTTGGGGTCAGTCCTGTGCCTTTTGGGGCCTAGACCCTCGCTTTGTTAGCCTCAGGCTATGCCTGTTACAGGTCTGCCCGCCAGAGCTCTCTGTTGTCCTGCAGGCAAAATGGCGGCGGCGCGCGCACCTGCCTGGGCACCCCGATGCCCCCCCCCACAAGCCCAGGGCCTGGGTGCAGGCCAAAGCCCGTCGGGCTCAGACCACCGCAGTGTTGGCCTCGGATTATGTTTGTGTACCTCAGTCTGTCCGATCCCCGGAGTCCGGAACCAAGATGGATGCACCTCTCCTGACTGGTGGGAGGCCGAGTTCTGAAGTGGCCTCCGTGCAGGAAAGGCACCGCACAACTGCAGCTGCTTGCCGCCTGGCTGGTCAGCGAAGGTCAGTGGTCGTGGGTGCAGGGCCTAACTGGTCCCTGTGTCGCCCTGGCTCCACTGCTGATGGCCCTTCAGCTGGACCAGCTACTGCTGCACTGCTGCTGCCGCCGCCGCCGGAACTGTCTATTCATTTCCTTTCAATTCTAGAAAGTACATAATTTCTTTCTTAATTTGCATCTTCACCCAGTTTTTATTCAGTAGTAATCTGTTCAGTTTCCAAACATTAGTAAACTTTCTGTTGTTGATAATATACAGCTTTAATCAGTGGAGATCAGATAGAATGTACAGTGGTATTTTCATCATCTTCTATCTGTTGAGATTTGCTTTGGGTCTGAATAAGTGGTCAATTTTAAAGAAATTTCAGTGGGTACTGAGGAGGTAAACTATTTTGTGTTTGGATGAAGTATTCTGTAAACAGCTACTAGGTCTCCTTGGTTTATATCAGGTAGCTCTAGTATTTCTCTATTTAGTTTTGCCCTGGTTACCTGTCTGTTGCTAAGACTTGCATATTGAAGTTTCCCACTCTCAGTGTCAATAAGTGATTTCACTTGTGATAGTGTTTCTTTTATGAACTTGGTTTCATTTCAGTTTGGTGCATAAAATGTTAAGAATTTCAAAGTCTTCTTGGTAGGTTTTTCCTTTGATGAATCTGTAACATCCTTTCCTATCTCATCTGATTACTTTTGGCATGAAGTCTATTTTACCAGATGTAAAATGGCTTCATCATCTTGCCCCTTAGGTTTCTTTGGTTGGAAATGATAGTACTGATATTTAGACACTGATTATAAGGATAGACTTTCAATATGTGTTTCACATCCCGTAATAGAAAAACTCTCAGTAGATGTTTGCTAAACAAATGACTTAGCTTTAAATAAAGTAGAATTAGGGTTATTAAGAGCAGAAGCCTTGGCTTCTACTCTACAATCTGCCATCTAGTCAAGATACAGAAAATATTGGACAGATCCAATATACCTATGGCATTTATACAGTAAGCTAATTTTGAATGATTAGTCAGAATGAAAGATTCGGAAAATGTCCCCTAGGAGAACTCATGATCCAATGCTCTTAAGTCTTTATAGTTAGAATTTTGGTATATTTTGGGCTTCTTACACCCTACAATTTTCAGATACACTCAGCTCTATACTCCCCACAACCTTCTCCTCCTTTTGTGTCATACTTTGATTTGAGAAGCCATCTTCATTACATTACCAACCCAAACTCATGTTGTTTGCTTATTATTTATCAAGTGATCCATTAAAACATTTCTGTCCTAGTAAAAGGCAATGTGCCATATAAGAGAGCTCTTCAGGGTTTGTGTTTACAAATTCAGAAATTCAGATATAATAATTCAAGTACATGTCAAAGACAATAATCAAATGAATGAGAAGTTAAGACAGGAAATCAAATTTAATCTGCACATTCAGCTGTAAGGACAATAGATGGTGTCATAAAAAAGAACAGAGTTATGATCACCATAGATTTGTTAAGAACCTACATGCCAAATCATCTAAAACCTTCTGGAATTACATCCAAACTCATTATCTATCTACCCATTACTCTTAGAGTTGTGACGGATGTTTTGATTCATTTTTTTTTCTGAATTTCTGACTGAATTGGCAGGGAATTTTTAAGGGATATGCCTTAAGGCACAAAATTTTAGAGCAAAAAGTAGATATAAATCAATAACTCTAAAAAGAACGCATTGTACCACAACATGGATGCAGGAATAGTCAATACCATTAGCTTGAACATAAGACAATTTAAATTAAATGGCATAAAAATTACATATAGGTTTTATTGAAGCTCATCTATAGAGGTTGTCAGCAAAAAATAAATAAATGAGTATGTTGAAAATGGCCCAAAATATTGCTACTTATGATGCAACACAGGGAAAGGAAAAATCAATTTAAAAACTGAGTAGCATATGAAAACAATGAAAAGAAATGATATCTCAAAAAAGAAAAGGAAAAAAAGTTGTGCTGGAGAAAGAAAATTCTGAGTACAGTGTTTACATCCTGCAAGAATGAAATTTGCCAACAATCATTTCATCTAACTGTACTGACCAGATTTTCCTCTTTCCCTTTCTATGTTTTATAACATTAACTTTCAGAGGTCAGTGTGTTGTAATTTCCTCTCTCAGAAATAAAATTTTCAATTCCAACACAATTTGTTTTGTTTTCATCTATTCTGTTTCAATAAATTATTCTCTAAGCTGAATTTTTCACATAAGTGGGAACTATTTCTAGCAGATTTGTGCCCAACACAAGCAAGTATTTTTATGTCCATTCTTCCTGTACCACTTTGAATAATATTTTTCAACTAAGTTTCTATACCTTTCCTATATTCCCAAATATCCATTATATTTGATGACATTGAAAATCCAAAAGTAACATGCTAAGGTTTGGAGATGAAATCTTTAATAAAGAAATGAAATCTTTGAAATACCTGTCACTTATTTATGGTGAGCCTGTTTAGGAGCTATGCAGCACAACTGCACAATTATAAATAATTCACAGGTTGGCTCCTATGGTAATTAGTCCATGTGATGAATTTCTGCTTTTCTGTTTCTCATTTTTACGGTTGATAGAGTGAGACTTGAAATATTCTCTTTTCCTTACTAACAATGTAAAATGTTTACTTATTGATTAAAATGACATGTTACTTTGATTCGAGAAATAGGATGAAATTCAAGATTTAGAAAAACCTGAAAATAAACTTAAA
This sequence comes from Apodemus sylvaticus, assembly GCF_947179515.1. Taxonomy (NCBI): domain Eukaryota; kingdom Metazoa; phylum Chordata; class Mammalia; order Rodentia; family Muridae; genus Apodemus; species Apodemus sylvaticus. The sequence continues at coordinate 37,946,686 of NC_067473.1, read as the reverse complement.
GCAATTTTAAAAAAAAAGTGAAGATGGAGAAAAATACAACAGCAAAGAGATGTTAGCAAATATCTATAGACCTAGATGGAGATAGAGAACAAAAAAAACAAAAAACAAAAACAAAGCATCATACTCATTCTTAAATAATTATGAAGAGAAAAAACTGTTGGCATTAGGATCATGGAATACTGAGGTCAATGACGGCCAATCCTTTCCATCTGCCTAGAAACATTTCTCTTTGTTGTCAACAGTTTTGGAGTTGACTTTTAAATAATTGGCTTCACCTGTACAAGATTTGTAGAACGTTGTTGCATCTACCACTATTTAATTATTCCTGGATTTTCATCTTATGAATTCCTACCCTTCACTGTATGACTATGGACAGCTAATAAGTAACAGGAAGAGATGCTCTTGAATTTAGTTGAGCAGTCACTCATACATTATGTTCTAATAAATTACCTTCTCATGCCACTAATGCCAATGCAAGCTACCATGTTAAAAATAGAAACTCCAAAAGCAATGTATTCAGGTATTCAAACCTGAAATAATTCCTCACCAAGAGAACTACACTACAAAATGCAGCAAAGGAAAAATAACTAAATCCTTTATGGAGAATAACAGAAAGTGGAAACACATATTCACACAAAAAAATGAAGATCACCAAAAATAGTGATCATGTGAGTAAATGTTGAAAGGTTGCTTCAAATTATTAAAACCATTGTAAGCAACAGAAGAGATATCTCAGTGGGTAAAGTGCATGCCATACAACCATGATGGTCTGAGCTTAGATTCTTAAAACTTTTGAAAAGCTGAATGTAGTGATTTGTGTCTACAATACCATCTCAAGAGAGCTGAACCAGATGAATCCTTCCAACACACTTTTTAATCAATCTAGGGTAAACCGAGCTCCAAGTTGAGTATGAGACTTTTATATATATATATATACATTTGCATATGCATACGCATATGTATATACATATATGCATGTGTGTATATGTATTTATATATATACACACACATATACATATACTTTTACATGTATACACACACACATATTCCAACATAAGCAAACATACCAGAATAATAAAGTACAAATGTATAAACACAGAGATATACACACACTTACCACATATTCACACAGGTATGCACATATACACACCAAGAACTCTTGCACGTAAGAAGAGTTTTGAATGCAGATATTTAATATTCTGTAGCTTGTATTCATTAAAATAAAAATTTCAATTTTCCTATATCCTAAATCTTAAAAAAAATGGCAAAATTAAAATAGCATTGTGGTCACTTGCTGAAAAATCAAAAGACATACAGGTGTACATTTCTACTCACACATGCACACACACACTATTCAGAAATAAAAATGTCAATAATAAGTTGTGAAACAGTAGCCAGACAAATTAACAACAACATAAAAAATAATAAAATATTGACAGTGTTATATAGTCTTGTACCAGTGTTAGAGAGAGCCAATAATGCCACTGAGAGATGGAGGGTATGATCAGAATCCCTGCATGGAGGAAGTGAAAAGTTATGCTTAGGTCTGTCAAGCTGAAACCTAAGTTATAACAGAGTTCCCATGCACAGTGTTGAAGATTCCAGGATCCTGGGATATCTACAACTTCAAGGTGGAAGTTGTTTACTACATTCTTCAATTCCATGATACCAAGTGGGATTTCACAGAAATGGACATAAAGTATACTTTAATTTGTGTTTCTTGGCAAACTTTGCATGAATGTGTGTGTGTGTGTGTGTGTGTGTGGGTGTTTGTGTGTGTGTATGTGTTGTTATAGAATTATAACATCATATAAATGATGTTTCTATTTCACATTTTTATCTCTGTCATTGCAGATTGAATTGAGAGAAGTAAAGAGTAGCCATGCTATGGCACGACTCCTACTCACTCTTTGAATTTCCTCTACAAACAAAGTAATCCATGACGTTTAAATTCAGCCACACCATAACTCCCAGGACACAGTGTATTCAGGTTCCTTGTAAAAACACTATAGAAATGCTCCCTAACCCATTTCTTAACAGAGCTTTGGTTCTTTTTTGACAGTTTTTGAGCTGGGCATGTAGCATTCATTTTTTCTTTAATATTCTTGTTTACGATTGAGCTCTTCTTGTACTTGAAGGGTTTTTCTATCCCCAAGTTCCAAAATTATTCCATATTCTCAGAGAAATTCTATTCCAAAGGCATAAAATCAACACATCCAGTTTGTCATATCAATGGTCCCACTTCTGATGTCATTTTTCTATATTTGTAACTGATATCATTTGTGTAAAAATGTATCCTAACAAAAACAACTTAGGGGAAATTGATTAGGTTTATTTGGGCTCTTCATTCTGGGCTGCAGTTTATCAAGATGGGAAATACTCGGCAGAAGGAACTTAACTGTACTTGCTGACATTGTATCTACGATCAGGAACTATGGAATGATGAATGCTTAAGCATGCTTCCTACCTCTTATTCGGACTGGGAAAAAAGTCTATAAGTTGTGTTGCCCACAGTGATTGGGTCTTCCCATTTTGAATAATCTAATCAAGATAATTCCATACAGTCATGGCAAAAGAATAACTTAATTTTAATAATCACTCAATGTCAGGAACAATCTAGGAAAGTCTAAAGTCATGCTGATAACTTTTGTGGAGATGGCAATATCATTTTGCACACTGCAATGAAGGACAAGTCAAAATTGCAAAGATTTTAGAAATACCACCTTAGGATTGATTCTTATTGCTTGTATGTCTTTCTGATACTATTTAATTAATAAAATTATTCATGGGCATTAACCCACCCATTGGGCAGATGTTCTGCACATTAATGAAGGTATAATTCATTAGTATATTAGCATATAGTGATACATATAGAAAAATAGATATCTTAATTTCTAAAGATGGTTCTATAAAAAATTCATAAATTTATAGTAGTAATTGTTAAGCCATTTATAACTGCTACAATTAAGGGTCTGTGTGACATGAAAACTACAATTACAACTCTGCCAGTGTTCATGTGTCATGAGCTAATTGCAGTAGATGGAAAGCAGGCATACAGATTTACAATTTAGGAATGCATTCCTTTAGGCCATAAAACCATTAACTACAAGTTGTTAAAGGAACAAAAGATTTATTGTAGATGCAAGGACAGAAGATAAAATATTGACTAGGTTTATCTACACAAAACTTTAGTGTTGATGTAGACCTAAGAATTATAGTTTGATAAAAATGAACTAATGGAGCATGGTCAGATAATGAATATCTAGTTAGATAACTGTTCCTAGTGAAAACACTTGTAAACATCTCTGATAAAACTTGTTCAATTTATTATCCAAATTTATGTTTTAACTTGTGAAATTTTGGAATAACATGTGGTCTATTCTGAAAAGGAACAAACAAACAAAAAGCAAACTAGGAACATTAAAGTGGAAGAAGGAGAGAAAACAATTAAAGATGCAGAAGGAGAACAGAAGAGAAGCATTTCAGAGATGAGGAGCTGAGAAGAGAGAAGACAAAGAAGAAAAGAGCAGAATTAAGGATTTAGATGGAAAAGCAAAAAGATACAGAGCAGAAGCAAAATAGAAGCTGAAGAAAACACAGAGCCTAGCAAAATATGAATGAGCATAAGAGAGAGATGAAGAGAGACAAAGAAAGCTACAGAAAGAGAAGAAATAGCAGGCAGGAGTTTCCTTAAATGAGATAGGATTTTAAAATTCATTTAGCAATAAAAGGGTACAACCTTTTTCTTTTTCTAACCATAATGGTTGGAGCTTATTTTTTCATCTAGAATAAGTGACTTCTTTCTGCTCTGGTGCTTAAGCTTTTGCCCCTTCCACCGTGTGTGTGTGTGTGTGTGTGTGTGTGTGTGTGTGTGTGTGTGTATGTGTAAGCATAGGTATGTTTGTGTACATAAGTTGGTAAGACAAGTGGCTGGGCCCAGGAAAAAGGTGTGAAGATGTATAAGTGCGTGTGTATGAAGAAATATATGAATGTATTGTGTTTTGCATAAATTTCTTATGTAAATGTTTTTCCTTTTGTGAGCATGACTCTTTTCTCATGGTTCAAAAAACTAATTGCTCCAAACCTCCCTCCTGCCTTGCTAGCAAGAGGGAAAGTTTCTGAGGAGAGAGAAAAGAGTCCTATCAATTAATTCCTTACTTAATCCACTACTATTAAGCCACAGAAGTTAATTCATCCAGAGGCCTGCAGCTAAGTGGTGCTGTGTAACTCAAGAATCAAGACAAGTAAATGTTAGTTTAGAAAGAAACCTTAATCTCTCCCAATATTAAGTCTTGCCCCCTCCACCAGTGTTCTACCCAATCAGCTGCCTCAGAGAAGACCTACCCCTGTGCCAAGCTCCCACCAACTAAAAAGTTTGCTCAGAGACTCATTTCTCTTGTAATTGAGATGATAATAAATTAACTCATCTCTTTTGTATTGAGATTTAACTATCACAGTGTCCATACAATGATTTTTCACATGGTATGTAGAGTAACTTTAAATCCATTTAGTAAAAGAGAAGAAAACTAAATATTAGCAGTAGAGGAATCAGTGAGCAATTCGAGGATACCCAGGTGAAAATTTAACAATAAAAGGAATGAACCAATTCCGTACACCTAACCACATGATTGATTCACAGAGTAACTAGGTTGAGTGAAGAAGTCCAGAAAGTGAATGCTGCATAATCCCATTTACATAAGATCCCGAACAATATAAATATTGTTCAATATACTGAGATCTCAATATACTGAGAGAAGGATGAGTTGCTGCCTAATGAATGCATTAAGAAATGAGATTTGACCAAAGACCAGGGAAACTTTAGAGAGGAGAAAGTGTTTATTATCTTGATTGTGATCATTTCCTAGCTATAAATATACACCAAAATCTATCAAACTGCAAACTTTAAACAGAGAATTTGTTGTGTATAAACACATAATAATGAACTGCCAAAATCAATGTATTTATATTATCTTCTATCCTAGGAAGTGTACAAGTGTAATACAAGTGTAAATTCTCGGCCTCCTCTCAAAGCCACTGGAGGCTTTACAAATGTTTGAACTTGACTAAGGTAAATTTTTGATTGGCTGTATAATGGGTAGCCTGAAAAGTTATAGAGTTGCAAAATACTGTCCTTTCCCCAGCTGCAGTCTTGAAAAGTCATACAAAGGAGAATGAGTGATATGGCTTTAGATACCACCTAAGAAGAACTATTGTTTAAAAATAGTATTTCATGCAGATTCTCACGTGACAATATAGAGTTTTAATTAGTGTGTAAGCTTCCCAAATTCCCAGTAAATAGGGAAAATGCAACATCAACCAATGGAAGAAAATTGAAAAATTGTTGTAGTGGACACAGTATCCTAAAATGAAAATATTTGAGTAGAAAAAAAAAACCATCAAAGCTTCAAATGTAACCCTTGTGATATGCACATTAAAAAGGAATACTTTGACCTATGAAGTAATTTTCTCTGATAGAGGCATAAGTCAAAATTCTTTCAGATTCCTTGGAAGGTATCTGTGTAGATTTGAACCTTTTCATAATGGAATTTTTTTTTGATATGAGAGTTTTATATCTTCTGGTTTGCAACTTAAGAATAAACCTTAAATTTTCTGTATCACTGAAACAAAATGGATCACTGATAATTGATCACTGAACCGAAAAGTAATTAAATTTCTTGCCTCTTTTCATGAGTCACCTGAGATTGTAATACATTTGATTTGGTTGGTTTTATTCATTTACCCAAATATTATCACAGTACAGTTGAGCATTAAAGGTATATCAAATACTAGGATACATACTAAAGATTTAAAGTCATATAAAGTCTAAAATTTGTTGAAAAAATCTACTATCTAGAAAGAACTTAGAAACTAATGGAAAATGATAAAAGGTACTGTAAAATTAATATATAGAATACTTAGGAAACATATCCAGATACTACAGTGAACTCAGAAGTATGTACAAAGATCAAGAGGTGAGGTTGCAACATAAAAGGCAAAAACAGAATAGAAGATCAAGCACCTTCAAACGCTGGAAACTGAGTGAGCACTGTGTATTATTACTATTAAAATATGACTGACCTATTAATGTTTCTGTATTGCGTATTGACATACTACTGAATTATTTTTTTATTCAATAAATTTTTTATTGACATTTCAAATGATTTCCCCTTTTCTAGACCCCCACTCCCAGAAAGTCCCATCAGCCCCCTTCCCTTCCCCTGTTTTCCCACCCAACCCTTCCCACTTCCCTGTTCTGGTTTTGCCCTATACTGCTTCACTGAGTCTTTCCAGAACAAGGGGCCACTCCACCATTCTTCTTGTATCTCATTTGATGTGTGGATTATGTTTTTGGTATTCCAGTTTTCTAGATTAATATCCACTTATTAGTGAGTGCATACCATGATTCATCTTTTGAGTCTGGGTTACCTCACTTAGTATGATGTTCTCCAGCTCCATCCATTTGCCTAAGAAATTCATGAATTCATTGTTTCTAATGGCTGAATAGTACCCCTTTGTCTATATATACCACATTTTTTGCATCCACTCTTCTGTTGAGGGATACCTGGGTTCTTTCCAGCTTCTGGCAATTATAAATAGGGCTGCTATCAACATAGGGGAACATGTATCCTTATTACATGCTGGGGAATCTTCTGGGTATATGCCCAGGAGTGGTATAGCAGGATGTTCTGGAAGTGAGGTGCCCAATTTTCGGAGGAACTGCCAGACTGATTTCCAGAGTGCTTGTACCAATTGCAACCCCACCAGCAGTGGAGGAGTAGGAGTCTTCCTCTTTCTCCACATCTGCTGTCTCCTAAATTTTTAATCTTAGCCATTCTGACTGGTATAAGGTGAAATCTCAGGGTTGTTTTGATTTGCATTTCCCTAATGACTAATGAAGTTGAGCATTTTTAAAGATGCTTCTCCGCCATCCAAAGTTCTTCAGGTGAAAATTCTTTGTTTAACTCTGTACTCCATTTTTTAATAGGTTTGTTTGGTTTTCTGGAGTCTAACTTCTTGAGTTCTTTATATATATTGGATATTAGCCCTCTATCTGATGTAGGGTTGGTGAAGATCTTTCCCAATTTGTTGGTTGCTGATTTGTCCTTTTGATGGCATCCTTTGCCTTACAGAAACTTTGTAATTTTATGAAATCCCATTTGTCAATTCTTGATCTTAGAGCATAAGCTATTGGTGTTCTGTTCAGAAACTTTCCCCCTGTACCGATGTCCTCAAGGGTCTTCCCCAGTTTCTTTTCTATTAGCTTCAGAGTGTCTGGCTTTATGTGGAGGTCCTTGATCCATTTGGAGTTGAGCTTACACTACTGAATTATTAAGTCTGAATTTCTACCAAAATATATAGTGCAGAGTACCTGATCATTCAGCCAAATGTTCCCTGAAGAATCAACGGACAAGATGTCTGAGGCATGGACAAATGACTCCATGGGGCTGGATGGTGAAAGTACATGGGCAGAAAAGAAGTAATGAATACTAGATAGTTGGAATATGGCTCTAAATGTCATAAAACCCTTGTTTTTCCCAATATTCACATTATAAATATCTTTTATTCTCATTTGTATGTAGATATGAATATATATGTGTTATATGAGTCACATGTTATGAAGGAAAATGAATACAACTGGTCTGGCTAGACAGCTTGCTCCAGGGATTCCCTGATACTGTCTTACAATCAAAGGAATTATGCATTTTCTTAATTAATGATTAATTGGAGAGGCTACATCACCTGTTGGGTAGTATTAACCCAAGGCTGCTGGTATATGAGTACTATGAGATTATGGCACATTATCTGATTCAGTTCTGGCTCCTAGTTCCTGTCTTAAATTCCTGCCCCAATTTCTCTCCATGAGAGACTATTACCTAATAGTGAAATAAGAAGTAAACCTTTTCTTCTCCAGCATGCTTCTGATCATAGCATTATATTACCTAAGGATACCAAAGAAACAGTAACAATAGCTATACTAACAGATATTTACTAAGAACTCAGAAAGCAATAACATCATAAACTAGATAGAAGTCACTACTAGGCACACCTTCCACTCCAAACCACTTGCTTTAATGTACTTTAGAATCCATATAAAATATACCTAAGACTGATATCTTTTCCTAGCAGGAGCCTAAGGAGTTTTTGGCTTTGAAAGGACATACTGAAACATATTTAAAGCAAGTGAAGTTCCACAGTGTCTGAGATGTTCTAAAGAAGTGTGTAAAGGAGATTCCATATCTGATAAAGGAATTTTATGCATTTTCTTAATTAATGATTAATTGGAGAGTTGGGAAACATTTTAGGAATTGGATTTGCTGTGTGCTGGTCACACACATGCTGTAAATAGCCCAAACAACATCCTGTGATAACCAGATGTAGTTAGGTCAAATTTGTTGTTTCATTATTCCCTGCACATTTTCTGGTATTCCCCATACCCTAGATTCCTTCACTGTAGGGAATCAGGTAAACAAAAGATATTTATGTAACTAGATGTATAATTTTATATAATTTATCAAGGCATCAAAAATTTAACACACATATTTAAAGAAAATATAGGAGTTTAGGTTGGGGGTGGTGGGGGCAGCAGTAGCAGAAGCAGCAGCGGCTAGTCCAGCAGAAGGGCCATCAGCAGTGGAACCAAGGAGACAGGGTTCAGGCAGGCCTTGTGCCTGCTACCACTGACCTTCTCTGGCCAGCCGGGCTGCAAGCGGTGGCAGATTTACAGCGCCTTTCACCCCACAGAAGCTACATCAGAACTCTGCCTCCCACCAGTCAGTTAGGAGAGACTCTCTGCCATATTGGATCTTGGATGCCAGAGAAATCAGACAGACTGAGGTACGCAAATATAGCCCAAGGCCAACATCACAGGGGTCTAAGCCTGATGGACGTTGGCCTACATCCAGGCCCTGGGCTGTTGGGGGGGGCATCATTGGTGTGCCAACCTGGCCAGGAGGTTGTTTGCCCAGCCTGGCGCTCACACAGCCATTTTGACTACAGGACACCAGAGAGTTCTATCAGGCAAAGTCAGCTAAGAGTCAGAGCCCGAGGCTAACATAGCAGGAGTCTAAGCCCGACAGGATTTGGACTGGCCCCAGGCCCTGGGCTGCTCAGTGGGCCATCTGTGTGCCAACCCGACCAGTAGGTTGTTAGCCTAGCATACGCTCCAGGAACCTTCAGGGAGCACATGCGCACTCTGCCATCCTGATCACCTGACAGAACCAATTAACAGTAATAGCCCAAGGGTAACTTTGCTCTGACCTTGGCCTGCCTGGCTTTTGCCTAGACTCAGGGCCTCAGCAGCTAGGCTAGCCTTGTGTGCACCAATCTGGTTGGGAGACTGACTGCCCAGCAGAGTGACCAGCACTCGAAAAAGGTCCCGCAGCATACACCATCAGCATTCCCTGAAGGAGCAAACGGGCACTGCCTGGTTCACACAGACAGTCTGGGGCAAGGCACACTAGGGATCCAAGGGAACCCAAGAGGAGGACAGCACATCAGCAATCTGTAAAATGGGAAACTCAGCCATCCAGTGTTGCAGAAATAGCCATACAGCCCCACAGGAGGCACAAACACCAGCCAGAGACGATACCAACAAACAGTAGAAATAACAAGATGGCAAAGGGCAAATGCAGGAACACTACTAATAGAAATATAGGCATTATGGCAGCGTCTGAACCAAACTCTCCAACATCAGCAAGTCCTGGTTACACAAACACACCAGAAAAACAAGATTCAGATTTAAAATCACTGTTCATGATGCTACTAGAAGAACACAAAAAGGACATAAATGAATCTCTTAAAGAAATACAGGGGAACATGAATAAGCTAGAAACCCATATAATGGAAACACAAAAATTACTTAAAGAAATTCAGGAGAATAAGGCTCAAGAGATGAAAGCCAATAAACAAGAAACACAAACACACAGACACACACACACACACAAAAAACTTAAAGAAATGCAGGAGAAAGTGAGTCAAACAGCAGAAGTCATGAAAGAGGAAACACAAAAATCTCAAGGAATTACAGGAAAACACAAACAAGCAAGTGAAGGAGCTAAGCAAAACCATCCAGGATCTAAAATCAGAAGTAGAAACAACTAAGAAATCACAAAGGGAGACAACATTGGAGATAGAAAACCTTGAGAAGAAATCAGGGGCCATAGATGCAAATATAAACAACAGAATACAAGAAGAATGCGAATTGATCCATCCTTGTCTCCTTGTTGTAAGCTCACCTCCAAATGGATAAAGGACGTCCACATAAAGCCAGACACTCTGAAGCTAATAGAAAAGAAACTGGGGAAAACTCTGAGGACATCGGTACAGGGGGAAAGTTCCTGAACAGAATACCAATAGGGTATGCTCTAAGATCAAGAATCGACAAATGGGACCTCATAAAATTACAAAGTTTCTCTAAAGCAAAAGATCTTCACCAACCCTACATCAGATAGAGGGCTAATATCCAATATATACAAAGAACTCAAGAAGTTAAATCCCAGAAAACCAAATAACCCTAGTAAAAAATGTGGTACAGAGTTATAGAATTGTCACCTGAAGAACTTCAGTTGGCAGAGAAACATCTTAAAAAATGCTCAACTTCATTAGTCATCAGGGAAATGCATATCAAAACAACCCTGAGATTTCACCTTACACCAGTCAGAATGGCTAAGATTAAAAACTCAGGAAACAGCAGGTGTTGGCGAGGATGTGGAGAAAGAGGAACACTCCTCCACTACTGGTGGGGTTGCCAGTTGGTACAACCTCTCTGGAAATCAGTCTGGCGGTTCCTCAGAAAACTGGCCAAGTCACTTCCAAAAGATCCCGCAAAACCACTCCTGGGCATATATCCAGAGGATTCCCCAGCATGTAACAAGGATATTTGCTCCACTATGTTCATAGCAGCCCTATTTATAATAGCCAGAAGCTGGAAAGAACCCAGGTATCCCTCAACAGAAGAATCGATGCAAAAAATGTGGTATATATACACAATGGAATACTATTCAGCCATTAGAAATAATGAATTCATGAAATTCTTAGGCAAATGGATGGAGCTGGAGAACATCATACTAAGTGAGGTAACCCAGTTTCAAAAGATCAATCATGGTCTGCACTCACTAATAAGTGGATATTAATCTAGAAAACTGGAATACCCAAAATATAATCCATACATCAAAGGAGGTACAAGAAGAACGGAGGAGTGGACCCTGGTTCTGGAAAGACTCAGTGTAGCAGTATAAGGCAAAACCAGAACAGGGAAGTGGGAAGGGGTAGGTGGGAAAACAGGGGGAGGGAAGGGGGCTTATGTGACTTTCGGGGAGTGGGGGGCCTGAAAAGGGGAAATCATTTGAAATGTAAATAAAAATATATCGAATAAAAAAATTGGGAAAATAAATAAATAAATAAATAAATAAATAAAATAGATTTTAATTAGCTGTTTTATATTTCACCCACAATTACACACATGCTACACCTTACTTCTCAGGAAAGGGATAACTTAAATGCCCAATGAAATTCACAATTATAAAATATTCAGTTGTGTATTAAAAATAGTATATCAGAGTTAGCTCTTTTCTTCCATTGCCTTTTAAAGCAAGCTTCAGGAGTAAGAAATGTAAAATGGAGAATACATTGTTCACTTGTTCATGGAAGAATAAATACTGTATTTATTCATTTATTTATTTATCTATTTATTTATATTTATTTATTATTACTAAAGAGCAGGCTGAGGTGTCATTGAGTAGAATATTGTTCAGCCTCCATGTGTATGTGGGCTTTCTGTTGTTTTTGTTGCTATTGTAAACCACCTTTACACCATAGTGATCTGATAGGAGGCATGGGATTAGTTCGATCTTCTTGTATTTGTTGATGTCTGTCTTGTGACCAATTATATGGTCGATTTTGGAGAAGGTACCATGAGGTGCTGAGAAAAAGGTATATTCTTTTGCTTTAGGGTGAAAAATATATCGAATAAAAAAAAAAAGAAAAAAAAAGCAGGATGGCCTCTTCTTGCCATATTTTTTGATGCTTAATGTGACTCATAGATATATTCTGAACTAAAAATTGTTACAGTTATCTCACTAATTTATAATTTTACTAAGCATCATAAACTCAATTTTCCAAAACAAAAATCAAGCTTTATCTCACTTAAATTTTCCCACTATTGGAAAGTCACCTTCCTGTTTCACAAACCAAAACTCTATTAGTTATCCTACCCCACTTCACATGAGGTGATTTAAAACAAAAGAGTATGAATTATTCTAATTCCTGATAGCCTTTCCTCTTTGCTCTGTTGTTTTCGAATAACTGATTCCAGTTATTCCTGTCCAACAGTGACTTTATCTCTTTTTCATATTTTTTCCTTCCTTCCTTCCTTCCTTCTTTTCTTCCTTCCATCAATTCTTCCCTTTTTTCTTTTTTCCTTTCTTTTCCCCTTTCTTTGTTTCTTTGTTTCTTTCATTTTTGAGACAGTCTCACGTTGTTCAAGCTAGCTTCATACTCATTATGTAGTTGAAGCTCACCTTGAAATCCTGAACTTTCCTAATTTACCTACAACATTCTGAGATGGGTACCACCTGTCCAACTTGGTATGTCATCTCTTTTGTAGACTTCATAAACTAAAGTTTTGTGTCTTGTCAAATTTTACTCATCAACAAGACTCATTTAATCATGTCATTAAAATTTTTATTCACATTAGAAACTTTCAGCAGCTGCCATTGCTACTGAATGAACAGTTGCTTTGTAATACAAAAACCAAGGTTACCTTTATCTAGAGCTCATGGGAGAATCAGTTTCTAAATATCACATGTCTGTATCATGCTGTTTTTTTTTTATCTGAACCATAAAAACCTCTACTCTGTTTTCTAAGAAAAACATGCTCTATAAGTCTTAAGAACTTTTGCAATTCTTTGTTCATGTGTCACTCCTGCCTCCTTTATCAACATTCATGTAGACAGGAAAAATATTTGGTTTGTTCTCAAAATACCATTATATCTAATATTTACTAAATAGGATGCATTGTTGAATTAATATATGATATAACTTCATTATATTCAAATGTGTTTAAAATGTTTTTTGAACTTATATGATTCTAATCAATGAGATGGTTGGTTTTAATAAATTAAAACTACTTCTGAGGCATGGCTTCTGATAGATTGTTCAGTCTCCCTGATGGTACTATACCCATGGGAATATGGATTGGATTAAGTGATTTATTACATCTACCATATATACATAATTATGCATACAATTGCTTATTTGACAGTTTCTGAATATTTAATGGCTATCCCAAACTGTTTAAACTAAAACTAGATATAAAGTTATACAGGCTTCATGGTGGAAAAGAGTATTCTGACAGGAGCTAAAGTTAGCACTATGCAATGATGTGATCAAAATACATCATTTACAAGTATGAAATTCTCAAAGATGAAACCAAACAAGATAAATACACTACAGATTATCTGATAATTGTAGTTACTTCTATTATGATTTTCATATGCTGTAATAGATCTCTTCAAAAAATGCTATTCTACAATTGATGTTTCGCTAGTTCATCAGAAATAGGAAGTAGGGAGTTTGGGATTCCATCTCCCCTGGCCATGATAGTAGCATATTAAAGCCCTTATGAACATGATTGCCTTACAGATTCACAAGATTGAAGTAATCTATATTCACTTTGAAATGTGTAACTTCTATACATAAACCAGTACTTTCTCTAGAGTGTGACTTCTTCTGTAACCATGTCAGTATATACTTCTTCCTCTCAAAGCACCGAATAAACAGGTTCTGCATATTCTGTTCAATTTTTGCTGCTATGGCACAAATGATGTTTTGCTTGATAAGTAGGCTATTCAAATTTTTTGCTTATCTTGAGACCTGGACAGGGCTAGTAGAGTTTGTTTTCTAAGAACATTATTTGTGTAAACATCTTGTTTTCACTCCTAAAAAAAATGAAATTTTGCTTTAAAAGCCAACTCCACCTTATTTGGTATCATTGCAGCTATTTTGAATATCAGCAGAAATTACTCAAAATGAAACCTGAAGTGTTGGAAGATTTATATTAGACTTTTAAATATATGAATGTTCTCAAATTTATGCACTGAAAGAGTATTCAAGAAACTCTGTCTCTCAGGAAGCTTTCTTGGGAAACATTTTTGTGTTAAGTGATGAGGGACTGTCTCGTCTCTTATTAAAAATTCTTTAGCATTAGTTTTCACAGTTAAATTCTCCCTTGCTCTTTCTGCTGAAACAGTATTCAAGGATGATAAATGTGTCAAAACTCAAACTAGCTGATAGTGTAAAAATTGACATTGGTGGTGCTTCTACATTTACTGGCAGTGTGTTTTCAGTCAAGTTATTTAATTATACTGAGTCTTTGTTTGCTCCATTGTAAAGCAAGAATACTCAAAATTACACAGGAATATAGACACAGAGACTTAAAGGAGATAAATCAAATTGAAGGCCTAAACTGATGCCTTGTTACTAAGTCCCCATCAAATGATTTCTATCAATAACTATACTGGTGGACATCTCTTATCTTTAGTAGTTTTCTTGTACCTAACACATTTATTTAGGTATAAGTTAATTCCACAATTCCATTGAAAACTGATTATATTTAAAATGCAGAAATTCTATTAGTAGTCTTTAAAACTATCTTTTTCCACCTATGAGTATTAATTTTATTTTTTCTATTATTATTTCTATTATTTTTCTACTAATCAAATGAATAAGTCTAGCCTTTTTTCAGTGATTGGATTCACCAACTGGAGGTGGAGTCTCTAATGTATAAATCCTTTGTGAGGACACTTCCTCTCCTTAACCATATATATATATGCAAAAAATTAAAATCATATAAAAAACTTTCAGGTAAAATTTAGCTATATTGTCATTATATAGTTATTTTATACTTATTAGCTATACTTAGTATTTTTGGACATGTCTCAACATATCTTCATGATTCAGTTCTGTAGTAGCAAATATTACATTCTGTTCATAACCTAGACTTATGGATATTATGAAGTCTGTGTCCACATATATGGAACATGGGTATTTTATGCCTTTTTCTCGGATCATTAGAAAGATACCTGCAAACAATATAAGACTTTCATTACTATCTCCTCCAGATGGAAGGCTAGTAGCCTCAAAATGTTGTTTTTAGGTGAACAGAACCTCTAGACACAATGGGAATTTTCTCCTTCCTCACCTAGGTTCCATAGAGAATTCAAGATTTCCTTTGTGTAAAAATTAAGTTGATTATTGAAAACATCAAAACAACCCTGAGATTTCACCTCACACCAGTCAGAATGGCTTAGGTCAAAAACTCAGGAGACAGAAGGTGTTGGAGAGGATGTGGAGAAAGAGGAACACTCCTTCACACTGGTGGGATTGCAAGATGGTGCAACCATTTTGGAAATCAGTCTGGCAGTTTCTCAGACATCTGGGCATGACACTTCTGGAGGACCCTGCTATACCACTCCTGGGCATATACCTAGAGGATTCTCCAGCATGCAATATGGATACATGCTCCACTATGTTCATAGCAGCCCTATTTGTAGTAGACAGAAGCTGGAAAGAACCCAGGTGTTCCTCGATGGAGTAATGGATACAAAAATGAGGTACAATGGAGTACTATCCAGCCATTAGAAACAATGAATTCATGAAATTCTTAGACAAATGGATGGAGCTGGAGAACATTATACTAAGTGAGGTAACCCAGTCTCAAAAGATCAATCATGGTATGCACTCACTGATAAGTGGATATTTACCTAGAAACTTGGAATACCCAAGACATAATCCACATATTAAATGATGTCCAAGAAGGATGGAGGAGTGGCCCCTGGTTCTCAAAGACTCAGTGCAAGCTTATAGGGTAATTCCAGAACAGGGAAGCGGGAAGGGGTGGATGGGAGAACAGGTGGAGAGAAGTGGACTTATGGGACTTTCAGGGAGTGGGGAGCCAGAAAAGGGGAAATCATTTGAAATGTAAATAAAGAATATACCAAATTAAAAAGAAAAAAAGAAAACATCGATTTCTGTAAGTGGACAGGGAAGTATTCCTGAGCAAAGTGACGCTGTTGATATATGCCTCTCTGTTTTAGTGTTTTATTCTGAGTTCAGGGAAGGCTATGTCCTAATCTGTGGGATGGACAAAAAATATTAATCCTCCTTGAAAGACCAGATGTTCCAAAGGCAAAGGCAGGTTTTTTAAAGTAGGGAATTTCTGGCTATAGCTCAAGTTAAATTCATATAGACATTGTTCACTATGATTAATTTTCTTCCATGAACATGCCTGAGAGAACAGAGGTTAGTCAAAGCTTCATTCACAGCCTACAGCTGTATCCTCTGTGTCTTTCATATTAATTCTAATAACCAGTTGGTATATTCAACATAGAGTTTTAAAAAGAGATATAGGTGAGGACACAGGAACCTAGCAGAATCCTAGGACAGTATCCTTCCTATTTCCATTTGCACCTAGAGCAGACCCTGTGCCACAATTCTCTATACCCAGATATGGCATGGAGAGATCTGCTATCCATGGAGTAGTGACACACCTGTGAGCACAAGTAGGACCACCACTTGTGCACTGAGGGAACCACCCAGAACCATCAGTACACAGTAACTGAGGAGCAACCTGGGAAGGGAAACTTCTGGTTTCCATTTGTGCCTGGAGTTGACCCTGTGCCACAACTCTCTATACTAGGGTATAGCAGGGAGAGATCTGGTATCCCTGGAGTACTGGCACACCTGTGAGCACAGATAGAACTACCACTTCTGATCTGAGGGACAAATCCAGAGCCACCTGGACACAGGAACCTAGGAGCAGCCTGGGAAAGGAACCTTCTGATTTCAATTTGTTCCCCAGAGCTGACCCTATGCCACAGCTCCCCTTACCCAAATTCCTATGGGAGAGAACAGATCTTCCAGGAGTGCTGACACACAGGTTTTCAGGAAGGACAGCAAGAGGCAGCAAGACCAGCTAACACCAAAGATAACCAGATGGCGAGAGACAAGGGCAATAACAAAAGCAACAGAAACCAAAGCTACTTGCCATCATTAGAACCCACTTCTGCTACCACAGCAAGCCCTGGATACCCTAAGACACCAGAAAAGCAAGACTCTGATTTAAAATCATATCTCATTATGATCATAGAGGTCTTTAAGAAGGACATAAATAACTCTCTTAAAGAAATACAAGAGAACACAGGTAAACATTCATAAGTGCTGTAAGAGAAAACACAAAAACCCATTAAAGAGTCCAGGCAAGGAGAGGCAGTCTGGGAGCGCACATCACAGCTTGCCCCAGTCCAGTCCTGAGGCCTCTGGCGGGAGCCCTCAGATCTCTCCGCTTCCGGATCCAGATCAGCCTGGGCAGCAACACCACATCTCCAGGTCCTGCAAGAGGCAAGAGGGGCTTCCGGGCGGCCAGCAGGGAGAAGTCAGTGTGCTAGGGTGAATCCAGCAGGCCCTGGCAGGAGCCTCTAGGTGTCTGCTTTGGGATCTGAACAGCCTGGGTCACAGAACTTGGTCTCCAGAAAGTGCGGGAGACCTGGTGTGCACCCAGAGGCAGTCTGGGAGTGCACAGCTTGCTCCAGTGGCACAGAGCTTAGGTTCCAGACCTGAGGCCTCTGGTGGGAGCCCTCAGATCTCTCCGCTTCCGGATCCAGATCAGCCTGGGCAGCAACACCACATCTCCAGGTCCTGCAAGAGGCAAGAGGGGCTTCCGGGTGGCCAGCTGGGAGAAGTCAGTGTGCTCTGGTGAATCCAGCAGGCCCCAGCAGGAGCCTTCAGGTGTCTGCTTTAGGATCTGAACTGCCTGGGCAACAGCACCCTGTCTCCAGGCAGTGCAGGAGGTAAGATGTGCACCAGAGGCCACCTGGGAATGGGCAGCTTGCACTGGTGAGTCCAGCATTGAAAAGACCAACGAACACCAGTGAGAACTAGATGGCAAAAGGCAAACGCAGGAATGTCACTAACAGAAATTAAGGCAATATGACAACATCTGAACCCAATTCTCCTTTACCAGCATGTCCTGGATACCCCATCACACCAGTAAAACAAGATTTGGATTTAAAATCACTGGTCATGATGCTGGTACAGGAACACATGAAGGACATACTTAAAGAAATTCAGGAGAAAATGGATCAAAAATTAGAAGCCCTTGCAAGGGAAACACAAAAATCATTGAAAGAAATCCAGGAGAATACAAAAGCCAATAATGAAGAAACTCAAAAAACACTTAAAGAAATACAGGAGAACTTTGGTCAACAGGCTGAGGTCATGAAAGAGGAAACACAAAAATCTCTTAAAAAATTACAGGAAAGCACAAAAAAGCAAGTGAAGGAGCTAAACAGAACCATCCAGGATCTAAAATCAGAAGTAGAAAGAACTAAGAAAATTCAAAGGGAGACAACTTTGGAGATAGAAAGCCTTGGGAAGAAATCAGTGGACAGAGATGCAAATATCAACAACAGAATACAAGAGATAGAAGAAAGAATCTCAGATGCTGAAGATACCATAGAAACCATGGACTCAACAGTTAAAGAAACTGCAAAATGCAAAAAGCTTGTAACCCAAAATATCCAGGAAATCCAGGACACAATGAGAAGACCAAACCTAAGGATTATAGGCATAGATGAGAGTGAAGATTTACAACTTAAAGGGCCAGCAAATATCTTCAATAAAATTATGGAAGAAAACTTCCCTAACCTAAAGAGAGAGATGCCCATGAATATACAAAAAGCCTACAGAACTCCAAACAGACTGGACCATAACAGAAATACTTCCTGTCACACAATAATCAAAACACCAAATGTTCTAAACAAAGAAAGAATATTAAAGGCAGTAAGAGAAAAAGGCCACGTAACATATAAAGGAAGACCTATCAGAATCACAGCAGACTTTTCACCTGAGACTATGAAGGCTAGTGGGTCCTGGGCAGATCTCATGCAGACTCAAAGAGAACACAAATGCCAACCAAAACTACTATATCCAGGAAAACTCTCAATCACCATAGATGGAGAAACTAAGATACTCCATGACAAAACCAAGTTTACCCAATATCTATCCACAAACCCAGCCCTATAAAAGATAATAGGAGGAAAACACCAATACAAGGAGGGAAACTTCACCCTGGAAAAAGCAAGATAGTAACCTTTCATTAAACCCAAAAGAAGTTAACCAATCAAATATAAAAATAACGTCAAAAATTACAGGAAGTAACAATCACTCTTCCTTAATATCTTTCAACATCAATGGACTCAATGCCCCAGTAAAAAGACATAAACTAACCGACTGGATATGTAAACAGGACCCTACATTTTGCTGCTTACAGGAAACACACCTCAGGGTCAAAGACAAACACTACCTTAGAGTAAAAGGCTGGAAGACAATTTTACAAGCAACTGGTCTCAGGAAACAAGCTGGAGTAGCCATTTAAATATCAGATAAAATTGACTTTCAACCCAAAGTCATCAAAAGAGACTCTGAGGGACACTTCTTGCTGGTCAAAGGAAAAATACAACAAGAGGAACTCTCAATCCTGAACATCTATGCTCCAAATGCAAGGGCACCCTCTTTCTTAAAAGAAACTTTATTAAACCTCAAAGCAAACATTGCACCTAACACAATAATTGTGGGTGACTTCAACACTGCACTTTCCTCAATGGACCAATCAGGAAAACAGAAACCAAACAGGGACACAATGAAACTAATTGAAGCTTTGGACCAATTAGATTTAACAGATATATATATAGAACATTCTATCCTAAAGCAAAAGAATATACCTTTTTTCTCAGCACCTCATGGTACCTTCTCCAAAATTGACCATATAATTGGTCACAAGACAGACCTCAACATATATAAGATCGAACTACTCCCATGCCTCCTATCAGATCACTATGTAGTAAAAGTGCTCTTCAATAGTAACAAAAACAGCAGAAACCCACATTCACATGGATACTGAGCAATATTCTACTCAATGATACCTTGGTCAAAGAAGAAATAAAGAAAAAAATTAAAGACTTTTTAGAACACAATGAAAATGAAGACACAACATACCCAAATCTATGGGACACAATGAAAGCAGTGCTAAGAGGAAAACTCATAGCCCTGAGTGCCTCCAAAAAGAAAATGGAGAGAGCATACACTACCAGGTTAATGACACACCTGAAAGCCCTGAAACAAAAAGAAGCTATTTCACCCAGGAGGAGTACAAGGCAGGAAATCATCAAACTCAGGGCCGAAATCAATCAAGTAGAAACAAAGAGAACCATACAAAGAATCAACAAAACCAGGAGCTGATTCTTTGAGAAAATCAACAAGATAGATAAACCCTTAGCCAGACTAACCAAATGGCACAGAGACAGTATCCAGATTAACAAATTAGAAATGAAAAGGGAGATAAAACAACAGAAACTGAGGAAATTAAAAAAATCATTATATCCTACTACAAAAGCCTATACTCAACACAACTGGAGAATCTGGAGGAAATGGACAGTTTCCTAGACAGATATCTGACACCAAAACTAAATAAGGATCAAATACATCAACTAAACAGTCCCATAACACCTGAAGAAATAAAAAGGATCATAAAAAGTCTCCCAACCAAAAAAAGCACGGGACCAGATGGCTTCAGTGCAGTGTTCTATCAGACCTTCATAGAAGACCTAACACCAATACTCTTCAAACTATTCCACAAAATAGAAACAGAAGGAACTCTACCCAACTCGTTCTATGAAGCCACAATTACACTGATACCAAAACCACACAAAGATCCAACAAAGAAAGAGAACTTCAGGCCAATTTCTCTTATGAATATTGATGCAAAAATACTTATTAAATTCTTGCCAACCGAATCCAAGAACACATCAAAACGATCATCCACCATGATCAAGTAGGCTTCATCCCAGGGATACAGGGATGGTTCAATATAAGGAAATCCATCAATGCTATCCACTACATAAACATCTCATTAGATGCAGAAAATGTATTTGAAAAAATCCAGCATCCTTTCATGCTAAAAGTATTGGAAAGAACAGGAATTCCAGGCCCATACCTAAACATCGTTAAAGCAATATACAGCAAACCGGTAGCCAACATCAAACTAAATGGAGAGAAACTTGAAGCAATCCCACTAAAATCAGGGACTAGACAAGGCTGTCCTCTCTCTCCATATCTTTTCAATATAGTACTTGAATTTCTAGCTAGAGCAATTAGACAACATAAGGAGGTCAAGGGGATACAAATTGGAAAGGAAGAAGTCAAATTATCACTATTTGCAGATGACAGGATAGTCTACTTAAGTGACCCAAAAACTTCCACCAGAGAACTCCGACAGTTGATAAACAACTTCAGCAAAGTGGCTGGTTATAAAATCAACTCAAGCAAATCAGTTGCCTTCCTATACTCAAAGTATAAGCAGGCTGAGAAAGCAGTTAGGGAAATGACACCCTTCAAAATAGCCACAAACAATATAAAGTATCTTGGTGTGACTCTAACCAAACAAGTGAAAGATCTATATGACAAGAACTTCAGGTCTCTGAAGAAGGAAATCGAAGAAGACCTCAGAAAATGGAAAAATCTGCCATGCTCTTGGATTGGCAGGATTAATATAGTTAAAATGGCCATCTTGCCAAAAGCCATCTACAGATTCAATGCAATTTCCATCAAAATCCCAACTCAGTTCTTCACAGAGTTAGAAAAAGCAATTCTCAAATTCATCTGGAATAACAAGAAACCCAGGATAGCTAAAACTATTTTCAAGAACAAAAGAAATTCTGGGGGAATCCGTATCCCTGACTTCAAGCAATACTACAGAGCAATATTGTTAAAAAAACTGCATGCTATTGGCACAGTGACAGACAAGTGGACCAATGGAATAGAATTGAAGATCCAGAAATGAATCCACAAACCTATGGTCACTTGATCTTCGACAAAGGAGCCAAAAACATCCAGTGGAAAAAAGATAGCCCTTTCAACTAATGGTGCTGGATCAATTGGAGGTCAGCATGCAGAAGAATGCGAATTGATCCATTCTTATCTCCATGTACTAAACTTCACTCCAAGTGGATCAAGGACCTCCATGTAAAACCAGACACACTGAAACTAATAGAAAAGAAACTGAGGAAGACCCTTGAGGACATGGGCAGAGGGGAAAAATTCCTGAAGAGATCACCAATAGCTTATGCTTTAAGATCAAGAATTGACAAATGGGACCTCATAAAATTATAAAGTTTCTGTAAGGCAAAGGACACTGTTAAAAGGACAAAACGGCAACCATCAAATTGGAAAAGGATATTCACCAACCCCACATCTGATAGAGGGCTAATATCCAATATATACAAGGAACTCAAGAAGTTAGACCCCAGGGAACCAAATAACCCTATTGAAAATGGTTATTTATATCAAAATGATTATTTTGATGTGTTATTGGATTTGGTTTTTGAGAATTTTAATGAGTACTTTTGCATAGATATTTGATATCTTCTCAGCACCTTCTCAGTACCTATGGTACTTTTTTCCAAAATTGACCATATAATCAATGGAAAAGGCTTACATTTTCTCATGTACATTTTACATGATTACATACAATCTCATGTATCCTATCAGATCACCACAAATAAAAGGTTGGTCTTCAATAACAACAAAAACAAAAAAAAGCTCACATACACTGGAAGATGAACATTATTCTACTCAATGATAACTTGGTCAAGGAAGAAATAAGGAAATAAAGCCTTTTATAATTTAATGAAAATGGAGGCATAACATACCCAAACATATGGGACACAATGAAAGCAGTGCTAAGAGGAAAACTCATAGCTCTGAGTGCTTCTAAAAAGGAACTGTTGAGAGTATACAACAACAGTTTAACAGAACACCTTAAATCTCTAAAATGTAAAGAAGTAAAATCACCCAAGAGGAGTAGACTGCAAGAAATAATAAACAGCAGGGCCTAAATCAACCAAATAGAAACCAAAAAAAAAAAAAAAAAAAAAAAAAAAAAAATAATCAACAAAACCAGGAGCTGATTCTTGGAGAAAATCAAGAAGATAAATAGACCATTAGCCAGACTAACCAGAGGGTAAGGAGATAGTATCCAAATTAACAAAATCAGAAATGAAAAGGGAAGTGCAGCAGTGGCTCGTCCAGCTGAAGGGCCATCAGCAGTGGAACCAAGGCGACACAGGGTCCAGTTAGGCCCTGCACCCACGACCACTGACCTTCGCTGACCAGCCGGGCGGCAAGCAGCTGCGGTTCTGCGGAGCCTTTCGCTGCACGGAAGCCACTTCAGAACTCGGCCTCCCGGAAGCCACTTCAGAACTCGGCCTCCCGCCAGTCAGGAGAGACTCACCTCCATCTTGATTTCGGACTCCAGAGATCGGACAGACTGAGGTACACAAACATAATTCGAGGCCAACACCGCAGGGGTCTGAGCCCGACGGGCGTTGGCCTGCACCCAGGCCCTGGGCTTTTCGGGTGGCCATCGGGGTGCCAACCCAGCCAGGAGGTTTTTTGCCCTGGCCTGCGCACGTGCCGCCATTTTGCCTACAGGACCCAGAGTGCTCGGGAGGGCAGAGACGGCTAACAAGCATAGCCTGAGGCTAACAAAACGGGGGTCTAGGCCCCAAAAGGCACAGGACTGACCCCAAGAACTGGGCGGCTTGGTGGGCCATCTGTGTGTCAACCCGCCCAGGAGATTGTTAGCACAGCAGACTCTCCCGGTGCTTTCGGGGAGCCCGGACGCACACGCCGGCCATCCGGGTCACCTGGCGGACCCAATTAACAGTCATAGCCCTAGGGGAACTTCGCTCGGACCTTGGCCTCCCAGGCTTTTGCCTGGACTCAGGGACTGGGCGGCCAGGCTAACCTTGTGTGAGCCAGCCTGGTTGGGGAATCGGCTGCCCAGCGGAGTGAGCAGAACACAGGGGAGGCCGCAGCAGCATACACCTTCGGCGCTCCCTGGAGGTGCACATGGGCTCCATCTGGTCCACAGACACAATCTGGGGCAAGGTCTCAGGCGGAAGCCCTCAGCTCAACTCTCTCTGCTTCAGATCAGTCTGGGCAGCCGCACCACATCTCCAGGTCCCTCAAGAGGCTAGCGGGGGCTTCCGGGCGGCCAGCTGGGAGAAGTCGGTGTGCTCCGGTAAATACTGCAGGCCCCAGCGGGAGCCTTCAGGTGCCTGCTTCGGGATCTGAACAGCCTGGACAGCAGCACCCTGTCTACAGGCAGTGCAGGGTGTAAGCTGTGCACCAGAGGCCAACGGGGAAGGGGCAGCTTGCACTAGTGAGTCCAGCACTGACAAGACCAAGTAACACCAGTGAGAGCTAGATGGCAAAAGGCAAATGCAGGAACATCACTAACAGAAATCAAGGCAATATGGCAACATCTGAACCCAATTCTCCTCTACTAGCATGTCCTGGATACCCCATCACACCAGTAAAAAAAGATTTGGATTTAAAATCACTGGTCATGATGCTGGTACAGGAACACATGAAGGACATACTTAAAGAAATTCAGGAGAAAATGGATCAAAAGTTAGAAGCCCTTGCAAGGGAAACACAAAAATCATTGAAAGAAATCCAGGAGAATACAAAAGCCAACAAGGAGGAAATGCAAAAAACACTTAAAGAAATACAGGAGAACTTTGGTCAACAGGCTGAGGTCATGAAAGACGAAACACAAAAAACTCTTAAAGAAATACAGGAGAACTTTGGTCAACAGGCTGAGCTAATGAAAGAGGAAACACAAAAATCTCTTAAAGAATTACAGGAAATCACAAACAAGCAAGTGAAGGAGCTAAGCAAAACCATCCAGGATCTAAAATCAGAAGTAGAAACAACTAAGAAAACTCAAAGGGAGACAACTTTGGAGATAGAAAGCCTTGGGAAGAAATCAGGGGACAGAGATGCAAATATCAACAACAGAATACAAGAGATAGAAGAAAGAATCTCAGATGCTGAAGATTCCATAGAAACCATGGGCTCAACAGTTAAAGAAAATGCAAAATGCAAAAAGCTTGTAACCCAAAATATCCAGGAAATCCAGGACACAATGAGAAGACCAAACCTAAGGATTATAGGCGTAGATGATAGTGAAGATTTACAACTTAAAGGGCCAGCAAATATCTTCAATAAAATTATGGAAGAAAACTTCCCTAACCTAAAGAGAGAGATGCCCATGAATATACAAGAAGCCTACAGAACTCCAAACAGACTGGACCAGAACAGAAATACTTCCCGTCACATAATAATCAAAACACCAAATGTTCTAAACAAAGAAAGAATATTAAAGGCAGTAAGAGAAAAAGGCCAAGTAACATATAAAGGAAGACCTATCAGAATCACAGCAGACTTTTCACCTGAGACTATGAAGGCTAGAAGGTCCTGGGCAGATCTCATGCAGACTCTAAGAGAACACAAATGCCAACCAAAACTACTATATCCAGCAAAACTCTCAATCACCATAGATGGAGAAACTAAGATATTTCACGACAAAACCAAGTTTACCCAATATCTATCCACAAACCCAGCCCTAAAAAGGATAATAGGAGGACAACACCAATACAAGGAGGGAAACTTCACCCTGGAAAAAGCAAGATAGTAACCTTTCATCAAACCCAAAAGAAGTTAAGCAATCAAATTTAAAAAATAACGTCAAAAATGATAGGAAGTAACAATCACTATTCCTTAATATCTCTCAACATCAATGGACTTAATGCCCCAATAAAAAGACACAGACTAACTGAATGGATACGTAAACAGGACCCTACATTTTGCTGCTTACAGGAAACACACCTCAGGGTCAAAGACAAACACTACCTTAGAGTAAAATGCTGGAAGACAATTTTACAAGCAAATGGTCTCAGGAAACAAGCTGGAGTAGCCATTTTAATATCAGATAAAATTGACTTTCAACCCAAAGTCATCAAAAGAGACTCTGAGGGACACTTCTTGCTGGTCAAAGGAAAAATACAACAAGAAGAACTCTCAATCCTGAACATCTATGCTCCAAATGCAAGGGCACCCTCTTTCATAAAAGAAACTTTATTAAAACTCAAAGCACACATTGCACCTAACACAATAATTGTGGGTGACTTCAACACTGCACTTTCCTCAATGGACCGATCAGGAAAACAGAAACTAAACAAGGACACAATGAAACTAATTGAAGCTTTGGACCAATTAGATTTAACAGACATATATAGAACATTCTATCTTAAAACAAAAGAATATACCTTTTTTTCAGCACCTCATGGAACCTTCTCCAAAATCGACCATATAATTGGTCACAAGACAGACCTCAACAAATATAAGAAGATCGAACTAATCCCATGCCTCCTATCTGATCACTATGGAGTAAAAGTGGTCTTCAATAGCAACAGAAACAATAGAAAACCCACATACATGTGGAAATTGAACAATACTCTACTCAATGATACCTTGGTCAAGGAAGAAATAAAGAAAGAAATTAAAGACTTTTTAGAACACAATGAAAATGAAAACACAACATACCCAAATCTATGGGACACAATGAAAGCAATGCTAAGAGGAAAACTCATAGCCATGAGTGCCTCCAAAAAGAAAACGGAGAGAGGATACATTACCAGCTTAATGACACACCTGAAAGCCCTAGAACAAAAAGAAGCTATTTCACCCAGGATGAGTAGAAGGCAGGAAATCATCAAACTCAGGGCCGAAATCATTCAAGTAGAAACAAAGAGAACCATACAAAAAATCAACAAAACCAGGAGCTGGTTCTTTGAGAAAATCAACAAGATAGATAAACCCTTAGCCAGACTGACCAAAGGGCACAGAGAAAGTATCCAAATTAACAAACTTAGAAATGAAAAGGGAGATATAACAACGGAAACTGAGGAAATCCAAAAAATCATCAGATCCTACTACAAGAGCCTGTACTCAACACAACTGGAGAATCTGGAGGAAATGGACAATTTCCTTGACAGATACCAAATACCAAAATTAAATCAGGACCAACTAGACCATCTAAACAGTCCCATAAAGCCTAAAGAAATAGAAGGAGTCATAGAAAGTCTTCCAACCAAAAAAAGCACAGGACCAGATGGTTTCAGTGCAGAATTCTACCAGACTTTCAAAGAAGAGTTAACACCAATACTCTTCAAACTATTCCACAAAATAGAAACAGAAGGAACACTACCCAATTCCTTCTACGAAGCCACAATTACGCTGATACCATAGCCACACAAAGATCCAACAAAGAAAGAGAACTTCAGACCAATTTCCCTTATGAACATCGATGCAAAAATACTCAATAAAATTCTTGCCAACCGAATCCAAGAACACATCAAAACGACCATCCACCATGATCAAGTAGGCTTTATCCCGGGAATGCAGGGTTGGTTCAATATACGGAAATCCATCAATACAATCCACTATATAAACAAACTCAAAGAACAAAACCACATGGTCATTTCATTGGATGCTGAAAAAGCATTTGACAAAATTCAGCATCCTTTCATGCTTAAAGTCTTGGAGAGAACAGAAATTCAAGGCCCATACCTAAACATAGTAAAAGCAATATACAGCAAACCGGTAGCCAGCATCAAACTAAATGGAGGGAAACTTGAAGCAATCCCACTGAAATCAGGGACCAGACAAGGCTGCCCCCTTTCTCCTTATCTTTTCAATATTGTACTTGAGGTACTAGCTCAGGCAATTCGACAACATAAGGAGGTCAAAGGGATACAAATTGGAAAGGAGGAAGTCAAACTATCATTATTTGCAGACGACATGATAGTCTACCTAAGTGACCCAAAAAACTCCACTAGAGAGCTCCTACAGGTGATAAACAACTTCAGCAAAGTGGCAGGTTATAAAATCAACTCAAGCAAATCAGTGGCCTTCCTATACTCAAAGGATAAGCAGGCTGAGAAAGAAATTAGGGAAATGGCCCCCTTCACAATAGCCACAAACAGTATAAAGTATCTTGGGGTGACTCTTACCAAACATGTGAAAGATCTGTATGACAAGAACTTCAAGACTCTGAAGAAGGAAATGGAAGAAGACCTCAAAAAATGGGAAAACTTCCCATGCTCATGGATCGGTAGAATCAATATAGTTAAAATGGCCATTTTGCCAAAAGCAATATACAGACTCAATGCAATACCCATCAAAATCCCAACTCAATTCTTCACAGAGTTAGAAAGAGCAATTATCAAATTCATCTGGAACAACAAAAAACCCAGGATAGCTAAAACTATTCTCAGCAACAAAAGAAAATCTGGGGGAATCAGTATCCCTGACCTCAAGCAATACTACAGAGCAATAGTGTTAAAAACTGCATGGTATTGGTACAGTGACAGGCAGGAGGATCAATGGTACAGGATTGAATATCCAGAAATGAACCCATACACCTATGGCCACTTGATCCTCGACAAAGAGGCTGAATAACATCCAATGGAAAAAAAATCGCCTTTTTAACAAATGGTGCTGGTTCAACTGGAGGTCAGCATGCAGAAGAATGGGAATTGATCCATCCTTGTCTCCTTGTACTAAGCTCAACTCCAAATGGATCAAGGACCTCCACATAAAGCCAGACACTCTGAAGCTAATAGAAAAGAAACTGGGGAAGACCCTTGAGGACATCGGTACAGGGAGAAAGTTTATGAACAGAACACCAATAGCGTATGCTCTAAGAGCAAGAATTGACAAATGGGACCTCATAAGGTTACAGAGTTTCTGTAAGGCAAAGGACACCATCAAGAGGACAGATCGGCAACCAACAAATTGGGAAAAGATCTTCACCAATCCTACATCAGATAGAGGGCTAATATCCAATATATATAAAGAACTCAAGAAGTTAGACTCCAGAAAACCAAACAACCCTATTAAAAAATGGGGTACAGAGTTAAACAAAGAATTCTCACCTGAAGAACTTCGGATGGCGGAGAAGCATCTTAAAAAATGCTCAACTTCATTAGCAAATCAAAACAACCCTAAGATTTCATCTTATACCAGTCAGAATGGCTAAGATTAAAAATTCAGGAGACAGCAGGTGTTGGAGAGGGTGTGGAGAAAGAGGAACACTCCTCCACTGCTGGTGGGGTTGCAAATTGGTACAACCACTCTGGAAATCAGTCTGGCGGTTCCTCTGAAAACTGGGCACCTCACTTCCAGAAGATCCTGCTATACCACTCCTGGGCATATACCCAGAGGATTCCCCACCATGTAATAAGGATACATGCTCTACTATGTTCATAGCAGCCCTATTTATAATTGCCAGATGCTGGAAAGAACCCAGGTATCCCTCAACAGAAGAGTGGATGCAAAAAATGTGGTATATCTACACAATGGAGTACTATTCAGCCATTAGAAACAATGAATTCATGAAATTCTTAGGCAAATGGATGGAGCTAGAGAACATCATACTAAGTGAGGTAACTCAGACTCAAAAGGTGAATCATTGTATGCACTCACTAATAAGTGGTTATTAACCTAGAAAACTGGAATACCCAAAACATAATCCACACATCAAATGAGATACAAGAAGAAAGGAGGAGCAGTCCCTGGTTCTGGAAAGACTCAGTGAAACAATATTTGGCAAAACCAGAACGGGGAACTGGGAAGAGGTGGGAGGGAGGACAGGGAAATAGAAGGGGGCTTACGGGACTTTCGGGGAGGGGGAGGGCTAGAAAAGGGGAAATCATTTGAAATGTAAATAAATTTTAATAAAAAATTTTAATAAAAAAAAGAAATGAAAAGGGATATATAAAAACAGAAACTGAGGAAATTAAAAAAAAATCATCAGATCCTGCTACAAAAGCATATTCTCAACAAAACTAGAAAATCTGAATGAAACAGACAATCTTCTATACTGATATCAAATTTACATCAGAATCAGATAAAATATCTAAACACTCCCATAACACCTAAAAAAATTGAAGCAGTCATTGACAGTCTTCTAACCAAAAAAGCCCAGGATCAGATTGGTTTAGGACAGAATTCTCTCAAACCTTCAAAGAAGACCTAATACCAATCCTCTTCAAACAAATCCACAAAATAGAAACAGAAGGATCACTACCTAATTTGTTCTATAAATCCACAGTTAAATGGACAACAAAACCACACAATGACTCAATAAAGACAGACAACATCAGAACAATATCCCTTATAAATATCTATGCAAAAATACTCATTAAAATTCTCAAAAACCAAATCCAATAACACATCAAAATAATCATTTACCACAATCAAGTAGTTGTCATCACAGGGATGCAGGGATGGTTTAATATATGGGAATCCATCAACAAATCCAGTATGAAAAAAAAAATTGAAGAACAAAACTACATGATCATTGCATTAGATGCTGACAAAGCATTTGACAAAACTCAGCATTCCTTCATGTTAAAAGTCTTATAAAGATGAGAAATTCAAGGTCCATATGTAAACACAGTAAAAGCAATATACAGCATACCATTAGCCAACAAAAAACTAAATAGAAAGAAACTTGAAGCCATCTTACTAACATCAGGGACTAGACAAGGCTGTACACTCTCTCCCTGTCTAGTCAATATAGCACTTGAAGTTCTAGCTAGAGCAATTACATAACAAACAGAGGTCAAAGGTATGCAAATTGGAGAGGAAGAAATGAAACTATCACTATTTGCAGATGATATGATAGTACATTTAACTGACCCCAGAGAACTCTGCCAGAGAACTCCTAAAGCTGGTAAACAACTTCAGCAAAGTGACTGGATATAAAAAAATGTGGTACATTTACACAACAGAGTATTACTCAGCTATTAAAAACAATGAATTCATGAATATCTTAGGCTAATGAAAGGAACTTGAAAATATCATCCTGAGTGAGGTAACCCAATCACAAAAGGACACTTGGTACATACTCACTGATAAGTGGATATTAACCCAGAACCTTGGAAGATTACCCAAAATACAATTCACAGACATCATTAACCTCAGGAAGAAGGAAGGCCAAAGTGTGGATAGTTCATTCTGTCTTAGAAGGAGAATCAAAATACCCATGGGAGGAGATATAGAAACGAGGTATGGAGCAAAGTCTGAAGGGAATACCATCTAGAAACTGCCCCATCTGGGGATCAATCCCATAAACCATTACCAAACTCAGACACTATTGTGGGTGCCAACAAGTGATAGCTGACAGGAGCCTGATATAGCTGTCTCCAGAGAGGTTCTGCCAGTGCCTGACAAATACAGAAATGCTCACATTCAGCCAATGGACTGTGCAGAGGGTCCCCAGTAGAGGAGCTAGAGAAAAGACCCAAGGAGCTAAACAGGTTTACAGCCCCATATGAGGAACAGTAAATTTACCAACCAGTATCTGCAGAGCTCACAGGGACTAAACCACCAACCAAAGAGCACAGATGGAGGGACCCATGGCTCCAGCTGCATGTGCAGCAGAGCATGGCCTTGTGGGACATCAATAAGAGGAGAATCCCTTGGTCCTGTCAAAACTAGATGACCCAGTGTGGGGGAAGTGTGAGTGGGTACAAGGAGAAGGGTATACAATAGGGGTGTTTTGGAGGTGCAAGAGGAAAGGAGATAACATTTGAAATGTAATAGAGAAAATATCTAATAAAATCAAATCAATTTAAACAAATCAGTAGCCTTTTTACATTCAAAGGATAAACAGACTGAGAAAGAAATTAGTGAAAGAACACCTTTCACAATAGTCACAAACAATATAAAATATCTTGGTATGACTCTAATCAAACAAGTGAATGGTATGAAAAGTAGTTCAAGACTCTGAAGAAAGAAATCGAAGAAAACCTCAGAAGATGGAAAGATCACCCATGCCCATGGATTGTCGGGATTAAAATAGCAAAAAAGTCCCTCTTGCCAAAAGCAGTACACAATTCAATGCAATCCCCATTATAATTCCAAATCAATTTTTTCATAGAGGTAGAAAGAACAATTTGCAAATTCCTTTGGAATAACCAAAAAACTCAGGATAGCAAAAGATATTCTCAACAATAAAAGAACATCTAGGGGAAATCATCATCCCTAACCACAAGCTGTACTACAGAGCAATACTGATAAAAACTGCATGGTAATGGTACAGTGACAGGCAGGTATATCAATGGAATAGAATCAAAAAACCAGAAATGAACCCACACACCTATGGTCACTTGATCTTTGACAAAGAAGCTAAAACCTTCCAGTGAAAAGACAGCATTTTCAACAAATAGTGCTGGTTCAACTGATGATCAGCTTGTAGAAGAGTGCAAATTGATCCACGCTTATCTCCCTGTACAAAGCCCAAGTCCAAGTGAATCAAGGACCTCCACATAAATCCAGATATACTAAATCTAAAAGAAGAGCAAGTGGGGAAAAGCTGTGAACACCTGTGCACAAATGGTTATTTTCTGAACAAAACAGCAATGGTTTGTGCTCTAAGATCAAGAACAGAAAAATGGGACCTCATAAAATTGCAAAGTTTCTGTAAGGTATAGGACACTATCAATAGGACAAAATGGAAACTAACAGATTGGGAAAGAATCCTATAGAGGGCTAATATCCAATATATACAAAGAACTCAAGAACTTAGACTACAGAGAATCAAATATCCCTATTAAAAATTGAAAACAGAGATAAACAGAGAATTCTTAGCTGAGAAAAATCTAATGGCTGGGAAGCACCTAAAGAAATGTTCAACATCTTTAGTCATCAGGGAAATGTGAATCAAACACTGAGATTCCAAGCTCACACCAGTCAGAATAGCTAAGATCAAAAATTCAGATAACAGCAGATGCTTGCAAGGATGTGGAGAAAGAGGAACACTCCTTCATTGCTGGTGGGATTGCAAGCTGATACAGCCACTCTGGCAATCAATCTTGCAGTTCCTCAAAAAATTGACACAGTACTACCTGAGGACTCATCTATGCTACTTCTGGGCATATACCCAGAAGATGCCCCAAATAATGAAGACACATGATCCACTATATTTATAGTAGCTATATTTATAATAGCCAGAATCTGGAAATAACCCAGATGGCTCTCAACAGAGGAATGGATGCAGAAAATGTGGTACATTTACACAATGGAATACTACTCAGCTATTAAAAGCAATTACTTCACAAAATTTGCAGGCAAATTGGTGGATCTAGAAAGTATCATCCTGAGTGAGGTAACTCAGTCATCAAAGAGCAATTAGACAACAAAAGGAAGAAGTTGAAGTACTACTATTTGCAGATGATATGATAATATTCTTAAGTGACCCCAAAAATTCCACCAGATAACTCCTAAATCTGATAAACAACTTCAGCAAAGTAGCTGGTCATAAAATTAACTCAAACAAATAGCCTTCTTATACTCAAAGGATAAAAAGGCTGAGAAAAAAATAGGGAAATGACACCCTTCACAATAGTCACAAATAATATAAAAATATCTTGGTGTGACTCTAACCAAGGCAACGAAGTTCTGTATGAGAAGAACTTCAAGTCTCTGCAGAAAGAAATTAAAAAGATCTCAGAAGATGGGAAGATCCTTCATGCTCATGGATTGGCAAGATTAATATAGTAAAAATGACCATCTTGCCTAAAAAAATGTACAGATTCAATGCAATCCTCATTAAAATTCCAACTCAATTCTTCATAGAGTTAGAAAGAGCAATTTCCAAATTTTTCTGGAATAACAAAAATTTCTGGATAGTGATAACTATTCTCAACAATAAAAGAAATTCTGGTGGAATCACTATCTCTGATCTCAAGCTACACTACAGAGCAATAGTGATAAAAACTGCATGGTATTGGTACAGTGACAGGCAGGTGGATCAATGGAATAGAATTGAAGACCCAGAAATGAACCCTCACACCTATGGTCACTTGAATCTTTGACAAAGGAGCTAAAACCATCCAGTTGAAAAAAAGATAGCCTTTTTCAACAAATGGTTCTGGGTCAACTGTCAGTCAACATGTAGGGGGATACAAATTGATCCATTCTTATCTCCTTGTACAAAGCTCAAGTCCAAGTGGACCAAGGACCTCCACATAAAACCAGATACACTGAATCTAGTAGAAGAAAATGTGGGGAAGAACCTGAGCACAGGAGCACAGGGGAAATTTTTCTGACTAAAACACCAATAGCTTATGCTCTAAGATTAAGAATTGAAAAAATGGGAACTAATAAAATTGCAAATCTTCTGTAAGGCATAGGACAATGTCAATAGGACAAAATGGCAATCAACAGATTTGGAAAGATCTTTACCAATCCTACATCTGATAGAGGGTTAATATCCAATGTATGCAAAGAACTCAAGAAGTTAGACACCAGAGAAACAAATAACCCTATTAAAAAATTGGGTACAGAGCTAAACAAATAATTCGCAACTGAGAAATACCGGATGGCTAGGAATCACATAAAGAAATGTTCAACATCCTTAGTCATCAGGGAAATGTAAATCAAAATACCCTGAGATTCTAGTTCACACCATTCAGATTGGCCAAGATCAAAAATTCAGGGGACAGCTAATGCTGGAGAGGATGTAGAGAAAGAGGAACACTCCTCCACTGCTGGTGGGATTGCAAGTTGGTAAAAACCACTCTGGAAATCAGCTTCATGTTACCTCAGAAAATTGGACATAGTACTATCTGGGGACACACCTACATCACTCCTGGGCATATACCCAAAATATGTTCCAACATGTAATAAGGACACATGCTCCACTATGTTCATAGCAGCCTTATTTATAATAGGCAGTAGCTAGAAACAACCCAGATGTCCCTCAACAGAGAAATGGATTCAGAAAATGTTACACATTTGCACAATGGAGTACTACTCAGCTATTAAAAACAATGAATTCATGAAATCTTAGGCAAATGGATCAAGCTAGAAAATATCATCCTGAGTGAGGTAACCCAATCACAAAAGAACACACACTGTATGCACTTGATGATATGTGGATGTTAGCCCGAAAGCTTGGAATACCCAAGATACAACACACAGACCACATAAAACTCAAGATGAAGGAAGACCAAAGTATGGATACTTTGATACTTATTGGAAAGTGGATCAAAACGCCCATGTCTCACAACTAACCAATTGAATGAGCATAGGGTCCCCAATGGAGCAGCTAGAGAGAGGACCCAAAAAGCTAAAGAGGTTTGCTGCCCTGCCAGTGGAACAACAACATGTTTCAACCAGAGCTCCCAGGAACTAAACCACGAACCAATGAGTATACATGGAGGGACCCATGGCTCTAGCTACATATGTAGCAGAAGATGACCATTTCAGACATCAATGAAAGGATAGGCCATTGGTCCTGTGAAGGCTTGATTCCGCAGACTAGGGGACTGCAAGTCATGATATTGGGAGGGGGGTAAGTAGAGGGAGGATGATAGGGGATTTTTGGAGGGGTAATGTGGAAAAGGGATACCATTTGAAATGTAAATATAGCAAATATGTAATAAAAAAGAATGAAAATAAGACCATACAAGATATAAGCTCAATGATAAGTGAGTATTAGGCAAAGAGCATGGAATAGCCACAATAGAATTCATGGACCACATGAAGATCAAGAGGAAGGCAAATCCAAAAGTGAATGCTTCACTCCTACTTAGAAGGGGGAACAAAATAATCAAGGGAAGTAAGCGTGGGACAGATTTTGGAGGAAGAGAAGAGTGGGAGGGGAAAATAAGGAGAATCAGGTATTGAAGTGGATGGAGGAGATACACAGAGTGCCAGGAATTGAGCAGAGGTGTGTATCAATGGGGATTGATAACTGGTGTCCCCATCAGCAAGTCCTAGATGTCAGGCAAGCCAGGGTCTCCCAGGACCCCCACAGGGATGACATTAGCTGAAATACTCCACAAAGGGGAGGGAGAACCTGTCAAGACCATAACCAGAGGTTAGGCATGGCCCCCACTTGAGGGATGGGGTCAAATACCCATCTCCAAAATTTTAACACAGAATTGCTCCTATCTAAAGGAAATACAGGGACAAAGAGTGGAGCAGAAACTGAAGAAAAGGCCATTGAGAGAATTCCCAACCTGGGGATCTGTCCTACATACAGACACCAAACCCAGGCACTATTGTAGATTCCAAAAACTGCTTGCTGGCAGGAACCTGATACAGCTGTCTCCTGAGAGACTCTGGTAGATTCTGACCAATACAGTCAAGCGTTGGACTAAGCACAGGGACCCCAATGGAGGAGGTAGGGGAAGGACTGAAGGAGCTGAGGAGGCCTTAACTGGCATCAATGGGAGGGAAGACCCTTGGTCCTGTGAAGGCTTGATGCCCTGTGTAGAGGACTGTTAGGGCATTGAGGCTGCAGTGAGTAGTTGGGTAGAGGAACCCCCTCATGGAAGCAGGGTAAGGGGGAGGGGATAGGGGGTTTGTAGAGGGAAAACCTGAAAGGGGGATAGATTTGAAATGTAAATAAATAAAATGTAAAAAGAGAGAGAGAAGATAAGGCTGCCAAAATGATTTGTCAAGTGTGGTGCTAAGACTCATGATTTTTGTTATCCAAAAAAAAAAAAAAAAAAAAAAAAGAAGAGACCCATGTCCCATAGGTTGTCACCTGACTGCCATACATACCTAATAACACACATATGCACTCATCCCAACAGGCACAAACAATCAAATAAATGTAAAATTAATTTAAAATTAATCAATTTTTCTTATCACGAAAGCATTCACTGTTTTCAACCTTTCTTTGTTGTTGTGCATTAATCCTCCTGAATTCCATCTAGGAAAGGTTTTTACAGAGCAAAATCTTTCTGAAAAGAGAGAGACTCCAAACAACAGGAGAAGGGTAGTTCTAAATATAACCTCATGCTCTCAAGACAGACAGCCAAACTCTCCTCAAGAACGCAGACAAGTAATGTGACCACTGCTTAATGTCACAGGGACTTGCAGGTTCTATTTATATAAGCTGGCAGACACCGATACAGTTTCAAATAAATTTCTAAAACACCATTCCTCTCCTGTGGGCTGTAGCTTCTCCATTTTATGAAGAAAAAGGAAAATCAATTTTAATTTTGAAATTAAACTTGAAGAAAGCAACAAGCCTAATAAAGTTAAATGAAATGTTTGACTTGGTGTTTGCTTACAGAGATTTTGGAGACATAGTATGAAAAGTCTCTTTTCAAAAGAAACTGCAGAAGAAAAAAATTACCATTTCAATGAAATCTGATGGTGAAGGGTTTAAGAGCAAAGTCACCACAAGCTCTGAAGTGAAACAGAACTGCCTTTGAGTCTTAGGTGGATGAACTCTGACTGTTTAAACAATGGCCAAGCTTTCTTCATTGTCAATATGGTAAAAATCACCGTCCTTGTATTTTATCAGCAATGAACTTGTTCAGCTTATTGGTCAGTGCCTAGCATAGAGCCAGGGCTGAGAAATGCCAGGGATCCATTATGTTATGTGCCTGGCTAGTCAGTGCTAATCAATAAAATCCCAATAAATTTAGGACAATGATGGGTATCCCTATTTTCATTTTAAAATAGTTTTCAATGATGGGGGAAAGACCTGTGAAAAGTGTTTTCAATTTTTACAAAATAATATAGTGATAATATGCTTAGGTATTTATTTGGATGTGTTGCAATACAAAATGGTATTATGTTCCTGATTTATTTTGCAGGTTCAGCGTCCTTTCCTCCCCTATTTCAAAGACTTGCCTAATCCATCTTCCTAAAGAGCAATTACCATCTGCTTACCCTGTTGTACAAAGTTCTAACAATCTCTCTTTTACCTAAGTGAATAGTGCCCAGCATCTTATCTTGGATTTTTATCCCCTCCATAAATCTTTCTCTAATCTGTCCTTCCAACAGTGTCTCTTACTCTTCATTTATTAGACATACACCCTAGTCAAACAAATTTAGTTCACATGTTCCTCAAAATCACAGCTTTTTATTTGTTTGACTTTGTAACTTGCATAGTTTTCACAAACCACTGAGAGACATGTGCTTCTCCACCTACTGCAATGCTGGTGGTCTCTAAGTGCATCAATTTTGTTTGTACTTCCTTGAAATCTTAATATCTTGTCATTATTTGAAAACAGGTTTTGATCTTTTAAAGGTTAGTGATTACTGAATACCATAGCAACCACATCACCAAACAACTATAAAACTTCAACTATTTTAGAAGAAATATTTTAATATTGCCTCCAATATAATAATCCTGATGCCTTCATCCGCAGCCTAGGTATTTTAAACTTAACCTATCCTATTTCAACCTGAATATGTAGCTACTGAAGACCATTACACCCTGGCTCTGTCCAGCATGGTAGAGACCAAAAGTTTTTGGTAGCATCATATATGAAAACAGTATTTTTATTATTTCTCATTGCTCCTCTGACTCCTTCCATGACCTTCATGCTTTTACTAAATATATAGCCCCATCTACATCACAGAAGAAAGGGAAGGAAGATCATAAGAGAGGGAAAAGTAAAATGTCTACTGTGAGAAAGTAGTATCTTCTAGATAAAGCAGGAAAGCAACACGTGTGAAAGCTCAGCAATGTGTTTGTCTAAAGAAGACATGAACAATAACAATCACCAGTTGACTTAACAACATACATGTAGTAAAGCTCATAATACTTTACCCACTTGAATAAAGAGTTATAACAAACCAATGATCACTAATAAATAATCTTTCTGGACCAGAAATGAGCCCCCTAATCATTTATCTAATACCAAGTAGATGGCCTTAAATCTATACTTTATTTATCAATACAATCATTATACATGAGTAATTTGTGGTCTATATGTATTTTAAATATTAATCCTATTTAATCAAATAATTTGCTAATATTTCCTTCAACTTTACAGACTGTCTCTTCCATCTCTGCTACCAAGATTGTTTTTTGTTTAACATAACACCATTTGTTTAATTTTGCATTAGTTTTCTGTTTTTGGGAGATCAATTTCTCCTTCTTGGGATGATAGGGACTGAGTTCTAGCTGACTGGAGTCTATACTTCCTCTTTACTTGAGAATGGACTTATAAATTTTATCTGCGTGAATGGGCAGGCAGTAAGAGGAAGGGATCATGTTCCAAACCTTTTGGGTTATTCTGCTAAAGAGAAAAAAGTAGGTATCCTTCATTCTCCTAATACTAATACCTGGAAAAAGGACATGTGTTTTGCACCCCAAAATGAAAAATTGATGTTAAAAATGTCATACCAAGAATCTAGGAGTCTTTGATTCTTACCAAAGTCCATGAATCTGCTCTAAAACTTTGACTTGCTCCTTCTCAGACTGATAGATGAGGGTACAATTAGTTTTCATGTTGTTTGTTACTCTTATTTTCCCAATTGACAAATTGGGAAATTTGTCACAATTCATCATGGCAAATGTAAAGAATTAGAATGTTTTCACTCTGTAAAAATGCTGCATGTATGTATGTGTATGTATATAATTTTAGAGAGTACCTAAATAATTTTGAACAAATGTTTGAAGCTTTTCAACTGTTTTCTCCTGTTGTATAATTATAATATTAAGATAAATTCTGGAAAACTGAATGACGAAGCTGAAATATGACATAGGGTGATTCTATACTAGTGGCTCCATATGAGAATACTCACATTTGAAGAGGGCTAATATTCAATATATACAAAGAATTCAAGAAGTTAGACCCCAGGGAACCAAATAACCCTATGAAAAAATGGGGTACAGACCTAAACAAAAAATTTTCGCCTGAAGAAATTCGGATGGCCGAGAAGCACCTTAAGAAATGCTCAACATCATTAGCCATTAGGGAAATGCAGATCAAAACAACCCTGAGATTTCACCTCACACTAGTCAGAATGGCTAAGCTTAAAAACTCAGGAGACAGCAGGTGTTGGCGAGGATGTGGAGAAAGAGGAACACTCCTTCACTGCTGGTACAACAGTACCAGATGTGTAAGATGGTACAACAACTTTGGAAATCAGTCTGGTGGTTCCTAAGAAAACTGGACATGACCCTTCTGGAGGACCCTGCTATACCTCTCCTGGGCATATACCCAGAGAATTCCCCAGCATGTAATAAGGACACATGCTCCACTATGTTCATATCAGCCTTATTTATAATAGCCAGAAACTGGAAAGAACCCAGATATCCCTCAATGGAGGAATGGATATAGAAGATGTCATATATATACACAATGGAGTACTATTCAGCAATTAAAAACAATGAATTCATAATTTTTTTAGGCAAATGGATGAAACTGGAAAATATCATCCTAAGCAAGGTAATGTAATCACAAAAGAATACACATGGAATGCAATCATTGATAAGTGGATATTAATTTGCCCTGAAGCTCTGAATACTGAAGATACAATTAGCATATCAAATGATTCCCATGAAGAAGGAAGAAGAGGGCCCTAATCCTGGAAAGGCTTGATCCAGCATTGTAGGAGAGTACCAGGACAGAGAAAAGGGAAGGGGAAAGACAGGAGAATGGATGGAGAGAAGAGGAATTATGGGACATATTGGGGGGACTGGGAAAGGGGAAGGCTTTTAGAATGTAAACAAAGAATATAGAAAATAAATTAAAAATTTTATATATATATATATATATATATATATATATAAATTAATCTGTTACTATTGAAAGAAGAGTGTTACTATTGAAAGAAGAGAAAGATAGCTGGGTCTGAGTTATCTCACTCAGGATGATATTTTCTGGTTCCATCCATTTGCCTGCAAAGCTCAGGATGTCCTCATTCATAATAGCTGAGTAGTATTCCATTGTGTAAATGAACCACATATTCTGCATTCTTCTGTCATGGGACATCTGTGTTGTTTCCAGCTTTTGGCTATCATAGGCTGGGAAAGAAATTAGGGAAACAACTCCTTTCAAAATAGTCACAAATAATATAAAATATTTTGGGATAACTCTAACCAAAGAAGTGAAAGATCTGTACAACAACGTCAAGTCTTTCAAGAAAGAAATCAAAAGAAATCTTGGAAAATAGAGTGATCTCCCCTGTTTATGGATTGGCAGAATTAACATAGTAAAAATGGCCATCCTGCCAAAGGCAATCTACAGATTCAGTGCCATCCCCATCAATATACCAACACAATTCTTCAGAGATACTGAAAGAGCAACTCTCAAATTCATCTGCAAAGGCAAAAAACCCTGAATGGTTAAAACAATACTTAACAATAAATGAATGACTGGATGAAACACCATCCCTGACCTTATCCTTTACTACAGAGCAATAGTGATAAAAACTGCATGGTATTAGCACAGAGACAGACATATTAAACAATGTAATAGAATTGTAGGCCCAGAAACAAAACTACACATGTAAGGTCACTTGATCTTTGAAAAAAAATACCCACAGAAGGAGATACAAAGACAAAAGTTGAGCTGAGTCTGAGGGAAAGACCATCCAGAGACTACCACACCCAGGAATGCATCCTATATACAGTTATAAAACCCAGGCACTATTGTGGGTGCCCACAAATGCTGGCTGACCAAAGTTGGATATAGTTATCACCTTGGAGGCTCTTCTAGTGCATGAAAAATATAGAGAGGGGCACTCTCAACCAGCCATTGAACTCAGCACAGGATCCCCAATGTGGAAGATAGAGAAAGGACCCAGGGAGTTAAAAGGGTTTGCAGCACCATAGGAGGAACAACAATATAAGTCACCAAGTACTCCCAGAGCTCCCAGGGACCAAACCAAAGAGTATACATGGAGTTACCCATGGCCCCAGATACATAAGCAGCAGAGGATGATCTTGTTGGACATCAAATTGGAGAGAGGTCCTTGGTCCTAGAAAGACTTGATACTGTGTAGAGGAATACCAGGACAGGGAAGCAGGGGAGGGAAGATTGTGGAAGGGGAGATAGCTTATGGGATTTTGGGGGGAGAGGGGAACCAGGAAAGGGGACAACATTTGATCTGTAACTAAAGAATATACCTAACTTGAAAAAAGATAAAGAAGCCAAACACACTCAATGAAAAAAGCATCTTCAATAAATAGTGCTGGTCTAACTGATGGTCGATATGTAGAAAAATGAAAATAGACCCATATTTGTCACCTTGCACAAAGCTCAAGTCCAAGTGAATCAAGGACCTCAACATAAAACCTCATATATTGAATCTAATAGAGAAGAAAGTGGGAATGAGAATTAATAAGTCTTTTAACAACATGGTTAGCTTCAGAGCTCAATTGTAATTGGTAAAAAAGAGAAGGATGTTATGAGATTGCTGGCAGCAGTTACAGATATATATATTGATTTGTTCTCTTATTGAACAAGTTGCCATGCATGTCCAAATCTCAACAATACTGGTGGTTGCAACCTACAATGCAAGTGCTTGAAATATACAAAAGAATAGTGGTAACTGTCAAAGTATGAAAAAGAAATCCAAGTTTTTTAATTCCTTTTGTGATTCTCAATGATATTACTAATTATCATATTTAAACTATGTCAAAAACTTTCCAACATACCTCTTTATATGTTGTAGTGACATTTCTTTTCAGTGTTCTAAGCTACTATGGAGTGTCCTTTAAGAAAATATCATCTCTATTTTCTTCCATTTTCCATAAAAAATGGAAAAAAGGTTTTTTTTATATGGCCTGAGTCCTTACAGAGTAGATAAAATTATCTCATATAGCGCTTGTTCTGGACAGTTTTTGGCAAAGGCCTAGAATTCCTTTAATGTACCTGTACTAATGCTGCTTGCTGTTACAGACATTTTGCCATGGTCTCCTTAGCAAACACCTATAAACTTTTTGATTTAGCTCAGATGTAGCTTTTGCAAATTATCTCATGGTCTCCTTTTAGGACACAAATGATAGATGCCTTTGATTACACCCCTTTTGCACTTTATATTTTTTATTAACTTATATATTTTGTTTTGGTTCAATTTTGACCATTTTATTAATTTCATTCATTTTTTTCTTTTTTTATTATTCCATATAATTTTTTATTTACATTTCAAATGATTTCCCCTTTTCTAGCCCCCCACTCCCCGAAAGTCCCGTAAGCCCCCTTCTCTCCCCCTGTCCTCCCACCCACCCCTTCCCACTTCCCCGTTCTGGTTTTGCCGAATACTGCTTCACTGAGTCTTTCCAGAACAAGGGACCACTCCTCCTTTCTTCTTGTACCTCATTTGATGTGTGGATTATGTTTTGGGTATTCCAGTTTTCTAGGTTAATATCCACTTATTAGTGAGTGCATACCATGATTCACCTTTTGAGTCTGGGTCACCTCACTTAGTATGATGTTCTCTAGCTCCATTCATTTGCC
This sequence comes from Apodemus sylvaticus, assembly GCF_947179515.1. Taxonomy (NCBI): domain Eukaryota; kingdom Metazoa; phylum Chordata; class Mammalia; order Rodentia; family Muridae; genus Apodemus; species Apodemus sylvaticus. Next base: position 37,903,493 of record NC_067473.1, on the reverse strand, counting down.
TAAGAATTTCATGAATTCATTGTTTCTAATGGCTGAATAGTACTCCATTGTGTAGATATACCACATTTTTTGCATCCACTCTTCTGTTGAGGGATACCTGGGCTCTTTCCAGCATCTGGCAATTATAAATAGGGCTGCTATGAACATAGTAGAGCATGTATCCTTATTACATGGTGGGGAATCTTCTGGGTATATGCCCAGGAGTGGTATAGCAGGATCTTCTGGAAGTGAGGTGCCCAGTTTTCTGAGGAACCACCAGACTGATTTCCAGAGTGGTTGTACCAATTTGCTACCCCCACCAGCAGTGGAGGAGTGTTCCTCTTTCTCCACACCCTCTTCAACACCTGCTGTCTCATGTCTTATGATCTAGGTATCTTACCTCTTTACTTAACATTCTAAATGGTATAGTTAGAATCCACAATGGTTCAGGCTATCTATCAATTACCTGAGATATTTAGCTTAGCTGCCAATTTATTACCCTTTGTTGAAGTCTATTTGTGTGAAGGAATATGTTAAGCATAAAACTGACCAAATAAAAATGTTTCATATCTAACAAAATATCTCATGCCAATAATACAAAAACTAGGTGAACCATGTAGCAATGATGTACCAGCCCAATTTATGCCATGCAGTGTGACACTCTAAGATTATATCTGTAGAATCCAAGGGCAGAAAATATGAAGCTCTCTCAGGGCTATAAGGTTAGCCCTCTTCCCTTCTTCACTTTCACTTTATTTGCTTAATTGGTTTCTTTATGGTCAGTATTTCTAGACCTCCTGGTTCCTATGGCTTACTTATGCTTCAATAGATGATTGAACAAAAACAGACCATCTATGGAAGGTCCAAACCAATCCATATAAAAAAGGTATTTGGTTGAGTGTAGCTTTTCACTACCTGCCTATGCGCCTGTGAATCCATGGATAAAAGGCATACACATAGTTGTTCATTTTTAACTTGGCTTCGGATACACTTGCTGGGCACTACAACCTTCTGCCTGGAAAATGTGCCCTTATCATTAGTCTTAGCTCCACTCCTCCCACCTGCCCTAAATTGAATCTAGATCCTGCTAAACATCTTTGACCACCCGCCTATATAATCAATCACAGCTACTGCACTTGCTGAGACCTTACATAATTACCTGATTCTTCTCTCTCAAAAGCATAGTGAACTCCACCTCTCCCTCCTTGTATTTCTGTTTTCCTCCAGGGACCCAGAAGTCCCACTTGTACCTTCTGTCCCGCAATTTGTCCATGTTTTCCTTACTGACAAATCAAGACCAAATTGGAGGATAGGACCTTAGCATCACAACTGCCTCTACGACTTTAAATGTTTTCTCATCTTCAAGCAACCTCATTAGAGGAATTATTTTACAGTGTATAAGTAAGTTTTAAACCTATAATTTTTTATAAAATAATATTTTATTCTATTATGAAATCATCTGTTTCTATGAAGTAAATTACCCACCATTTAGAATCAATGTATTTTGCCATCAATAGTTTTCTATCATGAGATATATAACACAGAATTACAATCTAGCAGAGTACCCCAGGGAGAAAAATAATCTGACCCTTTAAGTGCATTTGTCAATGTTTGCTATGATCAATGCTGTTTTAAGCAATTGACAGAGGACATCCTGTGCATTTGCTCTTTGTTTATTTTTTCCTTATATTTCTCAACTGGTATTAGGAAACAATCTGCAAGAATTCTATCTACATCCCTGGTGGGTATACCCTTTATTGTATAGAGTACACTGACCTAATACTAGAAAAGAAAAAGCAGTAAGAGGGAGAAATGGAAAGAAACAAGATGGAGACAGTTGTGCTAAAATGAAAGTCCTGCTGTGTTTATTCTCCAGGGCTGAAAACAATACCACTGCTGTTCTTTTCATCATTTTTTTCTATGGAGTAGTATTTCTCCTCTTCTATAGAACTGAACATTTCATTTATAACTTTTGTCAGTAAACAAATGCTATTTAATATTTGTAAACAATAAAATTGCAATTTTGCTTTTCCACATTGAATTTGTGAATATGCTATACCTTAATTCAGAAATAGAAGGCTAGTCATGCCCTTAAGAAGTCAGAATGTGTGGACCAGGAGCCTGCACCTGCTGATGAAAATGATTAATAAAGAAATAAATAGATGGAACAGATGATATGTGAGTGGCTAATCTCCTTGTATAGTTCTAAAGGCTAATGTAGAGGTTAACATCCACCATTTTCTTTTTAAAAATATGAATGTAAGAAAAGGTCTAACCTTAGCTATTATGCTCTTTGGTCTGAGCTGACAGCACTGCTGCAGCTGTGTCTCCAGAGCTGTAAGGGGACACTCATGACTGTGCCTAATTAATACAGTGCTCTGTTGGACTTCTGTTCAATCCTTGACAATGCCAACAGTGATAAGGGATTATTACAGTCTAATGAGCTGGGGCAAACTGGAACCACGAGTCTCTAGCAGGAATGTTAAAGCAAATCTGCATGTGTGTGGGAAGTCAAGGTTCTGAGTCATTCATTCTATTCATTAAAAATGTCTTTATTAGTAAGAAATGTTCTTATTTGTTGACAGATCTATTATATAAGTATTTTTTTTCATTTTTTAAAATTGCAAGTTGTGTTGACAAGCCACAGAAAGAAGAAACAAGAAAAATGAATTTTTCCTTTCATTGCAAAGAAAAACTGAGTGCTCTAAATAAGCATTTCCATAACGGTAAAATCGTTAATGAAATAAATAAAAAATACTATATATTTCAGGTGCATAATGTTATGCTTTGATATATAGTTACATTGCAAAACAATTATAATCAAGCTAATGATCATTTCTATCACTTCATATTATCAAATATTATCTCTACCTCCACATGAGAATTATTCCATTTCCTGAATGCCTTCTCAAAAATCCTTTTGTGTAGATTCATGCAGTAAGTAAGCTGGAGTACTATTGTTATGTACACTTATATAAAGGCCTTCATAAATAGGGCAAAAGATGTTTACTATGAATAAGACTAGGATAAAATGAATGCTACTATAATAAAGTTCCTGTTTCCAGTTAGATGGTGAATCTAATTTGAGCTGAAAAAGACAACATTACTAAAATGCACAGGAAGCAGTTCATTGTAAATTAACCACTATTTTTGCATTATGTTTGATTCTTTCCTTCTTATGGAATTGATATTCAGATTACCAGTTTGTTCCCATGACATACAAGGCACAGTGACTACACAGATTAGCAATTTTGTTCATCAGTAAAAATCAATAAGAGCACACTGCCAGGATGCTTATGTAAAAAGTTATGAGGGTTTTTGTTTTTCTGAATCACTTCCCCTAAGCCAATGTCTCCTGACAGAGTCTGTCTCATTGCATTAGTGACAGGAAGAAATAATCAACTGCAAGTTGTCACTTGTGATCGGATGATCCATTAAGGAACAACACACTAAATGGGGCAGATGAAATTCAAGCTCTCTTTCCTACATGAGCTGGAATAGAGTTAAGAGCGAGGTAGTGAACACTTCAACTTCTCATTTTTTAAGATTCTGTGGACAAAAACATGACAATAACCTCATTTTAAAAAGATCATTCACAGATATTATTTATTCCTAATAATATCCCCTGAGAAATATGCTACTCCATACTCTAAGTGTTCTAAAATTATGGTAAAACTATGTAAATTTAGTATAGATGAAATATAATTATTACTAAATTTTAGAATGTCTAATTGTTCAGTTTAAATTGTGAGTGCATATAAAAGTATTCATTATTCTCCCCCTTGTTCATTCAGCATGCATTTCAAAAGAACCCTCCTTTTGATAAAAGTATTTCAAATAGTTGAACAAATAAAGGTGAAGATAGGACTTTGTCCCTGAAGCACTCCTAAGTTAAAAAATTTAATGCATAAGATTAGAAAATTGTTGCATAGGATAGTATGTGTAGAGTTGTAAAGGAATTTATGTGACTAGGTAAAATATGACAGCTTCTATATGCATAACTTTGGAAAAGAGCCATTCTCTCCACCTCTTAGGCTGGTATAAAACTACTATGAACTAAGTGTATGAGGGACATTTATTTCTGTTGGGTCTTGAGGCAGGGCATACAAGAAGAAGGCGCCAGCAATTTCTTTTTTATCTGACAAGGGCATAGTCTTCGTAACACCTCTTTGCTATATCCCGCAAAGATGCAAGGGATGAAAAAACTCTCTGGACCATTTTTATTAATTACTTTCTTTAGAATTCTGAACATTGGCTGACAATACTACCAAGGTCTCATTAGTGGCACAACCTTGGGATTTAGAATTCTAAAATATGAATCTAGTGATTAGGCACAAACATTTGGACAATAGTAGTTGGCAACTTTAATGACAAATATAGCTGAGGTCATATCACCTCAGAGAAACAGTAGAGAGTTTGGAAAGAAAGGTAGGAAAGCAGTAATTTGGGAGGCGAGACTAAGAAGAGAGAACAGAAACAGATGGTTTTTTTGAAAGGCTCACAAATATGGAAACTAGAAAAGAGGGTAGAAAATGTGAAGAAGGAATCTAGTAATGAATCCTCCACTGTCTATCACTGAAATGAAGACATGGATGTGCTTCTAACTATAGACAGAAGGAGTGAGAGGGCAGCCTGCTCATTTGGACCCTTAGGGAAATCCAGAAAGACCAAGTTCAAGGGTAGATATTTCCATCAAGAGGCATGTATATGTACATAGAAATACAACTGAATTTAGAGAAAATGTGGGTTTTAAATATACCCTACTTATCAAGGTAATGAGAGTTTGTGGTGACCTCCTCTACCAAGAGAAGTTGAGTGCACTATAAAGCTTTGCCTGTCTTGTTTTGTTTTGTTTTAATTTTCTATATTTTATGTTTACATTCCAAATGATTTTCCTGTTCCCGGTTCCCCCCTCCAATAAGTTCCCTAAGCCCTCTTCCCTCTGCCCATTCGCCTATCAACCCCCTCCTACTTCTCTGTCTTGGTGCTCCCCTACAGTGCTGGAACAAGCCCTTTCAGGATCCAGGACCTATCCTTCCTACTTCTTGGGAGTCATTTGATATGTGAATTTTGTCTTGGGTATTCAGAGTTTCTGAGAAAATATCCACTAATCAGTGACTGTATTCCATGTGTGTTCTTTTCTGACTGTGGGTTACCTCACTTAGGATGATATTTTCCAGATCCAAACATTTGCCTAAGAATTTCATGAATTCATTGTTTTTAATTGCTGAGTATTCCATTGTGTAAATGTACCACATTTTCTGTATCCATTCCTCCACTGAGGGACATCTGGGTTCTTTCCAGCTTCTGGCTATTATAAATAAGGCTGCTATGAACATAGTGGAGCTTGTGTCCTTATTGCATGCTGGGGAATCCTCTGAGTATATGCCAAGGAGTGGTATAATAGGGTCCTCTGGAAGTGTCATGCCCAGTTTTCTGATGAACCACTGGACTGACTTCCAGAGTGGTTGTATCCTCTTGCAATTCCACCAGTAGTGGAGGATTGTTCCTCTTTCTCCACATCCTTGCCAACACCTGCTGTCTCCTGAGTTTTTAATCTTAGCCATTCTAACTGGTACAAGGTGAAATCTCAGTGTTGTTTTGACTTGCATTTCCCTAAGGACTAATGATGTTGAACATTTCTTAAGGTGTTTCTCAGCCATTCGAAGTTCTTCATGTGAAAATACTTTGTTCAGCTCTGTATCCCATTTTTAATAGGGTTATTTGGCTCTCTGGCATCTAGCTTCTTGAGTTCTTTGTATATATTGGATATTAGCCCTCTGTCGGATGTAGGGTTGGTGAAGATCCTTTTCCAATTTGTTGGCTGCCATTTTGTCCACTTGACTGACATTTGCCTTACAGAAACTTTGTAATTTTATGCAGTCCCATTTGTCAATTCTTGATCTTAGACCATAAGCTATTGTTGAACTATTAAGGAACATTCCCCTGTGCCCATGCCCTCAAGGGTCTTCCCAAGTTTCTGTTCTATTAGTCTCAGTGTGTCTGGTTTTATGTGGAGGTCCTTTATCCACTTGGAGTTGAGCTTAGTATAAGGAGATAATAATGGATCAATTTGCATTCTTCAACAAGCTGACCTCCAGTTAAGCCAGCACCATTTGTTGAAAAGGCTATATTTTTTTCCACTGGATGATTTTAGCTCCTTTGTCAAAGATCAAGTGATCATAGATGTGTGTGTTCATTTCTGGGTCTCCAATCCTATTCCATTGATATACCTGCCTGTCACTGTACCAATACCATGCAGTTTTTAACACTAATGTTCTGTAGTACTGCTTGAGGTCCAGTATACTGATTCCCCTGGAAATTCTTTTCCTGTTGAGAATAGTTTTAACTATCCTTGGTTTTTTTTTTTTTTTTTTTTTTTTTTTTTTTTGTTATTCCAGATAAATTTGAGAATTGCTCTTTCTAACTCTATGAAGAACTGAGTTGGTATTTTGATGGGGATTGCATTGAATCTGTAGATTGTTTTTGATAAGATGGCCATTTTTACTATATTAATCCTGCCAATATACGAGCATGGAAGATTTTTCCATTTTCTGACATCTTTTTTGATTTCCTTCTTCAGAGATCTGAAGTTCTTCTCATACAGATCTTTCACTTCTTTGGTTAGTGTCAGCACACGATACTTTATATTGTTTGTGGCTATTGTGAAGGGTGTCATTTCCCTAATTTCTTTCTCAGCCTGGGTATCCTTTGCATATAGGAAGGCTACTGATTTATTAGAGTTAATTTTATAACCAGCCACTTTGCTGAAGTTGTTTAACAGTTGTAGGAGTTCTCAGATGGAGTTTTTTGGGTCGCTTACGTATGCTATCATATCATCTGCAAAGAGTGATAGTTTGGCTTCTTCCTTTCCAATTTGTATCCCTTTGATCTCCTTATGTTTTCTAATTGCTGTAGCTAGAGCTTCAAGTACTATATTAAAAAGATATGGAGAGAGGGAACAGCCTTGTCTAGTCCCTGATTTTAGTGGGATTACTTCAAGTTTCTCTCCATTTAGTTTGATGTTGGCTACTGGTTTGCTATATATTGCTTTTACTATGTTTAGGTATGAGCCTTGAATTCCTGTTCTTTCAAAGACATTTAGCATGAAAGGATGCTAAATTTTGTTAAAAGCTTTTTAAGCATCTAATAAAATGACCATGTGGCTTTTTACTTTGAGTTTGTTTATGTAGTGGATTGCATTGATGGATTTCCATATATTGAACCATCCTTGCATCCCTGGGATGAAGCCTACTTGATCATGGTGAATAATTGTTTTGATGTGTTCTTGGATTCAGTTGGCAAGAATTTTATTGAGTATTTTTCACATCAATATTCATAGGGGATATTGGCCTGTAGTTCTTCTTTGTTGGATCTTTGTGTGGTTTTGTGATTGGTGTAATTGTGGCCTTGTAGAATGAGTTGGGTAGTGTTGCTTCTGTTTCTATATTGTGGAATGACTTGAAGAGTATTGGTATTAGGTCTTCTTTGAAGGTCTGATAGATTTGTGCACTAAAACCATCTGGTCCCATGCTCTTTTTGGTTGGAAGACTTTCTATGACACCTTTTATTTCTTTAGGGGTTATGGGACTGTTTAGTTGATCTATTTGATCCTTATTTAATTTTGGTATTTTGTATCTGTCCAGGAAATTGTCCATTTCTTCCAGATTTACCAGTTGTGTTGAGTATAGACTTTTGTAGTAGGATCTGATGATTTTATGAATTTCCTCAGTTTCTGTTGTTATATCTCCCTTTTCATTTCTAATTTTGTTAATCTGGATACTGTCTCTGTGCCCTTCGGTTAGTCTGGCTAAGGATTTATCTATCTTGTTGATTTTTTCAAAGAACCAGGTCCTGGCTTTGTTGATTCTTTGTATGGTTCTCTTTGTTTCCACTTGATTGATTTCAGCCCTGAGTTTGATAATTTCCTGTCTTCTTCTCCTCCTGGGTGAATTAGCTTCTTTTTGTTTCTGGGCTTTCAGTTGTGCCTTTAAGCTGCTAGTGTATGCTCTCTCCCATTTCTTTGTGGAGACACTCAGTGCTATGAGTTTTCCTCTTAGCACTGTTTTTATTGTGTCCCATAGATTTGGCTATGTTGGGCCTTCATTTCCATTAAATTCTAAAAAGTCTTTGATTTCTTTCTTTCTTTCTTCTTTGGTCAAGGCATCATTGAGTAGAGTGTTGTTCAGCCTCCCTGTGTATGTGGGCTTTCTAATGTTTTTGTTGCTATTGAAGACCACTCTTATTCCATAGTGATTTGATAGGAGGCATGGGATTAGTTTGATCTTCTTATATTTGTTGAGGTCTGTCTTGTGACCAATTATATGGTCGATTTTAGAGAAGGTACCATGAGGTTCTGAGAAAAAGGTATATTCTTTTTCTTTATGATGAAATGTTGTATATATATATATATATATATATATATATATATGTTAAATCCAATTGGTCCAATGCTTCCATTAGTTTCACTGTGTCCCTGTTTAGTTCCTGTTTTCTTGATTTGTCCATTGAGGAGAGTGGACTGTTGAAGTTACCCACAACTATTGTGTTAGGTGCAATGTGTGCTTTGAGCTTTAGTAGTTTCTTTTACAAGTAAGGGTGCCCCTGCATTCCGCACATAATGTTCAGAATGGAGAGTTCTTCTTGGTGGATTTTTCTTTTGACCAACAACAAGTGTCCTTCTATATCTCTTTTGATGACTTTAGGTTGAAAGTCAATTTTATCAGATATTAGGATGGCTACTCCAGCTTGTTTCCTAAGATCATTTGCTTGGAAAATTGTTTTTCAGACTTTTACTCTGAGGTAATGTTTTCCTTTGGCCCTGAGGTATGTTTCCTGTTAGCAGCAAAATGTAGGGTCCTGTTTATGTATCCAGTCTGTAAGTCTATGTATTTTTATTGGGGAATTGAGTCCATTGATGATAAGAGATATTAATGAGTAGTGCTTTTTACTTCCTGTTATTTTTATATTTGTGTTGTTATCTTCTTTTGGGCTTGATGAAAGAAGTTTACTAACTTGCTTTTTCCAGGGTGTCGTTTCCCTCCTTATATTGTTGTTTTCCCCCTATTATCCTTTGTAGGGCTGTGTTTGTGGAAAGATAATGTGTAAATTTGGTTTCATCATGGAATATCTTGTCTTCTCCATCTATGGTGATTGAGAGTTTTGCTGGGTATAGTAGTCTTAGCTAACATTTGTGTTCTCTTAGAGTCTGTATGAGATATGCCCATGATCTTCTAGCTTTCATGGTCTCTGGTGAGAAGTCTGGTATAATTCTAATTGGACTTCCTTTATATGTTACTTGACCTTTTTCTCTTGCTGCCTTTTATATTTTTTCTTTATTTAGTACATTTGGGGTCTTGATTATTATGTGACGAGAGGTATTTCTGCTCAGGTCCAGTCTGTTTGGAGTTCTGTAGGCTTCTTGTATGTTCATGGGCAACTCTTTCTTTAGGTTAGAGAACTTTTCTTCCATAATTTTGTTGAAGATATTTGCTGGCCCTTTTAGTTGTAAATCTTCACTTTCATCTATACCTATAATCCTTAGGTTCGGGCTTCTAATTGTGTCCTGGATTTCCTGGATGTTTTGGGTCACAAGCTTTTTGCTTTTTGCATTTTCTTTCACTGTTGAGTCCATGCTTTCTATGGTATCTTCGGCATCTGAGATTCTTTCTTCTATCTCTTGTATTCTGTTCTTGATATTTGTGTCTATGGCCCCTGAGTTCTTCCTAAGGTTTTCTGTCTCCAAAGTTGTCTCCCTTTGTGATTTCTTAGTTGTTTCTACATCTGTTTTTAGATCCTGGATGATTTTGCTGAGTTCCTTAACTTATTTGTTTGTATTTTCTTGCATTTCTTTAATACATTTTTGTGTTTCCCCTTTCATGACTTCTGCCTGTTGACTCAATTTCTCCTGCATTAAGTGATTTTTTCATTTCCTCTTTATTGACTTCTGTCTATTGACCCATATTCTCCTGAATTTCTTTAAGTGATTTTTTTTTTTGTTTCTATTGTAAGGGCTTCTAACTTATTCATGTTCCCCTGTATTTCTTTAAGAGATTTATTTATGTCTTTCTTATGTTCCTCTAACTGCATCATGACCAGTGATTTTAAATCCAAATCTTGGATATATATTGGATATTAGCCCTCTATCTGATGTAGGATTGGTGAAGATCTTTTCCCAATTTGTTGGTTGCCGATTTGTCCTCTTGATGGTGTCCTTTGCCTTACAGAAACTTTGTAATTTTATGAGGTCCCATATCCAATATATATAAAGAACTCAAGAAGTTAGACTCCGGAAAACCAAACAACCCTATTAAAAAATGGGGTAGAGAGTTAAACAAAGAATTCTCACCTGAAGAACTTCGGATGGCGGAGAAGCATCTTTTTTTTTTTTTTTTTTTTTTTTTTTACATTTTTTTTTTATTATTCGATATAATTTATTTACATTTCAAATGATTTCCCCTTTTCTAGCCCCCCCACTCCCCGAAAGTCCCGCAAACCCCCTTCTCTTCCCCTGTCCTCCCACCCACCCCTTCCCACTTCCCCGTTCTGGTTTTGCTGAATACTGTTTCACTGAGTCTTTCCAGAACCAGGGGCCACTCCTCCTTTCTTCTTGTACCTCATTTGATGTGTGGATTATGTTTTGGGTATTCCAGTTTTCTAGGTTAATATCCACTTATTAGTGAGTGCATACCATGATTCACCTTTTGAGTCTGGGTTACCTCACTTAGTATGATATTCTCTAGCTCCATCCATTTGCCTAAGAATTTCATGAATTCATTGTTTCTAATGGCTGAATAGTACTCCATTGTGTAGATATACCACATTTTTTGCATCCACTCTTCTGTTGAGGGATACCTGGGTTCTTTCCAGCATCTGGCAATTACAAATAGGGCTGCTATGAACATAGTAGAACATGTATCCTTATTACATGGTGGGGAGTCTTCTGGGTATATGCCCAGGAGTGGTATAGCAGGATCTTCTGGAAGTAAGGTGCCCAGTTTTCGGAGGAACCGCCAGACTGATTTCCAGAGTGGTTGTACCAATTTGCAACCCCACCAGCAGTGGAGGAGTGTTCCTCTTTCTCCACACCCTCTCCAACACCTGCTGTCTCCTGAATTTTTAATCTTAGCCATTCTGACTGATGTAAGGTGAAATCTTAGGGTTGTTTTGATTTGCATTTCCCTAATGACTAATGAAGTTGAGCATTTTTTAAGATGCTGCGGAGTGGATGCAAAAAATGTGGTATATCTACACAATGGAGTACTATTCAGCCATTAGAAACAATGAATTCATGAAATTCTTAGGCAAATGGATGGACCTAGAGAACATCATACTAAGTGAGGTAACCCAGACCCAAAAGATGAATCATGGTATGCACTCACTAATAAGTGGATATTAACCTAGAAACCTGGATTACCCAAAACATAATCTACACATCAAATGAGGTACAAGAAGAAAGGAAGAGTGGCCCCTTGTTCTGGAAAGACTCAATGAAGCAGTATTCAGCAAAACCAGAAGGGGGAAGTGGGAAGGGGTGGGTGGGAGGACAGGGGGAGAGAAGGGGGCTTACGGGATTTTCTGGGAGGGGGGGGCTAGAAAAGGGGAAATCATTTGAAATGTAAATAAAAAATATATCTAATTAAAAAAAAGGGGGAAAAAATCCAAATCTTGTTTTTCTGGTGTGTTGGGATATCCAGGACTTGCTGTTGTTGGAGAATTGGGTTCAGATGCTCCCATATTGCCTTGATTTCTGTTAGCAATGTTCCTGTGTTTGCCTTTTGCCATCTGGTTATCTCTGGTGTTAGTTAGTCCTGTTTTCACTGGCTGGTGCTTGAACCTCCTGTGGGCCTGGTTGAGCTGCCTGTGCCAAGATGGTGACTGGCAACCTCAGACCAGGGGCTTTATCTAACTGTGGGACTCCTTGCAGGTCAGGCGGTTCCCTGGCTGAGCTCCTAGAGCCCAGATGGTGGCTGGTGACCTCGGACCCTGTGGTCCCTGGGACTCAGTCTAACCACACGGGGCTTCCTGCAGGTCAGAAGGTCCCCACAGGATACATGCCTAGGCAGCTGTAGAACTGCCTGGCTCCCTGGTGGGGAAGGAACCCAGGTAGGCTGTGTCCTGGGTAATCCTTTACTCTGGTGTGCTCTGCGTACTTGGTTGGGCTGCCTGTGCCCAGATGGTGGCTGGTGACCTTGGACCAAGGGGGCTCCGTCAAACAGCAGGACTCCCTGCTGGTCAGGTGGTTTCCTAGCCTAGCTCTTGGAGCCAAGATTGTTGCTGGCTGGACCACCATGGGAGCTCCTTCTAAACACAGGACTCCCTGCTCCTTCTAAACACAGGACTCCCTGCTGGTCCGGTGCTTTCCTGGCTCAGCTGGTTAAGCTGCCTGTGCCCTGATGGTTGCTGGAGACCTTGGACCACGGGGCTCCATCTAACCATGGGGCTCCATCTAACCATGGGACTCCCTGTCGGTCAGATGGTTTCCTGGCCGAGCTACTGGAGCCAAGGTGGTGACTGGTGACCTTGGATTGTGGGACTCAGTCTAACCATGGGGCTTCCTACAAGTCAGAACCTCCTCGCAGAACACCATGCCTAGGCAGCTATAGAGCTGCCAGGCTCCCTGGTGGGGAAGGAACCCAGGCAGGCTGCGTCCTGAGCAATCCTTCACTCTGGTGCCCTCTGAGTACCTGATTGAGCTGCCTGTGCCAGGATGGTGGCTGGCGACCTCGGACCTCAGGGGCTCCGTCTAACTGCAAGACTCCCTGCTCACTTTGCCTGTTCTGAAGATTACCTAAGGTGTTCATTTAGAGATAGTTGAAAAGAAAGGCAGAAAATATGTTCTCAGTTCCTTATCTACAGAACTGGAACAAAAGCTTGAAGAAAATCCATGGGAATCTATGTATTTTATTTTGCTTTTGAAAATAGTATCATCAGGAAGAACTAGAGGTGGATCCTCAAGACTGCACCAGTCAATACTCTAGTGTGTGTGGAAGAAAGCCTGCAAGGCCTCACTCCTTCTTGAGGAGTGACAGGTAGTAGAAGGATGCTGAAGGAGAAAGACTCAATTTTCTCTTGGGATTAGTCCCCTGATAGAATGAGCAAGTCAGCCCTACGTTAATGTACACATGGACAACACTAACTGGACTTAGTAAAGATGATATGAATTTGAGAAGAAGTTGTCTGAGGGACACAGAAGAAATGAGATGGCAATCGAGGAGAAAAGGAACAAAATGCATTGTGCTCCTGTATAAAAATTCTCAACATAATAAACAAACAAACAAATAAACAAGCTTTAGATAATTCAAAGCAGAAAATGGTCCTGAAGTTTCTGGTAACTTTTGTTAAGGAGGCTAAGCTTCATACACATACAACCATTGTGCCTTACAACAAATAGCAAGTCATACTTTATTAATTCAGCTTAGGCATGAGAAAACTTATGTTTCTGGTCCTGCCAAAAGTCTAAATGCTAATGAATAGAATAATAACTCATACTGATTGAAATCTACCTCGTTTCATTCTATATTAAAGAACAGCTATCATGACCCATAAGTATTTTCTCTTAGTATAGAAGACATTGTGTTGTAGAGAATGTGAGAAAGATCAATATCTCATTTTGTGCTTGCTACCACTGGGCCACTGTTTGGGCTAATGGTCTATTTCTACCTCACCACTCTTCCTTCTCCCTCCATCTCTCCCTTATCCTCTTCCTCAATTCTTTAAGACATCTGGCACTGCTAATAAGCAGCAGTGTCCTGGAGAACATTGCTTCAAACCTTTAAACAGTCCCCTACTATTTTTATCTTTTACTTCTCATCTCTTTTTCTCTTCCTTCTCTTGCCTGAAGCAAGAAGCCAATGCTCACTGAATTCTGGCCAAGTTAGATGACAGAGCAAAATGAGGTGATAAGACGATGGGTTACAAATAGATGAACAGGAAGGAAAAAATGAGTGCCATCCAAATTTAGAATCATATTGTAATAAATTCAAGGACTTACTTTTATTCAAATTTACCCTGAAATAAAGATAGAAGATACTTGGTTGGACCATATTTTAATGTTAACTACTCTTGCTTACAATGATCCTTTGGTCAGCAATTAAAATACATTTTTTCTCACTACTGGTAACCTGATAACAATTAGACTTCTTTGATGACTAATAGTATATTCTCCTCCAAAATAAAGTAAGTTGCTTTTAAATTTTTATTGGATTTATTTGTTTACTTTTTGTTTTTGTTTTGGGGTGTGTTGAAAATGTATATCATAGCATGCATATGGAGGTCAGAGGATAAACCTAAGGAATTTTTTTTTCTTTTCATCAAGTAGGTCCCAGCACTTTTACTCATGAAGCTGTCAGATCCCATATCCCTATTCTTATGCTGATAAAAAATAAATGCACCAGTGGGTTCATTTTATCATAGTTTACTATACTTCTGACATTAACAATACAGAAAACCTTTCTGTGCATGGTCATTCATCAACCCATAGTTAGGAAAAGTCTGCAGGTTGTAGCCTAACAGCATACATGGAGTCATAGGTTAAAGAGATCAATGACAATAACTGATGGATTTTGGGTGCTTTGGAAGCATAAAGAACAAGAACATTGTAGAAACAGTTGCATAAACAGTATGTTGAGAAAATATCATACAGAGGACATTAAAAATAGCCAACATCAATGTCAACCCACCATGATGACACAGGCCTTTAATCCCAACATTCTGGAGGTGGAGGCAGAGGTTTGAAGCTGATATAGTCTGCATTGTAAGTTTCAGAACAGAAAAAGGCTACACATAGATATATGTCTCATTAAAAAAAAAACAAAACTAATAGACAATGTCAAACACTAGAGCAGAACTCTATTTCATGCTAGAAAGCCTAAAGGTGTGCAGTGCTTTGTGGTGCAAAAATATAAAGTCACACTTACTTAATCAAGAAGACATAGGAAAAGTTTTAAGAGTCCCAAATGGGTCACTCCCTTAAGTCTGGGAGAATCAGAGTTTCAACATAACAATAATAAATAACTTTACAATAAATAAAAACAGAATGAATGATGATATCTATTAATTAGGAAAAACACTTTCTTACAGAAAGCATTAACATTAGAAAGAAGGACAAAATTTAATAAAGTCAACTCCTGAAATGATAATTCAGGAGGTGCCTTGGTGCATAGTGAATTTCTTTTCTTTTTCTTTTTCTTTTTTTCTTTTTTTTTCTTTTTTATGTCTTGAGTGTTTATTGTCAACTGGCCTAAACTTTTTTTAATTCATTTTATTAGATATTTTCTTAATTTACATTTTAAATGTTATCTCCTTTCCTGCCATTTCTTACACAAGCGTGAAGAGGTGAGTCTACTTCCTATTCACCTCAGTAAAAGTCAGGTGACACCATGAATGTCTGTAACCCCAGCTCTAGGGCCAGGGGATAGGGAGATCTCACTAACTCCCTGAACATGCAGTCTGGCAATTCTGCTGAAGAGAACTTCAGGATGAGACCTTGTCTCAAGTAATAATAGATAGATAATAGACAGACAGACAGATGATGTATATATATATATATATATATATATATATATATATATATATATATATATATATAGAGAGAGAGAGAGAGAGAGAGAGAGAGAGAGAGAGAGAGAGAGAGAGCAGAGAGAGAGAGACAGAGAGAGAGAGAGAAAGAGAGAGAGAGAGAGAGAGAGAGAGAGAGAGAGAGAGAGAGAGAGAGAGAGAAAGAGATGATAGATGGCAGTAGATGGCAGAGAGATATATAAGATTATATCAGGCCCTGACCTAAACACATTCACACACACACACACACACACATACACACTCGTATATAAAATGTAGGCATTGACACCTCTTCAACACATTCAGTTTCTAAAAATAATGATGCTATCAGGCAAAAAACACCCACTTTTCTCAGTCTGTTCAGACTACTGAAACAGAGTATTAGGAAGGTTGCTTACAAATAACAGAATTTCATGTCTCTTGTCCATCTTGTGGAGGTGGCATCGCTAATGTAATAAATATAGTAAACTATGATAAAATGAAGCTACTGGTACCTTTTTTTTTAGCAACATAAAAACCTTAGGGATATCTGATCTCACAGCTTCATGAGCAAAGGTCCTGGGACCCACTTGGTGAAAAGTCCAAAGACAATGCACTTACAGAATCTATGTCTATTGATGTCCTGACTTCTGATGTACAGACAGCTAAAACAGCTCTTTGAAATTTTAAATGGAATAATGTCCAAGGAGTGCTGTGGAAATTTATTCATAAATCAGGATGCCCATTCCAGAGAGCTGCACCTTACAGCCCAGTCATCTACCAGGCTACATTCCAAATCCATCAGTACTGAGATTTATAATTTAAATTGACTTCTATAAGGATATACATAATTCACACTAAAGAACTTATGAGCACTAGAAATAGTTGGGGAAGGAAGTTAGTTTAATTAGTGATGAGACTTTGACTTAGCTTCATGGTAAACTACCACAAGATGTTTGTTACTTACAAAGCAAACAACAGCAACATGAAAGGTGATAAACTTTTCATAGGCTCCCTTCACCAAGAGATGAGAACCATTGAGAATAAGACGAAGCAGCATAGCTAGACCCTGGATGGCCATGCTGGGCATCAAATGAAACTTTTGTGGTATCAAAAGACATGGTAATCTGAATTGTTGTCCAGAAAATGGCAGTTCAACACCAAGAAACTTTATTGAAAGACACAACTGTGAACTCTTAAAAGCCAAGCTGTAGTGAAAGACTAGAATTGTTCCAGATTAAAACTCTAACAACCACAAATGTAGAATGCAAAAGAATTGCCATTTTTAATTTTTCCTTTTATTGAAAATAAAAAAAAAAATTCTCACATAATACATCCTGATTATGGTTTTCCCTCCATCTACTCTTCCACACCATCTCTTCTATCTGGATCCACACCCTTTCTGTGTCTCATTAGAAAACAAACATGCTTCTATGAGATATTAAAATAAAATATGAGAAGATACAACATCAGAATTGGACAAAAAGAAATAGAAAGAAAAAAAAGTCCAAATACAAGAAAAAGAGTCCCACTCATTCTCACACTCAGAAATCCCAGAAAAATACTAAAGTGTCCTGATTTGTCTTGGGCTGGGACCTCTGGCTGCTGTGTTAAGGTCAGTGTCAAGGAGTGCATCACGGTATCCCAGGGTTATATTGATGGCAGTGGAGGTTAAAGGTAAAGTCAGAAGACAGCCAGAGACTTGCCAACCACAGTGCATGCAGGCAGAGATGCCCAGAGACTGGCTTGTTACTGCACTGCTCAAGGAGGTCAATTAAAACACGAAGGCCCACTCAATCCTATGCCAGAGGGGCTGACTGTAGAAATCTAGAGACAAGCTTGCCACCATGCTTTATGGGGGGACAGAAGAAGTCACTTAGAGGGCCTCTAGCCACACGGCCTGCCTGCAGTGGGAGCCATTGCATTACAAGACGCAAAGGTGTGGTGGACAGATGGGAGAGAAAGAGAATATGAATAGCTTGAACCTAATGTAGAGAGTTGGAACTAGTGATGTGAGGGTGGAAAAAATAGACTGTTGTGGGCAGCCAGTCCCACCACCTGAGGCAATCCTGAAATCCTAGTTGGTGCTCCTACTGAGGCCCATGTCTGGGTCCATGGCTCTACAGTACCAAGGGTGGATGGCAGTGCCCATGACTTATGTTGCTCCTAGAAAAAATGGGGATGACCATGGTTTAGGCAGTCACCTGGGACCACATGTAGGTCTGGGCAGAACTGGCCTACTTCTAACCACAACAGTGGGACCTGGACCCATCTGCAGCAGTCAGGAAGGCTTAGCACATGAGCTGACTGAGATGCTGCAGAGCTGGAAAAGTGCTGATAGTTCAGAGAAGAGAGAGCTGGCTGGCTCTCCAGTTCAACTACCACACACGCCCATATCCAGGGTTTGAGCTGGCCCACCCCAAAACCTACATCGTTTGTGAACTGTTGGGCACATGAAAAGGCCAATCCTGCTGATCAAAAGATGCAGTATTTCCATGTCACAGGGCCACAATAAGAAGACTAGGAGGAATCCATGAAGAGACAAATGATGGTGTCAGATGCCAGAGACCACAAACCAGACCAATAACTCATTGAAATGAACATTTAGAAGATAAGATGTGTAGACAGAGGGGTATATTGTGGCACAAACTGTGAAACACTACAGCTTCCACAGCAAGATGTTTTCTATGCTATTTTTGTTTATTTTGTGTGTTTGGTGGTTGGTTTTCTAGGGCAGAGGGCATATATGAGAGGACAAAGAGGTAAGTGGGACTGGTGTACATGATGTGAAACTCAGAAAAAAATCAATAAAATGTTTATAAAAATAGTAAAATAAAATAGATTAAATATACATATATGTGTGTATATATGCAAAAGAAATATAGGGCAAAAAGATAAGGGAATAAATTTATTATACATCAAATATTAACATAATATATGTACCAAAAGCAAACAAGAAACAGCAAAGCCCTAAACTAAAATTTTGAGAAAGAAATCCTGAAAGATATTTAGAGTTCATTTTCTGTTTTCCATCTACTACTTGACATACACCCTAACATTAAGAGTTTGTTTCCCCAGTGAGACTCCAGTATAGGAAATTAAAATTTCATTTTCAAGTAGTTGTAAATTGAAAGTTGATCCTGAGTTGGGGATGGAAACATATGTCCACTTCTTCCAGGTCTCAGACCCCACCTGGTACAGCTCCTTGAAGGCCCTGTGCATTCAGCCTCAGTCTCTGTTGGTGCATGTGTAGATCCATTTTCTTTACTTAAGGAACCTTGTTTTCTTGGTGTCTTGCATGCCTTCTGGTTCTTATATTCTTTCTGTCTCCTATTCTTTGGGATACCCTAGGTCAAGCGAGGTAGAATTTGATGAGGACATACCATTTAACTGTATGTTCAAAGGTTTCCTACTCTTTGTATAATGTCTGTATCTGTTTTCATCTTCTGCAGGATGAGGCTTCTCTGATGATAGTGTGAAGGCCCTGCCCTAGAAGTATAGAAGAATGAGTCGTGTTGCTATAGCTTGTTGTTTGAAGAACAATAGTATTTGATTTCACTCAAGTCCCTCGGCTACATAATCTCAGCTCTTTGTCACCCTTTTAGTAACTTGCACGGATTCCATTTCTTGGAGCAGGCTTTCAGTCAAGTCCGATATTGGTTGTTTATTCCCATAAACTTTCTGTTAGTATTGCACTAAGCTATGTTGTCAGAAGGACACCATTTCAGGTCAAATGGTTTGTGGCTAGGTTGAGTTTACATTTTGCTCTTGGTACCATGCAGAGTACCTTGCTGTATCCATTGTGTAGGCATGGAGGAATAATGGTGCTATGCAGAAACCAGATCAATTTGTCCATATTCTATGAGTTGTGTCAGTGTTGTTTCCAGCAATGGGACCTTGCTATCAGTTTGTGGAACGCAATCTTTAGTCTTCGTACTATCTTAGGTTGTTTGTGGGTTCCCATGGGCTAAAAACTTTGTCCAATAACTCAATTAGATATAACCCAATCCTGGTCTTGGAAACATCATTTTCGAAGTTGGATAGACAGTTGGAACACTTTCCAACTACCCTCCCCCATTATTTGGCATTTTTTGCAATCACCCCATATATTTTAGGAAGCTTTTAATATGTTAGATTTTTCAATAGCCCTTCAAATAGCCTTTAATTTTAGCTATCTCTCCCCCATATTCCCTCCTTGTCCCCATTTGTTTCCCCCTCCCCATAGGATCCATTTCTTCTAACCCACTCCCCCCTAATCTTTTCAGAACTACCTATTGCATTTCCTTTTCTTAACAAGATCTATATGTCCCTATCTTCTCAGTTACTCTATCTCTAAGCTCTTATGGTCTACAGTTAAACTGGTTTATTATTGACTGAATGTCTAAAATCTACATGTAAGTAACTATATACCATGCGTGTCTTTCTGGATCCAGGTTGTTTTTTTTTTCTAGTTCCATCCATTTATCTGCAAATTTCATGGTTTAATTTCTTATCAGCTGAGAATTACTCCATTGTATAGATACACATTTTCTTTGGTTGAAGTATATCTAAGTTGTTTCCAGTTTCCGGCTCTTAAGAATAAAAGAGCAGTGAACACGGTTCAACAAGGGTCTTTACGGTAAGATGCACAAGAGTAGTATGAATGAATCTTTAGGTACATCAATTCCCACCTTTCTTCAGAACCAACATGTTGGTTTCCATAGTGACTGTAAAAGTTTGCACTTCTATGACCCAGTGATGAGTATTTCCTTTACTCTACATCTTCTCATGCATGTATGGTCACTTGTTTTATTGTTCTTCCCAATCTGATGGGTATAAGATGATACATCAAAGAAGTTTTAATTTGCATTTCTCTGAAGAGTGAGGAAGTTGAACATTTCTTTAAGTGTTCTCAGTCATTTGAGTACACTTTTTTGCCAATTCTCTGTTTAGATCTGTACCCTATTTCTAAACTGGGTTGTTTGTTTTCCTGAGTCCTTTATATATTTTGATGTTTTAATTTTCTTCACGTATTTTAGATATTATCCATGTAAAAGATGTATAGCTGATAAAAATCTCTTTCCCATTCTGTAGAGTTCCTCTTTATCAAAATGATAATGTCCTTTGACATAGAGATGGTTTTCAGTTTCATGAGATCCCACTACTTATTGTCCTTAGTGCCTATGCTATCAGTGTTCTGTTCAGAAAGTCTTTTCCTAGGCCAATGAATTCAAGGATATGTCCCACTTTCTCTTCTGTTAGATTCAGTGTATCAGTTTTAATGTGGAGGTATTTGATCCACTTAGAGTTGAATATTGTGCAGGGCCTAAGTATGGAACAATTTGTATTCTTCTACATGTAGCCATCTAGTTTGACCAGTACCATTTGCTGAAGATGCAGTCATTTTTACAGTGTGTATTTCTGCCTTTCTAAAAAAAAAAAAAAACCAAATGTCTATGGGTATGTCCTAGGAAATTTAATGCAGATCATTACGCTGGCCCCAAACTCAGACTATGTTTTCCTCTGTCTCCCAGGTTACAAAGATTAATTGTCTGTACCACCATGTCCTGCTGGCTCTTGAAATTATTTTTGACATCCTTTGCCTGACATTTTGTCTATTGCTCAAAATGCCTGTTTTTATGCCAATAACATGCTGTTTTTATTATTACTGCTTTGCTGTACAACTTCTAATCAAGAATAGTGCTATCTCTAGAAATACTTGTTTCTTATTCAGTATTGTTTTAGCTATCCTTGGTTTTTTATGTTTCCATATTAAGAAAAAATTGTCCTCTCAAGATCTGTGAAATGTGTGTTGGAATTTTGATGTGGATTGCATTGAATCTGAATATAGCTTTTGGTACTATGGCCATTTTTACTGTATTAATACTACTGATCCATGAGAATAGGAGTTTCTTTCAACTTCTGGTTTCTTATTTAATTTTTTTCTTCAGTGGTTTAAAGTTTTTATCGTAGTGGTCTGTACTTTTAGTATTTTGATTATTGTGTGCCAATTTCTTTTCTGTTCCAGTCTATTTAGTGTTCTGTATGTTTCTCATACTTTTGTAAACCTCTCCTTTAGGTTAGGCAAATTTTGTTCTATAATTTTGTTGAAAATATTTTCTGTGCCTCTGACCTAGATATCTTCTTGTTGTTCTTGTTGTTCTGGTTGTCATTGTCTTGTCATGATCTGCATCCTTCCTATTCCTCCTTTTTCCCTTTTCACTTCTCTTCCTCTTCCTCTTCCTCTTCCTCCTGCTCCTCCCTCTTTTACCACTTCTTCTTTTTCCATAATTCTTAGATTTGGCCTTTTCATGTGGTGTCCCAGATTCCTAGATGCTTTATTCTAGGAGGATTTACATTTAACGTTTTTTTACTAAGTTATCATTTCTTCCATCATGTCTCAATGTCTGACATTTTCTTTTCCTTCTCTCACATTCTCTTAGTGAGGCTTGCCTCAGGGGTTCCTTTAAAAGTTCCAAAATTTTTCCCTTCTAAATATTCCTCAGTTTGGATTTTCTTTATTGATTTAATTTCTGTTTGCAAGTCTTGAGTTGCTTTGTTGAATTTTTATAGTTTATGTTTTCATTGATTTTTAAACTATTTTACTCATTTCCTCTTTAAGAACATGTATCATATTCATAAGGGTCTTTGACTTCCAAAGGACACTATCAAAAGGACAAAACAGAAACCAACAAATTGGAAAAGATCTTTACCAACCCCACATCTGACAGAGGGCTAATATCCAATATATACAAAGAACTCAAGAAGGTTGACTCCAGAGAACCAAATAACCCTATTAAAAATGGGGTACAGAGCTAAACAAAAAATTTTTACCTGAAGAACTTCGAATGGCTGAGAAACACCTTAAGAAATGTTCAACATCATTAGTCATTAGGGAAATGCAAGTCAAAACAACCCTGAGATTTCACCTTATACCAGTTAGAATGGCTAAGATTAAAAACTCAGGAGACAGCAGGTGTTGGCAAGGATGTGGAGAAAGAGGAACACTCCTCCACTACTGGTGGAATTGCAAGAGGATACAACCACTCTGGAAGTCAGTCCAGTGGTTCATCAGAAAACTGGGCATGACACTTCCAGAGGACCCTATTATACCACTCCTTGGCATATACCCAGAGGATTCCCCAGCATGCAATAAGGACACAAGTTCCACTATTTTCATAGCAGCCTTATTTATAATAGCCAGAAGTTGGAAAGAACCCAGATGTCCCTCAGTGGAGGAATGGATACAGAAAATGTGGTATATTTACACAATGGAATACTACTCAGCAATTAAAAACAATGAATTCATGGAATTCTTAGGCAAATGGTTGGAACTGGAAAATATCAAAGTAGGTGTTCTAATGAGCTGGGGATGAGCCTGGGAGGATTGGAGTTAGAGGAGTAGAGGTAGAGGTGAATATCTGCAGTCAGCCGACCTACTTCACTTTCTGTAGTGGCCTGTGTGCTGCCAAGGAATACTTGCTGGAGTTGGGAGCTGGGATAAAGCAATGAGTGGGGGGAAGGAAGTTTGGAGGGGAGTATCTGTCTGAGCCATTAGAGACTAGAGAAAGGGAAGACTGGAAACTAGGAAGGAAGCTGCAGCAGGTAGTCTCCTACCTGGCTGAGGATGAGTTTTGGAGGTTAAATTAGAAGAAATGGAGGGAGAGATGTAAAATCCATGAGCTGAACAACTGGGAACACCTGAGCCAGGCATGTGTATAGTATTCTGAACATATAATAGGCTCATAGAGTGATTTTCATTACTGAACTGTAGCTTTATTTTATCATTAATCAATAATAACATAAGTATTAAGTAAATATAGCATAGAATATTTGGATATTAGTAGTAACAGAAAATTATTTCTGAGATTTGCTCTCAAATATTAAAAATGTACAGAAATACTGTCCATAGAGTACAAAACAAAATGCAACAAAACATTGTTGAAGAAGTCTGCATGACTAGTATATGAGAGTGTTTTACAGTGATCTTGCAACAAATAAAAAATATAAAATATACATTGAAATAGTTATATTTAGTTATGCATATTCCATTCACTTATTTCTGTATAGTAATGAAAACTGCAGTGATTAAAACTAACAAGTGTTTCTTTTTCAATTTTATGATCACAATTGTGGCAGCTATGGCAGGACTCAGTTGGTGATTGTCTCTGTGAGACACTGGCTGGAGTTAGTTGGTGATATATTGAGCAGACACATGGCATTTTTTGGAGATAGGTTCCACAACAGCTTCCTTCACATGTCACCTATCTAGGTGAAAATAACTGTCAGGTGAGAATCAGTTGGAACAGCCAACAGAACACTCACATAGAAATATGTCTTTTATAGCATCTCAGGACTGTAAATGAAGGAAATTTTGTCTAGAGTTAAGGAGTATAAACTGACAGTTTCCATAAATCAGATGTCATATTTTCACTTATAGCATTTATTGTGCATGTATGTATGTATGTATGTATGTATGTATTTGTGTGTGTATGTGTGTGTGTGTGTGTGTGTGTGTGTGTGTGTGTGTATCTGTGTGCATGTATCACAGTATGCAACTACAGGTCAAATGAAAACACTAAAGGAGTCATCAATAAACTAAAAATGTTTTCAAAATTCTATTGTAATTCCTTTTTTGATCCCTAGATTTTAAATATCCAATTTCTATGCAATTGGAAATGTTCTAATTTTTTAAAACTTGGTCATTTTTAAATTTTATTCAAAATAGGATAACCTGAAACTTTGAAATTTATTAATATTTGCTGTGAGTATTTAAAAATGTTTCATCTACATTTGAAAGAATGCAAATTTTTCATTATGAGGTAAAATATTCTCCCTGTTTCTTTAATCAAGTTTGTAGTTGTGTTTCTAAGTCTTTTTTATCCTTTGAGATATTTTTAATTTTTGAATAATTATTCAGTATATATTAGTTCTTTACTATAAAAAAGATTTTTATTATGAATAATTTTCTCTATTTCACTTTTAGTCTTGTCAAGTTTAATGCCTTTTCTTAAGTACACTATTAGAGAGTAAAAAAATGAAGTGTATCTTAATAGCCTTCATATCTTAATAATAGTATTTCTCATTTTGAAATAGTTTCTGTTTGGTTGGTGATAGAAATTTCCACATTTATTTCTATTGTATCAATATAACTCTCCATATCACTCCTGGTCAGTGGTATATCCTTTAATTTCCTTCATTAGTAAACTTATACACTCAATATACACACATGCAATCTTGTGCACTTCAAATCTAGTCTTACAGGGTATGTGTCCTTTAAAGGACATTTTTTTTTATCTCCATTGTTCAATTTTCAAACAAATAAGAAACAAAATATAATAAATATGATAAGGGATACGTCTCATATATTCATTGAGGTAATAAAATTAAATGTTAAATGTAAAATTCTCAGAATAGTAGCAACCATTGTGAAACGTTTGTTATTACAATATCATTAATTTAAAAAGTGTATTCAATGTTTATGTGACTATTCTACTAGATAAAGGAATAATAATTAGTTGAGTACTAACTGAAAGCTAAATTTTTGCAGTTAATTTTCACAATGTCAATTTATTTTCTTGTACTGTACATTTTATTTCCTTAAGGATAATGTGAGGCAAAACAATAGGTAATTGGTTACTCTGATCACTTGAATTTTTATTGATCCTTATTTTTCTGACATTATTGTATCTATTCTCAATTAATTCTAGAAATGAACCAGAATTTATTCAAACACTAGGTACATTTTCTTGCAGAGCATGCCTTCTAGGGGATATGTGAAAAACAATTAAACTAGACATCCTACTGTCAGAACTGTGAAGAAATATTCTGGGCTAATTGTGTATCCACTTATTTAGACAAATGAGAAAAATTATTATTGACCCCACATACCTCTCTAGAATGTCACCATACTGACCCGGGGCATGGCAGGCATTGAAGCAAATGAAAGAAAAGAACCCAGCACTTTGATGGAAAGACATCCAATCACAAGGTATCTCAAAAATAATTCTGCCATTACAGTTATTTTAGCATATCTCATTTATAGTATTCTGCATAGCTACAGGTAGTTTCCAAGTCTAGATGGGCTGATGGCCTGAACCAAGTGAATTCTCAACAGCATATTCTATAAAATAACAATGAACTTGGCAAAGTGTTATTTTGATCAAATGATCTTGGAAATGGAGAATTGACTACATGAAGTACATGAAGTTGTTTTTTTTTTTTTTTTAACCACACATACATTTTGAGAACATTATTTGTCACTTGACAAAAAAAAAAAAAGTAAATTTCCAGACAGTGTTCATATCCTGTTTTCCAAATGTTTTAATCATGAAGTTGAACTTTTCTTGCTGGTCTTTGTGTAGAATCTGTGCTCCCAGAACATACGCTTTGAAAAACAAAACCTGGGTCTGAAGAGATGGCTCAGTGGTTAAGAGCACAGACTGCTCTTCTAAAGGTCCTGAGTTCAAATCCCAGTCAACCACATAGTGGCTCACAACTACCCATAACAAGATCTGACTCCCTCTTCTGTAGTGTCTGAAAACAGCTACAGTGTGCTTGCATATAACAAGTAAAATAAATATTTGTGGGGCTGGAGAGATGGATCAGTGGTTAAGAGCACTGACTGCTCTTCCGAAGGTCCTGAGCTCAAATCCCAGAAACCACATAGTGCCTCACAGTCATCCATAATGAAATCTGACACCCTCTTCTGGAGTGTCTGAAGATAGCTAAAGTGTACTTATATATTATAAATAAATAAATCTTACAAGAAAGAAAAACAAAACAATACCTCCTTTATATCCAAGAGAGGAAAACATTACCTCTCTGAATGAGCAAGGCAATGTCTAACTAAAAATTATAATTACTATAGAGAGAACATGATTATCAACTGTATATATAGCTATAGTCAAACAATTTGTTCTACCCTGCACCCCCATTACAAAGAAGAAATGATTAATACTTAGGCTTGGGTAGGAAAATTACAGGATGACTTTGAAACACCATGTAACGACAGAAAATAAGTCATGTTAAAAATGTCAAATGGCAAAAATAATAATTTAAGTATACATTAAATCTAGTTACTTGCCAAGTGTAAAAACTGCTAAAGTGTGCCATTGAGATGGCTCAGTGAACACAGCGCTTGCTTCTACTCCTGACTGCCTGATTTCTGTCACCATAACTCACTGGGAGGTAGCAGGTATACACATACACACACACACACACACACACACACACACACAAACCACTCACAAAGTTGAATTTTTAATTATGAGACCAGTACCTGAAACTATATTTTTTTAAAAGAAGGTAATTAAAGGACTATAGAGGGGGAGCCAAAAAAGAAGATAATGAAGTGCAGTGAATAATCTGAGATCCAAGAAGAATGTGGACATAGTCGATATCACTGTTTCTCAAGATTCCACCATGTTATTAAGCTCAAACATAGAAAGAGGGATGTAGCAGATGGCCGGGTTAAGAATTTCCAGGGGACAGCTAGGGAGTGAAGCTGGAACTCAGAAATATCTGCATCCCAAGAACACCGTGGAAAGAATATGAAATTTGTCCTGAGATGAGGAAGTGAAGCAAAATTGGAGGTAATCAGTAACTGATAATGGGCCAGTTTAATGGCCAACTGTACTTAAAGTTATCAAGAACCGACATCTGACATTTATTGCAGGGACATTTGTAATTTTTATTAACAATTCCAGTAAGCCCCAGATTTCTGGGTAATGTGAATCACTGGGAAAAATGTGCTGTTTTAGGGCCAAAATGTGATCTTTTAATGATGTAATAAGGTCAACAGGTCACGAAGCCTGAATCATTTTACCATACTCTAGGAATGGACTAACACATGAATCAGGCTGTCAAGATTCAACTCAGACTACTCCAAGCTTTCTTCATTGAGTGCAAAAAAATGTTAAGGTTCGCTTTCAACACTCTAAAAGTAAATACTAGTGTTTATAATTAACCTATTTAACTAGATTGTTGTATAGTAATGGTAGTTTCAAAATCAGGATGTATTAAATTTGTTCATTTTATTTCACTTAATAAGTGTTTTCTCTGAATGTATTGTGCATCATGGATATTCCTGTTTCACATGGGAGCCAAAGGGGGCATCAGAGGGCATGGAACTGGAGTCATAAATGGCTCAAAGTCACCATACTGGTGCTGGGAGCTGAGCCTTGAGTTCTCTACAAAAGCAACAATCAAACTTAACAATTGAGCTATTTCTCCAAGCCTACGGACCATGGTGTAACAATACTATATGTACCCAACTTTATATCCTGTCTAAAGCCACTTGTTGATCAAATTAACTTAAGGAAGCATAAATCCTTAAAATTCACTTGATGAGTCCCAAAATACTATAAAATTTTAGAAAATTTGAGGAAGTCTCAGGAAAATTGAGCTATGATATTGTTTAATCCATCCATATTTTATCTTGGAATTTATTCTCTGTGAAAACTGTTCAATCATTTTAGAAAAATACACTAGAGAGCTTTTCTAGAATTTGGGGATTTTTTTAAATGTGTGTGTGTGTGTGTGTGTGTGTGTGTGTGTGTGTGTGTGTACATACCTCCTGTTGTGTGTGTAGGTATGCAAACATATTTTATCTGTGTGTGTTTACAATAATATTTTATTTAACTGAATTTTTTTTATTTTGGAGGACCATGTCTCACACTCTGCCTTTGATAATGAGTCAATATCTACATTGCTTAGTTCACACTTGTCCTTTTGACTCATTGATAACAGCTATTTTACTTATACAGAGATAGTCTGCCTTTTCATCCTGAACCACTATTTTTTTCTTTTTGTGCAAGCAACCAAATAACATATATAAAATCTATGTTTGTTTTTACAAAGAAAACATTGCATGTGCTGTCTATGAATCAATTGTAATAGGTTCGAAACCATTGCACAACATGCTATCTTCTACTAGATAAAACATTTTTCTCACCATTTAAAGGTATTAAATCAACTTCTGAGATTTAGAATAAATCAATGAGTACAGTCAGCAAACAAAACATTAGCAATATTTTAAGGTAAATTAGATATTCTTTAACTTCTGAAATATTTGTGAGACACTTGTCAAATTATAATTGTAATACATGATGAATAAAAAATAAATTATTATGTCATTCCTGACTAAACCGAAGACAGACTTTATAACTGTGTCTGTTAGTAGTGAGAAGTATAGGAAAATATAGGGTCATAATTGTACCTCTTGGGCACCAGGTAAATTGGAAATGTCCAATTAAATAAAACAGACTTATAGATCTTACAATTTGGTGAGAATGCCAGCGTATATAAAAAAAAATTTAATGCAGTAACTACAAATCATAATAGTACTGAATGTAATAACATATTTTTATGAAATATCTCTTGATTCCCAAGGTACTGAACCTTACCTGATCCTTGGACTCAATTTAATAATACACCTTGAGCTCATTTAAGATATAACCTGTTAGTCTACTGGGTATTCACCATGTTTAATTTTAATTGCTCTCTTAAGTGACCAATGAAACCAATCGTAGTATGCCTTACATTTCCCACGCAATCAGTCTTTTCAAGCTAATATAAATATATAGCTTTAATATTAAATTGCATACTCTTCCCTGCAACTAATTCAGAATAATTTATGTGCCATAGAAATCATTTGCTAAAAATAACCATCAGATTTAAACTTTAAGACAAATGTTCAACATAAATGATGCTAGAAATGTGTTGATATGCATTAATAAAGTCTATTTACAACGTTGAATGCTATTCCAGGTCAGTTTGGGCCAGTTAAATAACTTCTTTATTGTAAAACTCTGTTAAAGATTTCTATAAAGAATCAATGATGTTATTCAATAGATGCAGAGAAAATTACTGTTTTAAGTATAGGAATGACAAGCATCATCACCACCTCCATGACCACCACCATGACCATCATCATCACCATCATCATAATCACACATCAGATAACAAGTACAATTCATAGGACTCTGCCACAGACACACACAACAGAAAAACCACAAACTGCAGACAGATTTAAGGAGATGCTAGAAAAATAAGGAGTCAAAATAGTATTTGACATGTTCCTGCTCATATTAATCTTAGAGGAAGTAGCTCTTTTTCATTCCTTAGTGCGGTATCCACGCACCATTTTGGTGGCTCTTGTGAGGCTATGTTTATGTGTTTAATGTGTTAACTAACTCAACTAAACAAAAAAAAAATATAATACGGAAATAGACAAGGCTGCCCCCTTTCTCCTTATCTTTTCAATATTGTACTTGAGGTACTAGCTCGGGCAATTCGACAACATAAGGAGGTCAAAGGGATACAAATTGGAAAGGAAGAAGTCAAACTATCATTATTTGCAGACGACATGATAGTCTACCTAAGTGACCCAAAAAACTCCACTAGAGAGCTCCTACAGCTGATAAACAACTTCAGCAAAGTGGCAGGTTATAAAATCAACTCAAGCAAATCAGTGGCCTTCCTATACTCAAAGGATAAGCAGGCTGAGAAAGAAATTAGGAAAATGACCCCCTTCACAATAGCCTCAAACAGTATAAAGTATCTTGGGGTGACTCTTACCAAACATGTGAAAGATCTGTATGACAAGAACTTCAAGACTCTGAAGAAGGAAATGGAAGAAGACCTCAAAAAATGGGAAAACCTCCCATGCTCATGGATCGGTAGAATCAATATAGTTAAAATGGCCATTTTGCCAAAAGCAATATACAGATTCAATGCAATACCCATCAAAATCCCAACTCAATTCTTCACAGAGTTAGAAAGAGCAATTATCAAATTCATCTGGAACAACAAAAAACCCAGGATAGCTAAAACAATTCTCAGCAACAAAAGAAAATCTGGGGGAATCAGTATCCCTGACCTCAAGCAATACTACAGAGCAATAGTGTTAAAAACTTCATGGTATTGGTACAGTGACAGGCAGGAGGATCAATGGAACAGGATTGAAGAGCCAGAAATGAACCCACACACCTATGGCCACTTGATCCTCGACAAAGAGGCTGAAAACATCCAATGGAAAAAAGATAGCCTTTTCAACAAATGGTGCTGGTTCAACTGGAGGTCAGCATGCAGAAGAATGGGAATTGATCCATCCTTGTCTCCTTGTACTAAGCTCAAATCCAAATGGATCAAGGACCTCCACATAAAGCCAGACACTCTGAAGCTAATAGAAAAGAAACTGGGAAAGACCCTTGAGGACATCGGTACAGGGAGAAAGTTTATGAACAGAACACTAATAGCATATGCTCTAAGAGCAAGAATTGACAAATGGGACCTCATAAGGTTACAGAGTTTCTGTAAAGCAAAGGACACCATCAAGAGGACAGATCGGCAACCAACAAATTGGGAAAAGATCTTCACCAATCCTACATCAGATAGAGGGCTAATATCCAATATATATAAAGAACTCAAGAAGTTAGACTCCAGAAAACCGAACAACCCTATTAAAAAATGGGGTACAGAGTTAAACAAAGAATTCTCACCTGAAGAACTTCGGATGGCGGAGAAGCATCTTAAAAAATGTTCAACTTCATTAGTCATTAGGGAAATGCAAATCAAAACAACCCTAAGATTTCATTTTACACCAGTCAGAATGGCTAAGATTAAAAATTCAGGAGACAGCAGGTGTTGGAGAGGGTGTGGAGAAAGAGGAACACTCCTCCACTGCTGGTGGGGTTGCAAATTGGTACAACCACTCTGGAAAGCAGTCTGGCGGTTCCTCTGAAAACTGGGCACCTCACTTCCAGAAGATCCTGCTATACCACTCCTGGGCATATATCCAGAGGATTCCCCACCGTGTAATAAGGATACATGCTCTACTATGTTCATAGCAGCCCTATTTATAATTGCCAGATGCTGGAAAGAACCCAGGTATCCCTCAACAGAAGAGTGGATGCAAAAAATGTGGTATATCTACACAATGGTGTACTATTCAGCCATTAGAAACAATGAATTCATGAAATTCTTAGGCAAATGGATGGAGCTAGAGAACATCATACTAAGTGAGGTAACCCAGGCTCAAAAGGTGAATCATGGTATACACTCACTAAAAAGTGGTTATTAACCTAGAAAACTGGAATACTCAAAACATAATCCACACATCAAATGAGATACAAGAAGAAAGGAGGAGTGGCCCCTGGTTCTGGAAAGACTCAGTGAAACAGTATTCGGCAAAACCAGAACGGGGAAGTGGGAAGGGGTTGGAGGGAGGACAGGGGAAGAGAAGGGGGCTTATGGGACTTTCGGGGAGTGGGGGGGCTAGAAAGGGGGAAATCATTTGAAATGTAAATAAATTATATCGAATAAAAAAAATTAAAAAAAAAGAAAATATACAACCTATGATGATGAGTAGGTAAAAGAAGAGAGAGGAGAGAGAGAGAGAGAGAGAGAGAGAGAGAGAGAGAGAGAGAGAGAGAGAGAGAGAGAGAGAACCTAAGCTGAGATTGTAAAGTAAGAAGTTAACAGTTTCATATACTGCCAGTAGATGAAACAAGAACCACAACCCCAGGCTATGATCTCTGCAAACTGAAAGACACCAACAATTTCATTGCAGTGGAAATGCTAGAAAAATGCCATCAGGACATGTCAGAAAGCATGCTCCTCTAGAGGTCACAGGAAGAATAGCTCTTTCACTCTAATGGGAAATGTATTGATAAATTTTACAAGCAATGATGTAATCTGATTATGGTTTTAGTAAAGTCACTTTGGTTTCTGCATACAGAACAGATAGGATAGAGTCCAAGGTCAGGTATGGAGGTCAGTGTGGAAGAAGCTAAAGAGATGATCACCACAAAAGGGTGGGGAAAAAATAAAACAAAACTAAAAAGCAAAAAACAATATATGAATGTCCTGGGCATCTGCTTGAGATGTGAGGTGGACAGTGGTACCATTTACAGAACTTATAAAGACTGAGAGATGGCAGCTTTCCAGGCAGAGGGAGCTGAAATAAACGTTGTTTCAAATGCTAAGTTTGGTAAGATGTCATTGCACATCTGACACATGCAAGCACAGGTGTCATTTGAGAAAATGTGTTTGCAACTCTCGTTCTTAGACTATATGTGCAGAGTTAAAGATTCTCATCTTTCATTTTAAGTCATGGAACTAGATGATTTTGGTGAGAGAGGAGGAGAAGGGAGAGGGAGAGGGAGAGGGAGAGAGAGAGGGAGAGGGAGAGGGAGAGGGAGAGAGCGAGAGAGAGAGAGAGAGACAGAGAGAGAGAGAGAATTAAAAACAAAAATTGGGCTAAGAACTCAGTCTTGTGAAAATCTCGTAAGGAGAATTAGGTATTACAGAGCTGATAATAAAAGCCAGAAAGGAAGAAAAGTAAAGAACAAAGAATAAAAACAAAGCATATTTCTGGAGAAAATAAGAAATGACTGTGTTTGAAAATGGAACTATGTATTTTCTTAAAGTCACGAAGAGATCAGACAAAAACTTATTTAAGGGGGCTAGAGAGATGGCTCAGTGGGCAAGAGCACTGACTGCTCTTCCAGAGGTCCTGAGTTCAATTCCCAGCAACCACCTGGTGGCTCACAACTATTTGTAATGGGATCTGATGCCCTTTTCTGGTGCGTCTGAATAGAGCAACAGTATATTCAAATACATTAAAAAAAATCTTTAAAAACAATTCATTGAATTTAGTTCCACAGATTTGTATTCTATCTCAAAAGATACATGTCTAAAAAAATAGGGTGAATAGTTTATATGAACAGAACTGCAGGGGGATCACCCAACAAGAAGAAACTGCATGATTGGAAGCCCTAGATCAGAAAGAAAAAGGCCAGTGAATAAGGCCTTGCACTAATGACACATGCTCAAAAGAGCGGGACAGGAGTGTAAGCTGGAAAGGGGGAAATGAAGCTATGTCTGCCAATAGGCTATGAGTAATAAGAGATTTTAAAATTTACCACAGCAACCAAGGATGGAGGAATCAGGTAGAGTCATTCAAAAAAAGACACACCACGTACTAAAGTAAGAGTTAAGTGGGATGGCACCCTTAGAAGAGTAAAGTACATGGTCAGTGCTCCTGTGTACTATGTAAGTGGGAGAAACAATCTGCAGAATGCTTAGTATCAGCCAATTAGCAGGGCTGCAAATGCCATTCTGAAGCTTGAGTTTCATTCTATAGATAGTGGTAAAATTGAAGAATTCCAAGTCATCCAACTACAGGATAAAAGTTATAATGATTAATGCTTTGAAACAATCACTCTATTAGTGTGAAGAAGAATTAAACCTGACAAATAGTAGTTTTTCCTAATATAAGCAATATGTACCCATTGGTTCTGAACACAAGTACAAGGTGCATGACAAGTATTACTTGAAACTTTCTATAAGATAAAGTCAGAAACAAGTTCAGTGACGTGTCTCAGGGTCTCTAATATACAAATCAGTGAGGAGTTCATGAGAAACCAAGTCTTCCAACACTGTAAAACACAGAAATATTTTTTTTTGTTCTTAAAGGATGAAACTGAGTTAGGGATCAATTGTTATTGTGGAACTATGAGGACCAGCATTGCATGTGTATACATATACAAGCTCAACCATACAGGTGTGCACATATAAACACCAGGTACATCAAAAATAAAAAGACACAGGGTGGGGGCATTGCCTCAGTGTGTTTGCCTCTCATGGTCAATGGCAAGTATTTGTGACTCCTTATCAGTATTTGTGCTGATTTCTGTGGACATATTGTCCTATTGAAAACCTGGATAAGAATGAAGAAAATCATCATCTGGTGAGAAGGGAGAAGGGAGATGAAGCTAATGAAGGGAATGCAAGGAGAGAGAGCTAGAACTGAGGGATGATGTGGAAGTCTATTGCAGTGGAAACTTTCTAAAATACATTAAGGCAATCCTGAAATTCTTGAAATAGTGGGGAATAAGGAGTTCCAACTGCCTGTCTCTTGCCATCAAACCACCAATCAAAGCTTCCAGTAACAGGCGTTGGTTACATCCAATTGAGTTATTGGCCAAAGGGGTCCTTTGGAAATCCCCCAAACACCCAGGCTGCTGCCAAGAAAACAGGTTGTTCCTCACAAACTGACAGTAAAGTCCCATTGCTAATGCCAAGATCCACACAACGCATTCAACACGGAGAAGTTTAGCTGATGCTCACATAGAACTTTCAACCCCAAGTTTTAGTGTCCTTGGTACAGGAAGGAATTCTACAGGCTACAAAAAGAACAATGTAAATATCTACCCTCCATAACATTTTTATCTACAATCTGTACTGCAAAATATACTAGGGCTGTACTGCAAAATATGCTATGGCAATAGTCGCAAAGCTTGTGGGAGTTACCAACAACATGTGATTTAACTTAAGGCCACTCCACAAGACAGGAACCATAACCTACACTTCTTGTCTCATGAAATTCCAGAGAATAAACAGCCCAGAGACTAGGGCAAAATCTAATAATACTGGTCTGGAAAACAAACAAAAAAATGAACAACCAAACAATAATGACTCCTAATGATATTCTGCTCTCCTCATAGATTACTGCCCTGTTTAGTCATATTTAAAGAAACTTCTTCCTGCAGTAGACCCTACAGCCAGATATTATGCAGAGAGATGTAGGAACACACAACTCTAAATGGGATGTCTTCATCATATCCCTCATCTCAGATCAAGGGATGATCTGAAGTAGAAGCAGAAGGAGTTAAGAGCCAGAGGGGATAGAGGACACAAGGAGAAAATCCCCCACCCCCTAACTAAACTGTAGAAAGCTCATAGGAACTCACAGTGACTGAGGTAGCAAGTACAGGGCTTGCAAGGGTCGCCATCATCTCTTCTGTGTCTATATTACAGCTTTCAATTTAGTATTTTGGTAGTACTCCTGAGTGAATGTATGAATGAGTGGGACTCTGATTCTTGTCCTGAGTAAATGTATGAATGAATTGGTCTCTGATTCTTGTCCTGAGTGAATGTATGAATGAGTGGGTCTCTGATTCATGTGCCTTTGTTTGGAGCTGTTTTTTTCTGTCAGTTTGTTTTGTCCAAATTCAATGTGATAATTTCATTTTATCTTTTATATTGTTTTGAATTTTTTCTTTTTTATAATCCTTTTTTTATTCAATATATTTTTCTTTACATTTCTAATGATTTCCCCTTTCTGGCTCCAAACTCCCGAAAGTCCCATAAGCAATCTTCGTTCACCCTATTCCCCCATCTGCCCCTTCCCACTTCTCTGTTCTGGTATTCCCCTATAATGTTACACTGTGTCTTTCCAGAACCAGGGGCCACTCCTCTGTTCCTCTTGTACATCATTTAATATGTGGATTATGTCTTGGGTATTCCACGTTTCTAGGCTAATATCCACTTATCAGTGAGTGCATACCATGATTGATCTTTTGAGACTGGGTTGCCTTACTTAGTATGATGTTCTCCAGCTCCATCCATTTGTCTAAGAATTTCATAAATTCATTGTTTCTGATGGCTGAATAGTACTCCATTGTGTAAATATACTACATTTTTTGTATCCATTCTTCCATTGAGGGACACCTGGGTTCTTTCCAGCTTCTGGCTATTACAAACAGGGCTGTTATGAACATAGTGGAGCATGTGTTCTTAGCGCATGCCAGGGAATCCTCTGGGTATATGCCCAGGAGTGGTATAGCAGGGTCCTCCAGAAGTGTCATGCCCAGATTTCTGAAGAACCGCCAGACTGATTTCCAAAGTGGCTGTACCATCTTACCCTCCCAACAGCAGTGGAGCAGTGTTCCTCTTTCTCCACATCCTCTCCAACACTTGCTGTCTCCTGAGTTTTTTGCCTTAGCCATTGAATTGTTATAATCTCTTAGAAGCCTCTTCATTTCTAACTCAAGTCCAAAAGGGAGAATATTTTCATGGGAGTGGAGGTAAAAAGGAGCTGTGAGAAATAGAAGAAGGGCATGAGAAAACAATCTATATTTAATAAAAGTGGGGAAATCAACAATTAGTAGTAACCTTATAATATACATGTGTGACACACATGTACTAGAAGGAAAGAACTAGCTTTTAATATAAAATAAATCATCTTCTGAAGTGAAAATTATATCTGTAAATCAATATATATTAAGACAATCATTGCTTTCAAAATTAGAGATACTTGTGCTTTATTAATTTTTTTCTATTCATTTAAAGATAGAATAGATGAAAAAACAACCAGTAGCTAAATTTATCTGCATGGCTATGTTTGTTCTCTCAAGGAAGGTTGATAGTCTAATGTTAATGAATGCAACTCACTAAGAAAAAAAATACAGAAAATGACATTGTCCTGACTTGCTGTAATAATAGTTGTTTTTTTCTTACTTTAGATTCCAATCCATATGCATAGGAAAATGCAACTATTTCAGCATTTCCTAAGAATGCAATCTTAATAAGAAGCCTAATACAAAAAGAGTTAGGTATTCTTGTCTGACAAGAATCTGAAGTGAAATTGTTTCATAACATTAATAAAAAGCTGGGCCTAGTGGCAAATGCCTTTAATCCTCAGCACTTTGAAGACAGAGGCAGCAAGATCTCTGGGAAGTCAAAGCCATCCTGGTCTACAGAGTGAATTCCAGGACAGTCAGACCTATATAGTCAAACCTTGCCTCCAACGAACAAACAAATATGCCCATTAAAATGAATACCCACTAATGAAAAACTATATTTTTAGGGATCCTTTCTATAATTTGTTGTATTAATAAAAAGGGATGACTGTATGCATCTATGAGCAAAATTTTACGTAGAAATTTAGGTTACTAGAACATACAAAAGAAAGTGTGTGCTCCTGGAAAGGCCACACTGACTCTTCCAGGAGATGAGAAAAAGAGGAAAACTCAATTTATTGTAAGTGGCATTATGGGTGTCCATGAGTAGGGCAAAGATAACCATTGAGGATATAAGATAACCACCACTTCCTTTGTGAGATACAAAGACATGGATACTCAAGGTTCCAGGAGACTTTGTGATGGTTCCTGCTAAACCTTCCATTGGTAGAATCAAAGATTACATGGGAGAAGGGTCTCCAGACATTATTATGGGGGAATATCTTCATATTAGTACTTCATAACTCGATCCTTAGTTAATTAATGTGGGCAGTTCCAAATTGATTGAGGGACTATTCCCTGGTCAGGGAATTCAAAGTTATGCAAAGTGGAGAAAACCAGCTAAGTCCACCATGAATTTGATTCTTCCCACACCACACTTGTTTTGGAGTGCACTGCAGTATTGTCAGGTCCCTCAAGCTCTGGGAAACTAGACTTTCATTGTTATGATGAACTGTAACCTGTAACTGTAAGCCAAATACATTCTTTCTCCCTTTCTCCCCAACATTGCTTCTGTTTTGCAGCAATAGGAAAAGAAACTACAAGTAATTGAGGATGATCGTCATGATGCTTCCTAAAAGGAGACATGTTTCTATTAGGTCTCCACTAAACATTTACTACAAAGAAACTCTACAACATTTTAAATCTTATTTGTGTATTTAAAAAACTTGTCAGTTGTCTTCTTATTTAAATTGGTTGACAACAGATTGGGGACAAAAATCTAAAAATGTCTATTTTAATCAATTGAAAAAAGCATACTTTAAACTCAATCCTCAGAACTTAAGATATACAGAGAATCTCCCAGGAGACAGTGCGCTTCAGATGCTCCCAAGTGATCTCCCAACATCCATGTACAGACTGTACTGCTCACAAGGAAGTAAATGAGAACCTGGTGCTTACTGCCCAAAACCATTTCCCTAATCTTAGCAAATGTTGAAAGTTAAGCATTTTGTCTGACATTTAATTAGATAGCATTCCTAAAATCAGCTCAGCCTGTAAGAGTGAAATAAGACTCCCAGTACATACAGTAAGATTGGCAGTTCTGTTTGTATAACTGGGGAACCAGCCAGAGTCTGTATCAAGTTCAGTGACAAGAAGTGTTGGGTCATCAAGGACCTTTTTGCAAAAGAGGCAGGGTGGTGCATGTCTCACCTCTATCTGTTGAGCATTGTTACTAGGAGGCTCCTTCCTAGTGCTGGTTCCATTTAGAGGTGAAGTTTCTGTGAACTCTTGCTTTTGCCTAAAACTGCTCATAGACAAGAGAGTTGAAATCCATCATAGGATCAATAAAACCTATATATGGCCTTCATCTTCCCTTTGCAAATAACTTCAACTGATGATAAAACCAAAAGTAATACCAAAACTATTATCACTTCTTCTAATAAAATTTTACTTATGTGGCTTCAGTTTAACAATTGATCAAGAATTAATTTTCATGAGTTGGCATTTGGAGGGGATCCCCACCACCATCTTCGCTCCTGGTCAGACAGGACAAGTGGCCCCAGGTACTGAGATATCCCGAGTTTAAGATCTCTGGGGATGCAGACACCGGGGCTGCTGCCTGTGCCCAGTACCTGGGCAGATTGTCAGTTCGTCTGTATGCGAGCCAGGCCTGGGTCCTGTGCCCTGTGGGATGGAGAGTGCTTGGAGGGCATCCCCACCACCATCTTCGCTCCCTGATTGAGCATATAGGTAGCACTAGTTTCACAGAGACAACCTGAGTATAGCATTGCTTGGAGCAGGACACACCAGGGATCCAAGGGCACACAAAAGGAGGGCAGCACATCAGCAATCTGTGCCGGGGAAAACCCAGTCATCCTTTGGTGCAGAAATAGCCTTACTGGCTCACAGGAGGTTCAAGCACCAGCCAGTGACAACAGGACTAACTAACGCCAGAGATAACCAGATGGCAAAAGGCAAACACAGGAAGGGTACTAACAGAAAACAAGAAAATATGGCAGCATCTGAACCCAATTCTCCAACAATAGCAAATCCTGGAAACCCATACACAACACAAAAACAAGATTTGGATTTAAAATCACTGGTCATGATGCTGTTAGAGGAATACAAGAAGGACATAAATAAATCTCTTAAAGAAATACAGGAGAAAATGGATCAAAAGTTAGAAGCCCTTACAAGGGAAACAAAAAAATCATTTAAAGAAATTCAGGAGAATATGGCTTAAGAGATAGAAGCCAATAAGGAGGAAATACAAAAATCACTTAAAGAAATACAGGAGAACTTGGATCAACAGGCAGAAGTCATGAAAGACAAAACAAAAATCTCTTAAACAATTACAGGAAAACACAAACAAGCAAGAGGGAACTGAGTAAAACCATCCAGGACCTAAAAACAGAAGTAGAAACAACTAAGAAATTGCAAAGGGAGACAACATTGGAAATAGAAAACTTTGGGAAGAAATGAGGGACCATAGATGCAAATAACAACAAAAGAATCCTAGATATAGAAGAAAGAATCTCAGAATGCCTAAGATATCATAGAAACGATGGATTCAACATTCAAAGAAAATGCAAAATGCAAAAAGTTTGTAACCCAAAACATCCAGGAAATCCAGGACACAATGAGAATACCAAACCTAAGGACTATAGGTATAGAAGAGAGTGAAGATTTACAACTTTAAGGGCCAGCAAATATCCTCAGCAAAACTATGGAAGAAAACGTCCCTAACCTAAAGAGAGAGATGCCCATGAATATACAAGAAGCCTACAGAATTCCAAACAGACTGGACCAGAACAGAAATACCTCCTGTCACATAATAATCAAAAACCCCAAATATACTAAAAGAAAGAATATTAAAGCAGGAAGAGAAAAAGGCCAAATAACATATAAAGGAAGACCTATCAGAATCACACCAGTCTTCTCACCAGAGACCATGAAAGCTAGATGATCCTGGACAGATCTCATGCAGACTCTAAGAGAACACAAATGCCAACCAAAACTACTATACCCAACAAAAACTTCAATCAGCATAGATGG
This sequence comes from Apodemus sylvaticus, assembly GCF_947179515.1. Taxonomy (NCBI): domain Eukaryota; kingdom Metazoa; phylum Chordata; class Mammalia; order Rodentia; family Muridae; genus Apodemus; species Apodemus sylvaticus. The sequence goes on along the minus strand of NC_067473.1, from coordinate 37,863,195 downwards.
AGAAAGCAAGATATTCCATGACCAAACCAAATTTACACAATATCTTTCCACAAACCCAGCCCTACAAAGGCTAATAGGTAAAAAACACCAATACAAGGAAGGAAACTACACCCTGGAAAAAGCAAGATAGTAACCTTCTATCATCAAACCCAAAAGAAGATAACCAATCAAATATAAAAAATAACATCAAAAATGACAGGAAGTAATAATCACTATTCCTTAATATCTCTTAACCTCAATGGACTCAATTCCCAAATAAAAAGACATAGACTAAGAGACTGGATACGTAAACAGGATCCTACATTTTACTGCATACAGGAAACACACCTCAGTGTCAAAGACAAACACTACCATAGAGTAAAAGGCTGGAAGATAATCTTACAAACAAATGGTCTCAGGAAACAAGCTGGAGTAGCCATCCTAATATCAGATAAAATTGACTTTCAACCTAAAGTCATCAAAAGAGACAAAGGAAGGACACTTCTTTCTGGTCAAAGGAAAAATCCACCAAGAAGAACTCTCAATTCTGACCATCTATGCTCCCAATGCAAGGGCACCCTCATTTGTAAAAGAAACTTTACTAAAGCTCAAAGCACACATTGCACCTAACACAATAATTGTGGGTGACTTCAACACTCCACTCTTCTCTATGGACTGATCAGGAAAACAAACTAAACAGGGACAAAGTGAAATTTATTGAAGCTTTGGACCAATTGGTTTTAACAGATATATATAGAAAATTTCATCCTAAAGCAAAAGAATATACCTTTTTCTCAGCACCTCATGGTAACTTCTCCAAAATCAATCATATAATTGGTCACAAAACAGACTTCAACAAATATAAGAAGATTGAAGTAATCCCATGCCTCCTATCATATCACTATGGAGTAAGAGTGGTCTTCAATAGCAACAAAAACAACAGAAAGCCCACATACACATGGAAACTGAACAACACTCTACTCAATGATACCGTGGTCAAGGAAGAAAAAAAGAAAGAAATCAGACTTTTTAGAATTTAATGAAAATGAAGGCACAACATACCCAACTCTAAGGGACATAATGAAAGCAGTGCTAAGAGGAAAACTCATAGCCCTGAGTGCCTCCAAAAAGAAATGGGAGAGAGAATACACTAGCAGCTGAGCAGCACAACTGAAAGCCCTGGAACAAAAAGAAGATAATTCACCCAGGAGGAGTAGAAGACAGGAAATCATCAAACTCAGGGCTAATATCAATCAAGTAGAAACAAAGAGAACCATACAAAGAATCAACAAAACCAGGACTTGGTTGTTTGAGAAAAATCAACAAGATAGATAAACCCTTAACCAGACTAACCAAAGGGCACAGAGACAGTATCCAAATTAACAAAATTAGAAATGAAAAGGGAGGTATAACAACAGAAACTGAGGAAATTCAAAAAATCATCAGATGCTACTACAAAAGCCCATACTCAACACAACTGAAGAATCTGGAGGAAATGGGCAATTTCCTAGACAGATGCCAAATACCAAAATTAAATCAGCATCAAATAGATCATCTAAACAGTCCCATAAACCCTAAAGAACTAAAATGGGGCATAGAAAATCTCCCAACCAAAAAATCATGAGACCAGATGGTTTTAGTGCAGAATTCTATCAGACCTTCAGAGAAGACCCAACACCAATACTCTTCAAACTATCCACAAAATAGAAACAGAAGGAACACTACCCAATTCATTCTATGGGTAGCCACAATTATAGTGCTACCAAAACCACACAAAGATATAACAAAGAAAGAGAGCTTCAGGCCAATTTCCCTTATGAATATCAATGCAAAAATCCTAAATAAAACTTTGCTTGCACAACCTTAAAAAAAAAAACTCAACAGAAGAGAATAGTCTAGAATACTATAAAACTTAAAGAGCAACTCAAAACTAACATCAGTGAAAATCACTTCAAACTCAGTGTGTGTGTGTGTGTGTGTGTGTGTGTGTGTGTGTGTATGTGTGTGTCAGGATTCAGGCATCTCTACAACAACATCTAGAAAATTGTGTTTTGAGTCCTAAAACATTGTACGTGGTTTTATTTCAATTAGGTTTTATTCAGAAAGGCAATAAAGATATACTTACTATATTTTGTAATATACATATATTTTCTTATATTTACCTAAATGTGCTCAATGTTTCTGTGACAAAACTATCCCTATAAGCTCCCTTGAAACTTGAATATAAATATAAAGTCTCATAAAACCTGTGACTTAGCTCTAGCAGGGTCCTCACATTCACTCAATTCTGATTTTGTATTTCAAGGTCAGCAGAAAAAGAAATCAAATTATCAAAGTCATAGTGCTAAATTGTAGGATGGGAAAAGAAAAGTGTATTGTAATAAAAGGTGCATGAACATTGTACATAATTAGTTCTATGGAAAGGGCTGTGTACATGACACCACGTTTTACTGTTTATTTGAATGCCCTGCTGCTGTTTCTGTTGTTTTGTTTGTTCATTTTTTTCTGAACATTTGGCCAATGGAATGGTCACTAATTGTCTTCAGGGATATGTTATTGACATTAATTTTAGTGAACTTTTCATACTTATTTCTCCTCAGTGTAACACTGCAAATGTCAAATGCAATTAGGTAATAGATAGAATTTTAGAGTTTCTCAGTTGGTAAAATAAGGGGAACATGGATTTTGACTTGGCCATTAACAATGTGTCCTCTGGTAATAAACAAACAATAGAGACCTCAGTTTCATTCTTAAACACGATGATGGAGATAGAAATTATTTATAAATTAGTTTTGCAGTGATTTGGGATTACAAATAGTTGAGAAAGGTTGCTGCTATTCTCCTACCTGTCTTCATGTGTGGGCTCCCAGGAACACTGCCTAATCTAAGGTACATTTGTTCAAATTGATGGAGCATCGTTGGCTATTAAACTCAATCAAATTCCAACATTCCTCCTGGTGGGTATGCATTCTGTAGATGAACAATACAGACTTAAATGGTCTGATGACCATTTCTCCTTTTCTTGCCCCAACCCCTAGCAGCTACTAGTCTTTTTTAACCATACCACTCTTTTTTATTTTTTCAAGAACATCGTTTAGTTCAAACTAGATGTAGCCTTTTAATTTGGCTTCTTTTACTGAAAAATCTCCATATAAGCTTTCTCCCTGGTGAGGCATCATTAAAAAATAGCACAGTCACAAATAAGGATAAATTTCAATAGCACAATTTATCTTAAAAAATTTCTCCATTTTTATTAATGTGAGAATATTTCTTTTAGTGTTGCATATTCTTTGTATCTATATATTCATCATATATATTTATATTATTTATACATATTTATATAATCTATATTATATATACAGAAAATGACATTTTGGTTGTTTCTAGATTTTGACAATTATAAATAAAGCTCTTAAAGCATCTGTGTTCAGATTTCTGTGTAGACATATGCTTTCAACTCATTTGTAAATATATGAAAGGAGCACAGCTGTTGAATTATTTACTAAAAGTATATTTACTTTCTTAAAAGAAACTGCCAGCCTTTCAAAATCTCTGTGTATTATTAACAGCCTTGGCTGAGGGGTTCTTTTGTATCAGAAAACTACATTTTAACTCCTGCAGAAGGCAGGCTGTGGTAACTCAGAGTTTCGCATATTCCAATGAGAGTATATTGAATTAGACAGTCTGATTTTTGTTGTTGTTCTTTTGATTGCTGTTTTTACTGCTAAATTATGAGTTCCTTCTCTGTTTTACATAACAGTCTTTTAGTGGCATTTTTTTTGTCAGTATTCATTGTAGTGCATGACTAGTCACCAAATTCTTTTGTCTTGAGAGGGTTTTGAATGGCAAAAGCTTTAATTTCTGGGAAGTTCAGGCTATCAATTATTTGTTTCATGGAATGTGCCTTTGATGTTGAAAATCTAAAAACTCCCACAACACTCAAATATACCTGATGTTTCTCCCATGCAAGTTTTAGGAGTGTTATAGCTAAATATTTTATTCGTAGTTTTATGATATATTTTGAGTTAATCTTTAAGAGCAATATAAAAATCTATATATGTGTTATTTCTTTTTCCTATTAGATAAATATCTAGTTATTCTGGCACTTGAAAAACATCTTTCTATTTTCAAGAATTTTACAATATACACAATGAAATTATTTCTATCCTTTTAATTATCCTTGAAACTCCATATCCAATCTAATAAGAGTCATCTATCCTATATTTATATCTCTTTTCTAGATAATTCATTAAGACTGTAAGGATTACCCATTTTACATGGTATCAGGTCTTTAGCTGGATTACTGTGTCCATTAAGAGTTGAATTTACACTTAGGGATAAGGATCAGGTTTCAACTTTCTACTTCATTGTATTTCCTATGTTCTCTTGTCAGCGAACAATTGAACATATCTGTGTGGGTGTTTTCTCTGGGCTCTCTTCTAACCTATTTCTCTTCTCTTTTCCCAGACTTAGTGTCATAATTGATGACTGCTACTTCACAGCAAGTCTTACACTGGATTGGGTTACTCTTCCAAGTTTTTTTTTTCTTAGAGGATTGTTTTTGTAATTATGAATATAATTGCCTTACCACAGAAACCTATAAATACATTTGCTAATGTTCATAAAATTACATTTGGAGAACACATTTGTTGAGGTTGTTTCTAAGCTAAGCCATAATGAATGTTTGATAGCTTATCTTTTTTCTATACAACATACATTTTGAATGAACAAAGTCTTGTTTTTGTAAGCCAAATTTGAATGCCTTATAAGCAAACTTCCTGACAGTCACCTGATCAGAAACAGTCCTGGATTATCTGTGTGAAGTAATGGTCTAGGACAAGTTTACAGAGAGTGTCTTTTCTCTTTAGGTATCCTTATTTTATGATTTATTTGAGAGCTACAGATTTTTTCTAGGAATATGTGAGAGATAAACAATGCACATTTTAAGTTTTCCACATCTAAAAATAAACACAGATAATCAAGAGAATTTTTAAGAATGAGATTTGCGTGAGCGTGAATGGGGACTAACAGTTCGGATCAGGGTTGATATCAAAGGAAAATTACGGGTTTTATTTTTTCTCCTCCCTGTCAAAAAACAAGGCAAGGTCATTGTGTCCTGATGCTGTAGACAGAGACTGTGTGTAACTGCATGATTCTATTACCTGGTGGAAAGGATATTACCCTTGGACAATTTTACATGTTGCAGAGAAGCAGAGATAAAACGTTTCTGGAATCATTTTTTTTTCATGACCAGTCAAATCTATAAATAAAGCTTTTTCCCTCTCAAACATTTTCTGTCTTAGTTCTTTGGAAATAACAGCGAGAGTGTTTCATGAGACATTATTTTGCCAGTATCACTGAATTAATTTCATGCATGAAGGAGCTATGCAATATCCCGGCAGGGCAGTCGTCACTAATAGTGCAGTTCTTAGTCCTGGAGCAATGGAGAAGGACAAGGGACTCAGTGGAGCTTTCTGGCTTGGGATTGTTGCCTTTTAAATAGAGTCTGAAAGAGAAGATTCTGAGCCCAGGAGTGTCATTTATCCTCAAGCCTTTCACTTTGTGAAGTGTTTCATGGAGAAATGAGTAGGCGTGAAAATGCACTTGGCTTACTATACTTGTGGGTTTCACACCTATATGGTAAAAATGTCTTTGTCATCTCCTTGTAAAGAAAAAAAAATTAACAGGGACAGATGGAAATTTTGCATTTTTTTTCCCCTCTGAGGAGGCAAATTAATATCACCTTAAAGAACATTGTTCTGATGTGGAACTGACTTCTTAAATAGGCTATCTTTAATGATAGATAACTTCAAGTATATTTAAAACACAGATGAATACTAATAGAGGCACAACAATAAGAAGAAAAAATGAATCAACACTAGATTATTATATGTATATATATATATAAATATAAGATTTATATATATATATATATATATATATATATATATATATATATATATATATATATATATATAAAACAATGGTTGAAGAATAGCAGACTCTGAATCTGGAAGTCGCAAGGTTAGGATAAGAGGGAGAAGAGTGAGGAAAGAAATTATCTAATTATATTTTACTTATAGTTTAAAAATTGTCACAAAAGTAAAAATAAGTAAGATGATTTTGGTACACATATGACTACAAAAAAACTGCAAAGTCCAATGTTAATTGTAAAATATCAAGCTACAAAGCATAAAGCTATAGTGAGACAAGAATTTTAAAACAGAAGAGTTGATTAGCTTTAGAACATAGGTTGAAATTTCTTCCTTTTACTAATTCAGATATCTAAGTCTGATTTTTCAATCTGAATCTTTTAAAATAGTCACTTATAATTGAATCTAGAAACATTTGTTTCCTGTACGTACATTCTGATATGCCTGAAGTTATGTGAGGAAAAGTGGTATAACTTAAGATTAAAAGTAGAATAATACAAAGAGCTAAAACCTAAATGTACTGTCATAAAAGAGACTAAACCTTCTTAAATTTGTATTTTACTTTTCATGAGCTAAAACAGACAATTGCACAGTTGTATTATATTACTAATGTGCATGTAATAGAAATAATGGAGAATGATGACCAAATATATCTTTTATCATTCAAATATTTTCCAATAAGCTTTTCCTCTATCATATATTTAGCAATCAGTAAAAACATTGAATATATTTGGACTTATATGTTTGCTTTTCTATTTGTAAAAATGAGAGGTACTGTCCTAGTTACCTTTCTAGCATGATAAATACCATGACAAAAACGAATAGGTGGAGGAAAGGCTGATATGACTTACATTTACATTTGAGTTTCCCCATAACAATATGTCAATGAGGGAGGACAAGGCAAGACCCAAGCAGAAACTTGGAAGCATAACCCAGAGCCATGGAAGAGTGCAGCTAATTGCCTTGCTCCAATGGCTTGTTCTGCTTGCTTTTAAGTTAGAAAGAGCAATTATCAAATTCATCTGGAACAACAAAAAACCCAGGATAGCTAAAACTATTCTCAGCAACAAAAGAAAATCTGGGGGAATCAGTATCCCTGACCTCAAGCAATACTACAGAGCAATAGTGTTAAAAACTGCATGGTATTGGTACAGTGACAGGCAGGAGGATCAATGGAACAGGATTGAAGATCCAGAAATGGACCCACACACCTATGGCCACTTGATCCTCGACAAAGAGGCTGAAAACATCCAATGGAAAAAAGATTGCCTTTTTAACAAATGGTGCTGGTTCAACTGAAGGTCAGCATGCAGAAGAATGCGAATTGATCCATCCTTGTCTCCTTGTACTAAGCTCAACTCCAAATGGATCAAGGACCTCCACATAAAGCCAGACACTCTGAAGCTAATAGAAAAGAAACTGGGGAAGACCCTTGAGGACATCAGTACAGGGAGAAAGTTTCTGAACAGAACACCAATAGCGTATGCTCTAAGAGCAAGAATTGACAAATGGGACCTCATAAGGTTACAGAGTTTCTGTAAGGCAAAGGACACCATCAAGAGGACAGATCGGCAACCAACAAATTGGGAAAAGATCTTCACCAATCCTACATCAGATAGAGGGCTAATATCCAATATATATAAAGAACTCAAGAAGTTAGACTCCAGAAAACCAAACAACCCTATTAAAAATGGGGTACAGAGTTAAACAAAGAATTCTCACCTGAAGAACTTCGGATGGAGGAGAAGCATCTTAAAAAATGCTCAACTTCATTATTCATTAGGGAAATGCAAATCAAAACAACACTAAGATTTCATCTTACACCAGCCAGAATGGCTAAGAGACAGCTCAGTCTGGCGGTTCCTCCGAAAACTGGGCACCTCACTTCCAGAAGATCCTGCTATACCACTCCTGGGCATATACCCAGAGGATTCCCCAACATGTAATAAGGATACATGCTCTACTATGTTCATAGCAGCCCTATTTATAATTGCCAGATGCTGGAAAGAACCCAGGTATCCCTCAACAGAAGAGTGGATGCAAAAAATGTGGTATATCTACACAATGGAGTACTATTCAGCCATTAGAAACAACGAATTCATGAAATTCTTAGGCAAATGGATGGAGCTAGAGAACATCATACTAAGTGAGGTAACCCAGACTCAAAAGGTGAATCATGGTATGCACTCACTAATAAGTGGTTATTAACCTAGAAAACGGGAATACCCAAAACATAATCCACACATCAAATGAGATACAAGAAGAAAGGAGGAGCGGTCCCTGGTTCTGGAAAGACTCAGTGAAACAGTATTCGGCAAAACCAGAACGGGGAACTGGGAAGGGGTGGGAGGGAGGACAGGGGAAGAGAAGGGGGCTTACGGGACTTTCGGGGAGTGGGGGGGGGCTAGAAAAGGGGAAATCATTTGAAATGTAAATAAATTATATTGAATAAAAAAAAATTTAAAAAAAAAAGCAACTCAGGCAGGACCATCTGAACACAGATGGCGCCACACAGACAGGGCTGGGCTCTACCATATCAAATGCATCAGGAAAATTCCCTCACATATTTGTCTACAAGCCAATATTATGAAGGAATTTCTTCTCTTGAGGCTGCCTCTTCCCAGGTGATCCTAACTTATTTCACGTTGACAAAAATCGAAGGGACACAGGTACCCACTCCAGTGGCTGAATGAACTAGATGAATCAGATGAAGACAACTATTTCATCCAAAAAGCAAGTCACTAAAATATCATTTTGTTATCAGATTGTTGTTGTTTGCTTGCTTGCTTGTTTTAGACAGTCTCACTGAGTAACCCTGACTGCCCTATGTAGACCAGGCACTATGTAGACCAGGTTGGCCTTACATTTCCACATATCCATCTGCTTCTGCACCCTAAGGGCTGAGTTAAAGGCTTGCCTCAACAAGCTCAACTCTCACTAATATGACTGTCCAAACATGAGTTTACCAAGATTATGCCAATAGATATGTTAAATTGAAAGGGAGGGACACAAGGCCTCATCTCTACACAAAAAAATCATGGGCAGATAAGGAGTGGTGGGAACTGGAGAAATAGACTTCCCTAGGGAAGAACACACCAAGTCGTTATCCAGTACCAAATGACAAGCCCTAAAAACATACATATAACATATAATACAGTCTGAGCATTGTATTTGGGAATGTGTATGCATATATATGTGCAATAACAATGAAAAGGAGGCCATGAATCTGAAAGAGACCAAAGGTAGATATCCAGGAGGGGTTGTGAAGAGGAAAGGGGATTGTTATATTATTGTTGCTGGAAATATTTTTTAAAATGAGCTTTCCAACTCTCCGCAGAGCTGGACTTTACTCTCGTGCTCCTGTTGGCATTGGCATGTTCTTACAGAGCTACTCTCCCCAGTTAGCCCCTGTTGCCCCTGGTCACTGCATTCCCAGCTCTTCTTCTCTTGTCTCTGGAGCTGCTATTTTTTTTCCTTAGACTTAAGTCCAAGTAGAGAGAGATCCCACATTCTAGTAACTAAATGAAACTACTAACCTCACAGTTGCATAACACAATACCCAGTAACCCAATAGAATCAAGAAGGAAAGACCATACAGAGAATGGCCCACCTGGGGACCAATCCCATATACATTCACAAAATCCAGACACTATTTTGGGTGCCAACAAGTGCATGCTGAAAGGAGCCTGAAATACCTGTCTCCTGAGAGGCTCTGCTAGAACCTGACAAATACAGAGGTGGGTGCTCTCAGCCAACCATTGGATGGAGCACAAGGTCCCCAGTGGAGGAGCTAGAGAAAGAACCCAAGGAACTGAAGGAGTTTGCACCTTGTTAGGAGGAACAACAATATGAACCAACCAGTAACCTCAGAGCTCCCAGGGACTAACCAAAGAGTACACATGGAGCTAGCTGCAAATGTAGCAGAGAATGGCTTTGTTGGACATAAAGGGAAGAGAGGCCCTTGGTCCTAAGAAGGCTAGGTGCCCCAGTATAGTGGAATGCCAAGACAGGGAAACGGGAGTGGGTGGGTTGGTGAGCAGGAGGAGGAGGATGGGAAAGGATGTTCTCAGAGGAGAAACCACGAAAGGGGATAACACTTGAAATGTAAATAAAGAAAATATCTAATAAAAATGCTTAATTAATCAGATTTATGTATCAATAATATTACAATTTACAAGATCTAATTGATTATGATAAAAGCTTTATCCCAGTATATCTAACCTTGTAAAATCATAGCTACTTGTGGCTAGAAGATGCCATGAGAGTAAATTTCAGCAGCCATCTTCCTTATGCCACCTACCCTGAGTTGCCCCACTCTCCACAGTTCTTAGGTCTGACTCCCTTTTCCCTGTCCAATCACAGGGCTCCCACTGCCCTAATGAGACTGGACAGAGAAAATCCTGCAACATTTTATAATCTCAAACTTTAAAAAGTAAATACCAAAACAAACACAAAAACAAAGACAACAAATAAAAGAAAACCCCAACTAAACAAAAAACAGTGCTCTGGTATTTCCTATAATGCTTTTCTTGGAAGAAAATCTAATATATCCTAAATTTTAAGGTAGAAATGAAGATAGAAATTTGTCCTCACATAAACCAGCAAGATCATTTTTGGGACAATATTCAAATTTTCATTTTCAGGTCACTGAAAATGGGATGGAAGGCTATGAGCTATGTCCTCTGCTAATCACACCACCAAGAGTTATTTTATTTACATACATCAATTCTCCATTATCAAGAACTATGACTCAGTCAGAGAGAGAAATACACAAAAGAATGACACATGTTTATAGCGTGCCTTAGAAAAAAAACAATTGAAAACATATCAGTTTTTAATGTTTCATTTATTTCGTCAAATGCTAAGAATTGTCTTGCTCAGTGGTCTCTGTTAGGTTTAGAAAACATGAAGGATATTTGTCCAGTGATGGCTTCCCTTCACCTTTGTACATGGGAGTATTCACATACATTGTTATGAATACATACTGTTAGTATACAGTTTATTAACTATGAATTTTTATAATTATATCTTAGGTTATAATCTTGAAAATAAACATTAAAATATGGTTAAAATATTCTTCATAAGGATTGCTGTTCAAAGAATAACAAAACCATCCAGTTAAATTCTTATGTAAATGAGAAAAGATGCCACTCCAAAAGAGGAATGGGTTTACCCAAGTGTTTACAGGCAGCTGTATAAAACTCCATGTGAGTCTTCAACCATTGTTCTATTACACCCATGGCCTGTCCTGTGCACATTAGTTGGCAGACTGAAATGTGATGATTGCATGCACTCTAGTTTCTCTCCTGAAGTCACATTTGCATATAAACTGACATATAAAGCCTAAACAAAACTGAACTAGCAAATAGAATCCTGTAAGGTTAAATATGTAGTTTCTGAAAAGTATTTTCAAAGTTATTGAAGGAGTTCACAGGAGGTTAAAACTTTATTTTTGATGGCTGTTCTGCCTTATGAATATGTCATCGTAAGAGTCATTTTAAAAATTTAGGACATTATGGGGAAAGTTCTGGTTAATATTTGTATTTGTTTATAGCATATTGTGGAATATATCTGGAGAACACAATAACAAAATTGGCATTTTTAGTTTGTTTTGTATTGCTGTGATAAAGTCCACAATCAAAAAGCACTTAAAGCAAATGTCTTTATTTCATAAACAAGGGAACTCTGGGCAGGAATCCGGAGACAGGAGCTGATGTAAAGGCCATGGAGTAAAGTAGTGCTGCTTGCTGGCTTGCTTCCCATGGCGTGCTCAGACTTCTTTCCTATCCCACCCAGGATCACCACACCAAGGTTCATGCTGCCCCTGGTGAACTGGGTCTTCCCGTGTCAATCATTATTCAAGAATGTCTTAAACACTTGCTTACTGGCAATCCAAAGAAGGTATTTTGCCATTGTGATTCCTCTTTCCAGATCACTGTTAACATGTGTCAGGTTCACATTCACACACACACACACACACACATACATACATACACACATACATACATACACACATACACACATACACACATACACACACACACACACACACACACACACACACACACCAAGAAAATAGGATATATTGTTCACAGAGCATGGCATCCATGGACATATAGATATCCGTAAGACGGAAGTAAGAAGAGAGAAGAAAGTGAGGTACTACTCCTTATCACTTGAATCTGTGTTGAACATTCAGTAAAACATCTCCAAATTAAAGAGCATTTATTTACCTGTAAGCTCACCCTTCTCTTCCTTACCCTGATATATGCTAAACATCATCCAGCTTTCTTCTTGGTTTCTCAGTTTGAAGACAGGACTCATAGGGTCTGAAGGAGGGACTGAAGCCCTTCATGAAGGAGGGGCTGAGGAAAGTTGCTATGTGAGCCCTTGGACCAACTATGTGCTAGCTGGCCAAAAAGCAGAAACAAGGAACATTGGGAGAGATTCAGTGGACACAAGAATTCAAGAGAGCTAAATGAGCAGCAAAGGCCAGACCAGATGTGGACACTATTCTCATTTGCTTAACCAATGCACAAGCAAATAAGAAACATCCCAGTGACCTGGAAACACCAGAAGACTCCACAGAGACCATGTTGTCCTGCTGCAATTGGGACAGCAGGTCTCCACAGTCCTTAGGAGTGGAAGAAACAGAAATATGGAAGTAGAAAACAAAGAAATTATGTGAATGAAATGAAGCTTGTAAATGGAATTGAAATACACAGCTTTTTCTTTCATTTCATTTCCAGCCAGACCATTTACAGAAAAGAAAACCTTTCATAATTCTGCAAAGCTGCTGTCTTCTGACATACATTCAGAGTGATTCCAGACTCATTTATTCAGACTCTATCCCTCTAGCATAACAAAAGAAAATAGTTGCTGCATTAATTCATGTCTTGTGTTCCCTCCAGGCAATATTGCAAAGGATAGTTTTCCTAGGATAAAGCAAGTAACAGAGATGAAGTCTATTTATATAATCCTACATATTCAAATTCCTTTCTTCACAAATCACCTTTTTTTACACAAATTTAAAGCAGGAACTTGCAGATACTTTATAAACACAAATGTCTTAAGTCAGTGTTTCCAAACCTTTTCATTAATTTTTTTATTTTGTATAGAAAACTTGGTTTCAATATGATATTTTAATATAGGTATATAATAGGCTTATTACTCATATTATCCTCCATTTTCTTTCTCTTGAAATATCCCTAAAATGTCCTTCTATGTTTATTAAAATGTTTGTGATTCCTATAGTTTAAGGTATTTATGTTCTGAATTACATTGATTTATGTTTGACGAACATTCCTACATCCCCAGAATGAAAATAACTTTATCATATTATTATTATCTACTTAATATGGTGCTAAATTTTGTTTTTAAGTACTTATTAATATGCTATATACATGATTATAAGGAAAGTTCTATGTATTGTTTCCTTGTGAATTTCTTTTAATTTGTGTGGATTTAGCACCAGGAAAATTAGATTCCTAAAGTGAGACTGGCAATATGTTATTCCTTTACATTTTACAGACAATTTGGTGCTAGATTTTTCTATAAAATTCTTATGGAAATTTGCAGGTGAAGCTGTCCAATTGTAGAACTTTTGTTTTATTGGGAGACTTCATTACAGCATTCTAATGTTCTTTAAACACTCCTGATTTGATAGGACACATGTGTCTAAGACTTGAACTTTGTGTTGTCTATGTCTTAATCAGTGTTCTGTTTCTGAGAAGAGACACCAAGACCATGGCAAATGCTTTCTTGTCAAAGCATTTGCTGGGGTTGACTTAGAGTTTCAGAGATTTAGTCCATTGTCATCGTGGCACACAGGTTAACATGGAGAAGGAGCGGACTAAGAGTTATACATCTGGAGAGAGCAAGAGAAAGAGAGGGGGAGGGAGGGAGAGAGGGAGGGAGGGAGAGAAAGAGAGAAAGAGAGTTTCTTGAAAATTTGAGAATTTAAAACTACAAAGCCCATTAAAACACTTCATCCAGCAAAGCCACACCAACCCAAGAGACCATACATCCTAATACTTCACAAGTAGTACCACTCACATATATATGAGTTTGTGCAAGGGGTCATTCCTAGTCAAACAAGCAACAGTTTAGATTTCCCAACATTTTACAACACAGAACTGTAATGTATTTCATAATGAGCCTCTTTATTTCTTTAATATTTATTACACCACCCTCTTTTGAGATATAACTTTAATTCACCTGGGTCTTTTATTTTAATCACTTTGAATAACTTTACCATCATGTGTATTTTATTTCTAGAAACCAACTATTTAGCGTCTTTTTTTGTGGTTGTTGATTCTGTCTATAGGTGTTTTATACTTTGTTTTTTCATTTGTTTATTTTTTCATTTTCCTCCTTTCTTTCTTCATTATTTACCTTATAACTGCTATTGAGCCCATCATTTAGGTACTTATTAGTGATCTCAGAAATATAAACATTCATTTAGAAGTTGCAAAGTTTTCTTTTTATATTTGATTCTAGGAATTTAGTTCAAACTTAACTTTGATCTGAGGAATTTAATTTAAATCTCTTCCTGATGGACTACTGAGAAAAAAAATGTATATTCTGAGACTATTGGATGGAATATTCTGTTAGTTGTGTTGATTTTATTTGATGTATGATGTAGTTTAGTTTTAAAGTTTCTTTGTTAATTTGGGGCAGGGAGGGTTTGGGTAATTTATCTGGTGAAAATGATACTATCTGTCATTTTATGTTTTATGAAATTGGGTGTCACAATAATCAGGGCAAATATAACTTGTTATATATTCAAAACATAAGAATATATATTTTCTTATAATCCAACTGGTCAACCAGTACTTTTTATTTGACAGTTAAGGTCATTTAAATTTAGAATCGCTATTGAGAACATCTTACTGAATCATAAAATTGTGTGAATTTCTACTTGTTTATTTTTTTCTCCAGTGGTCTCCTCAGGAATGTGGTAGTTTACTGAATCGGACATGACTCATTGTTTACTCATTCTATATTGGTTATTTATTCTTTGTAATGCTCTCTAGATTGAGATTTTTCTCTAAATATGTTTTCTGATGTTAGCTTAATGTGCTTCAGTTTCTTTAATGCGTGTTTTACATCAAATGTTTTATTTTTTTAAGTGATGTTTAAAGATAATTTCCTGGACATAATAATATTGCTTGATTAATATTCATTTCATGGGCTAAATATATATTATCACAGGCCTCCCTTTAGGATTTGTGCTTAGAAATATAATGTTATTCTTTTTTATTGTTTTTTTATTCAATATTTTTTTTATTTACATTTCAAATGATTTCCCCTTTTCTGGCCCCTCACTCCCTGAAAGTCACATAAGCCCCCTTCCCTCCCCCTGTTCTCCCACCCACCCCTTTCCACTTCCCTGTTCTGGTTTTGCTTTATACTGCAACACTGAGTCTTTCTAGAACCAGAGGCCACTCCTCCATTCTTCTTGTACCTCATTTGATGTGTGGATTATGTTTTGGGTATTACAATTTTCCAGGCTAATATCCACTTATTAGTGAGTGCATACCATGATTGATCTTTTGAGACTGGGTTACCTCATTTAGTATGATGTTCTCCAGCTCCATCCATTTGCCTAAGAATTTAATGAATTTGTTGTTTCAATGGCTGAATAGTACTCCATTGTGTATATATACCACATTTTTTGTATCCATTATTCAGTTGAGGAATACCTGGGTTCTTTCCAGCTTCTGGCTATTATAAATAGGGCTGCTATGAACATAGTGGAGCATATATCCTTATTACATGGTGGGGAATCCTCTGGGTATATGCCCAGGAGTGGTATAGTAGGATCTTCTGGAAGTGATGTGCCCAGTTTTCTGAGGAACTCCCAGACTGATTTCCAGAAGGGGGCTTATGTGACTTTTGCAACCCTACCAGCAGTGGAGGAGTGTTTCTCTTTCTCCACATCCTTGCCAACACCTGCTGCCTCCTGAGTTTTTAATCTTAGCCATTCTGACTGGTATAAGGTGAAATCTCAGGGTTGTTTTGATTTGCATTTCCCTGATGATTAATGAAGTTGAGCATTTTTAAAGATGTTTCTCTGCCATCTGAAGTTCTTCAGGTGAGAATTCTTTGTTTAACTCTGTGCCCCATTTTTTAAATCTGGAGTAAATGGACAATTTCCTAGACAGATACCAAATACCAAAATTAAATCAGGACCAAATAGATTATCTAAACAGTCCCATAACCCCTAAAGAAATAGAAGGGGTCATAGAAAGCCTTCCGACTCTAATGTTATTCTGATAGATAGGTCTTTGTAGACAAATTGATATCCTTCTCTGCCTAATTTAAATATTGATTATTCTCTTTGCAGTCTTGATATTTTTACTATAAATATAGAGAGCTCCTTCTCTTTCTTTCAGTCTATTTGCGATTCTAATTATCTTTTACACGTATGTGTTCATTTCTTTCGCTATCCAGAAAATACTATAATTTCATTAAGTACATTTCTCGTGCCTTTAGTTTTTCTCTACGTATCTTCTTCCATCCTGTGGTTTCTTTGGTATTGTTTTGTGTGATTGTTTTATTAAACAATTGAAAAGTATTGTTTAAGTCAAAACATGTTTTTTTAATTTTTAGTTTGATTTTTTTTTTGTACTGGTGTTTGAATTCGGTATTTCCTCATGTCTTGTCTCCATTGTGCTAGCCTTTCATTTGTCTCATCTCATTAGTTGGTGATGCTTCCCTTTGTGTCTATTTGATTAGTTGGATATTTCATTTTAAAGTTTATGGTTTTATTTTTTGAATTTTTCACCTTGGTCGTTTTTTCATTTATATAATTTTCTTATCCATGTTGACTTCCTCAGTTTATTAATTCTTTTATTTGTTTTAACTTTTGGTATATTGATCTTTTTTCCAAGTATATTTTGATATTCTATGGTCAGAATTTTAATTTTTCTAATGTTAGCATTAAGAAATTGAGAAAATATATCTTTTACAAGCATTGGGCTGCCTTGTTTTTTCACAATGTGGGATTTCTATGTTGCAATTTTTGTATCCCTTGGTTAGGATATCTTTCCCAGTTTGATGAGTAGCCTACTCTTGTGGTCTTAATTCCCTGTAGCACTCAAACAAAAGAAAACAAACTGTTGAATCAGCAACAACTTCAAGCTGAATAAGATATAAAATTATATTTTATATCTTATTTATATAAAATTATATTTTAAAATGTTTAAGGCCACCCAAGGATATCAACAAAACATAGCATATTACATTACAATAAGACTTCCTCTCCTTTTAGGGCTTGATGAGGCAACCCAGTAGGAAGAAAAGGGTCTACAAACAGGCAAAAAAGTAAGGGGATAGCCTCTGCTCCCACTATTAAAATTTTCACAAGAAGACCAAATTACACAATCATAATATACATGCAGAGAGCTTGCCCTTTTCTGAAGGGAATGGAGGAGGAGTGGAAGGGGGAAGGATGGGCAACTGGGAGGGGAGGAAGGAGAAGAAGTTTCAGTCAAGGTATAATAAATGAGAGAAGAATAAATTAACTTTTAAAAGTGTTTGAAGCTAACAACTAGTCCTTAAATGATTATAGAACAAAAGCTGACAAAAATAAATCAGAATGATCTATAAATTTAAAACCATTTAATGCGACAGTGGCAGCAGGAAATGGATGGAATAAATAGAGAGGGAAAGGGGAGACAAAGGATGAAAGCAAGATTACATTTGAAAAACAAAAGAAAAATCATGAAGAAAACTGTTATGAAGAGAACAGGAGAGAGAAAAGTGTGAGAGATTAAAATATGCAAACAAACAATGTAAATTGAAGACAAAGAATAAAGATGGATGTCGAAGCTTTAAAAAATAAAATCAACATACTACTAAAAGTTTAGTGAAAGAGAAAAGGAGGAAAGAAACATGAATAAATGAAAATCCCAGTCCCGGAAGTGACCTGGCACCCTATGAGGGTCTCTTTGAGGAGGCCTATAAAAGGATAGACAATTATTTTTCATGGAGACTGGTTGTTCATCAGAGCTGGAGAGTAAAAACTTACTACTTAAAAGAATACAGAAAGAATCAATCTGGAGCCAGTATGGAAGCTTCCTTCTTGCTGAGGAATTGTCATAGTGCTGGAGGATGCTCTACAGATTGCTAGGGAAGAGTTGTCATCAAAATTCTTGACCATCATTGGGCATTACATGCTACATGACTGACTGGCCATACAAGAAGTGACCACAGGTGCAACAGGGCTAAGTCCACAAGTGGTGTTAACCAACTGCTCTTTGATCAGATGTAAGGCACACTGCATGAGTGAATTGAGATTTGTACTATAAGCCCAGCCAAAATACTCTGGCTTGGAAGGCCATCTCATAGTAAAAACTAATAGTAATTTTTTTTTTATTTCATGGATACCATGTGTTCATAAAATTCACAATGTACATAGCTATTTTTATATGCTTAGATAAGTGCTATTATCAGCTTGAAGCAAAGGAGTCCCTTTGTAAGTAGAAGGGACTTTTAAATGCTCAGTCACAAATGTAACTGTCATGTCACTTCCTCCAGATCTTAGGAAACATCATGGAAGGTAAAAATAGGGAAGAAAGAATGTAAGACATAGGATGTAGTAAAGTGATGTAGTACCCTGTCTCCATAAAATTACTATCCCCAAAACTGCTCAAGACCTGTCGGCATCCTATTATAGAGGTTGGAGGACTAGACTTATGAGGGCCCAACTCATCCTTCTTAATAAACTATAGCCAGATAATACTATGTAAGGGGCTCATGAACCTGCTTCTCTCTTTGAGTAAACACAGAGAGTCCATGGGTACTAGAGGAAGAAAGGAACATTTTATTCCATAAAGCTGCTTTGGGTAAGAAACTCATGTAAATGATTCCTCATGCAGGACTCTATATCTAACCCTAACAAAACTTACTAAATCATAGAAGAAAGGAAAAAAGAAAGAAAGAGAGAGAGAGAAAGAGAGAGAGAGAGAGAGAGAGAGAGAGAGAGAGAAGACAAAATATTGTAAGGATTAAGGGCTTGGGGTCTGGTCAGACAACATTCCTCTTCAATCTTGTAAACACTAGCAAGCAGGCCACCTGGAATATATCAGTATGTCTGTGACAGCTTCTGCATCCCCCTATATGCACTTCAATGAATACTAACTGCCAGGGGCCCAGAACTTTCTTTCCATCTATCTCTACCATCTCCTATAGTTATTCTATGTACTCTGGCTAACAAATGTAAATAGTTCGTATAAATTCATTATGCAAATGGTAGAAGCCTAGGAACTTAGAGACTTCCGACATAAAAGAGTTAAGGCACCTCGTCTGCCCATCCAATAAAGTTGCCAAAGATCCCTTCCTCATGTCCCTACAAGACTTTTTTATGTTTTTTTAAAATCCAAAATCTTTCTTTTCCTTCAGACTCCTCAAATGTAAATAAAGAATATATGGAATAAAGGAGAGATCTCAAAGAATAATCTGTCTTCAATCATATTGAAGGCATTTCAAGTATCAAAATGCCTTCTTTCAGGGCCTTCTAAAACTGGATTCACCAGGAGGGGAAAAGGTTAATTGAAAATAGAGACTGTCTTTACTAACAAGCTGGGCTGCCTAGCTTTACATAAATTTGATACAAGGTAGAGCAATTTTGAAGTTGGAATCTTCATTTGAGAAAATGCCTTCCTTTGCAATTTGTATCCCTTTGACCTCCTTTTGTTGTCTAATTGTTCTAGCTAGAACTTCAAGTACTATATTGAGTAAATATAGAGAGACAGGGCAGTCTTGTTTAGTCCCTGATTTTAGTGGGATTGCTTCAAGGTTCTCTCCATTTAGTTTTATGTTGCCTATGGGTTTGCTGTATATTGCTTTTATTATGTTTAGGTATGGGCCTTGAATTCCTGTTCTTTCCAAGACCTTTAACATGAAAGGATGCTGAATTTTGTCAAATGCCTTTGCAGCATCTAATGAAATGACCATGTGGTTTTTTCCTTTGAGTTTGTTTATGTAGTGAATTACATTAATGGATTTCCATATATTGAACCATCCCTGCTTCTCTGGGATGAAGCCTACTTGATTATGGTGAATGATCATTTTGATGTGTTCTTGGATTCAGTTGGAAAGAACTTTGAGTGTTTTTGCATTTATATTCATGATGGAAATTGTTCTAAAGTTCTCTTTCTTTGTTGTATCTTTGTGTGCTTTTGGTATCAGTAAAATTGTGGCTTCATCAACGAGTTGGACAGTGTTCATTCTGTTTCTATTTTATGGAATGGTTTAAAGAATATTGGTGTTAGGTCTTCTTTGAAGGTCTGATAGAATTCTGCACTAAAACCATCTGGTCCTGTGATTTTTTTGGTTGAAAGACTGTCAATGATCACTTCTATTACTTTGGGGGTTATGGGAATGTTTGGATGGTCTATCTGATCCTGATTAAACTTTGGTAGTTGGTATCTGTCTAGGAAATTGTCCATTTCATCTAGATTTTCCAGTTGTGTTGAGTATAAGCTTTTGTAGTAGGATATGATAATTTTTTGAATTTCCTCAGTTTCTTTTGTTATTTCTCACTTTTTATTTCTGTAATTATCACTATTTGCAGATGTTATGATAGTATATTTAAGCGACCCAAAAAACTCCACCAGAGAACTTCTACAGCTGATAAACATCTTCAGCAGAGTGGCTGGATATAAAATTAATTCAAGCAAAACAGTAGCCGTCCTATACTCAAAGGATAAATAGGCTGAGAAAGAAATTAGGGAAATGACACCCTTCACAATAGCCACAAACAATATTAGTATCTTGATGTGACACTAACTAAACAAGTGAAAGGTCTGTATGACAGGAACTTCAAGTCTTGGAAGAAAGAAATCTGAGGACCTCAGAAGATGGAAAAATCTTCCATGCTCTTGGATTAGCAGGATTAATATAGTAAAAATGGCCATCTTGCAAAAAGCAATATACAAATGCAATGCAATCCCCATCAAAATCTCAACTCAATTATTCATAGAGTTAGAAGGAGCAATTCTCAAATTCATCTAAAATAACAAAAATCTCAGGATAGCTAAAACTATTATCAACCATAAAAGAACTTCTTGGGGAATCAGTATCCCAGACCTCAAGCAGTACTACAGAACAATAGTGTTAAAAACTGCATGGTATTGATATAGTGTCAGGCAAGCAGATCAGTGGAATAGAATTGAAGAAACAGAAATGAACCCACACACCTATGATCACTTGATCTTTAACAAATAAGCTAATCTAGTTGAAAAAGGCCTTTTCAACAAATGTGACTGGTTCAACTGGAGGTCAGTAAGCAGAAGAATGTAAGTCAATACATTCTTATCTCCTTGCACTAAGTTCAAGTACAAGTGGATCAAAGACCTCCACATAAACCAGACACACTGAAACTAATAGAAAAGAAACTGGGGATGACCCTTGAGGACCTGGGCACAGGTGAAATTTTCCTGAACACAACACCAATAGCTTATGTTCTAAGATCAAGAATTGACAAATGGGACCTCATAAAATTACAAAGTTTCTATAAGGTAAAGGACATTGTCAAAAGGAGAAAACAGCAACCAACAAATTGGGAAAAGATCTTTACCAACCCTACATCCGACAGAGGGCTTATATCCAAGATAAACAAAGAACTGTAGAAGGTAGACTCCAGAGAGCCAAATGACCCTATTAAAAATGGGGTACAGAGCTAAATAAAGAATTTTCAGCTAAGGAATATGAAATGGCAGAGAAGCACCTAAAGAAATGTTCAACATCGTTAGTCATCAGGGAAATGCTAATCAAAATAACCCTGAGATTTCACCTTACACCAATCAGAATGGCTAAGATCAAAAACTCAGGAGAAAACTGGTGCTGGAGAGGATGTGGAGAAAGAGGAACAATCCTCCACTGCTGGTGAGGTTGCAAGCTGGTACAACCACTCTGGAAATCAGTCTAGCAGTTCCTCAGAAAACTGGGCATGATACTAGTGGAGGGCCCCATTACACCACTCCTGGGCATATACCCAGAGCATTCCCCAGCATGTAATAAGGATGCATGCTCCACTATGTTCATAGCAGCCCTATTTATAATAGTCAGAAGTTGGAAAAAAAACCAGATGCCCCTCAACAGAGGAATGGATACAGAACATGTTGTATATTTACATTATGGATACTACTTAGCTATTAAAAAACAATGAATTCATGAAATTCTTAGGCAAGTTGGTGGAACTGGAGAAATTCATCCTGAGTGAGGTGACCCAATCCCAAAAGAACTCACATGGCATGCACTCACTGATAAGCAGATATTAACCCAGAAGCTTGGAATACCCAAGAAACAATTCACATATCAAATGAGGCACAAGAAGAAGGGAGGATAGGCCTCTGGTCCTGGAAAGGCTCAGTGCAACAGTGTAGGGGAATACCAGGTAGATTGGGGAACATGGGAGGGAAGAGGGTTTATGGGACTTTCGGAGAGGGGAGATCCAGGAAAGGGGAAATCATTGAAATATAAATAAAGAATGTATGGAATAAAGGAGAGAGAGAGAGAGAGAGAGAGAGAGAGAGAGAGAGAGAGAGAGAGAGAGAGAGAGAGAGAGAGAGAGAGAATGCCTTGACCAGATTGGTCTGCGATACATTTTTTTTGATGGATGATTGATTTGGAAGAACCCAAATCACGGTGGGTAGATGGTGTTACCTCTGAGATGGTGGTGTGACCCCCTGAATGTCATAATTGAGCAAGCTGAGCAAAGCCACGAGGAGCAAACCAGCACTCCTCTAGGGCCTCTACCTCAGTTCCTGCAACTAAGGTTTTGGTTTTGAGGTCCTTCCCAGAGTTCCCAGGATGATAGACTAAAAGCTGTGAGCTAAAATAAATCACTTCTGCTCAAAGTTGGTTGTGGTCATTGTCTTTTATTATAGCAATGGAAATCCTAACGAAGAAACAGACTGTTGTAGAACTCCAGCCAATAGGTGTAAGATGTTCATGATAGCTGCCTTTCCTTTAGAAGCTTCTACATTAACATGCCAAGAGGCTCTGTGGGCTGTGTGGAGCGTTGCAGTATGTGGCTCTGGCATGTTATATTTCTGAGGCTCCCTAATTTATGCACCCTGGGCTTGTTATGTTCTAGTAATGAATATGTCATAGGTATATCAGCAATGGGGCAGGTAAATGCATTAAATAGCCTGACTGTTAAATGAAGCACTAGAAGTTGAGCAATCCAGATGAAACATTGGAGTTCACATTATCTACAGAAGCAAATGTTGAGTCAGATAAGTGGTTTTAGAGGATTATCAAATCGGCGGACTTCATGCTTCAGGATATCTGACTCTATGGCAATTTTAAATGATAAGCGCAGGTCCTGGTCACCAACAACACTAAAGCTAAGTTTAAACCTGAAATTTTATAGCTGGACCTTTCTTTCTCTATGACTACCTCTATTAAGTTGTTTATCAAATTGGGGCTATGACACTCTCCCCATACATATTAAAATAGTACAAGAAGTATTAGCCAGAGCAACAAGACACTCAAGTATATCAAGGCAATAAAATATGAAAGGAAGAATTCAAATATCTATTTGCAAATATAAGTGTATAAATAAATGTGACCATAAAAGTTCTATGAGGAAGTATCTACATCTGATAAATACTTTCGTCAAACAGCAAGACACAAAATTAACACTCAAAAATCCGTAGTCATTCTATGTTTAAATGACAGATGACTTGAAAAACAATATAACAGTATATTCACAATAGCCCCCCCATGTGGGTGTGGGTGTGTGTATGAAGTGAAATCAAGCAAGTAAAATACATGTATAATAAAAACATATTAAAAGATTAAGAAAAAGTTGAGACTCTGAAGAAAAAAATTGAAAAAGTATCAAAAGATGGAAAGATCTTCCATGCTCAGGAATTGGTAAGCTCAGTATATTGAAATGGCCATTTAAAAGCCATCTAAAAGCAATCTTCAGATTCAATGCAATCTCCATCAAAATTCCACACAATTCTTCACAGTTTGTGAGAGGACAATTTGCAGGTTTGTATTGAAACACAAAAAAGCCAGAGTACCTAAAACAATCCCAAATAATAAAGGAACTGCTTTAGGTATCAATATCCCTGATCTCAAATTACTATAGAGCTATGCTAATAAAAACACATTTTATATATATATATATATATAATGAGTTAGAGTGAGGCAGAATTCCCCATAAAAGTACTACTATGTTAGTATTCATGGTATTGAAAGATACTCTGCATGCTACCAGATTAGCATGGTAAACACCAACATAGCTACAAATTTATTGATGTACAGTGGGTGGTGATCTGCCTACAATGTATACTGGTGCAATAGTCACACAAATGTTTTTGGAGTAACCAACTTCTCACTGATTAAATTTAAGGTATACTCCATGAGATGGAACACATTCATGATATTGCTTGGGTAGGCAAGATTTTGAGACTAAGTAGGTCATGGACCAAGGGTAAACCAAGTTTTATTATTCTTTTAAAGAAAAGTAGCAATGAATTGATTCTTTAATGACATTCTGCTATTTTATATAGATCAGTGCCTGGCTCATCCATCAATAGAGAAGCTTCCTCCTACAATACATAGGAACAAATGGGGAGAAAAGAACACTCTATCCTAGACTGAATGTCTCCATTGAGTCCCTCCCTTGGGGTTAGGGGTATATTGAGGAAGAGTAGGTCAAAACCTTTGTAAAAACCGATGGGGATGAAAGACACCAAGGAAACAAGGCCTTCTAGATACAAGGAAACCAAGGCACATATAAACTTACAGACACTATAGCAGCATGCACAGCACCTGAAGAAAGATTGGGTCTCAGCGATGAGAGGGGAAGTTGACACAAGCACCCATTCCTAAGATAAGTCAATTGTAAGTGTTGAGAAGGGATAATAGAACAGGAATGCTTAGACTGAGGTGGACGCATGACCAGGCAGTATAGAGGTGAGAATTCTAGGAGCATAAGTTATACTAAACATATTTCAAAAGTAATAGGAAAGCCTACTACTGTACATGCTTTTTAACATATGATAAGTGATAGTGTGAAATAATAGATAGATAGATACATATATAGATACATAGATAGATACATAGATACATAGATAGATGCAAAGATACATAGATATATAAATAAATAAAAATTGTAGATAGATGATGATCGATAAATGATAGATGATAGATAGATAGATAGATAGATAGATAGACATGATAAATGATAGATTATAGGTAGATACACAGACAAATAGATGGTAGATGATAAGTAATAGATATAGATACATAGATAATTAGATAGACAGACAGGCAGATAGACAGGTAACAGACGATAGGTAGAGAGATAGAGAGTTGATAGATTTTAGTTTTTGTTACTCTACAGCAGAATGACAGTGCCACATAAACATAATAGAATAACATAAGATATCCTCAGTTGTAGGGACCTGAGAACAGGTCATTACAATTTATAGTAGTTAAGCAGTAAAATCTCATATGCCCTCAAACATTACAACATCATATGCTATGGTCATTCCTGGTGACTACCCTCTAAAACATAAGACCTTATTGATCAAGACATCACATGTGTGAGTCACGGCACATGGGAAAATAAACTGGGACCAACCTGGATGCTTCATCCTTATTGGCTAGGTTTGTGGAACTGGAAGGTGCTATCATGCTAGTGGAAGAGAAAAATGATCACCAATCTTACCTAGATGCAATTCCCTATAAGCTACAATAATGGAAAGGCTACCCTGGAAAGATACTCTGCCTGCTCTCTCCTATACTGATGTCTCGCTCCAAAAGGTGAACCTATTCGTAGTCTCATTATCAGGCCAGAATCTATGACTACTGAGGTCATAAACCCTACTAATGAACTATTATTATTTGGTAAATGGATATACTGCTAAACTTACTCCTAATGATTTGTCTTTTTACGTATAGATTAATGCATCCCTCAACCCTCACTAACAAAATTCTATTTAAATTGTCTGGTGATTTATACTGAAACCCATAACTGGTCAAGGCTCAGAAAAAAAGACTGCAGAGCACTCAGCCCTAACTGGACCAGCAATATTGCAATACTTCTTCCCAAGGTTGAGGGAACATTGCCTAAGAAGGCATGGAAAATGTGTTACCAGGGAATTGGATGACCATAATGCATCTGCACATAAGAACTCAGACAGTTGTGACAACATGCATAAAACCTATGAAAGCTCAAGAAAAACAAAGACACATAATGAAGAGAAAAGCCACAAATTCCCATGCTACCTAAAGAGCCACTGACAATTGATAGCTTCCTTAGCAGGAAGAGTACAGCCCCAGGTAAACTGACTATGCTCCAGTTGAAAACTGCATGTCCAAGATTATACAGACACATTAAATTGAACTTGAGGGATTAAAAACAAATTACACAAAGTTGGGAAGCTAAGAATGTGGGATGCATCTTGAAGGAGCTAGGCTGGGGGTGAATAAACTCAAAGCACATTGTTTAACTCTCAAAAATATATTTTATTAAATTAGATATTGAGTGATTGTTTTTCTCACAAATAAAAACATCAGTTTACTAATCAAGGATGTTTACATAGTCATGTCCTTAATGACTAGGCCCTTAATAGTACAAGTATGAGGAATTAAATAAAATATAAGTCAAGCCTTGGAAATGTTCTAAAAACTCATTTTTAGAGGAAAAATATGTATTTATTATAAGATCTCACATCAAGAAATTTAACTGATAATTCTCATTTTAGCACACCTTCTATAAATTTTTCCTTGATGTGTCCAGATTTAATGTCTTCTGTGCCCAGGTAACCTGTGGGTACCAAAACTGGAAAAAATGAATGAATATATCCTTTAATTATTTTATAGTAAAAACTTAAGCAGTTGAAGAATAAAAGGCTAAATATGAATTCCTTTACTTAGTCTTGAATTCTAGAAATACATATGACTAAGGAGTTGTTCTAGTTGTTGTTGTTGTTTCCTGGTAAGTTAGTATGCAATAGAACCACTAGAAAACTTTAGCAAATGTCCTTGAGTTCAAGCCAGGATTAATAAAAATACTAGAATAAGCAAATTTTAGCTTTTATGTAGCCCTTGTTAATGACTTCTTGTTGCCATCAGCCTTAGTAATGAAATACTGATTTCAATGAGAATAAACTTATAAAAGTTAGAGTTGACAACCTACATACAATGTATATTCAGAAAACACTACTTATTGGAAGCTACAAAGGCAATCAAGAAACAAGAATAAGAGGGATTAAAAAATATTTTTCACTGGAACTGAAGGGCAAGCTGTACATTAAAATTGGTTAGTATAGCCTGCTTTGTATCAATAATGATGTCAAAAAGACTCATCATACATAGACTTCTCATTCTTGACAGAAATGCCTTATTCAATCATAATCCATAAAGTGTGAAATTTTAGCTTCAATTAACTATATGATCATCACATCATTGTTTCTGCAGAAGAGTCTGCATATTTTCTAGTCTATGTAAGTTGGTGTGATTCTCTTCTCTAATTGCCAAGCATTGTCTATCTATCTTAGAAAACGGACAAAACCATGCTTAATATAGATTTAAAGTGTTACAATGAGAATAGCTTTTTAAGGGTACATGTTCATGCTAATTTCATTTTCTACTTTTAAGAAAATAATAGTTTTCTGTACATTTGGAATAATTCATTATTTTACCTTCTAATATTTTTCGTGTTAATTTTCTTGCCATTGGTTTTCTTCTTTTTAAAATATTATAGTTGTTAGAAGATACACTTTTGTAAAAGTCATACATAAATATATAAACATTCTAATTGTAAGAGCCATAAAGATTTGAATCAGTGATGGAATATGTACCATGGCTGAAAGCAGAAATTTGAATAGAACTAATGCCGTTATACTCTCAGAACAAATTCATTATACTTTTTACAAGTAATATAGCACCTCAATATCATAAATCTGCTAGTCTAGAGTATATATAATAACGTCACCAGGAATCTAAAAATCTAAATTTGTATATTGCATGAATTCTTTAGTTTCAAATTTCATAAAAATGAAGTTTAAAATATGATCAATCATAAAGTCTTAATTGATCATAAGTGATTATTCACTAATGCTGAATATTTAGGATATACAGGGACTAAACAATAAAAATTCCCAAGACAAATATTTTTTCTTGTATTTAAAACTATTTCATTATAAGCTAGTAGCCTAACATAAACCAGGAAACACAGAAATCCTGCACTCACTGAGGGATGAACTGAAAACCTCACCATTGCTCCGTTGTGATAAGTCACATTTGAAGTCAAAGAACTGACCCCAATAATGTCGGGAATCCAGTAGTTTTTCACATTGCCTCCAAGCCAGACGGTACATTACCTAAAGGTTTTCATTTTCACGAAAATATATTACCATGAAGAAAAGGAATATTTAGGCCCCAAACTGTGACGTTACTTCACTGTTGATTCTGAATAGTGTGAAAAATATTGATAGCTCAGTCCTATGCTAAGTCCTACCCTGGAATGTGCCTGGAAGAATTGCTCAGCATATTCACAAAAATGTTCCTAATATGTTGGCATAATTCCATTTCACTTAGAGATCCGTGCCTCCCAACCAAATCACATAAGTGATTCCCACTTCTTTGCCTGGTTAAATGCACATTCTAGTAGGTTATAAAAATATCATCCATGCTCATAGAAAAAAATCACTTTAACAAAATGATAAATTTTTTAAAAGAAAGAAAATAAACATTATTTCATGTAATTCCTTTACTTTTGTACTTTAAGAAAATCAACTGAAGGGATCCTATGAACATAGAGGTCGTTGTCATCCACTTAGAAAAGTTCAGTCTCACAGTCAAACATATTTTAAACACCTTGAGATACCTGAATAATGAGTATAATCTAAAATTAGAGACAGCTTTGTGGAGCAGGTGACATGAAGTAGTTCTTGAAGATGCGGAGAATTTTGACAGGTGGAGACACAGAGGAAAGGCATCCTGGGCTAAGAAACTGACATGGAGAAATGTTCAGAAACTGACAGGTACACTGGGGTGGATGGAATATAGGGCATTTGAGATGGAGGAAAGAAAGAAACACTGTATACCATTTAAATGTACATTGAACAACACTGTAAGACATTTGGACTTACTGTTCACAACAGGAAGACAAAGTTTCTGTTATTTAAATATAATTTTTAAAGTTACTATGGGAATTCAAGAAGAGATTTATAATAAACAATAAAAACAATGCATGAGAACTAGCACATTTCTTAAAATGAATACAGAAACCAAGTTTCAAAATATTCTGAACAAATATTACATTAAAGTTTCTAATAGTCAGAGAATTTAACATTTAGAACTTACACGTACTATAGTTGTGCTCACATATTTCAAGATAAAAATTAAAATTTTCAACTGTGAAATAGTGTCAATCTGAAACAAAATTAACCAGTTAATATCATCACTAATAAGAGTTTTGTGGTAAAAAATTTTCCATGAATCTAACATTAAAACAAACAATATGAGATATTCTTAAATTACTTTTGTGTTACAAATTTAATTAAATATTAGAAGATTAGCAGTTGATTGCTATTCCTGCAAGAAGAAAATACATTAAACAGTTTTGAATGTTCTTCATGCTGGTTTTTAAATAGAATGTGTGGAAAGTCAGAAGTACTTTTTAAGTACATAAGATATCTAAAAGAATAAATACAAACATTGCAAGTCACATTGGAAAATTCAAAAGATATTAAACAAACCATTCTCCTTCATATCAAGGAAGCCATTACAAACATTTGGTTTATTCTTTTTGCTTTACTTTCAAATTGTTAACTTGTATAATCTTTTACAAAATGGAATCATTATTCTTTTTTCAAAATTATTGATTTCATTTTTTTGATATTTAAGATGATTGCATCATTTCCTCATCTCTTCTCTCCCTACAAATTCTCCCGTGTAATCCTTCTTGCATTTGTAAAAGCCATGGCATCTTTTACACTCACAAATGTTACATACATTTGTATGTGTGTATTCTTAAATGCATAACTGTTTCATTTGTTAACAATTTGGCACTGAACAAACAATTGGTAGGCTCTTGTCTAGAGGAGACTATCTCCTGCTCTGGGCATTCCTAGCTGTCTCTTGTTCTTTGTGTGGGGTTGAGTCCTCATGGACTTTCTCTCACTCACACTACCTTGCCTGATCTGTTTCTTGTTCAACTCATGCTTAGACAGCCATGTTGGTGAGACTTTATGGACATAGTTTCTGACATTATTAGAAGACACAGTTTCACAGGAAGCTCTATTCCTCTGGTTCATCTGATCTTATGCCATTTTTTTTTCAAAACAATCTGTGAGCTTAAAAGGGTACAAAAATGAAACATCTAAAAATTACTCAGTCTACTAAAAATAATGCCATTGTAGAACTCTGGAGATGTAGAAAGAAGTACTAATATAATACAACACATACAATTGAAAATTTACCCTTTATATATTTAGTTTTGGATGTACAGCTTTAGATGCTGAAAATACAAATGATATAAAGGCTTAAATTCAATATTATGTGAAGATTTAATTTAATAACAATAATAAATAATGAATATAAAAGAATAAATATTTAGGGTTCTCTGAAGAAACAGAATTTATAGATTAAAAGGGATTTGGTAGAAAGACTTTCATACAGGTAACTCAACAATGGCTATCTCCCAAAGGAAAAGCCAAAATTCTTGTCAATGTTCCCTTCAGACTGACTGTGAAAGCAGTCTCAATCTGGTGCTAGATTAGTGGAAGATTCTGAAAATCTTCTGACTTGCAATCTATGTTGGAATGCTGCAGAAGCAGGTTCCAATGCGAGGAAAGGAATGCCTTATCAACTTAGATGAAGTTGTTAGCAAGAATGAGGTCAAGAAGAGGAAGAGCAAAGATATTCTACTTCTATGTTATTTTACATTGGTAGTCACCAGAAGGTAAGGCTCATATTTAGGGTCTCACATCTCAAAGTATCCAATCAAAGAAATCCTTCACAAGCCTCCAGCTGCTTAGTTTTTAGTTGATTAAGAAGCAGTCAAGTAAATAATCAAGATTATCCATCACACACACACACACACAAACACACACAAATATGTAGAAAATAAAGAGAAAAACACTGAAAGCTAAATTTACTTCTATACAAAAAATTTAAAAATGAGAAATTCCTAGCAATGCTGACAACAAAGGAAAAATAGATATCAAAAGATATCAAACCAAGGACTCAAAGAAAATAAGGCACTGTAAGCAATACAGAGATAAAATAACAATTTAAAATATTATAAATAAGTTTTATATTATAAAAATTTATAATAATATTTATATATAATAATATTTATATATAATAATATAATAATAATATAAAAATAATATTTATTATTATAAATATCAATTGCATATATTTTATAAATATATAAATATTTATAAAATATTATAAATAAATTATTATAAAATATTATAAATATAATATAAATATTATAAACATTTTACAGCAACATAAATGAACAAGATTCTTAGGAACTATAAATGAGCAAAACTAACGTACAAAAAACAAACATTTTGACTTTTTTAATCACAAAAAAGTATTTGAAATCTAACAAATTTTCCCTTGAAAGAAAAAGAAAAATCTCTAAAACCAAAGGCATTTCATCCAACATTTAGTGAAATCTCACTTATATACTCTGAAAAATTAAAGAGGTACATACCATATTCTATTTTATCATAACCTGATAAACAATAAAAGAGTGGAAATCATAGGTCAAGAATTCCATCTTCACACTGTCATGGTTTTGAGAATATTTCATGTTGCAAACCTAATGAGTTTTCTTGCTGACATTCATTATATTGATTGAGGTATTAAGAAAGATACATTGACAATAAATAAAATTTTTTAAAAAAAGAAAGACTCATTGTCATGTCAGCATCTTTTCCTGTTTACTTTGTCCCCAAGTCCTTTACAGTGATTCTGATGGGTTCTCACAGAAGTGAAGGCAGAGGATTTCATTACAGGAAGAAAACCCTAACCAGCCTTCTGAGTTTAAAAGTGTTTTATAGTAGGTAGTGAGCTTTGTTCCAGGGGATGAAACTACCTCATTTTTTCAAGACTGCTTACGATGTTGATATTCCTGACAGCCAGGAACACTCAGATCATTAACAGGAGAATTAGTAAATAATAGTAAAATCAATAAAGATAAAATATCTTAATTCAATGTAATGCTTAATGATGAAAAGAAATAGACTATAGGTGCATGAAATATGACATAGTAACTCTTAAGTTTTTATTTCTAAGAGAAATCCATTGCACAATGTGAAGTACGATGTGGTTATATAAAGATCAACACACATGCATGTCCACACATGCACACACAGACACACAATCTGTAGTGAAAGAATGAACGTGATATATATATATATATATATATATATATATATATATCACATATCTTTCACATATATATATATATATATATATATGAAAGAGCTGTTCAAGAGAACTATAAAACATTATGAAAGATGATACTTGATAATGCCAAGAGCTCCCACACTTTATTTTCATGATTCTCTTCAAGAAAAATCACCATGTGTATAACAACTCCACAACTCTAGGGCCCTTCATTTTATTTCAAAGTTTTATTATTCATTTTGTCCTTTATTATTCATTAAATAAGATTTTCTCCATTAGGACTGGCAAAGGAACTGGAAAGAAACATATATGAAAATATATAAATAAAATGTGATTATAAGACTTAAAATATATCATTTATTTTACATAATATGCCCATAAAGTGTATGCGAGCCCAGCTCTCCAAGAGGCTGAGCATAATGTGAATACGTCTTCAGCACATGCAAATTCTCTGTTTCTTCTACATTCTGCATTTTCCTTTTTGCTTATTTCTCTCTTCCAGTCTCAACTTCTCATATTTTTCTTATGGCTTTTTTTATTATAACCTCATGTTCATATTTTTAAAGCTCATTAGCTGTCTATGCTTTTATTCATTTTAAATCCCAACAGTTTTGTGCTGTGATTATTTTTAGCCAAAATTTTGAGAATGAGAAGTTTGTATTCTTGTGGCCTAGCCTCTTAATTATAAGTTCCCACAAAACTCATTAGTGAGAAGAGCCATGTACAGCTGGATGGTAAACAACTCAATTGAAAAGCTTTATACTCACAGGTATTAAAATAGAGCAGCTTATTATTTTTTTAATATCTGTGTCTACACAGATAACCCCTCCCTGCTGGGTAATGAAAATTCTAATTATTCCTCTCTTTCTCTGGTCTACATTCAACCAGCCAACTCAAACTTAGCAATCTCATAGAAAGTGCTTCATCTTTCTATTTCTTCCTTCCTTCTTCTACTTCAAAGATGAGGAAGCTTGGCTAATAATACAAGCTTAATGCCACACTCCTGGTCAGTGGCAGGGACAAGGCTTGAACACTTGTTATCTGTCTCTAGAGTCAATAACCGTTATTTAAAAAAGCAAGAAAACAAACTTCATACTGCTAAAAATCATTTACTTAAGATAGCACTGAATAGGTTTAATATACTGAGGTATCATAAAGGGCTTTTATCCAACATATGGTGATGTACATGATACACAAAATATCTTGATATATAGTAGACTGTATAATCCATGTATCTGAAGGTAAAAATTCAAATATAGTGCTAATTCTTTGTTTTTTTTGTTTTTTTTTATTTTTTATTTTTTTATTTTATTTGATATATTTTTTATTTACATTTCAAATGATTTCCCCTTTTCTAGCCCCCACTCCCCGAAAGTCCCATAAGCCCCCTTCTCTCCCCCTGTCCTCCCACCCACCCCTTCCCACTTCCCCGTTCTGGTTTTGCCTTATACTTCTTGACTGAATCTTTCCAGAACAAGGGGCCACTCCTCCTTTCTTCTTGTACCTCATTTGATGTATGGATTATGTTTGGGGTATTCCAGTTTTCTAGGTTAATATCCACTTATTAGTGAGTGCATACCATGAGTCACCTTTTGAGTCTGGGTTACCTCACTTAGTATGATGTTTTCTAGCTCCATCCATTTGCCTAAGAATTTCATGAGCTAATTCTTGATAGGAATATTGGTTTTATAAGGCACTACAAATAGAGAATTAGTGAAACTGGGTCATTGGTTCTTGCAGAACCAATTTGTTTTCCTTGGGAAAGTAAAAAGAGGTTGTCTTAAGCCTCTAGTTTTAACCCATTTTCCAAAATTTTAATGTATTGTTTTGTTTTGTGCAGTTTTGCTTAAAGATCCTTTTATTATGTTTGTAGCTCACCATCATGAAATTTGTTCTCACTCTTGAATAAAACATATCTACAAATATTTTCTCCACAAGGTGTATTGCAGCCATCTTTGGCTAAGGTCAAAGTGGATAGGGAGTATTTTAAACACAAACAAGTAAGCAAACAAGCAAGCAAAAACATATAACACAGAAACGAGGACATTGTGCTTGGTTGTCCTGGGAAGACAGCCCTTTTCTGAAAGGGAATGGAGGAGGTATGGAAGGGGAGATTGGAGCTGGGAGCAAAGGGAAGGAAGGGAAACTGCCATCAGGATATAATATATGAGAGAATAAATTAATAATAAAAAAGAAATCATGGTATTAATGCACCATCAAAGTATAACTGACCTACTGTTTGAAAATTGGAACAAGACAATAGGCTGGCGTTGCCCCTTTTTACCTTAGCTAGGAGCATGTGCATCAAGCAACTTCACTTTTCCCATGCTACGCTTATTGCATATCAGATAGGAAAAAAGACCTAGAGTTATGAATTTGGGGTCCCAATATATTTTTGAAAGTAATGTAATTTACAAGTTTGAGATCTTAGAAGTTATCAGAATCAGCAGTGCTCTACTTTAGGGGAATAAAAAGCACACTTATTAATCAGGCACTAAAAAAAAAATAATCTGTGTCTTCTCATCCCTGGTTCAGAACCAAGGCCATAAAAACTTTAGAGATTAGCTCTAGCCAAGGAAACTGAGAATGTCAAGAGTGATATCAATAGAATTATGTTTGGTTTCTGTATATTTGCTTCTACTGTAACTTGATGGATAACAGTGATTCACACTGAGAAATTAAGAATTCTAAATAATCTATTTTGAAATGTAATTAACAAAATGCAAATTCTAGTGTACAAATAATTCATATATCATGCTCATTAACTGATCTCAGACTGTGAGTAGTGGGACACACATGTGCATCGCACAATAATACAAGATACTGTGTTACTCTTAACATTGTAAATGGTGCACTACATAAATCTTGGAGGTAAGCATGGAATAAATTGATTCGTAGTGCTAGGACAGAATTGAATTTTATCTGACACATCTGAATTGTTTTTATTCAAGAGAATTTTTAACATCTGCAGGGATTGTGTTTCTCTGTTTGATGATCACTGGGAGAAAGCTCAGCCACACTTCTTATCCAACAGCAAATTACTTTTAATTCATATTTGTAAATATCAGTTTACCTCTGTTCTAATTTTCTCACTGTTCTTCCTTTTAATATTTTATTTTACTAGACCTTAAGTGATATTGCAAACAAGAGCCAGTGAATATGAATCACATTCTCTATGTATCATTTTCAACTTGCTACCTACTTAAAATGCCTGGGGAAAGTGTGAAGACCAGCAAACATGTGGGTTGTTATAACTCACGCCTAAATAAAGACTGAATTTATTTTTGCCTAAAGGTTTACTGTGCACTTGATGGCAAGATTTCTTAAAGGCTGAACTCTGGGCCAGTGAAATTATAGAAGCTAGAAACATTTTTGAAATAAAAAGGTTTAAACATCATACCAAGCTTATTAAATTAGAAATCCCCCAGAAGGGACCAAAAAATCTATGTGATAACAGTCCCCAACATGATGAGAGATGTTCCCTTCACAGCACGCCAATGAAAAGTATTGCATTGTTTTCATTCATGTTTTATTTTTCCCAAAGACTAGGTTTAATTTACAAGTCTTCACCTTGACTGTACCATAAAATAGATTAGGAAGATTTTAAAATTTACAGTACCCATAATGCATCCCATAAAGATTGTATCAGGCCGGACCCAATTAGCGGGGCATTTTGTTTTTATATACACCCCCAAAACGTTCTGGTGCACAGTCAACATTTAGTAGCAAATCAATATTTGATACATAAATGGCAAGGTCATAAGTCCATCATAAAATTGTCAATTATGTCTAGAATCTCACAGGTCTTCACGATAAATCATTCTTTAGGAACTTTAATGCAATAGGTAACCATACTGTCAATTTGAGGAATTAGTAATCTGTATTCCTCTCTCACTCTACATAACATAAATATCTAATAATTCAAAGAATAAAGATTTTGAAATGATTGGTATAAAGAAAAGCACTAGAAATATAGACACTGGAAGTTCTTGCAAAATCTAGAAGTGACAAGGGGCTTAGTACATCATTGTACAAACCAAAAGGTAAGAGTAGAAGATTCCCCCCATCCATGTGCTGCTGGTGGTGCAGAATAGCATCCTCACATTGTAATGGAGCCTGAGTTTTCTCAGCCTTCATTGTGCTCTGGCCTGCTGCTGCTGGTCAGACTGAATTAAGTATTCATTTATAGGAAGTTTGTGGTACTTAACAATACTAAAAAGAATTATGTCAGTGGCTTGTCCTTTGTGGCCCAGTTTAAGGCAAAATAATATGGTAGGAAATCCTTAGCCATGTTTTGGCTAAAATTAAGGAAGTTAGAATTCTTTCAAGAACAGGAAAAAATTTTGTGACCAGGAGTCAAGTCTGGCATCTTGCATCTTCTGGAGAAACTCCAAGAGAGTGGGCTCTTCTGGGCAGTCCCACTGTCATCACAATAACAGGAAACCAACTATAATGGCTCTGTGGCTGATATGGAGTAATCTTAATATCAGAGTAATTGGGAGAAAGAAAAATCTACCCAGAAAACATGCATCTGGAAGCTCTGATATTGATCTACGGGACCTGAGTTTTCATGGCTGTAACAAGAGGACATGCCAGCAGATGGCAGCATGAACTACTACACAGTGGGGGAATACAACCATTTTAGTAAGGCCTGCCACCTGTGGATGAAGTGAACTGTAAATGTGGAAGCACCAACGACATTGCTCAACACTATGACTCTCCAGGTGGCCCTTAGAGTTTCCCATGCTTTTCCAGGAAAAAGTAGAGGTAGAAGGATTGATGAAATCACTAGCTGACATGCTGGAAACTGGATTTATTCTATAGTGACTAGACTACATATATTTGTTTGTTACAGGGTGGAACAGGAATGATTTTGAGAGGACCCTGAAAATACAAGTTAAGTTTGGGCATTTCTGAGGATGGTGTGAACATTTAGTACATGAAAATATATAGGAATATCTTAAGAAATAATATGTTGTTTTTTGCATGGCAAACATCTTATGGCCAGGTCAAGAGACAAAGGATGTGTTGCCCTTTAAGCCCATGCTATCACTTGGGAATATTCCCATTCTCTTAGATGTCTTTCTTAGCATCTTTCATCCTTAAACCTAAATCAAAATACCCTTAATAAGCTATTACTCTGCTTTAGAAATAAAGGATAACAAATGTAACAAGGTTACATAAACAAGAAACTTAACTTCCTTATATGTAAAACCACATACTATCCACATACAATTTACTTTTTGTTAGACTAAGAGAACAGCACATGAGAATTATCAGTAAGAACCTCAATGTCCATTCATTCTGACTATGCCCTCATTACAACAGAATACACCAAGCAATATAATGAGTTGCCCAAATTTTAACTTTGGGTATAGAAACCTTTTATTCACCTGATGCATTCAATATTGAAACATTGCAGTATTGGAATCTAAAAGATGTTTCCTAAAAGTAAACTATTACAGAATCCACATGAAAGTCATCCTTTCCCTCCTTGTACAGGCCATAAGAATTCTGCATGAAAATGACTGATTTCAAGGGTCTAAAGTCTAGTGTAGCTGCCTACAAAGTACCATGCATTCTAACTCATGGATTTTTATCCCTGTTGATATGTAGAAATAGACAATCCCACTTAATTCCCTACCAAACATTTAAATAGTATACATTTTAAACTAACATAAACAGTAATGAAAAAGAATTATTGTAATCATATCTATGTGCTACCTTACTCTGCCCAAATTTGTAGCAGCACTTGTTTCCCTGCCTTATTTGTGTCTCCTAAATCTTAATCTTTTGAATTATAACTTATGTTTGTCCCTTTCTTTTTCATTGCTGATCTTAAGAGAGAATGTTTTGATCTGAAGTGCCAAGAACAGAGTCTGCCAATAACTACATGTTAGAGAAGCAGACACACATAAATCTACACCTTTGCTGAAATTAATTTTACTATGTGATATAAGAACCTAAGCAGTGACCTTCTGCCCAGTCCTTTCTCCTGGAGCAGACTGCTATCTAGTCTGCTCCCCTGGAGACACCATTTCCTGAACCAGCCCAGAAGATTCACTGAACTCCGAGTAGTTGGTCAGAACCCTCTAGAAGT
Source organism: Apodemus sylvaticus (assembly GCF_947179515.1). Taxonomy (NCBI): domain Eukaryota; kingdom Metazoa; phylum Chordata; class Mammalia; order Rodentia; family Muridae; genus Apodemus; species Apodemus sylvaticus. The sequence continues at coordinate 37,824,777 of NC_067473.1, read as the reverse complement.
CCCACAACTGCTGCTGAGAGCCCAGTGGACTCAGGAACCATCACCACCCAACTTCCCACATCAGATAGTTGGCTAATATCCAAAATATGTAAAGAATTCAAGAAGTTAACCACCAAAAAACCCAAACAACCCAATAAAAATGGGGTATAGAACTAAACTGAGAATTCACAACAGAGGAACCTAAAATGGCTGAGAAGCACCTAAAGAAATGTTCAAAGTCCTTAGTGATCAAAGAAATGCAAATCCAAAACAACTCTCAGATGCCACCTCACACTAATCAGAATGGTGTTCATCAAAACATGCTGGCAAGAATGTGGAGAAAGGACAGGCCCAAAGTGGGATCTAGCTCAAGGGAAGGCCCCAAGACCTGACACTATTACTAACACTATGGAGCACTCACGAAAAGGGACTTAGCACAACCTTAATCCGAAAAGCCCATCAAGCAGCTGAAAGAGTCAGATGCAGATATTTGCACCGAACCAATGGACAGAAGTTCATGATCCCCTGTGGTTGAATTGAGGAAAGGCTGGAAAAAGCTGAGGAAGGTGACCCTATAGAAGGACCAGCAGTCTCAATTAACCTGGACCACCAGGGAGCATACCACAACTGATATGATGCCCCAACATGTATACAGCAGAGGACTGTTGGCCCTGTGTTTAGTCAAACGAGATGTACCTAACCCTCAAGAGACTGGAGGCCCCAGGTAGATTAAAGGTCTGGTGGGGTGTGGGTAGGGTCAGGACCTCCTCGTGGAGACAGGGGGTTGGGGGGAAGGAAGTATGGGATGTGGAACAGTCAGAGGGTAGACCGAGAGGGGAATAAAATCTGGAGTTTTGTTTTTTGTGTGTGTGTGTGTGTGTTTTTTTTAAGAACCTAAGCAGTGGTATTATAATACAGTGGTCTAGTTTTATCAATTCTGTTTATTATATGCCTTCTCCTTACATGGTCACTTGTGATATACTCTATAAATATCACCTGTTAAATAATGTTATAAAGTAGATGATCTTTGGGGAATTCTACTGGTTGGTTGGCCAAGATGCTTTCCACAGATACTTTTGACACATTTTGATAAGTGACAGGCACGGATCCTCTCTAGTACTCTAGTGTAGAAATTGTTTTTATTATATATTACTTTTATAACTATTTCACAGATTTCAGACAAATGGTCATTTCTCACCACGATTAATTCACGAAGGAATCGTTGAAAAATATAGATAATCTTTCCAGGATGGTGTACACCTTTGCTCAATCAAAAGTATCTATTTCAGCAATATACTCTTCATTATGTGAGTTACACTTTTTAAATTAATTCTATTATTTTGAAGCTTAGATCTTAGGGACATTGGAAATAAGATTTAAATATGGTTTCCACAGTGCTAATGAAAGGGGTCAGTGTTAAAGACTTTTGCTGCCAAGCCTGGTGACCAGAATTCCATGTGTGGAAGAGAAGAAACACACTCACAAGTTGGCCTCTGAGCTCCACACATGTGTTATTGCACATCTGTCCTACATACACAAAACATACACAAACATGCACTATCACACATGGACTGTACACATCACTAAAATGTACATAAATGTTTAAAACTTAAAAAATATTGTTCTGCAATGTACTATTTACATATTTATTTCTCTATCTCTAAAATGGAGAAATTACATTGATTTTGCTTTTTAATACATATATCATAGTATTAATTGAAGACAATCAAGGAAATAAGTAATTACAAATAACTTTCCCACAGATGAAGTTTATTTCTAAATTAGCTTTGTGATAAAGAAATAATTAAAATAATTTTCAGAGTGGGAATTCTACATCAGAGAGGAGGTGCTTAATCAGTTACCCAATATAAAATAGTTAACCCTGAAATCATAAAAAAATAAACAACTCATATTATATAGACTGTGAAGGTTGTAGTTATATATTTAAGAATATATATAATACTATTATTTTATAATTATGTTTTCTACTTTTAATTTTATATATTATATAAATTCATATATGTGTGTAAATATGTATACATATACACACATACATATATATATATGTATGTATATATATATATTTGCAATTAGAGAAATAGAGACAAGGCAGGTACATGGGAAGGGTTGAAGGGAGAAAAGGAAAGGAATTATACAAATGATATAATTATAATGATTTATAAAACATGATTTTCAGAATGACAAACTCCAATTAGAAAATGTAGTGAAATATTTAATTTTAGAGTTTTATTTTAAAAATTTTGTTCCATTTTAAACTGCTACATAATGGAGTTTGAGTTTATCTTTATAGACTAAAAATGTTCAAAGATAAAGCCTTCCTTAATTTTCTGGAGAGACTTTTGCAACCTGCCTCCCTGAGCTGGCTATGTGTTCTCTTTCCCATTCTGCATATGGAGTATTCAATGATCCAAAATTAATGTCAAACTGAGAGGTCAGGGACTTGGCCTTGAGCAGTGTGCTAGAACCAGGAGAGTACTGATAAGCTGTGGGAAGACAGCAAAGGATTAGTCAGGAGCTTCTTGCTGCCAAAGACCAGTTTTGAGTTTGAATGCTAAGACTAAAAATTTCTGGGGGGGGGACAGGGGAACCAGTAGGAAGAGATGGCTCAGCCGTTAACAGCACTGGCTCCTCTTCCAGAGGTCCTGAGTTCAATTCCCAACAACCACATGGTGGCTCATAACCATCTGTAATGGGATCTGATGCCCTCTTTTGGTGTGTCTGAAGACAGCTACGTTGTACTCATATACATAAAATAAAATACACTTGTGGTTTTATTTTAAAGAAATTCTCCTAGTCATAAATTTTACTTATTTACAAGCCAAAGATTTCCTGGGATCTCTCTAAGGAGATTACTACATTCACAGGAACTGACCACAATTATTATGCCCCTCCTCAAAAGAACATGGCATTGACAAATTTCCTTGTGATAGATAACTCGGTCACTCTACATTGCCTTTTATGACCATTTCATTCCCTTTTGCCCAAATAGAATTATTTTCATTTTTAATCTGTTTTCTTATGAAATTAGTGGCTCAGGGGAAGCGTGAAAAGCAAATTCTGGAGTGAATAAGCTGTGGGGTGGAGTCATCTTGAAGACTCTAAAATTCTGCCATAGGCTTAGCTCTAGTATCCCAAGGACCATCTCCAATGAACCAGAAGAATGACTTACTATTCCATCAGCATGCCCCAAGGCATACATATTGTGCAAGTCATCTCCGTAATGGTCCACTGCAGTAGGACTATTTGTGGCTTACCACAATATTCAATAAACTTTCTATCTCCCACTCCATCTCAGCACAAATGATTTATTGTACATTTTAAACTATATGAATGATGATGGCTATCTAAATATGAGTATGAGTTTATAGAAAAGTTTAACTTAGAGGTAAAGGCAGAACTTGCAGCATAACTATAAGGACTTCAGCCCCATCCCCTGCATCCATGTAAAAATAATGGACATGGTAGCATGCAGTTATAATCTCAATGCTATTGAACTTTGGTCAGGAGTTCACTGGCCACTAACCAATAAGACAGATCCCATTGAAAGAACTTCTCTCAAAAAACAAGGTGGATGAAACCTGTGGAAATGCATAAGAGGTTGACCTCCTTACACACACACACACACACACACACACACACACACAGTCTATATACATACTTGTCTTAGTCAGTGTTCTATTGTTCTAAGGAGACACCATAATCAGCTCTTATAAAGAAAACATTGGGGCTTCCTTACAGTTTCAGAGGTTTAATCCATTATTATCATATTAGGGAACATGGCAGTACATTGCAGGCAGTCACCATAGCTGAGACCTCTAGATCTAGATCCAAAGGTAGATAAAAGAGAAAGAGAGCAACTGGGACTGGCTTGTGATTTTGAAACCTCAAAGGTCATATAACATACATCCTCCAACAAAGGTATGCCTCCTAATAATGCCATACCCTGAAGACCAAGCTTTCAAATCCATGAGCCTATGAGGGTCATTTTTATTCAAACCACCACATTCCATTCCCTAGCCCCCACTGGCTTACAGCCATAATGCAAAACTTTAAAAGTTCCCGAAGTCAATAATATCAACACTGTTTCAAAGTCTCTTCTGAGTCTCATGTCAATCTCTTACCGTAAATCCTGTAAAATAAAAATCAAAAAGCAGATCACATACTTCCAACATACAATGGCACAGAATATCAATTACCATTCCTAAATTGAGGGAAGTGAAAAAATAAAAATACTGGATCAAAACAAGACCTAAAACCATCAAGGCAAACTCCAAATTCTGTTTCTCCATGCCTGACGTCAGATCTCCAGATCTTTTTACCTTTGTTGACTGCAACACACTTCTATTTCTTGGGTTGGTTCCACATCTTATTAGCAGCTTTCCTTGGCAGGTACCTTATGACTTTGGCATCTAAAACATCTTTGAATCTCCAAGGAAATTTAGGCTTGAGCTTCACAGACTCACACAAAGGCATCTCTGGATCTCCATGCAGGGACCCCACTGGCACTTGTCTGACCTCAGCAGCTTCCCTTAGGCATGGAGGAAGATTCCATAATCCTTTTTTATATTTGTACCCTTGACCAAATCCAGAACTTATGTGGTCAGTTATGGAACTTCCACTGCTTTCTGGGACTGCACCGTGCTCCTCTTTTTCAAATACATTTTCACCAGCTAAGAGTTTCTGTTTTTTTTTAAATTCAACATTCTCCAAAACTTAAAAACTCAAAGATATAGACCCCTCTCAATGTTTCTGTCTTTGATGCAAGTGTGAGTGCATTTTATTTATTTCTATATTGTGTTTGTTGTTATTGTCACTGACAAATCTAACACTTCCCAGATTGAGATCTGTGTCTTTGGGTTTTACTTCTTGGCATAATGTTCCTGTTAGTGTCAGAAGTACCCTAAATGAAAACTGTGTGAAAAGCTATAAAGATACTTACATTAATGTCTTCAAGCCCATGTGAATATAATCCAACCAATAGTAGTATACTGGGGATGTAACAGAGGATGGGGTAGTTTGAGTTTAGAGTATAACTAGAGGTTCAGGTATGGAGATAGAGGGAAACAAGTGTTATGATGTGCATTAATCAAAATAAGTTCTATGAAGAAGCATTATAGAAATCTATTAGCTTGTAAACTAATTAAAAATTGTAAGACACTTTTAAAGGGATTTTAATATAACTATCCTGCAGGGATGGACAATATTATTCCCAGATGATGTGAACTGTAATGAAAATCTGAGTGCTATGCACATTCTTATGAGTTACTAATCAGAGGCACCAAACATCGATTATTGTCACTGCTATATTACCATCGTCACTAGATGGTAAGACCTTATAACTCACGATATCACTCATTTAGAATGCAGGACATGGAGAAATTAACATTGAATGACCAGTTTTATCTTACTGGCTAAGCCATATAATGCCAAAAAGTGCAACATAGACTGCTAAGCAAGAAAAGACATCTATAATTTTACCTAGGGCTGGCCTTTGTATAATATTTTACTGACCTGCCTAGCAAGATTTACCCAATGGCACAATAATGTGATGATGGTCATAGAGATATCCAGACAGTTTCAAAATTATATATAGTCAAAATCCAAGTATAAGTGATTGCATATGCTCATTTGTTGATCTTCTACAATAACCTCTCATCTAAAGTTCAGGGAACAACTTGAAATAATGCTAGAAAAGAGTATAAAATGTAGTAGATAAGGACACCAGTAACTTCTGAACATAGTGTGGTTATTGTGCATATCTACACATAACAATTGTGGTTGCCTGAACAAAGACTGCACAATATTAAGAGAGTCAAAATTCCAACATGAGTGGCAGAGGGCCACGCAGGGCCCCATTCTTGGGAGAACTACAGAGAATGAGTAGTTGCTGAATAAGACAGAATCACTTTCCTTCGGTGGCATGAGTCTAATAAGTTGTCTATACATCCGTGTGGCCTTACTTTATGTACATTTGAGCAACACTAATTTGACTTAAGTGCTTATCAACAGCAACATAAACACTAATAATAATAATAAAAATAAAAACAAAAAATAATGGCATAAAATTGGGGGAAACTGTATAGGAGGCACTGAGGAGAGTTAGAGGGAGGTAATGATGGATTGATATGATCAAAATATCACATAAATATTCAAAATTTCAAAAACTTATTTTTAAAAAAGTTCCAAGGAGAAAAAAGGTAGATTGAACCACAAACATGTTTACTTTTTTCATTGTGGAAAATGAATCTATAAAAACTGAAATAATAGCTATCATCTTCCATTTGTATTATCTGACTTATCTTACTTGACTGTGGAGGATTTCCATGGTCTAAGTTCATGATGATAACACTTGTGAAGGGATAACGGAATAGGAGCTTGCACTGTAGCTTGGAACTCAGGGTGTCACCTATCTTCATTATTTTCAGCAACAGTAGGAGAATAACTATAGGGGGGACTCTGGGCCGTCACCTTAAATAACTGTTATGCGATAGTAAAAATGCCTGTCTGTATAGGTCTTCTGTCCAGTGAGTGTGACAGAGATTGCATATCTGTCTTGCACTAGCACATTTAATTTTTATTAGTTTATTATTTTTATATTTTCAGTTCATTCCTCTCTACTATTTTATACATAATTATACCATCTGCCAATAGCAATGAGCTCACATTTTTTCCCTCATGATTATACTTTTATTTCAGTTTCACATCTTATGGCTTTGATTAATTCATCCAGGATAATAAGACAACAATGATACTCACAATCATTTGTTTTCACCTTGTTTTAGCTGGATACACTTAAAAATGAAGCCAATGACACTCCTCCACTGCTGATGGGGTTGCAAATTGGTACAACCACTCTGGAAATCAGTCTGGCGGTTCCTCCGAAAACTGGGCACCTCACTTCCAGAAGATCCTGCTATACCACTCCTGGGCATATACCCAGAGTATTCCCCACCATGTAATAAGGATACATGCTCTACTATGTTCATAGCAGCCCTATTTATAATTGCCAGAAGCTGGAAAGAACCCAGGTATCCCTCAACAGAAGAGTGGATGCAAAAAATGTGGTATATCTACACAATGGAGTACTATTCAGCCATTAGAAACAATGAATTCATGAAATTCTTAGGCAAATGGATGGAGCTAGAGAACATCATACTAAGTGAGGTAACCCAGACTCAAAAGGTGAATCATGGTATACACTCACTAATAAGTGGATATTAACCTAGAAAACTGGAATACCCAAAACATAATCTACACATCAAATGAGGTACAAGAAGAAAGGAAGAGTGGCCCCTTGTTCTGGAAAGACTCAGTAAAGCAGTATTCAGCAAAACCAGAACGGGGAAGTGGGAAGGGGTGGGTGGGAGAACAGGGGGAGAGAAGGGAGCTTACAGGACTTTCTGGGAGTGGGGGGGGCTAGGAATGGGGAAATCATTTGAAATGTAAATAAAAAATATATCGAATAAAAAAAAAACCACTGAAACTAATAGAAAAGAAACTGGGGGAAAAAAATGAAGCCAATGAACTGAGTAGCAAATTATCACCAAAGCACCATACGTTAATTAAAGTTTATATTTTATAGTATTCCAAAAGATAATTTTAAAAATAAAAAATAGTATGAATTTTTTCTAGAAAGTTTTTTTTTCAGAATTAATTAAGATTTTTTTCTGGCTTCTTAGTAGAAATTAGTGCACCAATCATATTTTTGACATTGAAAAAATTGTTCAATGTACATGATTTTGAATACAAAATAGGAGAAACAGTCAACCTCCCCAGCAATATTAATTGCTAAACATGTTGTATACATTTCTACTCTCTAAGAGATTCATATTAAACCACAGTCCCAATCAGCAAGTTTCTCATCCCACTAAAGGGAACAAATTATAACCCTATCTACTGCCAGTAAACAGATTGCTGATTATACAGAAAGAGTAACAACGGATCCAGGACAGACTATGGAGATTATAGAGAAGCCATTCCCCTCCTATAATAAGCAAATAGCAGCAGACATGTTTCTTAGAACATTAAAGGAAGCAGTCAGATGTAGTATGATGACTTGCTAACAAAAATCAAACTTTGATCAATTACATTAGCAAGAAATTAGAAAAATCCATAAATAAAAGTAAAGATGCCACCACAAAGAGATCATGTGGATCAGGAATCCTTTCTGTGCCCATCATAATCTGGACCTGTCTGTGTTAATTATTATTATATCCAGCAATGGAAATAAAGCATAAGACACTGGGCTGTTATGTTATAAGCTGTTGTTATGAGAGGTAAATCAATGATATAAAGCAGAAGGTGTTCTGATGCTGTGCAAGAGGGGAAAATATCTCCAGCTGAGATATCAGCAAGTAAGTAACAATTTTTGCTGAAAGTAGATCCACATATCTTCCACTATGTGTTAAAAGCATAATAAAGAATATTCACAAACAGGATGAATTTTGATTATGCTCCAAACTCAACATACAGAGATAATAATAGAAGGTGACTTAATATGCAGTTTTTGCAGGTTACCATATGCAAGAGCATTCTAGAGAATATACAAGTAACAGCTATTCAAGAGGGACATCCTGCAGTGTAAAGATGGCTGGAGTTAGTATCATGAAGTTAGTTAAGATATTTGCTATGTGACCATGGTGGCTTTGCAGAGACTATTTTTTTTTCTGTCATGCAGAGATAATGATACCTTGCATAAAACACATTTGTACAGCCTAAGGTAAGCATTCAGAAGAGATGGTTTGGTGCCTTGTTATTACTGATGCTAACCTGAGAAATAAAATAGACAGAGTAATGATATCTTAATAGAAATAGAAACTAACACCAAGAAAAGAAAGTTGCATGTCTAGTACTCTATGGGTCAAGAATAATGTGAGAAACAAAAGATATGGATAAAAATGTGTGAAAAACCCAACCCTGACGTGCATTGTAGTCATCATTAAGATTAGTTCCTTAGGACAGAGAAGGAAAAATGAATGCCAGAATTGCAAGTACACTTCGTACATATTATGAGTTGGTGTCCAAGTTAAATCATTACAAATCCTTTCATTTTCAATTGTGAATCTGCCTTTCTCAAGGAATTTTGTTTTAGTTTCCATAAATCTGTGGTAAGTATTCTCACAAGAGATAGCCCACAAGGGACACCACAATATTGGCTATCAGCCTTGGCACAGTTATTAACTGTATGTATACAATTAACAGGGTCACACACACACCAAGGTAAACATTATTTCTGGAGCTCCTACAAGACTGTTTCAGTAGGAGTTATAGATATATCAGTAGGTTAACTTATCTATTCTGACTGAACATCATTCTATCTATTGAGGATCTAATAGAACAAAAAGTAAACTAGAGAACAATTTGCCTGATATTTTTTACCTGCATTTCTGTTTAAGCTGGATTGTTTCAGATCATCCTCTGTTGCCCTAGAATGAGGCTCTCTATTGTTCTCAGGCTTTGTGTGCTAAATGGGCTTGTCCATCAGGTTTGGTGGTTCCCAGCTTGCAGATACCAGATTTTTAGAATTCTTGGTATCTGTATTACATGAGACAATTCACTGTAACCCCTTACATACACACACACAAACACACACACACACGCACGCATGCACGCATACACGCATATGTACACACACACACACACATCCACACACAAAAACAGGCATAGCTGAATACATTCTTGTTATACATCAGACCACATATAAAAGTAGTTAGATAAGATTCTGTCTCTTTGTGACATCATTGTATAAGCGAGAATATTCTGATGTTCTCAAAGCTACAATTACACCCTGAATGTATTACTGTCATTAGACAATGCCTGACAGTATGCAGAAATGCTGGATGCTCCTTAGAGAGCCATAACAATGCTGCGAACAACCTTAATACACTAACTATCCAACATAATATATACTATGTCTGAGATTCTTCCCAGCTAGATTGTATATCTCGGTGTACTGTCTGCATGCGATTTTGAGGGTGTGGTAGATGTCAAGTGCTTTTCTGCATTTCTATCCATCTTATTTTCAGAGACATGGTACCAATGAACCAGGAGTCCAGCTCTTCTCAGCTAGATCTTGACGTCAACAAGCTTGCAGAACAGCCTGTCTTTACTCCACCAGCTCTGAGGGGGGTTCAGTCATATCTGGTGCCATATGATGCCACAGATCTGAACTAGGGGCCTCTTCTTGCACAACAGAAACTTTACCCAGTAAGCAGTCTCCCAAGTCTGACTATGTCCCTGTATTTTTGTCACACTATGTTCTACACATTTGCTTTATTTAGTTCCTGAGACTCCTTTACTGTGACTCTGGGTTCTCTGACAGTGACTTGTCTCATCAGTGTTATATATCCTCTAGGACTGAGCACAGTATACAGAGCTATAAGACAATTGCAGGGTCTTTGACACTTTTTCAAGGTCCTATCTGCATAACTTGAAGCATATTAATTTTAGTAGGCATATCATATCTTATTAGAGGGTTATTTTGACTATAAAACTTTAAAGATATTTGTAATTTGATTTTAAACTTTGACCACGGGCCAAATGCTTTAATATCCATCTAATGTTTCTATAGTCTTAGTCTCAAAACACATACCTGGGAATTCTTCCAGAGCTCAATAATCTAAATAAGTTACACATTTTCTTAAGCCATCATAAAATTTAACAATTAATGACAGAGCTGTGTCCCATTTGCAGCCTTTTAAATACTGGTTTTAAAACTCATTTCAGGGCTGTTACTGTTTATGCTTTGTATGCAATGTTTTTTCTTCTTCCCCCCCCCAACCAGTTCTTAAATATTGTCAATGCTTTTTGAAGAGCTCAAAGTTTTAAGCACTGGGCTTATGGAATAACATGGATTTGCCTGTCTGGATGTTTATAGGAAATAAATAGTATTTTTCATTTGGAGATTGATATATGCTACTGTGTAGAGCTAAGTAGTAGGTGTTAGTCATGCAGTTTTATTTCACTGCTAGCATACTTAGAAACTTGATATTGGTCACAATGGTAGCAAGCTAGGAAAGAAGCATTTTTTTGTTTTTTTGTTTTTGTTTTTGTTTTTGAAAGAAGCATTTATTAATCAGGAGGTGAAAGTGCCTTTTGAAAATAGGACAGAAGCAAGGCCATCTCACTATAAAGTGTCAGATAGGGCAAGAGATCTGAAATCAGAGGTGCAACCAGCAGAAGATATCCTCAGAACCTTGTATAGAGAAGTGAGGCCTCATACACAATGGTAAATTAGACCTGGGTCTTTTGTAGATTGTCATTAAGAGATAAGCAACTTGAAGGGCATCTCAGGAACTTCGTATTCATCTTATGTCCTCTCCTCTAGGAAGCTGCCTTGGCAGAGTCTACTTTACAAACTAGACATAAATGGATATAAATGTATCATGGTATCCAAAGGAAAGGGAAGGGTTAAAGGGAAAGGTAATGGAATGATTAGAGAGAAGGAAGAGATTTCATATGACTGATGCAGACCTGAAAGTCAACAGTTGGATTAGGTTTTATTGTGGCTTCTATTTGTTTAGTTTTTACCATGCTGAGGTCAGTGAGTTACTCATTAAAAAAACTTTGCAACTTTATTTGCCCAACAACTGGCAAGTGGGACTTTCTAAACTAAAATGGTTCTGCACAGCTGCAAAAACAGTAGGTAGCAAAGAGGAAGGCCATAGAATGAGAGAATCTTTGCCAGCTATACATATGATGGAGAAGTAATATTCAGAATATATAAAGAAGTCAAAATATAAAAAGTCATAAAAACAAATGACTCATCAAAAATGCCTTGGACCTTAACAAAGAATTCTCCCCTTGTTCTGGAAAGACTCAGTGAAGCAGTATTCGGCAAAACCAGAACGGGGAAGTGAGAAGGGGTGGGTGGGAGGACAGGGGGAGAGAAGGGGGCTTACGGGACTTTCGGGGAGTGGGGGGCTAGAAAAGGGGAAATCATTTGAAATGTAAATAAAAATATATCGAATAAAAAAAGTTATTACATCAGGAAAAAAAGAGTTCTACATAGAAGAAAATAATGGCTAATAAATGTCTCAGATATACACATCACTCATCTTCCATAGCCATTAGATAAATGCAGATCCAACAGCTTGGAGATTTTTATCTTATCCCAATCAAAGTGTATGTGGAGGATCAATAAAGCAATCAACAATTTCTAAGAAGGTTATAGGGGATAGGGAATCCCATTCACTGTTGAAGGAATAGTAAAGTGGTCCAAGCAAGAAACGATTGTGGATAATACTTTAAAAGCTAAAAAATAAATCTTTCATAGGATCAGTTTACACTACTCTTTCACACATGTCCTAAGGACTCGACATTCTTTGCCACAGATACTTGTTCAGCCGTGTTCATTACTGCTCTAGTCACAATAGTTAAGAAATGGAAATATCATAAATGTCCTTCAACTGACAAATGGATGAAGAAATGCAGTACATATATGCAATGGAAGACTATTCTTCTATTAAAAAATACAACTATGGAAATTTCAGATAAATGAATGCAAACGCAAAAGATAATATTTGAGTGTGATAACCTAGACCTAGAAAGAAAAACATTGCAAACTTTCATTTATCTCAGAATTCTGCCTTCAAATCTTCAGATGGGAGTGGGTAACATGCTGTAACTATCAAAACAAGAAAAACAAAAAATGGACCATTTCCTGAAAATGGGTTTGAAGAAGCAATAGAGACAAAAATAACAAGGTAATAGACATAAGGTAGTACATAAATATACATACATATCTAGTTTAAATGAAAGTTTCCTGTCTGGGCAGACAATGCTCCCTCCAAGAGTCAAAGACCAACCAACAAAATCCTGAACACAAATTATGAGATTCCTTCTTTTGTGTTGTTGGTTAGGATTGTTCTAGAGACTCCCAATACATTATATCCTATTACTATTTCCTTTGGTTGCCACATATTGTTTATCTAATACCAAATTGTCAGCACATAAAACATACACACAAACACATGCACACACACATGCCCAAAGCATTAGACAGACTGGATTATAATTACATATTTAGGCACTCTAAAAGGAAGACAAGTTTTTAAAAGAAAAAGAAGTGCAAAGAGATATAAGGGAGAATTAAGCAATTACATTACAATATCAAGATATAAAATAAAATAAGATTTTTAAATGGCCTTCGTGGGATCTGACATTCAGGTCTTAGTTCATTTACTACCAAGTAAATAGTCTTCATCCAAATATACACAATTGACTCTAGACAAACTAGAAAATACAGAAGAAAAATTTTAAATACTTGGTTAACATATATATTATAATCTACCAAACCTCTAAGCTTTCTGCATCTCTAGATGCACACACAAACGCACACACATGTTCTTTTTCAAAACAGGTCAGCTATATAACTCAGACTAGCTTCAAACTTCCTGGAGTGCTGTGATTATAGTGGTATTCACCACACCCATCTCAACTGAGATGGTCATTCAAAAAATGACAATTAATTACAGTTGAGGACCCCAAATGCAAGATCTGAAAGAGAGGTTTTAGTAAACAATAATTTATAAATGAGAAACTCAAATGTCTTAATGCCTGGTAGCTATAGCTGAACCACACTGAATATCCAAGTCTTAATTATGCTTGTATTTTCATGAATTATTCAACTTTCTCTTAAAATGTGTTGGGTGTAGACTTACCCACCATCTGTTGGTATAAAGTTAATAGTTGTATAAAGTGCATTTCTCTTGGCAGCACTGCTTTTGAGAATTTCAGTCCTTATCTGCTGTTGTTTAGATATGGTTTGTCCCCACCAGAACACATTCCAAAATTTGATTTCCCATATGGTAGTCCTGAGAGGTACTGGGATTATAAAGAAGCAATTAGTTGAAAAGTATTCCTACCTTCATGTAGTGGTTAACATAGATCCCACAGTGTGGGTGATCTGCCATAAGTGAGGGTTGTTATAACCAAGTACAGTGTCTCTGGCTCATTCTTGTGTTCTCTGCCTGACCACATGACCCTTTCTTCTGCACTTCTGATCACACTTTAGATTCCACACTGTGAATGGAACAGCACAGAACCCTGAGCAGAGTTGGCACTTACCCATTTACAAAAGACACAAGCTAAAATAAACTTCTTCTCTTTACAGATTATGCAGCTCTGTGCACTTGCTTATAGCCATAGAAACTGGCCTAAGACAATATCTATGTCTGGCTTCTTTTTTTCACTAAGAACTTTTCTGAGCTAGGAAAAAAGGGAAGTGTTATTTTATACCTGGTATATTTTTGAAAAATATGAACAATTGGAGAATAAAAGAAAATCACCATGAACTTCTAACACCTTACAGAGGAAGATTAGAAGGTAATATGTATATTTAGTATCTACTCATGTCTATACCTCTTCAAAAAAGCACTGCTTTCCAACAACCGTGATCAAATCAACAATCCCAATAATTTTAACTCAGAAACCATAAATGAATTCCATAAGTAATACAAGAACTGCCTAGATAATTTCAGATATTTTTCTATCTGCTTAAAAATCTTCAAAGGCATCCTACCTTCTCTGAAACAGCTTTATTTCCTCTCCTTTTCCACACAGCCCTTCTGAACAATGTGGGTAAAATTTTCCTGGTCTGTAATACCAGAATTACCTCAAAGTTAACTATTTAGTGGAGTTCAGTGACCAAATGTAGTACAAACACATCGCCATACCATCTTCTTACCTCTAACTTGTTGACTCAGATGTATGTGCTTAAAAACAAAGATGCTGGGATGAGGTAGACATATAGAACAAGGGAAGCTTTGAAGTTTTATCTCTGTAAAGGGAGGAAAGTGCACAGTTGTCGCTGACCTTCAAAGCTCATTGAAATATAAGACTTGGCATTTTTCTGTAAGACCTGAGGTTAACATGTAGCTTTAAGCCTTATCTGAACATGTGATTTACAAAGCCCATTTTTCTTGATGTCCATTTCTTTTTTTTTACAACTTATTTATTTTTTTATTCGATATATTTTTATTTACATTTCAAATGATTTCCCCTTTTCTAGCCCCCCACTCCCCGAAAGTCCCGTAAGCCCCCTTCTCTCCCCCTGTCCTCCCACCCATTCCTTCCCACTTCCCCGTTCTGGTTTTGCCGAATACTGCTTCACCGAGTCTTTCCAGAACAAGGAGCCACTCCTCCTTTCTTCTTGTACCTCATTTGATGTGTGGGTTATGTTTTGGGTATTCCAGTTTTCTAGGTTAATATCCACTTATTAGTGAGTGCATACCATGATTCACCTGTAATAAGGATACATAAGCTCTACTATGTTCATAGCAGCCCTATTTATAATTGCCAGATGCTTGATGTCCATTTCTTAAATACTGACCGTAGTATTTGAATTTGAAAATAATTCATCCTCATATAATATATATATATACAATTATGGGATCAATAAGCTAACCTTCTCCTCTTGTTTTATAAAAAGGACTACTCTTCATGAGGCCTTAAAATTCAGAATTAAATTTGTAAATATAAACCATAATAAGCATTTTTTTTCTTTTTAGGCATAAAGAGTAAGTGTATGTTATGTAAGTTTTGAATGTTGACTTTGTCACTTAGCAGATATAATTTTAAGAAAATAGTATAATTATCAGAATCATAATGCAAATTAATATAAAAAGTTACTAACATATACCTTGAACATACTTTAAGACTATAAATAGCCAGACAAAATTCCACACTCGGGGTAAATAAAAGCATGGGATCAATTCTACACACAATTGTATACATATGACTTATATTTAAAAAATGCTTTCTTAGCAATAAGACTTTGCCTTAATTTGGTGTAGATAACATTCAAAATCGCTACAATAAGCAAAATTTATCTTTAGGTCAATAAAAGTATATATTCGATATTTATTACGTGCTAACAATATGAGTTAGTTTTCTATTGTTTTGATAAAACATCATGACCAAGGCAAGTTATAGAAGGAGAGTTTATTTGTGACTCACCATTCCAAAGGGACAATAGTTCATTAATATCATAGTGGAGGAAGTAACTGGAAGGAGACATTATTGAAGCCACTATTCCCTGTAATCCAGTGCAGATGAAGTGTCTCCTTAATCTCGTTATCTTTTTCAGAACAAGACTTGGCTACAACACACACCAGTTTCCTGGTACTCATTTCTTTTCAAACTGTAACATTTGTAATTTCTTTCTGCCCTATGTGTGCTTTTTCATTATATATCTTCAAAAGAGTGATTACTAATAACCATGTAACTGATTCAATACTAAGCTTCCTTAAAAACTCTTCCACTAAGACATTTAGTTCATTAGTTTTCAATTTACCTCAGGTAAACTGTTAGAGCAAGGTCAGAAAGTAGTTTCATTTTTATCAAAATATTACAGGAAGTACCCCTAGCCTATTTGCTATTTTCCCCTCTGAAAGTTTATGATCTGGGCCTTCAAGGTCCATGCTCTCTAAAGACCGTCTTACAAGATGGTACCAGAAGAGTATGCTAAGTACTGTCTACAGTGTTCAGGCATTGTTCTACTCTAATGTCTCAAAATTCCCCACATTCCTTAAAAACAACAAAGGAATCAGACCTGCCACAGAATTAGCCCAATCCTGGCACAAAGTTCTGCATTAGTTAATTTTTTGCTACTGAGATAAAACATCATGACCGGGGAACTTAAAAGAGAAAGGCTTATTTGGGGTTTAATTCCAGCAGGGTAAGGTTTCAGCATCATAGCAGTGGGGAAGCATGGAAGCAAGAAGGCTTTGGAAATAGAGCTGGGAGCTTAGACCTGACAGCTCACATTGTTAACTACAAGCAGAGAGCAAATTAGAAATGAGATGGTTTTGAAACCTGAATTTCTGCCTCCGCTGGTAAACATCTACTAGCAACACCACCACTGTTCCTTAACCTCTCCAAAGTGTTAATACATATTCAAATGTCTGAAACTATGGAATAGGGTACATGTCATTCAAACCACCACACTAGCTGTCTGTGCTAGGCTCCTGTAGGCTAAATCAGATAGAGTTGATCGCCATACAGAGTTTTCATATATTTAGAAGAGACAGACAAAAAAAAAAAACACCCACAAATAACCACACTATGAATTATGTAGTTACAAACTGACCAAAGCAAAGTTGCTCAAACTAAGGCCACCATGATGACACAGTGAGGTAAGTTCTTAATAATAATAATAATAATAATAAATTTACTGTAAAGAATATCTCTAAACCATTTGATTGTGAGATCCCAGTCAATGGAGGCAGAAATTTAGGTTTCAAAACCTAATTCCATTGTTGTTTTAGAGGAATGTGTGAAAAGGAACATGGCCAAAAATATAAGGTTTGCATGTTAAAACAACATGACCAAGACAACTTACAGAAGTAAAAATTTATTCAGACTGATAGTTCCACACAGATAAAAATCCATCATGGTAAGGAGGTAGGGCAGAAGCTGATCATGGCAGCTACAGAAGAGGCTAAACCCTTGTCCTCTCAATCACAAACATGAAGAACAGAGAGCAAACTGGAAGTCAGGGAAGGGTATATACTCTTGAAGCTCACCCCAACCAATCTATTTCCTCTAGCATGGACAAACCTCCTAAATCTCCCAAACAGCACCAACTGTGAACAAGTGTAAAACTGTCACCTTATGGGAGACATTTCTCTTTCAAATCCCGGCAGAGTCCAAAGGAAGACGTGGTCAGAATACCCTGGGACATGAGACGTTATGAAAAGGCCGAAGAACCATTTCTAGAAAGGTATCATTGCTGAGAAGGTAAAGTCTCTCTTGTTTTTTTTTTCATGTATTGACTAATGCATAGGAGTTAATTTTGAAAAGCAAAGGACACATCACATGCCAATAATGGCTCCCAATGGATAGAGTTTAGGAAGTGCTGTTTTGGTATCTCACTTGAGCCTAATAATATGTGTCTTATTTCCCACTGCACTATGCACTTAATGTCATTGGAACTCATGAGAATTACTGATGTTTGATAGCAAATTCAACATTTATTCTACAAACATCATAAATTTCTCATAAGAGACCTGTTCTAGATTTTGTAATGTAGCTGCAGACAAAACAGCAAGTCCCAGCTTTAAGGCAATTATTTTCAATCAACCTTCTACCAAGATATATATTTTAGAAATGGAGAGCATTCAAATGCATGTGTTGTAACAACAGAGTTAAGTTTTTACATCTTAATTACCTCCATAATTCACAAGGTTAATTCAGTAGTATTACTCAAACTCACATTGTTGTGTAAGATTCTTACTTTTTGACACTTTAAATATGACAAAGGTAAAAATAGTATGTTCAGCTTTGAGAACATATCATATTCACATATTTACATAGAACATACATGGTACATAAGATAAATGATACATATGCTATATAGAGAGGATCTATATATTTTTATTCTTTCAAAAATCTTGCATATGGGCTGAGGTTTCTTATTAGTACCAATACTTCTCAAGAAATTAAAATCATGGAAATGTGTTGCATTTCTTTCTTACCTAGTTCTAATCTATTTAGAGAGTGTCCTTATGGATGGAACTGGAGAATATCATCCTAAGTGAGGTAACCCTGTCTCAAAAGAACACTCATGGAATGCACTCACTGATAAGCGGATATTAGCCTAGAAGCTTGGAATACTCAAGACACAATTCATATATCAAATGATGCCCAAGAAGAAGGAAGGAGTGGCCCCTGGTTCTGGAAAGGCTCAGTGCAAGCAGTGTAGGGGAATACCAGGACAGGGAAGTGGGAAGGGGTGGATTGGGGAGCAAGAGGAGGGAAGAGGGCTTATGGGACTTTCAGCGAGGGGGCATCCAGGAAAGGGGAAATCATTTGAAATATAAATAAAGAATATTTGGAATAAAAAAAAGAAAAAGCCCATGACAACTCTATGGGAAAAAAGTAAAAAAAAAAAAAAAAATAGACTGTGTCCTTATATCCACACATTGCCAGGCACTGGGGCATCTATGTCTTCTGAGTTCCATATGTATTTCCAATTTTGTTGCCTTGGATAAAGTGGGAGTTGTATTTTTTGTCAAAAAGCTTGCTAAATCTACCATTTTTCAAAAAATACAAAAAAGAATCCCAGTGAATTTATTAGTATATGCTTTATCTTCTTTTTCTCACCATCCCTTTCTCTAGGAATTTATTCCTGTCTAAAATAATCTATAGATGCCACAAAAAAATGTGGCCTCTATATCTGTGAAAGAGTCAGATAACATTAATGTCCAGCTGATTTATCAATATATCTGGCAGTTAAAAGATTATCTGTGGCTCATTCTGAAAGGACATATGTAATATTGATTTTTGTGTCTAGATTAATACAAACTGGACTTGATAGTATAACCTTATATAAGAGTACTGGCACCTCTGGCCCTCTCAAAATTACTTTGCATGTGTGCCTATATGCTACATAAAATACAGTTCTAATTTCTTTACCAGTCAGAAGAACTGTGCTGCTCTCTATTCTTATTTTTTCCTTCATTCTTTTCCCCATTTCAAATGCACTCAAGACTACAGAACACTTTCTTTTTATGACCTGACCTTCATTGTTGCCATGGCTGACTCACTCTTAAAACAAGTTCAGTTTTATAGAAATATTTCTATAAAATCGTCCCTAGTGTTTTATAATCTTAAAGAGGAATTTCAGTGTAACCTTCATGCATATCAGGTACTAACCACAGCCTTTGTTGTTTGTGTAAATGAACAACTATTTTATTTCCACTCAAAGATCGGAGAGAATTGTTGGAACAAGGATGAGCCAGATAAATAGTCCTCCATGTTGTTAAGATCTGCTGTAAGAGACATTGACAAAAGCCTGGGATATCCAGACTGTTTAATTGGGGTGGGTACCCCCTGCTTTCAAAAAGCAAGGCTGAGATGCTGTGTGATGCCAGGGCTTTCCCACCAGCGCAGTTCACTTCTCTTTCAGTGGTCCCATTCTGTTCCTAGATTTCTCGCAGGGAAAGGGTTGTTTTATTTATTTAGTTTTCCAGATAGGATTTTCTTTTGTAGCCCTGGTTGTCCTGGAACTTGCTCTGTAGAACAGGTTAGTCTCAAAAATCACAGAAATCCATCGGTCTCTGCCTCCTGAGTGCTGGGATTAAAGATTTGCACCACGACAACCAAGCATGTTCTTAGATTTCAGTCCTACCATAGAATAAGCATGACATTTCATAATCTTACTTAAGAAAAACATGTGGTGTGGTTTTTTTGGTTATTTTTGTATACTTTTAAAAGTATATTCTTTAGTATCTCATGATTTTGATATTTCCATACTTTAATTAAGACTTGCTTAGAATTTTGTAAAGTCATTTCTCTGACATCTTGAAGTGTGGAGAGGTTTGAGTCACCTCAGTGTACCTGCATTAATCTAGACTTGGGGAATAAAATGTTTCTGGGCATCTTTGTATAGCTGCCTGCACCTCACTACTTTATTCTATATTTTCATGTAGTCATAACTAAATGCTTACAAGTCTAAACCATTATTGTTTCATTTAAATGTGTTTTATTTATTTTTTTTCATAGTTAAAATTCCTTCATATGCATACATTATAAAAAACATTTTGGGGAGTATAATTGGTATGCAAAAAAGCTGCATATATTTAATGGGTTTAATTTAATGAGTTTGGAAATACACGAACATTCAAGATATAGTTACCACAATTTCATTTATTTTCATACCATGAGACACAGTATGTGAAACAAAAGGTGAGGTAGTACAAAACAGAAAATAATTGGCTGGACACTAGCAAGAGTAATTACTTTCTGATTTCTAAAACTAGGGTAGAGAATTTGAAACATCTCTTATTTACATGGTTTAGATGCTATTAATGGGAAGAAGTTATAATGAATTCCCCAGACAATCATTTGAAACATTGACTCACTCTGCCCTACTTTCAAGTGTGACACAAGACATGGTCCCTGATGGTCCTCTGAGATCTCCCACTGTCTCAGTTTGCATTTCTATTGCTGCAACAAAGCACCACCATAATCTAAAGCAAGTTGGGGGATAAAGGGATTAAAGGATTTACACTGCCATGTCACTGTGGTCTTCACTGTAAGTCAGGACAGGAATGTAATTTAAGCAGGGCTGGTTATGGAGGCAACAACTGAAGGAGAAGCCATGGACAGATGCTATTTACTGACTTCTTCCTTATGGCTGGCTCAGCTCGCTTTCTTACCACCCCAGGCATGGCCCCACCCACAATGGGCGGGCCCCACCCCCACCATTAACTAATTAAGATATTATCCCACAGTTGTATGCATATCCCTATCTTATGGAGGCCTCTTAATTTAGGCTCCTGCTCGACACTTTAGCTTGTATCAAGTTGGCAAAACTAGCCATCATCTCAGCCTGTTTATGACTTGTATAAAGGAGGGCTACTGATTTCTTTGATTTAATTTTTTATCCAGATACTTTGCTGAAGGTGTTTGTCAGGATTTCTCGGGTAGAATTTTGGGGTCACTTACGCTTACTGTCATATTATTAGCAAATAGCTTTACTTTGACTCCTTCCTTTCCAATTTGAATCCTTGTGGTGTCCTTGAGTTGTCTTACTGCTCTGGTTAGAACTTCAAGTTCTATATTGACTAGACAGGGAAGAGAGTGTGCAGTCTTGTCTTGTCCCTGATTTTAGTGCAATTGCTTTATATTGCTCTCCATTTAGTTTGATATTGGCTATTAGACTGGATATTGCCAGTCTGCCTACCAGGCTCTTATCTGCGCAGATTCTGCAGGAATCTGTGGGGCTTTGGCCCAACTGGAGTGGCCACAGAGTTGCAGCTCTTCAAGGGGAAGCCAGAGCAAGGCTGGGCTAGCTGATGAGGCTCCTCTGCAGCTGCAGCCCTGGAGTTGGAAGGCAGCAGGAGGCAGTGGGTGTCTAGGAGCCAAGGCCGGTACTACCAACCAGTAAGTGGCTGAGGTAGGGTGGAGCATCCAGCTGGTTGGGCCATGTCTAGGTCCAGCATAAAACAACACTTTGCTTCGGGAGCGAAAACTTTTCCCTAGAGTGTTGCACTCTATAAGACAGGCACTCTCCGACAACCTTTTGTACAATAACTCATGCACTTTATTTTTTTAGATAGGACCTTATAAATATTTTGGGGTGGTTTGGGATATAAAGGCAGATGCTCTGCATTGGCTTGGTCTGAGTTGTTAGGGATGCATCATCTGCATGTGGAAGGACTTCAGATATTGTCCTATGTGATTGTTACAGTCCTCTCAATAAGGTGTCGTGGTCATGAGTTCTAGGACAAGAACCTGGTTGGGAGTAGATTTAAATGCCTACCGTTCTCAATTATGAGAATTCTGGTGGGGGTGGAGGAATTTCTTGAATCTGTTCGACCTGACCAGATTGTCTGTCTGGTGGCATGGTCCACTGCCCCACAGAATATGATGATATTTAGATATGTCCTTTGTATCCCTAATCTCTCTAATATTTTTAACATGAAGGGACATTGGATTTTATCAAAAGCTTTTTCATCGTCTATGAGATGTGATTTTATTTCTTTAAGTTATTTTATATAGTGTATTACATTGATGGATTTTTGTATATTGAACCATCCCTGCATCACTGGAATAGAACCTACTTGATCATGGCAGATGATGTTTTTGATATGTTTCTGGGTTTGGTTTGTATTTTATTGAGTATTTTTGCATCAATGTTGATAAGAGAAATAGGTCTGAAGTTCTCTTTCTTTGTTCACTGTGTGATCTAGGTATTTTGTGGAATAATTGGAGGAATATTGGTAATTGCTCTACTTGGAAAGCCTGACAGAATTCTGCACTAAAACCATCTGGCCCTGGGCTTTTCTTAGGAGACTTTTGATGACTGCTTCTATCTCTTTAGAGGTTATGGGGCTGGTTAAGTAGTATACCTGATCATGATTTAACTTTGGTAAGTGATATCTGCCTTAATGAAATTGTCCATTTCATTAAGATTTTCCAATTTTGTGGAGTATAGGCTTTTGAGATAAAACTTAATGATTATTTGAATTTCTTCCTATTATGCCTATTATGTCTCTATTTTCATTTCTGATTTTATTTGGATACTCTAAATTTTTGATTAGTTTGTCTAATGGTTTATATCTTGTTGACTTTCTTAAAGAACTACCTCTTGGTTTCATTGATTTTGTGTGTGTGTGTGTGTTGCCTTCTTTTTTTTCTAACTGATTGATTTCAACCCTGATTTTGATTCCCTTCTGCCTCTACTCCTCTTTATTGTACTTGCTTTTTTTTCTAGAACTTTTAGGTGTACTTTTAAATTGTTTGTATGAAAACTTTCTAATTTTTTTATGGGGACACTTAGTCTTATATACTTTCCTCTTAGCACTGCTCTCATTGTGTCCCATAAAATTGAGTATGCTGTGCCTTCATTTTCATTGGTTTCTAGAATGTCTTTAATTTTTTTCTTTATTTCTTCCCTGACTCAGACATCATTGAGTCTGTATAAATCTGTTCAATTCCTATGAGTTGTTTAGGCTTTATAGGGTTTCTGTTGTTCTTGAAGTACAACCATGGTTGTAAACCATGGTTGTCTGATAAGATACAAGGTGTTATTTCAATTTTCTTGCATTTGTTGAGTTTTGCTTTATAATATGGAAAGTTGTGGAGAAAGATCCATGAAGTGCTGAGAAGAAGATATATTCTTTCACTTTTGGCTGAAATCTTCTATAGATACCTGTTGGATCCATTTGATTCACAATGTCTTTTAGTTTCATTATTTCTCTGTTTACCTTGTTGTCTGGGTGACCTGTCAATTGGTCAATTGATGGGAGTGGAGTTTTGAAAGTCCCCACTATTAACACACAATGGCTGATTTAAGCTTAAACAATGGGTTTTTTTGTTTTGTTTTGTTTTGGTTTGGTTTTTTGGGATTTTGTTTTTTGGTTTTGTTTTTGTGTGTGTGTGTGTGTGTGTGTGCAAATGTGGGTGTCTTTGTGTTTGGAGCATTGATGTTCAGAATTGAGATGATATTTTGGTAATTTTTTTGATGGTTATAAAGTCTCATTCCCTGTCTCTTTTGATTAATTTTGGTTGAAAATATGTTTTACTAGATATTGGAATGTCTATTTCAGAGTGCTTCTTGTGTCTGTATGCTACGAAAACATTTTTTCTAGCCCTTTACTTTGAGGCAATGTATTTCTTTATTGCTGAGGCATGTTTCTTGTATGCAGCAAAATGATGGATCCTGTTTTTGCATCTATTCTTTTAGCCTTTGTCCTTTAATTAGGGAATTGAGACCATTGATGTTAAGACATATTAATGACTAGTAATTGTTAATTTCTGTTATTTGGTGTTGGTGTTATTTGTCTGCGTGTGTGTGTGTGTGTGTGTGTGTGTGTGTGTGTGTGTTTCCCTTGTTTTTGCTAGTAGGGAATTGCTTTTCCCCTGTGTTTTCTTGGATGTATTTATCCTCCTTGGGTTCAAGTTTCTCTTCCAGCATTTTCTGTAGGGCCAAATTTATAGATAGATAGTGTTTGAATTTGGATTTGTCATGAAACATCTTGTTTTCTTCATTTATCGATTTAGAGTTTGGATGAGTATAGGAGTTTAGTTTGGCACTTGTGGTTTTTTTAAAAGTTGCAAGCTATCTATTCTGGCCTTTTTGGCTTTTAGAATCTCCACTGAGAAGTTGAATGTAATTCTGATAGGCCTGCCTTCCTATGTTACATGGTCTCTCACTTGGTGCTCTTTAATACTCTTACTTTGTTGTGTCGATTTTGTGTTTTGATCGTTATATGGCAGGAGGATTTCCTTTTCTGGTCCAGTCTGCTTGCTGTTTTATAATCTTCTTGTATATTTATAGGCAACTCTTTCTTTAGGTTGGGAAAATTTTGTTCTGTGTTTTTATTGAAAATATTTTATGGACCTTGCAGCTAGGATTCCTCACCTTCTTCTATTCCTGTTGTTCTTAGGCCATATTTTCTGGATGTTTTGTGTCAGGATTTTTTTTTTTTTTTGTAGATTTAATATTTTCTTTTACTGGTATATCAGTTTCTTCTATTGTATCGTCTACACCTAGAATTCTGTCTTCCATCTTCTGTATTCTGTTTGTGATGCTTACATCACTTGTTCCTGTTTTCCCCCCTAGATTTCTACCTCCAGTATTTCCTCAGCTTGTATTTTTTTTATTGCTTCTATTTCCACTTGCAGGTCTTACACAATTTTATTTATTTCCTTCACCTGTTTACTTGTATTTTTCTGCATTTCTTTAAGAGATCTCTACCAGTTGGATTATCTTTTTCTGTATTTCCTTAAAGGATTTATTCATTTCCTCTTTAAATGCCTTTATCATCATTATAAGATGGGATTTAAGGTCATTTTTTTATGCTTTGGTTGTATTCGGATGTGAAGGGCTTACTGTAGTACAGTAGCTGTGCTCTCTGAAGGTATCATATTGCACTGGATGTTGTTGATTATGTTCTTTCAAGGGTCTTCAGCTATCTAGAAGTCTTTGGTACCTAGATGATCCTGTTGTGTTGGGTATTGGGAAGGGTTAACCTTGATGTTTCTGGTAAGGCAGGCATCTGATAAGTATCCTTGGACTGCATGGTTCTAAATTATCAAGTCTGTGTGGTTTGGGATCCACAAGTTCATTGAAGTTGGGTGGAGAAGTGGTGAGAGAATAGAGAGCTGCCAGGGATAGCAGACTGCACAGGGCAGTTTGTGGTTCCCCAGAGGACTCAGGGAGCAAGGGAGATAGGGAAAAGGAAGCTAACCTGTATGGTTCTGGTTTTCCAGATCTGATAAAGATAAGCGGAGAGGTGAGGGAAGAATGGAGGTCCATGAGGAATGGCAGACTGTTCAGAGCCTCCCTCTTTTGATCCCCCTCTTTTGCTAAATCATAGGGATATAAAAATGCAAAAACTCTATCTTAAGTCATGTACTGACAAATAGGTAATTTACCGTTCTTGTAAACTGTGAACCAAAAGGGACTTTCAATGTAGTATTCAGAAGCTGGTCCCCTTGGGGGAAGGGGAACAAATCAGAAGATTAATTTTGACATAGACTTGACCTGTCTCCATCTGCAAATTGAACGGCATTGCATAGAATTCCTTTCACTCAGAAGTATCATTCTTTCTTCTATTTTGAATATTTGTTTCTTCTTTGATGAGGGGTAAAATTTCATCCTCTCATCCACGTTTTCTCTGACATGTCTTATGCTCTTCATTACTGTTCAATAAATCAGTGATTGCCACTCCATTTAAATAGCAATTCCTGTTTGATGATGATTATGATGTTGCTGTAGCCAAGCAGAGGAGTCCTTGATTAATCTGTCCATGTGTCAGATTTTTAGGGTCCATCTAATTGAGACCTAGATCATTCATTTTGATTGAGTTACCCAATAATCAGCCAAATTGACTCCTCTCCAGAATTCAGTAGAACTTTTAGCATGACTAAAGGGCACTGACAAAAGATAAGTCTTGAAAGAGCTAGACTTGAATTTTGTATTTTGTATAGAACCTCAGAGCCAGGGTCACTCCCTTCCTCTACTTATGTTTAAATTATCTGACCCAAGACTGTGATAAATTCAGCACAGTTTAGATGGTATACTCATTTACATCCTTGGATTTAGAATTTTATTGTTCTATTTAATTTAATATGAGGACATTTGTGCCCCCATAGAATGATAATCATGTCTTGGTTCTTTATCATTAGAAAATAGGCAGTAGGAGCAGGTGCTTTAAAATCCTGGCTCCTCAGTTTCCCCCTTGCCTCTTGAGATCAATTATGAAATTTCATTCATCAAATGTTTTAAATTTATGGAATAATTCTTAAAATACACATTAAATTTCAATGAGCTAAAGGCCTTTTCTTCTACGTAGATATAATGCAAATACTATTTTGTATCTAACAAATACCTTTAGTTGTATTCTTTTTTGTATTTCTTGAGAGAAAAAGAAATAAGTCCTGTGAAAGCTGTCAAAAGGTCCTAAATGTACTAATATATAAAATTATAAAACCCATGAGACATAACTGTCTGTGGCTCAGACAAATCCTTGCTCAATGCTTTTGCTGTTACATGGCAATGAGTTTCCTTAACAGGAGATTCAAAATAAGAGAGGTTTCAGTAAATTAGTACTCATTTATCTTCAATTTAAACTAAGAATATGAATATGTCGATACATACGTATATCTAATAAGTATTAAAAGTATAAAAATAACCTTTATTATCATTAAGTCCTATATGATGGACAAAGGAAGAAATATTGAGGAAATAGACGATAAAGATATGAAGTACTATGTACATGTTAACAGTATGCCTATCTTTGTTTATCATACTTTACAGTGCAAATGAACAACAGAACGGGGAACAGAACAGTGTATTATTATTAAGGATATGTCATATAACCACTTTGTTTAATGTTTCAGTCTCTATTTCAAGGTTAGCTTAAATTTCTGCGATCAGTTCTTCAGAGAGTAGAAGATAGAGTCTGGCAACTGTGTAATTCCTCCCACTCTGATTAGATAAACATGTTCATGGTTCCCCCAGATAATCCTACTTGTTGGGAAATAACATAAAGCAGCATTTAGAAGACACACAAGGCTTTAAGATAACTGGACAAGCAGAAAGCCATCTGCAATTTTATCTTCCCCTGGAGTTATATTATCAGAAATCTTTTAAGATGATACTAGTTTAGTTTGAGATAATGTAAAAAATGAATCTACAAGCCTCGGTCGTCTAAGTCAGTAATATAAATAATATGTTATAACACTCAAATGCATAGGAAAATATTATTTTTTCATTTAATGCTATTATTCATCACTATTCAAGACAAAGTATATTATTCTTCCTAGGAATGATTCTTTTATATAAATTTTTGTTAACTTTCTAAATGACTCTGAGGGTGAAAAATTATTTGAGAACTACTTTCATAAAGGTTTGTCCAAATCCAGCCAGATTTAAAAGAATAATCAGTTTTCTTAATATTCCAAAGTATTCTGAGTGGCTCAGAGCTTGAATAAAACATGTATACATGTATTAAAGTAGAACTACAAATGAGTAATGCTGAATCAGTAACCAAAAACTTACCAACAAGGGGAAAAAGACAATGACTTAATTGGTGAGTGCACCTTATATTTAAAGACTTGATGCTAATCTTTATCAAGCTCTTCAAAATCATTGGAAAGACCATAAGCTTCTGATTTTATTTTAAAGTATGAGGTTTATCTTGTTCCTGAATTCAGAAGAGGAAACTTTAGGAAAAGAAAATAGCAGGACTGGAGAGATGACTCTGACTACTCTTCCGAAGGTTCTGAGCTCAAATCCCAGTAACCACATGGTAGCTCACAACAATCCATAATGAGATCTAACGCCCTCTTCTGGTGTGTCTGAAGATAGCAACAGAGGCCGGAGCAAACAGAGGTCCAGTTCCCAGCAACCATATGATAGCTCACAACCATCTGTACAGCTACAGTGTATTCATATACATAAAATAAATAAATAAATCTTTAAAAAAAAAAGCCAGGCAGTGGTGGCATATGCCTTTAATTTCAGCACTTGGGAGGCAGAGTCAGGAAGATTTCTGAGTTTGAGGCCAGCCTGGTCTACAGAGTAAGTTCCAGGACAGCCAGAGCTATACAGAGAAACCCTGTTTCCCAAAATCAATCAATCAATCAATCAATCAATAAACAAACAAACAAATTAATTAATTAATTAATTAATTAAGCTGGAGAGATGGCTCAGTGGTCAAGAGTACTGACTGCTCTTTCTAAGGTCCTGAGTTCAAATCCCAGCAATCACATGGTGACTCACAACCATCTGTAACGAGATATGACATCTTCTTATAGATCGTCTGAAGACAGCTACAGCATACTTACATATTATAATACATAAATCTTTAAAAAAAGAAAAGAAAATAGCAGGTAATAATACCCATAATCATATTTGCAGAAGTATCTAACAAAATAAATTCAAAAGTATGTCTTATCCAGTAGGACTTGTCTTCTATAGTCAAGGATGGCTCAGTGCATGGAAACTTAAAGTGTCCGTAGAATGGGAGACAAAAACAAGACCTAACATAGTTCCACTGTGAAGATGCCTCATATGCTACAAATGCAAGACCAATGCCAGGACAGAGTAGAAGACGCATAAAACACACAGACAATAAGCATCATACCAATGATGAAAACCTAGAAGATTTTTCTTCAACATGGGGAACTCAGGATGCCTTTCTGTTGCTAAATGGCCACACTATTCAAAACACTACAATCTTCATCAAGGCAAATGTTTTCTCCCTGAGAAGTATAAAACAAAGATCTAAAACTGACATTGAACTACAGGAAACACTGAATATCCAACCAAGACAATGTTGGGAAAATCAAAGCTATGGGAATCATAATACCTGATTTCAAGGAAGGAATTGAAAAAAATGATTTGAAGATTTATATAGAAGTACAAAAGATCCCCATCAGCAAAATAGTCCTAAACACTAGAAAACCAAAAATTACTGTATCACTATTCCTAGCTCAAATTATACTACAGACTCAAGCTATTGTGATGTATTGAAATATGTATGGGTCCCATAGACTCCTGTGTTTGAATGCTTGGCAAGAGAGAGCGGCACTATTAGAAGGTATGGCCTTATTGAAATAGGCGTGCTCACTTTGTTGGAGGAAACGTATCCCTGTGGAGGTAGGCTTTGGGTTTTTATGTATGCTCAAGCTACTCCCAGTGTGGAATACAGTCTCTTTCTGCTGCCTGTGGATCAAGATGTAGAACTTTCAGCTACTTCCCCAGCACCATGTCTGCCTGCCATGCTTCCCACCATGTTGATAACGGACTAACCTTCTAAAACTGTAAGCCAGACCCAAGTTTATGTTTTCCTTTATAAGAGTTTACTTGGTCATAGTGTCTTTTCAGAGCAATAAAACACTAAATAAGACAGACGTAGTGTAAAATAGCAGGGTACTAGCACAAATACAGTTGTACTGATCTTTGGAATAGAATTGAGGACCTAGATATAAGTCTACACCCTTATAATCACCTGAATTTTGGCATGCATGGAAAAAAAAAACACATTGTAGAAATGACAGTATCTTTAAAAAACGAATGATGTTGGAAAAACAGGATGTGTCCATGTAAAAGAATAGAACTTTATCCATCAATTTTACTCCATACACAAACTGAATACAAATGAATCCAGTCTCAATATTTAGACCTAAAACTCTGGAATTTCTAGAGAATAACATTGGCTTAGGTAAAAATTTTCTAGATATGAGTTCAGTCATATTTATTCAGAAATAGAAAATCCCAACAGATTGGATTTTATTAAATTAAAATTTTTCTGTACTATAGAGGAATTTGTTAAAAGATTAGAGAGACAACCTTGCCAGCTTTATATCTGAAATGATTAATTTCTGGAATATACAAAGAACTCAAAAAACTAAACAAGAAAATAAACAGCCCAATTTTAAAAAAAGTGCTGTGGAGCTAGTATGAGAGTTCTCGCAAGAAGAAAAAAGTGGGCAAGAAATATTTTAAAGTATGTATTGATGTACACATCCTTAGCAACATGGAATATTAGTAAAAGCTACTTTGAAGTCCCATCCTTCCCCAGTTAGAATGGATAAGATTAAGGGAACAAAAAGTGAGGCCATGGAGCAGAGAACCCTTTCAGGCTGTCTAAGGAGTGCAAACCAGTGCAGCTACTGGGAAAATCACTGTGGCACTTCCTCAAAATCTAGAAATAGGTCTACTCTACTACCTAGCTAGACCACTCATAAGCATAAACTGAAAGACTCTATTTCCATACTACAGAGATACTTGCTCATCCATAGTCATTGCTGAACAATACCTAGGACATGGTAACAGCCACGATGTTCTTCAACTGATAAATAATTAATAAAAACCTGGTTCCTGTATGCAAATAAAGCTTTATTTGGCTATGAAATTATAATTATGAATTTTTAATAAACAGATATAGCTGGAAAGAATTTAACTGAGAGGGGAAACCTAGATCCAGAAAGAGAAATAGTATGTTTTCTAACATATATAGATACTAGCATTGAATCATAACATTTTTATGCTTAATTTTGAGTAACTGTAGAATTCAGGAAACTACAGGGAAAATCTGGTAGAAAATATTCTGAAAATTTTATTGACATTGAACAACACAATGACCTTTGTGATATGGTTCTAAAAATATAACCTACAAAGGCAGAAAGATTTCATTAGACTAGAACCCTATTGTAAAACAAGAGATAAAGCATGAAGACACAGCCTAAAGCCTAGAGCAATGTTTGTTAGTTATATATCCAAGAACCTATATTCAATAACCAGAAAAATAAAAACGAGTAGCAAGAAATTGAATAATCCAATCTAAAATATGCAAGGAACCATAATAGGAATTTTCAGGAGTAGACATACAAGTGGTTTTTATATATAATGCTAGAGGTATTTTGAAATGCTCAAACCCAGCAACCCTCCAGAAACTAAAACTTAAAATCACAATGTGATATTAGCTGTTTTAGGTATCCAACAACCCCATGTTTAATCAAGTCTGCACCTCCAAAATGTATCTGCCATCTCACTTTCAGTTCAACATTTATTTTACAGTAAGTAAGGCATAAAATCAACTTAACTATCCATTGATGATGGATGGATAGATGGATGGATGGATGCATAAAGAAAATATTATCTATCTAGCTATATTAATGGTGTATTAGTATGATTTTTAAAATTATATTGTTATTTCTGTCTTTTATGACATTTAGGACATGCTGAGATCCGCCCAGAATAGAAATATTTCACTATCTCACTTCTGCCTAAAACTTAAATAAATGAAGTACAGAGGAACAAAGGATAGAACAGTGGCTTTCAGCAGCTGGAATCGAGAAAAAAAATGTACACATATTGGTCAAGGACACAAAGTTTCAGTGACGTGTGATGAGCATGTTCTAGGCATGCCATGTACAGTGGGCAACTAAGCTAAATGTTCCTTAAAAGTAAACAAAAATATCTTTTAAATGGAGTGTTTAAGGTGATGATTATGCTGATCAGCTTGACCATAGTAATTATTTTACAGTAGACATATGCTAAATATCTTGAATGCATTAAATATTTGTCAACCTTACCACATATGTACATATATAATACTTATGAAATAATACAGTAATCCCATCCACATCAATTATTAATTAAGAAATTTTCCCACAGGCTTGCCTACAGGCCAACAGGCTAAATCTTATGGATGGGTTTTTCTCAATTCTGGTTCCTTCTTTTGAGATAATTTAATCTTGTGGTAACTTGACAAAAACAGAAAATGAAAAACTCGGCAGGAATGGAGACAAGCGCTGAGGCAAATATTTTGAGTGAGACTCTTCTGCTGTCAACTAGAGATTTCTGAGGGCTGTGCCTTCTTACTGTGGAACATTCAATGATGGTACGAAGACATCTCTCAGCACCATCACCTGCTACGGCTGTACCATTCTGATTTTGACATAATTTTCTCTCCTAAGTTTTTCCAATTATCTCAAATCATTTTCGACTGCATCCTCACTATTCAAAAGGGAAAAAATTCCACTTGTTAAGTCTGAATCAGAATTCTGGAAGGTATTATTTTTTTTCTACACTTCATATCATTACCAGAGCACATTTTAGTGTGAGCAAAAATGTATATATTTGCTGTTGCTGTTCATAATTACAGGGAAAATGGCCATACATACATTATTTTTTAAACTTAATTCAAAGAATTAACATGAAACTGATTTTTTCTGCAGTTGAAAGCAGCTATCATGAAGAATACTGCTATAGCTTTAGATGCAATTAAGGAATTTGGAGGATGTCTATAGTACTTAAAAAGGATCCTGGAGATGAATTCAGTTCTTGTAGTTTTCTCATAGAAAATGGTATAGAGGTGTTCCACTGCATCTTAGTGCATGCTTTCTGCAGATTACTCACTCATTTTTATATATAGGTACATATCATGTGGTATAATCATGTAGCTAATATGTACAGGAAATTATGTAGATGCTATAAACCGTGTTATGGAAAAATGTTCTATTTTATTAATCTTCCCTAGAAGTACAGAACCAATAGACTACATATGGAGTTTATTTGGATGGCTTATCCAATAGGGGATAAGTGCAAAAATACATACTGTGTGCTATATAGAATCATTCTGTAGAACTATAAAAGTCAATGACTTAGCCCAAGGTAAAAAGTCTAGAACACACAGCTATGCCTCAAATACTAATTCTCTCTGGAAATGGCCTAAAAGACACACCCAGAGCTTTGCCTCACCACATGATAGGTGATTCTGCATATGGTCGGGTTTTCAATGATGACTAATTATCACAATAATGACATAATGAAGAAATGAATAATGTTGGTTAGTAATGATAAAGTTAAGGTACAAGGATAGATATTTCCAATTCTTTTGTCATTGAACCAAAAGGTCTGTATGGAAATGACTTTGCACATAATCCTAGAGACATAACAAGGCAAATAAGACCCTCCTCTAAAATCCATTGAAGAGAAATATGTGTAAATGATACATGGAGTGATGAACTTCCCTGCCTGGCTTCTTTGTTCTCAGAATAATGGCTCTAAGACGTAATTATTTATGACTAAGTACCTATGCCATAAGCTTCGTGTCATCCTCCCTCCAACCAGCTCAGAATTTATACAGCCCATTTATTCTCTAGGTTTGCATCATGATTGGTTACCTCGCCTCAGTTTCATCCATCTGACTTTCTCAAAGTTTTGGATGGCTCTCCTGCTTTTACTTCCCAGAATCTTATCTCTTTCTGCTGGATATCCCATCTTCTAATGCTGCCTCACCTTACTTACCATGAGTGTAAGAACTGAGGCAGAAACATCAGGATTTCAAAGAAGGTAGAATGTGAAATTGGTGCTTGCAAAGTGATTTATAGGCAGAAGGGTACTGTCCTCAAGGAACAAAATCTTTTATTCTTCAACACTTTGAACTCTGACATTGATGTCCAGGATTTGACAGCTGGACATACAGCTAATACATCTATTTTTACAGTGTAAATATAAGGAATTTGTGTTGTAGGGGATGCAACCCCCACCATCACTATCATCCTAGCTTTCTTCAGTGTCATCAGGAGGTCCTTATAAAGCCAGAAGCCATCTTGTTCTGTAGAGTTCTACAACATGCTACAGAAAACAGAGGGTAGTAGATCTGAGTAGGAAGAAAGGCAAGCAGAAACTAGCATACTGTGAGCCTGGGCTCTTACTTCAAAAGCAATTATAGCAGCAGTAGTTAACCAGAACCAAATAAATACCTAAGCATATGTCACATGAAAAGTCAATAGGATTTCATCCATTAAAAATTCAAATGCCTATAAAGCTCCAAAACAATTTAATATTTTAATCTATTACCTCAATGATAGGCTTGAGTTCATGCAGTTATTTATCTTTTATTTTACACACACACACACACACACACACAATGTTATTCTGAGGGTTAGAAGAAATTCTTATGCTATTCAAGCGAATAGCCTTGCATATTGTCTATTAATCTTTATTTTGGACCACAAGTACAATAAGAAAAAGAGGCAAATTAATTTTTTTTCTATTTTTTTCCTATTTTTTTTTCAGGTAAAATGGGAAGCACGGACATCCTCTCAATTCCAGTAACGAGGCAATATAACTGTACATATTTTAAGTAAGTGGGAATCATCAAAACAGTACTGTCTACTTGCTTTCAAAAATGGATCTCCACATTCCAGAGTAAGATCACTAAAAGGAATAGAAAAAAATTAAGGTAAAAAGTAGAATTTCAGAACAACAATCATAGTTAGCCTATTTCCAAAATGAAGGATAGCCAAAATATTGATATTCAAAAATCTCAGAAAAAAAAACGTATTCATACAAGAAAAGCCATTGATCTTGACTAATCTCTCCCTCACCTAAAGTAAAGTTTTGGAAAAAGAAAAGAAAACCAAAACAAAAGACAACAAAAAAGCCAACAAAACCAGAAACAACAAAAACAAAAACAAATGTCACTGATCATCCTCTACTAACATTTCACTACAAAGACAGTAAAACTA
Source organism: Apodemus sylvaticus (assembly GCF_947179515.1). Lineage (NCBI taxonomy): Eukaryota > Metazoa > Chordata > Mammalia > Rodentia > Muridae > Apodemus > Apodemus sylvaticus. The sequence goes on along the minus strand of NC_067473.1, from coordinate 37,789,776 downwards.
GAAAAGTTCAATCTCTTGGTCTATATGTTTTCACCTAAGTAGCATCATGGCAAATCTTAGGTTAGCCTTCTGAAAACTAGAAACTAAGAGAGAAACCCAGGTGGCCTCAACCTGGCTGAATGAATGTGTTTACTCCGGGGACAGCTCCAAAGAGACTCTAAAATAGCTGAATGTTGATGCAAAGAAATGCAAAAGGCACAGACAAGACACTGGTTAACTTGATCCTTGAGAGTTTCAGCACACAAAACAAACTGTAGAACTAAAGCCTCTTCAGGAAAAGACACTGAACTCGAGTTAATCAAATAGCCTGTGAGTGGTGAGGAAAGGCATAATGTTCTATGTGAGGCTGTGCTGAGGAAGGTTTGCATCTGAATTCCTTATCTTCCTTGTTTCTGCGAAAACACACTTGACAAAATGGTTTTAAAGGAAAATTTTACTTTTTTAATTGATTAACTGAAAACATAATAGTATGCTCTTGTGATAGCTGGGCACCTTGCCCCTGCAGTCAGGAAGCAACAAGAGATGAACGCTGCTGCTCAGGGCTTACTGTTTTATTTAGTGCAGCACCCAATCATTCCCTTACAGTGTTGCTGTCCACAGTTAGAGCAAGTCTCTCACCTCAGTGAAGCTAATCTAGAAACTCACTCGCAGGCATGTCCTGAGCTTGCTCCTAGTGGATTCTAGATCCCACGAAGTTGACAAGTAATATTTATCCCCATAAAGCCGTACTTAGCTGACTCTAAAATTGGAGAGTGGAACACCAATCCTGTCATATGGTTCTGAGTTGAGGAGCCATGGCATTTTCCAGGGAGTTAAACACTGAACCCGCATCTTCAGGCCTCTCCATACTTCCTGGTGTTCCCAGAAGACCTACGGATTATCCATCATTCCCATAGGAAACAAAGTCTCCTTAGTTTGTAATAACATTCCTGAGAAGTAGTGTTTGTTTGGTGTTCCTGCAAACACCAGCACACTGTTCATTTTGTTTGTTTGTTTGTTTTTCTTTTCTTTTATTAGATATTTTCTTTTTTTACATTTCAAATATTATCCCCTTTCCCAATTTCCCCTCCAGAACCCCCCTATCCCATCCCTCCTCTCCCTGCTTCTATGAGGTTGTTCCCCCACCCACCCACCCACCCACTCCTGCCTCCCTGCCCTGGCATTACCCTACACTGGGACATTGAACCTTCACAAGACCAAGGGCCTCTCCTCCAAAGGCTATCCTCTGCTACATATGTGTCTGGAGCCATGGATTCCCTTCGTGCTTTTGGTTGGTGGTTTAGTCCCTGGGAGCTCTGGGGGCGAGGTCTGGTTGGTTGATATTGTTGTTCTTCCTATGGGTTTCAAACCCCCTTCAGCTCCTTCAGTCCTTTCTCTAACTCCTCCATTGGGGTCCCAATATTCAGTTCAATGGTTGGCTGTGAGCATCCTCCTCTGTATTTGTCAGGCTCTGGCAGAGCCTTTGAGGAAGATGTCCATATCAGGGTACTGTCAGAAAGCACTTCTTGGCATCTGCAGTAGTGTCTGGGTTTGGTAACTGCATATGGGGTGGATCCCCAGTTAGGGCAGGCTCTGGATGGCTTTGCCTTCAGTCTCTGCCCCACACATGATTCACTGTTTTGTGTCCTTAAATTACTGTGGCGTTTGAGACTGTGATGAAAACGATGAATCTAAAATTCACCTTCTAGCCCTAAGAGGCCATTCTACTTGTTCTTAACAGAAGGCACTGAAGCAAATATTTAGGCCAAAAAGAATCCACTTAACTGAAGCACACTGAAAATATAAAAATAATGGAAATGAAGAGCTAGACCACAGGAGAAGATTCACATAATCATATGCTTTAAACAATGAAGTCTGTGAATTCCTGCTGGAGGATCTAAGTAGGTCACCTAATCCATTGCTTGCTGTGCGGTTGGATATGAAGCCTGAAAAAGTAAGAGGGGAAGGAACAGCTTGAGTTCCATCTCCATAACAGCAGAGAAGAGAACAATTACAAGAGACCCTTGCCTGACACCTCTACAGAAGCAGTTTTAACCCCAAAGAAATGAGTTGACACAGCAAACTACAGCTGACTTCTGTACAACAGGAAGCCAGGAAAAAACTTTCCCCGTGCAGAAGACAGGAGACTTTGATCCATGGAGAGATTCACTGGAAACACCAAAGGACTGAGCTAACTCCTGCAAGAATAATGAATACAGTGAGCTTTAAGGGTGATGTAATTGCAGGATATATTCAATGAAAGATGAGACAACACAGCCAGAAACAGTAAGAGACAGGCATATTGCTGACTTACGTGTTTTAGCAACAATGCATCTTGTTATAGATGCAGGGTTGTAAATTATACTATGGCATATAAATAAAATAACATTTTAAAACAGCCTTTTGTTCTTGGTTATTTTAGTGAAATACAAAACAACAACAACAATTAATAATAATAATAATAATTAATTGATTCAAGTTAAACATTTAACACCATTTCTTGCAAATCTTATCTACACTTCCTCTGTGTATTTTCTTCTCTTCAATAAATACTTTTTTTTTCAGGGCTCATACAAAGAAGAAAAATAACTTTATTTGGAGCAAAGCAATAATACAGATTAGATTTTTAAAAAATCTAAATAATCTAATTATGTTTATCTAATTTATCTTTTAGATTTTCTAGGGAATTTATCTGAATGAATCATCTTAAGAAGCTTTTGCCAGTAGACTAGGAAGTTTCTTTTTTCGTGTGAAATCTGACTGTATCAAGTAACCTAATTTAGAAACTCTGACCTGGGAACATTTAGACTTGACCTTTTGTCAGCAGCAAGGGAACAGAGTGCAGCTCCACAATGCTGCCCTCAGCAGCCAGAGGAATTCCTGTCATCATTTAGGGACTGACTGGGGATTCATTATACAAACCAGGGTTCTTGGGTACATTATAGAAAAGAATTCCGGAGTAGCAAGGATGAAGCCAGAGTTGGAGTTTTTACTTAAGATGTTTTAACACAGACTTTAAGCTCTTCTGCCAAAAAGGTTTCAGACAGACTCTGGGGGTGAGCCTCCCCATCTTTGCCTTTTCATATTTCCTCACATCTCCTTATCTTCATATTTAGCCTCACATTGATTTGATTCTAGAATTCTTGACAGAACCTAGTAATTATGAGAAATTTTGAGCTTTTGACCTCTCCTTCAGCTAATAAAGAATATATTTTAAAAGACTTCTAGTAGATTATCCAGTGTGTTAGTAATTACATCTGTCTCTGGTATCAATAGGACTCAAAATCCGGAGAATCTCTTTTTCTCCCGTCCCTCTAGCCCGACGCCTAGGCTTTTCTCCTGTGAATTTCTCCAGGCGAGCAAGTTCACTTGTTCTGAAAAACAAGGATTACACATCTCTTTTTATCTTTGTATAATTTGTAGGCAAATTATACAGACAACTTTAAAATCAGTTCACATAAGATAGAAAAAGGTCATTCAAAAAATTTTTTTTCAGCCATGCATGACACAGCCTACGTGTCATACAACAACGAGAATAGGGATGCTAGGTTTTACAAGTTAAAAACCAAGAAGCTAGGAAAAACTAGCACTTCAAAAAAAATCTGCAACATAGTTTATGCTTTTTCTTTAGTTTTTTTGAATAATTAAATAAAAACTTAGGCCAGCCTGTTGCAAAGAGATGTGATCTAGTGGAAGCAGTCTTTAGAAGACATCTGTTACTCATCACTAGTGTTGAGCATTGAAGAGCATCCAAGCATCACAAGAATGGATATGAGTCATACTGATTGAGAGTCCAGCCCAGCCTCACAACAGCTATCACCAGCTACGTGTGAATTTGGGCAGACTATGGAAACTCAATACATATTTGCTTCCCTGTTTTGAAAAAGGATGAATGCAATAATAATTCACTTCTCCAGGCATTAGTGAGGATTTGATGAGCTAACATGAACAGTATTCTCTGCCCAGTTCCTGACACACTTCGAGTGATGAACAAATGATGGTATTTTATCACACTGGAAAGGGTGCAGTCCAATGTTTTCATGCTACTCTGTTAACAAAATGTGACTGTGTAATTCCAGTTCAATGGGAATAGAGGCTTTCTATTTGTGGTAAGAAAGAAAGAAAGAAAAAAAGAAAGAAAGAAAGAAAGAAAGAAAGAAAGAAAGAAAGAAAGAAAGAAAGAAAGAAAGAAAGAAAGAAACAAAGAAACAAAGAAACAAAGAAACAAAGAAACAAAGAAAGAAACAAAGAAACAAAGAAAGAAACAAAGATTCTTTTTTGTGTTTGAACTCTGCATGACTTTTTATGTTGCCAAAAATTGTACAAACTTCTTTTCATAATACACAAGTTTCCCATCATCTTCCTCCTCCCAACCCAGGTTCAACTTTTATCTGCACCACTCACCATTTCGCAAACGGCACCTGTACATGTCTTTTGCCCAGGATAGTGTCATTCCTTCTGTCTGGATGGCTCTCTCTTTCTCATGTTTCACCTCCTGCCAAATTTTATGACCCAGCTCAATTATCTTCTCTTGTGACTTTTAACATTAGTTCCAGCACCCTAAGCAACCATACTTAGTTTTTCCTTTGTATGTCAATTATCATTACAAATCATGAAAGAGTATGTTCCCATCTCTGCCTCCAGTATGTGATGCACAAATTATGGTAAGCATGGCTGTCATTGTGACTGCCATTTCCTGAGCATGGAACACATTGCTCTTTCTTGTACCCGATTGTTAATACCTGATGTTACAAGTTAGCAAATGACCGAGAAACACTTAAAAAATGGTCGACATCCTTAGGCATCAGGGAAATGCAAATCAGAAAGACTCTGAGATTTCACCTTATACCCTTCAGAATAGCTAAGATTAAAAACTCGAGGGACAGCATATTCTGGTGAGGATGTGGAACAAGGGAAATACTTCTTCATTGCTAGTAAGAATGCAAACTTGTACATCCACTCTGGAAATCAGCTTGGTGATTGCTGAGAAAATTGCAAATAGATCTATCTCAGGACCCAGTTATACCATTACTAGACATACTATCCAAAAGATGTTCCACCATACCACAAGGACACAGCCTCTACTATGTTCATAGTAAGTTTTTTCATAATAACCAGAAACTGGAAACAAGCCAGATGCCCACTGAAGAATGGATAAAGAAAATGTGGTTCATTAAAAACAAGGAAATCATGGAATTTGCAGGATGGAACTAGAAAAACTAGTGAGGTAACCCAGACTCAGAAGGGCATGTGTGGTATGTGCTCACTTGTAAGTTGATATTAGCCATAAAGTATAGGATACCACATTATAATTCACAGACCCAAAGATGTTAAATAACAAGGAGGGTTCAAGAAAAGATGCTTGTATCTCACTCAAAAGGGGAAATAGTCATTGGAGACAAATGGAGAGAGGGAACTACGTGGAGAAAGGATGGAGAGAGGGGACTGGGGGAGAGATCAGGATCAGCAGAAAGAGGAGGAGAGAGAATGCAGAGAGTGAATAGACAATGGGCTGGTAGAGGGGAGAGATGGTACTGTGTGGGGGGCAGAAGACAGGAAACACCTTTAGGACATGCCAGAAACCTGGAATGGAGAAAGCTCCAGGGAGTCTATGGGGGTTACTTTGGCTGAGGCTTCTAGCAATGGGGGTATTTGGAACCTAAAGTGCCCCCCTCCTGTAGCCAGAAAGGATTCTTAGTAGAAAGATAAGGATATCAATCCACCCTCAAAATCTTTGACACAAAATTTGTCTTGCCTAAAAGAAGCCCAGGGACAAAGTGGGAACAGAGACTGAAGGAAGGCCAACTGATAACCAGCCCAGCTTGAGACTATCATATGGGCAAGAACTAATCTCTGAATCTGGTAATGATGCTTTGATATGCTTTCAGAAAAGACAGTAGCATAACTGTCTTCTGAGAGGTTCCACCAAGCAGCCTATGGATGCAGACGCAGAGACCCACAGCCAAACATGAAACAGAACTCTGGTAGACTTGTAAAAGAGCTTGGGGAAGGACTGAGGGAACAGAAGGGGATAGGATCTCCACATGAAGACCAACAGAGTCAATACTTGAGGTATTCCAGAGACCAAATCACCACCCAAACAGCACACATAGGCTGGACCTAGCCTCCTTCCCCTGCACAAATGTAGGAGATATGGAGCTTGGTCTTTCTGAGTCCCCCAAAAACTTGAGTGAGGGCTGTCCCTAAGTCTGTTGCCTGTCTGTGGCTCCCATACCCCTAACTGAACTGCCTTGTCTGAACACAGTAGGAGAGGATGTGCCTACTTTTGCAGTGACTTGATGTGTTAGATAGGGTGATATTCAGAAAGGAATCCCTCTTCTCAGAGAAAAAGAAAAGGGGGGAATCTGTGATGGTAGGGTACCAGGAGAAGGGGTAGGCTGTGATCTGAAAATAAAGTGAATAAACACATTAATTAAACAACAACAACAAGAACAACAACAACAACAAAACCCTAAAGGATACTTGTTTTAGTATTTGCCAGTCTCTGGCTCTAACTTCATCCAAATTATCATGACCTGAGAGCTGTTTTCTCCACATCCACTGACTTTCTCTATTTAGTTCTAGAGGGGCAGCTAGATTGCTGTTTCATGTAGCCCAATCCTCCCATTATTTTCAAAGTAAATCCAAAGTCATAATAATCCTACCAGTCAGGACCTCACTGTTTTAATGAACCTCAGTTCTTCTAAGGTTCTTCTAAGTTCTTCTAAGGGTGGCATCACTCCATTCTCATTGGCATCCTCAGTAAGACAACACGCCCAGCATGCACGTGCTTCAAGGCTTTTCCACTTACAGTTCTCTCTGTCTGGCAAGCTCTCTATTCACATATTTGTGCATCAACATCTTTCACTTAATTTTTGTCTCCAAGATTGTTCCATTGCATTGTATATCCTTCTTAGTCACTTTCTACTTAGTATAATCTACCAACTACTATACTCAAATTCTACTCAATCCTGGTATCATTCTTTGCTTTTTCTCTCTAGTTTGCTTACATGGAACATGTTTACTTTGCAGGCATTAGGTTTTTGTCTCTACTAATTGTGAATAAACATTTGGTAGATATGCATTGAATCAGTTAAGCATTGTTATTATATTCTTCTGATTTAATTAAGAGTTTTGAGTTGATTTCTGTCATAATGATGATTCTTATTTTGACAGCAGAAAGAACATGAACTGGGGACAAAGCAAACACATATGACTGAGCCACGCTTAGAAAATTATTGACTGTAGTAGGTCATCAGCATTTGAAAACGAAAATAATCAGTTGGTGTCAGATTTTTCAAATCTACATCACCTCCCCTATTCATGGCCTCTACCTCCTCCATTTACACTAATCAATCTTGAATTCTTTCTGAAGTAGAAAGCAATTTTATAGAAACCCTCTCTGCAAAGTATCCCTGTATTCTTCATTAGACACGAGAGAGGAACATCTCACTGTGTCCACTGGTAGGGACTTCTCAGGAAGCATCAGATTTCACGCATGCTAAATCCTGAGAGGATTTGAATTTTGCCAGAGATTAAGGTCTTAAAATAGAAAACTAAAGTTCTTCTGTGGATTATGAAACTCCCGCAAGAAGAGGCAGGAGCTGACATTTTCATGTTACATTTGTTAACCTTGAAACCACATTTGCCAAGTCGTCTTCCCAGGTGCCAGCTATGAAGTATAACCAAAAGCTAATTAACCTTGTCAGGACTTGAAACCTTGCTTCTGTTAAACATCTTCAAGAGTGTTGAGTATACAGTGAACAATATACAAGCACATATTATTTCTTTACATTAAATTAGTAATTTTCTGGGTCAATGGAAATATAATAAACTTTAAGTAAATTTTTACAAGAGTCTTACAGTTATAATTCTACTTAGATTCCTTTTAATTTTTCCCATTATTTTCATGTTCTAGAATTTTTTTCGAATACCTATATATGAAGGCCATAGTAAAATGACAGCTTTTATCTGTTAAAATTATAAAATATTTTAATGTAAAATTGAAATTCTTTTGTCATAGTTAGTTGTAGGGATGCATACCTTTAATTCCAGCATTCCAAAGGAAGTGGCAGGTAGGTCTCTGAGTTCAAGGCTAGCCTGGTTTATAAGGCAAGCTCTAGAGCTAAACATAAAAACCCTATCTTGAAAAAAAAATCTAAAAAAGACAGAAAGAAGAAAATTCCCTTGTCGTGATTCTCTCTAGATTCTTATGCGGTCATATAAGGGAGTTGATTGATTCTCCCAATATCATAGAGTTATTTGATAACCAAATGTGGATGACTATCCTTGAACAACCATTAAACAGGGTTTATGGTTCTGTATCATGAGTAAAAATAGTGCTTGGTCCTACCTGCAGCAGAAATCACACCATGAGTTGTTTGTCTAAAAATAGTGATCAGTTAGCTTTGATGTTCCCATAAATTTATATCTGCATTCATGACCCAATGAAAAGTTCTTTTAAAAAAAATCTGAATATGTAAGGCCCAGCTATTAAGCAATATTCATGCAAAGCCAACTATTTTTGACCCTTAAGAGTCACAAGGAGTACCAACCAGATGATTTATACAGAGATCTGGTAGGAACAACAGCAAACAACAGCACACCAAACTCTTTATTCTAGGAGGCCCCATCAAATAAGAAAGACCTCGGCTCAATTTTTAGAATGCACAGGGTTTTCATAATTTTCATTGTTTATGAAATTTCAAAATTATTGATTATGTGACCTAAATGGTTCAAGATAAATGTTGAGACTTTTTAAAAAGAATTATTAAATAACAAAAGCAGTTTTAAAAGTTTTTGTGATGACTCTATCTAATAAAATTTGCATTTTTACATTGTATTTCAATATAAATATTGTATTTCTTTAGTTTTGACCCTTAGTCCAGGAAGAATTTAAAAATTAGTGACATGCTAAAAAAAAAAAAAAAAAACAAGACAGAGAAGTTAAATCCATGTGAAAAGACTTATGACCAAGTATTTGAAGGATTCAGAGACAAATATCTTTTTTTTCTTTCTTTCTAAGTGGTGAAAGATTTGAGATATAATCAACTATGCAATTAAAATGTACAACTAAAAGTGTAAAGCAATTATGTTATTTATTCTTTTTTTCTATCCTGTGCTGGAGCTTGCAGATTCTAGGCAAGCTCAATGCCACTAAGCTCCTAGCCTTTGGTTTTGTTCCTCTAATGAATCCTCTACTATTAGGCATTTGCTATTAAGGGACAATGTTATCATAAGCTACAAACAGATCATGAATTATCACATAATTCCATGCAATTAAACATTTCTATAAAATCTTCATTTGCTTATTTGATTCATATGTCTTCAGATATCTGATGTTTTGGAGTGTGTTCCTGTGTAATTTGGGGAGGTAAAGTTGCTGTCGTCTAGATAATAATCTGTATTCAAGATTTTACATCTTTTTTAAGAAGCATATTCTAAACATTGCTGGTATTTGGAACATCTTGTTTTATGAGCATACTCTAATATGAATGACATCACCTAAGAAAATGCAGTAGACTTTAATTAACAGAATCTGTGTGTGTACGTGAAACTTCCCTGTAAACATCTCAGGAGAGGGGATATACATTGACAGACTGAAGCTTGTGTCAAATAAAATTTTGGAAAATGGCACATTTCACATTTATAGTTTTAACTATATTAGAGTAATCTATGACACAGGCATACAGTAACCTCCCATTTGGAGGAGCTGAACTTTGACCTTCATATGTTTAAAGGGTAACTGATAGTTCCTCTAAGCATTTAGGCAGTACTTGGCTGAGCTACTATGCATATGTGCAATAATACTACTGCAGTAATACAAACCAGACAAACTCTGCCAACTCCTAAAGGGCTTTTATGTGACAAAAGTAAAGAAAATGCAAGAAGTCAAAGAAACAGATGGCTGTGTGTGAGGAAGCAGAAATTTGAAACTAAAGGATGGCACATCTTTAAACAGTGGGCTAAGTCAGTACGCATGAGGACCTGGATCCAGTTTCCCAATAGCTACATGAGAAAAATCAGAGTATGATATTATGTGCCCATAATATCAGCATTAGTTAGGTGATTTGTTCTGTGTTCTATTGCTGTACTGAGATACCATGGCCAAGGCAGCTCTTATAAAAGAAATCATTTCTTTGGGGCTGGCTTACAGTTTCAGAGGTTTAGTGCATTATTATCATGTTGTAAATCATAGCTGTACACAGACAGACATGTTGCTGGAGAAGCAACTGAGAGTTCTACATCTGGATCTGCAGACAGCAGGAAGAAAGAGTCTCTGGGCTTGGAATGTGATTTTTGAAGCCTCAAAGCCCAACCCCAATGACCTTCAGCCTTCCTTCAACAAAGCCACATACCTTTCAATCCTTTCGAATAATGTCCCTCTCTAGTGACTAAGTATTCAAATCTATGAGCCTATGGGATCCATTCTCATTCAAGCTACCACAGTAGGGGTCAACTTAAGGTAACTCAAAAGATGTCTGCCACTCTCTTGCCAGATATTCTGGTCCAGTTTTTTAGCTCCAAGTCCATTTAGAGTCCCCAGTTGTCTCAAAAAAACTAAGGTGTAAAGCAATAGAAGAAAATACTGAATTCAACTTCTATCCTACACACACACTTTAGTATGTATATGTACAGAAAGATATGTTCACATGCAAACACATACATATAGCACACACAAATACACACACACACACATACACACACACATTAATAGTACTTACTTGGTAGGAAAATTAGTAGACACATTAGACAAAGGATCATGCCATTGGGTCTTGTAAATGCTGGGGCCAGACAACTCTCTAACACAAATAATTTTGATAAATTCCAAGCAGTTAAGTCTCAGGTCTCTCATTTTTAACAAATGGTAATGGTAATTACTCTATGAAAGGTTAGTTACAAAGGCACACATGTGGTAATATTTATAAAGGCTTACAATAATGACAGGTATATATATAGTATGGTATTGTGGCTTAAACGAATTCAGAGAGAAATCGTGTGCTTATTTCAGGGCATGTTTTAGCCAGGGAAAAGGCTAAGTTCTCAAGTGAGAGAAAGAAAGAAAGAAAAGAAAGAAAGAAAGAAAGAAAGAAAGAAAGAAAGAAAGAAAGAAAGAAAGAAAGAAAGAAAGAAAGAAAGAAAGAAAGAAAGAAAGAAAGAAAGAAAGAAAGAAAAGAAGGAAGGAAGAAAGAAAGAACCAAAACAAAAACCAATTTGACAGACTGAACTGTTCAATCAGTTAAGTGTATAACTATGAACATGAAGACTTTAATCTGAATGCTAGCCCTTACATAAAAGCCAGGTATAATATAATCCCAGGGCTGGGAAGGCAGACAGGAGGATTACAGATGCTTACTGGTCAGCCAGTTAAGCCCAATTGTTGAGTTCCTAGCCAGTGAGAGCCCTTGTATCAAAGAAGATGAATGGTGTTTCTGCAGATGATACCCTAGGCTGTCCTCTGACTTCTACTAATACACACACACACACACACACACACACACACACACACAGCCAATCAAATTGTACAGGTATATGCCTGGTGTGTATATGTATGGTGGTAGAATGATGACTTTTAAGCAAGCCACATATGTACCAACATTTATGTGATCTGGATAGCTTTTACAAGATGCATGCTCACGCACTAAAAGAGTACCATCTACTTAACTTTGCAATTGACTAGCTAGGCAGTGGTGGCGCATGCCTTTAATCCCAGCACTTGGGAACCAGAGATAGGCAGATTTCTGAGTTTGAGGTCAGCCTGGTTCTGGTCAGCAGAGTGAGTTCTAGGATAGCAGGGCTATACAGAGAAACCCTGTCTCAAAAAAAAAAGCAAACAAACAAACAAACAAAACAAAACAAAACAATTTGCAATGAACTAAAACAACCAGGAATTTCAACAGGGAAAACTCTTACCTGCCAACCATCTGAAAAGAGCCTCCAGGATTACTTGAATGCTGGGAAACAAAATACATATGATAAAATGCCTTGAGGATGAAGGGGTCTTTATTTTCCTGGCACAATATCTTCTGTGAGATACATAAATGGCCTCAGTCTTCAGATTTTCCTTTCTTGAATGACATCACGGCACCTTACAAGTTAATGAACAAAACTATAATCACAATTTGACTACACCATACTTCAAGACTACTGTAAATCATGCACCATCCTTGAGCCTGCCAGGGGTGTTGGGGCAGTGAAAATGTCCTACTAACAGGAGTTCTCTGATACATTCCACTTAACAGGAAAGTGTTACTTATTGATGGGACTATTTTCTAAAGATGAGAAATGCAGGTGCTGTTTTATTATGGAGAATAAAGTCAGTTTCAGAAACCTGTTATCACTAGAGTGAAGTAAATGAGAGTAGCTCAATTAAACTCTCAGTCTGAAAAGTAATTTAAAGACATCTTTTTTTTTCCAGATTGGTCCACATAAATGCTCAATTTTTATTCTTAACTTGGTAGGATTTGTAATATCAATACATAATAGAGGTGTCAGCTCACTGAGTCATTTGTTCAAGAAAAAAAAATCATTCTCTAGTTCTATACTCATAGAGCTCCCTGTTAATGTCTGAGTCTACCTGCAACTTTCTTATCAAGCAATTCACCCATAGATAATTACTTCCCTTCATTTGTCTTTCAGTCCCAGTTTTAATAGTTCAATATGGTCTCTTTTTAGAAAAAAAATATCCAAACATGCAATAGAAATGATAGATGGTGGCTGGTCCCATTTGTCTTCATAACTAAGGTATCTTCATGTTCTTTACAAGGAAAATTAAATTTCGTGTCAGTCCAGCTACTCTGGATTTCCATCAGCAGTCATGGGGTGCGGGCTGTTGCTGCTCCTTCATTTCTCTGGGACTGAAATATTTTTAGGAGAGTGTTCTGAATGACTTACAATCAGGAATGATTCAAGCTGTGATCCCTAGCTAAAGTCTTGTTATCATCTCTATGCAGTTAAATGATTAGCAGCAGGGCCGAATAGCTACCCTCTCACCCAGCTATCAGTCTCCTGCCTGTGCTCAGGCGCCTGCCTGCCTCCACAACTATCAATAATGTGCTTCTGGAAAGACCAAGATGACAGGGATATCTGCCCTGTCCTTCAAGGTTCCCATTAAAATTAAAAGTGAAATGCAAAGCCTTCCCTATGTTTCTAAACTTTTTTTTCTCAGCCTTATGTTTTTATAGCTTCTTCTGGCTCTGAATTTCCTCATTTTTATCTGGATTGTAAGACAAATCTTGGAACCATTTTCCTCCTTCTGCTTGGTGAAAACCCAGAAGTGAAATTTGTCCCTCTATGGTTTATGGCAACCCACACATTCAAGGTGATAACTCTAGCACTAAAAGATTGGAGCCCTAGGACTTTGCTTTATTTATTTTAGCAGTTTTTGCCTTTTAATATACACAGGCAGACATTGCTTGGCCACGTGTGTCTTCTAGAACCACTCCTGCCTTTCACCATCCCTATTTATCACAAGTGTTCAGCTTATCATTATAACCTAGAACTGATGCTGCACATCTGAAAATCCCACTAAAATCCAATTCATCTGGTCAGGCCTCATCCTCCCCACAGTACAGAAGCCCTAAAGGGCAAATGACCTGAAGTCTTAGAGTTTTCATTCCACTATACTAGTTTCTGTGCATAAGTCTCTGACCATTCTCCTAGCGGTCATGATTGTTTTATAAGTTGTAAAAATGTATTAAAACTAATTGTGTCAAATAGCCAACTTGGTCTGCTTTCCTCTCTTTTCCTTCTACCTTTTTGTAATCACTAAAACCAATTTACCAAAACCTCATTTCAACTTGGAGGCAAGGAGAACATTGGTTATGTCTGGGTAACATTGACATAAGCCAAATGTCATACACCATATTTCTTGAGCCCAGGCCATGGCCAACAAAATAGCCTCTAAATAACATTGACAAAAATAGATTATTTCTCAAGTTCAGTTTCTACTTTCTTCATTGACTTGTGGGTCTCTTATATGTTCTTATATAAGTCTGCAGATCAGACCACTGCATTGTTTTCAAAGACTACCTTCCATGTTTAGCTTCACTTGCTTAATTGTACTTTCTGGAGCAGTGTCTGCTGATCAACTCAAACAACATGGGTGTGAGTTTAAGCTCCTTTCTCTGCTCCATCATCCCTCAATTCAAAATACATAAAACCACAGTTTCCTATTCTGCCATCTGTCATCTTCCTTAAATAGTCCCTCTCCCACCTCCAGCAAACATTGCAGCATAATTAGCAAGTATCATTTATTTCTGATGCTTTCTCAATGTTGCTTGATTTTGATGAAGGATGCTTAGTTTTAAATTCTACAATGAATCTCTGTCCCTTGAATGCACAAAACATTAGTGCTGGTATCGCATTTAGCTGCCTTGCTGCCCACTGACTTCTTGACTTAAAATAGTCCTCCAAAGGTCTTTAGACATCCCTAGAGATCTTCTCTCTTCAAGGACCTTTGAAGCTGTCCAGAACTCCAATTAATACAATAAACACTGGGCTCAGGATCAATAGATTTGTCAACAAGTGATCATGAGAGAGGGTAGTACAAAAGATAGAGGCCAGTCTTTCACCCAGTTTCAAATCTTCAAATATCCTGATCTTGGAAATGGACACCTTCATTCTTCCTTTATTCTTTTCTTCTTCCCCCCTTTCCACCTTTGTTTCTGTTCTCAATTTTGCCTATTTGTAAGCTAAGCCTTAGCTTTTACATGCCACATAAGGAATAGAAGGTGAACTCAAAGTTAAAATAATAATGAGAAAGAAGAGTATTAAGTCAGAATTTAAACTCGGTTCTGAGAAACTCAGAGTCTCTTCTAAAACAGGCTTCCTGGAATTTCAGCTTACAATTACCAACCTTATAATTCAAAAACCAAGAGGAAAATGTCATGTTAAAACAACTATGTGGTAGTGATATAGTCTTTACTTTTATAATTTCTATGATGGAATACCATATATCATTTAAATTTAACAAATGGGGGAAAATTAGTAAGAATAAACATCATATGTATGAAGTTTTTGATGCCTTAAAATTTCTTTAGAAATACAAGGATGTATTTTACTTTCACTACCATGAACCTCTTAGATGGCTATCAAGCAGGGCATTTTATGAGCCTTCTCTATTGAGAACTAAGGTCATCTCAGGCATTATGAGGATCACAATGGATGTGGATTTTTCTTTTAATTCTTCTTTCATATATTACATCCTGACCACAGTTTCTACTCCCCCTTCTCCTCGCAGTCACACACACACACACACACACACACACACACACACACACACACACACACGCACATACACACACACACACACACACATGCACGCACGCACAAACACACACACGTACTTTTCTTCCCCACATCCACCCCTGCTCTGCCTCCCCTCATAGAAAGAGCAGACCTCCAAGGAATTTTACCCAAATGGGTCTTAAGAAGCTTCACTAAAACTAGGCACATACGATGACATAAAGTCTGGGAAAGGCAACCCAATAGGAGAAGGGTCGCACAACTAGGCAAAAGACACAGGGACTTTTGCCTAGGCAAAAGACACAGGAACTTTTTCTCAGTTCCCACTGTAAGAATTCTGGCAAGAACACCAAGCTACTCAGATCAGAGGAACCAAAGGGTCAGGCGTACCATGAGAGCATGGCCCACATAATCAAGTGACTGAAACTTACAGGAACTCATAGAGATCAGGGAGCCTGGAGGTGTCTGATTTAGGTTCTCTTTTTATATGTTATAGCAAAGTGGATTGTTTCCTATCAACAGTTTGGGGTGCAGCTTGAAGCTTTCTGAGGCTTTGAGTAAATGGAAAAATTAAAACAAAGAAACAAAAAACTGAAAACACTACAGAATTTCAGACTGACATCTTCCTCATGTGTTTCAGAATTACTTCCATTAATATATTTTAAAACTATATAAATTATCATATATATTTACATATATATCATATATGTATTCTTCATGCTTAAGTCTTGTTCAAATGCACAAATCCCCTTCAAATGACCCCACAGTGAATCCTCACACAACCTTAGCGTCATAGCTTAATTATTTAAAAGACTGAATTTATTAAAAAGTTAACATTGTGCTTCTTCAGTGTGTCACTGTGTTGACTTTATGGGTAATATGTGTCTGAAATGTTTTTAGGATAACTAAATGCTAGATCCTAGATACACTTATAATTTTATTGCATTTTTAGATTGTCGTCTTTGTGTGTTTACAAGATCTTTACTTTTCTCTCTGAAATCCGGAGAGATGATAATAGTTTATGTCTAAGCCTGACAATATATGTGATATTAGAAGTCATGTTATCAGACGTTCGAAAGCTTATGTACCTGAGCCAAAATGAACTGACTGAACGTGTTAAGTTGTTTAGAAAGATCTAAAATTATAATGAAGAGAATAATAAAGGGCCCATATTATATTACTTATTATTACCATAAACATGTTTTTGATGGGTCAAAAAGATAATTTGGGAGTATTTTGTATTTCTTGTTGCTTTTGTTTGTTTGATTTGGTTTGTTTTTTATTTGTTTGTTTGTTTTTGAGACAAGGTTTCTGTGGGTAGCCTTGACTATCCTCAAATTTGATCTGTAGGGCAGGCTGGCCTCACACTCCATTCACAGAGATTTGCTTGCCTTTATCTTTCTGAATGTTGGTATTAATGGTGAAAAAGATCATTTTTATACAGTGATTTAAAACTTATTATCTGTGCATTGTTTTCATATTCTATTGCTTCTGTGTGCAGAAGGTACATTATGTGTCTTTGTGCATTTTGTTAAATAGAATCTCTTACTATTCTAATTAAAACTACTAACAAATGATAAATCAATAAAAATATTTCCTTCTAAAGTACCTCCTGCAAAAATCATATTCATATTTTGAGTGGTTGTGTAATATTAACTGTATTGTCTAGCAACTTAAACCCTTTATCTTAAGCAAATCTTAAGTCACTCTCATCCCAAATGTCTTTCCACATGGGACGATGTGAAGTCTATTACTGTGCCAGTGTTCTTCCCCAAACTCCACTATAGTCCACTCATAAGAGGATTTCAGAAAAACTCAAATACAGGAATATTGTGTAAACTATTTGGCTAGAAATCTTCAACAGAATCGTAGTCATGAAAGATAAAGGAAGAGCAAAAAAACTCCCAAAGGCCATGGAGGGGACATGGTGACTAAAAACCCTCAGTGCAGTATGGTGTCAAAGGAACTGTAGAAACCCGAACAAAAACAATTCCATGCTTCATTCAAATGTTCATCTGCTAGTTTTCATAAATTAAAAGAAGTTAAGACCAAGAGAAGTTATTCCAAGTTGAGTGCAGAATAAGTAGGAATACCCTGCTGTCTTTGCAAATTATTTCCTAATTGCTAACATTAAATCAAAACAGAATGTTTTCTAAAGTGACTTGTAGGTTCTGCTAAATGGTTCAGTTGGCAAAATGGTAAAAGACTAGCTGTGTAAGTATGATACTTTGAGGAGCTGAGTTCAGTATGCAGAACACACATGAAAAAAAATTAAGCAGAGTGGTGATCGTGTATCATCCCTACCCTGAACACACAGAAAGAAGGGCTCACTGGCTACCCAGTCTCAGCCAATCATAAAGTTTTAGGTTCAGTGAAAGATTCTATCTCAAAGAAAATACATAAATAAAATAAGATGGCTAGTGATTGAACTACCTAATGTCAACTTCTGTCAGCACTCACATACATACACATACACACATACATACATACATACATACACATACACACACACACAGGCACACACACACATACACATAAACATACATGCAC
Source organism: Apodemus sylvaticus (assembly GCF_947179515.1). Lineage (NCBI taxonomy): Eukaryota > Metazoa > Chordata > Mammalia > Rodentia > Muridae > Apodemus > Apodemus sylvaticus. The sequence continues at coordinate 37,772,001 of NC_067473.1, read as the reverse complement.
ACATACCTACAAACATACAGACACACATACACACACATAAACACACATACACACATACACATGTACGCACATATACACACATACACATGTATGTACACAAACACACATACACATGTACGCACACATACACACATACACATGTATGCACACATACACACACATATACATATATACACATATGCACACATATGCCCAAGCACATATACATACATCCACACATACACACAAATACACACACATGTGCACACGTGCATGAGCACACACGTTCACACATTCAAAAACACAAATATACACAAACAAATGCAAACATTTGGAAACTCACACAAACATAAATACACACATGCATGCACACACTAACTTTAAAAATGCTTATTTATAGGTTATTAACTGGTCATACTTTTAAAAATTGAGAATGATTCCAGAAGTTTCTTTCGTGTATATATCTACATCAAACTCTGTATCTAGAGATACTCATGGAGACATAGATAATCACACTCACCCTTTAGTTTTCTCAGTAAATGTGAGATAACAGGGATGAGAAGTGTAGGGTGCTTTAAAACAGACAATGGGACTCACATAAACCACCAAGTTCTAGTGAAAGCTGAGATTTCTGTTTAATATTCACAACAATTCTTTCTTTCCAAAGCCGATTAGCTCACTTTTCCATAATGCATCAGTGAAGAGTGACATCTATAAAAATGTATCTTGCCAGTTTGTTCCCTCAGAAATTTTTATTTCTTACCCCATCTGGCTTTGCAAATACATAAAATTTATGTGTTGCATTGCATTATTTAAAGTGGCTTCCAATGACATTGGCTGTCTGAAAGCACGGGTGAACTGTTACAGCATCTGATACACATGGCTTCTTTAGTTCTCCTTCGATCAAGACACCCATGTTTGGTTCTAACTGTTGCTTTTCATCGTCTGTGGAACAGTCTGCTCCATTTTCCCTCCGTCTGTTCATGCTTAGGCAAACTAATGTTGAGCAATCGTATTGCTTGCTATTGCCAAAACAGGTTTTATTTTATGTAATTTCACACAGCTGAACTGCTTCCCTGACAGTAGCTGTCCCACTAAATCTGAGCTTATCAAGATCACTGTAGACATAATGAAGGACATAGCTAATACTGTAAGAGGTGACATCAAGAGACAAAGAAATATACCCTTAAAGCACGTGACTTGGTTTATCCTTCAAGACTAGACCGCTACTCAGAAAGAGTGGAGATGCTGAACAATCATCTATAATTTTAACTCAACAGGTTTTTTTTTTTCAAATGTAATTAGGAAAGTGAATTTAAGCAAAAGAATTATATTTCTGGTCCTATTTGGGACTATGAAGGAGTGATGTGATGCTCTAAGGAAATCTTGATGAATTTCTTCATGATTATCAACTTAAGAGCGGCATGGTTTTACTTGAATGTTGGGTTTTTGTATTGGTGTGTATTTTAATTATTATTTTTATTTCATTTGCTTTTGAAAGAGGATGGAAGTGACAGCTCTTTGTTTAGATTATTCTCTGCAGCTTTCAAAATGATTTCATGACATGTATATTTTAGAAATTTAGTAAATGATTAGCAATGCTGTATGAATGTAGAAATGTATGGAACTTTGCTTGAACTTAGAACATTTAAGGAAAAAGTTTAAAGGTAAATTTGTTCTCTGAGAATGCGAAAGACTACATTGTTTTCTTAAATGAAAAAAAATAATAATCGCTGGATGCTTCATACACTCCAACTTTCCAGTAGACTACAAAAGAACATTGTATTTCCATGGGTATAGATTCACATTTTTATAGTAAAGTGTCCAGAAAACTGGGAGGCAGCACAAAGAAACACAGCAGGAGTGTTCTTGGGGAAGAAAATGTCCCAGTAGATTGCTGTCTTACCCACTTGGCCTATTTAAGCAGAGGAAATGAGCTAAGGGGGCCTGATGTACCCAATGCATAATTCATTAGAGTAAAACATTTATCACTGCTTCAACCAAAACAGAATCAACCAACAGCCTGCCTTTTATTCTCTGCCATTCTTTATGAGGGAACAATAGGAAATTATCAATCACTCCTATAGAGATGATATGAGAAATGACTTACATATATGATAGTTATGGAATATTGCTTATAAAATAGATTGCTAAGATTAAATACAAAATATGTAATGGATGGGAAGTTTTAAGAATAAAATGTCACCCAAAGGCCTATGTGTTTGAAACACTTGATCTCAATTGGTGCTGCTGTTCTGGGAGTCTGCATCATTTCCAAAACAAGGCTTATCTAGCTGGCTGATGTAGAGCAGTAATGGCAGGCCTTGAGGATTATAGACTGGGCCCGCTGAGGTGTGGCTTCATAATTGACCACAATATGAATAAACTGCAAGGCTCTGTTGTCACATCAAGATATCCAACCTTTCCAGCTATCATGACTTCCTCCTTCATAGTGGGCTATTATGTCCTAAACAATGAATCAAAGTAAATGCTTTCTCCATTAAGCTGCTTTGATCAGGTATACATGGAAGAATTAATTAATGCACTGGACAGCTTGTTTATATATATATATATATATATATATATATATATGCACACACACACACACACATACACACACACACTATTGGTTAATATAGTATACATGGCTACTAGTCTTTTAGTTTTGGTTTTTGTTTTTCTTTCTTTCCATATAAAAGATTCAGTGATTTGATCTATATATTTAAGATTCCTCTCTCATACAAGAATTTTGATTCATTTTTACCACTATATGCAGAAGTTGTGAAGGTTGTCATTTCCATGCTAGAATTATTTAAGTATCAAATATTAATTTCCCACCATTTCTCTTTTGCTACTAAAAAGTCCCCAAAGAATGTCAAACTACAAATTGGAAGGAGTCTGAACTCCTGAGTTACCATGTGAAAGAAATTGGTAGGAACAAGTTACACCTAGATATAAATGTTAATTGAGTGAGAAATAAATTTTCATAACACATAAAAGCCATAATAAATATTTATTTCAGAAAATAACACCATCCTATATTACACAATTGGATACTGATCCATCTTCCTATAAACATATAGGTAGGAAAATATCATCACCATTAATTTTGTCTTATGGGTGAGTTGTGGCAAAGGAGAATTTAAAAAAGAGAGGGAAAACTTATTAGCTTTGAGAAATACACAATTAAATACTGAAGCAATAATTAAATATGTCCCCATGTATGACAAAAATGATAAGGATGCACAGCCATTAAAAATGGAGTATCAAAGACTTCTTATTGGAAATAAACGTATACACATGATTTCCATAATAAGGAAAAGCAAAGTCTTAAGAGTGATGCCCATTCTCCCAAAATGAACATGTATCAAATATTAGATTTTCTCTTAAATATTAGGAAGTGGAACATGACCTTGAAGTTCTTGTTATCCTCCTACTGCTATGAAATATTGGACTTACTCAGAAAACATATCCAGTCCTGTATCCCACAGGCTGTTACTAATTTCACAACTTCTTCCTAATCTGCTCTTCAATCTTCCATAAGATTATTTTGGCAATTTAATTCACTCCAGCATAGGTAAAATTTTTTCATATTTTCTCCTAAGGTCATTGCAAATAACCACATGAAATTACCAATGTGTAGAGAAAAATCTTTACTAAAGGACCAAATAAAGGACAACTAGGAAAGAAAATACTGGTGTTATGGCTCAATGGTAGAGAAAGTTTTTAGTATTTCTAAGTCCTAGGTTCAATCCCCAGCACTGAAAAACCAATAGAGACAGCAGAAAATAGGACTTCCCTTTTAAAAGTTATGATTAGCATACACCAAGTATAATTAGTATATCTTTGTGGCTCCTCATAAGTCAACTGTAGCACCCTTCTATTGAAAGTCTTGCTAACAATAATTTATTTCAAGTCTCTCTACATCTCGTAGGGAAAAAGTGGAGTTATTTCAGAGTTAAGAGGCAATGGTGAAGATGTGGAGAAGGAGGAACACTCCTCCACTGCTGGTCGAATTGTAAGATGGTACAACCACTCTGGAAATCAGTCTGCAGTTCCTCAGAAAACTGGGCATGACACTTCCGGAGGACCCTGCTATACCACTCCTGAGCATATACCCAGAGGATCCCCTGGCATGCAATAAGGATACATGCTCCACTATGTTCATAGCAACCTTATTTATAATAGCCAGAAGCTGGAAAGAACTCAGATGTCCCTCAATGGTGGAATGAATACAGAAAATGTGGTATATTTACACAATGGAATACTACTCAGCAATTAAAAACAATGATTTCATGAAATTTTTAGGCAAATGGTTGGAACTGGAAAATATCATCCTAAGTGAGGTAACCCAATCACAAAAGATTACACATGGAATGCAGTCACTGATAAGTGGATATTAATTAGCCCAGAAGCTCTGAATACTCAAGACACAATTAGCATATGAAATGATTCCCAAGAAGAAGGAAGGAGAGGTCCCTGGTCCTGGAAAGACTTGATCCAGCTTTGTAGGGGAGTACTAGGACAGAGAAATGGGAGGGGGTGATTGGGGAAGGGGTTGAGAGAAGAGGGCTTATGGGACACATGGGGAGCGAGGAACTAGGAAAAGGGAAAGCATTTAGAATGTAAACAAAGAATATAGAAAATAATAAATAAATAAATAAATAAATAAATAAATAAATAAATAAATTGAAACCCAAGAAACAGAAAGAAGGAAGGAAGAAAGAAGGAAGGAAGGAAGGAAGGAAGGAAGGAAGGAAGGAAGGAAGGAAGGAAGGAAGGAAAATCCTGGAGAGAAGAGGAGTGTGCCCAGTGTGCTCTGGGTGGCACGCCCCATTCCCCACATGGCTAGTACTTTGTGGAATGTGAAACTCATTGGCTGGAACTTTTAATAAAAGAGAGCTTGTGGTAACTCGGTGGAAAAAAAAGGCAATGGTGAAAGCATGCAATAAGCAATAAAAGAACATCACCTTTTGCTCCTTTGAATCTGTACTTTCTTTCTCTCATATAGCATTTCTCTTATTCTATCATATTGCCACATCTTGTTCATCTTTATTTCCTTCTTGGAATGTGAATGCTTTAAGGTGATATATCTTACTCTGTGCAGGTCACTGATGTGGCCTAGATCTCATGTGTGCAGCAGAACTTTGTTAGCACATTGAAAGAAGAAAATGTATACAAGCATCTGAAAAAAAAATACCATTCACCTTACTATGGTTTCAATAGGGAAATTTTGGTCTCTTGATCTGTACCTATTCTCATCTTATAGAAATGATAAGATGTATCATCTCTTTGGGTTCTCTCCATTTCTTATTTCAGGCACAATGAAAAATTGTAATATTTACTTTATGGGATTTGACTCTAGAAATGCAAATCTATGGTTGATGACTTTTGGCATTGCTAAGCCACAACAGGCCACTAAAGAAAGGAGAGCTGTTCCAGAGGAGACAGTCAAAGGAAGAATTATGATGAGAGGTCACATGGCAGCTCAAGATTAGCGTCCTCAGACATAGAAGTAGGATGAGTTGAAACGAGCTAGGCTGGTCAGTGATAAGTTGACTCAATTACATGGTTCCTTAGAAGATAATGCAGCATTGACACAACACAAGAAAAGTAGAGACAATGTGGCTACAATTGATTTCTTTTAGTTTTAATGGGGGATTTTTAAACAAGTAATTAAAATAAATACTGTGGAATTTTGTGCATTCTTGTGTTTATAAGAGCAAACAACTACTAAGAAAATGTCACACCATCCAGTTCTTAAAATTAAAAAAATATATATCCATTTTTAGCCTTTTTAATTATTTTAATTTACTTTACTTTCAATTTTTTCATATATTTTGATTATATGTTTTACCTACCCCAATTCCTTCCAGTTCCCCTCTACCCACCCAAATTTATGTTATTTCATTTTCTGATAATGAAACAAAATTCAAAGCAAAGCAAATTTTAAAAAAATCACATGAAAGGGCTTTTTCCTCAGAGTCATCCACATCTCTGACTCTTAGAATCTTTTCACCTAATCTTCTGAATAGATCCACTATGACTCCTAAAGAAAAATCATGATATCCTTAGATACATTCCTTAGCCCTCATCAGAGACACATTTTCTTGTAGGAGATATGAATTAGCACAGAGACTCACAACTGAAAAATTTTTAGAGAGTAAGAGACTCTGGAACACTCATTCCTAAATAGAATGCCTTTATTTTCTATATTTTAACATTATTTTTGGAAAGCTGGTAAATGGTAAATACACTGTCACTTTTGTCTAAAATAGCAGTTCTCAACCTATTGATCTTAACCCCTCTACATACTGAGTAACCCTTTCACAGAGGTCACATATCAGATCAGACAAAATTTTTATATTATGACTCATAACACTAGCAAAATTACAGTTATGAAGTAGGAACAAATAATCTTATGGTTGGAGTCACAATATGAGGAACTATATTGAAGGGTCACAGCATTAGGAAGGTAGACACAGAATGCCTGTTCTAAAAGGTTCTGTTGGGTTTCATATTGGCTGAAATTTCAAGTACTTCCAGAGTTCCAAGGCATTAAATATTTCATTTTGGCAACCCGAAGAAAAGATCATACATTTTATTTGCTTCTCTTCAAGTTCTTCCTTCAGCCTGGCACTGAAGGCTTTCTAAATTACACTTGCCAGAAATGAGAAGCAGAAAGAAGCAGAAATGTGATTAGGTCCTGTGATAACTAAGAGCAGTAACTCAGGTTCTTGACCTAACACTGAACAAAATTCCAAAGCTTAACCAAGAATTCTGATCTATATAACCTGGAAGAACTCTCTCTGATGCACTCATGCTGTTTGGGAGAAATGCCCAGGCATTTGAACTAGTAATGCCATTCCACACAAGTCATGCCACCAACTGTTAATGGTTGTATCAGCTATATGAGCAGAAGAAGTGGGACAGATAAATTTTAAGGGATAAGATTGAATTTTATGCCTGATTTTTCAACTTGAAGAAAAAAGAAATATATTCACAATTAATATACCCTGAAAAGCACTTTAAATATTGTTCTTTCTGAGGCAGGAAAGAATAAACAAATATGCAGTTTTAAAAATGAAATAAACTAATGATATTGAAAATAATTGTCTGTTTATAGAAAAAATTTAAGAAAAAAGAGTATTGGAACATAATTATGAAAAGGAGATCAGACCTACAGTGACTTGCCTGGATCTTCACCCTGTAGACTTAAATCTCCACTGTCACATTCCTAGGACAGAAGGAAAATATGTAGCAAGGCAGAGTAATAGTGATCTCTATCATATGTCACTTATTCTCAGATTGCTTTTTGATCCTCTATTATATGCCAGATCCTGTATCAGGTACAAAAGATCAAATATATGGCTTCTTTTTATTGGTTATACTCTATCAGATAAAAACCAATATATGTATATATATAATGTACATAAAGTAGAAAGAAAAATACCTAAAACTGCAATTATCTTAATGCTCATTTAAATTAAAAAGAAATATAGAAATAGGGAAAACAAGGACAGGCCTACATTGAGTAGGATTGTATGAAAACAAGTCTTTCTAAGAGGCACACTAAGCAAAGCTGTGGTGAGACAGAAAGATTGAATTGTGCAAAATCTGTGAATGGGTGTTTGTCTGTCATGTGAAAAGTCCCAGCTACTTAAGGACAGATTTGTGCAAGATCTCTCAATCAGATTAAGACAATTATTTCACAACCAAAGGCCAGTGAGTGTATGCACAGTCAGGAGGAGAGTACACAAGAAATGAAGAAGTAGGAAGTCTTGCAGGGTGAGGGATGTGTTTTCTCTAAGTACAGCCAAAGAGCACTGATGCCTTATAAAAGAAACTGGCAATGCTCAGTTGAAATTTTAAGAAAAAGATTTCTGTGTAGAAGATGGATTTGTGTAAAAAGTCGACTTAGGAGAAAAATTAAGAAGTCCAGTAGGAGATAGTGGATAAAGATAGATGAATGTAAAGGGGTTAAGAAAGATGATCCAATATCAACATCAATAATTCATTTTGCAGAGAGTACTGAAGCCTGGAATATTGCCAGTGACAGATGTTAAAGACAAGACAAAACGGACAAACAAAGCCCTTCAAGCTTAACTGTTTAAAATGAAAATGCAAAAGGATGTGTAGTGACATTGGGAGCAAAAGCTGTACATAGGTAGGGACTGGTGGAACAGGTTGATGACAAAAGATCCATCACAGTAATCTAACAAGTGTATAAGATCTCGAGAATAGGTATCCAGTGAACAGTTGCATAGGCGCTTCTGAAACAAAGTGGGGGGAGGTGGGGTGTTTGGTGTTAAGGTCCTGTTCCACAGTTGGTTCTTTATCTATCAATAAAGATGCCAGGGGCCAATTGCTGTTTGGAAAGGAGGCAGGAATTCCGGGTCCCTGCAGAGGGGATAAGGAGACACAGAGAGGATTTTTCAAGATGCTTTGTAGGGACAAAAAGTGAGATCACAGGCAGAGTGATCATATGCCACTTCTCTAGGAGGGAAGTTAGAGCGTTGAGTTGGGACTAAAGGTAATTGAACAACTGAAGCTTAGCACATGTTGAGAGGTGCTAAGCTAAGAGTATTGAGAAGGGCACGCTAGTGGAGCAAGGCTTAAAAGAGCCCAGAAATTAATTGAATAAGGCAAGTTGAAATTGAGCAATGTGTTTGTGGGAGTTGGGTGGGTGGGTAGGTGGGTGTGTGTTTATGTTTATGTTTCATCCATGGATCCAATATTCTCTGGTGCAGGCTGGTAGTATGGTCCACCCAGAGTTTAAAGCAGGGTAGCAAAAGCTATATTCTATAAGAGAGGGGTTTAGAAGCTTGTAGACATCAATGTGTCAGTAATGTGCTTGCTATATAAAGACCTGAGATAAATCTTAGTGCTCATATAAAACTATGTGGTGTGAGGGGTCCAAGCCTGTATCCTGACTCTGAGAAAGTAAAAATAAAGCATCCCTGGGGCAAATGGGCCAGGCGTGAAAGCCAATCACAGAGTTCTGTTTTTTAGCACAGATCCAGACCCAGTCTCAAAACCAAAATGTACAGTGTCAGAGGAAAATATAATCATCAACTTTTGACTTCCTCTGTCTCCTCCTCCTCCTCCTCTTCCTCCTCCTCCTCCTCCTTCTCTCTTTCTCTCTCTCCTCTCTCTCTCTCTCTCTCTCTCTCTCTCTCTCTCTCTCTCTCTCTCTCCTCTCCCCTCCTCTCCTCTCCTTTCTCTCTCCTCTCCCTCTTTCCCTCTCTCTCTCTCTCTCTCTCCCCTCTCCCCTCCTCTCCTCTCTCTCTCTCTCTCTCTCTCTCTCTCTCTCTCTCTCTCTCTCACCCACCCACACACACAGATGAACATCTAGGCTAAGTAAGGCAGCTGTGATCACCAGCAAAACATTCAAGAATTATAGATGGAAATACACATGGATAAAATTTTAAAATCCTGTTTATGCTGCTAGTACAAACAAGTGGATCTCTAGGTCCTTTGTCTATATCTGGCTTCCAGGAACCATCTCTACCACACTTTCCCTATGATGGTTGCTATTTTGGTTTATAAATACTGTTTCTTTCCATTCTGTTCAGACTCCTACGAAGTCTTAAATAAACCCCATAGAAATAATAACTGTACTTCCTGGCCTTAATATTTGATATCTTACTGACAGTGAGTTTTTAACTATGATAAGAACATGAGCGAAATTATATGCCCGGATATATTCCCAAAATTAAAAGAGATGGTGAGGTACATGATAGAAATTATGTATAAAGATGAAATGCCCAGAGTAGCCAGGGAATTGGTAAATCTTCAGATGTATGCAGAAAACAAATCTTTACAGGTCAAAAACGTGAAGAATTTTAATCGACCCAAAAGCCCATGCATTTCCATTTCCATTCCTTTTGTGTATTCTTTCACAACTATATGCATGGCTGCCAGTTACTTTAAAACAGAATTTTTTGAGATCTTAAAGCTAGTGCTCATCCCCTCAAACAAACACACTATTTGTTTGAGAAAGCAATGTAGGATGTTTGAGTCACTCAGTTGCAGAGAACATCTTAGTCTTTCCTGTCATTCTGTTTCTTGTGAAAATCTTCAACGCAAGTGACCTGAATCTTTGAATTAACATTACTCATTACCATAAAACCATAATCTTTTAAACGCAATTGAGAGTACAATTAACCTTAAAGAACAGATGTCATCATTTTCTGATTGATTAGCTTAGCTTTCAAGAGCCAGTCACCCAGAACCAGTGTTTCTAATAAAGACAAATTTCAGAAAAGGGATCTGATCTATAGTTTCTTGGCTCTCTGAATACAAAACAGATTTTGTGGGATGCATGCCTAATGAGTCACCCCTTGTTTTTCATGAAAAACATGATTTTCCAGTACTGTCGCATTTTGCTCTTGACTGGTATATTTGCATAAAGTGAATATGTTACAACTTGGATGTTGTAATTAAGTTAGTTTAATTATGAAAATCACACCATTGCCTTGGGGAACTCATGAATCTAGAATGTGCCAATTATTTCAGGGGTCTTACTTTTGACATTGTCTCTATAGAGTAAAACTTCCTTGGCTGTGTTTGATTATGCTAATATTCTATGATTCTTGGAAAAGGTAAATGTTTATCATAAAACAAACAAACAAACAAAATAACTACAAAGTATTTCTGAGAAACAAAGCTCCCAAAGAATGTAGAGTAGTGCATGAAGGAACAACATGAACTAATTAAATGCAAAGTTGGGTTGTTTTTACATCTGAATATAATTTGAATTTTGTTCCTCGCTTTTTATTTAAGTCAGCTCCCAATTAGCAGGCACCAAGAGTTTGGATGTTTTAGTACCATGTGAGTCTACCAGCACTTAAAAGGTAAAAAATAATTACAATCACAATCTCAGGTTTTATCAACATCAGCATGTTCCATATACTATTCTACTTATCCTGTAATCATGAACCTTCATGTATTCTCCTTCTTAATATTATCTGAGTGCGTACTTCATTCTAGACATTGTCCTGGAAACAGAGAAATAAAAAAGAATCAGGCAAAGTGCCTACTCCAATCTTTTCTTTTTTAGATTCTGATGCATCGGACAGAAAAAAATAAATGCAATAACCTAGAAATATCTTATCTAAATGCTGTGAAGGAAATAACTAGTCTGCTGTAATAGAACACAGTAGTGATCAATATTACCATGATTCTGTTAGCAGACTAAACTTCACATAGAATTCTTCCTGGCTCTGAGTTCCCATTATTTCCTTTTTCCTTTTCTCACCTCATTACCTTACTGTGTAAATACTTTCTCTCATTTGACATCCAGCCCCTTGACAGTTTTATGACTCAGGATTACCTTTCTCAAGGACTTGTGAAATCCCTTTCAAATGTAAGCACTAAGTATAACAGGACTCTATGTTGAGTACCCAACTCCACCAAGAAATGCTGGTGTCTTATGCAAAAAGTCCCCTTTCCATCCAATGGCCTCAGCTGCAATGCTACCAATTCATTCATTGGTTTAAAATAATAACAATTCTGATGATGAGGATGATGATGAGGATGAAGGAGAAGGAGAAGGAGAAGGAGGAGGAGGAGGAGGAGGAGGAGGAGGAGGAGGAGGAGAAGAAGAAGAAGAAGAAGAAGAAGAAGAAGAAGAAGAAGAAGAAGAAGTCTTAGCCTGTTTAATTTTTTCATTAAATTTTCTTTTTAAGTGTGAATAATGGGAAAATTTATCATCTAAAATAAGATGATAAAGAATTACGAATTAAGGAAAGGTATCTAAGAACTGGCATTATAAATTAATAAAAAAAAGGGGGGGCATGAATTTGAAAGAGAACAATGAGGGTGTAAAAGAGAGATTAGGGGAAGAAAGGGAATGGGAAAATGATGTAATTGTATTATAACATTAAAAATAAATGATTTTGCTAGGCAGGTATGCCTTTAATCCCAGAACTTGGGTGACAGAGGCAGGCAGATTTCTGAGTTTGAGGTCAGCTGGTCTACAGAGTGAGTTCAAGGACAGCCAGGGCTATACAGAGAAATGCTGCATCGAAGCCTGAGGCCAGAAAGAGCTTGGACTATTCAGAAAACCAAGGTTAGACTGACATGAGGATGCAGTTTGTAAAACATTTTGAGTTTACTGCAATGTGAACCATTGAACCTTTTAAACAGAAAGAAAAATGAACCTTGTTTGGGTAATTAAATAAAGCCACCTGCTTTGAGGACTGCAGAGAGACAGAGTGGTTCGTCCACTGACACTACTAAAATGGGAGATTTCCTACTACTCTAAGTATAGACTAAGTGGAAGGAGTTTAAGGAATTTAGGGAAAAGTTCAGTATCGGATATTTATACCATGGGAAGAGTACTTTATATAGACACAGTTTTCTGGATAAGCACATAGAGGATAAGTATCAAAATCATGGGTTTTCTTGAACTTGTATAAAGAAAATGCAATGATAATGATAATGATTAACTACTCTAGTGGCATTTGAGAACACCAATCAAGTTAGCTCAGCTGCCTTTAAACCTCACTAGGACCATCAGAGAGTTAAGGGCCTGACTGAGGTTGTGATGGGCCCAGACTGAGATCTACTGCTTTGCTATTTTCATGTTCTCTTCAGCCTCCCCACTAGCCTAACCAACTAACTGTAAAGGCAAGCATATGGTCAGCAGATCATAGAAGCTTCCTTACGGATTAACAACACATAACTACTCAACCCTCATCGATGGAAAACAGAAGGAAGCCTGCTGACTGCCTTTCATAGCCACATTCAGAATATTTACAAAGGGAAATTTTCTCTATATAACTGTAACTTTATTTTTTTCAAGCCTTATTTTTAAGGATGGTTTTTAAATGCTTTAACCTCACTTTTCGTTCACCACCCACCAGAGGTAGTGGGAAAGAAAGGATGCAAGGCAGGTAAACATGTTTAGAAAGGTTCTTTGGAGCAGTTCCTGTCTGTGGTGTCTGGAAATTGGCAGTTCAGTTCACAGGTAAGCAGCAGCAGCAAGATCTGCTTGCAAACACTTCTCAGATAGACTAGCAGCCCAGTTCGGTAGAGTCAAGATAGCAAACACAAATCAGCAGTGGTGGCACAACCTAGCAAAGACAGCCAAGCCTCATCCTCAAGTCAGCAGGGGGGCTTGGAGGAATGCCAAAAGTTCTGGCTGTGCTTCTCTCAGAGATGATCAGCAAAGATGCAGAGACCCACATGTGTTGTACTGCTAGACCCATAAGCAAACCAAGGTCAGCCTCCTGTCTGTCTGTCTGTCTGTCTGTCTGTCTGTCTGTCTGTCATGTCCTATTGATACCCTCCAAACAATATGCATATTCCACAGGTCTTGCCTCAGCACATGTGTCTGTCTCGGCTGACAAGACTCTTCCAATCAGCCAGAGTCTGGGGAAGAAGCAAGAAACTGCTCCATGCCACCAGGAGTTTTTTGGTGCATTTCTCTCTATGCACTCCTGACAAATACAGCTTAACTACACAATGTAAGGTAGGACAATTCATGCGGGTCATTAGCAAAGAATTCATCACATGTTCTTCCATGTGCTTGCTTTAGCAGAACATCCTCTCTCTTGTGTATCCTTCAGCTAAACAATCTTTACAAATTTGCCTTAATCTTTTACCTGTATCCATTTCAGCAAAACATTACTTCACATGTTTGCCCCAGCAAAACACTATCCAAGCAACTTTCGAAAGAACCCATAAGTTTCTACTTTATATAACATTGAATCTTCAAATTCAGAAAATAAGTTGATACCTTTATTTCTCAGGTTGGGACAGTAAATAACAACTATATGTCATAAGCATTCAAAAATGAATGACTAAATTTATGAATGAATTAAATAAGTAGTGCTGTCCTTTGGGTAATTTGAGATAGATTTCATATAATTAAAAAATATTAACCAGTATCTAAATGAGGTTAGCTATTCTGAAAACTATTTTGCATGTCAGGCATTATTAGAAAGAGGAGACTATGAAAATTAGTTTTGTAAAGATATTGATGATGAAACCAATGTATGTATAGTTTACCTGATCAAAAATTAAACTTCAGAAGACAACTCAGATGTATTACTTTGAAGTTTCTTCTTTAAGCTTGTTTAACATAAGGTCATGCATTAAAAAAATCATTATCAAGAACTTAAGAGTGATCATTTCAATGTACTCAATGTAAGTAGAAGCATCTTCACAAACAAATTATCTTTTTTTAAAAAAGAGAAACATAGATGAAGCCAAGACAGGTCAGCATGTAGCACTTCTTAATAAATGACACATCCCACAATCTAGTCCACTTATCTGGATGTAGCATCAAGATCATTAGGAAACTCTGATTTCTAATTCAGTTTCACAGGTAACTTGAAATCATCAGGATATGACTCTGAAGAGCAGATATAATTATTTTTACCCTTGGAAATAAAGCCTCCGTACTGATAAAGCATAAGCTTGGTTAGTTTAAATCAATCCCCAGAGTTTAATATATAAAAATAACTCTCTGAGTGTATGAAACAGAGAACCAGATCCCAGCCCCTTGCTGAGCCCACCAGAGAGTGACTTTCCTTGAGGCACCACCTACTTAGCCAAATGCAATGCTAACTGCCAAGTCATTAGTCAGTGTGATACTCTTCTGCAAAAGCTTCTCATAAATGTTCTATGAATGTGTTTCTCTTTTTTTCACTTTTCCTATTATGTTACTCCATAAAGGCCACTTTTAATGCCACAGTTCCAGCATTGTATGTACCATTAAGTTCATAATATTGATAAAGATACTGGACTCACTTTCCACTGTCTCATAAATATATTAAATTTACACTTTATTTGTTTACATTAATGTTTGTTTTTCTTTGTCCTATTCTATGGCTGCAAGTAATTACAAGAAAGTGAGTAATTATTCTCTAGTCTATAAAGTCAAAACTACCCATGTACTGTAAATCTCTGCAACCCACTAGCTCATGGTGTAGAAAACAGGTCATCAAAAAAAATATCCATCAATTGAAGCAATCAAGCAATCATTTTTTTTCTATAGCGCTTGCTAAACTAGGAGCAAGGGTGAAGGAAAGGAAATACCAGATGGGGATGAGGGTGAATATAAAATAGTTCTCTCTCTCTCTCTCTCTCTCTCTCTCTCTCTCTCTCTCTCTCTCTCATGTGTGTGTGTGTGTGTGTATGTGTGTGTGTGTATGTGTGTATGTGTGTATGTGTGTGTGTATGTGTGTGTATGTGTGTGTGTATGTGTGTGTGTGTTTGTGTGTGTGTATATGTGTGTGTGTATGTGTGTGTGTGTGTGTGAAAACACGTAGGAAGGGATATATTAGAAACAAAATGATTTCAAGAGGAACTGAGAAGAAAGGAATCAGACTGAATATGATTAAATAAATTATATATATCTATGATGTTTAAATAAGGTCAAATAATAAACTTTAAGTTGAAAACAAAAAGAAATTGATCAGGTCTGAAGCTTTTCTTTACCAATTAGTGTCTAAACTAGAATGCCCTAGATCTTGTCTTTTACCCTGTGCAATGAGATTGAGAAAATAGATGTACTTTGAAACCATTTCCATCTTCAAAATGCTTGTATAGGAAAACTTTGTTCAAAATCGTTCAGTTCATAATGTTCATGTTGAAGATAATTCCCTCAAATCTAGCACTTAGCTTATTGGAAAATATAAAATTGGGCTTGGTCTTTAAGTGGGAAGATAAATTCATTTGTCAACTTGGGCAATTCAGACAGACTGCCTGTCTTTCCCAATTCACTAAGCCATAGTTTACTAGCTGTCCTTTGTTCATTAGAGCGAAGGGGGCTCTCTATGGACCAACAATCTGAATGTTTATGAAGAAAATGGTTGGATTTCCTATTTTAGCTTTAAACTAAAGAATTTTTCAGCTTAGTTAAAAAAAAAAGAAAAAAAGAAAAAAGAAAGAAAAGAAAGTTAGGATCAGACAATATCTGTTTTTAAAACCTTGTCTATTTTGAACTTTAGTAAGCAGTGGTCTATAGTGTACACCCAGACAGATGCAGGATCATATGCCAGCCACTCGCTTTGTATTTGCTGAACATGAACTTAGATCAGATGTTTCACTCATATGGTTTACTATTCTTCTCTATCACCTTCTGCTTAGGAGGTAACGAATTTTCTCTTTGAAATGTAAAGGTCAATTACAGCCTAAAGGCTTCAAGAAGTCAATGTTCCAGTGATAATTAAAGGTTACAGTTTAGAGGAAGACTTATAATATAGTCACTTGAAGTCCAATAATGAAGGCATGAGAAGTGGTATTGATAATGAAAGCTAACATTTATAAATGTAACTAATAAAAGAAATCTTTCTAAACGGCTTCTTGTAGCATTAAAATTTTTATTATGATTTAAAATTAGATAGAAAGTTTTTTCATCTGTTCCAATTGCTGACTGAACTATATACATAGTTCCAGCCATTTGTCTCTGGCTATGTCTGGATTGCATATACAATTAAGGAGAAATCTCATGATTTTGTGCCTCATAAAAGTTATGTGGACTTTTATTTATTTTAACATGATACTTAAATTTAAAAGATTAGTTTTAAAAATATATTGACATTTGGTATAGCTCAAACAATTATTAAACCATTTGAAAATTATATATACATATATATATATATATTCATATAGGTATGTATATGTAGGAAGTAATTCATACCCCTTCTGAATTAAAATGATTTGGTTTGTGGTAGCCAGACCATAGACTCTATTAACCCTCAAGATATTCTAGAATTACATCTGAGAAAATATATATAACATGACCAGAGATAATTTAGGATAAGATGGACAGAGCCAAATGATATTCATCAGCAAATCAATAGCAACCCTATAATTCCAGAGTCATTACAGAGGCAGGGCAAGAATTAAGAGTTATTTTTATCCAACAGCTTAGCTTAACAAGCAAATGAAATATTAACCAAGTAATGAACATTTTTAAATGTCCTAAATTGTCCTTAAGCCTCTCACAGATGTCACACACAACCATGTACACTTTCTATGTCCATTAAAAAAAAAAACCCAAAAAAACTTATGTGAGCCCAGGTCTTTTATCATTCTAATTAACTATAAATATCCACACGGGGAAAGGAATGTACATCTAATTTATGAACTCTGTGTGCGTCTCTCTCTCTCTCTGTCTCTCTGTCTCTCTGTCTCTCTGTCTCTCTGTCTCTCTCTCTCTCTCTCTCTCTCTCTGTGTGTGTGTGTGTGTGTGTGTGTGTGAGTGTGTGTGTGTGTTGATGCAATAGCTACTCACATCATTCTCTGTTTTTTTAAAAGACTTTTTTGCTTATTTTATTTATGAGACTACATTGCAGCTGTCTTCAGACACACCAGAAGAGGGCAGCAGATCTTATTACAGATGGTTGTGATCCACCATGGGGTTGCTGGGATTTGAATCAGGACCTCTGGAAAAGTAGTCAGTGCTCTTAGCCATTGAGCCATCTTTCCAGCTCCTACTCACATCATTCTCAGCCATGAAAGTCTAAGCGGAGAAAAGACATTCTAGGGCAGATCTCACCTTACACCTTGAGATGTCCTGGGATAAAGTGGTGGCTGAAAAATCAGTTCTTTTTTCCCTTAGAAATCAAGATATGTTTGAGGCAGTTAGAGTGTAAGCAAGAACAGAATTAGGACCAGATGAGCTATCCCAAGCCATATAAAGGGTAGCGATTTCCTTATGCTCATGTGGAAACCAGTCACTGGAGCACCTTTTGATCATAGTGATTTATCTAAGTAGCTGGGGTAGGCCTTGTACTGCATGAAACTTACAGAAATCCAACAAAACTACTCCTAGTTAGTGACTGTGATAGTTAATTTTGAATATCAGTTTGACATGACTGGAACCCATCCAAAAGGCAAAAGTTTGTGTCTATGCACAAAGTGTTTCCAGACATGTTACTGAGATGAGATGTACTCTGAATGCAAGTGCCATCATTCCACGGCTTGAGGTCCTGGAATGAACAAAGGGCAGAGAGAAAGTAGAACCACAGCAGTCAGTCATCTCTCTCACCTTCTTGACTGTGGACATCATGTGACCAGTCAGCATACCCCATAGTTTTTCCACCATGGTGGATTACATTCGCAAACAGTGAGAGCCAAGTCAAATCTTTTCTTCCTTCGTTGTTATGTCAGGTATTTTATCTCAGCAACCAGAGAAGGAATCAACATAAAACATAATATTGAGTCTGTGTCCCTTGCTGTGATAAAACTGGGCATACGAGCTATGGATCTTTAAGAGTGGGCATGAGAAGAATGTGGGAGAGTCTGCCTTACAGGACAGAAAAGTCTAGGCCATTGGAGGAAGGGTTCATAGGATGATATTGGAGGAAAGCCCAGAATGCTGAGACAAGTTAAGATAGTTACAGTTCTGTTCATGAAATGACACTGGATAGCAAAAACTTTATTAGACTCTGTGGTAAAGGCTCAGAACAAAATCTAGGTTTTTCCCTCATGTTCTAAAAACCTGAATGAAACTGAATTCAAAAGTATTGTTTTGTAGAGGAAACATCAATGCAGTACAGCATTGAGGCTCTGGTATGGATTATTGTCCATACCAGAGAGGGGTCAGGCCATTTCTACATAGCCTTCAGATGTCAACATGTCCCTAGTGGCAGCCCCAAAACAGGGACATTCATCTGGCTTTTGGTGGTAACAGATATGAAAAACTCAAATAGTTCTACAGATATGAAAACTCAAATAATTTTTTTTTTAGTTTTTCCAATTTTTTAAAATATTAGAAAAAAAAAGAAACATGAGTTGGATCACTGGTCTTTTTGTTAAATCCACATTCCTTCATTTAGTGGTCTCATTTATTGGCTCACAACTCTCAAAATTATACCCTCTGTTCAGACATTTTCCCAAATCACAGTCTTTTATTTCTAACTGCCTACTTAGTACTCCACCTACATGTATCTAAATGCATGTTATGCTGTTCAAACTGAACTTTCAAGTGTTTATGCAAAGTGTAATTGTATTCTTCTCCATTAAGACCATAGTGACTTTGTTCTTGTAGTTGTTTACACCAAAAATCATGATGTAGTTTCTGACTTTTTCTTCTTATTCCTCATATTAATCCATCTGCAATTTTGACCTTACCTTCAAAATATATTCAGGGTGTGACTGGGTCTTCCTTTATGCTATTTATGACTTTAGTATAAACTACCATCATCAGATTGCATTTACATCTTACTCTTCATCACTAACCACGGAAGTATTACCTCTAACGTAAACAGTCTTTTAAAGTAAATTTGGTTATTCTACCTTTTTATTAATAAGCCTCTGCTGTTCTTTTTCAAGATAAAAAGCTCATCTTATTCAAGATAAAAGCTCAAATACTTACAGTCATATGTAATATCCCCGGGACTTTTTGTTATTTCTCTTCTCCTGAATCCATGCTACATCAGCTACTTCAGCATGCCTGTTCTTCCTTGAGCATAGCATCCACACTCATGTAAATAAATCATAGCTTTTCCTTCTATATGCACTTCCTTCTATATGGAACACTTTGCCTCTATGTATCCACAGGGATCATTCTATGTATCCACAGGGATCACCTGTTTTGTTGTTGTTGTTCTTTGTATGTTTTTGACTAATGTCAAATAATTAATTAGATTTTCCCAACCTACTTTATTAGAAATTGTATGCCTTACCCAGTGTACATATTGTCATTGTTGGTACTGGCACCTTTGAGACCTGTGACATCACATAGGCAACAATGTGACCTACACACCTGTTGCCAAGACAACGGCCACAATATTCCCAGAATCCATTGGGCTCACCTTTACCTGTGACCATGTTACCATCCATGTATATATAAGAAGCACACCATTCCCCCCTTTCACCCTCCCCCTCCCTCTCCCCTTCCTCCCCATCCCTCTCTCTCCCTCTATCCCTCTCTCTCTCCATCCCCCTCCCTCTCTTCCTCCTTCTCCCTGACCTCTGTCCACTGCTACCTTTGTCATTTCCCCTCTCAATAAACCTCACATAGAACTGTTTGGCCGGGTGTGGTCTTTCAGACGGGGCCTCCACCTGATGATGGCAACAGATGTTCTTTGCCAGTGCAGTTTTCTTCTTAATACATATTATTTTTCATTTGTTTATACTCTTTCAGTACAAAATAAACTATAGATGACAGAAGCATTTATTTCTGTAGTCAGTCTTATTTTTGTATCACAATCATGCCTAAAACACATAAAACCTACTATAAAAATAATTATTAAATCACTTATTGAGTAAATCTTAAGAAGTCAACGGGCTTAGTTTATAACTTTGAGGGTTATCTATTTTAGTTGTTCACAATATGGTTTTCCTTTTAAATAGATGAAATAATCTGTTGATTAGCTGTGTGTCACCAAACATTTTTAGAAAATGTTTTTATAACTGCCTATGGTAGTTAAACTTCATAGTCAGCTTGACTAGACTGAGATTCATCATGGAAAAACATTTCTGAGTTTTTCTGCTACTGTGTTTATCTGATCAGGGAAGATCTAGCCTGAATCTGGGTAGCCAAATCGGATGACGTGCAACATGTGAAATTAGAGAGAAAATGGAGACTACAAGCATTCATTACTTGCTGCTTAATGTCTACAGATCCAATGTAAGCAGCCATCTTACTTTCTTGTCCCCCTGGATTTCTGCCCTAAGCCAAAGTAAATGCCTCTTAACTAAAGCTGCTTTTTGCCAGATACCTGCTCACAGCGATAAGAAAAGTAGCTGATATATTTCCTAAGGACATTGATTGTCCAGGTAGACACTGAGGAGATCATTTACTCCTAATCCTCTACTTTAAAAATGGTGGGAAAATGTTGATGTTGTAAATACAATATTGTCATCCATAAAATAGTCTGCTTGTAAAGCTAGTCTGTAGTTGTCAGTGGGAAATGCCTAGGATCAGCCTCAGGTTGGAGGGGGTGTCTGAAGAAGGGGTGTCCAGTGTATCAAAGGACTCAAAGTCAAAGCAGGGGTTACATGGTAATGGCTTTTGTTCTGCATGGGACAACGTTGCAGAATGTGCGCTCCCTCCCCCTGCCCCCACTCTGTGTGTGTGTGTGTGTGGTTTCTAATCAAGACAGCTTTTCTTGCTATTCTAAAAACTCTCTGGATAGCTAATCAGTTGCAGAACAAAAGGCCAGTCTTTTGTTTACATAACAAGTAGTCATAACACCAGGTTCTCTTTTGACTATCCCATGAATCAGCATCCTATGATCCCAATCCCTTAATTCTTAGAAAGAGGTAGCAAACAAAACACAGACAATAAGAGAGCTCGGTGTGACCCCCACCCTGAAATTCCCATTCCTATTATACCTGGGCCTAGACCTAATTTTCCTTTGTCTCAAGTTAACTTGAACTCAGGAATCTGGCTGCCATTTTAAGCAACAAATAAACAGCAATAAAATTTAGCTGGGTGGGAACATGCTCTGCAATATCACTCCCTAAGTCTCTTTATCTCCTTCCTTATTGCATACAATTCATATTGAATCCTTATATTTTGCATAGTTGAGAAATTATATTTTTTTGAACACATGTCTATAGCATTCTTTCCCACAGCCTTAAGGTCTGTCCAGAAGATCACAGCATTATAACATTTTGCTGAGACATTAGACACACCCTTGCCTCCTGGACGCCTGCTGTCTCTGATTATCATGCTGTTATTAACCTTTGCAGGGAAGATATTTCCCAATAAACTTGGCAGGGATACGATCTCAGGAAGGAGCAGTAAGAAGTAAATACATATTTTTTATGCATACAAACAAGCCTCAGGCCCAGCAACTGTCAACACCGGAAGAGGTTCAAACCTGTTGGCTTTGTTCCAGTGGCTGAAACAATGTCATTTCATCACTACCATATCCATATAGGAATTGACAGAAAATTAGGTTGTGAAGGGTTCTGTAAATTCTCACCAAACTAACTAATAATATTATTTCACCTGCCCAGTCTAATTGTGGAATAATTTATACTGAAAAGCTGGTCCCTTCTTTTTTTTTTAATTTATTGATATATTTATTTACATTTCAAGTAATTTCCCCTTTTCTGGACCTCCACTCCCCGAAAGTCCCATCAGTCCCCTTCCCTCCCCCTGTTTTCTCACCCAACCCTTCCTACTTCCCTGTTCTGATTTTGCTCTATACTGCTTCACTGAGTCTTTTCAGAACAGGGGACCACTCCTCCGTTCTTCTTGTACCTCATTTGATGTGTGGATTATGTTTTGGGTATTCCAGTTTTCTAGGTTAATATCCACTTATTAGTGAGTGCATACCATGATTCACCTTTTGAGTCTGGGTTACCTCACTTAGTATGATGTTCTCTAGCTCCATCCATTTGCCTAAAAATTTCATGAATTCATTGTTTCTAATGGCTGAAGCTGGTCCCTTCTTACACTCTACAACTCTAGGCAATGGTTGCCTACATTACCAACAAACACTGGAAGCATGTTGCTAATAAGCTTCCCTTATACATGTCAGTTTACACCTGTGTCACAACTCACTCCTGGAGCAATTAAAGACTCAGAGAAAGGGTGTCCTAACCTTGTAATTGACTTCCTCCAGCAGTTTTTGCATGCACCTTTTCCCTATGCAGCGTTTGGCTAAATATTAACCATATATGTACAACTGTATCCTCAGCTTCTTGAGTCCCAGCGAAACTCTCAATCACTATAGATGAAGAAACCAAGATATTCCATGACAAAACCAAATTTACACAGTATCTTTCCACAAACCCAGCCCTACAAAGGATAATAAGGGGAAAACACTATTACAATGAGGGAAACTATACCCTGGAAAAAAGCAGGATATTAAGCTTCTTTCACCAAACCCAAAAGAAGATAACCCCACATGTATAAAGTTAAAATCAAAAATGATAGGAAGCAATAACCACTACTCTTTAATATCTCTTAACATCGATGATTGTATATTTAACTGACACCAAAAATTCCACCAGAAAACTCATAAACCTGGTAAACAACTTCAGCAAAGTGAGTGGATATAAAATCAACTCAAACAAATAAATAGCCTTCTATACTCAAAGGATAAACAGGCTGGGAAAGAAATTAGGGAAATGATACTCTTGACAATAGTCATAAATAATATAAAATATGTTGGTGTGACTCTAACCAAGCAAGTGAATGATTTGTATGACAAGAACTTCAAGTCTTTGAAGAAAGAAAATCAAAGATATAAGATGATGGAAAAATCTTACATGCTCATGGATTGGCAGGATTAATATAGTAAAAATTGCCATGGGAAGGGGTTGAAGGGGAAACAGGGGGAGGGAAGAGGGCTTATGGAACTTTTTGGGAGTGGGGAGCCATGAAAGGGGAAATCATTTGAAATGTAAATAAAAATTATATCAAATAAAAAAAAAACCTAAAAGCAATCAACAAATTCAAAGCAATCCCCATCAAAATTCCAACTCAATTCTTCATATAGTTTGAAAGAACAGTTCTCAAATTCATCTGGAATAACAACAACAAGCAAACAAACAAACAAAAAAAAACCCAGAATAGTGAAAACTATTCTCAATAATAAAAGAACCTCTGGTGGAGTCACCGTCCCTGACCTCAAGCTATACAACAGAGCAGTAGTGATAAAAATTACATGGTATGGGTACAATGACAGGCAGGTAGATCAATGGAATAGAATTGAAGACCCAAAAATGAACCCACACACCTCTGGTCACTGATCTTTGACAAAGGAGCTAAAACCATCAAGTGGAAGCAAGACAGCATTTTTAACATATGATGCTGGTTCAACTGGTGGTCGGCATGTAGAAGAAGGCAAATTTATCCATTCTTGTCTCCCTTTATAAAGCTCAGTTCCAAGTGGATCAAGGACCTCCACATAAAACCAGACTCACTGAATTTAATAGAGGAGAAAGTGGGTAAAAGCCTCAAACACATGGATATGGAGGAAAATACTCTGAACAGAAAACCAATAGCTTATGCTCTAAGATCAACAATAGACAAATGGGACTTCATAAAATTGCAAAGCTTCTGTAAGGCAAAGGACACTGTCAATAGGACAAAATGGCAACCGACAGATTGGGAAAAGATCTTTATCAATTCTACATCCCATAGAGGGCTAATATCCAATATATAGAAAGAACTTAAGAAGTTAGACTCTAGAGAATCAAAAAATTAAAAAATGGTGAATAGAGGTAAACAGAGAATTCTCAACTGAGGAAAACTGTAATGGTTGAACAGTCACCAAAGGAAGTGTTCTACATCCTTAGTCATCAAGGAAATGCAAATCAAACAACCCTGAGATTCCATCTCCCATCTCATAGCAGTCAGAATGGCTAAGATCACAAACTCAGTGAGAGCAGATGTTGGTGAGGATGTGGAGAAAGAAGAGCATTCCTCCATTTTTGGTGGTAGTGCAAGTTGGTACAACCACTCTGGAAATCAATCTGGTGGCTCCTCAGCAAATTGAACATAGTATTACCTGAGGATTCAGCTATACCATTCCTGGGCAGATACCCAAGAGATGCTTCACATATAACAAGGACACATACTTCACTATGTTCAAGGCTTCCTTATTTATAATAGCCAGAACAATGGATACAGAAAAATGTGGTACATTTATACAATGGAGTACTACTCAGCTGTTTAAAAACAGTGATTTCATGAAATTCCAAGACAAATGGATGGAATTAGAAAATATCACCCTGAGTGAGATAACCCAGTCACAAAACAACACACACGGTATGTTCCCATTTTTAAGTGAATATTACCCAAGATACAATTTGCCAACCATATGAAGCTCAAGAAGCAAGACCAAAGGGTGGATGTTTCAGTGCTTCTTATAAGGAGGAACAAAATACACCCAGGAACAAATATAGAGACAAAATATGGAGCAGAGGCAGAACGAAAGACCATCCAGAGATGTAGGGATTGACCCCATATATACTTGCCAAACCCGGATGCTATTGCTTGCTGACAGGAGCTTAATATGGCTGTCTCCTCAAAGGCTCTGCCAGAGCCTGACAAATATAGAGGCAGATGCTAGCAGCCAACCATTGGACTGAGTGGGAGGGGGGGTGTCTCAGATGGAGGACTTGGAGAATGAACTGAAGGAGCTGTGGTGGGCTGCAGACCCATGGGGTTAGCAACAGTGTCACCTGGAAAGACCCCTCCCCCCCAGGAGATTCCGGGGACTGGATCACCAACCAAATAGTACACATGGAGGGACTCATGGCTCTAGCACATATGTGGCAGAGGATGGCCTTGTTGGACATCAGTGGGAGGAATGGCCCTTGGGCCTGAGGGGGGTGTGATGCCCTAGTGTAGGGGAATGCCAGGGCAGGAAGTAGGGAGTGGTTGGATGGGAGGAGGAGCACCCTACTAGAGGCAGGGGGAGAGAGGATGGTAAAGGGAGTTTCAGGAGGGGAGATCTGGAAGGGGGTTAACATTTGAAATGTAAATAAAGAAATTATCCCATAAAAGGGGGGAAAAAGGATTTGGTGTTATCTTTACACAGTGATTAGATATCTTCAGAGACTGTATTCAGAGTTATTTTTCTTGTCATTAGGGACAAGGGAATACCTGTCATAAGCACTGTAGAGAAATAAAGATTTGTTTTTATTCATGGTTTAGAAGAAGTTTGCACAGAACATGAGAGTATTAGAACTGTATAGTAGAGAAGCTTCTTGAAAGTGACACTGGCCATGATGAGGGAAGCAGAGTGAGGGAACTCAGCCTGTTTTATGTGCTCAAAGCTTCTCTGTAGTCAACATCCCAGCCTGTGAAATGATAGCACTCACACTGACAGTAGATTCTTTTCCTCAGTTATTCCTTACTGGAAATGCGACACATCTTACTGGGTATGCGATAAGATTATCTGCAGTCAAAGTAAATGCCCTGCACAGATTTACCTGGGGACTCTGGAGATCACCTCACTGGAGATGTGTCTAATGCAAATACTAAGTGGTTCTAGATATAGGTAAGTTGACAATGTACATTAGTCATCACAGTGGTTTCGAGAGTCTGCCATTGATATTCATCTTTGATTTGAAGTACTTCTTCTATAATACAGAGAAGAAAGTCTACGCATGGCTACCGCTTCCTGTCCGAAGCACAATTATAAAGGCAAAGTAGATGCGTCTTATGTTACAAGTCACTCCCTAAGCCTCCTTGTCTTCTGTCTTTACTTCTGAAGACAAACCTGACTTTGTACAGAATCTTGATTTGTCTGTTGCATTCATTCCTATTCATGTCTAACCATTTATTTCAGGAAAACTATTTTTAAAGCCAGTAAAAAAAAAAAATCAAGATGATGGACACTCTATTAAATTCAAACAGACTAGTGTGATTAAGATTCCTGGGTCTCTAGATACAAAGTTTTAGCAAACATATTGAGGTCTATGAATAATTTATTCACCACATTCCAAAGCGGTGACCACATGAATTGAAAAATAAAATTGAAAAATAAAATATGTTTTGAGTAGAAAATCACTACCCCTCTGTTCTCAGCATAATTTTTTTTAATATCAAAACAAGCAGGAAAGATTGAGATTTTCAATGTTTTGTTAAAATTCATGTTACTTTTCTTCTGTTGTATAACAAGTTATCACAAAGCTGACAGCTTAAGACAAACATGTATTATTCCTTGTTCTATGAGCAGAGGTGCAAGATCAGCTTGGCTGAAGCCCCTGGGAAGGGACTTAGCATCAATGTAAATGCCAATCTGTGATTTACCAGGGGAACCTGGAGAAGTGTTCTCAGCTTGGCAAAACCCAGATCCTTCTAAAAATGAGGCTCAGTTTCCAATCTTCCTGATGTCGATGATCTACTACTAGTCATTCTCATATCCCAGTATTCTCTTCTACATAGCTCTCTTTATCCTCAATCCTGCAATGGAAAAATCTTCCTCTACCAAATCCTTTCACACATAGTATTTCTACTTGGAAGGAGCTTACTCCCTTTTAAGGACATATGCAATTATTCCTCCTAATCATAACTTCCTCAGCTTGCTAAATTATTTTTAAAGTTTAATCTCTACCAATCAGTCTATCATCTACCACTTGTGTGTGTGTGTGTGTGTGTGTGTGTGTGTGTGTGTAGAAAGTATGTATGCATGTGAGTGTGAGTGTGTGTGTGTGTGTGTAGAAAGTATGTATGCAGGTGTGTGTGTGTGTGTGTGTGTGTGTGTAGAAAGTATGTATGCAGGTGAGTGTGAAAGTGCATTAGCATGTGTGTACCCATGCAGAGGCCAGAGCAAAACATCTATGTTTTCCTCTACCACATTCCACCTTATTTCCATAAGGCTGGGTTTCTTACGGAATCAAAGGAACTCATTCTCTTTTCTTGGGATAACTATCCAGCGAGCCCTTAGAATCAACTTGATGCAGTGCCTACATCTCCAATGCTGGGACTGCACACATGTGTAGCCATGGCAAGCCTTCTTAAAAAAATTTTATGTTTTCTATATTTTTTGTGTACATTCCAAATGATTTTCCCTTTCCCGGTTCCCCCACTCCCCAAAAGTCCCATAAGCACTCTTTCCTCCGCACATTTTCCAATCAACCCCCTCCTACATCTCTGTCCTGGTACACCCCTACAATGCTGAATCAAGCCTTCCAGGACCAGGGACCTCTCCTTCCTTCTACCTGAGAGTCATTTGATATGTGAATTGTGCCTTGGGTACTCAGAGCTTCTGAGCTAATATCCGCATTCCATGTGTGCTCTTTTGTGATTGGGTTACCTCACTTAGGATGATATTTTCCAGATTCAAACATTTGCCTAAGAATTTCATGAATTCATTGTTTTTAATTGCTGAGTAGTATTCCATTGTATAAATATACCACATTTTCTGTATCCATTCCTCCATTGAGGGACATCTGGGTTCTTTCCAGCTTCTGGCTATTATAAATAAGGCTGCTATGAACATAGTGGAGCATGTGCCCTGATTGCATGCCGGGGAATCCTCTGGGTATGTGCCCAGGAGTGGTATAGCAGGGTCCTCCAGAAGTGTCATGCCCTGTTTTCTGAGGAACAAAAAGACTGATTGCCAGAGTGGTTGTACCAGCTTGCAACCCCACCAGCAGTGAAGAAGTGTTCCTCTTTCTCCACATCCTCGCCAACACCTGCTGACTCCTGAGTTTTTAATCTTAGCCATGCTGACTGGTGTAAGGTGAAATCTCAGGGTTGTTTTGATTTGCATTTCCCTAATGACTAGCAATGCTGAACATTTTTTAAGGTGCTTCTCAGCCATTCAAAGTTCTTCAGGTGAAAATTCTTTGTTTAGCTCTGAACCCCATTTTTAACATGGTTATTTGGTTTTCTGGGGTCTAACTTCTTGATTTCTTTGTATATATTGGATATTAGCCCTCTGTCAGATGTAGGGTTGGTGAAGATCTTTTCCCAATTTGTTGGTTGCCATTTTGTCCACTTGACAGTATCCTTTACCTTGCAGAAACTTTGTAATTTTATGAGGTCCCATTTGTCAGTTCTTGATCTTCGAGCATAAGCTATTAGTGTTCTGTTCAGGAACATTTCCTCTGTGCCCAGGTCCTCAAAGATCGTCCACATTTTTTTTCTATTAGTCTCAGTGTGTCTGGTTTTATGTGGAGGTCCTTGATCCACTTGGAGTTGAGCTTAGAAAAGGAGATAAGAATGGATCAATTCGAATTCTTCTGCAAGCAGACCTCCAGTTAAGCCAGCAGCATTTGTTGAAAAGGCTATCTTTTTCCCATTGGATGGTTTCAGCTCCTTTGTCAAAGATCAAGTGACCATAGGTGTGTGGGTTCATTTCTGGCTCTTCAATCCTATTCCATTGATCCACTTGCCTGTCACTGTACCAATACCATGCAGTTTTTAAGGCTTTTCCTCTTTAGTATTGCCTGAGGTCTGGGATACTGATTTCCCCAAAAGTTCTTTTACTGTTGAGAATAGTTTTAGCTATCCTGGGTTTTTTGTTATTCCAGATGAATTTGAGAATTGCTCTTTCTAAAGATTTATTTATTTATTTTATGTATACGAGTATACTGTTACTGTCTTCAGACACACCAGAAGAGGGCACCAGACCCCATTACAGATGGTTGTGAGCCACCATGTGGTTGCTGGGAATTGAACTGAGGACCTCTGGAAGGGCATTCAGTGCTCTTAACCACTGAGCCATCTTTCCAGCCCCCAGAATTGCTCTTTTTAACTCTATGAAGAACTGAGTTAGAATTTTGATGGGGATTGCATTGAATCTGTATATTGCTTTTTGCAAGATGGACATTTTAACTATATTAATCCTGCCAATTCACGAGCATGGAAGTTTTTTTTTTTACATTTTCTGAGATCTTCTTCAATTTCCTTCTTCAAAGACCTGAAGTTTTTCTTGTACAGATTTTTCACTCATTTGATTAGAATCACCCCAAGATACTTTATATTGTTTCTGGCTATTGTGAAGGGTGTCATTTCCCTAATTTCTTTCTCAGCCTGCTTATCCTTTGGGTATAGGGAGGCTACTGATTTGCTTGAGTTGATTTTATAACCAGCCACTTTGCTGAAGTTGTTTATCAGCTGTAGGAGTTCTCTGGAGGAGTTTTTTGGGTCACTTAAGTATGCTATTATATCATCTGCAAATAGTGATAGTTTCACTTCTTCCTTTCCAATTTGTTTCCCTTTGACCACCTTATGTTGTCTAATTGCTCTAGCTAGAACTTCAAGTACTATTTTGAAGAGATATGGAGAGAGGGGGCAGCCTTGTCTAATCCCTGATTTTAGTGGGATTGCTTCAAGATTCTTTCGATTTAGTTTGATGTTTTCTATTGGTTTGCTGTATAATGCTTTTATTATGTTTAGGAATGGGCCGTGAATTCCTGTTCTTCCCAAGGCTTTTAGCATGAAAGGATGCTGAATTTTGTCTAATGCTTTTTCAGCATCTAATGAAATGACCATGTGTTTTTTTTCTTTGAGTTTGTTTATGTAGTGGATTGTATAGATGTATTTCCATATATTGTAACATCCCTGAATCTCCGGGAAAAAGCTTATTGGATCATGCTGAATGATCGTTTTGATGTGTTCTTGCATTTGATTGGCAAGAATTTTATTGAGTATTATTGCGTTGATATTCATAAGGGTTATTGGCTTATAGTTCTCCTTCTTTGTTGGATCTTTGTGTGATTTTGATATCAACATAATTGTGGATTCATAGAATGAGTTTGGTAGTGCTCCTTCTGTTTCTATTTTTGTGGAATAGTTTGAAGAGTATTGGTCTTAGGTCTTCTTTGAAGGTCTGATAGGATCTGATGATTTTTTGAATTTCATCCATTTCTGTTTTTATATCTTCCTTTTCATTTCTAATTTTGTTAATTTGGATACTGTCTTTGTGCGCTTTGGTTAGTCTGGCTAAGGGTTTATCTATCTTGTTGATTTTCTCAAAGAACCAGCTCCTGGTTTTGTTGACTCTTTGTACAGTTCTCTTTGTTTCTACTTGATTGATTTCAGCCCTGAGTTTGGTGATTTCCTGCCTTCTACTCCTCCTGGGTGAATTAGCTTCATTTTGTGCCAGGGCTTTCAGGTGTGTCATTGAGCTGCTAGTGTATGCTCTCTCCATTTTCTTTTTGGAGGCACTGAGGGCTATGAGTTTTCCTCTTAGCACTGCTTTCATTGTATCCATAAATTTGGGTATATTGTGCCTTCATTTTCATTAAATTCTAAAAAGTCTTTGATTTCTTTCTTTATTTCTTCTTTGGCCAAGGTATTATTGAGTAGAGTATTGTTCAGCCTTCATGTGTATGTGGGCTTTGTGTTGTTTTTGTTGCTATTGATGACCACTCTTACACCATAGTGATCTGATAGGAGGCATGGGATTATTTTGATCTTTTTATATTTGTTGAGTTCTGTCTTGTGACCAATTATATGGTCAATTTTGGAAAAGGTACCATGAGGTGCTGAGAAAAAGGTATATTCTTTTGCTTTAGGATAAAATTTTATATATATATACATATATATATGTATATATATATATTAGATCCAATTGGTCCAATGCTTCAATTAGTTTTACTGTGTCCCTATTTAGTTTCTGCTTTCTTGATCTGTCCATTGAGGACAGTGGAGTGTTGAAGTCACCCACAATTATTGTGTTAGGTGCAATGTGTGCTTTGAGCTTTAGTAAAGTTTCTTTTATGAACGAGGGTGCCCTTGCATTTGGAGTACAGATGTTCAGAATGGAGAGTTCTTCTTGGTGGATTTTTCCTTTGAGCAGTAAGATGTGTCCTTCTGTGTCTCTTTAGGTTGAAAGTCACTTTTATCTGATATTAGAATGGCTACTCCTGCTTGTTTCCTAAGACCATTTGCTTGAAAATTGTTTTCCAGCCTTTTACTTTGAGGTAGTGTTTGTCTTTGACACTGAGGTGTGTTTTCTGTAAGCAGCAAAGTGTAGGGTCCTGTTATAAAAGTGTATCCAGTCTGTTACTCTATGTCTTTTATTGGGGAATTGAGCCCATTGATATTAAGAGATATTAGGGAATAGTGATTATTACTTCCTGTTATTTTTGATGTTTTTTTTTTTTTATATTTGAATGGTTATCTTGTTTTGGGTTTCATGAAAGAAGTTTACTATCTTGCTTTTTTCCATGGTGTAGTTTTCTCCTTGTATTGGAGTTTTCCACCTATTATCCTTTGTAGAGCTTGGTTTGTGGAAAGAGATTGTGTAAATTTGGTTTTATCATGGAATATCTTGGTTTCTCCATCTATGGTGATTGAGAGTTTTGCTGGGTATAGTAGTCTTGGCTGGCATTTGTGTTCTCTTAGAGTCTGTATGAAATCTGCCCAGGATCTTCTAGCTTTCATGGTCTGTGGTGAAAAGTCTGGTGTAATTCTAATCGGTCTCCCTTCATATGTTACTTGGCCTTTTTCTCTTACTGCCTTTAATATTCTTTCTTTGTTTAGTGCATTCGAGGTTTTGATTATTAGGTGACGGGAGGTATTTCTGTTCTGGTCCAGTCTGTTTGATGTTCTGTAGGCTTCCTGTATATTCAATGGCAACTCTCATTTTAGGTTAGGGAAGTTTTCTTCCATAAGTTTGTTGAAGATATTTGTTTATATCTTCATATAAATTGTAAATCTTCACTCTCATCTCTACCTATAATCTTTAGGTTTGGTCTTCTAATTGTGTCCTGGATTTTCTGGATGTTTTGGATTACAAGATTTTTGCTTTTTGCATTTTCTTTCACTATTGAGTCAATGGTTTCTATGGTATCTTCAGTACCTGAGATTCTTTCTTCTAATTCTTGTATTCTGTTGATGATATTTACATCTATGGCCCCTGATTTCTTCCCATGTTTTCTATCCCCACAGTTGTCTCTCTTTGTGATTTCTTAGTTGTTTCTACTTCTGTTTTTAGATCCTGGTTGGTTTTGTTCAGTTCCTTCACTTGTTTGTGTTTTCCTGTATTTCTTTAGTAGATTTTTGTGTTTCCTCTTTTATGACTTCTGCCTGTTGACTCAATTTCTCCTGCATTTCTTTAAGTGATTTTTGAGTTTCTTCTTTATTGGCTTCTATCTGTTGACCCATATTCTCCTGAATTTTTTTAAGTAATTTTTGTATTTCCATTGTAAGGGTTTCTAACTTATCCATATTTCTCTGTATTTCTTTAAGAGGTTTATTTATGTCCTTTTTGTGTTCTTCTAATAGCGTCATGACCAGTAATTTTAAATCCAAATCTGGTTTTTCTGGTGTGTTGGGGTATCCAGGACTTGCTGTTGTTGGAGAATTGGATTCAGATGCTGCCATATTACCTTGATTTCTGTTAGTAACATTCCTGTGTTTGCCTTTTGCCATCTGGTTATCTCTGGCATTAGTTGGTCCTGCTGTGAGTGGCTGGTACTTGAACCTCTTTTGGGCCTGTAAGGCTATTTCTGTATCACTGGATGACTTGGTTTCCCCTGGCACAGATTGCTGATGTGCTGTCCTACTCTTGGGTGCTGTTGGAGCCCTTGTGTGCCTTGTCCCAAGCAATGCTATACTCGGGTTGTCTCTGTGTACCTGATGTTCCCTGTCTGGTCCACCCAGTAGTAAAGATGGTGGATGCCCTATGAACCCGCTCCAAGGGCTGATCACTCTGTAGGGCCAAAGGCCCAGGACAGTTTCAAATGCTCTGCTGATGCTGGCTCTCTTATATCTCTACTTCTACCTAATAACCTGCCTGTTTCCATTCTCGAGTGAGTATCAGGAATTAGGATCTTCCCCATGTGATATGTGGCACAGGTCTACCATATCCAAAGGAAAGGGGCAGTGGCAATTAACTTGCTCCTGCAGGTTCTCTAAAGAGTATTAGGTAGTGGGAATTTCCCCATGTCAGATGTGGCACAGGTCTCTGTCTGAGCTGGCTGCTTGGTCACAGAAGCCAAGATGGTGGTGATCTTGGACCCCAGGGCTCCGTCTAACCATGTGACTCCCTGCAGGTCAGAAGCTCCTCAGCTGGATACCTGCCCAGGCAGCTGTAGAGTTGCCCAGCTCCCTCATGCAGATGGAACCCAGGTAGGCTATGTCCTGGGCAATCCTTCACTCTGGTGCCCTCTGCACACCTGGCTGAGCTGCGAGCGCCTAGATGGTGGTGACCTCAGACCGCAGGGCTCCATCTATCCACCCACGGCAAGCTTTTTATGTGAATGCTGAAGATTTAAATTTCAGCCACTGCAAAACAAGTGATTTTACCCAACGAGTCATCTCCATTATGTCCTTATTGAAAGGGCATTTTAGTACATGGATCCCTCATTACACCTACAAAATCTTTTGGTGCATATCTAGATTGTGTAATGTAATAATTTGGAGAGCTGTTTGTACACCAGATATAAGGTGTCACAGAAATTATTTAAGAAATCTGGCCACAACTTTCTCAGTCTCACAAAATTGGGGTTTGGTCAGTATATCTAATTTTTAACATTTTTGTAAAAATAATACCTTCTAATTATAACATACCTACTTATGCCTTTATTTTAAAAGACCTGTAGCTGAATAAAACATAAGTCTGATAAATAAAAGAAATTGTGCCTGTATTCTAAAATCTCCTTTTAATTTTAATAAGTTTTATTCTCTTTAAACTTTAATAACTTAAGTTCCCATATTTTCCACCTATCATATTTTGGTATTTGCCATACTGATATCTTTTTTCTTTTCTGTTTTCATTCCTTGGTTCAATTACTAATAGTCCTCTCCCATAAAAAGCATTAGAAAGATATACCAATAAAATAACTCTATTTGTTATCCTGAAGTTTAGAGTAAAGTACGATTTAGACAGGCTGATAAGTTTGCCAAGAACAATGCATTTTTTACTCTCAGAGAATTTTTTTAAGGTACTAGATTTTGACAATAGCAATAGCAGGAAGCATAAATAAAACTGATTTTCTCAAATATACTTATTTTGACTAGAATTTTCTGTTTTAAAAAATTCAGAAAATTAGTATTAGTATTAGTAATAGTATTAACTTCAAATAAATACTAATTTTATTCCCTGCAGCTGCAATTTAAAATATCCTGACAAAAGCAATCAAAAAGAGAGTTTCTTTGGCTGGCAATCCCAGGTTACAATCTATTATTGTAGGGAAGCCAAGAAGGTAGGAATGTGAAGCCATAAGTCACATTACATACACATTCAAAGGGAGTCCTGAATTAATGCATGTCTGCTAGTGTCTAACACACATCTTTTCTGTTCAGTTCAGGACCTCCTACAATAAGAAAGCACCACCCTCATTCAGGCCTCTTTAATCGAGATTATTTTCTTGTCCAGATTCCCTTCCAAGTGATTTTTAAAGCATCAAGTAAAATCAAAACTTATGCTCATAGTCAAGGTATATGCTGTTTGTTTATTTGTTTTTGTTTGTTTGTTTTTACCTATATCTAAATGTACTTTTCCTTTATTACAAGGAAATATCAAGGGTAAACCAAGAGTTCAACTCATTAGCCTCTTCAGATTCATCACTTTTAAATCTAAAGTGAAAACTAAAGTATTCAACACCAATTTATATGTCAAAGAAGTGCATTCTTTTTATTTAGCTTTATGTTGAGGCCAAGTTAACTTGAGTGGTTTTTCAATAGTCTATTATTCTCAATTATAGATCCATCTTATGTGCATTAATCTATAGACTATGAGCTATGGACTATCTGGATTTACTTATTTGACTTGAATAGACAATAAACAAATTTAAAATTTCACCTTACAGATAAATTTGCACATGTCAGAGTAAATCCCAAAGCAAACTCTCTTCCTGCCTAGTTTTAAACTCATCACAGGAGTCTCCATTGGTAGAATCAGGGACACAGAATACCATTTTGTTCCACGTATTCCCTTTTATTTCTTTGTCCAAAGTACATTTCAAAGGCCATTTCCCCTAGACCAGGCCATGCTCTGGAAAAATAATAAGTAAAAACAAAAATTAAATTTGGGTGACTCTTACACAGAAGTGTAGATAAGGAACATAAATCTAGGACTGTCATAGGGGACAAACATGAACTATGAACTACAGAGTCAAATAGTGCTATAGCTATAATATTATATTATATTACATTATATAATAATAGCAAGTTAAGAACATTTGCTGCTATAATTAACTTAAAGTTTATCTCTTAAGATAGGAGCCTAGCATAAAAGGATTCTGAGAGACTCATCCAAGCAGCTGAGGTAGGCACATGAAGAGACTCACAGCCAAACTTTAGATAGAATTTGAAAGTCTTCTAGAAGAGTTGGGGGAAAGACTGAGAGATCTGGAGGTGATAAGGACTTCACAAGAGGACCAACACAGTCAACGAACCTGGATCCGCAGTTACATCAAACAGGTTACCTGGAAGGGAAGCTGGAGATGTATGGGAAGGTAGTAAAAAGAGATGGAGACCAAGATAACATCTGCTATTCAAGGTCACATAGTTTAATGAAGAACTCCCAATATATAGGCAGAGGAAAACCCTTCCCCAAAGGCTGGAAGCTTCTCAGCAGAACCAGTTCAGTTGCTCCGCAGGTGGCTAGTGTTGCTCAGGAAACTGCAGGTCCTTAAAGAACAATGGGCTTTGCCTTTGTCTGAGCACCCCACCCTAGGTGGAGGGGATTATGGCTAACATAGGCTAACAGCTCAAAGGCTGGGAGAGAAACTTCACATTGGTGGATGTCAACTTCCTGCCAGGTGGCATGACACCTCAATAAGGCTCTCTACAGGGTCACCCAGAGACTAACCCACCAATGAAGGAGCGTGAGTGGGCTGGGCATGGGAACCCAGTTAACAGAAGTGCAGCTTTATCTTCATGCAGGTCACCCAAAAACTCAAACAGAGGGTGTCCCTAACTCTGCTTCCTGTCTGTGGGTCCTGTTCCCCTAATTGGGCTGCTTTATCTGACCTCAGTGGGAGAGGGTGTGCTTAGTCCTGCAATGACTTGATGTGACAGGGTGGGTTAATATAGGAGTAAGGGATGGGGCTACCTTTTCTCTGAAGAAAGGGAAAAGCAGGGAATAAGGGGATGGTCTTGTGAAGGTGGGATTAGGAGGAGAAGGGGCTTTGACTGGGCTGTGAAGTGAATAAATGGATAAACTAACTGGAAAATGTTTATCTGTTAAATAGAGATACTATCTTACTTACCAATGCTATACCTCAATAAATTAACTTAATATTTTAACAATATCTAGGGTTTGTGAGGCTGATGAAATGTCTCGATGGTTAAGAGCACATACTGCTTCTTCAGAGCCTCCAAGTTCAATTCCCAGCACCCAGGTGGAGGGATTCAAGCATTTATAGCTCCAGCTTCAGAAGTATGTCCACACTCCTCTGCTGTCTGTAAGCATTCACATGCACATATCCACACAGGCTCTCTCTCTCTCTCTCTCTCTCTCTTTCTCTCTCTCTCTCTCTCACACACACACACACAAACACACACACACACACTAATAATAATAATAATAATAATAATAATAATAGTCTTTTAAATAGAGTTTTGTTTCCATTCTTATTAATTATTTTATTTATTTACATTTTGAATGTTGTTCCCCTTCCTGGTTTCCCCTCCACAAACACCACAACCCATCCCTTTTCCCTCTAAGAGGGTGCTCCCCCCCCCCACACACACACACACTCCTGCTTCACCACACTAGCATCCCTCTTTTCTGGGACAACAAGCCTCCATAGGACCAGGCACCTCCCATCCCATTGATGCCAGATAGGGAGTTACTATAATATATAACAGGAGCCATGGACTCACCAATGTATATTCTTTGGTTGATGGTTTATTTCTTGGGAGCTCTGAGGTATCTGCTTGGTTGATATTGTTGTTCTTTCTATGGGGTTGCAATTCCCTTCAGCTCCTTCAGTCCTCCACTCTTCTTTTGGGGTCTCTAGGCTTGTCCAATGGTTGGCTTGTCAATATCTGTATCTGTCTTAGTCAGGCGCGGTCAGAGCCTCTCAGAGGACATCTATACCAGGCTCTTCTTTTGATGTATTTCTTGGCATCAGCAATGGTGTCTGCAGATGCGATGGATCCTAAGGTAGGACAGTCTCTGGATGGCTTTTTCTTCAGTGTCTGATTCATTTTTTGGCCCTGTGCTTCCTTTAGACAGGAATAATTCTGGGTTAAAGATTTTAAGGTGGGTGGGTGGCCCAATCCTTCTCCTGGAGGGATGTCTACTGGAGACTACTGGAGGTGGTCTCTTCAAGTTCCATCTCCTTGCTGTTGGGTATTTCAGATAATGTGATCCCCATTGGGTCCTGTGAGCTTCTCAAATCCCTAGCATCTGGGACTTTCTAGAGTTCCCCCATTCCCCAACCACACTGCTACATATTTCTATTCATTCTCCTGGGCCTCTGTACTAATCTCCTGTTTCTTCCCATACCTGATCCTGCACCCACCACCCTGTTTTCCCTCCTCCTACCTCCTCCTATGTTTTTCTCTCCTATCCAGATCCTTCCTTCCCCCTGTCTCCCAAGATTATTTTTGTTCCTCCTTCTAAATAGAATTGAAGCATCCACACTTTGGACTTCCTTCTTGTTAAGCTTCATATGGCTGTGAGTTGTATTGTGAGTAAACCAAATTTACACAATATCTTTCCACAAACCCAGCTCTACAAAGGATAATAGGTGGAAAACACCAATACAAGGAGGGAAACTACACCCTGGAAAAAGCAAGATAGTAAACTTCTTTCATCAAACCCAAAAGAAGATAACCACTCAAATATAAAAAAACATCAAAAATAACAGGAAGTAATAATCACTATTCCTTAATATCTCTTAACATCAATGGACTCAATTCCCCAATAAAAAGACATAGATTAACAGTCTGGATACGTAAACAGGACCCTACATTTTGCTGCTTTTTGATTAATATGCACTTATCAGTGAGTAGGTACCATGTATATATGTCCTTTTGGATATGGGTTACCTTACTCAGGATGATATTTCCTAGTTCCATCCATTTACCTGTAAGCCAAGCCAACATTTTTCAATGCTTGTGATTTTTACTTCTAGATGTACTGGGTTGTAATCTGCGAAATGTTAATGTGCTATAAATAGTTAAACCATGTTAAACCAATAGTTAAGCCATGGATGAACTGATGTGCAGAGGTTAAAGTTAAGTTCCTGCTATGGTTGACCCAGTTAGCATCCTCATCAATATAGAATAATCATCTTTGTGGAAAGTTTTGATATTTTGTTTTTAATTGTGCCCTGAATTGTAATTCCAAATTGAACTTCCATTTACTGGTTCTTCTCTTACTTCTATAGCAAATTGCAACAAATTAGGTAGCTAAATCCCCACACCATTTTTTTGGTGGTTCTAGGGAGAAGAATCTGAAATGCTTCTCACTGGGCTCTGGTCAACCTGTTGGAAGGACTTTCTGCATTAGTTATGCTAATGTGGAAATTGTCTTTTTTAAAAAAAAAATATTAACTAAGCAGAGAAAAAGAAGGAGAGATGTTGCTAAATTTTAGAAGGAGCCGGAGCTAGACTAAGCATTGATAGTATGATTTTTATGCTAATTTAAATTTTAAGTTATTTTAACCTTGCTTGATTAAAGGCAGAGCATTATATTAATTCGGCAGAAGGAACTAATTCAAAAAATATTTTTGTGTAAGAGCAATCTTCTTTCCAAATATTAGTTCCACAGACTGTGGTTATTTTCCATAATTTACAAATAAATGGACATTAAATCTATAACATGGTGTTAGACTTCAGTGATTCAATTACTGCTGCCCTATGCATTCATTTGTAGCCAGTTTAAGTCAAAGGCAGAGACCTTGAAAGACTCAGATCAAAATCATATGGCATAGTGTAAGAGAAATTTAGAGTGCTTCCTCAAGATAATACAGCACTTAGTAGGCCTACAAAGCAATAGCATAACCTGACCTGGCATAAAGTTCATGTTTGCCATGATCTTTCCAAATGCATTAGGTGGAAGACTCTAAGCAGGAATCGGCACACCAAGATCTCTCCCTCTTCTGCAGAAGACAGATGCATTAAGATGATTTCAACACAATGTACAAATAGTGTTTTTCCAAGTCACTTTAGTGGCACCAAAGTGGTGTTTCTTTGCTTGTTTGTCTTCTCTCATTCTGTCATGAAGTGGTAACAACCTTTAGATTTCTGCCTGTGTGATTTTATTGCCTACTACCTCAGGTAAATCAGGGTCAATTTGTTCTCCCCTCCTTTCAGCAACGAGTTCATGCCCACACCCCATGCTCATCTCTAAAATGGGAAGACACTTGGCAAGTTTGCCAGAGGGTTGTTCTGAGGATCCACTGAATTAATTCACATCAAATGTTACAGGATGTCTTATAAATCGTGCAGTTCAATGACTACTTTGTGCTCTGTTTTTCAGAGGCTCATTCCTGAAGGCACTCATTCCCACCTTCCCTGAACAGATGACTGTTGTTAGTTTCACTGGGAAATGAGGCATCAGCCCTAATATTCTGCTGTCAAAACAGAGTTTGTATCAATACATACATTTATCTCCTTTCTCGTCTGTCAGAGTGAGAAAGCACTGCCTCCTCTGATTGAAGGTCAGTCATTTTCCCCCATTCTGTGCCCTCTACCCACTCAGGAACTGAGTCAGCTTAGATCCTTCCTGTTCTTCACGTTCTTTCCCATCAATATTTTAATATGCTACACCCCACCCTTCTTGAAACAAACTTCTTGGATTCATAATTCTCTAATGAGAGACGCCTACCCCCTCTTCATACACCAACTGCTTGAAGTCACATTCAATCCTGTCTCATTCCGTGCTTCTCATCAGGTGCCCACCAAGTTCTTTCTCTTGACCTTGGCAGGTTTCTAAGAAACTGAGCCATTTTCAAACTCATTAGAAATTGTCTTCTTGACTAATACCATAATTAGGTTTTAACTTTTTCTCCTTGTCTTGGCAGCAGTTAACACAGTTAACTATGCTTTCCGTTACAGATATATTTTTAAATACAGTCTTTCCCTTATTGGGTTGTGTTTCCTTGTGTGCTGTCAGGTTTTCCTACCTCAGTAGCATGGCCTTTTCTGATTTCTACTTTCTATGACTTAAAAAAAGTATGTTGACCCTCTAGTGACTATATTCAATTGACTCTATGATGAAAAACATGCCACCATTTCTATGTATTTAATTATTGATATGTATAAATAATTTTTATTTCCATGTATTTATGTATTTATATTGCCATGTATATATATTTATATTATATATTTACATTATATATGTGTATATTATATATATACACACACACACACATATATATATGCCATACTACACACACAATGCCAAGAAAGTCCTGCACTCCAGACACATATATTCCAGCACATTATCTACTGGTTCTTCCGTCTTTGACATCTTGTAGAAAATTCAAATGTAATTCATCTGAAACTGAAGTTTTGATTTTCCCCATTACCATGGGACTTTGTCTTGTCCCCAGTCAGTAAACAAATTCTGAACTCTCAGTTCCTCAAAAACACAAAGCTGAGGCTCCTCTGCAGTGGTTCCCCACCACAGTCTGTGGGGACTATAGGGTAGTTTCTCTAGCTGCGTTGCATCCCAGACACTCAAACTCCTCCCTCACTGCCTTATGCGCCGTGTTCCTTGATACCGTCCCCTCTCTTTGATTCCCATGGCCATTCCTCAGGCTTTCTTTTCATGGAGAGTCTTTGCTTTTTCCCACTTTGCACAAAATTAAGTTTTCTAGTCACTGAGTTTAGTTTGAGTTCTCTAACATATAAATATAACAATATCCGCTTTAAATGTCATTTAATTTTAGTAGATTCCTGTGTCCTTCAAGATCTACCCCTATTTGGCTCTGTAGCTTCCAAATAATGAGTTCATCATATTATTGTCTTTCTACATCTTTACAAATACCAATTCCCTTGTCTTCACAACATTCTTTTCTATTTAATTAGCACTGCCTTCAAAAATCTGAAAGACTATCCCTCATCATTGTCAACATTATAACTGAGATTACATTACTTTTATTAATACTATGTGGTCTTAGTATAGATCCCTCCTGAGTCCAGAACGGATGTCAGATACCTGCTGAGCTGCACTTTCAGGTTGTTGGGAACATTCCTACATGGGTGCTAGGGACCCAGGGTCCTCTGCAGGAGCCACAAGCACTCTTAAAGTTGAGTCCTCATTCTCTTCTTCTTAAGCTGTATTTTTTCAATAAAAATCCATATAGTAAGCAACAATACAAATGTCAAAATGACAGTCAAAAGTGGAATTCTGACCACTACTTGGTGAATTTATTCAGCCCTGGCTAATTAACACATGGAATTTCTTTTACATTTAGTGCTTGTTCCCCTCTTTAATTGCTAGGAACTATTTTACATGTTATTCCAAATTATAAAATAAAACCACCTAATTTACTGTCTAGTTAAAATTTTTACTAACATTTTCTTTCTTATCTTTAAGAGAAAATTAAGCATATAGAATTGCAAATGGATTGAAATTAATATATTTTGA
Organism: Apodemus sylvaticus; assembly: GCF_947179515.1. NCBI lineage: Eukaryota > Metazoa > Chordata > Mammalia > Rodentia > Muridae > Apodemus > Apodemus sylvaticus. The sequence goes on along the minus strand of NC_067473.1, from coordinate 37,730,134 downwards.
TGCATACTTTATATATGTGTTTATTTTGTAAGAAGGTGTTTGAATAAAATATATTTTAAACATTTGGGGAAATATTTCTAAAGCTTAGATTTGCCAAGCACTTTACTTGTTAATTCATTTATTTCTCACAACCATCTGAATACAGGAGCTACTTTCACCTCCAACTCACAGATGCAGAAATGAGTAGAGAGGTCAATTTCATCTACGGAGCTACTGAAAGTCTGAAGAAGATTGTCTGACCCTTAAGTACAGCATCAGTACAATTGCGCTATTTTCTATTCATTAGACTTGAGAGCGTTTAATCTCTATTTGATTCATTCTCAAATGGTAAGCAATATGTTGTGAAATGCATATTAAAGTAAACAATCTTGTGTTATACTTTAAAAGAGGTCATTTTTATAAAATTTAAATTTATTGTGAAACTGTGTAGGTAAGCTTTTTCCCTTAACATATGGACATTTACTTAAGGAAATACCAACTCCAGTATGGAATTGTGTGAATTTGAATCTGTTTCTCTGAAAGTTCTACTAATGTCTTTGAAATCTAGTAGGTGATATTTAATAGTGGGCTAATGGAGAAATGGCTCCCCTTGCCTATCCTCAGAACAATTTGAACAGGGAATCTAGCACAAGTGATTGTGGATTTTTTTCTGTATTAGTATATCAAATCCTTTCTCGAAAGAAGCTCGTCTAACTCTCAGAGGGTTACCTTTTGATGGAATTTTTTTTTCTTTTTTTGGTACCCCAAAAAGGATCAGAATTCATTGATGTCCTCAGAGTCATAAACCCCAAAGTACTGGAGAGGACTGAGTACTCAGTGACATTTCCTTTCCTTCCCAGACTGTAGCTAAGCTGTCTATGCCAGAGGATTCCTCTAAATAGATGAGGAACATGAGAAATAATTCCTCCATTTCATTTTCTAAGAGATCTACACAAGATTGCTTTTATTTAATTTTTACCCCAACTATGTAAGGAACATGCAAATAAATCACTTCCACATGGTTAAACACTCTATCCAATTTGGTTGAAATACCCATGCCTTTTGTCTTATTTTTAATGACCATAATTTAACATTGAGAGTATTATTGTCATCGCTAAAATTATTTAATGTAGTCAGAAATATTATGGGAAGCTATAAACACCCTACAGCAATTCGATCCTTTTTTTTTCTGGAAAATCAATGCTATTCAAAGTGGAAAAGAATAGTCATTCTTTAAATGCTCTTTTTTCTTTGTAAAAATGAGTCAGGAAAGAGAGAAGAATGAGTAACACCCAAGGCCACTGGTGAGTAACTTATTTCATAAAATAATTAGTTATGAAGGAGAAGTCATGTTGGCCTTAGAAGGTAGAGCTTGAGTATTCTGAGTAATCCTGATAGCAATTGATATTCCCAACACATTAGTGGCCACAAATAATATCTGTTGTGAGTGTGAATGTTCTTGTTTTTGTTGAGTTTGTGCCTGTGTGAAGCTGTACATGCATGTGTGGATAATGTGTCAAAAAAGCAGAATTGGTCAGGTTTTTTTCTTCTGTAGCATCCAGCCTTAGTATTTAAGAGAATATCACCCACTGAATCTAGAACTCACTGATTCAGCTGGTCTGGCTGACTAGCAAGCCCCAGGATACCTCTGTCTTTGTATCCAAAGTGCTGGGATCACAGGCACATATCATTTTGCCTTGCCTTTCATGTGAGTGCCAGAGTTCTCAACAAAGTTTCTCATTCTTGAAAGCAAGCATTTTAAGAAACAACTGATGTATTCAACCATCTCCCCAGCCATATATTTTATTTAAAATGATTTAATCAATGTGTTTTGCTTATATACTTTCCCTCTCCCAACTCCTCCCACATCTCACCACCTTCCTACCCACCTGCATTTTTAAAGAGTGTGAATGGCCTGTTATAACTACAGGCTTCCATCACATGACTTAAACCATGTTTCATTTCTTTACATTTCAAGGTCTATTTTCTACATGTCAAAACTTAGTATGTTGAGAATTTGAGAATTTTTATGTAATTTAAGCATGCTGTGGTACATTTGAAAGTACATGAAATTTCATCATGATCTAGACATGTCAAGGAACATTTATAAACAATTTCTTGAATGTCAAGTACATTTAATTTGGATTTTCTAAGCCAGGGTCCCTTGGAAGTCATGTGTGTAAAACCAGTAAGCACTGTGTGGACAACTTCACTGTCAATTCTGCTTTGTATTGGAAATAAACAAGTCTCTGTAGCCAGTAGAAAAAGAAAATATCTGCTTAGGAGACCCAAGACCCAAGTTTTACACAAAGAAGATCTATTTGCCCCAGAGGGAACAAGGGAAAGGATAAGGGACAAAGACAGAAAATACAGACAAGGGGAAAAGAACCAAGGAGACAGAAGAAAAGGAGACTGGAGGCAGAAGAGTTAATGGGACAAAGAACTGCCTCTGGATAGAGGAGAGAGGAGATAGACTTGGCCCACAGGCAAACTGCAGTTGATAAAGTTAAATGGGGAATTCCTTACCTTCAGGTATTTCATTGTAATTGGCCACACTAATTAGATGAGCCAAGGGGTCTTTTGATTGGTGGAATTCAATACTTTGATCCTTTGACATTGGTAGTCAGAGTAAGAAAGAAGGGTTGGCCATGAAAAGGAACAGACCATGGTGGACAGCTTTAGGAATGAAATCTAATGGTTTTTTTTAGCAAGAGAGAGGGAATGAGAGAGAAGTAGAGGGTCTGCCAGAGCCAGGTTTACTATGTGCAAGCTGGCCAACATCTCTTCAAGTACCATAGTAGCAAGAAGGAATGCTAATTTGTATATACTGATTTTAAGTATGTAATTTAGAACATAAAGCATATTAATTGAAACTAAATTAAATGAGGCTTCATAAGACATTTTTGCTTATTCTTTGAAATTGTCAGTGTTTGCATAATCTACTTTACTCGTACCCAGCCATCATTACCTCACTCTAAATTTATTGCTATCTATCCCTTCTTCTAGATTCTATTATTACTTCTCGTGCATGTACATTGAAATATCAATAAGAAATCAGGAGAGAGCAGATGCTGGCGAGGATGTGGAGAAAGAAGAACACTCCTCCACTGCTGGTGGGGTTGCAAATTGGTACAACCACTCTGGAAATCAGTCTGGCGGTTCCTCCAAAAACTGGGCACCTCACTTCCAGAAGATCCTGCTATACCTCTCCTGGGCATATACCCAGAAGATTCCCCAGCATGTAATAAGGATACATGTTCCACTATGTTCATAGCAGTCCTATTTATAATTGCCAAAAGCTGGAAAGAACCCAGGTATCCCTCAACAGAAGAGTGGATGCAAAAAATGTGGTATATATACACAATGGAGTACTATTCAGCCATTAGAAACAATGAATTCATGAAATTCTTAGGCAAATGGATGGAGCTGGAGAACATCATACTAAGTGAGGTAACCCAGACTCAAAAGATGAATCATGGTATACACTCACTAATAAACAGATATTAACCTAAAAAACTGGAATGCCCAAAACATAATCCACACATCAAATGAGGTACAAGAAGAACGGACGAGTGGCCCCTTGTTCTGGAAAGACTCAATGAAGCAGTATAGGGCAAAACCAGAACAGGGAAGTGGGAAGGGTTGGGTGGGAAAACAGGGGGAGGGAAGGGGGCTGATAGGACTTTTGGGGAGTGGAGGTCTAGAAAAGGGGAAATCATTTGAAATGTAAATAAAAATATATCGAATAAAAAAAGAAATATTTGTTCAGAAACTTTCTCCCTGTACCGATGTCCTCAAGGGTCTTCCCCAGTTTTTTTTCTATTAGCTTCAGAGTGTCTGGCTTTATGTGGAGGTCCTTGATCCATTTGGATTTGAGCTTAGTACAAGGAGACAAGGATGGATCAATTCGCATTCTTCTGCATGCTGACCTCCAGTTGAACCAGCACCATTTGTTGAAAAGGCTATCTTTTTTCCATTGGATGTTTTCAGCCTCTTTGTCGAGGATCAAGTGGCCATAGGTGTGTGGGTTCATTTCTGGATCTTCAATCCTGTTCCATTGATCCTCCTGTCTGTCACTGTACCAATACCATGCAGTTTTTAACACTATTGCTCTGTAGTATTGCTTGAGGTCAGGGATACTGATTCCCCCAGATTTCCTTTTGTTGCTGAGAATAGTTTTAGCTATCCTGGGTTTTTTGTTGTTCCAGATGAATTTGATAATTGCTCTTTCTAGCTCTGTGAAGAATTGAGTTGGGATTTTGATGGGTATTGCATTGAATCTGTATAGTGCTTTAGGCAAAATGGCCATTTTAACTATATTGATTCTGCCGATCCATGAGCATGGGAGGTTTTCCCATTTTTTGAGGTCTTCTTCCATTTCCTTCTTCAGAGTCTTGAAGTTCTTGTCATACAGATCTTTCACATGTTTGGTAAGAGTCACCCCAAGATACTTTATACTGTTTGTGGCTATTGTGAAGGGGGTCATTTCCCTAATTTCTTTCTCAGCCTGCTTATCCTTTGAGTATAGGAAGGCCACTGATTTGCTTGAGTGAATAGCGTATGCTCTAAGAGCAAGAATTGACAAATGGGACCTCATAAAATTACAAAGTTTCTGTAAGGCAAAGGACACCATCAAGAGGACAAATCGGCAACCAACAAATTGGGAAAAGATCTTCACCAATCCTACATCAGATAGAGGGCTAATATCCAATATATATAAAGAACTCAAGAAGTTAGACCCCAGAAAACCAAACAACCCTATTAAAAAATGGGGTACAGAGTTAAACAAAGAATTCTCACCTGAAGAACTTCGGATGGCGGAGAAGCATCTTAAAAAATGCTCAACTTCATTAGTCATTAGGGAAATGCAAATCAAAACAACCCTAAGATTTCATCTTACACCAGTCAGAATGGCTAAGATTAAAAATTCAGGAGACAGCAGGTGTTGGAGAGGGTGTGGAGAAAGAGGAACACTCCTCCACTGCTGGTGGGGTTGCAAATTGGTACAACCACTCTGGAAATCAGTCTGGCGGTTCCTCCGAAAACTGGGCACCTTACTTCCAGAAGATCCTGCTATACCACTCCTGGGCATATACCCAGAAGACTCCCCACCATGTAATAAGGATACATGTTCTACTATGTTCATAGCAGCCCTATTTGTAATTGCCAGATGCTGGAAAGAACCCAGGTATCCCTCAACAGAAGAGTGGATGCAAAAAATGTGGTATATCTACACAATGGAGTACTATTCAGCCATTAGAAACAATGAATTCATGAAATTCTTAGGCAAATGGATGGAGCTAGAGAATATCATACTAAGTGAGGTAACCCAGACTCAAAAGGTGAATCATGGTATGCACTCACTAATAAGTGGATATTAACCTAGAAAACTGGAATACCCAAAACATAATCCACACATCAAATGAGGTACAAGAAGAAAGGAGGAGTGGCCCCTGGTTCTGGAAAGACTCAGTGAAACAGTATTCAGCAAAACCAGAACGGGGAAGTGGGAAGGGGTGGGTGGGAGGACAGGGGAAGAGAAGGGGGCTTGCGGGACTTTCGGGGAGTGGGGGGGCTAGAAAAGGGGAAATCATTTGAAATGTAAATAAATTATATCGAATAATAATAAAAAAAAAAGAAATATTTGCCCCTAAATTATATCAATACAGCTATGCCTGCTTAGACATGCTGAAAATGCTCCTTACGCATCATCTCCTCTCACTAACATGCAAGAAACATTTATTGAGAAACTAATCTGAGAAGTATCTAGATGCTCCCACGCTCTAATGCTATATACCTTTCTTCATATACAAAAATATTAGAGAAATTTTATATATGTGGAGAGGAGAAAGAGTTAATAATTATATTCTTGTCAAATAAAAGAATTTAGCAGTAAAAGTAGCTCTATAATAGGAGGTTATCACATATAACCAGAGCATAAGTTGCCTTCTCTGACAATCTCTACATAACTCATTCCAGCAAAATGAACTTCAAACCCTCTGCACACTGATGTTGAATTGTTTTCTCTGTACTGAACTAGTATTATCCTAGGGTGTTGCAAAAAAATCTCTGAAAAGTTTAATTCAAGTGTTTCAAATTTGTTTTCTCCACCTGTTGGTAAAATATTACGATGTAGTTATGTTATTTTATATTAAGTTTTTAAAATGCTGTGCCCCTTTTTGTCATTTATTCATAGGTCTGTGATAAAGTGTATAGATTGGCCACCTCAAATCACTGGCATACTTTAGTTTACCACTCTCAAGTGTCATGTCACATCAAAACTGAACACTGACACTAGGATCATTTCTGCAAGTGTTCGTGTAAAAGAGACATTTGGATTACTTTACTTTCAGACAAGAAATAGGGGACTCATTAATCATCTTCTGCCAAATGTCATTAAAAGTATTGCAAGGAGTCATGATGACAGGAATATCCGAGGTTTCTGAAAATACAAATTGCAAGATACAGTTGAATCATTTCAAAATGTCACTGGGATATTTTCAGGGAACTGGATATTTTTTCATGTTAACGTAACTCCTCAAGGCAAGTGCTTCCATTACCAGTCGATCAGATGACAGCAATCCTAAATACTTGAACAGAATGGCTCTTCTTCACTGGCTTTCATTACAGTAGGAAGCAAAGCAAGAAATAACAGGACCCTAATCACATGCATTTTCCCTCTACCTGCAAAGTACATGTGCTTGGTATCAAGTCATTGCTTAAAACAGTAACACATCAAATCAGTCATGGCAGTAAACACCTGAAATCCAGGCACTTAAGAGGTGGAGACAACAGAATTATAGGTTGAAGACCAGCCACAGCTACAGACCAAATTCAAGGCTACCCCGGGCTACTTCAGACTGCTGTTTCAGAAACCTAACACAGGAAGGAATGAGCCACACATACCCATGGTGCAAAATCTTGAAATGAGTTACTGTGCTTCACCTTCTCTATTCATATTCACTGCAGATGACTTAAGTAAAATTGTATGCTCCTAAACCATCTCACAGCAGGAAAAAAATCTTTAAATCTCAGTTACATTTTATAAGACACAGTATTAGGAAGCATTTAAAAAATTGTCTATAAACATTTTTCATTACCTTACAGTAAATAGAAAAACTTTCCAAAGAAAGCTACAGCATGATTTCAAGAAGAGTAGAATATCTTACCCTATATGAGAAAAGGACATGAAGGTGTGATTGCTGATCTACAGTTGGGTACAGAATAATGAGTTATCCCTGCTTATATGCAAGTTTCTCACAGGACCTGTAGGTTAGAGAAGCTGAGATAACAGAGACCGGGTGATACAAGTCAGCAAGCCAAGGAATGAGGGGATCTAGACCTGGAATAGACAAAGCTACATGCAAATTGTCTACCTCAGAAGAGTGCAGTCCTGTGAATCTAGGGTAGATATCTTATCTCCTACCCAGTCAGAGAAGACGTATGTTCTTTTAAATCAGTAAGTATCAAGTGATTTGTTGTAGCAGCTGTATGGGGCTAATGTACTCATATTCCTCATCTGAAAACAAAGTAATAAATCTGGCAATCACTTTTCTAGGAAAATGGTATAGAGTTAATATTTATGCCACAATAATCAAATATTATGATAAATTCATTTTACCCAGCTTAGTTTTATAAATAGCCCCACAGTCTATATGAGTCAAACAATTTATCTGAACTTTAAAGAATAAGCATCAGTAAATGAGGACTAATTTCCCCTTTCACCTTTAAAACAAAGAAAAGTCATAACAAAATTTCATTATTTACCAATGGAGAAAATAAGAGAATTTGCACAAGACTACTCATTTCTTTAAAGCAAATATGATAGCTTCTCATGAGCAATGTAAATGCATGACTCTCTCCTTAAATAAAGAAGCAAAATTAGTGGCCCTTCAAAGAATTCAGTATTAATTTCTGTAACAGTAATATATTGCATAGACTCTGAAGAGCTCAGATAATAGTGCTTAAAATATGTATGGTAAAAACCTTTGAACATGAATACAATGAAAAGATCAGAAAGGCTGGAGCAGACAGCATTTAGTCCTAGTCCTGAGATAAAGTTTAGTGGGTGGAAAAATACATTAAAATATTTTGGAAATACAAGCATAGTTTTTGGTTGCCCTTAGAGAACATCATCACAGTAACACAAGGAATGAAGAAATAATTGGTTGCCCTTGGTAAGGCAAGTGAGAAGGGCTTCTCCAAGGGACACTGGTGTGCTTCTTGAAGCACAAACCAAACACATATCCCTAGGCATGTTTGTAATGTTAATGAGAACCAATCTTTTCCACAACCAAAGTGATGCATGAACTTCAAGTTCTTTTCCATATTGATATTCTGTAATTCATTCTTCTCCAACGCCAGCTTAACAGTGAGCATCTCAACTGAGTTATCCTCATCAAACACAGTTCTGAGGGATGTGATATCACACTTAGCCACGTGTAGTTTTACATTTGTTCCCGGGTCTATTTATAGAAAAAAATTCAGGAATAATCAGTAAATTCTCAGTAAATATGGAAATCAGTTTATTTGAAAATGCATTTGTCCTAAATCAACACATCATGATTAAAACAACTGCCCAAAACTCTAAACAGAAATATAAATCAATTTATTTTGAATTCTCTGAGTTTAGCTCAGTAGTACATATGCCTGGATTGTGTTAAAGATTAACTGAGCTCCTTCCAATAGTTCTGTATTCATTAGAAAATACTTTTACATATAATGTTTTAATAATTCCAATAACTACCATTGTAAATGCAAGCCACCCAAAACAGAACCTAATGCAGTCTGTGTATTTAGGAATCAAAAGAATTAGAAGGGAAACTTTGAACTTCAAGATGTTTCCAAGTTCCATTTTAGTCATACAGGGTATCGTGATCTTTGGGACATAAGAACTGACAAGTTAAAGAACCAAGAACAGTATCAAACCCCATGGCTACTAATTTTTATAGAAATATATTGAGGAAAATTAAAGGCAAGAAAGGAGCATACTTTGACTATTTTGATGTTTAATAAAGAAGTACAACTTCCAAGAGGAAGCAATACCAGTAGTAGAGAAATGTCTTGAACAGCAAAGACAGGTTGCTTTATATGGAATTTCAAAGAAGGCCATACATTGTATTATACACATCTCTTCAATATAGCCTTCAGCCCTATGTAATACATTGGTAATTACACTGAAATACTTTTTAAAAAATATAAAGTCATACTATATGAAGTTGTCCTTGTGCTCGATAATATTTCATTTGAAGGAGAAGTGGGTCAATTAAGTGGATATTTTTCTGTGAAACAGTTCAGTACTACAAAGATAACATTTCTATAATAATCACAGAGCTTCACAGAGAAAGAAGAAACTGTGATGGGGGCTGTTGACTGCACAGTCCTTTTATCTGTCTTGTCTCCATTGATTGTTAAAATCAATAAAAATGGATGTCATGAGCAATTTGACTCCACCAGTTTTACAATAATTTCTCAATTCTAAAAATACTTTAAAAAGGAATATTCTATGTATGTTTTGAAAAAAAACTTTAAAGCAACACTTGACAGGAAAGCCTTTTGGTGACAATCCAGTGCACACCACTCTCTTCTTCCATTACTGATCACTGTTCATTCTGGCTGGATCATGTACCTGGCTACATTCAATCATGACTACCTCCACCACAAATTTAATCTAACTGAATGTAGTTGTGTCTGCTACATGCAGTGAATCAGGGAAAAACTAATGATTGCATATAACACAACTGTCCTGGGGAGATGCCCCAAGGGAATGTCCTAGATCTTCCAGCTAAGGAAAGACATGTTTAACAAGCAACAGTTATCTGAAACTTCCATCTCTTCAAATCTTCCATTTCATCATCAACCATTAAGTAATCAGAGTGTACCAGTGTCTGGTCAGGACATGCTAGGTGGCACAGACTTCACTGAGAAGCATAGTACGACAGGACTACAAAAATAACAAAGTCACAGATGGCTATTAGCTTTATGCTTTCATCTCTAAAACTAAAACCATTTAAAATTGTCTATTTTGTATAGTGCTGTGCTAACTAAAACAAGCAGAAAGATGTAATTTGTGTCTTAGTCTTCTGTTAACATAACAAAATATCCAATGCCATTAGCTACTCAAAACAAAAGGTTTATTTTGGCTTTGGATGTTTCAGTCCATAGATAAGCAAAACCATTCTTTGGTCTGTAGTAGGGATATCAGACATCAGCATAGATAGGACAGCTGACAAACTAAAGCAATAAGCACAATATTCTTCTAATTAATAAGTGACTTGCCATAAATTTCCAGTGATATTTTGTGGCTGGGGTAGAACATCATCCACAGTTGCCCTAAAGGTTCTTTCTTTCTTTCTTTCTTTTTTTTTTTACACTTCAATAACCCACCTCAAATCTTAGCATAATTATATGATAAATGCAAGAATCCATGCCTTCCAGAATTCAACTAATCTTTTGCCACTTAGGCATGTGATTGGTTAAGAGCTAGATTCTATAAGCTAGGTTTGTGCATAATTAGTCTCTGATAAGGCCAATCAGTTTGGGTCATTAATAACACTGTGTCCTTTCATACACAGCTGTACTTCTGACTCTATATCTACACAGCATGTTCTCAGAATTGATTTTCTATAAAGGTAATTCATCTGCACTAAGCCCTACTAGAACTCTCTCCTAAGCAAGACAGCTGACCAGAGTGGAAAATGCAATCTGTGCTTCACATCAAACCAATAAATGTATTTTGACTCAATGGAAAACTCAAATGTCTCAGTATTCACACTCTGGGGAAACACTGCAATGAACTCAGAAGGGGAGAAAGGTGGTGTGTGCCCAGGACAACTTACTGTGAACTGAAATTACTTACACTGTTTCATTTATTTGGTTTTATTATTTGAACTTGACAATAACTACATGGGATGGTCTAAAAAACCAACAAACCATTGAAATGAACTAACCATGCAATTTTTGAGAAATTGATTTAACACTACAAAAAAAAATCCCTCAGGAGGATATAAACTGAATTCCCATTTAGAAGTATTTGGGAAAACAATAACTAATAAGATCAAATTAAAAAATAAACATTTAGTTCTTAATTGGTTATCCAATTTAAGATTTGACCCAGTTGACCAAGTGGCCAACCCTGAAATCATATATACACAAATAACGTGTTTACATTAAGCAAGTTGTATTTACATAATTATGAATTTATATTTTATACATATACAGATATATGTATTACCAGTTAAAGAAATGGAGGTCACATATTTTAAAGAGACTGTGGGCATATAGGGAAAAGGTCTGAGGGGAAAAGAAGAAGGGAACTAGCTATATATTTTCATTTCAAAAAGTTTAAAAATATTTTAAACAGAGTATGACTTCATCAACAATGTTACTTGGTCTTTCTTTATCTTTGTTTCTGTTTTTACATTTGTTTGTAAAACAAGGTCAGATTCTCACAAGAAGCACACATTATAAACAAGTTATTACAATAATCATACAAGTGTAAAAAACAATTTTAAAACATAGGTGTAAAAATATCATATGTGTTATTACTACAGTTTAAAGGTAAAGTCACACAATCTGATTTAGAAGAATGTATCAACCACCTAAGTGTAGTTTTCCTAATGTAGAATTTTTTACATACAAAATAAAGATAATAAAATTAACTGTACATTCCTGTTTTAATTTGAATCACGGAAGAGGAGTGAAAAATTATTCTGATCTAAAATCAGAAGAATCTCCTGGGCTTTAGAGCTCTCTCTGCAGCCTTCCTTGTGCCAACCCAGGAAAGCAGTTGACGGGTGCATTCTTCTACACTCATCTTTTGATTTTTATCTTCCTTAAGACACTTAAGGCAAACAAGATCTTTACACATTGAAACAGATCTCAATTCTCAAATTTTACTCTAAGGCTATTGTAAATTAAAACCTATAGGCTGAAGGCTAAAACAATTTGCTAGTAGCCTGGTTCACTACATTGAAAAGATAACATAAAATTCATTTCTTCTCTCTAATCATAAAAAACAATTAATCTATATTTTGTAGAAATAACAATTGAAAACATGGAAAATGTTAAATTTGATATTAAACAGTGACTTAATACTTTTTCTATGTCTCTCTGTCTCTCTGTCTCTCACATACACACATATGTACACACAGATACACACACATGCGCACAAATATACTGCTATTCTTCCAAGATTCTTCTCTCATAATTATCTGACCTATATAGCTTTTTGATATAGTTATGTTACTAAGGTACAAATTTAAAATTATATATATATATATATATATATATATATATATATATATGTGTGTGTGTGTGTGTGTGTGTGTGTGTGTGCATATATATGGTTTTATAATAGCTTCGAAAGAGATTTGAGTACATAACCACATAGGCCATGCCATTAAACAACTTCAACAAATGTAGCCAAGACACAGAGGATTATTATATTCAGTGTCCTCAAATTCAGAAAACTTAAGAATCCGTAGAACAGTAGTGTCTATAGTTTTTGAACACCTGATTAATATTTTATGGAAACATCTCTTAGCAATCAAATTTAAAGTTGTAAATAGCATGTGGTTTTGGTAACATTATCCCATCAGGTGCTATCACGTAGGGTCTGAATATGTTCTTATATCATATTAATATGATCAAAGGGAAATGACAAGACCTAGAGCTGCTTCCCCAACTTTAAGATTTGCAATTTTGTTCCTAGAGGCTAGATAACCCAGAAACCTAGAATAGAACCAAATCTGACAGGCAAGAATCATTTTAAGTCAATAAAATTATTCCTAATGATATTCTGCTATACTTGGAGACCAGAAACTCCCATAATCATTATCAGAGAGGAGTCATCAAGCAATTGATAGGAGCAGATGCAGAGACCCACAGCCAAACATTAGGCAGGGCTCTTGGACTCCTGAGGAGAGGGGGAGGAATGATTTTAGGAGTTAAGAGAGTAAAGGACACAGCAAGAACACAGCCCACAGAATCAACTAACCAGGGCTCATAGTTGCTCATAGAAACTGAAGTGACAGTCAGGAAGCCTATATGGGTCTGATATATGTTCTCTGAACATATATTTTGGTTGTATAACTTGGTGTCTGTTTCAGTTACAGTTTGTATTGCTATGAAGAGACACCATGATCATTGCAAATCTTACAAAGGAAATATTTCATTGGGGTTAGCTTAGATTTTCAGAGGTTTAGTCAGGTATAGTCATGGCAAGACATACAGTCACATGCAGACAGACATAATGCTGGAGAAGGACCTGAGAATTCTACAACTTGATATGCACATAACAGAACTGACTATGATCCACACTGGGCATAGCTTGTCTATATGAGACCTCACATCCTGTGTCTACAGTGACATACTCTCTATAAGCCAAGCATTCAAACACACAAGTCTATGGGGCTGATTCCTATCCAAACCAGAACAGTGTCATTAATGGATACTTAGCAAAGGGAGTAGGGGATGTCTATGAATCTTTTATCCTACCTTTCAGACCCTTTTGCTCCTACTGAGTAGCTTCATCCAGCCTTGGTATGAGGGTGTGTACCTAAACTTATTGTAACTTGTTATGCCATGTTTAGTTGGTGCCCTTGGGAGGCCTGCTCTTTTCTCAAAGGAAATGTTGGAGGAGTGAATATGGGAAGAGGAGACTTAGGTGTGTGTGTGGAACTTCAAGATTAGGAAGGAGGACAAACTATGGTACGGATGTGATATATAATAGACATTATGGATTGTATATGCTTGGCCCAGGGAGTGGCACGATTGGAAGGTGTGGCCCTGTTGGAGTAGGTGTGGCCTTGTTGAGGTAGGTGTGTCACTGTAGGTGTGGGCTTTAAGAGCTTCATTCTAGCTGTCTGGAAGTAAGTCTTCGGATGAAGATATAAAACTCTGAGCTGTAGCTGTACATGCCTACCTAGATGTTTCCATGTTTCCACATTGAGGATAATGGACTGAACATCTGAGCCTGTAAGCCAGCCCCAATTAAATGTTGTTCTTTATAAAAGTTACCTTAATTATGGCTTTTGTTCATAGCAGTAAAACCCTAACTAAAACAAGAAGAATAAATAAATAAATAAACACAAAAAACCCCTCAAAGAATCTCATTTGCCAAATGATTGGTTTGAAATTAACTCTTCTGAGAACATGAAAATTATCTATAAGCTATCAATGAACTACAACTTTATTATAAGCAGTCCTTAACCCAGAATTATTTCTATCTAAAGAAAATGTAGAAACAAAAAATGGAGCAGGGTCTGAAGGAAAGGCCATCCAGAGACAGCTTGACCTTGGGATCCATCTCACCTGCAGACATCAAACTCCAACACTGTGACTGATGCCAAGAAGTTCTTGCTGACAGGAGCCTGATATAGCTGTCTCCTGAGAGGCTCTGCCAGCACCTAAGCAATACAGATGTGGATACTCACAGCCAACCATCTGACTGAACCCAGGGACCCCAATGGAAGAGTTAGGGGAAGGATTGAAGGAACTAAAGGGGATTGGAACCCCTTAGGAAGAACAGTATCAACTAACCGGACACCCCAGAGCTCCCAAGCACTAAAACACCAACCAAAGAGTACACATGGAGGGACCCATGGCTCCAGCTGCATATGTAGCAGAGGACTAGGGGAGGCCCTCAGTCCTGTGGAGGTTTAATACCGCAACATGAGGGGATGCTAGAGTATTAAGGTGGGAATGGGGGGCTTGGGGGAACACCCTCATAGAGGCAAAGAGGAGGGAGGATGGGATGAGGGTTTGTAGAGGGAAAATCTGCAAGGGGGGAAACATTTGAAATATAAATAAATAAAATAACCAATAAAAAAGACAAAGCCACATAAAAGTTAAAAATTTACAACATCAACAACAGCAAAAAGAGACTCGTGTTTGGTATAATAACTTAAAATGAACTTTTACTATATGCCAAGAATCATTGAAGATATTGAATGACAAAACTGAGACTGATGCAGTTCCTACATATGTACAATTGGGGTTTTTGTTTGTTTATGGATTGTTTGATTTTGTTTTTTGCTTTTTTTCTCTTTTCCTAAAATTAGATTCTTTTGTCATAAATATAAATGCTGATTCCAGTTTCCCCTCTCTCTACTTCTCTTACTTCCTCACCAGCTCCCCACCATCCCATCTGGGATAACTCCCTTTCAGTCTCTTATTGAAAAAAATAACAGGCTTCTACGAGGTAGCAACAAAATAAAATGTAACAAGCTAAAACCAAAACATCACATAGATGTTGGGCAAGGCAAATCAACAAAAGAAGAGAATCCCCAAGATAAGATGCAAGAATCTGAGACACTTGTTCACAGGCTCAGGAATCACATTAAAAAGTCAAACCTATATATGTACCATGAGTCTAGTTCAGACCTGTGTAGGAACAAAGTTTGCTGCTTCAATCTCTGTGAGCTCCTATGCCTGTTTCTCAGAGGACTTAGTGAGCTTTATTCTCCTGATGTCCTCCATCCCCTATGACTCCTTCAACGTTTCTGTCTCCTTCTCAGTTGTTAAGAGAATCAAAAGTGCAGTCCGTATGAGCTGATGCAAGAAACACTGTGATGGTCAGGAGGAGCTGACATGGAAGCACAGAGTTAAACTATCATTGGAACTTCTTCAAAATTCTAATATTATCAGAAAAGATAAAACTAGGCTAACCAAGCAAAAAGATGTAATATACAGGTTGACAACTGAACAAAATCTGCAAAAGCCTGCGGCTAAATATTATGGTAAAATATGGAAACTTCCAGAACCAAGAACTCACAAAAGGGACCCAAGCATGTCTTTATAAAGAAGATGAATAAAGAGAAGAAAGAGGAGGCAAGACAGAAGTAGAAAGAGGAGGAGGAAGAGAAGAAGAGAAGAGGAGAAGGAGAAAAATTACAAATTAACTTGGCCAGGGAATTGGAAGGTTATTCATCACTATTCTAAATGCCACCGTTGAGTGCAGCTTTTTATTGCTAAAGTAATTCTTCTTTGACTACGAAATAAAAGGGGAAAGCTACAATGCTTAGGAATGTCTAGATAAACAATAATATAATGTCACTAAAAATAAGTGATATACACTAACTGAGAAGTTATTGTTTTACTCTTGATTCACAAATTCAAGAGGTACAGATTATACACAGATATGCCTGGAAATGAGTTGATTTGTTCCTTCAAAATGCTGGGTGACAGAGATTGTTGTTTAGTTCTGTGTTATAATACTCATCTCTACATAAAGGACAGGCCCTGAGCAGGGGACTCTGATGTTCACAGTCTCAGGTAAACTGGGCCTCTAATTTCCTCTTCTCAACTTGGACCATTGTACGTTTTTGGGATAAAGCTCAACAAGAAGAAATGATGTGGGAGAGGTAATATAGAAACTATCAATGCTTTCTGCACTCCAGAAATCAGATTCATTTATTGTTTGTAATTTATTGGAAACTCAGAAAACCCTCAGATTCTCTTTTTGTGAATTCTTTTACTTTCTCTTCAAAACTGACTACAGCTATTTTATGATGTTTCTTGTTATATATATATATATATATATATATATATATATATATATATATATATATATATATATGTGTGTGTGTGTGTGTGTGTGTGTGTGTGTGTGTGTGTGTGTGAAGTAGCTTGCACTAAAAGCATTATAGTAAGTCAAGGCAGTATCATCCCTCTCTACTATAATCACAAACAACAACTATTGGGTTAATTTAAGGGAAAAATACCTGAAAGGTGTAAGTGATAAAAATGAAAACATTAGTGTTTCTGTGGTCACACCACAGAACAGAAGCACAGTTAGTCCTGTGAACTGGAAGCGTTTGAATTTAGAAACAAGCCATGTTCGTCAGCCTATCCATCCCTAATCATGGTGTTAACCAATGTGGGTGAAACTGCAGGCTTTCAGAGAACCCTTAACTTATGAAGAAGCATAGACACTGTGCATTTGGCCAAGAATCTGAGACTAGGTAGGCAAAAGGCCTGGGGGGGGGGGAAACTATTGTTCTGCTGAGGAAGCACAGCAATAAAATGACTCCTAAGGACAAGCTGCTCTAATAGATTAGTACCTTACTCAGTCATCATCTGAGCAGCTTCCTCCTGCAGCATATGAGAACTAACATAGAGACCCAGGGTGGACAGCATTGAGAGAGTGTGACACCTAGGAATACTCCGTTCTAAATGGGATCTATTCATATCTTAAACAGGACATCATCAAATCTCTACCCTCAGGACTAAGGAAACACTACATAAAGGGAAGCATAAAGAGTATAAGAACCAGCAGAGATAGATGAAACAGTATTTTCCAGAAACTAATGACTGACGTGCCCATGAATTCACAGAGTCTGTGGCGACATGCACACAAGAGCCTACAATTTCAAACCATACAGAGACTATCACTGAGAGGAAAAAGAGGACCTGAACCCCTATCTCTATTCCAGAAGTCATCTCTAATCAACAGCTGGTTGCAAAGAAAATATTAGTATTCTTCGGTGTACTGTTACTAGGCATATAAACTACAATTAAGAGCAAGCTCCCTGCTCATGAATAAAAGGATAATACAAAATGAACACACATATGCCTTTTATACAAGGAGGATTTGGTTAAAATAACTATAGTAAAGATTTTTTAAAAAATAAAAGAAATTACAAAACAAGAATCCGGAGGCTTTCTGAGTATTTCATAAAATTAAAATCCATAAATACATCTGACTCCTGTAACATGGAAAGCATTGATCATTCTTTAGCACTTCCCATACCCCATTTCTTCCTTTGACCTTTCTTCCAAAAGGCTGCTAATAGTACAGATGAAAGAAAGGAAGTAGGTGTTTCATAGACTTCTTTTTAAAAAAATCTTATTTTGCATTATTTGGGCATCTTTTTATCCCCTGGTCTTTTGATTGTTTTCAAATTTTGATTTTGTGTTTTTTTTATGGGGTTTTGCTTGTATAGGTTTGTGTCTTTATCTATGTTTCTTGTGCTCTGTTGTTCTTCTTCTATTTATTCTGCTTTGTTTGCTACTTTTTAAAATTTGAGTTTGTGTTCTAAAGATAGAAAGAAGGTGCAACATAGGCTAGGTGGAGAAGTGGGGAGAATCTGGGAGGAGTGGGGGAAGGCAAAACAGGATCAGAATATATGCATTTTTCAATTTAGGAAACAATATTGGAGACCTTGCAAGTATGTACAATTATTATATGACTGTCAAAACAAATTAAAATAAGAGAGAGGGAAAAAAGAGGAAAAAGTAGCTAGAGGGCAAATTCTCCCTCTAGATGGTGGTGTACTCTATGGTGCCCCACAAGGCTCCCTAGAGTTTGAACTAGCTTTTCAATATATCTCCCTCTTTCAGTGGCTTATCCTTCTACCTAATACTGAAATGAATAATTATTAAAAAATATTAAAAGAAAAGTAAATGTTCTTATAATTTTACACAGTGACAAATCAATACTCCTAAAGTAGGATAAAGATACAAAGTAGCAAAATGATTACAGATTCACAGGCCTCAGCTTAAAGAACCTTCAAAGAATGACCTTCACTTGAAAGTGAACTCAGACACACAGCATGCAATGTTTTAAACAAGATTATAGTTTGAAATAAGTGATGTTTTATGATTAAAATAAGGCAATGAAGTAAACAATTTAAATAGTGTCTTGAGGTTTGGTCTTGTGTCTATTTTAATGCTACGTGTAGGCCCCCAAGACCTGGAGTCTGCAGGTAGACTCAAGTAAGTGAAAATGCCAACAACCAATAGTTGGGCAGAAGAGACATAGGTGAAGTTTAGGATTCGCAGGCTTAGGAGTCAAAGAAGGTCCACAAGGAAGAGAAAAAGTTGGAGGAGGAAGGAGAAGCTACCACGGGTTAGGGGGGTCACAAAAATGTGGCCCTGAGGATTGGCCAATTGGGATTAAGAGCAGCCCAGATAAAACATACTAAGTAATAACTTGGATTTATGAATTGGAAATAGATTTTAGTAGCATGGAGGACAGATAACTGCCCAGCTCTTTTGTTGTTAAAGACTTGTTATAACTATAAAGGTTGTGTTTATCTTTTATCCTGGAACTAAATGGTTAAAGGTAGGGTGGAAAACCTGGATTGGCATTAAAAATTTCTGCGATAGTAGTGATTACAAAGAGATAGGACATTACGTCAGGTTTTTGTAAAGTATTTAAGATACATTGATGAAGTCTAAATTGGCAAGAAATACTATACAATTCCAGGAGTTGTTAGAAAAAATATTCCATAAGCTCAGATATTAGACTTCAAATGTAATCAGTAAATTTCTAGGTTTTATATAAATATAGGTATATATTTACATATATAATCATATATAAAATATTATGAAACTAGCAGGAAGTATGGAAGATGCAGTAGGAAGGTACAAATAGGCATGATAAACAAGAAACAATGCAAAATGTAAATAAATTTCAATATAACTAGCAGCAAGAAATATAAATGTTTAAACTCAACATTATGAGGACAAAAAATAGGGGAGAATACAATTTAGCTTGATGCTACTTATTAAGAACTCTCCAGAAATTAAAAATAAAACAAATAAATGAATACAGAATTGAAATTGGATGGAAAAAATTATACAAACACCTAGAAAACTGCTAAAGCAAAACCAGCCCCCTAGAAAATTTTGAGTTAGGAAAGCAATTAAGGTGAATAAGAATAAAAAATCCTTAATAATAATATAAGCAATCAAGCAACAAAGGGGTAAGATTAAATATTTTTAAAGGCCTATCTTCAGAATCTAGGAGAAAAAACATTGTCATGATTACCAAAAATTTCTAAGTACATAGTCCTGATGCACTGTTTTGCTTTGGAAGATAACGCGAGCACACAAGAATGAATAAGGCATAGCAACTTTTTACACCAAAATAACATGTGCAACCAAATAGATAAATATAAAGCAAAGTACCCTAATCTCTCTTTCAAAGATATTTGCTAAAAAAAAAAATTGTCATGAGAATGTTGTCTAAATAAAAAGGCAATAAATGTTTCACTGAGAGGTATAAGGATTCATGGCTGTCAAGAGGAGAGACAAGTGAGTCAGCAAATACATCAAATGACATGAACTAGAAATACTGACCAGACATGGTGGGGTGACATACCCAGGGGTCCTCAAAATGTTCTGAGGAGGAGAAGGAAATGGGTGGAAAAATTATAGGAGGGGGTGATCAGGATGGGGCAGTGAACAGAATGTAAAGTAAATAAATAAAATAATTAATAATAATAACAATAATAAATTAAAATATAAATAAGAAAGAAAGAAAGAAAGAAAGAAAGAAAGAAAGAAAGAAAGAAAGAAAGAAAGAAAGAAAGAAAGAAAGAAAGAAAGAAAGAAAATCCAGGATACAATGAGAAGACCAAACCTAAGGATTATAGGCATAGATGAGAGTGAAGATTTACAACTTAAAGGGCCAGCAAATATCTTCAATAAAATTATGGAAGAAAACTTCCCTAACCTAAAGAGAGAGATGATCATGAATATACAAGAAGCCTACAGAACTCCAAACAGACTGGACCAGAACAGAACTACTCCCATCACATAATAATCCAAACCCCAAATGTACTAAACAAAGAGAGAATACTTAGGGTCGTAAGAGAAAAAGGGCAAGTAACATATAAAGGAAGACCTATCAGAAGTACACCAGACTTCTTACCAGAGACCATGAAAGCTAGAAGATCCTTGGCGGAGCTCATGTAGACTCTAAGAGAACACAAATGCCAGCCAAGACTACTATAGCCAGTGAAACTCTTAATCACTATAAATGGAGAAACCAAGATATTCCATGACAAAACCAAATGTACACAATATCTTTCCACAAACCCAGGCCCTACAAAGGATAACAGGGGGAAAACACCATTACAACAAGGGAAACTATACCCTGAAAAAAGCAGGATATTAAGCTTCTTTCATTAAACCCAAAAGAAGATAACCACACAAGTATAAAATTAACATCAAAAATGATGGGAAGCAATAACCACTACTCCTTAATATCTCTTAATATCAATGGACACAATTCCCCAATAAAAAGACATAGACTAACAGACTGGTTACGTAAACAGGACCCTACATTTTGCTACATACAGGAAACACACCTCAGTGTCAAAGACAAAAACTACCTTAGAGTAAAAGGCTGAAAGACAATTTTACAAGCAAATGGTCTCAGAAAACAAGCTGGAGTTGCCATTCTAATATCAGATAAAATTGACTTTCAACCTAATGTCATCAAAAGGGACATGGAAGGTCATTTCTTGATGGTCAAAGGAAAAATCCAACAAGAAGAACTCTCAATCCTGAACATCTATGCTCCAAATACAAGGGCGCCCTCATTCATAAAAGAAACTTTACTAAAGCTCAAAGCACACATTACACCTAACACAATAATTGTGGGTGACTTCAACACTGCACTTTCCTCAATGGACCAATCAGGAAAACAGCAACTAAACAGGGAGACAATGAAACTAATTGAAGCTTTGAACCAATTGGATTTAACAGATATATATAGAACTTTTCATCCCTAAGCAAAAGAATATACCTTTTTCTCAGCACCTCACGGTACCTTCTCCAAAATCTGTCATATAGTTCGTCACAAGACAGACCTCAACAAATATAAGAAGATTGAAATAATCCCATGCCTCCTATCAGATCACTATGGAGTAAAAGTGGTATTTAATAACAATAAAAACAACAGAAAGCCCACATAAACATGGAAACTGAACAATACTCTACTCAATGATACCTTGGTTAAGGAAGAAATCAAAGATTTTTTAGAATTTAACGAAATTGAAGGCACAACATACACAAATATATGGGACACAATGAAAGCAGTGCTAAGAGGAAAATTTATAGTTTGAGTGCCTCCAAAGAGAAATTCAAGAGAGCATACACTAGAAGATTAACAGAACAACTGAAAGCCCTGGAACCAAAAGAAGCTAATTCACCCAGGAGGAGAAGACAGGAAGTCATCAAACTCAGAGCTGAAATCAATCAAGTAGAAACCAAGAGAACCATACAAAGAATCAACAAAACCAGGAGCTGGTTCTTTGAAAAAATCAACAAGATAGATAAACCCTTAGCCAGACTAACCAAAAGGCACAGAAAAAGTATCAAAATTAACAAAATTAGAAATGAAAAGGGAGATATTACAACAGAAACTGAGTAAATTAAAAAAAAATCATCAGATCCTACTACAAAAGCCTATACTCAACACAACTGGAGAATCTGGAGGAAATGTAAAATTTCTTAGACAGATACCAAATACCAAAATTAAACCAGGATCAAATAGATCATCTAAACAGACCCATAACCCCTATAGAAATAGAAGGGGTCATAGATAGCATTCCGACCCAAAAAAAGGACAGGACCAGATGTTTTCAGTGCAGAATTCTATCAGACCTTCAAAGAAGACTTAACACCAATACTCTTCAAACTATTCCACCAAATGGAAACAGAAGGAAGACTACCCGACTCCTTCTACGATGCCACAATTATGCTGATACCAAAACCACACAAAGATCCAACTAAGAAAGAGAATTTCAGGCCAATTTCCCTTATGAATATTGATGCAAAAATACTCAATAAAATTCTTGCCCATAGAATCTAAGAACACATCAAAATGATCATCCACCAGAATCAAGTAGGCTTCATCCCAAGGATGCAGGGATGGTTCAATATAAGGAAATCCATCCATCCAATACATAAACAAACTCAAAGAAAAAAACCATCTAATGATCATTTCATTAGATGCTGAAAAGGCATTTGACAAAATTCAACATCTTTTCATGCTAAAAGTCTTGGAAAGGACAGGAATTCAAGGCCCATATCTAAACATAGTAAAAGCAATGTACAGCAAACCGGTAGCCAACATCAAACTAAATGGAGAGAAACTTGAAGCAATCCCACTAAAATCAGGGACTAGACAAGGCTGCCCCCTCTCTCCATATCTTTTCAATATAGTTCTTGAAGTCCTAGCTAGAGCAATTAGACAACATAAGGAGGTCAAAGGGATACAAATTGGAAAGGAAGAAGTCAAACTATCACTATTTGCAGATGATATGATAGTATACTTAAGTGACCCAAAAAACTCTACTACAGAACTCCTACAGCTGATAAACAACTTCAGCGAAGTGGCTGGCTACAAAATCAACTCAAGCAAATCAGTAGCCTTTATATACTCAAAGGATAAGCAAACTGAGAAAGAAATTAGGGAAAGACATCCTCCACAATAGCCACAAACAGCATAAAGTATGTTGGGGTGACTCTAACCAAACAAGTGAAAGACCTATATGACAAAAACTTCAGATCTCTGAAGAAGGAAATCAAAGAAGATCTCAGAAAATGGAAAAATCTTCCATGCTCATGGATTGGCAGGATTAATATAGTTAAAATGGCCGTCTTTCCAAAGGCAATCTACAGATTCAATGCAATCCCCATCAAAATTCCAACCCGGTTCTTCATAGAGCTAGAAAGAGCAATGCTCAAAATCATCTGTAATAACAAAAAACCCAGGATAGCTAAAACTAATCTCAACAGTAAAAGAACTTTAGGGGGATTCAGTATCCCAGACCTCAAACTTTACTACAGAGCAATAGTGACAAAAACTGCATGGTATTGGTACAATGGCAGGCAAGCCGATCAATGGAATAGGATTGAAGCCCCAGAAATGAACCCACACACCTATGGTCACTTGGTCTTCGACAAAGGAGCTGAAAGCATCCAGTGGAAAAAAGATAGTCTTTTCAACAAATGGTGCTGGTTCAATTGGAGGTCAGCATGCAGAAGAATGCGTATCGATCCATTCTTATCTAGTACTAAGCTCAACTCTAAATGGATCAAGGACCTCCACATAAAACCTGACACACTGAAACTAATAGAAAAGAAACTGGGGAATACCCTTGAGGACATGGGCACAGGGGAAAAGTTCCTGAATAGAACACCAATAGCTTAGGCTCTAAGATCAAGAATTGACTAGTGGGACCTCATAAAACTACAGTTTCTGTAAGGCAAAGGACACTGTTAAAAGGACAAAACATCAACCGATAGATTGGGAAAGGATCTTCACCAACCCTACATCTGACAGAGGGCTAATATCTAATATATACAGAGAACTCAAGAAGGTAGAACCTAGAGAACCAAATAACCTCATTAAAAAGTGAGGTACCGAGCTAAACAAAGATTTTTCACATGAAGAACTTTGGAGGGCTTCAAAACACCTTAATAAATGTTCAACATCATTAATCATTAGGGAAATGCAAATCAAAACAACCCTGAGATTTCACCTCACACCAGTCAAAATGGCTAAGGTCAAAAACTCAGGAGAGAGCAGGTGCTGGCGAGGATGTGGAGAAAGAGGAACACTCATCCACTGCTGGTGGGATTGTAAGATAGTGCAACCACTTTGGAAATCAGTCTGGAGGTTTCTCAGAAAACTGAGCATGGCACTTCCAGAGGACCCTGATATACCACTCCTGGGCATATACCCAGAGGATTCCCAGCATGTAATAAGGACACATGCTCCACTATGTTCATAGCAGCCCTATTTGTTTTAGCCATAAGCTGCAAAGAACCCAGGTGTTCCGCAACAGAGGAATTCATACAAAAAATGTGGTATATTTACACAATGGAGTACTATTCAGCCATTAGAAACAATGAATTCACGAAATTTGTAGACAAATAGATGGAGCTGGAGAACATGATACTAAGTGAGATAACTAACCTAGTCTCAAAAGATCAATCATGGTATGCACTCACTGATAAGCGGATATTAACCTAGAAACTTGGAATACCCAAGAAATAATCCACATATTAAATGATGTCCAAAAAGAACAGAGGAGTGGCCCCTGGTTCTGGAAAGACTCAATGCAACAGTATAGCGGAATACCAGAACAGGGAAGTGGGAAGGAGTAGATGGAGGAACAGGGGAGGGAAGAGAGCTTATGGGATTTGCGGGGAGTGGGGACCCAGAAAAGTGGAAATCATTTGATATGTAAATAAAGAATACATCGAATAAAAAATTGAATAATAATAATAATAAATTAAAATTTAAATAATAAATAAATAAATAAATAAATAAATAAATAAATAAATAATCTACCTTCTTAGGGAAAGACCTGTCCCATTGTAGTCATTTGTGAAATCAAACAGGTATAGCCAAACTACGAGAAGTCATCAATGAACCACTATCATGAATTCATGGCAATTTCTATCTAGTGATGAATCCAGTGGGCTAGTGAATCTGCTTCATGTTAATTAGAACAGTGGAAACAGATAATTTTCCCAAAGAGTTAGGTGACACTTTCATATAACGCCAAGCTACTGCTGGTGTAGATCCAGCTGTGTTCTTGAACATACCATCTCAATTTGGTGAGCAACTTTGGGACCTTTTACTTCTCACAGTGCTATTTGACATCTTTGAAGTTTGAAATCACCAGATGCTATAAGACAAAAGAGAGTCATAAGGGTATCATGGGCCAGGAATTCAGTTCAACAAGAACCCTGTAAAAAGGTATCCGTTTCCACTTTTTACTTTTTTTGAAATTAAAATATAATTAACCACATGATTTTTTTCCTTTATTTTTCTTCCTTCCAACCCTGCCCATGTACCCACCTCCAATATGTGGTACTTTTAATTGTTGTTATATATAACATATATACATACATATATATGTATATATACATATATGGACATGTGTATTCTTAAATATGTAAATATGATCTTCTCAGTATAATGCTACTTGTACGTATATAAGTATAGGGATGACCTCTTGGTATTGGATAACCACTGGAAAATTCCTCCCTCAGTTAGACTGTTTTCAGTCTTTTCCTCCTATCAGCAGTCCTTAGTTGCCCACAGATAGTTTTTTGTTTGTTTGTTTGTTCACTTGTTTGTTTTGTTCTGTCTTAATAAGAATGAACATAATGATCATTAGGTGGACAAAATATATTTCAAACGCTACAGAATTATTGCAGTTGAAACCCTCTCCCTTTACTCAGGATTCCAAGTAGCAGAATCACCCACCCATAGAAACTGGAAGTCAAAAATATGATTGGAGTTCTGGGAACTCCATCTGTAAAAACTGTACAACTATGTGCAGGGCCGTTTCCAGTGCAGCCTGTGGTTTATTTCCCATGTTAAAGATTGGGAATTGAGCATTAGTGGCCATAGAGTGCCAAGTAGAATATGCACATGCACCTGCTCTTCCTTAAAAGCCAGTTGTCACATAAAGTGCAGGGCTTTCTCTGTGACAAGTTCTGGAAAACTGCAAAGCTTCTTGATTGCCAAAGGCATTACGCATTCTGAATCTACTGACAAGTCTCTCAGAAACCACTTGGCAAGGATGATCCTGAGCCTTCTCAGCTCCCCTCAAAGAGGTGTGACAGTACTTGAGTTCAGGGTGTGGTGTGCTGAGGCTTCTGGAGTGCCAACCAGCACAGCGTGATTTATGCAGTGAGTCTTTCTGTCATCAGAGAGTAGAAGGAACTGTGCAAAACATGAAACCCTGCTAATTCCAACATCAATGGGAATTTAAATACCCCGTTTCCGAGTCCTTTCCTAAAATGCAGGAATCTGTCTTGATATCCAGATGTTAATGCACAGAGTAAATGCGCACAATTTAATCAAGCCTGGGAACCATAGCAAGTGTCACCTTCATAGCTGAGTCAGTTACAGCACAATGTCTTGAATACTTAGGGCATTGTCGGTGATCTTAAGTCCTTGCACTGACATTTGAATGCTTCGGCTATAGGTAAAAAATGAGCAAATGAAATGTTTCACATTTAGGGTTTCTAAACGTTTAGCATGAGGCAATAAATAAATGTATACTGTCTTACCTGGCCAAAAAAAAAAGACTTAAAATCTTGGATTGCTGTTAGGCCTGGTAAACAACTTAATGTATGTTGCTCTTTTATGTATACAGACATGGCAATCTAGTGTACACTAGCTGTCTCTTTAGAGAAAAATGTTTCTTCAATCAGAAATAAAGGATCTGTTATAGTTGCTTTTCCAATTTCTGTGGCCAAAGGTTCTAAAAACAACAATTTAAAAGAGGGAGAGCTTACTCTGGACTACAGTTTGAGAGTATTCTTTTATGGTATGGAAAACGCAGAAGCAGGCAATAAAGGCTTGATGGCAGAAAGAGATGGCTGACTGCTCACACCAGTGCATCCAGTCAGGCAGACAAGAGTGAACAGAAAGTAAGGCTGGGGTGTAAAGGCTCAAGTCTTGCCACCAGTGATCCACTTTCTCCAGTGAAGCTCTACCTTCTCAATGTTCCACACACCTCCCAAACAATGACTCCAATTGGGAACCAAGTATTTACATACATGAGGCCTGGGTGGACATTTACACCCAAACCACAACAGTGTGTTTCCCAGCTTTCTCTGCACACTTTTCATAGTAACTGCCCAGAAACAGACTGCTCAGCTCAGCATAGGAGAACACATGTCCCTTCTGCATCTTGGACCTTGAATAAATTTTCACATTGCGTGGCTTCCCATAATGAAATTATTCTAAATCTCACCACTCCACTGTGCTCTAAATAGCCTTGTCTGGAAAAGAGCATACAGTTTTAAGTGACTAACAATAATTCCATTGTTCTACATTTTATGGCATTCTGGAAGTTCAAATCACATAGATATTATGTCACTCACAGTGGTGACAGGAGCGTTTTAAGACAGAATAGCTGAGTTTTCCAGCCAGGCAGAGTTTAGAAAGAGTGAGGAAGGGTGAGTTTATTCAGCACAAAGTTTTAGGTGGAAAATGCTCTAGGTCGAGATAAGATTGTGCAGAGGCTAGAAGCTTCTAGGACTAAGCCTGGGTTAGCAGATGGAGGCAGTAAGCCTCCTAGACAACAATCGCATGAGGCAAATAAAAGATACAGAGTCAAAATAATGAAAGCGAACTGCTGCTTTAGATATCAACACACATTCTGGATTAAGCTTGTTTATCCTCAGAAGATTGAATAGAATTACCCTAATGTACACTTTCTTGAGAATTTTCACAAAGGTGAATTATATAATTTTGGAACTTTCTATCTCCTTTCTAGGATTTTAACTTAGAACTTAAAATCCTTTCATGTGATTTATGACATAGTAATGTTTATGGTTGATTACTGTGGAAGGAATAAAGAAAAGTGGCAAAGGATTACGTTTTAGTTTTCAAGTAGCTGCACTTGCTCTCTTCTGACTTTTGAGCCTCTGGTTTTGGCAGCAGAGTAAGTTAGTAAGTTACTGTAAGGAGAAACACTTGTGAGAAGACAAAGAACTAGGATTCTACCTGAAAAATGTACATACTTTCTTCCTAGTGTTCAATGCTTCCAAAATTCAAAGAAAGCAGACTTCACGAAATAAAAACTCGAGAACATTATAGAATAAATTCATTCATTTTAAAACTGTGATTTACCTTTAATTTTAATTAAATAAAGTTACATTATTTCCCCCATTCTTCTCTGCTTTTAAATGTAACCAGAGTGCTCTCTCTCTCCTCTCTCTCTCTCTCTCTCTCTCTCTCTCTCTCTCTCTCTCTCTCTCAGACATGCATACAACTTTCTTTTATTTATTATTAATTATTATATTTTTCATTAAATTTTTTAATTAAAATATATTTTGATATACATGTGATCCTCTCACCTTCCATACACACCCAACTTTAAATTCTTTTTCAAAAAGGAAACAAAAACTCAGTCTGAAAATAAAAATCCAAACCAAAAATAAAATTTTCCTAAAACAAGAAAATATAAATAAAATCATATCAATCATATCAACAAGAAAGATAGCAAACTCACCAAACACACACATACACACACATACATACACACACACACACACACACACACAGAGAGAGAGAGAGAGAGAGAGAGAGAGAGAGAGAGAGAGAGATGCCACCACCACCACCACGAACAACAACAGCAACAAGTAAAACAAACTTTGGGGTTCAATTATATGTCGGTCAACTGCTCCTAAACATGACACCTGTCCTAGACTACAAACACAGTATCATTCCATTTAAGAAAACTGATTATTCCTCTCCAAGCAGATATAATTGACAGTTTAATTGCTAACCTTTACCATAGTATCTAGGTTTTTATTCATTCATTCACTCAATCATTCATTTTTAAATGTAACATAATAAAAAATAATTAGAAAAAACAATCACATTAAATCAACCAAAAGAAAAGAACCTAAAAGAAAGTGTAAGGATCAGAGACCTACTCATTTGCACATACTCAGGAATCCTATAAAAACACTAAACTGGAAACTGTAATACAAATGCAGAAGTCTTAATATAGACCAGTGGTGTGCCCTGTGCATGATGCATCTGTCTGCGTGAGTTCACATGAGCTTTGCTCATCTTTGCTCAGACTGTATATTTAGTGTCTTATCTAGGGTGTAGCATGAGAAGATTCGTTTCTGTTTCCATCAGTGTGCCTCTTGTACCTGAATGAGCTTATCTTGCTTTAGATTTAGGTATGCCTTTTATATGATTTTATTGAAAACATGTTCTATGCCTTTGACTTGAAATAAAAGGTCATCATCTTTCCTTCCTCTTCTATCCCATCCTCTTCTCTTCTTTGTAGACAATTCTCGGATTTTGTTTATTCTATTGTGTCTCAAAGGTCTTGTATATTCTGTTAATGATTTTTTTTTAATTTATCATCACCTTTAAGTGAATGATCCAGTTCCTTTATTTTGTCTTCAGGCATCAATATTCTCTCCTGTAAATGGTCCACTTCTGAAAATGATGATTTTCACTTTGAAGTCTTCATTTCAGTCTGAGTTTTCTTCAATATTTCTATCGCATTATTGAATTCAGTTTTCATTTCCTGAATTTTTCATAGTTCATTCAGAGTTTGCTTAGACTTTAATCAGTTCATCTCTGTCCTCTCTATGTTCATTCAGATATTTGTGTTCTCATTTAATTTCTTGGAGTCTGTCAGCATAGAATTACTGTAAACTGTTTGGGCATACATTGACTTTCAGCTAAAGACTAATAAAGACCAAGACCAATAAAAGATCTAGATACAGATCACAGAGAATGTTCTCATTATGTGATAAAATTCAACTATCAGCTAACGTTTTATTTGATTTTTCTTGTCATCGAAATTCAAATAGAATTTAGACATGTGCCTATAATTCCAGTGCTTGGAGGCTAAAGCAAGGGGATTGTCACAAGTTCAAGGCCAGCCTGGTGCTCATGGTGAGCTTTAGGTCAGCCTGTACTGCATAGAAACATGAACTTTTGAGTAACATTAGGAATGATGGTAGTGTCTCTTTTCTGGACAATAAAATTTATTTGTTATTTAATCATCTTTTTCTCTGCTGTGGGAAATTTATAAGTAGGTCATAGAGATGGAAAGAGTGAGAGCTCTTAATTTGCAGAGTCCCTTTTCATTTAAAATTGCATAATGAGTCAACATATACTAACTTTGGGGATTATACAATATCATGTATGTATATACGTATTTATGTATGTATGTGCAAATGTATGTATGTATATATGTATATCACAAGTGTGGCAAGAAATTTTATCTTTGCTACATTTCAAGTTGGTTTCTGAAGATAAAATTCTGATGTGGGCAATGTTCCCAGAAATTTCTCTGTGGGAAAAATGGCACATTTCAAAACCGTAGAATTCGAGTTGCATTTAGTCCAAATTATTTGGATGTGTAGTTTTCTGTGTCAGTGCTGGGAGGACAACTGGAATATGTGAGTCCACGTGTAAGATAGAACAAATGCTGTGGGCTTCGACTGCCAAATGTCACAGAAGCTGATGGTAAGTATTGAATTGTATCATCAGCCAAGGGCACTCACACGTTGTTGTTTGAGGTCCAGTCAGTGCTAGAGATAATGAGAACCAGATCCCTTTGAAGCACATATGGGTTCAGGATATGGACAGCACTGACAAGCTCTGTATCCACTCAAAATGGACTGTGCGTCTTTGCAGCATCTCAGGATTATAAGATGCATGATTTTCTGTCACTCAGTTGTTTAGCGTGAGCTTCCGTATGAGCTAAATGGAGTCAAAATCATCAGATTTAGTCTAATGTGTCTAATCTTGAAAATGTATCATTTTCTTTAGTATTTTCCACAAAAGGATGATCTTTTAATACTGGTCAAATATAAATAATTTTAATTTTAATCTTTTAAAGGTTTCACCCTGAATCAGACATTTCTAAATAAAAGTAAAAACAGGCTCTCAAAAACACCCTGAACGACTTCTGTTATACACACAGATCACTGCGTAGAGTGCATCATTACTTGAACTTTTGACAGGCTCCAAGTAAGAGAACTGCAAACTAATGGATACATTCTTCTCTTAGTTACTATTCTGCTATTTGGAAGAGACACCATGACCAAGACAACTCTTATAAAAGAAATTTAGGGGCGGCGGCGGCGGCAGCAGCAGCAGCAGTGGCTGCTCCAGCTGAAGGGCCATCAGCAGTGGAACCAAGGCGTCACAGGGACCAGTTAGGCCCTGCGCCCACGACCACTGACCTTCGCTGACCAGCTGGGCAGCAAGCAGCTGCAGTTGTGCGGCGCCTTTCCTGCACGGAGGCCACTTCAGAACTCGGCCTCCCACCAGTCAGGAGAGGTGCATCCATCTTGGTTCCGTACTCCAGGGATCGGACAGACTGAGGTACACAAACATAATCCGAGGCCAACACCGCGGTGGTCTGAGCCCAACGGGCGTTGGCCTGCACCCAGGCCCTGGGCGGGTCGGGGGGCCATCGGGGTGCCAACCCAGCCAGGAGGTTTTTTGCCCAGGCCTGCGAGCGCGTCGCCGCCATTTTGCCTGCAGGACTACAGAGAGCTCAGGCGGGCAGACCTGTAACAGGCATAGCCTAAGGCTAACAAAGTGGGGGTCCAGGCCCCAAAAGGCACAGGACTGACCCCAAGAACTGGGCGGCTTGGTGGGCCATCTGTGAGTCAACCCGCCCAGGTGATTGTTAGCAAAGCAGACTCTCCCGGCGCTTTCAGGGAGCTCGGGCGCGCACGCCCGCCATCCTAGCCACCTGGCGGACCCAATTAACAATCATAGCACTAGGGGAACTTTGCCCGGACCTTGGCCTCCCAGGCTTTTGCCTGGACTCAGGGACTGGGCGGCCAGGCTAACCTTGGGTGCGACAGCCCGGTTGGCGGATCGGCTGCCCAGCGGAGTGAGCGGAACACAGGGGAGGTCACAGTAGCATACACCATCTGCATGCCCTGGGGGTGCACACAGGCTCCATCTGGTCCACAGACACAATCTGGGGCAAGGCCTCAGGCAGAAGCCCTTAGCTCTACTCTCTCCGCTTCCTGATCCAGATCAGTCTGGGCGGCAGCATTACATCTCCAAGTCCTGCAAGTGGCTAGCTGGGCTTCCGGGCGGCCAGCTGGGAGAAGTCAGTGTGCTCCAGTGAATCCAGCGGGCCTCAGCGGGAGCCTTCGGGTGCCTGCTTTGGGATCAGAACAGCCTGGGCAGCAGCACACTGTCTACAAGCAGTGCAGGAGGTAAGCTGTGCACCAGAGGCCAACTGGGAAGGGGCAGCTTGCACTGGTGAGTCCAGCACTGACAAGATAAACTAACACCAGTGAGAACTAGATGGCAAAAGGCAAACGCAGGAACGTCACTAACAGAAATCAAGGCAATATGGCAACATCTGAACCCAATTCTCCTCTACCAACATGTCCTGGATACCCCATCACACCAGTAAAACAAGATTTGGATTTAAAATCACTGGTCATGATGCTGGTACAGGAACACATGAAGGACATACATAAAGAAATTCAGGAGAAAATGGATCAAAAGTTAGAAGCCCTTGCAAGGGAAACACAAAAATCATTGAAAGAAATCCAGGAGAATACAAAAGCCAACAAGGAGGAAATGCAAAAAACACTTAAAGAAATACAGGAGAACTTTGGTCAACAGGCTGAGGTCATGAAAGACGAAACACAAAAATCTCTTAAAGAATTACAGGAAAACACAAACATGCAAGTGAAGGAGCTAAGCAAAACCATCCAGGATCTAAAATCAGAAGTAGAAACAACTAAGAAAACTCAAAGGGAGACAACTTTGGAGATAGAAAGCCTTGGGAAGAAATCAGGGGACAGAGATGCAAATATCAACAACAGAATACAAGAGATAGAAGAAAGAATCTCAGATGCTGAAGATTCCATAGAAACCATGGACTCAACAGTTAAAGAAAATGCAAAATGCAAAAAGCTTGTAACCCAAAATATGCAGGAAATCCAGGACACAATGAGAAGACCAAACCTAAGGATTATAGGCATAGATGAGAGTGAAGATTTACAACTTAAAGGGCCAGCAAACATCTTCAATAAAATTATGGAAGAAAACTTCCCTAACCTAAAGAGAGAGATGCCCATGAATATACAAGAAGCCTACAGAACTCCAAACAGACTGGACCAGAACAGAAATACTTCCCGTTACATAATAATCAAAACACCAAATGTTCTAAACAAAGAAAGAATACTAAAGGCAGTAAGAGAAAAAGGCCAAGTAACATATAAAGGAAGACCTATCAGAATCACAGCAGACTTTTCACCTGAGACTATGAAGGCTAGAAGGTCCTGGGCAGATCTCATGCAGACTCTAAGAGAACACAAATGCCAACCAAAACTACTATATCCAGCAAAACTCTCAATCACCATAGATGGAGAAACTAAGATATTTCATGACAAAACCAAGTTTACCCAATATCTATCCACAAACCCGGCCCTAAAAAGGAAAATAGGAGGACAACACCAATACAAGGAGGGAAACTTCACCCTGGAAAAAGCAAGATAGTAACCTTTCATCAAACCCAAAAGAAGTTAAGCATTCAAATTTAAAAAATAACGTCAAAAATGATAGGAAGTAACAATCACTATTCCTTAATATCTCTTAACATCAATGGACTTAATGCCCCAATAAAAAGACACAGACTAACTGAATGGATACGTAAACAGGACCCTACATTTTGCTGCTTACAGGAAACACACCTCAGGGTCAAAGACAAACACTACCTTAGAGTAAAAGGCTGGAAGAAAATTTTACAAGCAAATGGTCTCAGGAAACAAGCTGGAGTAGCCATTTTAATATCAGATAAAATTGACTTTCAACCCAAAGTCATCAAAAGAGACCCTGAGGGACACTTCTTGCTGGTCAAAGGAAAAATACAAAAAGAAGAACTGTCAATCCTGAACATCTATGCCCCAAATGCAAGGGCACCCTCTTTCGTAAAAGAAACTTTATTAAAACTAAAAGCACACATTGCACCTAACACAATAATTGTGGGTGATTTCAACACTGCACTTTCCTCAATGGACCGATCAGGAAAACAGAAACTAAACAGGGACACAATGAAACTAATTGAAGCTTTGGACCAATTAGATTTAACAGATATATATAGAGCATTCTATCCTAAAACAAAAGAATATACCTTTTTCTCAGCACCTCATGGTACCTTCTCCAAAATCGACCATATAATTGGTCACAAGACAGACCCCAACAAATATAAGAAGATCGAACTAATCCCATGCCTCCTATCTGATCACTATGGAGTAAAAGTGGTCTTCAATAGCAACAGAAACAACAGAAAGCCCACATACACGTGTAAACTGAACAATACTCTACTCAATGATACCTTGGTCAAGGAAGAAATAAAGAAAGAAATTAAAGACTTTTTAGAACACAATGAAAATGAAAACACAACATACCCAAATCTATGGGACACAATGAAAGCAGTGCTAAGGGGAAAACTCATAGCCCTGAGTGCCTCCAAAAAGAAAATGGAGAGAGCATACATTACCAGCTTAATGACACACCTGAAAGCCCTAGAACAAAAAGAAGCTATTTCGCCCAGGAGGAGTAGAAGGCAGGAAATCATCAAACTCAGTGCCGAAATCAATCAAGTAGAAACAAAGAGAACCATACAAAAAATCAACAATACCAGGAGCTGGTTCTTTGAGAAAATCAACAAGATAGATAAACCCTTAGCCAGAATGGCCAAAGGGCACAGAGAAAGTATCCAAATTAACAAACTTAGAAATGAAAAGGGAGATATAACAACGGAAACTGAGGAAATCCAAAAAATCATCAGATCCTACTACAAGAGCCTATACTCAACACAACTGGAGAATCTGGAGGAAATGGACAATTTCCTTGACAGATACCAAATACCAAAATTAAATCAGGACCAACTAGACCATCTAAACAGTCCCATAATACCTAAAGAAATAGAAGGAGTCATAGAAAGTCTTCCAACCAAAAAAAGCACAGGACCAGATGGCTTCAGTGCAGAATTCTACCAGACCTTCAAAGAAGAGTTAACACCAATACTCTTCAAACTGTTCCACAAAATAGAAACAGAAGGAACACTACCCAATTCCTTCTACGAAGCCACAATTACGCTGATACCAAAGCCACACAAAGATCCAACAAAGAAAGAGAACTTCAGACCAATTTCCCTTATGAACATCCATGCAAAAATACTCAATAAAATTCTTGCCAACCGAATCCAAGAACACATCAAAACGATCATCCACCATGATCAAGTAGGCTTTATCCCGGGAATGCAGGGTTGGTTCAATATACGGAAATCCATCAATACAATCCACTACATAAACAAACTCAAAGAACAAAACCACATGGTCATTTCATTGGATGCTGAAAAAGCATTTGACAAAATTCAGCATCCCTTCATGCTTAAAGTCTTGGAGAGAACAGGAATTCAAGGCCCATACCTAAACATAGTAAAAGCAATATACAGCAAACCGGTAGCCAGCATCAAACTAAATGGAGAGAAACTTGAAGCAATCCCACTGAAATCAGGGACCAGACAAGGCTGCCCCCTTTCTCCTTATCTTTTCAATATTGTACTTGAGGTACTAGCTCGGGCAATTCGACAACATAAGGAGGTCAAAGGGATACAAATTGGAAAGGAAGAAGTCAAACTATCATTATTTGCAGACGACATGATCGTCTACCTAAGTGACCCAAAGAACTCCACTAGAGAGCTCCTACAGCTGATAAACAACTTCAGCAAAGTGGCAGGTTATAAAATCAACTCCAGCAAATCAGTGGCCTTCCTATACTCAAAGGATAAGCAGGCTGAGAAAGAAATTAGGGAAATGACCACCTTCACAATAGCCACAAACAGTATAAAGTATCTTGGGGTGACTCTTACCAAACATGTGAAAGATCTGTATGACAAGAACTTCAAGACTCTGAAGAAGGAAATGGAAGAAGACCTCAAAAAATGGGAAAACCTCCCATGCTCATGGATCGGTAGAATCAATATAGTTAAAATGGCCATTTTGCCTAAAGCACTATACAGATTCAATGTTATACCCATCAAAATCCCAACTCAATTCTTCATAGAGTTAGAAAGAGCAATTATCAAATTCATCTGGAACAACAAAAAACCCAGGATAGCTAAAACTATTCTCAGCAACAAAAGAAAATCTGGGGGAATCAGTATCCCTGACCTCAAGCAATACTACAGAGCAATAGTGTTAAAAACTGCATGGTATTGGTACAGTGACAGGCAGGAGGATCAATGGAACAGGATTGAAGATCCAGAAATGAACCCACACACCTATGGCCACTTGATCCTCGACAAAGAGGCTGAAAACATCCAATGGAAAAAAGATAGCCTTTTCAACAAATGGTGCTGGTTCAACTGGAGGTCAGCATGCAGAAGAATGCGAATTGATCCATCCTTGTCTCCTTGTACTAAGCTCAAATCCAAATGGATCAAGGACCTCCACATAAAGCCAGACACTCTGAAGCTAATAGAAAAGAAACTGGGGAAGACCCTTGAGGACATCGGTACAGGGAGAAAGTTTCTGAACAGAACACCAATAGCGTATGCTCTAAGAGCAAGAATTGACAAATGGGACCTCATAAAATTACAAAGTTTCTGTAAGGCAAAGGACACCATCAAGAGGACAAATCGGCAACCAACAAATTGGGAAAAGATCTTCACCAATCCTACATCAGATAGAGGGCTAATATCCAATATATATAAAGAACTCAAGAAGTTAGACTCCAGAAAACCAAACAACCCTATTAAAAAATGGGGTACAGAGTTAAACAAAGAATTCTCACCTGAAGAACTTCGGATGGCGGAGAAGCATCTTAAAAAATGCTCAACTTCATTAGTCATTAGGGAAATGCAAATCAAAACAACCCTAAGATTTCATCTTACACCAGTCAGAATGGCTAAGATTAAAAATTCAGGAGACAGCAGGTGTTGGAGAGGGTGTGGAGAAAGAGGAACACTCCTCCACTGCTGGTGGGGTTGCAAATTGGTACAACCACTCTGGAAATCAGTCTGGCGGTTCCTCCGAAAACTGGGCACCTTACTTCCAGAAGATCCTGCTATACCACTCCTGGGCATATACCCAGAAGACTCCCCACCATGTAATAAGGATACATGTTCTACTATGTTCATAGCAGCCCTATTTGTAATTGCCAGATGCTGGAAAGAACCCAGGTATCCTCAACAGAAGAGTGGATGCAAAAAATGTGGTATATCTACACAATGGAGTACTATTCAGCCATTAGAAACAATGAATTCATGAAATTCTTAGGCAAATGGATGGAGCTAGAGAATATCATACTAAGTGAGGTAACCCAGACTCAAAAGGTGAATCAAGGTATGCACTCACTAATAAGTGGATATTAACCTAGAAAACTGGAATACCCAAAACATAATCCACACATCAAGTGAGGTACAAGAAGAAAGGAGGAGTGGCCCCTGGTTCTGGAAAGACTCAGTGAAACAGTATTCAGCAAAACCAGAACGGGGAAGTGGGAAGGGGTGGGTGGGAGGACAGGGGAAGAGAAGGGGGCTTGCGGGACTTTCGGGGAGTGGGGGGGGCTAGAAAAGGGGAAATCATTTGAAATGTAAATAAATTATATCGAATAATAAAAAAAAAAGAAATTTAATTAGCTGTTTCCTTACAATTTTAGAATGTCAGTTAGTTATCATTACGGTAGAGTCAGATAGTCATGGGGCTTCAGTAGTAACAAAACTTTTCATTTTTGACCCTCAGGCATCAGGCAGAGAGTAAGACTGGGCCTGGCATGTGCTTTTGAAACCTTAAAGCCCACTCCCAGTGACACACATCCTCCAATAAGGCCACACTTCCTAGCTCTTCCTTAATAGTTTACCAAACTTTGGACTAAGCATGCAAATATGTAAGCCTATAGTGCTATATCTTAGTCAGTGCTCTACTACTGTGAAGAAACACTGCTCCCAATAAGACCCTATCTTCTAATCCTTCTTATCCTTTCAAATAGTGCCATTCCCTGAGGATTAAGCATATATGAGCCTGTGGAGGATATTATTATTCAGACCACCACAAATCCTGTATTTGTAATCAAAATTAAGCTCGAATTCTGCTCTTTAATAGCAAGAGACAAGTAGTAGGGGAAGGGAAAATAGGGAAAGAATGCCAGAGTCATGTTATTCTTTTCATTTTCTTTTTTTTCTTTTTTCTTTTCCTGAGACAGGGTTTCTCTGTGTAGCCCTGACTGTCCTGGAACTCACTCTGTAGACCAGGCTGGCCTCAAACTCAAAAATCCACCTGCCGCTGCCTCCCAGAGTGCTGGGATTACAGGCGTGCGCCACCACCACTAGGCTTACTTTCGATTTTTGTGGAAACAAGTTTTATTTAAATAAATCTTTAAATGCATTGCATGCCATTTAATCTAGGAGGGAAAAGAAAACAAAAGTTCGTTTATTCTATCACATGTCATTGAGAAGAGAAATAAATTACAAGCAACAGAGAGAAGAAGGTTTAGAGCAAACTTGATAATATTTTGAATGCTGAGCTGTTGTGGATACTAGTTGACATAATGGAATTTTCCAACTTTAAAATAAAAAAGAGTGATTGTCACAGAAATAGGAAACATAAAACCTCAAGGAAGTCTTACTTTTCAGTTTGAAATAATAATTTTAATAATTGCATATAGTTTTTATATATCACATAAGTCTTTATTGATGTTAACTTTGGATTCGCCTATCTCATTAAAGAAGTTTATCCAAAATCAGTCTCATTACACCTCTCATAAAATTACAAGGCACTAATAAAGGTCAAGTTCAAAAAGTGTATACATTTAATTTTTTTAACCTTTAGAATAAAACACATTTCCAATGAAAAAATTGTATTCATGATATCTCATGATATTCCCATTTGCTTTTATTTTGCACCATGCAATTTTTTAAATACATTTTTTATTATCTTCCTAACAGCTAGTATATCTGCATACTATCTATTCAGAAGCAATGTGACACAGACTAAATATATTCTGCCTTTCTACCCTTAGCTATAACAGTAAAGGAAAAATGTCTAATTATCAGGAAAATTATAAATAGACATATTCTGGTAAGCTATTTATATTACAATCCAGTTAGAACACATTATAATTTAAGTAAAAGTCTGTACACATGAAATTTTCCTTGAATCTTATGGTTGATCAAGTACATATCTTACGCACCTTTTTTGTATCATGTTCCAAAAGAACTGTAATATGAAGCTTCAGTTACAAAAGCTACAGTTACAAAAGTCTAGAATGACTTTTCAAACACTGTAGAACTGAATTGAAATGTGTAAGCTTTGCCTCTATTTAGTTTTGGATTGTGGTTACTTTTTTATTTGCAAGTGGTTGTTTACAGCAAAGTTTTAATATAAAAAATTAAAAGTGAATGTAGGATGAATCATTTACAAATACTTTGAAATGTAAAATATAGTAGCTACTCTCTAAGTGTCTAAAATTCTTGAAAACATAAAAATACAAATAATTATAAATATAAGTTTTATTTTAGAATCATTTTACCTATGATATCCAAACTTTTTACATACAGAAATAACATTTTTTTTATTTCTAGGTATTCTAATATGTTATAAGCAGTTATAAGAGCAGAAAATAATGATAAATATTTTCACTCTGACAACATTTTCAAATTATTGGGTAAATATGGGGAGATTTTATTCTTATTATTTTGGATTTACTACTCTTCTATCAGAATTATTATTCTATTTTCAGTGAAAATTTATCACTGAACATAATTTCAAAGGAAGATTATGTATTATCTTATATCATCATAGCAATTTATAAAAGTAAGCTTTGATTTTTGGAAGGTTACTAAAATCCCTGAAATAGAAACATTTAATGATTTTGATTGAAAATTTAGAATACCTTCAATGAAGATATTAGTAATTATACTTCATAACACTAATAACAATTAGCTATGTGTCAGTAAGATAAAGAAATGAAAGAAGAAAATTATACTTAGATATGTATGCCACACAATTTAGCCATTTCGTCTCAACAAAATCATTGTTTCCATAAATGATCATGAATCTTTCCTTTCCTGCAGAGATTGACTTATAAATGTGCATATTTGTTAGATTTTATTTAAAGCAAAATAAAATTAAAATATCAAGTTGTGCATGCAAATCTGTCATACACACACACACACACACACACACACACACACACACTGTTTGGGGTGCATCCAGAGATCAATTTTGAGCATCTTTCTCAGTTCCTTTCCACCATAAGTTTTTGAGTGTGTATCTCTGAGGGATTCTGGACCTCACTAAAATGACTTGGCCACTAATCTCTGTCTCCCCATTGCTTATGTATATAATGGCTTAGAGGGATTTTTCAATTAGATGCAGAAGTTCTCAATTCAGTTCTTATGCTTGCACAGAAATCTTACTGAGTCATCTTTGTAGCTCACCTCTATGTGCAGTTTTGACTTAGCCATTATATTATGTTTCATTAGAGATGTTATATGGAATATTTTCAAGCTTAATCATCAAACTATTACTATGTGTTAAGATTGTGCACATATAATTCAAAGTGGATTAATTCACTGAACATTTAAGACATGTCTGTGTATAGACAGAATTTTCCTCCTTGTTATGCTTGAGACATAGAAATGTTATATAATTCTACAGTTTCCAGATAACAAATTCCATGCAGAACTGAAATATCAGCTTCCAGAGAAAAACAAACATGCAGATGTACCAATTATAAAAAGACATGTTCTGACAAGGTGTTTTGTCCACAGCCTTCATCCCTTTACCCCACTCCTTATGTCTGCTGCTAACATCTGGAAACACTTTCCTTGGAGATTTCATGGCCAAGACAGCCTGGGAATCAGGTAGGCAATCTGCTGTCCTTCATGTCCTTCCATTTTCAACTACCCAGTCTCATCCCCCACCTTGTAGCAGACTTGTCTTCTTGTCTGCGGGAGTGGAGCATGTATTCCCTCTCTTCCTCCATTCCCTGGAGACTCCAGAGATCCTTTTTTGGCAGACCCAGCTTTCCTCCTCCCTATGCATCCTTTAAGCCCTCATGCTTTGATCTGGTGCCTTCTCCCCTACTGACTAGTGTTCATAGCACTTGAGTGTATTCTGCATGCTACAAAATGACAAAGATGAATACCAACCCATCTATAAACTCTTCTACAATGGTGACCTACCTGCAAAATGCACTCGTGCATTAGTGGCACAAACCCTGTAGGAGTAAACAGTCAACAACTGATTAAGTTGAAGACCTAATCCATGAAATGCAACCAAGCCCAAAACTGCTCAAGTGGCCAAGAATATGAGGCTAGCTAGGTTAGGGACCTAGTGGAAAACCAAACAGTATTGTTCTTTTAAGGGAAAGTGGCAATATATTGACTCTTAATGTTAATTTCTTCTACTTATAGATCCGAATCTTGCTCAGAGATCATCAGGGAAGCTTCCTCTCCCAGCAGGTGGGAACAAATAAAAAGATTCACAGAGGATGAGAGGATGAGAGCCTTGGAACACTCATGTCTCAGAAGGATGCGTCCATCCAGTCTCTCTACCTAGGGCTCAGAGGATCTTGTAGAAGAGGAGGAAAGATTGTAACAGCCAGAGGGCATGGAATACACCAAAAATTAAGTCCTTTTAAACAGAGCAGGACTGGCAAACTAAGAAATTCACAGAGACTGTGGTAGCATGCACAGGGCTTGCAAAGGTCCAATTTATAACCACTCATAAATGAAAATTTGAGCTCACCAATACAGTCTTCACTGGATGTACAAACTGCTCTTAAAGTCAGCGTCAAGGCCCAGCAGTAGACGGTCAGCACAAAATGAACTCAATGATATTTTGGGAGGATTTTTGTCTTATAACACTTTGTCGCGACTCGCCCCACCACCCAACCCCATTACAGGTCTTTTGTGGTCACATTATGGTTTCTGGAGTTTGGTTTTTATGGGATTACTGTGTTGTGGATGCATGTGTCTCTTGGTTTATATGTATTTCTTATACATTTTGTTTGACTCTTGTTCGTCTTTTTTTCCTAGTCTGGTTTGTTTGTTTTTATTTTATCTTATTATTTTTTCTTTAAGTACTCTTTGTATTCTAATGAGAAAAAAGAAAAAAGGGTGAGTGGATTTTGGGTGAGTCCAGAAGTGGGGAGGATCTGGAAAGATGTGGGTGGCTGGAAGCCATAATCAGAATGCTGTAAGTAGCAATCGTCTCAAAATATAAGATTGGAGATATTTTTGAAAGCACAATAAAGTTTTACAGAGCCTCACATATAGGGTACACTCTCTAAAAAGGAAGTGAATCCCCAAAAGCACAAAACATAAATACAGTGTTGAGTAACAACACTGAATATTCACACAGGTGGTGTACAGATGTCGGTCACACTTACATTTCACCCTCACATTATTTAAATTTGTTTCTTAGGTTGTGCGTACAACTGTTCAGGAAAATTGTAAAAGGTGCCTTGGATCATTCAGACAAAGGTTTAGTTGAAGAATACAATATACATCATAAAAAGTTCATAAGTTTACAGTAAGTAACAAATTCACATAAATATACACTGAAAACTTGAATGGTAAAATAGGATGTGGTTGTTTCAAATTGTCAATTTTCCAAAGAATTGCGAAAAAGTCTCCCTAATGGACACTTTCTGGTGTACACTTTTCTACACTGTGTCTTGCTGCACTTCAGTATAATACTTCAATGCATGGTTCATAACCACCATGGCTGAGTCATTCAGCTCCAATTTTTGGTTTAGTAACTGCAAACCTAATATACTAATTACAGTAGGAAATCTTTAAATAACTTTGCAATTGCTCAAACTTAAATCATTAAGGACTGATTTTTATTTTTGAATTTTGATGATCCATAGAAATGCAACAACTTCCAGAAATATTGGTATTTCCTAACTCACATCTTCACCAGCACTGGAAGATATACCCCTTCACTATACAATTGTAATCAAACATTTTATTATTATTATTATTATTTTCATGAGTCAAAAGCTTAGAAGAAATTCCAGCTTGGCTGCTGTGTCAGAGTTCTTCAGTGACATAATCTCACATGATGTGACAACACGTCACCAGTAACACACAACCCATGAGAAGGAAGACTCTTACGCATCCTACTTGAGTGTTCCCACTTCATCCTTCTCTTATTTCAGCTT
Organism: Apodemus sylvaticus; assembly: GCF_947179515.1. Classification (NCBI taxonomy): domain Eukaryota; kingdom Metazoa; phylum Chordata; class Mammalia; order Rodentia; family Muridae; genus Apodemus; species Apodemus sylvaticus. The sequence continues at coordinate 37,686,687 of NC_067473.1, read as the reverse complement.
GGAGTTTGTCTTGCTACTCAGCTAGGGACCCAGGCACACGGCAAGCTGATTTCCCGGGGTTTAGCACATAATTTATTTTCTAAACAGTTTGTGAAATAATGAGAGACTGTATAACTTTTAGTTATTGTTCTTGTCTAAAAGAAACGCAGAGACAAAGAATAGAGCAGAGACTGAAGGAAAGTTCATCCAGAGACTGCCTCACCTGGGGATCCAGCCCATATGAATTGTTAAATGTATTGGTTATTTAATTTATTTGCATTTCAAATGTTACCCTGCTTCCCAGTATCCCTTCTCAAAATCCCTTATCTCACACATCATCCTGCTTCTATGAGGGTGCTCTCCCATTCACCCACCCACTCCTGCCTCAGCACCCTAGCATTCTCCTATACTGGGGCATCAAGCCTTCACAGGACCAAGTGCCTCTCCTTTCATTGAAGCCCAATAAGGCCATCCTCTGCTACATATGCAATTAGAGCCTTGGGTCCCTCCATGTGTACTCTAGTTGGTGGTTTAGTCCCTGGTAGTTCTGGCAGGTCTGATTGGTTGATATTGTTGTTCTTCCAATGGGGTTGTGTACTGGCTAGTTTCATGTATCAACTTGACACAGGCTGGAGTTATCACAGAGAAAGGAGTTTCAGTTGGGGAAGTGCATCCATGAGATACAGTTGTGGGGCATTTTCTCAATTAGTGATCAAGTGGGGAGGGCCCCTTGTGGGTGGTATCACCTTTGGGCTGGTGCTCTTGGGTTCTATAAGAGAGCAGGCTGAGCAAGCCAGTAAGAAACATCCGTCCATGGCCTCTCTGCATCAGCTCCTGCTTCCTGACCTGCTTGAGTTCCTGTCCTGACTTCCTTTAGTGATGAACTGCAATGTGGAAGTGTAAGCTCAATAAACCCTTTCCTCCCCAACTTGCTTCTTGGTCATGATGTTTGTGCAGGATTAGAAACCCTGACTAAGACAAATTGATACCAGGAGTGGGGTATTCCTGTGACAACCTGACCATGTTTTAGGGAGGACTGTGGAAGGACTTTGGAACTTTGAGCTAGAAAAGCCATTAGAATATCAAGAGCTCAGTGGAAAGTTCTGTAGGAGCTTGGAAGACAATGTTAAGAACAGTGCAAAAGATGGAGGCCTGGCTTGTGAAATTTAAGAGGGAAGATTAAAGACTCTTACAGTGGCCATGTTTTGATTGTGAAGATTCTGTGGTTTTGGTTAGCTGGGGCTGAAGAATCAGCTGTGAGTAACAAGATACCAGAACTACTAAAGCAAACCTTTGTGTTACTGGGACTATTGATGCTGGTTAGCTGGAGCTAAGAAATTAGTGGTGATTAAGAAGAAACCAGCATCACTGAGATGAAATCTTCTTGGAAATGTTTTCTGAGAGCACAGAGAGTGTGTTCCAGAGATAGCCACAGTTGTGTTTTGTGCTGTGGCTGGACTTGGTACTGTGTAAGAATCACCCAGATGGTACTGGCTTTGAAAGTATGAAGGGGTCATGAAAAGCAGCTGAGGCTCTTGGCACAGTGAGAGGCCACAGAAGGCCATTGGTGAAGGTGCAGCCTCAGTTGCAATTGATCGCCCAGGACTTGAAAGGCTCATGCATAAGAGCAAGAGGCTTGTCACCCTGATGAGAGCCTATGAGAGGCTATTGGTGAAGCCTAATTACAGTGTAAGATAGCAGTGTTTTGGAGATGCCAGTACCATGTGATGACCACCAAGAACAGCAGCAGCAGTGGAGTACAGGCAGCTGGAGCCTAGAAGACAAGCTGTGTGCTACAAAGGGCAGAGCTGAAGAAGTGACCCAAGCCCTTGGAGGAGTCCAGAAGATTGTGAGTTGGATCCCAGACATTGAACCATTGGAGTTTGAGTTTTGCTTTTGGTTGTGACTGTGCCCTGGTATAGTTCCCTCTTGAAGGAAGAAAGTCTTTTAGTGGAGCCCCCTGTTGAGAGACTTTGAATTTTTAAAAGACTTTGAATTTTAAAGATAATTGGACATTTTAAGGTGATTGAACTTCTAATATGTAAAGACTGTGGGACTTTAAAAAGTAATTTAGATCTTGGGGATGAATAAGAAAGTAAGGGTTGAGGCTTAATAGTGATATTTGTGTGTCAAGTTGACAAGGGGTCAATTGTACTGGCTAGTTTCATGTGTCAACTTGACACAGGATGGAGTTATCACAGAGAAAGGAATTTCAGTTGGTGAAGTGCCTCCATGAGATCCAGTTGTGGGGCATTTTCTCAATTAGTGATCAAGTGGGGAGAGCCCCTTGTGGGTGGTACCATCCCTGGGCTGGTGCTCTTGGGTTCTATAAGAGAGCAGGCGGCTGAGCAAGCCAGGGGAAGTAAGCCAGTAAGAAACATCCCTCCATGGCCTCTGCATCAGCTCCTGCTTCCTGACCTGTTTGAGTTCCAGTCCTGACTTCCTTTAGTTATGAACTGCAATGTGGAAGTGTAAGCTCAATAAACCCTTTCCTCCCCAACTTGCTTCTTGGTCATGATGTTTGTGCAGGAATAGATACCCTGACTAAGACAGGTTGCAAATCCCTTCAGCTCCTTTAGTCCTTCCCATAACTCCTCCATTGGGGTCCCTGTGCTCAGTCCAATGTATTTGTCAGACTCTGGCAAAGGCTCTCAGGAGGTATGCATATCAGGCTCCTACCAGCATGTGCTTCTTGGAAATAGGATGGATCCTCAGGTGGGGCAGTCTCTGGATGAATATTCCTTCAGTCTCTGCACTACTCTTTGTCTCTGCATTTTTTTAGACAGGAACAAATCTGACTTAAATTTTTGAGAAGGGTGGGTGGTTTCTGTCCCTCAACTGAGCCGTGTCTAACCTCTGGATATGATCTCTACAGATTCTCTCTCCCCTTTGTTGGGTATTTCAGTTAATGTCATCTGTTGGGTTCTGAAAGTCTCTTACTTTGCTGGCATCTTGGACTTTCTTTTGGCTACCCCCAGTTCCCCCTCTCCCAGTGCTACATACCTCTGTTCAATCACCCAACCCTCTGTACATCTCCCCTGTCTCCTCCCACACCTGATCCTGGCCCCCTTTTTTCCTCTCCCCCTCCTTAACTTTCTTATGACCTCTTTCTAAAGTTGAAACTTTAAACTCTTTTACAGTATAAACTACCTTCTACTAATGATTCTGCCACCATTTCCACACCATTTTTCTTTCACCTCTGTATTCCACCTCTGTATTCAATTTCTACTTCAGAATCTCAGAAATACTAGCAGTAGAATAAACTATAATACATACTTTTAAAGCTCTGTTCTCTAACCAATCCCTGGCCCAAACATTTAGCCAACCCCTTGACTTGAACTTTAACCAATGAGTATTTGCTTATTCTTCACCAGCTTATTTGAAACTTCTGTGATACATTTAAGAGATGTCTTTTCTTTTTTTCTTCTTTTTTATTGATATATTTTTAATTTACATTTCAAATGATTTCCCCTTTTCTGGGTCCCTACTCCCCGCAAGTACCATAAGCCCTCTTCCCTCCCCCTGTTCTCCATCTACCCCTTCCTGCTTCCCTGTTCTGGAATTCCCCTATATTCTTGCACTGATTCTTTCCAGAACCAGGGGCCACTCCTCCATTCTTTTTGGATATCATTTAATATGTGGATTATGTCTTGGGTATTCAAAGTTTCTAGGCTACTATCCACTTATCAGTGAGTGCATACCATGATTGATCTTTTGAGACTGGGTTACCTCACTTAGTATGATGTTCTCCAGCTCCATCCATTTGTCTACAAATTTCATGAATTCATTGTTTCTAATGGCTGAATAGTACTCCATTGTGTAAATATACCACATTTTTTGTATCCATTCCTCCGTTGAAGGACACCTGGGTTCTTTCCAGCTTCTGGCTATTGCAAATAGGGCTGCTATGAACATAGTGGAGCATGTGTCCTTATTGCATGCTGAAGAATCCTCTGGATATATGCCCAGGAGTGGTATAACTGGGTCTTTTCTAATACTCTCAAATACAGTTAAAATTTCTCTCACCTGTGCTCTGATTTCATTTTCTCTACTCTTGTTGTACCAATAATTATATCATTACAAATTGTTTAATTTAACTCAGAATTAACTATTACCTCCTTCTACCCAGGAGTAACATTGTGTATAAATCACCAGTGTTAGAATGGATGGAGAGGTTTATGGGACATATGGGGAGGGGGGGATCCAGGGAAGGGGAAATCATTTGGAATGTAAACAAAGAATATAGAAAATAAAAATATTTTTTAAAAAAATCACCAATGTTTAACACACAGCTGACATTATTCAGGTCCCTGTAGAAATACAGTGACCCACTCAAGAAATAAATGTCTTTTTATTGTTTAGTAGTATGTGAGAGTAGATTAAAAAAAATCTCAAATCGCTGGTTTTTCTCTACAGATTAGAAATAAACTCCACCTAACTCAGAGAATTATTCTAGGAAATAGATTTAAATCCATGTTCTAAATTGAATATTGCAAATCCTTTCTGAATACATTTGCATATTAAATGCAATTTATAGACACAAATTTCTTTTAGAATTCTAAGTAAAAGAGCTAGCAAACATTATGATTTAAAATTGTTCATTATACTATGAAACAAGACTTCTTTTTTCACAGGAAGCATGTAACAAAAGACTGAAATTTTATTGCATTTGACCACTGTTGATTTCATTAGATTAGAAAAATTCCTGGAACAAGTACCAAAGATCCATACTGTATCAGTCTCACTGAATCTGTACTTAGAGAGTGATTTGACTATGTGGATGAAAGGAAACCTTCGAGAGACAGCAGGTCACCAGTATTTACATACATATTGTTGTAAGGCAATTAAGAATTTAAAGAGACAAAAATGTTAACTTCATTTTTTACGGGGGCAGGGGGCGTGAATATAAACATACTAAAGGTAAGCTATGAGAATTGAATACTTCAAAGTCTGTATAATAGTTCACAGGTCATATATATCTACCTTTAAAAGACCAGTATCAACAACACCATTAAGTAGCATCATCACAGTACAACTCAAATTAATCAGTGTGTTCATAATAGGAAATTAAACTTCCCTTCCTATTTCTTTTCCTTTTAAGATTTATTTGTTTTATGTATATGAGTGTACTGTAGCTGTCTTCATGCATGCCAGAAGAGGACATTGGATCCCATAACAGACAGTTGTGGGCTACCATGTGGATGTTGGGAATTGAACTCAGGACCTCTGGAAGAGCAGTCAGAGTTTTTAACTGCTGAGTACTCCCTGAATAAAAAGAAAATATTATATTGTTATACAATATCCTATTTATTAAATAACAATTCTATGAATAAGTGTTTTTGCATTCAATAAAATTCTATAACCTAACACATGCAAATCTTTTTATTCATTTTGGTTGATAAAAATAAGCACATTACCCACTCTGGTTTTGATTAACCCAATTGAAGTCTATGGATTTGCTTTCATCCAGTGCACTGAACTTTTATGTTAGTCATAATGTTCCATCTAGTGATTTTTCTATGAGTACTCAGCTTTCATATTAAATTATAAATTTTGGTAAAAACACTGAAGAGCTTTCCATGGGAAGTTACTGATATTACACATAAGAAACAGAAAATACATTAACAATTTTAACTTAAGTAATTTTTATTTCTTTTTATAATTTTATTATTTTTTAAACTTTTTATAAAATGTATTTTGATATTCTTTTCTCTCCTGAGTCCTACTGGATCCTCCCTTGCCACCTCACCCAGCCAATTTCGTGTTATTCCTTCTTCTCGATAAACAAAAGCAAAGCCTAAAACTTAACCAAAACTTAAAATTTTACATGATATCATATGATGTCTCATTGGGAAATTGTACCCCCCCATCACACACACTATATGAAACGTCCATTTAAATTATTTTTATCTATGTATATATTATAGGAGGCTCTACAGTAGTAGGTTTCCACATGATTGTACAACGGACCTTTAGTGTTAGCTGCTTCTTCCCATGTTCCTTTCTTTACCTTACTCTCCCACCCTCTCACAATTTACTCACCCTGTTCTCATTTCCCCATTGTCTATAATACTGCTTTCTAGAGTCCCTTTTGGAATGATCTCCTCCCAAGTCACCTATAAAGCTATATAACCTATGTAGATTTTCTGAATGAGACACAAATATCTATGACAGTCAAAACTGAATTGGAATGGCATTCCAGTTTCTATGACTTGTGAAAAGATTTGAGAGAATGCTGCTTTCATACTAATAATGAGGAATGCAAAAACCCCCACCATATCTTAACTTCTCCACAGTCCATTAGGGAAATCAAGAATCTGAGTAGATAAGGAAACTGGATTCCACAGGCAAAGACCAATAATAGAAATATATTAATCTCTGAAAATTATATATATAATATTATATAGAGAGAGATTAGATAGATAGATAGAGAGAGGGGGGGGGAAGCGGGATGGATGGAGAAGAGAGAGAAAGAGATTCAGGGCATCACCTAAGTCCATGAAAGTAAACAACCTAAATCTGAATAAAGTTTCAAAGACAAGCATGGGGAGAATTTCTATTGTCACAACTGAATTCACAGAAATAAGACAACATTACATTCATTTAAGAGCTCTCATTTGTCAGCTCACATGTTCTTGGCAGAAGCCATTTTGGAGAGTGCTATCAGAGAGAATCTTCACTGCCGAGCTATAGGCAATCAAGATTTACTTAACTATTGAACAAAGAGACATCATTCTGTTCTGTACCTTTTGTTTTGTGAATTAAAAACTTTACAGCACAGAGAGAAGAACAACAAACTCCTTTGTCTCTCAGGAGAAAAACAAAATCTGTTGTTTTGGTACAGGAATAAAATAACTATCCATGGCAACAAGAGTTGTGATAAGAATATACTCAAGCCTCGGGACATAGGCACAGAACTTTTCGCTACAATGAGAAGTCCCTAATAATATGCCTCTGGGGAAGAAGGCTAAGCTTCTTAATCCCAGAATTTATAACAACAGCAACAACTAGGCTATGAACATTTGGTAAGGGGCAAGCAACTAGCATCTACCCTCACCCAAAAGCAAACACATCAAAATCAGAGTTTAGCTACCATAGTAAAGAAGAATAAATGTAAGTAAAGTGAAACTTTGAGAGGCAGGCATGCAGTGTGCCAAGCATTGATGATAGATGGGGAAGAAGCAAGAGGAGTGGGGGTTGACCATGAAGAAGAAGAGAATTGAAGGAGAAGAGGAACAGGGAAGGAATCAGAAGAGTAAGGGTTGGAGGGCTTGAATCAGCCCCTCCTGATCATTACTATAAGGTCAATGCTACTTAAGAAGTCATAGCAATCCTCTGTTAGAGAAGAAACAAGAACCTGCAGAAAGTTTCTCCATTATGAATTGGGCACAAAGACACACAAGCCCTGAGAATAACTCTTGCCAGTCACTGGGAAACACCAAAGCTCATGATCCAGTGAAATTTTACCCCTTTTAAAATGTCTTTTTCATTGGATTGTCAATGAATAATCAGCTCTGTTTCTGGTGTTATTGGTTCATTATTAATGATTTGACAGGGAGAAAAGGCATATCTAGCAACAACCTCTTAGATTGCGTACTTTTCCTTTTCGTAGTGAAAAGATGCTTGAAGAGAAGTAACTTAAGAAAGTTGGGTTTATTTAGGGTATAGGTCAAGGGGAAGTACTTTAGACATAATCATATCTGTATGAGGCAGATGATTGCATCCTATGCACAGTCAGGAAGAGGGATAAGATGTGCCAGGCTGGGAGGAAGTGGTGCTGGGCTTCCTTTCTCTTGTGATGCAGTCTTCCAGCCCTGCTTATAGAAGGGTGCCATCATTTCTATGTACATCTCCTCACTCGAATTGTCTTAGTAAAAAAACTCCCTCACAGATATGGCCAGAGATTTATGCCCAGGGTGATTCTAAACCTTGTGACATCAGCCATCAGTATAAATACCACACCCACATTCCTGTAGTTATGACAATATTTAATGAAAGTCATGATAAATAAAAGCAATGGCATACTGTCATAAGACAAAGCAACTAAAGAATCAGACTTAGAGTTGACTCTGATTCTTAGCCATCCAAAGTGGCTTTTCTTTTTTGTTTTAATTCGATATATTTTTTATTTACATTTCAAATGATTTCCCCTTTCCTGGCTCCTCACTCCCCGAAAGTTCCATAAACCCTCTTCCCTCTCCCTGTTCCCCCATTCACCCCTTCCCACTTCCCTGTTCTGGTATAGCCCTACACTGCTGCACTGAGCCTTTCCAGAACCAGGGGCCACTCCTCCGTTCTTCTTGGACATCATTTGATGTGTGGATTATGTTTTGGGTATTCCAGTTTTCTAGGTTAATATCCACTTATTAGTGAGTACATACTATGATTGATCTTTTGAGACTGGGTTACCTCACTTAGTATGATGTTCTCCAGCTCCATTCTTTTACCTAAGAATTTCATGAATTCATTCTTTCTAATGCCTGAATAGTACTCCATTGTTTATATATTCCACATTTTTTGTATCCATTCCTCCGTTGAGGAACATCTGGGTTCTTTCAGCTTCTGGCTATTATAAATAGGGTTGCTATGAACATAGTGGAGCCCTATTACATATGCACATAGTGTATCCTTATTACATGCTGGGGAGTCCTCTGGGTTCCCAAAGTGGTATAGCAGGGTCCTCCTGAAGTGATGTGCCCAGTTTTCTGATGAACCACCAGACTGATTTCCAGAGTGGTTGTACCAATTTGCAACCCCCCAAATGGCTTTTCAATAACATGTATGTAAATATATGTGATGGAAATGTTAGAAAGCATGTAGGCATATAAAAAATATTTCACTAGACAGATGAAAACTGCAACAATTAACATTAATGGGAAACACTAAAAAAATTTAAAACCCATGGAAATAGAGATTTTAAATCCCAAAGTAAATAGTATGCTTACTCCCGAAGTATATAATAAGAAATTAGTAAGGACAGAATTAATAAACTTGGAGCTAAGGGAAAATTAATTTTCTCAACTAAATAAGAAGAGAAAAATCAAACAAAAACAACGCAAATAGAGACCTCAAGTACTGGGGATTAAAACATTTCAAAGATGAAAATGTACATGCCTCACTCAAATCACTGATGGGTTACATATTTATCTTAGCTGTCCTTGTGACATAGGCATGAGGATGTGAATCTAGAATTCTGGAGCCCAAGTAAGAGCATGATCCTTTTGCTCCATGGAAAGTTAATCTCGTCACATTGCTAAGGTCTAATCAGTCAGAGAAAGACTCTGTGTCAAAACAGTAAGAAGGGTCTAAAGAAACTTGCTGAGGACCCAGTTTTAGTTTCCAGCAACCACATAGCATCTCACAACCACCTGTAACTACAGTTATTTGTCACATTCTTCTGTGTACTACATGCATCTAGTACATACTAAGACACAAATACACACACCAAAAAGGTAAATAAAATTAAAAACTGAGATTGAAAATTACTGAGAAAGATATTCCACGTCTACTTCTGTCCTATATATATATGCACACACCTCTAAGCACCCCTCCTACACATGCATGTGCATGTTCACCCCCAGATGCTCCCTCCCACATGATGGTGAGAGTTAAAAGAGTAAATGTATTGATTCTGAATTCCAGAAGGAAAGAACCAGAATTTTCTTTAAAAAAAAGTTTAATCATGGAACACATTATTTTCATCCACTTTAGAAACACTTAAATGTCTAACACAAAAATAATAACACAATTATGTATGTGAAATATGCAGAAGCAAAATAAAACAAAGCACAAAATTAAGAAAGAACATTATAACTCAGCACTGAAATCTGCTTAAGTTATATTTACATACATGGTATAATAATGCTTTAAGGTTGATTGTCATATTACATATGCACATTACAAATTCTAGATTACTTACTAAAATTATTTTTGAATGTGTCACTATTAATCCAGTATTGGAAATAAAAAGAGAAGTAGGTAAAGGAATAACTTTAACTGAAGACTTCAATGCCTTTAACATAAGACATTAAATGTTAATGGAAAATCATGAAGGTTTGGGAGACAGAAGAACTCTGTTCACTAATGCAACCTCCAAATATCTAGCACTTTCCTAATCAAAGCAGACTGACATTTTAAAAAATGCAATAGGATGTTCACCAAAATAGATTATACTCTAGGCCAATGGTTCTCAAGCTTCTTAATGCTAAGTCACCTTAATACAGTTCCTCATGTTGTGGTTATGCCCAACCATAAAAGTCTTTCCTTACTACTGCTATGAGTCATAATGTAAATGTTTCATAGGCAGGGTATCTGATATGTGACTCTCAGTAGGATTGTGACCTGCAGGTTGAGAACCACTGTTCCTGTCCCATAGAGCAAATCAACAAATTGAAAAGAAATCATGTTGATTCTGTTAGCCTATAATAAAAATGAACTACAAATGAAAAACAGAAGAGTATGTGAACTACTCCAAGGCCCAAGTTGAAAATTAGTGACATATTTATAAACCATTTATCAAAAAGAAATATTTGCAAGAAAATATAAAACAATAACTCTCAATGTTCTGATAGCAAAGATAACATTCAATTTATGGTAGTCAACATTTATATTTAAATTTTAACATATATTATTCATTTATTCAGCTATATGAGTGAAATGTAGGTCTTCAGACATACTAGAAAAAAAGCATCCAATCCCACTACAGATGATTGTGAGCCATATGTGGTTTTTGGGAATTGAATTCAGGACCTCGGGAAGAGCAGTCAGTGTTCTTAACTGCTAAGCCAACTCTTCAGGCCCATATTAGAATCTTTGAAATGACAGTTCAGGAAGTAATTATTTTACATTTTCCTCTTAAAATAAAACAGCAAAGCAAGTTGAATTAAGCACAAGAAAATGAATAATAGAAACAATAGCAGAAACCGATGGAATAAGGAAGATTAACAATGGAAAATCTCAAAGATCAATACTATGACACAAAAGTAATTGGTTTTTAATGATACAATATTTAAATCTAGTTGTTTTACTATTGGAAAGAATAAAGTTATATAGTATTTACTGTATTAATTTCACATATACTGGACTATAATTGTTTTTACAATACTCATCTGTAGCATTATGAACTGACATTTCTCAAATATTTTTAAAGAGATTATTTACACAATTAACTTACCTTCCACTTCTTCCCACATTTTCTAAAATGAAGTGTATCATCTCCCAAACTCAGGGCATTCTGAGTGTATCTCTTGATTATCTCCTTTATCCCAATTCACACTTTTTTTTTCTTGTCATTTACTTTTTTTTACACTGAAGAATTTCCTCTTGAAGGAAATTCCTTCAAGGAATTTCCCACCATAGATTGTATTATAAATAATGATGGAACAAGTTTCTAAAAGAAAGGTTAAGGAAAAGATCGCTTCCATTTGATGTTTGCTTTGAAACTGACATAGTTATAAACAGTATAACCAAATTAAAATGGAAAATACTCAATAAAATTCTCACAAACTGAATCCAAGAACACATCAAAATGATCATCCATCATGATCAAGTAGGCTTCATCCTAGGGATGCAAGGATGGTTCAATATACAGAAATCCATAAACATAATCCACTATATAAAAAAACACAAAGGAAAAAACACAAAATAATTTCAGTAGATGCCGAGAAAGCATTGGATAAAATCCAAACTCCCATCATGATAAAAGTCTTGGAAAGAACAGGAATTCAAGGGCCATACCTAAACACAGTAAAAGCAATATACAGCAAACCAGTAGCCAACATCAAACTAAATGGAGAGAAACTTGAAGCAATCCCACTAAACTCAGGGACTAGAGAAGGTTGCCCTCTCTCTCCATACCTATTCAATATAGTACTCAAAGTCCTAGCCAGAGCAATTAGACAACAAAGGGAAGTCAATGGGATACAAATTGGAAAGGAAAAAGTCAAGATATATATTTGCTGATAATATGATAGTATATTTAAGTGACCCTAAAAATCCCACCAAAGAACTCCTAAACCTGATAAACAACTTGATCAAAGTAGATGGATACAAAATTAACTCAAACAAATCAGTAATCTTCCTATATTCAAAGGATAACCAGGCTGAGAAAAAAATTAGGGAAACAAAACCCTTGGCAATAGTCACGGATAGTATAAAATACCTTAGTGTGATTCTAACCAAGTGAAAGATCTGTATTATAGGAACTTCAAGTCTCTGAAGAAAGAAATTCAAGAAGATCCAGAAGATTGAAAGATCACCCATGCTCGTGAATTGGAAGGATTAATATAGTAAAAATGACCATCTTTCCAAAAGCAATCTATAAACACAGTACAATCCCTATCAAAAATCCAACTCAATTATTCATAGAGTTAGAAAGAGCAATTTCCTAATTTATCTGGAATAACAAAAAAGCCGGGATAGTGAAAACTATTCTCAACAATAAAAGAACTTCTTGGGAAATGTCCATCTTTGACCTCAAGCTATACTGCATAGCAATTGTGATAAAAACTGCATGGCATTGGGACAGTGACAGGCATGCAGATCAGTGGAATAGAATTGAAGTCCCAGAAATGAACCCACATACCTATGATCACTTGATTTTTGACAAAGGATTAGAATACAGCATTTTCACCAAATGGTGCTGGTTTAAATGGTGGTCAGAATGTAAAGAATGCAAATCAATTCATTCTTATTTCCTTGCACAAAGCTCAAGTCCAAGTGAATCAAGGACCAGATAAAACCAGATACATTGAAACTAATAGAAGAGAAAGTAGGCAAGAGTCTCAAGCACATGGACACAGGAATAAATTTCCTGAACAGAACACAAATAGCTTATGCATTAAGATCAAGAATTGACAAATGGGACCACATAAAATTGCAAAGCTTCTGTAAGGCAAAGGACACTGTCAATAGGACAAAACAGTCACCAACAGATTGGGAAAAGATCTTTACTAATCATCCATCTGATAGATGGCTAATATTCAATATATACAAAGAACTCAAGAAGTTAAACTCTAGAGAACCAAATAACCTTACTAAAAAATGGGGAACAGAGCTAAACAAAGGATTCTAAACTGAGGAATATCAAATAGCCAAGAAGCACCTACAGAAATGTTCAACATCCTTAGTCATCATGGAAATGCAAATCAAAACAACCCTGAGATTTTATCTCACACCAGTCAGAATGGCTAAGATCAAGAATTCAGGTGACAGCAGATGCTAGCAAGGATGTTGTAAAAAGGGAACATTCCTCCATTGCTGGTGGGATTGCAAGCTGGTACAACCATTCTGGAAATCAGTCTGGTGGTTCCTCAGAAAATTGGACATAGTACTATCTGATGACCCAACTATACCACTCCTGGGCATATAACCAGAAGATGCTCAAACATGTAATAGAGGCACATGCTCCACTATGTTCATAGCAGCCTTATTTATAGTAGCCAGAAGCTGGAAAGAACCCAGATGTCCCACAATAGAGGAATGGATAAAGAAATTTTGGTACATTTACACAATGGAGTAGAACTCAGCTATTAAACCATTGACTTCATAAAATTCTTAGGCTAATGGATGGATCTAAAAAATATCATGCTGAGTGAGGTAACCCAAGCACAAATTAACACACATAGTATGCACTCACTGATAAGTAGATATTAGCCCAGAAACTCAGAAACCCAAGATACAATTCATAGACCACAGGAAGCTCAAGAAGAAGGAAGACCAAAGTATGCATACTTTTGTCCTTCTTAGAAGTGGGATCAAAATACCCATGGGAAGAGATACAGAGACAAAGTGTGGAGCAGAGACTGCCCCACCTGAGGATCCATTCCATACAGTAACCAAAACCAAACACTATTGTGGATGCAAACAAGTGCTTGCTGACAAGAACCTGATATAGCTATCTCCTGACAGGCTCTGCCAGTACCTGATAAATACACAAGTGGATGCTCACAACCAACCAATGGACTGAGCACAGGGTCCCCAATGGAGGAGCTGGAAAAAGGAAGTAAGGTGCTGAAGTGTTTTGCAGCTCCATAGGAGGAACAACAATTTGAATCAACCAGTACTCACCCCTGCCCAAGAGCTCCCAGGGACTAAACCACCAACCAAATTGTTCACATGGAGGGACTATGACTCCAGCCACATATGTAGCAGAGGATGGCCTTGTCAGACATCAGTGAAAGGAGAGGCCCTTGGTCATATGAAGGCTCACGATACCCCAGTGTAGGGAAATGCCATGACAGGGAAGTGAGAGTGGGTGAGTTGTTGATCAGGGGGAGGGGGAATAGGATATGGAGTTTTGGAGGGGAAAAGAGGAATAGGGATGACATTTGTAATCTAAATAAAGAAAATATCCATTAAAAAAAAAGAAAAAAAATGAAATGGAAACAGCATTGCTGCTACCTGGTCTTCAACTGTTTCTTAAGGCTTTCACTGAATAGTCAACTGATTGTATAACTGCCAAGAAGTATTTTTTATGGGGAAATCACTGTTCATAACCAAGTATAACCATTGTCTACAAAATTTATGGTTTGTGCTCTAGAACAATTGTATCTGAGTCTTCCCTCAAAGGTACTGGAATTTTCAAATATTTTCCTTGTGTTGACTGTAGTGATTTATGCTCCCATTGGCATGTGTAAGTTTCATGAATCTATTCTTTCCAATGATTCAAGAATTTTCAGCCATGTTCCCACTATTTCTTAAAATCCAATTACCTATAAAATTGGTATATTCCATAGCATGACATTGAACCCATACTGTTTCTGTTTCTTCACACTTCTTTTGTCTCTACTCTTGAAATTAGGTGATTTCTATGGACCTTTCAGGTTGTGATTTCTATCTTTTGCCATCCTAACTCTTTATGATTTGGCACTAAAATTTACATTTTTCAACTTATTTCTTTATTAAGAGTCTTTGCTTTTTTAAAATCAGTGTCATACTTTCCATGAAGTTTTTAAATACAGTCTACAATAGCTCCCTTGAAGGATTTCCTATAGTACATCTAGGCCAACTCAGAATTAATTTCAATTGATTGATATTAGCATATGTGGCTTAGTGCCTTTTAATTTCAGATCTTGTCAGTTTTATTTGAAAATTGGGCATTTTAAACAAAGTTTGAGACCCAAATGTCCAATTTTTAAATAGTGATTACTCTCTGTTCTTAGAAAAACTCATCTCTTACACAAATAGCAACCTCTCCACAGTAAAGGGTTGTTCTATCTTTGTCTCAATGTCTCTGTCTCTGTATGTCTCTCTTTCTCTTTCTCTTCCTCCCTTACTCCATCCTTCTTTCCCTTTCCCTCCTCACCCCTTCCCAAACTGAAATGTGAATCTTGGGCATTCTGCACGCTATATAAGTGAGCTGAACTGCATCCTTTAATATTTTTTAACATTTTGTATTGAAAGAAGTTCTCCTTTGGTTACTGTTAATGCACACTGGGTCTAAATTTGTTATACTCTTGCCTCAGCCTCCAGAGTATTTCGGATTGCAAAAAGAAAGATGACAGACAGTCAGACAGATAGGCAGACAGACAGACAGCAGAAAAGAAGGCAACATACTTTGAAGAATATTAGCCTAGCAATTCTTGATAAACTCTCAAACCCACAGCATTTACAGTGTCCATCCATTAATAGCATCATATGGTATACCTTGAAACTGAATATCCTCCATTAATGTAATTTTTAGCTGGCTACTCATAATTCTTCTCCTTAACCATGTCTCAACATTAGACTGGGTGTTTATCAAAAATTCAACTTTGTACCTTTCTTACTTCTGTCAGAATTTAATCTTTAAAATTTTTATTCAAACTCTAATACTCAGAATGGTGCATCTAAGATTTTCTTAACCAATTTTTATCTCTTTTAATTACCAAATAACTTTGTGTCATCCTGGTGGTGCATTTCAATTCCTCCTTCAACTAATAGTGATTTTAAATGATTTTTATGTTTTGTAACAATATTTTTCCTGTATGCATCTTATTATACAACCCTTGAGTGTGTTACATAAAATTACTGAGAATACTACTTTCCCCTTCCTCTAGTACAGTGGATGTGGTCATTTGACTAAAACACCATCAACATGGTATAAGCAGAAATGATGTGAACTGTTCTCTACAAAAGGCACATGTTTTCAGCTGCCACCATTTCTTTCTGCATTCTGGAGTCTGAACTGTAGTAGGTTTAAGGAAACATGTTTCTTCCAAAAATAACAAGAGTCACAATTACTGTAAATTTTTAAAACAAAGTCTAGTTTTCTGACATCACAGATCTACAATTTGAACTCTGTGTCACTTACACTAAAAGAAAATTAGTATTCTATCTTGTACAAGTCTTCTGTTTTGTCATCCTTGTTTCCCCCCCCCCTTTTTTTTATTTTTCTACTCTTTTATTTTCTCACTGCCCTTTATTTAACCTCTTCTTTATTTAATTCTGCTCCAAATCTTTTTTTATTCAATAAATTCTTTATTTACATTTCAAATGATTTCCCCTTTCCTTGTTACCCCCTCACTGAAAGTCCCATAAGCCCTCTTTTCTCCCCCTGTTCCCCAATCACCCCCTTCCCATTTCCCTGTCCTGGTATTCCCCTACACTGATGTACTGAGTCCAGGACCAGGGTCCTCTCCTTCCTTCTTCTTGGGCATCATTTGAAAATGTGAATTGTGTCTTGGGTATTCCAAGCTTCTGGGCTAATATCCACTTATCAGTGAGTGCATACCATGAGTGTTCTTTTGTGACTGGGTGGCCTCACTCAGGAAGACATTCTTCAGTTCCATCCACGTGCCTAAGAATTTCATGAATTCATTGTTTTTAATAGCTGAGTAGTATTCCATAGTATAAATACACCACATGTTCTGTATCCATTCCTCCACTGAGGGACATCTGGGTTCTTTCCAGCTTCTGGCTATTATAAATAAGGCTGCTATGAACATAGTGGAGCATGTATCCTGGGGAATCCTTTGGGTATATGCCCAGGAGTAGTATAGCAGGGTCCTCCGGAAGTGGCGTGCCCAATTTTCTGAGGAATCACCAGACTGATTTCCAGAGTGGTTGTATCAATTTGGAACCTACCAGCAGTGGAGGAGTGTTCTTCTTTCTCCACATCCTCGCCAGCAACTGTTTTCTTCTGAGTTTTTTATATTAGCCATTCTGTCTGCTGTGAGGTGAAACCTCGGGGTTGTTTTGATTTGCATTTTCCTTATGACTAAGGATGTTGAATATTTCTTTAGGTGCTTCTCTGCCATTCAATATTCCTCAGGTGAAAATTCTTTGTTTAGCTCTGTACCCCATTTTTAATGTGGTTATTTGGCTCTCTGGAGTCTACCTTCTTGAGTTCTTTGTTCCCCATTTTTAGAGTAGGAAATAACAAATAAGCAAATTTGAATCATGAGGTTCATGTGAAACCTGGGGTGAATATTTTATTATTTATTAATGTTATATATACATGAATATACACACACACACACATATGGGAAGTATACACATGTATCCTTTTTGCATTTAATAAGTTAGCTATTGTGGTGGTTTGAATATGCATGGTCCAGGAAGTGGGACTGTTAAAAGGTGGGGACTTGATGGAGTAAGTGTGGCCTTGTTAGAGCAAGTGTGTCACTGTGGGTGTGGGCTTTAAGACCTTCTTCCCAAGTGCCTGGAAGTCAATATTTTCCATGCAGCCTTCAGATGAAGATGTAGGACTTCAAACTCCTCCTACACCATGCCTGCCTGGATGCTGCCATGTTCCCACCTTGATGATACTGGACCTCTGATCATGTAAGCCAGCCCCAATTAAATGTTGTCTTTTATAAGTGTTACTTTGGTCATAGTGTCTGTTCATAGAAGTAAAACCCTAGCAAAGACATTTATCTTGTACATTATATGTTTCCATTAGAATTTAAACTCCAGGAAAAAAGGAAGCTTTTTATTTCATCCATTCCTTATCTTCTATACTTACAATAGTATGCAGTATTCAAGGAGGTTCAATATTTGTTGGCTTAAACAAATAAATAAATATAAAAGTACAGTTTAAAGGAAATATGTATAGATACATGGCTAGAATATTTAACTTCAAAATCAATTCCATGCCTAAAAGTCAATGAGAATAATAACTATTATGCCTCTGTGTGTTTGAATGAGAACAGCCCCAAAAGCTCATATATTTAAATATTTGTCCGCCAAATACTTGGATCTGTTTGGGAAAGATTAGGAGGTATAGCCTTATTAGAAAAGGTGTGTCACTTGGGACAGTCTTTAAGGTTTCAAAAATCCTACTCTATTCCAACTGTCATTCTAATAGCTTCCAGGGCATGATGCAAGTTCTCAGCTACTGCTTTAGTGCCATACCTGCCTGCTGCTATGACCACAATGGTCATAGCCTCACCTTCTGAAACTGTAAACCCCATATGTCCTTCCGTCTACATGCTGCCTTTGGCACTATGTCTCTTCCCAGCAATAAAAAATTAACTAGGATATTATCAAAACAAATTTTTCAAAAGATGACAAACATATATTTCTATAAATTTATGTCTCATCATTTTAGATACATATTATATTATTTAAAAATACTAACATTTAACTATACTGGGAACTAATTATTTTGAGTTATAATAATTTAAAAAGTATGATAATTAAAGCAGGAATTCATACAGAAAAAGGCAATGGCTGAAATCAAATTAATATAATAGACAAAAAATTATAGGGGAAGGTATTAGATTTCCAAAAAAAAAAAAAAAAAAAACTAAAGTCATTTCTATAGATTTTTAAATAAATTCTTATATAAATGAATGCTCTCAATTACAAGAAAGTCTCATTAATTCTTTAATGAAGGTATAGGAGAACTTGAAAAGAATAGATTTAAATAACTATGTGCACCAAAGAGAGTAAACCTGGGTCTCAAGAGTAGCCTACCATTCAGATGCTTATGATTTCAAGGTAAGCTTTTCTCCTAATTAGTCCAAAACACTGAATAATAACAAAATGTTATTCTATTTTTGGCTTCTCTGTTTTTCTTTTAAGTTTATTTGAGTTTTAAAATAAACTTCATCATATTATTTTCATAGATTAAGATGTTAACACCTCTCAATGCAGTTGGAAACATCTAAAGTTTATTTAAAAAATACCTAAACACAGCACAGCAATATTTCTTTCCTTGTGTGCCTTAATTGCTCATTATTTCATTTCTCCTTTGAATAACTCTTGGAACCAACTCCAAGTATTAATTCATTTTTAAACTATTTCTCACTATTTGTTAATTATTTTGGCTATTTGGATTTTTTCCAGTTTTAATTTGTTGTGTGAATCTTATGGAATATGAAGGCCACAATCCAGGGTATGTTCCTGAGGCCTAAATAAGGATGTGCTATGTTCATGGATTAGAAAATTCAACACAGTGAAGATATAAAATCCTCCCAAACTGATCTAAAATTTTAATAAATTTCAACCAATATTATAAGACAATATATAAATACAAGGAATGAATAAAGTTAAAACTTTCCTAAATACTATATAAAAGGTTAGAGGGTAAGCTGGATTTGTTTACCTATTAACTAACACTTAAATCAAGGCATAATAGTGTTGGTGCAAGAATGGACAAAATCATTTAGAACAGAAGTGAAAGTTCTGACACAGATCTACCTATGCAGAGGAAATTTTTCTGTAAATACAGGGAAGATGATGATTCCTAAATAAAATGTCCATTTTAATTGTATACCTTTGTGGGAAGAATATAGATTGTCCGACATTATACATCTGCAAAATAAATGGTATCCAGGTAGATTACAGATCAATAAACAAAGGATAAAACAGTGCCACATGATAACATGGAAATGCATCCAAACTTTCCTTTTATCCCATGATTCCTGACATAGCATAAAATGAAAAATGAGGCTACATCAAATTAATAACTCCCATTATTGATAAATACTGCTAAGAATCTGAAAAAAAAACATTAACTAAGAGAATACATTTCCAATCACAGAAGGGGGACTTATATTGAGTGTGTTGGTAGAACATCCTTAAGTAAGTAACTAAAAAGAAGCAAAGAAATATGTCAAGGGAAAAACATTGAAACATGACTTTCAGAATGTAGAAGAATTGATAAGGATTTAAAAAGGTAATTGATGCTACCAATAGTAAAAAACCTGTAAACTAAATGCATGATAAAATACCACTGCACATACTATAATGGCCCATGTGTAATATACTATCAGTGCCAAATGGTAGCAAAGCTGTGGAATAAATAATACTCACAAATGTTTCTTGGGAGAGTAAGTTGGAATAATCAACCTGAGAGAAGAGTTTGGCAGTGTCTGGCAAGGGAATATAAGCTTTCCTATCTTCCAGTAACTTTTCTAACAGAATTCCTCTCCAATGTCCAATAAAGAGAGAGAAAATGTCCACAGTGACATTATTAGTTTCAAACACTCCAATCAAAACCATAAAAAAATGGAAAGACTGAGAGATGAGCTTATGTTATTGTAAATAAGGATACAAATTATTCAGCTTAGATAGTTTGAATATGCATATTAAAAAATTTAAAGGCTAACAAAAGATTTTTTTGTTTTTTTTTGTTTTTTTTAATTTATTGATATATTTTTTTTATTTACATTTCAAATGATTTCCCCTTTTCTGGACCCCCACTCCCCGAAAGTCACATAAGCCCCCTTCCCTCCCCCTGTTTTCCCACCCAACACTTCCCACTTCCCTGTTCTGGTTTTGCCCTATACTGCTTCAC
The DNA here is from genome assembly GCF_947179515.1 of Apodemus sylvaticus. Lineage (NCBI taxonomy): Eukaryota > Metazoa > Chordata > Mammalia > Rodentia > Muridae > Apodemus > Apodemus sylvaticus. The sequence continues at coordinate 37,665,986 of NC_067473.1, read as the reverse complement.
TGAGTCTTTCCAGAACAAGGGGCCACTCGTCCGTTCTTCTTGTACCTCATTTGATGTGTGGATTATGTTTTGGGTATTCCAGTTTTCTAGGTTAACACCCACTTATTAGTGAGTGCATACCATGATTCATCTTTTGAGTCTGGGTTACCTCACTTAGTATGATGTTCTCCAGCTCCATCCATTTGCCTAAGAAATTCATGAATTCATGGTTTCTAATGGCTGAATAGTACTCCATTGTGTATATATACCACATTTTTTGCATCCACTCTTCTGTTGAGGGATATCTGGGTTCTTTCCAGCTTCTGGCAATTATAAATAGGGCTGCTATGAACATAGTGGAACATGTATCCTTATTACATGCTGGGGAATCTTCTGGGTATATGTCCAGGAGTGGTATAGCAGGATCTTCTGGAAGTGAGGTGCCCAGTTTTCAGAGGAACCGCCAGACTGATTTCCACAGGGGTTGTACCAATTTGCAACCCCACCAGCAGTGGAGGAGTATTCCTCTTTCTCCACATCCTTGCCAACATCTGCTGTCTCCTGAATTTTTAATCTTAGCCATTCTGATTGGTGTAAGGTGAAATCTCAGGGTTGTTTTGATTTGCATTTCCCTAATGACTAATGAAGTTGAGCACTTTTTAAGATGCTTCTATGCCATCCAAAGTTCTTCAGGTGAAAATTCTTTGTTTAACTCTGTACTCCATTTTTTCATAGGGTTATTTGGTTTTCTGAAGTCTAACTTCTTGAGTTCTTTATATATATTGGATATTAGCCCTCTATCTGATGTAGGGTTGGTGAAGATTTTTCCCAATTTGTTGGTTGCCGATATTTCCTTTTGATGGTGTCCTTTGCCGTACAGAAACTTTGCAATTTTATGAGGTCTCATTTGTCAATTCTTGCTCTTAGAGCATAAGCTATTGGTGTTCTGTTCAGGAACTTTCCCCCTATACCGATGTCCTCAAGGGTCTTCCACAGTTTCTTTTCTATTAGCTTCAGAGTGTCTGGCTTTATGTGGAGGTCCTTGATCCATTTGGAGTTGAGCTTAGTACAAGGAAACAAGGATGGATTAATTCCCATTCTTCTGCATGCTGACCTCCAGTTGAAGCAGCACCATTTGTTGAAAAGGCTATCTTTTTTCCATTGGATGTTTTCCGCCCCTTTGTCAAGGATCAAGTGGCCATAGGTGTGTGGGTTCATTTCTGGATCTTCAATCCTACAACAAAAGATTTTAAATGGTATATAAAACAAGTGTATGTTATATACATATATTAAATATATATGTGTATATAAGTATATGTTTATATTAGAAGGAAAAATATCATAGTACAAGTACCTGTAAATGAGCAAGAAATACTCTGAGCCAGACTACGTTAGCATGCCTCAAGGATCCAGACAAAGGAGGAATGCATCAAAGATGCAATCTCATTGGCATGGTGAACTTTAAATTTTTTCCCATGTACTAGAAATGTTATGGTAGATATTTATATTTATATTTTGGTCTTCTAGGTTCTGCATCTGATGTCTAAGCAGGTGGCTTGGATGGGAAGATCATTAGAATTTTAACAATAAATGTATTTGGATATAGCTGTTATGTGTTAATTGACTGAAATGTCTTTAAATACTTTCTAAAGAAATAATCTCAGATACATTCACTGAACCAGGCCTACTGAATAGGTACTTTAAAAATTACAAAACACAGAAAGATAAAACATGCAGTAAAATCTCAGAGAATTAATCTGTCAGAATTATCAAATGTAAAGTATGGTTAAAATACTTAAGGACTTAAAAGACAACATTCAAAATATAAGAAATGAATGAAAGCATTTTTTAAAGTGTTCTGATGGATTTGAAGATAACAACAATGGTATTTCTATAAAAAGATGAAATTATTGATATTATAAAATCATCAATTCAAGAAAACATAATACAAATAATGATAAAATAGTAAATGACATAAATAGACTCAGCAAAGCAAAATATAAAATAAAGAGCCTTTTAAATAACTGAAGAAACCATAGGCCCCTATATTCAATACACTGGATAATATTATTAATAATAAATAATGTAATAGTAATAATAATACCAAAATTTCAGCATAAAAGGATACAGTAAAAAAATCTAATACATGCATAAACAGTTCCAGAAGAGAAGAGAAAATGGAGAATTGATTCTTTCACTGAGAATTTTTATGCTACTGAGATGAACTTGATAACATTGTGAAAGACTAAAATCAGAATTTCCACCAGCACAAATTAATAACCTACCCCTCCAATGTCATGTGGAAGCTTAAATGACATGACATAAAATAACACTTGTCCATCACAGTGGTATGGTTCGCTGTAGCACAAATTTCACAGAAGAGAAAGATAAAAGTAGAGGCTGCACAGGTGGGGTGTGCTGCAGCCAGGAAGCCTGGATTGAGGAACGAGAGGTAAGCCAGGCTAGTCTTTATTCAGAGAGACAGCAGTTGAGAGCTGTGCTGAAATGTGATCGTTTCCTCACTTTTATAATTTATCTTTAATGCTCTTGGTATAAATACAGTACTATATCGTATGTACAGTACGATATAATATACAACACTCACCAAGAAACACAGATGCCTTCCTAGACAAAGAGAATTTGCTGTGTGCATGCTTCAAAAAATGCTTCCTTGTGCGTGTGCATGTGTGTGTGTAAAAATTTAAGTTGGTGATTACTTTATTTCAAAATGTATAATATTCCACACTTTTCTTGGTTTCAATGTGTTATACCTTGAATTAAAATATCCACACAGTGTGATATGTGGACATTCTAATACATAGTATTTGAAAAATAATGCTATTATGAAATAAGAGCTTTCAGTTGAATCAAGACATCACATTCAAATATAATGCCCTATAAATTCTGTGACCTATGCCCTGATAAAGGAAGTAATATGAAGATACTCAGCCATATTGCTGAAGATTTATGAAGAAGGCCATATTAGTATGGAAATAGATTTTCTAGTGATACAGATGAGAACTCAAAAGGTGTGTGGTCCCAAGCATCTCTGAACTTCCGAATTCTAGACTTCACACCAGGACAAGAATAAATCCTACTGTTTTTTTTTTTATAATTACTCTGTTACAGTAACCCTAGAGAATCAGTTCACATCAGTTTCTCAATGATGGCTGCTATCGTTCTTAAAGCTATAGCTCAGGAAATTTTCCCCTGTCCTCCTTCACAGTTAATATTTCATATATATCTTCATTTCTATATTTCAAATTTAATATACCTTCATGTAGCAATTCGAATGAAATGTTCTGCACAGTCTCAGGCATTTCAGTACTCAGTCCCTGGTTGCTGGCATTTTTCAGGTTTAGGAGGTGTGTCCTTGCCGGAGTAGACAGTGAGGTTTCAAAAGCCAAGTCTCATTCCCCAATTGCTTTCTTTACTTCCTGCTTCCCATTCAAGGAGTGATCTCTAAGCTCTCAGCTTCCAAGTCCAGCAGCCATGTCTGACACCTGTTGCAATATTGTCCCCATCATTAAGAGCCCTAACCAAATAAACTCTTTATTCTCTAAGCTGCCTTGTTCATGGTGTTTTATCATAGCAACAGAAAAGGCACTAATATACTTGGCCTCATCTTTTCTGAGATTTGTTCTTTTTCAGGTTCTCTGTAAATTCTACATCTGTGGTTGATTTCTGTCATTCAAATCAGAAAATTCTTGGCCATTATTTCTTTAAATAATCTGGACCATAGTAAATAATAAGCTGAAAATAGTTATAATAAATATTATAAGTATTCTTTTATCAATTAATCTATATAAATCTTCTGTGAATTTTAATCTGACCAAATAAAATGGTTTGTGTGTGTGTGTGTGTGTGTGTGTGCATGTGTGTGCTACTACTACTACTACTACTACTACTACTACGAGTAGTAGTATGTATGTATGTATGTATGTATGTATGTATGTACATAATATATATTGTATTTGAAGAATTCATGCTTAGAGTTTTGGTTCTAAACTTAAAATCTTGGTTCTTAAAAACTTAAAGTCTGTGAATGACTTTAGTCAACTTCTTTATAGATAGACTGTATTACTGTTTTATTTTCTGTGTTAAATTAAAGGGAACATAAATGAACTTATTCAACATATTGATTTAATTTATGTACTATATGGCAAAACCAAATTAAGAAAATGTTGATGAAAAATTAAGAAACTAAAGTTTTTTTTCATTTACTTATTCACTTTACATTCTTATTATAGCCTCCCTCTCCTCCAGTCCCACTCATACAGCCTTTCCAAGAGGGCAGGGAGGTATGGGTACTAATACACCTCAGCACATCAAAGTATTTCAGAACAAGGCACATTCTCTCTCACCTGAGATTGGACAATGCAGCTCTGTTGGGGAATGGATCCACAGGTAGGCAACAGATTCAGAGACAGCCCTGTTCTAGTTGCTGTGGGACCTACCTGAAGACCAAGCTGCACATATGGTACATGTGTATATGTGTGGGAAGCTAGGTTCAGCCTGTGTTTGCTCTTTGGTTGGTGGTTCAGTCTCTGGAAGCCCCCAAAAGTCCACTTTAGTAGACCCTATTGGTCTTTCTGTGGGATTCCCATCCTTTCCAAAACTCTTCAGAAGACTCCCTGAACTCCATCCAATGTTTACCTGTGGGTCTCTGGATTTTATTTAGTCAACTGCTGGGTAGAACCTCTCAGAGGACAGCCTTGATAAACTCCCATCTACAGAGTATTGCTAATTGTGTCATGGAGTGGTTCTTGACCATGGAATGGGGCTCAAGTTGGACTGGTCCGTGGTTGGCCAATGGTTGGCCATTGGTTGGTCAGTGGTTGGCCATTGGTTGGTAACTGGTTGGCCATTGGTTGGCCATTGGTTGGTCATTGGTTGGCCATCCCCAGTGTCTGCTCCATCTTTGTCCTTGCACTTATTGTAGGCAGAAGAAATTTGAAAGTACACATTTCAACATCAATACACTTACAACATAGCTAGAGAAGAAAGGTAATAAACATGATGGTCAATTTCAAATGAGCAAAATTCATGAATAGAGACTTAAAAGAAAGATGTAAGTATGAGGTTGGGACTTGAGGTAGCACCTATATTTTTAAGAAAGAAACTTTCAGCGAATTTAAGGTGGTTATCCCAAGATCATATGCATACAGATAACAACACTATACAGGCTGAGCAGGTTATTTGTATGTAGTTAGGAATATACATATGCAACAACTAAAGAAAAAGAAGGCATGAGAGAAGGTGACTGAAGTACATGGAAGGAATGGGAGGAAAGAAAGAAAAAGGGCAAATTATGTACCTATACCTTTAAAAATAAAATGAAATATTTTTTAAAATATAGATATCATTTTTAAGTGAAAACATGAAAGCCTTTATAGGTAGATTCTACCACACCAAACTCAGAAAGATGTAGGGAGATATTGCCTACTTAGGAGAACAAATAATTCTAGCATATGTAAAATGTCAGAGAAGGCTGACCAGCAGAATTATAGTACCCTGGATAAAGTGCGAGGCTCTTAATGTGATAGGGACAATGCCATCGAACCAAAGAAGCCGTGTAATAACAGTTGACTTAGTCTAAGTGCAAACAAAAGAGTTTTGAGCATTTAACAGTGACCTGCATTTCTAAACAGTCTCTGTATTGAGGACAGCAAGAGTGAAGCAAGGAGAGCCATGCAAAGGGGACAGTGGCTTTTATGGCAGGGGACCTCCAAAATGAATTAAGAGTAATTAACATATGAGATCATAAGATTACCTTGAGTCTTTGAAAAGGGAGATAAGTAAAAGGCAATTAAAATTGACTGAATGATATGGAAGCTCTGAATAAGATCCGGACCACAAGGACATTTAGAAAATCTTTGATGCACAGATGATATTTAAAGTGATGGTAATGAACATGATCATGCATGTTTTCCAAGAAGATATACCAGTATGACTTCAACCTGTAGCATTCCAGAATTCAGAAGTCTAGTAAGGAAGGACCAGGAAAGCAAATGATGTATGCGTCATATACAACTACACAAAAACACATACACACACACACATACACAGAGAGAGATACACACAGAGAGACAAGACACACACTTATACAGACACATGCACACACATGTATATATATGCATACAAATGCACTTCCATAAACATGCACACATGTGTGTGCAACAGGAAACCATATTGGATGATACTCTGATAAGTAAGATATTGATGAAAAGAATGAAAAGAGGTGCTGTTTATTGAAGGCTATTAACCATTTGCCAGTGAATTTAGCAAAGTCTATGACAGATTTTAAAATTAAGATGACTCCCCTTATAAATATACTAGTTCTTTGTATGGTAAACCTTTGTGATCTATGCAAATTTATTTTTATCTTCTTGACATGCTATATTCTAAGCTACAGTATCTGCATTTTTTCTACAGGTTTGGTGAAGGAGGAAGGTGCGTAAAGTTAATTCTGAAATCTAGCTAAACTCTTAAATTCATTACCTCTTCATTTTTAGATTAGTGCAAATATTTTGGTAGATTGCACAAATCATATTACTTTTAGTAGATAAAGCAATGAGCGAATGCTGAGATTAATTAAGAGAGGAAAAGCTCAATCTTTTAATCAATCTCCAGGGTTATTTAGTGTGAATATATTCCAAAGTGATCAAGACAGTGCAAACCAAACACTGAAAAGAATCCCTAGTCTAGCAACATCAGAATCTTGCGCTATGCTTTGCCAGGACTTATATGTATTTTAGAAGTTTGTTGGCGCTTCTTTGACTCCTGGTAGAACAGTAGAACAGGAGGTGCAGGCAATGGCTCTCAAAGTCTCCTGCAGAGGGCTATGTCCTCACCTGGCCCACTTATCATAGGTGAATTTAAGCTCTAGAAACTCTGACCACCATTTTCTCAGTTCATGTGGGAATTCATTTAGAGATACTTCTCTAACCCTTGTTATACAATATTATAATAATATATACAATATATAATTAATTAAGACGACAACGTGGTATCCACCTTATAACAGCTACCTAAAGGTCATTGTGAAAGGAAATTCTCCTCACCTGTGGATACGCATCACTCTAGTTCCTCTGCACTTTCTCTGCCCACCTCCCTTATTCTGTCTGGCTCACTCCAGGATTTCCTTCCCAGATTGGCCTGGTCCTTCCATACTGCATGATATTTCTCAGTTTTACAGTCTTCTAGCACCCAGTTTCTTCCATTCATGGCACTGATCACAGCTAAAGTGATTTGGGCAATTGTGTGAATTATCCGTTCTTCATTATTGTATGTACAATGTGAAGAACATGACCTGACTTCTATCAGGTGTATAATAAATTTTGTTCAGTTAGTGAGTTTGACATTCAATAGAGAAAAGGGAGAATACTTAAATGATACTTAGTTTTCTAGGTTGAATGATGTTATCACTCAACAGAGCAGCAGATGAAAGAGAAAAATAACTTGCTGTTTTCAGGGTGCTCAAGCTAAAAGGAACTGAAAGCCTCTTAGGAAGAGATATTCAGGACACTATCAATTGGAGTTATGGGAAGATTTTGAGAGGCAAGAACTCTGGAAATCAGTCTGGCAGTTCCTCAGAAAACTGGGCATGACACTTCTGGAGGACCCTGCTATACCTCTCCTGGGCATATACCCAAAGGATTCCCCGGCATGCAATAAGGACACATGCTCCACTATGTTCATAGCAGCCTTATTTATAATAGCCAGAAGCTGGAGAGAACCCAGATGTCCCTCAAAGGAGGAATGGATACAGAAAATCCACATTTTTTGTGGTATATTTACACAGTGGTATACTACTCAGCAATTAGAAACAATGAATTCATGAAATTCTTAGGCAAATGGTTGGATCTGAAAAATATCATCCTAAGTGAGGTAACCCAATCACAAAAGAACATACATGGAATGCAATCACTGATAAGTGGATATTAGCCCAGAAACTCTGAATACCCAAGACACAATTCACATATCAAATCATTCCCAAGAAGAAAGAAGAAGAGGGCCCTGGCCCTAGAAAGGCTTGATGCAGCATTATAGGGGATTCCCAGGACAAAGGAGTAGAAGGGTTTGATTGGAGAATGGGCAGAGGGAAGGGAGCTTATGGGACATATGGGGAGGGGGGAATTGGGAAAGGGAAAATCATTTGGAATGTAAACAAAGAATATAGAAAATAAAAAATAATTAATTAATTAATTAATTAATTTTAAAAAGTCCTTACTTGTCCTGTAATAAATATACCTCAGAGATAGCTAAAGGACTAAGAACAGCATCCCAAAGAAAACACGAAATCAGAGGAAGGTAATGGTGTCAGCTTGACTAGACCCCAGTACCTGGGTATATGATCAGACATAATTCTAGCTGTTTCTGGGAGGATTTGTTACTTGATTGTTCTGTTTGTATGTGTTCTTTTGTGTTGCTTTCACGGAAATGGCTGTTTGGGGAGAGGGTAGGCTTTGGACTTGGTCTTTGTGTGCCTTTTCTTTTCCTTTTCCCTTTTTATTCTTTTGGCTTTGGGACAGGCTTTTGCTCAGTTGTTCAGACAAGTTTACCTTACCTGAACACTTACCTGGGAATGTAAGCTTTTGCTGCCAAATCCTGAATTTTAACATGTGAGTAAATCTGAATATTCATTGTATGCGTGTGCCTTATTCAATTAATGGAAGGCCTTAATAGAACGAGAACTAACCCCTATAGGATAGAGATTCTGCCAGCAGTTTGCTTAATGGCAAAACTCTCTGTACATCTGTGTCCATTATTACTGGTCTACATCATTAGTTGTGTGTGTGTGTGTGTGTGTGTGTGTGTGTGTGTGTGTGTGTCTGTCTGTCTGTCTGTCTGTCTGTTTGTCTATGTATCTCTGTGTGTATATTTGCCATACATATACAAAGCAAGCATGAAAAATAATATGAATTGAAAGTACTGCACTGGTTAGGGAATCATGGTCTTCTCAGACACAGAATAGTTATTTCTTGGGATTTTTTTTTTTTTGCTTTAAAGAAAGCTTTATTTATTTACCACATACATCTTAAGAATTGAATGTACTATATGTAAATGCAGTGAGAACTAAATAGCTTTTCAAATATGAAGCTAAAAACTAAACTAGTAGCATGTCTAAAATCCAAACTCTAAAACTTTTAAAAACATTTCAAATCATACCTTCTTAAGACTGCCGATACTCTCTTAAGTATATACATTCTTTGTGGTGGATCTGTCCTACAAACAGGAAAAACAAAAGTGGAAAGGGTCATTGGCTTAAGTACACTTTCCACTGACTGAATATTTACTTGTATTTCTGCAAGCCAGATACAAACATGTCAAAACCCTCATACAAGGTCAAGATGGACTGGACAGGAAAGCCAGGTTTGGTAACCATCTGAGTTCTCAGTCACAACCAAACAGGAAATTCTGAGTCTGGAGATAATTCTTAGCATGCCTTACCAGATGTCACATCGGGAGTTGAAGGAATGAGTAAATCTTCTCCAAGACTTTCATGCTTCTTCAGATGAAACTCTTATCATAGAGGTTAAGTGATTGTTTCTAACAGATGACATGGAACTCAGATATTCTGAATGGAAGCAGTACCCTTTTGCTTACATGCTTACTTAGACCAAATTCATATTAAATAATCAGTATGACTAGCAACAACCTCAGGCTTGGGCACACAAGCTAACTACTCCACTAACCAATTTTCTAAGAGACAGGTAACAACTCAAACAGCCTGCAAGCTTTCTCTCCAGGGTTTGAGGTCTTCAGGCATCATCAAGCATCCCTAGAGAGAGAGCAGTAACTATACTATGCAAGTATGTGCTTATTACAGTATTCAAATGTTATCCCATGTTACTAATAATGGGACTCATAACAACCTGTATTTTATTGTTACTTCCTGAAAATATTCTCAGTTTCTCACAAGAGAGCTGAGAGCTAAAGTGGAGAAATAGAATTTTAGTGGTTTGAATAGGCATGACACCCATAGATTAATATGTTTGAATGCTTGGCCCATAGGGAGTAGCACAAATAGGAGGTATGTCTTTGTTAGAAGTGTGTCACTGTAGAGGCAGCCTTTGAGTCCACATACACTCAGGCTATGCACAGGGTAGGAAGCAGTTTCCTTTCATTGCCTTCAGATAAGAGTTGCCATGGTGGCGAAGTTATCTCTTCACAGCAATAAAACCCTAACCAAGACAGGGCTATTTTCCTCCTCATGTATTAGATAAGTTACTTGTCTTTAGGTATTCAATACAAATAAGAAAAGATAATTTAATACAAGGAAAGCTGATGTGGAGACTGATTTCATTGTGTGCTTTCATCATGACATATCTTCCAATGTTTCTTGGTTCCAGTTTCTGAAAGACTCATATAAAACATTTTCTCTGAAATGTGTTCTAACATTTTGGCATTTTTCTTTCACACAATTCATCCTATTTTCTCTATCCATAAGTCTAAAATTAAGGAAGATGAAAAAGGAGAACTGGACATGTTAACGCCTGCTGGGTATGTATTTGACATTCAGTGTTTAGAGGCGGAGATGCTCTGTCAATACCTTTGCTTTTATTTTCCTTCTAGATATACTGTCAAGTAACTAACATAGCCTATGCAAATTTTGTTACATCCTTAAGAATCAGTCAAAAATAAATACTTCACATATAATCTACTTACAATAGTTAAAAAATAATAAAGAAGTTTCTCTTTTCATTAATTTCTAAGAACAGTTTCAGCTATATTAAAAGTTTTGTAGAGGAGCTGGAATTATGGCCCAGAGGTTAAGAGCAGTTCTTGATCTTCCATTGGGCTTACCTTTTGTTCCCAGGGCCTATTCTGGGTGGCTCACAACTGCCTAATACTTCAATTCCAGGAGATTCCTAATCTTCTTCTGGTCACTGTGGACACACACACACATACACACACACACACACAGAGAGAGAGAGAGAGAGAGAGAGAGAGAGAGAGAGAGAGAGAGAGAGAGAGAGAAAGAGAGAGTATAAGTGAGGGTTTCTATTCCTGCACAAACATCATGTCCAAGAAGCAATTTGTGGAGGAAAGGGTTTATTCAGCTTACACTTCCACATTGCAGTTCATCACTAAAGGAAGTCAGGACTGGAACTCAAGCAGGTCAGGAAGCAGGAGCTGATGCAGAGGCCATGGAGGGATGTTTCTTACTGGCTTGCTTTCCCTGGCTTGCTCAGCCTGCTCTCTTATAGAACCCAAGACTACCAGCTCTGGGATGGTACCACCCACAAGGGGCCCTCCCCCCTTGATCACTAATTGAGAAAATGCCCCACAGCTAGATATCATGGAGGCACTTCCCCAACTGAAGCTCCTTTCTTTGTGATAATTCAAGTTGACACACAAAACCAGCTAGTACAATAAAATCCCATAATACACATACAAACATAAATATATGCTCTTTTTAAAAACCTAAAAATAGCTGTCATGATATGTAATTGCTATGGTACATGGGAGATAAAATTTTAAAGTTATTTATACTCCTAGGCTTAAAGATAATCTTTGCATAGCTCCAGTTTTTGTAGCTTAATTATAATTTTTTTATTTTGTAAGTAACTTCAAGGTTTCTTCCTCCACACTGTATATATTTTATGTAACAAACATGCCATGAAAGAATACATGTAAACTTTATAGTTAAGTTCAGCTGAAAGGTAAAGAATCTAATTAGTAGTTCAACTTCTACTTACTTGTGTACAATTATTCTCAAGTTTAGAAGTATGCTAGGCATATCAATGGAACAGGATTGAAGATCCAGAAATGAACCCACACACCTATGGCCACTTGATCCGCGACAAAGGGACTGAAAACATCCAATGGAAAAAAGATAGCCTTTTCAACAAATGGTGCTGGTTCAACTGGAGGTCAGCATGCAGAAGAATGTGAATTGATCCATCCTTATCTCCTTGTACTAAGCTCAACTCCAAGTGGATCAAGGACCTCCACATAAAGCCAGACACTCTGAAGCTAATAGAAAAGAAACTGGGGAAGACCCTTAAGGGCATCAGTACAGGGGGAAAGTTCCTGAACAGAACACCAATAGCTTATACTTTAAGATCAAGAATTGACAAATGGGACCTCATAAAATTACAAAGTTTCTGTAAAGCAAAGGACACCATCAAAAGGACAAATCGGCAACCAACAAATTGGGAAAAGATCTTCACCAACCCTACATCAGATAGAGGGCTAATATCCAATATATACAAAGAACTCAAGAAGTTAGATCCCAGAAAACCAAATAACCCTATTAAAAAATGGGGTATAGAGTTAAACAAGGAATTCTCACCTGAAGAACTTCAGATGGCAGAGAAACATCTTAAAAAATGCTCAACTTCATTAGTCATCAGGGAAATGCAAATCAAAACAACCCTGAGATTTCACCTTACACTAGTCAGAATGGCTAAGATTAAAAACTCAGGAAACAGCAGGTGTTGGCGAGGATGTGGAGAAAGAGGAACACTCCTCCACTGCTGGTGGGGTTGCAAATTGGTACAACCACTCTGGAAATCAGTCTGGCGGTACCTCAGAAAACTAGACACATCACTTCTGAAAGATCCTGCTATACCACTCCTGGGCATATACCCAGAAGATTCCCTAGCATGTAATAAGGATATATGCTCCACTATGTTCATAGCAGCCCTCTTTATAATAGCCAGAAGCTGAAAATAACCCAGGTATCCCTCAACAGAAGAATGGATGCAAAAAAAATGTGGTATATATACACAATAGAGTACTATTCAGCCATTAGAAACAATGAATTCATGAAAATCTTAGACAAATGGATGGAGCTGGAGAACATCATACTAAGTGAGGTAACCCAGTCTCAAAAGATCAATCATGGTATGCACTCACTAATAAGTGGATATTAGTCTGGAAAGCTGGAATACCCAAAACATAATCCACATATCAAATGAGGTACAAGAAGAACGGAGGAGTGGCCCCTGGTTCTGGAAAGACTCAGTGTAGCAGTATAAGGCAAAACCAGAACAGGGAAGTAGGAAGGGGTGGGTGGGAGAACAGGGGAAGGGAAGTGGGCTTATGTGACTTTCGGAGGTGGGGGGCCAGAAAGGGGGAAATCATTTGAAATGTAAATAAAAAATATAAATAAATAAAAGAAGTATGCGGATCAATTTTTTTCTGGCATTTTCTCCATCCTTTTCAGAAGGGAGTTCATTCTACAGCCAAAGTAGCTTTTAACATCTTTCCTTCTTTCAAACCTTGAGTGCTGGTATTAGTTATGCACTCCCAAACTTTGAACTGGACTCAGGAATTCTTGCATGCTGGGCAAACCCTATAACCACTGAATTATATCACCAGCCCAGAATTCTGTTAAGTTTTTTGTATTCTGTGAAAATAGATATTTTAACAAATTCTTTCTCCTTCCCCAACAACTCTCAGATATTTTCCCAACCCACTCATCTACTCTCTCTCTCTCTCTCTCTCTCTCTCTCTCTCTCTCTCTCTCTCTCTCTCTCTCACACACACACACACACACACACACACACACACACACAGCAACCAAATACAGCAAACAATAAATGGATTGTGATTTGTGTTGGCCAACTAATCCTGAGGATGGACTCTGCCCTATATGCGGTTGGTATACCCGGTAATACCCCATTAAAGATAGATTTTTATTCTTCCAGCAGATATCAATTGTAGATAACTTTATAGCTAGGTTTCAGTCTCTGTGTGCACTTGACCTCGTCCATGCTGAGTTCATCTAACTTGCATTTTTGCAGGTCTTATTTATGATGTTATAGTCTCTGTAAGTTCATATGTACATCAGCCCAATTGTGTCAAGGAAAAAAAAATGTTTCCTTTGAGTCATTCACCACCTCTAAGTCTTAAAATTTTTCTTCTGTCTCTTTCTCAAGGATTACTGAGCCTTGAGAGGAGGTTTTTGATAATGACATACTATTTAGGGGTGAGTGTTCCAAAGTCTCGCACAATTTGGGTATTGTCTTGTGGATCTCTGTATTAATTTCCATCTACTGCAAGAAGCTTCTCTGAAGAGATGAGGGTTAGCAGTACAGTGACCTCTGTGTATATAAATATGTCATTAGTTATCATTTTAATTCTATATTCATTTACCAGAATAATAGTAGTGGTTTTCTTCTAGGTTCAATGTCCTATCTAATCTTTCCTATTTAAGTGTCAGGTATGGATACCATCTCCTGGAGTGAGCTTTAAATTAAAAAAAAAATGTTCAAGCGGCTGGTTATTCCCCTAGCACCATGACACTATTGTAGCAGTGGGCATATCCTGCTGTGGTCATAGCTGCATGAAATGGATAATTAGAGTTTTAGATTTTTTCCCCTTTAAGAATATTACATATCATTAATTAGAGGTTACATCTGAATCTGAAGATATAACAAAGAGAAATAAGGAAGCAAAATATTTCTCACTTGCATACTAATTATCTCTAATATAAAATGACTTCATATAGACATGCATTAATTATAATCTTACATCCAGTATTAGGTTATTCCTTTTTGATACCCCAATATCTTCAAAGATTGTCATCTTTATTCACTATAGGCATAGAATATATTTTAGCTTTCACAAGTCATTCTTCTTGCAAAATATAATGATAAAAGTATCCACAGTCTTGTTTCTATAAATAAAGAGATTTTGACACTTAAGATTAATTGGCAGTCATACATCTAAAAACCATAAAGTAGCTGGGGTAAGGAGGTTTACTGAAAGCGTTTTTACATAATTTTAACTGTTGCTGCCTTATCTGATGAACTGATGAACCTGGGTTCACAAAGTTATACCAAAAGTCACTACAGTGGAACATAAAAGACATTGTCCTTAATGTGATAGTATTTGGTCATTTAAATACCTCCACTATCAAATTAATTATACAAAAGACTCAACCTAATTTTAGACTATGATTAAAAAGTGAAGTTTCTTATACATTTAAAATAAGGTCCAGTCAAACCAAGGTCAGAAAAGGGATTGATGACCAGTTCTTACTTTTAAAGAAGCCATTATTCCATATTTTAGAACAGATTTTGCTATGAACAACCTTGCCCATAACATG
Organism: Apodemus sylvaticus; assembly: GCF_947179515.1. NCBI lineage: Eukaryota > Metazoa > Chordata > Mammalia > Rodentia > Muridae > Apodemus > Apodemus sylvaticus. The sequence goes on along the minus strand of NC_067473.1, from coordinate 37,650,943 downwards.
CAGGAATCCTTTCCCATGTGGTATAATTTTTTTTCTTATCAAATAGACTCGTTATTTTTTATTTAGTCTAATGAAACTATAGTAGTGTTGTGCTGGGTAGTTTCAATTGAACTTGATGTATGTTAATCATTTGGAAAAAAGTATTCTCAACTGAGAAAACACCTCCATAAAATAGGCCTGTGGTTGTAGAGAGCCTTATTGGGGTACTGTGCTGCCTGGCAGGCAGTTGACATTGACCAAGGACAAGGTTTCCAACCAGGAATCTGACATTAGAGCATAACAGGAAAGTAGGTTATAGCAGGAATTTTAATCTTAGGGTGGAACAAAAGAAGCAGGATTCAGGCAAGATTTTGAGCTTGGACAAGGATGTATGCTCGGGTACTATGGGCATTCTGACAAGCCCTTGGAAACAACTGTCCCTGAACTTTGCTTATTGCCTTGACAATTTTGTGCTTACTGTCCTTCTTATTCCTCATTGGACTCCTATTGATCTTAATTCCTGCATGCAATTAAATTTATATAAAAGTAGATTGGAAATTATTAAACCTGCCTTCAGTCTCAGAATTTACTGGGGTCATGCTGCAGTTTTGTCTAATTGTCTCTTTCTCTTTAATCCTCACTTCTGCACTAGAAAACCTGTTGACTGACTGAGTGGGCTTGGTCATGTGGTAAATTTTCTCAATTATGGATTGTGAAATACTGCTAGTTTCCCTAGGCCAGTAGTACTGGGTACTTTAAAAAAAAAAAAAAGGCTACATAAGGCATGGAGAACCATGCACTCCTCCATTGCCTGTTCAACAGGCCTTGCTTCCAGGTTATAACTTGTTTGAGTTCCTGCCCTCACTTTCTTGCATGATAGTCTATGATGAGAAACTTCAAGCAAATGAGCTCTTTCCTCCCCAAGTTGTTTATGATCATGGTGCTTTATCACCAGTAGGAATAGGAACCCTAATTAAGACAGGTGTTAACTTCTCATCGTTTTTACAAACACTTGAGACAAGCAATTCATAAGGGAGAAAGTTTTACTTATGGTATCCATCTGTGCTATATTTGCACATGAGGTAAGAAGGGCATCATATCATGAAGCATCTGGCCAAAGGGCAGGCAGGAAGGAACAAGAGAAAGAAGGGTCCCAGTGTTAACCTTAGTAATCTAACTTCTTTCCAATAAGACCTACCATCCAAATGTCACATATCTGTCCAGTAGATCCATTGGCTGCTAACCTACTCTTTAACAAAGTGATGTACTTATCCAAAGTGATACTTATGGGTAGCAATGTCACAAAACACATGTTTTTCAAATTAAAACATTTGTTAAAGTGACACACATTTCCATGAAAATAATGGTTGAGAATCACAGTTGAAAATCATAGTTACCTTGGTCCTGGAAAGACTTGATACCATAGTGTAGAGGAGTACACAGACAGGGAAGTGGGGGGGGGGGTGATGATTGGGGAAAGGGAGATAGCTTATGGGATTTTCAGGGGAGGGGGGAACCAGGACAGGGGACAACATTTGAAGTATAAATAAAGAATATGCCTAATTTTAAAAACTGTAAATAAATGAAGTGATAAATTAAAAAAAGAGAAAACACAATAAAATAAAAGAACTAAAATAAATGAGAATCATAGTTAATTGTTGAATTAATTCTGCCTTTAAGTCTGTATTGATTCTCACATTTCTTAGAACTCTGTGATGATTCAAGTTCCTTGTTGACATGGGTAAGCACACTGACAACAACCATTCCCAAATCCACCTCTGTTAGCACCTCACATAAAACTGAGTATGTCTAGACTATCCTTAGCAAAATGCCAAACACTGGGTAGCTTACATAACACTTTATTTGCACATTTAAAACTGGGCTTGTTTTCAGGTTTCAAATGGTCACTTCCTCACAATGTCCTCCCAGAATCTCTTCTCTACATATGTGCACTCTTGTGTGCAAACTTCTATCATTCATCATTCTGTTGAGGCAAGTACCTAAGCTCATTGTCATCATAATGTTATTAAAGGTTGAAATTATAACCTTTATTTATAGCTTAGAACTAAACTAGTTTGAAATGATGAACAATCTAGATATTTTTGACTCACTTTTATACTTAAAATTTGAAGAAAATTACCAATGTAATAATATTGAATCTTTTGTCAATAACAAAACAGATTAATGCCTCAATTTAATTGAATCTTTTCAATATTTATACTAACACATTGTCTCTCTTCTATTTTATAAAGAAATTTTTATTAATATGAGAAATGACTTTATCTTACCTTTTATCATTTGCAGTACTCTTCACTTTTTTGGCATAGGTACAAATTTCTGTTTTCAGACTTCTCTGTGATGGCCTCTCTCTAACATTCCATATAACTTATTTCTACCAGCAAGAGAATTTTTCTGTTTTTTTTATATGAAGAATGAACTTACTTCATTGTAAAATTTAAATAATATGTTTTCTGGCTACAGGAATGTAGACTGGCAGTTTCCCATGGATGGCACTGACTGGGCTGTGTAACTTCTGAGACATCATCATTTAGTTACAACATTTATTTTGTCTCCTTATTTCTTCAAGATGCTGCCTTTATACTTTAAATATTTTGTCTGATATTTCTAAATCTCTTTTTTATCCCCTTTAGGTTCCTTATGTTGTTTTGAGGTTTGTATTCCTATTGAATTAATATTTAATGACACATGTTATTAAATCTTTACATGTAATTCCAATTGTCATCTCTATATTTTATGAAACTATACATTTACATATACTGAATTTCAAGGACTTCCTCCTCTGTTGTTTACTTTCCTGCTTAGATTATTTCTATTAACCATGTATTCTGCAGCTTGTATATTTAAATAACTGAAAAACAAACTCCCTTTACTTTCTACCCCTGATACATGCAAATACCTCTGAGGAGTTGGAGTTTGATGTTTCTTCCCTGTTATCTTTGATGCAAGTGCAAAATCATGCAGCTTGAGACCATTCATATCTCCTCCACCCCTACACTTAAGCTTATATCTAGTTTAAGATTGAAAGGATAGCCTAGGAAAATGAGGATTTTTAAATGTATCAGGCAAAATACTTAAGATTAGAATAAAAACTGCTTAGTCTGAGCTATAATTTTGAAATATTTTAAAACATATAAATGACAAGGCAAAATTCCTTTTCCTTATAAATAACAAGGACTGTAATGATCTGATGAGCATCACAGTTTCTAAGAACAGTCAATGTAAAAAATATGAAAATATCTCTGACTTATAGTGATCGCCAACATTGTAATTCGTGCTAATACTCCTGTGGTTTATTACTTGCATTTATAATTGCATACTGAATCCAGATAGAATAAAGTAATTTTATCAGAATACAAATAATTCTGTTTCTAGACCCTATCTTAGCAATATCTGTTCTAGATGGAGCATAGTCCGAATATTAAAGCAAGTATAAGTGCTTCTTTGGACATAATAATATACCAGAATTCTTATGGAAACTATACTTTATATCCATGCATGTGTGGAAGGTAATATTTGAGTATTAATGTTCCACTGTCAAGTGATGTGCTACCCAAAAATAAATAGTATTTAGTATCTATTGGGAAAGTAGCCCAACCAAAGTTCATAGTTATGCATAGACAGTGATCACTGACTAAAGAAACAATCAATATTTTTCTTTCAATTTAATTTCATAAATAAATTAAAATTTTTGAAATAAATAACACACCAATTTTTCAAATGTTGAAAAAATTATTAATGCCCATTATCATAAGGCTATAAATCATTTTATAATCTGCTCACTTTTTTTAAGCATCGCAATTGTGGGTATAGCTTCTATACTACAATTTTATTGCCTGCATTTTTATCCTTCTAACATATATTGTTTATAAACAAAAGGAAATGGAAACCAAAAATGAGAGGGAACTAAAATTTCTAAAAGCTTAAAAACTAAACTACTAACTTGGTTATATTTTCTTTAAGAGGAAGTGTAAAGAATTGGAAGCTATTTTTCTGATATGCCCAAATCTAACATCTTCATTAACATATATCTTAACTTACACTTGAGATGATAACTCATCATTTAGAGAAATCTGAGCAGTTACTGCTTGAGTAAAACCAAATTAATCTTTGAGGGGTTCAAGCAGGAACTGAAGGGAAGACTGCTTACTGGCTAGCATGTTTCATGCTCAACTTGGTCTAAGACTTAGGACCAGCTGCCCAGGAATGGCAGAGTTCACACTGGGTTGCGCTCCCCCCCCACACACACACACATGAATCAACAAGACAGTTCCCTACAGATAGGGGCACATGCCAATTAGATCTTGGCAATCCCTCAGTTGAGACTACTTCCCAGATGACACTAGGTTGTGTCAAATGTAAAATAAAAACTAACCCACAAACACACACACACACACAAATAGCTTTTGAAATAGTAATGGAAGCCAGGCAATGGTGGTGCACACCTTTAATCCCAGCACTTGGGAGGTAGAAGAAGGTGGATTTCTGGGTTTGAGGCCAGCCTGGTCTACAGAGTGGGTTTCCGGACAGCCAAGGCTATACAGAGAAACCCTGTCTCAAAAAAAAAAATAAGAAAGAAAGAAAGAAAGAAAGAAAGAAAGAAAGAAAGAAAGAAAGAAAGAAAGAAAGAAAGAAAGAAAGAAAGAAAGAAAGAAAGAAAGAAAGAAAGAAAGAAAGAAAAGAAAGAGTGATGGAAAAAATTCTCTGCAACCCCAACTAGGTAGAAGGAACTCAAATACATGCTAAGCATCTAATATAATCCAAAGTATTATACATAAGGAAGTCATTTTTAAAATCCAAAATGTGAATTTTAAACAACCACACTGATATTAAGTAACAGAGGTGAGGTTAATCTAATACACTATGTTGATAACCTTTCCATGCAACTCTAAAATCAGTTAATATCAAACAAGAGAACTTGACACTCAGTTACTTTATTTTACCAAATCACTACACTATACAAGAGGATAGTCATGGAAACAGATCTTCTCAGTCTATGCTCAAGTTGCTATGGAAACAGTGAGCTGCATATGGTTCTCCAGAGTCCTCTTTCTCTGCATTATGCTGCCATTCACCAGAGAATATGCCTGCTAATATATGCACTGCAGTTGATAGAGGATCAAAATAATTATGTTTCAGTTACCAAGCTCTTCTGGAAGGTGCTGTTCTACTTAAGACTTTGCCAATAGGGATACAACATGGAAATGGTATCCATTACTACTTATCTCATAGATTTAATAAATATAATGGATTTTATAATAAAATTTGAAAGAAAAAGCTAGATTGCAACTTTATATTTTGTATATTTTGCTAAAAGATTTTTTTTTGTTGAGAGACAAACCTTTATAGCCTTCAGCCATGGCAGATGTAAATTCTAAAATTGCATGATTCCATAAAGAGACAAATCTGACATATCTTCAAATACAGATTGTGTCAGAGACAGATATCACATACAAAATTCCAAGTAATGTACTCAAAGTAGTTATGAATAATATTGTAGTATATGTATTTCCCTTTTAAATTTAGAAATAATTGCATGTTAGTTTTCATCCACTAAGAAAAACCTTACTGAATAATTGGTTCTTTCTTACTGCAGTATTCTAAATTCGGTTTTAATGATTTTGCTTGACATGTGAGAATACAAATTAAAAAAAGAAAGAAAGATGTGTTGGGTTTGTTACAGGTTGTCTTTTTTTCTGAGAAAAATAAAATTGAATGTCTAAGACAGCATAATGAATAGTCTAGGAGCAAAATTGATCTATCAATAAAGAGCCTGTCTATCAAGTAAATATTTTCAATTAATTAAGCATCAAATTTTTTAATATTTCCATATACTTTTCATGTTACCTTTTCGGTTATAGATTGGCGAATGGACAGAGGGAAGAGGGCTTATGGGACTTATGGGGAGGGGGAGAACTGGGAAAGGAAAAATCATTTGGAATGTAAACATAGAATATACATAAACATAGAATATAGAAAATAATTTTAAAAAAAGAAAAAAGAAAAGTTATTGTTTTTTTCTTTTCTTTTTTTTTTTTTATTTTCTATATTCTTTGCTTACATTCCAAATGATTTCCCCTTTCCCGGTTCCCCCCTCCCCATATGTCCCATAAGCCTTCTTCTCTCCACCCATTCTCCAATCATCTCCCTCCTTTTTCTCTGTCCTGGTACTCCCCTACAATGCTAGATCAAGCCTTTCCTGGATCAGGGCCCTCTCCTTTCTTCTTCAGGGAAGTCATTTGTTATATTAATTAGGTCTTAGGTATTCAGAGCTTCTGGGCTAATTAATATCCACTTATCAGTGATTGCACTCCATGTGTATTCTTTTGTGATTGGGTTACCTCACTTAGGATGATATTTTCCAGTTCCAACCATTTGTCTAAAAATTTCATGAATTCATTGCTTTTAATTGCTGAGTAGTATTCCATTGTGTAAATATACCACATTTTCTGTATCCATTCCTCCATGGAGGGACATCAGGGTTCTTTCCAGCTTCTGGCTATTATAAATAAGGCTGCTATGAACATAGTGGAGCATGTGACCTTATTGCATGCCGGGGAATCCTCTGGGTATATGCCCAGGAGTAGTGTAACAGGGTCCTCTGGAAGTGTCATGTCCAGTTTTCTGAGGAACCGCCAGACAGATTTCCATAGTAGTTGTACCATCTTGCAATCCCACCAGCGGTGGAGGAGTGTTCCTCTTTCTCCACATCCTCACCAACATCTGCTGTCTCCTGAGTTTTTAACCTTAGCCATTCTGACTGGTGTGAGGTGAAATCTCAGGGTTGTTTTGATTTGCATTTCCCTAATGACTAATGATGTTGAGTATCTCTTAAGGTGCATCTTGGCCATCTGAATTTCTTCAGGTGAAAATTCTTTGTTTAGATCTGTACCCCCAATTTAATAGGGCTATTTGGTTCCCTGGAGTCTAACTTCTTGAGTTCTTCATACATATTAGATATTAGCCCTCTACCTGATGTAGGGTTGGTGAAGATCTTTTCCAAATTTGTTGGTTGACGTTTTGTCCTTTTGACACTGACCTTTGCCTTACAGAAACTTTGTAAGTTTATGAAGTCCCATTTGTCAATTCTTGATTTTAGAGCCTAAGCTATTGGTGTTCTGTTCAGGAAATTTTCCCCTGTGTCCATGTCGTCAAGGGTTTTCCCCAGTTTCTTTTCTATTAGTTTTAGTGTGTCTGGTTTTACATGGAGGTCCTTGATCCAGTTGCAGTAGAGTTTAGTACAAGGAGATAAGAATGGATCAATTCACATTCTTTTGCATGCCTACCTCCAGTTGAATCAGCACCATTTGTTGAAAAGGCTATCTTTTTTCCACTGGATGTTTTCAGCTCCTTTGTTGAAGATCAAGTGACCATAGATGTGTGGATTCATTTCTGGGTCTTCAATGCTATTTCATTGGTCCACTTACCTGTCATTGTGCCAATACCATGCACTTTTTAACACTATTGTTCTGTACTATTGCTTGAGGTCTTAGATACTGTTTCCTCCAGAAGTTCTTTTGCTGTTGAGAATAGTTTTAGCTATCCTGGGTTTTTTGTTATTCCAGATGAATTTGAGAATTGCTATTTCTAACTCTGTGAAGAGCTGAGATGCAATTTTGATGGGGATTGTATTGAATCTGTATATTGCTTTTGGCAAGATGGTAATTTTAACTGTATTAAATCCTGCCAATCCAAGAGCATGGAAGATTTTTCCATTTTCTGAGGTCTTCGATTTCCTTCTTCGAAGAACTGAAGTTCTTGTCTTATAGATCTTTCACTTGTTTGGTTAGAGTTACACCAAGATACTTTATATGGTTTGTGGCTATTGTGAAGGGTGTCGTTTCCCTAACTTCTTTCTCAGCCTGCTTATCCTTTGAGTATAGGAAGGCAACTGATTTGCTTGATTTGATTTTATAACCAGCCACTTTACTGAAGTGGTTTATCAGCTGTAGGTCTTCTCTAGTAGAGTTTTTTGGGTCACTTAAGTATAGTATCATATCATCTGCAAATAGTGAAAATATGACTTCTTCCTTTCCAATTTGTATCCCTTTGACCTCCTTATGTTGTCTAATTGCTCTAGCTAGAACTTCAAGCACTATATTGAAAAGATATGTAGAGAGAGGGCAGCCTTGTCTAGTCCTTGATTTTGTGGGATTGCTTCAAGTTTCTCTCCATTTAGATTGATGTTGGCTACCAGTTTGCTGTATATTGCTTTAATTATGTTTAGGTATGGGACTTGAATTCCTGTTCTTTCTACGACAGATGAAAGGATGCTGAATTTTGTCAAATGCTTTTTCAGCCTCTAATGAAATGATCATGTGGTTTTTTCTTTTAGTTTGTTTATGTAGTGGATTGCATTGATGGATTTCCTTATATTGAACCATCCCTGCATCCCTGGGATGAAGCCTATTTGATCATAGTGGATGATCATTGTGACGTGTTCTTGGATTCAGGTTGGCAAGAATTTTATTTAGTATTTTTGCATCGATATTCATAAGGGAAATTGGCCTAAAGTTCTCTTTCTTTGTTGGATCTTTGTGTGGTTTTGGTATCAGCATAATTGTGGCTTCGTACAACAAGTTGGGTAGAGTTCCTTCTGTTTCTATTTCATGGAATATTTTGAAGAATATTGGTGTTAGGTCTTCTTTGAAGGTCTGATAGAATTCTGCACTGAAGTCATCTGGTCACGTGCTTTTTTTGTTTGTTTGTGAGACTTTCTACAATGCCTTTTATTTCTTTAGAGGTTATGGGACTGTTTAGATGATCTATTTGATCCTGATTTAATTTTGGTGTTTGAAAACTGTCTAGGAAACTGTCCATTTCCTGCCGATTCTCCAGTTGTGTTCAGTATAGGCTTTTGTAGTAGGATCTGATGATTTTTTTAATTTCCTCAGTTTCTGTTGTTATATCCCCCTTTTCATTTCTAATTTTGTTAATTTGGATACTGTCTCTGTGCCCTTTGGTTAATCTGGCTAAGCGTTTATCTATCTTATTGATTTTCTCAAAGAACCATCTCCTGGTTTTGTTGATTCTTGTATGGTTCTCTTTGTTTCTACTTGATTGATTTCAGCCCTGAGTTGGATTATTTCCTTCCTTCTACCCCTCCTGTGTGAATTAGTTTCTCTTTGTTCAAGGACTTTCAGGTGTGCCTTTAAGCTGCTAGTGTATACTCTTTCCATTTTCTTTTTGGAGACACTCAGGGCTATGAGTTTTCCTCTTAGCACTGCTTTCATTGTGTCCCATAGATTTGGGTATGTTGTTTTCATTTTCATTAAATTCTAAAAGTCTTTGACTTCTTTCTTTATTTCTTCCTTGACCAAGGTATCATTGAGTAGAGTATTGTTTAGTTTCCATCTGTATGTGGGCTTTCTGTTGTTTTTCTTGCTATTGAAGACCACTTTTACTCCATAGTGACCTGATAGGAGGCATGGGAATATTTCAGTCTTCTTATATTTGTTGACATCTGTCTTGTGACAAATTATATGATCGATTTTGAAGAAGGTATCATGAGGTGCTGAGAAAAAGGTATATTCTTTTGCTTTAGGATGAAATGTTATATATATTATGTATATGAATATATATATATATATATATGTTAAATCTAATTGGTTCAAAGCTTCAATTAGTTTCATTGTGTCCCTGTTTATTTTCTGTTTTCCTGATTGGTCCATTGAAGAAAGTGCAGTGTTGAAGTCACCCACAATTACTGTGTTAGGTGCAATGTGTGCTTTGAGCTTTAGTAAAGTTTCTTTTATGAATGAGGGTGTCCTCGCATTTGGAGCATAGATGTTCAGGATTGAGAGTTTTTCTTGGTGGAATTTTCCTTTGACCAGCAAGAAGTGTCCCTCGGTGTCTCTTTTGATGACTTTAGGTTGAAAGTCAATTTTATCTGATATTAGAGTGGCTACTCCGGCTTGTTTCCTGAGACCATTGGCTTGTAAAATTGTCTTCCAGCCTTTTTCTCTAAGGTAGTGTTTGTCTTTGACAGAGGTGTGTTTCCTGTATGCTGCAAAATGTAGGGCCCTGTTTGCATATCCAGTCTGTTAGTCTATATCTTTTTATTGGGGAATTGAGACCATTGATGTTAAGAGATATTAAGTAATAGTGATTATTACTTCCTGTCATTTTTGATGTTATTTTTTATATTTGATTGGTTATCTTCTTTTGGGTTTGATGAAAGAAGGAAAAAGCACTATCTTGCTTTTTCCAGGGTGAAGTTTCCCTCCTTGTATTGGTGTTTTCCTCCTATTATCCTTTGTAGGGCTGGGTTTGTGGATAGATATTGGGTAAACTTGGTTTTGTCATGGAATATCTTGTTTTCTCCATCTATCCTGATTCAGAGTTTTGCTGGGTATAGAAGTTTTGGCTGGTATTTGTGTTCTCTTAGAGTCTGCATGAGGTCTGCCCAGGATGTTCTAGCTTTCATAATCTCTGGTGAGAAGTCAGGTGTGATTCTGATAGGTCTTCCTTTATATGTCACTTGGCCTTTTTCTCTTACTGCCTTTAATATTCTTTCTTTGTTTAGTACATTTGGGGTTTTGATTATTATGTGACGGGACGTATTTCTGTTCTGGTCCAGTCTGTTTGGAATTCTGTAGGCTTCTTGTATATTCATGGGCATCTCTCTCTTTAGGTTAGGGAAGTTTTCTTCCATAATTTTATTGAAGATATTTGCTGGCCCTTTAAGTTGTAAATCTTCACTCTCATCTATGCCTATAATCCTTAGGTTTGGTCTTCTTATTGTGTCCTGGATTTCCTGGATATTTTGGGTTACAAACTTTTTGCATTTTACATTTTCTTTGACTGTTGAGTCCATGGTTTCTATGGTATCTTCAGCATCTGAGAATCTTTCTTCTATCTCTTGTATACTGTTGTTGATATTTTTATCTATGGTCGCTGATTTTTTTTCCCCAAGGTTTTCTATCTCCAAAGTTGTCTCCCTTTGTGATTTTTTAGTTGTTTCTACTTCTGTTTTTAGATCCTGAATGGTTTTGCTCAGCTCCTTCACTTGCTTGTTTGTGTTTTCCTGTAATTCTTTAAGAGATTTTTGTGTTTCCTCTTTCATAACCTCAACCTGTTGACCAAAGTTCTCCTGAATTTCTTTAATTGATTTTTGCGTTTCCTCCTTATCTTTTTACCCGTATTCTTCGGAATTTCTTTCAATGATTTTTGTGTTTCCCTTGTAAGGGCTTCTAACTTTTGATCCATTTTCTCCTGAATTTCTTTAAGAGATTTATTTATGTCCTTCATGTGTTCCTACAGCATCATGACCAGTGATTTTAAATCCAAATCTTGTTTTTCTGGTGTGTTGGGGTATCCAGGACTTGCTGTTAATGGAGAGTCGGGTTCAGATGCTGCCATATTGCCTTAATTTCTGTTAGTAACATTCCTACGTTTGCCTTTTGCCATCTAGATCTCACTAGTGTTAGTTGGTCTTGTTGTCAATGGCTGGCGCTTCAACTTCCTTTGAGCCTTTAAGGCTATTTCCACAACACTGGTTGACTGGGTTTCCCCTGGTATAGATTGCTGATGTGTTGCCCTCCTCTTGGGTGCTGTTAGAGCCCTGTCATGTCCTGCCCCAAGCAATGTTATACTTGGGTTGTCTCTGTGGACTGAACCTGGTGCTGCCTGTCTTCTCTGTCAGGGAGTGAAGATGGCAGCGGGGATCCGGCAGTGCACAGGCTCCACACTTGGCTGGCACACAGATGAACCACTGTTCTGCCCAGGTCCTGGGCGCAGGCGGCAAGCTGCAGCTCGACAGTCTGCATCCCCAGAGGTCCTAGACTCGGGGTCACCAGTCCCGTCCTACTGGTAGTTATAATTTGTAGAAATTAGATCATGTGTTTTTAGTAGTTTGAACTAGATTAGCTATTAGGGAAGTATCTGTTCTCTTCTAACCTTGACAGTCAAGACGCATTCACTATATTTGGCTGTCATCTGTCCTAGGGCTTCCTGTGTCTAACACTTTCTCAGACTTTACTTTTTTCTAATGGCCTTCACAGTATTAATAATTCTTGGCCAGGATGTGGTAAGTCCCTCTAACATGCCTTCAGATTCTACAGCCATCTCTACTCCTACAGACCTCTATGTTCTCTGAACCTAAGATGTGCAAGTTTTTTTAGATATATCCATTGAAACTGGGACCCTCGACTCTGCTAATTGACTGGCTGTGGTTTCTGCAATAGTTTGTGTTTGTTTTAAAGCAAAGTTTCCTTGGTGAGGGGTGAAGACTATATTTATCTGAGGGAATGCAAGGACCAGTATTACCGAAGGTTGTTAAGGATTTTTCTGTTTTAGTAAATCAGTTGTTGTAGTTTTTTTTAATAACCATGACTTCACTAGCACAGAATAATTAGTTATCTAGGTTTCTACAACCAGGCTGGACTCCCTTTTATTGAGTGGGACTTAAGTTCAGTTCAGGAGCCATTAGGTAACTCCAACATATGCATACCACTCCTGATCCTTAGAGTAATTACTGTGTCATGCTGGCCATTAATGTAATTCATAGGCATCATAGCTGGACAGGACTGTTGGTTACCTCCATCTTATGGATGGTGCTATGAAAGCCAGTCCTCAGGGGTCCTTCTGAACAAACAAATAATATGTCAAAAGAGTAGAAAATATTGGAAGTAGCTGTACCAATAGTACTTACATACTTATTTGAAGTTCTGCACAGAATTTTTCATCCTCCTCTTTATTTATTATATAATTTATTTATAAAAGAACCATTGGTGCTGATATATTTTATCTGTGGTAGGTTTCAAAGAATATAACTTTGAGACATTAAACAATAAAAGGTATCTTTAGGAACAATCAATAAAACTGATGTTATTAAAATATTCAATTTTAAAATTAGAAAATAAAATGTTTAGAGTTTTACAGTGAAACCAATTCCAACTAATAAAAATGCTTTTGCTGCTATTTAATAGTTATCGATCTAATAATAAAACCTTAGAGCTATATGATACATAATCTAAAGTATAGCTTGAGATTTTACTTCCAAATGCAATCAATATTCATGAACGTGGCTCAAAGCGCAGGACTTGGTGATCCTGCTAACTTAGTCATTGATGACTGTTTCATTTACTTGCACAATGACTGAAAGTCCAAATTCTATTTAGTCACATTCAATTGCATCAAAATTATACTAAACAACATTATTCTATTGAATGAAACACATACACAAAAAAGAAAATTTGTAAAATATTTTATTAATACTTAATTAAGGATGGTCTTTAGTTGTGAGCATTTATTATGGTATAAAATGATATAGATTAGTGCCTATTCACAATTCGGAATTTTTAGAGCTGAAAAAAATACTTGTTGCATAAGCATGAAAACCAGAGTTCAGATTCCCTTGTCAGGCAGACAGGATACCGTCTACAATCCCAGCACTCTGGAGACAGAGACCAGGTATCCCCAGTGCAAACTGGCTAGCTACATGAAACAGAACTGGTGAGCTCCATGTACAGCATGAGACCCTTCCTTGAGAAATAAGGTAGAGAGAGTAGACAAATATATTTGATAACAACTTTGAGTATAAAATACATGCACACTACATGTACACACATACTCATGAACATGTATGCCCACATATATGTATAAGTACCAAAACATACATATACATTCCATCTTTATCAATCTCAAATAACACTTCTTTCAAAGTCTATATTCATGCTATAATTATATATTTTATAAATGTCAAAAAGTTAAAAATCAATTACTAGACTCATAATTAGAAGTTTTATTGAAGAAACAATCACTTCTAGCTCTTCAAAACCTTAAGTCAATTACCATTCCTCCATAATTATAGTGACTAAAATATAAAAAGAAAAGTATAATGTTTTTAATTTTATACTATGTAAACTTACATATTATGTGAAAATTAACAGTGACATATTATATATGTGGTGTGTATGTGTGTGTGTGGTATATGCACATGAGCATGTGCAGGCAATAGGAAAGACACTAATATTCTTATTCTATCACTGTCCACTTTATTAATTTGAGATAAAGTTTAGGCCGATGGTCAGCAAGCCTCAGTGTCTCATCTGCCTGTGCTACGAGCACTACTAGGGTAATAGGTACAAACACATTCATGTTTGGCTTTTTGTGGGTATTGGAACTCAAACTCATGTTTATACAGCAATTGACCAATCAACTGCACTTGATAACTTTCATCAAGGATGTCTTTTATCAATAAAATGTATATATAGGTAAACTTTGCTTATAATTTATATCCATTTGTTATTGTGCTGTACCTGACAAATATTGAATACTTTCTGTTTGTTTTAATCAGAATTTAGATCAATTACTCATAGGACAATGTTAACAACAACAACAAACATTTACAGTGAAAAATAAAATAAAAAACCATGGGTATCTTTGAAAAGTAATTCTGAGTATTGTAGTTTGAATCTTCAAAGGACCCAAAAGTGTTGTCTGTCAGTACAATCGGAAGATGATAGAACATGTCAATCTATGGTTCTATTGGAAGATGGAAGAACATTTAAAGTGAGAAGCCTAGTAGGGGAAGTTAGATCTTTGGAAAAAATGCCTTTGAAAGAGAGATTGGACTCAATTCTTGCTTCCCTGTTTGCTTCCTGGCTGCTCCTAAGTGAAATTTTATTAGTCATATGTTCAATCTATGATGTCCTGTTATCTGAGGCCCAAGATAATAGTCCCAAGTAAATATAAAATTGTGCTCTAAAACCAGGAGCCAAAGTGCACCTTTATTTATCTACAAAAATAATTACTTAATTCAAAGTATATCTGCACAGGTTTTCCAGTATTAAAATTATGAATCTAATTTTATTTTAGAATAAGAAAATAAAACAATTTTTCACAAGTTTTACCTCTCTTCTTTATATTAATTAGGCTATTTAAACAAAGAGTAATAGTTCAAATAAGTATTCTTTCAATGTAACTTTGAACTCTACATAATCATAAGATCTAGTTCCATTAAGAACATGAATGTAATATATATTTATTGACAATTAAGCATTGATAGCAATTTATCCTGATATTTGCTCCTGTGAATGAGCAGAAAGGTGCACCCAGGAACGATGGGAACACCCAAGTGTAAGATCACTTGGGACATGGTCCACCAGGACCACACCTGCACCCAGGAACTGGGCAGCGCCACAGCCATCTGTGCACCTACCCTGTCAAGGGACATCTACCCTGCAGGAAGTCCTGCAATTAGAGGGAGTCCCATATTTAGAGATGAGGCCGCCATATTTACACCCATCGCAGTCGAGCAGACGGATGCAGCCAGGAAGACAGGGAACACCCTTGTGTAAGATCACCTGGGACATGGTCCACCAGGGCTCCGCCTGCACCCAGGAGCTGGCAGCACCACAGCACTCAGTGCCAGGGGAGAGCTGGTCACCCAGGGGTGCTAAGACAGGCTTGAAGGCACACAGGAGGAACAAGCACCAGCCAAAGACAGCAGGACCAAATAACACCAGAGATAACCAGATGGCAAAAGGCAAACATAATGTTACTAACAGAAATCAAGGCAACATGGCATCATCTGAACCCAATTCTCCCATGACAGGAAGATACAGATACCACAACACACCAGAAAAGCAAGATTTGGATTTAAAAACACAGCTCATGATGCTGATAGAGGGCTTCAAAAAGGACAGGAATAACTCCCTTAAAGAAATACAAGAGAAAACAAGTAAACATGGAGAAGACCTTAAAGAACTACAGGAAAACACAACTAAAGGGGTGATGGAATTGAACAATCCAGGATCTAAATATGGAGGACAAAACAATAAAAAAATCACAAAGGGAAACAACTCTGGACATAGAAAACCTAGGAAAGAAGTCAGGAGCCATGGATGCAAGCATCAACAACAAACTACAAGAGATAGAAGAGAGAATCTCAGATGCCGAAGATACAATAAAAGGCATTGACACAACAGTCACAGAAAATGCAAAATGCAAAACGTTCCTGACCCAAAACATCCAGGAAATCCAGGACAAAATGAGAAGACCAAACCTAAGGATTACAGGTATAGAAGAGAGTAAAGATTCCCAACTGAAAAGACCAGTAAATGTCTTCAACAAAATTACAGGAAAAAACTTCCTTAACCTAAAGAAAGAGATGCTTATGAACATACAAGAAGCCTACAGAACACCAAATAGATTTGACCAGAAAAGTAATTCCTACCGTCACATAATAATTAAAAAAGCAAATGCACTAAGCAGAGAAAGAATATTAAAAGCAGTAAGGGAAAAAGGTCAAGTAACATATAAAGGCAGACCTATCAGAATTACAGTAGACTGTAAAAGCCAAAAGATCCTGGGCAGATGTCATACAGACCCTAATGGAACACAAATGCCAACCCAGGCTGCTATACATAGCAAATCTCTCAATTACCATAGATGGAGAAATCAAGGTATTCCATAACAAAATCAAATTTACGCAGTATCTTTCCACAAATCCAGCCCTTCAAAGGATAATAAATGGAAAACACCACTAAAGGAGGGAAACTACACACTAGAAAAAGAAAGAAATTAATCCTCTTTCAAAAAACCCAAAAGAAGCTATTCACACAAACATAAAAATTACATCAAAAATAGCAGGAAGCAACAATCACTATTCCTTAATATCTCTTAACATCAATGGACTCAATTGCCCAATAAAAAGACAAAGACTAACAGACTGGATATGTAAACAGGACCCAACATTTTGCTGAGTACAGGAAATTCAACTCAGTGTCAAAGACAAACGCTACCTCACAGTAAAAGGTTGGAAAACAGTTTTCCAAGAAAATGGTCCCAGGAAACAAGCTGGAATCGCCATTCTAATATCCAATAAAATAGACTTTCAGCCAAAAGTCATGAAAAAAGAGACGGAAGGACACTTTATATTCATCAAAGAAAAAAAATCTACCAAGAAGAACTCTCAATTCTGCACATCTATACTCCAAATATAAGGGCACACTAATTCGTTAAAAAAATAAATAAATAAATAAAAAATAAAAACTTTACTAAAGCTTAAAGCACACATTGCACCTCTCACAATAAATGTGGGTGAGTTCAACACCCCACTCTTCTCAATGGACAGATCAGGGAAACACAAACTAAACTGAGACACAGTGAAACTAACAGAACTTATGGACCAAATGGATTTAATAGATAACTATAGAACATTTCATCCTAAATCAAAAGAATATACCTTCTTCTCAGCAACTCCTGGTACCTTCTCCAAAATTGACTATATAATTGGTCACAAGACAGACCTGAATATATATAAGAAGATCGACCTAATCCCATGCCTCCTATCAGATCACTATGGAGTAAGGGTGGTTGTCAATAGCAACAAAAACTACAGAAAGCCCACCTACACATGAAAGCAGAACAATGCTCTATTCAATGATAACCTGATCAAGGAAGAAATAAGGAAAGAAATCAAAGACATTTTAGAATTTAATGAAAATGAAGGCACAACATACCCAAGTTTATGGGACACAATGAAAGCAGTGCTAGGAGGAAAACTCATAACTCTGAGGGCCACCAAAAAGAAGCTGGAGAGAACAAACACCATCAGCTTAATAGCACACTTGAAAGCTTTAGAACAGAAAGCAGCTAATACACCCAAGAGGTGTAGAAGGCAAGAAATCATCAAACTCGAGGCTGAAATCAGCCAAGTAGAAACAAAAAGAACAATAGAAAGAACACCAGGAGCTGGTTGAGAGAAAATCAACAAGATATATAAGACCTTAGCCAGACTAACCAGAGGGCACAGAGACAGTATCCAAATTAACAAAATCAGAAATAAAAAGGGAGATATAAAAACAGAAACTGAGGATATTCAAAAAAATCATCAGATCTAACTAAAAAAGCCTATACTCAACACAACTGGAATCACAGATGATTTTAGTGCAGAAGTTTATCAGACCTTCAAAGAAGACCTAACACCAATACTCTTCAAACTATTCCACAAAATGGAAACAGAAGGAACACTACCCAAATTGTTCTATGAAGCAACAATTATGCTGATACCAAAACCACACAAGGATCCAACAAAGAAAGAGAACTTCAGACAAATTTCCCTTATGAATATTGATGCAAAATACTCAATAAAGTTTTGCCAACCGAATCCGAGAACACATCAAAATGATCATTTACCATGATCAAGTAGACTTCATCCCAGGGATTCAGGGATGGTTCAATATAGGTAACTCCATCAATGTAACCCACTACGTAAACAAATGCAAAGCAAAAAACACATTGTCATTTCATGAGCTGCTGTAAATACACTTGACAAGACGCAGCATCCCTTCATGTTAAAAGTCTTGAAAAGAAAAGGAATTAAGGGCCCACACCTAAACACAGTAAAAGCAATATACAGCAAATGAGTAGCCAACATCAAACTAAATGGAGAGAAATTTGAAGCAATCCCACTAAAATCAGGAACTAGACAAGGCTGCCCTCTCTCTCTCCATATTTATTCAATATTAGTACTTGAATATAGTTTTAGCTAGAGAAAGTAGACAAGAAAAGGAGGTCAAAGGGATACAAATTTGAAAGGAAGAAAAATTATCACTATTTGCAGATGATATGATAGTATACTTAAGCAAACAAAAAAACTCGACAAGGGAACTCCTACAGCTGATAAACAACTTCAGCAAAGTGGCTGGATATAAAATTAACTCAAAGGAACCAGTAGCCTTCGTATCCTCAAAGGATAAGAAAAAGGATAAGGCAGAGAAAAAATTACGGAAATGACATCTTTCATAATAGTCACAAACAATATAAAGTATCTTGGTGTGACTCTAACAAAACAAGTGAAAGATCTGTATAACAAGAATTTCAAGTCTCTGAAGAAAGAAATTTAAGAAGACCTCAAAAGATGGAAAGATCCCCCATGCTTTTAGATTGGCAGGATTAATATAGTAAACATGGCCATCTTGCTGAAAGCAATCGACAGATTCAATGCAATCCCCATCAAAATCCCAACTCACTTGTTCATAGAGTTAAAGAGAGCAATTCTCAAATTCATCTGGAATTAAAAAAAAAAAAAAACCCAAGGATAGCTAAAACTATTCTCAACAGTGAAAGAACTTCTGAGGGAATCAGTATCCTGGACCTCAAGCAGTACTATAGAGCAATAGTGTTAAAAACTGCACAGTATTGGTACAGTGATAGGCAGGTAGATCAATGGAATAGAATTAAAGACTCATAAATGAACCTATGGTCACTTGATCTTTGACAAAGGCACTAAAACCATCCAGTGGAAAAAAGACAGAATTTTCAAAAAATTGTGCTAGTTCAACTGTCAGCTAGCATGCAGAAGAATGCAAATAGATCGATTCATTCTTATCTCCTTGTACTAAGCTCAAGTCCAAGTGGATCAAGGACCTCCATATAAAACCAGACACACTGAAAGTAATAGCAAAGAAACTGGGGAAGAACTGAGCACATGGGCACAGGGGAAAATTTCCTGAACAGAACACCAATACCTTATGCTCTAAGATCAAAAATTAACAAATGGGACCTCATAAAATTACAAAGTTTCTGTAAGGCAAAGAACACCATCAAAAGGACAAAACGGCAACCAACAAATTGGGAAAAGATCTTCCCCAACCCTACATCTAACAGAGGGCTAATATCCAAAATATACAAAGAACTCAAGAAGATAGACCCCAGAAAATCAAATAACCCTATTAAAAATGGGATACAGAGCTAAACAAAGAATTTTCACCTGAAGAACTTTGGATGGCTGAGAAGCATCTGAAAAACTGTTCAACATCATTAGTCATTAAGGAAATGCAAATCAAAACAACCCTGAAATTTCATCTTACACCAGTCAGAATGGGTAAGATCAAAACCTCAGGAGACAGCAGGTGCTGGCAAGAATGTGGAGAGAGAGAAACAGTCCTCCACTGCTGGTGGGATTGCAAGCTTGGAATCTGGAAGTCAGTCTGGTGGTTCCTCAGAAAACTGGGCGTGACCCTGTTACACTACTCCTGGGCATATATCCAGAGGATTTCCCAGCATGCAATAAGGACACATGCTCTACTATGTTCATAGCAGCCCGATTTGTAATAGCCAGTAACTGGAAAGAAACCAGACTTCCCTCAGCAGAGTAATGGATACAGAAAATGTGGTATATTTACACAATAAAATACAACTCAGCTATTAAAAACAACGAATTTATGAAATTCCTAGGCAAATGGGTGGAAAATATAATCCTAAGTGAGATAAACCAATCACAAAAGAACACACATGGTATGTACTCACTGATATGTGGATATTATCCCAGAAACTTGGACTACCCAAGACATAATCCAAATATCAAATGATGCCCAAGAATCAGGATGAACAAAGTATGGATACTCTAGTCCTTCTTAGAAGGGAGAACAAAATACCACAGAAGTAGATACAGAGACAAAATGTGGAGCAGAGACTGAGGGAAAGACCATCCAGAGACTACCCCACTTAGTGATCCATCCCATACACAGTTACAAAACCCAGACCGTTATCTATGCCCACAAGTACTTGCTTACTGGAGCTGGATATAGCTGTCACCTGGGAGGCTCTGCTAGTGCATGACAAATATAGAGGGGGACACTCTCAGCCAGCCATTGAACTGAGCATAGGGGGACTTCCAATGGGGGAGCTAGAGAAAGGACCCAAGGAGCTGAAAGGGTTTGCAGCACCATAGGAGGAACAATAATATGAGCCACCCAGTACTCCTAGAGCTCCCAAGGACAAAATAGTACACATGGTGTTACCCATTGATCCAGACACATAGGCAGTAGAAGATGGCCTTCTTGGGCATCCTGGAAAAGCTTGATGTAGCAGTGTAGGGGAATACCAGGACAGGGAAATGGGAGAGAGTTGATTGGGGAACAGGGGGAGGGGAGATGGATTATGGGACTTTCAGGGAGGGAGACTACCAGGAAAGGGGAAATCTTTTAAATGTAAATAAAGAATATATCTAATAAAAAAATAAATAAAATAAAATAACATCCTTATTTTGAAGAAATAATGCAGAATCTATATATCAAGAGAGAATGATAAAATTTTATTTAAAATTCACCTGAAATGACACCATTAATATTAGTTAAGAAAATAGAGACCACTTACTTATTTTAACACAATAAAAATTATTATCTGGATCTTCTCTCTGGCGACTGTGCATGTGGGTACAGGAATACATAGCAAATCTCTCAATTACCATAGATGGAGAAACCAAGGTATTACATGACAAAAACAAACTTACACAATATCTTTCCAAAAATCCAGACCTTCAAAGGATAATGAATGGAAAACACCAACAAAAGGACGGAAACTACATACTAGAAAAACCAAGAAATTAAACAAACCAAAAAGAAGAGACACACACAAAAATAACTCCACGTCTAATAATAAAAATAACAGGAATCAACAATCACTTCTCCTTAATATCTCTTAATATCAATGGATTCAATTTTCCAATAAAATAGCCATAGACTAACAGACTAGAAACATAAGCAGGACCCAACATTTTTCTGCATACAGGAAACACACCTCAGGCACAAAGACAGACACTACCTCAGAGTCAAAGGCTGGTAAATAATTTTCCAAGCAAATGGTACCAAGAAAGAAGTTGGTGTGGTCATTCTAATATTGAATAAAATCAACTTCCAAACTAAAGTAATCAAAAAAGATATGGAAGGACATTTCAAACTCATCAAAGGAAAATTCTATCAAGATGAACTCTGAATTCTGAACATATATGCTCGAAATACAAGGGCACCCACATTCATAAAAGAAACATTACAAAAGCTCAAAGTACATATTGCACCACACACAATAGTGGGAGAGGAATGGATAGAGAAAATGTTGTACATTCACACAATGGAGTACAACTCAGCTACTAAAAACCATGAATTTATGAAATTCTTAGGCAAATGGATGGGGCTAGAAAATATCATCCTGAGGGAGGTAACCCAATCACAAAAGAACACACACAGTATGCACTTGCTGATAAGTGAAGTGCATACTAGCCCGAAAGCTCAGAATACCCAAGATACAACTCACAGACCTCATGAAACTCAAGATGATAGAAGTCCAAATGTGGATACTTTGATCCTTATTGGAACAAAACACCCATGGCTCAGCCAACCAGTTGAATGAATATAGGGTCCCCAATGGAGCAGTTAGAGAGAGGACCCAATGAGCTAAAGAGTTTTGCAGCCCTACAGGACAAAAAAAATAATATACCAACCAGTACCCCCAGAGCTCCCAGGGACTAAACCACCAACCAAAGAGTACACATGGAGGGACCCACAGGTCCAGCTACATATGTAGCAGAAGATGAGAGGAGAGGCAATTGTTCCTATGAAGGCTCCATTCCAAAGAATGGGAGAATGCAAGTCAGGAAATGGGGGTGTGATCAGGGGGTAGGGGGATTGCATAAAACTTTCTAGGAGGGTTAATGCAGAAAGTGGATATCTACCATTTGAAATGTAAATAAAGCAAATATCTAATAAAAAAAAAGAGTTGCCTTGATCATGGTGTCTGTTCACAGCAGTAAACTCTAGATATCTACCATATCAATAAGATTTTTTAATTATATAAATAAATAATATTTATTTAAAAATATTATCTGATGATCTTTCCAGATAGTTTCTTTTTAATTAATTCTAGCATTACATAATAAGGTACAGCCTCATTGAAATTGTAGGTAGGGATTAAGGTGAGACCCACACTGTGCCCTATAAATACTGCCAGAGCCAAAGGAAAGTAAAACCTTTTGTTAACAGTTACTTATAATTATTTTGTCTTCTTGTTTATTTTGTAAGCCAGATCTTAAAGGATGATGGTTTTTTGTCCATTTCACCATTTTTCAAGTAAATTCACATTTCTTATTACTTTTGTTTATTCACATTTTCCTGTTATTGATGTTGACTTAATTATTCTTTCATTCTGAGAAACTCAGAAATCCTTGTAGTATTCATGTGGCTCAGGGCACATTTCCCACATATTGATGAATAAATATCTCCCATATCTTTTTCCATGAAAGCTCCATCTTGGGAAACAAAATGACTTAATGGAGCTATGCGTTTAGAATGGATAACTTACACATATTTTATAATAAAACTAATCAAATCATGTCAATAAGTTAGCATTCAGTCTGTGACTCCTCATATAAAAAAAGTTCAGGATGAATTACTAGCTTAACTTATGAGAAATGCTTAAAAATGATCTGTGTGGTTTTAAGAAAGTATTAAAAAAGGTGGAAGATGTGAAAATTATGATCTGTACAGGTAACTTATTTCAGTGGCTGTCTTTAAATCTAATGATTACAGCAATTCAAGGGACATTAAGATTATACAAGTATCAAAGAAACACGGTATCATTCTAATACCTGCAATTTAAGCTTCAAAAAATAAAGTTTCTCTTGCCACTTTACATCACATCTTATGGAAAACAACAAATCCAAATTCAATTTCACTAAAAGTTTGAGCTTCAGATCAAATCAATCATTTTGAGATTTGACCTAGCACATCTTACATGGAAGCAAAGGCACGATCAGGAGCTAAAAGACAAATGCATCAGTTCATTAAGGAATTAAACAAATATTCTCAAACTTTATATTTATTTAAAATTTAGTTACCTTGTATTTTTCAACTCTTTCACTTAATGAGAAGAGAGATATAACATATTTAAATAATTTAGATTTTCTTCTTTAAAAATATTTATATTAAGTTTTAGGCCAACTTAATTTCTCCCTTCCCTGTGAAGGAGTTGGTGAATAGAATGTGACATCCATGCTGATTAACCAGCACATAAGCAACTTAGAAACTCATGTAGAGTCTCCAGCACTGGCAACGTCAAAACAGATGTTATGCTCCTGTTGGCTGACCACACTGGGCCTGTGATGTTAAACATGGTCAAAACTTTTATTTTCAGATGTTCCTCCTGGTTTATACACACTGGAAGTGTTTCTTAACTTTTGAACTTGTAGAGTGCTGAGCTCTGCAAAATGGAGACTTTATTTCAGTTTCAAAGCCCTGAGGGAGTGAAATCAGTCCATCAATTGGTTCCCAGATGTTCCCATCGAGATTTGGCATGAAAAAACTGGCATTTCATTAAAATGTGCTGACAACAGAACAAGTGATTTAAGGAGGACTGACTCTCTCACCCTCCCATCTGTGAGTACCACAGTATTCACCGTGGCTTAACCAAATAACAGTTTACCATGTCTTTGCCTTGTGTTTCTAAACAGTGAATGAGTTAAAAGTCACAAGTTACCTAAATTCTATTTATTTTATTAATTACACATTAGTTACCCTAGAAATTTTTCCCTTGGAAACATGGAAACATGAGTCATAAAATATCTTGGGGGCGGTATTTCCTTTTTTATGGCATTAAAATGGATTAAAAGTGCAGACTATCACCCCATAAGCATTCTTCAGAACTGTGTGTTCTATACTCACAGACTCAACCAAACTTTAATTTGATATATATCAAATATATATATATAATATATATGCAAAATGATATCTCTTTCTTGGGTTTTACAGACCTTATCCTTTTATTATCCCCTAATAAATCAAATATGATTATTTTTACATAACATTTACATTGTATTTAGTGTTCTGTATATTACTAACGGTATATGAGAGTATGTGCAAGGGCTGTATGCAGATACTACACCATTTTAAATTAAATCCTCAAATTTCAATATCCATAGGAATCATAGAAACAGCTCCTCATGGCTACCCAGTGACAGCTGCACTTCAGAAGCTAATGTTGTGAATTTGAATCATTAGATACAAAAAAGAATTCCAAAATCATTAGCACTGAAGAAGACCCATACCTCCAAAGTGCCTAATTATTCTTGAGACACACCCACAGCCATAGCTAACATCATACATGTACCTTGGTACACTTGAGTGAGATTACGTATTTTCTTACCTCCTTCGGTAGAGAATAAATTTGCTGGGGCAATATTGTATCATATTTGTGAATTCACCTGTGACAGAAGCTTCGAGGTGCCTTGTGCATAGGATTTCTCAATAAATGTCAAAGTAAGTTTATTTGAAAGGTTCGAAAAAGCAGGACAGTGGTGGTGCATGTCTTTAATCCCAGCATTTGGGAGGCAGAGTCAGGCAGATTTCTGTGTTCAAGGCTAGCCTGGTCTACAGAGTGAGTTCCAGGGCAGCCAGGGCTACACAGAGAAACCCTGTCTCGAAAAACCAAACCAAAACAAAACAAAACAAAAGAGCAAAAAAGGTTCAAAAGCCCTACAAAGAAATGGATATTTTCTCTCTCCCAACCTCTCTTTTTCTTCCCTTCTATACATGGACATAGGCCTTCTGAGGATTAAGACTGTTTCTTACTAGCAAGGTAAATTCCATTTTGGTTTTTCCTAAATGTTAAAGAAACTGCATTTATGTATCTACAGTTGGATAAATTTATACTGGTTTCAAGTAAGGGAGTATCTTCTAGACCTGAGTTACCAAAAGACTTTATTGACATTTAATCTTATGAAGTGCCTTTAAAGGTTAGGTATGAAATTAATCATGGTTTCACTTCAAATTAGAGAAAAATTGTGCCACAGGTTCCCCATATGAATAACATGAGCAATATTCATGGAACAAGAAAATCTCAATACTATGTCATATTTGATAATATTTTAAATTATTTTTACATAAAATATTTTACATGGTTCTGGGAATCTTACAATTTTTCAGTTGATTTTATTTGGTAGTTTTATTTTTATTTGTTTCCATAGTATATAATATAGGGACCAATGATTTTTAGTAATGATAAATTTGAAGTTTCCTCACTCCTCTGTGCCTGAAAATAGTATACTTTATATCAATTATTTTTCACTATATTTAAAATTAGTAATTCACAAAATAATCTTTCTGCCATTTCCAATGTTGTTTAAAAATTTTAACATTTTCTGTACTTAGCTACTTCTGTCTTTGAAAGACTCTTAGCATTTTAATTATACCTTATACTTATGTTAAACTGATATTTCAGAGATACATCACTGAATGTTTTATATTACATTGTAATCATTTCCTGTGTCTTTGGTAATTTCTATAATAGGCTAATTCAAGGCTTGGACTCTTTAAATGTTCATTGTATAGAAAGGGCCTATACTAATCTTTTCAACTCTGTGACATGTTTACTAAGTTTACTTTTTAACCAATCTACTAATCTGCTCTAAAATATCTGCTCTGGTCCTCATTTTCAACATTCTATTAAACTGTAAATGATTAAATCTGCTGTTAGTGTTTTAAAATATTTAAACATATTGCTATTAATCATAATCTCCGTGCTGTAAAAATGGATAGTCTGATCTTTTGGGTATTTCTTTTCTACCTGGTGTTTAATATCCACTGATCAACATTTCCCAGGTGCTGCTCTGCACCATGGACCTAGAACCACCTCTCCATTCTAGTTCTATACAGTCAACTTATTTTAGATTTCACATGGATTGTGGTCATGCAATGTTTGTCTCTCTGCGACTGTCTTACTTCCCTTTGCATAACAACCCCAACTTGTTTACAAATGCCATATTTCTTTCTCTTTAAAGGCTAAAAAGTGGCCCAGTGTGTATAAGTGGCACATTTTCTCTACCTACTTGCCAGCTTGCATTATTTCCAAAGGGCAGCTATTGAGAACTCCAACAAGAGGCAAGACTGTGGAAACATCTATTCTTTTTTTTCCTCTATATTCTTTGTTTACATTTCAAATGATTTTCCCTTTCCCGGTTTCCCCCTCCCAATAAGTCCCATAAACTCTCTTCCCTCTGCCCACTCCCAAATCAACCCCCTCCCACTTCTCTGTCCTGGTAATCCCCTACAATGCTGCATCAAGCCTTTCCAGGACCAGGGCCCTCTCCTTCCTTCTTCTTGGGAATGATTTCTATGTGGTTTGTGTTTTGGGTATTCAGAGTTTCTGAGCTAATATCCACTTATCTGTGATTGCATTCCATGTGTATTCTTTTGTGATTGGGTTACCTCACTTCAGATGATACTTTCTAGTTCCAACCATTTGCCTAAGAATTTCATGAATTCATTGTTTTTAATTGCTGAGTAGTATTCCATTGTGTAAATATACCACATTTTCTGTATCCATTCTTCCATTGAGGGACTTCAGGGTTCTTTCCAGCTTCTGCTCAACATCATTATTCATTAGGGAAATGCAAATCAAAACAACCCTGAGATTTCACCTCACACCAGTCAGAATGGCTAAGGTTAAAAGCTCAGGAGACAGCAGGTGTTGGCAAGGATGTGGAGAAAGAGGAACACTCCTCCACTGCTGGTGGGGCTGTGAGATGGTACAATCACTTTGGAAATCAGTCTGGCGGTTCCTCAGAAAACTGGACATGACACTTCCGGAGGATCCTGCTATACCTCTCCTGGGCATATACCCAGAGGATTCCCCGGCATTCAATAAGGACACATGCTCCACTATATTCATAGCAGCCTTATTTATAATAGCCAGAAGCTGGAAACACCTATTCTTTATGCTGATTTCCTTTAGATGTACACTCAGTCAGAAGTGACATTTGTAAATCTTTCTGTTTCTTCTAGTTCAATATTCTCTGTTCTCTGTCCCTCTGTCTCCCTCCCTCCCTCCCTCCCTCCCTCCCTCCCTCCCTCCCTCCCTCCTTCCCTTTCTTCCCTCCCTCTCTCTCTCTCACACACACATACACATACACAAACACACAGCAATGGCCTGATACTCTTAGCATTGCAGTGCAAGGCTTCTCCTTCATCAGTCTCACCAACAAACCATTGCTTTGGGTTTTGTTTTCTCTTTTTTCTTTTTTTTTTTTTTTAAAAAAAACAGGTTCCACTCTTTAGTGGTCATGGTAACAAAAGTAATTTATCAAAAAGACCAAACCCCATGTCATCATCCAACTCCTAGGATTCTTCGTTCTTTGATTCCACTTTCTGCTCCTCAGCTGGGGTAGCAAAAGCAGCAGTGAATGGGACAGGACGAGCAGCAGAAGTGGATCCAGCTCCTATGGTGCAGATGAGGCTCATGGCCTGGGCCTCTGCAAACAAACCAGGCCAGAAAGATTCAACACTGACACCAGTTTAATGAGAACACTGATCTTACCGTCTGTGACTGTCACCTCACCAGGTAGTGCAGAATAAGGGCAGAGCAGATGCAGGCGAACATAGGCTATGTTGCGGTGAAGCCCTTATCCCAATGTGGCCTTAGCTTCTTTAAAAGAACCTTGCAGCTCAGGAAAAGGATGCTTTGTCTTTTTAGGCCAGCCATTCTAATCATTGCAAAAAGACATCTCAGGGAGGTAATTAAGGATGATTAAATCGTTAATGTTCATTAATGTCTAGATATTTTCACTCATTTGAGTTGTTTAAAGTTTCAAAAATTATATTTGGTTATTTATTTTACTTTTCAAATGTCTGAGAAACCCGTGTTTGTTTCTTCTCTTGCTGTGGATATTCAACTTAAATTGCAGTGCTAGGAGATGAAGCTGTATCCTTCTCACTTAATATTTTATCTAGGTTTCTTTTTGTTCTTTTGTTTTGGTTTGGTTTTGGTTTTGGTTTTGGTTCCGAGACAGAGTTTCTCTGTATAGCCATGGCTGTCCTGTAACTCACTCTGTAGACCAGGCTGGCCTGGAAATCAGAAATCCACCTGCCTCTGACTCCCAAGTGCTGGGATTAAAGGCATGTGCCACCACCACCTGGCTAGGTTTCTTCTGTGCCCTAATATATGTTCAATTTTAGTAAGTGTTTCAACATACTTAAAATTTAGTTTTCCTTTGAAGAGCAATGATTATGAAACAATTGCTTAGTGAAATATACTCACTGTAGCTCTTCAAATTCATTTTAATTTTTTTTAATTTTAATTTTATTTTCTATATTCTTTGTTTAAGTTCTGAATGCTTTCCCCTTTCCTGGTTCTCCCCCTCCCCATCGGTCTCATAAGCCCTCTTCCCTCTGCAAATTCATTTTCTAATGTATCCTCTTGCTCTGAGCCCAAGTTACTGACACAATATATACCTCTACAAATGAAATAGAGTTATAATTATTGGTGAGATTTAAATGAAAATGTACATTTGAAGACAAAAGTTAAAGGTGTATCAGGAAAATTATGAATAAAAAAGAAAACATTAAATTCCCTACCTTCCAGATGAGACAGTTTGTGTCACATCCGTTTTTCAATGACGTGAAAGGAAAATGTGCAAATAATGTTGATAGCAGCCAGTACAGATAAAAATACTTTAAAATGCAAGCTACTTTAAAGTTGCCAAGATGTGATGAAGGAGCTGAGGGAAACAGAAATTTGATATTGACACAAAACATCAAGGTAGATAAAAAAAAATAGGGCCATTATTAAAAGACCACTAATACAAATGAATTAAGACATCCATAGTAGAATTTACTGAGATAATCTACCCCCAGAACACATTGTATCAAATGTTATGAATGTGTGTACCTGTATTTTCTGTTATTTTTTTATTGGGTATTTTATTTATTTACATTTCAAATGTTATCCCCTTTCCTGGTTTCCCTTCGCAACTCCCCTATCCCATCCTCCATGCCCCTGCATTTATGAGGGTGTTCCCACACACACCACCCACTCACACTTCCCTGCCCTGGCATTTCCCTACACTGGGGCATCAAGCCTTCACAGGACTAAGGGTCTCTCTTCCCACTGATTCCAGATAAGGCCATCCTCTGCTATATATGAAGCTGGAGTGTACTCTGGTTGGTGGTTTAGTCCCTGGGAACTCTTGCGGGTCTGGTTAGTTGATATTGTTGTTCTTCCTCTGTGGTTGCAAACCCTTTCAGCTCCTTCACATAACTCCTCCATTGGGGTCTCTGTGCTCAGTCCAATGGTTGGCTGCAAGCATCTGCATCTGTATGTGCAAGACTCTGGCAAAGCTTCTCAGGGGACAGCTATATCAGGCTCCTGTCAGCAGGCACTTCTTGGCATCTGCAATGGTGTCTCCATTTGGTAACTGTATATGGGCAGTCTCTATATGGCCTTTCCTTCAGACTCTGCTCCACACTTTGTCCATTTCCTTTACACAGGAGCAATTCTGGGTTAAAAAGTTGTAGATGAGTATTTTCTATTGTTAATTGCTGTACTGACAGATTCAAATTTTAGTAGGATATTTAGCATTGTCATAGAATACCATAAAAGGTTATAAAATGCTTGTCCTTCCTCACCTGGCCAAAAGATGATTTTTCTGAGATTATCATGTTAAAAAGCAAGCAGCCTTAGCGAAGGCAGCCCTTAATGCCAAGAGGCAACAAAGCAAGATGGGCCAGGTGTTGTCCTGCTGCTAATCAGTACAGATTGGATGAATAAGTAATGTGATTTATTTATTTATTTACTTACTTACTTACTTACTTATTTAGTAGAATAAGGAACTGACACCTGAGGCTGGGATGGGACAGGGCAGAGAGAGGGGAGGAAGAGAGAAACAGGATGGGAGGAAACAGGGCGGTTCAACTCATCTGTTCTAGCCCAAACTCCTCTCCAAATTGACTGATTCAATCTGGATTCTCTTGGCTTCTGGCTGAATCACTCTGCTTGGCTTCAAACTAACTCTGGCAATCTGTTCTAATTTCTGAGTTCTTCTGATTCTCTGGCTCTAATGAGCAACCCTATGTTCACCTGCCATCTATCTGTGTAAATTGTAATTATTGCAGTAAAACTATGCGCTCTCTCTCTCTCTCTCTCTCTCTCTCTCTCTCTCTCTCTCTCTCTCTCTCTCTCTCTCTCTCGTCATCTCTCTTTCCTATCCTTTCTCATGAGAATTAGGCATATCATATCTCTGACTAATTTTGTCAAATCTTTGACTTGTCACTTTGTCCCTCAATAAGACATCATTTTCAAACATGGCTGTTTCCTTCTACAAACCAACCTTACCTACATATTTTGAGATTAAAGGTGTTTACTAAGAGCATGTCTGTATTCCACCAGAAGGACTAAAAGTATGTGGTATGTCTTAATTCCTGCCAGATCTAGGTCTTCGGATGTGATCCACTGTGAGAGCAGCTATGTTGCTAGATTACAATTCCTCTATAGAGATTGACTAAAACAAACAAACAAAAACAGTACTAAGGATGATTGAAATTATGGAGCAATTACAACTCTTAAAGCCCTAACAAATATACATCAGAACAGTTTGTTAGTCATAGTTTTGGTTAATTTGAGATAAAAAAGTTATATTTTTATTAGAGTTTAGGACATTTCAGCCAATGCAGAATTAATCTTGGGGCATTGGTTCTGTGGTAAAGCAGAAGAATCTGACAGGGTCCATATGATAGGGTAAAGCTGCTCCACTCATTCTATGAAGCTAAAAAGAAGAAGAAGATACCAAGAGTCACAATATCTGATGTGTGTACACCACAAGCACCTGAAGTCTTTCTCCTTCTCATTGGATCCTTTGCTGGGCACTAAGCCTGATGCACAGGGGGACCTTTAAGAGCCAAGCTACAGTGTGAATCTACTTTGGAAAATATTCATCAGTATCTACTGACACCCATTCTACCAAAAGGTAGAGGTTGGACATTGTAAATCTGAAAACACCAAGTCCAAATGCTCTGGAATCTAAAACTGTTTGAACACACTGATAGAATACCACAAGTGTATGGATTAAACATAATTTTAAATGTGAAGAATTTGAGAGTTAATGAGGAGCAAATGAGAGGAGCTGGGGAAAAGGAGGTGGGCTAAATTATTTATAAAGATAGTGCTCATATATATAATTATAAATAAAAAATAAATAATAAAAATTCCAAATCTATCAAATCAGGACAATTTGTTTTAATTAATGGCGTGAAATCACAACATTATATTTTGTAAGTCTGTGGCTAGGTTGAATGTTCCATTTTGTGATCTACTCTGAATTCACTCATTGTGCTATAATAACATCTTGCTTAGATCTGCATATACAAAACAACCTCTGGAGTACATTGCTGGCTGTCAGTGGGGTACCTCGATACTTCTATACTTCAAGACTTTGATCGTTAGTAGCATCCACTGAGTTTTTCACACCACGGTGTTCCAAAGGTCCAAAAAAGGAAGTGTGGAAATTACAATATTTTTCTGAAATAAACCTGTAACTGGACAGTATTATTTTCATAATAATCCATATGAACATAAACATAAAGCCAACTCTGATCCAGAAACATGACTCAGGGAATGGAGAGTCACCTTAGTGGTTAAAGCATGTGGTGCTCCCGGGCACTCTCACTACAAGCCATTATGTCTGTAACTCCAGTTCAAAGGAATCCAAGCCTCTTTTCTGGCTTCTGCAGGTACCAGGCACACGTGATGGGAGAGGCCTTCATCACTGACCTAAAAACCCCAGCCCTTGGCTTTTTGAGACAAGTTTTTCTTGTGTTGTTCAGACTGGTTTGAAACTCCTGCATCTTCCCTCCTCAGCTTTCTGAATGCTGGTATTGCAGTCATAAAACACCATGCCTGGCTACATTTTGTAGCTTTTGCTTGAAGTTATGAAACTGTGATTAAGAAGAATACCTTGTGAAAGATATTCTGTGACATTTCTGATTAAGAAATAGGAACTAACCAGCTCTGCTGAGATTTTTGTTATGTTCCATGATTTTGATTCGGTGCAGTCCTGAATGGGAGCATATCGGTACATACATGGCAGAGGGGGTCATTACAGTCTACACACTCAGTGTACATCTGTATGTTTATCAGCTGAAGCTTTATTTGTATGTGGTTTATAAGAAAGTGGAAGGTGGACTCTGGAAGGCTTTGTTGAATGTATTCCTTTAATCAGCTATCGTTTTGTCAAATACTGTCCCCCTTTTCAAAAGGGGATCTTTAATTGTTCCCAGCGTGATGGATTAGAAGTAGTCTCTCTTTGTTGGTTTGTTTCTTGGTTTGTGTTTTGTTCTCTTACCTTATGTTTAGGATTGTTCTATTTAGGGGGAAACAAATGCATTAGAAAAGAGGTGATTAACCTTAGATATCAAAGATAATTTGTTCACAATCCCTTCTCCAGGCTACAGTCCATATTAGCTACATAAAAGCTGATAAACTGGGACCACATCTAAGACATTTTTTAAGTTGCCCAGATGACTCAAAAGTGTATCTGCACATGAGAACTGCGAGTTTAAGCTTTATGCTTTCGCCATTTTTCTTAGCAAAGTTCATTTCTTATTATTGATCAAACTCTAGTCAGTTGATTAAAAAGTATAAATTACTTTGTGTTATATGGGCATATTTAAGTTATTAAATAGACTATCAAATATTTCTTTAATAGTTATTTACACAACTGTTCTCTATGTTATTTTAATAATCAAAATTTGCACGTTTATACAAATAAATATGCAAAATTATCTTGACTGGACAGACGTTTGAAGTCCAGACTTAACAATGATATGTCTATAATATATAAAATAACTTGTAGGTAAAATAGAACTGGAATGCCTTGTTAAGTCTATCATTTCCATATACTCAATTATAAAATACATTTTCAAGAAACTGCTTAAAACGAAATGTGTTTTGCATAAATGATTTTGGAATATAAAATACATTCAGCACTTTCAGTAAAATGTGAATACTTTTTACATAAAGTTGAATCTGGTGGATATGCATCATTAGAAGAGGAACAATTTCAATGAGATGGGGTTTGGGACATCTTTAAACTCCTGCAATGATCTCTAAAAGTCTGAAAAGTCTGTGTGCATGGGGAGGTCCTCTAATGGGAAGTTTTTCTGGGGATAAAATCATGGCTGAAATGAAGTGCTTTGAGCAGTGAGGGGAATACGACTTTATATGGAGAGGAGTGGGACGCCATGTCATAATTGATCAGAGTAGTTCTGTCTTCAGTGATGGCATTTGACAGAACATTTCTGTGGAGAACAGTGAGTTACATCCTGAATCCAGTATAAAGCAGCTACGACTTGAATTTCATTTGGAATTTACTTGCTGAGTAACTGCAATTTTCCAAGTTTCATGTCTCTAGCTTATAGGTTTGTGGTGAAGTCATGTGTCTACTGGCAGGATTGTTACAGTTTCAAATCAAACAACAGTTCATAATCCTAAAATAACTTTAATCTGAACAATCCTCTCATCCAGCCAAGTTGACCTTTTCTGACCTTTTCTTTCATTCACTCTATCCCCAACACAAGAGTGGAGAGAACATTATGCCCAGGTGAGTGAGCTGTGGGAAACTTTTGAGAGGCCCATCAAGGATGGGCTCTCTTCTTGCCTCTGCTCAATAACTGAAGTTATAATGTGTCTAGATAGGTGAGAAAATATTTGAACTGATAGTCTTCTGATACTTAGTAGAAATGCTTTGGTTTTTCCCCCTCAACCTTAAGAAAACTGAGTATAAATTATATTTGTATCAATATATTTGTTATTTGGAGTCCATCAAAATGTTCACCTCTCAATACCTATTGCTGTTTCTATTAGTACCTTGACACCTGTACTGTTATAGTTCCTTAGTGGTAAAGTCAGTCTCTGATTTGGTACTTAGTACAAAGAAAAATTATTTGGATCCAAAAGTACAAGTGATAAAAATGTCAACAGGCCTGCTCCTTGTCCAGTTCAATACTGTAGATGACTAAAGTCTAAGATAAATGGGTCTCTGTTACCATTAGAACTGGGAGGAAGAAGGAAGTGGTGGAAATGTCTGAAATGAAAATTCTATAATACAACAAAATTTTAGTTTTAGTAACAGAAAGTTTAAATATATTAACTTCAAAGGTATAATAAAATGTTCATCAGTTTTCTGGCATAGCTTCAGTCCATTCTTCAGATCAGAAGAGGCTTTGTGAGATTGATAATGGCTGAGGTCTCATCATCTGGACTTGAAGAATTGCAGATACATATCTGAGGAATGAGTCCCCTCTACGTCTTTTTGGCAAACCTATTCAGGTAATTGAGAATTGATAACATAAATAATATATCGTGGCCCCGGAGCAAATAGATTATTTGCATATAATAAGAATATTGACAGTAAAGATACAATGAGAATTCATATTTTATGTCTTAAGCACCCTCTCTATTTGAATATAACTTTCTAAATAATAGTGATAAGTAAATATGCAATGTTTTATAGTTTGCACTGGATGATAGCAACAATGCCCAGAGGAAAGAATGATTTACCATTTCCCGCTTTGTGAAAAGTAAAGCATAAATTCAGTATGTGTAAGAAAATGTGATACTTCATAAGTGCAATGGAATGTTAACCATCTTTAAGGAAAATATTTGTCACACACATAAATTTTAGACAGATTACGCTAAATTAAATAGGCCAGCCCAAAGAGATAGGTGTTATATGGTCCTCTTAATGTGAGGTACCAAGAGTATCAATCAAAGACACAGAAACAGAAAGTAGAACACAGATTAGTAGAGATTAGGATGAGGAAGGAAAAGGAGAGCTGCTGAGTGGATATTTTAAAGGGAGAAATGTTCTGGGCATCTACCATGAAATATGAATATATTTAACACTAACTGCATGCTTTGAAAGTGATAAAAAATTAATGCTGTGGGTTTTAGTGTAATAAAATCCTGAGAGCAAGGTTAGGAGATTTCATCAAAAACCAGTCCAGTGGGAGTTTCAGCTCTGAGTCACTCCCATGTCTTTTACCTGGAACACCTCAGTATCTGTTTCTGGCCAGGATATGAGAGTGACTGAATATTTTGCTGGCACACTTGCAACAGTTTTATGATGGACACCAGGAGTAAGCACAGGTCCTTCTAGGATGAAACTTGAGGAAGCAAGCCTCCTTCTTGATGCAGCTGGACTGCATCATTTCAAGGAAAACATTAAAGCTCTGTTTTTATATGAATAATAATCTTTGTGTGGTGATGGCAAAAAATTATCAGTCTACTGTCTTGACGATTTTGTTCCCCATTAAAATGGTTGCTTTCCTTGTTGTCATGGAAACAGCCATTAGTAGACAACACTATATAGGTGCACAGCAACTCCAAGAGATGAGATCAAGAATACACTTGACTCACAAGATGAGAAAAACATTAACTCTTACAGCCTTAGATCTACACTAATACTGTGTCTTTTTGCATACTTAAAAGAAACGTTGAGAACACAGCAAAGGATAATGACCTATTTTCAGCAGCATCTGGTGACTATCAACTATGGTCCTTTATCTCCAGTCAGAGATAGACAAAGCTGCAATGACAAGTGTTTTTGACTGAAAGGGCACTGAAAGGGCTGTTTGTACTCTTACCAGGTGCAGGATTAATCGCTGTGGTATCAGCTGACAGAACAGAGTGTCCTAGAGTGTTATCACCCAGTGATGCACAAACCTGTCTGTCATCATTCCCATTAAGCCAAGTGGTGTCCTGAATAACCCACTGACTTGTACAATACTGGCCCAGATTTAAATGAAGTTAAAACCTAACGGGGATTGTTCCTGTGGAAGCTAAATGGATGCTGATGTTTCCTTCAGTGTTTGCAGAATCCCATTGCTAAGCATTTCTGAAGTACATAGCACACACACTTATGTGGTCACAATTTGATTTCAGCATCCAATATTTCAAAGTATTATATCCATGATGAGGATTCAGAGTATTACTAATCTGTATTTTTTTTTTTTTTTTTTTTTTTACTGGTGACATTTGCTCCATCAGAGACTAGACTAAAGAAAAGCTGGGTACTTTGAAATGCAGTTACAGTCTCAGCTCCCAAGATTTACATGACTTCATATAATGTGTTTCAAGTTTACATCCTCAGCTTCAGCCTTTCTCTCTTTTCCATAGAAAACTTGAAAGTTCCTAATCTCCCCCATACCATCTCAGTGCCTTCACACTCGCTA
Organism: Apodemus sylvaticus; assembly: GCF_947179515.1. Lineage (NCBI taxonomy): Eukaryota > Metazoa > Chordata > Mammalia > Rodentia > Muridae > Apodemus > Apodemus sylvaticus. Next base: position 37,614,164 of record NC_067473.1, on the reverse strand, counting down.
GTCTTTCTCAGAGCCCCCATTAGGTAGAATTTATTTTCTGTCTACTTAAGTCCCAACCAAGATTTCCTTCAAGCTTCTCAAAGAAAAACTTTGATATCCCTGACCATCAATAACACCAGTGTTCTTCAGCAGTCATGTTCCCCATCACATTCATCCTCTATCCAGCACCTCCGGGTGTTTAACATTATGTTTCTTACATGATTACATCTTTATCTCTCTACTAGACTGTGAGCTCCCTCAGGGACAATATTAACAGTGCCTGGTGTGTAATAAGTCTTTAGAGAATAGACACTGAATGAGAGAAAAATGCATATTCATAGATATTTCAAATTGTTGTAGAGAAAATATTGTATGTGGTAAAAACAAACAAAACAAAGCAAAACTCCTTAGTTTGAGATTTACACTACCAGACTCACATACCTTCCTACATCTAAGAATATGGTCACTATGCTAGATCTTTTATCACTCTAACAGTGTACATGACATAAAAACCCTCCTGTAATTCAACTGTGTAATTAGTGGAGGAAGGAGAATCAATAGTTTTGAGTCTAGCCTGGGATACATAGAGAATTTTTAAAAGCAAATAAGATGAAAAGTTAAAGAGAGATTTCCTTATTTTGGCTCACAATTTTTAAGACCTTGGTCCACAAGGGCAGAAAAAAAAACACTACAGTGAAAGAGGCAGCTCACATCTAAACACTGAAAAAACGTGGTGGCGGTGGGGGTAATAAGGGAGAGGGAGACAGAGACAGAGATAGAAACAGAGACAGGGAGAAAGGGAGGGAGAGAGGAAGGGAGGGGAGGAAGGAGGGAGAGAGAGAGAGATCCAGAGAGACAGAGAGAGAGAGAATATGGAATATATCTATGCTCCTGCACTGTCACCTTTACCCCATTTTATTTCTCTCATTGCTATAACCTATGGGGTGCACCCATTCAGGGTTGGACTTCTCTCTCTATAGACAGTCTTTAGAAATCATATCACAGACACACCCAGAGGTACTTCAGAGGTACTTAACTCAGTTACAAGGCAATTTTCAATCCAGTGAAGTTGATAATATGATGAACCATTATGTACTGTGGCTCTTAAGCAGAGGTAGTAAGCATTAGCTTCTATTAATAGAATCATTCCATACTGTATTCCATAATAACTACAGAACTCTAACAGGACAGAATTTGATTAAAATTAAAACTCAAAAACCAATTTTAAATCTTTACTAAACTATCTACATAAAAGTTTATCTAGAGAATTTACCTATTAAAATTATATTTTAGAGTCACATATTATAGGAAGAAAGGCTGTTATACTCACATCACCCACCACCTCCTTTGTGCTTTAGAGTATTTTGTTATATTATTAGGAAATCTGATTTTTCAAGAGTTGGTGATAGTTTTATTTTAGATAAGAGTAGTAAAAGCAAGTTATTATCCTAATATAAAACTGAAATTTATTAAAAGGTCTTCAATAAATCTTACACTTAAAGGTGTTCCAATAAAATTGCTGCTTTAAAAGGCTACACATCCATGTGTGAATGCTGTGCCCATAAAATCTTAGTCCTATGTTTTGCCTTTTACCTATCAATAGAAGGCATAAAGGATCTGTATTTAATGTTACTTAAAAACGAGCAGATATATACTTTCTAATGGAGCTAAATAAAACAAAAGAGAAATGTTAAGAATCTATTGCAAATCTACATAGCAATGGAATTATTATATAACAAAAGAAGAGAAAATACCTCCAATCACACACTCATGGAGCTAAAATGACACATTAAAGAATGCATCTATTCTCTTCTTTCATGAACTAATATACTTCAGGTTTTGTCATAAAACACCTTTAAAATGATTGTACCATCTGTTCAGATTTACAGTAATGTTTAGAGGGTTTCTATTCCACAGAGAACAGAAAAAAAGAAGTTATTGTTAGTCTATAATGAAAGTAAGGTATAATTGAAAGGATCTATTGGATTGAGTATCAGTTTTCATTAATACCCACAAAATTATACCACACACAAACATAATGTAGCATGTTTATTTAAATTTTTCCTTTCTGTCTTCCTTTATATTTCTGTATTAGACTATGAATATTAATTGCCATCTTAAAATAAGACATTTACATTTTTCCAAGGAAAAGAATCTTAACACAATGGTTGCTAAGGCAACAATCCAATGGATATATACAATCTATTTCCCAGTGATATTAGATACAATTTAGTGTTAAGAGTGGCACAAATCTAACTAAACCCAACTCATCATAATGTTTCTCCATTTGAAAAATATACAAAGAAAGATAATTTGTTCCTGTGAAAGAACATGATTGGACAAGTGACAAAACTTGGAGTTTTCATGGTCCTCTTTGGGGTATATTTGTCCTTTAAAAGAAAGCAGAATACAACTCTAACAGCTTTCAGAATACCACTCCTGGGCATATACCCAGAGGATTCCCCAGTATATAATAAGGATACATGCTTCACTATGTTGATAGCAGCCCTATTTATAATAGTCAGAACCTGGAAAGAACCCAGGTATCCCTCAACGGAAGAATGGATGCAAAAAAAAATGTGGCACATATATATATATATATATATATATATATATATATATATATATATATATATATATATATATATACACAGTGAAGTATTATTCAGCCATTAAAAACAATGAGTTCATGAAAATCTTAGACAAATGGATGGAGCTGGAGAACATCATACTAAGTGTGGTAACCCAGTCTCAAAAGATCAATCATGGTATGCACTCACTAATAAGTGGATATTAGCCTAGAAAATTGGAATACCTAAAACATAATCCACACATCAAATGATGTACAAGAAGAACAGAGGAGTGGCCCCTGGTTCTGGAAGGACTCAGTGTAGCACTATAGGGCAAAACCAGAACAGGGAAGTGGGAAGGTGTGGGTGGGAGAACAGGGGGAGGGAAGGGGGCTTATGTGACTTTTGGGGAGTGGGGGGCCAGAAAAGGGGAAATCATTTGAAATGTAAATAAAAATATATCGAATAAAAAATAAAATAAAATAATAAAAAAGAATATCAGTACAAATAGAGTTAGACAAAATCATCCTAAATTTGAGTTAACATTATTTAATCATATTTCAAGCAATCTAGGTGAACATGTTTATGGAAAGAATTGAATTTCTTCCAATTAAAATGTAAAAATGTTAGATGTGTGCAGTATTCGGAAATCCTAACAGATGTGCACAGAGGCCGATAGGAAATAGTCTTACCACAGTCACTGATGCTGGAGAAGATGCGCCCAGCTTGTTCAGCATGCCTCTCTCACCACCTTAACTCAATCTTAGATGCACAAAACATTTCAACCTTTTTGAAGTGTATAGTTCAAAGTATCATTTCTGGGAGCAAATCTCCAGGAATTTGCATAAAATGTGTTTGCAAATGTAGAGCTGTGCTATGCCTGTTAAGTACAGGTCCTTTCCCTTCTAGGATCCACTGACTATGGGTAGGGAGCCACTGTCCAACTTCCTTCTTCCAAAAGTTTGACTACTTTGTCTATTGTATGTAAAGACAATTGGTCTTTTTGTTGTGGGCTTAGTACAATGTTCTCAATTTTCATCCATTTCAAAATATATAATAGGGTATTTTTTTTAGCACACTGTTAATGTTGAATATAATCCCATCATCTGTATAGAACAGACTTCCCAATCAATTTGTTCATTGATATTCTTAGCTTTGTTTGGTCTTAGGTATTGATAATAACACTACTATGATGATGTATGAATGTTTCAATAAGACCTTGTTCTTAGTCCTCTGGTATACATATGCATAAGCACACATGCACACACACACACACACACACACAGAGAGAGAGAGAGAGAGAGAGAGAGAGAGAGAGAGAGAGGGGATGTTTATCCTTTGCTATTTTTCTTTTTAAAAAATCTTTTCATTATATAGAGAAAGTGAATGGATAAATTATTAAATAACTATTACTTTTTTTCATTTCTACTTTCTCATTTAATTCCAGGTAAGACAGTGCACCAGCAAGATGTGGAGTCGTTTACTGTCCAACAGTGACTTTGTGAGTACAGTCATTGGGGCACATCCTTCAAGGAATGCTCATATCTAATGGCTGAGCAAGGCAGAAATAGAAATGGACTAGCCATTTTAACTCTGGCAGTTTGATTTTTAGCATCCATGTAGATCTTCCAGTGGCTACTAATGGCTTCACAATGGTTAGTTCCTTCCTACACCCATTTCTTCTTTTTCAGTCCTCTCACAAAGGTCTTCTACCCACTTACATCACAGACTGCTTTCAGGATTTGCCTCCAGTGAACTAGATTCAAAGTAGGGAGCCCAAATGGGTGTTGGGAGATTCTCTTTCAAGATGGCATACTGCTAGGGTTAGTGAGTTGGAGCATAAGCCGACTGAAGCTGGAGTTGACACCCAGACTCCAGTTTCAACTGCTGTGGTTCTCCTATAGGATGGGCTTCTTCGCAGCAGAGTGACTGCTCTTTGCTTGCTTGCTTGCTTGTTTTTGATTTTTTTAACTATTGTTGTTTTAAATGTGTGAAGCTGAAGTATTTCTTATCTAAGAACCAATTATATTGACCCCAGGTCTATAACTGGTTATGTTTTGACTGTGTTATATAAAACAGGGAATTTCTACTTTTTGGTTCTAGAACTTTGGGGGGGTACATCCACACCCCACTAATGAAATAGGCTTGGGAGAGAGTCATTTTACAAGCTATTAAAAACTATAGTAAAACTCTTATTTGTTTCATTTTTCTCAAATTACATGCCTTATCTGAAAGTTACATTTGTATTAAAAATGTTTTAGTGAGTGATAAGACAGAAATAATTTTCCTTATTTAATATCCAACATGTATTTTCCAAAATAATCATATAAATTTATTGATTTGTTGTAGGCCTTTAAAATCCCCAAAAATGTATATTTAAAGTTCAGTAATTATTGACCATCAGAGGCACACCTGGGTTGACTACACGGACCTTCTGCTCTCTAGACTAGCTGAGAAATTATATGGATAGGAAAGCATTCACTCTTAATCATCCTGAAATATATTTTAAGATCTGCAGCTGTCATCTATTGTGGTTAAGAACACAAAAAATACTTGATGTTAATTATATCCAGTATTGTAACAGAGAATCTGAGATCTCATTTTGGGTTAAGAGATTCTTTCAATACTCAGAGAAATTTAATGGGCAGAGAAGTTTTCAAGAATGTTACAGGGAAAGATCTGGATCATTGAACTATCTATCCAGGGGTTAATTTATTTGTATGTATGTTTTTATTTGGCTTTTCATTTGTTTTCTGTTTTGTCTTATTTTTCTTATTAAGATATGGTCTCATTTTGTGGCCCAGGCTGGCCTTGAACTCACACAGTGGTATTTTTCCTCAGTAATCTTCTGAATACTTGAATTTCAGTCACATATCAATGTGCATGTTAACTGAATTGGAATTCTTTAGCTTAAAAACCATTTTAAGGCATCTCACTTGCCAAACTTTTATATGAAATGACCTTCAAGCATCAAGGCTGCCTCTTACAGTTCTTTTTAGCAGATCCTTAAGTCTTGTGTTTTTTCAAAGCACCACATTGCTGACTCATGGATGGTTTTGTGATTCATTAAGACTTTTTGCTGTTTTTCTTTTTCTTTCTTTTTTCTTTTTTTTTTCTGAGGTACTTGGGTCTAGCTCCTCATTACTCATTATACACTTGTACAATGTGATGATTTTACCCTTCTACTGTACCACTGCATGTCCTTACATAAATATTTTTTCCTCATCATAGACTTTTGAAGTATGCTTCCAATCTCCAGGGGGTTGGTACTTCTGCCCACAAACCTGCACTCCACTCTACCTATCTCAAATGCCTGTAAAACCTAATGAAGGTGCTTACTTCCTCAGGAGTCAGCCTCCTAATGTCTTCAGAGGACATGCTGTGATCACAGCATGGCACTCAAGTTAAAGGAACAACAAAGGCTGAGGCTCAGCTCTTTTTTATTAGATATTTGCTTTATTTACATTTCAAATGCTATCCTCTTTCCTCATTACCCCTCTGAAAACCCCGTATCCCATCATCCCTATCCCTGCTCACCCCCCTCCCAATTTTCTGACTTGCATTACCCTATTCTGGGGAATCAAACCTTCACAAGACCAGTGAATGACCTCTTCTGTCACTGATGTCTGAAATGGCCATCCTCTGCTACATATGTAGCTGAAGCCATGGGTCCCTCCATGTGTCCCTCTTTGGCTGGTGATTTAGTCCCTGGGAGCTCTGGGGGTACTGGTTGGTACATATTAGTGTTCCTTCTGTGGGACTGCAAACCTCTTCAGCTCCTTGGGTCCTTTCTCTAGCGGCTCCAGTGGGACCCTATGCTCAGTCTATTGATTGGCCTTGAGTCATCAGTATTTTCATCTACCTTCCAATAGTGATCAAAGTATCCACACTTTGGTCTTCCTTCTTGAGCTTCATGTGGTCTGTGAGGCTCAGCTCTTTAAAAGACTGTGTTAGATTCTTTTCTATTAGCTTCAGAGTGTCTGGCTTTATGTGGAGGTCCTTGATCCATTTGGATTTGAGCTTAGTACAAGGAGACAAGGATGGATCAATTCTCATTCTTCTGCATGCTGACCTCCAGTTGAACCAGCACCATTTGTTGAAAAGGCTATCTTTTTTTCCATTGGATGTTTTCAGCCTCTTTGTCGAGGATCAAGTGGCCATAGGTGTGTGGGTTCATTTCTGGATCTTCAATCCTGTTCCATTGATCCTCCTGTCTGTCACTGTACCAATACCATGCAGTTTTTAACACTATTGCTCTGTAGTATTGCTTGAAGTCAGGGATACTGATTCCCCCAGATTTTCTTTTGTTGCTGAGAATAGTTTTAGCTATCCTGGGTTTTTTGTTGTTCCAGATGAATTTGATAATTGCTCTTTCTAACCCTTGAGGACATCGGTACAGGGAGAAAGTTTCTGAACAGAACACCAATAGTGTATGCTCTAAGAGCAAGAATTGACAACTGGGACCTCATAAAATTACAAAGTTTCTGTAAGGCAAAGGACACCATCAAGAGGACAAATCGGCAACCAACAAATTGGGAAAAGATCTTCACCAATCCTACATCAGATAGAGGGCTAATATCCAATATATATAAAGAACTCAAGAAGTTAGACTCCAGAAAACCAAACAACCCTATTAAAAATGGGGTACAGAGTTAAACAAAGAATTCTCACCTGAAGAACTTCGGATGGCGGAGAAGCATCTTAAAAAATGCTCAACTTCATTAGTCATTAGGGAAATGCAAATCAAAACAACCCTAAGATTTCATCTTACACCAGTCAGAATGGCTAAGATTAAAAATTCAGGAGACAGCAGGTGTTGGAGAGGGTGTGGAGAAAGAGGAACACTCCTCCACTGCTGGTGGGGTTGCAAATTGGTACAACCACTCTGGAAATCAGTCTGGCGGTTCCTCCGAAAACTGGGCACCTCACTTCCAGAAGATCCTGCTATACCACTCCTGGGCATATACCCAGAAGACTCCCCACCATGTAATAAGGATACATGTTCTACTATGTTCATAGCAGCCCTATTTGTAATTGCCAGATGCTGGAAAGAACCCAGGTATCCCTCAACAGAAGAGTGGATGCAAAAAATGTGGTATATCTACACAATGGAGTACTATTCAGCCATTAGAAACAATGAATTCATGAAATTCTTAGGCAAATGGATGGAGCTAGAGAATATCATACTAAGTGAGGTAACCCAGACTCAAAAGGTGAATCATGGTATGCACTCACTAATAAGTGGATATTAACCTAGAAAACTGGAATACCCAAAACATAATCCACACATCAAATGAGGTACAAGAAGAAAGGAGGAGTGGCCCCTGGTTCTGGAAAGACTCAGTGAAACAGTATTCAGCATAACCAGAACGGAGAAGTGGGAGGGGGTGGGTGGGAGGACAGGGGAAGGGAAGGGGGCTTGCGGGACTTTCGGGGAGTGGGGGGGCTAGAAAAGGGGAAATCATTGGAAATGTAAATAAATTATATCAAATAATAAAAAAAAAGGCTGTGTTAGAGATGAAGGCAATGATAGACTGAAGCATATTTTCCCAAGGCAACTTCTGCCAATATTTGAAAGCACAGATTTTGAAGAAAAATAGGTATACATTAAATAGTAAGAAATTGGTGGAATCACATATGAATTGTACTCCTGGGCATATCTATCACCAGCATGTATATTGACATTAGAAAATAATAATTTCCCTTCTTTTAAAAAGGAGCTGCTTTCAGTCATGCGCCATTTTGCCTCTCAGCAATGGCGTACCATTCTTTAGAGAACTCATACAATTGTGCTCTATAAAAGTATTTTTTAAGAATTTTCAAATACCATAGAAAGTATGCAAAATTTGTGAGCAACATGAATAAGGTAAAAGCAATAAAGTAACAAAATTGAATTATGCAAATTCCATTACAGTACATAATATACTAGTATAAATTACAGAATCAGGAGTGGTCTGTAACTCTTCACATTCAGGATGTTAGAAATCTTCTAACACTCTCCTCCTGAGGTACACTGAGATGCCTCTGCAGCCTAAGAATGGCTGCAGCTGCATGCAGATCAGAGCATCTCTGCGTGGCAAATCCAGGTAAAGAGGTGGTTCCCAACTCAATCCTTCTAGGGTTTGTTACTAGGAAGATACTAATCATTTCCTCCTCGAATGCAGGAGCCAGACAGATCTCCTCAGCCAGTATAGTAGGACGAACTGTCAAAAAGATATTCTGTAGCCACTATAGTTTGGAAATATTAAGTACATCATAGTATTTGATATTAATATTCTGTCACAGAAAAAAAACAGACTTTAGCATTTTAGATTCTGTTAACCATCTTAGAAAAAGAAAAAAGGTATTTTTACATTTTATTTCAACTTAAATTTCCCAAACTATCTTGACCAGGATTCTTCAATCTTACAGAAAACCCACTTACAGCCCACAAGAATATTTCTACAGAAGATCCTTATGGAAGTATTGATCCATCCAACTGACATTTAGCATATGCTTAGCAAGCTTCTTCCTGTGAAGTTAGTGCTTTCATCTCTGCCATGAAGGAAGCAAGTGAGGCAGGGCCTGTGCCCTCAAGAACTTCTCAGAGGTATATAGAAAACAGAAGATTGAGAGCTAATTGTATTCCCAGGGAGAAAGATTTCAGCACTGTGGTAGACATGCAAAGCAGCATCCAAGCAGATCCACAGGAGAGGAATGACTTCAGTGATACAAGACAGGACTTCAAAGAAACTAGGTATTAGAAGACAAACTCCAAAGCAGGTAAGATTTTGCTGTGCAGTGAAGAGAGGTGACAGGGTGTATACCAAGGGATTAAGATCCTAGAGGTAATGGAGGTGATGCAAAAGTGGTATATATCCCAGGTTTTTTCACAGTGGAAAACTAAGCTAAATTATAGCCAAATTGTTCCCACCCTTAACCTTCATATTTGATGGGCATTGGCAACAAAAGCACTGTTCTGGAAGAGGGAATCCACTTGAAATAAGGCAGATACCATGGCAATCATAAATCAATAGTTAAATCAGAGATCAGGACTTTCAACATATATAGTAATATTAATGTATTGTGAAGAAAATATAGAATGCAAGCATGGACCACCAATCCTGAGCATGCATCTGGAATTCATAGTTGAAAAGGCACACAGGAAGCTTTGTACAGGTCTTACGTGCTTTTAATGGGGGCAAATGAATCTCTCTCTTACAGAGATAATTCAAAGGCAACATGAAAGGTGGCCTGAAAGGAAAATAGACAGGAAACAAGAAAGCCCATTAGAAGTATGATATTGCACTCCCTAGCAAAGATTACAAGCTCCAACTTAATGGCAGGAATAGCAGTTAAGAAAAATGATGAATATAAGAGAAATTCAACACACTCTATTGATCAATTAGTGGTAGAATTACAATATCAGAAATGAGCGATTTTGCCTGTTTTCCACTATAGATTATCAATTAATATTTAGCTTTATTTTTTACAAATACTTTGAAACAAATGTTTTGAAATAAATATCAAAAGATGTATCAGTAACTGTTTCATTCATAAGATATTTTCTCCCCCTTCTCACTCTCTCCCTCTTCCTTCCTCACTCCTTGTCTGTGTCTTCCCCTCATTTATAAACAAGAAATATAACCCAAAGAAGCCATCCTGATTAAACTGAACCAGACACCAACACTAGTTATGTTGATCATGAAGTCCTAATTATTTCTGACTTTTCATTACAAATCTATGACATTCAATAGGTGTCTTTACTTATGGGTCTTTGTATTGAAAATACTATTACTTGATTACTATTATAAACACTGATAGGGTAGTTTAATTTTTATGGATTTCTTAGCTCTGGAGAATTTTATAATGTTTACATTTTCACTAGTCTTGCCTTATCTGGTATCCCCTGTTCAAAACCTCTAAGTTTAGAATTTGTAATTCTTTATATAAATCATTTCTGTATTTCACTCTGCTAACTGTAGATACTAATTCAACAGATACATGTTATTATAATTCCATAGAAATGTAAATTCTATCTATTTTACAACTTTAAAACCAGACTTACTTGAATTTCTTCAGTCTGGATAATTGTACAAGAATTGTTATTTTAAGATTCTGAAAACCAAATGCTTATCAAAGTAAAAATTATATAGTTAATGCTTGCAAGACAGAGTCTTTGGAAATTATAATTATAATATTAATAATAATCCTATGTCTTGGTTATATCTTCTTCAAGACAATACTAAGCAATTAAGCTTGGCTGGCAGCCCTGTCTTCAGACAGGATTTCCGTCAACAAATAGATATCTGGGCTCTCAGCGGCGGCAGCGGTGGCAGCAATGCAGCAGTGGCTGGTCCAGCTGAAGGGCCATCAGCAGTGGAACCAAGGCAACACAGGGTCCAGTTAGGCCCTGCGCCCACGACCACTGTCCTTCGCTGACCAGCCAGGCAGCAAGCAGCTGCAGTTGTGCTGCGCCTTTCACTGCACGGAAGCCACTTCAGAACGCGGCCTCCCTCCAGTCAGGAGAGACTCACCTCCATCTTGATTTAGGACTCCAGAGATCGGACAGACGGAGGTACACAAACATAATCCGAGGCCAACACCACAGGGGTCTGAGCCCGACGGGCGTTGGCCTGCACCCAGGTCCTGGGCTGTTCGGGTGGCCATCGGGGTGCCAACCCAGCCAGGAGGTTTTTTTGCCCTGGCCCGCACACGCGCCGCCATTTTGCCTACAGGACCCAGAGTGCTCGGGAGGACAGAGACGGCTAACAAGCGTAGCCTGAGGCTAACAAAACGGGGGTCTGGGCCCCAAAAGGCATAGGACTGACCCCAAGAACTGGGCGGCTTGGTGGGCCATCTGTGTGTCAACCCGCCCAGGAGGTTGTTAGCAGAGCAGACTCTCCCGGTGCTTTCGGGGAGCGCGGACGCGCACGCAGGCCATCCAGGTCACCTTGCAGACCCAATTAACAGTCATAACCCTAGGGGAACTTTACTCAGACCTTGGCCTCCCAGGCTTTTGCCTGGACTCAGGGGCTGGGCGACCAGGCTGACCTTGTGTGCACCAGCCCGGTTGGGGAATCGGCTGCCCAGCGGAGTGAGAGGAACACAGGGGAGGTCACAGCAGCATACACCTTCGGTGCTCCCTGGGGGTGCACACGGGCTCCATCTGGTCCACAGACACAATCTGGGGCAAGGCCTCAGGCAGAAGCCCTCAGCTCAACTCTCTCCACTTCAGATCAGCCTGGGCGGCCGCACCACATCTCCAGGTCCCTCAAGAGGCTAGCGGGGGCTTCCGGGCGGCCAGCTGGGAGAAGTCGGTGAGCTCCAGTAAATCCTACGGGCCCCAGCGGGAACCTTCAGGTGCCTGCTTCGGTATCTGAACAGCCTGGACAGCAGCACCCTGTCTACAGGCAGTGCAGGGTGTAAGCTGTGCACCAGAGGCCAACGGGGAAATGGCAGCTTGCACTGGTGAGTCCAGCACTGACAAGACCAAGTAACACCAGTGAGAACTAGATGACAAAAGGCAAACGCAGGAACGTCACAAACAGAAATCAAGGCAATATGGCAACATCTGAACCCAATTCTCCTCTACCAGCATGTCCTGGATACCCCATCACACCAGTAAAACAAGATTTGGATTTAAAATCACTGGTCATGATGCTGGTACAGGAACACATGAAGGACATACTTAAAGAAATTCAGGAGAAAATGGATCAAAATTAGAAGCCCTTGCAAGGGAAACACAAAAATCATTGAAAGAAATCCAAGAGAATATAAAAGCCAACAAGGAGGAAACGCAAAAATCACTTAAAGAAATACAGGAGAACTTTGGTCAACAGGCTGAGGTCATGAAAGAGGAAACACAAAAATCTCTTAAAGAATTACAGGAAAGCACAACACAAGCAAGTCAAGGAGCTAAGCAAAACCATCCAGGATCTAAAATCAGAAGTAGAAACAACTAAGAAAACTCAAAGGGAGACAACTTTGGAGATAGAAAGCCTTGGGAAGAAATCAGGGGACAGAGATGCAAATATCAACAACAGAATACAAGAAATAGAAGAAAGAATCTCAGATGCGGAAGATTCCATAGAAACTATGGACTCAACAGTTAAAGAAAATGCAAAATGCAAAAAGCTTGTAACCCAAAATATCCAGGAAATCCAGGACACAATGAGAAGACCAAACCTAAGGATTATAGGCATAGATGAGAGTGAAGATTTACAACTTAAAGGGCCAGCAAATATCTTCAATAAAATTATGGAAGAAAACTTCCCTAACATAAAGAGAGAGATGCCCATGAATATACAAGAAGCCTACAGAACTCCAAACAGACTGGAACAGAACAGAAATACTTCCCGTCACATAATAATCAAAACACCAAATGTTCTAAACAAAGAAAGAATATTAAAGGCAGTAAGAGAAAAAGGCCAAGTAACATATAAAGGAAAACCTATCAGAATCACAGCAGACTTTTCACCTGAGACTATGAAGGCTAGAAGGTCCTGGGCAGATCTCATGCAGACTCTAAGAGAACACAAATGCCAACCAAAACTACTATAGACAGCAAAACTCTCAATCACCATAGATGGAGAAACTAAGATATTTCACGACAAAACCAAGTTTACCCAATATCTATCCACAAACCCAGCCCTAAAAAGGAAAATAGGAGGACAACACCAATACAAGGAGGGAAACTTCACCCTGGAAAAAGCAAGATAGCAACCTTTCATCAACCCCAAAAGAAGTTAAGCAATCAAATTTTAAAAAATAACGTCAAAACTGATAGGAAGTAACAATCACTATACCTTAATATCTCTTAACATCAATGGACTTAATGCCCCAATAAAAAGACACAGATTAACTGACTGGATACGTAAACAGGACCCTACATTTTGCTGCTTACAGGAAACACACCTCAGGGTCAAAGACAAACACTACCTTAGAGTAAAAGGCTGGAAGACAATTTTACAAGCAAATGGTCTCAGGAAACAAGCTGGAGTAGCCATTTTAATATCAGATAAAATTGACGTTCAACCCAAAGTCATCAAAAGAGACTCTGAGGGACACTTCTTGCTGGTCAAAGGAAAAATACAACAAGAAGAACTCTCAATCCTGAACATCTATGCTCCAAATGCAAGGGCACCCTCTTTCATAAAAGAAACTTTATTAAAACTCAAAGCACACATTGCACCTAACACAATAATTGTGGGTGACTTCAACACTGCACTTTCCTCAATGGACCGATCAGGAAAACAGAAACTAAACAAGGACACAATGAAACTAATTGAAGCTTTGGACCAATTAGATTTAACAGATATATATAGAACATTCTATCCTAAAACAAAAGAATATACCTTTTTTTCAGCACCTCATGGTACCTTCTCCAAAATCGACCATATAATTGGTCACAAGACAGACCTCAACAAATATAAGAAGATCGAACTAATCCCATGCCTCCTATCTGATCACTATGGAGTAAAAGTGGTCTTTAATAGCAACAGAAACAACAGAAAACCCACATACACGTGGAAATTGAACAATACTCCACTCAATGATACCATGGTCAAGGAAGAAATAAAGAAAGAAATTAAAGACTTTTTAGAACACAATGAAAATGAAAACACAACATACCCAAATCTATGGGACACAATGAAAGCAGTGCTAAGAGGAAAACTCATAGCCCTGAGTGCCTCCAAAAAGAAAACGGAGAGAGCATACATTACCAGCTTAATGACACACCTGAAAGCCCTAGAACAAAAAGAAGCTATTTCACCCAGGAGGAGTAGAAGGCAGGAAATCATCAAACTCAGGGCCGAAATCAATCAAGTAGAAACAAAGAGAACCATACAAAAAATAAACAAAACCAGGAGCTGGTTCTTTGAGAAAATCAACAAGATAGATAAACCCTTAGCCAGACTGACCAAAGGGCACAGAGAAAGTATCCAAATTAACAAACTTAGAAATGAAAAGGGAGATATAACAACGGAAACTGAGGAAATCCAAAACATCATCAGATCCTACTACAAGAGCCTGTACTCAACACAACTGGAGAATCTGGAGGAAATGGACAATTTCCTTGACAGATACCAAATACCAAAATTAAATCAGGACCAACTAGATCATCTAAACAGTCCCATAAAGCCTAAAGAAATAGAAGGAGTCATAGAAAGTCTTCCAACCAAAAAAAGCACAGGACCAGATGGTTTCAGTGCAGAATTCTACCAGACCTTCAAAGAAGAGTTAACACCAATACTCTTCAAACTATTCCACAAAATAGAAACAGAAGGAACACTGCCCAATTCCTTCTACGAAGCCACAATTACGCTGACACCAAAGCCACAAAAAGATACAACAAAGAAAGAGAACTTCAGAGCAATTTCCCTTATGAACATCGATACAAAAATACTCAATAAAATTCTTGCCAACCGAATCCAAGAACACATCAAAACGATCATCCACCATGATCAAGTAGGCTTTATCCCGGGAATGCAGGGTTGGTTCAATATACGGAAATCCATCAATACAATCCACTACATAAACAAACTCAAAGAACAAAACCACATGGTCATTTCATTGGATGCTGAAAACGCATTTGACAAAATTCAGCATCCTTTCATGCTTAACGTCTTGGAGAGAACAGGAATTCAAGGCCCATACCTAAACATAGTAAAAGCAATATACAGCAAACCGGTAGCCAGCATCAAACTAAATGGAGAGAAACTTGAAGCAATCCCACTGAAATCAGGGACCAGACAAGGCTGCCCCCTTTCTCCTTATCTTTTCAATATTGTACTTGAGGTATTAGCTCGGGCAATTCGACAACATAAGGAGGTCAAAGGGATACAAACTGGAAAGGAGAAAGTGAAACTATCATTATTTGCAGACAACATGATAGTCTACCTAAGTGACCCAAAAAACTCCACTAGAGAGCTCCTACAGCTGATAAACAACTTCAGAAAAGTGGCAGGTTATAAAATCAACTCAAGCAAATCAGTGGCCTTCCTATACTCAAAGGATAAGCAGGCTGAGAAAGAAATTAGGGAAATGACCCCCTTCACAATAGCCACAAACAATATAAAGTATCTTGGGGTGACTCTTACCAAACATGTGAAAGATCTGTATGACAAGAATTTCAAGACTCTGAAGAAGGAAATGGAAGAAGACCTCAAAAAATGGGAAAACTTCCCATGCTCATGGATCAGTAGAATCAATATAGTTAAAATGGCCATTTTGCCAAAAGCAATTTACAGATTCAATGCAATACCCATCAAAATCCCAACTCAATCTTCACAGAGTTAGAAAGAGCAATTATCAAATTCATCTGGAACAACAAAATACCCAGGATAGATAAAACTATTCTCAGCAACAAAAGAAAATCTGGGGGAATCAGTATCCCTGACCTCAAGCAATACTACAGAGCAATAGTGTTAAAAACTGCATGGTATTGGTACAGTGACAGGCAGGAGGATCAATGGAACAGGATTGAAGATCCAGAAATGAACCCACACACCTATGGCCACTTGATCCTCGACAAAGAGGCTGAAAACATCCAATGGAAAAAAGATAGCCTTTTTAACAAATGGTGCTGGTTCAACTGGAGGTCAGCATGCAGAAGAATGGGAATTGATCCATCCTTGTCTCCTTGTACTAAGCTCAACTCCAAATGGATCAAGGACCTCCACATAAAGCCAGACACTCTGAAGCTAATAGAAAAGAAACTGGGGAAGACCCTTGAGGACATCGGTACGGGGAGAAAGTTTCTGAACAGAACACCAATAGCGTATGCTCTAAGAGCAAGAATTGACAAATGGGACCTCATAAGGTTACAGAGTTTCTGTAAGGCAAAGGACACCATCAAGAGGACAGATCGGCAACCAACAAATTAGGAAAAGATCTTCACCAATCCTACATCAGATAGAGGGCTAATATCCAATATATATAAAGAACTCAAGAAGTTAGACTCCAGAAAACCAAACAACCCTATTAAAAAATGGGGTACAGAGTTAAACAAAGAATTCTCACCTGAAGAACTTCGGATGGCGGAGAAGCATCTTTAAAAATGCTCAACTTCATTAGTCATTAGGGAAATGCAAATCAAAACAACACTAAGATTTCATCTTACACCAGTCAGAATGGCTAAGATTAAAAATTCAGGAGACAGCAGGTGTTGGAGAGGGTGTGGAGAAAGAGGAACACTCCTCCACTGCTGGTGGGGTTGCAAATTGGTACAACCACTCTGGAAATCAGTCTGGCGGTTCCTCCGAAAACTGGGCACCTCACTTCCAGAAGATCCTGCTATACCACTCCTCGGCATATACCCAGAGGATTCCCCACCATGTAATAAGGATACATGCTCTACTATGTTCATAGCAGCCCTATTTATAATTGCCAGATGCTGGAAAGAACCCAGGTATCCCTCAACAGAAGAGTGGATGCAAAAAATGTGGTATATCTACACAATGGAGTACTATTCAGCCATTAGAAACAACGAATTCATGAAATTCTTAGGCAAATGGATGGAACTAGAGAACATCATACTAAGTGAGGTAACCCAGACTCAAAAGGTGAATCATGGTATGCACTCACTAATAAGTGGTTATTAACCTAGAAAACTGGAATACCCAAAACATAATCCACACATCAAATGAGATACAAGAAGAAAGGAGGAGCGGTCCCTGGTTCTGGAAAGACTCAGTGAAACAGTATTCGGCAAAACCAGAACGGAGAACTGGGAAGGGGTGGGAGGGAGGACAGGGGAAGAGAAGGGGGCTTACGTGACTTTCGGGGAGTGGGGGGGGCTAGAAAAGGGGAAATCATTTGAAATGTAAATAAATTATATCGAATAAAAAAATTAAAAAAAAACAAATAGATATCTAAAAATTGCTGATTATGTCGCCCAACTTGTAAACATCCAAATGAAAGCTAACTACTAAATTATTTGCAACTTAAAAACATTGCCTTTATAGTAATATGTATGTCTGTTGGTCTGTCTGTCTGTATGTATGTATGTATGTTTTTATGTATGTATGTCTGTATATATGTATGTATGAATAAGCCCCATTTTGGCCTTTCCATCCTAGACATTTGACATGATTCAATACAACAGAAATGTCAGCAAAGGTCCTAGAGGCCTAGCTCTGCAGACATGAGAAGGCTAATGTAATTAGGAATTGTTTATTAGTACTTCTTTTTGATAGAACATTTGCATGTAGATTTAGAGCCTTGTTCTATCCAGTTTAGATAATATATTACATTCTTGCTGAAAATATTGATCATTTTAAGCATTGAGAATCTCTGTTGATAAAAACAATGACTTCATGAACTTCTCAGGCAAACAGATGAAGCTAAAAAATATCATCCTGAGTAAGGTAACCCAGACACAAAAGAGCACACATGGTATGTACTTACTGAGAAGTGGATATTAGTCCAAAAACTCACAATGCCTGTGATACAACCCACAGACCAAATGGAGCTTAGGAGGAAGGAAGACTAGGGTGTGGATTCTTCAGTCCAGAATTGAGGGGACAGGATGATCGCAGGAGGTGGAGCGAAGGGGGATTTTGGAGTGAGAGGAGGGGGAGGAAATAAGGGGGCAGTATCAGGTACTGGGGGGACAGGAGAGAGATACAGAGGGTCAGGAAATTGAATAAAAATATGTAACAAGGGGATGAGGAACTGGGAATAGTCACTAGAGAGTCCCAGATGCCAGGGAAGCTAGAGGCTCCCAGAACTCAATGAGGGTTATTTTAGCAGAGAAGGGAAGATAAAACCTGTCAAAACAACCTCCAGTAGATAGGCATGGCCCCCAGTGGAGGGATGGGGCCACACACACCCATCTCAAATTTTTTAACCTAGAAATGTTCCTACCCAGAGGAAGAAAAGGAACAAAAGAAAGAAAAATGGAGCAGAGGTTGAAGGAAGGGCCATGGTGGGACTGCTCCACCCAGAGATCCATCCTATCTGCAGACACCAAACTAAAACAGCTACTGTTGCCGTAAAGCACTTGCTGACAGGAACCCAGTATTACTGCAACTTTGCAGCTTCAGCCAACAACTGACCAATGCAGATGTGTATGCTTGGAGCCAACAATCAGACTGAGCAAACTCTCTCTGCTCCTCCATAGGAAGCAACATATGTCTGCTGGCTGGACCACCCAGTGCTCCCAGGGACTAGAACTCCAACCAAGAAGTGTACAAGGAGAGATCCATGGCTCCAGATACATGGGTAGGAGAGAATGGCCTTGTCTGACATCAGTGGAAGGGGAGGCCCTTGGTCCTGTGGAACTTTAATGCCCCAGTGAAGGGATCTTCACCGTGGGGAAAGCATTCACCTACAGTGAAGCATCCGTACCCTGGTCTTCCTTCCTCCAAAGCTCCATTTGGTCTGTGGATTGTATCATGGGCATTGTGGGATTTTGGACTAGTATCCACTTCTTAGTAAGTACAAACTACAACCACATGTGCTGGAAGGGTATGGCAGAGAGGGTGGGTGGGTGGGGGAACACTCACAGAAGCAAAGGGGAAGGAAGAGAGGGAAGTTGTGGGGTGGGAAATACTATCTGAAATGTAAATCAATAGAATGATTAATATATAATAATAATAATAAATTTTAAAAAGAAAATCTCTACTGTTACGTTATTAACCATGTTCACTTGTCCAGGATATAAGCCATCCCTTATTTTCCACTAAGGGGGAGCTTATTTACAAGAAAATAATTTTCTACAGCTGTACAAGTTCAAGTCACAAATTAATTATTAGTTGTGTCATAGAAAGTATGACTGTAGTAAGTAATATTACTGAATGATCAATAAAATCTCATATGTGTGTGGTTCAATATCCATCCTTTAACTCTGGAAATCTGGAGCTGACTCTCTCTATGTAGACTGTATCTCTTTTTTTTCATGGAGGTGTTTAGACTTCAGGATGTTCCATGCTATATTCTTCACTGAAGAGGCTAGCTAGTACTATCTCAGGTGTTTTCCAAAGGTTCTTTGATCTCTGCCGAAGCACTTAAATCTAACTTCCTCCAAGAGCATATTATATTTTTATAATATTCTTACTATATTTTCACAGCATTTTGCCCATCTTATAATTCTCTATCATGGGAATCACACAGTGAGCTGGTGAGAGGAGATCTGAGATCTCCACCAAGTAGGTTGAAGAGACTGACTAGTTCTGAGGATAACTGTGTGTCACAAAGTTTGTTCTCTTATCCTGGTTATCCAAAGAATCACAACTAAATCCAGATTACTGCTAAAATCAATATAGAAAATTGTCTGGGCATGAAACAAGTTATACAAATAAATAATACAAAATCAATATTGATTGATAATCTCAGTTATGAAAAGTGGGCTTTTTTTATTTTTTATTTTTTATTTTTAGTTAGACCTCAGCAAACTATAGAGGATAAAGTAAATGGGATTTATTTCAATGGTGAATGTCAAGAAGTACATGTACATTACAACTAAAGATGGAGGAACGTGCCAGCTAGGAATCAAGTATCTGACTTAAAGATGGTAAGTAGCCTGACAGTAGACGGTAAGGTCTCTGAACTGTGGTTATATACAGACCATAGTAGATGCCAAGGACATGATCCATACTAATTCCTGGCAAATGACTCAATGGTGCGCCACATTCCAGCAGAATGAATGCAGGATATTAGCCACGCAACAGGCTGGTATGAAAACACCCATGTCTATAACTTTGCAAGGATATTTTAAATGGCTAGAAAGTCTACCCTATACCATCACATATTTGTGAAAATTGGCTTTTCAAACATTCATTTTTTTTCAAGATTTTTCTAGGCCTTTTTTTCAAATCCCTAATTCTGGCAATTCATGATAGTTTATGTGAAAATTATGTTCCAATTTTAAATCCTCAAGCATTTGGGGATATGAAGTTGGGAATGGCATCTGTTTCAGTTGGCACTTCTCCATCATCTCCATCACACTACAAATCCTACTGACAAGGTTTGTGACCTCCAGCATTGATTTCCCACAGACGTCATATGGCAACAAGCTCTCATCTGCACCAAGCCCCATGCCTGAGCAGTTTCAACAAACTTCCCTGATGAGCCGGCTCATCCCCACCCCCCTTGATAGTTTTCAGACTCGCTATAAACTCTAGCTACGCACTTTCCTCTCCACTCTTTGGATTTCTATCTCAGTGCAATTCTCCAAGTGGATTTCTGCAATCTTAACATAAAATGTACATTGATATAAGCTTCTGTACTGGTTAGTTTTTTTGTTAGGAGATAAAGTCATCTGGGAAAACAGAGTGCCAACTGGGGAAATGCATACACCAGATTTGTCTGAAAGAAAGGCAATCTGTATGGTGCTCCATTTCTTTTTTCTTTTCTTTTTTGATTAATGATTGATGTTGGAGGGCCCAATTAATTGTGAGCAGTGACACCCCTGGGCAGATGGTCAGGAATTGTATAAACACGCTGAGGGAGCCAAGCAGAGCCACCCCGTAAGCAGTGGTCCTCCACGGTATCTGCTTCAGCTCCTGACTCCAGATTCCTCCTTGAGATCCTACCCGGACTTCTCTTCATGATTAACTGGGATTTGGATGAATATTCCAAAGGAACCACTTTCTCCCCACTTTGTTTTGACCATGCTATTTTACTATAGCAAAAATAGTCTAGCTGGGACAAAACTGGGTACCAAGATCATGATGCATTGTTGTGACAGACTTGAGGTATATTGTTTAAGAATGGATTGTGAAGGTGCTTGTTGCATTGGGCCAAAAGAGGCCAACATTTTACTGACAGAGTTTGTGACTTACAGCATTGATTTTCCACAGACATTGAAATTTCCACAGGAATTGAAAAAGTGGAGAAAAGCTGAGAGCTCAAAGCTTAATGGTCTGTTCTGTATCAACTTGAGAGATGACACTGAGAGTGAGGAGGACAATGGAGGCAGACAATGGAAGTTTCGGAGGGAAGCAAGAATTCTATTAAAAGACAGTTTATGTGATATTTTGATTAATAATATTTAGTTTCTGGTCATCTAGTGTTGAAGAATCATCCATGATTAACAATCTGAACAAGTGGTATTTAATAACCACTGAAACGAAACCTTTGCTTTCCAGGTACAATCAGTGCCAGGGCTGAGAAATTATCTGTGATAAGATACGATCTTCTGGATATTTTTCCTCAGGGTCAGCACACAGAAGCTGTGTCCACAGAGGGCCAAGGATGCATCTTCAAACTGGCAGCTGAACATGGTACTACGTAAGAGTTGCCTACGTGGTGTTATCTTATAATCTGATGACATTTTAATTTGTACATTACTTTTTATACTGTCTTTTTATAGAATTCTTGCTTCCCTCTGAAACTTCACAAGGTAGGCTTTCGATGTCTACCTTGCTCTTACGGTACCAATCATTTCTTTAAACTTAACTGTGGGGACTGGAGAGATGCCTCAGCAGTTAGAGGCACATGTGAGCGTCTGACCTGCCTGAGTTGAATCCTCAAATCCCAAAGGTGGCAGGAATGAACTCCAAGGATTGTCCTTGACCTCCACATATCAATTATGACACATATACAGCTGCACCCATGCACACATAATAGATGAATAGATGGACGGACAGAGACAGACAGATGAACATGAAATAAAAACATACAGAATAGGTTTAACTGTCTATAACCTATACTGTTACAATAGTACTGACTTATTTATTTCTAATGTATTTCTGCCTCTCCACTCCCTAAGTAATTCCAGAATGAAAACACAAAGTAGAATTTTATGAATGAATTTCATGAGCTTTTCAGGTGGAACCAAATACCAAAGAGGCCTTTTAAAGAGTCACAATCCTAGTTGCAAAAGGCTAAAAAGCAAAGTCAAGGAAACGTAGGTATGGGCTGCTGCCAGATCTGCACCTTATAGAAAGAAGCTTGGGCAAGGGACATGAAAGACCTTGCAAGTCACCCTGTGCTGTCCCTTCCATCAACACTGAAGCATTAGACATACTCATGTGAGTTTGTGTGCACTGGAATGCATGAAGTCAAGGTTATATTCTGAGCCACCCTCAATGTGGAAACAGGTCTCTTTCATCTTTTATTTTCTATTTAATTTGTACAAAGCTGCTGGAGACTTCAGAAGCACTCAGCGGGCCTGAGGATTGTTGATGGATTTCAAGATTTGTTGAGTGCTTTAAACTGCAATTAATTATAAGTTTCTGTTCAGAAAGTATTGTGCCACACAAATTTTTATAATTGATTTGTATACATATATTGAATGTGTGCTATGCCTGCATTGTGGTCTGTAAAATATTTGTCAGGCAAGTTTCAAATATTTCACCTGTGACTTTCTTGTCACACTTGCCTATATCACTATGTGTAGTTTTAGATGTGTTGCACTAAAGCCACTGAAGGTGAATATTGTCATTCTTACCCCACAAACCTAAATGGATCCAACTTACATTTTACTAGTTAAAAGGAAAATTAATAACAGGGGCAATAAAAATATACTGTCCTTTTCTTAAAGTCAATTTTAAAAAATTCTTTCATCAACAGTATTGTAGAAAAATATGTAGAAGCAATCTAGCCACACACTTATTTTTTTATATTATGGACTTCTTTCACCCATCTCAGCCACTATGCTATGCAATCTTTGAGAAGAGACTCATAGTCCCTGGCCTAGCAACACAGTTTATTCTTAGGATTAATTAAAAACAATTCAGCAAAGTAAATTTTTTCTTCAAAACTACAGTCATCTAAACATTTTGAAATTTGTAAAATAAATGGTTTTATTTTTGTTTCCTTGTATTGACACAGGATCTGGCTGTACAGTTCTTGCTGGCATAGCACTTGCTACATCAACCAGGCTGGCCTCAAACTCACAGAGGCTCACCTGCCTCTGCATCCAGAGAGTTGGTATTACAGGTGTGCTCTGCCCATGCTCATCAGAAACAAATGTATATTCTGAATCTTGATCTGGTATAAAGTTATTTATCTTATCCTTTTAACATTTATACTTATATGCATATATATGTGTGTGTGTTTAATATTTAAAGACAAAGACCTAGGTAGCTTTTAAGTATCTAAAGAGATTTTCTTTTTTTGTGTTTTTTCTCTTGTGGTTGTTCATAACAAGTAGAAGCATCTCAAACAAGATTAGAGAACCACAGTGAATCCCAAGATAGCCTTGTTATTCTCTCACTGGGTACAGAGACTGATGCCAAGAAGTTAGGAAAAAAATAGAACCTTCCTGCTGATATATCAACTCAGCTTCAAACATTATCACTAGATAGAGAAATTGATGCTTTCCAGGTGAAATGTTGTTTCACCAGAATTGTGCTAAACCAGAATATAACATGAAATGCATAACTTAGATTTCTAACATCCAGCCATACTGACCATAAAATGTGTCTTTTTAGGGAGGAAAACAAAATATACCCTTTAAAATTAATCAGTTATTGAGAAACCTGTCTCTGGATATTTTCTGTAGCTTCATAATGCTGGCTTGGAAGACGCCACAGGCAGCTAAGTCAGGTTGCTTGAGTAAGAGTATTAAAAAAAAAAAATCAGTGTCCACTGGGATCTCTGTAGGGGCCTCTAGGGTTAGAGTCACTAGGGATGGATGAAGACTACAGTGTGCCTAGCTGTATTCAAGCTGCAACCCTCTCCCTCCCCATCTCTCTTTTCCTCGCCTTCCCCTCCCCTTTTCCTTCCCTCCTCTCCCTCCCCCTTCCCCTCCCCTTTTCCTTCCCTCCACTCCCTCCCCCTCCAACTGCACTTACTGCCTCCTTTGTGGCTCTGTGAGGGGCTCAATTCCCAGGCTCTCCTAGGGAATCCTGCCCATAGTTCCCCACTGCAGTCTCTTGCCAGGAATCTGCTCCATAAGATCAAACAGCCCACCTTATCCCATTGATACAAGAGTTCTCTAATGTAGTTCTAGAAAAACTGATTCCCTCGTGGAAGCCTGATGAGGCCACTAAAATCTGCATTTTCTGGCAATTCTTTGGCAGATAGTAAAAGTTACCTAAGCTCTTTGGAAAAAGCCAAGAAACATTTCATGGTTATTGATACTGCCGTCAGCGTGTCAGGGGTTTACTTTTTAATATTTTGAAATTAAGCGAAGTCAGGGAAATGTTAAGGAGTGTCTATAAGGCAGTTAATAAATGCAGTGCAACAGCACACTCAGGAGACTCTATGTAAATTTTCTGAAGATAGTGTTTGTCAAATGCGAATCACAGGAAGGCAGTTGTCTAAACGCTTTAGGGAGCCTTCCTATAGTGCAAATATGCTCTTTGACATTCTGTGCTGTTCATAAATCTCTTTTTATTATATGGCATGCAATCGATAAAGCTTGGTAAAAATGGAAGACATTTGGGGTTTAGCTCTCATTATGAATGCATTACATTTACATACAGATGGAGATAATTTGGGTATATCTTCCAGCTATTGTGGGTCGCTATCAGATTAGCACCAAAATGACTGCATCGTCATATGCCTTCCCTCCAATACACCAGAGAAGGCAGGATCTGCTGGCAGAATCCAGAGAGCAGTACTAAGGGCTTTTTGAAGACCCTGTGTTTTTGCACAGAAAGTCAACAAACAGATGCTCTGGGATACAGCCAGGACCCACAGCCTTGTTAGAGGTCTTGGCCTCTCTCTTTGCCTCCCTCTCCACCACAAATACAATGAACCTATATTAATTAGTCTATAGCTAGTCCTTTTCCTCTTTATCCTCCTCTTAGCTTTTAATTTTATGAGTCATAACTTTCCCTAGTGGTTTAGCGTTTTAAAATTTCATATTAACTAGGGCTTTTTACACTAAAATGCCATCAAATATGTTATTATCGCCTGTGTGTTGTTAAAACACTTTAAAGGTACATTTGCCTCATTTTCTAATTTTACCTTGTAATTTTCTTCTAATTTGAACACATTTCATTTTCAGCATCCTCTAGCTGATTTTCTCTTCGTCTTTTCTGTTACCAGATCGTTAGTTTCCCCTTCTGTACAATGTTATGCAGGTCTGAATTCCCTTCTTAATTTTGATAACCATGTTATAAATTGATAAACATGTTGTAAATTTATCAACAGTTGTTCATATGGAAACTCAAGGTTTCAAAGACCTAGGAAGCTCCAACTCTTTTTTTTTTTAATTGCGGGATATTTTATTTATTTACATTTCAAATGTTATCCCTTTCCCAGTATCCTTACACAAACCCCTATTGTTTTCTCCTTCCCTGTGCTTCTATGAGAGGGCTTACCTACCCACCCACTCCTACCTCCCTGCCCTGGCATTCCCCTACACTGGGGCATTGTGCCTTCACAGAACCAAGGGCCTCTCCTCCCACTGATACCAGACAAGGCAATCCTCAGCTACATATGCTGGTGGGACCATGGCTCCCTCCATGTGAACTCTTTGGTTGGTGGGTTAGTCCCTAGGAGTTCTGGGTAGTCTGGTTGATTGATATTGTTGTTTTTCCTCTGGGGTTACAAACCCCTTCAGCTCCTTCAGTCCTTTCTCTAACTCCTCCATTGGGTTCTCCATGCTCAGTTCAATGGTTAGCTTCGAGCATCACCCTCTGTACTTTTCAGACACTGGCTGAGCCTCTCAGGAGACAGCTATATCAGGCTCCTGTCAGCAAGCACTTTGTGGCATCTGCAATAGTGTCTGACTTTGATGTCTGTATATGGAATGGATCCCCAGGTGGGGCAGTCTCTGGATGGCCTTTGCTTCAGTCTCTGCTCCACACTTTGTCCCCACATTCTCTTTAATCAGGAACAAGTCTGGGTTCAAAATTTGAAGATTAGTGGGTGGCCTCATCCCCCAACAGGGGGCTTTGCTTAACCTCTATATGTGGTCTCTATAGGTTCTCCCTCCCCTTTGTTGGGGCCTAGGAGCTTTTTGCTTTCCTAGCATATGGGACTTGCTGGTGGCTACCCCCAGTTCCCCATCCGCAATTGCTACATACCTCTTCAAATTCCTGACCCTCTGTATATCATCCTGTCTATCTCTTCCCATACCTGATCCTGTCCCCCCCCCTTTTCACCCTCCTCCTCCTCTATTCTTCCCAAGTCCCTCCCACCCTTTACCTTCTGTGAATATTTTGTTCCTCCTTCTAAGAAGGACTGAAGTCAACTCTTAAAATCTAATAGATGGGAGCAGTTTCCAGTCCTAGTTGGAGGCCCTGAGCATGTCCACCACGCTACCTTTACAGCCAAGTCACTGGTTCCCTTCCACTGCTCTACCCACATTCAAAAGGGTGTGCTTATAGAGACTCTCACCTCTATATTTGCATACTCAAGCCACTCATGATACTACCTGACTGGTTAAAACTGGTTTAAAGAGATAAGAGAAAACATCTCAGAACATTTTTAAGATAAGTGAATTAAGAGTGCTGGGTATGGTGGCATACATCTTTAATCCCAACACTGGATGAACAGAGACAGGAAGATTTTATGTGAGTTTGAGGCCAGGCTGGCCTACAACTTCATTTTCAGGACAGCCAAGACTGTTACACAGAGAAATCCTGTCTCAAGAAAATACAAAACACCAACAAAATGATTTCTATAAATGCAGAACTTCTACTTCTTTACTTAGTTGCTATCATGTAGTTATGTGTGCAATTACCTTTAAATCCATTACGTATGGATGAACTGAGGCCAGGAATTATTTACCTCTCTGTTGCTACACAGTACCCAAAGGTTAGTTGTTAAGTACAACTGCAAAAATTATTGTAAATGGAGAAAGACACGAGTAAAGTGAATAAGCTCTCCGCTGTACTTATTAGACAATTTGTTAGCAGGAGGTTTGCTTAGCCTTCAGATGTGTCTTATTTCCCTGCACTTTTAGCTGGTACAAGAGTCATTGAAATCACTACCACTGAAGTCAACTAACACAGAATGTAATAAGGGCAAAGTTGGAAAACACACAAGAAAAATTTAATTCAAGAAGAGTTTCACTACACTTTGGTTGCATATAATATTACCATGATTTGGCAATTATTTATTGCTAATAATAAATTGTGGGAGTCTGCTCTTAGCTATAATCTCTATTATTTGTAGCTTCATATTTAACACTTAGATGAATAACTGAATATATTCTTAGCTTACTTTCTGGTAAACAAATAAAACTATGTTCAACTCAATAACATATTCCTCCTATAAGGACAGTTAAATATCTTGCATTTGATATATCACTTATTCTTGGTATAATTACAGATAGAGTTTTTTATTAATAAAATCAGAGATTATCATAATAAAAACTAAAACTATAACCTACAGAACAAAATTTGGATGTAGTGGATTGGCCTAATGCTGCTTGTATTTTAATGCTAAGTGCTGGCCTCCCCAGAGGGACCCTCAGTTAAATCTGATGGTAAACAAAGATGCCAGCAGCCTATAGCTGGGGAGAAGGGACATAGATGGTGTTTAGGTTTCCCAGGCTAGAGACTTAGAAAAAGCATCAGAGAAGAGAGCAAGAGAGCCACCATGGAATAGGAGACTGTGTAGCAGAGGAGAAAGGAAAGCCTCCATGGGTTAGCTGAGCCATAAAATATGGTCTTGTGTGGTGACCAACTGGAACTAGCAACAGACCAGATGAAACATAATAAGTAATAATGGTGTTATGGATAGCAAGACAGGTTTTAACAGCACGGAGGGTAGGCAGTTACCCAGCTATTGTATTGTTTAAGGCATATTAAATGTAAAAGCTGTGTGTGTGTGTGTGTGTGTGTGTGTGTGTGTGTGTCTGTGTATGTGTGTGTGTGTGTGTGTGTGTGTGTGTGTGTGTGTGTGTATTTAATTCTGGAACATAAATGCTATGAGCAAGAAGGAGCCCCACACCAGCATTTTATTAAATACTTTTTACTACATTAGGGTTTGTACTTTCAAGACAACTTCAATTTGAATATCTGAGTATCAAGGTAAAAAACAGCATATACTGCTGAGTCCTGCACAGCTATGGAAGGTCTGTTGTGACATCATTTCCTCAACCCTAGAACAGAGTCAGCAGGGCATAGACCTCTATTTATATCAAAAGTTACTAAGCATGTGGCTTGTCTAATATATATATATATATATATATAATTTTCTAATATATATATATATACATATTTATATATATTAAGTTCATGTCCCTCCTTTGGGAAATATTCTTGCTGCCAAGGTTATCTGGGAATATTCTCCCTGCTAAGGTTAATGACTCCATAATAATTAGAAACAGAATGAGTCCAAGAGTCAAAAGTGTGTCTATGATCCTTAATAAGGTGCTGAACACTGTGACCTTTAGGACAGTCCTCAAGGCTGTGGGAAAGAACTCTGAAACATGAGTTCAAAATTATATACTTTCTCAATTATGCAAAATATAGAGATACAATATGAATTGTATTAGGGGCTTCATGAATCTGAAAGAGCCGAGGCAGCTGCACTATGAGCCGCTTTGTCAGGAAGATTAAGGAAAGAGATCCTTTGGGGGAGAGGTGGTGGTCTCATAGCAACATCTCAGTCAACTAGCTTATTGTCTGTGCTTATAAAGGCAGACAGATTTCTGAAGTCATTTGCAATGTTAAAAAAAGTGCTTGCTGTCTTTTCCTAAGAATCAAGGGGCAAAGGTCAGAGAAATCTGATTCATGGAATAATCAAAAAAGAACCTGGAGAAAATGACTTAATTGATGTGTAAATAAAAGAATGAGCTTTTGACTGCAGGTACTGATCTCTCCGGATGAACTTCTGGAGATATCCATAGAAAACTGTCTTGAGTAGAACACAGGCTGTCAGCTAGTACCATTATTTGACTTTTAGTTGTTTTGCCACTCTCAAACACCCCTTCTCTCAAGAAACCCTCTCCAAGTCCTTGGCAATACACTTACAAGCCTGTTTAGATTTATTTTTTTTTGTTATTTTACCTTATTATTTTATAGTTAGATATTGTGGTATGCTTACAATATTTTAAATAACCCTTTAGACAATAAAATCAGAATATTCTATTGTATAATACTTTTCTTTGGATTCTTAGTAAGTGAGATTGAAGAACTTGTTCCAAAAAAACATTTTAAAAATACTCCCCTCCCCAAATAAATTGGCGAGGAATTATATTTATGTAAGGGTTAAGAAAATCACCTATATGTGTTGAATCATAAATGTGAATTATTCAGAATATTGTTTGTGATGTTCTCACACAAGCCATCCCCATGATGTCTGATTTTTTTCTCTAAAATGATTATATTCTGACATTTTGAGATAAAACAAGCCAGAAAGAGAATATGAAGAGGAAAGAAAAAAAAAGGAAGAGAAGGAAAAGAGGAGGAGAGAGAAAAGGAAGGAAGAAAGGAAGGAAAAAGAGAAGGGAGGGTGGGAGGTGAAGAAGGGAAAGAGGAAGAAGAAGAAGAAGGAAGATGAGACAAAAGAACAAGAAGGAGGAGAAAGAAGGAAGTAGAGGGTGAAAAAGAGGAGGAGAAGAAACAAGAACAAGATGAACGAGAAGAACGGGAACAAAAAGAAGAACAAGAGGCATGCAGTTCTATTTCTGACAAGTTGTATCTGCTAAACAAAGACTCAGACCTGGATCCTGAGTTACATCTTATATCTGTTTGGTTATAATACTCAAGCTTTCTGGTTTCATATCTTCATTTTGTTCTTGTGTATTCTAAAAACCCTGCTTATATTGAGCAGCAGTCACTAACTTGGGTAACTCAGCAGTCAATACTTCCATTGACAAAGCCCTTTTTGTTTGTTAGTTTCCAAAGCAATGATTGTGCTGGGAAGAAGCTGAAGAGAAAGAGGGAATTGTTAGGAGCTTTACAAACATGAGAGCTCCAAACTGAGCTTCTCTATATAACTTTGCACAACTTGCTGTTAAAGCTGTTTTTAATAGCTGAAGCATTTGGACTCCATTTAAGATGCTGAAATGAAATGACTTCAGTTTGAGACAACAGTGGAAAAATGTGTACCTTCACAAAAATACTAACAGACACTATTTTATTGTAATCTTACTTTTTCAGGTTAGGGTCTGGAAAGAACACCAGATGGAAATGCTAGTGACAGTTGGCCAGACACGGCTATGTAAGTATTACTGCCAACATGTTATAACATGAACCTTTTCTTCTCATAAATGAATACCTATTTTTAACATGATAAATCATAATGACTTTCAGGGGGTCATAACTGTTTGGGGTCAGGTGCACTGGAGTGTGTAGGACAGAGGTCAGGGTCCTATGCCATCCTCTATTACCCTTCGCATTAATTTTTTGAGACAAGGTCTTTTACTGAAAATGGAGCTCACTTTGGAGTAGATGGCTCACCAGCAAGTCCTAGGAAGAAACCTGGCTGCACTCCACTGCTACTGGTATTCTAGAAATGTAGCAGCACATACAGCTTTTATGTGGATGTCAGAAATCCAACAATCGGTCCTTGTGCTTGGACAGCAATCACAACCACTTTACTCAATTGAGCCATCTCTCCAGGCCCAAGCTGTAGGTCTTACATATGTAAAACTTTGCAAATAATTCTAAAAATATATTTTGATAAATAGAATGTAAAATAAGCTCAGTATAAATATAACACAGAATCTTATTTAAATGAATTCATACTTCTTAAACTACAGAATCACTAAAAAAAACATATATTTGAATCTTATACTATGTAGCACTAAAATTTTTTTTAACTGGAGAGATAAACAGGCAAGACACTTTAATCAAGATGGTTGCAACATAAGGATGACACTATTATAGTGAGGGAAAAACTGGACTCTACCCCTCTAACACAAAAGGCAAAAGAGCTTTATGTACTAGGATGAAATAGTGAAAAATACCAGAGGATATTTTGTGCAGAGGGTGTCAGTGACTTAGGATGCTTGTGCTGGCTAATGGGTGGTATTGAGTTAGTTTCCTGCTTTTCCTAAACACTCAGAGATTGGCCTCTTCAATGGCCATGTCTCAAAGACATCTTAAAAATATACTCCAGTGTTCTAAAACAGGAAGTAGCTAGAAGAATATATACATCTGGCTGGGCAGTGGTGGTGCACGCCTTTAATCCTAACACTTGGGAGGCAGAGGCAGGCAGATTTCTGAGTTCGAGGCCAGCCTGGTCTAGAGAGTGAGTTCCAGGACAGCCAGAGCTACACAGAGAATCCCTGTCTCAAAAAACAAAAAACAAAAAACAAAAAATAAAACAAACAAACAAACAAGAATATATATATATATATATATATATATATATATATATATATATATATATATATATACACCTGAAAGGAACAAAGAATTTACAGATGCAAGTGCTGTAAGGGCAATGCTATCTGAGACAAGAGAAACTAATGAGAACTTAAGGCCCATTAAGCTCTTACTAAAGTTTAATCAAAGTATGGTGGAGTGAAGGCTGTTAAAGGCTATTTTGGTCCTTAGGATGAAAAAGGAAGAATTGCTTATAAGATGTGGTGATATACAAAGTAAATACTTGCATATAACAATATGCAAATATTTTCAGACAAGGTCTCTCACTAACTTGGCTATACCAAGTTGGCTAAGCTAGGCTTCCCAACCAGCAAACCCCAAGGGTTGTCTTGACTCTCACTCTCCAGCTCTTGGATTACACACAAATACCAGCACACCCAACATTTTACATGGTTCCAGGCCTCAAACTCAGGTCATCATGCTTGCACAGAACTTCGCTTTGGAGCTGTAGTGCCCAGAATATATATATATATATATATATATATATATATATATATATATATATATATATATATATATAAAACCTTTAATATAATGACCTTTTAAATAATTATATATTATATATTATATCATATAATAAATGATCATATATATAATGACCTTTAAGTCAAAAGCTTGTTACAAAAGGAAGAATGATTCTAAAGAGATGGCATCCATATTTTACCTCAGAATAGTTTGCAAAATTAATGAACAATTTCAAGTATAGATATTTAAAAATGTATTCTCCAATAATAGTAAGTTACTTAATTGTCTTTTCTCAATAACATTTCAAATCTTTCATGTGACTTCTGACTAAAATATGACCATTTTATGATTTAACACATTACTTTGAGTGACATGTTTTAGCATGACTTTAAGATTTTTTGTGATAGAAAATCATAGCTGTCTTTATATTTTCATGCTTATTAAGTTTCCTAGTGTTTTAGAACTAAAAACTATTAAGTAAACAAAAATTCCTCCCAAAATTAAGCCATGAATCGTTCTTTTTTTGCCATTATTGCTCCAGAGTAATTCCAATACCCTACATTTTGCATGCTGCACTGAAAGCAGTGAGTAGCTAACCACAGGATCACCACAGAGGTTTTGCTTAATCAAATGCTCTTGGCATGCAGAGAGTGCTATCCCATATCTCTCAACCTTTGCTTCCTGCCTCGAACTGCTCCAAAGCTGAATATTTTATAAGATAGGTTGTCTTGAATCTTATTCTATCCTCTTCTTGCCTAGATATGGAAATTGACATTTTGCATATAACCTAAGGTTAAATAGTCACATTTCTGATAAACAGAATTGGCACTTCTGTTAAATATTGCTTCCAGCAAGCTCTTGTATTTCCATTTTATATTCTTTAGTTTAGAACACTGCTAAGCCTACAGATATACAGAAAGTGGGAAGAGAAAGGAATTTAAAACAACACACGTGTGCGCGCGCACACACATACACACACACAGGCACACATGTGCATGCATACATATATAAACTCACATACAGGCACACATGTGCATGCACACACATGTACCACTTTCAGGAACTAATAGGCTCCTCTGATTCCAGAGACATATAAGGAAGAGATAAAGTTCAGGAAAGTAATGAGAAAGGTCACTGCAAAGCTGAGGTTATGTCCTATCAGACACTCTAACTCACTAGAAAGCATTAGTGAAACGAGGAAATTCATTTGAACCACTTTAAACCTCCCAGAGGAAATGTGCTATAAAAATTCAGACACTGTTGCCATTATTAAAGCTATTATTGCTAACATTTCTCATTATGAATACCAAATCAGGAATGAGGAGGAAAGGCTGGTAAAGAAATGAGACCAGTGCTGGGGAGGAAGGATGGCATCTATTATTCAGATTCATAATGAAATTTGGTTATGTTGAATCTGTGTAATACAATTGCTCTGTTACAATCTTTTCTGGATTGTGAGAAGTAACAGTTTTTAATATAATGTGGGCATTTAAAAGAAATGGCTGTCTACAAGGTTGGACTATTGATTTTAGCTCTGGCGTGATCCGTGCTACAGCATCGTATGCAGTTTCCACTCAAGGGGAGTTTACAGGCAGGGACTTTCTATGAGTTTACTGAGAAACAAACAAGAGAACACTGCTAGAGACTGTGGATCCTGCTGCCAGTCTCTCTGCGTTCATATATGTATTGTCGTCTTGCTGTGTCTGAAAGACTTCTTTTCCTGGATTTTCTCCATCCTGTCTGGCTCTTAAAACATTTCTGCTTCCTTGTTTGCAACGTTTTGAAATATCAAAGTAGTTATGATTTATACTTCCTCTTATGAATAAGGGTATTACACATTTGTTGAATTAAATATTCAATAAAAGCCAAAAGCGGGTTCACTACCCGATTCAGTGCGTTACATTCCCAAATGAAAGACACACACACACACACACTCAACCTTTATATTTTTATACACCTTAATCAGCACAGTAGCTAGCCTACTGTTTAACATCCATGATACAGTTAAACCCACCTCCCACCGATAATCCTGAGTTATTACTTACTAAATTCTGTATTTTATCTTGACTCCTTGGGCCACACTCCCCAGCTCCTTCACGTGGTCGCCATGCCTCCCTGTCCTTTCCTCTTCTCAGGCATCATATCTCTCCTGCCACAGCTCTAGGATCTCCCTCTCCTTCCTCCTCCTGGTCCCAAGCCCAGGAATTCTCAAGTCTTCCTTCAGTCTGCCCTGCCGAGCCACTGGTTGCCGGCATCATTATGTACCCAATCAGAACCCACAGGAAGCAATTTCCCAGAAGCTATATGCAGACACTCATGTAAGCAGTTTTGGGAACCCAGATTAACATTAGGATACAAGCAGCATTAACCCAGACCCACATTTCTTCCATTTTTCTCAGCCACTTGTGTTTCCTGTTTTAAAGCTTAAATATTCTTTATTCTGTACATTTAATGATTGTATTATTATGTGCTAAGGGAGTTTCTTTTCTGGTCCAGTTTAATTGATGCTCTTGGTGTTTCTAGTCTTGATAGACATCTTTTCCTTTAGATTAGAAAAAAAAAATTCTTGCGTGACTTTTATGGAAAATATTTTCTGTGCCTTTGACCTGGGTTTTGCTATTCCTATTATTCATACATTTGATCTTTTCTCAGTGTCCCAGATTTCCTGATGTTTTGTGCCTGGATCTTTTTACATTAATCATTTTCTTTGACTGAAGTAATCATTTCTTCTATACTAGCACCAATGCCTGAAATTCTTTCATCTCTTGTGTTCTGTTAGTGAGAAATGCCTATGAGGTTCCTCGTTTAAGTCCTAAATTTTTCATTTCCAGCATTATCTCTGTTTGAGGTTATTTTATTGATCACATTTCCACTTTCATACATTGAACAGTTTTCTTTTCATTCTACTCCTTGTGTCTTCATATATTTCATTAAGGAATTTGTTTATATTTCCCTTAAAGTCTTGGAGAGTACTAAAAATGTCTATTCTGAAGTCCTTGTCTTGTGTTCCACCTATATTTCATCTCTAAAGGCCTACTGTAGAAGGAGTGATGATCTCTAGGGTAGACATAATGTCCTGGCTATGGTGATTGCATTTTTACATTGGTGTCTAGGTCTCGAGATTTGGATTGTCTATAATACTATTTACTACCATCTCATGATGTCATTGTTGGGTAGGTTTTCCAGTCCGTCATTCCTCTTGCACTCTCTAGACTTTAGCAGTGTATGGTTGCTATAGACTGATTGATAGGGAGTCTTTCTGAGCTCCTGACATATGTGGCCTCTCAAGGTCTAGAATAGAAAATGTATCTCGTAATGGAAACTGATACACTGAAATGAGGATGGAGTAGATGGGGCATCTGAGATGATCATATGAGGTAACATGGGTCTGCCATAAGGATTTATAGGTTCTCTAAGAAAAGGAAGGAGAGAAAGAAGACAGGCCCTTGCAAGTAGTTTGCTACAGGAAAGGGATGAGACTGGGGATTTGTAAATAGGGAATAGGTTGGACAGTGAAGATCACAGCAGCACCATGAAAGGCAGTCTGGTTCCTGGTTGAGAAACCCCAGTGACCTTGAAGGGACAGAAGGCGTTCGCCATGCTTCTGGACACCAGGCTCCTGACACAAGGTGCATCCCTCAATAGATTTGTGGCCATCAGTCGCATAAGGACAACACCCAAGCCCCTCCACAGGTAAAAGATATGACCTGTGGTCACATAGCCTCAAGACAGATCTCCATTTTGATGAGGTACTAAAGACCTGGAGGCTTAGCCAATAAAACCTCCTTCCCAGACACTCCTCCCTGAAAAAGGTATTTAACCTCAGGTGCACCCTGAGAAGTTGGCTATTGTTTTGTTCATCCACTTTCCGCCATGACAAAAAATGCCCTAAAACCCTGGACTGTCTTTTTTCACCAGGTTCTGCCATGGGACCCACAGAGAAGGCCTTCGCCTATCGAACCACATCTAATCTCCCATTCAAGGCCTCTCTGTGCTCCCAGCCACAACCACCAAGCCAAGCCAGCTGCCCACCAACAAGCCAAGTACTCCTCCCTGTAGGATACATCCGAAGCTCCCCAGCTCCCCCTTTCCCCCTTGCTTCCCTCCCCCGACAGGCCCCCTATCCATTCTCAGCTCTTCCACAGCTATCAGCAGTGCCTGGGTGCCCAAGAACCTGATAATTAGAGGGCCTCGGCCTCTATCCAGGCCCAGGGACCCCCCAGCCAGCTTCAGTGGTGCTTCCCATAGCCCACCATGTGCCTAGTGCCAGCATAGGGTAAATGCAGTGAAAACTCCCACATCCTGTCTCCCTGAGGGGTGGGAGCCCACATAATCCTGCAGATGACTTGCCTGAATTCCTGGCCAGTATGGCCAATAGGTTTCCAGCAAGGGAGTGTCATGGCTTTTTTTCACAATACCCTGTCCCAAATGTAAAACTAATAAACAAAAGGCATTATTTCATGTCTCAGACTGCCTCTTTGATTCTAGAATAGAGTTTTCTTCAGTCGCACTCTAGTTACAAACTGATTTTCTTCCTTAATTCATTGAATAACTAGATGATCTCATTCAAATATTTTAATTCATTTTTGAATGATGTAACTATATTTTTAATTTCAAAACTTAAAAGAAACACACAAAGCAGATATCGCTCCAAGTTCTTACAAGCAATCTGTGTTGTTAGTCTCAGTGCTCTACTGTGTCTAGAGTCTACAATGTTCATTTTCTGGAGAGTCAAATTCTTTTGAGACGTCTTGGAACCGTGGAAGAAAATAAAACCAGAGAAGAAACTAAAAATCCCACCTCAAATATCTGTTCTTTATAAAAAACCTCTAGGCCATCTGACTTGATACGCCCGGTATCACCCCTTCCACGTCATTACAAATACTGATAGCAGGAGAAGTATAGAGCTAGAGAAGTTACTAAGCCAAATCCCAAAACAGAAACCACACAGGCCACATTTTTAAACCATAATCCTTTAAAACCAGGCCCAAAGTTATTTTCATTTTATTTTAAATCTATAAAAACTTTATTAGAAAGAACTTGGACATTTTAATATTTAATAATAAAAATAATATATTTGTAATTTAAAATCCCCAGATATTCTTTTAAATAATCATTTTTCCAAGAAAATCTATAATGGGAGATGATTTAAAAAGCAATATGAACAGGATCACCATATATCAAAGCAGATAATAAGCTGTCAAGTATGACGTCATATATAATATGACACTTTACATGGCCTTTCTTAATTAAAGTGTTGATTTTTATTTATGTATTTATTTATTTTTTAAAATTTTTATGTTCTATATTCTTTGTTTACATTCCAAATGATTTCCCCTTTCCCGGATCCCCCCTCTCCATATGTCCCATAAACCTTCTTCTCTCCATCCATTCTCCAATCACCTCCCTCCTTTTTTTCTCTGTCCTTATATTCCCCTCCAATGCTAGATCAATCCTTTCCAGGATCAGGACCTTCTCCATACTTCTTCATGGGAGTCATTTGTTATGTGATTTGTGCCTTGGGTATTCAGGGCTTCTGGGCTAATTATTATCCACTTATCAGAGATTGCATTCCATGTGTATTCTTTTGTGACTGGGTTACCTCTCTTAGGATGATATTTTCCAGATCAAACCATTTGCCTAAAAATTTTGTGAAACTTAGCAACAGTGGGTATTGGTCAAATATAAGTTTTAATTTGAAATGCCCTAGTTAAAACTTCACAATAGAATACCATGTAGAAAATGTAGTATTTAAAAGTATAGCACTGGTGAGAGGAAATGAATAATATCTAAAGATTTGGATTGAAATGGAAAGTAAGGGAGAGAAACTGCAATATACATAAGGATGTGAGAATGAAGGCCAGACACACTTTCTATAGGCTGCAGCACTGTTGCAAAACATTTGACCTAGATGTGTTCTAAAATGTCATCTTCTCATCAAACTAAAACTAACCTAATAAAACCGAGATCTAGTTGAACACACATCACACATTTTGCCTTCATGAACTGTAATGTGCTCAAATAATTTGGCCTTGAGAAACGTAGATGTCAGTGAATATGTCTTAAGAACAAGAACTTAAAACGGATACTACATATATGACATATCCTGCTCTAATTCTCAGAAAATAATTCCTATGGAAAAAAGTGCAGGTTAATAGTATAAATGAGTTTGAAAAGAGAAATTGATTTTTCTAATGAAACATTTCTGTAGTTCACATCAAACATTTATAATAACCTTTTTACTTTAGCTTGATACGAAGTCTGCAGTAGTCAAAAATAGATATGAAAATTACTGCTATTTCACAAAAGATCCAGAATTCATGGTAACTCTCACTTTTTAATTTATACCAAATATCAAATATTGCAGTCACTGTTAGGATATATGCACAGGAAGCCATAAGCCAAATCAAATTCCTTAGAGAGCTAAGCTGCTTCATGAGAAATCTGTGTTTGCATGATGTTCAGCAAGAGTGGGAAGCATTCATGGGAATCACTCACGATCCCTGAGCACTGAAAATAAGGCATAGAGAAAACAGATCAGAGTATTGTGAAAGTTCATTATTTGTAATTATTTTCAGGAATATTCACAGAATTAGGGACCAACAAAGATAACTGTTACTTTTGTGACTCTAGAGATCTTCAAAATTGACCTGCCAGAAAATCTCCAAAAGCTGCAACTTGTCATTCCCTGGCATCATCCCTTCTTTACTCCTTCAAGAAAATGTACTCAAGAAAGCCAATAGAGAGAGAGCGAGTTAGTCTATTGTAGACAGATAAAATCTACTAGAAATACTGATTTCCTTGACATTCTCCATGTGGTAGGCTGACCAATGGCTGCACAGTGAATGTAAAGTAACCATGAACACATCAGACTGCAAAGCAAAAGGAAATCACAGTTTAAGAGCGAATTAAGGCTTCTTATCAGGTGAACTCTTGGATCACCTGCATGTGACCCACAGATCACATGAGTTCTTATATATGAAACAGAAATCCTGAAAGTTCAGAATTAGAGATGATAAGGTACTGCTGGCTTCAAAGAGCTAAGTCAGCCTCGAGCCCTAGTGGCAAATGCAGATTTTTTTCTTTACTTCCCCAAGAAAAATCCTTTGGCCAACACCTTGACCTTACTGCCAAGACCTGCATCAGACTTCCAGGACTGTGAAATGAAAAATATGCATCACTTAAGCCACTGAAGATATGGAATATTGTCATATCAACAATAGGAAACCAAATACAGATCAGAACCAAAGAGATGTAGCAATCAAACTTCTAAGTAAAATAACCCAAGAGTTTTATCAATTCCATACTTGGAATCCATGTACACAAAAAAATGATGGCCCCATGAAGCTATAGACCTTTGAAAAATTAAATAAGCTGTTAGTCATGGAATGTAAAAAATAATTAAAAAATTCTACTTTTTTTAGTTTTAAAATCAATTTATTTGTTTTCCAGCTAAGCCTTCACTAAACTTACTTTGATGGATACTGTTTAGGAAACTAGACAAATATCAAAGTGACTTAAACATAAGTCTTCTCCTGAAAGTTTTTAGATTTTATGATTTTGTAAACATTTGTCGTGTTTCCCTGATCCTGTACATGCATTTTTT
Organism: Apodemus sylvaticus; assembly: GCF_947179515.1. NCBI lineage: Eukaryota > Metazoa > Chordata > Mammalia > Rodentia > Muridae > Apodemus > Apodemus sylvaticus. Next base: position 37,574,376 of record NC_067473.1, on the reverse strand, counting down.
CCCTTGGAAATGTAGGTGTTCATTTTATATGCAACCTTCCTGGGCTACTGCTTGTATTTGTATTTCCAGATGAGAGTCAGAAAAAGAAAAAGAAAAAAACCATAAATGTGGACTGAGGGGAAATTCTGTCGCCTGTCTGTTTTCTAGCTCTGATCTTTTGCATCTTTTGTTTCAGAAGAGAACTCGGGCTGGAACTTATGCCAACAGCTCTTCTAGCTCTCTAGCTAAGTGATTATAGATTATGGGACTTGTTAGTTTTCATAAATGTTTAAGCCAGTTCCTTAAAGTAAACATCATTATAAACAGTAGTATATCTGGATGAAAAAATTGAATATATTATACCTTATATAGTATATATGTGTATATACTAATACATTTCTATATCTCTATAAGACATACCAAATGTACAGTGAATATAGAAAGTGATTCTTAATGGCAAACCAAGAAACACAGAGAGGCAGATCACATGACATCTTCTCCACCAAGATAGGAAAGCAGTGTGTGGGGTGGTGGTGTGGAAGAAAGAAGTAACGTGGTAAGACTTGATTTATGAGTTTTAAAATCATCCTTCTGGATACTAGGTTAAACACAGTCAGCAGTGGAAAGAACGATCAGGCAGGTGCCTTTTTTGGTATACAAGAGTATTTTGAATCACACTGATAGATCAGATCAAGGTAAACCCTGTGTAAAAATGTTGACTAGTAAAAAATTAATGGAAGAGTAAGGGAGGTGGCTTACTGATAAAGTGTTTATCTTGTCACACAAGCATGAAAACCTGAATTAAGTTTATTCTCATGCTGCCTCTCCCTTCACCTTTATCAAAGCTGGGGTTCCTGAACTATATAGGTAAGGTTTCCTTCTACCACCCATCTTCTCTGCTCTCTAATTCCTCTGTGTCAGGCCAAGGTACTGTGAGCAGCCTCCTAGCCCAGGGGCATCCTTATTCTGCCGATTCTCCACCCACCTTCATTGGACCTGAGGCTTCTCAACCACACAGACCTGCTGGCCTAGAACCATACAGACATGGTGGTCTAGAACCATACAGACCTGCTGGTCTGGAACCATACAGACCTGCGGGTCTAGAACCATACACATGTGCTGGTCTAGAACCGTACAGCCCAAGGATAACCATCAGCAGCCTGCCACACCAGGAACATCCAGGTTCACCCACTTCACAATACCTACTACAAGAACATCCAGGGACCAAAACCATCCAGATGGCTAAAGGCTCTTGAAAAAACAAAATCAACAAGAGCCAGGGCAATATGACACCTACAAAGCACAGCAAAGAACCCCACCACAACAAGCCCTAGATATCCTAACACAACTGAAACACAAGAAAATGACCGTAAATCCAATCTTATAGATAATAGGGGCTTTTAAAGAGGAAATGAATAAATCTTTTAAAGAAATACAGGAAAATACAATAAAAAAGATAGAGGTCTTTAAATAGGAAACAAATAAATCCCTTAAAGACCTATAAGTAAAGGGAAAAAAACTGTGCAAGAACTGGAAATGGAAATAGAAGCAATAATGAAAACACAAATTGAGGAAATCCTGGAGATGAAAAACCTAGGAAAAAAACAGGAACAACAGATGCAAGTTTCATAAACAGAATACAGGAGATGAAAAAGAATGTCAGAAATAGAAAATGCAATAAAAAATTGATAATGTAAGTCAAAGAAATTGTTATATATAAAAATCCCAGGCACAAAACATCCAGGAAATCTGGGATACCATGAAAAGACTTAACCTAAGAAAAATAGGAATAGCTGAAGGTGAAGAGCCCCAGCCCAAGGACCAGAAAATATTTTCAACCAAATAATAGAAGAAAACTTTCCCAAACTAAAGAAAGAGATGGCTATGAATATACAATAAGCTTGTAGAGCACCAGTTAGAGTGGTCCAGAAAAGAATATCCACTGCTAAATAATAACCAAAATACAAAATTTACAGAACAAAAAGAATATTAAAAGCAGCAAGGGAAAAAGACCAGGTAACACACATAGGCACACTAATAAGAATTGCACATGAGGTCTCAAAAGAGAAGCTAGAAGGGCCTGGACAGTTATCCTGCAACCCCTAAAAGAAACAGGTGACAACCTAGACAACTATAGCCAGCAAACTTCTCAATTGCCAAAGATGTAGATAACAAGATATTTCAAGGAAATCCACACTGAAACAATATCTATTAACAAATCCAAATCCAGCTCTGCAGAAAATACTAGAAGGAAGACTCCAACACAAGGATAACTACATCCAAGAAAACAGGAAATAAGTAACTCCATACCAGCACAGACACATACACACACACACACACCACCACCACCACCACCACCACCACCACCACCACCACCACAACCACCACCAATATCAAAGTGACAGGAAATAACAATCATTGGCCATTAATATCTATCACAATTCTCCAATAAAAAGACACAGGCTAACAAAATGAATGCAAAAATAGGATCCATCATTCTGCTGCATACAGGACACACACCTCAGCAATAAAGATAGACATTTCCTGAAGGGTTGGAAAAAGTATTGAAAGCAGATGGACCCAAGAAGGAAGCAGGAGTAGCCATTATAATACTTAAACAAATAGATTTTCAACCAAAGTTAATCAAAAAGGACACTTTATACACATTAAAGGAAAAATCTACCAAGATGATATCTCAATTCTGAACATCTATGTCCCAAATACAAGAGCGCATACATTTGTAAAAGAAACATTGCTAAAGCTTAAATCACACATCAAACCCCATACATTACTAGTAGGAGACTTTAACATCCCACTCTCACCATTACACAGGTCATACAGACAAAATCTAAACAGAGTAATAATGAAATTAACAGATATTATGAATCAATTGGACCTAACAGATATCTAAAGAATATTTCAACCAAACCCCCCAAAATATACCTTCTTTTCAGCACCTCAGGAATCCTTCTCAAAATTGACCATATCATAGGTTACAAAGCTAGCTTCAACAGATACAAGGCAATGCCTGGTATTTTATCAAACCACTTTCAATTAAAGCTGGACTTCAACAACAACAGAAACACTGGAAAGCCTATGCACTCGTGGAAATTAAACAGATCTTTACTCAGTGATTCCTTAGGTCAGAAAAAAATAAAGAAAGAAATTAAAGGCCTTCTAGAATTCAATGAAAATGAAAGTACAACAGCATACCCTAAGCCTTCATAAACAAATTAGAAAGTTATCATACCAGCGATTTAAAAGTACACTTGAAAGGGGGGAAAAAGCAAGCACATAAAAGGCAAGGCAAAGAAGGCAGGAAGTAATCAAAATCAGGGCTGAAATGAATCAGATAGAATCAAAGAAAACAATATAAAGAATCAACGAAACCAAGAGCTGCTTCCTTGAGAAAATCAAAACATAGACAAACCGGTAGCCAAGCTAGTCAAAGACAAAGACAATATCCAAATGAACAAAACCAGGAATTTAAAGGGAGACATAACAACAGACACTGGAGAAATTCAAAGAATCATTAGGTCTTATTTCAAAAACCTGTACTCCACAAAATTCTAAAATCAAAATGAAATGGTTGATTTTCTACACAGATACCAATTACCAAAGATTCATAAAATATTAAGATTATCTAAATAAAATTGCCAAGACAGAGAGCCATAACAGGTTGTTTCTTGCCACCAAAGGAAGTTTGCAGACTAAGATTGGGTTACACAGAGTGAGGTTTTTGGCCAAAGGAGTTCATGGGAAATTCCAGTGACTCATGCTGCTTCCCAGACTTTAGGTTGCTGCCCACAAACTGACATCAAGGCCTAACACAAGACTTACACAATTCATTAAACATTGGAGAAGCTGATTTGGTGCCTACATAAAACCTTTGCCCCTGCATGATATCACAGATTGTACTGGAAGGAATTTAGTATACTACCAAACAAGAAACATAAACACCAACCCAGACATGAAACCTTTTATCTACAATGGTGTCCTACAAGCAAGATATGCTAAGACAATGGTGGCACAAAGTTTGTGGGAACAACCCGCCACCAATGTCTGAATTGACTTAATGCCCACTCACAAGATGGAACCCATATTCACCACTGCTTGGGGACCAAGAACCAGAGACTAGATAGCCAATAGACATAGGATAAAACCAAATGTTTTTTTCAAAGTACCAATAAAATGATTCCTAATGATATTATGCTACACTCATAGATCAGTGCCTTATTCAGGTATCATCAGGGAAGTTTCCTACTGCAGAAGATGGTAGCAAATACACAGACTCATGTGGACACATTACACACACAGAAAGAAACTTTGGAACACATAGTTCTAAATGGATGTCTCCAACAAATCCCTCTCCCTCAGATCTCAGGGAACTCCATGGAAGAGAAGGCACCAGTGGTGATGAAAGACACCAGGAGAACAAGGCCTCCTAAATCAACTGTGAAAAGCTCACATTAACTCACAGAGACTACAACAGCAAGCATAGGGCCTACACAGGCCTGTCCTCTACTCTAGATATTACAGCTTTCTGTTAGTATGTTTATGGACTCCTGAGTGTGGGGGGTGGGGAAGGGAATGTGTCTCTGATTTTTGTGTCTTCCCTTGGCCTCTTTTCTTTCTGTCCATTTTTCTTGTCCAATGATGATGTGATGATTTTGATTTGGCTATTTTATTTTATTTTTTTAGTGTGTGTTTTGTTGTTATCACTTAGAAGTTTGTTATTTTCTAACGAAAGACAGAAAGGGAATGAATCTAGATGGGATGGGAGGTGTGGAAGAATTAGGAGTACTAGCGGGAGGAGAAAATGTGATCAGGATATATTATATGAGAAAAGAATACACTTTCAATTAGATGGGTGAATAGATAGATAGATAGATAGATAGATAGATAGATAGATAGATGGATGGATGGATGGATGATAGAAGATAGTAAAGAGGAAGTACTTTTAGTGAGGTCAAGAAAATATAGGTGATAATATAAAATTAGAGTTCTGGGTTTGAGAAGGTGTGTTCAGAAATGTTAATGCTATTTATGTACTTATTTTTAGTTACAGACATCAATAAGAAAACATTGCTTATAAATAAAAAGCAACTTTATGAACAATTTTGGGATCCTAGCTTAGAACACTCAAAGCGAAGTCTGCAGTGTGGTGTAAGTGTGCCATGGGAGCATCCATATGCCATAGACTATGAACAAAGGCAGAGCTGCTGGGAAAGCAAAGGCAAGCAAGCAATCCCAACAGGAGACCTCTTCAACATACAATTTCTCTTCAACACATGAGGGCTCTCTCATCTGCTAAATTGGATTTCGTAAATAAACAAATAATAAATAAATAAATAAATAAATAAATAATAAAAATTTAACCCTCTGTTTTATTTTGTTTTTTTGTTGCTGTAATAAAACTGCATGCCCAGAAGTGACTTGGGGAGAAAGGACTTTTCAAGATAAAGTCCATCATTATTGGAAACAAAGCAGGGATTTGAAGCAGAAACCAATGAACACCATTTATAGAACTGTTCCCAGGCTTCTTATACAGAACAGGCCAACCTATTTAGGAAGGTACCTTTCACAGTGGGTAGGTTCTCTTACACCAATTAGCAACCAAGAAATTTCCCATAGACCAAACAGAGACAATTCTTCAACTGAGATTGCTTCTTCCAGATGTGTATTGACAATTGTTTCCTCTCAGACTGACAATGAAGAGTAGGCATCACACTTTTCCTGTGGGCTATCTTAAACATTCTACAAGCTTTTCTATTAGTCAAAATATATTGACTATCCTCAATATATACTAACTGTATGCAGGTCTTTTATGTTACATATGGTCCCAATAGTGACATCAATAAATTGATATTATGTGATCATTAAAACAAAACAAAACAAAATAAAAGTAGACCAAGACTGGTAAAATTAGAGTCATTTAACTCACAGCTGTTGGGATACATCTTTCAGGCTCCACATAGAACTTAATGTTTTCCCACTAAGTTCTAACTTCTAGACTGTTGGTCACCTAACGTTTGTTGCTTTGTGTCTTGCCAGTTCCTCTGTGAAATTTGCTCATCTCCCATGTGACAGCCATGTTAATCAGTGCTCAAAAACTGTTTTATGTTTCAATGTTGATGTGTAACAAATACCTTCTATATCTATTTCTTGGTCCTCTTTCTGCCTTTCTCCCTCTATGATTTTCTTTAAAATTCATCCTTTAGACGTTTCCTTTTAGCATTTTCAATCTAATTTCTCTATGAGATTTCCTTTCTCCAACTCATGCCCCATTAAATCCCATGCTTCCAAATGCGTGTTGTCATTTGGATGTCTCCCTTTTCCATCAGAGTCTGTGTGTCTAAACTGATCTCATTGCCTGCCTTTCCAAGGTAATGCCAAACACCAAACTCCTTTTGATAGTAAATTTTGCCCATGGGCACATTGTTTCCCCTCACAATCAAGTTTCTTTTGTTTCTCTATAAGTTTTAATTTATCTTAATGTTAGGTAAAGGTAAATACAAGACACGTGGACAGGAAAGCAACCACAAGACTTTAGGCTGGTTCAAAGGACAGGAGAAACTTCTAGTTCCGACAAGTTCTAAGCCAACATTGTGGGGAACACATCTTAAGCCTACGGTTCAAGTAGCAGAGGGAGGATGAAGTGCACAATAGGAAGAAGGGTAGATAAAGGAAGCTCCCTTTTTCAGGTGGGCGGAACTTCCCTTGTATTCTCAGCTTCCTGCTTAACTGTTGTCTTATATTCAAAACAAACAAGGAAAAAGGAAAAACGTACTTAACATTAACTTCATTGTTAATTTGGTTAAGAATTGTAGGCTGATTCACATATATGTAATGAGATAGTTGTTTAGAGTTCTTTGCTTTAAGGTGATCAATAGTTGTTCCTACTTTGATGCTAGATAACAGTCAAGTAAGGTAGATACATAAGTTCTAATCAGGCAATCCTAGGTTTTTAAAAGATCCTCGAAAGCACAATTTAACTGCCTTAGAAGAGAGAATATAATGGGTGGTGGTCCTACATGCCTTTTATCCCAGAACTCTGGAGGCAGAGACAGTGTGATATTGTGCATTGTGAAAATACTATCCTTGTTTTATTCAAATGCTGATTTCTGCGCCATCATATCTGGTTGTGTAAGCATTGCTCCTCAAATATTCCTGGGTTGGACAATAAAAAGCTGATCAGCCAGCCAATGACAGATCAGGGAAGAGAATAGGGCTGAACTCCCTCTTAGCCAGGGAACAGGAAGGGGGAGAGAAAGAGGAAATGGGGATTCAGCCACTAGAAGAGGGTCCAGGGAACATCATAAGACAAGAGCTGGACCAGAGAAAGCTACAGAATGCAAGTGGATTTTGGCTGAAAGATAACCATATTACATAGAGGTTAAAATAGACCAATATTGCTCAGTTGTGCTTTAAAACTGCTATATAAATAAAATAGTCTTATCTCGATAATTTGCGCACTAACTGGGTAAAGAGAATACTGCAACATTTATAAATTTGCACTAAGAGCATGGCTACAGCCCAGACTACAAAAAGAAACTCTGGTTTCTTTAAAAACCAAATAATACTAATAATAATTAATAATAATAGACTACTTTTCATAAATCAATTGATATGGATAATATAGTTCTAGATATACATGCTACTCCTCAATTACTATTGAAAGGATACAACTCATTTATACTATTTTTATTTCAAACCATTAAGTTCTATGAACATACCAACATTCTATGCTTTTCTTTCCAATATTTTGATGAGTTTTTTTTAGAATTTTATATGTGAGTACTGTACCTACATAATTCCACCCTACCCTCTCCCTTTTCTAACTCTTCCCTCTCCTCTCCCATATCCATGATTGCTTTGTTAATAGTTATTATTACATGTATAAATATCTAATCACAAATACATATTACTTATTGCAAGTGAATTTAGCTTTGCTCATATGTGTGCATGTTCATAGCTGACCATTTGAGATTAGACAACTTGTATGGAAGTTGATCTTTGAAATGATAATCACACCAATATTTTTCTTCTTGCTCAGCATTGCTTTTTTTTTTTATCTTTTGGCTTTCTGGTTCCACATGGACTTTTTTTTTCTATTTCTGTGAAAAATGTTATAGGCATATTGACTAAAATTGCATTGAATCTGTCATTTATTTTTGGTAGAATAGTAATTTTCATAACATTACTTCTACCTGTCTACAAGTTTGGATGGTCTTTCCAGTTTTTTTTGAATGTTTAAACAGGGATTTTTGTTTTCTTTTTTATATAGATATTTGCTTTATTTACACTTCAATGCTAACCCCTTTCCAAGTTACCCCACCGAAACCCCCTATCCAATCCCACCTACCCCAGATGACCCCTACTTCCAATTTCCTGACTTGCATTCCTCTATTCTGGGGAATCAAGCCTTCACAAGACCAATGGCTTCTCCTCTCATTGATGTTTGAAATTGTCATATTCTGCCAAATATGTAGCTTAAGATGTGGGACCCTCCATGTGTACTCTTTGGTTGTTGGTTTAGTCCCCGGGAGCTCTGGAGGTACTGGTTGGTAAATGTTATTTATTGTTCTTCCTGAGGCGCTGCAGACGTCTTCAGCTCCTTGGGACCTCTAATTAGCTGCTCTATTAGGGACCCTATTCTCATTCTATTGGTTGGCTGTGAGCCATGGGTGTTTTGATCCACTTTCCAATAAAGATCAAAGTATTTACACTTTGGTCTTCCTTCATCTTGAGCTTCCTGTGGTCTATGACTTATATCTTGGGTATTCCAAGCTTTTAGGCTAATATCCACTTATCAGCGATTGCAAGCCAGATGTTCTTTTTTAATTGGTTACCTCACTCAGGATCATAGTTTCTAGCTCCATCCATTTGCCTGAGAATTTCAGGAATTCATTGTTTTTCATAGCTAAGTAGTACTCCATTGTTTAAATGTACCACATTTTCCTTATACATTCTTCTGTTGAGGGACATCTGCATTCATTGGAAATTCTGGCTATTATAAATAATGCTGCTATGAACATAGTGGAGCATGTGTCCATATTACATGTTGGAGCATCTTCTAGGTATATACCCAGGAGTAGTATAGCTGGGTCCTCAGGTAGTGCTATGTCCAACTTTCAGAGAAACCACAAAACTGATTTCCAGAGTGGTTTTACTAGATTGCAATCCCACCAGCAATGGAGGAGTGTTCCTCTTTCTCCATATTCTCTCCAGCATTTGTGGTGCCCTGAGTTTTTGATCTTGGACATTCTGACTGGTGTGAGGTGGAATCTCAGGGTTGTGGTGATCTACATTTCCCTGAAGGTTAAAGATGTTGAACATTTCTTTAGGTGTTTCTCAGCCATCTGCTATTTCTCAGATGTGAATTCTTTGCTTAGTTCTGTACACCATTTTTTAAATATTTTTTATTCTATATATTTTTATTTACATTTCAAATGATCCCCAGTTTTCTGGCCACCCACTCCCTGAAAGTCCCATAAGCCCTCTCTTCCTTCCCCCTTGTTCTCCCAGTCACTCCTTCGTTCTTCCTGGACATCATTTGACATGTGGATTATGTCTTGGGTATTCCAAGTTTCTAGGCTAATATCCACTTATCAGTGGATTGCCAAGTTGTCCTTTTGATGGTGTCTTTTTGCAAAAGCAATATACAAATTCAACGCAATACCCATCAAAATCCCAACTCAGTTCTTCATAGAGTTAGAAAGAGCAATTCTCAAGTTCATCTGGAATAACAAAAAACCCAGGAGAGCTAAAACTACTCTCGACAACAAAAGAAATTCTGGGGGAATCAGTATCCTGGACCTCAAGCAATACTACAGAGCAATAGTGTTAAAAAAAACTGCATGGTATTGGTACAGTGACAGGTAGGCAGATCAATAGAATAGGATTGAAGATCCAGAAATGAATCTACACACCTATGGCCACTTGATCTTAGACAAAGGAGCTGAAAACATCCAGTGGAAAAAAGATAGCCTTTTCAACAAATGGTGCTGGTTCAACTGGATGTCAGCATGCAAAAGAATGTGAATTGATCCATCCTTTCCTCCTTGTACTAAGCTCAACTCCAAGTGGTCAAGGACCTCCACATAAAATCAGACACACTGAAATTAATAGAAAAGAAACTGGCAAAGACCCTTGAGGACATGGGCACAGGACAAAAGTTCCTGAACAGAACACCAATAGTGTATGCTCTAATATCAAGAATTGACAAATGGGACCTCATAAAATTACAAAGTTTCTGTAAGGCAAAGGACACCATCAAAAGGACAAACCTCAATCTCTTTCTTAAGAGATTTAAAGTTTTTTGTACAGGTCTTTGACATTCTTTTTCATGTTTGGTTGGATTTAGTCATAGAAAACTTTAAGGCTGTTTTGAATGTGAGTGTGCCAATGATGTATTTCTTACTGTATTACATAAGAATGTAGAAAAGCTACTGATTTTTCCAGAGACTTACTTTCCAACATTGGGAATATAATAAGTTGAGTTTCTATCCTGCCTCTTTGTTCAAATTATTCATTATTTCTAGAACTATTCTGGTGAAATTTTTGGATTGCTTACATATCATGTCATCTACAAAGAGGAATAATTGAACTTCTCTTGATTTTTAGTTACGTTCCTTTTGTTGTCTTATTGTTCTAGTTGGTGCTTCTACTTCAAACACTACTCTGAAAAGATGTAGGGAATAGTGGATAGCCCAGTATTGTTCCTACTTTTAAGAAGATGCTTTGGTATCTTCTCCATTTAGGATGACATTTATTATGGGTTTGCTATATACAGGCTTTATTATGTTGATATACAGTTATTCTAGTTATACTACTATTCTGTCTAGTAATTCATGAGCAATGACTGCTGTATTTTTTCAAGACTTTTTCTGTATCTATTGAGATGATTATATGGGTTTTATGAGTCCGTTTCCATGAGTTATTACTTAGTGATTTATATATACTTCATCATACCTGAATCTCTGAGATGAAGCTGACCTTATCATGGTGGATAATTTTTATGATATATGCATGAATTTTGATATGCCAATGTTTTATTGAGGATTTTTACACCTGTGTTCATAAGCAATATTAGCTTTTAGGGTTTTTTTGAAAAGCATGTTATTTTATTGAAAAAGAAAGTAAAAACATTCTATGACAAAATTGAAAATTTACATGGAAAATATTTCTGATAAAATAGAAGAGATATATAGAAAAACACATTAAAATTGACAATTTTCATGAAAGATTAAAGAGTAAATTGGTAGACATAAAAACAATGCTAAATTAATTGAAAATGAAATAGAAACATTTCATGATTCAATTGAGGATTTGCATGGAAAATATTTCTGATAAAATTATAGAAAAACATAGAAAAACATGTTAAAATTGAATATTATCATGGAAAAATTTATATAGATTATATTAAAGGTAGGCAAAAAAAGTATACCTAGGTTGATTGAAAGTGGAATTATGAAGATTGTCTGATAAAGTTGAAGATTTACATGGAAAATATTTCTGATAAAATTGTAGAAATACATAGAAAAACATGTTAAAATTGAAGATTATCATAGAAATCATACAGATAAAATGGTAGGCATAAAAATAATTCTAAGTTGATTTAAAGTGGAATTATAAACAGTTTCAGGAAAAATTGAGACCTTAAGAGAACACAAATGCCAGCCCAGACTACTATACCCAGCAAAACTCTCAATCATCATAGATGGAGAAACTATGGTATTCCATGATAAAACCAAATTTACACAATATCTATGCACAAATCCAGTCCTACAAAGAATAATAGATGAAAAATGTCAACACAAGGAAGGAAACTAGACCCTAGAAAAAGCAAAAAAAGTAATCTTCCAACAAACCCAAAAGAAGATACCCACACAAACATAAAAATAACATCAAAAATAACAGGAAGCAACAAGCACTATTCCTTAATATCTCTTAACATCAATGAACTCAATTCCCCAATAAAAAGACATAGACTAACAGAAATTTTTTTCATGTAAATCTTTAATTTTATAAGAAAATGTTTGTAATTCCTCTTTCAATTAATTTAGTAATTTTTATGTCTACCATTTTATCTGCATTATTTTTCATGATAATCTTCAATTTTAACATCTTTTTCTATATATTTCTTCTATTTTATCAGAAATATTTTCCATGTAAATCTCTGATTTTATACAAAATGCTTTTAATTCCACCTTCAATTAATTTAGAAAGTTTTTTATATCTGCCATTTTATCTGTTTAATTTTTCATGAAAGAGTCTATTTTAACATGTTTGTCTATATATTTCTAGAATTTTATCAGAAATATTTTCCACGTAAAGCTTTTAGTTTTCTTAATTTGTTTTGTCTTTCACAGGTTTGGGCATTAAAGTAAAAATGGCTTTGTAGAAAGAATTTAGAAGAGCTCCTAATGTTTCTATATATTTGCATAATTTAGAAGCATTGGTTGGTTACAAATATATTAAAAGTCTAGGTCTGATCCTTGTTTCATTTCTTTTTTCTTCTTTAGTCACAGGATCTTTTATTACTATTTTTCTCTCTATATTTGCTACGAACCTGCCTTAGTTATTTTCTGTCGTAATAAAACACCATGACCGAGGCATATTATGAAAGGAAGCCACGTAATTCTGGTTTATAATTGTAGAGGGTCATGATCATCAGCATGGAGAGCATGGCATCAGGCAGGTAGGCATGCCATTAGACCATAGCTGAAAGCTTATATCTTTATCCACAAATATAAGACAGTAAGAGCTAACAAGGAATATAATGGGACTTTGACTCCTCAAAGCCCACTGCCAGTGACATAGCTCTTCCAACAAGGCCACAACTTCTAATCCATCTCAAATAGTTTTACTAATTGAGGACCAAATACTCAAACATTGAGCACAATGGGGCCATCCTCTTTCAAGTTACCTAGGGGTTTGTTCAGGTCATTGATACATTAATACAGAAATTCATATATTTCCTTTGGATTTTACAATGTATTAGAGTACAGGTTTCAAACTATTCCTGTTTAACATCCTAGATTTCTTTGGTATCTGCTGTAACATTTCCTGGCTCATTTCTGACTCTGTTCATTTTCAATAAATATTTATGCAATATTCCAAATATGATCTTAAGCAATATATATTAATAGAAAAAGATCAGAGATAACATACCACTTGCTAATTTTTTGTATTTTTCTTTATCAAAATGATGTTCTTTGACATATCCCTGTTTTGATGATTAACATTTTAATATTTCCCTGTGATTATCTACTAGATCACTGTCTTAAAGAAATATAAAACACCTTTTGTATCTCAGACTCACAAGATGAGTAATTGGGTATGTAATATAGGGAAGTAGAGTCAATGGTTTAGGTTTCATAAATTTCCCACCATGTACCTAATTCTGATTATGCCTTGGCATGGCTCTTCCTCAGTCCCATTATTCACCAGTATCCAAATTAGTCATTTCTGGGCTCAGAAGCTAAGGTTGCTGACTTACCTATGGATGGAAACATTTCTCAGTATTAACGAAACTTGTGAACTTCAGTTCTAAAAGAACACTCTCTATCAAGTTCCATCAAAACCTAACGAGTAAGTGAAATAAACTTTAATATTTCCTTATTAATTATGACAACCCATATTTTAAAAATATAATACATGAAATATAGAGATAATTTTTTGACGATTCTTTGGAGATTTATCAGTACTGGTCACAAACTGCCTTTTTTGTTTTTTGGGTTTTTTTCATAATACTAATTAAAAGAAAATGGGAATTTGGGATTCAAATTGTACTGTTCTAGTGAGTTTTAACTGTCAATTTGACACAACCAAGAATCACCCAGAAAGAGAGCACTGACAAGTTATCTAGGTCGAGTTTTATATATGAAGGATTATCTTGATTGTAAGATTCAGTCCACCAGGAAGATTCAGTCCATTTTTGGTGATATGATTCCCTAGGATGAGTTCAAAACAGTGTAAAAGTTTAAAGAGTTAAAAAGCAAGCATGTAGCATGCACATAGCACTTACTCTCTGTGTTTGACTGCACAGATGAGATGATACTCTGTCTCAGGCTTCTGCTGCTGTGCCTTCCCTGAGGTGATGGACTGTAATCTGGGATGTGTGGGCTAAAATAAACACTTTCTAGGTTGCTTTCTATCAGAATATTTCTCACAGCAACAGAAAGGAAACTGACACTCTTTCACTAAACAAGGTTCTAATTAACCTTTCTGGTCTATACTCCCCTTGTACTTAAATAAGTGTAAGGAGACTACCACCTTCGCTTCTCTTTGTTTTCTCCCAGGGATTAAATATAGCACCCATCACACAGGGTGGCACCTGGTACTTCCTGCTGTTCAGCCGATGTGACATAAGGATATCGTGCATCAGTGGTTGACTTGCACAAAACTAAAATTGAGGGTATGATGTGGAGCTTTTACAAAGGCCACCCCAAAGAACAAAGCCAAAGGTAAACACTTGGCTGCCTTTGTGAAATTAATTTAGTCAGAAGCCATGTACAGGATCTTTTATCTGTGTAAGTGCCAAGTGCTAGGTGACAGAAGCCCAGAAGGGCTGATTTTCTGACTCAAGAGAATGTGGGGGATGCAATCATAGATGTAGACACACAGCAATGAGATTACAAGAAAAGGGCTATGAATATCTCTTGTTTTTAAGATTTCAGTAGATTGTATCAGTATGTTACACAAGTGTAGCCACAGTCAGCTTTGTAATTCAAAATTTGTTTAGTGTATTTGTAGATTATCAGCACTGGTGGTTTTCACACTCGAGGAGTGGAGAAAAGGTATCAGAAGGAGTATAGATAGTCAGTCCTCACCTCACTCTAGGTTAAACACAGCAGTCCTAAATATTCATTTTTACATACTAAGGTGAAAATTTCTGTTATTGGCAGAAAAACTGTCTAGAGAAAACATAGTTTCAGTATCACTGATAGGAATAATTGTTTCACTAAACAATTCAGTTTTACAAAAGACTTCAAATTATTCAAATAAATATATAATTACGCATATATAATTTCTAAATGTTAACAAGAGTATTGCCAGAAGCCCCCCCCCCCAGAATATCTGCTAAGATCAGGAAAATGAAAAGCAACCATATATTTACAGACCTGAGGGAACAGCATGCCAGACAGAAGGAACAACAAGAGCAGAAATGTAAGTTGGGAAAGATAGATGGCCTGCCTTTCTCAGAGGAAAGAATAAAGGCATCCAGGGGGCTGAACATCGCTGACATATAGGAAAGTAAGACATGCTAGTGTGGGAGAAGGGGTGTGTGAGAGTTTGCAAGGTCTTGTGGGTCGTGATGCAGAATCTGAATTTTATTCTATATGAAATGGAAAGTTACTGAAGAATATGATTAGTATTGGCGTTTTAAACAATTGTGGCTTCGTGTGAGAATGGATTTAAAAGGAGACGAGAAAGTGACACATTTTAAGGTTAGTATGAACATGTCAAACAGAGAGGCCCTGTCTTGTGGATAAGGTAATTGTAGGAGAGTTGAAGAAACCTGGATACATTTTGAAGGTAGAATCTTAACAAACTTGGTAAATTTAAAAAAAGATAAGACAGAAATTAGAGATGTTCTTTCTAGTTTTGCTAGCCAGAGACAAAAACTAGATGCAAGAGAAACTCAGGAGGAAAAGTTCATGGGTTCCTTTTTGGACTTGCTGATCTTCAGTGAGTTTGTGGTAACCCAGCATATCACTTACATAGTTAGATAAAAACATCTAATTATCAAACACTTTTACTATATAAAAAGCTACTGTATTTTGCATGAATGAAATCATGTATCCCTCGAAATATCTTATGAGGCAATTATATAATTGTACTTATTTATAAAAGAGAAAAATCAGGACCAGAGTTAAACAACTGGGAGTCCTATAAGCTTCGATATTTTGCACCCTAGGCCAACATCTTAACTTCTTCTTTCATAGTCTATCATTTCTCAGACCCTTGGTCCCACTACAGTAGATTCAACAGTAAATGAATAAATATGGGTTATTCTTTAGTTTATGAATATTTTTATGAAAATATGCATATTGTGTGCTTTCTAAATGCCCTTCAGATTTTCATAATATGCCAAATAGTAATCATTGTTATGAATACAACTAAGAGTACAAGTAAAGTGGATGGCATGAGTAGCAATGAGTATTTTTTTTTAAATGGTTAGGGTTGGTCTCTCAGAGAAAGTGTCAGCTGAGTAGAGAGATGATGAAAATAAAGGTGTAAGCTATGCAGATAACAGGCTTAAAGAAGTAGCCTAGGCAAGACAGTTTAGGTCGAACCCTTTGAGTATCAAACAATAATTAGCAAAGAAACCAAGGCATTTGGAGCTAAATATATTTTAAAAATACTGTAGTTAAATCCTAAACATATTCTTAGTTATAAGACAAGTGTGAGCATGATCAATGCCATCTGAATAGACAGCTTGCATATAGGAAAAGGTTTGGATAATGAAAATTTGGATATATCTGAAATACTAGTGACATAAAAGTCAGGTTAAAAAAGAAAAGAAAAGAAAGAAACCTATAATGAAGATGTCAAAGAAAAGGTTATCAAAGAAGAGAGAAAAAATTTTGTCTGAAAACGTTAAGAACAGAGAATTTTGTCGGAACATGATAAATTATTTCAATACAACTTGCAAGTGAAGCAAATTGTAGACACATTAGACAGTGTAGAAACTGGTGCTGATCTGGAATAGTAGTTGCACTGATCTTGTAAAATTGGCTTTGCTCGCTAGAAAAAAAAGCCAATATGCTTCTATATCATTCTCAATAGGATGTGCTTTTGATGGACTCCCCCAGAACTGTCCTTTTCCAGTTTTTGTCAGTTTGTTTTAATAACTCATTTTAATAGGTTTGTGATTTGTTTCCTAAGGTGTATAAAACATCAACCCTGATTAGTTAGGGGTTTTATTGCTGCAACAAAATACTATAACTAAAAAAAAATTGGGGATAAGAGGATTTATTTGGCTTACATTTGACATTATTGTCCATCACTGAAGTAAGTCAGGACAAAAACTTAAAGCAGGAAGCTGGAAGCAGGAGCAGACACAGAGGCCAGGAGGAGAGCTGCTTGCTGACTTGTTCTTCATGGCTTGCTCAGCCTGACATCTTGTAGAACCCAGGAGAGGGCTACCAGTGCAGGGACTGCACAACCCACAATAGGTTGGGTCCTTCCCTATCAATCACTGATGACAAAAATTCCCCAAAGGCTTGCCCACAGCCCGATGTTATGGAGGCATTTCCTCAGCTGACTTCTCTCCGCTGCAATGACTTTATTTAGGTCAAGTTGTCGTAATACTAGGCAGCATAAAGTCATACATGAATTGTAACCTTTCTAACAGCTCATTTGTTACCAGTGCCCACAGCCCATCCTGTGTGGTTTTTCAAACAGTAAAGGTGCTTTAGAGAAGTGAAAACATGATGTATAGACTTACGGAATCAGAAATACCTGAATCTTATTATCAGCTGGAAGTCTCTTGTGACAATATCTCTGAGAAAGAAATGTTAAAGTAGCTTGTGAAATGAAGTTCTAGACTCAAACCCAGTGGAGAAGGCATGGAATGAAGAGGCTCTAAGTATACACTCCTCAACCACTCACTCCTGAGGACTTTAAATTACTCACCTTAGCTGGATCCCGCATTTCTCTGGACAGAGACAGAGAATTCCAATCAACACACAAGTCCCTCTCAGTGCGTGCCCAAGCAGCAGTGGGACAGCAGTGGGCACAACAGCTGACAGTTAGGGCCAGGCCTTTGGAAAAAGAAAGAAGAAGACAAAGAAGCTAATGGGGGATCTACCTAGACAAGGCCCATGATTTGTTATTCTGGGAAGAAGAAACATGAGAATCCATGTCTCCCCACAGTCTGGTTCTAGTCATCTGGAATGTTCCCCTGTCTAGCTCCAGAATATGTAGCCTACATGGGGCAAGCATCCTTGTTTACTTTTGTGTTGGTTTTGTTGAGACAGAATCTCTTGTAGCCCATGCTCACCTTGAATTTGCTGTGTAGCTGAAGATGACTTTTGAACTCCTTGTTCTACTTTCCATGTGTTCAGATTAAAATGCAGACTATGACACCAGGCTGACAGAAACCCTCCCTCCAGGGGAAACGTGTGAATAACAACAGATCGAGGAGCACAGGGGTGGAGTTGTGAGAGGAATTAAAGAGAAGAGCATGCCACAGGCTATCCAAGGAGAAATAATCTGTATGCCTCAGTTAGCTTGTGCAGTTTGCTGCTTTGTTTAAGGACTATGAGCTTTGGTAGTATTGAAACTAGGAACAGGCTGGACTCTTTCCTCTCTCTTTCCTCTCTGACACCATCAGATTAAACTCTCCTTTGAGGTCTAGCCCTGAAACATGTTTTGCCCACCTCAGAATTTAAAGTCGCAGAATTTGCATGCCAGCTGCTTGCCTGCCTGGAGATTTGAGCTTGCTAGTGCCAAGGTGTCTGCCAGCACGCATTCTCCCTGGTTCTTGCTACATGGGTCCTTCCTAAATGATTTCTTCCTAATTGACAATGATCATGGTGATAAATCTTACCTCAGAGACTGGATTTCCTTTCTTCCAGCATCTTTAGGAAAAGATAGTTCCTGTATCTTTCAGCCAAGAGTTGAACTCCTAGAAATCTATTCTTAAGAGAATTGATTCACCACCTGACAAAAGAAAGCTGCTCAGTCAAGCTTTGCTTCTATCAGTAAAATTTAAAATTACTGAAATTGTGCTGCAGTCCTGAGGACTGTACACAAATACAATATCTGAACTATGTGATTCTCCTTTTAAATTATAGCAAAGTCATTCCTATGGTTAATTCTCTAGGCTGTTAAATAATTGTTACTTGTAAAATGTTAACCCAGGCAAACTGTGCAAAAAATTCTTCTTTCAGCACATATTTTAAAGTTAAAGACTAACTTTTGTCAAATTCTATAAATCGATGGGAATTTTATTAAGTGAAATGACATCTACCTTAACATCACTCTTATTCAGCAATCAGGTTATTGTTCTGCACCAGCAAGATGGCTCAGCAGATGAAGGCATTGCCACCAAACCTGATGACCTGAGTTTAATTCCCGGAACCGACAATGTGTAAGGAGAGAAATAGCTCCTGAAAGGTGTCCTCTAACTCTATATGGACAACATGGTACATGCACACACACACACGCGCACGCACACACACATACAGAGAGAGAGAGAGAGAGAGAGAGAGAGAGAGAATGACTACAAGTAAGTTTTAAAATGTTATTGTTCTACATTTACTTTCTTCTTGATGGCAACATAAGAAGCTGTTAAACATAATATCTAGGAAAGGTTAAATTCTTCCAGGATTTTCTTGACCCTGTATCACAGCTCTCCATACCTAATTCCTCCCAAAGAGAACAGGTCTCCCAGGAGTACAGATACACAGGCCTGCAGGACAGATAAGCCACAGTCAGAGACAAACACATCTAGTTAACACCAGATGGCAAAAGGCAAACACAAGAACATTATCAACAGACATCAAGGTAACATGTTACCATCTGAACCCAGTTCTCCCACAACAGCATGTCCTGGATACCCCAAGACACCAGAAAAACAAGATCTGGATTTAAAATCATATCTCATGATGCAGATAAAGGACTTCAAGAAGGAAATAAATAACTCCTTTAAAAAACACAGGAAAACATGGGTCAATAGGTAAAAGCCTTCAAAGAGGAAACACAAAATTTCCTTAAAGAAACACAGGAGAAAATGAGTCAACAGGTAGAAACCCGTAAAGAGGAAAAACAAAAACCCCTTAAACCCCAGGAAAACACAAACAAATAAGTGAAGGAATTTAACAAAACCATCCAGGATCTAAAAATGGAAGTAGAAACAATAAAGAAATCACAAGGGAGAAAACTCAGGAGATAGAAAATCTTGGAAAGAAATCAGGAGTCATAGATGCATGCATCAACAACAGAATACAAGAGATAGAAGAAAGAACCACAGGTGCTGAAGATACCATAGAAAACATTGACTCAACAGTCAAAGAAAATGCAAAATGCAAAAAGCTTATAACCCAAAACATCCAGGAAATCTAGGACACAATGAGAAGACCAAACCTAAGGACTGGTATTGAAGAGAACAAAGATTTATAAATTAAATGTCCAGTAAATATCTTCAACAAAATTATAGAATAAAACTTGCATAACTGTACTGGCTGGTTTTGTGTGTCAACTTGACACAGGCTGGAGTTATCACAGAGAAAGGAGCTTCAGTTGGGGAAGTGCCTCCATGAGATACAACTGTGGGGCATTTTCTCCATTAGTGATCAAGGGGGGAGGGACCCTTGTGGGTGGTGCCATCCCAGGGCTGGTAGTCTTAGGTTCTATAAGAAAGCAGGCTGAGCAAGCCAGGGAAAGCAAGCCAGTGAGGAACATCCCTCCATGGCCTCTGCATCAGCTCCTGCTTCCTGACCTGCTTGAGTTCCAATCCTGACTTCCTTTAGTGATGAACTGCAATGTGGAAGTGTAAGCTCAATAAACCCTTTCCTCCCCAACTTGCTTCTTGGTCATGATGTTTGTGCAGGAATAGAAGCCCTGACTAAAACACATAACCTAAAGAAAGAGATGCCCATGAACAAAAAAAAAAAAAAAAAAAAGCCTACAGAACTCCAAACAGACTGGACCAGAGCAGAAATTCATCCTGTCACATAATAATCAAGACACCAAATGCACTAAACAAGGAAATAATATTAAAAAGCAGTAAGGGAAAAAGGTCAAGTAACATATAAACACAGTCCTATGAGAATTACACCAGACTTCTCACCAGAGGACATAAAAGTAAGAAGATCCTAGGCAAATGTCATACAGACCCTATGAGAACACAAATGGCAGCTTCTATACCCAGCAAAACTCTCAATCACTATAGATGGAGAAAACAAAATATTCCATGACAAAACAAAATTTGCACAATATCTTTCCAGAAACCCAGCTCTACAAAGGATAATGGGTGGAAAGTACCAATACAAGGAGGGAAACTACACCTTAGAAGAAGCAATAAAGTAATCTTCTTTCAACAAACCCAAAAGAAGATAGCCACACAAACATAATTCCACCACTGACAAGAAAAATAACAGGAAGCAACAATCACTTTTCCTTAATATCTCTTAACATCGATAGACTCAATTCCCCAATAAAACAGCATAAATTAACAGACTGGATACCTAAACAGGACCTAGCATTTTGCTGCACACAGGAAATGAACCTCATGGTCATTTCATAGTTGTTGCAAAAACATTTGACAAAATTCAATGTCTTTTCATGTTTACAGTCTTGGAAAGATCAGGAATTCAAGGCCCATACCTAAACATAGTAAAAGCAATATACAGCAAACCAGTAGCCAACATCAAACTAAATGGAGAGAAACTTGAAACAATCCCACTAAAATCAGGGACTAGACTAGGCTATTCTCTATATATAGCCACTCAACATAGTTCTTGAAGTTCTAGCTGGAGCAGTTAACCAATAAAATGAGGTCAAGGGGATACAAACTGGACAGGAAGAAGTTAAACTATCACTTGCAGATGATATGATAGTATACTTAAGCAACCCCAAAAACTCCACTAGAGAATTCCTCAAGCTGATAAACAACTTCAACAAAGTGGTTGGATATAAAATTAACTCAAACAAATCAGTAGCCTTCCTATACTCAAAGGATAAATGGGCTGAGAAAGAAATCAGGGAAACAACACCCTTCACAATAGTCACAAACAATATAAAGCATCTTGGTGTGACTCTAACCAAACAAGTGAAAGAACTGTATGACAAAACTCTGAAGATAGAAATTGAAGGAGACATCAGAAGATGGAAAGATCTCCCATGCTTGTGGATTGGCAGGATTAATATAGTAAAAATTGCCATCTTGCCAAAAGCACTAGATAAATTCAATGCAATCCCCATCAAAATTTCAACTCAATTCTTCATAGAGTTACAAAGAGCAATTCTGAAATTCATCTGGAATAACAAAAATAAAACAAAAAAAGCAAAACAAATTGGTACAACCACTCTGGATATCAGTCTGGTGGTTCCTCAGAAAACTGTGCATATGACTTCCAGAGGATCCTGCTATACGACTCCTGGACATATACCCAGAGGATTCCCCAGCAGGTAATAAGGATATGTGCTCCACTATGTTCATAGAAGCCCTATTTATAATAGCCAGAAGCTGGAAAGAACCCAGGTATCCTTTAACGGAGGAATGGATAAAAAAAATGTGGTATATATACACAATGGAGTACTATTCAGCCATTAGAAACAATGAATCCATGAAATTCTTAGACAAATGGATGGAGCTGGAGAAAATCATACTAAGTGAGGTAACCCAGTCTCAAAAGATCAATCACGGTATGCACTCACTAATAAGTGGATATTAGCCCAGAAAATTGGAATACCCAAAACATAATCCATACATCAAATGATGTCCAAGAAGAACAGAGGAATGGCCCCTGGTTATAGAAAGACTCAGTGTAGCAGTGTAGGGCAATACCAGAATGGGGAAGTGGGAAGGAGTGAATTGGAAGAAGAGAGCTTATGGTACTTTTGGGGAGTGGGGGGGGGGACCAGAAAAGGGGAAATCATTTGAAATGTAAGTAAAAAATATATCGAGTAAAAAAAAAAATTCTGGAGGAATCAGTATTTCAGACCTCAAGCAGTACTACAGAGCAATAGTGACAAAAACTCTGTGGTATTAGTACAGTGACAGGCAGATAGATTAATGGAATAGAATTTAAGACCCATAAATGAAGCCATAAACCTAGGGTCACTTGAATTTTGACAAAGGAGCTAAAACCATCCAGTGGAAAAAAATCAACAAATTTTCAACAAATGGTGCTGGTTCAACTGGAAGTTAGCATGCAGAAGAATGAAAATTGATCCATTCTTATCTCCATGTTCAAAGCTCAAGTCCAAGTGGATGAAGGACCTCTACATAAAACCAGATACACTGAATCTAATAGATGAGAAAATGGGGAAAAACCTCAAACACATGGGCATAGGGGAAATTTTCCTGAAGAGAACACCAATGGCTTATGGTCTAAGATCAAGAATTGACAAATGTGACCTCATAAAATTGCAAAGCTTCTGTAAAGCAAAGGACACTGTCAATAGGAGAAAACAGCAACCAGCAGATTGGAAAAAGATCTTTACCAACCTAAATCTGATAGAGGGCTAATATCCAATATATACAAAGAATTTAAGAAGTTACACTCTAGAGAATCAAATAACCCTATTTAATAATGGGGAACAGAGTTAAACAGAGAATTCTCAATTGAAGAAACTAGAATGGCCAAGAAGCACCTAAAGAAATGCTCAACATCCTTAGTCATCAAGGAAATGGAAATGAAAACGACCCTGAGATTCCATCTCACACCAATCAGAATGGCAAAGATCAAAAACTCAGGTGACTGCAGATGCTGGCAAGGATGTTGAGAAAGAGGAACACTCTTCCAGTGTGAGTGGGATTGCAAGCTGGTACAACCACTCTGGAAATCAGGCTGGCAGTTCCTCAAAAAATTGGACATAGAACTACCTGAGGACCCAGCTATACCACTCCTGGGCGCATACCCAGAAGATGCTCCAACATGTAATAAGGACACATGTTCCACTATGTTCATAGCAGCCATATTTATAACAGCCTGAAGCTAGAAATAACCTAGATGTCCCTCAACATAAGAATGAAAACAGAAAATGTGGTATCTTTACACAAGGGCATGCTACTTAGCTATTGAAAACAATGAATTCTTGAAATTCTCAGGCAAATGGATGGAACTTGAAAATATCATCCTGAGTGAGATAATTCAGTCACAAAAGAACACACATAGGATATACTCACAGATAAATGGATATTAGGCCAAAAGTTTAGAATACCCAAGATTCAATTCACAGACCATAAGAAGCCTAGAAGAAGGAAGACCAAAATGTAGATGCTTCAGTGCTTCTTGGAAGGTGAACAAAATACTTACAGGAAGAAATATAGAGACAAACTGTGGAGCAGAAAGTAAGGAAAGGACATCCAGAGGCTGCCCCACCTAGGGATCCATCCCACATACAGACCCCCAAATGCAGAAGCTATTGTGGATGGCAGAAAGTGCTTGCTGACAGGAGCCTGACAAGTACAGAGGAAGATGCTCACAGCCAACCATTGGACTGCGCGTGGGGTCCCTGATGGAGGAGCTGGAGAAGGAACTGAAGGAGCTGAAGGGTTTTGCAACCTCATGGGGGGAGCAACAGTGTCAACTGGTCAGATCCTCCTGGAACTCCCAGAAACTGGACCACCAACCAAGTAGTACACATATAGGGCCTAATGGCTCCAGCTACATATGTGGCAGAGAGTGGTCTTGTTGGAAAGTGGGAGTAAAAGGCCCTTGGGCCTGAGGGGGTTTGATGCCACAGTGTAGGAGAATGGCAGGGCCAGAAGGTGGGAGGGGTGGGGTTGAGTGGGTGAGTGTGTGGGTGGGTGGGAAAGCAACCTCACAGAGGCAGAAGGAGTTGGGATAGGTGGTTTCTGGAGGGGATACCTGGAAAGGGGATAACATTTAAAATGCACATAAAAAAAACATCCAATAAAAAATAAACAATTTTTTTTAAAAAAATTTTTAAAAAAAAGGAAAAACCCACATCACAGCAACAAAGCAAGGGAAATCGGAAACGTTGCTCATTGATAAGTTTGAACATCAGTGATTTCAATTCCCCAATACATAGACACATACTAACAAAACACATTAAATATTAGGGCCCCTCCTTCTGCTATATACAAGAAACACACATTAACATCAAGGGTAGGGGCTGGAGATAGTGGCTTAGCAGTTCAGAGCATTGGCTGCTCTTATAGAGGATCTGGTTTCAGTTCCCAGAACCCACATGTCAGGTCACAGGTGTCTATAACTCCAGTTCCAGAGGATCTGACACTTTCACACAGACATACATGTAAGCCAAACACAAAATGTACATTTAATTAATCGATTAATTAATTAACTAATTGATTGATTGTTTAACTAATTAATCAATTAATTAAAAAATCAACAGTAGCATAGTACCTCAGAGTAAAAGTATAAAAAATGATATCTCAAGCAAATAGACCAAAGAATCAAGCTGGTAAAGACATTATTTTTTAGTGTTTGACAGTTTCTTTTTTCCCTCCCTTTTTTGCTTTTTATTTTTATTGGATATTTTATTTAAATATATGGGATTCAATGAAGGTTGTTGTAAAAGGCAATTTCATAGTACTAAAATAGTGCCTACACAAAAAAATTGAAGAAACCTCATAATTACCAATTTAAGAACATGCCTGAAAGCTTCAGAATAATAAGAAATTAACACTGAAAAGGATAGATGGCAAGAAATAATCATAATCAGGGCTGAAATCAGTATAGTAGGAACAAACAACAACAAAAATACAAAACTAATCAATGAAATGACAAGTTGGTTCTTTTAGATAACCAATAAGATTATACACCCTGAGCAAATTTAAAAAAATACAGAGAGTGAATATCCAAATTAGCATAATTAGAGACAAAGGGGGAGACAGAACAGCAGACACAATAAGAATCCAGGCATATCCTTTAGAAACCTGTACTCAAACTGGAAAATGTAAAAAAAATGGATAGTTTCCCCAACATATACCACCTAACAAAGTTAAGTCAAGATCATATAAACAATTTCAACAGGACTATAACCATTCTTCAAATAATATGAAGTAATTAAAAGTCTCCCAACAAAAATGAAACAAACAACCCAGGGCCGGATGTCTTCAGTCCAGACTTTCAAAAGTTAAGGTCAATACTTCTCAAATTATTTCACAGAACATAAACAGAAGAAACACTTTCCAGTTTTGTTTTGTTTTGTTTTTTATAAAATCACAGTTATCCTGATACCTAAACCATGTAAAGACCCAACAAAGAAAGAGAATTAAAGATCAATTTTCCTTATGAACACAGATGCAAAAATTCTCAATAAAATAACTGCAAACCAAATCCACGAACACATCAAAAAGAGCAGTCACCATTATCCAGTAGTCATCATCCCAGAGATGTAGGGATGGTCCAATATCCATAAATCAATAAATGTAACCCACCATATAAACATATCAAATGTCAAAAACCACATGACCATTTTATTAAAGGAAAGAAATGCCTATGACGATATCCAATACTCCTTCATGTTAAAGTCCTGGAGAGACTAGCAATGCAACGGAAATACCTTCATATTAACAACACTTTACAGAAAGCCCATAGCAACATCAATTCAAAGTATGTTCACTAAAATCAGGAACAATACAAGGCTGTCTACTCTCCATACCTATTTCATCACAGTCATAGCTAGAACAATAAGGCAGCTGATGGAGATCAAGGGTATACAAATTGGAAGACAAGAAGTCAAAGTATCTTTTTCTGCAGATGATATGATAGTATACATAGTAACCCTAAAATGCCACTAGGAAACTCGTACAGCTAATAAATGCTTTCTGCAAAATGGCAGGATACAAAATTAACTCAAGAAAATCATTATCTTTCCTATATACAAATGACAAATGGACTAAGGAAGAAATTAGGGAAACAACACCTTTTACAAGAACCTCAAAAACATAAAATATCTTGGAGTAACTCTAATAAGCAAGTGAAACACTTGTATTATGAAAGCATTTAAATGTTGAAAAAAGAATTTGAAAAATATATCAGAAGATGGAAAGATCCCCCATGCTCGTAAATCTGTAGGATTAATATAATAAAAGTGGTCATCATACAAAAAATATATTCAATGTAATACCATCAAAATTCCAATCCAATTCTTTGCAAACCTTAAAAGGATAGTTTTCAGCTTCATATAGAATACAGAAAAAAAGTATAGTAAAAACTTTCTTGAATGCTAAAATAAAAATATGATAATATGATAATGATGAAAATTGCTAATATTATTAAGTTAAAAAAATTACCAGAG
Source organism: Apodemus sylvaticus (assembly GCF_947179515.1). Classification (NCBI taxonomy): domain Eukaryota; kingdom Metazoa; phylum Chordata; class Mammalia; order Rodentia; family Muridae; genus Apodemus; species Apodemus sylvaticus. Next base: position 37,547,424 of record NC_067473.1, on the reverse strand, counting down.
GTATCCACCACCTAGGATCTCAAATAGGACTGTAAAGCTATTGTAATAAAAGCATATGGTTAAGTAAAGATCAAAGGACAGGGCTGGAGAGAGGATCTCCTTAAGAAGGGTAAATAGAATTGGTAGTTATGGATAGATATGAAGAGAACCTAAATAAGAGTATGAGAAAGGATTGGAGAGAGAAGAGTATGGGGTGAATATTAGGAGGGATGGCTAAAACTAAGAACCATTTGAGGAGTTGTATACAACCCTAATACAGTAGAAGCATCCTATAAGACACACATATATGAAGGTAGCCTAAATAAAACTGTCAATGAATGGGGGAGACAGAGCTGCAATTAAACATATCTCATCACTAAAGGAAGCATCAAGTACCAGGAATAGGTTATATATAATTGAATTGTTGGCCAAAGGGATCTCATGAGAATACAAAAACAAGCCAGGCTATTGCAAAGGCTACTGGGGGTCTCTTCGCAAACTATAGGGAAGTCCCTATTACTGAATATTGCAGACATCCAGCTTATTGAATATGAGAGTTGAGCTTGTGACTATCTAGACCCCTCATCAATGATGACTAGTATTCATTGTACTGGACTGTACCCTGCATGGTATCAAAGGAGAATAGTAAATACAAACCCAACTACAACCCTTCATTATACAATGGTGACTTATGCTAGTATAATACATTGGTGCAATAGGGGCACAAAGATTGTGGAAATAACTAACTAATATCTGATTTGAATTAAAGGCAACTCCAAGAGATGGAACTCAATATTGTTGGGTGGTCAAGAACCAAGGGCCTAGGAGAAAACCAATACCACTACTCTCCTAAAAGGACATGGCAATAGAAAGACTCCTAACAATATTTTTGCTATTCTCATAGATCAATATCTTGTTCAGTTGTCATTACAGAAGCATTCTCCTGAAGTAAAAAAAACAAACAAACAACCAGACAAGATGCAGAGACTTGGAACACTCAGCCTTAAATGAGATTTCTCCATCCAATCCCTTCTCTCAGGACTAAAGGAATACTACAGAATAGAAGATAGAAAATTTGTAAGAGCCAGAGAGGATGGAAGATACCAAGGAATCAAGGTCATCTGGACACCACAGGGCTGACACACATATAAGCTCAGAAGCGGGCAGCATGCACCCAACACATAAAGGCCTGTGCCTGATGGCACTCCAGATTTGAGAATAAACGTGGGCAAAAGCCCACATCCCTAACCCAGAAGCGATCTCCAATTGGGTAACTTCTCACAAAGGAAAAATTAGTTTTCTCCAAAGTTATCAAACTGGGAAAACAAACCACTCATAAGGGTAGGCACCATGCCTAGCTGTAGATGGCCAACACAAAGCCAATTCAATGGCGTTTTGGGATGGTCCTTGTCTCATGTTAAGTTAGAGCATTTGTTATGGTTTGGTTTGGGTTTGGGTTTGGATTTGGGTTTGGGTTTGGGCTTTGGCTTTGGCTTTGACTGTGGCTTTGGCTTTGGTTTTGGTTTTTCAACCTTGCAAATCCTTATATATTATAGCTTCTTGTTTGGGGCTTTTGTGGGATTCCTGAGTATGTAAGAGCATGTGTCTCTCCATCTCTGTGCATTTCTTGTGTTTTTCATTGGCTCTTTACCCTGTTTGCTTGTTTTCCATATTACAGTTTGTCTCCAATTTATTTTATTTTATCATTATTCCGTAGATGTCTGTTTGGTTTCTAAGGGCCTAGATCTGGACAGGAGGAGAAGTGGCAAGGAAAGGGGGAAAGTGAGGTGAGAGGGAGCTATAATCAGAATGTATTGCATGAAAAAATATCTACTTTTAATAAAGAAAAAAATCAACTAACATAATCTTCCACTGTATTTTTGCTTATAAATTTCTTTAGCAAATACAAATCTTTTGAGAATAAAGGAGAAACACTGTGGCTTTCATCCTTGAGTAATGACGTCACTAAAAACAGACATGGTGCTCCCAGAAGATGATGTATGTAGAGTACTACATACAACTCCTCTAATCTGGGCACTTAACAGTAAAAGGAAAACAAGACAGAAATCTTCTGTTTCTACACACCATACATTTTACATTAGTGAGGATATGTAGAGTGAGGGAGTCAGTGAATAAAGGAATGTTAGGCAGAATTATAAGAAATGTGGAGTGTAAAGTATCTAAGGCAGATAATGTATAGGATTTCTGTGGGGGTTAAAGTTTCTCTTTCATGAAGGATGGCAGTAAGGTTGCATGGTGAAGCTGACAGAAGAGTAGAGATGTAAAAGAAATGGAGAGAAATCCATGCGTAGATTAGAGGAGAGCTTCCCAGGCAAAGACAACACTGAATACACAACATCTTAGCAGAAAAGGACTTTGCCTAATTGAGGAACAGCAATGATCATTGGTGTTTGGAATGTGCTCAATATACCCTTGATAAATGAAGTAATTAATGTGTTCTCATGGGCAGAGCTCTTGAGAAGCAAAATAAAATCATTTTAATTTCCCTCCTCTTCTTTATGTTGAAAATTCCAATAAAGGATGAAAGGATGGCAAATAAGAGAAGGAGACAGGCGGGATCTAGACAATAGATAATTAAGTAAGGACTGATTGCATGATTAGCTCTTTGCATTTTCACATTTGCATAAAAGCCTTAAATCTGAGGTAGTCAGACTCTATGCACAATAACATGCAGATTTATTTAAAATTAGCGTATGCACCATTTGCCAAAGCTCAACCATATTGTTAGACTGTCGTGTTCACTTTTGAAAGATTTGCTTCACTGGGTAAAGTCTAAATTTTATTTAATTGGAGTTATATATTACTAATTGATCCTTTCTTCTCTTCACATTTCTTATCATTTAAAACACACTAGTTACCATGGAAACAAAGTCATTGAGAGAGGGCAAAGCTTAGTGACATCCACAAGTGAAATATTAAATCAATTACTATAATGGCTGTGCAATTTATAGTAGTTACTTAGAAAAGGTTTCACTGATATAGTGTGAAATAAATATTATAGACTGAAAGTATGTTCATCATGCCAAGTTTCTTCCCCCACCATAGATGATGATGTCCATCAGAAGATACCCTCATAAAACTCGTCCCATTTTAGACACATTTTGCCACAGAAATTATGTTAGAAATTACAGTGCAGGTGCCCTGAGGGAAGATGATAGATAGAGACCTACAGCCCATACACCACATACTGCCATCTCTTCTAAGACCCTGCTTCTTTCTAGCTGCCTCTTTACATGAAGGTATCAATTTCTTAACCCCGGTTACTCCTTTGTATCAGAAGAGTCTGTCTTGGTTCAAGAAAATCCAGCAGAGAGAGAGCTGCTCAAACAGTGAGGATTCAGGACATGAAGAAACTCTTCATACAAAGCCATGATGTGCTACCTATAGGATCTCACGCATAAAGTCTACCATTTATTTCTGCTTGTTGAGCATGATCTTCCCAAGAAAATCTCTTTTAAATTGATTATATAACTTACAGAGTTTAAAACCAGAACACTATTCAGAATTTCTCAAGTTTTATTTTGAGAAGACGTAAACCCCTCCATGAGGAAGTTGCTTCCAATGGTCACAGATCAAAACTGAGCAGTTACAATGAACAAACGCGCACCATTAAACGCAGTAGCATTGGGACTTTGAGATCCTGAGAGGGAGGCAGAGAACCAAAGAAATGGATGCAGGGAAGAAGTTTTGGGTGTCAGTAAAGGATTAAAAACTTGAGGCAGTAAAAGAAAAAACTAGAAAGCCTAATATGAAAATACTTTGTAAATGACTGAACATAGAATACCACACATCGGAAGAAAAAAGAAGCCACCTATAACATTTGGAAAAATCTGCGTAAGCTCTCCATTGTAACACTGAGTGCAAGAAATCAAGCCTCAAGTGATATATGTAGTTTGAAGGTATTTCTTTTAAATAGCACAGTGATCAGAAATGAGTATTCTGAGGTGCTCAAAATCTTCTATCTGTTTATCTCGGTGGGGGGGCACGTGGGTGTATGTATATACAACATTTCATAAGATCTTTATTTAAAATTGATGCTTTTCTGCACTTTATGTTTCAATTTTCTAAAACCTTTTTTTAAAAGATTGGTTTATTGAAATGATCAGCACAACAGACAACAGAAGATAGTTTCTGTCAAGATCTTCAAGGAATTATTCAGAATGAATCTCAACACTGCCTCTCTGGAACATTAGTTCTCTTCCTGGCATGGAAATGACAAGGGGTATCCCCAGGGATCCACATTAGGAATCCTGAAATGCTCTGAGTCATAGAGCAAATGATGCCCTATTGACAATGAAGACACAAGGCTGTGCCAGCACACTGGCAGCCAGCTCAGGACCAACGTCTGTGACTGGCTAGAGTCATAAGCAGTGGGGGAAGATGTGAAGCAAAAATCATAAGTCTGATTCTTAATGGACTTTCAGGCCATTCCAAGAACACTGTACACTACACAACATGGATGTCTACCTCAAGCCCTACGTGCTGTGGTAATGGTAACCTTAGTGAACAACTAAGGGGAAAATAAAATAAGACAAGAGCTATGCCTCAGACAAAACAGAAAGCATTTGGTCTGTAGTATTCACTGATTCTGTAAGAAGAAAGTTAAGATATTTGTGGGAAATAGCTTTGGAGGGGTATGGTAATTATTCTTATTGTCAGCTTGACCACATATAGAACTGCCTGAGACACAGCTTTGTGTGTTTGCGAGGCCATAATCAGAGAAGTTTATCTAAGGAAGGAAGACTCACCCTTGACTGCAGGTTGCACTGTTCCATGATCTCAAACTGGAAAATGGAGAAGGCGATCATGGCAACGGCATTCATCATTCTGCTTCCTGATTAGATGCAATGTGCTCAATAGCTTCATGCTGACACCATATGCCTCTCCAAACATGGCAAACTACGAGGCAAATAAGCCATTCCTTCCTAATATAGATAGATAGATATATAGATGATATATATATATATATATATATATATATATATATATATATATATATATATATATATGGAGAGAGAGAGAGAGAGAGAGAGAGAATGAATATATATTCAGAGCACCAAGAAAAGTAAAGTAACTAATATGGGCGGGATGGATTCTTGGGTATCCCTCCTGCTGCTTATACTGAGACACTGGCAGGTCTGTACACAAATGGTTCATGATCCTCATCTGTGAAGACAAGCTGACCAGAGACAAGACGCCTTCAGTGATAGGGTTAGAGAAAGTTGGGAATTAATGTGGAGACTTTTCACTAATCAAATACCCCACAGTACAGGCTGGGAAAACTCACTGGCTACTTAAGAAACTTCTCTGCTACAAATAACTTGGAGCACTTTGCAATGTCTTTTAGAGAAAAGGTGGGAGCTAAGAAAGGTGCTTCTTAGGTTCAAATTAAGCACATTCATATACATTAGTGTCTTTATATGACCCCAGTTATATCACAGACTTGACTCTGTCAGGGTAGAGCTGCTGTAATAACACATAAATTTCTTTATAGAGAACTTTCAATGGGCAAAGAGAGTTAATAAAAACTATTAATCATACAAATCCCTGCTACAAGAATAGCTGTTGCCTGAATACAACCCAACTACTTTCATTCTCTCTGTTCTGTAAGGTATCCCTTAACAGGGAACAGCACCAGAGACCAAGATGCCATTCTGCAGGTTTAAACAAAATGGAACATTCTTCTGTTAGCTTCTGTTATTTATACCCTAATACAAAGGTGAGCATACATCTTTTCTTATTTATTAGGAATTGTAAAACTTGGAACTGTAGGCCCCATTGTACCCATAGTCCAAAGCAGAACCAAACTCAGAAAAAAATAGAATGAGGTGAGCGTGGGTTGAAGACACTCTTAAGTGGATGGTACCTCGGGACTTCCAGATGAGAGCCAAAACTTCCAATGTCATCGAAGACAGCCTGAGCTGACTTGTCTGTCGATTGCTAACTAATCTATTGTGATTTATTTTTGTCTTATTCCTACTTTTAATACCTTTAAGGCTTCCCCAAACAAAAGCTAATTGAGTCAAATAATAATATTCCCCTTAAATAAAAGCAGCATGCCCCAATATCTCTACTTTCCCTTAAGAACATAGATGTTTTTTCACAATTACTATGTAAGTTCTTTCAAATTAATTAGAATAAACTGTATTTCTTTACCTGGTCAAGGCCAAAATAACAAGTGTAAATTAATACATTTGTTTATCTCTTCATATTCTAAGTGACTACTATTAAGAAATCCACACTCAATCAGAAACTCTAGAGCTAGCCTAATTAACGTGAAAGAGCTGATATGTTTTAAAATACCCAAATATCTTTGTTAGAACTCAATCTGAGGTAACAGTAGAAAAGCAAGGTAATTTGCATTCTTTCTTTCTAGGTAAAGAATCTGAAGTCAGAAGGATGACTTGGTCAGTACACTTCTTACAAATATAAGGTCCTGAGTTCAGATTCCAGCACCCCTGTAAAAAGATAGGTATGGTACACACCTGTAACTCCTACACTGGATAGAAAAGCACCGAAACTCATTAACCAGCCAGCTTAGATATATCAATGATCCCTGAGTCCTGTAAATGACAAACAAAATTAATGGAGAGAATGGCACACAGTGTCAACTTCTGGCCTCCGGATGTGCGTGCTCACACTTGTACATCCACTGTCACACAATTTGAACAGGAATTAATTCACGATTAATTAAACATGATGAATATTTCACTATTGGTTCATATATTTGAATGCTCTGTCATTAAGTGTAGCCTTGTTGGAGGAAGTATATCACTGGGATGAGGCTGGGGAGTACTTTGTGGTTCAAGAAGAACCAGCCAGGTCCAGTGGTCTCTATCTCTTCCTGACAGTTGTGGATCCATATGTAGAACTCTCTACTACTTCATCAAGATTATATCTGCCTGCCTGCTGCCATGCTTCCTTTCATGCTGATAATGAACTAAACTTCCACAACTTTAAGCAAGTTCTAGTCCCCCACCCTCTGCCACCTTGCCATTTTTCCCTTCTGCAGTGAGAGACAAGATGTCCCTCCCACTGCCTAAGAATGGTCTTCTCCTCTGTCCCATTCTTTCCTCTGAATCATCCAAGGACACCTTAGGTGTCCTCAACTTGTAGTGCTAGTGTTCTCCTCCCCTTGCTTGTCAGAATCATGTGAGCATCCCCTCCCTCTTCCAGACACAAACCTCATTTTATCCTTACCATTTCTATTTATTTTTAAATGTCTCTCTTTATGTTCTTTCTCACAGCCATATACTTGAAGACAGATGTACACAGCCCCAGAACTGCCTCCTTCACTCCCATTCATGCCTCACATCACTGACCTGGTGATACCTTTACTGTTTTCACTGTCACTAATCACCTCTTATGCTGTTAAATCAATGCACATACTTTTAAACTCAAGCCCTTAGCTCTTGAAGGACTTGCCCACTCCTTCCTCTAAACTCATCACTCTGCTTGTTTCTCAAGCTATGCTATACCTGTTCAAAAAGGTTCATTTCCACTCTTTGAATGAACCTGACTTGCTACCTGTTCTTTAAATAATCTTATTCACAGCTGTGAGTATCATGGGTAGAACTCCCAGGAGTAGGCTTAATTTTCTTTTTCCATGGAAAAGATATATAAGGATTCTTAGGGTTATTATGTGAAGGGCTGATTGAACATACATAACACAGTACCTAATTATCATATGAGCAGAAAGACGACCAAGGCTCATATGCTAAAATATGCAGCACATGCAGGGGTCAAGCATCTGTACTTAGAGATAGTCTCTCATTAAGGTAAGAAAAAAAAGGAAACCCTGCTGAGAAAGGTAGTCTGCTGGACTGCAACCTTAATAGCCAGGTCCTCCAACACCTAGGGCATTACCCTCTACCCACTTGTGTCTTAAGGTAGTAACTATTACTTAAATTTCAGGCGCAATTGACTTCATAGCAGAAAACTGATGTTCTGTAGCCAAAACTGAAAAAACATACCAAGCATATTTTACTAGCACTTCTGTAAACTACAGTGAAACAAACTCTAATATGAATATTACTCCTGTAACTGGCACAGTAGATTTTTTTATGAATAGTTCTAAAGTACGTTTGTCATTAAATTACGTACCTTTCTCTGAGTATCTTTGTTCTCGGGCTCTGTTTCTGGGTAGATCTTGCATACCCAACTGCATGACCTACAGGAGTACAGATTCTTCTAATGATGTTCTGACTCTTGAAACAGATCTATGAGTTACTGATCAATTCAGAAAAATTATAGCTATAATTACTACCATTAAAGACTGAACTGTTGCACTAACAAGCAATCCTAAAATTCAGCACTGTATTAGGTAGGTAGACAGATAGATAGATAGATAGATAGATAGATAGATAGATAGATAGATAGATAGATAGATAGATAGATGGATGGATGCCAGGCTTCCTTTTCTCTAATGCTACATTTCTATTGGTGGCCTCTATTAACTAGAAGGTTTGTGAGAAATGTCATAGACTGAATTGTATCTTCTTTCTTTCTTTCTTTCTTTCTTTCTTTCTTTTTTCTTTCTTTCTTTTCTATTTTTCTATATTCTTTGTTTACATTCCAAATGATTTACCCTTTCCCAGATCCCCCCTCCCCATATGTACCATAAACCTTCTTCTCTCCATCCATTCTCCAATCACCTCCCTCCTTTTTCTCTGTCCTTATATTCCCCTCCAATGCTAGATCAAGCCTTTCCAGGATCAGGACCCTCTCCTTACTTCTTCATGGAAGTCATTTGTTATGCTAATTGTGCCTTGGGTATTCAGAGCTTCTGGGCTGATTAATATCCACTTATCAGAGATTTCAGTCCATGTGTATTCTTTTGTGATTGGGTTTCTTCACTTAGGATGATATTTTCCAGATCCAACCATTTGCCTAAAAATTTCGTGAATTCATTGTTTTAAATTGCTGAGTAGTGTTCCATTGTGTAAATATACCACATTTTCTGAATTATATCTTCTAAATTTCAGCTGTTGGGATATGCTCACTATGTCCATTCACGGTGCCTGTAAGCCTCCTCTTACAGGACCATAGCAGATGTCTTCACCAGTACCTGGAAACAAGTGGACAGCAAGAATTTTAATCACTACATGAAGTCTCTTGCTATGAGCTTTGCCACTATGTAGGTGGCTAGCATGATCAATCCTGCCACAATCATTAAGGAATATTATCATGTTAAAGATACATAGCACGTTCAAGAACATGGAGATGAGCTGAGATGAACTCAATGAGATAACTGCATATGACAGGAAGTTGTCCATGACCCAGGATGGAAGTAGACGTGCCTTTGTGAAGGTGTGGGACAGGAAGGAGACTACACTTTTGAGGGAGCTAAGCGACTGGAAATTCATCATGATCACCCACAGCAATATGGTGAGCACCCAAACTTACAAGAAGGAGGTGTGTCCAAGCTGCACCACCTCAGACTGATTCTCTGCCAGATGGCTACCCCTTCACACAGGACTAGGCCACACACCACACACACACACACACACACACACACACACACACACACACACACACACACACACACACACACACATACACACACACACTGGAGTGTTGCATAAATACTTTAGTTGGAATTTTTCTGGATCTAAGCAGAACAAGCCTGGATCCAGTTCCTATGGTGTATGTGGTTTGTTTATAAAAATTGTATCCAAAGGGGCTCAGAAGTTAATAAAGTAGAGCAAAGGGAAAGACAGACAAATCAGCAATGAAGGTCAAGCCTGCAGTATGAATGCTTTTAGACAGTTTTTGTTGTTTGGTGGGGTTTTCTTGTTTTGTTTTGCTTTGTTTTGCTTTGTCTTTTCTGACTGTTTCATTGTTTTGCTTTGTTATTTTTTTAGAATAAGCTTTTAATAAAGCAATGAAGAGTAAATTAGGTTCTAATGATAGGCCCTTAGTCTGAGAGAACCAGTGTCCTTTTTAAAAGAGGTAAAGACTAAAAGAACATTTACATATGGAGAAGACCACATAGGTAAAGACAAACCAGAAGATGGCCATTAGCAAATCAGGAAATAATGGTGCAGAAAGTGAGTTATTGACAGTGGACAGGTGCTTGGGCAGGAAAGCCACTCTATGTGTATGGGCCCATTGGTTGATTTCCCACGTGCCAATGGAATAGCCCCACAACTCATGCATATATGGGCAGTGGGTTGACAACAACAACAACAACAACAACCACAAAAAAGAGGTATTAAGTTGGGATAGATAGAGAGATATGATGATATTCCATGCTATATATGTATTAAGTTCTCAGAAAATTTAAAGCCAGAGGTATCCTGATTTAGGACTTCCTATTTCTTGAAATATAAGAAAATAAATTTTTCCAGTATGAACTATGCAATTATGGAATAAGACATAAAACTAAGAACTGACTAGAGCCAATAATCTTTTTCATCTGGACACTGTCTCCTGGGACATTCCAAGGACCTATCTGAAAAGCAATTTGTACCACAGCACTGGGAATATATTCAAAAGCATGAAATGTACCTCTGTGTTCAAAGCAGACCTTCAACTCCCCTGGAAAAGCTACCTCATTGGAACTTTTGAAATTTCAACATTTCAAATGAGCAACTTCACAGAAGATGAATGGTATCTGGTAGCAGGACATGAGCTGACTTAAGGAAAATACTAACTAACCATGGAGATGTCTGCTGCTCCTCTCGCTGTTTTGAAATACAGCATTTCCTCAGTGATACCAAACAGAAGCCTTTGTGCAGTCTTTGTGATAGCTTACTCCTGAACTTTCTTTATGTTTTCCCATGCTGCCAAAGGAGTAGTCACCAAGGAAAATGTACTTAGAGACATCACTGATCTTTTCCAGCTCTAGATTAGTGTGACATGTTTTCTATGCTAGACTTAGCTAACAACAATTCCAGTGCAAAATCAATTTTTGTTTTTAAGTTTGGCATCATTTAAAAGACAATACTACAAAGTCCTATAAATATTGTCATTAGATTTAACCCAAACACACATGACAACTTTGGAGGTTTTTTGTTTTTTGTTTTTGTTTTTGTTTGTTTGTTTGTTGTTGTTTGTATGAGGCTGAAATGGTTCTAATTATGCTATAAAACAAGAAAACACTCTGGAGACACTGTCCTTGTTAATTCTATCTACAGTGAAGCACAAGAAATAAATGCTCCGAATGGTCATTTATAAGTTTACAATAGATTTCAGAGACTTTAATGCCATTAAAGATAACGAAAATGAAATCTGCAATTAAGATGTCTCTCCTCTGCAGTCTGCTATGCCCATAGAATAGTGTCTCACTCAACAATAATCCAAAACACTGCCTCCTGCAGTAGATCTGAACTTATACAGAGATCCATGAGTAGGAAATGTGCAGAAAGTAAGAGACCTTGTGACATTGCATCCTAATGGAATATCTTCATCAAACCCTTCCCCTTGGACCAGGAAACTATGGGATAAAGAATAAAAGATTTTATGAGCCAGTGTGTGCTAGTGATTGGTTCTAATACTATCTTAATTCAATTTGACTCCCAAAGGCCATGTTCCCAGACACTGAGGGTCTCCATCCCCAGTTGGAATTGATTGACAATAAAGAATTGCTGTACAGCCAATGGCTGGGCAGGTAGACTGAGGTAGGACCTGGAGATTGGCACAGGCTAAGAACCCAGAGAGAAAAAGGAAAATTGCAATGACTCGAGCGAGAATGGGACATAAGAGCTGTAGGAAAGAAAGCCAACCCACCATGCAAGAATTATGGTAAGTGGCCACTAAGCACTTAGCCCAATTGGGCCTGCGGTAGAAGGGGAAGGTTTAGGAATCTCTGGAGTACCAGATAGGAGCATTTGCTAACAGGGAAAAGATTTGGAGTGCCCAGTCTTTGAGTCATGGCATGTCAAAAATGTCAAAAAGTTAACTAGTGTGTGTGTGTGTGTGTGTGTGTGTGTGAGAGAGAGAGAGAGAGAGAGAGAGAGAGAGAGAGAGCGCACGTGCTCACACACAGCCAAATTACCACTACAAGAGTGGGTAAAAGATACCACAGAAACAGTGCCTCCCAGACACAATAGGGCTGCTGTTCATACAAACTCACACAGACACTAGCAGCACAGACACTAGTCTGCACAGAATCAAGCCAGATGAGGTTCCAGTACTAAGAAGGAAACCCTCATCCCAAATCCAGAAATTATCTCCAATTGACAACTTCTACCAAAGGAAAATTAGTTTTCTAATTTCTAATGGAGTCTTACTGGTATACAACCCACACTTAAGGAAGTCCTTATGCCCAACAACAGATGGCCAATACACAATGAGTCAATGGTTTGTTTGTGTGTGTGTTTGCTTGTTGACATGTTTCATCTCATAATGCTTTAGACTTTGTTTTACCTTGCTTCTGCTTATCTATTATGAGTTCTGACTTTGTGTTTTATGTTTTGCATGTGTGTGCGGTTGTGGATGTGTCTCTATGTATGTGTGTTTCTCTTGCCTTGTGGTTTTTCATCTTCTATTTTCTTTGTTTTATTTTAGTCTTTTCATTTTATTATTGACATATTTAATTCTAGAGAGAGAAAGAAGTCATAGAATTGTATGGATGAGGAGGTAAGGAGGATCTGGGACACACTGGAGAAGAAACAATAATCATACATAATGTATGAAAATACTATTTTCTATAAAAAATGTTTGTGTATTGGGGTAGGTATGAAGAGATCCGTCGTAAATTCTGCCTGCATGGAACTGAACATGAGAAATGTGGCCCACAGCAGTCATCGTAGAATATTTTTTGAAACTGTTCCCAAACTGTCCTGGTGAAATCAGTTCTTACAGAGAAAGGGCTCTTTATCTCCCAGCACAGCCTCAGGAAACTCAGAACCAAAGGAGAAGCCATGATGTCTAGTGGAACAACAGGTATGAAGCAGGTTACCAGGGGAAGCACAAACTTGCCCTCAGATAATATAAAAGCTATCATCAGACTCTTGGCACATCTCTGGCCTTTGGGAAACCATCCCAAAATGGCCACTAATACCAGCAGCTGCTGCCTCCCTAGATCTTCCTGCTTTTATCTGCCTTCCCATTTGGGCTACGTGACTGGACTTTGCATACTAGCCTTTTTATGGACTTTCTTTTCCAAAGGACATGACAGTGTCTTCTTCATCTCACAAATACTCAGCACCTGACCCTTCACAGTGACTCTATTGGCATAAAAGTCATGGTCAATGCAATTATGCCTCTTCATCCCAGTGCCTCAGGCAGCATTTGTTCATCCCATGGCCTATTCCAAGCCAAGCTTTTCTGCTGGATAACAAAAAGAGGACAACTATTGTGAGTTATATTTGTGTTGTCTTATCATTTAAATATTAAAGGTGCCACTTGTTGAAGTCTTGGTCTTCAGGTGAAGACCCTCTTAAGACAGTGCTTCTCAATCTCCTTAATGCCTCGACCATTTGAGACAGTTCCTCATGTCCTGGTGACCCCCAACAATAAAATTATTTTTGTTGCTAGTATATAATTTGCTAATAAGTGAACCATAATGTAAATATCTGATATAAGATACCTGTTGCAAGTGCTGTTTGACACCCAAAGGGGTCAGGATCCACATCCTGGATCTCTTAAGAGATGGTTACAAATGTTAGGATTTAAAGCCTGTTTGCACAAAATATCTCCTTGGGAGCATTCCTAAAGGCATGCATTAGCACACAGACTCTTTCCTTCATTTCTTTGCTTCTTGGCTCCCATGAAGTGTGCATGATGGAATTCTACCCAACAGGTCCAAGAGCAACCAGACCAAGCAGTGACTAAGGCCCACAATAAACCATTTTGTCTGTTAAGTTGATTTTCTTCAGTCATTTTTTTCATTGCAACAAAAAGCTAACTGAAACCGTTTTACTTATTTTAGTTTCTATCCATTGCTCTGCTCAATTAAAGAGTAGTGTAAGGTATTTTATTTTAACCAGCAAAACACTCCCCCCACTATGGCTAATACCACACAGCATTTGACATCTTGATGAATATATACACTACTCTCAACTCAGAAAGAGACATACCATAATAGTACCTTCCTGTTGTCGTGTCTACCAACAGTCACCTTTCCTACAAAGCTAATGACAGGCTTTGCTCAACTTTGTAGAAGATTCTTTACAACTCTCCTTGGTGACAGATAAGGATGTTTAGGTTTTTGGGTGTCCAATGTTTCTACCTCATGAGTCCAGGAATGTAATTCAATAAAAGATTTATAAAAAAAAATTATGAAAATTTACTGGATATTAACTTTGTGGGAATAAGCCTCCCAAATACTTCTTGCTGCATTTTTAAAACTTTTCCTCTTAGACACAAATAAGAGCCTCTACTTATTAATCACTCTTAGTGAAGATAGAATGAGAAAAGAAAATGTTTCTCTGATCACAAATGTGAAAATAAGAAATATGTAAGATTTTTGTATACATGTTATCAATTTTGCAACAACAAAAAAGTGAGATGTGATTTTAACACTGTGATCCTACCAAAAACCAAGCCCTTCCAATAAATCATATTGCAATGCAATACACAGACCCAATGTCATTTTAAGAAGGAATAAAAGGAAAAGGTGAAGGCTAATTGGCAGTTAGGCTGGAAAACTGTCTATAGATTTCACTTTGAGTCCTCCACTCTCTCTCTGACCTTCGCTCCACAACCCTTGCATTCATTTGTCTTTTGTTCAGGTAGTGTCATCTGAGGGACCAAAGATCTCTTTCACTTTTTAACAACCTTTGAAACTTTAGATGGCACCCTTCTTCTACTCTACAGCATAAATGATTTGTAATCCTCAAAATTTCTCATTAAAATAAAATTGCTACATAATACATGGATAAACTTGCTGATAACAACACAAAACATAATAGATGACTTTACTACTGTGTCCTTATTTGGTTTGCTATGTGCCAGGTGAAACCTTGGTAAAGGGCGATTGAGTTGCTTAGTTTTGATGAGAAGAAAACAAACAAACAAACAAACAAAAAAACAGGAAAATTTTAAGTTGAAAGCCCAAGGAAGGTAAGCAGTCAGGAGAAAGACCACATTGCTGCTAAGTGGAGGAGCAGACATCTGACACCTGCGAGAGGACAGGGATGAAGGAATGTAGGGCGTGGTTCTGATGGTTTGAATCTGGAATCTGCTACATGTGAACACTGAAGATCCTGTTCAGTAGTTGATTTGATCAATAAAGATGCTAGTGGCTAATAATTGGCAGAAGATGTAGGGCTTCCAGACCAGGAGACACAAAAGGAGGAAAGAAAATTCACCAAGCTTTGGAGGGAGAAAGAGCCATCGGCCAGGCAAGATCTCCGGTGGAGTGGCCACTGGCTGCTTCCCTGACTGGGTCCCGTGTAGCCAGTGGGAGATTAGAAACAGAACTAAAATGAGGGCAGATTTAGGGTGCTGAGCAAGGAGAAGGTAACCGGGCAACTAAACTGAGGGAAGATTTAGAAGTGCTGAGCTGAGAGTGAAGATAAGGGCACTCTAGCCCTGGGAGGCTTAAAAGTGCCTGACCACTGAGCTAAAAGGCACATTAAAAATAAGATTGTGGGGCTGGAGAGATGGCTCAGTGGTTAAGAGCACTGACTGCTCTTCCAGAGGTCGCCAAGTTCAAATCCCAGCAACCATATGGTGGCTCACAACCATCTGTAATGAGATTTGATGCCCTCTTCTGGAGTGTCTGAAGACAGCTACAGTGGACTTACATATAATAATAAATAAGTCTTTTAAAAAAAAATAAGATTGTGGTTCTTTGTTCCCAGCAGTGGAGACAGGCTACACCAGGTACTGAACTACCCTGAGTATCCCCCTCGGGGGATGCAGACAACTGAGCTGCTGGCTGCTGCCTGCACCTAGGAACTGGGAGAGCAGCGGTTCCTCTGAGGGCCAGCCTGATGCGGGTACTCTGCCCTGTGAAGAAGGCAGAGTCGCCATCTTTGTCCCGAGCCAGACGAGACAGGCCACCCCAAGTAGTACTGAGCTATCCTGAGTGTAAAAACTCAGGGGACGCAGGCAACTGAGCTGCTGGCTGCCACCTGCGCCCAGGAACTGGAAGAGCAGTGGTTCTTCTGTGTGCCAGCCAGGCCTGGGGCCGGTGCCTTGAGGCACCTCGCTGCCATTCTCGCTCTCTGACAGAGCAGACGGGCAGTACCAGGTTCAGTCCACAGAGACAATCCAAGCATAATATTGTTTGGATCAGGACACACCAGGGCTCCAACTGCACCCAAGAGGAGGGCAGCACATCAGCAATTGGTGACAGGGGAAACCCAGCCATCCAGTGTTGTAGAATTAGCGTTATGGGCTCAAAGGAGGTTGAAGCGCCAACCAGTGACTAGACCAACTAACACCAGTGAGAGCTAGATGGCAAAAGGCAAACATAGGAACGTTACTAACAGAAATCAAGGCAATATGGCAGCATCTGAACCCAATTCTCCATTAAGAGCAAGTCCAGGATACACCAGAAAAACAAGATTTGGATGAAAAAGCACTTGTCATGATGCTGTTACAGGAACACATGAAGGACATAAATAAATCTCTTAGAGAAATTCAGGAGGAAATGGATCAAAAGTTAGAAGCCCTTACAAGGGAAAAACAAAAATCATTAAAAGAAATTCAGGAGAATATGGGTCAAAAGATAGAAGCCAATAAGGAGGAAAAGCAAAAATCATTTAAAGAAATACAGGAGAAGTTTGGTCAACAGGCTGAGATCATGAAAGAGGAAACACAAAAATCTCTTAAAGAATTACAGGAAAACCTAACAAGCAAGTGAAAGAGCTGAGCAAAACCATCCAGGATCTAAAAACAGAAGTAGAAACAACTAAGAAATCATAAAGGGAGACAATTATGGAGATAGAAAACCTTGGAAAGAATCAGAAGTCATAGATGTAAATATCAAAAACAGAATACAAGAGATAGAAGAAAGAATCTCAGATGCCGAAGATACCATAGAAACCATGGAATCAAGAGTCAAAGAAAATGCAAAAGGCAAAAGGCTTGTAACCCAAAACATCCAGGAAATCCAGGACACAATGAGAAGGCTAAACCTAAGGATCATAGGCATAGATGAGAGTGAAGATTTACAACTTAAATGGCCAGGAAATATCTTCAGTAAAATTATGGAAAAAAACTTCCCTAACCTAAGGAGAGATATGCCCATGAATACACAAGAAGTCCACAGAACTCCAAACAGACTGGACCAGAACAGAAATACCTCCCATCACATAATAATCAAAACCCAAAATATACTAAACAAACAAAGAATATTAAAGGCAGTAAGAGAAATAGGCCAAGTAACATATAAAGGAAGACCTATCAGAATCAGACAAGACTTCTCACCAGAGACTATGAAAGCTAGATGATCCTGGGCAGACCTCATGTAGACTATAAGAGAACACAAATGCCAGCCAAAACTACTATATCCAGCAAAACTCTCAATCACGATAGATGGAGAAACCAAGATATTCCATGACAAAACCAAGTTTACCCAATATATTTCCACAGACCCAGCCCTACAAAGGATAGTAGGAGGAAAACACCAACACAAGTAGGGAAACTCCACCCTGGAAAAAGCAAGATAGTAACCTTCTTTCATCAAACCCAAAAGAAGATAACCACTCAAATATAAAAAAAACAACATCAAAAATGACAGGAAGTAATAATCACTATTCCTTAATATCTCTTAACATCAATGGACTCAATTGCCCAATAAAAAGACATAGACTAACAGACTGGATATGTAAACAGGACCCTGCATTTTGCTGCATACAGTAAACACACCTCAGTGTCAAAGACAAACACTATCTTAGAGTAAAAGGCTGGAAGACGATTTTACAAGCAAATGGTCTTAGGAAACAAGCAGGAGTAGCCATTCTAATATCAGATAAAATTGACTTTCAACCTAAAGTCATCGACAGAGACACTGAAGGACACTTCTTGCTGATCAAAGGAAAAATACACCAAGAAGAACTCTCAATCCTGAACATCTATGCTCCAAATGCAAAAGCACCCTCATTCATAAAAGAAACTTTACCATAGCTCAAAGCACACATTGCACCTAACACAATAATTGTGGGTGACTTCAACACTCCACTCTCCTCAATGGACTGATCAAGAAAACAGAAACTAAACAGGGACACAGTGAAACTAATTGAAGCTTTGGACCAATTAGAGTTAACAGATATATATAGAACATTTCATCCTAAAGCAAAAGAATATACCTTTTTCTCAGCACCTCATGGGACCTTCTCCAAAATAGACCACAAGACAGAACTCAACAAATAAAAGAAGATCGAAATAATCCCATGCCTCCTATCAGATCACTATGGAGTAAAAGTGGTCTTCAATAGCAACAAAATCAACAGAAAGTCCACATACACATGGAAACTGAACAATACTCAATGATACCTTGGTCAAGGAAGAAATAAAGAAAGAAATCAAAGACTTTTTAGAATTTAATGAAAATGAAGACACAACATACCCAAATCTACGGGACACAATGAAAGCAGTATTAAGAGGAAAACTCATAGCCCTGAGTGCCTCCAAAAAGAAAATGGAGAGAGCATACACTAGCAGCTAAAGGACCCACCTGAAAGCCCTGGAATGAGAAGAAGCTAATTCACCCAGGAGGAGTAGAAGACAGGAAATGATCAAACTCAGGGCTGAAATCAATTAAGTAAAAACAAAGAGAACCATACAAAGAATCAACAAAACCAGGAGCTGGTCCTTTGAAAAAATCAACAAGATAGATAAGCCCTTAGCCAGACTAACTAAGGGGCACGGAGACAGTATCCAAATTAACAAAATTAGAAATGAAAAGGGAGATATAACAACAGAAATGGAGGAAATTAAAAAATCATCATATCCTACTACAAGAGCCTATACTCAACACAACTGGAGAATCTGGAGGAAATGGATAGTTTTCTGGACAGATATCAAACACCAAAATTAAATCAGGATCAAATTGACCATCTAAACAGTCCCATAACCCCTAAAGAGATTTAAAAAAAAAAAGAGTCATAGAAAGTCTCCCAACCAAAAAAAGTACAGGACCAGATGGTTTTAGTGAAGAATTCTATCAGACCTTCAAAGAAGACCTAACACCAATACGCTTCAAACTATTCCACAAAATAGAAACAGAAGGAACACTAACAACTTGTTCTACGAAGCCACAATTACACTGATACCAAGACCACACAAAGATCCAACAAAGAGAACTTCAGAACAATTTCCCTTATGAATATCGATGCAAAAATACTAAGTAAAATTCTTGCCAACTGAATCCAAGAACACATAAAAATGATCATCCACCATGATCAAGTAGGCTTCATCCCAATCCCAGAGATGCAGGGATGGTTCAATATAAGGAAATCCATCAATGCAATCCACTACATAAACAAACTCAAAGAAAAAAACCACATGATCATTTCATTAGATGCTGAAAAACCATTTGACAAAATTCAGCATCCTTTCATGCTTAAAGTCTTGGCTTAAAGTCAAGGCCCTTACCTAAACATAGTTAAAGCAATATACAGCAAACTGGTAGCCAACATCAAACTAAATGGAGAGAAACTTGAAGCAATCCCACTAAAATCAGGGACTATACAAGGCTGCCCTCTCTCTCCATATCTTTTCAATATAGTACTTGAAGTTCTCGCTAAAGCAATTAGACAACATAAGGAGGTCAAGGGGATACAAATTGGAAAGGAAGAAATCAAATTATAACTATTTGCAGATGATATGATAGTATACTTAAGTGACCCAAAAAACTCCACCAGAGAACTTCTACAGCTGATAAACAACTTCAGCAAAGTGGCTGGTTATAAAATCAACTCAAGCAAATCAGTAGCTTTCCTATACTCAAAGGATAAACAGGCTGCCAAAGAAGTTAGGGAAATGACACCCTTCACAATAGCCACACACAATATAAAGAATCTTGATGTGACTCTAACCAAACATATAAAAGATCTGTATGAGAAGAACTTTAGGTATCTGAAGAAGGAAATCGAAGACCTCAGAAAGTGGAAAAATCTGCCATGCTCTTGGATTGGCAGGATCAATATACTTAAAATGGCCATCTTGCCAAAAGTAATATACAGATTCAATGCAATCTACATCAAAATCCCAACTCAGTTCTTCTTAGAGTTAGAAAAGGCAATTCTCAAATTCATCTGGAATAACAAAAAACCCAGGATAGCTAAAACTATTCTCAACAGTAAAAGAGCTCCTGGGGGAATTAATATCTCAGACCTCAAGCAATAGTACAGAGCAATAGTGTTAAAAACTGCATGGTATTGGCACAGTGACCAGTAAGTGGACCAATGGAATAGAATTGAAGTCCCAGAAATGAATCCACACACCTATGGTCACTTGATCTTCGACAAAGGAGCAGAAAACAACCAGTGGATAAAAGATAGCCTCTTCAACAAATGGTGCTGGTTCAACTGGAGGTCAGGATGCAGAAGATTGCGAATTGATCCATTCTTATCTCCTTGTACTAAGCTCAACTCCAAATGGATCAAGGACCTCCACGTAAAACCAGACACACTGAAACTAATAGAAAAGAAACTGGGGAAAACCCTTGAGGACATGGGCACAGGGGAAAAGTTCCTGAACAGAACACCAATAGCTTATGCTCTAAGATCAAGAATTGACAAATGGGACCTCATAAAATTACAAAGTTTCTGTAAGGCAAAGGACACTGTCAAAAGGACAAAATGGCAACCAACAAACTGGGAAAATATCTTCACCAACCCTACATCCAATAGAGGGCTAATATCTAATATATACAAAGAACTCAAGACATTAGACCCCAGGGAACCAAAAAACCAATTAAAATTGGGGTGCATGTAAACAAAAAGTTTTCACCTGAATAAATTCATATGGCTGAGAAGCACCTTAAGAAATGCTCATCATCATTAGTCATTAGGGAAATGCAAATCAAAACAACCCTAAGATTTCACCTCACACCAGTCAGAATGGCTAAGGTTAAAAACTCAGGAGACAACAGGTGTTGGAGAGGATGTGGAGAAAGAGGAACACTCCTCCACCGCTGGTGGGATTGCAAGAAGGTACAAGCACTCTGGAAATCAGTCTGGAGGTTCCTCAGAAAACTGAACATGACACTACAGGAGGACCCTGCTATACCACTCCTGGGCATATACCCAGAGGATTCCCCGGCATGTAATAAGGACACATGCTCCACTATGTTCATAGCAGCCTTATTTATAATAGCCAGAAGCTGGAAAGAACCCAGATATCCCTCAATGGAGGAATGGATACAGAAAATGTGGTATATTTACACAATGGAATACTACTCAATGATTAAAAACAATGAATTAATGAAATCTGTAGGCAAATGGTTGGAACTGGAAAATTATCATCCTACATGAGGTAACCCAATCACAAAAGAATATACATGGAATGCAATCACGGATAAGAGGATATTAACTAGCCCAGAAGCTCTGAATACCCAAGACACAGTAGCATATCAAATGACTCCCATGAAGAAGTAAGGAGAGGACCCTGATCCTGGAAAGGCCTGATCCAGCATTGTAGGAGAGTACCAGGACAGTGAAAAAGGAGGGAGGTGATTGGAGTATGGGTGTAGAGAAGGCTTATGGGACATATGGGGAGGGGGGAACTGGGAAAGAGGAAAGCATTTTGGAGTGTAAACAAAGAATTTAGAAAATAAAAATAAATAAATAAATAAAAATAAGATTTTGTGTGTGTGTGTGTGTGTGTGTGTGTGTGTGTGTGTGTGTGTTTGTGCTTCATCTGTAGATCCAAGGGAACCAGGGTGGTGGCTGATGATGTGGTCTGCCCAAAGCTTAAAGCAGGGTAGTAGAAACAACATGCTACATAGGAAGAAGCAAAGAAGAAACCTCGACCATTCTTGCTAAACTGAACAATTTCACCTAATATAATTGAAGAGAAAGCTCTAGAATGGATGATAAAAGGCAACTGATAAAAAAGAGAAAAATGTGCATTACAGCGTCCTGAGCTTGCTTC
The DNA here is from genome assembly GCF_947179515.1 of Apodemus sylvaticus. Classification (NCBI taxonomy): domain Eukaryota; kingdom Metazoa; phylum Chordata; class Mammalia; order Rodentia; family Muridae; genus Apodemus; species Apodemus sylvaticus. The sequence goes on along the minus strand of NC_067473.1, from coordinate 37,525,428 downwards.
TGTCATAGAACACAAATCCTTTTCTGTTGAGACTATCTTTGTACTTGTCTAAGTCTTTATTTAGAGGATAAGATTCATAGGACAAATGAGTATTTATTTGTATAAGAGCAGAGCCTAATGCATATCTTGGCATACAGCTGAAGTTCTAATCATGCTTTGATATTAGTATTGTTGTTTTGAAGTTTCTAAGGTGTTCTTTAAACACAATAATTCATGGATGCTAGGCAGCGGTCAGGTCACTGAGCTGTACCCCACCCCCAGTTTATTTTGATATTTAAATAAACAAAATCAATTTCTTTCCTTTTCTATATTCTCTACATGAAATCTTGCTGTGTAGAACTGAGTATATGTTCCACATGATGGGAATCTATGGTTCAGATTTCTTAAATGGACAACAGTTCACAAGAAGTTTAATGTGTCATTTATAGGGCATGGGCTCACCAATCTAACCAAGAAGCTGTGTGCAATTGCTGGCAATGGGAAAATCACTTTCCTTCACTGGAGTCTCATGGGGTATACTAAACACACTCCAGAGCAAGTCCCATATCCAGGAGTAGTTGGTCCATGCAAACACAAAAACAACAACAACAACAACAACAACAAACTCAATTGCATTTTTGCAGACTTTTTTTGTCTGATTTCATTTTGTTTGAGCACTTTCTTTCTTTTGGGTCATTTGCCTTTTCATTCTTATTTCCTTTTTGTTAGTATGTATGTTTCTTGGTGTGATGTCTGTGTTCCTTGGATTGTTTTTTTGTATGATTTATTATTACTTGTTTTGTTCTTGTTTGTTTTAAAGAGAGAAAAAACATAAAGTTGGGTTGGTAAGGAGGATGGATAAGATCGAGAGAGAATTGAGGAAGGGGATAACATGATTAGCATTTATTGTGTAAAAATATTTTCAATAAAAATAAATAAATGACTCAATAAGAAATGGCACTATCTTCACTTAGAACTGTGCAAACCTGTACAACATCACAATGTTACTGTAGTGTTTGTTTATTGTCAGGACAACACATGCATGTTTACAAATGCTTAGAACTGTAATATTTTGCTATACTTATCTATTATGCATATATGTATGTATGTATGTTATGTGGGAAGGTGCACACTATATGGAAGAAAGAGAATGATTTCCAAGAGTTGATTCTCTCCTTATACCCTGTGAGTCACAGGGATGGCACTGAGGGCATCTGCAACAAGCACCATTATGGGCTAAGTCACCCTTCTGGCCTCTACATACTACTTTTGCGTACAAAATATTTAAATCAAGTTCTAGTTGGCTTTCTATTACATTATACCTCAAAATATGCAGGACTGAGATTGTTGAAATATACTTAATGATTCAAAAACAGTTCCTCTAGATGTCCTATACAGCTTAAACTTAATTTAATTTCCTGATTATGTAATATATAAAATGTTTGAGTTTTTCCCCCCAAACATCTCTTTTGCACATTATCAAAATATTCATACTGAATTACTTTTAAAAGACAGCATTTAGTATTCTATCAAATAATGAAAATGTGTTCCTTCCTGGTGGTTTAATAATAATTCTTGCATCACAAACTCTGAATATTCATGTTATGGAAATGTGCCCTACTTCTATAGATTTCATCAGTGTCAGCGGGTGCCACAGCAGAACATGGGATATTTAGTCAGCTTTAACACCTTCAGGATTCTAGCAATTACCAAATGCCTTCTTTGTCATATCATCCTTAATTCAAATTTGGGTAATGCTGTGACACAGGAGGCTGACCAGTAAACATTTTGCTATCATTTTAAAAACAGCTACCTAACTGTATACAGTTGTGATGTTATTGATGGATGTCTAGATTCAGCTTTATCTCTGTGGCATGACACCTTCGATTTATTCAGTGGGAGAAAGAAATCAGTCAAACCAGGTTTTATTTCTGTGCTAAATCCACTCATGAAATATTTATTTTGCCCTCACTTTGCTATTAGAAAACACTTGTCCGTGGGCCAATCATCATTTTTCTTCTTCAATGCATGTACTAACTGTCTCTAACCTAAGTTCTCTCAGTGGTGTGACCTGTATACAGTCCTTAATCCATCTGGGATTCAGTTTCTTCGTTTGTAAAATGAGTAAGTGGATGAGATTGGTGCCAACAAACTTTTCTGTAAAATGGTAAGTACTTTTGGATTCATGGAACATGTGTTCTCTATGATGCCTATGCAGGCCTTCCATGTTAATAGAAAGACGGGTCTAGAGAATGTGAGATGAATGAGCATTTCTGTGTCTCAACAATATGCTGTTATCTAAACAGCCAGATGGAGAAATGGCTCTGTGTCCAGTAGCCTGCTGACTTCCCTCAAGTCTTTCTTTCTTTTCTTTCTTTCTTCTTCTTTTTTTTTTGGAGCATTATTATATGATGCAACATACACCTAACCCCTGAACACCAAAAGGGAAAGTGAACTCTCAGCTCCCTGTTATTCATAGTTAAAGTTCTTAGACATTTCTCATTACAGAATGATTCCTATAGAACATCTCTGATAAATTCCTAAGGGACCCTGCTCATCATAGAGTAATTAGGGTCACTCAGTTTGATCAGACGGCACACATTTTACTGCTGGAATCATCATCTAGATGCTGCAAGATCCAGGCTCAGTTTCTTGTTTCTGGGTGAGAGATGAATATGCATATCTGCTTACAAAAATGGTGGGATTTCGATCTGGGTTTTGTGACTTGTGAGGGGCCTAAAGGAACTAATCTGCATTTAAAATGAATCTTAGAAAAAGGGAGAAGCATTCTATAGCTCTATGTATAGAACCTCTTGTGTGGAGGAGATCAGATGGTAAAAGACCCAAAAAGTAAAGTGTTATGTTAACCTTTTGTGAAGGCTTTCAAAGTACTGTGGTCTTGCCCTGTTTTGCAGTGCTGAACTACATATCCACAAACACATACAGGGAAGCCACAGATAGAACATATAATCTCTCAAGACTTGCATGCACATATGTGTACTTAAAGATGATACTGTTACAATCAAAACAAGTGCCAAGCCCAGAGAAAGACTCCAAGAGTGCTTGCTGTTGTTTTAGAGGATCCCTATTGGGTCCTCAGTACCCACTTAGGGTAGCACATAACCACCATAACTGTAGCCTCAAATGATGCTATATCTGTCTCTAGTCTCTAAAGACACCTCCAAAATGGCATACACAGACATAAAAACATACACATAAATAAGCAATAAAATTAAAGTAAATCTTTAAACGAAAGTGAGAAGCGTTAATAGGAGCATTACAACTACCCCCAAAATGTGGCCTCTATAAGTAAAGGATGGCTGGAGAGTAAGACAAATGAAGGTCTCCTTAATTTAACTTTAGGCTTCTTTTGGCCAAGTATTTATTTGATAAGAGGTCTTCCCATACATCAAAGAATAATCAGTAGCATGCTTGGCCTCTACCCACTAGACGAAGACACCTAATCATAGTTCCGCTAACCTTTATTTATGACAAGCAAACATGTCTCCAGACATTGCCACATGGCTTAGATTAGGGAAGGCCCAAGGATACCATAGCGAGCAGAGGTCCTCAAAATTTAAAAAAATGTAAGGTAGTTCATTCATGATCAATGAATACCCCAGAAGTCAAGGAACATTCTAGTTAAAACCAGATATTTACAAGTATTTCATTACAGTGACTTACTTTGTCTTTCACAATTAATTCCAACTCATTATCCAAATGGTGAGATATAAAAAAAATAACAATTTCCAACTCTTGTTCAAGAATTTCTGGATTTTTCATACATGAAAACCACACTTAACTTTCTAACTGTGTATCCCACTGAACTCGGGAATTGTTATACACTATAGTTCATCCCAGTAACTGGTGACCTTCAAGGCCTTACCCCATACCTCAGTATCCCAGAACTTAGTCACTTACACTGTGCTAAACTTTTAAGTACTTGATCTCAAATTATTATGCCAGGACCCACATCTATTTGCTTCTAACTTTAAACAAACCTTCCTTGGCTCCCTTAAATAGTTGCTATAATCATTTCCAATTCCCACAATCGGATTCCACTCCACGCTATATAATTTTCAGTGTTTCATATCTACCTGGCGAGATTTCATTGGGCTATTAGATGCCATTATCTTTGGACTCCTACCTCTTTTTGCAGAAGATCTTGAGTTCTAATCATCTCTGCTCTGTAGAGTACCACTGTTGAATTTTTGTTCCAGATTTTGTTCTAAAATCAACCATTTACCTATTCACTTAAAAGAAACAGTCATCACAGAACAGTGAGCATATGCTAACCTAATGTTAACCTGCTAACTAAGCAAAAGCCTAGTTTGCAGATGCCCAACCACAGGATTTAAAAGATAAAATACAGCAGTCTGTCTTGCTGCAGAAAGATAGTAGTTTAATGATCAGCACAGTAACCTATGGCAAAATCTTCCTTTCTGAGACACTAAAATAAAAACAACAGTGCCTACCACAAAGAAGCATTCTGAGATTTGGACATGATGTGCCTAAAGCACTTTATCCTTGTTTGGAAGGTGTGCCTTCATCTACCAGATTCTGTCTTAATAAGAAAAGGTTATTTATAAACCTTCAGCCAACTCTTCCAGTTTGGGGGCCATATTTAAAATCTTTATCTCCATTTCCATTTGCCCTTGTCATCCTAACATAAGGGAAAATATTACTTAGCTCTCTTTGTCCTTCCTTGCATTTGTCAACTCAGTAGGTAATGTCTCCAAGTTCATGAAAACATTCAAGGGCCAGCAAGATTACTCAGAGAGTAAACATATATTTTTCCAAACTTGACAACTTAAGTTTGATCCTCATACCACACATGATGAGGAATGGGAACTGACATCCATCCACATACATGGTATGGCATACTACCACATGAGCACATACATTTGTGCACATGAATACACACACACACACACACACACACACATTTTAACTTCTACACCTCTGCATTCCTTATATGTATATGTATAGAGTTTCAGTTTCATAAAATGAACATACGCCTAATCTCTGTTATGGAACAATGTGAAGGTTGAAAGAACCTGTGACCACTGAATTGAGTCAAAGTGGTTAAGATATTTTATATTTTATGTTAATATTTTATGTTTTGTGATTTCTCTCTAAATAAAACATAGTGTTTTATTTCAAGAGTGAAAATCATGGATGGAGAGACAGCTCAGAGGTTAAGAGCACTGACTGCTCTTCCAAAGGTCCTGACTTCAATTCCCAGCAACCACATGGTGGCTCACAACCATTTGTAATGGGGATATGATGCCCTCTTCTGGTGTGTCCGAAGACAGCAACAGTGTACTCTCATACATGAAATAAACACACACACACACACACACAACAACAACAACAAAGATCTGTTAGCTGAAGACCAGATGTGAATATGTGACTATACAGATATACAGATGGCCCCAACTCATGATGGTCTAATTTATGATTTAAAAAAAATTTTTAAAGGAAAAGACAAAAAAAGGAGTGAGAATCAGCATAGGCATGCATATGGATAAACATACAGAGCATGTGCTTGGCTTGTCACAATAGCTAACATATAATAAGCCTGAAAACACCTATGGAGTTCTGTCTTTGTCACATCCAAGTTTTGCAACAATTTCCTCACTTTCAGCTCACTTGTGAGAATTTCTAGTGTCTCTTCCTCAGAACATAGTGGATACTTAATCATATTCTGTCCATTTCTGCTCCTTAGCAGTTCTGTGTGGGTGTGCTTTATATTGCCAAATAGATTGTCAGTTCCTGTTGAGAAGGAGCCAAATCTTATATTTCTTTTTGTTCCCCTTCATGCTCAGTGCAATTTTGTCATTATCTGCTGGCTGGGATGCTCCATCAAATGAGATGGGTCCTCCCAAAGCCAGCACATCACAGTTGTCACTGCCTGCTCTTGGGTACTGGCCGTTATCAACCAACACTGAGTACTGATCTATTCCTTTATCTAGGAGTCTCTATTTGGAAGAGAAGCGATGTATGGGAAAGTCAAAAGAAAAGCAAAAGAATAAATAATACTTGATTATTCTCAAAATGTATATGATTTGACATACAAGGCAGGCACAAAGAAGTTGGTAAAACTATAAGTAAAAAATGGTGCTAAATCCTATGTGTGTTACAGGCAAAATATGATTTTAGGAATCCATAGGTAATATAATGAAAATTTAACAGGAGATTAACTTTAAAAGAACAGGAGCACTATAGGATATTTTCTTTAGAGTTAAATGTTTTTTTTTCAACAAGGGAAATGGTGCTTTTTTATTAATATAGTTTTCAAGATAATAATAACCTAATCTCAGGCACTGCAATCAGTACTATATCAAAGACGAAAGGGGAATATTTCTATTTATTGGCACACAAACTGCCTCAGAGAAATTACTGTGAGTACAAAATTAGCAAACATTCAATCTGAACATACCTTTCTTTGGACAAAGGATAGATCTTTTCCATTATGCAAGTTATTGATTCATCAGGCATATATTGAATGTCTACTATGAGCTAGGGCTGTGGAGAATATATAAAACTAAAGAAAATATTTCTGTTTCATGGAGCTCTTACTCCCTTGAGAAGGCAGTTCTGCACTGTGATGGCTCTTCCTCATAGTCAACCTGACTATATCTGGAATGAACTACAATCCAGAACTGAAGGGCTCATCCATGATCCAGATCTTGAAGTTGGAAGACACAAGTTTCTGACCTCGATCTTAGCATGGAGATCTTGAAGCATTGGGGCCATGAAAAAATTTAAGCCCGGTCAAGGTAGTACACACCTTTAATCCCAGAAGACTGAGACAAGGAGATCTCTGAGATCAAAGTCAACCTGGGACAAAGGAAACCCAGATCCAGGCATGGTGGTACATACCTTTACTCTGGGCCACACCTTCTGCTGGAGGCCTACATAAGGACATTGGAACAAGGAAAGTTCACTCTTCTTTACCTGCTAGCATTTACTTGCCAGCACATCTTTTGGAGCCTACTTCTACAGAAGACCAGCTGAAGCAACTAGCCTCATGGGACTTAGCAACTACTAGCTTCTTGGACTTCCCATTCACAGCTGTCCATTGTTCAGGCAGTTGGACAACAGACTGTAAGTCATCACAATAAATTACTTCAATAGAGACAGATATTCTATAAATTCTGTGACGCTAGAGAACCCTGACTAATTCATATACAAACATGAATTCTACAAAATGCAATGAACCTAAGAATCAAGTCTGCAATAGAAACAATGAAACATGGAATAAGGAAACTTTACTTAACTGAAAACAAATCTGACAAGTAGCTTTATAAAATCTTAAAGAATAAAATAATCAATAGCACCTTCTATAAGCATAATTTCTAAGTAGATATGCTGCTCATAGTCTTGCTGTACAGGTGAGAACATAGAGGCCAAACTTAAACAGTTTCTAAGTGGGGGAGCACAGCTATGAGCATGTTTTCCCTCATTGGTACCCTGCATAGGTGTAGAAGCTCACCGTGAAATGAGACCATTCTGCTGTTGGAACATTCAGAACAGGGCACAAATTGAGAGATTTGAGAGAATCTCTCTCAAATGTGAGAAATTACTTCACATGAGACTGTACAAGCCAAATATTTCTGGAGCAGGAAATAGTAGATAATACAATGCGACAGTTGAGAACCATATTATTAAAATTCTACATCATGCTAAGGACCTTGGAATTTATCCTTCATAGACTAGGTAGGAGCATTTTTAATTTGCCTACTGTCAGATAATTATGCAAGCTATCTGGAGGGAAAGGGAATTCATCTGAAGAGCTGTGACAAGCTTCATAGAGAGCTATGGAGGGGTTGGGAACAGCACGTGTCTAGATGAAAAAGTAGGTAGAATGTGGTGATAAATTGGACCTGACTACCTCTGCCCATCAAGATTTCCTGTTTCAAATAACTTGTTCAGGAAAAAGCGAAAGCATAAATATGATAAATATGTGAACTTGTCATTTTGGAAGTGACTGGGCATGGTGCCAGGCACAGGGGCATTAAAGATAAATCAGACACTAGAAAGATGGCTCAGCAGTGAAAAACACTTGTTGCTCTTTCAGAGTATGGAAGCTCATTTCCCAGTACCCTTGTGTGGCTCACAAACACCTCTTACTCCATCTTCAAGGGACCTGATGTCCTCTTCTGTTCTCGGGCACCACATATGCATGTCCATATACACAGAGATCCATACATAAATGAAGTTAAAAAAAAAAGAAAATTAAAACCTTTTAAAAGAATACATTGTAAAAGGGCAGAGGGTGTGACTCAGTTAATAGAGCGCCTGCTTAGCATGCACAAAGTCCTGAGTATAACACCCAGCATCACACAGACAAGGGATAGTGGCTCCTACCTATAATCTCCAGCACTGGGAAGGTGAAAGGGTCAGAAATCCAAGTCCAGCCAGGAATACATAAGGCCCTATAAGCTTGACACATCCTAGTCATTTGAAAGAGAAATCTTGATTAAGAGACTGAACAGATTAAAATGGCCTTGTAAACAGGTGTGTAGAGAATTTCTTCAGCCCTAATTGATGTGGGAGGGCCTGGCCCACTGAGGGTGGCATCATTCCCTAGAAAGTTAATAATGAGCTACATAAGTAGCAAGCTAGCTGAGCATAAGCCCATGAGGAAGTTAGAGTCTAAAAGCAACATTTCTCCATAGTTTCTGCTTCAACTTTCTGCCTGAGCAACTGTCTGGCTTCCCAAAATGATGAACTGTAACCTGTAAAATGAGATAAACCACTCATTCCTCTAAGTTCCTTTTAGTCATAAGATTTTTCAGAGAAACAAAGAATGTCACTAAAACAGCCTATCTCAAAAAAAATTAAATAAATAAAACCCATCTTCTATCCTAGAAGGTTTCCCAGTCTGGATTGACCTTGGCAAGTAGAACAGGGGATTTTGTGGTTACAAAAGATGCAGATAAACAACTGCCAAAAGTCCAAGGCAAGGACAGTTTTCCCTAACTAGGGAGACAACGTATAAATTTAAAAGGGAGAGCTTCCATGCTAGACATGAAGAAAAAGAGCAGACCGTCTCCAGTGTATCTTACATTCCTTGGTCTGCGGGTTTCTTCAGGACAGACTGGCAGAGATAGAGCAAAACAGATAGCTTTGATGTGTTATGCAGAGGAAGAGGATCAAAAAGTATATGCGGAATTTGTTAGGTGTAAGTTTCCCTAGTAAAGTCCCTAGTAAATGAGGAAAATGGGTCAGAAAAGTATGAAAATGAGAGGCAAGATAGTGATCTACAACAAAACTGCCACCCAAGCTACAGATTAACAGTGCTGTGTGGCTTCTTATGCCATTTACAACTCAGGGCATAGAGTTGGTGCTCAGTATGCCTGTTAGAAGCAGACAACTCTATTTGTGCTATCCTAAGCTCCAGAGTATTTCTTAAAATTGTAGGATGTCACCCTAAGACTGACAGCTAGGGGTCTGTGCACCAGCAGTTTCTAAATCTTCCTAAGGACTTCTAAATTACCTTACAGTGTTTATGCTTAGAGGAGGCCTACCTCAGTCACAAATACTGACTATTGTGATTGAAAATTCCCATTATGATAAACATTTATGCGGGTTCTTTTTCTAATATCTATTCTAACATCAATTTCTGATTGGTAAAACCAATGCCAAAAGTACAATATTGTTCAAATATGAATCCTCCCTTATTTCTAATAAAATAATCCCTTTGTTTAGCCATTTTTAAAATTGTTGAGACTTTTATGTATAAGAACTCTTTTTACAAAATTGTCATGCTTTCCTCTCCTCCTCTAACTCATCCCATGACTTCCCCATTCTCTCTTGAACTCATGACTACTTCTCCTGCTCACAGTTGTCTGTACTTCTTTGTGAAGGGCTGAGGCCTCATGGGTGTTTCTCACATTTAGATGGGTATGTCTACTGGTATCATACTTGCTCAGCTCACATTTAGACAGACATGGCAGTAGAGACTTTATTAAGTAAGCTAAAAAATAATGTTACCCTATAATTTTACAAACATTCTTGGTGTTATTTATCTCCCATTCCCCTTTCTCTTTCTGAATTAACCTCCATCATCCTTTCCCAGATAAAGCCTTACCGGTTTTCCCCATACCCCCTTCTTGGCACTTGTGTCTAACTATTCCACTCTTGAGAGCTCCTTTACCCCCACCACAGGTACTCTCTACTTTCCTGACCTCTTGTACAGTTACTTCAACCCCATGAATTTGGAATTAGGATCCATAAATAAGAGAGAACACTCAGCACTTGCCTTTCTGCTCTGAAGTACCTCATGAATATAGTATTTTCCAGTTCCATTTGTTCATCTACAAATTATGTGATTTCATTTTTCTTTACAGCTAAATAGAATTCCAGTGTGTAAACATACTCCATTTTCATTATCTGTTCATTAGTTGAAGGTTATCCAGGCTGTTGCCATCTCCTAACTACAATATATAGATCTGCAGCAAAGATGGCTGGACAAGTGTCTCTAATAAGAGAGCAAATCCTGACAATTTGCAAAGGAATGGTATAGGTAGTTATATGGTAGATCTTCTTTTAGTTTTTTAGATATACATAGCACCTAGACAATTTCTAAATGTGAAGCATCTTCCTGGAAATGGTTCTTCTGCTTTTAAACTCAAATTTATAACATTATCTTAAACAATAAAATTTTAAAAAGGTGGAAATCAGTCACAGGAATAGATTAAAAATTTACTACATTGTTGGGTGATTAATTCTATCATCCAAAACGGCAATACAATACATGCAATGCAGATATTTTATTTTAAATAATTTCAATATTCTTTATGAAATAGCTTAAACTTATTTTTCTACTATGTATTCAAACTTCCAAATAAAATAAAGTAATGCTTCAAAAAAGAGTAAAATAATTTACTTAAAGGGAAAATATTTAGTAATTTTCCAAAATTGTACTGTTTTAATAGGCTGACAATGAATAGCTTGGCATTAAACTCCCCAAAGTCTGATCTAGGTTGACGAAGTCTATCTGAACCAAGGTGTCATTCTCAATTCTTCATGGATCACTGCATAGACACCTGCAGAGTGTCCTCAACACCCACAGTACTTGCCTTGACTCAGTAGTTTTCCATAGCCAATGGGGGAAGATTCATTCCTTTGTATATTGTAAGGACTTGCTCTCTTGATTTCCTTAAGTCTAAGGCCAGAACCACTTGGCTGAAGCTGCCAAATTCTGCTGCTTGCTGGCCTAGAACTTGGCCTCTGGTTCATTTACATTTGCATCAGCTTACCCTTGTTGATAGTTTCCTTTACTGCTTAAACTTCTTTAATTCCTGTTACTAATTGGAACCTTAACTGGGTGGGGTCATACCCTAAGGCTACTATTCCCTTTATTCCACTATTGTCAACATTTTCTTTACACTTTAATCTTCTAGAAGCACTGGACTTAGCTTCATTACACTTTCTTTTTTTTAATATTTTATTTTCTATATTCTTTGTTTACATTCCAAATGATCTCCCCTTTCCTGGATCCACACTTTCTAGTGTTTTCTTTTCTCCTCAATCTGTACATTTGGTATTTCTTTTTTTCCAGCTTTCTATTTTCATTTACTGACCTAAATAAGAGTGATTACTAATCACTCCTCTACCATTGTACTTAATCAAAAACTCATGTAGATCTTCAGGACAAAGGCAACAGCAGCCATATTCTTTTCCAAAATATGTCAAGAATGGTCGCTAAGATTACTTTCTATTATTCCTCCCCTTGAAACTTCCTATGCTTGTCCATTTGTCCCTCTTGTCCATATTGTGCCAATACAGGTGTCCTTGCTCCTATTAGGATAGCAAGGACATAAAGCCACTATTCTAGTCCAAAGCACACATTCTACCAATATGCAGCATAGTCGTGCCTGTCTCAATAATGCCCCAGTTCCTGGTATCAACTTCTGTCTTCATCACTATTCCATTGCTATGAAGAGACACCATAGTCAAAGCAATTCTTATTAAACCAAAGGGGAAAAAAGAAACATATCATTTGAGAAATCTTTACAAATCCAGAGGTGAGTCTATTGTCATCAAGGTGAGAATCATGACAACAGATATGTGGACATATGTAGACTTGGTGCTGGAGAAGTAGCTGAGAGCTACCTCCTACTCAGGAGACAAAGAGAAACACTAAACCTGCTGTTAACTTTTTGATACATCTAGGCCTATCTCTGTACTAGGCATAGAGTTCTTTGTGCTCAGATAACTAGTAGGGCAATCAGAAATGTTATACACACAGGGTTTTTCCTTCAAGGAAGGGATACACAACCTGTTATCCACCCAGAAAACTGAGAGTAGGCATGACCCCTATTTTGTGTGGCCAAGAGCACTTCCCCAGACCCTGATCAAGACATGTTTTTCTGGTCAATCTATTCTTTAAGACAAGTTACTTACTTACACATACTAAACAGAGCTGTCTTCTTGCCTCTCATGAACCATTACTTTCCTGGCCTTGGTGGTCACTAATACCTCCTCTCCTCTTCTGGACACTACAAGTGACATTCTTCTTCCAACAATGCCACACCTCCCAATCCTTCTAATCCTTCTCAAATAAAGCCATTCTCTGGTGACTAAGCATTCAGATAAGTGACAGTATTCAAACCACCACAGCTGTGTTGAGAATTACCTTTTCCCTTCTGGCCAAACTGCCTTTTTTCGTTTCCTTAAATATCAATTATAGAGAGCCCTTCTTAAAAAAAATAGAAAAATAATAAATAAATAAATAAATAAATAACCTCTTTTTATACACTCTTCAACTCAGAGTTCTATTTCTAATCTAAAGCACACTGAGAATTATTATAGCAGTTTTGCTGACCTCCTCAATACTAATCCTGGTATAGCTTTCAATCTTACCTGGAGATGTGAAACTATTTAGTGAGGATGACACAGCATAATCCATCTCCAACTGGCTCCAACTCCATTTAACTGTTACAAATTTTAGGAACTAACACATTAGAATTAAGTTATATTTAATTTCTGTAATTTATCCTGATAAACTTTGAGCACTTAGCCAAAAGAAAAGAGAAAAGAATGTTAGAAGTATTTTAATCACCCATTATAAGAGAAGCAATTAGAATTTCTAGATAAAATTCTATTTCAAAGAGCATAAAAGTAAAAGGATAATAAAAGCAATTTGTCTACAATAGATCACCATGACTCAGAGATATGGGAAATATATTTTGTTTAACTTATAAGGCCATTTCTGTCAAAATAAAAGCATGAATACAATAGCATTTGTGTTTTATATTCTTAATTTTTTAATAGCTCCTCTGAAGATTAGTGAGAGGTCACCATGGACTTATCATAGCAACTAAGCTCAGTTTATTGTCTTCTAAATTTTGTATACATTTTGGTCTTTCCTATCAACTGGTAATGGGTGTTTCCATTACAAAATAACAACTATTTTATGAAATTCAACACTTTACATTGTCTTCAGCTTTGTGCTCCCTTGGATTTTGATTCCTGGAATACCTAGCTCTGGATAGTATGAAAAGGACTACAAGTATTTTTGATAGTCCTATGATCAAAAGACAAACATACTTTAGGTTAGAAGGAATCTAATATTTGGAAAATAAATCAAAGTACCTCAGTTCATAGAAAAAGCACAATCTGAAATTCAGAATAGAGAAAAACATGAAAATCTACAGTGGTCTACAACTTCACTACCTAGAAAGGACTAGATATTCACAAGTCTGTTTTAATCATTTTTCGTTTGTTGTACACAAAATGTAGGTATCTATAAGAAACCCAGTTTTAGGGCCTATGACTCAACACCTAAGAGAACTTGTTACTCTTGTAGAAATAAAGCTTGTGTTAGACTCTCAGCACCCACCTAACTTCTCACAAGCATCTGTAACTGCAGTTACAATAAATTGGAAACTCTCTTCTGACTTGAGAGCTCCTACACGGCAACTGGTGCAGATTTACACACTCAGCCCACCCCCACATACCCATAAAGTAAATATATTCCAAAATCAATTTTTAGGACTTTCCATGTTCCAAAGCATAATCAAGCTTATATTTTGTCAGATATATTTTCTCAGATTATAAGATTTTCAGCAGTCTCAACAAAACACACAGGATTTAGTTGTCCATCTATTAATCTTAGTCTCCATGCTAATTTATGAAAGAAATGCAATAATAGGCTTCTCATAAAATATGAATGGTATTAAAAATAAATGCTTACATGCATAAAAATATTTTTAAAGTTTCTCTTCAAAAACAGAAAAACATGTCCAGTTTTCATCATAATTTGAAATAAAAAAAGATCCAGCTGAAGGTAGTAAAGTGGTAAAGCTAAAGGATAAGACTTAGCATGTTCAAGACCATGGGTTCTATCCTCAACATTAGAGAAAAATATTTTGCTGCCTTTGCCTCCCCACTTCTGGAATGATAAGTATGCATCACCACACCAAACAGAAACAATGTTTTGTATAAATATTAGACAACTAACTCAAGACTTGATCATGGTTGAGAGGACCTGATAAGACAATCAGGCAACATCTGGTTTAGAGGAATCAAATATGCTTTTTTTCCTCCCTTGGCCATGCAGATATAGGCCAGAGTAGACCAGATTAAAAGTAGATATAGGCAGGCTTATTAGGATACAGCTCTCTGGTGGATCCACCAACCTAAATGTGAAAATTAATGAAGTCACCATCCAGGCTAAAGAAAAGGGGTTTTATAGAGCACAGGTGAAGTATGATGATATGCCAACTAGGAGCTAGGATTATGATCATATATGGTCAAAAACTGAGCTCCTAGGCCAGCACTCTTGGGTGGGCTGGGGAAATTACAGAGCCAAGGAGTGATGACATGTGAGTCTAGTTTTCTCCAAAAGGGAGAGGGACTTTTCTCTGTGTAGGCAAGATTGGGGAAAGAAGGGCAGATGAGGTTTCCCAATTTGTGGAGGGGATCAGCAGTCTAACAGAGTCAAAAAGAATATCATATTTCAAATATCATTTTAAGGTCTGAATCTCTTCACATTTCAGACACATGTTCAGCAATCCAAACTTCTGATTGATCAATTCACTGTGATCCATCATGACCAACAATTCTATCTTAGACTTTTAGAATTATTTCTCTTTATGTAGCATTAAAACACCCATCATTTTTCCCATGAGTAAAATAATCTAGAATGAATCCATTTCTTCTCCTTTGGAATCAGTATTATTATGGACAGAAATATAGTCTTTCTTATTTCTATGAGTCTTCTTATTTCTTTCTGGTAGTTTTCACAATTATGATTGAACTAAGGCTTTGATAAATGTTTGTCTTAACATAGAGAACCCATAAAAACACCATTCTGTTGGGCATGATTCATTTTATGAAGAACAGTCCAAATATTCTTTCATCTCTCCTTCCAAAGCCACAAATATACTCACTTCTTAAAGGCTATATTACCTATGTTAATTCAAACCGAGCTTTATAGTGTCTAAAATTTTAGTGTCTTAGAAGTTAAAATTATTCGTAGCAGCCTTATTTATAATAGCCAGAAGCTGGAAAGAACACAGATGTCCCTCAACACAGGAAGGGATATAGAGAATGCAACATTTAGACAATGGAGTACTACTCAGCTATTCAAAACAATGAATTCATGAAATTCTTAGGCAAATGGATGGAACTAGAAAATATCCTGAGTGAGGTAACACAATCACAAAAGAACACACATGGTATGCACTCACTGATAAGTGGATATTAGCCCTGAAGCTCAGAATACCCAAGATACAATGCACAGACCACATGAAGCACAAGAAGAAGGAAGACTGAAGTGTGGATATTTCGGTCCTTCTTCAAGGGGGATCAAAATACCATGGGAGGAGATACAAAGTGTGGAGCAGAGACTGAAGGAAAGGCCATGCAGAGACTACCCCACCTGGTGATCCATCCTATATACGGTTATCAAACCCAGACACTATTGTGGATGCAACAAGTGCTGGCTGACAGCTTGATGCTCCAGTGTAAGGGGATGCCAGGACAAGGAAGCAGGAGTGGGTGAGTTGGTGATCAGGGGGAGGAGGAATGGGATAGAAGGTTTTCATAGGGGAAACAAGGAAAGGGGGGTAACATTTGAAATGTAAGTGAAGAAAATATCTAATTTAAAAAAAGAAGTTAAAATTATTCAACCACTATTTTGTAAGCATGTATGAACCCAAGCACTACTTTGTCTGCCACTAGCTGTGCAACAAGAACACTTGTTAGAGCTATTTGATTTTCATAATAGGATAAGTATCTTGCGACTTGCTGATCTCAGTTCCAAAGCATATGGATGGGCCTTCAGCCAGTAGTTTAGAATGCCAAGACTCCAGGTTATCCAACTCTTTCCAAAATCCTACTGAGAGGGAAATGGTGACTGAAGCTAGTCCCAAGGCCTTCTATATTCAGAATTTGGGTAAAACTCTCACAAGGAAGATTTTTATTTGGATGCCACAACATGACACTCTCCATTACCTCTACCAAGTTGTAGTTAATGCACCCTAATCTGATAATGTTATGAGAAGTAACCATACAAAACTTAAAACAATACTGTTACCTTGTTTTTATCTTTTCTTTTTTTTATTATTCGATATAATTTATTTACATTTCAAATGATTTCCCCTTTTCTAGCCCCCCCCACTCCCCGAAAGTCCCGTAAGCCCCCTTCTCTTCCCCTGTCCTCCCACCCACCCCTTCCCACTTCCCCGTTCTGGTTTTGCTGAATACTGTTTCACTGAGTCTTTCCAGAACCAGGGGCCACTCCTCCTTTCTTCTTGTACCTCATTTGATGTGTGGATTATGTTTTGGGTATTCCAGTTTTCTAGGTTAATATCCACTTATTACTGAGTGCATACCATGATTCACCTTTTGAGTCTGGGTTACCTCACTTAGTATGATATTCTCTAGCTCCATCCATTTGCCTAAGAATTTCATGAATTCATTGTTTCTAATGAGACAAAGTCTTGCTCTGTTGCCCTGAGACTGATCTCAGTTTCCTAAGTGCTAAGGTTATAGCCATGAGCTACCTCACCTGGGAAATCACTGTTACTTCTGACAGCTGAAGATGTTGCCCATTTGTTCAGAGTCCATTTCACTGTTAAGGTTTTGGTTTCCCTGAAGAATCAGCTGTTGCTGCATCTTTAATGATGGACAGCATCAGAATGCCTTCAGATGTATAAAAAGCAAACATTACAGAGAAAGATGTAATAATGGAAAAGAACAAGAAAATGCCATTTGATATCTATACAAATAGGATGAAATATTTGTATTTACTACTTCATGATTAAAATCTACTTGGGCCTTATCAAAAATTTATAGTTAGTTAAACAATTCAACATTAGTCAGTTGTTTCTAGATATCTAATTCCTAAATAATCTCCCTGGGGCAAATTATTTTTCTCCAATGATAAAATTTCAAATATCAGATAAATATAAAAACTCCTTGGAGAATTTGTGATACGTTTCTATATATAAAATATTGATAATGATAATAAGCTCTACTTATATGTAGGATGCAAATGAACTCAGAGCATACCAATTGTGGATAGAATTTGCCATCCTTGGATGGACTCTGTCATCCTTCCTTGTGTCCAATGCTATATTTATTATATTTATTTAATGTCTGGTAATAAAATCAAAATATCTTACCAATGGTCTTAATGAGTAGATAAAAAAACAAAACAAAACAAAACAGGAAACCTAGTCCGTGTTCTCACTTAGTGCACAGCATTCTCTTTACACTCCCTAATGTCATCAAGAAGGATCACAAAGTTAGACTGCTAGATGGAGGGTGGCTATGTATTTTCTCTCTCCTGAGAAGTTTAACATGCTTTAAGATGAGTCCAAATTACCAACAAATGAAAATGAATAGTGCTACACAGGACTGTCTCCTCATTGGCATCAGATACCATCATTTTTATACACATTACCTAGTCCACCTTTAAAATATCGAAATTTGAGAGGGTAGGTAACCCCCAACCTATAAAGTCTACATATTTGTGTGTGTGTGTGTGTGTGTGTGTGTGTGTGTGTGTGTGAATAGACAGACATACAGACATACAAACAGACAGACAGACAGAGAAATTTCTGGCTGGAGATGTGGTGATGGTACACGCTTTTAATCCCAGCACTCAGGAGGCAGAGAGACCCACACAGATCTCTGAGTTTGAGGCCAAAATGGTCTACAGAGTGAGTTCTAGACATTCAAGGCTATACTAAGAAACCCTGACAAAAAAATGAGAAGAAAAAGAGAAAGAAGAGGAGGAAGAAGACGAGGAGGAGGAGGAGGACGAGGAGGAGGACGAGGAGGAGGAGGAAGAATCAGGTTTTCCAAAAAGTATGACATTTTAATAATAATTGTTACTACTCATGAATATTTTAAATTCATATAACCTGACCTTAGCATATCTACAGTTAATTATCATAATGCATGCCATAAAATTTAATTTGCGGCCAGATAAAACATCTATCAAGTGAGTAATGTGAGATATACAAGCAAAGTAATTTTACCCACAAAATGGCCAATCAGAAATTTTACACATCTTTGGAACTATAGAAAAGAAGCTAAGACCATTTGGTCATGATTCACTCTCTGTGCTATCTGCATTTTCTATCTTGTGTGTTTTAATTTTATAAATTTCATGATATCTATCCCCATGGTAACCAGCTCTTAATCATAATTAGCACCTGGTGTATATTAAAGAATTAATATTTCCTTATGAACTACATGCACTACATTTCTCATATCTTCCCTATTTTTGCAGACAATGAAGCTCCAGCCCTCCAATAAACTGTTACAAAAGGTCTTTATGGCATTATGAATTCTGTGTAATATATAAATGTGGCAAATTTTATATTGGAAACTTATCAGAATCAATGTTTAATTGTATGTTTTCATTTCCAATTTATACATATTTAATTTTTAAGTATTTTATGCATATGTATTGAATTTTACTCAAAAAAAATTACATGATTTCTAATGTTGACTCACTCACCAAACTGGATGATACTTCAATGAGTCATTCCCTATGATCTAGCTTCCAGAAGACCTAGAACATTTTATTTAAAAGAAAATTAAAATGTTGCTTGATTCTATGAATATTTTTTCAAGTAGTGGTATGTAGACAACGAATGTATAAAGAAAAGAACATGAGAAAGGAACACTAAAACTAAGGGCTACTTGAGCTGTTGTATGAACACCTACTACATTTCTTTTTAAAAATGTATGTGTGTGTATGGTGTGTGTATGTTTGTGTGTGTGTGTGTGTGTGTGTGTGCATGTACATGCATGCTTACACGTGTGTGTGTGTGTGTGTGTGTGTGTGTGTGTATAAAAATATGTAGAGGAATTTTAATCCAGCAACATCAGAGTAAGATTTGACAGAAGGAGTCAGAGAAAGGATATGTCCAACTCTCACAAGAACAGCATAGGAAAAAGAAGCAATTCAGGAACAGCAAAGGGAGAGACAATTGGTTGGGCATTAATGCAGTGAGCTCAGTGCAGTGGAATTGAGTTCCTTCATGATTTCTTGCAGTTCACTGAAGTCAGCAGAGGCAGTGGAAGCCAGAGAATAAGAAAGAGCCCAATTAGAACAAACTGCAAGAGTTAGTTTGAAGCCAAGCAGAGCAATTCAGTGACAAGCTAGAGGAGCCAGATTGAATCAGTCAGCTTGGAGAGAAATTTGAACCAGAACTGCTTAGTTGAACCAGTTAGCCAGAGTTCAGAAAGAACTAGAAAAGATAACCTTATTCATCAGTAAGCCTCTGAGATGACAATGAAATCAGGCAAATAAAAACTACTATTACATGTGCTGCCCAATGGTATTGGAGAAGAAAAAGGCACACCAACATTGGAGAGAGCAGAGGACATCTGACAGAAACATCTCAGAGGAGAAGAGATGTCCGAGAGAATGCTGCAGGGGAGAAATTTGCCTAGGATTGTCTCAAGAAGCATCAGTTCTTTGAGTTAGGCTGGACACCCAGAGAGACTCAAGAAACTCCAGAGTAGTGGGAGCCTGGAGCACAGAGCAAGGACAGACACAGGAGCTTCTGAGAGCCACACCAAAAGACTATATTTTTAATTATATAGACAGGCTTTTCCTGCATTAAACATTGGAAACTCTATCTCAGATCCTTTAAAACTGATGGTAGGAGTTGAGGGGATAGAAACATTACTTGAAAAAAGCATTGCAGTTCTTATTACAACTGTGACCACAGAAGTAAACCCCTCCCTACTTTCAACTGCAATCTTTACCTATTTCCTTTCAAAAAGGTTGAAAAATAAATGTACATGTACAAGAAAAATAGCTATGCTAATATAAAGGTGTGAGAGATAGAAGACAGGAAATAAGAGAACAGAAACTGCTTAATTGTGAACCTATGGTACCTAATAAAATTAAGGATCAAGATAGACAGCCCATGGAACCTATGGTGACACTTCTTAATGAAATTAAGGAAGGTGGCCATCCCAACTAGCTTTCTTGGCTTCCCTAGACCAAATGCTAGAAAATGGTGAAAGCTAAAATGAACAACTAATCTCAAAGAACTAATTCTGTTAAAAATACAAGATCTTAAATATTTTTTAAAAAATCATTAGTAACTTACAGAATGCACTTACCCTTTGAAAGTCAGATGTTAAATACATGGGCTACCTAAAACAGGATTATCTCGCAAGCCTGGAGAGATTTAGCAGCAGCTGTACTGTAAGCTAGTTCTCAATTACAATGGTTGACGTGGTGAGAAGAGGCTGCAATTATGGAAAGTGATAATGGGTCTAATGGTGTTAATATCATGAAAGACCAGTTGTTAGGTAAAGGTCAATTGGCTGATTTAAGACAGCAGGTCCAATTTGATGACTATTATTAAATAGTCATATTTTTATTCTAAGATACTTTAGTATCTTAAAGAGTCTGGGATAAGGTGGAGGAACAAGGAAAAAGGCCTGTGTCATTCCCAAAATTATGGAAATACCAGAGAGATATTTACTGACATCTTACATGCATTAGTGTCCTCTATAAACAGAGCAATATCAGATCCAGATGTGAGATTTTAGCTTTCAAACACAAATACAGAGTGTAAAAGTTCTTAGACCTTTAAAAGTTCAATCAGCACCCATGGATGAATGGATTAGAACTGCTGCTGATTTTGACCCTAATGACTATGCAATTGAACAAACAATTGTCAATAATCCTAGATATCAAAATGTCTGTTGTTAACTGCATGATGGTTTGGGCATG
Organism: Apodemus sylvaticus; assembly: GCF_947179515.1. Taxonomy (NCBI): domain Eukaryota; kingdom Metazoa; phylum Chordata; class Mammalia; order Rodentia; family Muridae; genus Apodemus; species Apodemus sylvaticus. The sequence goes on along the minus strand of NC_067473.1, from coordinate 37,504,217 downwards.
CAGGAAAGCCAAACCCATAGCCAGAATAAGCATCTACTCCTGTAAGAACAAAATGTTGTCCTACCCAAGGAGGAAGTATTCCAATGTAGTAAACCTGCAACCAACCTGCTGGTGGGACACCTCGAGGAATGGTGCCATATCTGGGGCTCAGTGTTAGTCTCTGCTGTTGGCAGATCTAACATTCAGCAACAGCTGTAACCAGGTCAACTTTGGTGAGTAGAAGTCCATGTTGTTGAGCCCAAGCATAACCCTCATCTTGCCCACCATAGCCACTTTGTTCATGTGTCCATGGGACAATGACAGGGATGGCTGATGAAAGAGGCTGATTCTCCACTACATGGGTCATTTTATCCATATGATTATTGAACTTCTCAGCTGCAGTCACCTTTTGAGGAGCATTTACATGGGACATTAATATCTTCACATCCTTTACCTTTTTGGAGAGAACAATACATACACCTCTTTTCCAGATGTCTTATTCACCAATTTTCAAATCATGATCTTTCCAAGTACCTGACCATCCAGACAATCCATTGGCCACAGCCCATTAGTCAGTGAAGAATCATACATCTGGCCATTTCTTCTTCTAAGTAAACTGTAATATCATGTGCAGATCCCAGACATTTGAACAAGAAGCTGTAATGTTGAAGATGCCTTGGAGACCCCCAAGATGTCTGAGATTCAAGATGGGATACCTGCTGAGGAAAGCTGCTAACACAGAGTGGAACCAGACTAGGAGAATTGTACTGCATTTAACAAAGATGAAAGGATTGGAGATCTGAAGAGTTCTTTGATAACAGACATGGAGATACAGAGGTTAGAGTTTGCCCAGCTTGTTTTTGGTCTTGTCTGTTCCAATATTTACTCACTATGACATTTTAGAATGATACTGTATATCCTGTGATATTTAAGGTAAGTGATCTGCTTTTTGATTTTGACTGTATAGGGGTTATAGTTAGGTGATTGAAAGAATCCGAGAAAAGACTTTGAACTTTTAACATTGTTGAGACTGCTATAGACTATGGGGACTTTTGAAGTTGGACCAAATATATTTGCATTATGGTATGTTTAGGTATACCCCGCCATACACTCATGTACTTGAACAAGCCTATGGGGGTCAGGGAGTAGAATGTTATAGTTTGAATACGCTTGGCCCAGAATGTGGCACTATGAGGAGTTGTAGCCTTGATGGAGAAAGTGTGTCACTGAGGTCCTAAATACCCTCATCCTCACTGCTTGGAAGCCGGTCTTCTAGCAGCCTTCAGAAAAAGATGTAGAACTCAGGTAACAGCCATATCAGGCTTCTATCAGCAAGCACTTTCCGGTATCCACAATAACACAGGTTTGGTGGCTGTATATGGAATGGATCCCCATGTTGGGCAGTTTCTGGATGGTCTTTCCTTAAATCTCTGCTCCACATATTTCCTCTTGTGAGTAATTTGTTCACCCTTCTAAGAAGCACCAATATATCCACATTTTGGTCTTCCTTCTTCTTAGAAGTTATAGGGTCTGTGAATTAAATTTTGGGTATTTTAAACTTTTGGGCTAATATCCACTTATCAGTGAGTACATACTGTGTGTGTTCTTTCATGACTCAGTTAGGCTGTCTCCTGAGAGGCTTTACCAGAGCCTCACAAATACAAGGCAGATGCTCACAGCCAACCATTGGACTGAGCATGGAGGTCGCTGATGGAGGAGTTGGAGAAGGGACTGAAGGATCTGAGGGGGGGTTGCAGCCCCGTGAAGGGAGCAACAGTGTCAACAGGCCAGATACCACCCCTCTCCCCCTACTCCCTACCCCCCCTGAGTTCCCAGGGAATGGACCACCAACCAAGGAATATACATGGAGGGACAAACCCATAGCACTGGCCACATATGTGGCAGAGGCTGGCATTAGCGGGAGGCGAGGCCCTTGGGCCTGAGGATATTCAATGCCCCAATGTACAGGAATGCCAGGGGGGAAAGATGGAAGTAGGTGGGAACATGAGAGAGCACCCTCATAGAGGCAGGGTTAGGAGGGATAGGATAGGAGTTTTTGAAGGAGAGACCTGGAAAGGGGAAAATATTTGAAATGTATATATTCTTTTCCTTTTTAAGATGTATTTTATTTATATGAGTAGCTGTCTTCAGACACACCAGAAGAAGGCATCAGATACCATTACAGATGGTTGTGAGCCACCTTGCAGTTACTAGGAATTGAAGTCAGGATCTCTGGAAGAGCAGGCAGTGCTTTTAAGGGCTGAGCCATCTCTCCAGCGCCCATTTGAAATGTAAATAAAGAAACTATCCAATAAAAAAAGAAAAAAAAGAAAAATTAAAAAAGAAAACCCCAAGATGTAGAACTCTCAGCTCCTCCTGCACCATTCCTTCTGAGTCACTGCAGTACTCCCCCCTTGATGATAATAGTCTGAACCTCTGCACCTGTAAGCTAGCCTCAATTAAATGTTGTCCTTTTATGAGTTGCCTTGGTCATGGTATCTGTTCACAGCAGTAACACCCTAAGTAAGACAATGTGGGAGATGAGGTCATTTAAAAAGGAGTTGTAAGCAAGGTGTTCCTAGAGACTTCTCTAGAAGAACTCATCCTTCCAGGATTTGTAAAAGATGTAGTAAGGATAGACAATGGACTAATGAAGGCAGATCTGCAAGAGATAATCTATATCATTGGTAAACTCCCTATAAGATAATCCTGGAAACTCCCATAGGGGGTTAGCATTTACTGAGGCAACAAACAACATGACCCAGCCATTTCCTCTTAGCAACTGACAGAGCAACTAGAGAAAACTAAACTAAATATTGGAGATCTAATTCATGTTACAGAAAAAAAATAGGTGCCCTAGACTTAGTGTGACTTAGTAAAACTCTCACACTAGCAATGAAAATTCCATGCTATAAAATAACCATTGGAATAAATATCCCCAAAGGTAATATGATTGTTTTTTAAAAGGATTCATTGTGCATCCAGGAATTACAGATCAAGACTTCAAGGGAGAACTTGAGATTATGGTTTATATAAAGAATAAATATGAAATTTAAAGCAGGAGACAGGATTTCTTATCTTCTGCCACTTCTCTGAGTAAAAGCAAAGCTTCCCTAATTAAAAGAACAGGAAGATTTGGAGGTGCAGGAAGATAGGATTTTGGGAAAGTGTTAGCAATGAGCAGAGCACAAAATTAAATATTGAAATTGAAGGTTAAATGGGCACAGGAGCTAATGTAACTGTGATCTCATGTGACTTGTGGAATCCACATAGGCCTTTTCAGAAGGTATATACACAGTTTGTTGGGACTGAAACATTATCGCAATAAAACGAAGTGTAAGCAGACTTAAATATGTGAGATCAAAGGTGAAATAAGAAGATTAAAACCTATGTAGCAGATACAGCCATAACCCCATGGGGAAGTAATATACTACAACAATGGGTAACTCAGATTAATATTCCCTCAATCATGGACAATGGATACCTACTTTACTGACACTCTATGTTGATATCTTATGTAATGTGGTTTGGGTGTTTCTGTTTGAACAGGTGAGAAGCCTGGATTGCCAATGTGGAGCTGAGCATTCAAATACCAAATGTTTAGTTTATGTAGGGATTGATAAAAATCTAATTATACCTTGAATAATGAAATGAAAAATAAGATTAGCTGAAAAATAGTGGATCATAGAAACAAATTGCTGAGTTAGATCAAACTGTATACTTACAAGATGTTTTAATATCAGAATGGAAGTCGTGGAATGTGTTATGTTGGGGAAAAGGTTTTGTCTAAATTTCCACAGGTGATGAGAGACTATGGGCTCCACCAAAATTGACAAGGATCTGAGCTGAATAAAAGAAGCTTCCACATGAAATGCAAAACTCAAGGAAGGAAGAGATGCAGAAATATGCCAGGGTGATAGCTCAATGAACTGGCCAGAAAAGGACAGAGCATTCATCAGATTTGCAGACTGTAAAATCTTGATGCTGCAATGGACAACTAGTTAAGGGCAGATGATCAGAACAAGCAGTTATGAAGAATCACCGAATCAACATAGTTCATAATGACATTCAGACTGTTATGTTTTGGGACTGATAATTGTTTATATTATTGTTATACTGTGTATATTTTTTAGCTTAAACAGACCGTGAAAAAGATGTAGAGGAATTTTAATTCCTTGCTCTTGCTCTGGCAAGATATCATATCCAAAGATCTTCTAGGACTTTATGATATGGATGAAATACAGACACACCTTTATTCCGAAGATACAGAGGCAAGCAGATCTCTGAGTTCAATGCCAGGACGGTATGAAACAAACTTCATGTAAAGAAAAGGTTAGGTCCAGTCATAGTGGTAAATATTAGTCATCATTTTAAAAGTTTCTTAAGGATAAATGTCAAACAATCTTACCTCATGCTACAGATTAAATATAGTTTATGGCTATAGAAGAACTATTTTCAATAAAGAGCTGTGTCTAGATTGTATTCTTATGGTACCAGAACTTTGGGGGGCAAAAACCTATGGAGATTTTTTTTTTGAGGGAGAAGAGGTGTCAACAGTGACATATCTTTGGAAGATGTCTTAGTTGCGGGCACTATTGCTGTGATGAAATTCCATAACCAAGAGAAACTTGGGGAGCAAAAGATTTATTTTACCAGCAGTTATATTATATAGTTCATCATTAAAGGTAGTGAGGGCAGGGACTCACATAGGACAGGAACCTGAAGGCAGGAACTAATAGAGAAGCCATAGAAGAGTGCTCATTAATGGTTTGCTTCCTATGACTTGCTCAAGACTACCAGCTCAGAAATGGCACCTTTCGAAATGGGCTAGGTCCCCACACAATTACTGATCAATAAACCTCCCTGTAGGCTTGCCTACAGCCAGATCTTATGGAGGCATCATCTCAACTGAGGCTCTCTTCTTTGAGGACGTACGCTTCTGTCAAGCTGAAATAAATGCATCCAGCACAGCAAAGGGAATGTGAGACTCTAGTCTCTTTCTCTGACTTTCCATTGAGCAATACAAGCTCAGCCACAGTTGTTCTCTCCTACCATCACATGACACAGCCAAACAGGCTCTCACCAGAACTGGGCAGATTTCAGCTCTGTGTCCTTAAAGGCCATAAGTTGTAGACTTAAACCTACAAAACAGTGACTCAAACAAGCCTTTCTTTTTATAAAGTTGGCTGTCTTAACTATTTCATTATAGCAAGTAAAAGTTTATTGATATATCCTAGAGAGTATAAAACCATTCTACTAAGAAAACCTCTAACATTATTATTGATGTTTTTATTAATACTTTAATACTGATTACAATCAGGCATTTATATACTACTTCATTTAAGCTACATTGGCATTGCCATGAAAATTGGTTATATCCTCATTATCAACAAGAAAGTTCCAAAAAAAGAAAGGTCAAGCTTGAAGCAGTTAGTTTTGCATCACATTTGGAATAGTTATCAAGAAGACTACAAAATGAAAATGCTTGTGAGGAAGTCAAAAGTGGAGCTGTTAATGAAGTGAATTAGTACAGCCATTATAGAAAACAGTATGGAGGTTCTTCAAAATTTGAAAACAGAACTACCATGTAACTAAGCAATTCTATTAATGAGGTCATAGTCAAAAAAAATGAAAGCACTATTATTCATATATATATATATATATATATATATATATGCACTCACTACACAAACATATATCATTCACACATATACTCTAATGTTTATTGCAGTTTTACTCACATCTAAGATATGGAATAAACTAAGTTGTCCCTGATAAAGAACAAAGAAAATGAGGCATGTATACATTATGAAATACTACCTTGCCATAAAAATGCCATCCTATGTGATAGGATAGATAAACTAGAAGATATTACATTAGTCAAAACAAATATGGCACATTAAAAACATATCCTGCATGTTTTTGATCAGTTATGAAAGCTAAAAACATTGATATAATAGATGTAGAAATAAAATAGTATTCAGGAAAAACTACAAAGAAGGGAAAGGGGGAAGATAAAGAACTAGTGGATAATGGACAGCAATGTACAGATATGTACTAGGAATATGTTCCAATGTTATGTTCAACAGTAGGGCAGCTGTAGTCTACCACAATTTATTACTGAAAGCTCAAAATATCTTGGTGAGAATAGTCTGAAATTTCTCATCATACAGAAATTATAGGTATATATAATGTGCCCCCATTGTGTATTTATAAATATGCATCAATTAAAATTTAAACCATAATAAGAAGCTAGATAATTTATATTTCTAGATAAGTGACAGAGGTGAATTTTGTGACAACTAATGATGTTCTCCAAAAATCTACCAGTTCATTTTGTAGATAAAATGCTATATAATCTCTCACTTAAAGAAACTATCAGTTTCTCTTGCATAGCCATTCTGAATCAGGAGCCCATGAATTTAAATAAAATTTAAGGCAGCCATTGTTGGTAGGGATGCTCTCTCTTCCTTGACAACATAAGGTTATAAATGTGCCTGTATCCTGGCTTCACTTTCTGTTGCTATGATAAAATACTCATAGCATACTGAAAGGCAACTTGGGATAAAAGAGATTTATTCCAGCTCACAATTCCAGGTTACAGTTCATTGTTGTGGGGAAATCAAACTAGTAGAACTTTAAGCAGCTAATCAAATTCACATTGAAGAGGAGAGAGAGCATGCCCAGGAATGAATGGATGATTGCCAGTACTAAACTTGCTTTTTCCTTATCATTCACTCTTGAGCCCATAACATTAAATAGTGGGAACACGCAGTTAGGGCAAGTGTTCTCATCTCTACCAAGTTAAGAATATCTCTCAGAGGCATGCCCACAGATAATCTAATTTGGAAGACCTCTCAATGAGAATCCCTTGCCAGGTGTTTGTTGATTATATCATGTTGCCAACTGGATTCCCACCTTACCATAGTTCATTGATGAGCTAGGACCACATCCTCCTCGAATCTATATGACACCTGGATCTACATACAAAATGACTGTCTTAGTTAGGTTTTTACTTCTGTGAACAAACAGCATGACCAAGGCAACTCTTATAAGGACATTAAATTGAAGCAGCCTTATACATTCAGAAGTTCAGTCCATTATCATCAAGGCAGGAGCATGGCAGCACCCAGGCAGGCATGGTGCAGGAGGAGCTGAGAGTTCTGCATCAATAACTATTTAGCTTTCATATTCTCCAAAAATAACACTATAAGAAGAATTTAGAGACAGCAGGTACTAGATTTTGTTAGTTCCATTTTGGTTTGTTTTGACCAACTGCGTAGTTTTAAAAAATGCAATATCCCATCGGATATTGAGTGATTATTAATCACTCTAATGATTAATAATGCTAACACAATGTTCCCACTGTCAAATATCCATTGTTGATGAGAAATACTGACTAGCTCTGGCTTAGCCTTTTTTAACTATGAAATTTAACTAACATGTTTCTACTCACTTGGTTTGGCTCAACTGCTAATGAGGAAGTCTGGGTTTTATGAATTCTCTGACACCCACGATTCCCTGCAAAATTCTCATGTAGGCACATTCTGCCTCCTCTGATGGATCCCAGAGGCGCCTTCCCTTCAGGGCCTATCGGTGACTCATTTCTAATGGTTATAAAATGAGCACAAACCACTTCTTCTTTCTTCTTTAATATTGTTTCTTAGTAATGGCTGTTTGAGAAATTTACTTTCAACTGCTGAGATAAGTGTTCTTTGTCCCTATCACTGGGTAACAGTGATCTTTGTTTTAGTGGAAATGGTATTAACTTAGATTTCTGAATTGAAAGACTAAATTCTGGATTCTGTACCTCTAAATGTTTAATGTAGCTATCTGCGTGGCCTCAATGAATATTTTAGACATCTGGGCAGAAAAAGTAAGTATAGAGCATTATATTTAGGATCTTATTTTAGATTCGATTGCATCTTATACTCTTACAGAAGTCTTGTTATTAATAAAACTATATAAGAAAAATTTTTGATAATCAACTTTGAATGAAGATTCAAAATAGCATATTAAGCATCTTCATAAATTAGTCCAAAAGCAAACTTCTTACTTATAAGATAATTTCTCCTATGAACAGAAAAAGTGACTGAACAGTAATAGCATCCTGTATTGTACTTTCCTTATTCATTAATTCACAAGATACCTACTAAGTATCTAGCACACAGGGTACTATTCTACTAGTTGAAAAGTCAATCATGAACAAGATGAAAATATTTCTACCTCTCACTGAAATTTACTTGAATGTATTTGTTAACCTACATAACATAATGGGAGAGTTTGTTTGATTTTGTGTTTTGTTTTAAGTAAGTTAAACAGAGATGAAAAGTGAAGCTTGAACAAAGCTCTGATCCCTACATGATGTGAAGAATAACTATGACAAATCTGTTGGAAAGTGCTACTGGCAGAGAAAACAGCAAGGGCAAGATGTCAATAAAGGAAAACAAATTAACTTTGTTATTAAATGGTGGAACATTAAATGTGAATGGAACGGAAAGAGTATGTGGTTGAGTCTCATCAGAGGCAAGTAGAGTAGTTCTGAGATTTGCATCTTGACAAGTAACTTGAACATTTGTCTAGTATGGTAGAACTGGAGTTTTTAAGCAAAGGAGTAAATTACCATTAAAAGAAAAACAGACTAGTTAGAATAAGAAGAGGAACAAATAGAATTATAATGGCCTCTAACCTAAAAGTGATGTACTAAAAGCATTGCTTTAGATTTCCAATAAGGAGAGCACTTAATTGGCAAAATGGAAGCAATTTCAGTTTAAAACTATATTTGAGCCCAAAATATCTCCACACAAATTTGCACCATGGTTTTGCAGACAGACCATGCCATTAGTTAATTTCTAACTACAATATTTAAAAGACGGGCATCTTTAGCATGCACAGACTCTGTAAACTCAAAGCTTAATCAAGAAACTTTACAGACTCAGGAACAGAACAAGTGTGTACAAGCACTAACTTTAGTCTGCAGACTTCCACTAGCTGAAACAAATACATAAGGAAAAATAAAACCTCCCAAATGAAAACATTGGGATGTGGGAGGATGTTTTGGAAGCCACAAAAGCAGTAGGTCCTATTCCAAAACTAATTGATAGGAAAGATACAAAGCCAAAAGCAAAATAAGACAAATGCAACTAGAATGAATTTGTTCAAATAATTAACTTTAGAAAAACAACACTGTCAATCTATCAAACACACCTTGCTTTAATGTGTTTACCACCTCTGCATCTCCTGTAAAATCTTGGCACATTTATTTCATCAGATTATTGTTACTAATGTTGCTGATGTTCCTGTCAAATGTCCTTTGGGAACCAGAAATATAAATCTTTACTGTCAGAGAGACACAACTGTGTTTTAAAGGAGAACCAACATCCTGGTTATCGACACTGAACTGAATGCACCCACAGTATCTGCATGATTTTTATCAGGGCAAGTTCAGTCACCTCTAACTTGGCACCATGAGTAACTTACCATGAGAAGCTGACAAATAGTAAGTATGAAAATGCTCAAGCCAGAAGGAACATTTAGTATGGCTATCCCAGGTAACAGGACTTCAAGAACTTTTCAAAGTTAATGCTTACAGATGCAAGTGAATAATTCTTACAACGGTTTATAGAGTACTAAATTTGGCATCTTAAAATATTGGGAGGCTGTGGAGAGTGAGCTTTCTGAGAAAGACAAGAATTCGAATCAGCAATGATCTGGTTATAGGGCTGAAACCATATTTTCTAAACCTGATTTGTACCACAAATGATTCAATATTTTCCAAACTTTCTGATTAAATGTGCTTATTTTCCCCGTTAGTTTTAAAAAATTAGCAAATGTCATTGGGCACATTTGGAATATGATAACGGGGATTTTTCTGCTGCAGAAATGTTGGAAGGCCCCAGGTTTGAAACAATTCCAAACAGATGGCTCCACTCAGCTACCCTCTCCCACAGTTACTTCCTCATTTCAGAGGACTAACAAGACGTACTTATGCGTCAAGAAATCCTTTACAGGGCAGAAAACACGTGTTGTTGTTTCGTTAGTCTTACCGCGAACTCACTAAACCTTTTCTTGGACACTCAACCTCTCTTTTAACAGTAAAACCAGAGGGCAACCTGGTGAAGCCCCAACAGCTAGCAGCTTGTCTATGCCTGAGCTAAGACATCCGAGAGAGCGCTGTGCATGACGGGAGTAGGCGGCGGGGCTTCTGGGAAATGTAGTCTGGCGACACCGCCCTGCTCTTCATTCCTGTAATGGCTGCTTTCACTCCGGTAAGGTACAAACTCTTCTCCCAGGGATTCCAGGATTGATTCTCCTAGTGTAGTTGCACAACGCGACAAATTCTTGCCCTCCCAGGGCAAAGGAATTCCAAATCTTTGTGTTAGATCTTAGGATGGATTTGCGTCTCGGCTTGGTTTCGTTTAGCAATCTGTGTGTGAGAACTAACTTTAAATCTAGAAGTCTCTTTTTGAACGAACAGTTAGGGAGTGTTTTCTGTACTCGTTACAAATTTCTGTCCTTGCTGTTTGTTCCTCAATGACTCTAGCTTCCTCTTTAAAATAGGCAGTGTCACGAGTAACCTCTTAGCCTCATCATCCGGAAGTTCCAAAGAGAATTTTTCACGTTGGATAGAATTTTACATATACCATTGTTTTCGGTAAGTCCTATTAATTCCTTACAACTTCACAGAGTCACGTGTTGTGTTGTTTGACTTTTGCCAGATTTGCCTGCTTTTTCTAGATAGAAGACATGCTAAGAAAATGTGACTTTTTCTTGTTAGGGTATTTTAGTTTGCAAGTATCTTGTGCATTTTCTCCTCTCTATTCTAATGATATACAGCTGTCCATTTTCAGTTAGAATTCCTGTTGGAATTGCCGGTGCGAGGGTGTTGTCATGAGATTAACCTAAAATGACTGTGTTTAGTTCTGTCATATTAAACTGACATCTGAAATAATTCACAAACTCCATTCTAAAAGATTGTATATTTTATTGTCATTCAAAAAAAGTAAATCTTTTACTTTAACAGTTTCTTTTGTTCTGTGTTTAATTTCTAGGCAAGTTAAGTTCAGCCCTTCAGATCCTGACATCATGAATTCAGTTTCAACACAATTGATCTTAGTCCTCACCTCGCTGCTTTTGGTCCTGCCTGTTGTTGAAGCGGTCGAAGCTGGAGACGCTATTGCACTCTTATTAGGTGTGGTTCTCAGCATTACAGGCATCTGTGCTTGCTTGGGGATATACGCAAGAAAGCGAAATGGACAGATATGACTTTGAAGGGCTCTTCTGAACTAGACTTTACCCTGACCTTTGTGCTGTTGAGGCCGAACCCAAGATTTGATCTCTCCTGTTCTCAGCAAGAGGGTTACAGTTCGCTGAGAGTTAACACCCTCAGTTAAGACGATGCTTTCCTGTTCATACTTGTTTCTTCTACAATGGGAGCAGATGGTGTGGAGGGAGGCTCTTAACAACAAAGAGGGCACTAATAATGCGGCCCCATAATTTGTATTTGCTGCTTGGGAAGGGGCCAAAGTGAAGAGGGCTTAAGTGTGCCTAAGTATTATTTCAAAGTTTCAAATTGTCAAAGCACATGGAATTGGGAGATGAAAGTATTTGCTCAGAATCTAGTAAAACTGCATTGTTATTATAATCACTGCCTCTTGCATTCTGGGGATTCTCTCTCTCTCTCTCTCTCTGTCTCCCTCTCTCTTACTGGGCGGTTGGGTTTTAGATTTGTTTTGTTGTTGTTACTGTTTTTTTAATGCTTCTGTTTTTATCTCCCAAGTTGATATTGTACTTAGATCTTAATAGCCAAAAACTTTTATCTCTGAGAAAAAGTTTAATAAAAATGTACTAAACATATATAATACTAAACTGGAGGAAATATTTGTTGAAAAATAACTTTTCATTACTTGAGTATCTTCTCCTTTGTGAGATGTATTATATCAAATACATAGCCATTATGTGGTCAGTTCACCTACTGTTTTGGTTTGCTTGTTTTTACATGTGAAGTAATTATTTATAATCGGAGTGAAGAGGACTAGTTGTGTTACCTTAAAGGATCACAATGGGCAAGAAGTGGGCATCTTTGAGATAGAAGAGCCCTCTGATAGAAAACCCACAAATATGAAAGGAAGTGTATTGTCCTGCTTTGATTTGTACAGCAGCTAAAAAGGCATACTCTCTTTGCCCTAGTAATTCAGAATCCCCAAACCAATAGATTACAGAGGTTTTAAATTCTCATTGTTGGGCCCTGGACAAATATTTTGGTTAGAATTTGTATTTTTGAATGTTACAGTTTCAAGAACAACAACTTAAACTGTTAGTGCACAAGAATCACTTCAGGTCCTTATGTTCCAGACAAAACCTTTAATTCCTAAGTTTCTGTCTGAATTTCATAGTAGTAGAGAAAGCAGAGCCTGCAGATCCATGCTTGGCAAGGATCCTCAGACCTTTATTTGATTCTAAAGATTTGGCCAGAATGTAATAGTCTCAGTAAGTCAAAGTAATCTGTGTTTTGAATGAAAGAAGATCCAGTTGTTCCCCAAAATGCCTTGTCCAACCTCCACTTCTCTTAGAAGCCTTGACTTGTGTCAGGAAGCAGGCTGTGGCCAATAAAATGCAGTATGTAGACCCTTTCCCCAAGTGAACTGATGTGGCGTGCCTGAGAGTTCTGATTAACAGTAAAACGTAATGAGGAAGGCTTATATTATAAAGACATGGAAGCCAAATGAGTTTACTGAAGACATTTTATCTTTTCACCAGAGAAGGCGCTAACAGTCTTGTTTGGGTAAATTGGCGTTTAATAAAACGTGTTCGTGCATGCTTAGGAACAAAGGAGCGTACAGGTGGCAGGACAGCTCTCATCCTTTGTCCACCAGCTCATTGGAGCAGATTTAGAGAGGCTGCCTGCTCTTCCCTTGCCAGTCTCAACTTCTCTGGGATGGAAAAAAAATCTAATATAATGCACACCTTCATTTAGTCACCTTCAGGTACTATTTTTAGGATATTCAAAATCATACTACAGGAAAACAGTCTTTACTGACAGTGTGTTTCCCAAACTTCTGACAGTGTGTTTCCCAAACTACTCCAAAGAATGTTTCAGGAACTGCCATTTCCTATTGTATCCTTAAAAGCAGAGATAGAGGGATATGCTTTCTAAAAGTTTTAGCTTCACTAGGCCAAGGAGATGACTCAGTGGATAGAGGTGCTTCCGTTCACCGATGGCCGACCTGAGCTGGACCCTCAGCAGCCACATCATGGAAGAAAAGAACCAACGCCTACAACCGAAACAACCTTTGACATACCCACTAAATAATTAGTGCTTAACATAATTAAAAGCGGAAGGGAGGCAGCAGCTTCATTGCTTACTTAGACTATAAGATTTTGTTTAAACACAGAAACCTGGTCTGGGGAGATGGATCCACTGCCAACAGTGCTTCTTGTACAAGCATGAAGACCTAACACTCATAAAAACCTGGGCAGCAGCACATGGGTGAAATGTCCACACCAGGGAGAGAGACAGGTGTGTCCCTGGGGCTTCTTACCCAGCCACTAGGGCCTGCATTGAGTTCTAGACGAGGCCCTGCTTTTGAAACTAAGCCTAGATGATAAATAGGTCCAGTGCTCTGTCCTCTGTGTGTGCACACTCATATATCATGCATACACGTACACACACACAAAGCCTTGTGGTGGATCTTAACCATCAGCTCCTTTGAGAATCTGATGAATGCTTTTGATTTTCTTTCCTAACAAAATATCTACATGTGATCACATTTTCAGATTAGTTTCAGAAAATTTGCAGAGCAAAAGCCCATCTAGGCATCGACAATTACAATTTTCTGGTTTGCTTGTTCATTTGTTCTCAAGTTCAAATTCTTTCCAATTGCACAGCTCACTACATTGCTTGCAGAGAGAACACCTGTAGGATTGACAGGTGTCCCTGGGGTGCCTGGCAGGGTCTGATGTATGATACATTTTCTGCTAGTTAGATGGGCTGAGTTTAGTTTTAAAAAGCAGAAACAACAAATAAAGAATTTAAGGGCTTTGTCAATATTTTTGATTTCTGCCTCACAGTTTTCAGGATTTTAATTTTACTCTTCAGAAGGTGAGATGTAACATGTCTTGGCCTTGGGGGTCTTTAGTTTATTCTAGATTATCCCATCTCAGTTGTTAAATTTGGAAGTTTACATTTTCACCAAAATTTAGGGAATTTTTTCCCATTAGTTCTTCAAATACTTTCTCAGCCTCACCATTTCTGTTTTTATGTTAGGACTCTAGTGACCCAAAATTAGATGGTTTGTTGCAGGCCTAACAATTAATTAGCCTTTTTTTCCCCTGTTATTCAGATTCTGTAGTTTCTAGTTCTCTAACCACAGTTTACAACCCTACAGTTGTATTTTTTTGGTTAAAAATTTATCATTTCCTTTTTCATTATATATTTTGTTCAGTTGCTAAAAGATAATACATTTGTTTCAAGCATGTCTTTGAGTGGTCAATGAAGTGCCTTCTTATTGACTACTTCAGTATACATGTCACAATGTACTAACATTTCTGCTGTGTGAGTGAAAACTGTTTAAGGTCCTTAACAGTAGCATGGCAAATGCTTAGCTGTAATGTCTTAGACCATTTAAGATGTAACATGGAATTTAGTTTTGGCCTATTCAGAAAAACAGATCTGGTCCATGGTCCACCAAGAAAAATGTTTGGTTCTCAAATCATTGAAAGCTGTAAAAGACATAAGCAAACTGGGGCTGGACACAGGGCTCACCAATTAAGAGCACTAACTGCTCTTCAGAGAACCTAGGTTCAAACCCTAGCACCCATACCATGACTCACAGCCATCTGTAACTCCAGTTTCAGGGAATCCAGTGTCGTTGTCCAGCCTTTAAGGTATTATACATGCATGAGGTACATAGACATTTGCATAGGCAAAATGCCTATACACATAAGATAAAATCTTTTAAAAGAAATATTAAGCAAACTAAACATAAATGTATGCTTCCCACAATAGTGAGTAGAAAAGAAGCTCCTAGTTTAATTGATTAGCCTTAACATGCTTTGCATTCCCCAGAGCTCCCAGGGACTAAACCACCAGCCAATGAGTACACATGGAGGGACCCATGGCTCCAGCTGCATATGTATCAGAGGATGGCCTTGTCAGGCATCAGTGGGAGGAGAGGCCCGTGGTCCTCTAAAGCCTCAATGCCCCAACATAGAGGGATGCTAGGGCAGTTAGGCAGGAGTGGGTGGGTGGGAGCACCCTCAGAGAAACAGGTGGAAGGGGATATGGGGTAGGGAATTTGCAGAGGGGAAAGGGGGAAGGGAGATAACATTGAAATGTAAATAAATAAAATAACTAATAAAACAACTGTAAAAATAAATTTTAAATAAAATTAAAAATAAAGAAATCAGAACCAAGCCTATAAATATTTGCAGGATAGTACATTTAGGTTTTCTATTTTTTAACAATTTCATTTATCTAAATTTTCTGCAAAAAAAAAAAAAGTATAATTGCTATAAAAATGTGCTACAAATGGCATTTAATTTCTCACTGGCAAAGTGTAAGCTCCGGTGCTCATTTTACTAGATATTATTTATGAGTGATTGAAAATGTTAGTTGATTCTTCATAATCTGAAACAATGTTGTGCAACATTATAGACAAGATGGTTAAGTATTTATAAAGGACTAATCATGGAGAACTTTTGTTAAACACTGGGATTATGAATACTCTCTTTCACAGTGTTAGTCAAGATAATTATGTTCTAGTTAAATGTCCATAAATCATTTAGCAAAAGAACTTAGAAAGTATATTCAACAAGAATGGAAACTATGTCATATTTTATTTCATGCAATCTGTAAGAATAACTTTCACTTCAGAGCATTTGACACCAATGTAAAGCAATTTTAAGAGTCTTGGTAGACTATATGCTAGGTCCCACTTCTTTGTCTAATGCTTTAGCAGACAGCACCTCTCACCCCCAACAGTGAGATCTTTAGTTTGTTTGGTTGATTTGGTTTGGTTGGTTGGTTCCCTATATATGTCAGAAGTCTCTTCAAGGCTTCCTTATAGTAAGATTTCATGGCTTCATGTTGTTTATTTGTTAAAAAAAATAATAAGGATTACTATTATGCTGACAATATTGCAATAATCCATTTTTAGTCAGAATCAATGAGGATTTGATTCCATCTTCCAATTCCTCATTAACAATGGCAGGTTAGGCTCCATTTTCCCAGGTTCACAACTAGAGTGGTAACTAGAGTGGTAAACACTGAAAGATTCATTATTTCTGAATTTGCTAGGCCTATATTAGTCAGTCAGCTTTGTGAGGTGTTGACTTTAAGTAGAAATGACTGGGCAATGATTTTTTTTTTCATTCTTGCTTCTTGAGATAATCCCTATTCAAGTTCATTCAGATCAAAAAATGAGCTGCTCAGACACTACTCAACTCATTACAAAAATCTACCAAAGAACTAAACTGCCATTGTGGAATATATCTAACTTGGTTAACACGTCTTCCCAGTGGCTAAGACAGACAGTTGATGGGATGGGACACACCTTTTGTTCCCCCAGTCTAAACATCTTTAATCACTAAATCCTATGCATTCACCTCCAAAATTTCCCTAGTATCTGTCAATTCCCATACCTGAGGTTCTACCCTGTTCAGTTAAGAGCATTATATAATGTGGATAAGATCAACTGAACCTCTTAGTTGGTCTTCTGACCTCCCATCTTTCTCCTCTGCAATGTTTTCCAAGCTCAATTGTAATGAACTTTTAAGAAATGGAGTCTCCATTGCAATGACCATTTGCCAGTGAAGATGTGTCAACAGCGGTATGCGTATGCTGTAGGACACACTGAGGGACTACAGCTTCCGGGTCAAGATATTTTCTATGCTTCGTTTTGGTTTATTGTTTTGTTTTCATTTATTGTTACTGTTTGCTCGTTTGTATGTTCGTTTTTCTTTTGGGGGGGAACTTGCAAGGATGGAGGGTGAATATGAGGGGACTGGGGGGATAAGTGGAACTGCAATACATGATGTGAAACTCACAAATAATAAAAATTAAAAAGAGAAAGAAAGAAAAAAGACATAGAGTCATAGTTTGGATGCCAGAGCATTAGATGACAGCAAACACATTCAAAGTGTTTCTTCCCTCCACAATTAAACCTCACTGCAAACATGCCTTACAAACACGCCTATTGATGTATCTCCTAGATTCTAATCAACAATGAAGATTATCCATAACACTACATTATATAATGTATTCTTTTGCAACTAATCAAATTATGCTAGCAATATTAAATAATGATAAAGTACAACAAAATGACGGGACATGGAGATGCACATGTACTTTTTCAAAACATGGGAGACCAAGGCAGGAGAATCACAAATTCAAAGCCAAGCTGCCGAGCAGGTTGCAAAGTACATTTCCACATATGGTGGGCTAAAGAGGTGGCCTGTCTTTAAACTAAAAATAAAGGAGCCTGTATCTTATCAGCATCCCTGAGAAACAACCATTTTGCACACCACATTTCATATGTATAAGTTAACTAAACCACATTAGAACACACATTAGTTTTTCTACCTTTTTTTTTTTTACATGAGTCATGGGTAATTTAACTCAAGCATTATTCCAGACCATAGTACCCATGTTCCATTGCTTCTTCAAAAGCTATTGCTTTAACAATGTTAGTGATTTCTATCATCTTGCCATTATTGATAATACTATAATGTAAAACAGCACACAAGTCTTGCTAAATGTCAAAAAAAGACAGACATATGCCTTGCACCTGTGCTTCCAGCCTGTAAATTATCTCCTAAATATTACGTTTTATGTGATAATTCATGCAAATATAAGTAAGTATATGTCTAAACAGTCTGTCCAACTGATTTTTCCCAACAGTGGAAGGTAATTGAAGGGACTACACTTCACTGAATCCAAAATGCTACCAGTCTGGATTTATAGAAGGGCAGTCTTGATTCTAGGTGTAGAAAGAGAGGTGTTTATCCAGAGGGAGTAGATAACAAATCTCTTATTAGAAGAGACCATAGAAAGACCAGAATCACTGTGTGTTTTTATAATAGGCAGTTTGTAGGAAGGTCAAGGAGACACTCAACACAGAAGCAAGAATTGTCACATGCTCTTAAGTTGTCACTTTTGAGATTGTTCCTATTGTTTCCATAATTGAAATAAGCATTAGTGGTCCAACGATCCCTAATTTTGTTATTCTGGGAGGTCAACAGTAATGACTGCTGTTGAAAAATACTATGAATGTGATCATTGTTACAATAATATGCCCCGTGCCATACAGTGAGGTGTTTCTTTTCCAGGAGCTGTTGCTAAGGGTCAAGAGCCTATGGTTCAGAAAGACTGCATTGGAAAGAGCACTAGTGGTGGAGTGAAGTGGTTAAACTTTTTAATAAAAGTATTGCAAAATATGTATTTATGTCTTTATGTTGGTATTTACATCTGACTTTACTGCAAATAGGCTGCAAGCCAATGGACAACCTACAAGTTACCATAAACCTCACTTTCTTAAAGGAAACTATAAATAAATAGAAATGCCCTAGTCAAAGCAAGTTATTCTTTTGTCAGGCCCAGAACACAAAAGAACACTCTTTAAAAGAACAAATGCAAAGTGAAGAAGGCTTCAGCAAGTAACTCACTTAGAAGGGAACAGGAATAGAAATTCTACAGAAATAATTACTTGAGAGATGATGTGATCTAAAGAAAACTAATAGGAATCACCCACAAGTCAGGTGCCCACATGCTTCACACCCATTAGTGTGTTTGTGGTCCCCACAGTTCTACTGTGCTCCTTGATTGTGCTCCTTCTGGGACAAACATGCCCCTAATGAATCCTCCCTTGTGAGTGCTAGTATGACTTTGGGGTCTATGCCATAAACTGGAAACAATAACCTCAAGTGGAACTCCCAATTAAGATTATGTTCCTAAAGTTGGGACTACAGAGAAGGAGGAGGGGGAGGGGGAGGGGAGGAGGAGAAAGCATAATAATAGAGACATTTTGTGTCTCCATTTCACCAAAAGCACAGTTTATTATTGCTTAATGTGAACTGTGCTTAAAAGAGAGTTAAACTTCTATTTCTTGTCCACTAAGTAGATTGTATCTGCCTGGAAGCAATGACAGGGATGTCTAGGTATTGGTTTGTGGATATACTCATGAAGGTCAGTCTGGAATCTAACTTATGAGCCTAACCCTAAACTCTGATGCTCTGTCTCCACCTCAAGTTAGCCGTAGCGTTGAAAGCAGAGCTCTCTGTCTACTTTTTTTGGAGAGAAAAAAAAAATTAAGAAAACTTTATTCTCCTTGCTGTCCACATTAGAAGTACTTATTGATTATTTGATGTAAGAAATCTTCTTAGTCAAACATTTTTATATTCCACTTAATATTTTTACTTTATTTTTAATATGTTTTCCCTAAAAGAAAATTATATAAGTTCCCCTCTCCCTTTCTTCCTTTCAGGTCTTCCCAGCTACTCTCCCTCAAACCCCTCTACTCCTCCTTTAATCCTTTGATTATTATTATATATAATAATAATGTGTGTCTGTATGTGGTTTTCTGTGTGCACTAATATACATGAGCAATATACTAAGTCATTGTATATATGATTTCAAGAATGACCTGCCTTCATTCGACAATCTGTAAAGGGGACCATCTTCTATACATCTTGCCCTAGCATCCTTGTGGTCTCACCCAGCCATCTGAGCTCTTTTCATATCTTTGCTTCTCTGATATATTGTGGAAGGTGATTAGGTCATGACAGTGTGAACCTCATAAATTTAGTCAGCAGCCTTATGAGGAGAAGAGATACAGTGTGACATTCACGTCTCTCCAGTTCCTCTCTATTTCTTCCCTTTTCTTCCCTCCTTCACCTACCCTGACCCCACTTCTTTTCTCTCCACCATGTAAGAACATACACAAGAAGGCCTCTCCAAACCAGGTAGAGCGTTCTCAAGAGACACCACATTGGTTGTCATCTTGACCAACTTCTAGACTAGAGAACTGTAAGAAATAAACATCTGTTGTTTGAGCCACTCAGTCTAGAATATTCTGTATACTCAGCCTAAACCGAATAATATATTTCTATCTCATATTATTGAGAAATTTCATCCATTCAGCTGTCCTGACTGCACCACAGCAATACATATACACCCACATATATGCAAGCATACCTTTTTGTATATGTGTGATAATAGCCATACCTAACATTTATTGAGCACTTACCATCACCAATATTGTATTGAATGTTTTATAAATAAATTGTCTTACAGTTTCAATACAAACTCATCAGTTACTTATCACTTTACTGCCATAATAAATTCAAAAAATAGGACCTAATGTTCCCAATATCACATAGCTAGAAAACAGTAGAGAATCTAAGATAAACTGTTTCCACATCCCATGAATTCTTCTTACAGGATTCAGCCTAAAAAGAAGGAGAAAATCCATGGTGCTCCCACCATCCAGTTGAGCAATTTTTCAAGACTCTTTCCTTGGTCTGGTCCAGACCCACTGTTTACATGCTCAGCCCTCTCTCCTGGATCTGTTCATTCTGCTGTCATTAACTTAGCTGTTATAGGATTATGCAGAGAGACTAGGATTAGAAAAACATCACAACCCAAGCTTTCCAGGTACCTACTGCATGGAGGTTACCTTGTACAAAGCATGAGACATTTTATGCCATACAAGGTACTTGAGCACATCGTGGAAGTGCTGATTAATAAAGGGTTGACACTGAATAAAACTTTAACGGATTCATATTGTTGTTCCTCCTATGGTGCTGCCAAATCCTTCAACCCCTTGGGTCCTTTCTCTAGCTCCTTCATTGGGGACCCTGTGCTCACTTCAATGGTTGGCTGACAGCATCTCCCTCTGTATTTGTCAGCAGTATAGCAGAGGATGGCCTTGTCAGACATCAGTGAAAGGAGAGGCTCATTGCCCCAGTGTAGGGGAATGCTGGGATAGGGAATTGGGAGTGGGTTGGTGAGTGAGCAGGGGGAGGGGGGATGGAATAGGGGGCTTTCTGAGGGGATGCGAGGAAAGGAGATAACATTTGAAATGTAAATAAAGAAAATAACTAATAAAGAAATCAAATGGGTTCTTTATTTCTCTATCACAAGGAACAAGTAGCCTAAATGTCATTCAGATTGCCTTTCCCTAATTAATTTCTGGATGGACTTTCTTGCGTAGTTTACACTGTTCATTACCTTCTTGGAACATTATCTTCCTTGTTTTGTCTTTTGAGAACTGCATTTACTTACTTATTTATATAAGACATATCTACTAAGAAATGATACAGTTCCAGATAACCATACACTTGGGCAAGACTGATGTTATTGAGTAAACAAATATTAGTTGATGTTAGCGATATTAATCAAACATTGTAACTCAGAGTGCTGGAGAGATGGCTCAGTGGGTAAGAGAATTGACTGTTTTCCAGAGGTCCTGAGTTCAATTCCCATCAACCACATGGTAGCTCATGACAATCTGTACTGGTTTTAATCAGTACAGATTTAACTAGATGGCCCCATCTAGTGTGTTTGAAGAGACCAACAGTGTACTCACACACAATAAATAAATAAATAAATAAATAAATAAATAAATAAATAAATAAATAAAACATTGTAACTAAACAGAAATGGATTACTGAACAGTAATGGTGTTTTATAGAGAAAGGCCAAGGAGGGTATCTGACCAAGGGATGCATGAGCAGACATCTAAAAGAAAGAAAAATCTGAATTATGTATCCTACTGAAGGATAGTCACACACAAGCACCTTAATCTCCTCTTCTTCCATTGTCTCCCTTGTAGAATTTCTCAATATTGTCTCGCTGATAGAATGAATGGTCCTAAGGATCCAATATGAGCAGAAAATATCTAGCCAGCTCTGGCTCTCCAAATTTAAATTTTATACTAGCCCCTACTTATAGATGATCCTGTGAGACTGGATAATTGTTAATTCATGCTCAATTGCTAAAATTAAACTTCATCTGTCAACACTGAACGTCTTGTCTGCTTTCCTTGTGTGGGTGTGTACGATCATCAATCTCCTAACTAACCAACCTTGAGCTTATTCTAATAATCTCATACCCATGCTCTGATTCTGACCTACACTGGTCCTTCCTTTCTCTCAGTGTTCTTTCCGGTGGTTGTTTGTTCTATCCTTGAGGTAGTGCTCATACCTGAACAACTATTCCCAAGAACAAACATTTTAAAATTATAAAAGTCTCTGCCTTTCATCTAGCCAGGGTGGTAGGAGGGGTGGAGTGTGTGTGTGTGTTAATGCATCTTGTCTGCATTAATCTACACCTCAGCCCTATAGAGTGACCTCTGAGTCTCCAAGTCAAATAATAGAAGACCAACAGAGAGGGGCATCAGCCCCCAGCTTCAGGCCCACTTCCCTCACATCACCTCAGCTCCCCTCTCATTTTATATTGGATTTCAGTGTGATCAGTGTAAATGACAAATGTGCCACCACCTAAAAAAGTTCAAAGACATGAGAGTAAAGCCTGTCACATCCCTCTTCTTTCTAAAGTTAAAACCCTGTGGACTCGAGAAACATAATTATGAAAGTACTACTAGAGAAATTTGCTAGTTTATACTCCTATGCAACTTTGATGGATCCTGGAGTTTTGTTATGAATTTGACATAACAATGCAAGAGTTCATTTGGTTTCCCAGAAGGTAATAGGAATCTGGAAGAGTCCAGGACATCTGTAAAGAAGTCAAATTTTTCCTCTAAAATATTACTTCCTGAAGTTATAGGACTGCAAACTAAATCCATATATGAATGGGCCTTCCATGGCCTTTCTACATTGCACAGAGAATCTATGAATAGTGGGTATTTCTAGGCCATGAATTCCATGAGATTTGATTTTTTGTTTTATGTTTTATTCAACTTTTCAAAAGTAAAGAAGTAAATACTGTTTGACATGCATTTCCCTGGAGTATGAAAGCAGCCAGTATGGGCTTCATGGTTCAAAATTGGGACTACACCAGAATGAGATGTGGTTATGAAGGTCTATATATTAGCTGCATAGAGAGTGACCTAGGAAGACCTTCTCAGGGCCAGCAGACTGGCTGGAACCCTTCACCCATGGCTCAGGTCTTAGCAACTGATTTTTTTCTTTAACTCTCCCACCTGCTTGACTTTGATGCATCTAAATTAACTCTGAAAAAATAGAAATTTGCTTCTTGAAGCCTCCTTATTTTCATACATGCACTAGACAGTGTAAACTGGCTTCAACAATGGGCCTATTGATATGATCCTTGTGGGAAGATACTGACAACATGGATTAAGCCAATGAACAGTTTTGTAGTTTTCTAATTGATGTCCAGAACAAAAAAGGAGTTATGCATCTGAAAAGTCTCTTGGTGTTTTTTTAAAGGCAAAAGTCACAAAGACTATAATTTACATCAAAGTTAGATGAGGTCAGAATAACTTTGAAATGTTCTTTCTTGGTGGATTACACTTTTACATTCATTGTATCATACTTCAAGTACACAGGTTTAGTGGGGAAAAACTTGAATTCTTTACTTGAATTACTTCTTTAAGTAATTTAGCACAATGGAAACTTTGTATTGGTCTTGGCAACTTCTTTGTGAATATGGTAAAATGCATTTTCTCATAAAAAATGGAATTACAGAATCAACTTTACAAGGTTTGTGAAAATCAAATAACTTAATAAATGAATATAACAAAACCAATTATTTTATAAGCAGTATATAATTGCAGATGCTCCTCAACACTAATATGCTTACTATAATGTGTAAATATATGAGGAAAATGCATACAGCTGTCATAACAATATCAACATAGTCCATTGTTGAGTGTTGATTATTTGCTCTCATGCTCCTGTAACTGACTTGAGCTACATCTCACTGGTGCTGCCCAGTGAGTCAAGAAAGATACCCAGGAAAAAAGTATGATTTCTGGTCAACACACAGCACTTTCACACCATTCACAAAAGATGTACAAGTCAAACATCATAAAATGGAAACTCATTAACTACTAACCTCTTTTACTTATAGTGAATGGAAGATTATCAGATAAGAAGAAGTTAGAATATGATGAAATAATGCATTTAAAATTAATTTATGTCACAAAATTAGCCAAACATTAGCAAATGTAAATAACAATGTTCTAGTGCTACCAGAATGAACACAAGCTCATTTTTCCCACCTCTTATTCCTGAACATGAGTAGGCATGTCTGTTGACACATGTTTCTTTTTCTCCTATTGTAGACTATGCCTCAAGTGAAGGTTTAGAAAAAAAGCCAATGTAACTCATATTAATGCCAACTTCAGTCTCACATTATGTCTACTCAACATATTTAGATTAGATTCTCAACAAGTTGGACACCGCAAAGTTCTCATGTTAACCTGAGTACTTTACAATATACTTTAGAAATATTTGGACATACTATAAGAATAGATTTTAGCCATAATATCTAGTAGAAGTACTGAGTAAAACCAGGCTATTGTTTTTTATTTAAAAGTTGGTTTTGTTTTGAAACAGTTGAATACTGACTATGGAAATGGGTAGACAAGAAAACCATTACTCAATCAATTCTTAACTTTGCTGGATTTTAAAAAAATGGAAACATTGATTTACTTATGGCACAAATAGTTTCTTAGTGCGTGTCTGCCACGTGGCAGGTGCTATTCCTGGCACTAAGAAAATAGAGACAGTCATCATGAAGACCTTATTCTTGAGCTCTCCACGATATCACAAAATTTCAAAAAGCAACTTAAATGCCCAACATGTGTATCGATGGAGAACCTTGAGGTTGAGCTTGGGATGCATCCCTTCAGGCTGATTTTTCAGAAAACGCTTTGAATAAATCTTTGTAATAAAATATTCAGTCTATCTAGTCATCAAATGTCAATTTATGCACATTCTTCTGCAGTACAGTAATAAGACTCTTCATGAAATCCCAGCAAGCACCTCTCACCTACATGATGCCAGATGGCACGAAAAGCAAAACCATTTATAGAGTGGATTATGATCAAGCTACACACAAAAGTGCTGTCTCTGCAGGATTCCTGGTCTCTCAAGCAAGTGCCAAGAATTTATGTTCTTAATTCCCATTAGAATTTACAGGAATTAACAGTGCATGAATGAGAACAAACATCCTTAACTGGAAAGTAGTCTTGTGCTCTAAGACTTTTGTATGCATTTTACAGGTAAATTTCATAAGAGTGGTTTAAAATAACGTTTTTGACTTGTTTAAATTACAAGCATGGAGTAGACTTGACTATTTGATAGTTTGGTTTAGAGGCAGCTAAGCATTATAAAAGGTCAACAGACAAATGCTTCCTGAGCTAAGTTGATAGGTGAACTTACTTAGTTCCTAAACTAACAACTAGCTAGTATTTTAGGTGCAAAAGAAGTCGAAATGTGTAAAAGGACTTTATGTGATGCTAAGCAATGCATGCATCTGTACATGATGCTGTTCTTACTTGAACTAATGAATTCCTAGTTGAGAGAGAATTTTATAGGTTGGGGTTGTTTTATTTGATGATCTATTGCCTCCTATAAATAAAGTGCAAGAGCCCAATGTTCCCTCAAAAGTAATTTGCTAGGAGCAACTTGGTGCTTACAAAGACTCATGTCTATCCACCAGACAAAACAACAGCAATTTTGGATCTATACTACTCTGAAGAAAAATACCACACTAACTGAAACAACCAGAATGACCACATTCAGAATTTACACAGGGGTACAAACTCTTTACTTGGATCTAGTCCTTAAGCTGCCCCAGATAACTGTTCAGACATCTAACTATAAACTAGTTCAGAAATTGAGAAAGGGAGAGCTCTGTTCTACCATCTTAATTGACATTGAAGTATATGGAATCCATAATCAATATATAAGCGCATATACACATATGTATACACGTGCTTGTGCACGTACACATACTCATACATATACATACCATACTTATACATGTGTACATGTTAGTACTCTCTGAATAGGACCATTCCAAACTTCCATCTTCTTTTATTTCTCCCCCTTTATTGAAAATAGATTCTTTTCTTGCATAATATATCTTGTCTACAGTTTCCCTTCCCTCTACTCCTCCCTCCCCTCCCATCTAAATTCACCTCCTTCCTGTCTCTCATTAGAATACAGTTCAAAGAGATAACAGCAAAACGTAACAAAATAAACTGTAATAAAATAAAACAAAAACACAACAAAGTTGGACAAGGTGAACCCATGGAAGAAAAAGATTGCAAGGGAAGGCACTAGAATGAGGGACACTCTCATTCACACACTCGAAAGTCTCATAAAAATACTAAACTGAAAGCTATAAAATAAATGCAGATGGCCCACTCACCTCCCTCTATAAACCTAGGGCTGAGAGCCACCCCTGTTTAACAGGAACATCAAAGAGACAATGACTAACTGATAGAAGCCCAGATTCTAGAGTTCATGGACATAGCACATTTTGTATTTCAAGTCTATACACAAGACACATTTTCTGCCATAATTTCATGTATGTAACAAAATTCCTTAGACCCAGTGAGAATGATTAACTCCCCTTTAGCTATGCCAGAAAACAGCCATTGTAAATCATACAGGGCGTTGCGATTCTAGATCAGGTAAAGGAAAAAGGCAATCCTAAACAATATTATGCAATGAAATTTATGCATCCGCTTTTAGTCACAGGGGCCTTTTCAAAGTAGTCTGCTTCCCTGTTTTCAAATGGGAACACTAATCTGTGCTCCCTTGTTACAAAGATTATAAACTCTATCCTTGGCTCTGGCCTTTGTTCAAACTAAGACGACTTAAAGAGTAATTTGGCTGGCAGCTTTTTAATGCTATATTTAATTAATAAAATGAATCAGCACTGTTTTACATAAGAGTTTTATGTCTGGCTCAAACTTACGCCTAGTAAAGAAAGGACAATACTTTCCAAAAGGAAAACAAAACACAAGAAAATATTATCCTGCCATTTACCTAAGAGTCATCCGATCCTTACAAAGTCTGTATCCAAGTAGCTAAATACACAATTTCTGTTTCAACATTTCTTCCTTCTTGTCCAATGGATAATTACGAGAAGTTGAGGAACAAATTCAGAACAGAAGTTATTATTTTTTTTAAAAAAAAGCTATTACAAAGTTAAGATAGCAAAGTATCTGCACAGAGAAAAAGCAATCTCGAACTGGTCAGAGTTCAGAAGCACTGGGGTCTCAGTGAAATCTACACTAGGTATGTTAAGCTGATAGATTGATTGATTGACTGATTCATAGACAGAAAAAAAATGTTTTCTAAGCCAATGTTTCATTGGCTATGGCTCAGGAATTTGCATGGCATAGTGGGGTGTTTGCCTGTTTGAATGTGGTTTGAGCAGTTGGAAAGCTGTCATTGGCTGAAGCTCAGCTTCTGACATTGGTTGAGACTTGACATCTTCTTATAACACTATAGGCTTATATTTCTTTACATATTAAGTGAAATTGCAGTACAATGTAATTCAGAGAAAGTATTAGGCCACATTTTCTCAAACAGTGATGATTATTTAAAAGTTTTATATTATTGAGCTTTTCACTTCTGTGATGATTTATTAGATTATATTTTTAATGTTGTTTCTTTCGTTTCTTTGTTTTTCAAATTTTCTCTATCATTAAAAGATAATGATAATGCATAGAAAGGCAAAGGGTGACTATAAACATTTTCTCTTGTATTTGAACACCAGTTGAGTGATAAAGAAACAAAATATCCAGTCTTTTCTTATAACCTGCAGAAGAGACATTAGAAAATGTTATGAAAATCACTGAGTACTAGCAAACAAGAAATCATATAGGTAATTATATAATAATGTTAAAAAGCAAACTGAACTCTACATTCAGAGTCAACCCTTGGTCTGAGTTTATATCAAGTGAATATATCAAGCTATTTGTTGAATGAATGGAATTGTGTGCGCCAGAGACAGTCTCAATAAAGTCACTTTTGATGCAAAGTGAAGTAGATAAGAGCATAATTCCCCCTTAACAAATGTTAACAAAACTAAATAGAATCCATATTTGCAATATTTATGAATGGTCCTCACACATTTTCAACCTGAGACAAAACTGTCTCAGCAGAGTTCTAACTCTGTAAAGAGAAAATATAAAGTTTAGAAAGTTAAGAAAGGCTAATCACAAAATCTGAATGCAGGCCTAGGTAGTGAGTATGGCATTCTAAGATCTAAAAGTACTGTTCTTTACTTTCAGCATGTTTTAATTACTCCACTTGTCAAAAACCTAAACACCACAGAAGCTTAGGTAATCATAATCTGCTTACATTATCACAGCACTGGTACTCATAATAGCATCCTTAATGAACTGCAAGATTGAAGTAACCTCTGAATAAACTTTCTACAAAAAATTCTTTCTACTTCTAGGGATCTTAAAACTACACTGCATTTTTAGTCCTTGAGAAATTATAATCCATGTAAGATATGTATGACTCTCTGTTAAAGTGACTATTAAATTAGCTTTGAACTCCTTAGTCATTTTACCAACGTGTGGGTTTTCCTTCCAGTCAATCCACCATTCCTCTAGACATATGTCCTGCAATTCTCTCTCCCTCTTCCTCTCCCTCTCCTCCCCTCTCTCTCCTTCCTTCCCTCGCTCCCTCCCCCTCTCTCTTGTTCTCTCTCTCTCTCTCTCTCTCTCTCTCTCTCTCTCTCTCTCTCTCTCTCTCTCTCTCCCCATTTTGTTTTTCCTAGCTAAGAGTAACTGCCTCCAAAATGTGAGCCAGAAAAATACAAACCAATAAGACAGCTTTGAATATAATAATAGAGCAAGGGTTTTCTTTAGGCTCTGAAATTGTACCCGGTGTTAATAGGAACTTACATTTGCTCTGTTCATCACAGGACATAACTCAAATGTGCTGTTTAAAGGCTTTCTAGCCGTTTTGAAGAAGAAGGTATGCTGTATTCATTTCAATAGGTGCCATTTTGTTCATATACTATCAACAGAATTCATTTAAACATCTATAACTGTGACAGTACTGTAATTAACAGTACAACTGTTTTAGCCTATCTATGCTTGTGTCCTAGCTTCTCAGTCCACACAGATTTACCTCTCAAAAGTTTCTGACCTTACCACCAGACCCAAGGGCATCTTCTCATTCAGCACAAGTCTAAAGTTCTGAGTCACAGTTTGCATGGATGATAACCACTCCTTATCAGAAGTCTTTTACCCAAGCAACCAAGACATTAAAGATGCGGTTGTCTTTCCATTTCTCCAACATGTTTAAAGTCCTCACACCCTTTTAGCTAAGAAAAATGGGAATATAGGACTCTTTTGACATCTTCCCATCTGGCAATGCCACCCATCAGCTTAGATTGCCCTACCATCTTTCCTTGGTGCTTCCTGAATTAGGTCTTCACTTTTGACTGCATAAAAGACAGCTGCACTTGAAATTACCCCCCAACCCCCGACTTGTCACATTTCATATATTTAAAATAAGGAATTATTTTTATTATTGAAACAGTTCCTTCTTTCCATTTTTATTTTTGCCACCCTCCATTGGCAGTTCTTCTATCTCACAGTTATTCAGCGTGAGACTGGCCATTGGCTCCTCAGATCAGCCTCCCCACCCCTTCACTTCTGCTCTCTCCACCTCTTCTGCTTTTCTTAGAGAAGTAGTGCCATTGCCTGTAAACTAGTTCCATTGCCTGAGCATTCATTTCCTTCAAGATCTACCCTGTGTCACACAGAGAATGAGCCTGACAAATGCTATTAGGTAGGTGAGTTAAATAAGGGGACAAGTCTTAAAGTTTTCACAGAAGAGAAGATTCTGCATAAAGGTCACAGAAAGTATATTGTTTAGTTTTCAAAAGCCTGTATCTTGAAGCAAGAAGGAAGATGCTAGTTCTAAAACTAAAAGTGAATTATAATAGCTCTTTGGAGCCTGTTGTGTGGCAGAAAAGAAAGAAAAATATCTGTCAAATGCACCTCTTGGTGATTTGGAAAGAAATATGCCAGATTCTTAATCTTTAAAAAAAAAAACATTAAAATTCTGAAGAAATCCCATTCATTGTTTGAGATGTTCGCAGTTATGGTTAGTCCACAAACCTAGGGCACAATTTTAAAATCAGGTCATATTTTAGGTGTAGAGTCCACCATTCTCCACCTCAAATACGTAAGCACAATGCCCTAGAAACCTTTAACTACTTACATCACTGTGAAGAAGCTTGCTTATTTGTATCCACTGGATTTTGGAAAACATTATTAAAATGTAAGTGTATAGTTTCTCTATTAGTTACTTATGCCAGATTAGCTCTTACTTCCCAATAGTCTATCAGAAAATATTTCTATGCAAAAGTGCCCAGTGGAAAACCTCTATCAATAAAGCTTTCAGAAATCACTAGTACAGAACTCCAAATTTACATGTTTTTTTAAAGCCTTAATGGTAATAAAACTATAAGCAGGAAAAGTGACATACGAAGTACTAGATAAATTTTTAGATAGATGATTTTTAGAATATTTTATTGCAGCTTATAGTTTTATGAATCCAAATGCTGATAGGTCTGCACACGAGAACCTCATTGAATAAAACCATTTTGCCTGTAATGAAACTGAGCATCATTGGACAAAAATCTGAAATAGATTAACTCTAAAAGAAGGTAGTTTCTTTTTAAAATAAAATTACATCTATTGATTATAAAGACCAAACTGATCAAATTACCTCAGTCATCCTAATCACAAATTAGTTGGATAACTTTAAAAAAAAATTAAGCCCAAAGATTAAGGTATAAAGTGCTTTGTTGCATTTGCTTTGTACCTTTATTCTTAACTCTAAAAAGCAAATTTTCTAGGTTTGGTGATACAAGAAAGAAATTCTAAAAAGAAATTAGCTGAGATCAGTAACCCTACAATGTGAGACTAAATCTTCAGTAACTGATACATTTTTGAGAACTTGTTGATAATACAAAACTTTGTCCACCTACTAAATATATCTTTAAGACCCCTGTTGTTGAAGGACGTAAAATCTGGCTTTTTCTCCTATAGCATTAATGAACTAAATTAAAAATTATCTCATTAGTTTTTGAGCCCCTTGCAAGGCAAGAACATGGCATTTTCATCTAGTAACTGGGGGAAAAACCTCAAGTAAGTATAACTGTACTCAGTTGTAAAGAAAAAATAGCTCTTATATACCTGGAAGTAGGTATGAAAGATTTTTCATATGCATATCACTTTATATTATCTTTAAGGAATCAATGTATGCTTCTTAAAGTATAAGATTAGTTAACCTCTGGACATTAGCCCTGCACTTTTTGCCATAATGAATTATTCCTTGTGGTTTTGCAATATATTTTCACCATTACATTTACTTTTAAATGTTTTCTTAATCTGGAAAACCTAACAACTTGTCAATGGTGGATATTTAGTAAACTTACTAGAATCGCTTTTTCTATATAGTTTTTTTTAATCATAAAATTTCAGCAAACAATTATTTTTTGCAAAAAGCGTTGATACATAATTTAAGAAGTAGAAAATTAATCTGTAGTTTCATAAAAATAAATTTGAGATTTTCCTTAAAAGTTGTGCCCATCATATGCTTTTGAGTTCTTCTGAGTCGTGTTTTACAAAAATCAGGATGTTTCACTTGGGTGGAAATATTTTCAAATTACTTCCAGTATTATAGGATTGACTCACCTAAGATGCCTAAAGCAAGTGCTTTGTGGATATCCAAGAGAAAACACACACACACACACACACCGCACACCTAATCATTATTTTTTTTAATTGGACAAAAATCTCCAATCAAATCAGGGCAATTTAACATTGTTTCAGCATTACTAACGTTGGTCTTTGTGTAACGACTGTGACATCATGACAGTGAAGTATTCATTTTTAAGCTTTAAACATTTTACCTCTATGTATCCAATAGAAATACAATATGTAAATTAACCTATATTATCTGTATGCTGATTGGCTTGACTTCCCCTGAATGTCACAATCTCACCACCCAGCGATGAGGTATTTTACTGCTGTCTCGAGATCGAATTATTACTGTAGAGAGATTTTTTTCTATTTCATTAACAGATTATTATAAAGCAATAAGCTTGCAGGAAGACAAGCAGACGTTTTACCTTGGGAATTAATGAAAGCGTGCCTGCTCGCTTTTAAGGGGTAAAGAGTGGGTAGTTGTTTAAAATCTTACCCCACCCTCGCAAAAACTCTTTGGAAATGGGAGAATCGAGACGTGGATGATTCTTGAGGCGTTCCTAATCACCAGGTGTCAGACTATGTGGTGTTTGTGGACTGGTGTAAGTTTCCGGTATTCATCATATTCCTGGTATTTTTTTTTTTTATGTCTAATAACAAAGGAAGGGAAAAGGGAAAATCGTACACTCCACTGCTTTGACACCAGCAACCTATTGGTCATTCCAGCTTGGAAGAGAAAGGAGAGTCTTGTTGTCTGGGGTGGGATGTGAGGAACAGCCATGTAAAATCTCTGTACTTCTGATCCGTTAGTCACGTTCAAGAAGGTAGAATGAGTGTAGATCGGGTTTGTACTTGTCTGAACTTAGCTTCTCCTTCCTTAAACACAGACCTGCGTGCCTTCGAGAACAGATGACCACTGACACAGACAAGGCTGCCCCAACCCGCTTCCCTTCTTCCCTCACTGGCAAGATTTTTGACTGTGCTTAATTTTTTTTCTTTCCTTTTTTTTTTTTCATTCTTTCTTTTTCTCTCCCCAGCTTACGTGCCAAATCAAAGATCATCAGCAGGGAAAAATCATTTGAGAAGAATTCTACAAGGCGCATCCAATGCTTAGCAGGACCACCCTGACAGAGAAAGGAAGACGATGTTTCGGGAAGGCGAGGGTTCGGGGCAGCTGGGGCGGAGGCGGCCGTCCGCGGCACGGTGGCTTCCTGCGCTGCCCTAGGGGAAGAGGATGGGCCTGAGGTCCGGGAAGAGCCTTCCCGAGCCCCCCACTGCCAATGCAGGCAGGGAAAAGTTCCGAAGCTGCCTCGAGGGAACAACAGCCTGATTTGGGGCCGGCTGAACTGGACAGGACATTGAAGCAAGCCAGCCTGCTCCGGAGCCGAGCAGAGGGGCTCCTGCTGGCTCGGCGGAGGCCGGAGCAATCCTCGCCGCCGCCCTCGCCGCCACCGCGCCGCCGCCGCCGCCGCGGCCCCTGCGTTACTGGGGGAGACGGTGCCGCTGCGACAGGGGAGGACGCGGCTGGAGCTGAAGGAGGCTCCAACGCGCAGGCGCCGCCGAGCCCTGCCTGGATGCTCAGTCAAGGCACTCAGGAAAAAAAAAATCAGCAATTTATAGAAAGAAGAAGCTATAGTCTGTCGGGATATCCAACACCAACAGGTAGGAGGATATACTCTCTGTTAAGTTTGGGGGAGGGGGTTGCACCGTGCTAATAAAACTGCAGGTTCATCAGGATACAGCCCTCCCTGAGGGTTTTTTTTTTTTCCTTTGACAATAAACTGCATAATGGAAGTACATTCAGACAATGCATCTTCTAAAGCTTATTGAGAAATCAGTTTCTGGAAACCTTTGCAAAACTGAGGAATATGAGACTGCGAATCACGGAGAACCCTTCCCTTGCAGCACAGAAGCAATCTCTTCCCATCTTCGAGTATGTAATGCATCTCTCTCTCTCTCTCTCTCTCTCTCTCTCTCTCTCTCTCTCTCTCTCTCTCTCTCTCTCTCTCTCTCTCTCTTCCTCCCTCCCCCCTCCCTCCCTCTTTCCCTCTTGCCCTCCCTCCCTCCCTTCCCCCTCCCCCCATCTCCGTTATAAATCCAGGGGTGGTGGATTTCAGGTTTCGTAATGTTGCATGATGCGATCGGTATTTACCCGGGGATGTACCAGTTGGGAAATTAACATCATCGGATGCAGTTCTACCTGGGCTTCCATCAGCATATTCCAGGCAAGTGAGAAGTGGCAAAGGAAACACGCTTCGTGGGAATAACAGAGGAAACTGATTTCCCTGGCGTGGCTCACAGGCACCTAGGAGACAATGTGCATTTTGTTTGGAAATAAAGCCACTTGTGATTTGCAACAGAGATTATCGGTGTAAATGAGAAAGGCTTAATTGCCTAAGAAATACCGTTTCATGTTATATTCATTTGAATATAGGCAGCCAAGGTTTACAAATGGAAGTGCATTATCCCTCTGGGTGTGTTTCCCTGACCAATATTTACATTTACCGTTCTTAATAATCATGTAGCTTTAAAAGAGACAGGATTTGCCCAAAAAGGGGGTGGGGGGTGGGGTGGGGTAGGGAGAGAAAGACAAAAGATTAAATCACATCGAATCTCCGGATGGGTTTCTCTTCATTTTGGAGTCCGGTGTTAAAATTTTTCTTCAGCATTAATCAATGAATACTTGTATGCACCGTGAGCAGTGGCACTTGACTTAACGGATATATATTTGCAGAGGTCTTCTGCATGCATATGAGCTGAGATGCTTCCTTTAAAATACTAAAGGAGCTCAAATAAACTGTGGGTAGCCTCCTGTCTGCCTCCTCTCAGCAATCTTGCAGATTCCATTGCAAAGCTAGTGATTAATTCTTGGGGCTGGCATATTTTACGACTGTGGAACAATTTAGTCCCTTCCCTCCTGAAGATGCCCAAATCTAACTATATGGTGTCTAGAATAAGGACATTGCTAAGTTCACCTAGCTTAGACTACTGAAGCAGCCAGTAAGTACTCTGACATCTCAGATTGCTGCTGAGGCTAACAGTACTGTTTAAAATGGAAACTTTACTTGCTTCCTCATAAAGGAACAGCTTTAGGGGCAACACTGACATCATTACTTACCAACTGAAGAACTGATAGCTCTCTCTTCTCTTTTCTCTTCTTCTTCAGATAGTCTGATGGCAAATCAAACGGAAGGAAGAAGGCAGCATGGCCACAGATTGGATCTGATCTCTTTGTGGATTACACTTTCAGTAAAATGTATGGATCTATCTTTTCCTTGTTCTTATATCTAGATCATGAGACTTGACTGAGGCGGTTCCCTTATCCTCCATCCATCTATGGCGAACTATAGCCATGCAGCTGACAACATTTTGCAAAATCTCTCGCCTCTAACAGCCTTTCTGAAACTGACTTCCCTGGGTTTCATAATAGGAGTCAGCGTGGTGGGCAACCTTCTGATCTCCATTTTGCTAGTGAAAGATAAGACCTTGCATAGAGCTCCTTACTACTTCCTGCTGGATCTGTGCTGCTCAGACATCCTCAGATCTGCAATTTGTTTTCCGTTTGTATTCAACTCTGTCAAAAATGGCTCTACCTGGACTTACGGGACTCTGACTTGCAAAGTGATTGCCTTTCTGGGGGTTTTGTCCTGTTTCCACACTGCCTTCATGCTCTTCTGCGTCAGTGTCACCAGATACTTAGCCATCGCCCATCACCGCTTCTACACAAAGAGACTGACCTTTTGGACGTGCTTGGCTGTGATCTGCATGGTGTGGACTCTGTCTGTGGCCATGGCATTCCCCCCAGTTTTAGATGTAGGCACCTACTCATTCATTAGGGAGGAGGATCAGTGCACCTTCCAACACCGCTCCTTCAGGGCTAACGATTCCCTAGGATTTATGCTGCTCCTCGCTCTAATCCTCCTAGCCACACAGCTTGTCTACCTCAAGCTGATATTTTTTGTCCACGATCGAAGGAAAATGAAGCCAGTCCAGTTTGTAGCAGCAGTGAGTCAGAACTGGACCTTTCATGGCCCTGGAGCTAGTGGCCAGGCAGCTGCCAATTGGCTAGCAGGATTTGGAAGGGGTCCCACACCACCCACCTTGCTGGGCATCAGGCAAAACGCGAATACCACAGGCAGAAGACGGCTATTGGTCTTGGATGAGTTCAAAATGGAGAAAAGAATCAGCAGAATGTTCTATATAATGACTTTCCTCTTCCTAACCTTGTGGGGTCCCTACCTGGTGGCCTGCTATTGGAGAGTTTTTGCAAGAGGGCCTGTAGTACCAGGGGGATTTCTAACCGCCGCTGTCTGGATGAGTTTCGCTCAAGCAGGAATCAATCCCTTTGTCTGCATTTTCTCCAACAGGGAGCTGAGGCGCTGTTTCAGCACAACCCTTCTTTACTGCAGAAAATCCAGGTTACCAAGGGAACCTTACTGTGTTATATGAGGGAGCATCTGTAAATCTTTAGCCTTGTGAAACACTAACCCTCTCTGCTAAGCAATTGTGGCCTGTTAGCCATGTCTTGAGAAGAAAATCAAGGATGGGATCAGCAGTGACCAGGATTTGGGCAACATTCTGCAGTCTTTGCAATAGTTCACCTATAATCCTATTTGAAATCTCAGAGTGATCCTGCTGGCTGCTGGCGAAGGTTTGTAATTAGGAAAGGACAGAACCACTGCCCTAACTTTCTTTCTGTGGGTGAACACTAGATAATGGAAGTAGCAGGTGCTAAGTATCAGTGCTAAATGCTGTGTATATCATTACATATGAAAAAAACTTAAAAAAATTAGCATTGGACATTTTAATAAATTAAGTTGACATGAGGTAAATGTGTTGATAAAAGCTAATTTTAGAAGTTTGAAGACTTTAAAACATTTCATACTATTTTTTGTTTGTTTTGCAAAGACTACACTACTGGGGGACTTAACAGTACTGTAATTCTTAAAAGATGTGCCATGAATTATTGGGGAACAACACTTTAAACACGCCTTGTAAGTTTGGGGGAGCATTCCAAAGCAGTATATTGGTTCCAATTAGAGTTTACCTTTTTTGTACTGATATATTGCTATTTCTAAATGCCGCTTTCCTTCCCTACCAGTGAAATTGCTAGCATTGAACTGTATCATGTGTTTTTTTGTTGATTCAGTAAAAAAAAAAAAAAAAAAAAAAAGTTTCCAGTTTGTTTCTATTTTACAAATGCTAGATATCTCTCTGGGAGGCAACATGGATGGAATCAACTGACCAGAGATGAGCAGTTCTAAAAAATGCAGAATAAACACATGTTGCCTTAAAGGGTTATCTAGTCATCCTTCATCTTCTCTAGCAGTGGAGCATATAGTGAAGAGGCATTGACTCAGTGACCTGCCCTGGCTGTTCATCAGGAAGTGCATGGAAGAGCATTGAATACTCTCCCCTCTTCCCTCATGTGGTTTGGAAATAAGGTGCACACCATTAGGATAATGAGATTTTCTTCAGAGGTGTGCCACCCATTCTGCTGTGTTCTGAGAAGCAGACCATTGATATGTGTTTATATTGTAAGTCAGCTGTCAGGGGAGCCCACAGCCTTAGTGTGACATCTGGCACCATTTGTGAAGCATTTATTGTGTGGAAGGCACAGTCTTCTTTATACTTTCTGCACATTCAACGTATTAGTCCTTCAAATTATTTCAGTTTTAACTTGTGCAAGCTTATAATATGATTTCTGGTATTTTAGAAATACATTAGATTCTGTGAGTCTCATTCTTTAAGATATAGATGTGTGAACTTCAATATAAAGCTGCATTTGCCAAAATTTATCTGTGTAGCCTGTTAATTTTCGTGGAATAAATTTTACATTCTTTTGGCATATTTAGCATACAAGCACAAACTAGACAAATTTGTTTGATAATAATTTTTATTTCTGTAGCTACTATATTGTGACTGGCAATATATGAATGACAGCAGAAAGCTAACAATATTTAAAAGTATTATTGAGTAGCTTTTCAAATTCATCCCCTTATTTATTATTATATGCCAGTAGTATTTGCAAATGAATATATGTCTAATGTTTTGGTTTGGAATTTTAATATAATTATTTCATTTTAGTGTACGGTAGAAATTTTGAGTTCTAAATCTATTACTTTTAAGAATGATTTTTAGGTTCAGTATTACAAAGCCAGAGAAAGTTGCTAGTAGTTCTGTTGGATTTCTAGTTTCATTTGTTTCTGGAGGGATGTTTGTTTGTTTGTTTATTTTGCTTTTGTATATGAAAAATAAGGTTACGAGCCTAGTAAAACAGTATTTCTCATTGCTATGGTACTTATATAAACAGAATTTAAATATAAGTAGAAAAAACAAATAACTGAAAATTTCAATGTCTATGCAACTATTAAGTTTTTGCTCAAGTCATTATTAGTGAGCATTCTAAACTCATTTCTACACCAAAGCAGATTTGATCTGAACAAAATTTAATACATGGCAGTGAGATGAATCTAGCAATAAAAGCTCCTTGTTGGTACTAAAACCATTACCAAAATACAATAAAAATAATGTTACCCAAACCTGGTCTGCTAACATGTTTCCATCTCAAAATTTGCAGGAAAGACATATGACATT
Organism: Apodemus sylvaticus; assembly: GCF_947179515.1. Lineage (NCBI taxonomy): Eukaryota > Metazoa > Chordata > Mammalia > Rodentia > Muridae > Apodemus > Apodemus sylvaticus. Next base: position 37,465,959 of record NC_067473.1, on the reverse strand, counting down.
GATTATTTCCATGGAAAACTTTGCTTAAAGTTTTGAAGGTCAATCAGAAATATCAGCAGTGATCCTGAGGCCAGCGAACTTGGGTTTCACCAATCCATACTTCCATTATTTAGATAAGTGAACAGGTGTAGACTGAGGGGCTTGGGGATAGGACAAAAGAGAAAGACAAGTGATTTTGCCTGACTTCATCTAGCATCTTGGACTACAACTCAGTTTGTATAAGTGACTGGTCCCAGGAGAATACTAGTGAACATAGCTAACTCTTTTTCAGGTAAAGGCTGAATCAGTGTATCAAACACAGCCTTGGCCACCAATCAAGTGTTTAAGTCAGTAAATAATTGTAGAAATTATAACAAAAATAAATAAATACATACATACATACATAAATACATAAATAAATAAATAAAAGTCTTCCCTGGTGTCTTTATGACAAAAACATGTTAGCTATTTTGGCAATCATTTTGATAGTCAATAAAAACAGTTGGTAATTAATTCAACCTGAAAAGGTTACTAATCCTCAATCCATAAAAACACATTCTCACTGGGAAGTCCAACTTCCCATTGAGAGAGACTCCTCATCAATAAATAATGGGTTCTTCTTGCACTAATTACACTACAGAGCTGAACAGTCTTCACATTGTTTTTCCATCAGAGTGGTAATGTTTTTCAGTGGATATGCCTGTGCTCTGCCATCTGGTTCACTTTGTACACAGTAGATTTTTTATGTTCGTGGCTGTGGAATCCCATGCAGATCTTAACTAAGGCAGATGGAGGTGAGTAGCTTGTCTGCTTTTCTACATAGGCTTGAATTAAATGACAAAATGGATTATAATTGAAAAACATTAATTGTAAATAGGAGAGTCAATTGACTGTCTTCTTTACATACTAGCTAATTGAATTTCAACACCATCATTCTCTATAGAATTAGCTGATTTGTCATTGTTAACACTTGGAGATAGCCAGGTTTCTATGGATGCGTATCTGAATAGTCTCCTCATTTACTTAGCAAATCTCTCCTAGGCTCTGGGTTTCATGTTGTGAGTACTGTGGAAATCATGACAGAATGATCTCTCATTGAGCTTATACACCTGGGAAAGAATCAACAGATGTGGAGTAGCAGTGAGATGTGGATGCTAAAATAATAAATACTCCTAGAGTGGCATCAGAATCAATGCACAGAATTAGCACAAACTAATTTTCCACCTTCTCTCTAATGCCTTATCTCCTGGTTTGCCTTGCAATATTTTATATGTCATACATACTCAACTCTAGGAAGCTGTTTGCTACTTAACTAAGGAAAGGGCCAGGACCCTGTCACTCAAGCTTTGTTGTATCACTGATGATATTTGGAAATAGCGTCCATGTTGTTCACAGTTTGTATAAAGTCACAGAGCAACATAAATCTAAAGTCTGTCCCCACCCCCACTGTGTCCTAATTATTTAGTTCCACAGGACATAATTCAATTCCTTCAAGAGACTTGGAGATGAGTCTTTTCTTCTATAGTCATAGTTCTCTCAAATTACCATGAAAATGCCTCAGCAAAGTGCAGTCAAGTGACAAAACTTGTTCCTGTGCATCTTAGTGATTAGCATCAGGGAGTCGGGGTGGGGTGGAAGGGTGGTGGGGAGGGGGGAATCTTCCCTGGTGCCAACCAAAGATGGAGACAATATGTGAAATGAGGTGCAGTTTTATTATTCAAATATTCTGCCCCTGTAAGATTTGTACTGCTCCTTATTGGGAGTGAAAATACAACTAAGTGCCCTACAGTGGGAGAGTTGGTTTGGACTCTAACAGTTATTTCCATTGCGAGAACAATGAAATATAGGTGTACTTGTGGAGACTTGTATCTTTCACACAAGTCATTTGACTACTGAGCTGGGCTGTATCCATGATTATTACTCTGAAGTGGTACATTGAACCCAAACTCTTCACTTTTCTATATTCACCATTAGACAAATTTGGTATTTTATTCTATCTTAGTCCATGTGTAGCATAGACCATAACTTGTTTACACACAAAATTTTACCTTGTATTAATTCCATACTAAAAAGAAAAAAGGAGAGCTAAAATAATAGCTTATGCTTTCAAACACCAGCTTACAAAAAATTGTGAGTCTGAGTTTTATTTATGATTTTCAAGTCTTGTGAGTTTGTTTTTCCATAAAAAGCAAATATATTACTTTTGTATTTGATAATAGACTTTTATGAATATTTTGAATGGAAAGTACAAGTTCTATTATTTGTTCACTGATGAAAATTTTATTGTCCTTCCCAATTATGGACATGCCATTGATTCTGTGATTTTCATAGACCTTCAAAACCTTTATTTATCTCATATTAAAATGATAGAATTGCTCAAAGTTGAGGTGTGGCTCCACAGCCCTCACAGTGCTTAAAATTAAGGAGCCATTTCTGTTGTTTTGTTTTTTTGTTTTTTTTATTGGTTTTTTTATTCGATATATTTTTTATTTACTTTTCAAATGATTTCCCCTTTTCTGGTCCCCCACTCCCCGAAAGTCACATAAGCCCCCTTCCTTCCCCCTGTTCTCCCACCCACCCCTTCCCACTTCCCCGTTCTGGTTTTGCCTTATACTGCTTCACTGAGTCTTTCCAGAACAAGGGGTCACTCCTCCATTCTTCTCGTACCTCATTTGATGTGTGTATTATGTTTTGGGTATTCCAGTTTTCCAGGAAGGAGCCATTTGTAAATGGTCAGTTTGGTTTTGCCATAAAGCAAAATAGTGATGTAAATTAAGAATGCTCTTTAAAAAAAAAAAAAAGAGCAACATAGGGAGATAGGGATATTTGGGATGAACCAAATTGACAAAACTTTTGCCTTAGGATGCAATATTCCAAAAATAAATAAAACCAAATGCCTTTAACTTAAAAAAAAAAACTAGATAAATAGGGCCTTGTTTTTAAACAAGGAAAGGAATCTTTGCATCATCTCCTTTAGCATCATCTCCTTTTGCCAGTAGGATATTGTCCATTATCTGCCAAACTTGTTGGCTTAAAAGGTTGTTCAAGCCAGTTTCCTCTCACCAAGTCAGGAAGTTGATACAGCGCCAGATCCTCTAAGGCTCTGAGAGGAAGCCCAGGAGAATGTGTTTCCCTAGAAGTGGCTGTACAAACAGACCTCCAGGAAGCCACAGGTCAGTTGGAGGTTCACACCTGACCTTTATATTTAGTTCCCGCCTCCTTTAGATGCCTCAGAATATATCATCCTATGATTGTGGAAAATAATACATTTTTGGCACAAATAGTAACACTGATATTGTAAATTCAGGACAAGTTTTATGAGGTTTTGATAGACAGTAAGGCATTGAAGCATTTAACGTATGTGGGTACCCAATATTGATCATAGAATGTGGAAGGAAGTTATCTGTTAGGCCACAGGCAAGGGATAATAATGCCAAAAATGTTAAAGTTGGATTGAGAACTGAGCTTGATTTAGACAAAGCTAATCAGTTGCTTCTTTTTATAGACTTGGGGAATGGGGAAAAAAACAAATAAATGAAGGAGAATTTGTTCTTTTGTCTTTCATCAAAAACCGCTGAATTTAATATTGTTTTTCCCATGAAAAATGAATTTCCTATCCCTTTTGATAACCATTTCTTTACTGAAACATAACTTTAATGTGGTAATCATTCATTATGCCCCTGTTTCAGATGGACTCTTTGTCAAGTGACTTTGCCTTTCTGATTTATCAATAGAAATGGGATTACAATAGCTTATGTATTCTGGAACTGTTGACGAGACTCAGCAAGAGCATCCTGTGAGGCCCTGGCAGAGTCTAAGATTTTAAATAAACTTTACTTTATGCTGCAAAAGAGTCTCATCATCTCACACTGAAGCCATCAACGGAGTCTGAGACAATGTGCTAAGTGCTGTGAGGGAGACAGGTGAGAAAAGTGTTAAAACCACACAGACAAGCAATTAACTCTGTGAAGGTGGGAGAAGGGAGGGGAGGGAAGGAAAAAAGTGGCAACTGAAGGAACGGGCTTTGCAGCGTAATCTGAATTTCATTGGCTTGACGAAATTAATAGAGCTGTTCAGATAGAGCAGCTACACGAGAAAAAGACATGTGAAAAACCCCGGATGTGTCCAAGAGAAAACTAAGCAAAGAATTTTATGTGATTTAGCTGACGCTGAGGTGAAGCCAGCATGGTGGAGTGGCTAAACAGCCAAACACTCGAAGGTCAAAGCCCTTATTCTGTCTCTTACTAGTTAATGTTTTTTTTTTTGAATTCCAATCTGTTTATCTGTAAATTAGAGAGGAAGAGTGCAACTAGTTTTAGAAATTATGCCTTGAAAATTATATGGAATCATAACAATTTGTTGCTTTACAATAAGCCCAAGACTATCCTAAACATGTTTCTGGAATTGGCTCATTGGACTATTAAAAGTAGTTGTTATTAATTTTCATAATTTGTAAATTTAGAGGCTGCAAAAGAGAGTTAAGTAACCTGCACAAGTTAGGAAAGACAAGGGTAGCTGTCAGGTAGGTACCTTTATTCAGCCAAGCTAAACATTCTTTCATGCACTATCCAAGAACTGGATGTTCATAAATGGTGGCCACTGGCAGTAGTGTCTACTGCTGCTGCTGTCTATGTTAAAATTATTGTTGAAGGTTAGAAACTACAGGGAATAGAAGGAGCACAGCAGAGACAGAGAGCACCAGGGCCTTTGGAATTCAGCTCCACCTTGCTTGCCTGCTTTCCTTTCCCACAGAGGCTCTGAAAGAAACAAGAAAAGAGTCCTGGGTTACTAAAACGCATCTCTGCTTTCATGTCAGATCCTGCTACGGCAGAAAGGAGAATCCATCAGGGGTTGTTTTTTTTTTCTTTTCTTTTCTTTTTTTTTTTTTTCAGAAGGACACTGCTCAGATTTTAAAAGTGGGTTACACAGCTCACACCAGGTGGACAGTTTTACCTAGATCTGACTATTTTTCTGTACTATTTAAGTTTTGTCACATTCTCAAAAAGGGAAGATGTTAACATAGTGGATTGTTGTAGGCTACATGAAATCTTTTCATTCAGGTGCTCCAGTCTCTCTTAAAGGTCTCCCTTCCGGTATCACCATTACTAGTCGCTGTGCTGCTAGCTAGGGATATTTATTTTCCTGCCCTCAAATCTTCTACAGCCTCCATACCAATGTTTAGACCTATATTTACTAAGGAGATAATTCACAGAAAGTGTGGTAGAATTACCTGGTAAGTCCTGTTTATATGGTATTCATGCAGCCCGGTAAGCATCATACAGTTTCACATATGGACTTATGGACAGTTGCCCACACATCCAGCCCATCGTCACTGCCTCTTGTAAACTGTTGATTTGCCCATTTCATTGTTCCCATAACAACTGTGCTTTATTTTTTGATTTGATCTCTTCAGCTGTAATTGTCCAGGTGAGTCCATCTTCTAAAGTGAGACCTGCTGTTTTCTCCTTGCTCGCATAAAGTGGCCTCTGTGGTTTTAGGAAACAATGCAATGATTTCATCATCCAGTGTCTAAGAATACAAGGGTCAGGAAAAGGATTAGAAGCTGGTCTGCTGATCAGCTATAAGCTATGATCAATTCTCTGGACCTCTTAGTTCTCTCACTGTAAAATAAAATTCCTCTGGCTTGGAAAAATCTATAGTTGATCTATCTGGGTCACGGATGTTTCCAGGACATTAATGCCATGGTTATTCCTGTCCAACAGAGCTTCCCACAACTGGCAGAGGTCCACTGAGAGCCACTTCTCTTGTGCAGTATTTTAACTAAGTAGGTCCCTACCTAAGCAGCCGAAGGCCCAAGCCGATCCCTCCTTATTGATATCAACATGGGCCAATATCAATATATAGCACATTAAAGCACTCGCTAGGCTTTTTGCTTTATTCATGTGCTAAGTTCATAACAGCACTTTTAATTTTAATCAGACAGATCTGATGTTCTGCTTCCATTGCAAATGACCAAATTATGGATATTTGTGCCCTGTTATTCCTTTTTATGGTCTGCCTTGATTATAAATAATTCATGGATTTCTTTTACAGGGAGCCAAACCTGTTTCAATTTCTATTCCAATACATGAGGCATAAAATCTAGAAAGGTATTTTAATACTTCCACAGTTTGTGATTTCAGAGCCAACCACCTCGGGACAGATACTTCATTAGCACCTACTGTGTACTAGAGGTAGAACCAAGTGCTCAGTAAATCCTTGCATTAAATCTGGTACTGGCTTGGGTTTTAGTCTTCAGATTTGTAAAAATGAACAGAGATAGACTTGTTTTCTGCATCTGTGCTTTCTGTGTTCAATTTGCACGAAGACCTTGGCTTCTAGATGCAACCAAGTGCAAAAGTGTTTTACAATGAGTCTTCAACAACTGCAACGATTGGACCAAAAGTCTGGAAATGATGGTGAATTTTTAAATTTACACTTCTTCCTTGGAGCAACAAAATGACTTAATTATTATAAAGCACTGTTTTATGTTGCGGAATCTTATGAGTTTTTTTTTACCTTTAAGGGGATAAAGTAGAAATGGTTCTTAGTTGTGCCATGGTAGTGATTTTAGGTACTGATTTGCAAGTTCGAATGAGAAAATGTTCATGCATCCAAGTATTCATAATTCAAGAGAACAAATGTTCCTATTTTTACATAGTCTTCATACACTTCAGTGCATTGGAAACTGCACAATTATTGCACCAATGCCTCCAGACATGATGCAATTCAGGTTCACGATGCAGAAAGATGCTGTGTTCTTCTCTTTGGTGCTGATATTTGTTATGCCTGGGAGGTCTTGAGCATTTTCTGCAGTGGGTGAATTTGAGTGGTTTGTGTTTCCATTGTGAGCACGAAAATCTGTCATTTTCAGAAAGTACAAAAAAAATGAGACGTTTTCTATTTATTGAGTCTCGCTAAGGTAAATTTTCTCTGTGTTATTATCAGTTTAGAAACTGGAGAGATGGCTGAGTGTGTAAGGCTGCTGACTATACAATCATAGGGACCTGAGATCAAATCCCAGCAACCATATAAACAGTTTTGGCATAGCTGCACAGGGCCCTGTCATCCTGGTAATGTTTCAGGGAAACATAGGATGACCACTATGCCAGTCTCACTCCAGGCCCAGAAAGAGACACTGTACCAAAGGAATATAGTGGAGAGTGATAAGTCACTGATATCCTTTCTGTGTCACCCGCATATGCCGGTGCAAGTATAACACACACACACACACACACACACCACACCACACATCCTTACCACCCCAAGAATAAAACCTTTAAAAGATCAGTTTAAATTATATTTACATTACAAAATACATTCTCAGATATTCAACCAAGAATTATTCTACTTAGAACCAACAAAAATTATATATCCATTGCTAACAATGATCAATTATAGTGGGTTTATCATAAGGCAAATTGGGTATCCAATTTGGTGATTTAGATATGTATTCATGTCAGAAAATAAGAAAAATCCACTGTTATCACAAATGAAGCTAAGAAAAGGCACAGAAAAAAATGAGAAGAAAAAAACTGCAGGGTTGTTCCAGTGGTGGTATCTAGTAATGCTGTGAAGAAAATAAAAATATTCACTAACAGGAATGTTTGATACAATTTTGTGAGTGGTTTAGAATTTGACTACTGTTTCTCCTTCTGTATATGGGATCAAATCCAAAGATCATTCCTAAGAGCTTTTTTTTTTGGTCTCATTTATCCAAATTCTTTACTCCTTCATTATTTTTCCATTCTATACCATACCCTGTCCTTCCTGTAGCATACAGCCATATACTTTCCTATTGAGTCCTCCAGCTCAGTCTACAGACCCACTCTGATTGTATCTGGCATTATTTCGACCCCTGCATATTTCTCAGTTTTCCGAGCACCTAGGCTGTATGTATCTGTTTACATAACCTGATGGTGTTCTTCAACTCATTCAGATTTCCACAGAAGTGAAGGTTAAATTTGTTTCTAGAAGATAAAAATTTTGAGAAAAGTTGTAAGCTCATTCACCCTTTTGTGAGCTTAAGAACTATCCCACAAAATTTTTAGTTTAGTACTAGGCAATGAATATATTAACAAGCAGAGATATTGTTTACATATTAGGACAGAAAAGCAAGTGTGTATTTTAGAAATTATGTCTACCTATTATTCTCTTAAAGACACATTTAATTTTTAATTGTGTTTGTGTTGTATGTGAGTATGTGTGTGTGTGTGTGTGCTAGATTTGTACAGGTAAGTACAGGTGTCCACCAAGGCTAGAAATTAGCACAAGACCACATGGAGCTGTATTTACAGATGTTTGTGAGATGTTTAACATAGTAGAAAGGGAGCTAGAGGCCTCTGGAAAAACAGCATATTTTCTTCACCCCTGAGTCAATTCTTTGGCTCTGAAAAATTAGCACTCACTTTGGTTTTCCTCAAAATTGAGATGGTAACTCAAATATTATCTGCGAAACATGTAGGCTGTGTATGTGTGACCTTGGGTGTGTTATGAATATGTGTAAACATATGTGTGCAGGCATGCTCATCTGGATGGGCTGATGATGGCCAAAGAAAAAAATTCAGTTGCCTTCTTCTATCTCTCTCCAACATACTTTTGAGACACTGTCTAGCACTGGACCCAAGTCTGCTATTTTGAGGCTAAACTGGTTGACCATTGAGTCCTCGGGATCTTCCACTCTCTATCTCCAGGCCAGCACCGGTCTACAGAGGCATGCTGCCCTGGCCAGCCATGACCATGAGTTCTCAGGACAAATCCACACGCTTCCACTCGGTGGCTTTCCACCTACTGAGCCATCTCCCCAGTCTTCACACCTATTTTTCTTCCTTGTGGTTTTCACAAATGACCTGGATTGTCGAAAAGGCAGTATGATGATTTATAATACAGTTTTCATATAGTCATCTGAACAATATTTAAGTATATTTTGCTTTAGTATATTTACAGGGGACAACATTCATATATGGGCATGCTATATTAATCAAGGATAGTTCTCTATGTTTGAGTAAGGACCTATATTATATATTATGTTTTAATCAGTAATTCATCATATGTTCAAATTTTGAAATCAGTCAAATTATAATCAACATTGTTGAAAATTCACAGTGTCATTTATTATAATTTTGGGAATATCACGAAAATATTAGTGGAACTAAGACAAAACAAATAATGCCTATGTATCAGAGTATTTCCCACAATGACTAAAGCATTATAAAATCGTGCCTGCCATGGCCAGATATTACACAGAGAATAAGAGACATTGCAATATTCAGCCCTGAATGGCATATCTCAGTAAGATCTCGCCCCTCAGGTCTTGGGAACTCCACTGAAAAGAGGCAAAAAGAAGGTGAGAGAGAAAATAAATGGAGGACACCAAAAAAAACCAAGACCTGCTAAATCAGCACCATCAAAGCTCATGTAAACTCACAGAGGCACAGCAGGGCCTGCACAGGTCTGCAACAGGCCCTCTGTGCAAATGCCGTGACTTCCAGTTTAGGGTTTTTATGAGATTCCTGAGTGGCTAATGACTGGGTCTCCAATTCTTGTGCTTTCTCTTGGGCTCTTTCTCTTCTGTTGCTTTGTCTTGCCCAACCTGTATGTGATAGTTTTTGTTTTATATTATTATAATTTATTTGTTATATTTTTAAAAAGTGAATGAATGAATGAATGAATGAATGAATGAATGAATGAAAACCTGGCCACTAGGGTAAAAGTTAACAACTGAACTATCACTTATACTTTCCAGAAGAAAGAAAACCAGATTTCTCCAATGCAGTGGCACTAAGTGTATCAACCACTCCAGGACAGGGCTCATGTTCAGGAGTCGTTAAGGAAGTTATAGTAGACTCCACAGTTTGTGTGTGTGTGTGCGCGCACATATGTGTTTTTATTTGGTTAGAGTTTGATGGGGTTTTGTTGTTATTACTGTTGGTTTTATTTCTGAAGATGATTTTAGTTTATTTTCTTGGATTTGAGTTTTCTTGCAGTGAGTTTTATTTTTGAGAAAGAATGTAAAGTTGAGTGGATAAGAAAGAGAATGCAAAGGGACTGGGGAAGGGGGAGAGTATAGTTAAAATATATTGGAATTTGAATTTTTAAATAATAGAAAACATAATACTTTTAAAAAGAAATAAAAGTGTGTCATGGATATAATTATTATACACCTAATTATTGGAGCCAATTGGAGTGTCAACTGAGTAGGCATGGTAAAGACTTATAAACAGAGTTTCACAGGAAAAAAAGGTGTAGGCTTTATTAGTAATCAATAAAACTGGATGGTGGGATTTCTTAATTTTATAATTATTTTTAAAACTGGAAAATTTAGAATTCTGGAGGTATGTGCCTAATATCAGAGCTGAAATTTATTTTTACACAAACCAGCCAGTCAAGGGATCTCTTGTGACTTAAATTATTTTTTAAATTATTTTAAGCATCAAGGACAAGCTATTGATTTTTAAAATTTTATTAATATATTAATATTGAAATAGTATTTTATTCAACTAGCTGAACTTAGCTGTGGTTTGTTCTTGACAGAGAGGCCATAAATCTTTTTTTTTTAAATCTATTTGTAAGTTTGTGTGTATATGTGTGGGTGTCTCCCTATATATACATGTGTGTGTGTGTGTATATATATATATATATATATATATATATATATATATATGCGTGTGTGTGTGTGTGTGTGTCTGTGTGTCTGTGTGTCTGTGCATGAGTCTCTCTGTATACCAGTCAATCTATCTGATTCTCTGTTTCTTTCTCTATGTCTGTCTCTCTCAGTCTCTCTATCTCTCTCTCTGTATCTGACTGTTTTCTGTCTCTCCATCTCTCTGTCTCTGTCACTCTATCTGTGTGTGTGTGTGTGTGTGTGTGTGTGTGTGCATATCAATGTGTGTATCAACAGAGGCCAGAAGAGGGCATTGGCTCCTCTGGAGCAGGGGAGCAGGAATTACAGGTGGTTGTGAGCTATCTCATGTGTATGCTGAGGACTGAGTAAAGGTCCTCTGTAAGAACAGAACATCCTCTTAACAATTTGGCCACCCCCAAGAAGATTGTTTAATGTAAATTTCTTTCTATGTATGAATTCATACAAAATTTAAGTAAAACTGACATATACACAATATACAGCAATGTTTCATTATGTTCAGCACAAATGATAGTAGATAAAACACAATATCTGTGTCTTGTAGGACTTTTTTATGAATATGGAAGTTCTTTGTTACACAGTTTATTAATCTTGAAAGTTGAATATCTCAACTCCAAAGAGAAATTGTGTTATTTAAAATGGATTGCTATTATTAAGGTTCTTACCAATACTTTTAGATCTTAGCAATCAAAAAATGTACAAGCGCACAAGGAGTCATCTTCCATAGACTACTACCTGAAATGGTTGCTTCCCAGTTAAAGAAAGCAGATGTTTCAATCTACAAGAAAAAAAAAAGGAATGTTGGAATCTTAGCTTTAGTAGACCAAGTGGGTCATGAAACTTCATTTCCTACATAACAGACATATCTAGAGGGATGTAAACACTCACTCGTAGATTGTAGTAAACAGTTCCTGACAGATAGACTGAGTATGTAGCATTCTGCAGTGATTCAGTGAAGAGGCTCTCCTGGACAGCTCCTCAGATGTACTGGCAAGTTTTGTGTGTCAACTTGACACGGGCTGGAGTTATCACAGAGAAAGGAGCTTCAATTGAGGCAATGCCTCCATGAGTTTCAGCTGTAAGGCATTTTCTCAATTATTGATCAAGGGTGGGAGGGCCCCTTGTGGGTGCTGTCATCCCTGGGCTGGTAGTCCTGGGTTCTATGAGAGCAGGCTGAACAAGCCAATAAGGAACATCCCTCCATGGCCTCTACATCAGCTCCTGCTTCCTGACCTGCTTGAGTTCCAGTCCTGACTTCCGTTGTTGATGAACAGTTGTGTGGAAGTGCAAGATGAATAAACCCTTTCCTCCCCAACCTGGTCATGATGTTTGGGCAGGAAGAGAAACCCTGACTAAGACTTCAGGTATGCTCCTGAAAGTCAAGCTGGAACAGCATATTCCTGTCAAAGCTGTATGAGTTGGCATATTGAGTAGGGAACAACTAAATCATTATTGACAGAGTTCACTATGGTTTCTAAACTGCAAGGAAAGGTGCCTAGAACTGACATCTGGCATGACATTCCTTTGTAACTTAGAGATATCTACCCTGAAACCCCCCTTTCCATGGATACGGGTAGTGTTGGCCAACCCTGAAAGAGGGACAGATGTGCAAGTGGAGTGGACTGTTGAGCAAGTTCCTGAACTCTGTTCCCTGGTATCCTATTATGGGACTGGAAGGACTGGAAGAGACCTCATGGAGTTGCTCCTGGTTAATCCCCAGGTTGGTTTTAAGTTTTGCAACATAATTAACCAAGACTGGCATGGGAAAGACATAAAGCAGAAGCCATGTGCAGATTTTGCCAAAATGTATATTACTCACACCTTGAACTTCTACTGGCGCCTCTTTGTTTTCTGTGCTATGCCTCTGGTCGGCATCCTACAACTTGCTCACCATCTTGTCATAAAATGGCTAAAGGCAGTTTAGCCGGCCCCCATCTGGCTAATGTTAAACATATCAAAAATACTGAAACTTTCTTTTGAATGAGGAGATAGAATATTTTGAACGACCGTGGCAAACACAAACATTTCTATACCAATTTTGTTTCCATGACGCTCCTGTTTTGCCAAAATTTATGTTACTTACTCTTTGAACTTCTACTGGTGCCTTTGAACTTTTAATGTGCATTCGGGTTTAGCATTCAGACCCAATCATATTAATTTTCAAAGGAGAGCATGGAAAGTGCAGCTTCCTCTTCCACATTCTTCCTCATCACAGAGATTGTGAATCTGCTTGGTACTTCTAACTTGTAAGGGGTACACCTTAAAATCATACTTTCAAGACTAATTCTTGCAATAATGTTCTACTATTCAACCCTGGCTATTCTGATCACCACTGCCTAGTTCATGTTGGTCTTGAATTTGAGGCAATTCTCCTGTTTTAGCCTCCTGATTGTTGAGATTACAGGCTTGTCCACCTCAATTGGCTATGCTATGTTCTTGTAAGGAATTTAACTAGATCCACAGATCATAGGTGTCTGCAAAGGAGAGATCATGGCCACAGACCAAAGCTATCTACTCACAGGGTCACAGGAGCTCAATAACAAGGTCTCATAGCACCCAAAGTAATAGGAGATAAAAAATAAAACAGAGAACATGATGCCTGTGGATAAAATAAATGAATGAGTGAATGAATAAAGTAAAGAGTTGCTTTAAGTCTATAGCACTAAAAAGGCTGTTCTAGGCGACAAAGCCATACCAGGGATGAGTTCATAGGAAAGAGCAGTGTGAAAGGCTTTGAAGAGAATAGACCTAATCGTGTCTAAGCTTATGCATCTGATGAATATTCCTACGCAATAATATCAGAGCAGATTGAATTCTTATTATAGCACATCACATTGTTTCAGGAAAATAAAAGAACTGCAAAGTCATTGGTTAGAGTGAAACGTCAAGGGAACAAGCAAGATTTGGGGTCATTCTGAAAGACTCCTCCAGAAATATTTGTGTCACCAGTCCTCAGACATTACCAATGGATACAAGTCACCTCAGTTAGCTTAGAGGAAACTTCAAGAAGAATTTAGTCTACTAATAGGCATTGTAATATCTAGAACATGTTCGTATTTTATGCTTTCACTTTTAAATAGATTATAGTGACACACTTTAAGAAGATGTCTTTTCATATATCATAGTATTTTCATTGTGATGCTGCTATCCTTGAGTGAGCCAGCAAGTAATACCTAGTCTTTATCCACCTTACATTTAATATTAAATCAAAGGTCTACAAAAAATCTCATAATAGATTGATACACATTTCAATTAACACTCTCTTTTTTTGCTTGTCTTTCTTTGTTTCTTACATTTCTCAGCATCTTGCTATAGTTCAGACTGGCCTTGAACTAACAATCCTCCTGCCTCAGCATTCTAAGCCCTTATAGACACAAGTATGTGAGGCAACAGAGTTTCAATTTGCATTTTTAATCTAGGACTATCAAGGTAAAATTGTCACTTCTATTTATAACTATTTCTTTTAACTATACTAAAGAAAGATGAGCTCATGATCAAAATATACTCTGCTTTCATAAGTGATACCCAACGGCCTGAAAGACATGGTGGAGATTTTAAATGCATATAAGGAGTGTACCGTGCACATCCAGTCCTCAATTTGTGGAAAGGAACTTGTAACAGAGGTTAAGCACCCAGAGGCACATATGCATATGTGTTAAAATCATACATGCTGTGATTTACATTTTTAATGTGGAAAGAAAGACGGTGAATTACATCATGTTGCTATTTTTAATAAGATGGAGAGTGACTGAAGTAGCTCATTGTAGTTCATAAAACAGTGATGTATCTGGATTCCATTCTTGTGGTGACATGTACAAAGGATGCCACTTGTTATTTTACCTGTGTTATAAGAACCAAACAATGGTAGAATCCAATAATGTACATGAAATATCAAGACAATTCTACAAAATACTTAAAGCTCACAATCACATATCTGTATTACAGCATAGCATTCTCAGTGCACAGTTCAGCCCATCAGAGAGCACCGTTGCAATGAAGGAGCCCACTTTCAAGGGACAAGAGTTAGCTATGGCTCAATATACAAACAACAGAGGACCACTTACAGCTAAATGCTTGAAGTGTCACCAAAATTCTTCCCACATATATTTTTACCTCCTCTTAATGAGGCTGAAATTTCTGCTCTACCAGAGGGGTCACCATTGGGAGAAACAGTTAGATTTTGAGCTTGCCATATTAGATACGTTGTTTCAGATTTGGTTCCTTCTCTCTATGCTATTGTTCAGGTCCTCAAACTTTTGCTCTAATCCAAAAACAGAAGTCTACTGCCCTTTCTACACTATGAATTTCAGTACAGATTACAAACAATGATAACACTAAGATATCTAAAACGCGTATTTCTTTTGTAAACTTATTCAAGTTTTTTAAGCTTCAGGAGATTAAATTAAATCCACTTGTCACAGGTCAAATGGACTACTGATAACAGACAGTCTAAATTTTCCCACTACTCTATTCTCAGTGCTGGGATTTCCCCCCCCCCCTTCCCTGTTTCTCTTTGCCTTTCCCTGATCTTGGGACTCCCTCCCCCAAATACCTCAATCATGGGCCTTAAGTTTCAAATGCAGACCCAAGATAAAAGCTTCCCCAATCTCCTTACTTTGATCTACTGTCCCTAGCTTATCTGTCCCAGCATATCTCAAATCAACTACAGACTGTTCCTACAACTCACCAATTCTAGATTTCCCTTGGAATCTGCATCCTAGACAGCTTCATAATGTCTAGCCCCACACAGTCTAGGCTCACAAACTACTCTGATACTCCCTGCACTCTCCTAGTTCCAGATGGTCCCACAGAGCCTGGACATTGACTGACAGAGCCTCCTCTTTGCAGGCTTGATTAACATTCCAGTCTTTCAACCTAGGATTCTCCTTTGAATTGCCCTTAACATATTTCACTTGCCTTTCAGTTGAATTTCCCATGTTAATATCAAATTCCTGTCCTAAGACACCTGAGTACATTCTGAGCATTACTGTTAAACAGTCAGAATTACCCACTAGGAGCTAGAACAGTTTTTTTCTGATTATAATTTAAGCTCCAACACTTAGTACAATGCCTGGCACAGCATCAATAAGTATTTATTGCACAAATTCATAAAGTGATCCATGCAGGACATTGCCGATTTCTTCTATGTTTCTGGCTAGAGACATCTCATTGTTTGCCCGAATCACTGCAAAATCCTTCTAACTGGATGGACTGTGTCCAATATTTCCCTCCTTCCTCATCATTGTATGGGATCCTGCCAAAATCAGCCTTATAAAACCAAACTTGACAATGTTTCTGCCATGTTTAAAACCCTTTAGTGCCCACCTAATAGTCTTTGGACACTTGCTTCTCTGTCGTAGCTTACAAAGTCACTTGTTACCAGGGCTCTATGCACCCTAGCACCTGGTCTCTTCTCACTGGATGTTTCCTCTCCAAGTACACACAATGTGGCCTGCTGCCATGATCAAATGATGCCCTCTCTCACCACTGTTTGCACTCCCTTTGGACTGGAAAACTGGTTTTTTATCTTGGCCTCTCTCCTGGTTAAGACATTGTTCCTGAATTGGTCAATTGTTTGTCAGGTACACCACCTGCATTTTTTCCTCTGTCAAAGACACCACATAACATTTTAATTGTCTATTTATTTCACTTTCCTCTTTAAGATTTACACAGATATAAATTGCTTATACTGATTCACTAATGACATTCATAAACCTACTGCCCTGCCCAGCACCTAATAAGTCCTTGTAAGACCCAAGAAGTATGAATAATTTCCTCTAACTTTAATTATCTTTTCAGAATAGTTTCCCAATGTAGTTCTTTTTTTTTTATGTTGAACAGCACAAGACCTGAAACAAGAAAATATAACTTTAGGGGACTGTTAGAGTAAAAAAGGAAAAAAAACTGTTCTGGGTTGAAGTTAAAATGAATTGTGTATAACTGAGAAAGAAAAGTCAGTAACCAGTAACCACAGCAGGACAAGGATCAGTGGAAGTTGTTGAGCAGGATTCTGCACTCACAGCCCTGCCTGTCGGTTCTGAGAGGAAGTCCAACACATGGAGGTCAGAGAAAAGACACTCGTAGCTATTAATAGATATTTGTGGCACGCATGAATAAATAAGTGGGTGAATGAATGAGTGTAGATTCCTTCCAGTTGCCTGGATAATGCACTCTTCTCCTGGGAGGTTCATGAGACAGGAGCAAAGTCTCCTGGAGGAAAACAAACACAGCACTGAAGAAACAGAAGGAGGAATATAATGCAATGTGGACTTGTTCACTGATTCTTTACCTAGATTATAACCTAGAGTGACAGCTGATCTATTATTTTACTAAGTCCTCTGCAAAAATAGGTGCTATTACAGATAAGAAAATTTATCTCTGAAGGATGACTTCTACAAGATCCATATATCTGTCTCCCTGCCTTGAAAACCCAAGCTCTTGCTGCTCCTTTACACCTCAGCCTCCCAATGTGATCTACATCATAGCATGTTCTCTGTCTGTCTTTGCATGAATAATCTACCTAGGCTTCCCTCTGACTCTCATAAATAGAATCCTTAGAAAGAAAAAGTGTTTTATCTAATGTCAAATAGAAAATAAGAATTAAGGAGGCATTTTAAACCTAAATCTTCCTGTTTCCAAAAATTCTTACCCTCTATTGCTGATTCTACTTTGTAAAACTTATCTTCATCACAAGAGAGGTCCAGAAATAGAGGGGTGTGACCAAAATGTGTAAGTTGACACCACCACCCCCCATATACTGAGCTGCAGGAGAGATGATGTCTTTTTATTTATGGCCCATGCCTGATCTTATTAGAACCTCATTGTGCTAGGATGATGGATAGAAAGACAGAAAGGAAGGACAGGTGTAGGCAAACTGGGCTTAACCTGTCCAGAGATTGACATGGTTCCAGCAATGCATGACTGATAACAAAGCAAGTTAAATAGCAAACTGAGAATGAGGGGCTCCTGATACAAATAATGAGACAGAGAGAGAGAAGGAAGGTAGGAAAAGCAATGCAAAATCATCTTGACTACTCGTGTCAATCACCTTTCCACAGGTATGAAAAAAATCTCTGAGCTAAGCATCTTGAAGAAGGAATAATTTTCATGACTCACAACTTCAGAGTCTGGCTTCTATGATGTCTTGCTCTGTGTTTCCTGGGGTCTCATGAGGCAAACCATCATGTCAAGGAGTACCTGGAAGTACAAATCCGTGCACTCTACTGCAGCCGGGAAGAAGAGAGGACAGAAACATGCATGTGACATGTGACAGATTACATTTCCCAAAGGCATACCCCATAGATCCACTTCCTGGAGACAGGAGGTCATGGGTTCAAAATTCAGCTGCATTTCTTAGTTCATGTGTGATGTCAGGCAGAACATTTTTTCTTCCTGCATTTATTGTTTTTACTACTTGGTTTCTATTTCTCCCAATAAGGAAGCATTGTGATGGGAGACCTCATGATCTAATAACTTCTCCTATGCTTCATCTATGAACATTCCTGCATTAGGGACCAACCCTATAACACAGGAGGCACTGAGGGACATTCAAGAACAAAACTATAACATGACTTTGTTTGTTCAGCAAAACCTCTACCTGTAAACCAAGATATATTATCAGACCTGCATGTGCCTACTTTTCTGTTCACCTTATATGCTCTATCATGGTCTTTCTGCTATGTTATCATGAGGGAGAATTTCTACTACTATATTAAAGGACAGACTTTCTTTTCATTTAAAATGGACATAGCCATAAGCCACACAGCTAGGGCATAGGTTAAGAAAGTGCTTTTTTGACTCCAGGAAAATATGGAATAATCTAGAAGAGATTAATGTGTTGTGATTGTGATGAGCTTTTTCTCAGCATGATTTAATTGTTTTCTTCAATGTTTGTAATGCAATCAGATTATATTAAAAAATTAATGACTGTTAATTAGAAGATTTAATTTAGACTGAAAATATTTTTTTCATTTCTGACATACTAACTGCCAAAGGGGACAGGGATCTACCTGAAAATACTAATAGAGGATCTTATAATCTTAAGCCTCAATTTAAAAGTACCAACAGCTGGACAGTGAGAGGGCTCCTTAAGAAAGACATTTGATGGCTCGAGTTGGATCTACAGAAATCATGATAGAAAGAGAGAATCAATCCCATAAAGTAGTCTTCTGATGTTACATATGTCTGGCAAGTATTCTCCTACATACAAACGTGCACACATACATGCACACTCACATAAATAATAATAATAATAATAATAATAATAATAATATGATGATGATGATGATGATGATAATGATAAATTTCTAAATGTTAAAATTGCCTTTGGATATAAATTCCAGCAGACAGTGAATTGCTTTGCTTGCTTCACAAATATATATTTTGATATTTGGATTTGTTTTTGTTTGTTTGTTTGTTTTTGGGGAGAAAGCATTTATGTGAGCATGTAATTTCAGGATATATAGTCCATTACTCTGGGGTAGTCAAAGAAACAGGAACTTGAAGCAGCTAGTCATACCCTATCTGCATTCAAGAGTAGAGAGAACCAAGTGCAGGCATGCACAGTACTCAGCTCATTTCCTACTATTATACAGTCCACAAATTTCTGACAAAGGAATGTTGTTGCCCATAGTGGAATAATTTTTCCATTATTAGTTAGCGTAATTTGGAGAAAAAAACATAAATAGATTCACTGGCCAACCTAATGATCTTTCATTCAAATTCTCTTCCCAGGTGATGCCAAATTTTATCAAGTTGTACAAAAGTGGCTGTCACCATCTGAACAGATGTTTCCTTCTTGTTGTTTGATTGTTCTTACAAGCTTATAATGCATTCTGAACAATCTACCCCACTGCCCCTGCTTCTAATTCTTCTCCTCTCACTTCGCACCATTTTCCCTCCCAGCTTTATATATTTTCTTCATTCTTTTAAAACTCACTGAGTACAATTAGAGTTCCAAGACAGTCTTGTTTTCCTTGTAAGAAAGATTTTTAACAACACAGTGCAATGATGACAGTGACAAACTCAAAGTGAAGACTAAAGAGGAAGACTTGGAACTTGGACCGTGCTCTAGTGGGTGAAGTACTCTGCTAGCATGCAGAACCAGTGTTGTTGCACAGGTCTATGTTCACAGAACTCAAACGGTGGAAGCAAGAAAGTCAGAAGTTCAAGACCATTCTCAGCTATGTAGTGAGTTGGAGGCCAGCCAGGACTACATGAGACCCTATCTCAAACAGCAAGGAACAAAAATAAATAAAATATATAGACATAGATATGAGTTGCATTGAAGTTATAACCTTAAATAGCCACGTGGTCAGTAGTAACTCTCTCTACTTGTAAAAATAGTATATTAAAAGAACAGATTGCTAATATCCCCTTCCATTCTGAGATGTGGTGATGGAAAGTGAATTAAGCATTAATAGTTATGTAAATATTTTAACAGGTCTAATACACAAAGCAGCTGAGTATTGAAATCTTGATATTTAGCATTGCTGAGCCTTAGTTACAGTGGTGATTTTGATCTCAGGAAGTCTCAGTGAGGAAAGGCTTTTGGTTTTTTCCTTCCATTCCTAGCCTTTATTTTATTTAAAAACAGGACTAAATGCTGGAGAGGAAATGCAAGTCAAAAATGCCTGCAACACCTGACACTATGCATGTAGCACCTGCTTCTCTATTCTGCTCATTAAAATAAAAACCAACATCTCCCTTGTCCATCTGGCACCACTCAAAGGTTGCCAACCCGGCATCATTCACAGGAACTCAATTCACTGAGTCTTATCTAAAACAAATTTCATACTTTCTGCTCATAAGCTCAGCACGAATGAAATCAGCAGATTTTGATGTAACTAGTTAGTGACACTTTATTCCAGCAAGCAAACTTCAAATTCTGCATAGATAATTTTTAATACACTATAAAACAAGTTACAAAATAACAGTTTAATTTTTTGGACAATAGTAAAATAATCCTACCAGTACTCAAAGTTTATTTTTGAGTGACCAATAACTTGAAGCAAGGTAATAGTAAACAATTATCAGGAAATAAAGCTTCAAAACCAAAATGAGAATTTAATATTCAATTGGATGCATAAAACTGAATTATAGCCTCACAAATAAGTAAGATAACAGCTAATTACCCTTTAAGAAATATATGTAAATAAATTTTATTAGTTTAAAAAAAGAAATATATGTAAAAACTGGATGGAGCTAGGTACATAGCCTTGAAAATCTTCATAATTATAGAGAATCAGGAAACAGAAACACCACACATTCATTTCAACAAAAGGAGTTCAAATGAGCATATAATATTAACCTAGTTAGTTGGTGATATTTTTCTAGAAGTATTATAACACAAACATGAAAGCCTGTGTTCATTACTAAGCCATTATCAAATTCCCATTTTGAATATTTCCTATAATATTTTTCTAAAAACTAAGAGAAGAAAAAAAAAACTCCCTAAATCTCTTGATGTGCCATAAAAAAATTATAAAAGTAAAACCTAAACCTCTAGCCAACTGGTTAAAATAAATACTTAACCTTTGCTGTTTCTTTCTTTGGTTCCTGGATGGTTTCACTTAAGGATTAATAGTTATGCAAAAATCATAGAGATGTATCCTATTTCTTGGACAAGAGCATGATATTTTAATGGCATTTTATATTGGACCTTTTTAATTATGTAAATAAATGTCAAAAGAACCCTCTAATAAGGTATTTTTATTTCATCGTTCTGTTCTTCCAAAAGGTTCATTTTGCTATGTATGAGCTATTGAAGCACTTCATGCAACTGAATCGTGCAGTTGATGAGAAGAAGGTATAAACATCAGGGACTCTAGGAAAGTTTTGGAGATTATGAGAGGATACAACAGAAATTCAGTTGAATGAGACACTTGATCAGGTGATTTCAGGAGGCATCATGGCATTTGGATTATGAATTTAGCATCATTTCTCCTCTAGAAGGTTCAGGCTTATAAAGACATCAGTACTCTTAACCGTTGCAAGGTTGAATCTGTCATCCAACAATTCACCTCTTTAGATGCAATACTTTCTTCCTGGACTCTTATCCACAGCCTTAGTTTGTCTTCACTTCTAACCCTACCTCAAATGTGTTGAGATTCATTCCACCTAGAACAGCCTTCATCAAAACTGGAATGCATGAATAGCTGGAAAGATGGCTCAGTCCTTAAGTGCAGTTGATACTATTTTGTAGGACCTGGCTTCAGTTCCCAGCATCCATATCTGAGGGCACATACATGCCCTTCCCCTGCACACACACACACACACACACACACACACATGCACACGCACACGCACACGCACACGCACACACACACACAAGAAGAAGAAGTACTTGGAGGATATAGGAAGGCTTTTGCAAGTCACTGTGAAATAGATGGATAGAAGCTAAGGAGGTGAAGCAGCAAGGCATAATAGGTATAGAGAGAAATGAAAATGAATGGTAAATTTTATGATTTAAAAAAAGGTGGAGAGAGAGAGAGAGAGAGAGAGAGAGAGAGAGAGAGAGAGACTACATATCTCAGGCAGGGGGAACATTGTTCCAGCCAAGCAGTTGTGATGTTCATAACTTTTTTCTTAATAGGCATTTGTAGGCCTGACTAATCTTAGTGGACCAACTGAGGCACTGAAATGTGGCATGACAGAAGACCACAAACTGAGTGGTCTACTAAGCAGTAGAACTGTATAGTCTCTCAGTTCTAATGTCATGGTACTAGTGGGATAACTCCTCCTGAAGCCTGTGGAGAACTGGTCCCTTGCTTTTTCCTGGTTTCTGAGGATTTACAGGCATCTTTGGCATGTCTTGGTCTAGATTCTCTCTCTCTCTCTCTCTCTCTCTCTCTCTCTCTCTCTCTCTCTCTGTGTGTGTGTGTGTGTGTGTGTTCCTTTTTCATAAGTATTCATTTTGTCAGGATACCAATCATTTTAGCAGCCTACTATTCTCTATCATGATCTCCTTTGACTATCATGGATGTAGATCCACTATTGTGGAGGTAGGTCCACAATAACTGTTTCTTAAAACAAGGCTGCATTTTGAGGTACTGAGGAGGACACAGAATAAAATGCAGCCCATAAGAGTTGGTTCAGCAAAACATGGTGGAATTAGAGTTGACTGGGGCTGTGTCCCTAGGAAGTGAGTTGGGTCCTGATGTCCTCTTAGTTTCAAGAATAGGCATAATGCAGATGAAGATGCAAATCTGTATATACAGGATTATATATAGCAGGATGTATATCTGCTTGTTCCATCCAATCTTCCGAGTTTGTTCATTTTTGTCTGGTGGCAGAGTCATAAATTATCTATATGGTATATATACATTACTTATAGTTTATGTATATATACTATATATGTATTATAACTATATATAGCTTATGTATATATAAGTATATAAAAATTATTATTCCAGGATGAAAACTTCAAGACTGAAAGGCTAAACATTAAAGAACATTTATTCCAAATTGTTTGAAGAGTATTGACAACCCAGCAAGGGTAATAGTAAAAATGTTAAATTTTTCAACTGTCCTACATTATCACATTTTCTAATATTATCAGGCCTTACATTCCTTGAGGGAATGGAGGCTCCATAGTAAGCCTAAAAGGCTTCTTAGGCAACCCGCCAGCCCTCAGCATTAGCCACAACTACCATGCAAACACTCATGGCAGACTTTTTCCACACAACCCCCCAAATACTGTGACCTCCAAGGAATGGGGAAAACCATGAGAGTAAATATCTAGATATTGGGGCAGCAGTGGGAGCAGCAGTGGCTGGTCCAGCTGAAGGGCCATCAGCAGTGGAACCAAGGTGACAGGGTCCAGGCAGGCCCTGCGCCAACGACCACTGGCCATCACTGGCCAGCCGGGCTGCAAGCAGCGGCGGATTTACAGTGCCTTTCACCACACAGAAGCCACTTCAGAACTCTGCCTCCCGCCAGCCACGAGAGACTCGCCTCCATCTTGGTTCTCGGACTCTACAGAGATCAGACAGACTGAGGTACGCAAATATAACCCGAGGCCAACATAGCAGGGGTCTAAGCCCAACGGGCGTTGGCCTGCACCCAGGCACTGGGCTGTTGGGGGGGGGGGCATTAGGGTGCCAACCCAGCCAGGAGGTTTTTTTCCCAGGCGTGACCCACGTGCCGCCATTTTGCCTACAGGACGCCAGAGAGCTCTAGCAGGCAAAACTGGCAAACAGGCATAGCCCGAGGCTAACATAGCAGGGGTCTAGGCCCCAACAGGCCCTGGACTGACCCCAAGAATTGGGCTGCTCGGTGGGCCATCTGTGTGTCAACCCGGCCAGGAAGTTGTTAGCCCAGCAGACTCTCCCTGCACTTTCAGGGAGTGCGCGCACGCACAGCATCCTGGCCACCTGACAGACCCAATTAACAGTCATATCTCTAAGGGAACTTTGCGTGGACCTTGGCCTCCCAGGCTTTTGCCTAGACTCAGGGCCTGAGCAGCTAGGCTAGCCTTGTGTGCACCAACCCGGTTGGGAGATCGGCTGCCCAGCAGAGTGATCAGCATGCAGAAAAGGTCCCAGCAGGATACACCCTTCAGCATTCCCTGAAGGAGCAAACGGGCACCATCTGGCTCAAAGACACAATCTGGGGCAAAGCCCACTAGGGTTGCAAGGGCACCCAAGAGGAGGACAGCACATCAGCAATCTGCAACAGGGGAAACTCAGCCATATAGTGTTGCAGAAATAGCCCCAGAGTCCCTCAGAAGGCTCAAACACCAGCCAGAGACAAGACCAACTAACTCCAGAGAACAAGATGGCAAAGGGAAAATGCAGGAACACTACTAACAGAAATCTAGGCAATATGGCAGCATCTGAACCAAACTCTCCAACATCAGCAAGTCCTGGTTTTGCCAACACACAAGAGAAACAAGATTTGGATTTAAAATCACTGGTCATGATGCTGCTAGAAGAACACAAAAAGGACATAAATGAATCTCTTAAAGAAATACAGGGGAACATGAATAAGCTAGAAACCCGTATAATGGAAACACAAAAATCACTTAAAGAAATGCAGGAGAATAAGGCTCAAGAGATAGAAACCAATAAAGAAGAAACACACACACACACACACACACAAAACTTAAAGAAATGCAGGAGAACTTGAGTCAAGAGGCAGAAGTCATGAAAGAGGAAACACAAAAATCTCTTAAAGAATTACAGGAAAACACAAACAAACAAATGAGGGAACTGAGCAAAACCATCCTGGATCTAAAAACAGAAGTAGAAACAACTAAGAAATCACAAAGGGAGACAACTTTGGAGATAGAAAACGTTGAGAAGAAATCAGGGGCCATAGATGCAAATATAAAAAACAGAATACAAGAGATGGAACAAAGAATCTCAGATGCTGAAGATACCATAGAAACCATTGACTCACCAGTCAAAGAAAATACAAAATGCAAAAAGCTTGTATCCCAGAACATCCAGGAAATCCAGGATACAGTGAGAAGACCAAACCTAAGGATTATAGATATAGATGAGAGTGAATATTTACAACTGACAGGGCCAGCAAATATCTTCAACAAAATTATGGAAGAAAACTTTCCCAACTTAAAGAGAGAGATGCCTATGAATATACAAGAAGCCTACAGAACTCCAAACAGACTAGACCTGAGTAGAAATACCTCTCGCCACATAATAATTAAAACCCCAAATGCACTAAACAAAGAAAGAATATTAAAGACAGTAAGAGAAAAAGGGCAAGTAACATATAAAGGAAGACCTATCAGAATCACACCAGACTTCTCACCAGAGACCATGAAAGCTAGAATATCCTGGGCAGATCTCATGCAGACTCTAAGAGAACACAAATGTCACCCAAGACTACTATACCCAGCAAAACTCCCAATCACAATAGATGGAGAAACCAAGACATTCCATGACAAAACCATATTTACACAATATCTTTCCACAAACCCAGCTCTGCAAAGAATAATAGGAGGAAAACTCCAATACAAGGAGGGAAACTACACCCTGGAAAAAGCAAAATAGTAACCTTCCTTCATCAAACCCAAAAGAAGATAACCACTCAAATATAAAACTAACATCAAATGACAGGAAGTAATAATCACTATTCCTTAATATCTCTTAACATCAATGGGCTCAATTCCCCAATAAAAAGACATAGAATAACAGACTGGATAAGGAAACAGGATCCTACATTTTGCTGCATACAGGAAACACACCTAAATGTCAAAGACAAAAACTACCTTAGAGTAAAAGGCTGGAAGACAATATTACAAGTCAATGGTCTCGGGAATCAAGCCGGAGTAGCCATTCAAATATTAGATAAAATTGACTTCCAACCTAAAGTCATCAAAAAAGACACTGAGGGACACTTCTTGCTGGTCAAAGGAAAAATCCACCAAGAAGAACTTTCAATTCAGAACATCTATGCGCCAAATGCAAGGGCACCCTCATTCGTAAAAGAAACTTTGCTAAAGCTCAAAGCACACATTTCACCTAACACAATAATTGTGGGGGACTTCAACACTCCACTCTCCTCAATGGACCGATCAGGAAAACAGAAACTAAACAGGGACACAGTAAAACTAATTGAAGCTTTGGAACAATTGGATTTGACTGATATTTATAAAACATTTCACCCTAAAGCAAAAGACTATACCTTTTTCTCAGCACCTCATCGCACCTTCTCCAAAATCAACCATTTAATTGGTCACAAGACAGACCTCAAAAAATTCAAGAATATTGAACTAATCCCATGCCTCCTATCAGATCACAATGGTGTCAGCGTGCTTTTCAATAGCAACAAAAACAACAGAAAGCCCACATACACATGGAGGCTGAACAATACTCTACTCAATGACACCTTGGCCAAAGAAGAAATAAAGAAAGAAATCAGAGACTTTTTAGAATTTAATGAAAAAGAAGGACACAATTAAAGCAGTGCTAAGAGGAAAACTCATAGCCCTGAGTGCCTCCAAAAAGAAAATGGAGAGAGCATACACTAGCAGCTTAACGACACACCTGAAAGCCCTGGAACAAAAAGAAGCCAATTCCCTCAGGAGAAGTCGAAGACAGGAAATCATCAAACTCAGGGCTGAAATCAATCAAGTGGAAACAAAGAGAACCATACAGAGAATCAACGAATCCAGGAGCTGGTTCATTGAGAAAATTAACAAGATAGATAAACCCTTAGCCAGACTGACCAAAGGGCACAGAGAAAGTATCCAAATTAAGAAAATTAGAAAAGAAAAGGGGGATATAACAACATAAACTGAGGAAATCCAAAAAAATCATCAGATCCTACAAAAGCCTATACTCAACACAACTGGAGAATCTGGAGGAAATGGACAATTTCCTTGACAGATACCAAATACCAAAATTAAATCAGGACCAAATAGATCATCTAAACAGTCCCATAACCCCGAAAGAAATAGAAGGGGTCATAGAAAGTCTTCCAACCAAAAAAAGCACAGGACCAGATGGTTTCAGTGCAGAATTCTATCAGACCTTCAAAGAAGACCTAACACCAATACTCTTCAAAGTATTCCACAAAATAGAAACAGAAGGAACACTACCCAATTCCTTCTATGAAACCACAATTACGCTGATACCAAAACCACACAAAGATCCAACAAAGAAAGAGAACTTCAGACCAATTTCCCTTATGAACATCAATGCAAAAATACTCAATAAAATTCTTGCCAACAGAATCCAAGAACACATAAAAACGATCATCCACCATGATCAAGTAGGCTTTATCCCAGGGATGCAGGGATGGTTCAATATAAGGAAATCCATCAATGCAATCCACTACATAAACAAACTCAAAGAAAAAAACCACATGGTCATTTCATTGGATGCATCCATTGGAAGCATGAAAAAGCATTTGACAAAATTCAGCATCCTTTCATGCTTAAAGTCTTGGAAAGAACAGGAATTCAAGACCCATACCTAAACATAGTAAAAGCAATAAACAGCAAACCGGTAGCCAGCATCAAACTAAATGGAGCCAAACTTGAAGCAATCCCACTAAAATCAGGGACTAGACAGGGCTGCCCCCTTTCTCCTTATCTTTTCAATACTATACTTGAGGTACTAGCTCGGGCAATTGACAACATAAGGAGGTCAAAGGGATACAAATTGGAATGGAAGAAGTCAAACTATCATTATTTGCAGATGATATGATAGTCTACCTAAGTGAGCCAAAAAACTCCACTAGGGAACTCCTACAGCTGCTAAACAATCTCAGGAAAGTGGCAGGTTATAAAATCAACTCAAGCAAATCAGTGGCCTTCCTATACTCAAAGGATAAGCAGGCTGAGAATGAAATTAGGGAAATGACCCCCTTCACAATAGCCACAAACAGTATAAAGTACCTTGGGGTGACTCTTACCAAACAGGTGAAAGATCTGTATGACAAGAACTTCAAGACTCTGAAGAAGGAAATGGAAGAAGACCTCAAAAAATGGGAAAACCTCCCATGCTCATGGATCGGTAGAATCAATATAGTTAAAATGGCCATTTTTGCCAAAAGCACTATACAGATTCAATGCAATACCCATCAAAATCCCAACTCAATTCTTCATAGAGTTAGAAAGAGCAATCCTCAAATTCATCTGGAAAACAAAAAACCCAGGATAGCTAAAACTATTCTCAACAATAAAAGAAATTCTAGGGGTATCAGTATCCCTGACTTCAAGCAATACTCCAGAGCAATAGTGTTAAAAACTGCATGGTATTGGTACAGTGACAGGCAGGCAGATCAAAGGAACAGGATTGAAGATCCAGAAATGAACCCACACACCTATGGTCACTTGATCCTCGACAAAGGAGCTGAAAACATCCAATGGAAAAAAATAGCCTTTTCAACAAATGGTGCTGGTTCAACTGAAGGTCAGCATGCAGAAGAATTCAAATTGATCCATCCTTGTCTCCTTGTACTAAGCACAACTACAAATGGATCAAGGACCTTCACATAAAGTCAGACACTCTGAAGCTAATAGAAAAGAAACTGGGGAAGACCCTTGAGGACTTCGGTACAGGGGGAAAGTTCCTGAACAGACCACCAATAGCTTATGCTCTAAGATCAAGAACTGACAAATGTGACCTCATAAAATTACAAAGTTTCTGTAAGGCAAAGGACACCATCAAAAAGGCAAATCGGCAACCAACAAATTGGGAAAAGATCTTCACCAACCCTACATCAGATAGAGGGCTAATATCCAATATATATATATAAAGAACTCAAGAAGTTGGACTCCAGAAAACCAAATAACCCTATTAAAAAATGGAGTACATAGTTAAAGAATTTTCATCTGAAGAACTTCGGATGGCAGAGAAGCATCTTAAAAAATGCTCAACTTCATTAGTCATTAGGGAATTGCAAATCAAAACAACCCTGAAATTTCACCTTACACCAGTCAGAATGGCTAAGATTAAAAATTCAGGAGACAGCAGATGTTGGCGAGGATGTGGAGAAAGAGGAACACTCCTCCACTGTTGGTGGGGTTGCAAATTGGTACAACCACTCTGGAAATCAGTCTGGTGGTTCCTCCGAAAACTGGGCACCTCACTCCCAGAAGATCCTGCTATAGCACTCCTGGACATATACCCAGAGGATTCCCCAGCATGCAATAAGGATACATGCTCCACTATGTTCATAGCAGCCCTATTTATAATTGCCAGAATCTGGAAAGAACCCAGGTATCCCTCAACAGAAGAGTGGATGCAAAAAATGTGGTATATCTACACAATGGAGCACTATTCAGCCATTAGAAACAATGAATTCATGAAATTCTTAGGCAAATGGATGGAGCTAGAGAACATCATACTAAATGAGGTAACCCAGACTCAAAAGGTGAATCATGGTATGCACTCACTAATAAGTGGATATTAACCTAGAAAACTGGAATACCCAAAACATAATCCACACATCAAATCAGGTACAATAAGAATGGAGGAGTGGCCCCTTGTTCTGGAAAGACTCAATGAAGCAGTATAGTGCAAAACCAGAACAGGGAAATGGGAAGGGTTGGGTGGGAAAACAGGGGGAGGGAAGGCAGCTAATGGGACTTTCGGGGAGTGGGGGTTTAGAAAAGAGGAAATCATTTGAAATGTAAATAAAAAATATATCAAAGAAAAAAAAGAAAAAAATCTAGATATTGTTGCCTAATGGGTTAAAGAGAGACTGCCCACTAAATCTAGAGAGAACACAGATAATACTTACCAACATCTAAATTAGTGGGAAACAACCTTTTGTCCCAGTGTTTGGAAATACAAACAAGAGGTCCCACAGCCTCCACACTCGATCTTAGTAGGAGAGAGCTGGTCTCCCAGAAGGGCCCTCACTCCTAAGCTCAGAGTTTAGACCACCACCTTTTCCCCAATAACTGTCCAAACAGGACCCGCCAGGAATGCTCATGGCCCAGGAACAGCAAAGCAATGGGGAACAGAGTCCTTCCAGTCTCCATCTGTACCCCAGACCTAAGACTGTCTCACAGCCCTCCACACACAAATCCTGCCAGGAGACAGCTGGTCTCATGAGGAGTGCTGATATACCAAAGATCACAGGCTTACATGCCCACAAACTGGATAAGCTCCAGTCACAAACACCAAGACCAACTAAAACCAGAAGTAGCCAGATGGTGACAGGCAAGCACAAGAACCTAAGGGAAATGCCAGGCGATGGTGGTGCACGCCTTTGATCCCAGCACTTGCGAGGCAGAGGCAGGAGGATTTCTGAGTTCGAGGCCAGCCTAGTCTACAGAGTGAGTTCCAGGACAGCCAGGGCTACACAGAGAAACCCTGTCTCAGGAAGAAAAAAAAAGAACCTAAGGGAAAGAAACCAAGGCTACTTGACATCATCAGAACCCAGTTCTTTCACCACAGCAAGTCCTGGATACCCCAACATACCAGAAAAGCAAGACTTGGATTTAAAATCACTTCTCATTATAAAGATAGAGAAATTTAAGAAGGACATAAATAACTCCATTAAAGAAATACAGGAGAAAACAGGTAAATAGGTGGAAGCCCTTAAAGAGGAGTCACAAAAATCCCTTGAAGAATTACAGGAATACACAACTAAACACATGAAGGAACTGAACAAAAACATCCAGGATCTAAAAATGGAAACAGAAAGAATAAAAAAATGACAAAGGGAAACAACTCTGGAGATAGAAAACCTAGAAAAGAGATCAGGCAAGCATCACCTACAGAATATAAGAGATAGAAGAGAGAATCTCAGGTACAGAAGATACCATAGAAAATATTGACAAGACAGTCAAAGAAAATGCAAAATGCTAAAAACAAAAAACAAAAAACAAACAAAAAACTCCTAACACAGAACAACCAGGAAATCCAGGACACAATGAGAAGACCAAACCTAAGGATAATAGGTATAGAAGAGAGCAAAGATTCCCAATTTAAAGGGTCAGTAATTATCTTCAACAAAATTATAAAAGAAAACTTGAATAACCTAAAGAAAGAGATACCTATAAACATGCAAGAGGCCTACAGAAGTCCAAATAGATTGGACCAGAAAAGAAATTCCTCCTGTCACAAAATAGTCAAAACACCAAATGTACTAAACAAAAAAAGAATATTACAAGCAGTAAGGGGAAAATGTCAAGTAACATAAAAAGGAATACCTATCATAATTACACCAGACTTCTCACAAGTTACTATAAAAGCTAGAAGATACTGGGCAGATGACATACAGACCATAAGAGATCTCAAATGCCAGCACAGGTTACTATACCCAGCAAAACTGTCAATTAACACAGATGGAGAAAACAAATAGCCCATGACAAAAACAAATTTGCACAATATCTGTCCACAAATCCAGCCCTACAAAGGATAATAGAAGGAAAATGCCAACACAAGAAAGAAAAATACACCTTAGAAAACTCAAGAAAGTAATATTCTTTCAACAAACCCAAAACAAAATAGCCACACAAACATAATTCCACCTCTAACAACAAAAATAACAGAAGACAACAATCACTATTTCCTAATATTTCTTAACATCAATGAACTCAATTCCTCAATAAAAAGACATAGACTAACAGACTGGATATGTAAACAGGACCCTGCATTTTGCTGCATACAGTAAATGCAGCTCAGTGACACAGAAAGACATTATCTCAGAGTAAAGGACTAGTAAACAATTTTCCAAGCAAATGGTCCCAAGAAACAAGTTGGAGTAGCCATTCTAATATCAATTAAAACTGATTTTCAACCAAAAGTTATCAAAAAAATATAAGGAAGGACACTTCATACTCACCAAAGGAGAGTTCTTCTACCAAGAAGAACACTCAATTCTGATCATCGATGCTCCAAATGAAAAGGCACCCACATTCATAAAAGAAACTTTACTAAATTTCAAAGCACACATTGTACCTCACACAATAATAGTGGGAGGCTGAAATACCCCATTCTCATCAATGGACAGATCATGGAAACAGAAACTAAACAGAGACACAGTGAAACTAACAGAAGTTATGAACCAAATGGTTTTAACAGATATATAGATAACATTTCATCCTAAAACAAAAGAATATTCCTTTTTCTCAACACCTCAAGGTACCTTCTACAAAACTGAGCATATAATTGGTCACAGAATAGGCATCGATAGATATAAGAAAATTGAAATAATCCCATGCATCCTATCAGATCACCATGACTAAGGCTGGTCTTCAACAACAACAAAAAACAACAGAAAGCCCAAATACACATGGAATCTGAAAATACTCTACTCACTGACAGCTTGGTCAAGGAAGAAGCAAAGAAAGACATTAAAGATCTTTTTAGAATTCAATAAAAAGGAAGGTAGAATATACCCAAACTTATGGGACACAATGAAAGCAGTTCTAGCAGGAAAATTCACAGCTCTGAGTGTCTCCAAAAAGAAACTAGATAGAGCATACACTATCAGCTTAATATCACATCAGAAAGCTCTAGAACAAAAAGAAACAAATACACCCAAGAGAAGTAGATGGCAGGAAATAATCAAATTAAGGGTTGTAATTAACCAAGTAGAAACAAAAAGAACTATATAAAGAACTAACAAAACCAGGAGTTGGTTCTTTGCAAAAATCAACAAGATAGATAAACCCTTAGCCAGACTAACCAGAGGGCACAAAGACACTATCCAAATTAACAAAATCAGAAATGAAAAGGGTGACATAACAACAAAACCTGAGGAAATCCAGAAAATCATTATATCCTACTACGAGAGCCTATATTTAACACAACTGGAAATCTAGATGAAGTAGACAATTTACTAGACATATTCCAGGTACCAAAGTTAAATCAGGAACAAATAAACCATCTAAACATTCTGATAACCCTGAAAAAATAGAAACAATCATTAAAAGTCTCCCAACCAAAAAAAAAAAAAAAAAAAAATCAGGACGAGATGGGTTTAGTGCAGAATTCTATCAGAGCTTCAAAGAAGACCTAATACTAATTAATTCTCTTCAAATTACTCGACAAAATAGAAACAGAAGGAACACTACCCAAGTCATTCTATGAAGCCACAATTACACTTACCCCTAAACTACACAAAGACCCAACAAAGAGAGCTTCATACCAATTTACCCTTATGAATATCGATGCAAAATTGCTCAAAAAAATTGTTCCAAACTGAATCCAAGAACACATCAAAATGATCGTCCATCACGATCAAGTAGGCTTCATCCCTGGGATGCAGGGATGGTTCAATATATGGAAATTCATCAATGTAATCCACTATAGAAACAAACTCAAACCAAAAAAATATGATCATTTCATTAGATGATGAGAAAGCATTTGACAAAATTACTTCATGATAAAGTCTTGGAAAGATCAGGAATTCAAGGCCCATACCTAAACATAGTAAAAGCAATATACAACAAACAAGTAACTAACATCAAACTAAATGGAGAGAAATTTGAATCTCACCAAAATCAGAAACTAGACAAGGCTGCCCAGTCTCTTCCTACCTATTCAATATACTACTCAAAGTCCTAGGCGGAGCAATTAGACAACAAAAAGAGGTCAAAGGGACACAAATTGGAAAGGAAGAAGTCAAACTATCAGTATTTGAAGATGGTATGACAGCATACTTAAGTGACCCCAAAATTTTCACCGAAGAACTCCAAAACCTGATAAACAACTTCAGCAAAGTAGCTGGATATAAAATTAACTCTTGCAAAATAAAGTAAGTGCTTAAAACAGAACACAATTTGGGGGAGTATGTGAGCATTGCAAAAATTGAGAATGTAATTTGGTTATTTAGCTCTTCTTGTTAAAAATCTCATGCCCCACTGGGAAGAATCTTCTTAGAGATTTTAGGAGACATTCCCCCACACTTTCTTAAATAAAAGGAATATTAAGAACAACAAAATGGTCTTTTGAAAGTGATTTTGAAAATACAGCCATGATTTTTTATTGTTTTCTTTTTCAGATTTTATTGCATATAAACTACATATTAAAGCGTGATTCACTTAAAACATTTCTAAGAGTAGATAACCCAAATATTCTTTTAATGATCTCCATTACTACAAGAGATAAACCTAAAAGAACATGGAGACTGGCATTCAAATTGTCTTCAACCAAAGGAAGGTGTTTGAATGTATTCATGTCTAGAAATGGAAAACATTGAAACATAGCCACTTTGAGGGAAGAAGAAGAAGATGCAAAACTCATGTCCTACTTGAGACACCCCAACTTGTCCCAGCTCCATCTTTTGGGAGGTTCAGAGGCCCTGTGCTCACAGATAAGCACTAGGGCACCCAGGAACCTTAAACACTGCGGGGATGTCCCTTCAAAGGGAGGGACACGGTTAATAGCCTAGTGACCTTTGCACTATCTCTCTGAGACTGCACCAGATCCTTCCTCAGACCCTTATTGTAAGTGTGTCAGTCTATAGAACCTATCTTTCTGGAAAGTGTCACATTCAGTTAATCTATAGAACACATTTTTAAGTTGTCACTGTACTTTATAGAAAGTTTCAATATAAGTCTGAAGCTGTTCTATACTTTATTTGAGTAACTGTCAGGAAAATTTTCAGTAAATGCTACTGTTTAATATGCCTAAAATAAACTACTGGGGATAAGACTCTCAGAGTTTGAATCACTGCCAGGTACCTAGCAGTGTTACGCCAAACTTTCTTCCTGCCTCTCACTGGTACTACTCTGCTAGTTGCGACTGTTGCAGAGAAACTTCACCCCACCCCATGCATGTGCACATACTGTCTGTATTTCACTCCACTGACCCTGACTCTCCTCAGTTTCAAGGGTAGGGTAGATCTCCAAAATCACTGCCCCAGAAATTTTGGTTAAAATTTCCTCTGACTATGTCTCAAAAAGGAGTTCATACCAGCCATCCTTAGGCAAATTCTGAGTATGAGGTTGTTCTTTAATTTTAAGATCCTTGGCAAAGGAGTTTACATGCGCAGGGATGTAAACTTTCATACATGGTAGGGAGTGAAGAAGTAGGGTGGGTGTTCACTGCTTAGAAATTGTTTCTGAAAGGATGCCAAAGAAAAGTATGTTTCTGGAGAGTCCTCCTAGCAGAACAAAGTAAATAAAAGCAGTGTCGTTGTTAAAAGTCATGGGTCCCAGCTCAAATTTCTTTTTCGTCCTAGTCTTAAAAAAAATAGAAATTAAGCTTTTTCTCATTTTTTAAATGGTGTTTTTAAAGATTGATTATTTATTTTATGTATATGAGTGCTCTATCTGCTTGTACACCTGCATGCCAGTAGAGGGCATCAGATAACATTATAGTTGTGACCTACCATGTGGTTGCCATGTGAGCTACCATGTGAGAATTGAACTCAAGGCTGAGGTAGCTCTCCAGCCTGCTTTCTCTAATTGTATAACACATTCTCAATTATGCTTAATTTTTAGAAAACTCAGAGAATGAAGAATTGCAAGTAATGTGTAAGTTCAATTCTCAGAGAAAAACAATAGGTGATTACATTTTCTCTTGTCTGCAATGATGCATGTACCAAGACACAACACGCCCTGGAAATCTGTCATGTTCTATATCATATTATGAATTATTTTTCAATTTTATGAAATACCTTGCCACAGTATCATGTTCACGGTTCCATTTCTATGACCTTATATAGTAACTATAGGGTTGAAACAATTTGTCAATATCTAACAGTTGATTATCTATGTAGTTCTAACATCATCAGAACTTCAGCTGATGAACATTGTTAGAGATACACTTTTCTTCTTTTCATAGCTATCTTTATGGAAATGAAATTTCCAAGTGAAAAGGCAAGCTATTGATACCCATAAACAATTTTGTCTTGAAAAGTATAGAAATTGCAAGTAGCAAATCCAATTCCTCCTAAGCAGAAATCCTAAGATTTGGGATTTAGTATACTGAATATACTGTTAAAACCAGCTTGTATGGAAGGGGGAACTGGGCAGAAGCGGCAACGAATCTCCAGTATGGCCCAGAAGTGATGGTTAGCTTACTCCCAGGGGCTCAGCAGCTAGAATGACTCTTAGTGATGAAGGCATGACTGAGTGCTTCTACCACTATACTGGCCAGTCGTTAGATGTATACCACACAAGGAACAGATGTGTGCTTGGAAAAAGGCTTTCTTCTACTGTATTTACTGATGATTCTCTGTAGCTGGGACAGCCCCCAGAACCTGGATTACTATGTGTCCGTTAAAGGAGGACATAGGCAATTTATCACCGTGTCCCCTACACTTGTGTCATCAGTACTTCATGAGTATGCCTAGCTTTCCTTATTTTGACATTTCCATGTGTCACTAGTTGTTTCAGATCAGCAACTTAAAAAGTGAATAATATGTCTTCTTTCTTGGTAATTTGCATCTTTTAATAAATTGCCTATTCATGATATTGACCTATTTTCTTATTACAGTGATTTGCCAGGGGAAATATTGGTCTAGCTATTTTTTGAGAGCTATTTTTAGAGTAAGATAAAAGACTTCTTGTAAAGCATGCAAATGTACTTAGTCTGAAATATTTTCTTTCACGTTCTTTATGACATGTAGCAGCAGAGACTTAGTTCATACACTCAAAACTATTCATCTTTTCTCTATAGTTTCTGGCTTAAAAAGCAGAGGAAACATGCTTAGAACAATGTATTTCACCCCCAAGAATGTATCCATACTGATCTGTGTTTTTCTAGTATCTGGATGTACAAAATTTAATTTATTGGTTAAATTCTAGGTATAGTTAAGATAGGGTGATAACATCTCACCAAATAATCAATTTTCCAATACCATGTATTGAATTTTTTATTTTCTCCTATGATTTAGAGCTCAACATTTATTGTATCATAAATTCTTATTTTACTAATTCTCAAAGGAAGTTAATTCATTTTTGGGTATTTGTTGGAAAATAATTTGCAAGCAACATTTTTTCTGGTATATCACACTGCATATGCAGAGGATGGTGCTGTCTATAAAATACTTTATCCTGTTTTCCATTTTTTCTAAAACACAATGGTTTTACACAAAATAATTAAATATTAAACATGAACATTATTTCCAGTTTTGAGTGATGATATTTAATTATGTCCAGGGACTGCTTTACCTATAGAATGTTAATATTTTTTATAACCCTTCTACACCACTTAAGCACATTCTGTTGAAATAGCTAAGATGATTCTCTCTATTGCTCTAAACCCAGGGGATTTAATCCTATTAAAAGTAATTCACATTAGCATCATTAAGAGGATAATCCTATTTGGCCTATATACAGTCTCTCTCTCTCTCTCTCTCTCTCTCTCTCTCTCTCTTTCTCTCTCTCTCTCTCTCTCTCTCTCTCTCTCTCTCTCTCTCTCTCTCTCTCTTTCTCTCTCTTTCTCTCTCTTTCCCTCCAAAATGCAACTCAGCTGTGCACTTCACTTGACTAAAATAATAAACAGGAAGTCAGAGGACCGTCTGGACAATGCTGTCTTTGCCTTCTCCAAAGCATTCTGAAGCGGATTCTTGGGGACACAATACATCAATAATGAAATAGCAGGGACTTTCCACTTAGTAAAACAGCTATCTCCATGAATCCTACTCAGTAAAGATGATACATACTGCCTGGACTGGAAGATTCTGGAAGGTGATACCAGTCTTTCAAATGTTTCATGGTTTCTCAATAAAACCAGAAATCACGGTGACCCACTTTTCTAAAATGCAATTTCCTAGGGAACTTGTTCACAAATAAAATTTCCTTCTCAATGTAATAATGATTCAAAGTGAAATAAAAATGCTCCCGTTCTGCTTGCCTACAGCCTTTCCTTCCATGCAAATGTAGAATAGCCATCTTTGCATTTCTCTGCTCAAACCCCAGCTTTCTCACTGTCCTCACATGTTAACACCATGAAACAAAAAAAAAAAAAAAAAAAAAAAAACACACATGGAAAGACTCTCCAAATCATACATAATTATCTTGTGGTGGAGGGGACAAAGAGTAGAAAGTCCAACTAATTGCTTTGAAATAAACATAAAGTGTTTTTATTACCATCATAGATGTGCAATGTAGACAACATCATTAAAATTAAAAACAAAAATACAAGAAGAAATGATTAGCTCTGAACAGAGGCATCTTCTCTCTCTAGTCTGTTCGACTCACATCTGTTCTCATTGTTTCTGTCTCAAAAGGAAAGTGCTTTCTCCCACAGGAGCTTTCCTTGGGTTCTGTATTCCCAAATACTTCAGCTTGGGCTTTGCCCAACACCTAGCTTTGGTTCCTGTCTTTCTGTGCCTTGGTCTCTCTGTGATTGCTGTACAATATCTATACTTACCCTTAATAACTTACCTTTTCTTCTCCCATTTACCACATATGCATCTTCTTCAACCATCTAAAAAGAGTTATCTGTATCCCAACTTACTTATGACCAACTTGTTCCTGTGTTCACTGGAACTCTCATCTTCAGCACACCAGTGACACCATCTTGCTAAAGACTTGATACCCAACAGAATAATTTATTTTTGACCCTCTCATTGCTCCAAATTTCCCTAAAACATTTTGTTCTGATGATTCTGAATTTCTTAACATCATCATCTGCCTTAGTGAATTGATTCTAATCAATTTTTTTTACTTCATTGACAACTCAGAAACTTCAAAGGACTCCACTGTATCAGAACCAATTTCTCATTTTAAATTCTTTATTTCGTTCTATTATTTTATAATTTTTCTTTATTATTTGAAATTCTCATTTATGTATACAATGTATCTTGAAATTTTCCACTCAAAACTCCAAACTCTTCTTAGAGCCTGACAATACACCTATCTCTGAAGTTCAGGTCTCAATCAGTACTGCTCACTTGACTGGGAATTGACTCATTGACTGGGAATTGGGCAGCCTAACAGTTGCTACCATCTGTAGACAAAACATCTTGTATATTGCATGGATGCATCACCTGCCAATTAAAAAGCCAATGGCCTGTTGGTTAGGCAGGAAATAGAAGGTGGGACATGGGGAAAGAAAAAATAATGGGGGAGAAGGAGGCAGGGAGATTTTGCCAGGAAGATGGAATGAGCCAACTGAAGGGTACTTGAACACAGAAAACCAGCCATGGGGCAGAATGTCTGCCAGAACAAATGGGCTATTTTAAGTTATATATAGTCAGAAAGGAGCCTAGATATAGGGCCAAGGCATTTGTAAATGTAGCTTGAGTCTGAGTCTCATTAATGGGAGCATTGATCTGGGAGGAAGAACCAAGGACTAACCTCTACAAACACCTTCAAATGCAATTTTATCCTCAAGTACCCTTCAGCTCCCAGTAGCTCCTCAGCTAACAGTGGGGGCTCAGTAGACCCTCCTCCATCCACAAGCTCCACGTTTCTCTCCACATTCACAGAACTCCTATATGTCCCATGACTTCAGGCAGCTTTAATACAAATCTCAAAATCCAGCATGCATTTCATATTTATCTCTAGGTCTTAGACTATATATCCATTTGACTGTATAGGTATAAATTTTATATATATATAAATACATATATATAAATTTGTATATATATAATATATATATAAAATTTATATATATATATGTGTTTATATACATATAAATTTTTACATTTTATATTATATATTATTTTTATATATTATATATTTTATATATTATATATTTTTATTTATATTATATATATTTTTTATTTATTATTTATTTTATTTTATTTATTTTATTTATTATTAATTATATTATATATTATTTTTTATTTATATTATATATATATTATTTTTTATTTATATTATATATATTATTTTTTATATATTATATATATTATATATATTTTTAAATTATATATTATTATACAATATATAAAATTTATATATATATATGTTTATATATATATATATGTTTATATGTAAATATATAAAACTTTCCCATCTCACTCTTCAAATACAGTTTATTAACCTTAAACTGACAATTCCAAGTTTTCTTCAGATTGTTGTATTTCTCCAATAACTGCCTTCAGTTCCTAGAAGCACACATTGGTGTAGATATGTATAAAAAAAGTTATATAAATCTATAACTTAATTCTGAAATACATTTTACATAATTTCATTTGATTTGGGGGATTATAGTTACATCACTCTCCCTTTCCTTTCCTCCCTCCAAAGCTTCATGTTTACCCATCATTACTCATGGTCAAATTAGTGGCCTTTTTCATTAATTGTTGTTATATATGTACATGTATATAAATATATATGTATATGTGGAAGTATTATGTGTTTGTGAACATATATGTAACAATTTACATAAAAAGTTATGGATTTGAGAACAGAAGAGGCACCAGAGGAATTGGAGAGTAGAGAGGGAGAGGGAAGATTATGTAAATGTAGGACTGACATATGAAATTCTAAAGATAATTTTGTTTTGTTTTCTTTTTTTTTTCAAGGCAGCACTTCTCTGTATAGCCCTGTCTATCCTAGAATGCACTCTGTAGAATAGACAGGTCTCAAACTCAGAAATCCGCTTGCCTCTGCTTCGTGTGCTGGTATTAAAGACATGTGCCACCACTGTCTGATTTTTTTTTTTTAAGAACTGAAATTAGTCTCTAGAGGGTTAGGTGCATCTTGTCTCACTGAGGCCAGATCAGGCAGTCCTTTGCTGTTTATGTTTCAGGGGCCTCAATATCAGCTTGTCTATGCTGCCTGGTTGGTGGCTCAGTGTCAGAGACCTCAGAGGTCCTAGTTAGTTGAGAATGCTGGTTTTCCTATGGGGTCTCCCTCATCCTCAGATTCCTGTTTTTCCCTAATTCAACTGCAGGGGTCACCAGCTTCTGTTCATTGCTTGGGTGTAAGTATCTGCACCTGACTCTTTCACTGTTTGTTGGGCGCCTTGGAGGATAGCCATGGTAGGCTTCTGTCAGTTAAGATTTTGTTAAGCTGTTGGTTAAATGCATTCCTTCTGACTTTCGTTTCCTGAAAACAAGCAAAGATGTTGGGATGGGTAATTCGATTTCCAGATTAGTATCTGCCCATTGGTTAGGTGTCTGTATCTGCATATGAATCTTTCAGCTGCTTCTTGTTGGACTGCTCATCTCTCAAGAGCAGCCATGCTAGGCTCAAAAGAGTATGGAATTCTAGTGGGGTGGAGAGAGGTAGAGACATCATCTTGGGGACACGGGGGATGGTGGGGAGACTAAGGAACAGTCAGAAAGTGGGCCGAAGGGGAATATCAACTGGACTGTTAAAAAAAAAGATTGAAGAATAATAAATAAATAGATGAATAAATGAATAAATAAATAAAAGTGAAATTAGATGAGAGGTCATAGTCTTTTTTTTTTCAGTCTAAACTTTTTTTTTATTTGATATATTTTTTATTTACATTTGAAATGATTTCTCCTTTTCTGGCTCCCCACTCGCTGAAAGTCCCATAAGCCCTCTTCCTTCCCTCTGTTCCCCCATCCACCCCTTCCCACTTCCCTGTTCTGGTATTGTCCTACACTGCTACACTGAGTCTTTCCATAACCAAGGGCCACTCCTCTGTTCTTTTTGGACATAATTTGATGTGTGGATTATGTTTTGGGTATTCCAATTTCCTAGGCTAATATCCACTTATTAGTGAGTGCACACCATGAATGATCTTTTGAGACTGGGTTTCCTCACTTACTATGATGTTCTCCAGCTCCATTCATTTGTCTAAGAATTTCATGAATTCATTGTTTCTAATGGCTGAATAGTACTCCATTGTGTATATACACCATATTTTTTGCATCCATTCTTCCGTTGAGGGACACCTGGGTTCTTTCCAGCTTCTGACTATTATAAATAAGGCTCCTATGAACATAGTGAAACACGTATTCTTATTACATGCTGGGGAATCCTATGAGTATATGCCCAGGAGTGGTATAGCAGGATCCTTCAGAAGTGACGTGCCCAGTTTTCTGAGGAACCGCCAGACTGATTTCCAGAGTGGTTGTAACAATTTGCAACCCCACAAGCAGTGGAGGAGTGTTCTTCTTTCCCTACATCCTCCCCAACACCTGCCTGCTGTCTCCCGAGTTTTTAATCTTAGCCATTCTGACTGGTGTAAGGTGAAATCTCAGAGATGTTTTCATTTGCATTTCCCTAATGAGTAATGATGTTGAGCATTTTTTAAGATGCTTCTCAGCCATCTGAATTTCTTCGGGTGAAAATTCTTTGTTTAGCTCTGTTCCCCATTTTTAATAGGGTTATTTGGTTTTCTGGGGTCTAACTTCTTGAGTTCTTTGTATATATTGGATATTAGCCGTCTGTTGGATGTAGGGTTGGTAAAGATCTTTTCCCAATTTGTTGGTTGCTGATTTGTCTTTTTAATGGTGTCCTTTGCCTTACAGAAACATTGTAATGTTACGAGGTCTCATTTGTCTATTCTTGATTTTAGAGCATACGCTATTGGTGTTCTGTTCAGGAAAGTTCCCCTCTACCAATTTCCTCAAGGATCTTCCCCAGTTTCTTTTCTATTAGCTTCAGAGTGTCTGGCTTTATGTGGAGGCCCTTGATCCATTTGGAGTTGAGCTTAGTACAAGGAGATAAGGATGGATCAATTCCCATTCCTCTGCATGCTGACCTCCAGTTGAGCCAGCACCATTTGTTGAAAAGGCTATCTTTTTTCCACAGGATTTTTTCAGCCACTTTGTCCAAGATCAAGTGCCCATAGGAGTGTGGGTTCATTTCTGGATCTTCAATCCTATTCCATTGATCCGCCTGCCTGTCACTGTACCAATACCATGCAGTTTTTAACACTAATGCTCTATAGTATTGCTTGAAGTTAGGGATACTGATTCCCACAGAATTTCTTTTGTTGCTGAGAAGAGTTTTAGCTATCCTGGGCTTTTGTTATTCCAGATGAATTTGAGAATTGCTCTTTCTAACTCTGTGAAGAATTGAGTTGGGATTTTGATGGGTATTGCGTTGAATCTGTATATTGCTTTTGGCAAAATCGACATTTTAACTATATTAATCCTGCCAATTCATGAGCATGGGAAATTTTTCATTTTTCTGATGTCTCCTTCCATTTCCTTCTTCAGAGACTTGAAGTTCTTGCCATATAGATTTCACTTGTTTGGTCAGAGTCACACCAAGGAACTTTATATTGTTTGTGACTATTGAGAAGGGTGTCATTTCCCTAATTTCTTTCTCAGCCTGCTTATCCTTTGAGTATAGGAAGGCTACTGATTTGCTTGAGTTGATTTTATAACCTGCCACTTTGCTGAAGTTGTTTATCAGCTGTAGGAGTTCTCTGGTGGAGTTTTTTGGGTCACTTAGGTAGACTATCATATCATCTGCAAATAGTGATAGTTTGACTCATTCCTTTCCAATTTGTATCCCTTTGACCTCCTTATGTTGTCTAATTGCCCGAGCTAGTACCTCAAGTACAATATTGAAAAGATAAGGAGAGAGGAGGCAGCC
Organism: Apodemus sylvaticus; assembly: GCF_947179515.1. Classification (NCBI taxonomy): domain Eukaryota; kingdom Metazoa; phylum Chordata; class Mammalia; order Rodentia; family Muridae; genus Apodemus; species Apodemus sylvaticus. Next base: position 37,422,481 of record NC_067473.1, on the reverse strand, counting down.
TTGTCTAGTCCCTGATTTCAGTGGGATTGCTTCAAGTTTCTCTCCATTTAGTTGCTGCTGGCTACCGGTTTGCTGTATATTGCTTTTACTATGTTTAAGTATGGGCCTTGAATTCCTGTTCCTTCCAAGACTTTAAGCATGAAAGGATGCTGAATTTTGTCAAATGCTTTTTCAGCATCCAATGAAAAGACCATGTGGGTTTTTTTTCTTTGAGTTTGATTATGTAGTGGATTGCATTGATGGATTTCCATATATTGAACCAACCCTGCATCCCTGGAATAAAGCCTACTTGATCATGGTGAATGATTATTTTGATGTGTTCTTGGATTCGGTTGGCAAGAATTTGGTATTTGGTATCTGTCTAGGAAATTGTCCATTTCCTCCAGATCTCCAGTTGTGTTGAGTATAGGCTTTTGTAGTAGGATCTGATGATTTTTTTGAATTTCCTCCATTTCTGTTGGTATATCTACCTTTTCATGTCTAATTTTGTAAATTTGGATACTCTTTGGTCAGTGTGGCAAAAGGTTTATCAATCTTGTTGATTTTCTCAAAGAACCAGCTCCTGGATTTGTTTATTCTTTGTATGGTTCTCTTTTTTTCCACTTGATTGATTTCAGCCCTGAGTTTGATGATTTCCTGTATTCTCCTCCTGGGTGAATTAGCATCTTTTTGTTCCAGAGCTTTCATGTGTGCCATTAATCTCCTAGTGTATGCTCTCTCCCATTGGTACTCAGGGCTATGAGTTTTCCTCTTACCACTGCTTTCATTGTGTCCCAAAGATTTGGGTATGTTGTGCCTTCATTTTCCTTAAATTCTAAAAACTCTCTGATTTCTTTCTTTTTTTCTTCTTTGGCCAAGGTGTCATTGAGTAGAGTATTGTTCAGCCTCCATGTGTATGTTGGTTTTCTGTTGTTTTTGTTGCTATTGAAGACCACTCTTACTTCATAGTGATCTGATAGGAGGCATGGGATTTATTTGATTTTCTTATATTTGTTGAGGTCTGTCTTGTGACCAATTATATGGTTGATTTTGGAGAAGGTACCATGAGGTGCTGAGAAAAAGGTATATTCTTTTTGCTTTAGGGTGAAATGTTCTATAAATATCAGTTAAATCCAATTGGTCCAAATCTTCAATTAGTTTTACTGTGGCCCTATTTAGTTTCTGTTTTCCTGATCGGTCCATTGAGGAGAGTAGAGTGTTGAAGTCACCCACAATTATTGTGTTAGGTGCAAAGTGTGCTTTGAGCTTTAGTAAAGTTTCTTTTACGAATGAGGGTGCCCTTGTATTTGGCACATAGATGTTCAGAATTGAGAGTTCTTCTTGGTGGATTTTTCCTTTGACCAGCAAGAAGTGTCCTTCCATGTCTCTATTGATGACTTGAGGTTGAAAGTCAATTTTATCTGATGTTAGAATGGCTATTCCAGCTCGTTTCCTAAGACCATTGGCTTGTAAAATTGTCTTCCAGCCTTTTACTCTAAGGTAGTTTTTGTCTTTGACACTGAGGTGTGTTTCCTATATGCAGCAAAATGTAGGGTCCTGTTTCTTTATCCAGTCTGTTAGTCTATGTCTTTTTATTGGGGAATTGAGTCCATTGATGTTAAGAGATATTAAGGAATAGTGATTGTTACTTCCTGTCATTTTTGATGTTATTTTTTAAATTTGATTGGTTAACTTCTTTTGGGTTTGATGAAAGAAGGTTACTATCTTGCTTTTTCCAGGGTGTAGTTTCCCTCCTTGTATTGGAGTTTTCCTCCTGTTATTCTTTGTATGGCTGGGTTTGTGGAAAGATATTGTGTAAATTTGGTTTTGTCATGGAATATCTTGGTTTCTCCATCTATGGTGATTTAGAGTTTTGCTGGGTATAGTAGTCTTGGCTTACATTTGTGTTCCCTTAGAGTCTGCATGAGATCCATCCAGGATCTTCTAACTTTCATGGTCTCTGGTGAGAAGTCTGGTGTAATTCTGATAGGTCTTCCTTTATATGTTACTTGGGCTTTTTCTCTTACTGCCTTCAATATTCTCTCTTTGTTTAGTATATTTGGGGTTTTGATTTTATGTGATGGGAGGTATTTATGCTCTCCAGTCTCTTTGGAGTTCTGTAGCCTTCTTGTATATTCATGGGCATCTCTCTCTTTAGGTTAGGGAAGTGTTCTTCCATAATTTTGTTGAAGATATTTGCTGGCCCTTTCAGTTGTAAATGTTCACTCTCCTCTATACCTATAATCCTTAGTTTGGTCTTCTCACTGTGTCCTGGATTTCCTGGATGTTCTGGGTTACAAGCTTTTTGCATTTTGCATTTTCTTTGACTGTTGAGTCAATGGATTCTATGGTATTTTTGGCATCTAAAATTGTTTCTTCCATCTCTTGTATTCTGTTGTTGATATTTGCATCTACGGCCCCTGATTTCTTTCTAAGGTTGTCTATCTCCAAAGTTGTCTCCCTCTGTGATTTCTTAATTGTTTCTACTTCTGTTTTTAGATTCAGGATGGTTTTGCTCAATTCCCTTATTTGTTTTTTCTTTGTGTGTGTGTTTTCCTTTAAGAGATTTTTGTGTTTCCTCTTTCATGACTTCTGCCATTTGACTCACTTTCTCCTGCATTTCGTTAAGTTGTGGTTTTTTTGTTTTTTTTTCTTTTTTCTTTTCTTTTCTTTTTTTTTTTTTTTTTTTTGCATTTCTTCTTTATTGGCTTCTATATCTTGAGCCTTATTCTCCTGAATTTCTTTAAGTGTTTTTTGTGTTTCCATTATATGGGTTTCTAACTTATTCATGTTCCCCTGTATTTCTTTAAGAGATTCATTTATGTCCTTTTTGTATGCCTCTAGCAGCAGCATGACCAGTGATTTTAAATCCAAATCTTATTTTTCTGGTGTGATGGGGTATCCGGGACTTGCTGATGTTGGAGAGTTGGGTTCAGACGCTGCCATATTGCCTAGATTTCTGTTAGTAGCGTTCCTACATTTGCTTTTTCCATCTTGTTATCTCTGCTGTTAGTTGGTCTTGTTGTCACTGGCTGGTGTTTGAGCCTCCTGTGAGGTTGTAAGGCTATTTCTGCAACACTGGATGGCTGGGTTTCCTCTGGCACAGATTGCTGATGTGCTGCCCTCCTCTTGGGTGCCCTTGGAGCCCTAGTGTGCCTTGCCCCAGGTTGTCTCTGTGAACCAGGTGATGCCTGTTTGCTCCTTCAGGGGCTAATGATGGTAGATGCTGCGCGGATCTTTCCCGAGTGCTGAACACTCTACTGGGTAGCTGATCCCCCAACCAGGTTGGTGCACACATGGCTAGCCTAGCTGCTCAGGCCCTAAGTCCAGGCAAAGGCCTGACAGGCTTAGGCCTGAGCAATGTTCACCTTGGGCTATGTCTGCTAACTGGTTCTGTCAGGTAACCAAGATGTTGCTGTGCGCCCCTACAAGTGCTGTGCAGTCTGCTGGGCAAACGACTTCCTGTGTGGGTTGGCACACAGATGGACCACCAAGCTGCCCAGGGCCTGGGTGCAGTCCAACACCTGTCAGGTTTCGACCCAAATGAGTTCACCTCGGGCTATGTCTTCTAACTGGCTTTGTCTGTTAGAGCACTCTGGCGTCCCGAAGCCAAGATGGCTGTGCTTGTGCCCCCTGCAAGTGTCACGACAGTCTGCAGGGTAAATGACCTCCTGGCTGGGTTGGCACACAGATGGCCCACCGAGCTGCCCAGGGCCTGGGTGCAGTCCAACACCTGTCAAGCTTAGACCCAAGCGATGTTGGCCTCGGACTATGTCTGCTTACCTGGGGCTATCAGGTCTCTCTGGCATCTGGGAGCCAACATGGTGGAGAGCCTCTTGTAACTGACTGGTGGGAGGGGAGGCAGAGTTCTGATGTGGCTTCTGTGGGGTGAAAAGCAACCGGCGGTGGCCAGTGGTAGTGGGCGCAGGGCCTGCCAGAACCCTGTGGCCTTGGTTCCACTGATGATGGCCCTCTCCGTTGGACGAGCTGCTGCTGCTGCTGCTGCTACTGCCACCGCTGCCCTCCCGCCCTGAGAGGTCATAGTCTTAAAACAATTTGAAACAAGATTTTTATGGCATGTACCCCATCATCCGAAATGTCACTTGATTCACAAACATATTGGGTTCCAAGAATGTTACACACAAAATGCTGATAAGGATAGCGGTGGTGTCCCATAGCTTTGATTATCCAACATTTCTTTTACTTTAATCTATAAAAAGTAGTCCATTTCTCCTCTACTCTCAGACTTCCAGCTCTGAACAAATAATAGATCTGTCTTGGAGGAAGAAAGAGTTATTTTGTCTCATAGTTTCAGAGATTTCAGTCCATGGTTCCATGCTTTATGGTACTATGCAGAAAATGAGGCAGAAAAGTATGGCAAGGAAGCTGCTAGGAAAGGAAGAGACAAAAAGAGGACAAGTCTCCAAGGTTACCTCCATGGAGCTATTTTCTTCAATTAGACCCCACTCCTGAAGTGACCATTACTGTTCAATAACCAATCAAATTATGAACTCATTGTTGGATTAATCTACTGATGAAGGGATAGTCCTCATGATTTAATCACTTTCCAAAAATCATATGCCCGAACATGGTTGCATGTGGGGCTCAGCTTTCCAAACATGAGCTTCAGAAAATCCATTCAGATACCAATCCATACCATAAGCACATCCATTGGGAAACTGGCCTTGGTACTCTCAGTTCCTCATCTGATAGAAAGTGCCAGAAGGCGCTGCCATATTTTCACACAGTCTCTTATTACATCTACTATATATAGGTAGTTGACTAAAGTGAGCCAAATATTCCTCCACTACTACCTTAGAACAAGCCACAATAACTTCCCTCTCTAGCTTGTACAATTGCAGCACCCTGAAAATGGTTCTGATTGCATCCTTGCTACTTTGATAGAACATTTTCTATAGAGTAGCCATCGTGTCTTTGCAAAATATAATTAAATAATGTCACTTCCTGTACAAAGTCTTCTTTTAGACTAAACTATAAATCTTTCATTGCTCTATACAACCTGTGTTCTACCAAACCATAGTAATACCATTCCTCAGGCTTTGTTACACCCTGCTCACTTCCTATATCTTTATGTTAAAGCATTTCTAGAAAGATCCCTAAATATAAGGTAGTCCTATCTTCCTGTAACTCTCATTGAATCAATGATCAGACTTCAGTTGGCTGATTATCTGTTCTGTAACTGTCATGGTTACCTATCCATTCTTCCCCAGGCTCCTTTTCAATCTTCTTTCCTATTGTAATGGATACAGTACCACATTCTCAGGCTTCTACTCTTTATTTAAAGGATCTATTTATTTATTTTATATTTTATATATGTGAGTACACTGGTGATGTCTACACACACCAGAAGAAGACATTGGATCCCATTACAGATGGTCATGAACCACCTTGTAGTTACTGGGAACTGAACTCAGGACCTTTGGAAGAGCAACCAGTGCTCTCAACCACTGAGCCATCTCTCCAGATCCAGGCTTTTTCTCTTGCTGTTCGCTTTGCCCAATAACCACCTCCAATAAATTCCTGCTTATGTCTGCTTCATTTCTTTCAAGTCTATACTGATGGCATCTTCCTATACCATCCTCAGAATCTTCTCTGAACCTAACTCCGTAAGCTCAAAAGTATAACACCCACTCTTCTTTCCATCTATCTTTAATCTACTTTAATTTTCTTTCTTTCTTTTTTTTTTTTTTTGATGTATGTGACTACATTTATGCATATGTACCAAGTACCTTCAGGAGCCCAAAGTGGTCAGAAGAGGGCTTTGAACTAAAGTGACAGTTAGTTGTGAGCTGTCTTATAGATGCTAGGAACTGAAACCATATCCTTGAAAAGAAAAGTTAGCACTTTTACTCATGAAGCTATTTCTCCAGTGTCTATTTTTTTTAACTTTAAAAATTAGTTTTATGCATTCCGTGTGTGTGTGTGGGGGGGGTGTATATTTGCCTGAATGCATGATGCATGTAAGTGTGCCATGTCTGTACAGTACCTGGAAGGCCAGAAGATGGTCTCAGGTACCCTGGAATTAGTGTTACTGTTGGTTGTAAGCTAGAAGTGTGCTTAACCACTGAACCATCCTCCTCTCCCTTCTTTAACTTTCTTTTCTTTCATGCTTAATAACTTTACTCATTTGTTTATATTCTACATCCAATTTTCATTATTAATCTAGCCCAGAATCTAGAGTTGTAAGAACCAATCCTAGCTTAGTATTTATTTGTTAGCTACATTTTAAAAACACATCTTTCACTTAAGATTAACTTATTTGAAAATTAATTTTAAAAAGTGATATTTCTGGATTAGTAAATGGATTTAAATGTTGTGGTGGTTTTAATGAGATGGCCCCCATAGTCTCAGGCATTTGAGTACCTGGTCTCTAGGTGATGATACTGTTAGGGTAGTTTATGAGGTAAGGCCTTGCTGGAGGCAGTATGCCATTAGGGCTTGGGAGCTGCAGAGATTGAGGATTCAAAGTCTCATGTTGTTCCCATAAAGGCCTTGCTGCTTTCTGCTGGCAGTTGGAGATGTGAGCTCTCAGCACTTCCAATCGCCATGTGACATGCTCCCCTGCCTTGAGAGTAACAGAACCTTATTTCTCTAGAACCACAAGCCCAGATAAACCCTCTGTAAGCTTCTTTGGTTATAGTGTTCTATCACAGCAAAGAAATAACTAATACAAATATGAACCGAGTTTTGCCTGTTTCACACGATATATCTGGAGGATGTATATAGCATGATTCCCATTGTTCAAGCTCACAAAAAAAGCTGAAGATGTAATAAAATAGTATAGATAATTGCAGGCCTCCAACTAATTATAGAGCAGTGTAGAAGTAATTAGTCACCTACAAGAATGAAATTATTTAGCCATTCCCAAGATTATTTGCAAGTTTTTGTTTAAGCTGCTATTTTGTATTAGAAATATTTTTAACTAGAAGATAAAAAACAAAGGCTTCTCTTTCCATGAAGAACATTTCCTTTGTTAAAACAATATATTTCCCCTAGATGCCTTCTCCAGCAGAAAAAAATCTATAAAGTTCAAATTCAATTATATAGAAAAGAGTCAACTTTATTAGATTGCTAAAATAAGATAATGTTTTAAAAAATGTGCTTTCTGGGAAATGCTAAAAATCCTGTGATATTCCAAATAAACACATTGAAAATTAGCAAATATATTTACTGGCATATATTAAATTTCTGCAACCTTATATTTTGGATATACACATAGCATGTAATTATCAAAATGTAGTAAATATTTATAAGGCACTGCAAGATCCTGAAGATCAGCTTGGTACTGGGAACTTTATGGTAGTTGTAATGTATAAAAGAAAGTATTAAAAAGAAAATTATTTCCATATTTATCTAAAATGGAGCTGATGGCTACTAGTTGTAGCTGTATGTGATTAATATATACAGTGTTTTCTGACTGTTATAACTGTGTATGAAGTTGATTTTTGCAATGTGAGTCCATTGTCAAACATGTCACTTTCTTATCAACAATGGCATAGAAAATAAATCAAGTCCAAATCAAATAAAACATATTATATATTTTCCCTTCAGGAATATCAGAATTTGTTTACCTATTCCTTTGTCCTAATGTAATCTTGTGTTGTCCACATGGAGCAGCTGAGCTGAGAAGAATTCCCAATTTGATCTGCTCTCCAACTTACATAGAATAATCCAGAAGGCTCTGAAATGAAGGACCAGACAGACCCATCTCAATCTGTTCAATGTCTCTCTCTGTTTGCCAAAGGGTACTTCTAAGGAAGTTTTATTGTTGATTTTGTTGTTGTTGCTTTCTTTGTTTTAAGATAAATATCTAAATAACGTTAGTGTTTAGGATCCATTGAGGACTGGTTCTCAGATACCAAAATCTAGATATTCTCAGTTTCCTGATACAAATGGTATTGTGTTTGCACATACCTTTATCTGTTCCTGTATACTTTAAAATCCCACCTATACTTAATGCTCAAAATTGCTGGTTTTCTGTAATTTTAAAGAATATGAAGGAAACCATCTGCACAGTTTCAGTTAAAGAAAAGATGTTTTTAATATTTATTTATTTATTTATTTATACCTGTAGATCCCACAGATACCAGACACCAGCATTTTATCCAAATGCCCAAAGAATCAGTCTGGTTTTTCAACAACAATCAACTCCCACATTTTTTCTAACTCTAGAAAAAAATAAAGCTAATGTGATGTAGAGATGAATAAAATGGAATATTGATCCTGTTGCCTGCCCTGTTTCTAAAAATGTATTTAAGAGTTTATGAAATCTGATCAGACTATATTCCTTTCTCTAGTTAAAATACTTAACAATTGGGAAAGTTGGCAAATAATAGTCACAAGTCCAAGGTTAGCATTGGCGACACGGTGAGGCTTTGTCTCAAATGGAATCACAAAAATAAAAAGAAAAGAAGAGGATGGCAGAAAGCAAAAGGGAAGGAGAGAGATTATTATCAATCACCGAGTCAGCTTCCATCTGTACATGATTTAATCTTGACCAGAAAATATCAATAATGCTGATATTTTATGAGGTCCTATTCAAACACCACAGGTTGAAGCATCAGTGGACACAGCCTGTCCTCATGATCTGATTCCAAAGATGATAAATGCTTGATATAGAAAGGATAGTTTATGGCCTGAAGCAAGTAAGGGCTTTTCCTGGGAGGTTTCAGAACTGCCTCATTTTATCTGGAAGCACAGTAGAAACTAGAGTAGCCTATGCCTCAGCCCCAGGGATCCTGAGGTGGTGGCGATTTCAACAAGTTCAAGGCATTCTGGGCTGCATAGTGAATTCTTGGCCAGTCTGGGTAAGAATGAGAAGGTCTGAAAGAATAGAAAAAGAAGGGCTGGTGAAATGGATCAGTGGTTAAAAGCACTGACTATTCTTCCAAAGGTCCTGAGTTCAATTCCTAGCAACCACATGGTGGCTCACAACCATTGGTAATGACATCTGATGCCCTCTTCTGGAGTGTTTGAAAACAGCTACAGTGTACTTAATATAATAAATAAATAAATCTTTTTAAAAAAGAAGAAAAAGAAAAAGAAAGAAAAGGAAGCAGGAGAAGGAGGGAGGGAGGGAAGGAGTGACGGGAGATGAGGTGAAGCTTAAAGCTTTTCCTATGTTTCTTGAAAAAATGCACTTATTTTTACATATCGTGGAAAAATCAATGACTCTAAGAGAAATAAATGCATTGTAAATGTGCCATCATCTTTTTCATTTATATTATGTCAGAAAATCACATTGGAGTACAGGAACCTTTCTTCCTCTCATAGATTTATCTTCTATAAAAACACAACTCCATCCTAGAACACTAGAAGGTAAGGAAACACACTTAAAAATTAAAATAAGAAATTTTAAAATGCTTCTTTTTGATTATCTTTTTGATTATCATATAATCAACAGTATAGTTCTGATTATGAGTTTATAATACCCACAACTTATCTTTCAATGCACCTTAAAAATATAATAAGCATATGCATATATGTATGTTAAAGTAGTAAAATAAACATTTACTTATATATTCATCCATGTAGCAATAATGTTGAAGGCAATGACTGCCACACTGCTAACATCCATCATATAGCTACAAGATAAAAAGAACATACTCCAGGAAGATTCTGTATTATTATCACTAAAGTTGAAATGAGATGACAGATTGATGTATAATCAAAAGTAGATTAAAACTGGTTGCATGCATCTATATGACATGAAGCAAAGTATCTCTGCTTCTAAACTAAGCTAGGGTGACATCTGCACAGGAGTCTAACTAATTCATCTTTCTTTAGAAATAGAATGGTGGATACGCAGTCATATATCTCATTTCCAGGCTCTGTGTTTTAAAAATCAGAGTTCAAGTATAATGCCTTTGATTAGAATCAGTAAATTGGAAGCCATATGGGAGGAATTTCAGCTATTAGTCACCACTAGAACTACCGGAACATAGGGACAATTTTTGACATATGAAGGAATTATTCCATGTGATTCTAACTGATGTAGAATAAACAGGCTAAGCTTTATCAGCTACAATGTTGCACAAGAATAATTAATTGTAGAATGTATCTGGTTTCCACAGAACTGCCTCTGAACTTTTCTCATCAATCTATGACAGAAAATTCTGTTCAATATTTAATCTAAAATATTTTAATAGATGTAAATGCTTTAGGTGTTTCTACTTTTATGTTTAGATGAATTATAACCTGGTTCCAAATTATATGGAATTCATGTTAGTTCTGGTCCTGTCCTGGTTATGTATCCTGTAGTTAATGTAAAACATTTCTTTTTTTAAATTTTATTCGATATATTTTTTATTTACATTTCAAATAATTTCCTCTTTTCTGGTTCCCCACTCCCCAAAAGTCACATAAGCCCCTTTCCCTCCCTCTGTTCTCCCACCCATCCCTTCCCACTTCCCTGTTCTGGTTTTGTCTTATACTGCTACTCTGGGTCTTTCCAGAACTAGGGGCCATGCCTCCGTTCTTCTTGTACCTCATTTGACGTGTAATAATGAAAACATAGTACATATAGAGTTTTATTTAACTACAAAGGAAAATGAAATTATTAATGCTTCAGGTAAATGGGCACAATTTGAGAAAATTATATTTGGTGAAGTGATCAAGACAAATAAAAACAAACACATCATATTTCTCTCATGTGTAAATTTCAACATTGATTTATGTGTTTAACTTGAAACACCAATAGAAGATGAAATATAGAAAAAGGTCTTTGGGTGGGTGAGTGCCTTAAGGGAGGTGGATAGCAGAACACAGGTGATATAATAGCAAAGAGGGAGCATGCCAGGGGTAGAAAATTAATCAGACATGAGGTAGTTCGATTGAGGAGTTATAGGGTATGGGATAACAGGTGGAGAATTAACCCAAGCATAGAATATATGAAAATCAACATGGACATCTCCTACTTTGTAAGTTGTACCTGTAAAAAAGAGAGACAATTAGAAGGGAGATATCCAGCAGAGATGAACCATGATGCTTCTGAAAGACATGGGTTATTAAACAAGCTGTCCAGTAACATATATGGGACATCCCCATAGGAGTTGTTGGTTGAGGAGACCCCTAAAGACCCCACAACAATAATAGCCCTTGCCATTCCCCAAGGTGGCTCAGAAGAACTAGTTGAAAAGACCCCATACTGAAGACATGGCATAACTTGAAGGGAAATACAAAGTAATACTTGATATGTATAAAAATGCCATGTACTTCTCACAAGAAAACAATTAAGTGTATGTGTGGATATATATACTCAAAGTCTTTATCAACTTCCTGTCACATTTATAATAAAACTCATTCTATTACTACAAAAGACTCCACACAACTCAACCTCCCTCTGACATTGTTTTACCATTAATATTCTCTGTGTGTATCAGTCATACTCATGTGCATAATTGGATATTAGAAGACTTATACAGGCTATAATTAAATATGGTGGTGAAAGGAGAATTTTATCTGTCAGATGAGAAACAAATTTCATTCTTACAGATGAGGGCTTTTATAACAGCAATGGCATCTACTGACATCTGCATGTATTCAATGAGGTGTCCTCTCCAGGTCTCCTTTAATTACCAGCTCAAAGGGCTCAGTGTTGATAGTGTAAGTAAAATGGTTTCCTCCTCCCTGACATCCATTCATTGAGCATCATTATTGACTATCTGTTACATCTTCCTAGAACACTATACTTTGAGAATGCAAATACAAGCAGGAGATGCAAATACTTACGTTCATTAAAGTTTTATTTAAAAGGAAAGCAGATAGAAGGAAAGCAAACAAACAAACAAATAGCAACAATGAAATTGCAGGTATTGATAGATGCTCTGAATATTAGAATAGGCCATCCAGTAAGTGACCACAACAGAAGGAAAGAATGTGATTTGACCTGAACTTTCAAAGGATGAGAAAGAGCTAGCAATGGAAAGATCTGAGCAGAGAGGACTAACACAAATGATGTCAAATAATGAGTCTAAGAGCTTGCCTGGACCACCAAAGTACATCAATATGACTGATATGCGAAGAGTACACTGAGAGTAAGCAGACTCAGAGGAAGGCTGAGTATAGGTTATAAGAATAACGTTAGTTTTAATTTTATTGTAAATATGTCAGGAAGTTGATAAAGAGTTTATGTACACATAAACACACATTGTTAATCATTTATTTATGCATGTGTAAGTACCTCTAAACATGTGTACAGGTCAGATACCAATGGAATAGAAGCAGAAATAGAAGCAGATTTCCAGGCTTAGCAATAAGCAAAACCAGCTGCTAAGTAATCTAGTGTATTAGTATACAGTACAAATCCCCACGGGAGAAGATATAGAGACAAAGTGTGGAACAGAGACTGAAGGAAAGGCCATCTAGAGACTGCCCCACTTGGGGATCCATCCCATATACTGTTACCAAACCCAGAAACTATTGTAGATGCCAAGAAGTACTTACTGACAGGAGCCTGATATAGCTGTATCCTAAGAGGCTTTGCCAGAGCCTGACAAAGAGGTGGATGCTTACAACCAAACATAGGACTGAGCACAGGGTCCCCAGTGGAGGAGTTAGAGAAAGGACTGAAGGAGCTGAAGGAGTTTGTAACCCCATAAGCAGAACAACAATATCAGCCAACCAGACCCCCCCAGAGCTCCCAGGGACTAAACCACCAACCAAGGAGAACACATGGAGGGACCCATGGCTCCAGCTGCATATGCAGCAAAGGAGGGCCTTGTGGGACTTCAATGGGAGGAGAGGCTCCTTGGTCCTGTGAAGGCTCCATGCCCCAATGTAGGGGAAATGCCAGGACAACGAAGCAGGAGTAGGTAGGGGACACCCTCACAGAAGCAGGGGAAGGAGAGATGGGGTAGAGGGGTTTCAGAGGGGAAATGAGGAAAAGGAATAACATTTGAAATGTAAATAAAGCAAATATCTAATTATAAAAAGGAAAAATTCAAGAAAAAAACAGCTTAGAAACAAAAAAAGACAGAATATCTTGTCTGTTGAGGCTATAGTCAAATAATCACAACAGAACACAAATAACTTTTATTCAGGTCTAATATATGTAAATTTATACTGCTAATACTCAACAGAACAAGTTATTCCAAACAATATACACTTTTTGAGTATATGGTACATTCATACTATTATACATACATAGATTCATATCTAGTGTATTTAAGTTTATACTGCTAATACTCAACAGAGCAAGGTATCCAATGTACAGAACAATGTACACTTTTTGAAGATTTATGACTCACAATTTCTTTATAAATGGGAGACTTTAAAAGGTGTTGATTCTACAATTACCTTCAGAAGTTTTAACCTCTTCTCTCAATACACAGAAACCCACCAAGTTCTCTGTAGCAGATATTCTTCTAGTCAAGTACTTTTCAAACTTTCTGAGGTAAAGAACCATTTTTTAAGTTTTGTTTTTTTTTAATTTATTTATTAATTCATTTTACATCCCAATATTAGAAACCCCTCCTCCCAGTAGTGCCTCATGCAATCCTCACCCATTTTCTCTTCCCTTCTCTGAGAAGGGGGAGTTCCCCTCTGGATATTGCACACATACACCACCACCACCACCACCACCACCACTCAGCCCCTCAGCCCCTCTAACCAAGGGCACATCAAGTCATTGTAGGACTAGGCCTGACAAGACAGCCTGGTGAGGGGAATGAGATCCACAGGCAGTCCACAAATTCAGGGACAGGCCTTGACCCTGTTGTGAGGAGAACCAAGACCAAGGTTATCAATTAATTTTCAATTAATATTTTCACACAACACAAGACAAATAGGAGAAAACTAAATTTTAAACAGACTATATTGTAGGCACCGAGACCTGTGAGGCCTGTGATGTCATACAGGCGACAATTAGGACAGTGTATAGATCTGTTGCCAAGGCAACAGCCGCCATATACCCAGAATTCAATGGCCCACCTTTACCTGTAATTACGTCATCACACGTATATAACTGGGCAGCATTCCCCCCCTCTCTTTTTTCTCTCTCTCTTTCCTGCCTGCTACCCCTTTCCCCATCTTAAATAAAGTAAAGTCCCACGTGGAACTGTTTGGCCTGGTGTATCTCACTGCAGCCCACGTCTCCACCACATCCCCGCGGGCCGAGTGGCCTGCAAGCACTGCGGGCAGACAGGTGACCTGTGTCGCAGTGCAGGCAGACAGACCTTTGCGCAGAAAAACCAACATTTTGGCAAGCCCAGCCAGGAGATCCTACCTACAACTGCCAAGAACAGGACACCCCCACCACTGCTGCCTGCCCCCCCCCCCCCCCCCCCCCCCCCCCGTGCAACCTGAGACTCACCGGCTTCATCACCTGAGACACAGCACTACGGCTTGCCACGTGGGTTGTCTCTGGGCCACTAGACCAAACAGTTCCACCCTCCAGACTATCAGATTGCACACCTTTAACAAACACCAGCGGGCAGACAGATTAACTTCAAAACTAATTATATTAAAATACTCATATTTTTAACCTCTTTTATTGGGTCTTTGTGAATTTTACAGTATGTACTCCAATGTTAGTCATCAACTTGTCCTGTCATGCCCAACCTCTACCCTTGCAATCTCTCCCCCAACAGGGAAAAAAAATCTCAGTTTAGAAGCTGTAGTGTGTCACAGTGTATCTCACAGTATGCCCTTTTGTCCATACTTCTTTGCTTGAAAATATTCATTGAAATGAGTCATTGGTCTGGTACAAGGCCTCTGGCTTCAGCTGTGCTGTCAGTACTGACCTCACCTGGACTCCTCTCAGGTATCTTGTTGTTGCCCTGTGTCATGGCTCCCTTTTCATCATAAAACAACAACCACAGATTCTTAAATCTATGTCAGTATGAGAAATATTGTGTGCTATTTTAGGGCTGAGTACTATCCTAGACTGCACTTTCTATGAAGTAGAACTGTATACTTAAATCTTTAAGTTCAGTGTAAATGTTTGTTTTTGGGCCCACTATGGACCCAAATATTTAAAAATAGCAACATAAAAATCAATGGTAGCTTAGAGAAAATGCTCTGTGGATGAAAAAGAAGTTTGGCGAAATTTTTGTCTCTGTCTGCATGGATGTTTTCAATATGCAGAATTTGGCCTAACACTGAGTTTTCTGCTGTTTTTGTTTATTTGTAAGAACTGTCTTAGTCATACCTCTTAAGCAAAAAGATGCATTAAACTAATTTCATGGATAACAATCTATTAGAATTGATTTACAAAAAATTTTCACTTGAAATCATTCCATTTTTAACTAAATCAAAAGGCTGCTGATACAGGGAATTAAAACATGTGATAGCCTGGAGTTGGCTTCTACTTGTCTGAGAGGGATAAATGTGTTTGTCTTTCCTGACTTTCCATTTAGTGATAAGAGGTAGGTTGAAATGGAAACTTGAGGGTTCCTTGGAAAGTCAATTGGATGGTGTTTGCTGGTACAAACACATGAAGGAACGTTCCAGACTCATGAAGGAACATTTCCCTGAAGCAAACACAGGAGACTGGATATTCTGCAAAAGAAAGCGCTCATGTGAAAGGACAAATGATGAAGGATTCTTTGCTGATGACACTAATGTATTGGTCTGCCTTACATTGGGTAGTTGAGCTGCATTTGTTGGGACTCCATAGAGAGCAATATACCAAGAGATCTGGTGATATTCTGCAGTTTCTTGCTGTTTCCATGGGCTCATGCTGTTTGGATGCACATGCTGAAGCAAGGCACATGGAGAACATGTTTAGAAGGTATAAGTAGGACAGTAACAGAGGCAGAGCTTAACAGAATTTAACGTGCTGGTACAGCTAGCTGTGCAACATTTGTGGGTTTTGTGTCTTCTCTGATCTTGTCTTCCCTGAGAGAAACAGAGCTAAGAACTTCTCCTGGTATTCCTGCTGATCCCTCAAGCTGAGGCTGAGGCCTGGCTGTCTCTGCCAGACCCTGTCACTGCTATTGCTAACTGGCTCTACTGAACTGGACTGCTGGTGTATCTGTGTAGTATTTGCATGTGGATTGAGCTGCTGCTGCCTGCTAGCCTGTGAACTAAACTGCTGATTTCCAGACAACACAGACAGGAGTAGCTCCAAAGAACCTTTCTTAACAGATCCACTTACCCATATGAATGGTGAGCTATAAAGGAGGTTGAAACGTTAAAGAACCATCATTTACAAATTAAAGTTACAGAAGGTAGGTAAAAATCAGTTTTGGTAGCTGTACTAATGCCATGAAAACTAGAAAGCATCACTACTCATAGGAAATGTTTTAAATATTTATTAGTGTAACAGCAATTGTAGTTATTTCTAATTTTAAAATTTAATAGGATAAGACAAATGAGAAGAATGAGGTTATTAAATATTATTAAATTATTTTAGATATTTCCTAATGGACCTTAGTTTTTGTTTTAGGATCTATGCTAAGACCAAGAAAACCATCTTCCTGGATTATATGAAATACTCAGTTCAGTATGACTTTATAACATTCTTTCTATCTTTATGTAAAAAGCATATAGATGATAGATAGAAAGGTAGATAGATATAGATATACATCAATTCACTAGTAGTAATAGTAGGATGTGGTATATCTAAAAAATAATAATATGCATGTGAATTTATATATATAAATTATTTTTCAAGTGTGATTTAATAATTATATTTATATTTTCCAGAATTGCACTTTCAAAATTCTACTTGTTTATTAATTTTTAAATAGCTAGAGATATTCATATGAGGTAACATGATAAACAAGTCACTATTCTAGCTGAAAATTAAAGAGATTAGAAGAATTCATGTCTTGCTTCCAAAATCAAATAGCCAATCATCATTTTAAAAGTCTAATACATCATGAAAAATCATAATTAATAATTAAGGGGAATTGGAAGAGAACATATACAATTACTTAATGACTATCTGGATAAACAGTAAGTGAATAAAACAAAGGGAACACATTGTGAATTGAATATGTTGTCTCTCTGGTTTGGGATAACCAGTATTACATTATGTCATTCTCAGGTACAATCCTAACTTTATATATTATCTATTATCACAGAGAAAGCCAGAGCATTTCAAAATTCTCTATTAAAAGCATCCTAGTTCAATGTATGTCAAACTGGGCAGCAAACCCAGTTGCTGGTTCTGAAGATGTCATATAGTATTCATATTTATTTTCTTTAATCATTTCCCCTAATTAAGAAAACTGAAGTATACGTAACATTGGAGATAACAGTTTTCCAAACATTAGAATAATTTTTTCAAATACCTACAAAAATTTTATTCAAAAAATGTGATTGCATTAATATCATTACTGTTTTTACATCATTATGCATTCAAAAGAAACTGCAAAGATAGCTGTACTTTTCCTTGAATGATCATCTCTTCATAATATTTTAATTTGAACTGGAAAAATATGAAGTCTTAAAGAAAGAGAATAATGTAATGATGCTGATAAATAGTGGGATTAGATTGGACCTGGCTTATCTTTGTTAACAAACAGCCAGCTATCCAAAAAAAGAACTTAACATATCATTAAGAAGTTATATTGTGTGGTAAGTTTCAATTCAGCTTGATGAGAACTAGAATCACCTGACAGATGGAACACTGGGCTTGCCTGTGGAGAATTATCTTGGTTAGACTGGGTTAAGGAAAAACCTCCCAACTGTGGGTGGCACCATTCTTTTTTTTATTATATATTTTTATTTTCTATATTCTTTGTTTACATTCCAAATGATTTCCCTTTTCCCAGTTCCCCCCTCCCCATGTGTCCACTAAACCTTCCTCTCTTCACCCTTTCTCAAATCACCTCTCTCCTTTTTCTCTATCCTGGTACTCCCCTCCAATGCTAGATGAAGCCTTTCCAGGATCAGGGCCCTCTCCTTACTTCGTCATGGGAGTCATTTCTTATGCTAATTGTGCCTTGGGTATTCAGAGCTTCTGGACAAATTAATATCCACTTATCAGAGATTGCATTCCATGTGTATTCTTTTGTGACTGGGTTACCTCACTTAGGTTGATATTTTCCAGATCCCACCATTTGCATAAAAATTTCATGAATTCATTGTTTTTAATTGCTGAGTAGTATTCCATTGTGTAAATATACCACATTTTCTGTATCCATTCCTCCATTGAGGGACATCTGTGTTCTTTCCAACTTCTGGCTATTATAAATAAGGCTGCTATGAACATAATGGAGCATGTGTCTTTATTGCATGCCAGGGAATCCTTTGGGTATATGCCCAGGAGAAGTATAGCAGGGTCCTCTGGAAGTGTCATGTCCAGTTTTCTGAGGAACTGCCAGACTGATTTCCTAAGTGGTTGTACCATCTTACAACCCCACCAACAGTGGAGGAGTGTTCCTCTTTCTCCACATCCTCAACAACACCTGCTATCTCCTAAGTTTTTAGCCTTAACCATTCTGACTGGTGTGAGGTGAAATCTCAGAGTTGTTTTGATTTTGCATTTTTGATTTGCTAATGATGTTGAGCATTTCTTAAGGTGCTTCTCAGCCATCCGAATTTCTTCAGGTGAAAATTCTTTGTTTAGATCTGTACCCCATTTTTTAATAGGGTTATTTGGTTTCCTGGGGTCTAACTTCTTGAGTTCTTTGTATATATTGGATATTAGCCCTCTATCAGATGTAAGTTTGGTGAAGATTTTTTTCCCAATTTGTTGGTTGCCGTTTTGTCCTTTTAACAGTGTCCTTTGCCTTACAGAAATTTTGTAATTTTATGAGGTCCCATTTGTCAATTCTTGATCTAAGAGCATAAGCTATTGGAGTTCTGTTCAGGAACTTTTCCCCTGTGCCCATGTCCTCAAGGGTTTTCCCCAGTTTCTTTTCTATTAGTTTCAGTGTGTCTGGTTTTACGTGGAGGTCCTTGATCCACTTGGAGTTTAGTTTAGTACAAGGAGATAAGAATGGATCAATTTGCATTCTTCTGCATGCTGACCTCCAGTTGAACCAGTACCATTTGTTGAAAAGGCTATCATTTTTCCCCTGGATGTTTTCTGTTCCTTTGTCGAAGATCAAGTGACCATAGGTGTGTGGGTGGCATCATTCTTCATGTTAGGTTCCTAGGCTATCTAAAAAGGAAAACATGAGTAAGACACAAGCATTCATTTTGCTCTGCTTCCTGAATTTAGTGTTGATAATGTAGCTTACAGGGTTCACAGATGCATAAGGCAGCATCTCCCACAGCATTCTACACAGCATTTTCCAATCTCATAGAAGCTTCCCAATCAGTTTCAACTTCTATTTTCCATGTCAAAAACAAAAGATGTCATTAAGTGATAGGCTCATTGCCTATATTGGTTTTGGCTGTCTTTAACATACCTGTCTAGCAGCTGTAGGGAAGGGATCCTATCCTGCCATTAGATTTTATATTTTAGAGCATATCACTTCTGCTAGGAACAATATTACCATGTGTCAGGTAACTCCAATTATGGTATTTTGTATGAATGTATGTGTATATACCCACATATTTGGGAAGCTTATTAATTCCTTTATTACTATATTTTCAAACATCCTTAATGTTAATTATCCCTTACTTTAGCTCCACAGTTGGCCCTCATCCCTCCTTTTATATAAGCTTCCCTTTCTGTTATTCTTTTCTTCTGCATAATCTGTTTTTATCAACGTATATTGTCACAGCAGCAGGAAAAGAAGCTAAGGCCACACAAAATAATGAGATGTAGAATTAAGAAAATGTACACACACACACACACACACACACACACACACGAGCTGTTGCTGCTACTACCAGGGTCTTTCCTTCAGATCCGTACCTTCCCTTGGGCTAATCTTCAGGGTTAGGGTTAGGGTTAGCGTTAGGGTTAGGGTTAGGGTCCTTACCTACTTTGGACTCTTTCAAGTTCACTGAGAAGTCTTGTTCTCCCAGATACCTTAAACTTAACCAGAACAGCTCCCAGAGCACCACAGCATTTGCCCACCCCATCCCCACTCCTCCACCCCTCGTCCTGCTCCTTGTTCCAGTTCTGTCCTCTTCTGAAAGGCAGTCAGAGCTTGTTCACGTGTTTTCCATTCCACAGACTCATTCCTGTTCTTTAACATCCCATCCCACCACAGCTTTCCACCTCACTGGCTCCCAGAGCCCCCACTTATCCTTGACTCCCTGCCCCAACCCCTAGGACCCCTTGTTTACTGACTGTGTGCATCAGGCACTGAGATGGGCTGGACCTGGTGGCAGGAAGCCAAAGAACCTGGGACTAGGCCAGAGGTTCCCAAATGTGAGGAAAAGAGCTGGAGACAAGCTCTTTCCTGGATCCCTTTGGATTTTGAAAAGTTACTATTTTTTATTATTATTGTGAGAAAAATGTTAAATGGATATTAAAAAGAATAATCATGAGAAAAAAGAATTAAGAAGATAGTATAACATTTCAACACTTCTTTTGTACTATTTTATCATATCAAAGGATTTGTTTCTAGTAACTAGAAAGCTAAACTTCTCTACTCAAATTATAAGAAGTTTTCTTCATTTTTTTGATTAAGGGGCGGGGCAGGAGGCTACAGCACAATGGTCCTCACTAACTTCTTATTCCTTTCTTAAGGAAGCTGTTCATTATGTGATACCTGAAGCCCTTAATCATTGTCAGGCATAATTTAGCAAACAAAGGTTTCTATTTCCTGCAAATATCCCCCTTAGACATTTTCTAACTCCCCAAATTAAATAAGATTTGAATCAAAATAAACTTTGCCTACAGTAATTTATTAGCTATCAACATATATTTCTTAAGAATAAAATACATAGAACATGGCATAATTCCAATCAATGTAAGGAAATAGAAAAGAAGGCATGATTTCCTCCCAGTTTACTTGGTATATCCATTATTGATTCTCAGATCTTCAAAATTAGTGACAAACATGACAGTGTTGTTGAGCCCTCTTTAAAAGCGACATAATTATAGCCAGTAAAAATCATAACTTCTTCAGTGTTAGAACACATGTGTCTCATCACAAGATTAGCAGATACTTGCCACTAAGCAATAATAGTAATTAAGATGAAACTGTAATAAAAAACCTTTGTGTTGCAAAGCTGTTCTCTTAGGCATCGTTATAGTTTCATAAGTGATTAACTTAACTCTGTCTATTTTTTCATTTGGAGTGATAACAAAGAAGTCTCAGCCCACTTAGTAAGTCACAAATGTATCATTCTTGTGTGGCCATTTACATTCTCCATATGGAGAGAGAATCATCGCTCTTCCCATTTCTCTGGATGAGGCGACTGAGTGGAAAACAAAGGAAATCAAACAGCAATTGTCCGATACCAAAGAGTTACACGTGGTGGAGATTTCAAGCTAAACATAGCTCAGAAAACCATGTGTGTCGTTGCTAAGGAGTTTTGAATTTTTTTCCTTGAGTTTGTAAGCACTCATATTGAAAAAAACAAAGCCAACAAGCCTACAAAAAAATGACAAGTTTCCATGTGCCCTTCCCACAGCATTTGAGCAGGAAATTTAGACCTTGGCACTTGCCACAACCAGCCCTTGGGTGAAGCTTTCCCACCTAGGTGAAGTCTATTGTTCTTTCAGATCTGTAACTTCTTGCACTAAGCTAGCAACCCACAGAGCTGTGGAGCCAGTCACCTGCTGAGCAGCCTAACTGGTTCTCCTGAACAGACCCTGGAATTTGGGGGGAAGAGTTTTTCCCCTACCTTTAAATTTAAAGTTAGCCATTAACATTCAGGCCTTGATCAGCAACAACTTTGTGTTGATCTCACTTCTTTCTCACCTTTCT
Organism: Apodemus sylvaticus; assembly: GCF_947179515.1. Taxonomy (NCBI): domain Eukaryota; kingdom Metazoa; phylum Chordata; class Mammalia; order Rodentia; family Muridae; genus Apodemus; species Apodemus sylvaticus. Next base: position 37,400,756 of record NC_067473.1, on the reverse strand, counting down.
ACCCCTCCATCCCCAGCTCCCTTTCCATGTAACCCGACTGACTTACCTGCTGGCAGCTACATCTAAACACTTTCTTTCTAACATAATTATGTGAGATTCTGAATTTTAATTTTTAAAATTCCTTGAACGTAACATGCTAGAACAATACTTATATTTAATTGTACACTGAAAGCAGGGGTTCTCTCTGGGAATGTATGCATCCCTCATAGCATGTACTTCATTAACGTATATATTTTTTAATTTTACATGCCAATCACTGCCCTCTCCATCAGGTACTCCCTCACAAAGTCCCTCCCCATGTCCCTTCCCATTCTCTTCTGAGTGGGTATACCCATCCTGTTTCCCCCCACCTTGGTAAATCAAGTCTCTGCAGTGTTAGGGACACCCTTTTCTGCTGAGTCCAGACAAGTCAGTCCATTTTGGGACCAGATTCCACCCCATCAGGCAACAGCTTTAAGGATAGCCCCGCTCCTGTTGTTGCTGGACCCACATGGAGACTGAGCTGCACTTGTGCTACATAGGAGTAGGCGCTCCTTTTAACCAGTCAAAAAGCATCATGAAGACAGATGAGTTCACATTTTCTATAAATTCTAACATAAGAACTTGACAATTTCAAAAATCAGAAGAGAAAACATTAGAACTTTCGTTACTTCCCACAGAAAATTTCAGGAGTCTCAAGAATTCTTCTAGCCAGTCTATCTTCCATAAAGCAGCACACAAATGTGTTTTTCCTCACTCACAGTGAAAATTAATCATCTTAACAGTTCCATTTCTACATAAGGAAAGTGAGCTCTTTGTTTCATGTGCTAATCTAATCAAAGGGCATCTGAGAGACCCCCAACTCAATGTTTTTAGACCCCTAAACAACTAGCCCAGTACAGAGTAACTTGTTTTTCTGCTTTCAGCTTGAGAGAAAGATAACCCACCCTGTTCTAGTTCCAATGTTTAACTATACAATGCACCGAGGAAGTTTGCTCCAGATACTCTCTAACCTTCCTTAAGGCATAAACTATTGCCTGACTTCCTCATTCTGTACTTCCCCATTCTATGCAGAATTTGTCCTCCACCCTTTGCCTTGTGAATTGTGTCCTCCACTCCTTGTCTTGTGATTTTTTTTCTCCTTTAAATACCCCTGACTTCAGCTGCATGGGGTCCCACAGTCCTCTACCCCTGTGCGGTATACAGCTGTAGACCACAGAGCTCTGGAATAAAAGAAATCCTCATGTTATTGCATCAAGACCATTTCTCACGAGTGATATGGGTGTTGCCTTCCAAGGTGTGGGGCTCTGGGGTGCCCTCAATTTTTGGGGGTCTTGCACATCTACTAAATCTTTCCATCCATATTTTATTTTCCATTGTCATGTGTGTGTATATGTGTGATATGCATGTGTGCTTGTATGTTATGTGGGGAAGCATATGTGTGCTGAAGTATGGTTGCCCCTGACAGGGCATGTGGAGGCCTGAGGTGTATGTTCTTTTGTTCTTATACATTTTATATATATATATATATATATATATATATATATATATATATATATATATGTGTGTGTGTGTGTGTGTGTGTGTGTGTGTGTGTGTGTGTGTATAGGAAGGGTGTCTCAGTGGAATGCAGAGCTCACTGATTTAGCTAGTCTTGCTGACCAGCTTGCACTGAGGAATCCCATTTCTGCCTTCTGAATCTAGAATTACAGGGTCCACATCATTCCCACCTAGTATTCACATGGCTGCTGGGAATCTGAACTCTGATTTTCACACTCGGAGGGCAAATGCTTAACCAGTGAGCCATTTGTCCAGCTTGTCTTTGCAAGAACATTTTGTTATTATTCTGTGTCTTTTGTGTACTTTAGTATTAAGATTCAAGTCCATCTCTAAGGCCATTTTTAACTGGTTAGTGAAAACTATTACATATGTCTAGGCCAACCATAAAAAGCGTGTCCAAACATCTATTAAGAATCTAATTGAGCACATTACACCTGACAATGTCTGAAATAACTGATACAGTACAAACTATTATCAGCATTTTGTTACTTCCTGAGTAAAGCAAAACCATACCAGGTTTATTTAAGGTCATGTTTGAATTGTTTGCTTGCCACTGGTAATCAATCTACCAGTGGTTAAAATGCCCTAGAGATTTCCCCATGAACACAAAAGCAGCACAAAATGAACTCAGTGGGTTTAAATAAGAGGATCTCAGGGTTAGAAGAGAGGTGTATTAGGGTAGGCCGCAAGAAGAACTGGAAGGAGTGGGGATGGATAAAATGAATATGTATTGACCACATTAACAAAATTTCCAAGGATAAATAAAAATAAATTTAAGATACTTTTTTCTTTTTTAAAAAAGAGGTTTTTTAAAAAAAAAAATACCTGAGGCAAGTCTCAGTTGTTAAAATGTATTAATTGAAAACAGGAAGACCCTAGAGCCACACAAAAATCTAGGCATGGCTGTGTAAGCATTGTATCCCAATCAATATAGATGGACCCCTAGGTCTCACTACCAGCCAGTCTAGCCTATTTGATGAGGTCCAGACTCATAATGGAGACTGTCTCAAATAAAGTGGACTGTGCTCCCAAGTGTGACATCTAAGGTTATCCTAAGACCTCCATGTAGACACATATCCAATGGTGTATACCAGTTTTCTCCAGAATTGATACATTTAGTTCTGGAGAAATGCTCCTTAAGCCTCAAAATATTCTAAATGGAGGTGAACCATTCATTCCTGCAGAACAGTGCCTTAAAATTCAGGAAATAAACAATATAGAATCCTCTGAAATTCCCTGAAACTGACTAGATACATGAGGGCCTTTTCTTCTAAATCTTACATAAGCAATAAGGACTAATAAGAGATGTATTTAGACCACCTAAACTGCCTGGAAGAGACAGAAGAGATGAACTACATGGGAAAGAAAGTCAGTGATCTACTAGGCTGCCTGAAAATTGAGCACTGAGGTTCAGAGACCCAGTTTTCATGAGCTGTCAATGATATTAGGGTGGGCTTCTTGGCAACATCAGAAACCAGTTCTCGACCACAGCAAGTCCTGGATACCCAAACACACCCTTAAAACAAGAATCATATCTAAATTCTCTTTAAGAAGATGATAGGGGACTTTAAGAAGGACATAAATAACTCCCTTAAAGAAATACAGAAAAAAGCAAGTAAACAAGTAGAAAAGCCCTTAAAGAAGAAAAGCATAAATCCCATAAGGAAATACAGGAGAACATAATATAACAGGTGAAGTAACTAAACAAAACTGTCCAGGATCTAAAAATGGAAAAGAATCATTAAAGAAAACTCAAAGGGAGACAGCTGTGGAAATGGAAAACCTAGGAAAGAGAACAAGAGTCACAGAGGCAAGCATCAACAACAGAATACAAGAGATAGAGAGAATCTCAGCAGCAGAAGATATGGACATATATCTGTACAAGACATAGACACAACAGTCAAGAAAAATACAAAAAGCAAAAATCTCCTCTCTCAAAGCATTCAAGAAATTCAGGACACAATGAAAAGACCCAACCTGAGAATAATATGTATAGAAGAGAGTAAAGATTCCCAACTCAAAGGGTCAGTAAACATATTCCACAAAATTATAGAAAACAACTTTCCTAACCAAAAGAAATAAATGGCCATAAACATACAAGAAACCATACAAGAACACCAAAGTATTTGGACCAGAAAAGAAATTCCTCTTCTCATATAATAATTAAAACACCAAATGCACAGAACAAGAAAGAATATTGAAAGCAGTAAGGGAAAAGGATTAAGTAACATATAAAGGCAGACCTGTCAGAATTATACCAGACTTCTCACCAGAGGCTATAAAAGTGAGAAGATCCTAGGCAGATGTCAAACAGACCCTAAGAGAACAAAAATCCCAGCCCAGGCTACTATACCCAGCAAAACTGATAATTACCATAGATGGGGAAACCAAAGTATTCCAAGATAAAACCAAATTTAAACAATATCTTTCTAATAACCCAGCCCTACAGAGGAATATAGAAGGAAAAGTCCAACACAAGGTTTGCCCTTCTCCCCCAGCATTGATTGGGCTAAACAACCAGACATGTTTGCCACAGTCAGTCTTTCAACCTAGATAGAAGTCTTCTGACTTGCCTACTTGCAGATTCCTGTAGAAGCAGACTGCCTGCTGAGCTTGCTTTTCAACAGAATCCAGTTGAAACAAAGCAACAGAATCCAGCCAAAACAGACTATTCAGAGCAGAACATTAAACTTTGAGCCTTGATCAGAATTTTGTGTTGGCTCATTATTTCTCTAGCCCACCCATCCTATTCCATCCTTAGCTCTCCTTCCAGGTAAACCAATTCTCCATGATCGCTGAACAGCTACAACAAGGAGGGAAACTACACCCAAGAAAAAGCAAGAGATTAATCTTTTAAGAACAAACCCAATGAGAAACACAAACATAATTTTAACTCTAACAACAAAAATAACAGGAAGCAATAATCATTGGTCTCTAATAACTCTCAGCATCAATGGACTTAGTTCCCTAATGAAAAGACATAGGCTAACAGACTGGATACTTAAAAAGAATCCAACATTTTGTATATAGGAAACACACCTCAGAGTCAAAGACAGACATTCACTCAAAGTAAAAGAATGGGAAAAAATTTTTCCTAGCAAATGGTCCCAAGAAACAAGCTGGAGTAGCTGTCCAAATATCCAACAAAATAGATTTTCAATCAAAAGTTATTAAAAAAAAAAGATCAGGAAGGTCACTATATGCTTATAAAAGGAAAAATCTCAGGATGAACTCTCAATTCTGAATATTTATGTCCCAAATGCAAAGATAGCCACATTTGTAAAAGAAATGCTACTAAAGCTCAAAACACACATTGAACCTCACCCAATAATAGTAGATTTCAACACCCCACTCTAAACAATCATTGAAACAAAATAAAACAGAGATACAATAAAACTAAAATAAGTCATAAATCAAATGGATTTAACAGATATCTACAAAACATTTCACCCTAAATAAAAAGAATATACCTTCTTCTAAGCACCTCATGGTGCCTTGTCAAAAAAAATCAACCATATACTCAGACACAAAACAAACCTCAACAGTTGCAAGAACATTGAAGTATGCCTATGTATTCTATCAGATCATGATGGACTAAGGCTAGACTTCAATAGCAACAAAAACAACAGAAAGCCCACATATACATGTAAGCTGAACAACTATCTGCTCAATGATAGCTTGGACAGGGAAGAAACAAAGAAAGAAATTAAAGACTTTTTAGAATTCAATAAAAATGAAGGCACAAGATACCTAAACCTTTGGGACACAATGAAAGCAGTGCTAAGAAGAAAACTCATAGCTCTGAGTGCCTCAAAAAGAAACTGATGAGAAAATCCACTAGCAGCTTAACAACTCATCTGAAAGCTCTAGAACAAAAAGAGGCAAATACACCCAAGAGGAGTAGAAGGCAGGAAATAAACTCAGAGCTGAAATCAACCAAGTAGAAACAAAAAGAACTATACAAAGAATCAGCAAAACTAATCATCAACTAACAATACTAAACTTTGAGAAAATCAACAAGATAGACAAACCCTTATCAGACTAACCAGAGGACACAGAGTCAGAATTCACATTAAAAAATATGGAGTCAAAGGGGATACATAACAATAGAAATTGAGGTAATTCAAAAAAGTAATCAGATCCTACCTCAAAAGTCTATACTCAACAAAACCAGTGAACTTCTACAGCTGATAAACTACTTCAGCAAAGTGACTAGATATAAAATTAACTCAAATAAATCAGTAGCCTTCCTATATTCAAAGGATAAAAGTGATGAGAAAGTAATTAGGAAAACAACACCTTTTGCAATGATCACAAATAAGATTAAATATCTTGGTGTGACTCTTACCAAGCAAGTTAAAAATCTGTATGACAAGAACTCGAAGTCTCTGAAGAAAGAAATTAAAGAAGACCTCAGAAGATGGAAAGAACTCCCTTGCTCATGGATTGGCAGGATTAATAAACTAAAAATGGCCATCTTGCCTAAAGCAATCTACAGATTCAATGCAATACCTATCAAGATTCCAACTCAATTCTTCATAAAGTAAGAAAGAGCAATTCTTAAATTCATTTGGAATAACAAAATATCCTAGGAGAGCAAAAACTATTCTCAAAATCAAAGAACTTCTGGCAGAATTACTATTCCAGACATCAAACAATACTACAGAGCAATAATGTTAAAAACTCTAAGTTATTGGTACAGTGACAAGCAGGTAGATAAATTAAATAAAATTGAAGACCCAAAATTATGCACATACCTATAGTCACTTGATCTTTGACAAAGGAGCTAAAACCATCCAGTGGAAAAAAGACACCATTTTCAACAAATGGTGCTAGTTCAACTTGTGATCTGCATGTAGAAGAATGCAAATTGACCCATATATAAAACTCAAGTCTAAGTGGATCAAGGACCTCTACATAAAGCCAGATACACTGTATCTATTAGAAGAGAAAGTGGGGAAAAAGTCTTGAACACATGAACACAGGAAAAAATTTCCTGAGCAGAACATGAATAGTTTATGCTCTATGATCAAGAATTGACAAATAGGACTTCATAAAATTGTAAAGCTTCTGTAAGGCAAAGGACACTGGTGATAGGACAAAACAGCAATCAAGAGATTGGGAAAAGATCTTTACTAATCCTATATCTGATAGAGGGCTAATATCCAATATGTACAAAGAACTCAAGAAGTTAGACTCCAGATAACTAAATAACCCTATTAAAAATGGGGAACAGAGCCAAACAAAGAATTCTCAACTGAGGAAACTCGAAGGGCTGAGAAGCATCTAAAGAAATGTTCAACATCCTTAGTCATCAGGGAGATGCAAATCAAAACAACCCTGAGATTCTAACTTACACCAATTAGAATAGCTAAGATAAGGGACAGAAGATGCTTGTGAGGATATGGAGAAAGAGGAACACTCCTCCATTCCTGAAGGGACTGCAAGCTAGTGAAACAAGCTTGGAAATCAGTCTGTTGGTTCCTCAGAAAATTGGACATAGTACTGAGAATCCAGCTATACCACTCCTGGGAATATACCTAGAAGATACCCCAACATGCCATAAGAACACATGTTCCACTATGTTTATAGAAGCCATATTTATAATTGTCAGAAATTGGAAAAAACCCAGATGTCCCTCAGCAGAAGAACGAATAGATACAAAAAATGTGGTATGTTTACATAGTGGAGTACTACTCAGCTATTAAAAACAATGACTTCATGAAATTTGCAAGCAAATGGATAGATCTAGAAAATATCATCCTGAGTGAGGCAACCCAGGCACAAAAGAACACAAATGGTATGTACTTACTAATAAGTGGATGCTAACTAAAATGTTCACAATGCCTATGATACCACCTATAGACCATATGGAGCATAGAAGGATGGAAGAACAGTGGGTGGATGTTTCAGTCCTGCATTGAGGGGGGGGGGAAAGGATGACTGAGGGAGATGGAAGGAGAGGGTGACAAGGAGGAGAGAAAGGAGAAGGAAATAAGTGTGGTAGTATCAGAATCTGGAGACAACATGATAAAGGTACAGAGGGACAGGAAATCGAGTAAAAAGAGGTAGACGGGGGGGGGGGGGGCGGGGGGGGGATGAAGAACTGCTGAGAGCCACTGTAGGGTCCCAGAAAGCAGAGAAACATGAGGGTCCCAGGACCCAATGGGATTGACTTTAGCTGTAATGAGCAGAGAAGGGGGAGATGGAGCCTGTGGAGATGACATCCAGTAGATAGCCATGGCCCCTCATAGAGGAATGCGGTCATCCACCCATCTCAAAGTTTTTTTTAACCCAGAAATATTCCTGTCCAAAAGAAGAACAGGGACAAAAAACAATGGAACAGAGACTGAAGGAAGGGCAGCCAGGGAGGTACCCCACCTAGAGATACATCATGTCTGCAGACACCAAACCCAACACTGTTGCCATGGTCATGATGTGCTTGCAGTCAGGAACCAAGTGTGGCAGTTCCTGAGGAGGTCCGGCCAGCAACTGACCAATGCAGACAGGGATGCTTGGAGCCAACCATCAGGCTGAGCTCAGGGAATCTGATGGGGGAGCTGGTGGAAGAACTGGAGGAGTAGAGGAAGATTGCAACCCCGTTGGAAGAACAACATAGGTTGGCCTAACCACCCAGTTCTCCCAGAGACTATACCACCAACTAACCTGGGGGCTTCTATGGCTCCAGATACATTTGTAGTAGAGGATGGCCTTGCCCGACAGCAACAGGAGAGGAGGTTCTTTGTCCCAGAGTGGTTTGATACCCCAGAATAGGGGGATTCTGGAGCAATGGGTTGGTAGAGTGTGGGTGAGTGGAGGAACACTCTCATACAAGCAAAAGGGAGGGGGGAGGGCAGATGTGGGATGGGAGTAGTGATGGAGGGGTAATCAGCAAGTGGGATATCATGGAATGGGGGGTAACCAGGAAGTGAAATATCATTTGAGATGCAAACAAATGGAATGATTAATAATAACAAAAGAAAACCAATTAAAAAAGAATAAGTATAAAAAGTCAGAGCACATGGTGTAATTTGTATAAGTCATTAGACATACTTTCAAGAGACAATCATTCTAGCTTATTCTCAAGCTCCAAGGATGCGTTATACTTCCCCAGAGCCTATCAAAACAGAGAAGCTTGAACCTCATCCCTGACATCCTCAGTAGTGTCAGAGTTCAGTTTGTACACTTGTATTTGGAGAAAGTTCCCAGGCAACCATGGTGAAGTTGGCCAGCGAGCCTCTTGTAAAAAAATAAAATAAAATAAAATAAATAAATAAAACACAGATCTCTACAAAGTAGTCTGAGAAGCATTTCAAAACTCATCTTAAGAGAGACATTATATCTTGAGCTTAATGGCAATTTAATGCTATTAAATCCCACATAGTGGGATGCAGAAAATATTTTTGCTCATTTATTTCTAAAATTGGAAATAAAACAAATGTCATTGTAAGTTTTTTTAGTAAGTTGATATATTTCCCCCTTACTTGCCAGCTCAGCCTGAGACTGGCTCCTGGGGAGTCCCAACACATGAAGTACCTTTGGTTATGGGAGAGTGCTACTCTCAATTAGCTTTTTAATTCATTTTGATTTGATTTGGTATTATATTTACTATAAATAATCACAGTCAGCCTGGCAAAGATAATATCATGGTATGGTATACTTACTGAAACATCAATGCAATTATGATTTCAAAATTTTAAGCATTATTTTGATAATATTAGAAAATGATGATTATAATAAACAGGTCAAAGCTTAATTTTTTGGTTACAGAATATTACTAAATTCATGTTGTTAAAATCTTGAATGTGCCATTATTTTGTTTTTTAATTTCGGATATGGGTATGTGCAAATGATATGTTTGAGTGAGAGTACATGCATACTAACAGTATATGTGCAGAGGTGGGGGAGCACTGGTCTCATCTCATTCCACCTTGTTTGAGACGGTGTCTCTTGTTTGCTAGCTAGTGCACAAGCTCCTGGAGATTCTCCTGTCTCCATCTCCACTGCTGCAGTCGGAACACTGTGGTGCAGACATCTGCCATACAATCGGCTCTACATGGACTCTGAATCTGAACAAGGCTCCCTGCTTTGTGCTGTCTTAGTTACATTTCTAACTCCATGAAGAGACAACATGATCAAGAAAACTTATAGAAGAAAAAAATTAACTTGGGGGTCACCATATTATAGGATTGGAGTCCGTGACCATCTTGGTGCCCAGTATGGCCCTAGGCAGGTGAACCTAGTACTGTAGCTGTACCTGAGGGCTCACATCTTGATCCACAAGACAAAGATGGCTAGCTAGGAATGGTGTAGGATTTTAAAGCCTCAATGCCTGCCTTTAGTGACACACATCTTCAACAAGGCCACCCTTAATCCTTCCCCAGCAAAATCCCCATAATCTCAAGACTTAAGTATTCAAAGTTATGAGCATAAGAGGACTATTTTCCCTAGCCCTTTTTGTTGCAATCCTATCATTATTGTTATTGTTATTATTATTATTTACTAGCCTTAGCAACTTGTTCCTTCTGTTTTCACATCCAACATATAAAATCAACTTAATTAATTGATGAAATAAAGTGATATATTGATTATTTCCAAGTTTTACCAAATTTTGAAGGCTAGTCAAAAAATGAGTAGGCCAAGAAAATATTCTTTTCTTCATCAATATGTTATGCAATTCACATGCCTCCCTCTGGTGGCAAATGTAGCATTTATTGTTATTGTTGTTGTTATTGTTATTATTGTTGTTATTATTATTATTATTATTATTTTAGAGAAATATAAGTGTGTACATCTCTATTAATGCAAAGCTAATGACTTTTTTTTATCTTTTTTTCTGGGAAATTGTCTCTTCCTTCTTAAAACTACTCACAATCCAATATAAACATTGGGATTTGTCACAAACTATCAGTGGAGTCAATCCAGAGATAAATAAATTTCTTCATCAAAAAATCATTCTGAAAGATGTCAAATTGTTTATTTATCCTTTTAACAATCAAACAAGAATTAAACAATTATTGCAATTAAAGCAATCGATTAATGGAAATAATTTCCTCAAACCTGTTCTTAAGCCCTCTTTACAAAGCTCGGTTGTAATCAAATATAAGGTTGTCTAAGGCCTATATCAACATCCAGAAAGTTTCCTGGAAGTTTAATACAAATAAGTCACTCCGAGATTAATGCAAATTCTCCCTCTGCCACCTAGTGGAAGAGTAACCCAAGTCAAGTTATCTAACTTCTGTGAAATGTCAATATTTTGTCTTAAAAACTACTGAGCATTAAACAAGACAATTTAAAGCCTAAAGGCTATGTTACAAAAAATAATTGTCTATTGTCATGAATGTTATTTCAATTAACAATTTAAATTAAAAGACATTCACAAATTTGATTCTGCCATATTGGCCCCAGAAAAAGGCTTCCTCAACCTGCTCGGGGTCTGAAGTCTTTCTGGACAGCTTCCAGTTGGATTCTAAGACAGCATCTGTCAGGACAGGCCTCAGACTCAGCCTACAGAGCCAAGGCCCCAACTCTACATACCTGAAAAGTGGGATTATCCTGATGGATCCAGTGCCAGGCCAGGAACTGCTGATTCATCATGAAGGCCAACTTTACAGATACAAGTTTCAGGTTCACCGAGACGAACTCAAGACTTCAACTACCTTTGTGGACTTTAAATTGTATGTCAGCTGGCTTAGAGTCTCTAACTAAAAGCCTATCCATCAATCTTACAAGACATCCTACCTAGAAATTCCTCATGATAAGATAGAATAAACCAGTCTGTGAAAATTCAAATTGGTACATACTTTTCAAACATTTATATGCCAATCCATTGTTACACAAATGCATGGTTGAAATGATTATGAATAAGAAGACAAATGGGACATCACCAAAAGCACAAAATAAGGCATCAACAACAGGCTACAGAGCAATAGAAATATATAAACTTTCAGACAAAGAAAACAAATTGTCATAAAGAAGCTTAGTGATTTACAAGAGAACATAGTTCAAGAAGTAAATGTAATAAAGAAAACAGTATCGACCAAAAAAGTTTAACAAGGAGGCAAAAGTTATTAAATTTTAGAGCTAAAAAATGTTTAAAATAATATACACTGTGGAGGGTTTAAAAAACAAACTTAAAGTGGGGCGGTGGTGGTGTGCGCCTATAATCTCAGCACTTGGGAGGCAGAGGCAGGCAGATTTCTTAGTTCAAGACCAGTCTGGTCTACAGAGTGAGTTCCAGGACAGCCAGGGCTATACAGAGAAACCCTGTCTTGAAAAACCAAAGAAAAAAAACAAACAAACAAACAAAACAAACAAAAACAAAACAAAGAAACAAACTTAAAAAAAGAAAAAAAAAGAGCGTGATCTCCCAGCATTGACTCCACTTCTGAGCTCAGATCACCACTTTCTCCCCAATATCTCTCTGGAGGGGAACAGCTAGGACTGCACAAGGCTTATGATCAGTAGAGCAGCTGGGACAGGAGCCTTCCGGTCACCATTTGCACCAGGGAGCCAGGCAACTCCACAGCCTTCTGTGCACAGAAGAGTTGGTCTCCCAGCAATACAGACACAGGCTTACAGGCCCATAAGATGAACAAGCTCCAGCCAGAGACAGCAAGATAAATTAACTCCAGAGATAACCAGATGGTACAAGGAAAGTGCAAGAACCCTACCAACAGAAACTAAGGCTACTTGGCAACATCAGAACCCTGTTCTTCTACCACAACAAGTCCTGAATACCCCAACACACTGGAAAAGCAAGAGTTGGATTTAAAGTCACATCTCATGATGCTGAAAGAGGACTTCAAGAAGGAGATAAATAAGTAACTCCCTTAAAGAAAAATACAGGAGAACATGGGTCAACAGGCAGAAGCCCTTAAAGAGGAAACACAAAAATCACTTAAAGAATTACAGGAAAACACAAAGATGTGAAGGAACTGAACAAAACCATCCAGGATCTAAAAATGGAAGTAGAAACTACAAAGAAATCATAAACGGAGACAACTCTGGAGATAGAAAAACTTAGAAAGAAGTCAGGAGTCATAGATGCAAGCATAAACAACAGAATACAAGAGATAGAAGAAAGAATCTCAGGTGCTGAAGATACCATAAACACTTATTCATCAGTCAAAGAAAATGCAAAATGCAAAAAACTTGTAACCGAAAACATCTAGAATGTCCAGGACACAATGAGAAGACCAAACCTAAGGATTATTGGTATAGAAGAGAGTGAGGAATTACAACTTAAAGGGCCAGTAAACATCTTCAATAAAATTATAGAAGAAAACTTCCCTAACCTAAAGAAAGAGATGCCCAGGAACATACAAGAAACCTACAGAACTCCAAACAGACTGAACCAGAACAGAAATTCCTACCGGCACATAATAATCAAAATGTCTAAAGCACTACACAAGGAAAGAATATTAAAAGCAGTAAGGGGAAAAGGCCAAGTAACTTATAAAGGCAGACCTATCAGAACTAAACCAGACTTCTCACCAGAGAGGATGAAAGCTAGAAGATCCAGGACAGATCTCATACAGACCCTAAGAGAACACAAAATAGACAGCCCAGACTATTATACCCAGCAAAGTATTTACCTCAAAGTAAAAGGCTGGAAAACAATTTTACAAGCAAATGGTCCAGGAAAAAAGCTGACGTAGCAATTCTAATATTGGATAAAATCGACTTTTAACCAAAAATCATCAAAAAAGATAAGGAAGGACACTTTATACTAATCAAAGGAAAAATCCACCAAGAAGAACTCTCAGTTCTGAACATCAGTTCTCCAAATGCAAGGACACCCATATTCGTACAAGAAACTTCACTAAAGCTCAAAGCACACATTGCATCTCACACAATAATTGTGGGTAACTTCAACACCTCACTCTCATCAATGGTCAGATTAGGGAAACACAAACTAAACAGAGACACAGTGAAACTACCAGGAGTTATGGACCAAATGGATTTAACAGATATCTATGGAACATTTCATTCTAAATCAAAAGAATATACCTTCTTCTCAGCACCTCATGGTACCTTCTCCAAAATCAACCATATAATTGGTCACAAAACAGAACTCAAATGATGTGAAAAGATTGAAATAATCCCATACTTTCTATCAGATCACTATGGAGTAAGGCTGGTTTTCAACAGCAACAAAAACAACAGAAAGCCCACATACTCATGGAAGCTGAACAATGCTCTACTCAATGGTAACTTAGTCATGGAAGAAATAAGGAAAGAAATCAAAGACTTTTTAAAATTTAATGAAAATGAAGGCACAACATAGCCAAACTTATGGGACACAATGAAATCAGTGCTAAGAGGAAATCTCATAGCTCATAGTGCCTTCAAAAAGAAACTGGAGAGAGCATACTCTAGCAGCTGAACAGCACACCTGGAAGCTGTAGAACAGAAAGAAGCTAATACACAGAAGAAGAGTAGATGGCAGAAAATCATCAAACTCAGGGCTGAAATCAAACAAATAGAAACAAAAAAGTTATACAAAGAATAAACAAAACCTGGAGCTGGTTCTTTGAGAAAAATCAACAAGATAGATAAACCCTTAGCCAGACTAACCAGAGGACACAGAGACAGTATACAAATTAACAAAATTAGAAATGAAAAGGGAGATATAGCAAAAGAAACTGATGAAATTCAAAAAATCATCATATGCTACTACAATAGCTTATGCTCAACACAACAGAAAAATCTGGATGAAACAGACAATTTTATAGATGGATACCAAATACCAAAGTTAAAGCAAGATCAGATACACCATATAAACAGTCCCATAACCCTGAAAGAAATAGAAGTAGTCATTGAAAATCTCCCAACCAAAAAAAATCCCAGGACCAGGTGTTTTTAGTGCAGAATTCTATAGAAGGGACACTACCCAGTTCACTCTATGAAACCATAATTACGCTGATAACACACACACACACACACACACACACACACACAAAGATCTAACAAAGAAAGAGAACTTCTGACCAATTTCCCTTATGAATGTTGATGCAAATATACTCAGCAAAATTCTTGTCAACCAAATCCAAAACACATCAAAATGATCATCCACCATGATCAAGTAGGCTTCTTCCCAGGGATGCAGGGTTGGTTCAATATACGGAAATCCATCAATGTAATCCACTACCTAAACAAAGTCAAAGAAAAAAGTACATGGTCATCTCATTAGATGCTGAAAAAGAATTTGACAAAGTTTAGCATCCTTTTATGTTAAAAGTCTTGGAAAGATCAGGAAAACCCATACCTAAACATGGTTAAAGCAATATACAGCAAACAAGTAGCCAACATCAAATTAAATGGAGAGAAACTTGAAGCAATCTCACTAAAATCAAGAACTACACAAGGCTGTCCTCTTTCCATAACTATTCAATATAGTACTTGAGGTTCTAGCTAGAGCAATGAGACAACAAAAGGAGGTCAAAGGTATATAAATTGGAAGGGAAGAAGGGAAACTATCACTATTTGCAGATGATACGATAGTATACTGAAGTGACCCTAAAAACTCCACCAGATAACTCCTACAGCTGATAAACAACTTCAGCAAAGTGGTCAGATATAAAATTAATTGAAACAAATCAGTAGCCTTCCTATATTCAAAGGATAAACAGGCTGAGAAAGAAATTAATGAAACAACACTCTTCACGATAGTCACAAATAATATAAAGTATCTTGGTGTGACTATAACCAAACAAGTGAAAGATCTGTATGACAAAAACTTCAAGTCTCTGAAGAAAGAAATTGAAGAAGACCTCAGAAGATGGAATGATCTCCCATGATCATGGATTAGCAGGATTAATATAGTAAAAATGACCATCTTGCCTAAAGCAATATACAGATTCAATACAATCCCCACCAAAATTCCAACTCAATTATTCACAGAGTTAGAAAGAACAATTTTCAAATTCATCTGGAATAACAAAAAACACAGGGTAGCTAAAAGTGTCCTCAACAATAAAAGAACTGAGAGAATCAGTATCTCAGACCTCAAACTGTGCTACAGAGCAATAGTGATAAAAACTGCATCGCTATTGGTACAGTGATATGCAGGTAGATCAATGGAAGAGAATTGAAGACTCAAAAATGAACCCACACACCTGTGTTCATGTGATCTTTGACAAAGGAGCTAAAGCCATCCAGTGGAAAAAAAGATAGCCTTTTCAACAAATGGTGCTGGCTCAACTGCCTGTCAGCATGCAGAAAAAATGCAGGCCAACCCTTTCTTATCTCCTTACACAAAGCTCAAGTCCAAGTGGATCAAGAACCCCCCCACATGAAACCAGATACACTGAAAATAATATAAAAAAAGTGGGGAAGAGCCTTGAGCACAAGGTCACAATAGCTTATGCTCTAACATCAAGTATTGACACATGGGGCCTCATAAAATTACAAAGTTTCTGTAAGGCAAAAGACACTGTCAATGGGACAAAACAGCAACCAACAGATTGGGAAAAGATCTTTACCAACCCTATATCTGACAGAGGGCTAATATCCAATATGTACTTTATTTTCAGTGTATCTGGTTTTATGTTAGACTCTAGAGAACCAAATAACCCTATTAAAAATGGGTATAAAGCTATACCAGAGAATTCTCAACTGAGGAATCTTGCATGCCTGAGAAATGTTCAACATCCTTAGTCATCGGGGAAATGTAAATCAAAACAACCCTGAGATTTCACCTCACACCAGTTAGAATGGCTAATATCAGAAACTCAGGAGACAGCAGGTGCTGGCAAGGATGTGGAGAAAGGAACACTCCTCAAATGCTGGTGGGATTGCAACCTGGTACAACCACTCTGGAAATCAGTCTGGCAGTTCCTCAGAAAACTGGGCATGATACTACTGGAGGGAGAGGATTCCCCAGCATTTAATAAGGACACATGCTCCACTATGTTCATAGCAGCTGTATTTATAATAGCCAGAAGCTGGAAAGAACCCTTATGTCCCTCAAGAGAGGAATAGATACAGAAAATGTGGTACATTTACAATTGAATAATACTCTGCTATTTAAAAAAAATGAATTCGTGAAATTCTTTTTTTATTTATTTTTTTTATTCGATATATTTTTTATTTACATTTCAAATGATTTCCCCTTTTCTAGCCCCCCACTCCCCGAAAGTCCCATAAGCCCCCTTTTCTCCCCCTGTCCTCCCACCCACTCCTTCCCACTTTCCCGTTCTGGTTTTGCCCTATACTTCTTTACTGAGTCTTTCTAGAACAAGGGGCCACTCCTCCTTTCTTCTTGTACCTCATTTGATGTATGGATTATGTTTGGGGTATTCCAGTTTTCTAGGTTAATATCCACTTATTAGTGAGTGCATACCATGAGTCACCTTTTGAGTCTGGGTTACCTTACTTAGTATGATGTTTTCTAGCTCCATCCATTTGCCTAAGAATTTCATGAATTCATTGTTTCTAATGGCTGAATAGTACTCCATTGTGTAGATATACCACATTTTTTGCATCCACTCTTCTGTTGAGGGATACCTGGGTTCTTTCCAGCATCTGGCAATTATAAATAGGGCTGCTATGAACATAGTAGAGCATGTATCCTTATTACATAGTGGGGAATCCTCTGGGTATATGCCCAGGAGTGGTATAGCAGGATCTTCTGGAAGTGAGGTGCCCAGTTTTCGGAGCAACCGCCAGACTGATTTACAGACTGATTGGTACAGGTTGTACCAATTTGCAACCCCACCAGCAGTGGAGGAGTGTTCCTCTTTCTCCACATCCTCTCCAACACCTGCTGTCTCCTGAATTTTTAATCTTAGCCATTCTGACTGGTGTAAGGTGAAATCTCAGGGTTGTTTTGATTTGCATTTCCCTAATGACTAATGAAGTTGAGCATTTTTTAAGATGCTTCTCCGCCATTCGAAGTTCTTCAGGTGAGAATTCCCTGTTTAACTCTGTACCCCATTTTTTAATAGGGTTGTTTGGTTTTCTGGAGTCTAACTTCTTAAGTTCTTTATATATATTGGATATTAGCCCTCTATCTGATGTAGGATTGGTGAAGATCTTTTCCCAATTTGTTGGTTGCCGATTTGTCCTTTTGATGGTGTTCTTTGCCTTACAGAAACTTTGTAATTTTATGAGGTCCCATTTGTCAATTCTTGATCTTAGAGCATACGCTATTAGTGTTCTGTTCAGAAATTTTCTCCCTGTACCAATGTCCTCAAGGGTCTTCCCCAGTTTCTTTTCTATTAGCTTCAGAGTGTCTGGCTTTATGTGGAGGTCCTTGATCCATTTGGATTTGAGCTTAGTACAAGGTGATAAAGATGGATCAATTCGCATTCTTCTGCATGCTGACCTCCAGTTGAACCAGCACCATTTGTTGAAAAGGCTATCTTTTTTCCATTGGATGTTTCAGCCCCTTTGTCGAGGATCAAGTGGCCATAGGTGTGTGGGTTCATTTCTGGATCTTCAATCCTGTTCCATTGATCTGCCTGCCTGTCACTGTACCAATACCATGCAGTTTTTAACACTATTGCTCTGTAGTATTGCTTGAGGTCGGGGATACTGATTCCCCCAGAATTTCTTTTGTTGCTGAGAATAGTTTTAGCTATCCTGGGTTTTTTGTTATTCCAGATGAATTTGTTAATTGCTTTTTCTAACTCTGTGAAGAATTGAGTTGGGATTTTGATGGGTATTGCATTGAATCTGTATATTGCTTTTGGCAAAATGGCCATTTTAACTATATTGATTCTGGCGATCCATGAGCATGGGAGGTTTAAGCAAATGGATGGAACTAGAAAATACCATCCTGAGTGAGATAACCCAATCACAAAAGAACACATATGCTATGCACTCACTGATAAGTGGATATTAGCCCAAAAGCTTGGAATACCCAAGACAATTCACAGAGCAAATGAAGCTCAAAAGAGGGAAAGAACTAAATATGGATAATCTGGTCCTTCTTCTAATGGTGAACAAAATACCTACAGCAGGAGATACAGAAATAAAGTAGGAAGCAGAGACTGAGGGAAAGACCATACAGAGACAGCCCCACCTAGGAGTCCAACCATATACAGTTACAAATCCCAGACACTATTGTGGATGCCAACAAGTGCTTGCTGACAGGAACCTGATATAGGTGTCACCTGGGAGTCTCTGTCAGTGCATAACAAATACAGAGGAGGACACTCTCAACCAATCATTGAACTGAGCACAGGGTCCCCAGTGGAGGAGCTAGAGAAAGGAACCAAGTCACTGAAGGGTCTGCAGTGCCGTAGGAAGAACAACAATTTGAACCACTCAGTACCCGCAGAGCTTCCAGTTACTAAACCACCAACCAAAGTGTACACATGGAGGGACCCATGGCTCCAGATGCATATGCAGTATAGGATGGCATAGTTGGAAATGAAAGAAAGAAGAGGCCCTTGGTCCTGAGAAGCCTAGATGTCCCAGTATAGGGGAATGCCAGGACAGGGAAGCAGGAGTCGGTGGATTGGTGAGCAGGGGGATTGAGAATGGGATAGGGGATTTTCAGGGTGGGGGAACCAGGAAAGGGAACATTTGAAATGCAAATGAAGAATGTATCTAATAAATAATAATTAATAATAATAATAAAAGAAAAAGAAAGTAGGAAACTCAGAGAACTTCTTTGAAATTTCTCAGTCAAAGAAAAAGAATAAGAGATGAAGAAAACCTACTGGATGTGTGAGACTCCATCAAGCAAAACAAGATATACATAATGAGTATCTGAAAAGAAGCAGAGTTAGAGAAATAAACATAGAGCTTATTTAAAGAAATATGGACAGAAAGCATGGAAAATTGTGAAAAAGAAATAAACATACAGAAACTATGAATAGATCTTTACTGGCACATATTAAAAATTAAAATTAAAATTTCAAAAGTCAAAGAGAAAGGGTTTTAAATCTAGGAGAAATGATATTTAATATTTGCAAAAGAACCTCAAGACTATCAGTGGATATTTCATCAAAAACATCACAAAAAATTGTATATTCAAAGTAATTACCTGGCAAGATTGCTTTTACAAAGGAAGGAGCCTTCCAGACCAATTTAAAAAAAAAAATAAGACCATTGCTACTAACCTGATTTTGTGAAATCAAAAGACACTAAAACACAGTAAGAAAATTAATAGAAGTATAAAATTGCTGAGCTAAGAATATAATCAAATTCAGAATCCTCTAATATTTTAGTGAGAGTAACAAAACATTTAACTCTAAAAGATAAAAAATATTGTTAGAAGGTAAAAAATTATTAAAATCATGTATGTTATATATAAATTAGATTGTAATATAACATAAAAGTAAAAGGAAAATATTTAGGCTTTTGATAGAAGCTATCAGCTTAAATGACCTTAAAACAATAAGACATTTTATGGGAGTTTAACTAACTTTAAAAATCTCAAGTGAACAAAGAAAAAGAAAGTAAAGTATATACCAAAAAATACAATCACATTTAAAAAGGCTAACATCAAAATAGAAATACTGGAACACAATAACTCCAAGCCTGTTACAAAACAGTTAAGAAAATGCAATGTTGGGGTCTAGAGAAATGGCCCAAGAATTAAGAGCACTGAGTACTCTTCCAGAGGTTGTGAGTTCAATTCCCAGCAACCACATGGTGGCTCACAACCACCTATAATAAAATCAGATGCCCACTTCTGGTGTGTCTAAAGACAGTTACAGTGTATTCACATAAAAATAAATAAGTAAATCTTTAAAAAAGAAAAATAAGAAAATGCAATTGTAAGCCTTTATCAGTTATTGCATAGAAATAGAAATAAGTTAAATTTACAAACCAATAGGCAGGTGTCTTTTAAAAGTCTAACTGTATGCTACTTGTATGGATAGTGTTGGTACTGAGACCTGCGAGGCCTATGACGTCATATAGGCAACAATTAGAACAGTGTAACTATAGGCCTGTTGCCAAGGCAACAGCCGCCATATACCCAGAATTCAATGGCCCACCTTTACCTGTAATTTACATCATCACCCGTATATAATTGGATAGCGTTTCTCCCCCCCCCTTTCTTTTCAGTCCTTCTTCCCGCCTGCTACCCCTTTCCCCATCTTAAATAAAGCCCCACGTGGAACTATTTGGCCTTGTGTATCTCATTGCAGCCCACATCTCCACCGCATCCCCACGGACCATGCGGCAGGCAGACAGGTGACCTGTGCTGTGGTGTAGGCAGACGACCTGTGTAGAAAAACCAACAAAATAGGGTCTACACAGGTCTGCACCAGGTCCCTTATGTATGTATTAGTGCTTCCAGTTTATTGTTTATAAGGGACTCTTGAGTATGCTAATGAGTAGATATCTAGCTCTTGTGACTTTTCTTGGGCTTTCTATCCTGCTATTTGTTTGTTTTGTACAATTCTAATGTGTTAGTTTTGTTTTTGTCTTCATTTTATTTTATTTTACTTTAGTTCATTATTATCCCTTAGAAGTGTCCCTTCCCCCACAGCATTTAGCTGGACTTCTCAGCCCATCCTATTCAAGCTGTGACATTCCTGGCTGGCAGCGCCCACCCTTCCGCTGGTGTTACCCAGCCTATTAAAGCTGCGACATTCCTGGCCCACAGCCTCCACCCTTTCCCTGGTGTTATCTCTGACCTTGTTCCATTGGGAACAATACAGCCGCTAGCTGCTTTCACCTTTACAACCAAGGCTGCCTCAGGGCAATCTCACCTGGAGACCAGCAGAAACCTGGTGACTGGAAGCAGGCAACCCGCTGAGAAGAAGATCCAAGTAATTCGCGGCCATTTGGGGGGCAGGGTGGTTTTCTAAAGACTATATATATTGGCTAAATAATAGTAAAGTCAGTCTCTATCGGCAACTGTCGTCTTGACTCATTTCTCTTTCGTCCCTTCCCATTTATCCCCAGAATTCTCTTCCAGGTATCCAGTTCACATGTGGCTACGGGCGGCTACATAGAAGAATTTTGTTTTCCAATGAGAGATAGATCTGGAAGGGAGGGGAACTAGGGAAGAACTGGGAGTTTTAGAGAGAAGAAACCACAATCAGGGTATATTACGTGAGAAAAAAAACAATTTTCAATAAAAAAAAAAACTTGATATTTGCTTCTTTAAGCTTAAGGCTTCACATGGAATGAAAATAAAAGGATCCTTATTTCATTTATGTTGCTTTGATAAAAATAATGTATCATGACAAAATACAGCATAAGGAAGAAATGGTATATTTTAGTTTAAAATTTCAGGTTATAGTCCATCATTATGGGGAAGTTACAGCAACAGGATCTTGAGACAGTGATCCACATCATATCCCAAGTCAAAATCAGAGATGTTAATGTGTTCAAGCTCACTTTTTGGCTTGCTTATGCTCAATTTTTCTACTCCTATACAGTCCAGGACATCCTGCCTAGGGAATGATGACACCAACAGTGAACTACCTCTTCCTATAACCACTATGAATTAGGAGCCCTCTCCCCAAGACATGTTCACAGGCCAAGACAATGTAAGTAATAGCTCATTGATACTCTCTTCCAAGGTGATTCTAGATTATATTGAGTTGACAATTATAACTCACCTCTTTAGGCTCCAATTATCTGTTTCATACCAGACACAGATTGTTTCAAATGAGATCCAAAGAGAGGGATAATATCTATAGTTGTGTCAACAAAACAGACCTTAATCATAAGACACAATAACAGACAATGAATATCATTACATTGTGATAAAGGTGTCACTAACTAGAGTAAAAAAAAAAAAATCTGTGTATCCCAAAGTGAAGAAAAGAAGATAGAGAAGGGGTTTTAGCATGCAACTCTCATAATCATGAAATCAATAAGAAAAGAAAGGATTTAAATGTCACCAAATGGATCCAAGACACGCGCCAAAGATGTGCAGGCTTCTCAAGCATACATGGGACATTCTCTGGGCAGATTATAGATGAGTCTACAAAGCAAGTCTTAAGATTTCAGTAAAATTTAAATCATGTCAAGTGTTTTTACAGACACTTTTGAAATATGAACCTAAAAATCAAGAATAACAGAGAAGTGGAGTTGGCTGTGGTGAGTCTGCCTTTTGTCTTATCATGGGCGGTGGGGGGGGAGGGGCGGCAGAATTACACAAACCCTCCTGATAACAAATGGAACAGTAAAGGATATTACAGAAACAATAGAAAATATGCTGAGATAACTAAAGCTGGGAATCTAGTACATAAAATTTATTAAAAGTAGTTAAATTAAGAAATAAAAAAGATCTCAAATAAATAATCCAATTTTACACCTAAGCTTATCTAGAAAAAGAATAATGTCCAAATGTCCAAAGCCAGGGTGTGTGGGGGGAAACGTTAATAAAAAGCAGGGCAGAAACAAATGAAATAGAAATCAGGAAAACAATGGCTTATAAAAATAAATTTAATTTCTCAACATAAAAAGATATTGCTAACTTTTTATTCAATCTAACAGAAAAGAGGACACATAAAACTATACATTGTAGGTAGAAACATTGTAGTTGGTACTACTAAAATACAAAAGTTCATAAGAGCACCTATGGAAAGTGACATGCACTAACTAGATAATGTAGAAGTTGATAAATTCACATGAATGTGCAACTTGCAAACACTGGATCACGAAACAAAAGAAGAGATTACACACTAAAAATAAGCAAGCACCCACTATAAGTAGTCAGAACCTTCTCTGCAAAGAAAGTCCCAGAAACAGATATCATGGCTTTACTTTTGAATTCTATCAATACACTAAAGAAGCATTAAACTAAAGAAGTAATAAGCCTGTTCAAAGTCTTCTCTCCCAAAAAGAAGATGGAGAGATAAAAACATGGCTGATCTCATTTCACATAAGGGAATAGCCTTTGATCCCAAAGGTACAAGAAAGAAAATTTTAGGTTACTGCTGCCAATGGGTATAGATGTGAAACTTCAAAAACTCAAAAACTTCTTGTAAACTAAACTCAACGGTACAATCAAATGTTATATACTATCAAGTGAATATTCGTAGGGTAGAAAGATAGTTCAGCACAAAAGCAGTTGATATATGAGACATGCAAAAGCTAAATATCAAACCATTACTTCAGAAGATTTAGAGAATTAATTGGGTATAATTCATATGAATCATGATTTTAAAAAACTCTTAAAATTTAAGTATAGAAGATGTTCCTTAAAAGGATAAAGGCAATAAGTGATAAGCCTATAGTAAGCATTTGTGGTTTAAGGAAAAAAATGCAAAGCTTTTCCACTAAGATCAGAAACAAGACAAGGATGTCCATTCTTGCCACATTTATAAGACAGTCTATTGAGAATTTTAGACAAAGTAATTGGGTAAGAAAAATAAATCAAAGTCATTCAAATTATAAAAATATAATTAAATGTATGTTTCTACCAAACAGTCTATGACTTGGAAATGTTTTAATGGAATAGTTTTCCAGATAAAGTTGTATGATAAAAATTAATGCGCAGGAGTAAATAGTTTTGTAATATGCTAATAAACTAAAAAAAAAAAAAACCCAGCCAGGCATTGGTGGCACACACTTTTTTTTCTCATGTAAATCTTCAATTTTATCAGAAAATGTTTGTAATTCCCCCCTTTTTTTCTTTTTTATTCAATATATTTTTTATTTACATTTCAAATGATTTCCCCTTTTCTAGCCCCCACTCCCCGAAAGTCCCATAAGCTCCCTTCCCTCCCCCTGTTTTCCCACCTACCCCTTCCCACTTCCCTGTTCTGGTTTTGCCCTATACTGCTACACTGAGTCTTTCCAGAACAAGGGAAGGGACCACTCCTCCGTTCTTCTTGTACCTCATTTCATGTGTGGATTATGTTTTGGGTATTCCAGTTTTCTAGGTTAATATCCACTTATTATTGAGTGCATGCCATGATTGATCTTTTGAGTCTGGGTTACCTCACTTAGTATGATGTTCTCCAGCTCCATCCATTTGCCTAAGAATTTCATGAATTCATTGTTTCTAATGGCTGAATAGTACTCCATTGTGCATATATACCACAGCTTTTGCATCCACTCTTCTGTTGAGGGATGCCTGGGTTATTTCCAGCTTCTGGCAATTATAAATAGGGCTGCTGTAAACATAGTGGAGTATGTATCCTTATTACATGCTGGGGAATCCTCTGGGTATATGCCCAGGAGTGGTATAGCAGGATCAGGTTGTTTTGATTTGCATTTCCCTAATGACTAATGAAGTTAAGCATTTTTTAAGATGCTTCTCTGCCATCTGAAGTTCTTCAGGCGAAAATTCTTGGTTTAACTCTGTACCCCATTTTTTAATAGGGTTATTTGGTTTTCTGGAGTCTAACTTCTTGAGTTCTTTATATATATTGGATATTAGCCCTCTATCTGATGTAGGGTTGGTGAAGATCTTTTCCCAATTTGTTGGTTGCTGATTTATCCTTTTGATGGTGTCCTCTGCCTTACAGAAACTTTGTAATTTTATGAGGTCCCATTTGTCAATTCTTGAGCTTAGAGCATATGCTATTGGTGATCTGTTCAGAAACTCTCCCCCTGTACCGATGTCCTCAATGGTCTTCCGCAGTTTCTTTTCTATTAGCTTCAGAGTGTCTGACTTTTTGTGTAGGTCCTTGATCCATTTGGAGTTGAGCTTAGTACAAGGAGACAAGGATGGATCAATTCGCATTCTTCTGCATGCTGACCTTCAGTTGAACCAGCACCATTTGTTGAAAAGGCTATCTTTTTTCCATTGGATGTTTTCAGTCCCTTTGTTGAGGATCAAGTGGCCATAGGTATGTGGGTTCATTTCTGGATCTTCAATCCGGTTCCACTGATCTGCCTGCCTGTCAATGTACCAATACCATGCAGTTTTTAACACTATTGCTCTGTAGTATTGCTTGAGGTCAGGGATACTGATTCCCCCAGAATTTCTTTTGTTGTTGAGAATCGTTTTAGCTATCCTGGGTTTTTTGTTATTACAGATGAATTTGAGAATTTCTCTGTCTAACTCTGTGAAGAATTGAGTTAGGATTTTGATGGGTATTGCATTGAATCTGTATATTACTTTTGGCAAAATGGACATTTTGACTATATTAATCCTGCCGATGCATGAGCATGGGAAGTTTTTCCATTTTTTGAGGTCTTCTTCCATTTCCTAATGACACCTTGGCCAAAGAAGAAATAAAGAAAGAAATCAGAGACTTTTTAGAATTTAATAAAAATGAAGGCACATCATACCCAAATCTTTGGGACACAATGAAAGCAGTGCTAAGAGGAAAACTCATAGCCCTGAGTGCCTCCAAAAAGAAAATGGAGAGAGCATACACTAGCAGCTTAAGGACATACCTGAAAGCCCTGCAACAAAAAGAAGCCAATTCACCAACGAGGAGTAGAAGACAGGAAATCATCAAACTCAGGGCTGAAACAATCAAGTGGAAACAAAGAGAACCATACAAAGAATCAATGAATCCAGGAGCTGGTTCTTTGAGAAAATCAACAAGATAGATAAACCCTTAGCCAGACTGACCAAAGGGCACAGAGAAAGTATCCAAATTAACAAAATTAGAAATTAAAAGGGCGGTATAACAACAGAAACTGAGGAAATCCAAAAAATCATCAGATCCTACTACAAAAGCCTATACTCAACACAACTGGAGAATCTGGAGGAAATGGATAATTTCCTTGACAGATACCAAGTACCAAAATTAAATTAGGACCAAATAGATCATCTAAACAGTCCCAAAACTCCTAAAGAAATAGAAGGGGTCATAGAAAATCTTCCAACCAAAAAAAACACAGGACCAGATGGTTTCAGTGCAGAATTCTATCAGACCTTCAAAGAAGACCTAACACCAATACACTTCAAACTATTCCACAAAATAGAACCAGAAGGAATACTACCCAATTCCTTCTATGAATCCACAATTACGCTGACACCAAAACCACACAAAGATCCAACAAAGAAAGAGAACTTCAGACCAGTTTTCCTTATGAACATTGATGCAAAAATACTCAATAAAATTCTTGCCAACTGAATCCAAGAACACATCAAAACGATCATTCACCATGATCAAGGAGGCTTTATCCCAGGGATGCAGGCATTGTTCAATATAAGGAAATCCATCAATGCAATCCACTACATAAACAAACTCAAAGAAAAATACCACATGGTCATTTCATTGGATGCTGAAAAAGCATTTGACAAAATTCAGCATCCTTTCATGCTTAAAGTCTTGGAAAGAACAGGAATTCAAGGCCCATACCTAAACATAGTAAAAGCAATATACAGCAAACCGGTAGCCAGCATCAAACTAAATGGAGAGAAACTTGAAACAATCCCACTAAAATCAGGGACTAGACAGGGCTGCCCCCTTTCTCCTTATCTTTTCAATATTGTACTTGAGGTACTAGCTCGGACAATTAGATAACATGAGGAGGTCAAAGGGTTACAAATTTGAAAGGAAGAAGTCAAACTATCATTATTTGCAGATGATATGATAGTCTAGCTAAGTGACCCAAAAAACTCTACTAGAGAACTCCTACAGCTGATAAACAACCTCAGCAAAATGGAAGGTTATAAAATCAACTCAAGCAAATCAGTAGCCTTCCTATACTCAAAGGATCAGCAGGCTGAGAAAGAAATTAGGGAAATGACACCCTTCACAATAGCCACAAACAGTATAAAGTACCTTGGGGTGACTCTTACCAAACATGTGAAAGATCTGTATGACAAGAACTTCAAGACTATGAAGAAGGTGGCACACACTTTTAATCCCAGCACTTGGGAGGCAAAGGTAGGCGGATTTCTGAGTTCAAGGCCAGCCTGATCTACTGAGTGAGTTCCGGGACAACCAGGGCTACACAGAGAAACCCTGTCACGAAAACAAAACAAAACAAAACAAAAAATTACAATAGCTTCAATAAAAAGTGAATAGGAATATGTTTAATCAATGAAGTTGAAGATCCACATACTGAAACTTTATAAAATAATGATGTAAGAAATTAAAGGAGACACACAAAAATGGAAGAATATAGCATGTTCAAGGGTAGGATGAGTTAATATTGTTAAAATGTCCATAATAACAAAAGCAAGTACTGACTTAATGCTATGCTTACCAAAATTTCAATGGCGAATTACACAGAAAAAAATACCTATCTTGAACAAATAGAACAAAACAGAAGTCGTATTATCTAATTTCCAAATCAATACAAAATCACTACAATCAACATATCATGGATTTACCCTTATTCCCTAAAAGTAGACAAATAGTCCAAAGAAGCAAATGGAAATGCAGAAATAAATCTACTTACTATTCTCAATTTACTTCTACAATAGTGGCAAGAACACACAGTGGAGAAAGAAAAGTCTCGTCGAAAATAAAACCTGTACATCGATGTGTAAAAGAGATTAAACCCTGTTTGATACCTTTTGTTTACGCTGACTCTAAGCATATTAAAAATCAAACATAAATTCCGAGCCTATAAAATTGCTAGAAAAATACTACAGAAATTTGGTATGTCAGTGATTTTCACGTGATTACAAAGGCACATATGACAAAAGAAATATAGGCAAAATGAGATTATATTAAACAGAACCAAATTGTACAACCAAGGGAACTATCAGCAGAATGAAGAGATACCCATGAACTAGAACAAATGTTTGCAAGCCATACATCCTGGAAGAGATTAATATACAAAATAGAGAGGTCACACCAATAACTCAATGGCAAGAACATGTATAATCAAACTAAAAATGGACAAAGACATTTAATAGACATTCCTGTAAACACACAGAAATGACCAATCAGCATGTTAGCAGGGAAGTTCAATGTCACTATTATTAGAAACTTACAAGCAAACTTACCAAAGTATGGCATTTCCAATCAGTTAGAAATGTCTATTAGCAAAGAGAGTGAAAGCAGGACAGAGGGAACCAAACCCCTGTACATGGTTAGCAGAAATGTAAACGAGTACAATCATTCCAAAAATCAATGTGGAACATCCTCGAAAATTAACAGTAGACTTTTCAGATTATCTAGCAATTTCACTCTGCAATAGGCATCTAAGTAAATAAAATCAGTACATCAATTGTATATTTTTCGCACCCAGGCTTGTTATAGCAGTTTTCCCAAGAGTCAATGTAGGGAATTAACCTAAGAGTCCACTAAGGAATACATTGAAAATAAAAACCTGTGGTGAACACCCACACAGAGACTCAGAAAAGAGTTTGACATGGAGACTTAATGCTTAGCATGGTGAATGTAATTAAGAATGCATATATATTTTCAAATTGATAATAGAATATACTGGAAAAAGCCTCACCATAAAACACTAATGTATAAGATTGGGTATGTGTCAAATTAGAATGATTTAGTCATTTTTTACAATGGATATTAATCAAAATTGCATGCTGAAAATATAAACAATGTTACTTCTCAGTAAAATTGAGAAATACAGTTTCATAAAATACAAAATTTCAACATGAAGAAAATTAAGATGTTGCTTTATATTTATTTGAACTTTGCAGATCTCTTGCTTTCAGATGAGGAGGAGGGTTACTGAGCTTGACGTTATAATACTCAGCTTAAGCTGTACAAAATTACCCAAGCACTCATACCTTGATTTCTTCCAATATTTTAATAAACACATTAAACTATTTAACTAGTAAATGAAGTTCAGGCACTTAACAGCATCAGCATCAGGAAGACACCTGATATCTAGAATGTTAGGCTGAGTTCTACCAGCCTGGCTTAAGTGAAAGCCATTTGTGATTTGGCCGCTATGTCTCTTTCTCTTTTCTAATCTCAGATTGCATTCAGTTTGTCGGTGTTCTGTGGCTCCAGTTAACAGGCTATTCTTTTCCTGAATTAAGAAATAATGTAGAATCTCTGGAAAAAAAATGCCTTTATTCCCCCAAAAAAGAAAAGATTTTTAGTAACTTCTTAGATTTACAGTAAGAGAAGTATAGGGAAGGCATTCATATGCCTCCCAATAGAAGATTATTTCATCTGTTGAATAGAATTAATTGGCCACATAACATTAAATTTTAATTATGGCTTAAATGAGGCATATCTGTGTAAACAGTTTTGATGGGTCAGTTCAAACAAGTCATTTGTCCTCAGTCCTCTGATGGTTTTTTGCTAATTGCGGGTGAGAAGCAAGAGTATGGGGGGAAAATCTGTCAGGGTCCTTCAGATGAGAGCTTGTAAATCACATCAAAGAAATCATTTTTTTTTCCTATGTACAAGGCCAACTCTAGTTCAGATTAGCGAAATACATTAGTCAGCTTGGAGAGTTTATCAATCTTGGAGACGTGCTGGAGGAAACTTAGAAGGCAGGTCCAAAAGCAAGCATGCTCTTTCTCTTCTGATCGATACTCACTGGGTGGGAGTCACTTACCTGAGAATTGGGAATCCTGCTATTCACCCATCTCCAGCAATTAACTGGAACCTTGCTGCCTAGGCTAAAGACCTCAAGGAGCATCTCAGTTGGAGCCATAGTTGTTCCGCTGATATGGCCTCTTGAGAGGCCAGCATCCCCTTTCAATAGACATATGTTTCAATTGATTAGTGCTGCTACAATCAAGTTGTGTACCATCACTTTGAATTTGTAGTCTTAGCTTCATAGAATTGATTTCTTCCCAAAGGAAGTGTTTGTAATTTTCTTAAGTGATAGGTTTAACCTAATAACCTCTGTGGTCAAAATCTTGATAGCTAAAAATTAAAACTTAATGGGTTTCTAACAAGACAGTTCCCAGCACATGCATAATTTGTTTTCTTTTCCATGGGTAGTGCTGGGTTAAATGAATGAAATAGGGGAAATGCAAATCACTTCTTTAGATTTGGTGTTTGAGGGACCAGAGCAGAGAAATTTCCATTTTTGCTGAAAACCAGAGACTCTAAATGTTACCATTTTTCTAATTGTGAGGGCCAAATGATTGAATTAAAATTCTATTATATATTAACTACGTAAGCTTGAGCAAGTTACTCAATTTCTCTATCTGTAAATATCAGATAAATTATAATTGCAACTACTGAGATAGAATATATATACTATTTAGCACTTATTCTATAGCTAAAAACATCCCATCTACTTTTATTATTAAATGTTTTTCTTTGTTGTTAGACATTGTGAGTCTTGACTTATCATCATTCTATAATAATGGTGTATATACAATTTCAGTGAGTGTGTGTGTGTGTGTGTGTGTGTATCTTTCTGTATCTGTCTGTCGATTGGTATGTCTGTCACTGCCTGTGTGTGATGCTAGGTATCAAATCTATAAACTTGCATGTGCTTGCCAGCCTTTAAAACTGAGTGATACCTCATCCCCGAATGTGAATACTCAGCTTACAGGACCAGAGTTGAACACCAAAACTTATACAAAGGCACACATTTTTGTATACATTTTTATTATTCATTGATGTACTTTCTATCTGGATCGAAGCTTCCGAGACTTCCTTTCCACCTACTCCCTTCCTCTCACCTCCGTTTCCCTCCTTCCCTTCTCCTCTGAAAAGGGGAGACGCCCCATGGATATCAACCAACCTTGGCATATCAAGTTGTAGTAAGACTAGAAACACCTAGTGAGGCTAGATAAGGCAGCCTAATTGAGGGAAAGGGATAGAAGCATACTTTAAAAATGATTTTTCTATGTTGTTCTCTGTAATCTCTGGGTGTCAAAGATGACTCTAATTTATCTGACTATCCCATAAAATGTAGTGATAACAATCTTGCCATCTTCAATTACCAAGTCCTATAAAGAACTTAGTTGAATGTGTTATTCATTGTAATCTTGATTTTTATAAAAAAAGATTTGTAATTGGACTTGTTTATATTTTTGTGAGAAAACCATACATGATAGAATTGATTTCTTCACAAAGGATTTCATAATTTAAAGTGATAGGTTTATCCTAATAACCTCAGTGTTCAAAATCTTGATAGCTATCGGTGTAACTGACAGAATAACCTGTATAAAATACTGATCTCACAGCTAAGACAGTCTTCAGGAAGGATGCATTTATATGGAGCTCCAGGGTTTAACCCACATCCTTTACTGTTGTAGGGAAGGCATTAATGCTATATGATTGGTTTCCAGAAACTAGAGATGCACCTGTGCTTCCTGAGTAGCTTGTCTATTCCAAAACCTGGAACATCTGCAGAGAAAGCCATCTCAACAATAAGAGATTTCTACAGGCTTACTGCAGAAGCTGTAAGGTAGAAAAGTGAATGAGTATGAACACATACAATCTCACAACAAGAACTAAAATACATATTCAAAGTCAGTCCTAAAATGTTTAAAAGGAATCAAATGCAGACCCTGTGCATTTGAGACTTCAAGTTGAGTTAGGCTGGACCTTTGACAAGGCTAAACCAGGACACTAAGCCATTCTGAAGTGTGGGATAATCATCAGAAATGATATGAAACAATGCATCAACATGACAAGTTCAAAACATCTGGTGGATCAAGAGGACTGTTCTTCAACTCACTGCACAAATTTAAAATTGCAGACCCAGAGGGTTCTTTTGTTTTGTTATCTACTTCTACAAATACAGAAATGAAAAACAATAAACTACATTTAAAAAACAGTAGAATTGCATGTGTGAAACTTAGAGCCATTACACTGAAAACATTTTTTTCACATGGCATAAAAACCAACATTCTCAATTAATTTCTAACCTCCATTTAAAGGATTTTTCTAAGGCATACACCTAATCCCACATAATATTCTTTAGTTTGGTATTTTCTAATTGTGGTATATTGAGCTGACTCCACCTCTTGTTACACACACATGCTCGCATACACACACTAACACACATTAACTATACAAATTTGTGGTTTCAGTGTGGTATATACATACATCAATCACTAATCAAATGGGAGTAACCACCATCCCTCTGGTTTGCATTTCAAGTTGCATTTGGAGCCTTTGAGTTTTTCTCATCCAGGTCTTCATAAAATATGCAATAGGTATTTACAAATGATAGTCTTCTCACTGTGCTACCAAACACTAGGACTTGTTCCCTCTCTACAACTGTGTTGAGAAATATTCCCCAAACCCTCAGTGGACCCCTCCCACACATTCACTAATCACTACCAAACACTCTTGTTGCCTTTTGATTTCGCTTCCATCCTTGAGAAAGTGAGCCATGACTGCCTGGTTCTGGCTTATTACAGTAATAGCCATATTGCTACAAATGACAAGATTCTTTAAGGTTGAATAATACAGTATTGTGTGTCTATATACACACTATCTTTATTCATTGACCAACAGTGATGTGTTTATAAGTAGATTTGGAGGAGGTGCTGTGTTTATAAAAAGATAAAGAAGTATATGTTTTATGGGGGTGTGGTAAGGTATGGGGGAAAGGGGCTGTCTCAGTGGGCCCATGCCAAGACATCCCTTCCCCAGGAGGGACCAGCCACAGGACAGTATAGTATAGAATTGAATTTATTCAAAGCATGGGAAGGGGAGTTAAGAGGGTATTAGAGGCAGAGAAAGGCAGAGAGACAGAGAGAGCAGAGAAATAGAGGCCAGCCGTGGCCATGAGCACATGGGAGAGAAGGGGAAGGGAAGGGGGAAGGGGGAAGGGAAGAGCCCAAGGGGAAAAGACAGAAGCAAATGGGAAGCAAGAGTAAGAGAGGGAGGAGGGGCAAGCAGTGGGCCAGGCCCACCTGGCTGTTTGTTGGCAGGTAACTGTGGGGAGGAGCATATCTGGCTGTTGCCAGGTAACTATGGGGTGGAGTTTAGACAGAATGGGAACAGGAGCAGAGGTGGTGTTGGGGAGGGAATATGTTCTATGGAGGTGTAGTCAGGTATGGGGGAAGGGGGTGCCTTGGCCGATCCATGTTGAGGCATCCCTTCCCCCTGAGGGACCAGCCATGCTACTATATAGTATAGAATAGAGTTTATTAAGGGCATGGAGAGGGGAGGGGAGTTAAGGAGAGACAGAGAAAGGCAGAGAGAGAGAAGAAGAGAGAGAGAGAGAGAGAAGAGAAGTTGCCTGCACACAGCGCTGGGCAGCAAGGCGGAGATGCGGGCCGCAAGGAGGGACCACACCAAACCAAAGCCCCACGTGGGGCTTTATTCAGGATGGGACAAAAGGGGGCAGCGGGTGGGAAGAAGGAAGAGAGAGAGAGAGAGAGAGAGAGAGAGAGAGAGAGAGAGAGAGAGAGAGAGAGAGAGAGAGAGAGAGACTACATATATGGGCGGTGATGTAATTACAAGTAAAGGTAGTCCCATTAAACTCTGGGTATATGGTAGCTGTTGCCTTGGCAACAGGCCTATAGGTCGCGCTGTGCCCTCAGTCACCTAGGTGATGTCATAGGTTTCGGTAATAACAAATGGAGTGTTGAGAGGGCAGGAACAGGAAGGAAAGGAAGAACAAGAGCAAAAGAGGAGCAGTAGAGGGAGGAGGGGGCAAGCAGTCCCTTTTATAGGGAGTCAGGCACACCTGGCTGTTGCCAGGTAACTGTGGGGCAGAGCTTAGACAGAATGCTCACAAAGAGGAATCTAGTTAGATTTCATATATTATTTATCGGGACTGGTGACAGAATAGAGGCAGGAGAGCAGCTTTCTTTTTCCTATGCTGGCACCATTTCCCCTGGATCTTTATTTATAAGTTTGATAACTACATAAATTAGGCAGATCTATTTTTAATTTTTGAGGCGCTTCCAAACTGTTTTCTCCGCCGGGACTAATTTAGACTACTTTATCTCAACCTCCTCGCTAGCATTTACTTTTTTGTATTGTTGATAATAGCCATTCTAACTGGGGAGAGGCTACTGCATATTTCTTTGGTAGCTAGAAACAGCAGACTCTTGTCGCCTATGCTTGTTGGTCATTTGTAGTCCTCTGAAGGCGTGTCAGTTCAGAACAACCTCCATTTTACTTGGCTTTTTATTGTTGTTATTATGGACTTTTCCTCTCCCCAACCAAATTTCATTTTGGAACTCACTGATTTTCTTTTCACAAAAACAAAAACAAAAAAAAAACAAACAAAAAACAGAAGAAAACCAACCTTGTTACTTATGCTAAATGATTTAGAATTTAAGTGAACAAACTATTGTCCATAAGAAATAGGTGTTATATTTAAAATAAGCCTAGATCACAATCGGAATCAAAATGGGCTGCCTTTACTAAAAGACAGAAAGAAAGAAAGAAAGAAAGAAAGAAAGAAAGAAAGAAAGAAAGAAAGAAAGAAAGAAAGAAAGAAAGAAAGAAAGAAAGAAAGAAAGAAAGGAAGGAAGGAAGGAAGGAAGGAAGGAAGGAAGGAAGGAAGGAAGGAAGGAAGGAAGGAAGGAAGGAAGGAAGGAAGGAAAGAAAGAAAGAAAGAAAGAAAGAAAGAAAGAAAGACCAGATAAGCTAATGAATGCACGTTAACAAGCTAGCCTACCAAACTCGAGTGGATAATGGTAGATAACAAAGAGAGTTTACTGCTCAGAACAATAATACTAGCAGGAAGAGTATTTGCATTTGAACTCAGAGCTCCAGTTCCCACAGAGTTAAAGAGAGTGGCTGAGTTTCGCTGCCCACACCCAGCTTTGGAAGTCACTCTGCTTTCCAGTGCTATCTGCACCCCTGACTACCTTCCCCAGGGAAACAGTGTATCTTCCAAATCTGCTGTCTTTCAAACCTCCTTGAAAAGATAGCAAGTAACAAAGCACAGTCTGTGCTATGCATAGATGACATGCAGAATTGCAGGAGCTCTGCAGAGGACCGTGGGCCTAAAATAAAGCAGCAGTTTCTGGGACAGCTTGGAGGAAGAATAAAAATCCCTCCTGGTGGCTTCTCAGTGCTGAAAGAAAAGAAGAACCTTCTTCACCCTCAGGCTGATTTGAGGGGTGGGTGGGGGAGGGGGGAAATTGATTGTAAACTCTTCTCATTACTTACAGTCCAGTAAGAAAATTCCTCAACCAAGTCCTCCTTTCCCCCCCCCCCCCGCCCCCCAATCCCTCAATTTTCTTTGTAGTTAAGGTCTTCGCATCTTGAGTCCTGACTTGAAATTCAATTGTCTCAAAAACAATTTATATAGTAGCAATCAGATTCCCAGGCTATTCCACTCAATGCCTCCAAACTCAGTCTCCCCAAAGGCCCTCTTACCCCATAATGTATCTGATTTAGAGAACATTTAGTTTCAACTGCATTGCGAATTAAATAACTTTGGCGGGCTAGACGGAGACCATACCACCATTTATGAGGTCTCTGGGGTGAGGAAAATGTGTTTTTATTAATGAACGCATTTAACAAATGTCTTTCTGAACCATACCTTTTATTAGATTACATTTTTTTAATTTAATAATCCAGTTTCTAGAATGTTATTGCAGGAAGTTTACTTTTGCAACTCTCTGTGAAAAATGCTATTATTTTCTATGGCTGCAAAGACAGTATCCCAAGCCAAAAGCCTGGGGAAAAATAAGCCCAGTTTTTAGTGGGGGATTAACATTGAGGGTGAATGTGCCAACATGCACTGTCAGCTTATCATCTCCCAAGAGAAGTGTGATGTCCAAGAAACAGATAGTCAAAGTAAAAAAAAAAAATTAATGACATCTCACAAAACTCCTGCAAAAATAGCAGTGTGTGATGTGCCAGGAAGCCCAGGGAACAATCTCTTGTTGGAAGTGCTGTACCCTTGGGAAGCTTTGCTGAATATTCTTAGTTTAGTTTCATATTCTGCTCTGTTCCAGGGCTCTTGCTATGCAATAAGATATTTCCATTTGTCATCAAAATGTTCACTGGTATATGTTGCTTTCCAGTTTGCTTTTGCTTAATTCCACCCTATTACACACAGCTAAAAAAGAAATAAGCTACGTATTTCCTTATCTGCATTCCCATTTAGAACATATTGAACAGCTTTATATGTCTTCTGATGACTTATTCTTTTAGGATCTATGCTTTCTTCCGATTGAAAATTATCCAGTTACTTATATTTTTCCCATATGGAGAGACAGAAGCAGACTAGCAGAGCTACATGTGATCTTTCAAGTTGTGGGAGGGGCCACTGCCATTTCTGTATTCTAACAGATTGCTAACATTTCTTTCTTTTTTTTTTTTTCTTATGAAAGTGACAACTTTTTGTCCCATTGCCACCTCTGGTGTCCTTTATACTTTCTCTATCCGTAGAATCCTATTACCTCGTGATTTTAGGAAAGGAAATTTCTTGGTTCTGATAGTGATTTATCCATCACTTAATCTTTTTAACCCCTTTCTAATATTCCCAGAGTGTGCTTTTAAATTATGAAATTGCATTATTTTATAGTGCCAAGTTGCCGAAGTACCCTGGAAGACATTCTTGAATATTACGGAAACGCTTGTATGAAATGGCTCCTCATACTACACAAATCTAAATAAAAAGAATCTCAGTATAGCTTCCTCTGAAGTTTCTACTTTTACCAATACTATTGTTGTTAAAAACTATTTTTAGAACATGAGGTTACCCTAAAAAATGGGGTACAGAGCTAAACAAAGAATTTTTACCTAAGGAATATCGAATGGCTTAATTTACAGGTAGAGATAACAGTTATTTAAGCTCCAATGAGCAGTTTGATGACTTGAGTGGAAGACTATTTAAGAGAAGGATAATCCTTGCCATTTATTTGTATGGTGAAATTAGTCTGAAAACAACTTTAACATCATCTTCCAGAAAGTTCTGAGCTTTCACAGAGGCATTTTGTTGGTCCACCTGCTGTGTCTCCTTTACTGGTCCAAATTTCTGACAGAGGTGGAGACATATGACCCAAGTTCTATTATGCTGTTGTTGTGCACTTACTTCAAAGGTCATTTTATTTCAAGGGAAATGAGGAGTCACGGGAAATCTGTAAACAGAGGAGTGTCATACATGACATGTTTTGAACAAATCATCCTGGATGCTAGATTGGGAAAAGACTGAAATGACAAACGTGTAAGGTGAACAGATATCAGAAGTCTGGTTAGAAATTTATCATAGAACACAGGTAAGAAGTGATTATGAGTAGAACAAAGATAGACAATGAAAGTGTTGAAAAGTGAATGGAAAATGGAATCTGAACATATTTAGATGTCACAGACATAGGAACTCTCAGTCTTGCTCTAGATTCAAGACTGGATCCCAGCAAAGGACTATTTTGCCTCACCAGGTTATTGGAATATACCTGGAGACATTTTGGGTAGCCATAGAAATATTCTATAGGTATAGTGGATAATGGCAAAGCTTGCTGCCTATCATTATACATTACACAGGGCAACTCTATAAATTATATGCCATTCTGAGGTTGAAAATCTACATGCATGATACCCCATAAGCATCATCCTGTAAGTTTCCTCCTATAACTTGTAAGCGAATCCATGAGAATTGAGACACTAAGCTGGAACTGTTATTCAAATGGCTACAGGAAAGGAAAAATCTAGCAAAACACACCTTGCTGGTAGACACAAGCCCTAAGTTGAATGAAAACCAACTCAAAGAATAATGAATAACTCTCTTTATAGCTGGCTTTATATACCAATGAATCCACAAGGAAAGCAGCTAAAGCAAAATCTTTGAAAATCTTTGGGTTAGATGCCAGATGTCTAGCCACTAAAACAGCCACTGGAGATTGTTTTTCCATAAAAATTACATCTGGTCTTCCTGCATATGAGAACAATACAAGAGAAAATAAAGAAAGTGGAAATGCTGTTGTTTGTCATAGCAGGACACCAATAGAACTATTTGCAATATTATGGATTGTGTCAAACAAGAACTTCCATGGTCTCACTCCTAGAAGACATATCAAGCTCTAGATAATGCCAAGCAATTAAAACTAGCAGCTCTACCCAGGTAGGCATCATTTTGCTTTGGAAACATTTGGTCTGAAAAAGTGATCATGAAATTTAATTTTGGAACACAAAACCATAAGGGCTAAACTAGGACACAAGTAACATGGGTATTTTTATTGACTATCACATTAAGTAGGCCAAAGACATGGTCTACTGTCCTATCTGAATATACAATGAAAAACATACATCCCGTGCTTCTTATATATTTATTGTTGTACCAATTAGGTTTTGTCAATTTGACACAAACTAGAGTCACTTTGGAAAAATAAACTTCAATTGGGGGATTTTCTTTATCATGTTTGATTTGTGGGCCTGTCTACTGGGGCATTTCCTTGATGAATGACTGATGTGGGAGAGCCTGGTATACTGTAGTGGGACCACTCCTGATCAGGTTGTCCTTTATTAATAAGAAAACCAAGCAAACCACGGAGGTCAAGATAGTAAACATTATTCTTCTTTGGCCTCTACCTCAGTTCCTGACTCAAGTCTGTGCCTTGGTTTCCCTTCATGATGGACTGTAGTTTATAAGCTGAAATAAACTGTTTCCTCCCTGCATTTGTTTTGATCATTCTTTTATCAACACAACAGAGAAACAAATCAGAATAAGTATTGGAGTCACCATGCTTACAAACCCTTATTGTACCAATTAGGTTTTGCCAATTTGACACAAACTGAGTCACTTTGGAAAAATAAACTTCAATTCAAGTGAAACCTAGCAAGTACAGAGCCCCTGAAAAGCTAATAAATAATAAT
Source organism: Apodemus sylvaticus (assembly GCF_947179515.1). NCBI lineage: Eukaryota > Metazoa > Chordata > Mammalia > Rodentia > Muridae > Apodemus > Apodemus sylvaticus. Next base: position 37,361,745 of record NC_067473.1, on the reverse strand, counting down.
AATAATATAAAAAAATTTTAAAAATCCTTTTTAAATCCTTCACAGCATTAACTTTAATTCTGTACATTATTTTTAGTGTGTTCACTATTTTTCTTAGAAGAAGTTATTATATGATATGATATGATATGATTATCAGTTAAGTTATAAATCTTTTTTAATCTGTAGGCTTTCATGATGTTTGTGTAACTTAAACTGGACAACAGCTAAAGCCATTTTTAGAAAAAAATCCTTAGAAATAGGGTTTAAAGGGGCACTTGATCATTTTGTCAAGTTAGCCCCTGTTATGAAAATGATACAAAAGACAAGTGAGAAATGATGAATGCTCTATTCTCATTTATAATTTTGTTAATCCTTTAACATCTTTGGTTTATTTCTCTGTGCATTCTAAATCCCAAGAATTAGCACAATCATATGCAAACTCTAACCTAGATGTCTTTAATTAGGACATAAATTAAGTTTGCTCTGATAATTTAGACTTGCATTTTAGTTTTTATTCCTCAATATAAAAATAAACAAAGGGGCTGGAGGGATGCTAAGCAATTAAGAGCACCCACTGCTCTTGGAGAAGATGTGGATTTAGTTATCAGCACCCAAATAGTAACGCATACCTTTCTGTAACTCCAGACCCAGGGCATCTGACATTCCCTTCTCGCCTCTGTGGGAACCAGGTCTACATATAGTACATATATATAGTCAGGCAAATAATATATCCAAATAAAATAAAAATAAATAGATGTTTTAAAAAGCAAATAAACCATCAAGATTTTCCTTCAAATACCCTTGTAACTCCCATTGTCACAATTCACACTACAAACCCAGTCCTTTCTCAGAGTTATAGTTACCTTCCATAGATTTTTAATGGTCTTACATGCAAAGTTCACCAAAATTAGAACAACTTTTTTGTTTGTTTGGTGGCTAAATACCAGCCAGGTCAATCATTTTCAATAGTTCATTCAATAAAGAACATTTAGCTGACTTCAAAGTAAAAACTCCACTAAAAACAAGTCCAGTTAGCTTAGGTCAGGACCAAAGCTTGTTTGTGAAAATTGCCACCTAAATAGATAAATGGACTCTCAATTGAGAGTTCTCAATTCAAAGAAATTTCAAAGTGGGCAAAATGGTTTGAGACTAACTTTCCAACCAAGTGTGTTCAGGCTTTAGCAACTCAAAGTTGGTGTATATTTAAACCTCCTGTTAACATTCCTTTTAGATTTGACCCTATAGTTACCTGGCAATGTAAGTGTCTGGCGAGCCTTAGCTTTCCAGGGCCTTCCTGAGTGAACAATATGGAGTCAGGAATCGATGCAAAAAGCAAGAGGAATTTACTGTTCCAACATGTTGGGGTCACTCTGCACATGGAGAGAGAGGGAATGACCCATGCAGCCTGTCCAGCAAACATTTATACTGTTCTCAAGGCAGCAGCCATTAGGCACAATGAGATTGGATAAGCAGTGTGACTTTTAAACGGATAGGTCTTTAGGGAATAACGTATTTGGCCAACAATCTTGGAATACTTCTGGGCCTCCCCTACCTACAGGTGGCCAGTGGTTATTCCCTCCTCCCTGTGGTCTGAAGAATGTAATTTGCTCCTCCCTTCCAGAGGAGAGGGATGCCCATGTTCTTTATGATCTTTCTCTTTCAGTAGTGGAGGGGTCTGGTATAATTTTCCAAAGTTTCTTAGCTGACTTCTTCATTTTCCCCCTTTCTTTGTGCATGGTTCAATCCTGAAGCTATTGCTGGTATTCTGATAGCTCATACTCCTGGTCTTCTATATCTAGTTATTTGTACCTCTGCTTTAAGATCATTAGCTCTACAGTACCTATGTGTTCCTTAACAATAGCAACCAAGTGGTTCAAAATGTAGGGGCCAAAAGTCAACAATAACAGAAGAACAATTAGGAGTCATAACAGGGTGGATTTGAAGGTGGTTAACCAAGGGGAGGAGTTAAACCAAGACTTAACCAGTCCTGACTCTGTTCTCTCTCTTTCTTCCACCTTCTGTCACCTTGGCCATCGATGCTTTAACAACCTGGGAGTGGTCTACATAAAAGCAACATTCCTCAGCTAAGGCAGCACATAGCCTTTCTATTCTTCAGTACTACTTCTGATAATAATGACAGTGATTCTTGAAGGTGACTGATGGACGTTTCTGTTTTCTCTACATCTAAATCAATGGCTGCCCTCAGACTATCATAATTTTCTCCTTGTTAGACCAGAATGGAGGTCCTGGTGGCTGCCCTGGCCATCCCAAACCCCAACAGAAGGGAGACGGTGAGTGTTGCAACAGGTTTGGTGGATGGGAACATAGGATGGGGGAAGAAACCAGAATCCAAAAGTATCACCAGGCAGTCAAGTAATCTTGAGCTTGAGCAGATTATCCACAAGATGCTCTCTCGGTAACATGGCTCACTGTTTCAAACTGAGCACAATTTAAAACACACAAACCATCAACTGACCTGAACAGATTGGTACTGATCCCAGCTATTGCAATGAGACTTTCACTGTGAAAGACCTGGTATCCTTGTCACTGTGTGTCCATTACCAACATGAGCAAAACAGATAATAATGCATGACTGCCCTCTGTTAGTGATGACACCAGTGTTTGTAAATGACTTTCCACTGTCAATATTTACTGAGACCATCAGAAAAAGAAATGAACAAACCTGGCACACTCTCTACTTCCTTTTAGCCATTCCTGCTACATCTGGACTCATTTGTTCATTTCATGATCATCCTTCCTTGAATATTGTAAGCCACTGCTTGTCCTTTTCTCTGTGGACACACACAGCCACCTAAAGAAGCACAGCTATCATTTCTTACACTAAAGCACTTTTACAGTCAAACAATTGAGAAAAATTCCATCAAATGCTCATATTGGAGTACTATCATTTATAAAAATCAAATAAAACTATTATTTTATAATAAATCTATTTAGAATATTTTCCTTTGTTATATTATTTAAAATGTCACCAAGAAGGTACATATAGTCTTCTTGTACTCTAGATATTTTAGATGTGTTTTCTTATAATTTACTTAATTTTTATGTTTCTGTCACATTTTCCTTACCGAGTTTTTTGTAACTGTACATGAAATAGCCTTTGTCATCTTAAAAATGGTTTCATCTAGTCTTCCTCCATACCTCTTTCTCTCCCTCCCTTCCTCTTTCTCTGTCTGTCTGTCACTGGGTCTGTGTCTCTGTCTCTCTCAGTGTGTGTGTGTGTGTGTGTGTGTGTGTGTGAGTCTGCATCTGTGTCTATGTCTGTGTGGGTGTCTGTGTGTCTGTGTGTATATGTTTTACTAAGGATTGAACCTAGAGCCCTGTGAATTCAAATCAAGCATCCTATTGCTAAAGGATATCTCTAGACCCTTTTGATTTTTATTTTGATTCCAGCACAACTTGTCTAAGTTGCTCAGATTGGCCTGGAACTCATTCTGTACCCTAAATAAGCCTTGAGCTTCCAATCTTCTTTCTTCAACCTAATAAGGAGGTGGAATAATTGAACTCTGTCACCAGTCAGTCCAGCAAACTATTTTCAGAGTTTGTATTAAAGAAGGTGCAATACATTAAGTATACTTAAGTATACTTAAAGTATTGCTTCCGCATCAGTGAGTATGAGAGCAGACCTGTGCAGCCGTAGATGCTTCCACACATGCCATAGAGAACTGATGTCCATCAATGTTTGAGTTCATCAAACTTGAGACCACTTTGACACCAGAGGTAAACTGAGGTAGAATAGAGTCAATGGAAATGCTAGACTGGAAGCTCCTGGCTGATTTGGGACCTTTGTTGATCAAGGCAGGTGATTAGAAGGAAAAGGGGTAAGGAGACAGAGCTGATCACTCTGAGGGCTCAAAACCTGCACAGCTTATAACATTGAAAAATTCTGAAATCTCTTTACTCTTATGGTCCCAGAGCTGATGGCCTTTTATAATTCACTTCTGCAAATAGCAGCAGAGGATTTGACAAAGAAACTTAGTTACTTGGGCTGGTACTCTCTGTGACCCAGTAGAAAAACTCTGAGCTCTTTAACTCAGGGACCAGGATGGAGTGGCCAGCCAGCAAGAGGCTCAGAGGTCATTCACAAGCCAGAAAGAAATAAAAGGAAAAGAAGGGAGAAAAAAACATAATCCAACACACATTCAATGGATGAAGTGAAAGGGGATTCCAAATCCCCTTTATTTTTACTTTCAGCTTTTTATAGTATTTTAGTCAAATGTTCTACATATAAGAAAAGCTTACCTCATAGATAAAATGTTACACAAGAGGGAGGTACAGTAGGATTGTTGATAATAAGTTCAAAACAGTGTTTTGTCTGTCTTATATTCTATAAGCACATTATTAGTTCAAAGCAATAGTTTTATAATTTCATGGCCTTGCTTTATCATGTTGTACAGCTGTGGCTTCATCCTTGAATTTGACCTAGAAATGTTTTTGATCTGACCTGACTGTTTTTCCTTGATCATAAATCTGTCCCAAGCTCACTTCTCTTCTAAGTGCAATTTACATGCTTGTAGTGTATGAAAGCTCATTGTACTCCTTTTCATGAAACCGTTACTTACTATTCTATAAGAACAGGGCACATCCTATTCTGAATTCTATCTTTATTATATATTTCTGGCAAAACAACAAAAACCATCTCTTTAGATCTTGTATCATTTATTCTAACTTCCTAAAATTATTTGAACCAAATCAGGCATTCTATAAAATCATTAATTCATCTAAACAGCAGTAGGACATGAAAGTACATCTTCATATTGATTCTGCAGGAAATCTGCCCAACAGAGTAAGTTAAAACTCAGGAAACAGTAGGCTATGTCAGATATATGAAAGATAAAGCAAGCATATTGTCAGCAGGAAGCAATCCTGGGGCAAAGTCCCTGGGGTCCATGCCTCTTCAGAGCAGACCTATCACAGTCATGCGAAATGGTGGGCCCTATCCAGAAGGCTTACTTGCTTGCCACAGCCTTTCCTGAATGGCTTCTGCCAACTATGTCCTAGATATATTTTAGCATCCTTGAGGAGCACTTTGCATGACTGCTATAACATACCTAATAAGTATGGATGCTTGTAATGGTGATTCATTTCTAAGATTAGCATTGTTTTCTCCTGATGTATGTACCCTTCCATAAAATTAAGATGAAACCATGATGAAACACTAAATGTGAACAAATGTAACTCTCAGTAGGCTATGTCTTCTCAGCAGGATAGTCTCAGAGTGCCCAGTTCTCCACAATGAGTGGTTTCTCAAAATGTGATGAGTAACTCACATAGCAAACAAGAAGAGCACAAAGAAACTGCAGGACACCCATCTCTGATGAGTTCTGCCTTAGGCAATGTCACCACAGCATCTTGCTTCCCTCACTAATGCAAGGCAGGAAGTTGCCAATTAGATATGCTTTTAGTTCAAAGAGATCCCACCACATTGTGGCAAAAATATAAAAGCAAGAAGATTAGCCCCAGTATCTGAAACCATAGGTGTAATGCCCCAAGAATGGATTGTTTGACCCTACAATTAAATTAGGAACAAAACCTTGTTTTTCTTTTCTCTAAGAAAAAAAATCTATAAATATATGGAAAAATACTGTATACATTTCTGTTTTTCATGAAATATTCATGGATAATGTTAGGTTTGCCAAAATTATGTAATCAGCCATGCCTAAATTGGTGCTGTTATAATTAATGTTCATCTGAAGATCCACAGAGAGCAAGAGAAGATACAGCTCTAGTTTTGTAATGATCTGAGGTTATTCTCTTGACTGCTTTTCCAAACACCTGGGCTAGCGCCTATGTAAATCAGATAATGCTAATGTGTGCATATTAATGAAGGTCAAGCTCTACTGTTCCCACAGGTAATCTAAAGAAAAACTCATTTCCTGCCTTGGACAATATTATTATCAACGGAGTCTTATTCTGATGTATCTAAACAATACTGAGAAATAAAAATGTCCCCTATCAATGCTTCTAGAACTTGATTTGTTTTATTTTAAGGTCCTGTGATTGTTGTTGTTAGTAGTTCTTCATACATGCTGTAAATGATCTGTGACAGTAGACGGTGCCTTTATTTTTGGACTCGAAGAACCTGTAAGGAATCATGTTTTATTTTGACTACAGCTTCCATGTGATTAAAGAAAGGTTGGCCCCTTTAAGTACCATTGATGCTATCACTAAAATAAAAGAAAGATGAGAAGAAAGAAACAAGAAAAGGCAGAAAAGAGAGAATATAATTGTCAGCAAGGACTCAAGAGTCTGTAATCTTTATACACTATTGGTAGGAGTGTAGAATGGTGCATCCAGCACAGAAAATAGTATAGCAGTTACTCAGACTATTAATGGAGTTGCTGTACTATTCAACAATCCCAAGTTATGCCTACATTGTTTTTCTCAAAATGCTACATTCATATGCTACAATCATAGCAACCTTACTTACAGTGATCAACAGGTGGAAACAATCCTATTGCCCATATGAAAATTAATCAAGTGAATGAATGTGGTATATGAAACAATGGAATATTATCCACCATCTAAAAGAAAGAAATTTCCGACACAAAATAAATGATTGTGCCTTCAGAACATCAATTATTCCACACAAAACAAGGAAGTTGAAAAACCACAGACCTATGATTTCACATATCAAATGTGCTCAAGCTGAGTTAAATGAAAAATAAAAATCGGGATGTTAAGAATTAGAGAAAATAAAAATTTACAAAAGTAAGTTTCTATTCTATTAGTACAGAATTTTATACTGAAAAGGCAGACAAGTTCTTGAGAAAAGGGGACTGTACATGATAGAGTGAACTAAAGGACTGCTATGAGAGTGATGTTCATACTATCAGGCCACAACCCAGAAAATCAGACCAATTACCACACACATTATCACTGCTTCAAACAAAGGATCCCGTATCCATTTGGTAATGCCACAACTATCCTCTAACTATCATTTTTTAAGACATAATAAGAGGATGCAACTATTGCATACTTCTGCCTTATTTTCATATTCAAACAACACAGTTAAGTTTTAGAAAAGTAACAAGCATGATCCCACTTAAATTGACCTTAGATCCTGCACTGGAGATGGGGTGAAAGGAAAGGAGAAAATATAGTGAACTTAGACTGAATTGTGCACTCCTGTGAAAAGAGAACATTTGAAGAATGAGAAAGAAGGGCTTTCTTGATAACTGGTATTGTTATTCGTCTTTGAGTCTTCAGAGTCCACAACAGTGATGGGAACAGTGGATGGGAGATGTGAGAAGCACTTCTTCTGTCATCTTTCTTCCTTCTGTTTTCACAGAGATCTTAATGTTTAAAAAAAATGAGTACAAAAACCAAGGTAAAGAAGTGACGTGTCTTCTCAAGCCCTCAACAGTAGCCATGATTATTTGGAAAGTTCATCTGGAAGTAATGATTAGGTTGGTTTTCTTTCTCCTCTTCTTTTTTGGTTTACATTCCAGACCAGTGGCTAATCATGATTTATTTTTGAATAATTTCCATTTTAAAATAGCATTGAAAACTCAATCACCAGATAAGCATAAACCTAAGGAAAGAATCCTACATACTTTGCTACATGCCATTAAAGAACTAAGCAGTCTCCAGTCTCCATACTTTTCAATCATACCAAATAACTGCTGCCCACTCAGATACACTGAGCTAATTTTAATCTTTAATCTTGATCATGCAGTTTCCAATTCTGGACTTAATGGCCAAGGCTAAAGGTTCAGGTTTGTAATATTCCAGCTATTCAAAGGTCTGAGTCAGGAGGATATGATGCTCAAGGACTGAATCCAGAGAATGTCCAAGGGGAGGGTGTGAGAGTACCAGTTCAGTGACAAACAGCTTGCCTAGCACACGTAGTGCATAAGTCCTTAGTTTAATCCCTGATAACAAAATAAATACTACCTGCTAAACCCATACTGCACACAAAATACTGTCCACAATATACAGCGGACCAACCCATACTGCACGCAGAACACAGAATAACTGGGGTTATGAATATTTCTTTGGCAGTCGTCCATGCATCCTTTCCTCACCTATCATGAAAACATTACTATGTTAAAGAAAGATGGAAGTAATGTACCATAACACCAATAACGTAGGTAGCAGCCAACCTACCAGAAAAAAGGGAGAAAAGTTGGTATGTATTCTAAAGCAGAGAGAGAAATGTCAGAGGTGATCATGTAATATTTTTCACCTTCAGTCTGTAAAAAGAGAGGGCATTCTCTGAAAGGAGCATCAAATGGGACAGCATGGTAGAGGGGTCAAACTACAGGGCTTACAGGATGATGTACAAAAGTTTATATAAGGACCAGGACTCATGGGGCAAAGGTGGGTTTGGGGACATTTAGATATTATTTAGGCATTTCCTTTTTTAGAGGATACTACTTTGTGTATACACTATGTGAAAGACCTCAAACACTCCCCAGAATGTGAGCAGATATAACATTACATTATATAACATAACATAGCATAACAATATAAACACTGAATTTTTTTTCTAGAATAACTGGTTTTCGTTGATTTTCTCACCCCCTTGCCTTTTAAAACACCATCTGAAGTGTTCAACAATTATATAATCAATACAATTTGAGGGAAAAATTAAAGGAACTCAAAAGTGTGGCATAAAGACAAAACAAAACATAATGTCTGCCCCAAAGAGAATGGTACATCATGAAAATACTTACCTGTATGTATCTGAAACATTTTAATGGTTATTGGAATATCGTTAAACTGGTATTAAATTAATCTGAATTATTTCAATTGGAAAAAAAGAATAATGACAGAAAACAATTATAGTTTCAAAATATACTGGATTGATATAAGGTATATTCCTAAGAGCAAATCTCCATCAAAACTTGTCCCTGGCATAGATGAGAAAACAGATGTTAGCATTCGTCAAACGCAGAAACATAGAAAACATTTCTAACTTTTGAGGCTTTTTTTAAATTTACATTTCAAATGTTATCCCGTTTCCAGGTTTCCACTCCGAAAACACCCGATCACATCCCCCATGCTTCTATGAGGTGCTCTTCCACCCACCTACGCACTCCCCCCCTCACCACCCTGGCATTCCACAACACTGGGGCATCAAGCCTTCACAGGGCCAAGGGCCTCTTTTCTCATTGATGCCAGATAAGGCCGCTTCAGCTCCTTCACTCCTTCCCCTAGCTGTTCCATTGTGGTCCCTGTGCTCAGTCTGAGAGTTGGTTGTAAGCCTACACATTTGTATTGGTCAGGACCTGGTAGAGCCTCTCAGGAGGTTGCTGTATCAGGCTCCTGTCAGCAAGCAATTCTTGGCATCCACAATAGTGTCTGGGTTTAGTGTCTACATGTGGGATGGATCCCCAGGTGGGGCAGTCTCTGCATGGCCTTTCCTTCAGTCTCTGCTCTACACTTTGTCTTCATATTTGCTCCCGTGAGTATTTTGTTCCCCTCTCTAAGAAGGACCGAAGCACACTTTGGTCTTCCTTCTTCTTGAGTTCCATCTGGTTTGTGAATTGTATCTTGGGTATTCAGAGCTTTGGGGCAAAAATCCACTTATTAGTGAATACATACCATGTGTGTTCTTTTGTGATTTAGGTTACCTCATGCAGGATGGTATTTTCTAGGTCCTTCCATTTGCCTAAGAACTTCATGAATACGTTGTTTTTAATAGCTGAGTAGTTGTATAAATGCACCACATTTTCTGTATCCATTCCTCTGTTGAGGGACATCTGGATTCTTTCCAGCTTCTGGGCTATTATGAACATAGTTGGGCATGTGTCCTTGTTATGTGTTGGAGAATTTTTTGGGTATATGCCCAGGAATGGTATAGCTGGGTCCTCAGGTCCAATTTTCTGAGGAACCTCCAGACTCATTTCCAGAGTGGTTCTTGAAGGGGGCTTAAAAAGAGAGAATGGGGTGTTTAGAGAATGTGGCACAGTGTGGGGGGGAAGGGGTTGTTTAGGTGGGCCCATGCCCAGGCACCTCTTCACCCTGAGGGACTACACATACACAGACATGGTATAGAATAGAGTTTATTCAGGGCAAATGATGGGAGTTAATGGTATAGTGGAAGTAGAGAAAGGCAGAGAGAGTGTATGTAGAGGAATGGAGGAGTGGAGGCCGGCCATGACCACATGGAGGGGGGAGGGGAGGAGAGCCCAAGAGGGGCAGAGAAGATGAGAGTGTCAAGAGGCTAGAGCAATGACAGAGAGAGAGAGGGAGGAGGGGCAAGTAGCTCCTTTTATAGTGGGCCAGGTCTATGGGGAGGGGCATACCTGGCTGTGGCCAGGTAAGTGTGGGGTGGAACTTAGACAGAATACCAACAGTTGTATCAGCTTGCAATCCCACCAATAATGGAGGAGTGTTCCTTTTTCTCCACATCCTCATCAGCATCTGCTATCACCTGAGTTTTTGATCTTTAATTTGTTTCTTTATTTCTTCTTTTACCAATTTATCGTTGATTAGAGGGTTGTTCAGCTTCCATGTGTATATGGGTTTTCTGTAGTTTTTTGTTTTGGTTTGGGTTTTTTGTTTGTTTGTTTTTTTTTGTTTGTTTGTTTTGCTATTTAAGACCAACCTTGATCCATAGAGATCAGTTAAGAGGCATGGAATTATTTCAGTCCTCTTACATATGTTGAGGTCTGATTTGTGAATAATTTATGGTCAGTTTTGGAGAAGGTACCATGAGGTGCTGAGGAGAAGGTAAATTCTTTTGATTTAGGATGAAATGTTCTATAGATAGCTGTTAAATCCATTTGGTCCATAACTTCTGTTACTTTCACTATTTCTCTGTTTAGTTTGTATTTCCATGATCTGCCCACTGCTGAATGTGGGGTGTTTAAATCTCCCACTATTATGTTAGGTGCAATGTGTGCTTTGAGCTTTATTAAAGTTTCTTTTATGATTGTGGGTGCCCTTGTATTTGGAGCATAGATGTTCAGAATTGAGAGTCTTTCTTGGTAGATTTTTTTTCCTTTAATGGGTATGAAGCACCCTTCCTTATGTTTTTTGATTATTTTTGGTTGAAAGTCAATTTTTTCCAATATTAGAATCACTACTCCAGGTTGTTTTGTGGAGCCATTTGCTTGGGAAATTGTTTTCTAGCCCTTTACTCAGAGGTAGTGATTGTCTTTTACACTGAGGTATGTTTCCTGTATGCAGCAAAATACTGGGTCCTGATTACTTATCCAGTCTGTTAGTCTATATCTTTATTGGGGAACTGAATCCATTGATGTTAAGAGATATTGAAGAATAGTGATTGTTGTTTAATGTTATTTTTGATGTTATATTTATGTTTTTGTGGCTAGCTTCTTTAGGGTTTGTTGAAAGAAGATTACTTTCTTGCTTTTTCCAGGGTGTAGTTTCCCTCCTTGTGTTGGGTTTTCCATCTATTATCCTCTGTAGGGCTCAATTTGTGGAAAGATATTGTGTAAATTTGGTTTTGTCATATGGAATATCTTGGTTTCTCAATGTATGGTAATTGAGTTTTGCTGGGTTTAGTAGTTTGGGCTAGCATTTGTGTTCTCTTAGGGTCTGTATGACATCTGCCTAGGATCTTCTAGCTTTCATAGTCACTTGTGAGAAGTCTGGTGTAATTCTGATAGGTCTGCCTTCATATGTTACTTGACTTTTTTCCTTTACTGCTTTTAATACTCTTTCTTTGTTTTGTGCATTTGGTGTTTTGACTATTATGTGACAGGAAGACTTTCTCTTATGGAGTTCTGTAGGCTTATTTTATATTTATATGCATCTTTCTTTAGGTTAGGGAAGTTTTCTTCTATAGTTTTGTTGAAGATATTTACTGACCCTTTAAGTTGGGAAGCTTTACTCTCTTTTATACCTATTATCCTTAGGTTTGGTCTTTTCATTTTGTCCTGGATTTCTCAGATGCTTTGGGTTAGGAGCTTTTTGCATTTTGCATTTTTTGACTGCTTTGTCAATGTTTTCTCTTGTATCTTCTGCACCTGAGATTCTCTCTTCTATCTCCTGTATTCTGTTGGTGATGCTTGTGTCTATGATTCCTGATCTCTTTCCTAGGTTTTCTGTCTCCAGAGTTGTTTCCCTTTATGATTTCTTTATTGTTTCTATTTCCATTTCTAGATTCTGGGAAGTTTTGTTCAATCCCTTCACCTGTTTGGTTGTGTTTTCCTGTAATTTGTTAAGGGATTTTTATGTTTCCTCTTTGAGAGCTTCTACCTGTTTACCTGTGTTCTCCTGTATTTCTTTAAGGGAGTTATGTATGCCCTTTTTATAGTCAAAAAATACCAAATTCAAATGTCTCAGAAAGGAGAAAGGGCTATCCAGTTTCTTTGTAGAGCATCTTGATTTCTCTTGCAGGATTTTTTATTTATATGCCAATTTTTGTAATTTAATTAGTGCTATTGTTCAGAATTGTTACCCTCCATCTAGTAAAGTATAATGAAAAGGGGTTGTACTTTTCATCATACAGTGATGGAAGATTTAAAAAACAAACAGAACTTGGCATTCACAAATATATACTAAAGAAGTTATCTCAGGACCAGATTTCAAGATTTAAATTCAATTCTTGCCAAGTATTGGTGAAATATGACTTTGATGATGGCATTCAGGAGGCAGAGATAGGTAGAATTTTTTCCTTTGGTTACCGCTTCCTACTCTTTATCAACATTTCTTGTTTGTGACAAACTAATGCTTCCATTTCCTCATTTCATAAGCCAAAACCTTTTCTAGATTTGGTACTTCAGCTAAGGTATCCACAGTATCTTCATCCTTTAATGTAGCTATTGTTAGCATCAGAACTGTCCACAGACAGCCAGAAGCTGTTTGAAGCCAGCTTCTGAATCCAGCGACGATGTTATCTCTGGGTGACAATGACCCTCCTACAACCATGGCCATAGGCTGGAGAGATGGTTCAGTGGTTAAGACCACTGACTGCTCTTCCAGAGGTCCTGAGTTCAATTCCCAACAACTATGCCTTCATTATTGGTACATTTTAGATTTTTTTAGATACGCTGACATCATGTCTGCAGCCACATTGTTGTACCTAACAAAGCCTTTGGCGTGCAGGGTGAGCTGTACCAAAACAATGTGAAATAACTCCGTGTAGAGAGCTGATGTTTCAGCTGGTCTCAATGATGATCTCCTTGAGAGCTATTAGCACTTTCTCTTTTATTCAGGATGGAGCCCTGGACTAGGCCGGCATGCCTCTAACCTGGTGGCAGAGATACCACAAGCCCTATAGGTTGTTACAGGAAAGAGGTCTGGCTGCAAAGGGCTCCCTGGTCAGGATGCAAAAGCCGTAGTAAGGACACTGAATAGATGACATAACCCGTGGATATCAACTGGAAATATGAATTCACAGTGTTTCCACAACTGTGGCAAAACCACTTAAAATGTAAATTATCTGTTGTTTGTGCAGTTCTAAGTTGAACTAGAGTTACTGCATGTTTGAAATAAAAAAGAGAAAAACAAATGCAGTGACATGATTAAGAACTGTTCTGTGACAGAAGCACAATTCTGGCACTAGAAAAAAAAAACCACTCATTTTATCTGATAGCTTAATATCCTACATAAACTGCAATGATCCGGCACCTGCTCCCAAGACAGGGATCAACAGAAATTGATATTGGACAGTTACATGTAACGACACTTGACAGACACAGAGAACCACAGTGAATGCACATGGCTAATAACTTGAAACTGTAATAAAGGGGAAAGGAGATTACATTTTAAAAAAATGTTGGTAGATATGTAAGGAAAATTGAAAACTGTAGGTTAGAAATTTGGAGGTAGATTTTTGAAAATCAGAAACTTCCCAAACAAGCTGGATTTAGAAGTACCACAAAACTACCTGGGTAAGAGAGTAACAGTGTTAGTTTTAGTGTTATTTCTAGGACAGAAAATTCTGCTGCCTTTCTGGGCTATTTAAATTACAATAAATAGAATGCCTGAGGAAAGCAAGGATGTTGATCAATTTTTTTTTAAATAAAATAAGCTGTCAATGACTGAATCCCGTGTGATGCCACTGAAGTTACTAAGTGTAGTGGGAAATAAAAAATGACCCAACACTTTCCTGTTCCCGACATAGCTACAAGACAAACAACCAGCGGCCTGCACAGCTCAATCTAGGCCCTCAGGTCTCCTGTGGCTATGGGCCTAATGCAGTGTCCCTCTGTCTGACATCTCTCTGGTGGGAGACCCTGAGGTTCTCACGTTTCCACCCAGCACTCATGCTACCCAAGAGCTGCCAGCTCTTAGAGTTTCCCTACCATGCTTCCCCAAATTAACTGGTAGAACAGACTCTTAACACTTAATTAATTGGCTAATAGACTTGTCAATATTTAAAACACAAATTCAAGATGCCAGTTCAATGAAATATTTTGCTAATATTTCTAACCTCATAATACATTCAAAAGACAACTCAAGCCATGGTGTCCTTCACTTCTGCTGTGACCTCCTTTTTTGTGTGCCTCCCAGAGTCTCTCTTCCCCTCCACCCCTCACTCTCCCACCCCCTCAACCCCTCACCCCACCACCTATCACCACCACCTTACTTCCTCATCCAATCACAGCCCTCTCTACTCAGGAATTGGGCAGGGAAGTTCGGGCTACAATTAAGAAAGATTTAGAAAGTGTCAATTACCATCCCAGCTGACTGCAAGCCAGCACCTCATGGTTAATAACAGTTCTAGAACCTAGACTGCTCATGCTGGTCTTGCTTCTCACACTGACCTCAGGAATGTCCATGCTGCATCTACATAGCCATTCCTTGTCTTCAGGAGTATTCTTTTTACCATGTGACAGCAAAGAAACACTAGAATGTACCAGAGACCTGGGAGGTAAGAGACTCTGAGGACTCAGAGGGAAGGACCTTAGATGAAATGTTCTACAATGGGGAGAGAGAACTCATAGAGTCCACCTCTATGAGAAAGAGAGAGCATCACATGGAGGGATGGGGTTGCCATTTCATAGTCAAAAACTCTGACCCAGAATTGTTCCTGTCGAAAGAACTGCAGGTTCAAAAATGGAGAAGAGCCTGAGGAAAAGGAGGTCCGGTGACAGGCCCAAAGTGAGATCCAACTCAAGAGGAGGCCCCAAGGCCTGACACTATTACTGATGCTATGGTGAAATATCTGCATAAGACTCAGTTGCAACTGAAAGAGTCTTATGCAGATATTTACACTCAACCAATCGACAGAGCTGCTGACCCCTGTGGTTGAATTTGGGAAAAGTTGGAAGAAGCTGAGGAGTAGAGTGACCCTATAGGAAGATCAGCAGTCTCAACTAACCTGGACCTCTGAGATCTCTCAGACACTGAGCCAACAACCAGGCAGCATACACCAGTTGATATGAGGCCCCTTGACACATACAACAGAGGACTGCTGGGTCTGTACTCAGTCAGAGAAGAGGCACCTAACCCTCAAGAGACTTGAGGCCACAGAGAGTGGGGAGGTCTGGTAGGGTGAGAATGGGGGGATGGTGGAGACAACCTCTTGGAGACATGGGGAGAAGGTGTGGAATGTGGAACAGTCAGAGGATAAAATCTGGAGTGTAAAAAAGATTAAAGAATAAATAAAAAATAATTTTAAAATGTTTAATTTCTTTTAACTTCAAATAAAAACATTAAATGTATTGATTTCACTTCAAATTTTTCTACTTTCTGTTAATCTGGGTTTGGATTTTCCAAAAGAATTCATCTTGTGTCATTGATTTTAGACACAAGGAATATCAGATTTACATTTACAGTGATTCAAGGTTGAAAATCCCAAAAGTGTTCATTCTCTTCTGATAATTATGGGGGTTAGAGAAAATAGTGAAATATTTTTTTGAGGGAATTTTAAAATGAGTTCAGAGAATGATTTATGACAGTGTGGCTTTCTTGAATACTGGTTCATAACTTTATTCAGAGTCAAATATTTGAATTTAGAAAATTTTATGGCTGATCTCATTTTATCTAAATCAAATTAATTAAACCTTAAATATGAATAATTCAACAAGTTCAAAAACCATATGTGCAAATTCCTGACTATATTTTTTAAGGAATTATAATAATTTTCTAACATTCTGATGACATTGTTTTGTACTTACCTAAATATACCAGATATAATTGTTACTCATTTTTTGTTTTTCTTTCTTAAGCAAAAGGAAAAAAAGATCAGTATGTATTCCTAGTCATATGATCTGATAGCTAGAATGTGACAAAATAGCCCTGTTAATTGATGGGTACATGTATTTTTTATATTTCCTTCCATTTCTTTTTATTTAGCAGTTATCTCTTCAAGGTGGGCGCAACAAATGGTTGCTTGCCAAAATAATAGGTTTTGTTAGAGTGAATTTCATGTTTAATACTTTCCTTTATCCTTAGGTGGGAAAGTTCAATACTACACATAGAGAAATCATTTAAATACTTATTGTTTCTGAAGCAGTAAAATTCAAAACTAAAGCGGTCTATATCCTAGTGAGGAATAACATAAACTATCAAAATGTATAAATAAATTTCATCTTTTTAATGAAAGCACTCTATGACACTTAAGAAGCTAATCTGTACTCAGATATGGAGTTTAACAGTTAGGGTTTTTGGCCAATTATCGGCTATGCCAACAAGAAGCTTCTATTTTAAACTATATCTATGGAACTCATTTCGGAGAAGGCTCATGTATTTCATGGAGATGGACAAGTTAGGGAGGTAAATGTGTTTTTAAGACAACTTCGATTAGTGCTATTCTGAGGATGTGGAGGATAAGAGGGTTGCCAGAGGCATAAAGCCAAGTGCCTGGGCATGTATGCTTCATGATTCCACAGAGTGCATGAGGGCACACAGAGAGGGGCACACACAGAGGGTGTAGAGGGGTATGCTCAAGAGCCCATTGGCTGTTGCCATGGAGGCTGGCAATAATGATGGGGAACAAACAGAAAGACATAAAATGAGAAGACTGTATATTCTGAGAAAGAAACCTGTGACTGGCTTGATTTTCATTGGTCATCACTATGGACTTTAAACGCAAAGGATGGAATTTAGGTTCCGTGTAAACACACACACACACACACACACACACACACACCTCATAGAGGAGGTAAGCATCAGCAAATATATTATTTAACATTAACATCATACAATGTTTTCAGAATCCTTTAGCAATGTAGGTCAAGGAAAAATCCCTCTGGGTGCACAGAAAGTATCCACAGTACTTACCAATCTTTCTTTTAACTGTGGAATTCATTGTAATAAAACAACCTCATGAATCCAGTTTTATTTCTAGGTAATTTCAACCAACCCTGTGTTATTTCAACCAACATCAGTGGTTCTGAGGAACAAATCGGTATTTCAATAGTTAATAAAAGATGCTGCTACATATAGAGTGTTTAAGAGCCATGACACTGGTGTTAGGCAGTCAGGTATATTTCAAGTTATTGTTATACCCTGGGTCAATATTTTGCAGGATGCATTACTAACAAGGTTCCCTGGCAACCCATTACCTGAAAGAATTAGGTGTGCTTCAACCCGGGGCTCATGAGGCATAAAGTTAGTGTTTGTTTTTAAATCTCCTTCTGCCTCTTTGCACAATATAGCAGTTTCCCCAACTCAGTTTATTATAGCAATCATCTTTTGAATACATTTCATTTTTTCATTTGTCCTAATATCCTGTTGTGAACATAAAGGTTAGGTTTACAGAGTAGTACAAACCTATAATCTGAGTACTCAAGATGCTGAGGCAGGAAAATCTAAAGTTTTTTTGTTTGTTTTTGTTGTTTTTTTTTAAAAAATTATTTATTTACTATTTTACACTCCTCCCAATCCACCCTTCAACTGTTCCATATCCCATACCTCCTCCCCACCCTTCTGTCTCCTGCCCACCACCCCACCTGACCTCTAAACTCCCTGGGGCCTCAGGTCTCTTGAGGGTTAGGTGCCTCATCTCTGAATGAACACAGACCCAGCAGTCCTCTACTTTATGTGTGTTGAGGGCCTCATATCAGCTGGTGTATGCTGCCTCTTTGGTGGTCCAGTGTTTGAGAGATCTCGTGGGGCCTGATTAAATGAGAGTGCTGGTCCTCCTACAGGGTCGCCCTTCTCCTCAGCTTCTTTCAGCTTTTCCCTAGTTCAACAACAGGAGCCAGCAGCTTCTGTTGAAAATCTAAAGTTTTAAGCTAGACTGAGATCTATAAGAAGTTGAGAAGAGTCCTTACCTAGCAAGGACTTAAGTTAATAATGAAGCAAATAAAGCACAGGATTGTCCTGTTTTAAAAACTGTGGGAGAGGGACGGGAAGGGCTGTGGCAGCCAGAGGAACAGGCTCTTACAGACTGACTAAACAGGAACAGAATGGAGGTGATACTAATGGACAGGGACAGGTAGAATCATAAGGGTTCAACCCTCCACAAAGAACTGCAGTTAACTGATTAATCTGGGAGTAAGAGAAGTGGTTTTCCCCACGGAAGTCACATCAATTAGTTACTCAATCCCCAATGGTCAGCTCTGAAAACATACATACAAGTAACATTATAGAAACTAAATGGGTCATGTATCAAAATATATATCAAAAACTAAAAGAAGTAATTAAAAAATAAAAATAACTTTAGAAAACTTATTCTAAAGAAAGCATACATATTGCTCTCAGAATCTGAACATTTATCATAACTTTTTATTCAGTAAGAAACATAAGATAATTCAGTCATGCCCTATATAGAAAAAACTTAAGGGCTTTTTTTTTTCCTTCTGTGAAATTTATTTGTTAATGTGATGGAGAAAAATGTACTTTCCCAGTTTATTGACATTATATATGGAAAGAAATTGCTCAAGACTGAATTCTTTGAGAGGTATGGAAGATATATCATGTTTCTTGTGAGGAGAAAACATAATTTTTGCTCTTTTTCAATTAGGAACTTCTCTAGCCCAAATAAAGAGGCGTAATAAAGAGAGAGAGGGAGAAACAGTTGTAGGTGACAAAATTACCCCTGATAATTTATTCCTTAAAATAAAAACTTCTATAGCCAAGGCAGGCACAGTCTTTCGTTGCAAACCTCAAACTATTAATAGTGTACATACACTGAGAACCTACCCTTTAGCCAATGAGAAGAGTTATATCTTCGATCTGGGAGATAAAGACAGAAAGGTCAAAATAAGGGCAGATTTTCTGCCAGCCCACGCAACCAAACATGAAGTCTTCTGTCTTCCAGATGTCAGAGGCAAACAAGTGAAGGTCATACAGAGTTAAATGAATTCTCCTCCTAAGTCATTGTACCCTGGAATCCAGATTTTCCTTGTTAGGCACCAGGTTCTCATTTAGAAATGATCAAGTTCTGTCTATACATGTGGGGAAGCAATCCTGAACTCAGTGTACCTTAGCACTTGGGAAATATATCTGCAGCATACTGCTCCACAAAGAAGACATGTCACGTGATCCCTAAAAAGCTTCATGGAGACTCTTTAAAAGTTGAAATTCAACCTTGAAGCATGATTAACAAATACTTTTAAACAGAAGAATAAATCTGATATATTGCAAACTTAAAATATCACTGTTGACATACATTTTTTTTAACCGTTTGGCCTGAAATTTTAGCAGTGTGCAGAATGAGTTACGATGTTTCATTTGAAGAATGAACTTCACTTTAAAGGCTTATTGCAAAGTCTAACAGCAATTATAGTAATAATAGACTGAAATGTAAATTCAAGTTGTTTTAAAGGTGTAGAAATATCGTAGAGAATACCTGCCTTTCCCAGCACTGATGTCAAAAAACAAACTGAGCATCCCTGCTGGAGCCTTTCAACACCAGCCCTGTGAGGACAGATGCGAGAGCATCACTGAGGCCTGGCTGCCAGCTTGAGAGATCCAGTGTCCAGAGAACGAGACAGAGCACAATAAAGCAGGGCAATTAGCATTCTCTAAGCTTTGCGCGAGCCCTTGCGTGCATGCGTGCGTGCGTGCATGCGTGTTTCTATGTCTGTGTTAGAGAACAACTTTCAGGAGTCAGTTCTCTTCTTTCACAGTGAAATCCAGAGACTGAACTCAGGTTTGTACAGTAGGCGTTTGTACCTACTGACCAATTTCACTTTCACCCATTATGTTTTCTTAAACCAGTGCTTCTAGTAAACAAATGGCATTTAGATGTCATGCAATTGTCTTTTTAATTTCATCAATTTAAACTCTTTTTGTCCTGAAAAATGTTTATCTAAATCAATAAAGGTATAACATCATAGATAGATAGATAGATAGATAGATAGATAGATAGATAGATAGATAGAGATACATACATACATACATACATACATACATACATACATACATACATAGATGGATGGATGGATATATACAGAGTTAGATCCTAAAAGTTATTTGTAACCTAATAGTGCAGCCTATCTTCAGCATGCTTTAAATACTTACACTGGACAAGTTTGCCAAAGTACCTAACACAAGCCTATTTTAGTTCTTGAAAACATTGATTGTCTCACATACCTTATTGAAAAATGACACTGAAAATGAAAACCAGTGTGGTTATATGGGGACTTTCTCACTCTTATAAAGCTAAAACCTCCTAACTCTAACCATGTTGGGAGGGCATTTTATGTTCCACGAGTCCCAAGAGAACTATCTTCCATTTAATTAGTTGAAAAGCTTCACTTCTTCTGTGTTCAGTGAATGTATGGACAGTCTTTTTGGTCCTATGCAATTTTTCTTCTGCTTTTAAGGCTTTTTGTGTTCAAATGTTCTCATGAGAAATTCTTAGGGCTTTTAGATAGTGTACCCATTTATGATTAACTCTCTAGCTCAGTGTTAAATGGATTTACTATAGTAAATTCAATGCAGTTAAACTCAAATTGAGACTATAATTACCGTTTAGATGTTTATGTATATGGGTGTGTATGTGTGTACTAAAACATGATGACTACATATTAGTACATTACTATGATAAATTGTGTATACATTATACAAATATTTGATGCACATACATGTAGGCACAAGTGCACATGTAATCTCATTTTTAGCATTATTAAAGATAGTTTGTAAAGCACCAAAAGCATTCATAAGACTGTTTGGCATGAGGTGAAGAACTGACTCAGGAGTAAGCTCTTGTCGAGGCCACAGCATAGTTCCCAGTACCTATCTCTGAGAGCTCACAACTACTCCTCTGGCCTCCTGCAACTGGACTCATCGGGATGTACAGAAAGAGAACACACACACACACACACACACACACACACAATTGAAAATAATGCAAACCTATATTTAAATAAATTTTCTATGATCCTAATATTATTAAAATTCAATTTCATATATTTCCCAGGATTTTTACTACAATGTTTTAGTATCACAAATATTTGTGTTAATATAATTTCAAAGGTGGCACATTTCAGTACATCACTATGCCAGATTAATTTCCCAAATTTTAGGTATTTATGAGTCTCTAAATCATATGGCTTCTTAAAAATAAATATCCTTTGGATTATGTCATAATTAAAGCCTTATAAGCACATGAAAGACCATGAACACATGTTTTTAAGGCTCTTGATGCCAATTTACATTTTTCTAAAAGACATTACATTAATAAATGAGAATGCATATTTATTTCAGTTGAATGATATTGAATGCTACTTTTAATTATGCAATTATTTATAAAAATATGTTAACAATCAAATGAGTGCTTTTAATTTTCAGGTTTTGATTACTACTAAAACTTCCGTAGGTTCTTAGATAATTCACATTTAATGTTTTTATGGATTACCCATGTCCTTTGCCTTTTGGTCTTTGGTACCAATTGTAAAAGTTTTCTTTTACTATTGTTTAAATGGCTTAAATCTGAGTAATACTAGTCAGGTACCACAATGGGAGCAAGATATGATGTATGAATTTTTCAATTAAAAATAGCAAACCCAGCAAAATCTGTATTTCTACATTGTTGACTATTTTTATACCATATCACATTGAAGATGCTGTTACTGTGTTTCGATTATATATGCTTAAAGCTTCCTGGCAATTGGCAGTGAACTTACATGGTACTGCAATGAAATAAACGGCTGACTTCAAAGTATAGTGTTAACAATCTGGGACTCACATGCTACCCAACAAATCCAAGGATTTTACATCTAGCAAGTTGTGTACAAAACCTGTTATCTTTTAGAAGCATAAACAGTAGATCTTAACAGGTTTTGTTAAAACCCAACTTAGTCAATGAAGATACGAAATACTTAGAAATTTCTCATAATTGTTGAATGTCTCTGGTTGAATTTTTAAATTTTAACTTGGAATTTTTCTTGTTGGCTTTGATGGCAGACTTTATATTGAACATTTCAGTCCTGTCTCTGGAAAACCTCTAGGTACTTTTGGTATCTGATCTGTATGGTAAATACAGTCTCATTTCTCTTTTGGCACATCTCATTTTTCACTTTCAGAGGCAAGTTCCCTTTTCTTTCAAATCTCAGTAAAATGTAACATTTCCTAACAGGGAGGTCCCCATAGTTTTCTATGTGTGTGAGACATGATTTGCTTAGAGAAACAACTATCAGAGAAGCATGATTAAAAATCAGCCCTACATGAGAGTAATGAGAGACTCGATTTTCAAAATGTTTCTATTTCTTTGAGGACTTACCTCTGTGGTAACCTTCCTTTCTTGTCTATGAAATAGCCAAAGAATACATAGAGGGTATCTGTCGCTGAAGCAGGGGTGGGTGGGCTGGTGGGGGAGCACCCTCATAGAAGCAATAGAGAGGGAAAAGGGGATAGGGGGCTTGTGGAGGGGAAACTGGGAAGGGGGATAGCACTTGAAATGTAAAAAAATTAAAAACCAATAAAAAAAGAAAAAATTCTAAAATATATAATCCAAGATTATTTGTGTAGGAATTTATTTTATATTATATTAATAAATAGTTCTATTTTATTTATAATGTTATTTTATTTATGCAGGACTTATTTATGAATAGGACTATAATATAGTGCATTAATGTAGCCCTGTAATATTTCCCCTGCAAATTTGTCTGCCCTTTACACCCCAACAATCATGTCTTCACTGATCAATACATTTCTGAAAGGCTTGTTACGGTTTGAGAATGAAATTTTCCTACTGATAGCAGATCTGCAGAAGACTCAGGCTGTCAACATCCCCCTAATTCTAAAATCACTGCACATAATATGACAGCTTTTCTGATATGTTCAATCAGCTTGCTGTGAGTTTTCAGGATTTGAAAGATAAAAAGAGGGGAGACATTCTTTGAAGTTACTTCTGCCTATTATACTAAAATGTCCCTTTTCTTCCATTACACTTTTAAGAAACTGCTAACATGGAGTAAAGCACAACATTAAATCAGTATTGTGCTACATTATGCAATTGAATATCAAATAGGCAGACTATCACACACCAATATTAACATGTAATATGTATGCATGCAGTAACAATTGAAGAGAAAGGGAAAGTGATGCAATTAGAATCCCAAAAATAAAAGAAAAAAATTGTATGTAAAATCTAGTTTAGAATTAGGTTACAGACTCATGTGATAACAGTTTTTTTTTTTTTTTACTTATCCACACCACTGTCTTGTTCAGTTCCTAGAACATGCCCCCCTTTTACAAAAGCTAGCAGCAGCTGTAATGATCAAAGAGTCTTGTGTCTGCCTTAAGGTATAGGATTGGGTGTCACTGGTGTCCATCCTCCCCAGGGGCTAAGTTTGAGTGATGTCATCGGTATCCTCCTTTCCCAGGAGCTAAGCTTGAGTAATTTCACTTCTGTCTTCTTGCCTCCAGGAGCTAAACTTGAATGATGTCATCAGTGCCCTCACTCCCTGGGGGATAATACAGCTTCAGTGATAATACATCTGTTGCTATCTGCAGCTAAGTGAGGTGATGTCATTCTTTGAAATATAACCATGGAGATATTTCATTCCATTGCTAGGCACTTCATTTTCCTAGAGAACTTCAGAATAAATTAAGAAATCTAGAGAAGTGGGCCCTCCAGACATAAACCTAAAGCTACTTGCTTTGCTTAAATTTGTGAATACAGTTGATTAAGAAGTAAAGAAAGAGACAGACTGACCAGCACTAGGAGGGGTGCTCCGCCATCTTGGCTTCTGGACGCCAAAGAGATCTAACAGACAGTGAGAGGTACGCGGACATAGCCTGAGGCTAACGTTGCTTGGGTCTCAGCCTGTCAGGCTTTTGCCTGCACCCAGTAAGTGGGCAGCTATGCAGGACATCTGTGTAGCAACACTTTCAGGGGTCATTTGCCCTGCAGAGTGATCAGCACTTGGAAAAGGTTCCCTTACTGAGCAGATAGGCAGCACCAGGTACACAGAGACAACCCGAGTACAGCATTGCTTGGGACAAGACACACCAGGGCTCCAAGGGCACCCAAGAGGAGGGCAGCACATCAGCAATCTGTGCCAGGGGAAACCCAGTCATCCAGTAGTGCCGAAATAGCCTTACAGGCTCACAGGAGATTCAAGCACCAGCCAGTGACAACAAGACCAACTAACACCAGAGATAACCAGATGGCAAAAAAAGGAAGGTTACTAACAGAAATCAAGGCAATATGGCAACATCTAAACCCAATTCTCCAACAACGGCAAGACCTGAATACCCCAACACACCAGAAAAACAAGATTTGGATTTAAAATCACTGGTCATGATACTGTTAAAGGAACACAAAAAGGACATAAATAAATCTCTTAAAGAAATACAGGGGAACAGGAATAAGTTAAAACCCTTACAATGAAAACACAAAAATCATTTAAAGAATTTCAGGAGAATATGGGTCAACAGATAGAAGCCAATAAAGAGGAAAAGCAAAAATTACTTAAAGAAATGCAGGAGAAAGTGAGTCAACAGGCAGAAGTCATGAAGGAGGAAATCCCAAAATCTCTTTTTTTTTCAAGATTTATTTATTATTATATGTAAGTACACTTGTAGCTGTCTTCTGACATACCTGAAAAGGACATCAGATCTCATTAAAGATGGTTGTAAGCCACTATATGGTTGGTGGGATTTGAACTCAGGACCTTTGGAAGAACGATCAATGCTCTTAACCTCTGAGTCATCTCTCCAGCCCCAAAAATCTCTTAAAGGATTATAGGAAAACACAAACAAACAAGTGAAAACACCCAGGATCTAAAAACAGTACAAACAATTAAGAAGTACAAACAATTAAGAAATCTCAAAGGGAGACAATTTTGGAGATAGAAAACCTTGGGAAGAAATCGTGAGCCATAGATGCAAATATCAACAACAGAATACAAGAGATAGAAGAAAGAATCTCAGATGCTAAAGAGACCATAGAAAGCATTGACTCAACAATCAAAGAAAATGCAAAATGCAAAAAGCTTGTGACCCAAAACATCCAGGAAATCCAGCACACAATGAGAAGTCCAAACCTAAGTTTTATAGATATAGATGAGAGTGAAGATTTACAACTGAAAGGGCCAGCAAATATCTTCAACAAAATTATGGAAGAAAACTTCCTTAACCTAAAGAGAGAGATGCCCATGAATATACAAGAAGCCTACAGAACTCCAAACAAACTGGACCAGAACAGAATTACCTCCCATAGTAATCAAAACCCCAAATGAACTAAACAAAGAAAGAATATTAAAGACAATAAGAGAAAAAGGCCAAGTTACATATAAAGGAAGACCTATCAGAATCACACCTGACTTCTCACCAGAGACCATGAAAGCTAGAAGATCCTAGGCAGATTTAATGCAGACTCTAAGAGAACACAAATGTCAGCCAAGACTACTATACCCAGCAAAACTCTAAATCACCATAGATGGAGAAACCAAGATATTTCTTAACAAAACCAAATCTACACAATATCTTTCCACAAACCCAGCCCTACAAAGGATACTAGGTGGAAAGCTCCAATACAAGGAAGGAAACTACACCCTGGAAAAAGCAAGATAGTAACTTTCTTTCATCAAACCCAAAAGAAGATAACTACTCAAATATAAAAATAACATCAAAAATGATAGGAAGTAATATTAAGGAATCTCTCAACATCAATGAACTCAATTCCCTAATAAAAAGACATAGACTAACAGACTGGACACTTAAACAGGACCCTACATTTTGCTGCATACAGGAAACACACCTCAGTGTCAAAGACAAACATTACCTTAGAGTAAAAGTCTGGAAGACAATTTTATAAGCAAATGGTCTCAGAAAACAAGCCCAAGTAGCTATTCTAATATCAGATAAAATAGACTTTCAATCTAAAATCATCAAAAGAGACATGGAAGGACACTTCTTGCTAGTCAAAGGAAAAATCCACCAAGAAGAACTCTCAATTCTGAACATCTATGCTCCAAATGCAAGGGCACCCTCATTCGTAAAAGAAACTTTACTAAAGCTGAAAGCACACATTGCACCTAACATAATAATTGTGGGTGACTTCAACACTCCACTATCCTCAATAGACCGATCAGAAAAACAGAAATTAAACAGGGACACAGTGGAACTAATTGAAGCTTTGGACCAATTGGAATATATATATATATATATATATATATATATATATATATATATATATATATATATATAAAACATTTCCTCTTAAAGCAAAGAATATACCTTTTTCTGAGCACCTCAGGGTACCTTCTCCAAAATCGATCATATAATTGGTCACAAGACAGTCCTCAACAAATAAAAGAAGATCGAACTAATCCCATACCTCCTATGACCACTCAGATCACTATGGAGTAAGAGTGGCCTTCAATGGCAACAAAAACAACAGAAAGCCCACATACACATGGAGGTTGAACAATACTCTACTTGATGATACCTTGGACAAAGAAGAAATAAGGAAAGAAATCAAAGACTTTTTAGAATTTAATGAAAATGAAGGCACAACATACCCAAATCTATGGGACACAATGAAAGCAGGAAAACTAATAGCCCTGAAAGTCTCCAAAAAGAAACTGGAGAGAGCATACACTAGCACCTTAACAGGACACCTTAAAGCTTTGGAACAAAAAGAAGCTAATTCATCCAGGAGGAGAAGAAGACATAAAATCATCAAACTCAGGGCTGGAATCAATCAAGTGGAAACAAAGAGAACCATACAAAAAATCAACGAATCCAGGAGCTGGTTCTTTGAGAAAATCAACAAGATAGATAAACCCTTAGCCAGACTTAACAAATAGCCCAGAGACGGTTTCCAAAATTAACAAAATTAGAAATGAAAAGGGAAATATAACAACAGAAACTGAGGAAATTTAAAAAAATCATCAGATCCTACTACAAAAGCCTATACACAACACAACTAGAGAAACTGGAGGAAATGGACAATTTCCTAGACAGATACCAAATACCAAAACTAAATCAGGACCAAATAGATCATCTAAATAGTCCCATAACCCCTGAAGAAATAGAACGGGTCATAGAAATTCATCCAACCAAAAAAGCACAGGACCAGATGAGATTTTAATGCAGAATTCTACCAGACCTTCAAAGAAGACCTAACACCAATACTCTTCAAACTATTCCACAAAATAGAAACAGAAGGAACCCTACTCAACTCCTTCTGTGAAGCCACAATTATGCTGATACCAAAACCACACAAAGATCCAACAAAGAAAGAGAACTTCAGACAAATTTCCCTTATTAACATCGATGCAAAAATACTCAATAAAATTCTTGACAACCGAATCCAAGAACACATAAAAACAATCATTCACCATGATCAAGCAGGCTTCATACCAGGGATGCAGGTATGGTTCAATATAAGGAAATCCATCAATGCAAGCCACTACATAAACAAACTCAAGTTAAAAAACAAACAAACAAACACATGGTCATTCATTAGATGCTGAAAAAGCATTTGACAAAATTCAGCATCCTTTCATGCTAAAGGTCTTGGACAAAACACGAATTTAAAGCCCATACCTAAACATAGTAAAAGCAATGTACAGCAAACTAGTAGCCAATATCAAGCTAAATGGAAAGAAACTTGAAGCAATCCCACTATAATCAGGGACTAGACAAGGCTGTCCTCTCTCTCCATATATTTTGAATTTAGTACTTGAAATTCTAGCTAGAGCAATTAGACAATGTAATGAGGTCAAAGTGATACAAATTGGAAAGGAGGAAGTCAAATTATCACTATTTGCAGATGATATGATAGTTTACTTAAGTGACTCAAAAAACTCTACTAGAGAACTCCTACAGCTGATAAACAACTTTAGCAAAGTGGCTTGTTATAAAATGAACTCAAGCAAATCAGTAGCCTTCCTAAACTCAAAGGATAAGCAGGCTGAGAAAGAAATTAGGGAAATGACACCCTTCACAATAGCCACAAACAATATAAAGTATCTTGGTGTGAGTCTAACCAAACAAGTGAAAGGTCTGTATGACAAGAACTTCAGGTATCTGAGGAAGGAAATGGAAGAAGACCTCAGAAAATGGAAAAAATCTTCCATGCTCTTGGATTGGCAGGATTAATATAGTTAAAATGGCCATCTTGCCAAAAGCAATCTACAGATTCAACACAATCCCCATCAAAATCCCAACTCAGTTCTTGATAGAGGTAGAAAGAGCAATTCTCAAATTCATCTGGAATAACAAAAAACCCAGGAGACCCAAAACTATTCTCAACAGTAAAAGAACTTCTTGGGGAATCAGTATCCCAGACCTCAATCAATACTACAGAGCAATAGTCTTAAAAACTGCATGGTATTGGTACAGTGACAGGCAGGTGGATCAAAGTAATAGGATTGAAGACCAGAATGAGCCTACACAATTATGTTCACTTGACAAAGGAGCTGAAACCACCCAGTGGAAAAAAAGATAGCCTTTTCAACAAATGGTGCTGGTTCAACTGGAGGTCAGCATGCAGAAGAATGCGAATTGATCCATTCTTATTTCCTTGTACTAAGCTCAACTCCAAGTGGATCAAGAACCTCCACATAAAGCCAGACACACTGAAACTAATAGAAAAAAAACTGGAGAAGACCTTTGAGGAAATGGGCACAGGGAGAAAGTTCCTGAACAGAACACCAATAGCTTATGCTCTAAGATCAAGAATTGACAAATGGGATCTCATAAAATTACAAAGTTTCTGTAAGGCAAAGGACACTCTCAAGCAGACAAAACAGCAACCAGCAAATTGGGAAAAGAATTTTACCAACCCTACTTCTCACAGAGGGCTAATATCCAATATATACAAAGAACTCAAGAAGTTAGACCACAGAAAACCAAGTAACCCTATCAAAAAATGGGGTACAGAGCTAAACAAAGAATTTTCACCTGAAGAACTTTGGATGGCTGAGAAGTACCTTAAGAAATGTTCAACATCATTAGTCATAAGGGAAATGCAAATCAAAACAACCCTGAGCTTTCTCCTCATACCAGTCAGAATGGCTAAGATTAAAAACTCAGGAGACAGCAGGTGTTGGTGAGGAGAAACATTTCTCCACTCCTGGTGGGATTGCAAGCTGGTACGACCACTCTGGAAATCAGTCTGGCGGTTCTTCAGAAATTTGGGCACCATACTTCAGGAGGGCCCTGCTATACCACTCGTGGGCATATACCCAGAGGATTCCCCAGCATGTAATAAGGATACATGCTCCATTATGTTCATGGCAGCCCTATTTATAATAGCCAGAAGCTGGAAAGAACACAGATGTCCCTCAATGGAGGAATGGATACAAAAAAATGTGGTATATATACACAATGAAGTACTTATTCTGCCATTAGAAACAATGAGTTCATGAAATTCTCAGACAAATGGATGGAGCTGGAGAACATCATACTAAGCGTGGTAACCTAGTCTCAAAAGATCTCTCATGGTATGCACTCACTGATAAGCGGATATTAGCCTATAAACTTGGAATATCCAAGACACAATCCACATATCAAATGATGTCCAAGAAGAAGGAAGGAGTGGCCCCTGGTTCTGGAAATGCTCAGTGCAGCAGTGTCGGGGAATACCAGAACAGGGAAGTGGGAAGGAGTAGATGGGGTACAGTGGGAGGGAAGAGGGCTTATGGGACTTTTGGAGATGGGGGATCCAGGAAAGGGGAAATCATTTGAAATGCAAATAAAGAATATATCGATTTAAAAAAAGAAAAAAATAAGTAAAGAAAGAGAAAATCCAAAGTTGAAAATAGCATTATTGGGTTAAAGAGATTTTTTTTTTCATTCTCTTGTAAGTTTTTTTTTCAGATTTTATTTATTATGTTTACAGCTTTCTGCCAGCATGTATACCTGTAGGCCAGAAGAGGGAACCTGATCTCATTTTAGAAGCTATTAGCCAGCATGTGGTTGCTGGGAATTGAACTTCAGACCTCTGAAAGTGTAGCCAGTGCTCTTAACCTCTGAGCCATCTCTCCAGCCCCATTTTATGGTTTTTTTAAATCAGAGTCTAAAATATCAATGATTTATCAACCTTAGTTATTAGCATAATAAAGTTAACAATGAATCATAAAAAATTAAATGTAGTATATTAAATAGCTGAGAATTCTAGATAAAATTACCATAGTACAGATGATGGGAGCCATTTTGCCTCCACTTGTGAAAGCATGCCTGTCAGGCAGAGTTAAGGCAGGCCAGAGTCTGCTGGCAAATTTCCTAGCATGCTGAAACATGGAATGATAAGAGGGGACACACTTGAAGCTCAAGGTGAAGGGCTGAATGTTATATTAATCTTGAAGGAAGTAACAGGAAGGCCTGCAGATGGGAATAGATATGCAATGTACATCAGCCATTGTCTCTACTTCCTTGTGACTTTGTTTCCCACAATACTGTATATAAAAGCTGTGAGAAATTCATTCAGAGTTGCTGTGGTGTAGACCTGTAGCCCTCCTGATTTCTAACCTTTGTCTCCAAGTCTTCTTTTCCATCTTTCCTATAATCACCCTCAGTGGCACCTCTGAGGACTTTTCAACTTTGCACAGACAGGACCGGTATACCTGGTGGCTTGTAGATTAGAAACAGGGTTGGCTGGATGGGTCAATGGGTACAGAAATAAACTGTTAACCCTGATGTCTTGATTTCAACCCCCAAACCCACATGGTTGAACATAGAACCAGCTTCTCCAGGCTATTAACTAACCCCCCCTTCTCTCTCTCACAGTGTGTGTGTGTGTGTGTGTGTGTGTGTGTGTGTGTGTGTGAGAGAGAGAGAGAGAGAGAGAGAGAGAGAGAGAGAGAGAGAGAGAGAATAAATGATGAAGTGCTAGTAAAATCACTTTACACTGAGGACTCCTCTCTGGCCTGCAGATGGCCATTTTCTCAGTGTCTTCATATGGCCTTTCCTTTGTACACACTTCAAAAGGAGATGGAGAGGGCACAGAAGGAGAAGGAGAGAGGCAGGGAGAGAGCTAGAAGAGAGAGAGAGAGAGACCACTGAATTAGCTGTGTCTCCATTTCAGAAGAACCTAAGTCCTGTTGGAGTCTACCCTTTTGGCCTCACTCAACTTTACCTATCTTCTTAAAGACTTTCCTCAGAATAGTCGTGCTGGAAATTGAGGACATCACTTCATTAATTACTAGGCAGGAGACAATTCAGTTGTAACACTAAGTATTTATTGAGATATATCAAATACTGCTCAATCATAGGTCAAACTAGCAATAACAAACATATTTCCTAAGTCTCAGTAGTTTAATATTACTAGTGTTTTATATCTTACTCCCAAGATAGAAATGCACTGATTATAACCCAATTTAGCCAGCAAATTTATGGTGAAATAAGAATCTGACTACTCCCATTTTTGAAGAATTTCTGTCCATTGTAATGTGCTATTACATAAATGCTTGATGTGTTTTTAAAAATTATAAAAAGAGGTCAAAGAAAGTAAAAAAGAGGTAAAGAGAAAGCTTTTCTTTTAATAATGTGAACAAACTAGCTAATATTAGACTAAGATTCTTGAATACATCAGTAGTCTACTATTAGGGTCAAAACTGTGGGCAAACTTTTGTGATATATACGTTGAAAGAATGTATAAGTTGAGCCTCATGTATTGGAGTAAATAACTGGTAATTTAGCTATCTGGTCATATACAAACCAAGATTTCTCAAGCACATATTTAAAAACTCAAGTTCTCAATAATATATCATTCAAAACCTATACTATGCAATTTTGAAAGCACTAGAAATGCCAAGAAACAAAAATTTATGTGCCCTCGTCAGAAGGTAAAGGTGTCAATGAAATATCCCAAGCTGACCTAGATATTTGAATTAACAGCCAAGGACTTTAAAAGAGATGATGATACAGATGTTCATGATCAAAGAGGATCAAAATGAGTGAATAAATGCGCAAGCCTTGGTAGAAAAGCAAAACTATATAAAAGAACCAAACAGAAACTGTAGAACTGAAAACTACTATGGCCATTGTGAGACGGAATTTTTAGTTTAGTAGTTAGTAAGGCAATGCAATGCAATGCTCAGAGACAGTGGAAAACCATCACACACTCTCAGAAGACCTTAAAGTTCAAAGTCAAGTGCTGGAGAGATGGAAGTCCAACAGGTACTTCCTTAAGCTACTAAGACGTGAAAAATGGTAATTCAGAGACAGTTGGAATACAAAGTTTAAGCTTTTTCTTGTCAAGTAAAATATGTCCCAGTTCTAGGACTAAGTTTACTACACCTATGATTTTTTTCAAAAGAAGTGAAAATGTGAGTTCACACTGGTACTTGCATACAAATGTCAATAGTAAAAATAAGTCAAATGGATGTGGCTTTAATCAGTTGTGATCTATTTATACAAAGCAATGCTACTCAAAAGTAGAAAAAGAGGTTATAGCACTGCATAACATGAATAGCTAAGGGAAGCATGCTGATTGAAAGAAACCAGACATGACAGACATGCATGCAACCGTGTTCTCTACTAACACGCTCAAGACTAGGCATGCTATCTCTATACAGACTCAATTAGAATGTTTGCTATGTAAAGGATGAAGATTGACAGAAAGGGGACCATGTAGCTTTCTGCAGTGATGAAATGTTCATATCTCATTTAAATTAGTGCTCAAATGTCTATATTCTGCCATTGGTGTCAAAAAAGTTCTATTTATACTTCATAATGGTGTGTAAAAATGTGATGTTCTAAGAATGAATCTAGACTATACCCACATAGAATTTAAATTCTCTAACACCATGAAAGAATATAAACTCATCCATTGTGTATGATTTTTCTGTATGAAAGTCATCACTATATATAGTTCTCCTTGTGATCGGATACTATAAATGCCAAACGCTAAATATGGAGAGCAAAGAAAACACAAAAAGGAACGAGGCATTTTCCAATCACATAGTAGAGTGGTTACTTGAAAAGGGGAAACTTCAAAGACACTTTCTGTTCCTTCTTAATTTTCTTACTGCCTTCCAATTTCAAATTTGTGTTTTAAGTGGAAGAGAATTCTAACTGCTCCACTTCTTCAAATATATTCAGTTTGGGAAGATTCTCATAAAAAAGATCATTAAAACATCAGATTTCACATCTCACTTTCAGTTCTGCCTACTGTATTGTGATTTTTTTTACAAAAAATATTTGTACATATTGATAGATAGCTCACACGTGGAGAAAAATGTTGTCATTACATTTTCATGGTTAAAATATAATCAAGGCATTAAAGAAGATGTTCTCAGGTCTAGGTGTATATTAAAATGACCAAAGATGATTTTTGCATATTATGGACCAAGGATTAAGCCTGACTAATTAGATCAGAATTCTAGAGGAGAATTCATTTTATTGAACTATGAATTTTGGGGGGAAGATGATTTTACTTTTTTCCTATTTGTTCATTGCTGTGTTTCCATAGCTTGATACCTGACATATTCTAGATTATCAATAATTTGATGGGTGAATGTATAATTATGGAATAAACTGTTATAAACCAAGAAAACAGTTTTGTTTTATACATAATATCATAATTCCTCTAGTATACTGTATTTACTGTGTGTGTATGCGTATCCATACCATTGCATGTGTGTTTAGGTCAGAGCAGTACTTTTAGGAGTCTGTTCTTTCTTTTCAGTATGTGGCTTCTGAGGTTCAAACTGAGGCCATTAGGATTGACAGCAAATGTCTTTTCTGATTGTTCTACATTGCCAACCCCATAAAGTTATTTTAGACGTGGAAAACAGCAGTACCAATCATTTATTTTTATAAAGTTATTTGATAATTTTAACTCATTTGAAATAAAAATTGTGTTTCCATCTTTACAGAGGTTTTCCTAAGATCTGGATTTTGTGCTCAGAAGATGGTAAACAAATCTGGCTCCCTAATCACCCTGCATTTGAAACATTGTTGTGCTCTGGGGTGTTAGAATTCAACCTAGACATGGGTATTGAGCATTTATTTGGTTAAGAGACCAGTATTATTTCTATTATTAACATTTAGTAAACACTCAATATTTGTCAGGAAACACATACACAGATACACTGCTGAAAAAGTAAATAAGCAAAATATCCTCAAGTCTTTATTCTCTGGTGGAGAAAGATAACAAGAGAAGGGAAGAGAGCCATCTGTAATCATTGCTATGAGGAAATGATTGTCATGTGAAGGGAACTTTTAGTGTGCTGGAGGCTACTGCTTTCTATTATATGACCAGAAGTCCCCCCTGCAGGGAGGAAGGATTTGTGCTGAGATATTAACAATGAAAAGAACCAAAGATTCAAAGTGCTAATTGTGAAGAGCTGCTAGCAGAAGAAACAATGTATTCAAAATACTTAAAGTGGAAAAAAACTTGCCATGTTTAAGAACCTGACTAGGGAAAAAAAAAACAATGGCTGGATGACAACTAGAAGATAAAAACATTAGGTGGGGTTATAAAATTCACAGCTTGGAAGGCACTGCAAGAGATTACAGTGCTTATTCATCCAGATACTCATAATTTGAAATCATGGAGTTTAGACTATTTGAAA
Organism: Apodemus sylvaticus; assembly: GCF_947179515.1. NCBI lineage: Eukaryota > Metazoa > Chordata > Mammalia > Rodentia > Muridae > Apodemus > Apodemus sylvaticus. Next base: position 37,326,952 of record NC_067473.1, on the reverse strand, counting down.
TTAAATGTTAATGCATTTAATCATTTTAAGCAAGAACATACATTTTATATATTTAAATGGTTATTCAATTTCTCCAGGATAAAACAGACTAGATAATGAACCAAACAGAGTTTTAGGGTTCAGTAAAGATGTCTTTGCAGTTTGGGAGACAGAAAATTAAGACAGAAACAGAGCTTTTAAGCAGTGATTGACAGCATGGGTTAGTGAACAGTTTATAATATATTTGGAGAGTATCAATAGGACTTGCTGAGAGGCCATATGTATATGATAGAAAAAAAAGAATCTTTATTATATAATTTCAATTCCATGATAGTCTATTAAAACCATGCAAAAAGGACTAAAACAGAGACATAGACATAAGAAATGTTTTTGTTGTTTGGGGAGATACAATGTCTAGCGGAGGCAGGTAAAAGCAGTGAAAAAATGAAATTTTAAAAATGTAAGTCTTCTGTGGGCCAACTCTCATTGATTAAATAAAACTCTATATAGACACAAGTTTCACTTTCTATTCTAGGAAGTAGCATGATCAAATCCATCAATTTAAAAAGATAATCCAGGAGCAATAGAGAAAATTAGAAAAGAGGTTGGTCAGATTTTGAGAGATAAGTTCAACCAAGAAGCCATGACGTAAAATCCCAAGCAAAAACCATAAAAAGATTCCATGTTAGGACACGGACAGTGGCAATGGTGGAAAGGCATAGCGCAACAGCAAACCCATTGCAGAGATTGAATGGACACTGTCTGGGTATACATGACAAGAGAGGGTGGACAGGAAATGACAGTTCCAAGACCCTCGTTTGATCAACAGAATACACATTGAAGGACTTTCGGCAGCAGGATGGAGGGGCTTAAAAGGGGGGAGTATAGGGGGTTAGGTGAGTGTGGCTCTGCGGCGTGGGGGAAGGTGTCCAGGCGGGCCCTTGCCTGGGCACCTCTGCCCCTGAGGGACCACACACACACAGACATGGTCTAGAATAGAGTTTATTGGGAGTTAGTTGGAGAGAGAGAGAGAGAATAGAGAGTGTGGAGGCCGGCCATGACCACGTGGAGGGGGAAAGAGCCCCAGGGGCAGAGAGGTGAGAGAGTGTGGGAGAGTTGGAGAGCAAAGACAGAGAGAGGAGAAGCAAGTAGCCCCTCTTATAGTGGGCCAGATCTCTGGGGCGGGGCATACCTGGCTATTGCCATGTAGGTGTGGGGTGGAGCTTAGACAAAACCCCAACACACATGGTTGCTGATAACAAAGGCATGGAAAATGAGAAAAGAAAATACAAGGTCTGAGGAGCACACTCTCCTCAGACTCTGGGCTATGGTGAACTCAATGCCAGGTATGAAATTCAAGGAAAGTTTAAGGCAGTATTTGAGAGTTACATAGATCTTACTTAGTTAGAGCTTGGTGCTTGCATATCACTCAGAAGTATCATGCAGAAGAAGCAAGGATAATAGTTGTCTGGAAAAATCCTCACAGAAAACAAATAAAATTGTAAGAAGGATAAAAAGGAGATAGAGAGAGCGATGTGAAAGGGGTAAATGAAGAGCCGCGCCCGAGGAGGCAACAGTTTATGAGAGCGAAACTGCCGAGCAGTGCCTAATTCTTCCAGGGAGAGAAAGAGGATAAAAGCTGCCAAAAGGTGGAAGAATCCTAAAAGCACAATTTGTTTATAACGATCTATTCTTTCCAAATCTATTTCGATCATCATATCGGTAGGGAAGCAGTGGAACACTGGCAAAGCTTCAACTAAACCATGGACTCCCGAGTCACAAATTTCCAGGGTCACCTTACATTTGGGCAAATTAATTTTGTGGCCTGTCACAAAAGTAGTTGCGATGGTATTCTGCGCCACCTTTGTTTCTGCCGGCTTGTGTGGCGCTGTCCCTAATGATTTCTCCTGCCGCCATCATTCCTTCCGACTCCATCTCGGCTCTCAGACACATGACCTTTTTGCCAATCTCATTAAAGCTCGGGCTCATTTTCTCAAGTTCCCTATCAATCGAGATAATTGCTTCCTACACGAAACTCAGTCTTCCATTAACTAGCTCATTACCTTGAGTTAAAAGTTCAGAAACTTTTCCAAACTGAAATCACTGCAGTGCCCTGAAAAGAAACCATTTTTGAAGATGCCAGCTCATCCATAAGCTAAGATTAATTTTTTTTTTAATTGGATTTGCTGGCGTACAATCTAGCTCCTATTTGTACCCCACTTGTGCCCATACTGCAAGGGCACATTTCCTATTTCCCAGGTTGTAAGAGTCTTGGGTAAGCATAGGCTTTTATTGAGGACAAAAATCAGTGAATGTGCTGGTCACAGCACTACCTGTAACAATGTGCTTTAGAAAAGGAACACCATCAAAGCGCCTAGAGCTCTTTTTCTAGAGAAGACAATTAGCTTAGTAAACATTTCTACTCATTATCCATGCTAACTCGTTTTGTCTATTTTACAGACTGATCTCACTGATTTTAAGTGTCCTTAAAAGTTTTTGTTTAAGTGAAAAGTCCAAGAACCATAAAGCTTTGGGGAAAAAAATTAAAGATGTAATAAAAGAAGTGCTCTAAACCCATTATGCTTAATGATTAACTTAAATTCTTTTTTGGTAACCCAGATAAACATTTTCTCTAATAGATTTTTTTTTTAAGGTTCAAGATGGATATCACTTCAAGTAGAAAACATCTAAAAGGAACTAAATGTGGGCATGGTGGCATATGCTTGTAATCTCAGAACTCAGGGGCAAAAGCAGAAGGATTACTACAAGTTCAAGACCAGTCTATGCTATCATAATAAGTTACAGGTCAGCCAAGGGTGTTTAACAGTATCTTCTAGTGCCCCCCCCAAAATAAATAAATGTATACATTAAATAAATAAGCAAACCCAAAATGTATGATCCAACCTCTCTGGCTAATGTGAATTGTGTGTGTGTGTGTGTGTGTGTGTGTGTGTGTGTGTGTGTGTTTAAGGGTTGTATTTATATCTGGATACAAATAATTAGAAGGTATATGACATCATCATTTTCTTTCACTCAGAGGCTCAGCAATTTACTGCCTTAGTATATTGTTCAAATACCACAAATCTTAAACTCTGATTGAGTCATAATTGAGATATAATTATTTTCTTTTATGAGGTATACTTGCTCTATATCTAGAAATACTATTCGCATGAAAGTAAGTTCTCACAAGATTCTCCTACTAAGGTTTTGTAATTTTAGGTTTTATACTCAAGCCTGCCCTTTGTTTTGAATATTTTCTCCCATGGCTGGAGGCGTGTACGTGAAGTAGGGTGCTTACGGGACTTTCGGGGAGTGGGGGGCTAGAAAAGGGAAATCATTTGAAATGTAAATAAATTATATTGAATAAAAAAAAATATTTGTCCACTTAGCTTGGCTTAGCTTTTTGAAAGTTAGAGTAAACACCACTAAAATTGTTTTTGCTTTTTGATGGGAAACCCAGGAATGAATATAATATATATATGAATATAATATATATGTATGCAAATATATGACAGAATATAATATATGTGTATATATGGATAAATATAACATTTATGTATATATACATATATATTATATTGCCCAGGAATGAATATAATATATATGAGTATGTGTGTGTGTGTGTGTTTATGTGTATACATTATATATATGGCATTCTTCCCAGTCTTCCTCTCCTGCCCTATTTATTTACATTTTTCTCAACATCATGTCACTTTAAATAATGTGTTTGTAAACTAAATATGCCCTAGTTTATTCTGCTTTGTCAAAATTGTGTGGACCTTCTGCTTTGCTTGCTTGTTGTTGTTGCTTTGTTTGTATTTGCATTTGATCTTTTGAATATGCTTGTCAATGTCTATAATAACAACAAAACACTTGGTAGGCTTTTATTTTCCATTTATCTTTATTTATTTTTGTTTATCTTTGTAAATGGCACCAGGTATATAAAGTGCCCTTGAAGACCAGTAGAGGGTATTAGATCCTCTGGAATCAGAGGTGCTGAGTTATGAACTATTATGGGGGTGCTGTGGACCAAACCCAGGTCTTCTGCAAGAGTAACAAGTGTTCTACATATATGTGTATGTGTATGTATATGTGTATGTATGTATAAAATAGGATTCCTTGAATCTTTAGATAAATTGTACAGAACTGAATTGTTTACATTTTGCATTCTGAGCCATAGTTAAATACATATTTAGTTGAATAAAATAAACTTATTGGGAGTTTGGTTTTGGAATGAAGAATTTTATGGAACCACTAGTAAAGCAGAAATGTTGTGTATCTTGGCATAGTAAAAATTTAATTTGGTTTTCTAAAATGGAATAAATTCTAATTATTTTATAAGAAAAACATTTTTAGCAGTAGCAGGCAAGTTTTAGAAAAGCACCATGATTATAGTTTGATACATGCAGACTTTTAGTTTCTGAGGTCATCTGGGAGTTTTCGAACATATTTTCTTATAGGAAAGAGAAAAATGATTCCATGACAACCATTAAACCCTAAAATTAGAGCCATGTATGCTTAATAAGGGGAAACATAAATCAGCCCTGTCGGCATCCATGAAATTTTAGTTTCTCAGGCTCCTTAGAACATTTGTATCTACCGGTTTCTATTAACTACCACAATATTTTTACTTTGAAAGCAATGACAGACAATGGTTACTTTTTAATCATGCATCTGTGCAATGTCAGAATGATAACAAAACAGCTGATAAAGCAGCAGCAGGTGTCCACCTGGAGTTAATAGGAAAAGCTCCCCTAAGCTCAGTTGATTTTCTTTCATGGTATCTCTTCACTAGACCCCTCTGTACAAAAAGTAGAACTCATTCTACTCCAAAACTTAAAATGCCATTCATCTCAATATGGTTAGTAGCTCCATCTATCCAGAACCAAAGAGGCTGGAGTGTCTCCCCAACCCCTATCTTCAATGTGCATCTATGCGAGGTACAGAAAGCACTCTGGGAAGGCCTGGTTGCCTCTTTTGGCTTACAGGTGAAATGCCATGCAGCAAGAGATAGAATTTATCACTGCAACCCAGAGGACCTACATGTTCACACGCTTCCTTCACAGAGCAAACTAGCCCCTCAAGCGCCAGCTTCCTTGCATTCTGCTCCTCCAAATGGACACTTTTTTCAAGAGCCTTTGATTAGCAGAGTGGAGGTTTCTTACTATATTCCTTACGCTGGAAATTCCACAAGAATAAAGACGCGACCCAGGAGGAACTGAGCAGCCTGGGCACATCTCTCAAGGAACTTCAAGGTCAGTGTCAGTCACTAAATTATTGTAGAACACAAGCTGTAAGAGAGCTCTCAAATTGCCAATGTCTTTAAATTTAGCTCCCGACTCATTAGAAGCACATAAAATTAATATAGTCTTTGCTACAGCATTAGAAATAAAAATAAAAATTGAAAATTCACTGATGCCTTTCACTTAGCCAAGTGCAGAATTGCTTAGTAGGAAGGTTGTCTTCATTACCTATGCATGGAGGTTTTGTGTGTGTGTGTGTGTGTGTGTGTGTGTGTGTATAACTTGTTTAATGTGTATATATGACATTCTAAGTGTGTTGAGTCCCAAAGTAAAATGCATTCATTTCTAGAATCATGCTGGAAATAGTAATGAATTTGTAAATTGAAATACTACTCAAATAAAGACCCTTCACTTTATATTTAGTAGAGGGAAAAATAAGAAAGTCCTTAGTTGTGAATAATAGAAAGGGTCAAAAGACAATGAGTGTATATCTCACCAACCTCTGCTTCTGTGGATTCTTTGAACCTAGGGTATTTCCTCAGACAAATAGTCTACTGCTGAACTATAGATGCTTCTCCTTGTAACATGTCATCTTTTTACTTTGATATTGACTTTCAGACTACCGGGAGAGAGCTAGCCTCCAGAAGTACGGACAAGCCTATAAGCACAGGTAAGGCCACAGCTTCTGCTCAGAGCGACCCTCCTGGAGATCTCAGAACACAGGAACCAAGAAGCACCCTGGGACTGGAGCCTTCCAGTTTCTGTCTGCACCGGAAGCTGATCCTGTGCCACAGCGCTTCATAGCTTCATACCCATATACCGCCAGGAGAAAGCTGGTCTCCCAGGGCACACTTGTGAGCACAGATAAGATCACCACTTCTCTTCAAGTTCCTGACCTAAGAGGGACCCTCCCAGAATTATCAGGACACAGGAACCAAGGAAGAGCCAGGGACAGGATTCTACTGGTTTCTGTCTGTACCCCAGAGCTGACCCTGTGCCACAGCTCTCCATACCAAAATTCCTCCTGGAAAGAGAGAGAAAGGTATAGCGGCCAAGTGTGGGTTTGCCTGAGGTGCTCCACAAAGGCCATGGGGGATTTGAAGCACCGAGTTGGTATGGTAGCAACCTGCCACTGGGAACCTAGTGAGCTGCGTGGAGATGGGTCCAGAGCTCCGGGCCAGTGAGTCTCCACGAGAGAAAACCAGGTGGACCATTGCTCACCAGTACACCACCAGCTAGGCCGCTGGGGCAAAGGCACCCTTTTTTGTAATAGTTACTGTATAAACACTACATGATGACTCCACTCCACGGTTGAGAGGAAGGTTTGTATTGTAGATAGGAAGAAGAGAACAGGCAGAGGTAACTGGAAGAATCCAGAGCAGAGAGAAAGTGGCAGAATTGAGAATGGACAGCAAACTATACCTGACCAAGAGAGAAGCAGAGGAAGAATAGAGAGTAAGAGAAGAGAGGAGTCGAGGGTGAAAGGAAGACCAAGAGAGGACAAAAGGGAAGATCAAGAGCACAAGTGGGTGAAATAGCAGGCATATAAGGAGAATGAGATGCGGTGGGAAGGGAAACGCCTGAACTGGAGGAAGTTTGGTGGTGGGGTGAGAAGGCAGAGAAAAGCCATCGACACTAAAATGTGTAACAGGTATTTGGGATGCTGAAGAAGCCTGTAGGCCAGCACGCGCTTTGGCATGCTAATACGTACAATACGTACCGCAGATAACAATTTATCCCTTCCGCGGGTGGTAAAAGAAATGGCTCCCTATTGCAGAAGGGAACCAGCTTCACCAGTTCCTAAGGAATGCAGCTTTTTGTCTAAGCACCAGAATTTGAGGAAACAGAGTTTCCTTTGAACTTAACAGTAACATAAAGAGAATGTTACTAATATTACAAAGTCATTGATCTGAAAGTTTAAATGCAACAATGTCTATACAATGTAATGTAACCAACAGCTGTAAGGTGGAGGTAGTGCACAATCAGATACAATTCATTCCCAGCTCTACCAGATGCATTGCCGACAATACAGAGTGAATGCAGTCTCTTTTTGGAGAACCGGCTTCCACCTTTCTTAAACAAGTCAGCAATCACATCCTCTTAATAGTTTTGCACACGAATGGATGAAAGGAGTTGGAAAAGAGGATCCGTTTACTGAATTCTGCATGCACTAGTGGACTAGTTGTCCAAAATAATACGAGAGACCACCTGAGCAGACATTTTGTGTGTGGGTGGGTTCTGAGATGACCTGCAATCAATGCAGGTTTTCCAGTAATCCATTCTTATGGTCATCACAGAAGTTCTACAGGAAGACAATATGGCCTTTCAGGGTTTATAACTTGGTTGTCCCACACTTCTTAATATTTTTTAGTATCTTTCTTTCCCCCAATTTGTTGTCTTTCGTCCAGCTGCAGTATGCCAGACATTAGCCAGGGTTAGCTAAGAGAATTACATCCGGATTTGGTACTTTGACCTCTCCTTGACCCAAAAGAAGCCTTGAAAGTTTGGACTCCTTGGCATGTAAAACCTTGCGCAGCAGTCAAGTCTTCAAAGGGTGACTAGTTGAAGGGAATCTGTATTTGTGCAACAGGGTGCAGCGGAAACTCAGGTGGATGACCGCGTCCTGTGGCGGCATCACATCAAAACTCACAGCGACTTGGGAAGCTGGGAGACGTGCCAAAGCTGGACCGTACAATGAAGCTCAAACCAGGCAAAAAGTCTGGGGCGCAAGCGCACCCCACACCACAGGCCTCCGCCCCCTAGGCAGCCGGGGCTCCTCCGCACAGCATCCGGGGCGGGGCCTGGCAAGGAGCCCAGTGTTTTCTCCGCCTCCTTCAGCTGCTTCTTCCCAAACAACCGGGCGCTCCGTCGCTGCCCTTTGCCCATTGGTCCGTGGCCCTTTCCATTTCCACCCAGCCCTCCGAAGTTCACCAATCACCTGCGCTCTTGGGAAGACACCGCCCCCGAGGCCTTCGCTGTTGGCTCTTCGGCCTCCTCCCGGCTGCTGCCTCTGCTGCTGCCTCCTCCTTCCCCACCTCCTCCGTCCGGGGAGAGATCGCGGGGGCCCGAGGGGCGGCGGCAGCGGCGGCAGCGCTATGGAGCCGGGGCCGGGTGGCCGAGGCGCAGCGCGCGGACAGCGGCCCCCGAGCGCCGCGCAGCCCCGGGAGCAGGAGCGGAAGCTGGAGCAGGAGAAGCTGTCCGGGGTGGTGAAGAGCGTCCACCGGCGGCTCCGCAAGAAGTACCGCGAAGGTAAACAGGCGGCGGGGGAGGGGAGGCGCGTCCCCCGGCTGGGTCAGCTCTTTTCAGCCCCACAGGCCACCATTGACACACACGGGGGCGGCACGTCTGCCCAGGCCGCGACCGGCCGGCCTCCTGCGATCGGTTCCCGGAGCCCTTAATGGGCAATCGCCACCCGCCTAGGCCCTGTCCCCAGCGGTGGGCTGAGACCACTGTCACCGAGCATACACTCAGAGGGAGGGAGAGAGGTCCTTTCAGGTAAGACCCGAATAGAGGGGGAAAATCCACCGAGAGAGCGGCAGGAGCGAAGCTGCCCCTCACTTGAGTGCTGGACCAGCCTGTGGTTCAGCCCGCTTGGCAACAGCCCCTCTTCCTCTTCGCTCCTTGGCAAGGCCGTGCTGAGGCCTCCCCTGCCTGGGCATCCAGGGCTGCGAAGTCAGCAGGCCCAGCAGAGGATCTCAAGGTGCTTCACCGTGTTTAACAGGGGAAAGGGTGGCAGGTAGCTCCCCTCCACCGCAGCTCCATCATCAAGTTTGTGGAGGCAGTCCAGGAAGAGATCTGGGGCAGGTTCTTAAGATAGCGTGCAGTTTTGACTAGTCTCTAACCACAGAGACTCTGAAAGATGCGGATGCCATTGAAGCTGGCCGTAGGTGCAGCCCCCTCCTCCGTGGACGCAGCTTTTCCGTCTTGCGCATATCTCGGTACAGTGTCTATAGTTGAATATTATGAGTTATCCTGGCATTCTGTAAATGGGGGCTCTCAAACAAAGCAACTTTATAAGATTTAGAAGGTGATACTTTGCATTATTCTTCATATGTTCAGAAAAAAAATTCTCACAAAGTGTTACAGTGGGCTACTTTCAGCGGATTTTTCTTTAGCTTAATTGCAAAATGAAAACTCGGCAGCGTTCTAATGTCAGTCGTTTAACTAGTTAATAATTTAGGCTAAAAGAGAAATTATGACAGTGAAGGAACAAAGACTTGTGAGATCATGTCACTTTTCAGTAACGCACACTTTTCAATTACTCTGAAAGTTCAGTCAAGTCTATCTTCCTTTGAGTGCCATTGATGCGTTTTATTTTTAACACTATTCAAAGTTTCTTTCCTTGACAACTTAGCCTGGCTTTTAATAGAGGCCATTTGATATCCCCAAAGATGGCTAATAGCTATTGTTTGATAGGTACCAATAGAAGATTCTTGGCAAGCATATTAAGGTATTGAATTTTTTTTTATTGAAAATACTTTAATTCCCAACCGCAATTCAATAAAATGAGTGGTTACCATAGCAACAGTTGCATCATTCTTGATAGTCACAAAATGCACTTACATAATGGCATTCTCTATTGGTTTTTATGTTGTTTGAAGAAATGAGGAAATAAGTGGACCCACTTTTCTTCAATTTACCATGGCATTTCGTACAAATTTATGGCACATCTTTTGAAAGAAAATGACTAGTATGTAATTCAGTTTCTATTCTTAACCTTTTTGTAATAATTTCATTGTTATTCATTATTCATTTATTCATAAACGAATAGGTTCTACTTAACACACTGCTAATGTGTCATTATCTCTTTAAGCTGCTGTTTATGCATGCCTAGTCTCACATGTTTAAACATGTCTTTAAGCCCAGATTCTAACTAGGGGAACACTTGGCTCATAATGAGGATTGATACTGAGAAATTACCCGAATGGAAAGCAGTGCATGTAGTTCAGAAATCGATGATCTGGTGTGCCTTGGGCAGGTGGAGCTGTCCTGACTGTCTAAGCGTTTGAATGAAGCAGTTCTTGTGGCATTTTAATGCCTTGAATTCCATCAGTGATTTAGACGTTTTATTTTTGGTTATTATACTGCTGGTCTTCAGTCATAAATGTGCTCTATATGCTCATAACAGTTTTCTTACTAGGGAATGCAGTAAATTCTCACTTAAAATCTTGGAATGTAAGACTAGAAGAAGCCATAATTTTCACTAATGTTCTCAAACATGGCTGATCCTAAATTGTCTACATTTTCATCTCAGATCTACAGTCTCTGCATCTCTATTAGGGACAGGAAACATATTAGCCAGATTTAGTGTATACTCCACATTTAATTCTTTCAGTGTTATAGATTAGTGGGCTTAGTCCTAAAAAAATCAAAGTAACTTTCATGAAGCTGAGATAATTGATCATTAGTGCATACTATTTTATGGGAAATAGTGTCCTTCTCATCTCTTATCCTAATATTGTTGACACAAATGTTAGAATATAAAGGAATGTGAAGATAAGGAAGTAACACTAAAAGTTGAGCAAGGAAAAGGGATATAAATTGATGGATATGGGCTGTGAGAATGGAACTATGTAAAGTATAGTTTTTTCAGGGATGTGCTGGTAATGAATAGACTGGGGTAGAATGAAAAGGGAAACAGCAATTACCAAAAAGTAAGAACACAAATAAAAGTAAACAGTATAGGGTAGAGTAGAGTTTTTCTTGTCTATCTCTGACAGTGGATTGGAAATGCAACAGAAAGACAAATGAAAACAGGAGCTTCCTGCTTCAGTGGTTTCTTTTTTCCTCCATTGCTCTGATCTGTTCACTGGTAAGTATGGCAGTGATGAGCAGGCTTGGGTGGGGAAAGGCAGCTGTGTTACAGAGGTGAGTAGGTGTATTTAATGCACTTGTAACCACTTTTTCACAGTGCTCCATTGTACTGCCTGCCCTCTATCACCACTCAAAATCTTATGCCAGTTTGTATTAGTGAAACGAGAATCAGGATCATGGCCAGTGTTTCAGATAGTACTATCTGAATAAGTGACTAAAAGAAAGTGTGAGGACAGTTCCTAGAATTGGTGATGAGAAGGGGTATTTTGATGTCCAGCCATTTACAGATAGGAGACTTACAGATTGAGTTTATATGAAGGAAGATATGTTTACACAAATAACTGTTTAATATCTTTGCTGTACAGAATTTTGAAATTAGACTTTGACAGCAACTTAAAATATTTTAACTTCATTGGAAGGTGTATAGACAGTTTATTTATAAGAAATAGCTAGTTTAATTTTGCTTTCTAAACAAGGACTTTGTTGATTAGTCAGATTTACTTGATCAGTGTATCTGACTAAGAACTAAACTGGAGCCATGTAGATTTTCAGTTTTGTTTTTGCTTTCTTTGTGTGTGTGTGTGTGTGTGTGTGTGTGTGTGTGTATGTGTGTGTGATGTATGTATGTGTGTTTGAGATTGTACAGGTACCTGTGTGTGCTATACCTGTGATGGCTAGAGGTCAGCTCAGTATTTTTATCAGTTGTATCCATTTTATTTTTTGGGAGAGAGGTCTCTCTCTGAACCGAGAACTCAGTCATTAGGCTAGGGAAGCTGTCCTGAGATGAGTTGGATTATAGCTGGATGATTCTATGCCTGGTCTTTTACATGGTGCTAAGGAACTGAACACAGGTCCTCTTGCTTGCAAGCCAAGCATGTTAGTGATGGAGACATCTTCCCCGCTCTCACATCTTCTGTAGCAAACACTTGAGATGAAAACATTGTGGGGGAAATGGGAACTTTAAATTAGAGATAATTTAAAACTAAAACCAAAACAGCCTTAAAATTCATAGAATTAACTTCTAATATTGATGTTTTGCATGATGAACAATATTAAATTGTTTTAAAAATTAGGATCATGGACCATTTTAACTTAAACTCTTCTTTCAGTATTTTCTCCACAGCTGTGTTAATAAATTGACCAATTCTTTGACCCCCCCAATACAATTTGAACCAGTTCTCATTGTTTACTCTATTTCAAGTGGGTTTCCGGTTTTCTTTTCATGTTTTCTCCTAGTTAATTCTCATCATACAGAGTTAGAAGAGTATGTATGTGTGCATACATGAATATGAGAATCTTTGCTTGTTTGATAAAAAATATAGATTCTCCATCAAAAGTCTGGTTAAGTTAGCCCTCGTCATTTTTTACAGGGGGAACTAAAAGGATAATTTCATTTAACATCAGTAACACTATATAATGACTATCACTGACAGGAGCACAGATGCTGATGATTGAGTGAAGAGCACACAGTAGGTGTGCAGTGTATGTTACCTTATCTTTATGTGTCGTATCTCTGCAAGGAAGGGGGTTATAGTTCAAAAGATAAACACAAAAGTATAAATGTAAGTTCTTTGGTATTTAACATGCTAAAAGCAAGCAAACAAACAAACAAAAACCAACTGTCGTGGTTTTGGCCTTGGGTCCATTTTAAGAGTTATCTTTGGAACTCTGTAGGATATATCTGTCTATGACACTTCAAAACTCAAAACTCCATAAGTATACAGTAGACAAAAAGTCAACACTGAAGTGGAAGCACAATAGTTTATAATAGAAGGTAATCTAGGTGAGGTGAGTTAGGTGGCTCTGGACGCTCGTCTGATTTAGAGTGGATAAAGACATAAGAAATAGTCATGATGGTGAAACAAAAAAAAGAATATTTTGAAGGGTAGAATAAGAAGTTTTCATAAAACAAAAGAGGAAAAGATAATGATAATATAAAGATTCTTTGACTGGGAAAATAATAGACAGCCATTAAACCTCCAGCTTAGAATTGTATTACAAATGGTATAGTCAGAGTGCTGGGAGAACACAGCAGACAGGCAGACTGGTGTAGAGGAAAGATGGGGACAGTGCTTGAGTATGGATGTATTCTTTGGAAGTGGACGATTGGAAGCCTTCTGTATGGAGGACAATACAGACACCAACAAACACACTGCTAAGAGGAGTGACTGATTTGCTCAGTGATGCTTGGAGCCAGCAGTAGGTAAGGGCAAAAGGAGAGAGTGGAGCTGTCCCAGAATGCATCGAGGTTGAGTTTCCTCAGTTGCTAGGCTCTAACACTGCACAACCGTACCTACTATTTATGCCTTATTTATAGTTAAAGTACTCAAAGGGACAACCTAAAGTCTTCAAGAAAAGAGACAATTAGGATTATTACATTCTTCAAGAACCTGTGATTGGTTCTGATTCTCTACATTGGTCTAAGTGCACTGTTTCTGTGTATATCCTGTTTGTAGTTTCCTATATCTAATGTGATGTTTCTTTCTTTTTTTTTTAAAGAATTATTTATTCATTTTATGTATGTCAGTACACTGTAGCTATCCTCAGACATACCAGAAGAGGGCATCAGGTCCCATTACAGATGGTTGTGAGCCACCATGTGGTTGCTGGGAATTGAACTCAGGACCTCTGTAAGAGCAGTCAGTGTTCCTAACCACTGAGCCTTCTCCCCAGACCTAATGTGATGTTTCTTATGCATTAGTGAACATCACTTTTCTGTTAACTTTCAAATGTTGATTCTTAGGCCCCCAGAAAGCAATTTTGTAAGTTGGATAATGGAACCTGTTTAACTCTTTCTTTTCTGCTTCTGATGCAGGCAAGTGTTTTACCACTTTGTGGGGTGGGACATTGAACTAAGGTTATTTTGTTATAAAACTAGACAATTTGATGTAAAAAAATAAACCCCTGTCAGGAGCTCTGATTGGGATTTAAACTCATTCCTTGTCTACCTATGCAATGCTTCATTTGTAGAATAAATCATAGTATGTAGGAGGAAAGTGTCAGCTGACAAAGTTAAGTAAATTACTGATTTTTCTACACTTAGCGTGTTTGCTACACTGCTATGTAAAGAGTTATTTGCTTTTAAGGACAATATTTATACCAGTAGTCTTTAAATTTCCCCTTTAATAGATTTAATGCATAAATTAATTTCAAATATTAAGTTGTCTCTTTCTTACTTTTTAAAATCCCTTTGGTTGCTTTTTGGTATTTCTGTAGTAAAAATAATTACACCTATATTAATATCTCAATAATACAGGCAAATGTTTCACACAGCCTCTGTTGCATCCATCTCTTACAGCATTTATATTAATTTAGAACAATCCAGTGCTTGGACATACCTTTTCTGTCACAGAATGAAAACCGTTTGTCACATATTACAAAATAACTTAAAATCATAATGTGCTGTTAAAAGAACAATCTCACATTTAAGACTTTAATCACTGACAGTAGCATTAAGAAATTCCTATTTTATTATGAAACATCTTTGGAGTTCCCATTTTTATTAGTTCTTGCCAATTTCTAAAATTAGCAGGGTCCCAACCATTTTCAAGTTACATGAATGTCAGAGGTGGTGTTCGTAGCTGTCCTACTTGTATACCTCCAGGAGAGCATTAAGGACTGGTTAGTTCCTAGATAGTATTCTTTGCCACATCCCATTCCCATTCCTATATCATTATTACACTAGTCATCTTGAAACTAGGAGTACTGATACCCAGGAACTGTGTATTGTTTTCTTGACAATCGAAAATTCTACCTATTAGCCAAGCAGAGAGGAACATGCCTTTAGTTTCAGCACTTAAAAGTTTGAAGCATTAAGTTGAAGAGTTTGAGGCCAGCCTGGAGTATATAACATGACTATAAAGATGCTACTACTACTACTACTACTACTACTACTACTACTACTACTACTGGTTCCTAAATAGATAAATGAGGCAATCTGCCTCACTTCATCATCAAATACTTTGGTTTAAAATTAGAAATCTCTGGGCCTTTTAAAATTCTACAGATAGTCATTTGGTCTAGTTTCTTAGAATGAGTAGCACAGATTCTATATAAATAAGCACCTGTATTTGGGGATACCACAGTTGGCGTGTGGATTGCTTATAGCTTATTCCTTTCACTAGCACTCTGCCTTTTGTCTAACTAACCCTAGCACATTCCTCACATATACTGAAGACTCATACATAGGAGCAGCTGGGAAGCATGCCCTGTTGAGTAGATTGACAACTTTAGCCCCTTGAGTGATGCAGCCTATTCTGAACATTCCTCTTTCTATATACTTAAAATTCCCAAATACCAGAGAACACTGGTACTGTAACATTTGACAAGTCGCACTAAACTAGCTTTGCTTTATGGTATGTAATGAGTTCTGTTCTTCCTCTTACTTGCTACTCTGCCTTGCTTACCCATTGGTTCTTTTATATAACTCAGTCCAATTTTTAAAAGATATTTTTAGCCCATAAAAATTAGAAATATTTTAATGGATATGTTTATATTGAATTATGGTAATATTTATATATTTATTTATATTTGTATATAAGTTCAAATATAAAAATTCTATGGTCCTTTATCATTCTGTTAAATTTTGGAGGCCAAATTTATAGTACTGAGAACCACTGGTATACTGCTTTCTGGTACCTCAAATGCAACTTTATTCATGTCCATGGGACTAAATCACCAAAGAGTACACATGGAAGGACCCATGGCTCCAGCCGCATATGTAGCAGAGGATGCCTTACCTGGCATCAATGGAGTAGAGACCCTTGTACCTGTGTAGGCTCAGTGCCCCAGTGTAGGGGAATGTCAGGGTGGCGAGGCAGGAGTGGGTAGGTGGGAGAGCACCCTCATAAAGCAGGGGGAGGGGGGAGACACTAGAAGGTTTCTGGAGGGAAAACCAGGGAGGAAGATAACATTTGAAATGTAGACAAATAAGGTAAACAATAAAAAAAGAATTGTTACTCTCTTATCTGTGAAGATGTGTCTGAGCATCGCTGGTTCCCACTTGTGTAACAACTCCCTACTTATATAAATTAAGTTCTGGAAAACATTTCATAAGTCCTCTCATTTGCAAGTTTGATATTACATCAACCAAGTGATCTTTGTAGTCATATACATGTACATAAATTATTTTTCACAAAGGAGAAACAAGTTACCAGGTCCTGACTTTCTTACGCTGTCTCCCTTACAGGAAGTAGCCAAAGACTTTTGTAGTTTGGAAGAAGTTTGTTTCTGTTTTTTTTTAATTTAATTTTAATTATTTATTTTAGGTGCATGAATACACTGTAGATGTCTTTAGATACACCAGAAGTGGGCATCGGATCAAATTACAGATGGTTGTGAACCCCATGTGGGTGGTTCTGTGAATTGAACTCAGGACCTTTAAAGCAGTCAGCGCTCTAAACTTCTGAGCTATCTCGCAGCCACCTGAATGAAGTTTCTTAATCATAAATGATTCTTGCAAAACGTTACTTTATAAAGGTGAAATTGTATATGTAGATATTAGGGTTAATTCATGTATCATTTTGCTCTTTAAATTTAAATAAACTCCATTTTGCCCCATGCTTCATGGTGTTTTATATTATTGTAGTGGTTTGGCTCTACAACCTTGCTATTATAGGCTCTAGTTTTGACCTGTTAATATGCAGTGAATTTATTTGTAAAGTGTTAGGGTAAATGACCAGTTCATACTCTAGATCCATTACATGAAATGTGCTTTGAGAATTGGGCTAGCAAAGATGAGAACAACTACCAACAAAGTAACAGATAATGCAGTTACCGAGATTAAAGGGCAGCCTCTGACTGACAAAAGCCCCTTTGTTTGTGGTCAGCACAGTTGTAGTTTGTCTGCTGCAACTCTTTGTTCATGTTCATGAGTGTTCATAAACTGAAAACTCATCAAATAATGATGTGTAATATGGTGATTGGAACGTAATTTTCTCCATTCAGTCATCAGTTTCATTTCTTCATGTTCTAAGCAATAGCATTTAAAAGTCCTTGAACTTGACTTTGGAAGTCTGATCTTGTAGTGATAATGCACCCGTGGCCATATTTGGCAGCATGCCTAAGTCACAATCACTCTGAATTCCTAAAGATTCATGTAAGTATTAGGTCCCTGAAGTGTTTGTTTTTAAGAATTTGGCCTTGAAGTTAAGGAGCT
Source organism: Apodemus sylvaticus (assembly GCF_947179515.1). NCBI lineage: Eukaryota > Metazoa > Chordata > Mammalia > Rodentia > Muridae > Apodemus > Apodemus sylvaticus. The sequence goes on along the minus strand of NC_067473.1, from coordinate 37,309,759 downwards.
ACATTTTCTTAAGCCATAGATTAATTCATGATACCATTTTAATTTTGTAGCATTTCTTATGTTCATTGTACATCAGTTTTCAAGCTTAAACTTATTGAAGTGTAGGTAGTTTATACACAGTGGACTCCTTCCGTTTAATGTACCATTCATGTTAAAAGTCACTGCTGTAAAATATAAAGCATTTCCATTAGCCTTCTCCTTGCGCCTGTGAAGTCACTGCCACAGAATAAAAAACATTTACATCACTCCCAGAATCCCCTTTTCTTCCTTTTCTCTACTCATGGCTTCATTTGGGTTCTGTTGTTACAGGTATCTTTTGGAATTTTATATACTTAGGATAATATAGGATCATTTAAAAATCACTAATATATCAGTTACAGGCAAAGCTGCCAAGAATTATTTTTTGATGTATAAATGGGAAATAACCCCCCCCAATATGTTATGTAATCCCAACTTGTCAGCACCAAATGCATGCATATGAGCAGCACTAAATGAATTCAATAGTGTGTGTGTGTGTGTGTGTGTGTGTGTGTATGTCACAGACATATAAAATAATTAAAGAAGAGGTCATGGTAAGAAATTGATTGTATAAGTTCTAGGTACATACCTTGCTATTTTGATGAAAATATACCTTATATAATGATTCCTCAGTCAATCTGACATCCATAGTAATTTGGTTGTGCATGACCACAAAAAATTTACTTCTTTACTAATGTATACATACATTCTAAATAGTTACCATACTGTACATTAGATCTCAAAACCATATTCTTTCATAACTTAGTGTTTACGTTTTGGCCAATGTCTGTGTCTTCATCTTTTCCTCCTTCTTCCTGAGATCTCTGATGAGCACATACTACTTTGTATTTCTTTAAGGTCCCTGGTTCAGATTCCATATATAAATGATCTGTGATGTATGTCTTTCTGTGATTGTATATTTCATGTAGTATAATGACTTAGTGGCAGGATTTCCTTTTGTAAGTTGACTGATGCTTCATTATATATGTACACCGCATAATTCTTTAGTTTGTTACCCACTGATAGACATGTTTTTTTTCCTGTATCTTGTGAATAACACAGTGGGCATGAGATTACAAAATCTCTTTTACATATGGGTTTTGTTTCTCATATGTACAGAAAAAGGGAAAGAGAAAGAGGAGGGAAACTTTGGGATGTTTTGAAGGAACTGCATGGCTGAACTGTACATAGTACGTAGACTCCCTTTTCCCCACAGTTGCTTCTTTTTTATGTTAGCCATTATATTGTATTTTTAATTAGTATTTACTTAATTACCAGTGATTGTGAGCATCTTTGCATATGCCTGGTAATCCTTTTATATGTCAGGTTAGGAAAAAAAATGTAGCTTTACTTCCTTCACCTATTTTTTAAAAAGATTAGTATAATTTTGCTATTGAATTTTATGAATTCTTATATAGTCTACATTAATTCCTTACCATTTGGATTTATAAATATAGTTTTGTCATAAATTTGTCATAGTTATACTCATTAAATGTAGATTTTTGCTTTATATTTATACCCTTAAAGAATGAAAATGAAGATAGTTGCTGGGAAGAATTTCTAATTACGTGATCTCAGAAAGCAATAATGCAGATTTGCTTTCCTCACCTCTAAGAACTTTTTATAGTTTATTGGTTTTACTCAGATTATTTCCTGAAACTTAAAGATTTTCTTTAAAAGACTTGTGAACAATACCAGACAACTCAAAAGATGGGACTCCTCTTCCTCCTGCAGTAAGGAAAGAGAGAGACAAAAACATTTTAAGGAGCTTGAGAATGACATTTAGCATACATATAAAAGACTTGGATTCAGCATTCTGAACCTTTTAATTGTTTTTTTTCAGAACTGTGAAAATTTTGAAATACTCAGACTAGTTGAGTCACTAGTTGACGATGGCCTGTAGACTGAGTTGTAGTTGAGCAGCTAGTTGCTTGTAATTTTATAACTGGTGTTTACTCTGTTTTTTTTCTTTTAAATGTAGAAAACACTTAAATAAATATTTTGCCTCTCAACTGGGCACTGCAGTAAATTTCTGGAGCTTATGTAAGTTATAAATCAAATGCAGTGTTCCTTCTCCCTTTATCCCTTTGGGGTGGGGATGACAACTGTTTTTACTAGGTAACATTTGTAAGTAAATGACAAGTACCCTCAGGAGGCAGATGCATTGTATTAGGAATCATTATGAGATAATCAAATGAAAGGTAGATAAACCCTCTCAAAAATATGATTTCATTTATGTTTCATATGAAATGAATGTACTATGGCAGATAGTAGGAGAACAGTTAATTTGTAAAAGGAAAGATAGTATCAACTACATAGTATACTGTAGCACTAATGTTCTACATAATATAATGTAGAACATTAAAGAATTAGTTCATAAGAGAATTGTCAGGGTAAAAAAAAGATAATTCCATAACGCATTTAACTGTAATTGATTTTTTTTTACGAAGACAGTTGCAAGTAATAGCAAATTAATGCTTAAATAATTAAAAATACTGAGATGTTTTAAAATTACACACACTGTTCTTTTTTAGTTGCCATTATTTTTTAACAATAGGCAGTCAGGCTTTTCTTTAGTTGAAATGAATATTTTGTGTGTAAAGGTGAGTTAACTTGAAAACTATGTTATTATCTTGTTATAGGACACAGATTGAGAATAATTGGCACATTAATTTCTGTATTGAACTTGATTTGGAATGTTGTCATTAATCATGTTTAAAACTGTAAATTAGTATTTATTTTTGTTATGTTTTAATGGGTATTTAAAATGTAAATATGAAGAAAGTAGGAAAAGTAGAAGACATGATCTTGTGAACTTTGTTCTAGAATTTTAAGTTGATATGATTATTTTAAGTTGATTTTAAAACTGTAGTTGAACAAGTTATAATTGACAATTCTCCAATTTTATTCTTTTTGTTTGATCATGAACTCTGTGTGTGTGTGTGTGTGTGTGTGTATAATGATGCTTTCTAAAAGTAATTTTTATTTACTTGTAATAGGAAAGGTAGTTGTATATTTGTTGCATATAGACATGCTTTGACTCTCTTTAAAGCACATGTTTTTATAGGATGCTTGTAGGAAGTGAATTTAAAAAGGGAGGTATTGGGGCTGTGGCTTGATGGTACAGGGCTTTTCTACGCATGCAGACATGGGTTACTTTCAAAAACAACATAAAATTGAGCATGGTATCACACTCTCATAATCCTAGCACTGGTACTAGAGGCAGAAAGCTTAGACATTCAGTTCATGCAAATTCCAGCAGAGTCTCAGATACACAAGACCATCTCAGTCCTCACCAAAGAGGCTTCTTTTGCAGTACATGGTAATTAATAAAGAGACCTACAACTGATCAGTGTGCAAAGAATGAGAGATAGTTGGGTTTAGGTCCAGATAGAATATCTGTATCACACCTCCTTACCTCATGAGAGAAGAGTTCAGAAAGATCCTAAGAGCCAGAGGTAGTGGATATCTGCAGTGAAACAGTGTTTCACAAACACAACAATGCTGTCACAGACACGTACTCACTGAAGCTTGCATTGCACGCAAGGGACCTGCACAATACAAGCCAGCTCCAGTTCCAGCACAGATGGAGCTACTGGCATCAGTGGCTGCTGAAGGAGGGAGAATCCAGTTTCTTAAGAGATGCCTGAGAGGCTGCCCATGTTCCTGTAGTTGGTCCTACACCAGTGAACACACATCCTAAACAGACATGAAGTTGAGACAGGAGAGGAGGAGGAGGAGAGGAGGCGGGAAGTGAGTAGGTATAAAGTGAATAGTTAAATAAATAAATAAGTCAGTAAGTAAATAAATAAATAATAAAATATACTCTATCCAAAAACAGCTGTGGTTCAGGATAACTTATGCAGGACATAGATAATGTATTAGCTTCAGGTCTGTTTTGTTACAGACTCATTGGCATTTTATTTGTTTATTTTGTACTCTCCTCTGTTTTACTTCCTGTTTGGTACTTTACTATTTCATGTAGCATTTAACATCCCCCCCCCCCGGCTTAATTACTGACATGGCTCAGTAATTAAGAGAAGTTGCTGCTCTTCAAATCCATACTTGGTTCTTGGCTCTTACGTAAAGTGGCTTACCGCTGCCTATAAACTCCAGCTCATTTGATCTGACACCTCCTTCTTTTGGCTTCTACAGCCACCTGCATACATGTGGCACATGTGTAAGAAAACATTTTTTCAAAGAAATCATTTTCAACAAATATGGTATAAGAATAAAAAATAAAATTTCATTGTTTATTCTCACTTATATAGTTAAGTGCACTATGCTTACCAATCACATGTCTGCTTTTAGTCTCAGTACACAATGAGAGACTGTAAACAGGACTGTTAATGAAAATGTTACAATATTAAGTTGATTGCAGTTGATGTCAATCAAACACACACAAATTGAATCCTTTAAAATATCAGATAAGCAGATAATGAACCTCAAAACCACACGAAAAGGTCTATTTGAAGACAATTTTGTTTAATGTGAAGAATACAGAGGCCTTCTGAAAAACTGTAGGGAAGTAGGTTTCTCTGTAGTTATAATCACCTTTGCATCTTCTAGCTAGCAGTTAATCATAGAGTAAATCGAATTTCAGAATCTTAGGTGACATGGTAAGGACACTAAGAAGTTTTAATAGAGGGTAGTAGTGTCTCACATCACTACCCTTAGTTCTCAGGTGTAATGCACAAACAGCTCAGAGTCCCCATCCATGACAAGACTTGTGCTTTGAATGTGTACTGTTTTTCTGTTATTGTTTGCCAGCACTGTATTAAAATCCAGCATTTTCACATTCCCAAGTTAATGGGAAACAAGATAGTGCTCAAGCTTCCTGCCCTTTAGATGCCCTTTAGAGCTAGTAGCACTGTGGATGTGGTGTCCTCACCAGCAGTGTCCCTAGCACACCCCTGGACTGTGCTTAGCTTTTTCTCCTACTCTGTTGGTGCTCTGCTATGCTACTGTTCTTCTCTGCTCTGCTCCTTCTCTGTTCTGCTCTGCTCCTGCTCCTGCTCCTGCTCTGCTCCTGCTCCTGCTCCTGCTCTGCTCCTGCTCCTGCTCCTGCTCTGCTCCTGCTCTGCTCCTGCTCTGCTCCTGCTCTGCTCCTGCTCCTGCTCCTGCTCCTGCTTTGCTCCTACTCCTGCTCCTGCTCTGCTCCTGCTCCTGCTCTGCTCCTGCTCCTGCTCCTGCTCCTGCTCTGCTCCTCCTCCTGCTCTGCTCCTGCTCCTGCTCCTGCCTCTGCTCCTGCTCCTGCCTCTGCTCCTGCTCCTGCTCTGCTCCTGCTCCTGCTCTGCTCCTCCTCCTGCTCTGCTCCTGCTCCTGCTCCTGCTCTGCTCCTGCTCCTGCTCTGCTCCTGCTCCTGCTCCTGCTCCTGCTCCTGCTCCTGCTCCTGCTCCTGCTCTGGCTCCTGCTCCTGCTCTGGCTCCTGCTCCTGCTCCTGCTCCTGCTCCTGCTCCTGCTCCTGCTCCTGCTCCTGCTCTGCTCCTCCTCCTGCTCCTGCTTCTGCTCTTCTCTTTTCTTCTCTCATTCCCTTATTGCTATGGTTTAGCATGCTCTTCCAAATAAAGTACAAGTATCCAAGTCTTTAAGTTTTATCTACCATGTAGAATGTTAATCAAGTCTTGCAGGAATGAAATTCATTTTTAGCACATACAAGTTTTTTGAAATACATTTGATAATGGATTGTTATTCAAATGCCTCACATTTACAAACACATAACTCATTGAAGTATTTTTTTTTTGTATAATGTATGTGTTATATAGGGTAGTGAAGCAACCTCAAAGAGCCTTTTTTTTCATTATTTTTTTATTCGATATATTTTTTATTTACATTTCAAATGATTTCCCCTTTTCTAGCCCCCCACTCCCCGAAAGTCCCGCAAGCCCCCTTCTATTCCCCTGTCCTCCCACCCACCACTTCCCACTTCCCCGTTCTGGTTTTGCCCTATACTTCTTCACTGAGTCTTTCTAGAACAAGGGGCCACTCCTCCGTTCTTCTTGTACCTCATTTGATGTGTGGATTATGTTTGGGGTATTCCAGTTTTCTAGGTTAATATCCACTTATTAGTGAGTGCATACCATGAGTCACCTTTTGAGTCTGGGTTACCTCACTTAGTATGATGTTCTCTAGGTCCATCCATTTGCCTAAGAATTTCATGAATTCATTGTTTCTAATGGCTGAATAGTACTCCATTGTGTAGATATACCACATTTTTTGCATCCACTCTTCTGTTGAGGGATACCTGGGTTCTCAAAGAGCCTTTTAAGGTTTAAGATGTAGAGCTCAAGTAGAAAAGCACATTCAAAACTACACTGTACCTCACTGAATCATTTAGTCTCATGTCTCATGGGTCAATTCAAGAAGAGTAATGTTATGAGTGCCCAGAGTGTATAGAAGGTGCGCCAGAGTGCTGCTTGAAGACCTCTTACTCTGTTTATAGTCTGAAACCAATGCATCTGACAAATTTTGTTAAAAAAGAAATTGTTCAGAAATCAGAAAAATTGGTATGCTTTTTAAGGAGACAAATAATGCTAACTTGATGTGTAACAAATTAAGAATCTAGTCCCTTCACAAATATTGAAATATTAATCTATTAAGGGCATAACACTCTGGTACCCCTAATTTTCATTTACTTTAAAATTAAAATCAGTTTTCAGACTAATTTATTGATACCGTAGTCATTTTAACTGAGCAATGTGTATATGAATGTACCCTTACTTGTTTTTATGGAGATAGTCAAAACTGGATAGGTATTAAATAGGTTTTCAATTCAGTAATTACTAGTCAGTGGAACTGAAATATCCAGTAAATAAAAGTTGGCTGTTTTTCAAATTTGAATAAATGTGTTGATTGTTAAATTTAAACTGTTTTCATTTATTTTCTGTTACAGAAAAAAAAGAGAACCTTAATCTTGCTTTGAAAAAGAGTTTTAAATATAATTAACTGCACAGCTGGCTATTTCTTATACATGTATTACTATAGAAATATCTAGATTTAGATATTGTATCATAGAACTCAATTTCTTTGTTTAAAGATGGTGAACTAAGGTACCCAGATAATTTTAATTCTTTACCCTGTTGTGCCAATGAACTTCATTTGGCCAAATAATTCTTCAGTCATTGTCAGTCTTCACTGTAATGTTTGAAATTTCATCTTAAATGTGTTGATGACTGATTTAAAAACTAAAAAGTAATAGTTGGTTAGTAACCTGTTTATGTGTGTTTGCATATGTGCATGTGTGGAGCACAGAGGACAGTTTTAGGTGTCATTCCCCAGCTACCATCCACCTTATATTTTTATTATCATTGGAGTTGATGCATATCCCTACAGAGGAACTGGCCATTTGGACCAGGTTTGCTGGCCAGCCATGGTTAGTAAGCCAGAAAGGGCCCACTTGTCTATCCTCCCCATCTCTTGGATTATAAACTTTCATTAGCACACCAGGGATGTTTCTGTGACTTCTGTCAATGGAACCTCAAGTCCTTGTGCTTGCAAAGCAAACATTTTACCAAATGAAGCATGTCCCTTCTGGCCACTTGCTTTTAGTTGTTGTTCAGAATATTAGCAAAAGTCCAAAACTTTGGAGAGGCTTATATCATGCATTGATCCAAGCATAATGGGTGGGGCAGAGGACTTAGAATATTTAAAGATGCAGGATATCTAGACTAAGTACAAATCACAGGTGTTTGGGGTGTTCTTCCTTTTTCAAGACTGTATAACCCAAGATACTGTGAAAATGAATGCTTGATTTTCGGACATAGTTGTACCCTACCAACATAGATTTGCTTTATGAATGGATAGCTTATATGTATGTCTCTCTTCATCCTCCCTCTCTCTTTCTCTCTTTCTTTACCTCCCTTTCTCAGTGTGTTTGTGTGTTCAATTTTATAAATCTATTTAAAACAATCAATGTTGATTACAGATAATCAGTTGTAAAGCAATATTTAAAACTTCATTAAGTTAATTGATTTTTTTTATACTTCATTTATACACTGTCTTTATTTTCTTAAAATTAGCACACACATTTTAAAATAAAGTTAATTTAGTTCATCTTTTTTGTATACAGTGGGAGACTTTGATAAGATCTGGCGAGAACACTGTGAAGATGCGGAAACACTCTGTGAATATGCTGTTGCAATGAAAAATTTGGCAGATAATCACTGGGCAAAAACTTGTGAGGGTGAAGGTCGCATTGAATGGTGTTGTAGGTGAGTGTTTTACAAACTACCACTTTTGGTTTCAAATGCATTCTAAAATTTCAATGTAAAATGATATATAGTTTATTATACCATAATGGGGAAGTATACATATATTTCAAGTGATGTGTAGATCAACTTTAAGATCCTCTTTTTTCTTTGTGTCTCATTTGGTCTAGGTTTATTTCAATTACCTTTATTAATGAAAATACTTTTTTTCCACACATGCCTAATTTTGTCCAAACTTTTTATAAAATATGACTTTAAATACGTTAAATATTAACTTATATAAAATACAGTGATCACTGACTCACTGGTAATAGAAAAACTCTTTAGATAATACATTTGGATTCAAGTAAAAGTGAGTAGATTAAACTTAAATGTATGTTAATAGTTTCAAACTCCTAAATTTTTGATGTATGATTTTTGGGTATGTCAGCGTTTGTGTTGACTGTGAATATTTATTTTTTCATAGTATACTTTCAAATATTGAAGTCAAAAAGTGGAATACTATTGCTACTAATGTTATCAGTGTGGTAAAGTTAGCAGGTTTTTATATGTTAATTGAATTTTAAAATGAATTTTCAGAAGTAAAACACTGTTTTGTTTGTAAAATTGTAGTTACCATCTTACAAAGCTTTGTTTTAAATGATGGTTACCACATGGAAGGTTGGAATCTAACCAAACCATAGGTGTAAGTCCTCAAATTTTCTACCTGATTTGTGCACAGCAGTAGCATGAGGGGCTGGGAATGGAATGAAATCACAGAGAAGAATCTCTGTGTTCTTTCCTTTAAGAGCTGTCTCTCTGCATTCATAGAGAATTCACTCATTCTCAGAACATCTGAAACCAAATGTAAACTGATGCTTTCTAAAGAGGTAATTTAGCTCCTTTCCAGACCAATTACTGCTGATGGATCCAAGAGTTCCCTCCTGTATTAGAGAGGAAACATGTAAGGAAACATGTCTTTTCTCGGGAAAATACTTACAGCAGTATTTTATAAGCACAATCACAATGTTTAACAAACTACCACATACAGACTGAAGCAGAGTAAATGGCCTAGAATCAAAGGAGCAAACCTGCAAATAAATTATATACTAAAACAAGCAGAGAAAGCCTTAGCATAACTATTACAAACATATATATGAGCAAAAATAGAGAAAATTGTCATGAAACTTTGAGAAAATCATCTTAGAGCATTTTTCAGTAATTGATAAGATACCAAAAACAAAAAAGTAAATAAAAAAAGAAAGGAAGAAGAAAATCAGTGAGCTATCTAGAGTATTACAGCAATACAGGTAGCCATTTTAAATAACAATCAAAAATAAACTATGTGAAGTTTTCTATAAAACTGACATTTTAGCAAAAATTCAATTGTATAAAAATCAAAATAAGAATGTAAAGAGATAAAACTACCCAGGTCTAACTGCATTAGAACAAATTTATAGTCTTTTCAGAGTTACTTTTCTACTGCCGTGACAAAGCTCCACAACCTAAACAGACTATAAAAGGAAGCATTTAATTGGGGATCATGGTTTCAGAGTCTTCATGCATGACCATCATGGTCAAGAGCATGGCGGCAACAGGCAGCCATGGCGGCAGCAGGCCGGCATGGTACAGAGAAGTAGGTCAGAGCTTCCGTGCTGAGACAACAACCATGAGGCAGAGAGTGTGTGAGAGCAGACTAGAGCATGTAGCTTGCTAACTGGGAATGACTTCCAAGCCCTACCCACCCCACAGTGACACACTTCCTTCAAGAAGGCCACACCTCGTAATCCTTTCCAAATGGTTCCACCAACTGTGGAGCAGTTGTGAAGTATTCAAATGTGGGAGCCTCTGGGGGCCATTCTAGTGATACCCATGACAAAACCGTAAGATTTATTCTGAAGACAGAAAGAAAATATTTGAATTTATGAACTAGATGTTTTTAGTAAATTAGATTACTGATAATTGTCCTAATGATAATGGTGTTGTGGTTATACAGAAGAATTTTCTCTCTAAGAGCTATGAATCCAGGGAGAAAATGACATGCTATTTGTAAACTGCTTTCAAATTGTTCAGGAAAGAATGTGTTTTTGTATCTTTGGGCATATACATAAAATGATTTATTGAAATTATACCTATACCTTTACATAGCGTATTTTTCTGCATTTGATTATTTCATATTACATTTGAAATATATTATTCTTATAAAATAAATGCACTAAATTATTCCAACTAAATGACTAATAAAATCATAGTAGAGTAAATACATCACTCTTATTTCACATATCAAGTTTGTATAAAATTTTAAGTATGTTTAAATGAAAGCAAATTTTTAACCAGTAGTGTTTGAAGTCCTTATTACTTTGAAAGTAATATGGATTTCTTATGTTTGTGAAGAAGAAAAGAAATTAAATTACAGAAAACTGATATTTTAATATTTTTGAAGGCTTTAGGTTTAAATAGAGACAGTTCTTACAGACATATTTTGTTCTGCATCAAGAGCTTTCTGTATAACCCAGGCTTGTCTCAAACTCACATCTCTCTTGCTCCTTCTTTTAAGTGTAGTTTTAAAAAGCATGTGTTATCCCTTCAAGTTAGTGCTCCATAGCCTCAGTAATAGTGCCAGGCCTTGGGGCCTCCCCATGAGCTGGGTCCCACTTTGGGTCTGTCTCTGCAGCTTCTTTTCCTCAGGCCCCTTTCCATTTCCATCCCTGTAATTCTTTGAGAAGGACACAATTATGGGTCAGAGTTGGAGGTGGGCTCTATAAGTTCGCTCTCCCTACTGTCTGGCATTTCATCTAAGAGAGCCCCTCACCTCCCAGGTCTCTGGTGTATTCTGAAGAGTTCCCCCTCCAACCTCCTACCTCCTGAGGTAGCCTGTTTCCATTCTTTCTGCCAGCCTTCAGGGCTTCAGTCCTTCTCCCTCCCCCAATACCAGATAGTGTTCCCCTCTCCTCCCACTCCCTCCCCCCACTCTCTACTTTCCCTCCCTCCCTCCCTCCCTCCCTCCTTCCCTACTGTGATTGCTTTGTTCTCCCTCCCAAGTGGGACTGAGGCATCCTCACTTGGGCACTCAGCTTTTTTTACCTTTTTGAGTTCTGTGGACTGTATTATCTTGGGTACTCTGTACTTTTTAACATCCACTTATTAGTGAGACCACACCATGCTTGTCCTTTTGTGTCTGAGTTACCTCACTCAGGATGACATTTTCTAGTTCCATCCATTTACCTGCAAAACTCAGGATGTCCTCCTCCTTAATAGCTGAGTAGTATTCTATTGTGTAAATGAACCACAATTTTTTGTATCTGTCATGGGACATCTGGGCTGTTTCCAGCTTCTGGCTATCACAAATAAGGCCGCTATGAGCATAATGGAACACATGCCCCTGTGGCATGGTGGAGCATCTTTTGGGTATATTCCCAACAGTGGTATAACTGGGTCTTCAGGTAGATCTATTTCCAATTTTCTGAGGAACCTCTAGAAAAGACCCAACAAGCAGCTGAAAGATTCAGATGCAGATATTTGCACATGGACAGAAGCAACTGACCCCTGTGGTCGAATTAGGGAAGGCTGAAAGAAGCTGAAGAGAAGGGCGACCCTGTAGGAGGACCAGTAGTCTCATTTAATCAGGACCCCCAAGATCTCTTAAACACTGGACCACCAAACAGGCAGCATACACCAGCTTATGAGGCCCCAACACACATACAGTAGAGGACTACTGGGTCTGTCTATGTTCATTAAGAGATGATGTACCTAACCCTCAGGAGACTGAAGGCCCCACTGAGTTTAGAGGTTGGGGGGGATGGGGACATCCATGTGGAGCTGGGGGTGTGGAGGAGGTATGGGACGTGGAACAGTCAGAGGTTAGATGGGGTGAGAGAGAATACAATATGGAATGTAAAAAATAAATAAATATTTTTTTTAAAAAAAAGCATGTGTTATCATGGTAGGATCAATCTTTTGTTTTTGTTTGTTTGTTAAATCCACAACTTGTACTTGACCATTGTTCTCAGAAGCTGTAGTTAAATCCGTATCTTTTTTTTTTTTAAAGCAATTTGACTTAAAAATAATCTTTCTGACCACATGGAGATATAGTGCCTCTTGAAAAAAAATAAGTTCAAAAGAAAGGAAGGAAGGAAGGAAGGAAGGAAGGAAGGAAGGAAGGAAGGAAGGGTGAATGCAAGCCAGATTCATTATACAAGTACAAGGTACAGATACAAGAACAGCCCACTCCAAAGTCCTCTTAAGAAATACAGGAGGATCCACTATTCTCATATCCTACTAGTCTTACCCACTCTGTGTGTGTGTAAAATATATGGCTCTTAAAAATTATTAACTGTTAAGTAAATATACATAATTTAAAATAAAAGTATATGTTAAGACAGCACAGCCTCTTACATACACATTTTGTTCTGGATTATACACACAGACACACAACAATACAATTGAGAGGGCATGAGAGGAGTTAGTGGAAGAGTGCAGGGTAGATATGATATAAATAGAGTACTCAGGCATAGTTTTACAAAATTAATAGATTAAACTTCAAAGTGTTAATTAGCATTTCCCTGATGTGGGAACCTGTCATACGGATATTGAACCCTCTTTAAATGTTCTCAGCCATGTGTGTTCTGAGAACCTCCTAGTTTCAGGACTCATTTTTAAACTGGATTATTTCATGCCTTACCTAGGCCTAGTCAGGCCTAGATATTTCGATATCTTACCCTAGTCAGAATGGCTATGATAAAAGGTAAACAACAACAAAACAATCTTAGTGAAGTGGAGGACTTAGAGGCTGGAGAGAAAGGGAGTATTTACTTACTGGTGGTAGGAGTGCTTACTGGTAACAGTCCTGTGGAAATCAGCATGCAGATCTCTTAAGCTGAAAGTGGCTCTACCCGAGGCTACTGGAGCAAGCTGTAAAGGGCTCTCTCTGCCTAATCCACAAGTAGTGCTCATCCATGCTCATCGCTCCTCTGTTCTCGATAGTCAGGAAATAGAGACAGCCCTGGTACCTATAAACTGAAAAATGGACAATGAAAGTGTGGTATGCATACATAATAGAATATTCATTATTCAGTTATTAAGAAAAAAGGAAATTTACAGGTGAGTGGATGGAGCTGGAGACAATGAGGTAAAGGAAGTAATTCTTTCAGAATGGTTAATCCAGGACAGACAGTGCAGGGTTTGACTCCTGTAGATTAGAGCTTTTAAACTTTACATTTTTATGTTTCATTTGGAATACCCATGGAAGTTAGGTAAGGTAAGAACCATTGGGAAGGAAGGGGATCTTTCAAGGAATAGGTAATAAAAAATAGCATTATTATTACATAAGGTGGGGAATAAGAGTGCAGGGAATATTTAGAGAGATAACTAATGCTGAACGCCATTTGGAAAAATATATGCACAATATAAAAAAGAGTTCCAAAGGAGTTACCTGATACCAGGGATTTGGTGGGAGGAACAGACACCGTATCCTAGCTAGAAACAATATGCTACCAAATAACTCATAGAGACTTCAGCAGGATGATAGACTTCAGCAGGACGCACTAGATCTGCATAGAAGCCAGGTGGGACCCTCACACTGAGAGCGAGAAGTGGACGCAGGGTCCTGCCCCTAAACAGGAGCCTATTTGTAGCTGATACCTGCTGGAAAGGGGACATGAGTTTATTTCAGGGGTATGTACCTGACTATAGCAACTATAGTCCAGGACAAGGTCCTGTGCCTAGGAGTAGTTTACCAACCATCTTTAAGTTTAAAATTAAACTTAAAGTAAATTTTACCATATATCATGTCTAGACATTACCATATATATATAGACATGCTGGTTAGATATTTTTGTTAGCTTAACACAAACCAGGATTATCCGGGAAGAGGTAACATCCCCTGAGAAAAAACCCGTGGGGCGTTTTCTTGGTAAGTGATTGATTTGAGAAAGCTCAGAGCAGTGGACAGTACCACCACCCTTAGGCAGAAGGGTTTTAAAAGAAAGCAGACTGAGCCAGCCATAGAGAGCAAGCCATTAAGTACCTGATAGCCTTTGCTTCAGTTTCTTCTTCCAGAGTCCTGCCTTTAGTTCATACCTTGACTTCTATTATAATTGACTGTAACTGGGACATGTAAGAGGAGATAAACCATTCCTGTCCAAGGTACTTTGGGTCATGGTGTTTATCATACCAATAGATAGCAAATTATGATATTGTCAGTGGTTTGATATTATGTCCACTTAGCAGAATTATAATAGTAAGTTCACACGTGTGGCTTGGGTGCTCCCCAAGTATGGATTATTGGTCAGATTGACAGTTCCAGGCATGTATTTATTTCTTTATGTATTCAAGTAGTCTTAAATCCTTAATCAGCAAGTAGCTGATTAGCCTCACAAGCTCTGTGCCACTCATGCACCCATGGCTACATCTTGTCACACTACTTACTGTTGCAGTGCACAGTGTTGATGACTTCACCTCAGCAGCCTACATAGCAGCCTCCAGTGCTGTGAAAGTCAACGAGAACTGAGGAATCTTCTTGTCGGTTACAACTTGATTTACCTAGCTTGTGACCAAAGTATGGTATCTTCAGCAGTAGGATCTTACCCTCAAGTTTTAGTGAGCACTCGAGCAGACGATAGCCTCTGTTGTTTGTGGGGTTTTTGGAACACCACTGTCCAACATTTCCAAGGAATTATCTCAAACAAATCACTAGACTTTTTATTTGGCACTCTGGTTTCTGGGAGGAATCCCTATGAAGGGTAACTCCATTAAAATCATACATGGAAAAAAAAAGTGTGTGTGTGTGTGTGTGTATGTGTGTGTGTGTGTGTATGTGTAATATATGCTTATATATGCACCATATATATGATGCTTATAGAATACTCGGCTTTATATGAATTTCTCAAACATTCTTTTTTTTTTTTTTACTAAAAATATTGGGATTTTTTTTTGCTTTTTTTTATTTGATATATTTTTTATTTACATTTCAAATGATTTCCCCTTTCCTAGCCCCCCCACTCCCAAAAAGTCCTGTAAGCCCCCTTCTCTCCCCCTGTCCTCCCACCCACCCCTTCCCACTTCCCCGTTCTGGTTTTGCTGAATACTGCTTCGTTGAGTCTTTCCAGAACAAGGGGCCATTCTTCCTTTCTTCTTGTACCTCATTTGATGTGTAGATTATGTTTTGGGTAATCCAGTTTTATAGGTTAATGTCTACTTATTAGTGAGTGCATACCATGATTCATCTTTTGAGTCTGGGTTACCTCACTTAGTATGATGTTCTCTAGGTCCATCCATTTGCCTAAGAATTTCATGAATTCATTGTTTCTAATGGCTGAATAGTACTCCATTGTGAAATGTTAGCTATTTCATTCCCCACACACCTCAGTCCTCCTACCCAGCCCTCCCCTCCCAGTCCTTTCTCCCCACAAAATCTTCCCTTCCCATTCAGTTTTCCTATTCATATCACCAGTGTTGTGCCATCTGCCTAAGATCTTTGTTTCATCTCCACAGCCACGATTTCCTTTTGGTTTTCTGGATTCTACAGGTACTCCAGGTTAAACATACAAACATAAAAATTTGATGCAAATATCCACATATGAGTGCTTAGGACATTTTTGCTCTGGATCTGGGTTATTGTTCTTAGTGAAATGCTTTTCAGCTCCATCTGTTTACCTGAAATTTTCATTTTCTTTATAACTGAATAAACTTCCGTTGTATATAGGCATCAACATCTTTTAGTTATTCGTTGTTAGACATCTGGGTGTTTTCATATCTAGCTACTGTGAAGCAGCAAGTGAGCATGTAGTGGGCAATACAGTCATCTGATATGGTAGATTAGTAAAGCTTTGAGGGACCAGCACACTGAGTCCCACAGCGTCTATAGTCATTTTCCCTCCAGCATCTGCTCTTTGTTATCTGGAGATGGTAGCATGCTATATATTGTTTCCTGCCTTCTTTAATTAATTGTGGAGATTATGTCATTTAGTATTAGATGTTTCCAGAGAAATAGAAGCAATATGTGTGCATGTGTACCTACACTTATGTATGGATGGATAACTAATAGATTAGTTGTAAAGAACTGACTCCTATAATATTGAAGTCTGGTATATTCTAAGATCTTGATTTTAACTGTTAGACAAGTAAAACAGATTGCCTTTGGTCTCATCTGGCCAGTTCAATGGTCTAATTCCTTTAAATAGTTAAAACATTCCCCCTACCTTCCTTCCAATAACATCAGCTTTTCCCTGCCTTCAGGATCATATTAAACTGACTTCTTTTCCTGGGTTTTGAGATTATTGTTGTTGTTTTTTTGGTTTTTGTTTTTTTGGGGTTTTTTTTTTTTTGATAGAACAACATAATCAGTGTTTCATACCTGTGGCATTCTTAAATATGAAGTAGAACTATAAATATTAACAGCATATTGAAATGTTATATGATATATTATAAATGTTCTACCTTACTGCACCAATTAAAATATATTTACAAAGATGTCCTGAATTGCAGACTATAGGAATTCCTACTCATTATTAACTCATTTTCTTCTAGTACTTTTATACTTTCAATTTTTTTGTATTTATATATTTTGCCTATTTGGAGTTTA
Organism: Apodemus sylvaticus; assembly: GCF_947179515.1. Classification (NCBI taxonomy): domain Eukaryota; kingdom Metazoa; phylum Chordata; class Mammalia; order Rodentia; family Muridae; genus Apodemus; species Apodemus sylvaticus. Next base: position 37,292,974 of record NC_067473.1, on the reverse strand, counting down.
GCTAGTGGTTTTTTTTTTTTTTTTTTTTTTTTTTTTTTTTTTGCATGGCAAATCTTTTATTTGATATAATTTATTTACATTTCAAATGATTTCCCCTTTTCTAGCCCCCCCCCCACTCCCCGAAAGTCCCGTAAGCCCCCTTCTCTTCCCCTGTCCTCCCTCCCACCCCTTCCCAGTTCCCCGTTCTGGTTTTGCCAAATACTGTTTCACTGAGTCTTTCCAGAACCAGGGACCACTCCTGCTTTCTTCTTGTATCTCATTTGATGTGTGGATTATGTTTTGGGTATTCCAGTTTTCTAGGTTAATAACCACTTATTAGTGAGTGCATACCATGATTCACCTTTTGAGTCTGGGTTACCTCACTTAGTATGATGTTCTCTAGCTCCATCCATTTGCCTAAGAATTTCATGAATTCATTGTTTCTAATGGCTGAATAGTACTCCATTGTGTAGATATACCACATTTTTTGTATCCACTCTTCTGTTGAGGGATACCTGGGTTCTTTCCAGCATCTGGCAATTATAAATAGGGCTGCTATGAACATAGTAGAGCATGTATCCTTATTACATGGTGGGGAATCCTCTGGGTATATGCCCAGGAGTGGTATAGCAGGATCTTCTGGAAGTGAGGTGCCCAGTTTTCGGAGGAACCGCCAGACTGCTTTCCAGAGTGGTTGTACCAATTTGCAACCCCACCAGCAGTGGAGGAGTGTTCCTCTTTCTCCGCACCCTCTCCAACACCTGCTGTCTCCTGAATTTTTAATCTTAGCCATTCTGACTGGTGTAAGATGAAATCTTAGGGTTGTTTTGATTTGCATTTCCCTAATGACTAATGAAGTGGAGCATTTTTTAAGATGCTTCTCCGCCATCCGAAGTTCTTCAGGTGAGAATTCTTTGTTTAACTCTGTACCCCATTTTTTAATAGGGTTGTTCGGTTTTCTGGAGTCTAACTTCTTGAGTTCTTTATATATATTGGATATTAGCCCTCTATCTGATGTAGGATTGGTGAAGATCTTTTCCCAATTTGTTGGTTGCCGATCTGTCCTCTTGACGGTGTCCTTTGCCTTACAGAAACTCTGTAACCTTATGAGGTCCCATTTGTCAATTCTTGCTCTTAGAGCATACGCTATTGGTGTTCTGTTCAGAAACTTTCTCCCTGTACCGATGTCCTCAAGGGTCTTCCCCAGTTTCTTTTCTATTAGCTTCAGAGTGTCTGGCTTTATGTGGAGGTCCTTGATCCATTTGGATTTGAGCTTAGTACAAGGAGACAAGGATGGATCAATTCGCATTCTTCTGCATGCTGACCTCCAGTTGAACCAGCACCATTTGTTGAAAAGGCTATCTTTTTTCCATTGGATGTTTTCAGCCTCTTTGTCGAGGATCAAGTGGCCATAGGTGTGTGGGTTCAATTCTGGATCTTCAATCCTGTTCCATTGATCCTCCTGCCTGTCACTGTACCAATACCATGCAGTTTTTAACACTATTGCTCTATAGTATTGCTTGAGGTCAGGGATACTGATTCCCCCAGATTTTCTTTTGTTGCTGAGAATAGTTTTAGCTATCCTGGGTTTTTTGTTGTTCCAGATGAATTTGATAATTGCTCTTTCTAACTCTGTGAAGAATTGAGTTGGGATTTTGATGGGTATTGCATTGAATCTGTATAGTGCTTTAGGCAAAATGGCCATTTTAACTATATTGATTCTACCGATCCATGAGCATGGGAGGTTTTCCCATTTTTTGAGGTCTTCTTCCATTTCCTTCTTCAGAGTCTTGAAGTTCTTGCCATACAGATCTTTCGCATGTTTGGTAAGAGTCACCCCAAGATACTTTATACTGTTTGTGGCTATTGTGAAGGGGGTCATTTCCCTAATTTCTTTCTCAGCCTGCTTATCCTTTGAGTATAGGAAGGCCACTGATTTGCTTGAGTTGATTTTGTAACCTGCCACTTTGCTGAAGTTGTTTATCAGCTGTAGGAGCTCTCTAGTGGAGTTCTTTGGGTCACTTAGGTAGACGATCATGTCGTCTGCAAATAATGATAGTTTGACTTCCTCCTTTCCAATTTGTATCCCTTTGACCTCCTTATGTTGTCGAATTGCCCGAGCTAGTACCTCAAGTACAATATTGAAAAGATAAGGAGAAAGGGGGCAGCCTTGTCTGGTCCCTGATTTCAGTGGGATTGCTTCAAGTTTCTCTCCGTTTAGTTTGATGCTGGCTACCGGTTTGCTGTATATTGCTTTTACTATGTTTAGGTATGGGCCTTGAATTCCTGTTCTCTCCAAGACTTTAAGCATGAAAGGATGCTGAATTTTGTCAAATGCTTTTTCAGCATCCAATGAAATGACCATGTGGTTTTGTTCTTTGAGTTTGTTTATGTAGTGGATTGTATTGATGGATTTCCGTATATTGAACCAACCCTGCATTCCCGGGATAAAGCCTACTTGATCATGGTGGATGATCGTTTTGATGTGTTCTTGGATTCGGTTGGCAAGAATTTTGTTGAGTATTTTTGCATCGATGTTCATAAGGGAAATTGGTCTGAAGTTTCTTTCTTTGTTGGATCTTTGTGTGGCTTTGGTATCAGCGTAATTGTGGCTTCGTAGAAGGAATTGGGTAGTGTTCCTTCTGTTTCTATTTTGTGGAATAGTTTGAAGAGTATTGGTGTTAACTCTTCTTTGAAGGTCTGGTAGAATTCTGCACTGAAACCATCTGGTCCTGTGCTTTTTTTGGTTGGAAGACTTTCTATGACTCCTTCTATTTCTTTAGGCTTTATGGGACTGTTTAGATGGTCTAGTTGGTCCTGATTTAATTTTGGTATTTGGTATCTGTCAAGGAAATTGTCCATTTCCTCCAGATTCTCCAGTTGTGTTGAGTACAGGCTCTTGTAGTAGGATCTGATGATTTTTTGGATTTCCTCAGTTTCCGTTGTTATGTCTCCCTTTTCATTTCTAAGTTTGTTAATTTGGATACTTTCTCTGTGCCCTTTGGTCAGTCTGGCTAAGGGTTTATCTATCTTGTTGATTTTCTCAAAGAACCAGCTCCTAGTTTTGTTGATTTTTTTTGTATGGTTCTCTTTGTTTCTACTTGATTGATTTCGGCCCTGAGTTTGATGATTTCCTGCCTTCTACTCCTCCTGGGTGAAATAGCTTCTTTTTGTTCTAGGGCTTTCAGGTGTGTCATTAAGTTGGTAATGTATGCTCTCTCCATTTTCTTTTTGGAGGCACTCAGGGCTATGAGTTTTCCTCTTAGCACTGCTTTCATTGTGTCCCATAGATTTGGGTATGTTGTGTTTTCATTTTCATTGTGTTCTAAAAAGTCTTTAATTTCTTTCTTTATTTCTTCCTTGACCAAGGTGTCATTGAGTAGAGTATTGTTCAATCTCCACGTGTTTGTGGGTTTTCTGTTGTTTCTGTTGCTATTGAAGACCACTTTTATTCCATAGTGATCAGATAGGAGGCATGGGATTAGTTCTATCTTTTTATATTTGTTGAGGTCTGTCTTGTGACCAATTATATGGTCGATTTTGGAGAAGGTACCATGAGGTGCTGAAAAAAAGGTATATTCTTTTGTTTTAGGATAGAATGTTCTATATATATCAGTTAAATCTAATTGGTCCAAAGCTTCAATTAGTTTCATTGTGTCCTTGTTTAGTTTCTGTTTTCCTGATCGGTCCATTGAGGAAAGTGCAGTGTTGAAGTCACCCACAATTATTGTGTTAGGTGCAATGTGTGCTTTGAGTTTTAATAAAGTTTCTTTTATGAAAGAGGGTGCCCTTGCATTTGGAGCATAGATGTTCAGGATTGAGAGTTCTTCTTGTTGTATTTTTCCTTTGACCAGCAAGAAGTGTCCCTCAGAGTCTCTTTTGATGACTTTGGGTTGAAAGTCAATTTTATCTGATATTAAAATGGCTACTCCAGCTTGTTTCCTGAGACCATTTGCTTGTAAAATTGTCTTCCAGCCTTTTACTCTAAGGTAGTGTTTGTCTTTGACCCTGAGGTGTGTTTCCTGTAAGCAGCAAAATGTAGGGTCCTGTTTACGTATCCAGTCAGTTAGTCTGTGTCTTTTTATTGGGGCATTGAGTCCATTGATGTTAAGAGATATTAAGGAATAGTGATTGTTACTTCCTATCATTTTTGACGTTATTTTTTAAATTTGATTGCTTAACTTATTTGGGTTTGATGAAAGGTTACTATCTTGCTTTTTTCAGGGTGGAGTTTCCCTCCTTGTATTGGTGTTGTCCTCCTATTATCCTTTTTAGGGCTGGGTTTGTGGATAGATATTGGGTGAACTTGGTTTTGTCGTGAAATATCTTAGTTTCTCCATCTATGGTGATTGAGAGTTTTGCTGGATATAGTAGTTTTGGTTGGCATTTGTGTTCTCTTAGAGTCTGCATGAGATCTGCCCAGGACCTTCTAGCCTTCATAGTCTCAGGTGAAAAGTCTGCTGTGATTCTGATAGGTCTTCCTTTATATGTTACTTGGCCTTTTTCTCTTACTGCCTTTAGTATTCTTTCTTTGTTTAGAACATTTGGTGTTTTGATTATTATGTGACGGGAAGTATTTCTGTTCTGGTCCAGTCTGTTTGGAGTTCTGTAGGCTTCTTGTATATTCATGGGCATCTCTCTCTTTAGGTTAGGGAAGTTTTCTTCCATAATTTTATTGAAGATATTTGCTGGCCCTTGAAGTTGTAAATCTTCACTCTCATCTATGCCTATAATCCTTAGGTTTGGTCTTCTCATTGTGTCCTGGATTTCCTGGATATTTTGGGTTACAAGCTTTTTGCACTTTGCATTTTCTTTAACTGTTGAGTCCATGGTTTCTATGGAATCTTCAGCATCTGAGATTCTTTCTTCTATCTCTTGTATTCTGTTGTTGATATTTGCATCTCTGTCCCCTGATTTCTTCCCAAGGCTTTCTATCTCCAAAGTTGTCTCCCTTTGAGTTTTCTTAGTTGTTTCTACTTCTGATTTTAGATCCTGGATGGTTTTGCTTAGCTCCTTCCCTTGAATGTTTGTGTTTTCCTGTAATTCTTTAAGAGATTTTTGTGTTTCCTCTTTCATGAGCTCAGCCTGTTGACCAAAGTTCTCCTGTATTTCTTTAAGAGATTTTTGTGTTTCGTCTTTCATGACCTCAGCCTGTTGAGCAAAGTTCTCCTGTATTTCTTTAAGTGTTTTTTGCATTTCCTCCTTGTTGGCTTTTGTATTCTCCTGGATTTCTTTCAATGATTTTTGTGTTTCCCTTGCAAGGGCTTCTAACTTTTGATCCATTTTCTCCTCAATGTCCTTCATGTGTTCCTGTACCAGCATCATGACCAGTGATTTTAAATCCAAATCTTGTTTTACTGGTGTGATGGGGTATCCAGGACTTGCTGGTAGAGGAGAATTTGGTTCAGATGTTGCCATATTGCCTTGATTTCTGTTAGTGACGTTTCTGCGTTTGCCTTTTGCCATCTAGCTCTCACTGGTGTTACTTGGTCTTGTCAGTGCTGGACTCACCAGTGCAAGCTGCCCCTTCCCCGTTGGCCTCTGGTGCACAGCTTACACTCTGCACTGCCTATAGACAGGGTGCTGTTGTCCAGGCTGTTCAGATCCCAAAGCAGGCACCTGAAGGCTCCCGCTGGGGCCCGCAGGATTTATTGGAGCACACCGACTTCTCCCAGCTGGCCGCCCGGAAGCCCCCACTAGCCTCTTGAGGGACCTGGAGATGTGGCGGCCACCCAGGCTGATCTGAAGCGGAGAGAGTTGAGCTGGGGGCTTCTGCCTGAGGCCTTGCCCCAGATTGTGTCTGTGGGCCAGGTGGAACCTGTGTGCACCCCCAGGGAGCTCCGAAGGTGAATGTTGCTGTGACCTCCCCTGTGCTCCGCTCACTCCGCTGGGCAGCCGATTTCCCCAACCGGGCTGGCGCACACTAGGTTAGCCTTGTCGCCTGGGCCCTGAGTCCAGGCAAACGCCTGGGAGGCCAAGGTCCGAGCAAAGTTCCCCTAGGGCTATGTCTGTTATTTGGGTCCGCCAGGTGACCCGGATGGCGGGCGCGCTCGTCCGCGCTCCGCGAAAGCACCGGGAGAGTCTGTTGTGCTAATAACCTCCTGGGCTGGTTGACACACAGATGTCCCACCAAGCCGCCCAGTTCTTGGGGTCAGTCCTGTGCCTTTTGGGGCCTAGACCCCCGTTTTGTTAGCCTCAGGCTACGCTTGTTAGCAGTCTCTGCCCTCCCGAGCACTCTGGCTCCTGTAGGCAAAATGGCGGTGCATGCACCGGCCGGGGCAAAAAAAAAAAAACTCCTGGCTGGGTTGGCGCCCTGATGGCTACCCGAACAGCCCAGGGCCTGGGTGCAGGCCAACGCCCGTCGGGCTCAGACCCCTGCGGTGTTGGGCCTAGGATTATGTTTGTGTACCTTAGTCTGACCGATCTCTGGAGCCCGGGATCAAGATGGCGGTGAGTCTCTCCTGACTGGCGGGCAGCCGAGTTCTGAAGTGGCTTCCGTGCAGCGAAAGGCTCCGCAGAACCGCAGTTGCTTGCCGCCCGGCTGGTCAGCGAAGGTCAGTGGTCGTGGGCGCAGGGCCTAACTGGACCCTGTGTCGCCTTGGTTCCACTGCTGATGGCCCTTCAGCTGGAGCAGCCACTGCTACCGCCCTAGCTAGTGTTTATTGTAAACCAGTACTCTTGTTTTTCTCCTTAAATAACTTTCCCCATAAGAGTTACCATTTCTCCAACATCACATATGCAAAAAACTAGATCATAGTATTATAACCTGATGCCTACATGTTTTACTGTTTACCTCATAGTTGATTTTGTTTTGTAGTTTCTTTCATGTTATGTATATTGCTGATCTCTGACAGATGCCAGTGTTTTAATCACAGATTTACATAATGTTCTGTGTCATCTATCCAGTACACCCTTTTATAAATCTTTGCAGAGTTTTCTTGTTTTTTTCCTGTATATTTTAGAATCAACTGGTTTACTTAATTTTGTTAATTTCTTAGGATGAAATTATAAATTGTAAAAACTGATGCCATTGCAATATTGAATCATCTTGCCCAAGAAATAAAGTAGTTTATTTGATTTTTTTTTCTACTTTTTAATCAGTAGTTTAAGAATTTCTATATAGTGGTTATACACATCTCTTGTTTTACTTTTAGGTATTTTATTATCTTGTTGCTGTTATAAATATAAACTTTCCTTATATATTCTAACAGGCTAGTGTATGTATTTGTATAAAATATTTATGGATACCTCTCACTTTTGTATTTTATATATATATTACCATTTAACATAATTTTATTACTATTCTTGTTAATTCATGATTGTTTATTTTGGGTTGTCCGGATAGATATTCACAGTATTATCTGAGTATGCTAAGTTTAATTTCTCCTTTGCAGGTCATTTGATCTGGTCTACTTCCCTTAATCCCCAGCCATCTTAAGAGCTCTGCTGTCTATTCCTTGAGTATGAATGCACAGTCTGACCAGCTGGGTCAGGTTTCACAACTGTGATGAACTGTGTCACAGAATAAACCCTTTCTTCCTTAAATTGCTTTTGTCAAGAGTATTTTATCACAGCCACAGGAAAAGGACAAGGCTCACTTCTCTTAGGCTGCTGCTAGTTCAGCTTCACTGTTCTTACTTCCTATTTATGATTAACTTACTCTTGTCTTGCTTTCCTCACCCACATTTTTTAGTTGTGGAGAGGGGACATCAGAAGATAACTGCTGGGAGATGTTTCTCTCTTTGCACCCAAGGATCCAGAGACTAAGTTTGGGTCACAGCACTTTTAACAGCTGAGTCATCTTGCTGACCCATTACACAGCTTTGGCCTTTAATTCTAATTCTGTTTAAAAGTTGAAAGACATCCATAATTAATTGCATATTTATTAAGTACATATTTTGTATGGAGGCACATAGATAATGTTTTGGCTTTTCTAATCTAGAGTTCCATACTCTTCCACATTCTAGCTACAACATAGTTCCTGTAGTCTAAGGACTAAATAGATTTACCAAAACTATAGGCCCATTTCTGTACCAATTTCTATCTTAGTTTCACTTTTGATTGCTTTGACAAAATACTCTTAACTAAAGCAACTTAAAGGGTAAAGGGTTTCCTTTGGCCTGGTATCTTGGTTCTGGTATTGTCCATCATAGTGTGGAAGTCGGAGCAGCAGGAACCAGAAGCAGCTGATTATAGTTCATCCACAGTCAAAAAAATTGATGATAATAAATGTTTCCTCTAGTATTCAGCTTGGTTCCTCATTTTATAGAGACCAGAATCTCCTGTCTGGGGGAATAGTCTTTCCACTGGCAAGATATCTTCCTTCTTCAGTGGTCACCATTAAAATAATACTCCAAATGACTGTCTTTCAAATAATTCTAAAATCTGTCAGGTTGGTGATTAACATTATTCGTTACCCTCATTAAATCAGGAACAATATTGATTATAAACAAATTATTTCTTTAATTTTTTAAATATCAAGCAATCAATAGAGAAAATAGGTCTGTTTTTCATTTCATGGTAGGAAATATAATAATAATAATGATAATCCTAATCATAGTAATAGGTTTTAGAATCTAAAAGGAAAAAATGTTCATATCTCAGCTACTTTAAAATAACTGATAAAGACATTAAGTGTTTGCTTTGTTTTTAACAAATTATAAGCATAAAATTTTTACTAGTCACTATCCATATATTTACACATATGCATACTTCTTAGACCAGTTGATAGATATTTGAGTTGGTCCTATGGTACATTCACCGTCTCATTTCATACCTAGGCATGGTATCCTCCTATATTCATTATATTACTATACTGGGAAAACTGTATCAAGAAACTCATTGACTAGTGTATGCTAGTCATCAGTTTGGATACAGGATAGCAATCTGAAACAAACTTAATTGTGTGGATTTAAAACAATTCACCTTTCCATCCCTGAACTTTGATGCTAAGTGAAACAAATAGAAATGGTTGTCTTCACAGGAATAATTCAGAAAATCACTAATAATAGTAGTCTTTTATTCATTAGCACTGCTGTTAGAAACTCTTTAAATTACCACGTAATAGTTCAGGCCTCTGTTTTGAACTGTTCAACTCTTTATATCTCTAAACTTGGACTTTTATGGTATGCAATATTTTGATGCAGTTTGTTTTAAACTGAGACTCCTGGTCCATATTTCTTCTCAAAAGTAACTGATTAAAAACTAAAAACTCTCCTGGAAACTCTTGATTTCCTCCTCCCTCTGCCTTCAAGTTGCCCATGAGGACATGTCTTGATGCTACCATCTTGTAGTGTGCGGGAAGACCCTCCTCACTCTGGAAGGGCTGTGTTCTTTGCTCTAGAGGGAAGAATGTTTCATGAGACCACAAAGAATGCAGGTCTTGCTCTGTTTCTGCAGAGTTAGCATTAGATAGCGCCCCTTTTTGTCTAACCATATTTTTATAGAGTTCAATCATGGGTATGTGAAGAAATCTTTATAAAATCTCAATGGACTGGGTACATTGAGTTTCTACAGGGTTTCGTGTGGATTTTCTGAAGCAGACAGGAAGCTTTCTGATATCTCCCACACACATCTTCCTGTGTATCTTTCTTAATTTGTAATATCTTCTATATATCTCCCCTGTCTCGTCCCACACTTGATCCTGCTCCCCCTTTTTCCTTTCCCCCTCCTCTCCCTCCCACCTCCCTCCGACCCTCTGCCTCCTATAATTATTCTATTCCCCCTTCTAAGTAAGACTGAGACACCACACTTTGGTCTTCCTTCTTCTCGAGCTTCATATGGTCTATGAATTGTATTATTGGTATTCCGAGCTTTTTTCCTAATATCCACTTTATCAGTGAGAATATATCATATGTGTTCTTTTGTAACTGTGTTACCTTACTCAGGATGATATTTTCTAGTTCCATCTACTTGCCTCCAAATTTCATGAAGTCATTGTTCTTAATGGTTGAGTAGTACTCCATTGTGTAAGTGTACCACATTTTCTATATCCATTCCTTTGTTGAGGGACATCTGGGTTCTTCTAGCTATTATAAATAAGGCTGCTATGAACATAGTAGAGCATGTGTCCTTATTACATGTTGGAGCATCTTCTGGATATATGCCTAGGATTAGTATAGCAGGGTCCTCAGATCCTATGTCCAGTTTTCTGAGGAACTGCCACACTGATTTCCAGAGTAGTTGTAACAGCTTGCAATTTCACCAGCAATGGAGGAGTGTTCCTCTTTCTCCACATTCTCGCCAGCATCTGTTATCTACTGAGTTTTTGATCTTAGCCATTCTGACTGGTGTGAGGTGGAATCTCAGGGTTGTTTTGATTTGCATTTCCCTGATGACAAAGGATGTTGAACATTTCTTTAAGTGCTGTTCAACCATGCAAGATTCCTCAGTTGAGCATTCTCTGGTATAGCTTTGTATCCATTTTTAATAGGGTTATTTGGTTCTCTGGAGTCTAATTTCTGTAGTTCTTTTTACATATTAGATATTAGCCCTCTGTCAGATATAGGGTTGGTAAAGATCTTTTCCCAGTCTCTTTTCCAAGTCTTTTGGTTGCGGTTTTGTCCTATTGACAGTGTCCTTTGCCTTACAGAAGCTTTTCAATTTTATGAGATTCCATTTGTCAATTATTGATCTTAGGACATAAGCCATTGGAAATCTGTTAAGGAAATTTCCTCCTGTGCCCATATGTTCGGAGCTATAAAATCAGTAAAATTAGTGTCTTCCTCAAACCAGAGGAGAGACTTCATAATTGTTCATTAGGTGATATCAGCATTGTAGCCTGGAACACGTGCCTGAGTGGTCAGAAGAAATGTGTGTATATGTATACATTTATCTAAACATACATATGTACCATATGGCATCTATACCAAAAAACATTCTCCTGCATTAAATATAATCTATTATTTTTCTATATTATGTAATTTTATCATTTATGAAAAATGTTACACAGTTCTTAAACTTACCTCTATTTGACATTTTTTACTGTATTTTGTTTCAAATTTTAACTGAATATAATTATATCACTTCATTTTCCTCCCTCTAGCTTCTCCCCTCCCCTTCCTCCCACCCCTCCCATGCTCTCCACTCTCAAGTGATAGCCTCTTTTTGTTTATTATTGGTGCAAATATATATATTAGTAACAATAATAATTAAATATATTATTTAATGTATTTAATGTTACATGTATATGTATATAAATACAAGCTTTTTTATTTTTATTTTTTATTTATTTATTTTTGGTATTTTCAAGACAGGGTTTCTCTGCATAGCCTTGGCTGTCCTGGAACAACTCACTCTATAGACCAGACCAGGCTGTCCTCAAACTCAGAAATCCACCTGCCTCTGCCTCTCAAGTGCTGTGATTAAAGGCATGTGCCACCACTGCCCGGTAAATAAAAGCTTTTATGTAAATAAATATATATTGTTACACATATATGTATAAATTTGCATATAATAATAAATATACTTAAATGTGCACAAAGGTCACAGAAGACCTTGTTGCCTCACATTCTTGAGCCATTGCATTTTATTTATTTTCTTCATTAATTTATTCACTTTACATCCCTATTGAAGCCCTCCCTTACTCCTTTCCTTCCAGACCCACTCACATAAAACCCTCCCCCCATTACCTCTTTCTTTCCCATCAGAGAAGGGGAGGCCCACATGGGTACCAACTGACCCTGGCAAACCAAATCACATCAGGACTAAGCACATCCTCTCCTACTGAGGCCAGACTAGGCATCCCAGCGAGAGGAAAGAGATCCAAAGGCAGGCAGCGGAGTCACAGGTGGCCCCACTCAATTGTTAGGGAATTCATATGAAGATCAAACTACACATTGGCTACAAATATGTAAGGAGCCTAGGTCCAGCCTATTTATGCTTGTTGATTGGTGGTTCAGTCACTCTGAGCCTCAGTGGGCCCAAGGTGGTTGACTCCAGATATTTTGTTACCTTGACCTCCCTTTCTCCCTCAAACCTATCTCCAACTCTTCAATTAGACTTCTGAGCTCCACCAAAAATGTTTGGCTATGGGTCTCTGCATCTGTCTCCATCAGCCGCTGGATGAAGACTCTCAGAAGACAGTTTTGCTAGGCTCCTGTTTGCAAGCATAGCAGAGTATCATTAATAGTATCAGGAGCTGGCTTTCTCCCATAGAATGCATGACTCATTGCTTGGCTCATCCCTTAGTCTCTGCTCCATCTTTATCCATGTGCATCTTGTAGGTAAGACAAATATTGAATCCAGCTCGGGTGCGTTGATGTCTCCCTCCCTCCACTGGAGGTCCTGCCTGGGTATAAGAAGTGCTCTACTTCAGTCTCTACCCCCAGCTGCTAGGAGGCTCAGCTAAGGTCACCCCTATAGACTCCCAGGAGCCTCCCTCATCCCGGGTCTCCAACTTGATCCAGAGATGCCCCTCCACTGATTTCCAGTCTCTCTCCCAGCCCTGTCGTCACTCTTCCCACACCTGATCCCCACCTCTATTCCCCCTTATCACACCCTTTCCCGTCCAGTTCCCTCTATCCATCTACCTCCAATGTCTGTTTTATTTCCTTTTCTGAATGAGAATCAAGCGTCATTCCTTGGACCCTCGTAGTTACATAGCTTCTATGAATCTGTAGATTATGGCATGGCTATCCTGTACTTTATGTCTAATATCCACTTACAGCATGCATGTCTGGGAATCAAACTCAGGACCTCTGGAGGAGCAGTCAGTGCTCTTAACTGCTGAGCTATCTCTCCAGGACAAGCATGCATGTCTAGATCTAGGTTACCTCACTCTGGATGTTATTTTCTAGTTCCATCAATTTCCCTACAAATTTCATGATGTCTTTGATTTTGGTAGCTAGATAGTATTTGCATTATGTAAATGTTCAACATTTTCTTTATCCGTTCTGTTGAGGAATAGCTAGGTTGCTTCTAGTTATTACATATAAAGCTGCTATGAACATAGTTAAGCAAGTGTCCTTGTGGTATGGTGGAGCCCCTTTTGGATATATGCCTAGGAGTGATATAGCTGGGTCTTGAGGTAGAACTGTTCCCAATTTTCTGAAAAATTGCCAAATTGATTTCCAAAGTAGTTGTACACATTTGCTTTCCTAGCAGCATTGGAGTGTTCGTTCCCCTTTATTCACATCCTTTCCAGCATATGCTGTACCTTGAGTTTTTCGTATTAGCCATTCTGATGGGTGTGAGGTAGAATCTAAGAGTCATTTTGATGTGCATTTCCCTGATTTCTAAGGACATTGAACATTTCTAACAATTAGAGATTCCTCTGTTAAGTATTCTATTTAGCTCTGTACCCCATTTTTAACTGGGTTATTTGGTTTGTTGGTGTCTAATTTCATGAGTTCTTTATATATTTTGGATATTAGTTCTCTGTTGATGTGGGGCTGGTGGAGACTTGAAGATCTTGTCATACAGATCTTTCACTTACTTGGTTAGAGTTAACCCGATATTTTATATTATTTGTGGCTATTGTAAAGGGAGTTGTTTCCCTAATTTCTTTCTTAGCCCATTTATTTATTTATTTATTTTGTATAAAGGAGAGCTACTGAATTTTTTGAGCTAATTTTTTATCCAACCAGTTTACTGAAGGTGTTTATCAGCTGTAAGAGTTTTCTGGGAGAGGTTTTGGGATCACTTATGTATACCATCATCTGTGAATAGTGAGGCTTTGACTTCTTCCCTTCCAGTGTGTCCCCTTGATCTCCTTTAGTTGTCTTAGTGCTCTAGCTAGAACTTCAAGTACGATGTTGAATAAATACAGAAAGAATGGGCAGCCTGTCTTGTCCCTGATTTTGGTGGAATTGCTTTAAGTTTCTCTCCATTTAATTTGATGCTGGCTGTTGGCTTGCTATATATTGCCTGTTTTGTGTTGAGATATGCACCCATGTACCGGGCCTCTCCAAGACTTTTAATATGAAAGGATGTGTATTTTGTCCCAGGCTTTTTTGGCATTTTTCCCCCTTTCAGGTTGTTTATATGGTGGGTTACATTGATGGATTTTCATATATTGAACCATCCCTGTATCCTTGGGCTAAAGCCTACTTAATCATGATGGATGATATTTTTGATGTATCCTTGGATTCAGTTTGCCATTATTTTATTGACTATTTTTGCATCAATGTTCATAAGGGAAATTCATCTCAAATTCTCTTTCTTTATTAAGTCTGGTAAAATTCTGCTCTAAAACCATCTTGTCCTGGGCTTTTTTTTTTGTCTGTTTGTTTGTTTGGGAGACTTTTAATGACTGTTGAGATATGCAGTAGAATGATAAATCCTGTTTTCATATCTAATTTTTTAGCCTGTGTCTTCTGACTAGGGAATTGAGTCCCTTGGTGTTGAGAAATATTAGTATTACTACTCACTAATTACCAGGCTTGCAATGTCAAGATAGCTTGGACACTGGTGGTTCCATGTTGCCCTGGCTCTTGTTGATTGTGTTCTTATGTTGTCCATTAGCCACCTGGTTTTTCCTGGTGTTGGCTAGATGTTGCTGATGCTAACAAGTCTCCTCTGAGGCCTAACAATACATCTGAGGGAACAGCATGCTGCTCAGCTCTTCTAGCTGTGCTGCGGGTATGTACCCCTTGAGTCCTTTTATATCCCAGACAAGTGGAAATGCTATGACACCTTTTGCAAGATTATCAACTGTTGACAACAGAGAAAACCAGGAAGATTATGACTATTGACAACAGAGAAAACCAGGAAGATTATGACTAGATATGGAAATTTTTCTGAAACTTTTTTTATACTTTCTTACACTTCTTACATACAGTTTTATGAAATAAATTATGTTGGCTAACAAGCTGCGAATTACTTACTGTGTTAATATAAGTGGATTGAGTACATTAGAATAATGCTTTAAAAAGCACCATGGGTTATCTTCTCTAAAATTGACCATATAATTGGTCACAAAACAGACCTCAACAGATATAAGAAGATCAGACTAATCCCATGCCTCCTATCAGATCACTATGGAGTAGTGATCAATAGCAGCAAAAACAAACAAAAACAAATGGAAGCGGAACAATGCTTTGCCACATACAAATGGAATGCGGAACAATGATACCTTGCTCAAGGAAGAAATAAGGAAAGAAATCTAAGACTTTCTAGCATTTAATGAAAATGGAAGTACAACATATCCAAACTTATGGAACACAATGAAAGCAGTGCTAAGAAGAAAACTCATAGCTCCGAGTGCCTCTAAAAAGAAACTGGAAAGAGCATACACTAGCAGATGAACAACACACCTGAAAGCTCCAGAACAGAAAGAAGCCAATTCACCCAAGAGGAGTAGAAGGCAGGAAATCATCAAACTCAGGGCTGAAATCAACCAAGTAGAAACAAAAAGAACTACACAAAGAATCAACAAAACCAGGAGCTGGTTCTTCGAGAAATCGACAAGATAAGGGCACAGAGACAGTATCCAAATTGGCAAAATCAGAAATGAAAAGGGAAATATAAGAACAGAAACTGAGGAAATGAAAAAAAATCATCAGATCCTACTACAAAAGCCTGTACTCAACACAACTGGAAAATCTGGATGAAATGGACAATTTTCTGGACAGATGCCAAATACTAAAATTAAATCAGGATCTGATAGACCATCTAAACAGTCCCATAACCCCTAAAGAAATAGAAGTGGTCATTGAAAGTCTCTCAACCCAAAAAAGCAAAGGACCAGATGGTTTTAGTGCAGAAATCTATCAGACCTTCAAAGAAGACCTAACACTGATACTCTTCAAATTATTCCACAAAATAGAAACAGAAGGAACACTACCCAACTCCTTCTACAAAGCCACAATTATGCTGATACCAAAACCACACAAAGATCCAACAAGGAAAGAGAAGTTCAGACCAATATTGATGCAAAAATATTCAATAAAATTTTTGCCAACCAAATCCAAGAACACATCAAAATGATCATTCACCACCATAAAGTAGGCTTCACTCCAAGGAAGCAGGTTTCAATATACAGAAGTCCATCAATGTAATCCACTACATAAACAAAGTCAAAGGAAAAAAACATGGTCATTTCATTAGAGGCTGTAAAAGCATTTGACATAATTCAACATCCTTTCATGTTAAAAATCTTGGAGAAATCAGGAATTCAAGGCCCATACCTAAACATAATAAAAGCAATATACAGCAAACCAGTAGCCAACATTAAACTAAATGGAGAGAAACTTGAAGCAATCCCACTAAAATCAAGGTCTAGAAAAGGCTGCCTCCTCTCTCCAGATCTTTTCAATATAGTACTTGAAGTTCTAGCTAGAGCAATTAGACAACACAAGGAGATCAATGGGATACAAATTGGAAAGGAAGTAGTCAAACTATCACTATTTGTAGATGATATGATAGTATAATTAAGCAACCCCAAAACCCCACCAGAAAACTCCTACAACTTCAGCAAAGTAGCAGGATATAAAGTTAACTCAAACAAATCAGTAGCCTTCCTATACTGAAAGGATAAACAGGCTGACAAAGAAATTAGGGAAATGACACCCTTCACAATAGTCAGAAACAATATAAACCAAACAAGTGAAAGATCTATATGACAAGAACTTCAAGTCTCTGAAGAAAGAAAGTGAAGAAGACCTCAGAAGATAGAAAGATCTTCCATGCTCGTGGATTAGCAGGATTAATATAGTAAAAATGGCCATCTTGCCAAAAGCGATATACAGATTCAATGCAATCCCCATCAAAATTCCAACTCAATTCTTCATAGAATTAAAGAGAGCAATTCTCAAATTCATCTGGAATAACAAAAATCCAGGATAGGTTAAATTATTCTCAATAGTAAAAGAACTTCTGGGGGAATCAGTATCCTGAACCTCAAGCAGTACTACAGAGCAATAGTGTTAAAAACTGCATGATATTGGTACAGTGACAGACAGGTAGATCAATGGAATAGAATTGGAGGCTCAGAAATGAACCTACACACCTATGGTCACTTGATCTATGACAAAGGAAATAAATCCATCCAGTGGAAAAAAGATAGCCTTTTCAAAAAATGGTGTTAGATCAACTGGCAGTTAGCATGCAGAAGAATGCAAATCGATCCATTCTTATCTCCTTGTACTAAGCTCAAATCCAAATGGATCAAGGACCTCCACATAAAACCAGACACACTACAACTAATAGAAAAGAATCTAGGGAAGAACCTTGAGCATATGGGCACAGGGGCAAATTTCCTGGACAGAACATGAATAGCTTATGCTCTAAGATCAAGAATTGACAAATGGGACCTCAAAAAATTACAAAGTTTCTGTAAGGAAAGGATATTGTCAGTAGGACAAAAAGGTCAACCAACAAATTGGGAAAAGATCTTTACCAACCCTATATCCAACAGAGGGCTTATCCAATATATACTTACAACTCAAGAAGTTGACTCCAGAGAACCAAATAACCTTATTAAAAAATGGGATACAGAGCTAAACAAAGAATTTTCACCTGAAGAACTTTGGATGGCTGAGAAGCACCTTAAGTAATGTTCAACATTGCCAGGCGGTGGTGGAGCACGCCTGTAATCCCAGCACTCTGGGAGGCAGAGGCAGGCGAATTTCTGAGTTCGAGGCTAGCCTGGTCTACAGAGTGAGTTCCAGGACAGCCGGGGCTATACAAAGAAACCCTGTCTCGAAAAAACCAAATCCAACAAAACAAAACAAAAAAAAAAAACAAAAAAAAAAAAGAATTTTTCAACATTATTAGTTATCAGGGAAATGCAAATCTAAACAACCCTGGAATTTCACCTCACACCAGTCAAAATAGCTAAGATCAAAAGCTCAGGGGACAAGCAGGTACTGGCAAGGATGTGGAGAAAGAGGAACACTCCTCCACTGCTGGTGGGATTGCAAGCTGTTACAACCACTCTAGAAATCAGTCTGGTGGTTCCTCAGAAAACTGGGCATAATACTACAGGAGGACCCCGTTATACCACTCCTGGCCATATACCCAAAGGATTCCCCAACATGTAATAAGGTCACATGCTCCACTGTGTTCATAGCAGTCAGATTTATAATAGCCAATAGCTGGAAAGAACCCAGATGTCCCTCATCAGAGGAATGGGTCCAGAAAATGTGCAATATTTACACTATGGAATACCTCTCAGCTGTTAAAAACAATGAATTAATGAAATTCTTAGGGAAATGGGTAAAACTGGAAAATATCATCCTGAGTGATGTAACCCAATCACAAAAGAACACACATGGTGTGCACTCACTGATAAGTGGGTATTAGCCCAGAAGCTTGGAATACCCAAGACACATTTCACATATCAAATGATGCCTATGATGGAAGAAGAACTAAGTATGGATGCTCCTGTCCTTCTTAGAAGGGGGAGCAAAATACCCACAGAAGGAGTTACAGAGACAAAGTATGGAGCAGTGTCTGAGGGAAAGACCATCCAGAAACTGCCCCACCTAGAGATCAATCCCATACAGTTACAAAACCCATGTACTATTATCGATGCCCACAAATGCTTGCTGACCGGAGCCTGATTTAGCTGTTACCTGGGAGGTTCTGCTAGCACATGACAAATACAGAGGGGAACACTCTCAGCCAGCCATTGAACTGAGCACAGTGTCCCCAATGGAGGAGCTAGAGAAAGGACCCAAGGAGCTGAAGGGGGTTTGCAGTGCCATAAGGGGAACAACATGAATCACCCAGTACTCCCAGAGCTCCCAGGGACAAAACTATCAACCAGAGAGTACACATGATGTTACCAATAGCTCCAGATGCATAGGCAGTAGAGAATGGCCTTTTTGAACATCAAAGGGAGGAGAGACCCTTGGTCCTGGAAAGGCTCTGATGTTGCAATGTAGAGGAATACCAGGACACGGAAGCAGGAGAGGGTTGGTTGGGGAACAGGGGGAGGGGAGATGCCTTATGGGATTTTCTGGGGGTGGGGGAACCAGGAAAGGGGACAATATTTGAAATATATATTAAGAATATAATAATAAAAAAGCACCATGGTTGAAGTGGTGTTCTATTAAATATAGCAAAATATATCACCAAAAACTATATTTTGTATTTTGTCAAGGCTTTTTCTGCGTCTATTGAGATGATCGTGAGCTTTTTGTCTTTATGGCCATTTATATAATTTATTGTATTTATTGACTTAAAAATGTTGAACTATCTTGCATTGCCATGATGAAGCCAACTTGATCTTGGAGAGTGATCTTTGTTTTTCATTTAAAATTTATTTTCATACACTATATTTTGATCTTATTCTTTCCTTTCCTCAAATAATATATCAATATAATCTGAGCTGTAATAAAAAAAAGAATCCAGTAAAGTCTTTCATCCTTCAGAACCTTTTTTGTATATTGACAATATTATTTCCACTCTACCCTCCTTACCCTCCTAACTTTGTTTTCTTTCTTCTAATCTAGTAAACAATAAACAACAACAAAGAGGAAAACAAACAATCTAACAAGACCAAAAGTAGCAAAATGAAGCAAAAAGCTCACAAAAGAGGATCCATAGAGACGGTTTTGTGTTCACAGATTACTCATGGGCATGTCCCTATACTAAACTAAATTTAAGAGTAATTGACTGAGGATGCTTGCAAGCATCTATGTTCATTTGGGTCTGTTGGCCTGTCATCTGCTTGGTTTAGTTTCATTACTGTTGTTTTTTGACATGATGTGGGCAGTCAAGTAACACAGGCTTCAAGAACATTTTCATCATTTGCCTCCTGTTAACACAAAAGAATAGAAGTATTAGTTATAGGTCTTTAAAAGTTTAGTTGAATTCTCCTGTGAATACATCTGTTCCTGGGTTTTTCATAGTCAATAGGCTTTCTATTTTCTTAGTCAAGGGGAGAATTTCAGTCTCCTGCTTTGTTCTGGGTCTGTTTAGGCATTATATCTTTCCTTAGTTTAAGCTTGATAGCTTGGAAATTTATCCATCTCTTTTAGACTTTTCAACTTAGTAGAGTACAGATTTTTTTGAAGTATTTTCTTGTAACACTCTGAATTTCTCTGGAATCTATTGTAATGTTTCCTGTTCATTTATTGTTCTGTTAATTTGGGTCATCTTTTCCTTTTGGCTAGTTGAACCAGATGTCTGTCTCATTTACCTTTTCAAAGAACTGGCTTTTAGATTTACTGATTCTTTGCATAGTTTATTTGTTATTTCATTAATTTGTACTGTAATTTTTGTTATTGCTTATTGTCTAGTAGGTCTGTGTTTCACTTTTTCTCATTTTCCCAAAGTTTTGAGTTGTACCATTAAGTCATTTATTTTTGCTCTGCCCCATAGATTTTGTTGGTTTTCATTTTCATTTTGTTGCAGGATATTTTGATGTCTTAATGGATTTTTCCCCTTGATCTACTCATCATTCAGTAGTGATTTGTTCAGTTTCCATGAGTTTGTACACTTCCTATGTTTTTATTCACTGTCAATTTTAAGTTTTATTGTATAATGGCCAGCTAGGATGCATGGAATTATTTCAGTTTTTCTGCATTTTTTTAGATTGATTTGTGTCCCACCCCACATGTGGTCTACTTTAGAGAAGCTTTCATGTGTTTCTGAGTAGAATAAATATTCTTTGGTGTTTGAGAGGAATATTCTGTAGGTATCTCCTAGAGCCTTTTGAAATAATGTCCTTTAATTCTGAGGGTTTTGTTTGTTTGTTTTTGTTCAGATGTCATATTTATTGGAAAAAAAGGAGGTTTTTGAGTCACCTGGTATTACTAGGTTTGAGTTAAGTTTATGTCTTTAATTTTATTTGTATTCTTTTTATAAAACTGGGTGCAACAGACTTTGGTACATATATGCTTTGTATTGTATTATTTTCTTGATTGGTCAAGGATCATAGGTTGCAAGTCTGGAGCTAGGCTTGTAGCTGGCAAATAAATGGGGTAAGAGATGGCAAAGCAACTTTTAACTGTTTAACATTTTTATAAAATAATTATAATGTAATTGTATTAGTCGGCATTCACTACGAACAGAACTGATAGGATGAATCTATCTATCTCTCTAACATTCATCTATATCTGTCTAATATTTATCATCTACCAATAAAAAAATAAGCAAACAATAAATAAAGTAAATAGATAAATACATGGGATTTATTAGTTGGCTTGCTGGCTGTGGGCCACTCAGTTCAACAGTGGCAGCCTATCAGCAGAAAGAACAAGAACCCAGTAGTTGTTCAGTGCATGGGGATGGATGGCTCAGCCAGACTTCAGTATGTGTTCCTGAAGATGTATGCTCGAGTACCATGAAGGAATGAGCCAGGGAAAGCAAGTGCAAGCAGGCAAAGAACAAGCGCTCTGGCTTCCCCACCCTTTATGGAGGCTGCCAGCCTAAGTTGTGGTCCAGGTTTAAGGTGGTTCCTGTCTCAGAAGATCTGGATTTAGTGTCGATCTTTCCACCATAAATAATCTAGTAAAGAAAAATCCCTCACAAGTATACCCGGCCACTTGGGCTTTAGTTAAACCCAGATGTAGTCAAGTTATCAACCAAGAATAGCTATCTCTGTAATATTTGGCTTTTGAAAATAGGACCTTTTAATTTGAAAGTTTCACAGTTTGAATAATGAAGGGTTATTTATTTTTAGGTTTTTTTTTTCATTTTACTTCATCATGTCTAACATTTTTAAATATTTTGTTTTTTAGTGTATGCAGAGAGTATTTCCAAAATGGTGGGAAGAGAAAAGCACTTGAAAAAGATGAAAAACGAGCTGTCCTCGCCACTAAGACCACTCCAGCCTTAAACGTGCACGAGTCTTCTAAACTTGAAGGTCCTTTAACAAACCTCAGCTTTACAAGCCCTGAATTTATAACTGAGTAAGTACATTTCATCTGTTTCCATCAACATTTCCCCCAGGGAGCTGTGTCAATGTGAGCAGTGTGGAAGAAAGGGAATACAGTGTAAAATGATATGATGGGGTAGCAGGGCCTACCTACATTTGGTAGCAGGGTTCTACTTTCTCCTCTGGCATAGTGAAGGTTGAGACAGAAAATTTATAATGTCGTTAAGTTTAAAACTATCATACCATTTTAAGAAATATATGAAAACTTAATATTTCTGTAGCATGTTATCCTTACTAAAAATTAAAAAAGAATGGTTTATTAAATGCTGTAATTATTATGAATATATACAGAATCAAAAATCATGAAATCCAGTTAAACTGTTTAAAGTAGCTAGCTACTAAAAAATTAGAAATAAGAAATAATACTAACCAATCATCATGTTATTGTTGAATCAAAAATGTATACATACACCTTTATGCATTTAAACCTTTTAAGTTCATGAGTATTATAATCCAGTTAATCATTGATATTAAAATTATGTTTACATCATAATGTCAGAATAAATTTTTGTGTCATATAGTATTTTACTAATTGTTTGAAAGTTGTAGAAATATTCTTTGTTTGTTTGGTTGGTTTTGATTTTGTTTTTTTGAGACAGGGTTTCTTTGTGTAGCCCTGGCTGTCCGGGAACTCACTCTGTAGATCAGGCTGGCCTTGAGCTCAGAAACCCGCCTGCCTCTGCCTCCCCGAGTGCTAAGATTAAAGGTGTGTGCCACCACTGCCCGGCAGAAATATTCTTAATAAATGCTGAAAACAGCAAAATTAAGCTCTTAATTTTGAGTAAGTATATTTGAGTAAACTGAACTGTTGATGCCAGAATAGCAATATCTTTGATTACTCTGACCTTGTATGGACTGTGTTAAAATTATTACCTAGTTATGAGTAATTTCATCTAAATAAAATAAGCACTAAATTGATTATTTAACTAGGAAAGAAGCCATCTTTAAGATTATTGCAAAGCTTTTAATGACTTGTCAGACATCTTGTAGCTTAGGTGTTGTAAAATATCGTAAATATTTTGAAGTTGGTAGTTAGTGATAGAGCACGTGCCTGCACCTGTCAGACCCTAGGTACTGTTGTGGGGTATTCACGAGAAGACTGCGCGGGCTTGAGTTTCAGCCAATATGAAGTCTGTATTAGCTGCCCGGGAACTACACCGGGTGCTCAGGGTCCTTTCTCAGCCTTTCTTCAGATGAGTTCTTAAACATAAAAGGCATGTTCTGGGTTCACATACTTCAGTTAACATACTGGCCAGTGTGGAACTACAGAACCCAAATGGCAAGGTTAGAATATTTAGAAACTTTGTCAGAATTATGTTTGTTTTAGTTTTGGCAGTCGCTGCTGTCTACATGCTGAGTCTTACATCCTGAATGTCACTTCCATCACTGAGTCAGTTGTGCTAAGGGCCCTTTTATAGTTCAAGTCCCAGTACTGCCAAACACTGATAGATTAGAAGTTGAGCTCTAATACTTGGGCCAGCGTGACTTCCATCTTCTGCTTGTAAGAGTTCCATGTAAGAGTTGAATGAGGAGGACACTTGAAATGTAAACAGTTTGCAAATCAGCTTCACCCTTCACTTTTTGCCAGTTCCTCTTCAGCCATGGTCTTGTGGAGGGCATTATCTAGCTCCTCTATATCTATTTTATTTCCAAAGTTTCTGGTGTATCTTCTAGTCTGAATCTCAGCCTGACCACGCCTGGCATAGTAACCTGAGCCTAGCCTACCTCTGATTGCCCTTCCAGCAATGAAATACTCCCGTTTCACAGCCAGCTTTGACCTGGAAGAATCTAAGGTTTTCTCTTGATGAAGCAGTTATGGCAGAAAGAAGAAGCAGAGCTCCAGGAAGCATTTTCCAGATCCTCAGTGCTCTTAGCCTGCTTTTCAACTTGTTTCATGACAGACATTCTTCAACCTATTTGCCTTTCCTTTAAACCTCTTGGAATGGACTTTTTCTAACTTTAACTGTATTTAGTTGTCTCATTGCTGTGATAAAATACATGACAAAAGTAACTTAAAGAAGGATTTGTTTTGGTTCCCAATTCAAGGTTACCCTCTGTCTTGATTAGGGGAGACATTGCAGTAGGGGCTTGGGGAAGCTGGTCTTGCCGTATCCACATGAGGATGCAGAGAGGGATGGATGCTAGTGTGCTTAACTAGCTTTCAGGTTATTATTCAGTCCAGAATACAGCTCAGAACGGTAATGCTGCAATTAACGTGGGCCTTCCTACTTCAACTAATCTAATCAAGATAATCCATCAAAGGCATTCCCAGAGCCTAACCTCATTTTGATAATGCCCTGTAGACCTGCACAGGGGCTTGTTCTCGGAGGTTCTAGACCCCCAATGCCAATCAGCATCAACCACTACGATCAGCCCTTTCCATAGTCAGGTGTCTTCTAATTTAGATGTAAAGGTGAAAATGTACTTTTGTAGTATTTAGAAGAAAGTATCTAAATATGATTGTTAAAGGCCAGAATTTGCATTATATAACTTTAGGCATGTAGAGTGACTTTGCCTATGGTGATCCCGCCTAGGTATTTACCATCTCAAAACTATACAAACTGGGACCCAAGCATTCAAATATATGAGCCTATGGGGACAGTCATCATTCAAACACCACAGCAGTATTGTTTAACATTCCTTATATCTATATTAACTTATATCATATGAAAAATCACTATCACAGATTTTCCTGACTACCAATAAAATGAAGGTATGAAAATGTTGTATATAAGGATCATGAGTAAAAGCGAAATGGTCCCTCAACCCTGGTTACATTTAAAGTACATTTCTATCCAAGTTTTTTGTGGGCATTAGTTCTTATCCAGTAAAGATGATGTCCCTGACAGAATTTGTATACTTTTTGTGCTAATAAAACACTCATTTTTTTTTGCATCGTATTCTTCAAAAATTTTTACCAATGTGTGTACCTCAGTATGATGATCCAAATATGTTAGATGTTAGATAATCACATACTCATATGTGATTATCTAGTACTAAGTACAGTATATGTGAGAGAGGACAGGGTAGGATTGTCTACACAGGATAAATGTAAGTGGCTCTAGGCTCTTGCACATGACTGCTCAATTGAGTTCAGTAAGAACCCATTATGTAAACTTAACAGCTTTGAGTATTTTCATATTTTGGAATTTGTTTTCCTCTATATTGACACTGGAATAAATTGACAACTCCTTGTATTAATGCCCGCACACACACACACATACATACATACACACACACACACACAGACATATCATAAGAAGTAAATTTATAAAATAAAGAACAAGGGACATGATATAAAATTACAGAAGTAAAGTATGTTCTGTGGAGTTTTAAGATCCTATTATGGCAGAAATAAGGCATGTGTGGTACTACTTTACTTTCCAAAATACACAATAAAAACAGGTAACTGGAACTTAGGTTTAGTCTTAGAACCATTTGCCATTTTAAATTAATCCTTAGTATAAGACAGGAAACTTATCACTAATATATTCATTGTGATTGTTCAACAAGAATATTGTTTTAAAGCCATCTGGCTTTAAAATCGGACATGCCTTTAATTCCTGCACTTGGGTAGCAGGGCAGGTAAATCTCTGAGTGTGAGTGTGAGGCCAGTCTGTTCAACAGTGCAAGTTCCAAGACTACAGAGAGAGAGCGAGGGAGGGAGGGAGGGAGGGAGGGAGGGAGGGAGGGGGAGAGAGAGAGAGATAGAGAGAGAGAGAGAGAGAGAGAGAGAGAGAGAGAGAGAGAGAGAGAAGGAAGGAAGGAAAGACAGAGAAAGAAACAAATTGAGAATACTGTTTTGCCTTGTAAGCTTGTCAACAACTAAGGTATAGCTTCTATGGGATCTGCATGTCTCATTTTGGTTTTTGAAAATTACATGCTTACTTTATTTACCCACTTAAGTATTAGGATCTTAAGTGCTGATCAATGTATATTAAGTCTCTTGAATGTTAAGACTGTTACAAGAAAATGTCCCCCAGACTTTCCTACAGAAAATTTTGGTGGTGGGATTTTCTCACCTGATACTCTTCCCATATGACTGCAGTTTGTGTTAACAGCTACAGGCCCACACACCCTTCACAATCGGTGGCTGACAGAGATTCTCAACTGAACAAACTGCAGATAAAAAGTAACTGCGGAGTGCTGAGCTCTGAATAAGATTTCTGTTAGTCACTCCCTACACACAAGGCTTTGGGAACACCATGGAAGATTATAAGAACTAGAGGTCAAGGACTGTTATGAATGTCTTTTGGATGTGACAGGATCATTGTACTCATGAACTCACAGCATCTGTGGCTGCCTATCTGAAATCTGTACAAGATCAAGCCAGTCAGCATTCCAGCACGGATGGAGAGAGGGACTCACAAGGCGCCAGTCCTACCTGAGAGCTAGCTATAGTAGATGGCTGATTGTGGAAGAGGAGTTAGTTTTCTTGAGAGGCATGGCCTGTTTTAGGTTATCCACCTCCTGTCTGTGAACGTACTGGCAACAATAACTAAACTCAGTGGGCTGTAAGCTAAAATTATATAAATGTATATGAAAATCAAAGAATAGGTAAAATTAAAGACTAATGATACTGCCTACTTTTCAAGCTACTTTTTAAAAATGGGAAAAAGAGATGAAGTTCCAAAATTCTGACCTTTCTGGTAATGACTCAAAGTATTGGTCGAGAATAAACGTGGTGATAATACAAATTCAAATACCATTTGGGTAACAGCTCATCTGGGAAATAATTGTAAGACCAAAATCATGATCCAAATATCTGTAATATATTATATTTAAAGGAAAAATCACAAATACAAAGTATGTTCTCTTGAAATAAATACTATTTGGAGGAACATATAAAATAAATGTACCTTCTTAATAAGAGTTTTAAATCATTTAAAAATCTTGTTAATATCAGGTTATAATATTTTTAATATAATTGTGTGAACTATGTCCATATCACTATTTAGATTTACTACCTAAAACAAATTATTACTACTTTGGTAACTGGAATTTAATTTAACTTGATCTAATGTAAACATAAAGCTAGTGACACCTTGCACAAAATCTAAAAATTTAAGAAATGGATTCTTCAGTGTTTTCTTTTTAAATAAAGGGCTGTCTTCACCAGTAATACAAACTAATTAGCTGTTATTGGCTCTAGCAACTAAGAGGTCATCAACCTTGAGCTATTTGTTGAATGTTAAGAGTAAAAGCTAAATTTGAGTGATTTGGAGTTCAGCTGGGGGTGGGGCGGGATAATAGCAGGCTAATGGCAATCTTGCAAGTGTGATGGTAAATGGATAAGTCAAGAGAAATGACTCTAGGAAAAACAGATTAAGAGTTTTACACAGCTGGCTAAGACATTAATAGTGTGCCTGTATGTGTACTGACTTATTTTTTCATTATCCTAAGCCATTTAAATGTTTTAATGTTAACATAATTGCCTTAACAAAACACTAAAGCAGAGAATAGCTGTCAGGCTCCTGTCCAGATGTATGCATAGGTTACATAATTGGGTTAAAGAAAGAATAAAATATAGCATTACAGTTTTAATAGTTGCCTGCTTATTTCCCTATGAGGACCACTTTCATTTGAAATTTTTTATTTTTTGAATTTGTTCTCAGATAATTTGTTCTTGCACACATATGTATGATACATTTTGAAAGCTTTCTTCTTCCTTCCTGTTTACCCTGCCCCTTCATACTACTCTCTTTGCTACATTCAAGTCTCTCCTGTCCTTTTCTTTTCTTTGCTGCCCCTTTGGGTTGACCAGGGTCACCTGTGTGGACTTGGGTTTGGAGCTGTTTTGAAGCCTGATTGGTCCAGCCTTGTATTGACAGCTAAATTGTATCCATTCAGAACTACTTCCTAGTTATAAGAAATGATAATTAAAGGTTCTTCTTTGTCCTAGATAAAATAACTACCACCAAATAATCTGATTAACTGCCACAAAAAATTATCATTTACTGCCACACAACCCGACTCTTCGCCTCTTAGACATATATTCAGAGCACTCCGTACCCTACCACTGAGATATTTGCACATCCATGATTGTCATTCTTCAATTTATAATACAAGGAAATAGAACAATTTTGATGCCCTTCAGTAGAACCAATAATGTAAATGTTGTGTGCATACAAAATGGCACACTGCTCAGCTATAAAGAAAAATTAAATCATGAAATTTTCAGAATTATGGATGTTCTGAGAATATATAACACTAAGCTAGGTCAGGTAAACTCAAAGGAAAAAGTCCACATTTTCCCTCATATGTGGATCCTAGCCTGTATGTAAACAGTTGTTCAATATAGGTATAGAGTAACATTTAGAAAAGAAATCAAGAAAGGGTAATCGGGCAACAAGGAAGGATGAAATTCAGGCAAACAAACAGCAGTTGAGGATACAAAATACAAAACTAATTGCTTTTCCAGTCTCAGCTATGTCATAGTTTTTGTTTGTTTTGGTGTGTGTGTGTGTGTGTGTGTGTGTGTGTGTGTGTGTGTGTGTGCGCGCGCGCGCGCATGAGCTGTACTTGTCAATAAAAATGTAATTGCTAGTGAAAACAAACCATTAGCTGAAACTCTGTAGCTTCTTAATAGCCTCTCTTTAACCTTCCCTAGAGGCACAAACGTCATGGCTGAGAAAGTGTTGGCTTGAGTGGCTCCCTTTATCTAGCTGGATGATATTACTTACAAGGTTATCTGTTTTCTCTAGGGAGTGCTATCTTGTCATTGAAGTAGGATATTGTCATCAGTATTGAACCTTAGTAAATACTAGTTTCCTTATAGACTGCTTGTGCTTTTTTTTTAAAGTTTGTTCTTAAGTCATTTGTATTTTGATAAATACAATCCATTTTTCATCAAAGGGGGTTGATATCAAGTCATAAAAAATTGTTGGAAAATTACCATAAATAATGGTACCATTTAGAATCTATTTTAAGCTTTATTTATTTATTTTATGTATATCAATATACTGTCACTGACACTCCAGAAGAGGGAAACGGATGCAATTATAGATGGTTGTGAGCCACCATGTGGTTGCTGGGAATTGAACTCATGGACCTCCAGAAGAGCAGCGAGTGCTCTTAACTCCTGAGCCATCTCTCCAGCCCCCTATTTAGATTGTTAAAATTTATGCCGTACACTGATTTTCAGAAAAGTCATACATGGTTGCATGTTCCTAACCTAAAAGCAATGAAAAAAATCATACTCAACTGTTAAGAGGGAAAGTCAATGAAGACATTTTAGCTGGCTGGGTACTTACCCATCAATGGTACTATAATTTCATTTGCACTCCACCTAAAGTTGGAATGATCATATGCTTTATTTTTGTACAGTTTTCTTGTGTATTTCTTGTTCTCTACTAGGTAACAGGAAAACTGGTATGAAGATTTTTAAAAAGAAAATATAATATTAAAGAAAATAAATATATGTCGAGTTATAGATATCTTAGTCTATGTTTAATTTTTCAACTATATATTTTTGTCCCTGGTTCCTACAATCTTTCTGCCTCCTTTTCAGCAGAGTTCCTGAGCTGTGAGGGGAAGGATTTGATGAAGACATCTCACTCTAGATTTCTGAGATTTCTAAGGTCTCATTCTCTCCAGTTTGTCCAGTTGTGGGTCTTTGTATTATGATCTCTAAATTTCTATATCTCATAAGATCCCTGCTTTGCTTCTGACCTTACTGTTTTGAAAAAAAATATATTAACATTATTTGGAAGAACTTTGAAAGGAAGGAAATCAAGTTAAGGAAAGCATGCATGCATACATACATACATACCTACATACATACATGAATATTTCCACTAATTCACTGTGTGTGTGTGTGTGTGTGTGTGTGTGTGTGTGTTGGAGAAAGAGATTATTTGGGCCTGTGAAAGTTTAAACACTTGTGAGATCTAGAATTCATGAGTATACAGGATCTATAGATTTTTAGTGTATAATCCAGTTCAGCCTAAACCTTCTACCATGAAACTTGTGAGGTAGCTGCTGCTATTTAAAGTGCCACAGTAGTGAAACTACACACTGTCCATTCCCTATGAGGTTTTCATCATCCCTCTGCCCTGTTGGTTCCTCTAGCTATTGGAGGCCTTCCCTTCCCTCCCAAGTTGTTCCCTGTGTATCACTTAACTGGTGAAGACTCCCTACATAATTTACAAGTTTGCCAAAATCAAAGCAGGTATTTTCAGGTGGTTAACAGAATTATGAAGTATGTTCCTGAACCAAGTTTTATAATGTAGTCTTTATTCAATTTATTCTTATACAAATATTAGCCAATTACTCAGGATTGTAACTGTATGGAAGAATAAATACATATTTAATTTTAAAAATATCCTTTATTTCTAGTATTGGGGGAAATTTTTGAATAACCTTTATAATATCGTTGTTTACATATGAAGAAAATTCTTATGCATATATCATAAAGTATATAGCTTATTGATATAGTAATTTTTTATTTGAAAGTTGTGATCAACAGGAACTCAACAAAAGGAAGCATCAAATATTCTGAAAATAGAAAGTAGTCTAACAGTGTTGTAGCTTCATATCTAATGTGCAGTCCTTTGTTTGCTAATTCATCTTCCTCTTCAACTGTTAATGCATTTTTAGGGTAAATTTTTTCAAATATTTTCATTATTTCAAAACTAACGTAGATAACTCATGCTTAATAAATTCAGTTGCTCCTTCCTTTTGAGGAAAGAATAATGACATTTTTATTCCTTGATCTTTTAATAATTTTGAATGTCAGGAAAAATGGCATACTAGCACATACTTGTAGTTGCCACACTTGAGGGCTACGGCACGAGGATTATGAGTTGAAGGTCATCCTGGGCTAGAAGCTGGCTGAGCTGCAGAACAATGTCTAGGTCAGACCCTGCCTTTTTAAAAACAGTGTAAACCAGACATTGGCCAAGCACTAAATAGTTGTCTCATTTTATCCTGCTTATCCCCACAGTACATAGTAAGAGACAGATCAGGTTTATTAAACTAGATTGCTCTGATTTCAGAAGTCATATTCTTAACTATACGCTCAAGCGTGATTGAGTGGTATACATTATTACATATACTATAGATTATCATTTGTTCTGACTGCTGTCATCTGGATATTCAAATTTGCACAAGTATATTCTAGGCATTTCTCTGGCTGTTGTCTAGACATTTTTGTCTGATGGAGCATTGTGTAACTTATGCCACAAGAATTTGCTGGCTTCTGTCTTCCTTCAACTCGTGGATTGTCATATTTCAAAGACTGACAAGTGATTATTTACTATAGGCACAATCCAGTTTGCATATGACAGAATTCAACTTTTGATTCACTGTGGTTCAGTAGGTCACCTTTCAAGTTTCCAGAGCAATTTTTATCACTGAGAAAGATTCTGGCCATTTCTTACAGAAGCTGACATTTATCTTGATTTTTCTAGTCAGAACAAACAGTTTTATTTACACACACACACACACACACACACAGAGAGAGAGAGAGAGAGAGAGAGTTCACTTGGAGAAATTGCTAATCCCCTATTCTCCTATAACCTTGTTCAGGTTACGTTTTTAAAATTATATTCTATTTATAAAAATATTTTTTAATTGATTTATACTTTGGGTACTATCTAGTGTTGTATACTATAATAAAGAAGTTTATATGATTTGAAATAGAACAGATGACTTATTTCTATAAAATGTTAGTGCATCAAACTCTTAGCTGAATATATAACCCACTATTACATTTTTTATTCGATAAATTTTTAATTTACATTTGAAATGATTTCCCCTTTTCTAGACCCCCACTCCCCGAAAGTCTTCTCTTAAAAAAATTCACTTTTAGATTTGTAGTTTAAAGCCATTCTAAAGCAAATGCTAGTCAAGGCCTAGAACAGAGCTAAACAAATCTCTACACTTTAGCCTTAAAGACAATTCTGTCTTTACATAATTCTGTCATACATTATTTATATTCTCTTTCCTATATTTTTCAAGGTCTGCTCATAAATTTTGTGGAGAAAATTATTATATTAGTTAAAATGGCTTATGTTCACAGTTGTAACAGTCATACTGTTTCATGGTATCTATTCAGCCTGGATTTGGGACTAACAAAGGCTACTCCACAGAGCTGTCCTGAACTTGCAATTAAATTTGCTACCACATTTTCTGTTTGGGTTGGAAATGAAGAATACTTGAAAACAATAAGAAAATTCAGTGTTTTAAAGAATTCTATTTTATTATTTATTGTTTTCCTTTTGTTCATCTAAGTCATTGAGACAAATTAAACTGAAATTCCAATTGTATTAACTATTGAGAATTAATTTGAGTTCATTCTTTCCTATTCGAAATGTTCTCAAAAATCTAATGTGTGGATCTTAGCTATGAAAAAATTATTTTCACAATAATAAGTTGCTATTTCCGTTTTTGTTTGTTCTTTACTTTCTGCTGTGAGTGTAGAGTGCACTCAGAGCCTTCATGCCAGGTCATTCTACAGAAGTTTAAATGAAGACGCAGCTGTTAGACTCCACTGTATACCAGACATTAAAACAGTTCAAGACATAGAACACATTGCCTCACCTTTTACAGCTGTTTTCAGAAGTGCTGTATTTATTTAAAGATAGAATATATAGTGGTATTTGAAAGTTTCAGGCATTTCTCCTTTTAACATGGAATGCATAGACATATCAACACCAATAACATTCCTTCCAGCCCTCCTAAGACTTAAGAGCTCATGATCTACGGGAGAACTGTTATTCAAGCATGGGAATTTCGCATGTGTTACTTTCAGTGTGCTTTTTAAACCATGTCCTGTTTTTAGGTTGCTTCAAGCCTCAGGAAAGATCAGATTACTTGATGTTGGCAGCTGCTTTAATCCATTTTTGAAGTTTGAAGAATTTTTAACTGTTGGCATAGATATTGTACCTGCTGTAGAGGTATGTGCTTTTATTTACAGACTCTGTTTTTAATTTGTATCCTTAAAAAGAAAAAGCACTATCTTTATATTCTTAAAATAGCAAAGATATACTTTCTACCAACTAGAAAATTATTTCTGAAAATGTATAACATTTAGCTAACCAATATTATCATATTTTAATTTTCTTTGTTTTGTACCTTCTGTATATCGAGAAAGCCAGGCTTTGGAAGTATGCTGTCGAAAAAAATCATTGTAATTTAAAAATTTGTAGGTTTCTGTGTATCTGTATTGCCTAGGATTCATAGGAGACAACATTCTGTCTTAGCCTTCCCTCTTACTTGAGGAGTGCTAAGATTCTAGGTTGTGGACATCAGCTTTTTATGTGAGGTCTAGGGGATGAGACTCAGTCTAGGCTGCCACGGCAAGTGCTTTCACCTGTGAACTATCCCAGACCCTGTAGGCCTTCTTATTCCGTCTAGCTTGGTGTCTAGCCAGTTATGAAATATTTTTCCTTTGTTGTGTTTTCTTTAATCATTTGATGGCATTAATTAAATTTAATGTGCAATATGCTTCAAGGCAGAAATTAATTTTTTAAGAGTAAAAGTAGTGTTATTTTTAAATGTTTGTAGTTAGTACAATACAAAGCATTTTACTGACCTTTAAAGCATGCTAGCATCACCCTGCATATTCAAAGTTTATCTATCACTTTCTCTTCTATCTCTGTGACAAAGCATTTGACAAATAGACATATTTATTTATTTAGCTAGCTATTGATAATAAACTGAATACAAAAGTGAACATTACAAATGAATCATTCTTATATGTTCTTAGCCAAATTAAATTCCAGATAAGCATCAATTTTAAATAGATGCTTTAAATTATCCATAATGAAGGTGGTGTGTGAGAGAGTCTGAGTGTATAGAATGATGGTTAGAAATTTGCAAGACTTAATTACTCATTTTTTAAGTTTAGTTGAGAACAGGGTATGGTGGTACACATATGCAATCCCCAACCCTTGAGAGAAGATGATGGGTTCAGTTAGCTTTGACTGTTGAGGTTTGACTGTGACCCTGAACCACTGGAGACCCTGTCTCAAGTAAATAAATTTTAAAAAAAGAATAAATAAATAGAAAGAAATGAAAATTTATATAGAGTTAGAAGGAATAAGTAATCAATGCTAAATTCTATACAGAACTGTGAGATGTTAAATATTATGGTGTGAAGCTTATGTATTAAGCTGCACACATTCTCGACATTGTTTTTTTGTTTGTTTGTTTGTTTGCTTTGATTTTTCTAAGGCAGGGTCTCACTATGTCACTCAGACTGGCTTCCAACATACAGTCCTCAGCGCAGGTTCGTGACTACCGGGATGGCAGGCACACCTTACCACACTGTAGTTACTCTGCCTCTTTGTTGTTTTGTCTCTACAGAGTGTGTATAAGTGTGACTTCTTGAACCTGCAGCTTCAGCAGCCGCTTCAACTTGCACAAGATGCTATAGACGCTTTTCTGAAGCAACTGAAGAATCCTATTGACTCTCTTCCGGGAGAACTTTTTCATGTGGTTGTTTTCTCTCTCCTTCTTTCCTATTTTCCATCACCCTACCAGCGATGGATTTGCTGCAAGAAAGCGCATGAGCTGCTAGTGCTCAATGGCTTGCTGCTCATCATCACTGCCGACTCCTCCCATCAGAACCGGCACGCTATGATGATGAAGAGCTGGAAGATTGCTATTGAATCCCTGGGCTTTAAGCGCTTCAAGTATTCAAAATTTTCTCATATGCATCTCATGGCTTTTAGAAAAACCTCCCTTAAAACCACAAGTGACTTGGTTAGTAGGAACTATCCAGGGATGTTATATATTCCTCAAGATTTCAACAGTGTAGAAGATGAGGAGTATTCTAACCCTTCCTGCTATGTCCGGTCAGATATAGAAGATGAACAGCTAGCTTACGGTTTCACAGAGCTCCCTGATGCTCCTTATGATTCAGATTCTGGGGAAAGTCAAGCCAGCTCTATTCCATTTTATGAGTTAGAGGATCCCATCTTACTTTTAAGCTAATGTAAAAGCAAAAATCCTTTCCATTCCAGATTCCTAAACTAAATGCTTACACTAATCAGAATTCTAACATGAACTCAGTATTTAAAGCCTGGTTTGCATAGAAGAAATGCAAACGTTTACAGAGTTTGCTATTTTTTCTACTTCTGGATTTCAAAATTTATTCTTATATAGGAAGCTTAAAGTTTCATGCAGAGTGACTTCTGTCTTAGCAGACACCACTGTTACTTTAGCATTTTGCATTAAGATTACAAAGGCACCTTTTTCTCTTTAGTGCTGTTGGAAAGCCTAATTTCCTATGTACTTCCCTATTCAGTTAGTGTTGACTTTACACCTTGTCATGAGGAACTTTAAGATGTGTAGAGAGCTGTAGATTGCACTTTGATGACTCACAAGTTGAATATTTCACACATAGGTTGGTATAGTTGTTTGTGGTGCACTTGTCTTTTTCTTTAAATTGTTACCTTTTACAGAAACAGTTTCCACTCATTTTCATCTAACTATCCAGTATTCCTGAACCTTTTGAAATTGGTGACAAATTTTATATTAAGCTCATTCGGAAACATTAGACATTGGAAGAGATATTTCCCAAAGAATGTATCCTAACTAACACAGTACAGTAAACACCATTGCCAAAGTAGTATTTCTATGACATTCTTACTAATATAGGCTGTGGTGTTCAGTACATTTACCTGTGAAAGCTAATTTTTATTTCTTTAAAACGTGGACTGCATTTACAGAATTTTCTGTTTAAGCAAGAAGCAGTGTATAATACTCAATACTGACCTGGAACACCTTTGTGAAAGGGTTTGCACTTGTAAAAGTTTATATTCTGCTGTGACCAACTCTGATAGGGTCCTCACCTGTCCTTTACGGCAGTGCTGCACTGTAAGTCTGGAATTACATTAACATTTTTTGAAATTAACCCTTTACTGATAATCTCATAAAATGGTCTTGACCTTTTGTTATTCTAATTCTTTCTAAGCCCTAGCAGAAAATTTTCTTTGACTATATAAACAATTAATTAGCTGTGGGAAATTTCCCTTTCCACATTGATAAATGCCTTTCTGTGTTTCTGAATCAGAAGCAAATGATTAACTAGAAATATATGTCCAAACAAGACAAGTTTAAACAGTTAAGAACCTTTATTCAACATTGTCTTGTCAGCCAGCAATTGTCATGTGTCATGTAAACTATCATTTTAAAGAGTGCCACTGTGTGGATTTTTTTCAAGTGGTTATTACATTAAAATTACCTCATACTGAGGTTTTTGCACTGAAATATCACAGTTTCAGATTTCATGGTTAGTGTTGTATGAGCGTGTGTGTATGTGTGTGTTGTATGTGTGTGCATATGTATTTTTAAAAGAAACTTGCATTTTCAATAGTTGATCCTAAATTTCATAAACTGCACTTCTTTACTCTGGTAAAATGGATGTTTTTGTGCTTATTGTGACTTGCTATAGTTACCTTTGAATGTCAAATTTTATTTAGAAATACGTAAGCTTACACTTTAAGATATGTGTTCCTTGTATGTATCCAATATTTCATGTTCAGTTTCACATGCTAAATTAATGAAAGTAACTTGATCATAACTAACTTTAGAAAAGTCAGTTGTCGAAATGCAATAAACATTAGTTGTTCAAATATGCCATAAGTAACCTGAAATTCTTCATTTACTTTCAGTAGCGCATTGTCCCCTCATTATTAGAGTTTCTTTCTATTTAGGCACTACAGGAGAATTGTTTAAAACTCCATCAAAAGAAAAGAAGACAAAAGATTGAAGAGGCACTATGTTCAGGATAAAACAAAACTATGTTCTGGTAGCATCTCTCTTACCATTACTGTTTTCTTGTTTGTTTTGTTAACTCATTACAATCCTCGGAGCAAAGGAAACAATATACCAAATGAAATTGCTTTGAAAGAAAATGAAACAGTACTTTGGAAGTTTGGTCTAGGTATCACCTTTGAGACAACTTTTATGTCACAGCAAAAATGTTGGTGCTATAAATTCTTCTGGTTGTTTACTGAGATTTAGTCTGCTTTTGGTCCAAGGTTTGCATGATATATGTTAAGTAGTACTTAAAAATATCTCTTTATAAGAACTACTACTACTTAGTATAAATTGGTTTGTTTTGATGTCATTTTTTACTGTAAACTCAGCTTACTCAAATTAGAACTTACACCAATACCTATTCCAGAAGGCCAGTTCCATGTGTAAGTGTTGAAATATAAACAGTCATTGTGTGTTGAGGTGAGATTATATAAGTAATACCAGTCAAGTGAATAGGTCCTTCAAATATTTTATAGGTACGCTAAAATTATTTCACCTTGGATATCAATAATTTAAGGGATTTCCTGTTACATTCACATAATTTCTCCAAAATAACTTGGTATTTCAAAAACATGATAATTGGACCAAGTGGTGGGGGCTTAAGATTTTAATCCCAGCACTTGGGAAGCAGAGGCAGGTGGATCTCTATGACTTCGAGGCCAGCCTGGTTTTCAAAGCAAGTTCTGAGACAGCCAAGGCTACACAACAAAACCCTGTCT
This sequence comes from Apodemus sylvaticus, assembly GCF_947179515.1. Classification (NCBI taxonomy): domain Eukaryota; kingdom Metazoa; phylum Chordata; class Mammalia; order Rodentia; family Muridae; genus Apodemus; species Apodemus sylvaticus. The sequence goes on along the minus strand of NC_067473.1, from coordinate 37,255,681 downwards.
CAGAAAACCAAAAATGGAAATAAAACAAAAACAAACAAACAAACAAAAAATGAAGGAAGGAAAAAGGCCTGATGATAATCATGTGGTTGGGGCATCGGGATCGTGAACAGATCATGTGGTTTCACCGTGGTTGCAAAGTGGCTGGAGGTAGAGTACCTGAAAATGTACGTTTGTGTTTGATGTATTTTTTCACATTTTGTGAACAAAGCACATTTATTAAAAAATTTAAATTTTCTAATATTCTTTGTCTGTTACTTGTAAACTGAAGAGCGTTTGATCTTTGGTGTGTTTCACTAAAAGACTCAAAGTCTTGGAATTAATTTAGAATTTGACTTAGAGTTTTTCATCTCACCTGGTCATGTCCCTTCATTCCCTAAGTTCATTCCCAGAGATTTGCAGGTGACTCCCCTTTATCAAGCACTGCCATGTTCTGTATCACATTTTCATTAAGTATGTCTGCCATATACTATTGGTTCACAAAGAAAATGAAATGTGGTAACAGTTATAGTTAAATATATACGCCCCTTCAGGATAGTATTGAGCTTTCTCATGAAAGACATTTAATTGAACAATTGTCTGTATTTTACCTTGTACCATATTCTGAGAAACAGGGATAGAAGTGATCATAGTCCCTAGCATTCTTAGAGTTTTGATATATATCCTAATGGAATACACATACACACACACACACACACACACACACACACACACGAATGAAAAGTATCATCTTCGTGTGTAGGGAATGATGGCTTACTGATCCTAAAAGTTTTCTGCTTTGCTTGAAATCTTTCATTTATTTCCAGGGTAGAATGGGAGTTTCAGGGCAGAAGATTTAAACACTGACCACACTTGTACGCATGCACATGCACGCGCACAATCCCCCACGCCACCCCATTACATTGCTTACTGTTAGCAATCTGTCTAAACTCCACCCCACAGTTGCCTGGCAACAGCCAGCTGGCCTGGCCCACTATAAAAGGGGCTGCCTTCCCCCACTCCCTCTCTTCTCTTGATCTCTTGCCTTGCTCTCCCCTCCCCATTCTCTTCCCTCCCCCTCTCTCCACATGCTCATGACCATGGCTGGCCTCTACTCTCTGCCTTTCTCTGCCTCTACTACCCTCTTAGGTCCCTTCCTCATGCCCTGAATGAACTCTATTCTATACTGTCCTGTTCTATGCCTGGTCCCTCAGAGGGAAAGGATGCCCCGGCATGGGCCTGCTGAGACACCCCCTTTCCCCACACTCCACCACACCTCCATAGAACATATTCCCTTTAACTTTTTATAAACACATCACTCGCCATTCCAGAAAAGCACAAGCAAAACAGAAGTTTTCTGATTCTAGAAGAACTAAGAATGCTCTAGAGCTCTTCTCCATTTCCCATACTTGTCTGAGTTGAGTACAGCAGTGATCCTCCTCAGTAAGCAGTCAATGCAGTGTAGATTTAAGGTCTAAGATTTAAGATCGGAAGATTGCTCAGAGACAGAAAATGTGTGTAGCACCGACAGGGCACTAGCTTCAATCTCCTGCACATTACATTAAAAATTAAAAAGCCAAGTCTTGTCAGTGTTTCAAATCGTTAGATAACAAAGATGGAACTGATAATTTGTTCTTAATCATTTTACCTTTATATTATCATCAGAATTAATTAATGGAGAAAAGTCATATGTTCCACTGTGAACACTAATACCCCACAGTATGAACAGTAGTCTGCATTCTGAGAGAACGGGCATTTTACCAACAATTGCAGTAACTTTTAGGCCCTATAAATGAAGTGAGGGAGAGTAGTGCTAGATTTTCTGGAAAGACTCAGTGAAGCCGTATAGGGCAAAACCAGAACAGGGAAGTGGGAAGGGGTGGGTGGGAGGACAGGGGGAGAGAAGGGGGCTTATGGGACTTTCAGGGAGTGGGGGGCTAGAAAAGGGGAAATCAATTGAAATGTAAATAAAAAATATATCGAATAAAAAATAAAATAAAAAAATACAAAAATGCAAATGTCAACAACCATAAAGTATTTTATTTACTACCTTTAGCTTTGATTTGAATGGAGTATCCTAAAATAGAATGCTTTGTCCTAAAGTAGGTTCACAAATTCTGTAGCTCACTGTGTGTTTTGAGATTTGTTTTGTTGGGGGTTGAGTCTGTTGTAGGATCTTCACTGTGTAGTCTAAGATGACTTCAGAATCAAGGGAATTCTCTGGCCTCAGCCTAGTGACTCTTGGAATTGCAGACATGGGCCATCACATCTGGCTTCTTTGTTAAGATAACGTCCATATTATTTGTAACTCTAAGTACTTTGTATTTAACAGAAATAATGTCCAACTTAGCTTTATTTTTTAAAGGATTTATTTTTATGTGTGTGGGTCTAAAGATCATTATCATAGAATCAGTTTTAGCTTCAGTACTATATAGTTTATTAGATGGACATGCTTTGTCTCCCCAGGTGCTTAGCGTTCACAGCAGGATTTTACTCTTGAAATGCCAGAATCCATGGATGGCAGGGAGTTTTGACTCCATCTACATTCCCTGGTGATCAGCATGTTGTCCTAGGCATGGCCCTGCCATCACCTAGCCAAACCAGATTTATTGAAGCTTACCCCCTACCCATGGATCAGTTCCACTCTTCACTAGTCTCCATCTCTGAACTTTATGTGCATCACTGTCTCACTGAGATGCCCAGAACACAACCAAATTGATTTGGAAGAATGGAATGTTAGAGCTGGAAAACAAACCCAGTTTAATAGATTCATAAAACACAACAAAGAAATACAATGTACAGCTACAAGCTAGAAACATTCTCAAACTCCCAACTCCTCTATAATGGAATCCAAAATCACAAAGATAGCTGAAATGTCTGATACAGAATTCAGAATCTTATTTTGTAAAAGAATAACAAACAGAAGTATCAGACACTTGCCCAAACTAAGGAAGTCTGTCCAAGACTTTGACAGGATAATCTACAAAGTGAACTTTAAATAGTAGTTAAAGAATGAAGTCTAAAATATAAAGGAACATTATTGTATGAAAACCAAACAAAATTAATTAATTAATGGGAAAATGGCCAATAAAAAGCATCATAAAGTATCAACAAACAATACCATGCAGGAGAATGAATATTAGGCATGAGAAACAATAATATACAGGCATACTATTGTTAAAAAAAAAAGTTAAAGAACCTGATTAGACTTTCCAGAAAGGTTAGGACACATTCCAGAGTCAGACTCTTGAATGTCACAGAAAAGTAGAGTGTAAAATCAAAATGAATACACTTAAATTATAGCAAAAATATCCCAGAACCTAGAGAAGGAAGTAGATATCTAACCACAAAGGCTTTTGCAATCCCAAATACATATTCCAAAAGAAGAAAATCTGACATATCACAACCAGGATGTCAAAAAATTAAATAATACTAAATGTGGTAATAGAACAAAAACCAATTAACATACAAATCTAGGAATCACAATAATTTCAGAAATTTCATCAGTATTCTAAAAGCCAGAAAAACACAAAATGGTGTTTCAAGCTCTCAAAGCATGAAGCAAGAATGCTATGCCCAATGAAGTTATCTTTCAAAACAGCTGTAGAGATAAGGATATTTCAAGACAAACACTACATCAAACAATTCATAATAACCAAGCTAACATTGCAAAAAATTCAGAAAGGTATTCTCTGTTGATAGAAAAAATATAGCTTCTACAAGAACACATCAGAGGGTACACTCCAGGAAAGAAACAAATGAAAAAGTACCAGTAATCAATCAATTATGTCTAACAAAGCAATCAAAACTAAGGGAGAAAGAAAAGAATCCAGAAAACCAGAACATCACCTAAAAAATCCTGAGACATAACAGGCTTCTTTCTTTCTTTTTTAATTTTCTACATTGTTTGTTTACATTCCAAATGATTTCCCCTTTCCTGGTTCCCCCCTCCCCATTAGTCCCATAAGCCCTCTTCCCTCCACCCATTCCCTGATCAAACCCCTCCCACTTCTCTGTCCTGGTAATCCCCTGCATTGCTGCATCAAAGCAGGCTTCTTTAATAATAATCTTTAAGAGGCCCCAGTTAACCATTAAAAGAAATACAGAGGTGTCTGAATTTAAAGACAAGACCCAGCTATTTGTTACCTTGATGAAGCACACTAGCAAAGTCATACAAAATCTAAGTATCAAAAGATATAATCAAATTGCCAAGCAAACAGAAACCATAAACAATCAGACAAAGCTATCCCCAAATCTGACAGAGTAGACTGCAAACCACAACTAATCCAAGGAAATAAAGAGAGATGCTAAGTATAAAGGGAAAAAAGTCCAAGAAAATAACATTTGTAAACATTTATGTACCAAAAATGAATCCATAAGGTCTTGCCAAAATGACATCCTAAAGAGATCCCAAACAAAAATACAACCAATAAACATGCTTTAGCTCACTAAATAAATAAGCAAAAAAACCAAGTATGTGTATGTCTCTCTCTCTCTCTCTCTCTCTCTCTCTCTCTCTCTCTCTCTCTCTCTCTCTGTGTGTGTGTGTGTGTGTGTGTGTGTGTGTGTGTGGTAGAGGTTCCCTCCATGTTTGTTTATGCACCATATGCCTGCAGTGCACACAGAGATATTTGGGAACTAGGGTCTGTAACTCTGCATTTTGATAAGTTATGCTTGAAAAGACAGGACTCAGCATAAAACACAACAAAAGCAAGTTCTCAACACAAAGGAGATTTATTTACCTCAAAAGAACAAAAGGTGGGGAATAAGAGGCAAAACCAGGAGATAGAGGACCAGAGAGAAGAGAAAGGAATAAAGTGAGAAGGGGAAGGGATATTTGCCCCAGAGGAACAAAGGACTGGCTCTGGATAGAGAGGAGCAGACAGAGCCTGTAGGCAAATGGCAGTCTATAAAAGGAAAGAAGACACATGTGCTGGGGTGAGTTGGGTGGTTTTGATTGGGCATGTTAATTAGAGTGGTCACAAAGGAGCTTCTGTTTGAAGGACTTCAATACTTTGATAGCTGGACTCAGGAGGAAGAAGTGGCTAATAAGGGAATAGACCTTAGTGGCCAGCTTTAAGAATGTAATCAATGGTTTAGCAAGGCAGAAGGAATGGGAAAGGGACAAGGCCTGACAGAGCCATGTTTGTCACGTTTAGGCCTGTCAGAGCTGTTCATTGATTTTCTGTAATCGTCTCACATCTGTAGCAAAGAAAAGTCCTTGATGAGTGACTGAGGATTATCTGTGGTTTATTTGTGAATATAATGAGAAATATTTAGAAAGTAGTTACGGATTATGCTGGTTTAGTAAACTGGCAGTTAATTAAGTAAAGTTGTCGGTTTTCCAGGGTACACACATGGATATGTGACATTTTTTTTTAAAGACCATGATTTGAAAGAGAGCAAGATGTGTGTGTGTGTGTGTGTGTGTGTGTGTGTGTGTGTGTGTGTGTTGTGGGGTTACATAGGAGGGTTTGGTAGGAGGAAAGAGATAGAGATGATGTAATTTTATTACAACTGAAACATTTATATTTATATATTTTAATATATATATATATATTTTAAAAGGCTAAGGTGCACCATCAATTGCCTGAACTTAATGCATACATGCAGGATATTCTACCCAAAAAATAACATACACATTCTTCTAAGTGGTATGAAGTAACTTCTCCAAAATTGTTCATGTCATGGGTCATAAATCAAAGTTTAATGAATAGTTTTAAAGCAACAGTATGTCATTAAAGAAAATGGAAGAAATGTAAGTTTCCTAGTGTCAAACAAAAAGGAAAATACAACTTACCACAACCTTTAGGACATAGCCAAGGAAGTCTTAAGAGGACAATTTATACTTTTAAGCATACATATCAGAAAAGCCATCTCAAACACTTTAGTGATGCACATCAAGGCTCTGGAAAAGAAAAACAAGCTAATCTTTGTTCACTAGATGAACATGTAGATGGCCAGATGGCCAGATAATAATAATAACAATAATAATGTAAATGTGGGAAGAAGTTATTGAAAAAGCAAAAATCAATTTACAAAGCCAGCCAAAGAGCTGGTTATTTGAAAAGTTGAGAAGACTGACAAAACCTTAGCCAAACTTGAAAAAAAAATGAGGAGGGAGTTAAAAGGAAATTCTAGGTGAAAAAAAACCAAACCAAAACACCAAAACAGGGCTAAAGTGATGGCTCAGCAGTTAAGATCATTGACTGTTCTTCTGAAGGTTCAAATCCCAGCACCCACATGGTGGCTCACAACCATCCCTAATGAGATCTGATGCCCTCTTCTGGTGCATCTGAAGACAGCTACAGTGTACTTACATATAATGATAAATAAAGAAAAGAAACAAACAATACAGACTTCTATGGATGTTAGCTAAAACAAGTACAGAATATGCAGGACACAATCACAGAACTCAAAGAAGGTTCACAAGCCAAAGGGCCCAAGTGAGGACACTCAATCCCACTTGAGAGGAGGAAGAAAGCGATCATGGGTGTGCATGGGGCTGGGGGGTAGGACCTGGAGGAAAAGCAGACAGGGAGTGCAAGACAGACACATGATCAGGTATTTGGGGGGAAACAGGACTAAAGTCCTGAGGGCCATCAGAAAGAATGGAAACAGGCAACCTCAAGAGGTAGAGTGAGGACTCTCTAGAATGTACCAGAGACCTGGGAGATGAGAGACTCTCAGGACTCAAAAAGAGGGACATTAGATGAAATTCCCTACAGTGGGGAGAGGGAATTTGTTGAGGCCACCTCCAGTAGAAAGACAGGCCATCAAGTGAGGGATGGATTGACAGCCCATAGTCAAAAACTCTAACATAGAATTGTTCCTGTCTGAAAGAACTACAGGGTCAAAAATGGAGAAAAGCCTGAGGAAAAGGAGATCCAGTAACAGGCCCAAATTGAGATCCAACTCAAGAGCCCCAAGACCTGAAACTATTACTGATATTATAGTGACCTTTCAAACAGGAGCCTAGCATGACTGCCCTCCAAAAGGCTCAACAAGCAGCTGGAAAAGTCAGATGCATATATTTACACCCAACCAATGAACAGAAGCTGGTGACCCCTGTGGCTGAATTAGGGAAAAGTTGGAAAAAGCTGAGGAAGAGAGTGACCCTCTAGGAAGACCAGCAGTCTCAACTAACTTGGACCCCTGAGATTGTTCAGACACTGAGCCGCCAACCAGGCAGCAGACAACAGCTGATATGAGGCCCCTTGACACACACACACACACACGCACACACACACACACACATACACATCTATCTACCTATATATAGATAGATAGATATAGATATAGATAGATAGATATAGATAGATAGATAGATAGATAGATAGATAGATATCAGAGAACTGCTAAGTCTTCACTCAGTGTAAAAAGAAGCACCTAATCCTCAAAATACTTGAGGTCCCAGGAAGTGGGGAGGTCTGGGGCAGGGTTGAGGGTGGGGTTGGGACATCCTCTTGGAGACAGGCATGGGAAGATGGGGTTGTGGGGAGAGGAGGTATGGGATATGGAATAGTCAGAGGGCAGACCTGGAGAGGGGATAAAGACTGGACTGTAAAAAGAGATTAAAGGATTAAAGAGAAAAACAAAAACAAAAACAAAAACAAAACAAAAACAGACTTCAATGAAATCCAGGACATCATTGGGGAATTGTTTGAATCTTTACACACCAAAAAGCTAGAAAACCTATGAAAAGTATAAGAATTTCTAAATATACTAGGCCTACCATAATTAAAGCCAGATGATATGTAAACTGGTCTATTATAACAATAAGATGAATGCTATAATTAAATTGCTGAGCAAAGAAAAAGAAAAGCCTAGAACCAGAAGTTTTCTCTGTTTAATTCTACCAAACTATGTTGTTGTTTTTGTTTTTTTGAGACATATTATCACTATGTAGCTCTGGCTAGCCTAGAACTTGGTTTTCTATGTAAACCAGGCTGACCCCAAACACAAAAATCCACACGTGCTTCTGCCTCAGTGGGTCACAAAGCAAATTGCAAAAGGCACAAATGTGTAAAAGGAAGGGAAGAGAGGAGGTTTGTTTGGTGGGAGGGAGAAAGGAGATGGTAGAGTGTTAATAACCAGAATATATCCTATGCAAAATAAAATCAACAACAAATTTAGTAAGAATTACATCCATTCAAAAAGATGTTTATAACACAAACCTGAGGCAGAAATGGTTTACCTGAAATGTCAAGTACTTTAACATAAACAACAAATGTTTTCCTCCTTTAAATTCTTCAATTTAAGAAACAGCATTTCACATCACTGGTGACTCTGGGATTAACAGTATTAATCCCCTGTGAATTAATACTTAATACCACTGGTGAATGTTGGTATTAAGGATCGGTGGATAGTGATAGTTTCATGGATTCACTTTATTTCTATCCCAAAGTGGGTCTTCACCTACCTCATTCCCTAACAACCAATTAGTTTAAAAGTAACACTGTTCTGCCAATCACATAGTGGCTGTCCTAAGGACGGTTTAAAGGGCTGCTGTGCGGGCTGCCCGTAGTCTTTCTCTCCCCATGTGCAGGGTGACTCCAGCATGCTGGATTAAATAAAATTCCTCTTGCTTTTGCATTGAAAAAAAAGTGATAATGTAGAGGCCTGTTGTATCATTTTACATTGTTAGGTAGCATTTCTTAAAATGTAAGAATCAGTTTCCAGTAATCATTTTATCTATTACCCTTCTTCCTCCAACCTGAAAGTCTGAGTGTTAAATACTCCATTACAAGATTACAAAGCTGGACTGGAGAGATGGGTCAAATGTTCAGCACTTGCTGCTCTTACAGAGGCCCAAGGTTCAGCTTCTTGGGCACTGGACACATATGCTACACATATAGGAAATCGGGCTTATAAATGTTTATATTAAAAATTATTAAAAAGCCAGTGGCCTATGATCTAAATTTAGATACAAAAGAGTTGTAATACCCAGGTTTAACTCTGGACTGCTTGCCTTCTAAGATTATATTCAGAGAAGGATAACTGAATGGAGGTGCCTAGCACCTCTTCCATAAAAAAATTACAGTAAGCATTGTAAGGGGCATGCCAGTGGACACATACTGGAAATGTGTGATAGGGACAGGAGCCTTGTAGGGTTCAAAAACCTGGGATAACAAGGGCCCAGCAGTTGATGTCTCCATAGCCTGGGTAGATTCTAGGTGTTAGTTTCTCAGTCTTCACAGATTTGCAGCCAACTATGGTAAGTGAGTTAAAATCTGCACAAGAGCCTTGCTTTGGAAAAGGATGTCACATCATCTTCAGTGATGTGCCAAGGTATCATAGCTAGGCAGTCACTCTGGAAAATAGAGCCTTTGTCTCCATAAAGATGTTCTTGGGGTCAGAAAGCACCATGGGTTTTCATCTTTTGACTCACTTATTCTATTATGGGGAAGCAACCTTATAAACCCAACATGGTACAGAGGAATGGCTATGACACCCCAGGGGTGTCTGCAATCGTCACACTCAAGGTCCAAGACATCAGGCCGGGTGCCTTCACACACCAATGGTATGGGCAGCTTCAATGGAGATTCTTGCAAATGCCTAGTCTAAAGATTGTCATTCATAGAGATAGTGTCATCCCCCTCCTTCCTGTGCTACATGCAAGGACCAATTACTGAGAGGGTGATCAAGAAACAGCATGACTCTAGCTGCCCTGCTACTTGGGACTTGACAACTCTGAAGTTCCAGCCTTTGCCTCAACCCTCCTGTTGATAGCCAAAGGGAACCCCCTAAGGCAGTGGTTCTCTTTCAAACGGATCAAAAATCAGTTATTTACATTGCAATTCATGATAGTAGCAAAATTACAGTTAGGAAGTAGCAACAAAATAAGTGTATGGTTGATGTCACTATAACATGAAGAACTGTATCAAGGAGTTGGAGCATTAGGAAGCTTGAGAGCCACTGAGGGCCTAAAGGAACTTTGCACAGGTCTGGCAGCAATCCCACTCCTGAGTAGGCACACTAATGAGGAAGAGAACAGCAATGAAAACTTGTTAGTAGCCACAAGAGTGTAGCTTGCAGAGTGTGTCAAGGGTGTCCTTTTGCTCAGTCATGACTAAACATGCTAGCACTGCTCAGGGCGAGGTTCTAGAAAAGGGTTAATCTGCTGGGACCTGTTTCCTATCTTCCAAAAATCTGGTTGCCTCACATTTTGCTATCTCTCTAGTAGCTCGTTGCAGTTGGCCACAAGTGATGGCAGAAGCAGAGGTGACCAGCAAGTACTGATTACTGTGAAGGTTTCCACACTACCTCCACAGCACAGCTGTAATGACTATGGGGGTGCTCCTTTCCTCCACATTCTCTTCAGTTATGACCCTCAGAATGTATGCTCACACATAGGCATCTTAAACCAAGCATGTGCAGGAATTTACCAGCCCAAAGGGCCCCTCTCCCATGGAATTACTAATTAAGCCCTCACCTTTTCTTTGTTGGGGAGAGCATCCTATTTTTGGAAGTTGTGCTCTACTGCCTGCAGGTAATGCTATGCCTCTTCACTCGTCTATGGTACCTGTGCTGTTTGGCTTGCCACTTAAAGTTATGAGTCTATTGTGTTCCCATAGAAAATGACACTTCCTGCAACTATCTACATATAGTTCCCACTCCACTCTATTTTCACCTTATCTGACAATGCATGGCTATCTTGCCTGGGCATGGTACACAAAAGGGGACTCTGGAGTTTCTGCCACTTTATTTTCTTCCATACCTATCGGCCTGTGTCATGTCTTCTTGGAATCCCTCAGGTGACCAGTTCTGCCTGTGCCAGAGACCCTGCTGGGAGCATCAAGCATGCCTGTGGAGTGGCTGGAGTGATTCTCAGACTAAGTTCCTGCCTTTCTCTCGCAGAGGATCAGTTCAGTTCTTAGCACCCAAGCTGTGTAGCTCACACCGACCTATAACTCCAGCTCCAGGGAAATCCAATGCCATCTTCTAGTGCGCATTCTAGTTCTCACACATTCACAGACATATACATAGACATTTACATAATTAAAACAATATGTGAGTAAATTCTGTTGGTCTACCACTGCTATTTTTAGAGTGGGCTACACAGCGAACAAACCCACCCATTGCTATCTGTAGCACATCTGTCGAAATTGCTAAAGACACCGAGGACAACAGGTCTTTCCAACCATGCTACAGTAAGTGTCATGCCCAGGATCATTAATCACAGGGAAAGATGCTATTAAGAGACTACACTGTAGTGTCCAGAACAAATTAAAACCAACATTGCATGACATACTAACGCCTGAAGACACATCTTCAAGACAAAGCTGCTTACAAAGAAGGCCACACTGTAAGTGGTAAGGCATTGCACAAATCTCAGCATGTCCCATGAAAACCATTTTTAAAAAATAGTGCCTCCAAAGTAAAATTCTCTAGTGATGTATTACAAAGACACTGAAATGGATGAAGTGACTGGTGAAGAATGTACCCGATGGATGTGGTGGAGCATACCTGTCAGCTTAGCAGGTTTGCAAGGCCAGACTGTGATACACAGCAAGTTTGAAACCATCCTTGGTGACAAAGCAAGATATTGTTTAAGTCAATAAATCAAGGCTTAGTGAGGTGTCTCAGTGAGTCAAGGGACTTGCCACCCAGCCTGATGACCTGAGTTTGACCCTTGAAGCTCACTTGGTACTTAGAGAACACTAACTCCCTTAGCTGTCCTGTGACCTCCACACATCTGCACTCACACAATAAGTAAATAAATAAACCAATAATGACCAAATAAAGAAACCAACTGAGATATCAGTGAGATCTGAAAGAATGCAAATAAGCAGCTATACAAACAAACACACAAAAGTAGAAAAATAAAGCTGGGGAGATGGCTCAGGGAGAATTGAACCAGTGGACCTGGATTCAATTCTCAGTGGACCACAGTGGTATGTAACTCCAGTTCCAAGCGACCCATTGCTCTCCTCTGTCATGCAAAATGAACAGGCACTAAAGAGGTTCACAGCCATACATACAGGCAAGAACAGTATACACTTAAAAGAAATAAATTTAGAAAGAAAAACAGGAAGACAATTCTAACAGGGTTTGAGTGAGTGGAGTGAGATTTTAGGAGAACCTCAATAGAAATCACAGAAGTAAAGAATTTAACAAGCCAAAATCCTATTGAGAACTGGACCTACAAGAATAAAGGATATCTGAATTTGATGAAATATTCCTTTTGAAATAGTCCAATCAGACAGACAGACAGACAGACAGACAGACACACACACACACACACACACACACACACAGAGAGAGAGAGAGAGAGAGAGAGAGAGAGAGAGAGAGAGAGAGAACCTACAATCCAGGATGTTGTTCTTGACCTATAGTGACCTTTCCTTCCTTTCCTGAGTTCTGGGCATTAAGGTGCTGATCTTCACTGCATGAGAAGGGAAAAGTGAAAGAAGTCAATGCTTCTCAGTAGATCTCTATAGAAAAAAACAACACGGGAGAGCTTGAGGAGCTAGCTAATGGTAGAGCACTTACCTGTCATGTATAAAAGCTCTGGGTTTGACCCGCTGCCCTGCATAGACTCAGTATGGCAGTACTGGCCTGCAATCCTAGCCCTGAGGGCAGAGGCAGAAGGATCAGAGAAGTTCAATGCCATCCTTAGCTCTCTACAAGCCTCCATGACTTACTTAAGGAAGTCTAACTTTGCTTCTTAAACCACACAACAGAAAGTGACAGATGGTTGGGGACTTCAAGGCACGGTTCTACAGTATTTTCATTTTGTAGACAGATAAAATCTTAGGAGATGGACTTTTTAGCACATGGAGAACATTGAGATAAAATTAAAAATTGAAGTTAAAATATCTAGTGATATGAGCAGTATACATCTGGATGTAATCCTTAAATCTGGGTTCTGAGACTTTGCTTACTAGGACCACTGTAGAACGTCTAGTACTTACTACAAAGAGGAAAGCTGGGGTGGATATGTAGTTTAGACTCTTCTCAATGGTTCTAAAATGTTTTCCAGAGTAGCACTCTTTCCCCATGTACTGTGAACACTGCTGATAAGATTGCTTCCCAGTGGGAACCCAAAACAGAAACCATAAAACAGGATTAAATCCCTGCTCTGCGATGGCTAATTATAAGGGCCTGAAGCCGTGTAGTTCCACTGGCTGCTGCATACTTTATTTGTAAACTGGTGAAGCTATTTATAGCACTGGATTTTTATAAAGGTTATATAATATAGACGAAAGCACTTTGTAACCAAAATGGGATGGTGCTACCATCCCTTGAAAGCCCAGACTTTAGCCTTAGGTCCAAACTGAAGAATTTAAAGGAACGCAACATAGACTGTAAGGAAGGATTTATATAGGATTCATTGCTGCCATCCTGCTACACGGGATTGAAATATATGAGGGAAACGGCATTCTCTGTGACACAGGTGCTGTTCGCTCTGCACTTTCTAACTTTTCTATTAACGTGGTTCTGATTTTAACAGGTTTCATTTGTCTGAATTAACTCCTCTGTGTGAACTTCCTGGCATGGAACACACAGGCTGTACCTGCAAGGAAGCATGTGTCAGAGAACATCTGTTCCAGCTGTTAGGATCATTACACTGTCATCAATAACCATTGCCTGAAATCTCATGACACTGGAAAGATTCCCAGGTGATCATCTTATGTCCAGGTGTTTGGCTGTTGATGTGCCAGATGTCTGCGGTTGCATACTGTTGTGTGCTTGGAGGTCAGGAAATAAATTGCAAGGCAGAGTCTTCTCCCTGCACTTGTTGGTTTTGGAGACAGCCTCGTGTCATGAGGCTTGGATACAGACACCTTGGATACAGGCACCTCATCACCCTCCTGCCTTTATTTTTAAGAAATAAATTTCATGTAGGTTTTCATAATTATTAGATACTCTGGTAACTCCTAATAAAATTAATATAGGTGATTTTTCAAAAGGAAACAGGGAGGTGATTACTAAGAAAAAGCCTCAGAAGAGTGCTATACTCAAATTCTTATCTAAAAGGAGACATGAAACATTGTTCAAACAGGACTTTGGAGGATTCCTAAAAAGTTGTCTAGATTCATGGAATCACCCTGAAAGGAGTCATGCTGCTAGCAGAAGATTTAAAAACAGGTTTTAAGAAATACGTTTGCTTGATATGTAACTATTTATTTTCATGTTTTTTTTAAAGTTTTCATTCTGTCTCTTCTGATCACATTTTCCCCCTCCCCCAACTCATCCTAGATTTCCCTACCCACCCAACCCAATGTTGGTTCTTTCTTTATTGCTCCTCTCAACAAAACAACAACAGCAACAAAATCAAAGAACTTTCCTCCACATACAAAAAGATAATCTCCAAACAAAAAATCAAAGCAAACAGGCAAAACACTAATAAGACCAAAAAAAAAGAACAGAGAGAGAGAGAGAGAGAGAGAGAGAGAGACAGAGACAGAGACAGAGACAGAGACAGAGACAGAGAGAGAAGGAAAGAAAGACAGAAGGAAAGAAAAAGAAAGAAAGAAACTCCATGACTGTTTTGTGTTGGCCTGCTACCGGGCATGAGGCCTACCTTGGAATGTAGTTGATGTATCCAGTGACACTCCACTGCTGAACACTGATACATTGATCTTCCCTTTGCCAGCAGGTATCAGATACAAGTAGCATCTTGATTAGGGGGTGGGACTTTGGGTCCATTTCCCCATCTCTGTGCTGAGACCCTGTCTGGCTTGCACCTGTGTGGGTCTTGTGTGTGCTGCCACAGTCTCTATGAGTTCATCCGTATATCAGTCATGCTGTGTCTGGAAGACACTGTTTCTTTGGTGTCATCTATCACCTCTGCTTTATAATATTTCCATCTCCTCTTCCTCATAGATCTCCAAGCCTTGATTCTTGGAAAGGAAGAGCCACCTTTTCGATGTGATAGGGAGGCACTTATCTTAAATACGTCCCACTTCCACAGAAAACATTCCTTCTGACCCTTTTATGTTAATTAATATAAAATCCGTAGTCAGATTTTACATTGTGACATTTAAAAAGTACTTGTGCAACCAACTATCCAAGTTAGCAGCCCTTATTGTCAGATTAAAGATTTATGAACCTTCAAGACAAAATATTTTAAAGTACACAGAAATGATAATTAACATCAAGAAACAAGGTGAAAAGGCAGAGGGTCATTTCTGAGAAGGAAGAAGTCTGTCTTTAAGAGTCTTAGTCCTGAGCAACACAAAACAACTATTGCTATTCAAGAAGAAATAGCTGATTTAAGTAGAAAATAAATTTTCTAGAGGATATTTGGTATCTCAAAGGACTCCTGGGGATCTAGGTCTAGGAATCTATAGACAGAAACTGCAATTGGATAATTAGTACAAGGGGTCTATAATTGGCCACTAAGCTATTTACAGACTATTGAATAGTCTATAAAACTGACTGAAAGAGGACAGCAGGGTTATACTTGTTAAGCATGGGCACCTCAGATCTAATAATGAAAGCCAGAGGCCACAACACCCATACCTCTCACTACTGTCCTAAGAAAGCTCCACCCACTCCACTCCACTCCTGCAGCTGGAGCTTTTCTAAGTCATCATCTTCTCTCTGGTGTGGAGAGCAAACAATGCCCTGAGTGAATGTGTGCTGTTAAAATGGGTGTGACTATGTCAAGAACCACAATGCTTCAGACCCAGGGGACTAGCTAGGCCTTCAGCAAGTCAGGCTCAGAGAATTGGAAAGCCTTTCTCTGGTTCAAGTACAGATGGTTACGAGCAACTGACCTTTAAATAAAATTAGTGCTTAAAGAAATTATCAACCGCAACTTCCCCTTCTTGGATGACTACAGCCTGAAACTGTTCACCAGCAGAGACCATCTACCTAGATTGACTAATCAGACTCCTCCAGCACACAACAAGTATACAATACATCTATTTCTTGTTCAGAGGTATATAACATGCCCCACCTTTCTGGGCTGCTATGCATTCCCATCAAAGCATATGCCTTACCTGATCCCAGCTTTTCTATGTGTCCATCCTTCCTTCATTCCCATACCACCACCACCAGGTCAAGTCTGAGAACCAGGCAACTGAATAGTTTTTGTTGTTTCAGCTTCAGCCTCTTCATTCCTATGGTAGGAGTTTCTCCAAAGAGGTCTCAGATGGTGTTATAAAGCAAATAAATGAAAAATGTTCAAAGTGTTCACAAAAGGCAGGTTGAATTGGAAGTGAATACAGTATCTCTGTGGTAGGCAGGCTCAAAAGTATAGATTTGGTAGATTCAGCAGGATTAAGTCTACAGCCAATCTTTTTACTCCATATGTGAAATCTGAATCTGAGAGGCTGCTTCAATATTATAGATGTAGCAGCTGTCACAAACATTTTTAATAAATTACATTTATTAAATGGAAATGATGAGATTCACACCGTATGGACGCTACAAGAAAATTTGGAGAACTCCATGTAGAGCAACATTTGTTAGGAAATTAGGATTCCTCCTTTGGGTTCTCAGTTTTGTTAACAGAAGGATTTAGGAATGAATTCTGAAGCCCAAGGATGATTAAAGTCAGAGAGAAAACAGGGCAGGCAGGTTGATAGCTACTAGGAGGAAAGATATGGAGAAGACAGAGAAAGCCATGCTACTTAAGTTAGTGGGGCACATTCAGAGATGGAGGTCAGCAAACAGCCCATGGCAGTACTCAGTTACATGGGAAAAGGGGGGATATTTTCAGAGAAACAGTGAAAAGTCCCAAATGTGAGAGAAAACATGCTTAGGCTTGCGGCAGTATCTGAAAGTAAAAGAAGAAAGAGGAAACCTCCTATCTCTGAAAAGCAGCTAATCCACAGGGCAGGGCCCTGCAAGCAATGAGATTTCTGGGGAGGAAAAGCACATCACCTCACTAAGGGGATCATTATTCCTCCCATGGCCTGAGCATGCCGTTTTCCTGAGAGATGGCCCTTTGACCAGGTAATAGACAAGCCTAGCTCTACTGACTCCTAAGGGAGGAGACTCCTAAGGGAATGTTCCAACCTTTAGAGCAGACCAGAATGTCAGGTCTCCAACCAGGGTCAGACTTATTCCGTTCTTTTGACCAGGAGGAAACAACTTTTCCTGAATGGTTCTCAACAGAGCTCTGGTGTCTGATGGTCTCCAAGGCTACTGTAACATGGACACAGACATGGAAAAAACACACAGATAACACTAATATAAATGAAGCGTTGAGAACTATAGGACCAACAATATTTGATTCCTTTGTTTTAAAAACATTAAAATGCCAACTCTCTACCAGGAACTAAGGAAATGTAACAGCGAGAAAAACTGGACGGGGTGGGGCTACATTTGAGGAAATGAAAGCAGGCTGGGGTGCAGAGCTGGGTAGTATGTGGGAGTTTAAACTGGAGGTGAAAAGGAAAAGCACACAATTTGTCTGTATATAAGCCAGGCTCTCTTCCTCCCTCCCTCCCCCCTCCCTTCCCCCTCCCTCTCACCCTCGTTCCCCCCCTCCCCCCTCACCCCCCCTCTCTCCCTCTCTTCCTCCTGGCAGTGCTTGCTCCAATCCAGAACATCCTGCAAGCTAGGCATGCACTCTACCACTGAGATAACACCCACATGCCCTATTTAAGGATTTTGAGCTTTATCTGAAAGGATAAGCCATTTAAATGTTGTAAGGTATTTTTAAAACGCACATTCTCCCTAAATCCACAGAAGAACCTTGTCGGATAGATGCTATCAGAATTCTTTTACACTTACTTGAGAGGACTAGGGTTTTGAAATGGTTTGACCTATACGAGGGGCTACAAGCAGCAGGAAATGGAATCAGAAGGCAGGCAGGGACTTTTTGGAAGGAAAGGGCTTTTTGGAAAGAAAAGGGGTCTTCATGCTTTTTGCCTGGCTGTATTCTATTCAGACTTCACTCAGAACCTGTTTTTCAGGCCCAACTGTATATTCCCTAGTCAAATCTAACTTTTAACTAAGAGTGCTATGAAGTCAGTTTAGCTTTCTTATCTTTCTTATCTCTCTGTTTTCTAGGTAACAAGTAGTTACTCTTGCTATGTTAGCAACAATGTGGCTATGCTTAAGTCATTGTCCCCCTTAATACTAATGTGGTTCTCCATTTGCTCAAGCACCCCTATCCCCTGATCTTTAAATTCCCACTTCTACAAACTCTTTTAAATTGAAACCAGTATCTCCTCTCCATTGTAAGATGGATTTATAGCGGTCCCTACACTTAAGGAGACTGTCTTAAATAAAGCCCTCCCTAACAACGTATTCTTACAGGTATTGAATATTTTTAAAAATCCATTTGGTACATGGAGGGGCACACTGTTTCCCTATATATTCACAGTCTAGTAAGAAAGATTTTGTTACTATTTCACAGATGGAGAAACCAATTTCAAGCCCTGAGACTGCTGCTCCACAGCACCTGTGAAATGTACCTCTCATGCTTACGACTATGTTAATTCAGGGGCATCAGGGTGCAAATTAAAATCAGGTGTGGTGTTTGAAGGTCCGCTTAGGGCCAGGGAATGTGAGGCCTGTAGAATAAAGATATTCAGGATGGGGATTAATGGCGGACTTAATTAGAAAAGCAGGCTGAGGCATGGAGAGGAAGGCTTTGAAGGTTTGGACAGCATATGCAAAGCCATATATTATACCACCTATATGAAAGAGTAGCAACGCCTTCTACATTATATTTATAGTCCATTTGCAATTATCCCACTCTAGCTGGCCCAGTTTCGGTCCACCCCTAAGCGGTGACCCCGCTGCCTTCGGGGCTTGGTCATCGGTGGTCTTCAGGGTCCCTGCTCTTGCTGCTAATTCCAGGTGGGAGTTAAAACTGGCCAAGGCTGGGGCTTCTGGCCTGGGAGCACCAGCCTCTGGGAGGCTCGCGGCTGGGCGTGGAGAGCTAGGAGGCCGGGCCAGGGAAGGAAGCGCGCGGCTTTCCTTGACCCAGACGGCGATCCGTAGCGCCGGCAGTCGGCAGCGGAAACATGGCGGCCGTGTCGGTAATAGAGAAAGTTTCTACCGCGGCCGTGTGGTGCTAGTGCGGGAGGCCTCGGGCTCACGTCCCCACACCACCTCTCGGTTCTGGCTCGGAGGCTCCGCGCCCTTTGCTTTGCGAGCTTCGCAACAGACGAAGAGAGGCTCGGTGGCGACCGCGGACTCAGGTGAGGGGCACCCGGGAGCCGAGGGGCGGCGGAGGGCTGGGGCGCCGCCCAGGGTCCGGCCGAGCCGGCCAGGCCCCGCCCCGTCGGCCTCCTGGTGGAAACGCTGCCAGCCCGGGACCCGCGGCCGCAGAGGGAGGGCGTTCCTCGGTGTCCCTCGCCGCGCCGACCCGGGACTCGCGTTGTGTCGCCTTGTCCCAGGGCTAAGGGGTAGCGAACAGCCAGGGTCCCAGCCCCACTTCTCCATCTCTCGCTAGATCGAGGCCTAACGAGCGAAAGTTACAGTCGCTGCTCAAAAGGGAGAATCCGGGTTGCCAGTCTTCTGGTTTAAGAGGTGGGCCGATGAAAGAGTTATTAGCAGGAACTCAGAGAAACGAGACTGCCCTTCTCCAACTCTTGACAGCTCAGTGTTTGTTCTTTCAGGTTTTGACGTTTTCCCTACGTGGAACAGAAATGGGTTTCCACTGAAAGTTTGTGAAAGCCATGCATTGTGTCTTGAAGTCCATTGTCTTAGGACATGAGGAAGGCACTTTTCTGTTTTGGAAGAAATTTGGTGAATTAAGTGAAGCTGGGGTAAAGCCAAGAGCAAACAAGCCAAAACTTCCTGGAATCTCCCTTACCTACTAGTACTAGCTGTGGCATATTAGATAGTTGTTTATTTTATGTGCATTTAAGTAGTTGTTTCTGTTATTAGCCTCCCCTTCCCCCCCCCCCCCCTCAAGGAATTGGTTGTTAACTTGATTACAGACTGGATTACATCTGCCGGAGCATGCATTGTGGAAGACAGATCTCCCCAGAGACTCTGACCTAGTGAAGAATGCAGACATTAAACAAAAGAAGAAATTACTTTTCCATTGCAGAGGGAGTGACGGAGAGGCGATATTCTCCTAAGAAAATAATTGTAATCTCAGACCTGAAGAGTTTGACAGATGAAGGACTAGGAGGAGGGAAAGGAAGAGGTCCAGAGAGGGCATAGCATTTATGTAGTTCTTAATTGAAGTGTCAGTGTGCTTGGAATCAAAGTGAGAGGAAGAGCAGGAACAGATGGGACAGTTATTCCTGTCCACTGTGTAGTACTTTATAAGGACACTGAGATAGACTGTAATACTGTGAGGGGATGGGAAGCCATTAGTACTTTATAAGGACACTGAGTTTAGACTGTAATACTGTGAGGGGATGGGAAGCCATTAGAGAATTTTGCATAGTGGAGCATAACATGGTAAAATTTGGGTCTTAAAAACACACTTTATGTAAGAAGGGCAGAAGTTGATGGGGAAGAAAGTTGGAAGACATTCAAGAATGGGGGTCATTGTTGCTAAAATTTAGGTGGTGATTTTTGGAGATAAGTAAAAGAAATGTGAAAGAGATGCTTAGGGAAAGAAAAAAATCAAGAACTGGTGATGATTAAATCGTGGGTGAAGAAGTGTGGACAAAGGTTAATATGGTAGATAGGATAGAAGGCTGGGGTTCTACTGGGGGTCAAAGCCAGCACCTGTCAAATACTAAGTGTGCTTTCCGAGTTATAGCCCCAGTCTGAACATTTTTTAATAGACTTTAGCAGTGACTTGCTCGTTGGCTCCATTCTCTTTTATTTGCCTCTGGACTTTTCCATCAAATCATTAGGGAAGGCAGCTCAAGTTAAAACAATTACATTGCTTTTTAAATTTGCTTTCAATTCTAGTAAAAGCTATTTTTAAAAGTCAGGATGGGTAAAAACTTTTAAAACTAAGGCCCATGAGAATGTGGCTGTATGATATTCTAAGATACGGCTGTATTTGTATTTTTCAAAATTACATAGTATATGGAAACAATTTAGTTTGCTCAAAGCCTAGGGTTGGGATTAAGTGTCCAAAGTATGGGTTGAAAATGGACAACTTTCAAGAGGATCATGGAAATCATGACTTGTGAAAAAAAATATGGATCCTTAGACTTTAGAAGCCAAGGGAAGTTTCAGAAGGTGATAGTACTCATCAATATGAAGGCTTTTTAAGAAAATGTGTAGGCTCCTGTAAGGACTCCATCATATTCAGAAATGTACCCATCATTCCAGAAGTTGTCTGAGCATTTGCACTGAGGGAATCACACTGTTCAGCATTTTGAAGTGAGTGTATGAGAACTTAATCAAACATTAGCTGTGAAGAGGGAAGAAAATTGAATCTGGTAGACCAGATGGAGAGAACAAAGATTTTGTTGTCCTTTTTATACCCTTTGGTAGTTTTAAAAGCCAACTGACAAATGCTTAAGTACTAATGAATAAAGGAGATGAGAGTTTGGAGAGAGAATGGCATTCTGTACCAGGAAGGATTTAGCCAGGGAAGGGGACTCTTTGACTGGCATGCAGAGATGCAGAGAGAGGTGGATTTGTGCTATTGGAAACCTAAAGAAGTTTTGTTATGACCCTGTAGGAAGCACTCATGTGGTTAGAATGCAGTGAAATGTGGGTGTCAAGAGATTTGAGAAGAAAGAGAGCTTTGCACAGTCACAGATCAGGAAAGAGTGTTGACCAGGACACACAGATGGGTGTTTCATGAGGGTGGAGTGGTCCTTTTTAGCAGAGTGTGGGAATTTTTTCTTTCTAGTAGTACTTATTCTGAGCCTATATTCTACCATCAATATACTTTAAAAATCTCTCTCTCTCTCTCTCTCTCTCTCTCTCTCTCTCTCTCTCTCTCTGGTATAGGAGTAATATTTTATGAAACATTTTTGTAATCCAGATTTTAGCAGTTTGTTATACTTATGTAAAAAATCTACTATAAACAACAACAAAATACCAGCCAGTTTCATTAATTCTGCGTGGAAGAAGTGCTTACATGGAAACATAGCAGAGGGAAGTTACTTTGAATACTTAATGAATAGATTTAGAAATAAAAAAATGTTTTGGAACATAAGAAAGTAGAAATAGAAATAGCTCTTGAAATGTGTTTGAAATCTACAATTGTCCCAGAAACATTCCTTCCCAGCCAAGTGCTAGGTAGGGGTTCATTCTAAGTTATCTCATGTTTCTATTGATCATGTTCATGTTTCATGTCTTTTAGTGTACCTCTACTAGGAAAATTTAAATAAACCGAGCTCCTCTGTGTGTGTTTGTTGATGTGATTCAAGTCTAATGCCTCCTGCATCTTAGGGAAGTGCTCTGGCTCTGATATGCAGCCCTGGACCATAAACTATTTATGGGTTTTTGAGTATCGTATGGCTATAAGCTATTGCAGTAGATCTGTTCTTACAGTATACTGAACACATTGAAGAACTATCTACTGGATGGATTAGTACTTGTGCGTGCGTGTGTGTGTGTGTGTGTGTGTACATACACGTTCAGTATGGGCACATGTGTAATGACATGCTTATAGAGGTCAGAGGACAACTTTTAGGAGTTGATTCTCTTCTTCCACCATACTGCCATTTGAGTCTCAGTGATGGGACTCATAGTCCGGCTTCACAGGTGAGCTATCTCCTTGACCCCCACAGTGTGTGTGTGTGTGTGTGTGTGTGTGTATGCCATTATTGTATTTTAAGTCAAAGTTATGAGAGTGCTTACAATTGATGTAATCGTTTGGGTTCGAGAAAATAGTTGCTGTTATGACATTTTGAAGAGGTAGACTTGAAGTTCTTAACTTTACCATGACCTGGTTAAGTTCCAGTATTTAGATTTTCAGCAAAATGCTCAGCAATTGATTGATTTATAATATTTAGATGTGAAAAGTAAATGATTATCCAGGTAATTCATTTTGATAGGAGTGAAAGTACAAGAATTATGGCTCAGCTTTTGGGACTGAATAACTTTATAGAGTTAAAATTTACTTCTAGTTAAGTTTATTAGCTAAACAATGTGAAGGCTAAAATTTTTATAGCATTTTGAATGCTCTTGTAAAAAGACATGGAGACTCACAATAGTAATAATGGTTATCATCTCTGCGTACTAGTGCTTTCCAATTAGAAGTAATAATGAAGCCTTCATCCATTTAAAAGTTAAGTGACATTTCATGTGTCAAAGACGAGTGCTTATGATCTAAGCTAAACTGAATATTCAAATAGGAATAGATTAGAACAGTTCAGC
This sequence comes from Apodemus sylvaticus, assembly GCF_947179515.1. Taxonomy (NCBI): domain Eukaryota; kingdom Metazoa; phylum Chordata; class Mammalia; order Rodentia; family Muridae; genus Apodemus; species Apodemus sylvaticus. The sequence goes on along the minus strand of NC_067473.1, from coordinate 37,232,542 downwards.
ATTAACACTGACAGAGAGACTCCACTGATATTTCGTGATGCAATTTTATCAATATGAATAGAAATCATGGGCATTTTCCTTTGTGTAACTCACAGTGTTTGTAAGCCAAAAACAAAACAAAAACAAACCCAAACCCTTATTATTAAGATATATACAATTAGTCTTTGAACTGGATTTCAGAAGAACCTCTAGTTTTTTCTCGGATTCACGTATTTAGTATAAAGAAGATGGCACAAAATATTATATATAATTAATTGTGGAATATCTTTTCTTCTCTTTAGGTTACTATAAAGAAAACTTCTGAGAAAATGTTGGAGTAGGCATTACCAACACATTGGATTTATTGGATGAAATACAAGAAGTTAATTTTTGTGACGTGCGGGAAGCCCCCCCAGTGCCAGATTACATGTGTAAATCACTGCGTTACTGCGTTAGTCACTGTCTCTATCTAGCAATGACGAGGCTGGAAGAAGTAAATAGAGAAGTGAACATGCATTCCTCCGTGCGCTATCTCGGCTATCTAGCCAGAATAAACTTACTGGTGGCTATATGTTTAGGCCTTTATGTAAGATGGGAAAAAACAGCCAATTCCTTAATTTTGGTGATTTTTATTCTCGGCCTTTTTGTTCTTGGGATCGCCAGCATACTCTACTATTACTTTTCAATGGAAGCAGCAAGTTTAAGTCTCTCCAATCTCTGGTTTGGGTTTCTGCTTGGCCTTCTGTGTTTTCTTGATAATTCATCCTTTAAAAGTGATGTGAAAGAAGAAACAACCAAATACTTGCTTCTGACATCTATAGTATTAAGGATATTGTGTGCTTTGGTGGAGAGAATTTCTGGATATGTCCGCCATCGGCCTACTTTACTAACCACAGTAGAGTTTCTGGAACTTGTTGGGTTTGCCATCGCCAGCACAACTATGTTGGTGGAGAAGTCTCTGAGTGTAATTTTGCTTGTCATGGCTTTGGCCATGCTCATTATCGACCTGAGAATGAAGTCTTTCCTAGCTATTCCAAACTTAATCATTTTTTCAGTATTGTTATTTTTCTCTTCATTGGAAACTCCCCAAAATCCAATTGCTTTTGCATGTTTTTTTATTTGCCTGATAACTGATCCTTTTCTTGACATTTATTTTAGTGGACTTTCAGTAACTGAAAGGTGGAAACCATTTCTGTACCGCGGGAGACTTTGCAGGAGATTTTCAGTGCTTTTCGCTGGAATGATTGAGCTTACATTCTTCATTCTTTCAGCATTTAAGCTTAGAGACACTCATCTCTGGTATTTCGTGATACCGGGTTTTTCCATTTTTGGAATTTTCTGGATGATTTGCCATATTATTTTTCTGTTAACTCTTTGGGGATTTCATACCAAATTAAATGACTGCCATAAAGTGTTTATCAACCACCGGGCGGATAACAATAGCCTTGATAGAGTCATGGCATCCAAAGGGATGCGTCATTTTTGCTTAATTTCGGAGCAGTTAGTTTTTTTTAGTCTTCTCGCAACAGCAATTTTGGGAGCAGTCTCCTGGCAGGTAAGCTCTTGGGTTTTTGTTTATTTTCTTATGTCAGTGCCAATGATGCCTGATAAGATTCTAGCTAGAGGTGCTAAATGCTGAAGATCTCAGGATATCTGTGCCTTTAAAAGCAATTATTTTGTAATGAGAGGAAGAGACTAGCATGAAAAGAATTTAATCATAAACTGTTTATATTGTGACAAACTATATAATTTGAGTACTTCAGGCTGGGATGTGGGCATACAAGAGCAACTCTTCTTGGTGCAATTCTTGCTTTGTACCAATTTGTTGCTGCTGTGTGTATTACAGATGTAGGTGTTAAAGGGAGCTATAAAGGCTTGCCTGGGCATGGTGCTTCTATTCCATGTGGGCTGCCTCAAGGAGCCTGTGTGGGAGTCAACCCCATGGTGAAAACAGTGAAACCTTCTTCACGGTTGCCCCACGGCAGCTTTTTCTTTCTGCCAGCTTGCTGTAGCTGGGGACGTTCAGAATTGAGTGACGTCAGAGCCTAGCGAGAACTGCCCCTCTTCCTCTTCTCTCTGGGATGCCCACGTTCCCAGTCGGAACTACTCATTCTTTGCCAAGTCAGCTGCATTCATGCAGGGTTCCTTTCCAGGACATGAAATTCTGTTAACCAAGTACTTTCTTGGGGCACTAGATTTTTCTACACTGCATACATCAGTGGATTTTAAGTAGTGTATATGTACCAGTGGGAGTACACACAAGCTTTCGAGGAATCTCTCAGCAAAGATAATGTTGAAACCACTTGAAAACAGTAGATGTTCTTTCCTCACTAAGCCACCCCAAACAGTGGTCTAGGCATCTGACTTTCTCTTCTGGCTTTTGAACACATAGGTGCATGCAATTGCACACACACGTACACATACACTCACACGGACACAGGTACACATAAACTAAAAATTTAAAAAGATAAATCTTTTGTATAGTTATTTTTAATTCAACAAGCACAAGCACTTTAATTCAATAAGAACAAACAACGTCTTTTTTAAATTATGTGACATGTATTCTATAAGAAATATGTATAAATTATACATTGGTTATATAAAGTGTAGCATATTTACACTGAAAGGGTTTTTAATACCATTAAGCTAGCAAATGTAAATGTAAATATATACAAATTAATGGCTTTCCAGAAATATTATATATTACTCCTTTTAGTAAAAAATAGACCTATAGCTACACACAAATATATATTTGTGATGAAATAACTAAAAAAAAATTATGTGTGTGTGTTGTTTGCATACATGTCTGTGTACTATACGTGTATCTGCAGAGGTCAGAGGAAGGTATTAGATCCCATGAAGCTGGAGTTACAAAACATTGTGAACTGTTTTGTGGATGCTGGGAATGAAACTTGGGTCCTGTGTATGAACAAGTGTTCTCAACTGCTCAGTCAACTTCTCCAACCTCTATGTTTGTGACTATATACACATATTATATATAATATATATTATGTATATTATAAAGTATGGAAATAGTCTAATGGACTATTTGAAGTGATTTAATCATTTATACATTTCATATTTTACAATGTTCATAATTGATTATTTTACATTAAATGACCATAATTTACTATAATCTATATTATACAATTGATAAACTACAATGTACCAAATTGGTCAGTGTGTCTGTTTTTTCATTATGAATACATTTTCTCCTTTTGCTATGATAAGCCACTCCTTAGTGTTAACATTTGTTCTTGCATATAGGCCTAATATTTATGCAGCAGCAATGCAAGAATATGGAACCATGCAAGTATTAAAAAGATACAATAAATGGGTGCTTCCCCCCTGCTTTTTAATATTTAACTTTGGGTTTTTAAATTATTTTCTGTCTTCCTGCTGCTTTAAAGGTATTTAAATGTGCTTTTTGTTGTTGTTGTTGTTATGAGCTGCAATTTAGACAAATTGAGTTTGGGGTTTTTAAAAGGTAAACTATTATATAAAAATGAAATTAGTTTTTAAGCCTTAAGGTCTTGACTGTCCTTAAGGTTTTATTCTCACAGTTTCTGGATGCTCTGCCCTCTTCCCTGAAGCACCCTCCGTGATCAAGCCATGGTATTTGGCATGAGGATGCATATGTGGGTTGAACATGGAAGAATGGTTTTTGTTTTCTTGCTTTCATATCAAAGGTGTTGTATTTTTGTTTTCAGTTTGGATGGAAGGTTATTTAACACATTTTTAAATAATGTGCTGTGCTTTGCTACAACTTCCAAAAGACTTAGAGCTGTGTCATTGCTCTGGTGATTCATCTGTGTCTACAAATGTATGCTTTTAGATTATCAGTTGTTTTTTTTACTTTGTGAAAATAGGGGTTAAAAATGGAGTCAATACAGATGCATATAAATATCCACAAACTATATAAAATCTGTTGTTTTTCATTTCTTCTAGCCCACAAATGGAATCTTCTTGAGCATGTTTCTTATTGTTTTGCCACTCGAGTCCATGGCTCATGGGCTCTTCCATGAACTAGGTAACTGCTTAGGAGGAACCTCTGTTGGATATGCTATTGTGATCCCTACCAACTTCTGCAGGTACTGTGGTCTGGTGGACTTGATAGTAACTGCTTGACTCTTGGCATTCTCTCAATGATTATGATAGATTATTTTCCCACAACTTCATTACTGTGAGATATAGTGCTCTTGCAATTCATCCTTGTCTATAAAGCTTGACTGTAAGTGATAATGTAGTTTTCAGGATTAAATATAAATATCTCGATAGATATATTTAGCCTTGTATTTTAACTAGGGATGAGCTTTTAAAGGAAAGGCCCTTCCAAATGGAGTATCATGAAAGTTCCTGTGATCCAGTGTTAGAATGTCTGATGGGTTTCCAGTTCTCCCATGAACAAATTGTAATACCTCTGCACCTCAATATCCTTATCTAAAATAATAATGGAAATATCACCCCTTTCGGAGGAACTTTTTGGAGAGCTGGTAAGATTTAGGATGTAGAAATACTCTATTTTTCTATGAAAAATTCTATACAAATATGATAGATTAGTAGTTAAGTTTATTAAAAATTTATTTTATTGTTGCTTCATTTTTATAATTTTCTTCCTCAAATGTAGGGGAAATTTGGAATAACTAACACTACTACATTTAAGTCCCTGAGTAGCTAACTATATTTACAATAGAAAAAAGTAGTTTCTTCCATAAATGAATGAGTTCTGATGACTAAATATTCTCTGTAGTTCCTTTGGTTGGAGGGATAGCTTGAAACATTTTTTTTTTAAAACCTGGTTTCAAATATTTCATAGGAACTCCTATGTTCTGCACTGAAGATTTGCTAGAAGTAGAGGGATCTCGTCAGAAATGAAGAAGTTTAGGAAAGGTCTCATAAAGTAAGACATAGCAATTCTGCAGAAAGAATTTGTGGAAATAGTAATAAATAATTTTTGCCCCATTTTAATTTCAGTTTATGTGACTTAAGATTTTTGGTTACCATTAAATGTCAGAAATATGTGAAAGATTTTATTTTAGTAAATATTGAAGCATTACTCGGATAGCACTGATGGTACATGAAGTAAAATTTAGAGTTTCAAAATTTCTGAAATTTTGTTTTGGAAAGGAAAGCAGTGATGCTTTTCTTCCCCAGCACTAAAAGCTTTTTATTTCTGCTAGTTGTCAGGCAAAGGTCAATGTTTCCCAGGGTACCATTTGCTTCAGGATCAAGTCCACGTTTTTAGTTAGTGTTCAGTACTATGATGGCCTGTCTTAATAACTGTTTTAAAGTTATCTCTGTTAGTAGATAACATCTTCTGTTTTAGACTATACCTTTGAGTTAGTAAATTTTGAATGCATTAAGAAGATCCTGTGTTTTTCACTACAGAAATTAAATATATAATCACACTATATATTGCTTCCCCTGTTTTATGTGTAAGTTTAGTTTTCTCAAGAAGAAAATGTCCTTTTCTTTGTCCTTGAAACAGTTAGTACAATCTTGATTTTAAAAATTCTTATTCAGTATCTGTCATTCAGTAAGAAAATATGAATAGGGGCAAAGAATAGTGCTTTGTATTTCATGAGATATTGTTATCATCCTTACTAATAAGAAATGCAACTTTTAGAAACCATATTTTGATTTTTCTAAACTTAACTGTTAACATGAAATGAACTACAGAAGAGAAACCTGCCCTTCAGTTAGCATGGTTGATGATGGATAGTCATTTTAGATGATGGATGAGAATGTGTAATAGAATACTTCTTTTTTTAAAGATTTATTTATGTATTTTATGTATGCAGCTACTTTATCTGCATGTATATTTGCATACCAGAAGACAGCATGAAACAATTGTGAGCTGCTATGTGGGTGCTGAGCATTGAATTCAGGGTCTTTTGAAGAGCAGTAAATGCTCTTAACCACTGAGACATCTCTTCAGCCCTGTACTGTGAGCAATTTAAGATAATCCCTGACTAGTTTACAAATAATGAGACTCAGACTATGGTTATTTTATTTGACTCTGACAATTACTGGGGGTCACCCCTAATCTTCTCTTCTAACTGCAGGCCTGGCTACCTCCCAGCAGTGTACCCCAGATCCTTGCTGTATCTCCTGGGCATGTGTTCATGGTTCCTTTCCTACACCTCCTTTCCTTCTGATCTTTCTTCCTCCAAGCAGGAAGAAAATCCTAACCCACTCCTAACCCACCTACCTCTAAACCCTTGAGTAATTGGCTGTAGTCAATTTTATTTCACCAATTGTTTTAAATCAAGGAACAAGGTTTGCACAACAAAAGCTTGTAAACATGAGAAGTGACTTGTAGGCCTAGACCTAGTGTATAGAATTTAGCATTATAATATATAGCAACAGACCAAAGTTCAACAATTCTCCTTTTTATTTTCTAAATAAAAAAGGCTCTTTCTCTTAAACAGTGTACCCTGGGAACAATTATGAAATTATTATTGAAATCATTTAGTAAAATTTACATTAAAAAAGTTCAGTCTGTTTGTATTTGGCAACTTGGGGAAAGTATTCTATTATCTTTCCTGTCCTGGTGAGTTCAGAGTTCTGCATCTCAAATCAATTTCTATTTCAACCTGTATTATGCTCCTAAAATTACCATCTTAGACCTAGAATATCTTTTTAAATCCTAAACAACTTATCCTTTAGTCTTCAACCCCATCAGAGGCCTGAGAAGGAAATAAACATTACTTGTATGCAGGAAGCTCAAGGATATAGCTTCCAAAATACTAAAATGACAGTCAGCTGACTGCTTGGATAGTCCCCAATATTCTCTATAATGTCGGGACATCTGTCTTCAGCCTTCTGGCCCAGAATGTCTGAGAGATCTCTTATGAAGCAGGAATTATGAAGGACTTTCTTACTTTGTATTGGCAGAGCTTGGAAGTCAACTTTCAGAATTCTGTTTAAAGATAAAGTTAGAGCATTTTCTTTCCTAGTAGCTAGCTTGCCACAATTGAAGCAACTCCATATGGAGGCCTTTTGAATCTTCTGTTTCTAAATTGAGTGGGGCTGCTTCCTGGAACTGCTATGTCTTAATGTCAAAAGACCTTACATTAATAGAAAATATCTTAAATGCCATATTCTGTTAGTCTCTGAAATTTTGAGACCATCTTTCTATTCATAACATAACTGAGCAAGCAAATGTTGCTTGTCTACAGCTTCCTATTATCTGTACAATCTAGGATGTGTATCTGTAATAATCCAAACTAGAGTTTTAACATGTTTGATTGACTGGCTAGTAACTTGTATTGCTAAATTATCCTTAACAGTTTGTAAGAGCAGCTATTAAAAGAAATGGAATTAAACCTTGTACTTTTAAATGAGTTGCACAGGCCCTTAAAATGACAATATATCTATAATTCATAAAATAACCAAAACCATTCACCCTAACTTAAGGGATTGGAATGGCAGTCTTCTTATAATGATTTCTGCTGATTTGTAGCAAAGAATTCCTGAAAATTAGAAAAACTGTTAGAGTTAATACTATAGCAAAGACTATAGCTTTTATTGTGCAGTCTCTGTATGCTGGAAAGTGCAAGTATAAATGAAGTCCTGGTTGGAAAAGTGAGAAAGGCTGGACTAACTGAGCTAGCTGAATGTGTCCCAGGAGCAAGTCTTTAAAGGAAACAGCTTCGATACACTTAAAGTAGGATCAGGGAGGGAGCTGGAACAACAGGTCCTGCATCTCAGCATCCCCAAGGCTGAATCCTGTCAGGGCTGCCTTTCTTGTCTTCTACTCTTCAGTATACAAATTTTACAAGGAATACATAGCTTTATAAAGACATTTGGATGAAATATGCAGGTTGCTCAGAACAATTAAGTATGATTTCCTGCTTTTTGTTTGAGCAGTTAAGAAACAATTGTATTTCTTTAGAAGTTAGCTTGATCATATAAGCAAAGCACAATGTAAATCTCCATTCATGCCATATGAAAGGATGGTATGTAATAGTAAGTCTGAGAAATTTGTAGCCAACAAGACTTATTGGTCATGCAAGATAAAGAAGTTCTGGCTGGAGACATATATATGTGCCAGTCAGTTCTAGAATAATATTTTCTAAAACCCAGAATTTTTTTTTTCTCTTTTTGCAGTCCTGATGGCCAGCCAACACTGCTTCCACCAGAACATGTACAGGAGTTAAATTTGAGGTCTACTGGCATGCTCAATGCCATCCAAAGATTTTTTGCATATCATATGATTGAGACCTATGGATGTGACTATTCCACCAGTGGACTGTCTTTTGATACTCTACATTCCAAACTGAAAGCTTTCCTTGAACTTCGGACAGTGGATGGACCTAGACATGACACATATGTTTTATATTATAGTGGGCACACCCATGGCTCAGGAGAGTGGGCTCTAGCAGGTAAGTTCACTTTAGTCAGCTGTGAAATATATGTATTAATGGAATATTTACATAGAGACATTAAAGTTCTCAGCTCGCTGCTTCACAGATGACAATGGTTACTCTTAATTTTGCCAGGAATACCTACTTCATTTTAGTAAGCTGTAATTAGGATTTGAGAGTGGTTCCCTTTATAGTATTTAGAGAGGAAATAAAGTGATTGATTTGAGACTTAGTATCTTTCTGCCTTTAAAAGTGTTTTCAAAATCATTCCACATAGTAATATCTTTTAAAAGCTGATGAACTATTGACTAGTACTTCTTAGTCTTTAAATGTCCTAAGTTCAGATTTCAGTAGTGCTTTCACGTACATGTGCAGTATTACTGGACTTAATGTGTCAGGCCATGTGGTAGGAGCACCGCTAGGTCAGAAGGCCTGCTCAGTTCCCCACAGCAGACAGCAGTCCTGTTTCAGGAAGGAGTCCCAGTGGCTTCATTTTCCATCTTCATAAAATGAGGGGAGACAGGAAATGATCACAGATTCATTGAAAGCTATAAAATTCTCTAGGGCATTTTAGATTGTTGATGCATTTATATATATTTTTTAGAGCCTTGAGGGGGGAAAAAACTTTGGTTTTCCTATATATAGAAAAGGAAAACACTTTATGGTCAAGGCAGGTTCCAGTGAAGTATTACGTGAATTTTTTAGTCTTTCTAATTATAATAAATATTTCATTTATTAATTGCAGTCTTTGTTTTTTGGATTATTACATGCCCAGAACCTAAGAAAAGTTGGAACACAGTAGGGGCATCCTTAAGTAGTGCCTAGGTATGAAAATTCATGAGATATAACATGAAAAAGTAAGACCGTTTCCTTATTTAAGATAGAAAATAGATCATTTAGATTTAGATCCACCCTAGTTTTAAATTGAGATCAAAACAATGATAGCCATAAAATATAAGTGTTGTGATACCTGAACTTGATTGCCAACTGTCTTGGTTTAGTGGTGAGCAGGAGACTAGGAAAGTACCCCTGGGTTTGCTTTATGCCATTTCCAGAGATGAGGATCCCTAGGCCCAAGGGGAAGGTCCCCGAACGCAGGTGCTGTACCATGATGGTCTGGAGGGCTGTGTGAAATAAAAAGGGGGAAGGAACCAGCCAGCCCACCCACCTGCCCCCCTGCCTGACCCCTGCCTGCCCCTCTGCCTGCCAGCTCAGGTAGCTTGCTCTGCTTCTACAGTGTCATGTATGAGCCACCCTACACTGCTGCATCCAGAAGCATTGTCATTGAAACCTCTGAACCCAGGAGCCAAGTGACCTCTATACATTGTTTCTATCATAAGCCTTGTCACATAGATGCAAAGATGATCATACTCAGTGGGAGACACCCCACCAGTCAGACAGCTGCTAGTAAGAAGCTCAGGAGGAAACAAGCTCAGTTAGCAGATGGCCTTAAGCCACCTTGTGTCAGAGTTTTATGTCTGACTCGTGACTGAGGTTATATCATGAAAGCAAGTTTTTTAAATTTATGTTTTGCAATTTAATATTAAATATTGCAGTGGCTGTTTTAGGAGTAAAGGTGAACATTGGATACATTTATGTACCAGTGCTATGCTTAGTACTTAGTAAACAACTTTAGATTTGATTTTCCTCTAAAGTCCTCAGTTTTCTGTCACCTTACAGTTTTCAAAGGATGGAGTAAAACTGAAGGCAGTATGTAACTTACTCTGATCATCCCCAGCTCTGCCCAACTTCAGGAATGTTTTCTTACTCTGTCTCATGTTGCCACCATCGGCAGTCAACACAGCTCTAATTTGTTAACATGAATTGCCTTTGTAACAAAGAAAATGAACTCTGTGAATGAATGCACTTTATAAGTTCATTTCCTTTACCTGTAACTTTTGAATGACAGTCCAGAAAAGAGCCCTCTCTAGGTGAGGAATAGGGGTCTGTCTGCATCTTCTAACTCAGAACACGTTAGAAAAGGCCTAGTCCATTAAAACCTCCAGAATAAAATTTCAGACAAGAGGGACTGATTTTTGTAAATTTAATATGTTACATGTAATTTATAATAAACTTTGCAAACCAAATTTTATTGAGTCTTTGCATATCCTTGCTATTTAAAGGCATTATAAGACATTATAGCTCTGTCTGTGTTGCTCAGGCTCATCTTGAGTATATGGACTCAAATGATCCTCCTGACTTTGCCTGAGTGGAGCCTGCCACTAGAGGTGTCGCTTCTTCACACCTTCTGCCATTTCTGCCACTAAGAGGTGTCTTTCTTAGAGGTGCCTAAGAAAATAATTTTTGGACTAAGTTTTAAATGTACTTCCACTAAGGATTTATACCTAATATAAATGTTTTTCAAAAAGGTTGTATTTTCTTAAATATTTTAAAATTTATTTCAAGCCTTTCTTTAAAAATAAATGTTACACATTCAGCTTACTAATAATTATATCACTTTTTTTTCTGGAAGAAAAAAAGATAATAGATAGTATCTAAATTTGGTGTTGTTGAGTTTTATGGAGTTAGGAACAATTTCTGAGAATTTAATTCTAAAATAGACTTACAATTTTGATAAAGATCTAGGTGTAACATTCTAGAGTGATATCTTTGTAGTCTTTGAAATATACTGTAAGTAAATTGGCCATTATGCAATTCCTTTGTTAGCCAAAAAACTTTTGTGGTTATATAACTGTTCTGGAGTTTATCATAAAAGTAAGAAAGTAAATTACAAAGGAGAAATGAGTGGTGGGTATAGTGTAGTAAGACACTAACTACCCTGTGGTATCTCATATCTCAAGGGTGTGTGTTGCCTGGAGCCTACCCTGTAGCACCTGCCTCATTTGCAAGTAGTCAGGTTGAGCCAGGACCATAAACTCTTCAGATAGAGTTCCCAGACCTGCCAGCCACTGATTTTGCCTTAAAATTGAATAGAACACCCCTGCTCTGTGGAAATGTTCTCATTTGTTCCAAATCAAATGCCAATGAACTTAATAAACTCTGAGAACTTATTAATAGCTATCTCTGGCAGTCTTCAAGTATGATCCATTAGCTCTAGAGTTTACTTGGGTTAACAACTTCAAGTTCAAAACAATATTACTTTGGCAACAAGAATCTCAATGTGTCTCTGTTCCATACTTTAATAGATATTACTTAGAATGTCTTTTTAGATTCATGGATTTTTAATTCATGGAGTTTAACCTGATCATTTTGCCTCCTTGCTTTAGGGTATAAAACAATTAGAATAACTATCAGAGAGACAGAAATAAACAAAAAATAAGATAGTTTGTAAAGCAGTTTATCATACATAGAACCTATAAAAAGGAGTTTCAGTTACTTTAAATCCTGTGAATTGCTGTTACTGGAATTAAAAGTTAAGTGTGTTGTATCAGGGCAAAAAAGCCAAGTATAGGATAGAAACTACAGGAAAGCAGAGGAAGAAATACTCACAAGGCTTTAGTGCTCCTTACATGCCTTGTTGATGTTACAAGATAGGGTGGAATGTGCTAAAAATGTTGAAATAGCCTTGAGTGCTATGCTAGACAGTGATGGTCTGTGCAGGGTGGAATTTGTGTCATTGCTTGTAGTCTATGTTGTCTATGTAGTCTGATGTCCAGAGACATTTAATGCTTCTGAAGATTATGAAAAGTTAACTTTTGAACATTTTCTGAAAACTGGAAGAATACTAGTAGTACATGCAAACCATGTATTGAAGTCTTTCCTCTAAATCAGTATTCATGAGTGTTAGAGCAGTGTATGTATGGTGTATGTTCTCTGCCTTTCTGGCAATCAGCTGATAATTAGTTATGCATAGATAATGTGAAGTAGGCTGGCTTCTGAAGTCCTATTACCAGTAGAGTTGCAAATTATAAAAGATACTCTTACTACTTTGATAGTTTAACAAAGATGATACTTTCTCTTAGTTGAAAAATGTATTCTAAAAATAGTTGGTTGGATTTTTTTTTTTTAGTAATTCCAGCATGTTAAAACTTTTTCTAATTGTAAAAGTATCAGTTGCTCTGTGGAGAGTCCCAGCAGACTTTGTAACAGGCAGGGAAATGATCCTTGAAAAGATAAGAATGACATTGATTCTGCCTGTCTTTGGTATGGGTGCTTGACAAAGACTTGTAGCATCTCACATCAGCTCCTTATATTTATGCACAGCTTTGGAAGGAAGTTTTCAGATAACAAACTATGAACATGTCCTGAACTGAGGCACCTTACAAGGAAGCACAAAGTCCACATGGTTCGTCCATACCTTGGCTTCTTTTGACTTACAGACAATGCTCAAGACAAGGTCTAGGGAAGAAGATGGAGATAAGTTTAATGCTGGCCCTAAGACAACATAGAGATCACTTAAGACTGTTGTAAAGTCTTAAGCGATAAATACAATTATTTATTAAGTGAACAAATAGCAATTCTCACTTGATAGGTTTTATGGGCTAAAAGTATAGGTCAAGGTTTTAGAGGGAAAGGGTCTGGAATAAATAAAACAAATTCTGGAAGATACAGGTAGGACCTGGCTCTTCAGATAGTGAGGATCACCTGGTTCTAAACTATATCCGTTACCAGCATTCCAGGAAGAAGGCAGGTTAAACATCTCTTTCATTTGAAAGATGCCTGCGAGTTTAACTTTTCTGGCTTATATGAATGCACAAGCATGTTTTGCGCTCTACAGTTAGATGTTTAGCTCCATCTAACATTTTTGTAAAACAGAAAAAAAGTGTTTTGTGTTGGGAAAGGCAACAGATTTCCAAATACCCAGTAATACCTCCTGCTGTAATTTCTGCAGATTAGTTTCTGTGTTGTACCTTGTCCTCATAATAACATAAAAATTCCCTCAGGAAATTTTTGTAAGTTTTATTTTGTTATAACATTTTCTGAAGATTATTGTATAGTTTATTTCTGTTCCCCTTGTTTTAGAGTTTGTATTACCTTAGACAACAGTGGTAATGTTTGTAAGTTTGCCTCTATCTGTTCTTTCCTTGGGATAGATTATTATAATTAGAATGATTGTGTTCTTTTGTCATTGAGTCAGCCATGGGTAGAATAGGTGAGGACAGCTGCCTCAGGCACAAAATTGAAGGGAGAAGTGTACAGTTCTTTCATTTACCATAGTTAGAAAGACTAAGACTACCAAAAGAATCATAGAACTGACACAAATTTAGTATATTAGCAGGATTCAAACTAATATACCTGTCTGTGTATCAGTAGTGAACTCAATCAGGAAAGTATTATCACTGACAATAGACTCAGAAGAAAAAAAAAAAGAACAAAACAAAACTGTAGGAATAATCCTACCCAAGGAGGACAAAGCCTATGAACAACTAAGAAATTAACAGAAGAAAGCAGTTGAAGATAGGCAATTCTCCCATGTTCATAGACTGAGAAAATAATCTCATAACAGCAAAAGCAATCTATACATTAATCCAGTTCCCAGTAAAATACTAATGAAACCTTTATAAATTAGAAAAAAATCTAAATCCTAAAATTTGTAAGTGAGGGCTCAGTGAAACCACAGAACTAGACATTTTGTGGGTAGAAATAAGGATATATTGAGAAACTCAAACTTCTAGGGCTGTTGATGAGTGGGCAGAGAGAATGACAAAGGCAGAATCAGCCTTGTCAATTTTATGGGGAGCAGGCAGCAGTGTGTGTGTGTGTGTGTGTGTGTGTGTGTGTGTGTGTGTGTGTGTGACTGACAGAGAAGTCTGGGAGTTTGAGTAGCTGGGTGAGGGGTGAAGGCCAGAACAGCCTGGGAGCTAGTACGGGGACTTTGGTCTGTTACAGGCTTGTTTGAGTTAATAAGGTACTAGACACCCTTCTAGAGGTAGTTGGCTGGGGTGGGGTGGATGGGGCAAAGGAGAAGGGAAATCATGACTTTCCTGACAAACAGAAACTCACTTTGCAAGGTTTCTGACAACTGCTGAGTTTAAGTTTTGTTTGTCTGCTAGTCAAAATCCAGCCGCTTAATAAACCGACTCCTTCAGGACAGCAACAGCAGCAGTGTCCTGCACTTGTTGACTTTCTTTGGACCAAACAAAACTCACACGAATACACAAATACTGTGAATAACCAAGCAGGCTGAGCAAAAAGGGAGACGCCTGTAGTCTACAGTGTAAACTATGTCCCACCAGCTTTCTATATGCTGCCGCAGGGACTCCTTATCTAAGTGGTTTGAGTGCTGTGCATTCATGGTCTTTCCTTCTAGTGACTGAGAAGCCCAGCTGGTATATCCTTTTTACCCCATCCTCTCTTCCCATCCATCTCTCCATCCTGTCTTTTTTCCCTCCATTTCCCCACTTCTTATTCTTAGTAGACTATTCTCTATGTCTCTGTACTTTTTGTTCAGATAACTTCAGAACCTGGAAGGGTTGTTATGTTGAATCTTAGCATTTTTAAGGTGTGCTATCAATTTGGGGGGAAGTTTCCTTCATTTACTAGGTGCACTTATGAAGGTAAAGAAAACTTGTTTTTTTTTCCAGTGACATAAAACAGGAATTAATAGGAATATTAATTCCTAATAGGAATATTTATCCCTAGGAATAAACAGGAATTATGACTGTACAGAGTCAGTTTACTATGTTGAGTTGGCATTATCTAGAAATTAACAGCTATATTAGTTGAAATTTCATTTTTTTCCCAATTTGTAAAAGGGTCATATACTATATTAAATAAGCAAGATTTTATCTGTGTAGATGAGATCATAGAAACTAATGAAGTCTTTTAAATACTGGGAAAAAACTTATTCATAAAGATAAACTAATGAAATCTTTAAACACTGGGAAAATTTTATTAGTAATAATAAATATAATATTTTAATGCTCCCTTCTTAAAATAAAAATTCAAAAAATTCACAGTGAGCCAGATAGAAACGTAATTTACTTCAGAGTGTTGGACCTGGGGAGGGTTGTGTACCTTGGGGGGGGTCTCAGGTATAACTTTTAAATGTAAATACACCTATAAGGTCTTCTCCAGGCTTAGGAAGTGCTACGGATTTCTGAGGACTAGCCCTTGGCCTCACTCAGGAGGTGCTTGCTTTTGAAGGCAAAGATGGATTGGATTACCAAATGATTTTTGTATAGAGCCAATTGTTTGGAGACTTTTACATCTTGAGCTGTAGAATCCCTGTATCCACAGTAGCTGTGAAAAGCAATAGGAAACAAAACTGAAAAAGGTGTGGTTATATATACTCTTCTGATCAAGAGTTCTTTGTGGGAATAATTATGAAAATTGCATTTTTCTATATATTTAATGTTTAATAAAACCGTCTTTTGATTTTTCCTGTGCAAAAATGTAATATCAATTCTCAGGTCATAAAAGCCAGGTGACAGCTTGCATTTGGGATCAAGAGCTCTTGTTTATATACAAGTTTAGAAAGTTTGCTTTTCTGTGTATTTCACTTTTCTTTTACTATATTTGTCTACAGACAGTCTCTAGTTTACATTAGTTCAGCATAATGAGTTTACAGTGGTGCAAAAGCTGGATGCAGTCAAAGCAAGCTTTGGTTTTGTTTTGCTGCTTTATCAGAGCAGCAGTGTGACACTAGTGCAGGGATGCCGGCTAGTGTCAGCTAGCTTCAGACCCTGTCAGTCATAGTCACAATGATAGACAGCTAATGCTGGATGCAATGTATTGTGTCGCTTGGCTTTGGTGTTTGTGTTTAGTAGGAAAGGTATGTTGAATACAATTTAACTTACAGTGTTTTCAATTTAGAAAGATTTTTATCTATGTGAAACCCCATGCAAATCAAGGAACATATTCATTTTATATAGTTATCAGGCTAAAATTATGTTTTAAAGTATCTGAAAGGATACTTTTTAAGATTACTTTTATTTTTTACAATCAGGTCATTGCTCCCTCTCTTTCTGCCCTCCGACAGTTCCTCATGTCATTCCTCCTCCCCCTGTCTCCAAGAGGTTGTCCCCCTACACACATGGTACCCCCCACATTCCCTGTGGCCTCAAAAAGACCAGGCACTCCTCTGCTGTATATGTGTCCTAGGCCTCAGACCAGCTCCTGTATGCTGCCTGGTTGGTGGCTCAGTGTCTGAGAGATCTCAGGGCTCCGGGTTACTTGAAACTGCTGGTCTTCCTATGGGGGTCCCTCTCCTCAGCTTCTTCCAGCCTTTCCTAATTCAACCACAGCAATCCCTGACTTTAGTCTAATGACTGGGTGTAAGTAACTGAGTCTATCTCAGTCACCTGCCTGTTGGCCCTCTCAGAGGACATGCTAGGCTCCTGTTTGTAAACACACCCTCGCATCAGTAATAGTGTCAGGCCTTGGAGCCTTCCCTTGAGCTGGATCCCAATTTGGGCCTGTTACTGAACCTCCTTTTTCTCAGGCTCTTCTCGATTTTGGTCCCTGCAGTTCTTTTAGACAGGAGCAATTCTGGATCAGGGTTTTAAACTGTGTGATAGTAACCACATCCCTCCACTTGATGCTGGAGGTGGACTCTGCAAGTTCCCTCTTCCCACTGTAGGACATTTTATCTAAGGAACTTTATCTAAGGTTCCTTTCTTTGAGTCCTGAGAGTCTCTCACCTCCCAGGTCTCTGGTACATTCTAGAGGCTCGCCCTACCTCCTACCCCCAATGTTGCATGTTTCCATTCATTCTGCCGGCCCTCAGTGCTTCTCTCCTGTCTCCCCTTCCCTCATACCTGATCATGTTCTCCCTTTCCCCTCCCTCTCCTCTCTCCCATCCATCTCCCTCTCTCCCACCCATCTCCCTTCCACTCATCTCCCTCCCTCCCACCCATCTTCCCCCCTCCCCACTTGTGATTGCTTTCTTCCTCTTTCCAAGTAGGACTGAGGCGTCCTCACTTGAGTAGGACTGAGGCCTCCTCACTTGAGTAGGACTGAGGCCTCCTCACTTGAGTAGGACTGAGGCCTCCTCACTTGGGCACTTCTGCTTTTTAACCTTCTCGCGTTCTGTGGATTGTATCCTAGTTTTTCTGTACTTCTTGGCTAATATCCACTTATCAGGAATATATGCCATGCATGTTCTTTTGGGTCTGAGTTACCTCATTCAGGATGATATTTCCTAGTTCCATCCACTTGACTAAAAATCTCAGTATGTCCTTGTTCTTAGTAGCTGAATAGTATTCCATGGTGTAAATGAACCACATTTTCTATATCTATTCTTCTGTTGTGGGACATCTGGGTTGTGTCTAGCTTCTGGCTACCACAAATAAGGCCGCTGTGAACATAGTGAAACTGTGGTGGGGCAGAAAAGATACCTTTTTAAATGATCTCTCTCTCTCTCTCTGTCTGTCTGTCTGTCTGTCTGTCTGTCTGTCTTTTGTTTTGTTTTGTTTTGTTATGGCTGTTGTTTAAGTCTTCTAAAAATTTAAAGAAACAGACTTCAGAAATCACCACTGTACCAACTTTTTTCTTATCCACAGGTGGAGACATACTTCGCCTTGATACGCTTTTAGAATGGTGGAGAGAAAAGAATGGTTCCTTCTGTTCCCGGCTTATCATCATCTTAGACAGCGAGAATTCAACCCCATGGGTGAAAGAAGTGAGAAAGATTAATGACCAGTACGTTGCAGTTCAGGGAGCCGAGCTGGCAAAGACAGTAGATATTGAAGAAGCTGACCCGCCACAGCTGGGGGACTTTACTAGAGACTGGGTAGAGTACAACTGTAACTCCACAAACAACATCTGCTGGACTGAGAAGGGACGCACAGTGAAGGCCGTGTATGGTGTGTCAAAGCGCTGGAGTGACTACACTCTGCACCTGCCGACAGGAAGTGATGTGGCCAAGCACTGGATGTTACACTTCCCGCGTATTACATATCCGTTAGTGCATTTGGCAAACTGGTTATGTGGCCTGAACCTCTTTTGGATCTGCAAAGCTTGTTTTAGATGCTTGAAAAGATTAAAAATGAGTTGGTTTCTTCCTACAGTGCTGGACACAGGACAAGGCTTTAAACTTGTCAAATCTTAATTTGGACATCAAGGAAGGATATTATTGAGAGTTCATGTTACCATTTGTCAGTAACTTGCCATTTTTTGTATGCTGTATTTTTATTTGTGGAAAGTATCTTGCTACATTTGTAGCTGCTCTCATTTTGTCTTTTCTTAAATAATTATGGGATGTGTAAGATATTGGGAATATGCATGATTTTATACTAAAATATACAGAGGGTCATAAAAATGCTGAATGTAAACATGTAAGAGATGTTAAAAGTGACTGTGCACTTTCAGATAACTTTCTGTTTGTCTCCAAGGAAAAGAAACACAGGTGTCTGTGCTCTGGAGTGGCCAATGGACAGTTTCTAATGCCTTATTTTCTAGGCATACATTAGAGAATGTAGACCAGACAAATGTGTTTTAAGAGAACTACCAATTTACTTAAAAGAAGATTCTTTGATGTGTGTGATTCAGATAGGTTTGACCCCAAGACTGCAGAAGTATAAATTCTTAGAGCAGGAAGAGACCTGCTCATAATGACTGCAAAATGCCCTTTCTCCACCACACCCAAATGTCTTGGCTCTGACCTTTACCAGTATAGCATAAAAGCCCCAACTGCCTTTGAGATGGAAGCATCTTTAATGTGGGTAAAATTGAGAGCTTAGAGGCTACAAAGTATTCCTTCATCGATAGTGAGGGACTTTGAAAATACTGGTAATTTTAAGAGTCCTTCTCAGGGTAATTTTGTTTTCTTAATGAGTAATATTTCCAGCTACAAATTCCTTTCAAGTAAATTGCCATTCGTTTCAAAAAGTACACTTACAAAATAAATGTATCAGTTTCTCGTTGACCAATTCATCCTGTCTTAAGTATTTCTGAGGAGTTAGTACTCTGCCATGAAACTACTTTTCAGATCCTATTGTAATAACTTTTTTCTGCTGAGGGTCAAAGGATGGGAACAGATCATTTTGTTGTTGTATACCTGTATTGTATTATGTAAAAAAGTATTCATTTTGGCAATTTTAGGTAAGCATAATGGTGTGGTTGTAATTTGTAAACTTTAATTCAGTGTTTTGTTGAATTTAATTCAGTAAAGTAGGCACTGATCAAGATATCTCCTTAAGAGGTAAATCACTTCCTGTTCCCTTCCAATAATCCTTACGTTCTAGATTTTCATCTTTGGAAAAGGGAGGTATAATTAAATTGGAAATTAGACTTTGTTACCATGGTGACCTCTCACCATTGAAGCCATTTTTCCATGCCCAGAGAGAGAAGGTAACAAATGCATCTACCATTTTCTACCGATGACTTGAAAACTGATGTTTTCTTTAGAAAGAAGTCACACCATCAGGGAACTTGTATACCGCTATCTATGCAGCATTGCTACAGCCTATTTCTATGTTTTGAATATCGTACTCTTAATACTTTGAATAATATTTTGTTAAAAATTAATTTTTCATTTAATGTGAAATTAAGAGTTCCTGAATATTTTACTGTATTAAAAGTGGAAGTTATACAAAATGCCTTTGCTTTAGAGTTTATGTTTGGTGGCAAGTTGATTTGAAAATATTTCCTTATTCCAGAATACTGAAGAATAGATACAATATTGGAAATTAGTGGCATCCTATATACAATATTTTTTATAAAATGGATCTTGTTTTACAGCTTGAAATACAGATAGTAAATTTGACTGAATAAATCATTTATTTGTATGCATCTGGAATTTTCAGCTGGGTGCCATTTTAAATCAGTTTTGTATGATTTTTTAGGTTCTTCAGGTCCACAACTAAATAAGGAAAATAGCGTTGAGATTTTAACTTGCTGTATACATTTATGTGCATCAGTAGCTAGGCTTCCCTGCCTAAGCAGAAAGACATTGCTCTGGCTCTAATCTTTCAATGCCTTTCTTCCTTCCCATATGAAACAACTCTGTATATGGCCATGGGTATAGTTTATGATCTAAATATTCTAAGTATTTCTCTACACTTGATTTTATTACATCTTTCCAAACGCTCTTAATAATTTAATATAAAAATTTGTATTTTATAAATGATGAAACTAGGGCAGTGGACTCGTACAAAAATGACAGAATAATAAACTATTCTGAAGTTAATTTGAGACCCAAATTGTGTCCCAGACTCAGCTCTGGTTCGAAACACCTTACTACTTTCCAATCACGTGTCTCAGTAATCTCTCTGCTGTCATTTTCCTCTCATGATAGTATGAGCACTCTTGAGACTTAGATAAATGAACACCTTTAGCCCTACATTGTATGGGTTATAAACATATGTAATACTGTATGTACTCATACATGTTGCTTGTATGCAAAAATCTTACTTTATTTCAACTTTCACTATATATTATACCCATAGCAACCCAAGTCCCACACATAACTGTCTGCTGACAATACTCCTGGTAACTCACCCATTGTCTCTCTATTGTCAAGTGAGTAGACCTTATTTCTGTTGCTTTCCGTGGCGTTTATTAACTACTTAATCCCCCTTTATGTTTGGTTTCTACAATACTGTTGACTTTGTTAGTACTACTCATGCTACCCATTGGTATGTTGGTATATTTTCTAACCCTTCTCTTTATAGTTAGTATATTAACCTGAAGACTTCACTGCCTGCTCCTTCAGCTGTGTTCCATAGTCTTATCCACGTGTAAGGGTTCACCTGTAATTCATTGATTTTTCTCAAATGTCTTTCTTAGCCAGTTGTCTCTGCACATGTGTTTAGCATGCTTATACTGGACAGTGCCTTTCACAGATTACTCAGTTCAGCAAGTATCAATCAAGAGTCCAGCCTGCCCTTCACATTGCTTTACTCCCTTAAACCATACACACGTATGCCACTCTCCTGTTGGTTACTCAGAGCTTTACCCCTGATTTTATTCCCATGACATACTATCAATGCTTTCTGGTATTTGCAGAGCTCTCCCCTGTCTCCCTGCCCACTGCCTTTGCCTTATAACATCGCTTCACTTTCTCAATCATCTCAAGTCCTGATTTTGGTTTTCTTTTAGCTTTGGTTTTGTTCATTTCTAATTCCATCTCCAGGTATTTGCCAGAGCTGACCTATCCCTTTCGCTCAGTGATCATGAGACTAGCTCACTATTCAGCCATTTCCCGCCTCTAGTTATCCCTCAGTTTGTACTAAAATCTATTTGCAAAATCTTCGGAAAAACTATTGGGTTTCAAAAAAAAATGGTTTCATGTGGATTAAAGCCATGCTGTGACATTAGTCCCAGTTACCACATTAGCCTTCTTGGCAGAGTAGACAGACAGTGCTCTTGGCATAAATCTGGTGTAAGATGGATTTTTCCCGTATCTGTATGAATCATACATATCCAGGAAAGGTGATCAGAGTAGATGACAGGCCTGAACAGAAGAACAACAACTTAGATTATGAATATTGTGTCATTAGTACCCATGACAACACGTGGGAGGTGGAAGGTATCCTGATCAGGGAGAGGAAGACCTTAGATCTGGTGGAGAGCTAAACTTGGTCTACAGTGCTATGTAGCACCACAAAGTTCCATTTTACTACAGAGGCAGGAATACATTCCACTTGAGCTTCATTGGAACATGTGGTCACAGCTATTATCTAGACTGGGAAATAGAATAGGAACCATCGAGACCATGGGTGAAATAATAGCTCCCTTGCAAAACTCTGCTTGGAGATTTCTTCTTTGACCGTCTGTATACAGCTATGTTTCAGCAGAGTGGGACGTAGGAAGACCTAGCCAGCATTTGTGAAGTCCTAAGTAGTTCTCACATGAATTCAGAGCAAGGCTTGTCAGTTCATAAAATCAGAGATTCAGGGTATGGGCAAGTTAAGTGATATTCTTCCTACTCCTTGATATCTAGTAACTAGACCCCAATCTCCACAGTGGAAGATCTAGCCCTTACTTTCATCTTCCATCCTTTTTAAGAAGTGCATCATAGACCTGAGTCATCAATATAGTCAAGAAATAGCCCAACTTCTCAAAAGAAGGGAAGCCCACCCTACCATGCCCTTTCAGAGCTGTCACCAGCTCTTTCCCAGAAGCATCAGCAAATTTGAAGTTCAGACCTGCCAGGAGCCTCAAAACTTGAAGACAGATGCTTCCATGTCTCCTTTTAGATAATTTCAGACTGGAATCAGGCCTTGTGTTTTTCTACCCTGTGGATTTGATGTCTAATGTGTCTACACTTTGAAGCCCCACTATTTATTTTTATTCTTTTGTCTGTTTTGTTTTTATTTTAATTATTTACATCCCACCAGCTGCCCCCTCCAGGTTACTCTCTCCCACAGTCCTTCCCCCATCCTGACTCTCCTCCTCTGATCATGTGGGCTGCCCCCCTGGGTGTCAATCCCACCACCACTGTACTTCAAGTCTCTGCAAAGCTAGGTGCTACCTTTCCCACTGCTGTCAGACAAGGCAGCCCAGCTAGAAGAACATATCCCACATACAGGCCACAGCTTTTGGGATAGCCCCCACTTTAGTTGTTTGGGACCCACATGAAGACCAAGCTACACATCTGCTACATATGTGCAAGGAGGCCTAGGTCCAGCCCATGTGTGTTCTTTGGTTGGTGGTTCAGTCTGTGAAAGCCCTGGGGTCCAGGTTAGTTGACTCTGTTGGTCTCCCTGTGCAGTTCCTATCCCCTTCTGGGCCTGTAATCCTTCCTCCTATTCTTCCATAAGAGTCCCCAAGCTCCATCCACCATTTGGCTGTGGGTCTCTGTATCTGTCTGAGTCAGCTGCTGGGTAGAGCCTCTCAGAGGACAATAAGAGGGCAATATGTCTGTAAGCATAACAGAGCATCATTAATAGTGGTAGGGATTAATGCTTGCCCTTGCCCATGGGATGGGTCTCAAGTTGGGCAGGTTATTGGTTCGTTATTCCCTTATTCTTTGCTCCATTCCCTCACCTGACAGGACAAATTTTGGGTTGAAAGTTTTATGGATGGCTTGGTGTCCCTGTTGCTGCATTGGGATCACTATCCGACTACAGCGAGTGGCTTCTTCAGGTTCCATATCCCCAATGTTGTTCATCACAGCTAAGGTAACTCCCATTGATTCTTGGGGGCCTTCCTTATCCCAGGTCTGTCTTATCCTGAAGATGCCATCCCCCTCCTCACCCCCATCAGTTGCAGATTTCCATTCCATTTGATTTCACGGCCATCTAAGCCATCTACCCTGTCCTTCCCCACACTTGACACTGAAGGGCCCATTCCCCTCCTCTTCTCCCTTCCCTCCCATTCCTCTCCCTCCATCTGCCTCTTATGATTTTTATTCTGCCTTCTAAGCAAGATTCAAGCTTCCTCACTTGGGCCTTCCTTCTTGCTTAGCTTCTTTGGGTCTGGGGTCCCTCTGTTTTCTTAAGTTTATTGGATAATCCTTACTCATCCTGGGAGGCAGGATGAATACTTAAGCAATCATGTGTTTTCTTGTGTACCTTTTTTTTCCTAGATACAATCTGACAAGTATCATTTCTGTATTGTCATAAAATAATGATCAAAGATCTCAGCTTCATGAAAATTCTAGTTACTCCTACCTTCTTTAATAGGTAAGGAAATAAATTTTATGTTTTCTCTAGTCTTCATTTCAGCTTAAATGTTGAACCCTTCAAAGGATGTGAGGTGAAGTAGGAGAAGTAAGGAGATAGAAAACTTCAGGAGTCTCTAACATGGTGACCTGGCTCTGTGCATTTGGGCAGCATTTTCAGCACATCTGGCATTGACCGTCTTTTACTGGAGAATCTTCCACCTGCATTTGCTTGCCCGGTTTCCTTACTCTTCCATTGTGAACTCATCTGACAGCACACCTTCTATCTGCAGTTCTGTCTATTGTGGAATATTCTTACAGGTATGGCCTATGTGATCATATCCTGATCCTGTGTTCAAGATCTTCTTTTAGTCTAGGGAAAACCAGTCACAACCTTGCCCTGACAAGGCTGGGCATGCATACAGATCTGAAGCTACCCTTCAACACATTCTCCAGCTCCTGCTCAGACCTGCTCTGCTTCAGATTTCTCAGACATGAATCAGAATGAGTCAACTGTTCTGTAATCAGCCATGAACCTATTTGTTGGGAAAAACCATTTGTTTTTTTTTTTTTTTTTTTTTTTTTTTTTTAGTCACTTACCATCACTGCAACAGAATGTCACACAATTTAAATGGAGGAATGTATTATTTATCTACTGGTTGTAAAGGTTTCAGTCTGTGATAGGCTGGTTTCATTATCTCTGAGCCTTTGTTGAAACAGTCATTATAGGGTTATAAGGTAACTTAATCATTCTTTTTGTGGGTATTTATTTATTTACAAAGGGTCTCACTAAGTGGACCTACCTAACTTCTGCAACTTGCTAGGCACACTATGCTAGCTAGCCTCAAATTCCTAGAGATCCAAAGATTCACTGGCCTTTACTTCCTGAGTGCTGGGATTAAAGGCTTGGAGCCACCAACCTAACCTAATTTAGAAAGTTTTATGAGAAATCATAGCAAGCCCTTTTCATTTGAAGACTTGTATCTTCTTAGAGCTGAAAATTGTAATGTTTTCTCTTGTTTGTTTTCAGGCTACTCACTTGGTTAATGCCCTGCTACTGGAATGGGGTGTGGAGCTTAGTGTATTTTTTCTTTTTGGTGTTGTTCGTTAGTTTGAAAGATTACCTTGGCTTTATCTTCTAATACTTTTCATGGTACTTTCTCCTCAGAAATTACATTTTTAACTTCCAAGAACTCTTTCTGATTGTTTGCAACTTATTTTTTACAGTATGGATTTTGTGTCTTAGATTTTTCTAGACAGTAATTGCGACTTAAAAAAATAATCAAGCTCATTGGATTCCTACAGTGCTTCTCCTGGAATTGGTGTCACTCTTTTCCCATTTGCAGTCCCACCTTCCTCAGACATCTGAACACCATTGACTGCCTGCTGGTGTTTAAAAACAGTAATATAAAGTAAATAAAAAGAGTAATATAAAGAAACTGGCTTTAGTTTCCTGGTCCATGATGAGAACTGATAACCACTGAGTTTCACATTTAAATAAAATTTTGATTAGTGGAATGACTACAGAGTAGTTTGGGTGAAGTAAATGACACGAGAGTTGAATTTCTGTCAGTAAGCAGGAGCCTATAACTCTCTCTCTCTCTCTCTCTCTCTCCTCTCTCTCTCTCTCTCCTCCACCTCCTCCTCCTTCTCCTCTGTGTGTGTGTGTGCACACACGTGCATGTGTGTGAAAGAGTGAAACTGCCAATATTTCTAAGAACCAAAATGGTGAAATGGGTTTCTAAATGTCTGCTTGAACCACCAGTTCTGTCAGTTTTTCTCTAGAACAATGGCAAGATAATCACAGTGGAGGGTCTAGTATGCAGAATTTCCAAGCACCTTTATACACTCTAATGTTGTCTGGATTCTAGTGTTTGCATTGCTGGAGGAAGCTAAATATAAATCAAAATTACCTAAAATTGGATCCTTACTCTTCCAATTCTAACACTGAAAAGAATCATCTTTTCAGTCTCTCTACAGTCAAAGCATGGAAGGTTAGGGACTTCGCCAACTGAAAGAGAACTCATTCTAATTATAGATGCAGCCTACCTCTGGCTCGTTTCAATTTGAAGTGTATTCTAAAGGACAGATTTCTCGTTCTTATCACCCAGAATAAAAAAAAATGTGGTTCTGTACAGATGCTGAGTCCCACATGGTCATGGAAGGGATGATGTGACATAGTTCTTACCTCTGGAACAAAGCCAGCAAGGCCTGGGCCTCCACAAGTGCTGACATTTGCTGGGCATGAGGATTGTTTGTATAAAAAATATATATTTTATTTCATGTTCCTTCCTTAGGAAATATTCTCTCGGCCAAGGTTAATGACTACATTATAATCAGAGACAGCAAGTCTGGGAGGTGAGGATGTGTCTATGTCCTTAGCAAAAATGGTAGATGCTGAGACATTCAGGGTTGCCCTTAAGGCTGTGGGAAGGAATTTTGAAAACATGAGTTCAAGAATATATAATTTCTCAACTATGCAAAATATAAGGATGTAATATGAATTATATGAAGGGATTCACAGACCTAAGAGAAAGAGGCAGCTGCAGTATAAGCAAGCTTGTCAGAAAGATATAAAGAAAGCTAGATATAGAAGCAAGCACTTTCCTGAATTCAAGATCAGCCTGGGACAGTGAATTTAGGCATAGACGTGGTCCAAATGGTTATCTCAGAACCAGATCCAACCCAGCTAAATTTATTGATTATACTTACAAACACAGGCAGAACTCTGAATTCATTTGCAATGTTAAAAAAAAAAAGTACTTGCTGTTGTTTTCTAAGAATCATGGGGCGGATTTGCAGAATACTCAAAAGGAAGCCTGAAGTAAAAGAAGTGATATGTAAGCAAAAGATTGGGCCTTGGTCTGTGAGAGCTGAGGTATCTGGATGAGGTCCCTGGAGATCTCAGAGAAAGCTGACTTGAGCAGACCATAGGCCATCAGCTTGTATGCCATGATTTACTTGAGGCATTGTTTTTGACATTCTCAAACACCCCTTCTCCCAGGAACTCCTCTCTAAACTGAGGCTGGTCCTTGGCGCACGTGCACTGACATGTTCATACTAGATGCTACTCTGTAATATTCTTGGACTGTCAGGAAGAATGTACCTAATAAAGAGTGATATCAGACATTTTATCAAAAGTATAGAGTCAGTGGTAGACATCTTTCTCAATCTGGTATGCTACAAGATATCTTGCTTCTATAAAAATACTTGATTGAAAGCTATAATATCTACAGAGAGTACCTGGTGCAGATCCATGTAGACTTAAGGGTTGTTGCTCAGTCTCTGTGAGTTCTTAGTTTACTCAGATAATTTCGGAGGCTTTGTTCTCCTGGTGTCCTCCATACCCTCTGACTCTTCTTTCTGCCTCCTCTTCTTTGGGGTTCCCTGAGCTCTGAGGGAAGGACTTCGATGCTTTCTGTTTCATGGTCTTTCTGCATAATGTCTGGCTGTGGATCTCTGCCATTGTTCCCATCTGTTGCGTGCAGTAGGAAGATTCTCTGATAATGACTGATCTACGAGTAGAGCAGAATAACAGTAGGAGTCATTTTATTAATACCCTCCCCCTAAAAAAAGAACAGTAATGTTTAGTTTTATCCTAGGTCTCTGGACCATTTAGTCTGTGGATAGTTCTTGGGTACTCAAGCAGTATCAGGCATGGGTTCCATCTTTTGGGGGTAGACCTTAAATCAAATCAGGCATTACTTGGTTACTCCCACAAATTTTGTGCTACCAGTGTCCTAACATATTTTAAAGGAAGAATAGCATTGTAGATCAAAGATTTTGTGGATGGGATAGTGTTTATATTTCTATGTTGTTAGTGCTCACAGTACTTTCCAATGACAAAGATACTAGAAAGTAAGGATGAAGGTCCTGTGTAGACAACAGCTTGACCTCTCTATGTATAATGAATTCTGTGGGTGTCAGCTTCACAGTAGGGCTTTACTGTCAGTTTGTGGAGAGCAACCTGATGCCTTGATAACAGACTAGATTGTTTGGGATTTCCATGGGACACCTTTGGCCAACAACTCAATTGAATGTAACTGGTACTAGAAACTTTATTTGGTAACAAGAGATGGCCAGTGGAAACTCTGTGTCCCTCATAATTTGGAGACTTTACTAGGATTGCCTTCATACATTTTAGGAAGTTTTCACGGCACTGGTTTTCCATACCACTTCTCAAACGCTCCTCAATTTTAGCCGTCTCTTCCCACATTCCTTCTTCCCAATGAAATCTTCCTTCTTTCTCCATTCCTGATAGTATAGCACATTTTCATTATCTACTTATCAGTTGATGGGTATCTATGCTGTTTATACATCCTGCCTATTATGCATATAGCAGCAATAATTATGGAGGAATTTGTTGCTAATTAAGAAAGGCATGTTTTAAAAAATAATCAAATTATAAGAGTTATTAAAGAATTAACAAATAAGATGTCTGAAATTAGTTTTCAAATCCAGAGGCTCTGGGTTCCCCCTTGTGGAGAATTGTAGAATTTTGAAATATAAAATTTCTAATTTTAGAAAGAGCACAGACCTTATTCACACAGAACCATTCTCACCAGTATAGAAGAATGGTGATGATATTTCAGACAAATGTTTGAAGTGAACCCAATATGCTTCTCTTCAGCTGATAACAGCTACTGATATCCCCTGACCTAACAGGACCATTGGCCACAAAGTTGTAATATAACTTCTTCGGATATTTCAACTTTAGATATGAATTACAGATTTGCATTGGCTAGTTCAAAGTCTTCATTATAAACTTTACCAAAATTCATGATTCCCTACAAGTGCCATGAAGTTCTTCTAGTCTTCATTAAGTTATTTGTATCTGCTCCATACACAATGGTGTTTGGATTCTTAAACAGGAATCCTTCTGAATATAACAGATAATTTCAATTATCTAACTCTAGGATCATAGTTTCTTACACTGTTCTTGGTCAAATCTGCCACAGAAGACTAACACCAATCTTTTCTCAGCTCTAGCAGGTTTTGGATAGTCAAAAGTATAGGTCTATTAAATCATCCAGCTGATGTTTTTGAATGCTTGAGGTGTTTTCATTTTCCCTTATACCTGAAACAACTAAAGCAAGTAATTTATTATTTAGTATTGCATTTATTAATAAATGCAACTTACATTTATTTTTAGGAGATACCGTAGAGGAATTTTAATCCAGAAACATAGTTACTCTGGCAAGGGTCAAAAGACCTAGGTCTGTGTGATCTGTCTGGAATACAGACACATCCTTAGTCCACACCTTTAATCCCAAACAATAACATCTTATTGAGGGGTAGCTGAAGTGATGTATCAACAAAATATTTGACAAGATGAGTCAGTGATGGGATACTCCCAGCTCGCAAGAGAACAGTAGCACAGAGAAGCGATTTAGGAGCAATGCAGGGAGAGGAAGTCAGTTTTGTTCAGGGAGTAGTAAGTGTAGTGCAGTGAAGTTGAGTGTGTCCATGCAGTTCAGTGGGGATCAGCAGAGACAGAGTCTGGGAGCCAGAGAATGAGAAGGAACTAGAAGATTAGAACAAATTGCCAGAGTTAGTTTGAGGCCAAGCAGAACAATTCAGTTAGAAGCTGAGAGAAGCTAGATTGAATCAGTCAGCTTGAAGGAGAGTCTGAGCCACCAGAGTTCTGAAAGAACTAGAAAGCGTGAACTTATTCAATAGTAAGCTTCTGAGTTGACAATTATATCAGGAGAATAAGAGATAGTACTATATGATACAAAATAAAGAACTCAGTGTTTGTATATTTCTTAAGTTCAGGAATTTTTATTTTCTCTGTGTATGTATGTATAGTCAGTACTGAGACTATAGTGTGGCCATACCTGTAAATTTTGTTAGTTGTTTGTGTAAATACAATGTTCATAACTAGGACTGAGATTATCACTTTCAAAAGAGATAATAGATACTAGTAAGGTTGTATATATATATATATATGTATATATTTATATATAACATATATATATATATATATATATATATATATATATATATATATATATATATATATATATATAATTATAGAAAGGATTAAGGCCTAAAGCAGACATTTTCCATTTTAACCTAGACAAGATTGTTTTCAAAGGGGTAAAATATACTCAGACTACTTACTGTTAGCAACAATAGGAAGTATAGCCAACAGAATTAAAATCAATGTGCTGTAAGCAAGTAATGACTACCAGCCCCCAAAAAATTCAAAACAAAACAAAAAATCTACAAAATTAAAAGTACCTCCATAGAGATGAGGGCAAAATAAAGATAGTCACTGAAAGTTATTTTTTTTATTCTTTTATCATTTTTTACCATCAAGACTTTATCCACCCTACCCACCTGATCCATCCTCTGACTGTTCCACGTCCCAGACCTCATCACCCCTGCACCCCCATCTCTAAGAGGATGTTCTCATCCCACCAGACCTCCTCACTCCCTGGGACCCCAAATCTCTCGAATGTTTGGCGCATCTTCTCTGACTGAGTCCAGACACAGCCATCCTTTTCTGTATATGTGTTGGGGGCCTCATATCAGCTGGTATATGTTGCCTGGTTGGTGGCTCACTGTCTGAGAGATCCCAAGGGTTCAGGTTAGTTGAGACTGCTGGTCTTCCTATGGGGTAACCTTCCTCAGCTTCTTCCAGCTTTCCCATAATTTAACCTCAGGGGTCACCAGCTTCTGTCCATTGGTTGGGTGTAAATATCTGCATTCGACTCTTTGAGCTGCTTGCTGGGCAGTCATAATATGCCTATTGGCAAGCACACCATAGCATCAGTAATAGTGTCAGACCATGGGACCTCCCCTTGAGCTGGATTTCAATTTGACCCTGTCACTGGACCTCTTTTTCCTCAGGCTTTTCTCCATTTTTGTTGCTGCAGTTTTTATTTTTTTTGTTTTTTTTTTGTTTTTTTTTTTCAGACAGGAACAGTTCTGGGTCAGAGTTTTTGACTGTGGGATAGCAACTCCACCCCTCTGCTTGATGCCCCGTCTTTATGATGGAGGTGGATTCTACAAGTTCCCTCTCCCCACTATAGGGCATTTCATCTCTTTGAGTTCTGAGAGTCTCTCACCTCCCAGTTCTCTGGTATATTCTAGAGCCCTCCCCCCACCTCCTACCTCCTGAGGCTGCTTGCTTCAATTCTTTATGCTGACCCTTGGGCCTTCAGTCCTGTCCGCCCCCCCCCCCCAATGCCTGATCATCTTTCCCTCCTCTTCTCCCCATTGCCTTTCCCACCCAGGTCCCTCCCTCCCTCCCCTCTTCCTGTGATTGCTTTCTTCTCCCTCCCAAGTGGGATTGAGGCATCCTCACTTGAACCCTTCACTTGTTAGACTTTTTGCATTCTGTGGATTGTATCCTGAGAATTCTGTTCTTTTTTTGGCTAATATCCACTTATTAATGAATACATACTATGCATATCCTTTTGCATCTGAGTTACCTCACTCAAAATTTGCTGCCACCAGATTTACTGGAAGGGAATAAGCATGCTCTTTGGACAAAAGAAAAATAATATTAGATTAAAGGTTATCTATGCAGTCAGGAAAGAATAATAACACAGTAAGGTGTTATTTATAACTTACAATCATAAGTAACTGGGCACATCTAAATGAACATCAATTCTCTAAATTAGTATTTAAATGCTTCAGAGAGTTCCAAATATGTAGAAAGTTAGTGTGTTAGAAAGTGGGAGAGGAGGGGGCAGCAGAAGAGGTGGAGTATGCAGAACGTTTAGCACTGAATACTTTTGAGACTAATATAGGGAGGCCGGTGGGAATGGGGCAGTCCGGTTCACTTTGCCTTATGGTTTCCTTTTCAGTAAGCTTTCCTAACTAGTAGTTTGAAGGCACATTGGTTACTAAGTGCCTGGAAAGACATTCTGCATGTGTCATGTCCTCAAGGACTCATAGTGAACTTTCTTGGTAGATTTTGAGGTCCCCCTTTTAGAGGTGAGGTTTACCTAGCATTGCTCTGGCTGTAAATAAAAAAATAAAAAAAGAAAAAAAGAAAAAAAGAAAAGTCAGATCTAATTTACCCCAAAGCATAACACATCCCACTGAAACAATTATGCATTTATTACCATTTCGTTTAGTCATGCCCAAATATATCCTACGTTCTTAATTATCCAGAAGAAACAGATGGACAAACCTTTTGCTGCAAACTTACCTTATTTTAAATGCAAAAAAATTGAGATTTTTCAAGTTATAAAAATACACCTTCAAAGCGAATATACTAAACTTAACCTATATCCCGTCTATAGCCAGCCACTCATCTCCGCATTTGGCACTCATGGCCGGGGTGTGCATCCCATTTTCTCCTCTGTGCGCCACAATGCTCATGCATTCCAGGTCTGCTTAGGTCTGCATTTCATTCTGCTTAGAGCAGGCATTCATTGCTTGATTAACAAGGAGAGTTTTTATTTCCAAAATGATTTATAATAGGCGACAATGTAATTATATTAGGAGACATTTTTAATTTACAATTTCCTTTCCAGCTGAAATTTATGTAAAATAAAATCAAATTTATTTTAAAGAATATCAAACCTGCTAATCAGTTCTCTTTTAATGAATTCCTGGGAAGAAAGTAGTGTTGGTTATGATTCCTCACAGGGTTATCTTCCAACCATATTGCTTTTTCAAAGTATGCAATCTATTCTAATGCTCTTTTGGGAGGGAGAATTGTATTATCAATTTACCACAAAATGAAAACTTCAGAGCCTGACCTATAAAAAGGGAGAATGTTTGTTGTTTTCTTTTGGCCATTTATATTCAGGTGTGTTCATTTAAATTCCCTTCAGATGAATTAATTAATTCTTGGGTTTTGATAGTTTCTAGTAAAAATAGTTTCTAGCTTAGCTGTATTTTAACATACAATTTAAAGCTGATGTGACCATTAAAAGAGAATGTGTTGAAGAAAGAAAAATTATCACAAGAAAAGATAAATAAACAGCGAAGTGTTTCTGAACCCTGCTTCTAGTGGACAATCCCATATAAGAGAGGAAAATTATCAGAAAACATCAATAAGCTCGTTAACGTTATGCATCGATTCCATCAGCAATCGATTTTTAAGGCTTGTACTTATTGTTTACGATCCCCAGAACTTTCCATATACATTTTAAATTAAGCTTAATAACATGAACTAGGTACACCCTGGTGCTTACTGCATCATCTATTTAAAGCATCTCAAAGAACGATTTGCAGAGGAGAAACAGAAAGCTGATGGGCCCATGTTGTTTTGTGATGCAAATTACTAATTATTAAATGTCAAATGTGGCAGCCATAATTGTCGCTCTATTTGAAGTGACCGAAAAACTGCCAACATACTATGAAGTTTTTTGTTTGTTTGTTTTTGTTTTTTTGGGGAAAGTTACCATTGCTTTCTCTTATGGTCCTTCCATGATATCTTCCTGCTCGGGCTCCTAACGATACACAACTCCACTCTGTGAATTACAGATTATTTATTACCAAGCGCAAGGCAGAGATTTAGAAACTTCTGCCTGTCAAAGCAAAGCAGATTAAAGTGAGCAAAATACATTGGTTTTCAAAGGTGGCTCTAGAGATGGCAATTCAGTAGCACATTAAACGACCCATTGAGTTTTATAGAATAATTGAGAATAATTAATTCTGTCTAGTAGGAAGCAATTTTATTTCCAACTTAATATTTATTATTTGGAAGGACTGAGAACCTGTCGTCCCCGGCTGCCTCGTGCCCAGGGACCCACGAGCCGGCTTCTGCCAGTTCCTCGGGGACCTCAGACTGTGCTTCCCCACCCCTGGAGTGTGGTCCAGTGGCTTCTCAAAGCCTGATGCTCACCCCACAGCAGTGTGGGGCACGTAGTCACAGTTCTCACTTCTGCCTTGCCCAGTGGCCCGAGCCCTGGGCCTGATGTGAGCCACCATTTTAACCCACAAGAATCCAGCACAGCCCTCAGACACCAACATGGCTTCAGGTGGCAGCACAAACTCCAGATATGCCACCTGTCTTTAGTGGTAGTTCAAGCATAGACAACATGGAGGAAACAAGTTAAAAAAAAACACCATGTAAAGAAAATAACTTAAAATGCATTTACTATCTATTTTGAGTATGTGTACATGTATGTGTGTGTTTGTAGGTGCACATGTACCATGACACACATGTGATGACCAGAGGACAATTTGATCTCCTTCCATCATGTAGGTCTTGGAGATGGAACTTGGATCTTCAGGCTTGGGAGCAGGTTCTTTAACTGCCAAACCATCCATCTCAACAGCCGAAAAGTAAGGGTTTTAAACAACATTGGATAAATCTGCTCATCGTCAGTGGGGTAAAATATTAAAACTACTTTGTTGTTTCCAGCACTATGTTAAAAATAACATAGGTTGATATGTCAGACTATTTTGTTAGTTTAGCTTTTGAGATACATACAGTCTTCCTAGGTAACTCAGGTTGGCTTGGAACTCAGTACATACAATAGGTTGCTTTTGCTTTTAAATCCCATTTTTTTCCACTTTATTTTTGTGACTAATGTAACAATCCTCCCACTTCTCAGTCCTTATCATTGGGATGTCCAGCATGCACCTGCCAGCCATAATTATGCCACTACTACACATTCAGCTTATACTAACTCAATATTTTTAGCAAGCATATGAAAAGAGTGGTTCATCATCACCATCATCATCATCATCATCATCTCATCTCTACTTTATGGGTGAAAAATGAGACAGAGAGGTAAAATGAGGAAATATGGAGAAGGCATTCAACCTGTGTGTTCTAACAATGAGTCAAAATCCTAACCTAACCTTGTGCTAAGATATCTCTCTTCAAACCGAGTTTTTATTGAATGTCTGTGCTTTCATTGAGTAATGTGCTTTCTTTCATTCAATATGCTTTTAATTTCATTCATTCAAGAATACCTGGAGGAATCCTACTGTGTGCAGGAAGACTTAGCTTTATAATACAGTTACTCATTAGTTGAGGTCCTATATAGTTTTGTTTGTTTGTTTGTTTGTTTGTTTTGACCAAAGGCTGGAGGCATCTTGCAAGGGGAGCCTCAGTTGAGAAAATGCCTCCCCCATCAGATTGCAATCAGTCAAGTCTCTTGTGCATTTCCTTGACCAATGATTGGAGTTACTGGGCTATACATTGGCAATCAGTCCTGAGTTGTTTAAGAAGACAGAGTGACTAAGGCACGTAGAACAAGTCAGAAATCCGCTTGCCTCCAGTGATTCTGCTTCAGTTCATGTCTCCAAGTTCTTGCCTTGAGTTATTGCCCTGACTGTTATGTGGAAGGGCAAGCAAAGTAAAATGTGTTCCTTCACAAATTGCTTTTGCCATAGTGTTTTTTTATTCGATATATTTTTTATTTACATTTCAAATGATTTCCCCTTTTCTGGCTCCCAACTCCCCGAAAGTCCCATAAGCCCTCTTCCCTCCCCCTGTTCCCCCATCCAACCCTTCCCACTTCCCTGTTCTGGAATTGCCCTATACTGCTACACTGAGTCTTTCCAGAACCAGGGGCCACTCCTCTGTTCGTCCTGGACATAATTTGATATGTGGATTATGTCTTGGGCATTCCAATTTTCTAGGCTAATATCCACTTATTAGTGAGTGCATACTACAATTGATCTTTTGAGTCCGGGTTACCTCACTTAGTATGATGTTCTCTAGCACCATCCATTTGTCTAAGAATTTCCTGAATTCATTCTATCTAATGGCTGAATAGTACTCCATTGTGTAGATATACCACATTTTTTGGTATCCATTCCTCTGTTGAGGGATACCTGGGTTCTTTCCAGCTTCTGGCTATTATAAATACGGCTGCTATGAACATAGTGGAGCACGCATCCTTATTACATGCTGGGGAATCCTCTGGGTATATGCCCAGAAGTGGGATAGCAGGATTCTCTGGAAGTGACTTGCCCAGTTTTCGGAGGAACCGCCAGACTGATTTCCAGAGTGATTGTACCAACTTGCATTCCCACCAGCAGTGGAGGAGTGTTCCTCTTTCTCCACATCCTTGCCAACACCTGCTGTCTCCTGAATTTTTAATCTTGGCCATTCTGACTGGTGTAAGGTGAAATCTCAGGGTTGTTTTGGATTTGCATTTCCCTAATGACTAATGATGTTGAGCATTTTTTAAGATGCTTCTCAGCCATCTGAAGTTCTTAGGGTGAAAATTCTTTGTTTAACTCTGTACCCCATTTTTAATAGGTTTATTTGGTTTTCTGGGGTCTAACTTCTTGAGTTCTTTGTATATATTGGATATTAGCCCTCTGTCAGATATAGGGTTGGTGAAGATCTTTTCCCAATTTGCCATAGTGTTTTATAAAAGCTGTAGGAACTCTAACTAAAACAGTTGTGTTATTGAACCTTCACGCAGTTCTCTAAAAAGGCCCTGTACCTGCAGACTTTCTGCCCTGGAAACTTAAATATTGCTCTATGTTCTGTTCTGTCTAATATAATCTTCATAGCAGGCTTGTAGGTTATAGTGGATTTCATCATATCCATTTAACTTGACACATGACATGGTGCTATGTTTTGAATTTTAAATAATCCACAAAGGTTTCTGTGTTAAACACTTGGTTCCTTTTTTTGTCATGGGAGGTTGTAGAACCTTGAGGAAGTGGAGCCCATGGTCTTTAATCACTGGGAGTATGGGTTCCAAGGGATAATGGAGACCTTGTGTCTTCTTTCAGCCTTTCCCTCTCCAGATGTGAGATAGAATGCTCTGCTCTGCAACCTGTTCCCAACAAGACATACAATCTCCCTTTCCCACCAGAGTCAAAAGCAATGGGTTCTCGTATCCTTGTAATCATGGGCTGCATCTTAGTTAGAGTTACTATAGCCATGTTAAAACCCTATGACCAAAGCAACTTGGGGAGAAAAAGGTTGATTTGGCTCACACCACCTTATCACTTTTATTACTGGAGGAAGCCAGCACAGGAACTGAAACAGGCCAGGAACCTGAAGAGAGGAGCTGATGCAGAAGCCATGGAGGAGAGCTGTTTTCTGGATGACTCCTCATGGCTTGCTTAGCCTTCTTTCTTATATAACCAACAGCCACTACCCTAACGTGTTACCACCCACAATGGTTGGGCCCTCCCTGTCTATCACTGATTAAGAACATTCCATACACATAGGCTTGCCTACAGCTAGATCTTAAGGAAACATTTTCTCAACTGAGGCTGCCTCCTCTAAGAAGACTAGCTTGTGTCAAATGGGCATAAGACAGTACAGGTTGGAACCTCCAAATCTGTAGGCCCAAAATAAACCTTTCCTCTTCTTAGGGGGATCATCTCTGTTATTTTTTACTGTTATAGGATGCTAGCTCGCTCTCTCTCTCTCTCTCTCTCTCTCTCTCTCTCTCTCTCTCTCTTTCTCTCTCTCTCTCACACACACACACACAGAAGTCTATCAAATAAGACAGGGTCACCACAAATGTTAATTTAAAAAATAAGGGCTTAGTATCATTTCTATATCTCCTTCATAGATTTTTTTAACATGAAAACATTGTCTTAAAAAGTTAAGAATACAGTTCTAAGAAAATGTTCTGTTGATAGTCTGTTCTCTAACATTTTCTAGCACAGATAAGTTAATATAAAAGATTTATAGCTGATGATATCCAGATAGTGTGGAAAATGGGTTGTGTTATAAACTTCTTTTCCTTATCAACAGCATCTGATAGAAATAGGATTACATATCATAGCAGAAAAGATAAAAAGGCCTGGGTGGATGACCTGGTGGCACTAACCTTTTAGCTGCATTTTAGGAAAATCAGAAATAAGATCCCATGCCAGGTTTTTATTTCCCCAAAAGAAAAAGTGTCCCAGCTCTTTATTCCTGGCAGAGTCACGCTCTGTCTTGCCTGTCTTGAAAGAAGTCTCGTGCCCTCTGATCCACATCCACTGGCCTTGACTCAGCCCCAACCAAGTCCCTTCTGTCGCTGTTGTCACTGTGCTTATTCAATCACTGTGAGCAAGTTTCTGCTCCTGCTGAAAGTTCTGACTCACACTGGGCAATTTGCCTTCATGTGTCATTGAAATTCTCAGATACGAATAATTCTTTTTCTGGTTGTTATTGCTGGTACTTTACTTATCATCATTTAGATCTAGTTTATGACTTCATAAAGTAAAAAATATTAAATACATTTAAGTACAAAAAATCATTGTGTTTTTAACTGTTCCTTGTTGCTTGTAACAGAGGGTTCCATTATGACATTCTTATAGGTGCACTTTAATTATACTCATATCCATTAATCTCTCCTGTCCCTTTTGTGCTCCTGATAATGCTCTTTTTCCCAACCAGCTCCCTTTAGGTTTCCAAATGTCTTTTTTATCTTGTGGTACAATGAGCTTCATTACAGTTGTATCCAGAAACACAGGTGAGACTTGAACACAGGACCATGAAGACCTCACCAGTGGCTAAACTAATGAGTAAAATGTCTCCCCCCCACCAAGCAACCATTTTCTGCATACAAACCTTCAGGGAAAGCTGAAGCCCCACAGGCCTCTCCCCGGTTCCATAACACGACTTCCATCTTGTGAACATAATTACCACCTGCTTCTAGCTCATGAGGGTAACAGCTATGCCATGCCCTGACTTCAGAATTTCAATCATTCAACTTCTTTCCAGATGTTCCCTGAGCCTTGTAGGCAGGTGATACAGATGTTCCTTATGGTTTGGTGACAGCCCCCAGCCATTTATTCTCACCAGTTTGGTAAGCTGTGCATCTCTGCAGTCTCCACTGACGACTGTTGAGTGGAACTTCCCTAACCACATTTCATAGAACAACTATTCTATGGTTATAAATACAAGGATTTCTCAGGCAATTCAACAGACACATCATGTTCATTTAGTACACTAGTAGAAGCAGCTTCCCCCTATGATCTATGCCCTCTATAGTCATAGAAAATATCATAAATATACATAGAAAAGATAACACTCACACACACACACACACACACACACACACACACACACCCTTAGCTACTGTTTTTTTTTTTTAAGCTTAAACTTATATTGCTTTTTCTTTTACTCTATTTCCCAAGAAGTTCTTCATCCAGAAAGACACTGCCATGGGACTGGTGATCTTCAGCTCATAAGCAACACAGTTCAGACTGGAGAATTTATATTTCCATCTGCTCTGTCTCTCATACTGTCACCTGTTTTTAACCTAAAGTGTCCACCATTTAAACTTAATGCTCTTTCTGGTTAGACAGTTGGACTGTTTTATTCATTGGCACAGATGAATTTTGTTTATTTATGGTTGGAATTCCATGTATCTGTAACTTATTTGAAGGAATCAAAATATAAATAAAGGGTCCAGTCCTCTCAGGTACACCAAGCTGCCTTAAACTGTCTGCTATCCCTATTGGACCTCCATTATTCCCCCATCTCTCCGTCCACATTCATCTGACCTGTGGAGCTAGAGCTATACAGGTTAGCTTCAATCTGCCACCCATTTTCCCTGCTTGGTGAATACTCTTGGGCATTCCAAGTTGCTGTGAGCAGCCTGCGATTCCTGGCAGAACTCCATTCTCCCACCACTTCTCTGCCCACCTTCATCAGACCTAGGAATCCTGAATCATGCAGATAAGTGGATTCTGAACCATACAGACATGCTGATCCAGAACCAAACAGCCCAAAGATATTCATTAGAGGCCTGCCACATCAGGACCACTGGGATTAACCTCACTCCCAATACCTATTAAAACAGGAATATCCAGGGACCGAAGCCATCCAGATGGCTAAAGGAACATTAGCCACCTTGAAAGAACATAATCAACAAAATCCAGGGCAATATGAGATCTTCAGAGCATAGCTACCCTACAACAGCAAGCCCTGGATATCCTGACACAACCAAAGCACAAGAAAATGATCTTAAATCCAATCTTGTAAATATGATAGAGGCCTTTGAAGAGGAAATGAATAAATTCCTTAAATAAATACAGGAAAAATACAATCAAATGGATAGAGGCCTTTAAGGAGGAAAAAATTAAATCCCTTAAAGATACCCAGGAAAATGCAATTAAATAGGTGAAGGAAATAAATCTGTATAAGACCTGAAAGTGGAAATAGAAGCAATAAAGAAAACATAAACTGCGGGAATCCTGGAGATGGAAAACCTAGGGAAGAGAACAGGGACAAATGCAAACATTCATCACTGATAGAATAAAGGAGATAGAAGAGTGAGCCTCAGGAGTATAAGATATAGATGCAAGAACAACTTTTTTCTCAATGGTCTCTGGGTTGGGGAAAAA
The DNA here is from genome assembly GCF_947179515.1 of Apodemus sylvaticus. Lineage (NCBI taxonomy): Eukaryota > Metazoa > Chordata > Mammalia > Rodentia > Muridae > Apodemus > Apodemus sylvaticus. The sequence goes on along the minus strand of NC_067473.1, from coordinate 37,192,510 downwards.
AGAAAGAAAGAAATTAAAGACTTTTTAGAATTCAGTGAAAATGAAGACACAGCATACCCAAACTTAAGAGACACAGTAGTGCTTAAGAAAGTAGTGCTAAGAGGAAAGTTCATAGCACTAAGTGCCTCCATAAATAAATTAGAAAGTTCTCATACCAGCAATTTCAAAGTATACGTGAAAGCTCTAGAAAAAAAAAGCAAACACACCAAGAGGAGTAGGAAGCAGGAAATAATCAAAATCAAGGCAGACATCAATCAAAAGAAAGAATCAATAAACCCAAGAGGTGGTCCTTTGAGAAAATCAATGAGATGTACAAACCATTAGCCAAACTCACCAAAAGACAGAGTCAATATCCAATAAACAAAATCACAAATGAAAAGGGATACATGACAGCAGACACTAAGTAAATTCAAAGAATTATTATGTCTTACTTCTAAAGCCTGTACTTCACCAAGTTGGAAAAAAATTCTTAATGAATTCAGGATGATTTTCTAGACAGATGCCACTTACCAAAAGTGAAATCAAGATCAGGCAAACTATTTAAATAGTAATATGACCCCTAAAGATATACAAGCAGTCATTAAATGTCTCCCAAACAAACAAACAAGCAACCACAGGACCATATGGTTTTAGTGCAGAATTCTAGCAGACTTCCAAAGAAGAGCTAATATCAATGCTCCTCAAACTATTTCACAAAACAGAGAGGGAACAGTCCAACTTATTCTATAAACCCTAGTCACTCTGATGCCTAAACTACATAAAGCCTCAACAAAGACAAAGAATATCATACCACTTTCTCTTATGAACACTGACATAAAAAAATGCAATAATCTACTCACAATCTAAATCCAGAAACGCATTAAAAGGAACATCTACCATGATCATGTAGGCTTTATATCAGTGATGCAGAGATGGTTCAATATACAAAAATCCACCATATAAACAAACTGAAAGGAAAAAAAATTACATAATCTTCTCATTAGGTCCAGAAAAAAACCTTTGACAAAATTCGACACCCCATTCATTCTAAAAGCATTACAGAGACCAGAAATATAAAGCACATACCAAAACATAATCAAACCAACATATAGCAAGCCAATAACCAAGATCTAACTAAATGGAAACTTAAAAAAATTCTACTAAAATCAGGGAGAAAACAAGGTTGGCCACTCTCTCTCTCCCTGTCTATTCAATACAATGCTTAAAACGAGAGCAATAAGGCAACTAAAGGAGATCAAGGTGATAATAATTGGAAATGAAGAAGGCAAAGTATCACAATTTGTAGATGATATGATAGTATATATAAGTGACCCCAAAATTTCTACAAGAGAACTCCTATAGCTAATAAAGACCTTCAGCAAAGTGGCTGGACACAAAGTTAACTCAAGGAAAGCAGTAGCCCTCCTTTATACAAATGAAAAACTGACTGAGAAGGAAATTAGGGAAACAACACCCTTTACAATAGCCACAAATAATATATCTTGGTGTAAGTGTAACCGAACAAATGAAAAATCTGAATGATACAAAGTTTAAGTTCATGAAAAAACAATGAAAAAAAGATATCAGAAGATGGAAAGGTAGGTTATTGCTTATGGATAAGTAGGATTAGCATAGGCAAATGGTCATTTTACCAAAAGCAATCTACAGATTCATTGCAATCCCTATCTAAATTTCAACACAATTTTTTTATAGACCCCAAATGGACAATTCTCAACTTTATATAGAAAAACAAAAAAATGTAGGATAGCCAAAATAATCCTGAACAATAAAAGAACTTCTGAAGTTATCACTATCCCTGATTTCAAGCTGTATTACAGAGTAGTAGTAATAAAACTGCATAGTATTGGTATAGAAGCAGACAGGTGGATCACTGGAACCCAATAGATGACCCAGAAATAACTCCACACACCTACTATGGACACTTGATTTTTATTAAAGATGCCAAAATCATACAATGGAAAAGGGAGAGCCTCAACAAATATGATGAGCACCTCAACAAATCGTGCAGTCTAACTAAATATCTGCACATAGAAGAATGCAACTAGATACATGTTTATTACCCTGCATGTCCAACTAGATAAAAAAAAAAACCTCAACACAAAATTAAACACACTAAACCTCCTAGAAAAGAAAGTGGGAAATAACCTGAAAGCATTGGTCTAGGAGACAATTTCCAGAACAGAATAGCAATGGCTTGGGCTCTAAGATAAATGGTACCTCATGAAACTGAAAATCTTCTGTAAGGTAAAGGACACTGTCAGTAGGACAAAACAGCAGCCTACAGGTTGTGAAAGGATCTTCACAGACCCTCCATCTGTCAAGAGCTAGTATCCAAATTTTTTAAAGAACTCAAGAAGTTAGACAGCAAAAACCCAAATAACTCAATTAAAAAATGGGGTGCAGAGCTAAACAGAGAATTCTCAACAGAAGAATTTTGAATGGCTGAGAAGCACTTACAGAAATGTTCAAAGTCCTTAGTCATCAGGGCAATGTAAATCAAAACAACTCTGATATTCCATCTTATACCCATCATAATGTCTAAGATCAAAAACTTAAGAGAGAATACTTGCTGGTGAGGATGGGAGCAAAGTGAACACTCCCTTCATTGCTGATGGAATTGCAAACTCATACAACCACTTTGGAAATCAATTTGGTAGGTTCTCAGAAAACTTGGAATAGTTCTACCCCAAGACTCATCTATACCACTCCTTGGCATATACCCAAATGATGATGTACCATCCTACAAAGACACTTGCTAACTATATTCACAGTAGCTTTATTTGTAATAGCCAAAAGCTGGAAATGACCTACATGTCTCTCAGCTGAAGAATGGATAAAGAAAATGTGTTAATCTACCCAATGGAATACTATTCAATTATTTAAAACAAAATCATCATGAATTTTGCAGGCAAATAGATGGATCTTGAGAATATTATCCTGTGTGAAGTAACATAGTGCCAAAATGTCATGCATTCTAAGTATTCACTTAAAGTAGATATTAGCCATAAAATACAGGATACCCATGCTACATTCCACAGACCCAAAGAAACTAAATGAGATGGAAGGTCCAAGTGCAGATGCTTCAATCTCACTTAGATGAGGGAACGTTAAGGCCTAGGTAAAATGATAAGGCCTAAGTAACAGTTACTTTGCTAGCCTGACATTATAAGGAAACATTTCCATATGTTTCTGCTGTTACTAAGAAACTTTCTAGCAACTTTCAGCATGGTTTACATATCCTGTTATATTTTGTGCCTTGGAAGCCAATCATGATAGAAGTCAATAAAGCTGTTTTGTATAGTTACAATAAGCTTTGACCGGAACCAACCACCAACAGCACTTCCTGCACTTGTGTATAAGGTTTTGTGGTATAAGCTGCCCCTGGGATGGACACCAATGTAAGAGAGACACTTGCATCAAAATAAGAAACTATTTGGAATAAGACTTTCATTTTGAGTTATGGTCCAATAAAGTTTAAGTTCCTAAGACCTGCCTGGAAACTCACAACATACTTGGCAGAAAGAGATATGTTCATGGGTAACTAATATTCTGGTTGGCAAGGTAAGATATAAATGTTAGACAAGTCCCATCCTGAAAGACAAATTAGAGTATGAATATTAGACAAGGCAAGTCCCCTGCCACACGGTAGAATACCCCAACCAATGGAAGCAAGGTAAGTATACAACAAAGACATGTTCCCAAGGAAATCCCTTATCCCTAAATCCTGATTAGTGAAATAACTTGGCACAAATATTTTTGGATTTTGGGTTTAGAAACACTGTAAAATCTTGACTCAATGTTATGGTTCAGTTTATGATCTGGACCATGACTCTGGTTGACCAGTCTTGAGGCATATGCTCAATAAGGTATCCTTGTCTGCCGGAGATTGGTGTTTGTGTGATTTGTGAGAGAATTCCTGGATCCCCAAAATATGCACTGCATTCTTACACACACCACAAAAGTTTAAATATTATCTTTTTCATCTTTGTTTTCATCTCCAAGTGCCTTACCCTCTGAAATAAAGGAAAGTAATTGTCAGCTTTGATTCAGCTTTGATTACATTGATAGGAAACTACAAGCCACTGTGATATTTGATTTCTTCATTTTGTCAGCATTTTGGAATACTCAGGTGGCAGCATGTGTATGGGAAACAAAGAGACTGGGTCCATGAGGGTAGACTTTTATTTGGACTTAATGAATGCTCCAGTTACTAAGTTTTGTATCTCAGCACCCAGTGTCTCCTCCCATCAGCTACATGATTCAGGAGCTGGTGCTTCACATACCACAATTATGGTTTGCCAGCTGGTTTACTATGAAGCTCTATCGATTGTGGTGGGAGAATGGTAGTGGTACAGGGTGGCAATTAGATTGTTTTTTTTCTGTATCAAAATTATTTATTAAACATACATACAAAAGAAGAGGAAGAAAAGCAGGCAACTGATGATATAACCCATCTGTCCATCTTCTTTTTTTATTATATATTTTTATTTTCTATAATCTATGTTTACATTCCAAATGATTTCCCCTTTCCCAGTCCCCCCCCCCCCCCGCCCATATGTCCCATAAACCTTCTTCTCTCCACCTATTCTCCAATCACCTCTCTCCTTTTTCTCTGTCCTGGTAGTCACCTCCAATGCTAGATCAAGCCTTTCCAGGATCAGGACCCTCTCCTTACTTCTTCATGGGAGTCATTTCTTATGGTAATTGTGACTTGGGTATTCAGAGATTCTGGACAAATTAATATGCACTTATCAGAGACTGCATTCCATTTGTATTCTTTTGTGATTGGGTTACCTCACTTAGGATGATATTTTCCAGATCCAACCATTTGCCTAAAAATTTCATGAATTCATTGTTTTTAATTGCTGAGTAGTATTCCATTGTGTAAATATACCACATTTTCTGTATCCATTCATCCATTGAGGGACATCTGGGTTCTTTCCAGCTTCTGGCTATTATAAATAAGGCTGCTATGAGCATAATGGAACATGTGTCTTTACTGCATGCCGGGGAATCCTTTGGGTATATGCCCAGGAGTGGTATAGCAGGGTCCTCCGGAAGTGTCATGTTCAGTTTTCTGAGGACCCAGCAGACTGATTTCCAAAGTGGTCATACCATCTTACAGCCCTACCAGCAGTGGAGGAGTGTTCCTCTTTCTCCACATCCTCGCCAACACCTGCTGTCTCCTGAGTTTTTAACTTTAGCCATTCTGACTGGTGTGAGGTGAAATCTCAGAGTTGTTTTGATTTTCATTTCCCTAGTGACTAATGATGTTGAGCATTTCTTAAGGTGCTTCTCAGCCATCCGAATTTCTTCAGGTGAAATTCTTTGTTTAGGTCTGAACTCCATTTTTTAATAGGGTTATTTGGTTCCCTGGGGTCTAACTTCTTAAGTTCTTTGTATATATCGGATATTAGTCCTCTATCAGATGTGGGGTTGGTGAAGATTTTCCCCCAATTTGTTGGTTGCCGTTTTGACCTTTTGACAGTGTCCTTTGCCTTACAGAAACTTTGTAATTTTATGAGGTCCCATTTGTCAATTCTTGACCTTAGAGCATAAGCTATTGATGTTCTGTTCAGGAACTTTTCCCTTGTGCCTATGTCCTCAAGGGTTTTCCCCAGTTTCTTTTCTATTAGTTTCAGTGTGTCTTGTTTTACATGGAGGTCTTTGATCCACTTGGAGTTGAGTTTAGTACAAGGAGATAAGAATGGATCAATTCGCATTCTTCTGCATGCTGACCTCCAATTGAACCAGCACCATTTGTTGAAAAGTCTATCTTTTTTCCACTGGATGTTTCCTGCTCCTTTGTCAAAGATCAAGTGACCATAGGTGTGTGGATTCATTTCTGGGTCTTCAATTCTATTCCATTGGTCCACTTGCCTGTCACTGTGCCAATACCATGCAGTTTTTAACACTATTGCTCTGTAGTATTGCTTGAGGTCTGGGATACTGAATCCCCCTGAAGTTCTTTTACTGTAGATTGTAAAGTCAAGGTGTGGGGAAGAGAAAGGAATTATGTGAAGACTCCTGTCTGCTTCCTATTCCTGGGATCCTTGCCTTCTGCTGCTCTCTGAGATGGCAATTTCCTCCCACTGCATCATGGGCAGATACTGTGTGTGCCTTCTCAGAGAAGCCAGGACCAGCTGTCTGGAGACCTCTCTGCAGAGATGGGTGTTTCAGCTCTGTGGGGTTTCTTCTCCAAGCTTCTAAGTTTTACTATGGCCAGCCTCTTTCCATTGTTCCCCTGCCCAAGGGTGTCAGCTGGTTCTCCTGGTTGCTATTTCATGTTCTGCTTTTGCCTTTTCAGTCACCTAGTTAACAACTCCTTCCATTATATTTTCTCTGTTAAGTACCTAGTGTATAACAGCTGTATCCTGACAGGTTATTACTGAAGACAATGCATATAGACCAAGTCTCTTATTATGTTCTCTACACCCCCAAAGTCAACCAATCAAACGCTTTCTGACCTATTGAACATTTTCCCATCACACTTTTTTTTTGTTAGATTTGAAGTTTCTCTTAGCAACAAGAATGAAAATACAATTTTATACTTTTTTTGGAGGGGAGGATAAAATTTGTTTGTTATAAAACTTGTAATTTGCTTTTTTTTTAATGGTAAAGATGAATGGTTAGTTAGACTCATTACTGCTTGAATCATGTATCAGTTAGAAAAACCCCAGATCCCAGGTCTACTTTCTCAATGTTATCTTGATAAATAATATGAAGATGGTGGTACTCACAGCTTAAAAAAATGTCAACAGGAAGGATCTGTTTCTGATAATTTGCTATTAGAAAGGTTAAGAGGGGTTTAGAAGGATGGTGAGACATCGGCTAGTTCTAAAAAGAGAACAATGGTTACTTTGGGAGCCAGTGATTCTATTTTCAAATTAGACTTAGCTGTTGGCTCTCTGGGAACAAAGCAGTAATCAGTGCTTTTGTGAACAAGTAAAATAAAGGTAACCTTTTCTTACAGATATCAGTGCTATAATAAAAAGAGAATGCAATCACTAAGACCCAGGGGTGTCCAGGGTTAGTCAGAAATGTCAAGCCAGAACCAAACACAGGAAAATACAATGACTGGGATCATGAGGCAGAAAATACCTAAAATTAGGTCTTAAGAACGCATAACTCAGATCTGTTCAGGATTACCTAAGAGCAGAGAGTAGACTACAGTATTCAAAGTACTGGAAGAAAAAAAACCCTCTCAACTAAGATTGGTATATATAGAAAAAATTGAAGTAATTTACATCTGTCTTACAAGAAATACTAAAGAAATTCTTTCAATTAACAGAGAATAATACAGAATGATAACTTGATTCCATAAAATGAAATGATCTAAGTAAATATGTAATTATTTGAAAATGTCTAAATAAAATGTATTTGTTGTTTGAATTGTCTTAAGTGACATGCACACAGTTGTTCAACGCAGTTGCTATGATGGAGTTCTGCTGGGAGCCTAGTGTCAATTGGGAGGTATATAGGTGGCAGTGATAACAAAGGAGTCAGAAAAGGTGCCGAAGCCACCTCCTGTGCATTAACCTCTTGTGTAGGGTGAAAAATTATACATTCCTAATAAAAATATAGTAATCCACAGAATAACTCTAAGAAAATAACTCAAAAATAAGCTTATCGGTTTGACAGAAAGAACTGGGTTTCGCTAATTTCTGTAATTCATCACATGGTAAACTGAGGTGGCAGGATTGCCCTGAGTTCCAGCCAGCCTGGGCCACATATATAAAGCCAGCTCAAACAAAAGCATTTTGAGAGACCACAGATGCACAGTAGGTAAAGGTTTTTGCCACATTAAAGTTGGTGACCTGATTTGATCTCTGGACTCCACACAAAGGAGAAAGAGAGAATGGACTCCGCAGTTGTCCTCTGATATCTGCACAAAAGTGTGTGGCATGTGAACACAAACAACAATGAAATTATAAAATTGACAGGTATTGAAGCAATACCTATCACAAAATTCTAACACAAAAGGGGGTTGTTAGGAGGAACAGATATGAAATGCATGAGACATTTGGAAGATAGGCAGAAAAGAGCAAACCTATCTTTAAAGAAACCATTAGCTATCAAATGTGATCATATAACAATAAAAAAGCAGAGAGATCTTAAATTGCATAAAAATATATACAATATATATTCAAAGGCACAACTGGTTAAAAATCAAAAGGAATTAACATAGCTAGAATGGATACATCAATATAAGACAAAAATGGGACTATCACAAGAGACACCAAGACACCATAATAAAATATTGATACATCATTAAAGTAACACAGTTTTATAACTAGACTTTTGTTTCTCATTTTCATTAGTTGCTAGAACAAAAAGGTATAAAATCAAAGAACTTAGTAAAAACCTGAATTTTCCTTTATCTCAACTTGTGTATTACATGACAGCTAGTTAATATGCATACTTCCCCCACAGCCTTTCCAATGGTTACGCACACATTAATTCCAAACACAGGTGGAATATTCTTCAGGATAGGGTATGTGGAAAGCCTGAAGCCAAGCTCTGAATGAATGCTCTCTAACTACAGTGAAATTGAAATGCATATCAATAGCAGGAATAATTGTGAATATATTTCAAAATGTGGAGAGTAAATTAATGCTTCAGAACATCATGCACAACTAAGAAAAATTGAATGGTATGTTAAAAAATTCCTGACCTGAATGATAAAGAGACATTCCATAAAATAGGGCACAAAAACGCCTCAGTTAATGGAGAGGGTATGGCTTTATCAGATAATATTAGAAAAGTAGAAAAAAATCTTAAATCAATATTGGTTTTTTAAAATATTCTTTATTTTTCCCCTGTTATTTGAGTCAGGGTTTCTCAGTGTAACCCTGGATGTCCTAAGAACTCACGTTGTAGACCAGGCTAGCCTTGAACTCAAGACATTCTCCTGTTTCTGCTTCCCAAATACTGGGATTAAAGGTGTGCTCCACCACAACCCAGCTCAAGTCAATATTCTAAATTTTACATGTAGGGAACTAGGCAAAGATCAAGTGAAATACAAACTAAGATGAAATAAGGAGGGACTAGATAGATGACTCAGAGGTGATCTTGCAGAAGACCCTGATTTGATTCGCAGCACCTACACAGTTTGTAACCATCTATAACTCCAGTATTAAAGAGTTCACATTTTCTCTGACTCCCACCAGTGCCAGGTACACACATGACACCCAGGTATATATGCGGGCAAAACACCCATACTCAAAAACTAAAATAAATTAAAATAAAGTTTAAAAAGAAGAAATAAGTAATGAGCAGGAAATATTCATCAGTCATTCTAAGAGGCTGATCTTTCTGTTGGGGTTGGGGATGGTTGGGGCAGCCACCAGGACTTCCACTCTGATCTAATAAGATGAAAATTATGACAGTCTGAGGGTAACCATTGATATAGATGTAGAGAGATTAGAAAGTTCGCGGCCCTATTTATAATTGCCAGATGCTGGAAAGAACCCAGGTATCCCTCAACAGAAGAGTGGATGCAAAAAATGTGGTATATCTACACAATGGAGTACTATTCAGCCATTAGAAACAATGAATTCATGAAATTCTTAGGCAAATGGATGGAGCTAGAGAACATCATACTAAGTGAGGTAACCCAGACTCAAAAGGTGAATCATGGTATGCACTCACTAATAAGTGGATATTAACTTAGAAACCTGGAATACCCAAAACATAATCTACATATCAAATGAGGTACAAGAAGAAAGGAAGAGTGGCCCCTTGTTCTGGAAAGACTCAGTGAAACAGTATTCAGCAAAACCAGAACGGGGAAGTGGGAAGGGGTGGGTGGGAGGACAGGGGGAGAGAAGGGGGCTTATGGGACTTTCGGAGAGTGGGGGGGCTAGGAAAGGGGAAATCATTTGAAATGTAAATAAAAATATATCGAATAAAAAAAATAGAAAAAAAATTTCCATCAGTCACCTTCAAGAATCACTGACTTCGTTATCAGAAGTAGCACTGCAGGGTAGGAGGGCTATGTGCTGCCTTAGCTGAGTGATGTTGCTTTTTTTTTATTGATATATTTTTATATACATTTCAAATGATTTCCCCTTGGTGTTGCTTTTATATAGACCATTCTAGGGTTGTTAGAGTCAATGGCCAAGGTGAGGAAAGGCTAGCCAAGAGAAACAGAGAGAGACCAGAGTCAGGACTGGTTCAAGTCTTGGTTTAACTCCTCCCCTTGTTTAACCACCTACATGTCCACCCTCTTAGGACCCTTAATTGTTCTCCTGCTATTGTTGACCTTTGGCCTCTACATTTGAACTGCTTGGTCACTATTGCTAAGAAACACATAGGTAGAGTACAGCTAATGATCTTAAAGCAGAGATACAAGGAACTAGATACAGAAGACCAGGAGTATGAGCTATCAGAATACCAGCAATTGCTTTAGGATTGAAGCATGCACAAAGAAAGGGGGGAATGAAGAGGTCAGCTCAGAAACTTTGGAAAGGCCATGGAACACTTGCCCCTCCCCGAAGGGAGAGGGTAATTAACATTCCTTGGGAAATGACCTGTGGGTGGGGACACATTCTGCAGACCTTTGGCCATCTACCTCATTCCCTAATGACCAATTAGTTTAAAATTCACACTGTTCTGCCAATCATGGTGTGCCTAATGGCAGCTGTTCTGAGGACTGTATAAAGGCCCCCTGCCCGGGCTGCACGTGGTCTTTCTCTCCCATTGTGCAGGGCGACTCCAGCATGCTGGATTAAATAAAATTCCTCTTGCATTTTGCATTGAAAAAAATAAATAAAATAAAAAAATAAGAGGCTGATGATATGATTTTGCCAACATATTTACAAAAAAATATGTTGAATATACTGAATCATATACTAGAAATGTAATCCAGGAACACATAAATGGAATTGTCATGACATTGATCACACGAGATTCACTTAAGCAGTGCAACTTGTCTAATCAATGGAAATCAATTAGTGTATTCTACTGTATTTACAAGATGAATGCAGAAGGATCCAATGGATTATATCAATAAATTCAGACAAATAATTAAAAATAATCTACTTTTGAATCACAACTAAATATCTCAAGCTAGAAATAGAGATAAACTTTCTCAGCCTGCCTTCTACTCATTTTTGGGGTCTGGGAAATGCCACAGTAACTGTACATACGTATATTAATCTCTGTTAAGCAAGAATAGTTTATTGAACTCACACCATGATATTGGATGTCTAGAACTGAATAAAAGGACTTGGAATCCTGATTGCAGTGTTAGTCTGCTCTCAGGGTACACTTATTAACAAAAGAAAGAAAAAATAGCTAGGTTTAGAAGTTTAAAGGGCAAGGAGGGGAGCAGTTGTCTTACTAGACAAAGTATTATCAGCTAACATTTAAACTGATTGGTCCTCAATAAGGTAAGTGGGGTGTGGATGGGTGGTGAACAGGGGAATTTTGGAACATTGAGGTTACAGAGCAGTAGTATTATAATCATAAGCTTTTGGCTTATTAGTAGCATTCCTCATTGTCAGTCAAAAACACCACAGTGAGCTCATGAATGGATGGAGGAAGGGCTGCCCAGGGCTCTGACTCACGATATTCCTGACATAAGAGTTCGTATCAATCTTTGATTTGATGGGCCCTATATAGACCTTTGTGGATTTTTTTTAATATTTGAAAACCTCATACTGAATATTCAGAACATACAGAATAAAACAGGGTCTGTGTTTAGCACATCCTTGAACCAAGTTACTTCTCCATGTCAATGACTGGCGGGCATGTTACAGGAATTATAGCATTAATTTTGCATCAATTATAAAGATTTCTATCAATGTAAAATTATGTTTTGTTTAAAGATAAATTTAGTAATTCATCCCATCTACTTCCTCTATGTTCAAAATTATGATAATTTCTGAATTATCCTTTGATATGAAAACCTATCTATAATTTATAAGACAACAATAACTTATATGAGATCAAGGCCTAAGTTTCTACTATGCATCTGAGATAAAGTGCTTCTTATCTCCTGACTTACCATTTGATCAAAAACCTCTATTATTCATCTATGTATTTAATTTCAATTAAATTTTCTTCTACTTACTGTATAAGCTCTAAATTTCAGGCTCTAAATTTTAGGCTCTAAATTTGTCACACCAGGCTAAGCAATCCCAGATATTCCACGTAGACCACATTCAACAATTCCAAATATTGCCCTGGCAAGACTTTCAATTTTCTTTCAATGCATTTTTTCTCATTCATTCTATTTTATCTCCATGCCTTTGATTCCCACATTTGATGTCAAAGGCCTGCACTTCTTTATTCCATGTATTCTTAAAAACACTTAAACAATTATCATTATACTCTTTTCTATCTTTAAAATCAATTAAATCAAATTTCATTCATCTCTAGTCTCTATCAGATAGAGTCAGGCAACTTCTACCATCTGCCTCTGCCTTTAAAATAGCCTGTCTCTTTGCACAGCAGCGGCTTCCAATGCCTCTGAGCCCAAACTAGTTCCAAATTGCAGCAAATTCTGTAGCCTGTTAAGGAGCCAGTCCTCCCAAACTCCTAACCTCATATCATGGAGTGCGTGTATTTCACTCGGGAATCTCTGAATTAATTTTTAAAAGTGAATTAATGCCCAGGTTTGTAATGCCATCGTTAGTGGTAAACAGTTAATTGACTTTTTCTTTCCCGCTGGGGAAGTGTGATTCCATCTGCCTCAATGCTCTGGAGTCCCTGAATGAAAGACACAAACTCGTAGTATTATTTTTAATATGTCTTAACTAGCTCAGTGGCTGGGCCACTCCTGAACCTCCAAAGTAGAGGCAGGCTTTAAAATATCGAGAGGACTGGAAGTCCCTGATTCTGTTATGATGACATCATTTTATTTATTGATTAATCCTACTGGGTTGAAAAGCTGGAACACAATGCTGTGGAGACAATTGGGAATAGCATCTGCTGTTTGGTGAACATTACTTGGCTGTGGGGACTTACATATTCATGGGCCCAGAGTAGAGAGGGGGATTTGTGGTTATGGCTTTTGAAGGCTTTCCAGTTTTGCAGTTCTGCCTTGACTGTAGTCCTTACACCAACAAGCATAGCCCATCACGGCTGTGTTATTGGTAAGAGTGAGTGCTTTCGGTATAACCACTCTCATTACTTCCATTGAACACTGTACTAGAGCTTTAGCCAGCACTGCAAGGCAAGAAGAGATATTAATGTGCAGACTAGAGGAGAAGATACAAAACTGTTTTGTCTGCAGATAATTTGGTTATTAGTTGGAAAATTCCTAGTGACTCTATAAAAAAATTTCTAAAACTAATAATCCTTGCATGTTTACCACATTTAAAAAACAATGTGCATACATAATAAAAACTAAATGTATTTCTATATTCTAGCAATGAGCAATCTGAAAAGAAACTACATTGTCAATTTTTCTCTTTTAGGAAATTCGGTGCCTCTTAAGCGTTGAAAGTCAAAAACTTTTCTGGAATAAATTTCTGAGAAAATCAATTTCTAACAAAAGAGGCACAGTCCTCTTCCCCTGAACTTTACAGGAAGAAAACAGTGAGCATCTTGCAAGGGAGGAGGTGCACCATCTTCCTACACTGGAAGACTCAGTGCTCCTTGAGTGGCGATTCTTCCTTAAGTGATCTACAGGCTCAGTGTCCGCCCTACTCCATGGCATCTCTTCACAGCAATAGAAAAGCAACAAAGATAGTGCCCTATTAGTGAGAACAATTTGATATTTTTATGTGTGGGTTACCCTTTTAGGAGAAACAAGATAATATGAAGGACTGATTGGCTGATAAAAAGCTGTTTGGTATTAATGAAAAATAAGTTAAAACAATACTGAAGGCCAGGGGAGCACGTCAGGAGAGGAGTTCTTGCCAAGCATTTGAGAGGAAAAGTAAATAAACATTTTTTAAAACTAAATTTAAGGAAAACTAAGTAGGGGAAATTAGATGAAAGCCATTAGTGAGATACCAATTCTTGTATTAAAATGGCCATAGTAATACTGGGCAGCACAGGGAACTAGCTGAGCAGGTGGGGTGCTTATAGCCAAGCCTGGTGACCCACGTTAATGAAATAAATAATACACTTATTTATTTTCTTATATCTTTTTAGATGCCTGATTCTTTACTAAGGAGAAAGAGTGAATTTTAGTGGCAGGTCAGGTGGGAAGGACCTCTGAGGAGGAGCTGAGGGAGAGGAGCCTCAGTTAGAATATATTGCATGAAAATTATCTTCAGTAAAAAATAAAAATAAATAAAATAAATGTAATAAAAATGACAGATAATCCCAAGCTTATTCTCTGATGGGGCTCTAAAATGCTTTGAAACCTTGGAATACACCTTAGTAATTATTATAAAGTTAAGTATTAGCATGAATAAATCATATTAATTTACCACGGATTAGCAAGTTTTTCTCCTAGGCATCCACCAAATAAAATAAAAATAAAAGTCCACATAAAGACTTGAACTTGATTTTCATAGTAGCATTATTCACAATAGGAAGACCACACACACACACACACACACACACACACACACACACACACACACACACACACACACAGAAACGCATACACACCTCTAGGAGAATCGAAATGCCTTATCATTTAGTAAATAGACAGTGGTGCAGAAGATCCTTACCACGGGCTGTCTGAATTTCTCTTTTGTACTCTGCTCTTCTCTTTACTCTCTGTCACTTCCGCAATCCAGCAACTGCCGTTCCTGTAATTTCTAATTGTAAATCGTGATAATCCTGAACAGGATCTTCTAGATACTCTTCCAAATTTTGCATGTCTTAGTAATTCACTTCATTTTACTGTGGGTAAATTCTGCTCGCACTGGAAAACACTAGGGTTCTTTCCAGTATTTTCCTATTGTGAATATAGACATGGTGGACACTAGGGTTAGATGCAGGGGATCAAGGTCCAGTCCTTTTGGATTTATGTCCAAGAGTGAGATGCGGTGTCCCATGGGTAGTTCCAGGTTTAGCTTAAGAAACTAGAGTATTGTTTTCTAGAGTAGCTGAGGATTAACTTTTAAAATTTGAAAGTATTCTTAATACTGGCTTCAGAAAATTTTACATGTCATTTTCTTTTACAGCAATAAGAAACCAGATGTTAAAAGTGAGAGAGGGCTGGGACAGAAAACAGAAATCAGTGTCTGGAACTAGCAGGAGACTAGAGATTGAAAAATACAAATTGCAGGTGATTTTAAAAAAATAATTGAGAATATTTTAAGCCTCAAGGCATAATATTCCCATCATGGAATTATTCCTGCACCATCAAGTCATTTTGGGACTGGCATTCTCTTGAAATAGGATGCCAACAGGAAGTGTGTGAAGCAGACATTCACATTCTGTCTATAATGGGCCTCTCTGAGTCTCAAAGCAGCTCAGTTTACCAAAGATGTATGCATCATAAGCCAGATGTTGAGGCTGTTGTAAGACTCCTGCATGAAGATTCGGATTTTCTTTTACTTACCAGCTGCTACTGTGCTTTGAGGATTGTTTGCCCTCCAAAGGCTCCCGCCATGGAGATTCAGTCCTGGATGTGGTAGTAAGCACTATAAGAGGGGACGCATCGGGAGTCTATTGGGAAGGTACATCAACAATGGTTACTGTGGACCCCAGTCTTTTCCCAGCTTCTTGCTCAGAGCTTTTCACACCGGCTACTTATTTTGTTATCTACAGTGGGGCATTGGCATTGAAGCTTATGCCATGCTGTTTGGATTTCTGACCCTTAAATGTGTGAATCAAACCTCTTTTCTTAATAAGGTCATTGTACCTTAGATATTTCGTTAGAGAAACAAAAGCAGACTGCAGCCTTGCCCATTGGCATTTCATGCTACTTTCTGTACAACTCCATTTAGCCCTGGTTTTCTGAATGCAATGAAACTGTAAATTCAAAGACTTCTGCTGGACAGGTCCCTAGACGTCCCACTTGTAATTCTTGTGTGGGTTCCTGGTTCCGGTTACATAGACAAAGGCAATTTCTCATTCTCAATGACATTTTCATCATCACTCTTTGCAGACTAGAGCAGCTGTAATATCTTTTTATTATTCTTATTTATTTTCAGTAGTCATCTTCTTTTGCCATAGTTTTATTAACTCGTTATTGTCATCTGGACGATAAAAGTTTTACTTAAATGATTTTGTCTAATTAGCTCATGAGTATTTCCTTTTATTGTAATTGTTTACTAGATGAATTTTAATTTCTTATTACTGGTTTATAGCCTTCTAAAATATTCAACAAATGTGGCATATATTCACTGAATGCCTACTAGTGTGGATATCCCTGTGGTGAAAAGGTGGATATAGTTTCTGCTTTAATGGTGGAGACAGGATTGGAAAAGATCATGACACAATTAACAATCAGTAGAAGTCACGCACACACATACATGAAGGTGCCAATATAATGTGTTGAAGATTGTAGGCTGCAAAGGCCACCTTTCAGTAGTTGTAAAAATGATTTGAACTAAGCAGGGCCAAACTGAAGAAGTCTGTACAGAGTGAGGAATCTTTCCTAGATAAGGGCCTAGGAAGGGTTGCTGCTTCTGTCACTCAGAGCTGAGGGAAAGAGCTGGGGGCTTGGAAAGAGGAGAGTGTACCCAGTGAAGCACCACAACATCTGATTCTCAGTGTACTGGAGTGATTTTTAAGCAGGACATTACCACTTTCCTATCTGTCTATTAAAAGAATCACTCCTGAAAAATGAAGTCATCCTCCTGGCTTAGCTTAGAGGAGAAGACAAAGGGAAGCCCATGAAGGGAGGAGAAGCTTTGTAGGGCACTTCAGAAGAGAGCTGCTTGATTTTGTAGATGATCGCATTGGGGCCAAAGAATGAGAAATGAATCTCAGGGATAAAGCTAAGAAGATGTGGTTTGTATCCATAGCAACCAAGTGGGCAGCGCAGACAGGGTATACACATTCAATTAGAATATTATGAGTGTGGGGAAGAATGTAGATTATTACAAAGGTATGTTTTGCTGTTTTGTTCATTGCATCATTCCAATGCTTTGGGAGACAACTCAGTAGTGACGTCAAGTGAGCCAACCTGTAGATTGGGAGAGGATTTGGGCTAAAAACTGTGCAAGAATGCTCTTTCCAGATTCTGTCAGAAACTATGAGAGTGGTGAGTTCTGAAGATGAACAGAGAAAAACTGAGTGGATGCGGACAAGCTCTAGGCCTGACGATTGAAACTCTCTATTACCTAGTGTGGTAAAGCCTTTGATAACATTTCCCCATCAAATTCTGTGTGACAGAGGTGTGGTCTGTCTCTGTGGGTCTTGACCATGTTCTGCTCCTACTGTCAGCATTACAGCATTCAACTGGGCTCAGCCACAATAATATAACTTCCTTTATCATTATGTTACTATTCCCTTTATCCTGCTCATTTATGGAAGCTAAATGGATGTCAGGCAAGTGGGGGAAAGTAGTACAGGACAAAATGCAACATGACGCGGAAATGTGGGATAAAGACACAGTGGTGGTGTTGAACTGCCCACATCAGTCAGGGACAGGTCAGATGTGTAGTAGGCATTTTTGGCAGGAAGGCATTTCCAGGCTATGTGTAGCACAGTCACTTCTCTAACAGTACTTCCTTCTTCCCACACCTGCTTCGTATCCTTCTTAATGTGCCCAGGGCACGAAGAAAAATTTGTCTCTTGGTCAAAAATCCACCATTCAATGAATTTGAATGTTACCAAATTCATTCCTTGTGAAAAGAGAAATCACTGATCTCATACACTTTATCTTATTCTTTTTTACATGGAGGTGAGTATTACAAGCACCCTTACTAATTATACATCTTATAAGTTTTGAAAATTCAGTTTATACATAATTTGTAATAAAAAGAGACTTAATAAAGAGCTCTTTTCAAAGTATGAGGGCTGCTAGCTAAAGCAAGGAAGCGTGGTCATGAAACCAAGTCGCCATCCTTGAGTAAAAATTAATTCCAAATGTAGTTTATTTCACCCATGACTTAATTTTATTTTCTAGGAGAAGATGAAATAAAGTGCAAACAAGAGTGTAAACTTGCCAAGTGACCAAGATAAATCGTAATCATGATGGAGACACCATGAATTTTCCCATTTTATTTTGAAATACATTTAAAAATAATTTTAAAATAAATACCATAAAACTATGCTTTGTATGTCTATAGTAATTAGAGATTATCATTCCCAAATTACATGATTTCTTTTCAAATCACAAAGAAGAAAATCTTTTAGAGACATTCTAAGACCCTCTTGTCAGCATATGACCTTCTCTTAATTAATAAAGCTCATTGAATACATGCACATGTTGTCATTACTGAAGTCACATCAGTTGATGAGTTGGTTTTATTTTATTCACCAAACACTACTAATATACTCACCACAGAACTTAAATAAACCTGTTCATTCATGCACAGCATTATCAGCCAAATGAAATGCAAACAAGTCAGTAAATAAGAGGCCCGATGATTGTCATGGAAGATTGCTGTGAGAGCTAATGGAACTAACATTTGAAAGGATTCAGAGTGGGCTCTAACACATGGCAAAGCACATTTACTCTGGCTGCTCTTGGAGTCACAGCTACTCACACTACAGTTTCCATTTAATCTGCATCAGAGATTATCACCAGCCTAGGCATCACAGCTATGTTGGAATTATAACTATTTATAAAAACATGTTATATTGACTAGTAAGCAAGATTTCTGGCTATAAATCAGTTTCTGAGATACCAGAAGAGCTCCCACTCAAAAGAGTGTTGTAAGCACACAGTTGCTCTTGCAGGAAGATCAAAGATGCTCATAAGAAAAGCAAATTCCCCTTCTGTTACCACATTCCCCAGTCAGCTCTTTCAGATCGCTTGTGTGACATCAGGCTTTGAGCTGAAGGGGGATATTTGTAAGAGGTAAGATCGCAAATGACTTTGGATTCCAATACTCCCAGTCTGGAAATAATTTACCTGATCCATTATCACTCACTCTGTAAAAATAACATAGTTAAGGAAACAGCTGTGCACACAGAGGTTTCCTTATCTGTGAGAAGGATTATGAGACCTCAATTCTTCTCTCGCCTCCCATTTCATTATTTTCTTGTGCCTGGATATTTTATTTTTCTATTGAGATTTATCTCTTACTTTATGTGTATGAGTTTTGCCTTTGTGTATGTATGTGTACCACATGCATGCCTGACATCTCAGAGTTCAGAAGAGGACACTGGATTCCCCAAGACTGCAGTTATGGACTGTTGTGAGCCATCATGTGGGTGTTGCGAATCAATCATGTCTCCTGCAAGAGCAACAAGTGGTCTTAATTACTGATACAATTATCTAGTCCTTGACAGAACATTTTATAAGTAATACAAGGAATTATGGGCATGATACTGAGCAGCTTGCTATAGGTAACTGTAAGTCATTTCAAATTATGTTCCCCTTGACACATGCACATGTGTGTGCACACATGCACACATACACAAACACACACACAGTCATTCATACACATACATGCACACACAGACATATATATAATATATTATCTCTCTCTATATATACATATATATGCATACATGCATATACATGCATATATATGTATATAGAGATATAATATATATTATATATATTTCTCTGTATATATATATATATATATATATATATATATATATATATATATATATATATATAAAATACTACAACCTTCAGAAAAGGGTAAGGTTACTTAGCTTCTGGAATCCTATGATCATATTGAGAGGGGTGTAAGCTTTGCTGGAGAGGACAGATTTAATGTTTCTGGTTTATTAAAGTGAAGAAGTCTAACTTACAAAGTAAAATCTTCCAATACATACATCAATTGAACACCTATAAGTACACTGTGTTTGGCAGGTCTCAGCTTCACTGTAACACAGCCAACACAAGCAGACTCACAGTA
Organism: Apodemus sylvaticus; assembly: GCF_947179515.1. NCBI lineage: Eukaryota > Metazoa > Chordata > Mammalia > Rodentia > Muridae > Apodemus > Apodemus sylvaticus. The sequence goes on along the minus strand of NC_067473.1, from coordinate 37,172,609 downwards.
CCAGTTCTAGTGAATGCTCTACCAAGTCCAAGGAAACAGCCTGAACTCGAGGACAGTCTCAGCTTCTGAATGCTAATAGAGCAATAAGGAAGACAGATCTTGCGAAACTCACAGCAGATATTTCTAATATTTCATTGTTCACTGGATTGCAGAATTTCTGGAAGCTCCTCTACTTCAGTAGACCTACCACTAAGTTTCAGAAGTGTTTTAAGTAAGTACAACAACATTCAGAAAAAGTATTGACCTACATAATAGAATGGTTGAATCTCACAATAACTATATTGAAAAGAAACCAGGCCAAATAAGAATACATGCTATGATTACACAAACTGGAAATTTTAGAAAATGTGAATATAGTGACAGGAAAGCATATCAGTGGTTGTACAAGGAAGTGAGACACACTAAAAATCCCCCAGTGAATTATTTCAAATACACTATTTTATACAGTATTTATTGCTCAGGATCTACATGGTAGTTCACAAGAGGACTCTTTAGAATATTAGGTTTTCAAAAGTGTTCACAGGAGATCCCTGCTCTGTTAGCTGAAAAACCTTTTCCCTTATTAAACGGAATCCATGTGAAATACACATATGGCATCAGAAGACAATCAGCTGGTGCATAATTATTCATCTATGTTCTTGGAAAATTTTAAGACCTCAAGGATGTTCAGAAATTTGTGTGTGTGTGTGTGTGTGTGTGTGTGTGTGTGAGAGAGAGAAGTTAAGGTTAAGGGTCTTCCTCTATTACTATAAACTTTGCTTTCGGAGATGAAAGATAGAGAGCCAACAACTTTTAGGTATCTAGTGTCCCTGTCTCCCCAGTGCTGGAATTACAGGCATGTGCCCAAGTATTTACGTAGATGTTGCCAGTCTGAACTTGGATTGTCATGTTTTTATTGCAAGCACTTTACTGACTGAACCAGTGAGCTGGTCCCTCAGATAAAGACACTTTCCTTCCAAGCCTTGAGACCCAGGTTTGTTTCCCAGAACAAAAGAAAAAGACATGTGGGCCTGGGCAGTCCTTAGTTCTTCAGCTGGAAACACACAAGTTTGAGAAAGACATTTAGCTCCCAGATTCCATCTGGCTTTGGCGTCCCACTGGGCCTTGGGTCTTCCTTTTACTCCTTTTGTTTACCTGACCCTATGTGTATGTGTCTATTCAAGCTGGTCATTTTGGTCCAACCTTCCATTCATCTTCTAGACTTTGAAAGCCAGACAGAGAACATAGCTTTAACAACTCTTTTCTACCTCCAACCCAATACGCAGAATACCATATTTGTGGTGTTGAAGAGTTTTGTAAGGTTCCTTTACAAAAATCTATATAACTTTTTCTAGGTCAGCTTTGATTTCTGAGACTTTTCCATACAAACCTCACAAGGGAACACTGTTCTTCCTGTAACAGATGAAGTGCACTGCTGTCAGTACATTGCCTTCTCTTAGGGGTGCTTCAGCGAAGGGCTTAGGCCCCACCTAGCTTGGATTTTATGCATACTTATATTTGTAGCCCCAGCACTCTTTAGTTAAGGTCTCTCTTATGGATGGTGGGCCAAGGTCTCTTTGAGGAAATTGGAGAAACTTTACTAAACACTAAAACTTGACTAAACTTTTCTAGTCCTATTTCTTTCTATATTCATTCAGCTCCTGAAGGTTAAATAACCTTTGGTTCTGTTATCCCTTAACATAGAAGGGATATATTGGGTCTTTGATGGACACCTTTCCCATGGGAGGAATGTGACAATGGGTAGAAGGAACTTTCACCCACCCAAGTCCTATGCTTTCACTATCACAGGAGAGAGAGAGAGAGAGAGAGAGAGAGAGAGAGAGAGAGAGAGAGAGAGAGAGAGAGAGAGAGGGAGGGAGAGGATCTGTGGCTTCTGTTTGGCATGATGCTTTAATTAGATAATCTGAATGCTCCCACTTTTAGTCTTTGGCAAATATCTGATAGTCCAGTAAACCACAAGCCTAAATCACTTATTTCCAGACACTATGTCAGACACTGAACATTGCATATTTCAGCTGCTTGACTTTGGGATGATTTGTTACACGGCATTAAATAGATAATACCTTTCTCATTTCATAGGTACATCTTCTTTTTCATCATTTTGATGTATTTTGCACATGTACAATCCCACTTCTACTTAAATATAATAGTATATAACATTGATAGAAAACATATTTTAGACTATAATATCAGAACTTGGGAGTCTGAGGCAGCAGGATTAAGGACAGCCTAAACTGTATTATGAGAAGCTCGCTAAAAAGTTATTAAATAGCAAAACTTACTTTGATCAAGACATGGTATTATTTCACATGTTATACGAACATATTAGCCAACAATACTCTGATTTGATTCTTTTTTATTACTTCTTCAGAAATGAGATCAAAATATTAAGCATAATTCCCCCTAAGTTACATCAACTGTGAGAAGAGACTCTTGGTCCTATCATTACTCAAGAAAACAGATCCCAAGAATGTGAGGTCACTTGCTCCAGGATTCAAACTGCCCAATCTTTGACGTGAAATGAAGATTCGTCTGGTTCCTCTCTTAATATGGTGAGAATATGTAACAACTGCTAGAGCCCACCCTTAGCCAGCTAGAAGGAGAGACTTCTCCAGGGGTCTGGTGGCAGGAGACATAATAAGATATGATCTCCTTCACAGACCAGGTCTTCGTCTGCATTCTAGGCAGTATATACCAAGACTCAGGACCTTCTTCAATTGGGGACTGATGCTATTCTCATCTCAGCTCTACCATACAAAGCTGATTTTGGGTTAGTAGAATGATAACATGGGGTGTCACATACAGTAGTGACAGAGTGCCTACGGCGCCAAGAGAACATTATCTCTGTGGAAAGTAGTTCCAAGGACATGCTGTGGATGTGTAGAGGAACAGGTGGAATTTAGGGAGATGGTTTTGAGGAATTAAAGGCTTATTATTCTAACTCATTAAATTGGCATTTGTTACCATTCTGGAGAACATTTTGCAAATGATGCAGGTTAGGGCAGAGAAAGGAGTTCTGCTTATCCATGTGTGGATGTGATACCATTAGGAAGGGAGTGGTAAAACTATTTGAGATAACAGAACATCATATTCTTCAATTCTTGAAAACTCTTCCCTTGTTCCATCTGGGATTAATTGGACAGGGACTTAATTCAGGCCAGGCTTGGAACTGGTATGAGTCTGTCATCCAACTTACTCCAGAGGCTGAAGCAGGAGAATCACAAGCTCAAGGCTACTTGGGAAACTTAGTGAGAACCTATCTGAAAATGATACTAAAATGATGATAAAAAGAGATACATGTCCCAGCATATTCATAAGAATCTAGGATCAGTTCCTGGTATCACAAAAAAATATAAGTAAGTAAGATAACAATTAAGGGCAAGTCCAGTAATGCCAGGGGTCTCTGAAAGGCTTGTCAAAAGTGAGATTCTCAGACTCTTTGAGATTGAGTTGCCAGGATGACCTGTGCCCTGGACAGCTAGTCCTTATAGCACTACTTTTGATGTGACGGACTCTTACTAGCTGTTACCAAATTATGGCTTATCACATAACCCACATCTTAAATTTATTAAATCAGATCCACAAAGGACTTCCAGACCTGTAACTGCTGGAATTGAGAAATGGTATCAAAGATGGTTTTGATACCTTTCAGTTCATAGTTATACCATTTTATTGACTTATCACTGCTGCAGTTGATTTTATATTAGTGAAATTTCATTTGCGACAAGCTTTCTCCCTTTTCCACAGACTCAGAACCAGGGCAATATTCCTGGAACCTGAAGACAGTCCACTCCAAACTCATAAGCAAATGTCAGTCAGTAAAAGTGAAGGAGAGAATGGGATGGTCTCGGAATGGTCCAGTGTTTGGGTCACAGTCGTGGGAGCAGGATCCATTAGTCTCACAAAAGGCAGTCTTTCCAGGTTCTCTGGGACTCTGCCAATTTACTAATGATTCAGCACAATATATTTTGAGCTTTTTGGCCTGACTTTTGGGCTTCTGGTCTTCTATGTGATTCCCATAAAGTTCACTGCTTGACCCGAAGGTGACCCGACAAACAAGTGAGCTTCATTGTCACTGTCACACTCTGTAGAGTCTGACCATATTTCTTGAAGCTTTGTAAATTCACACATAGCCATGGTTTTCTGGAACAATTTCCTGCATGTTTAAAATACATATAATTTCTTTGGTGATAGTCATATACAAGCCACTTCTAGAAAAAGCAACTCTAAACCAATTTAAAAAATAAAATGAGTTACTAAAATCCCAACCCTCATGTTTTAAAGATATTTTTGACATTTTAAAGAGATTCTTTTGTATTTTATTCATCATGAATAATGGAAGTCTCTTCTTTTCACATGTCTCCTTTCACTTGCAGCATGCAAATATGAAGTTCCTGAAAATGGCCTTCTGTCAAGTACATATGATTTCTATTTGTCTGCTGTTAATGTAATTGACTAAACACTCGATTCGCCTGATTATGCTTCCCCTTGTAAACCACTTACTTTATGGGCATAAGCAGCTGTGTTTATGCTTCTGTGATTTTTGGGTTTCATTATGAAGTTTTCAGCACTCGATTCAGGAGTAATAGGCATTCTAAGCACCCAGGCACCAGCTGGCAAGTCTTTACAGATAAAGGCAACATTCCATCAACATTTGTACATATCTTAAAGAGAAATACATGTATGCACACATGCAAAAATGCTGCAAACACAGTAATTGTGAACATGAATAAGGAAACAAGAGGAACTTTAAGGAAATCAATAGGGGACATCCTGGGCTTAGTCAAAGGTGCTAGTGCTTCCTTATCTGCCCTCCCTTAAGATGAGGACTATGGCAAAGTGTGTGTGTGTGTGTGTGTGTGTGTGTGTGTGTGTGTGTGATAAAGAGAGAGAGAGAGAGACAGAGAGAGAGAGAGAGAGAGAGAGACAGAGAGAGAGAGAGAGACAGAGAGAGACAGAAACAGAGAGACAGAGATAAAGAGAAGATGAGAGAGAGAGAGAGAGAGAGAGAGAGAGAGAGCGAGCTCATGTGTACCTGTGGGTGAATATGCTTATATGGAGGCTAGAGATATCTTCCTTAATCATTCTCTACCTTGTTTTTTTTTTGACATTTACTTAATTTTGAATATATGTGCAAACATATATGTGTGTGCGCACATGAGACATATTGCATGAACATCAACAATATAAAAAATGGTTGGTTCTCTTCTACAACATGAGTCCTAGAAACAGGAATTAGGTCAACAGGCTCAGTGACACCACCTTTACTTGCTTAGTCATCTTATTTTTTGGGGGACAGTGTCCTACTGAACCTAGAGATTGCCACTTCAGCTGGAATGGTTGTCCACAAATCAATTTACCAAGCTGTGTTTTCTACTGGAATTACAGATATGTCTAAGTATGCTTGGTATTTTACAGAGTGATAGGGTTCTGAATCCAGCAAGCATTTTTCCATCAAGCCATCACTTTAGCCTCCCTAGATTTGTTTATTAGTAGTTTATGTTGATATTCAGAAAAGGTATTAAGAGAGGCATAGAGAAAGAGGAAATCCATGAAAATAAACAAGGAAAGCTAAAATAATAAAGAGATTGAGGGAAGGAGCTCAGCGCCAATGTTGCTCAAGAGTGATTTCTGATCCATTCATTAGTTACAAGTAATGAATAAGCTATGTGGGGTTGTATTTAGAGTTAAAGATAAGGAAATATGTCCTTAGGATTTTTGTTAAGAGAATCAATCTTTGTTAAAAATTTTTATTATAGAACAAACACAAGTCACTGTACTGTTTTTGGTTTTGTTTTTTCTGAGGGAGAGAGAGAGAGAGAGAGAGAGAGAGAGAGAGAGAGAGAGAGAGAGAGAGAGAGAGAGAGAGAGAGAGAATGGAACTGGATGGGTAGGGAGGTGGGGCAATCTGGGAGGAGAAAGGGTGATCAGAATATATTGTATGAAAAGAAATTCATTTTCAATGAAGAAAAATGATGACAAAATAGAGTTAAAATATACAAAAAGAAGTAAAAAGAGAAAGAAAGAAAAAACTTTAGGAAGTGGTATATACATTTTAATTGGCTTACGTTTATCTCATAAGTGTATATATGTGACTAACTCACCAAGTTGAGTCCATTAATTATGTGCAGCTGTTCATAAGCCAATTGATGTCAATAATAAAGCTTGCATCAAAATGATTATACACTGTAGCCTAAAACCATGTCTGTAGCCTTATTTACTTCCATAGCCTTATGGAGAGGAGGCAGAGTTCCACCTCAAGTATTAGAATCTCTATGTGTCCCCATTGGGCTTTGGAGTGAAATGGGGGAGTAAATGCAATATTGAGAGCAAGCATAGTGAGTTTGGACCTTGCTGTCCAGCAGAGCAACACATAAGCACATCACAAGCAAGGCACTTTGTCTTCAGAACAGGGATAACGGGGATTGTTTACACGCATGCAGCTGCTAGGATGACTAAGTAGAGAGGTGATGTTATAGCACACAGAGAACAGCAAGATTTCTCAATAAATCTTGACTACTAGGGATGAGAGCAGGTTCTTGGTTATCCGGGGACACTTATGTGAGTGCAATGTGATTTTTTGTTTCTTATTTTCTTCCCGATATTTTGCTGGACTGATGTAATTAGGAAGAACATTGTGGTATACAAAGTGATAGGAACCTCTCTTTGTTGTATGCACTATGGTAATAACTATATTCACCTTGACCCTGGTTAATGCTTCTTGGAAAATTATCTAGGCCTTTAACTATTGTTCCTTCCCTCCTTCCTTCCTTCCTTCCTTCCTTCCTTCCTTCCTTCCTTCCTTCCTTCCTTCCTTCCTTCCTTCCTCCTTCCCTTCTTCCTTCTCCCTCCTTCCTCTCTCCCTCTTTACCCCGCCCCCCCCTCTATGTCAGGATCTCATATAGCTCAGGCTAGGCTCAAACTAGCTGTTGCTGAGGCTTACCTGATCTTGCTATCTCTATCACAAGTGCTGTCAGCACAGGTGTGCACCATCATGCTTGCCAGCAAAAATATTTTAATTATATAAAAATATAATTATTTTCTCTGGGTTAAAAAAGTAGTTTGTATATGTAAAATCTGCTTTGGAGTTCAAATTTTACCATAGATGATCCTCAAAGGCCGCCATTGTTCTCATTTTCATGATTACGCTCTGTGACTCAGGCTTCACACTTGTGTATGCACTGGTATGTATATATCTATGCTTTGTGGAGTTTAGCAGAGAACCAGAATCCTTTAGTGCTCACATGGCCAGAGTTTTAGTAATTTTGTCTTCTTTTTTGTTTTTCCTGACAGAGGTTTACCAATTATATTGATCCCTTCAAGTAGGTTTTATTGATTTCCTGCATTTGATGAATTGATTTCCCGAGGTTGATGATTTTTCCTTTAACTTGCCTTTCCTGTTTTCTATTTGCTTGAGGCTTCTATTGCTTTTCTTTCTCTAGTTCCATGGAGGAATCTCAGACAATTGATCATAGGTTTTCCCTTTTGCCTACAGCATGTATTCAATGCAAACAATTTCCCTCTTACTACTTTCCTGGTACTTCACACACATTTTGATAAGTTGGTCTTAAATGTTGAAATTGGTTAGAATATTTTCTCCCTATGTCAGAGATGTACTGTTAGGCACTGTAATCAATAATCTACTTACTTATTTTATTAGTATTACTTTATTGTTACCATACAACATATTGATCAATGTTATTTTAAAAAGTGACTTTTTAGAAGAATCCTTTAAGCAGTCTTGCACTTATATCTTTCCATCTGTGCATTTATTTATCTTTTAATGCATACTTAGGTGAGACTCATAAAAATGAGGACCTGGATTTTTTATATGGAAGCATTTATCATATAGATAGTTATGTAATAAGAGCGTAGTTGTGAGATTTCCAATGCTATATTTACTTTTAATAATGTTAATGTCAAATATCTGCACCATTCTTTAAGCATCTGATTTTATTAGATGATTAAAGATTAATCATCTAATTAGATTAAAGCATTCTTTAAGCATCTGATTTTATTATCTGATTCTTCCTCAATGAATAAAATCTCCATTATCTTTTACATTGAAAATATTACTCATATAGTAGTGCTTTCTTAAAGTGAAATGAAAAATATGTATGTATGTATATATGTGTGTGTGTGTGTGTGTGTGCGTGTGTGTGTATGTGTGTGTGTGTCAGTAAAGGGTGAAATATAATACTATAAACAGTGTAAGAAAAGTAAGCATTCTGAAATTCAGTTGTATTCAATAGTCTATATTAATATATAAATGTTAGGATTCTGTCTAAGCTCCACCCTACAGTTACCTGGCAACAGCCAGGTAGGCCTAGCCCACTATAAAAGGGGCTTCTTGTCCCCTCCTTTCTCTCTTGCCTGTTCTCTCTCTTACTCCTGTTTCCTGCTTGCTTCTCTCTTGCCCTGTTGGGCCTTTCTCTCCCCTTTTCCTTCGCCCCCCCCCCCCCCCCGCCATGTGGTCAGCCTCTACTTCTCTACTCTCTCCTTCTCTGTGTCTTTTTCTGCCTCTACTACCCTCTTAAGTCCCTTCCCCATGCCCTGAATAAGCTCTATTCTATACTATACTGTCATGTGGGTGGTCCTTCAGCGGGAAGGGTTGCCTCAGCATGGGCCCACTGAGGCACCCCCTTCACTCACACCTCCCGACACCCTCATCGAACATATTCTTACACCCTTTATCTATTTATAATAACAACAAGAAGGTGGACAGAAATATTTATGATGGAGAAAAACATATATAATGGAAGAAATAGCAGCAAGAAAACAAATTTAAATGAAATACTAGTGAAGAAACCAAGACAGAAGAGTCAACACATGCCCGCACTATAACAGTCTTTGATTACTCACTGTCAAAAGGTTTTATGGCCCATGTAGTGATGGACTTTAAAGTGAAACCATGTTTCTTCTGTGAATTTAATTTCATGTTTAGTTAAATATTTCAAAAGACATGACAGAGAGAGCAGTTGAGGCTGGTCTTGAAAGAATCAAAATTATTGATTTATTAAAGTTGGATTTTAAAGACAGCTCTATGAAGGGCAACGATAAGCTGAAAATGAGAGAGTAGGATATTTAATCATCTTTCAAATACACACATGTGTCAGACAAGAGTCGGCAGAGGAGCTCATCCCAGAGACCATGTGTCTACAGCCCCACAGCTGTAACTGACTATGCTGATTGTTATGGTATACTTGACAGAGTTTGGATGCATAGTGAGAATGGCCTTGTCTAACGGACCTGGAATTGTGGGTTGGTTGAGACAGAACAGAAAAGTGTGGTATGAGAAAACAGTTCATGTGTCAGGAATATGCAAAACACCCCAGGTTCATATCTTATAGCAATTCTGTCAAACACCAACCCATAGAGGACAACATACCATCATTGTAATAAGGTTGCCAAATAGTAAGAGCAACCGAGCTGAACTGTTTTTCAAGAAAACAATAGAATATTTATACTGTAAATAAAAGTTATAAGAACAAATTTCAAAATTACTCTGAGATTTCACCTTATAACCATCTGAATGGCTAAGGTCAGTCTATGTTATTTATGGCTGTTATCCACTTATAAGTAAGACATACCTGTTTTGTTATGCTAAGAAACTAATTAAGAATGCTTTTCTCACTAATCATTTTTGACCCATGTAAATTTACTTCTCATTACAGGAATAAACTTTTAACTAAATGAATATAGCAAAAATAAATATAAATATCCAAATATTTATTATTTATATTTCTGATAAATTTCAGGCTATTCCCACCTATTAATTCAATAAGACATAGAGTTGTCCATGGAACAAAAGTAACTAACTATCACTAAATACAATTAGCTATTATTAAATTAAAAGTCATATTATAGAATACCTTATAATCAAATGAGTGCTTTTGGACCAAGGCCATATTTTAATTGTGAACTACAGGTATACCTGTGCTCTCTTGTTCATCTTGAGCTGAACGAATGACTCACACCAGGTATAGCGATAGTCACTCTTTCCCTTTGAATTTTTTTGTTCTGGTGCTGAGAAATCTATACATATTTGAGTTTCTGCAACCCTGCTATCAGACCCAGAGGCTTACAGAGGCTCAAAGGAAGATCAGGATTAATGGCTGAGGATTTTCTAAGATTAGCAGTTCATATAAATCCTATCTCATTTACATTATGTTTTACATAGACTTGGAGATTGGAAAATGGAACATGAATATTTCACATAAATCTAAGACAAATGACATTTGAGAATGAGAACTATGGTGATCTTCAGGGCACAAGTGTCACCATTTCCTTCCTTGCTGTATGACGATAATTCTCGTCCACTTGAACTCAGCTGCAGTAAGGCCACGTGACTGTGACATGATGAGCCTCTGTCTCACTGATTTCTATTACTGGGGAGGAAAGAGGTAATACTTTTGTATCTTCAGACATGTCAGTGACATTAACTGAGCTAGAGCTCAGATCTGGTTCTAGACTACCTCAGGGGCAGCAATTTTACAGGGGGACAGTCACAGTCTGTACACCTGAGGGTGATGCCTGTGGTGCACAGGCAAATACCTAAGACATTTGCTTCTGAAACTTGGACGTCCTCTGTCTTCCTAACAGTAACAGGAATGAGGTAGCAATTCTTGTCTGCCTTCTTCAGAGTAAGTGAGAAATGGTGAACTTATGCTGGGGTGAACCATAGCGTCTCTAATTCTCTGTGTTTAACATCTTTCAAGAATCCTCTTTGAAATGTTCAAGTAGACACCCCCCCAATCTAGTAGATAAGTACACTTATCTTAGATAAGTATATTTATCTTAGCAATAAATACCAAAGTCCCTCTTGTATTGAAGAGCATATGCAACCGAAATCTTCATTCTTGGGTAAAAGGGGAGAATCGAAAATCTAGAGAGAGAGAAGAGGCAGAGCATATGAGAACATTTATTTGAGCAACTATTTAATAATCATTCTACTTTATAACTAAGTTTAGTGCCTTTAACTTGAAAGATTAGCTTTATGCAAATTGAACAGCCTCTTGAGAATACTGCAGTTTTAAATGAGATCTAAAGGTTTTGATTTAGTGACCTTTATATATGCTTCTTTTAGAAACACAGTTTTTCAAAATACCCATGTTTTATTAAAATATTTTATTATTCTATTAAATAACCTTTGTTAATGAGAGGATAGTGTATCCCACAGATGATGTAGTTGGATTTTCTTCTCACTAATTGATTTTCTTGTAAAAATGAAATTTTGGAGCAGCGAAATGCCTAGCAGGTAAAGGTACTTGCGGCTTATTTGATGATCTAAATCTGGTCCCTTGGAAGGACATGGTAGAAGGAAAGAAATAATTCCCACCAGATGTCTTCTGACTTATACACATACACAGAACTGCACAGAAAGATGGTTATAGATCTGGTGATAGTTCAAGGGAGAGTCGGAATGAAAGGGGGGCATATGCTGATTTGAGGAGGCTCAGTAGGCAACTGCATTTGGAGCACTGGCACTCATCCCTGTGTGGGCTGAGCAGTCAGTCTTCTGCTCTGGAACTCTGCCTCGCTCTCCTCAGCACGGGTAGACGCGGCAGTTGCTGAAACTGGAAAGTAGAGTTGTCCTTGCCATATTAGCAAGTCTCTCAGTAAGTTTTGCTGCTGGTTTTATTGCTCACCATCCCCTCCAGGAAATGAGTCCCACACCCATCAGACAAATAATGGCTTACTCTTGTCTATATAATTATGCCTTGCCTTTTCTCTGCAATTACCAGAGGCAGGCAAACTAAAGCAACCAGCTTGCCAGGTTGAAAAATACAAGGAGGCAATGCATATGTAAGTTTCTTATGATTCTACATGCAGTTACTTCAGTTGGGCTAACATTTAGCTTCTCCTAATGCTAAGTTGACTATATACATTTTTCCATAGCTTAGTTTATTGGAGTGCATAGGGAATTGGAGTACATGGACATGCCTGTTCAGGAATCAGGAATGTTTTTCTCTTAATGACTATCAGTGTCACTGAAGTCAAACACAGTTAAATGCTTTGCAGAGATGCTGAGAATAATAATGAGTTCTCTCAAAGTCTTATCAATCTAGATTATTACCTATTTCTTGAGCTGAATGATCTAGACCTAAGCTAAAGGATCTAGCTCTGTCTACCCCTTAACTCTTTGTATGATCTTGAGGACAATGTACTCTTTCTATCTACCAGAAACTTGGGAGGGAGCCTAAGATATTTCATTAGATTTAGGGCTTTGCGATCATGATACTTAAATCCCTCTCAGGACTCTCTCAAATCTTCATTCAAAAGCACTTTGCTCCCTCCTAGGAAGACCAGCTGCCACCTGAGTGGATGAGTCAAGCATATTAAACATTTGTGGATGTGAGCAGGGTCCTTTTGCAGTGTTCTTATCAGTCCCAACTGTAATGTTCCCAGAGTTCAGATTCTCTTTAAGATAACGACCAAGTAAGAAGGCCAAGTTCATGAGTCTGGTTTGTTTTATGTTAGTCTTATCCTAACACTTTGGATTTTCTTCTTCTTTTTCTTTGTATTAGTCAAGAGGCCTTTCAAGGATAACCACCAATGACCTACAATTCAAATATTTTTTTTCCTGCATCATCAAGCTGTGTGAATAGGAATTCTATGAATACATTCCCTCTTTTGTTTAATTTCTCTGTCTAATGAAATGATGAATTTAAATTATGTGATCTGGGCAAGTAATATGATTGATTGTGAGGAAACTGATAAATTAAAAATCAGATACTCCGGAAGTGTCATGCCCAGTTTTCTGAGGAACTGCCAGACTGATTTCCAGAGTGGTTGTACCAGCTTGCAATCCCACCAGCAGTGGAGGAGTGTTCCTCTTTCTCCACATCCTTGCCAACACCTGCTGTCTCCTGAGTTTTTAATCTCAGCCATTCTGACTGGTGTGAGGTGAAATCTCAGGGTTGTTTTGATTTGCATTTCCCTAATGACTAATGATGTTGAGCATTTCTTAAGGTGCTTCTCAGCCATCCAAAGTTTTTCCAGTGGACCCTGCTATACCACTCCTGGCCATATACCCAGAGGATTCCCCGGCATGCAATAAGGACACATGCTCCACTATGTTCATAGCATCCTTATTTATAATAGCCAGAAGCTAGAAAGGACCCAGATGTCCCTCAATGGAGGAATGGATACAGAAAATGTGGCATATTTACACAATGAAATACTACTCAGCAATTAAAAACAATGAATTCATGAAATTCTTAGGCAAATGGTTGGAACTGGAAAATATCATACTAAGTGAGGTAACTCATTCATTAAAGAACACACATGGAATTCAGTCACTGATAAGTGGATATTAGCCCAGAAGCTCAGGCTACCCAAAACACAAACCACATATCAAATCACTCCCAAGAAGAAGGAAGGAGAGGGCCTGGGTCCTGGAAAGACTTGATGCAGCATTGTAGGTGACTGCCAGGACAGAGGAGAGGGAGGGGGTTAATTGAGGAACTGGTGGAGTGAAGAGGACTTATACGACTTAGGGGAAGGGGGGGACTGGGAAAGCAAAAATCATTTGGAATGTAAACGAAGAATATAGAAAATAATAATTAATAATAATAATAATAATAAATCAGAGACTCAGAAGGAAATGAAAAGCAGTACTTCATAGGTGTAGCATCTGGGTAGAACTGTAATTGCTTCATTTCTTCAGCAGCTTGCATAGTTATTTTCTGGAATGATGGAAGTCAGACCACAGGAAAGAGGCTTTTAGGTCAGTTCTAGCTGGAATTATTTGTGTTCTGTGTCCTAAGTATGTAGTATCTTCAGTAATAGGGACCACACTCACCTTGTGAGAGGCATCCAACAGCTACAACAATAATCTCTATTATTTTGGGACTCACTACCCTGACCAAGCATTTGAAAGAAAGTTTCTCATGTTCTTGCTGGGGACTTTGTCAGTCTGTGGTTTTTCACTAGCTACAAGTAATCCACTACCAAGCATGAGTTCACTTGGGAAACTCTTGGGAGGAGGTGGAAGGAGTATAAGAGCTAGAGGGGTTGGAGGACCCAGGAGAACAAGGGCTGCTAAATCAACTGATCCAAGTTCCTATGAACTCATAGAGACTGACAGAGCAAGCACAGGGGCCAATGCAGGTCTGCACCAGGTCCTCAGCACATATATTATAGCTTTAAGGTGAGCATTTTTCTATGGTCTGGATGTTGGTCATTTATTAAATGTGTGGTTACAAATACTTTCCCCTCTCAGTAAGTTTTCTCTTCACATTTTTTTGTTGTTGTTCTGCAACCCAACTTGCTTATTTATGCATTTGTTGTCTTAGATTTGAGGGTCAAATGCAAGGTAGTCACTATCAAGAAAACTAGAAAGGACCTTTCCAAGAGGTGTGCTCCTGGAATGTTTTTAGGATTTCAAGACTTGAATTTAAAAGTGTTTAATAATTTCAATTTAGTTTTTGTAGTTTCAGATCACATTTATGTGCATGGTTGTCTTAGTCAGGGTTTCTATTTCTGCATAAAACATCATAACCAAGAAGCAAGTTGGGAAAGAAGAGTTTATTCAGCCATCACTTCCACATTGCTGTTCATCACCCAAGGACATCAGGACTGGAACTCAAGCAGGTCAGGAAGCAGGAACTGATTCAGAGGCCATGGAGGGATGTTACTTACTGGCTTGCGTCCCCTGGCTTGCTCTGCTTGGTTTCTTATAGAACCCAAGACTACCAGCTCAGGGATAGCATTACCCACAATGGTCTAGGCTCTCTTCCCTTAATCACTAATTGAGAAAATGCCTTACAGCTGAATCTTTTAGAAGAATTTCCTCAAGGGAGACTTTTCTATGTGATAACTCCAGTTGTGTCAGTTGATACACAAAACCAGCCAGTACATATGGAAATACAGTTTCTTTAACATCGCTTATTAAAGTATATTCTTCTCCCATTGTATATTACTGCCTCTTTGCTAAAAACACCAGGTGTTTATATTTTTAAATTATTTTTTTCTTTTATTAGACACTTTTACCCCTACATACTATATATTTTTATTGGAGGTTTTATTTATTTACATTTCAAATCCTGCCTCTCCACTCTAGTATTCACCTACACGGGAGCATTAAGCCTTCATGGGACTAAGGGCCTCTTTTCCCATTGATGCCCAATAAGGCCATCCTCTGCTACATATATAGGTAGAGCTATGGATCCCTCCATGTGTACTCCTTAGTTGGTGGTTTAGACACTCAGAGCTCTGGTTGGTTGATATTGTTGTTTTTCCTATAGGGTTGCAAATCCCTTTAGCTCTTTCAGTTGTCTCTCTAACTGCTCCACTGGGGACCCTGTGATCATTTCAATGGTTGGCTAAGAGCATCCACCTCTGTGTATGTCAGCCTCTGGCAGGCAGAGCCTCTCAGGAGATAGATATATTAGTCTCCTGTCAGCAAGCACTTCTTGGCATCCACAATAGTGTTTGCATTTAGTATATGGGATGCCCATCCCATAGACTGTATATAGATTGGATCCCCAGGTGGGGCAGTCTCTGGATGGCCTTTCCTTCAGTCTCTGCTCTACACTTTGTCTCTGTATTTGCTCGCATGAAAATTTTGTTACCCCTTCTAAGAAGGACAGAAGCACCCACACTTTGGTCTTCCTTCTTCTTGAGCTTTAGGATAATGAAAATTATTCTCAACAATAAAAGAAGTTCCGTGGGAATTACCATCCCTGACCTCAAGCTGTAATACAGAGAGCAATAGTGATAAAAACGGCATGGTATTAGTACAGAGAAAGGAAGATCAGTGGAATAGAACTAAATACCCAGAAATGAACCCACACACCTATAGTCACTTGATTTTAGTCAAAGTAGCTAAAACCATCAAGTGGATAAAAGACAGCATTTTCATCAAACAGGAGCTGGTACAACTGGAGGTTAGCATATAGAAGAATGCAAACCCATCCACTCTTATCTCCTTGTACAGCTCAAGTCCAAGTGGATCAAAGACCTCCACATAAAACCAGATACACTGAAACTAACAGAAGAGAAAGTGGGGAAGAGCCTGGAACACATGGGCACAGGGGAAAATTTCCTGAACATAACACCAATGGCTTATGAGCTAAGGTCAAAAATTGACAAATGGAACCTCATAAAATTACAAAGTTTCTGTAAGGCAAAGGACACTGTCAATACAATAAAATGGCAATGAATAGATTGGGAAAACACCAATCCTATGTTCAATAGAGGGCTAATATCCAATATATACAAAGAACTCAAGAAATCAGACTCCAAACAATTAAATAACTATTAAAAATGGGGTACTGAGCTAAACAAAGAATTCCCAACTGAGGAAACTCAAATGGTTGAGCAGCACCTAAAGAAATGTTCAACATTCGTAGACATCAGGAAAATGCAAATCATAACAACCCTGAAATTCCACTTCACACCAGTCAGAATGGCTAACATAAAAAACTAAGGTGACAGCAGATGCTGTCAGGATGTGGAGAAAGAGGAACACTCCTCTATTATTGGTGGGATTGCAAGCTGGTAAAACCACTCTGGAAATCAGTTTGGTGGTTCCTCAGAAAACTGGACATACTACTACCTGAGGACCCACCTATACCACTCCTGGGCATATACCCAAAAGATTCTCCAACATATAACAAAGACACATGTTCTACTGTGTTCTTATATATAATAGCCAGAAGCTGGAAAGAACCCAGATGTCCTTCAATAGAGGAATGGATACAGAAAATGTGGTACACTTTACACAATGAAATACTACTCAGCAATTAAAAACAATGAATTCATGAAATTCTTAGGCAAATGGATGGAACTAGAAACTATCCTGAGTGAGGTAACTCAATCACAAAGAACACACCTGGTATGTACTCATTGATATGTAGATATTAGCTCAAATGCTCTCTAGTAAGTGGCTTATCCCACAGGATGTTTAAAGGAGCATGCATTCTCATTTGTTGATGGTATGCTCTGCATTCTTCTGTTAGGTCCACTTTGTTTGCTATGTCAAACAAATCTTGTGTCCATTGATTTCTATCTAGCTGATACCTGAATTGTTGATGGTGGGAAGTTAATATTGCCAATTGTTATATTATAGCTATTACTTTTCCCTTCAGTTCGCCTAGTATTTGTTTCATATTTTTGGAGCCTTAATGTATATGTACTGATAATTATTATACTTTGCCTATAATTGACCCCTTCTTTATAATATGATGGCTTCATGGTCTCTTATGACCTTTATAACCAAGGTTTATTTATTTACACATAGCCTTCCATACTGTATTTTGATTGCCATCTATGGACCATCCCCAACACCCACCTGCCAGCTTCCAAGAATCCTTTAAGCTAAACTGTGTCTCTCATAAGAAACAAAGAGTTGGCATGATTGTTAAAGGCTTTTTCCACTAGAAGTCTTTGTATCGAATAGTTTAACTCACTTTAATTTAAAGTGGTTATTGGTAACTAAAAAACATTCTTCCTATCTTGTTACTTGTTTCCTTTTTTTTTTTTTTTTTTTTTTTTTAGTTTCAGCTCTTTTTTTTTTTTGTCTTTTTTTTTATTTGATATAATTTATTTACATTTCAAATGATTTCCCCTTTTCTAGCCCCCCCCACTCCCCGAAAGTCCCGTAAGCCCCCTTCTCTTCCCCTGTCCTCCCTCCCACCCCTTCCCAGTTCCCTGTTCTGGTTTTGCCAAATACTGTTTCACTGAGTCTTTCCAGAACCAGGGACCACTCCTGCTTTCTTCTTGTATCTCATTTGATGTGTGGATTATGTTTTGGGTATTCCAGTTTTCTAGGTTAATAACCACTTATTAGTGAGTGTATACCATGATTCACCTTTTGAGTCTGGGTTACCTCACTTAGTATGATGTTCTCTAGCTCCATCCATTTGCCTAAGAATTTCATGAATTCATTGTTTCTAATGGCTGAATAGTACTCCATTGTGTAGATATACCACATTTTTTGTATCCACTCTTCTGTTGAGGGATACCTGGGTTCTTTCCAGCATCTGGCAATTATAAATAGGGCTGCTATGAACATAGTAGAGCATGTATCCTTATTACATGGTGGGGAATCCTCTGGGTATATGCCCAGGAGTGGTATAGCAGGATCTTCTGGAAGTGAGGTGCCCAGTTTTCGGAGGAACTGCCAGACTGCTTTCCAGAGTGGTTGTACCAATTTGCAGCCCCACCAGCAGTGGAGGAGTGTTCCTCTTTCTCCGCACCCTCTCCAACACCTGCTGTCTCCTGAATTTTTAATCTTAGCCATTCTGACTGGTGTAAGATGAAATCTTAGGGTTGTTTTGATTTGCATTTCCCTAATGACTAATGAAGTGGAGCATTTTTTAAGATGCTTCTCCGCCATCCGAAGTTCTTCAGGTGAGAATTCTTTGTTTAACTCTGTACCCCATTTTTTAATAGGGTTGTTCGGTTTTCTGGAGTCTAACTTCTTGAGTTCTTTATATATATTGGATATTAGCCCTCTATCTGATGTAGGATTGGTGAAGATCTTTTCCCAATTTGTTGGTTGCCGATCTGTCCTCTTGATGGTGTCCTTTGCCTTACAGAAACTCTGTAACCTTATGAGGTCCCATTTGTCAATTCTTGCTCTTAGAGCATACGCTATTGGTGTTCTGTTCAGAAACTTTCTCCCTGTACCGATGTCCTCAAGGGTCTTCCCCAGTTTCTTTTCTATTAGCTTCAGAGTGTCTGGCTTTATGTGGAGGTCCTTGATCCATTTGGATTTGAGCTTAGTACAAGGAGACAAGGATGGATCAATTCGCATTCTTCTGCATGCTGACCTCCAGTTGAACCAGCACCATTTGTTGAAAAGGCTATCTTTTTTCCATTGGATGTTTTCAGCCTCTTTGTCGAGGATCAAGTGGCCATAGGTGTGTGGGTTCATTTCTGGATCTTCAATCCTGTTCCATTGATCCTCCTGCCTGTCACTGTACCAATACCATGCAGTTTTTAACACTATTGCTCTGTAGTATTGCTTGAGGTCAGGGATACTGATTCCCCCAGATTTTCTTTTGTTGCTGAGAATAGTTTTAGCTATCCTGGGTTTTTTGTTGTTCCAGATGAATTTGATAATTGCTCTTTCTAACTCTGTGAAGAATTGAGTTGGGATTTTGATAGGTAATGCATTGAATCTGTATAGTGCTTTAGGCAAAATGGCCATTTTAACTATATTGATTCTACCGATCCATGAGCATGGGAGGTTTTCCCATTTTTTGAGGTCTTCTTCCATTTCCTTCTTCAGAGTCTTGAAGTTCTTGCCATACAGATCTTTCGCATGTTTGGTAAGAGTCACCCCAAGATACTTTATACTGTTTGTGGCTATTGTGAAGGGGGTCATTTCCCTAATTTCTTTCTCAGCCTGCTTATCCTTTGAGTATAGGAAGGCCACTGATTTGCTTGAGTTGATTTTGTAACCTGCCACTTTGCTGAAGTTGTTTATCAGCTGTAGGAGCTCTCTAGTGGAGTTCTTTGGGTCACTTAGGTAGACGATCATGTCGTCTGCAAATAATGATAGTTTGACTTCCTCCTTTCCAATTTGTATCCCTTTGACCTCCTTATGTTGTCGAATTGCCCGAGCTAGTACCTCAAGTACAATATTGAAAAGATAAGGAGAAAGGGGGCAGCCTTGTCTGGTCCCTGATTTCAGTGGGATTGCTTCAAGTTTCTCTCCGTTTAGTTTGATGCTGGCTACCGGTTTGCTGTATATTGCTTTTACTATGTTTAGGTATGGGCCTTGAATTCCTGTTCTCTCCAAGACTTTAAGCATGAAAGGATGCTGAATTTTGTCAAATGCTTTTTCAGCATCCAATGAAATGACCATGTGGTTTTGTTCTTTGAGTTTGTTTATGTAGTGGATTGTATTGATGGATTTCCGTATATTGAACCAACCCTGCATTCCCGGGATAAAGCCTACTTGATCATGGTGGATGATCGTTTTGATGTGTTCTTGGATTCGGTTGGCAAGAATTTTGTTGAGTATTTTTGCATCGATGTTCATAAGGGAAATTGGTCTGAAGTTCTCTTTCTTTGTTGGATCTTTGTGTGGCTTTGGTATCAGCGTAATTGTGGCTTCGTAGAAGGAATTGGGTAGTGTTCCTTCTGTTTCTATTTTGTGGAATAGTTTGAAGAGTATTGGTGTTAACTCTTCTTTGAAGGTCTGGTAGAATTCTGCACTGAAACCATCTGGTCCTGTGCTTTTTTTGGTTGGAAGACTTTCTATGACTCCTTCTATTTCTTTAGGCTTTATGGGACTGTTTAGATGGTCTAGTTGGTCCTGATTTAATTTTGGTATTTGGTATCTGTCAAGGAAATTGTCCATTTCCTCCAGATTCTCCAGTTGTGTTGAGTACAGGCTCTTGTAGTAGGATCTGATGATTTTTTGGATTTCCTCAGTTTCCGTTGTTATGTCTCCCTTTTCATTTCTAAGTTTGTTAATTTGGATACTTTCTCTGTGCCCTTTGGTCAGTCTGGCTAAGGGTTTATCTATCTTGTTGATTTTCTCAAAGAACCAGCTCCTAGTTTTGTTGATTTTTTGTATGGTTCTGTTTGTTTCTACTTGATTGATTTCGGCCCTGAGTTTGATGATTTCCTGCCTTCTACTCCTCCTGGGTGAAATAGCTTCTTTTTGTTCTAGGGCTTTCAGGTGTGTCATTAAGTTGGTAATGTATGCTCTCTCCATTTTCTTTTTGGAGGCACTCAGGGCTATGAGTTTTCCTCTTAGCACTGCTTTCATTGTGTCCCATAGATTTGGGTATGTTGTGTTTTCATTTTCATTGTGTTCTAAAAAGTCTTTAATTTCTTTCTTTATTTCTTCCTTGACCAAGGTGTCATTGAGTAGAGTATTGTTCAATTTCCACGTGTATGTGGGTTTTCTGTTGTTTCTGTTGCTATTGAAGACCACTTTTATTCCATAGTGATCAGATAGGAGGCATGGGATTAGTTCTATCTTTTTATATTTGTTGAGGTCTGTCTTGTGACCAATTATATGGTCGATTTTGGAGAAGGTACCATGAGGTGCTGAAAAAAAGGTATATTCTTTTGTTTTAGGATAGAATGTTCTATATATATATCAGTTAAGTCTAATTGGTCCAAAGCTTCAATTAGTTTCATTGTGTCCTTGTTTAGTTTCTGTTTTCCTGATCGGTCCATTGAGGAAAGTGCAGTGTTGAAGTCACCCACAATTATTGTGTTAGGTGTAATGTGTGCTTTGAGTTTTAATAAAGTTTCTTTTATGAAAGAGGGTGCCCTTGCATTTGGAGCATAGATGTTCAGGATTGAGAGTTCTTCTTGTTGTATTTTTCCTTTGACCAGCAAGAAGTGTCCCTCAGAGTCTCTTTTGATGACTTTGGGTTGAAAGTCAATTTTATCTGATATTAAAATGGCTACTCCAGCTTGTTTCCTGAGACCATTTGCTTGTAAAATTGTCTTCCAGCCTTTTACTCTAAGGTAGTGTTTGTCTTTGACCCTGAGGTGTGTTTCCTGTAAGCAGCAAAATGTAGGGTCCTGTTTACGTATCCAGTCAGTTAGTCTGTGTCTTTTTATTGGGGCATTGAGTCCATTGATGTTAAGAGATATTAAGGAATAGTGATTGTTACTTCCTATCATTTTTGACGTTATTTTTTAAATTTGATTGCTTAACTTCTTTTGGGTTTGATGAAAGGTTACTATCTTGCTTTTTTCAGGGTGGAGTTTCCCTCCTTGTATTGGTGTTGTCCTCCTATTATCCTTTTTAGGGCCGGGTTTGTGGATAGATATTGGGTGAACTTGGTTTTGTCGTGAAATATCTTAGTTTCTCCATCTATGGTGATTGAGAGTTTTGCTGGATATAGTAGTTTTGGTTGGCATTTGTGTTCTCTTAGAGTCTGCATGAGATCTGCCCAGGACCTTCTAGCCTTCATAGTCTCAGGTGAAAAGTCTGCTGTGATTCTGATAGGTCTTCCTTTATATGTTACTTGGCCTTTTTCTCTTACTGCCTTTAGTATTCTTTCTTTGTTTAGAACATTTGGTGTTTTGATTATTATGTGACGGGAAGTATTTCTGTTCTGGTCCAGTCTGTTTGGAGTTCTGTAGGCTTCTTGTATATTCATGGGCATCTCTCTCTTTAGGTTAGGGAAGTTTTCTTCCATAATTTTATTGAAGATATTTGCTGGCCCTTTAAGTTGTAAATCTTCACTCTCATCTATGCCTATAATCCTTAGGTTTGGTCTTCTCATTGTGTCCTGGATTTCCTGGATATTTTGGGTTACAAGCTTTTTGCACTTTGCATTTTCTTTAACTGTTGAGTCCATGGTTTCTATGGAATCTTCAGCATCTGAGATTCTTTCTTCTATCTCTTGTATTCTGTTGTTGATATTTGCATCTCTGTCCCCTGATTTCTTCCCAAGGCTTTCTATCTCCAAAGTTGTCTCCCTTTGAGTTTTCTTAGTTGTTTCTACTTCTGATTTTAGATCCTGGATGGTTTTGCTTAGCTCCTTCCCTTGCATGTTTGTGTTTTCCTGTAATTCTTTAAGAGATTTTTGTGTTTCCTCTTTCATGAGCTCAGCCTGTTGACCAAAGTTCTCCTGTATTTCTTTAAGAGATTTTTGTGTTTCGTCTTTCATGACCTCAGCCTGTTGAGCAAAGTTCTCCTGTATTTCTTTAAGTGTTTTTTGCATTTCCTCCTTGTTGGCTTTTGTATTCTCCTGGATTTCTTTCAATGATTTTTGTGTTTCCCTTGCAAGGGCTTCTAACTTTTGGTCCATTTTCTCCTCAATGTCCTTCATGTGTTCCTGTACCAGCATCATGACCAGTGATTTTAAATCCGAATCTTGTTTTACTGGTGTGATGGGGTATCCAGGACTTGCTGGTAGAGGAGAATTTGGTTCAGATGTTGCCATATTGCCTTGATTTCTGTTAGTGACGTTTCTGCGTTTGCCTTTTGCCATCTAGCTCTCACTGGTGTTACTTGGTCTTGTCAGTGCTGGACTCACCAGTGCAAGCTGCCCCTTCCCCGTTGGCCTCTGGTGCACAGCTTACACTCTGCACTGCCTATAGACAGGGTGCTGTTGTCCAGGCTGTTCAGATCCCGAAGCAGGCACCTGAAGGCTCCCGCTGGGGGCCCGCAGGATTTATTGGAGCACACCGACTTCTCCCAGCTGGCCGCCCGGAAGCCCCCACTAGCCTCTTGAGGGACCTGGAGATGTGGCGGCCACCCAGGCTGATCTGAAGCGGAGAGAGTTGAGCTGGGGGCTTCTGCCTGAGGCCTTGCCCCAGATTGTGTCTGTGGACCAGGTGGAACCCGTGTGCACCCCCAGGGAGCTCCGAAGGTGAATGTTGCTGTGACCTCCCCTGTGCTCCGCTCACTCCGCTGGGCAGCCGATTTCCCCAACCGGGCTGGCGCACACTAGGTTAGCCTTGTCGCCTGGGCCCTGAGTCCAGGCAAACGCCTGGGAGGCCAAGGTCCGAGCAAAGTTCCCCTAGGGCTATGTCTGTTATTTGGGTCCACCAGGTGACCCGGATGGCGGGCGTGCGCGTCCGCGCTCCGCGAAAGCACCGGGAGAGTCTGTTGTGCTAATAACCTCCTGGGCGGGTTGACACACAGATGGCCCACCAAGCCGCCCAGTTCTTGGGGTCAGTCCTGTGCCTTTTGGGGCCTAGACCCCCGTTTTGTTAGCCTCAGGCTACGCTTGTTAGCAGTCTCTGCCCTCCCGAGCACTCTGGCTCCTGTAGGTAAAATGGCGGCGCGTGCACCGGCCGGGGCAAAAAAAAAAAAAACTCCTGGCTGGGTTGGCGCCCCGATGGCCACTCGAACAGCCCAGGGCCTGGGTGCAGGCCAACGCCCGTCTGGCTCAGACCCCTGCGGTGTTGGGCCTAGGATTATGTTTGTGTACCTCAGTCTGACCGATCTCTGGAGCCCGGGATCAAGATGGCGGTGAGTCTCTCCTGACTGGCGGGCAGCCGAGTTCTGAAGTCTTGTTACTTGTTTTCTAACTGTTACTCTGTTCTTATCCCTCTTACCACTTTCCTTTTGGGACCTGCCTCTTCCTTTGGGGATGTTCAAATTTCTTTAATATGTTTTTTGTAGCTTCTGCTACAGAACTCTTTATAACAACCAACAGACAAAGATGGATGCAATGTCTATCAGTTAAAGAAGGCAGAAAGAATATGTGGCATGATTATCTGATTAATTAATTTTCAGCCACAGAAAGGAATAGAGCATGGACAAGTGCTTTCACATGGACGAATCCAGAAAATCTTGTACCAAGAGAAGCAAGCTAATGATATAAGCCTATATATAATATGATGTAAACAATATGAAATGCCCCAAACACCTAAATATATGCAATAATTTATGTATAAATATAATGTATTTGACTGGTTAACTAGGTCTATGGAAATGAGAGGATTAGAGAATAATAATGAAAATGTATAGGGTTTCTTCATGAGGTGGTAAGAATATTCTAAGATTAATAGTGACTATTCATAAATGTATGCACACACAAAAAACTATTTCATGTAATTTATGTGCTATAAATTAAATTTCAAGTTTTTAAAATCTTGCAGGAGTTGTTATATCTTGCTGCTGATGGTATGAATTTTGTAACTACTAGATATTTTCAGTAGAAACACACACTAATTCTTGTCTCTCATAGCACTTAAAATGCTATAAAGTATACTCAACTATGACTTGCTATTTATGGCCCAGTGAAATTTCTGCTAATGAAAGATGACGCTCCACAGATCCAACTACTTCCAGTCTTATTACATACAAGGAAATCTTTACAGATAGCATCCATCAGTGTAATGCCTGTTGTCTCATGGCTTAATTTGAACAGAATCCCCATCTTCCTGGACCAACATTTACCGGGTCAATAACACAGATTTGCCAATAACTCAATAATTTCTGTTGTGTTAGCAGTTTGGGCTTTAAAAGGTGTTTACAGGTATATCATGTACAGTTTGTGGACTAGGCTATCCTGCAACAGGAATAAAATTTTTTAATTAGTAAATCCAAATAGAAAGTGTTTCAATTTTAATAGCCTTTTCATTTCTTTTTTTTCCTCATAGCTTTATTCTTTTTTGATTGCTTTTTTTTATTCGATATATTTTTATTTACATTTCAAATGATTTCCCCTTTTCTAGCCCCCCACTCCCCGAAAGTCCCATAAGCCCCCTTCTCTCCCCCTGTCCTCCCACCCACCCCTTCCCACTTCCCCGTTCTGGTTTTGCAAAATACTGCTTCACTGAGTCTTTCCAGAACAAGGGGCCACTCCTCCTTTCTTCTTGTACCTCATTTGATGTGTGGATTATGTTTTGGGTATTTCAGTTTTCTAGGTTAATATCCACTTATTAGTGAGTGGATACCATGATTCACCTTTTGAGTCTGGGTTACCTCACTTAGCATGATGTTCTCTAGCTCCATCCATTTGTCTAAGAATTCCATGAATTCATTGTTTCTAATGGCTGAACAGTACTCCATTGTGTAGATATACCACATTTTTTGCATCCACTCTTCTGTTGAGGGATATCTGGGTTCTTTCCAGCCTTTTCATTTCTTATCTACCCTGCATTGTCATTTTAGAGCAAAGGCAACAAATATGTTGAGGAACAGTCCCATCCACATCTTCAGAAGTCTGGGCATTAACGTTGAATTGGGAACTTCATAGAGTTTTATATAATCATTATTTAATGTAAAATATCTCTTTGATTACTTCCAAACATTAAAAAGTAGTTATTTTTGAGTCAGAGTTTCACCATGTAGCTTAAACTGGCCTTCAACTCACATTCCTTCTGCTTCAGCTGTCCAAGTCTTGGGATTACTGACAAGTGCTGCTCCACCTGGCTGAAGGCATTCTGATGTTGTAGGACTTAAAAACAGGTGGTTAGCCAGATTTGTTTGACCCATTGACTTAAGTTTGCTAAAACTGTCTTTCTGAAAAAATAGAAACATACTAAAGAAAATTTTAAAAATAATTAGTAGCTTTCTAAAGAAAACAATGTTCTTCATGGTGGCTTATAGTGGGAACGGGTGTTGTGGTAGATTCTCAGAAGCCTACCAAAAGCATTTCACTTTTGTCTTAGTTCTTAAAAGCCTCTCAAGTCTAATTATGTACAATTAAAATGAATTCTAACTGACTGAGAACATAAATACAAACAATCCCCAAGGCTGTTTCATAATCTGCAAGGCAGACTGAAATTGGAAACCAATTCTCATCCTCTACAGCTGAGTGAATTTGAATCCTTGGGGAATGAGACACTCTAGTGCATGCATGCTTGTGTGTGTGTCAGGCGTGGGAGGACTGGGCAATACAGTAGGAGCCAAGACAAAGTTAACTTTCTTTCTGTATCTGTGGTCATTCATAGGTTTTCAATTCCTATTATTGTGTTAGTTCCAACACACAGGTCATAGATAAGTAACAGTTGCTGGCAAAGTATGTCAACTTACTTTTTTTTTTTTTTTTATTATTCGATATAATTTATTTACATTTCAAATGATTTCCCCTTTTCTAGCCCCCCCACTCCCCGAAAGTCCCGCAAGCCCCCTTCTCTTCCCCTGTCCTCCCACCCACCCCTTCCCACTTCCCCGTTCTGGTTTTGCTGAATACTGTTTCACTGAGTCTTTCCAGAACCAGGGGCCACTCCTCCTTTCTTCTTGTACCTCATTTGATGTGTGGATTATGTTTTGGGTATTCCAGTTTTCTAGGTTAATATCCACTTATTAGTGAGTGCATACCATGATTCACCTTTTGAGTCTGGGTTACCTCACTTAGTATGATATTCTCTAGCTCCATCCATTTGCCTAAGAATTTCATGAATTCATTGTTTCTAATGGCTGAATAGTACTCCATTGTGTAGATATACCACATTTTTTGCATCCACTCTTCTGTTGAGGGATACCTGGGTTCTTTCCAGCATCTGGCAATTACAAATAGGGCTGCTATGAACATAGTAGAACATGTATCCTTATTACATGGTGGGGAGTCTTCTGGGTATATGCCCAGGAGTGGTATAGCAGGATCTTCTGGAAGTGAGGTGCCCAGTTTTCGGAGGAACCGCCAGACTGATTTCCAGAGTGGTTGTACCAATTTGCAACCCCACCAGCAGTGGAGGAGTGTTCCTCTTTCTCCACACCCTCTCCAACACCTGCTGTCTCCTGAATTTTTAATCTTAGCCATTCTGACTGGTGTAAGATGAAATCTTAGGGTTGTTTTGATTTGCATTTCCCTAATGACTAATGAAGTTGAGCATTTTTTAAGATGCTTCTCCGCCATCCGAAGTTCTTCAGGTGAGAATTCTTTGTTTAACTCTGTACCCCATTTTTTAATAGGGTTGTTTGGTTTTCTGGAGTCTAACTTCTTGAGTTCTTTATATATATTGGATATTAGCCCTCTATCTGATGTAGGATTGGTGAAGATCTTTTCCCAATTTGTTGGTTGCCGATTTGTCCTCTTGATGGTGTCCTTTGCCTTACAGAAACTTTGTAATTTTATGAGGTCCCATTTGTCAATTCTTGCTCTTAGAGCATACGCTATTGGTGTTCTGTTCAGAAACTTTCTCCCTGTACCGATGTCCTCAAGGGTCTTCCCCAGTTTTTTTTCTATTAGCTTCAGAGTGTCTGGCTTTATGTGGAGGTCCTTGATCCATTTGGATTTGAGCTTAGTACAAGGAGACAAGGATGGATCAATTCGCATTCTTCTGCATGCTGACCTCCAGTTGAACCAGCACCATTTGTTGAAAAGGCTATCTTTTTTCCATTGGATGTTTTCAGCCTCTTTGTCGAGGATCAAGTGGCCATAGGTGTGTGGGTTCATTTCTGGATCTTCAATCCTGTTCCATTGATCCTCCTGTCTGTCACTGTACCAATACCATGCAGTTTTTAACACTATTGCTCTGTAGTATTGCTTGAGGTCAGGGATACTGATTCCCCCAGATTTCCTTTTGTTGCTGAGAATAGTTTTAGCTATCCTGGGTTTTTTGTTGTTCCAGATGAATTTGATAATTGCTCTTTCTAGCTCTGTGAAGAATTGAGTTGGGATTTTGATGGGTATTGCATTGAATCTGTATAGTGCTTTAGGCAAAATGGCCATTTTAACTATATTGATTCTGCCGATCCATGAGCATGGGAGGTTTTCCCATTTTTTGAGGTCTTCTTCCATTTCCTTTTTCAGAGTCTTGAAGTTCTTGTCATACAGATCTTTCACATGTTTGGTAAGAGTCACCCCAAGATACTTTATACTGTTTGTGGCTATTGTGAAGGGGGTCATTTCCCTAATTTCTTTCTCAGCCTGCTTATCCTTTGAGTATAGGAAGGCCACTGATTTGCTTGAGTTGACTTTATAACCTGCCACTTTGCTGAAGTTGTTTATCAGCTGTAGGAGCTCTCTAGTGGAGTTCTTTGGGTCACTTAGGTAGACGATCATGTCGTCTGCAAATAATGATAGTTTGACTTCTTCCTTTCCAATTTATATCCCTTTGACCTCCTTATGTTGTCGAATTGCCCGAGCTAGTACCTCAAGTACAATATTGAAAAGATAAGGAGAAAGGGGGCAGCCTTGTCTGGTCCCTGATTTCAGTGGGATTGCTTCAAGTTTCTCTCCATTTAGTTTGATGCTGGCTACCGGTTTGCTGTATATTGCTTTTACTATGTTTAGGTATGGGCCTTGAATTCCTGTTCTCTCCAAGACTTTAAGCATGAAGGGATGCTGAATTTTGTCAAATGCTTTTTCAGCATCCAATGAAATGACCATGTGGTTTTGTTCTTTGAGTTTGTTTATGTAGTGGATTGTATTGATGGATTTCCGTATATTGAACCAACCCTGCATTCCTGGGATAAAGCCTACTTGATCATGGTGGATGATCGTTTTGATGTGTTCTTGGATTCGGTTGGCAAGAATTTTATTGAGTATTTTTGCATCGATGTTCATAAGGGAAATTGGTCTGAAGTTCTCTTTCTTTGTTGGATCTTTGTGTGGCTTTGGTATCAGCGTAATTGTGGCTTCGTAGAAGGAATTGGGTAGTGTTCCTTCTGTTTCTATTTTGTGGAATAGTTTGAAGAGTATTGGTGTTAACTCTTCTTTGAAGGTCTGGTAGAATTCTGCACTGAAACCATCTGGTCCTGTGCTTTTTTTGGTTGGAAGACTTTCTATGACTCCTTCTATTTCTTTAGGCTTTATGGGACTGTTTAGATGGTCTAGTTGGTCCTGATTTAATTTTGGTATTTGGTATCTGTCAAGGAAATTGTCCATTTCCTCCAGATTCTCCAGTTGTGTTGAGTATAGGCTCTTGTAGTAGGATCTGATGATTTTTTGGATTTCCTCAGTTTCCGTTGTTATATCTCCCTTTTCATTTCTAAGTTTGTTAATTTGGATACTTTCTCTGTGCCCTTTGGTCATTCTGGCTAAGGGTTTATCTATCTTGTTGATTTTCTCAAAGAACCAGCTCCTGGTATTGTTGATTTTTTGTATGGTTCTCTTTGTTTCTACTTGATTGATTTCGGCCCTGAGTTTGATGATTTCCTGCCTTCTACTCCTCCTGGGCGAAATAGCTTCTTTTTGTTCCAGGGCTTTCAGGTGTGTCATTAAGCTGGTAATGTATGCTCTCTCCATTTTCTTTTTGGAGGCACTCAGGGCTATGAGTTTTCCTCTTAGCACTGCTTTCATTGTGTCCCATAGATTTGGGTATGTTGTGTTTTCATTTTCATTGTGTTCTAAAAAGTCTTTAATTTCTTTCTTTATTTCTTCCTTGACCAAGGTATCATTGAGTAGAGTATTGTTCAGTTTCCACGTGTATGTGGGCTTTCTGTTGTTTCTGTTGCTATTGAAGACCACTTTTACTCCATAGTGATCAGATAGGAGGCATGGGATTAGTTCGATCTTCTTATATTTGTTGAGGTCTGTCTTGTGACCAATTATATGGTCGATTTTGGAGAAGGTACCATGAGGTGCTGAGAAAAAGGTATATTCTTTTGTTTTAGGATAGAATGTTCTATATATATCTGTTAAATCTAATTGGTCCAAAGCTTCAATTAGTTTCATTGTGTCCCTGTTTAGTTTCTGTTTTCCTGATCGGTCCATTGAGGAAAGTGCAGTGTTGAAGTCACCCACAATTATTGTGTTAGGTGCAATGTGTGCTTTTAGTTTTAATAAAGTTTCTTTTACAAAAGAGGGTGCCCTTACATTTGGGGCATAGATGTTCAGGATTGTCAGTTCTTCTTTTTGTATTTTTCCTTTGACCAGCAAGAAGTGTCCCTCAGGGTCTCTTTTGATGACTTTGGGTTGAAAGTCAATTTTATCTGATATTAAAATGGCTACTCCAGCTTGTTTCCTGAGACCATTTGCTTGTAAAATTGTCTTCCAGCCTTTTACTCTAAGGTAGTGTTTGTCTTTGACCCTGAGGTGTGTTTCCTGTAAGCAGCAAAATGTAGGGTCCTGTTTACGTATCCATTCAGTTAGTCTGTGTCTTTTTATTGGGGCATTAAGTCCATTGATGTTAAGAGATATTAAGGAATAGTGATTGTTACTTCCTATCATTTTTGACGTTATTTTTTAAATTTGAATGCTTAACTTCTTTTGGGTTTGATGAAAGGTTACTATCTTGCTTTTTCCAGGGTGAAGTTTCCCTCCTTGTATTGGTGTTGTCCTCCTATTATCCTTTTTAGGGCCGGGTTTGTGGATAGATATTGGGTAAACTTGGTTTTGTCATGAAATATCTTAGTTTCTCCATCTATGGTGATTGAGAGTTTTGCTGGATATAGTAGTTTTGGTTGGCATTTGTGTTCTCTTAGAGTCTGCATGAGATCTGCCCAGGACCTTCTAGCCTTCATAGTCTCAGGTGAAAAGTCTGCTGTGATTCTGATAGGTCTTCCTTTATATGTTACTTGGCCTTTTTCTCTTACTGCCTTTAGTATTCTTTCTTTGTTTAGAACATTTGGTGTTTTGATTATTATGTGACGGGAAGTATTTCTGTTCTGGTCCAGTCTGTTTGGAGTTCTGTAGGCTTCTTGTATATTCATGGGCATCTCTCTCTTTAGGTTAGGGAAGTTTTCTTCCATAATTTTATTGAAGATATTTGCTGGCCCTTTAAGTTGTAAATCTTCACTCTCCTCTATGCCTATAATCCTTAGGTTTGGTCTTCTCATTGTGTCCTGGATTTCCTGGATATTTTGGGTTACAAGCTTTTTGCATTTTGCATTTTCTTTAACTGTTGAGTCCATGGTTTCTATGGAATCTTCAGCATCTGAGATTCTTTCTTCTATCTCTTGTATTCTGTTGTTGATATTTGTATCTCTGTCCCCTGATTTCTTCCCAAGGCTTTCTATCTCCAAAGTTGTCTCCCTTTGAGTTTTCTTAGTTGTTTCTACTTCTGATTTTAGATCCTGGATGGTTTTGCTTAGCTCCTTCACTTGCATGTTTGTGTTTTCCTGTAATTCTTTAAGAGATTTTTGTGTTTTCTCTTTCATGAGCTCAGCCTGTTGACCAAAGTTCTCCTGTATTTCTTTAAGAGATTTTTGTGTTTCGTCTTTCATGACCTCAGCCTGTTGAGCAAAGTTCTCCTGTATTTCTTTAAGTGTTTTTTGCATTTCCTCCTTGTTGGCTTTTGTATTCTCCTGGATTTCTTTCAATGATTTTTGTGTTTCCCTTGCAAGGGCTTCTACCTTTTGATCCATTGTCTCCTGAATTTCTTTATGTATGACCTTCATGTGTTCCTGTACCAGCATCATGACCAGTGATTTTAAATCCAAATCTTGTTTTACTGGTGTGATGGGGTATCCAGGACATGTTGGTAGAGGAGAATTGGGTTCAGATGTTGCCATATTGCCTTGATTTCTGTTAGTGACGTTCCTGCGTTTGCCTTTTGCCATCTAGATCTCACTGGTGTTAGTTTATCTTGTCAGTGCTGGACTCACCAGTGCAAGCTGCCCCTTCCCAGTTGGCCTCTGTTGCACAGCTTACCTCCTGCACTGCTTGTAGATAGTGTGCTGCTGCCCAGGCTGTTCAGATCCCAAAGCAGGCACCCGAAGGCTCCCGCTGGGGCCCCGCTGGATTCACTGGAGCACACTGACTTCTCCCAGCTGGCCGCCCGGAAGCCCAGCTAGCCACTTGCAGGACTTGGAGATGTAATGCTGCAGCCCAGACTGATCTGGATCCGGAACCGGAGAGAGTAGAGCTAAGGGCTTCTGCCTGAGGCCTTGCCCCAGATTGTGTCTGTGGAGCAGATGGAGCCCTTGTGCACTCCCAGGGAGTGCCGACGGTGTATGCTACTGTGACCTCCCCTGAGTTCCGCTCACTCCGCTGGGCAGCCGATCTGCCAACCGGGCTATCGCACACAAGGTTAGCCTGGCCGCCCAGTCCCTGAGTCCAGGCAAAAGCCTGGGTGGCCAAGGTCCGAGCAAAGTTCCCCTACGGCTTTGACTGTTAATTGGGTTTGCCAGGTGACTAGGATGGCGGGCGTGTGCGCCCGCGCTCCCTGAAAGCGCCCACCAAGCCGCCCAGTTCTTGGGGTCAGTCCTGTACCTTTTGGGGCCTGGACCCCCGCTTTGTTAGCCTTAGGCTATGCCTGTTACAGGTCTGCCCGCCTGAGCTCTCTGTCGTCCTGCAGGCAAAATGGTGGCGGCGCGCTCGCAGGCCTGGGCAAAAAACCTCCTGGTTGGGTTGGCACCCCGATGGCCCCCCGACCCGCCCAGGGCCTGGGTGCAGGCCAACGCCCGTCGGGCTCAGACCACCGCGGTGTTGGCCTCGGATTATGTTTGTGTACCTCAGTCTGTCCGATTCCTGGAGTACGGAACCAAGATGGATCCTCCTCTCTTGACTGGTGGGAGGCCGAGTTCTGAAGTGGCCTCCGTGCAGGAAAGGCGCCGCACAACTGCAGCTGCTTGCTGTCCGGCTGGTCAGCGAAGGTCAGTGGTCGTGGGCGCAGGGCCTAACTGGTCCCTGTGACGCCTTGGTTCCACTGCTGATGGCCCTTCAGCTGGAGCAGCCACTGCTGCCGCTGCTGCCGCCGCCGCCGCCGCCGATCTCCGTCAACTTACTTTTAAGAGCATTGCCACTGGTAGGTGAACTATATTCTAGGAAAATGTCA
Organism: Apodemus sylvaticus; assembly: GCF_947179515.1. Taxonomy (NCBI): domain Eukaryota; kingdom Metazoa; phylum Chordata; class Mammalia; order Rodentia; family Muridae; genus Apodemus; species Apodemus sylvaticus. Next base: position 37,139,555 of record NC_067473.1, on the reverse strand, counting down.
TAGAGCCACAAATATAATATAATGCACAACTCAAACCAGACTTGACAGGTGAGAAAAATAAAAGAGGACACAAATTGGTGGGGAAAGAAGGGGAGGGTCACGGACGAGTTTGGAAAGGGGGTGAGTATGGTCAAAAGTCAACTCATATACAAAATAAAAAGTAAAGTATACAGTTTAAAAATTATTCTGAAATAAAAAGGTATTTGAAGAAATGTGAAATGTTCAGCTTCTCAAATTATAGAGTTCCATACTTACACAACAGATTGGTTGAATTTTTAAAAGTGAACTGGCAGCCACCATCTCTGCTGTAACTAACACAGCTGGGGTTCAAACTTTGGGGATTTTTGTTTTATGTTTTTTTTTTTTTGCTTCTTTTTGTGCTTCTGGTGGTTTTACCTCTGGCTGAAAACATTGTTGTCATGACCTGAACATCAATAGCAGGTTTTCAGACTTCCTTTATTGAGGCAGGAAGACACAAGGCTGGTAATGATGAGGTAGTGTTCACGTGGTTCTGCTCCTGTGTCTGCGAGGGATATCCAGAGACTACAGAGTCTAGGAGAAAAGCTTTCAATAAGCCAGAGACAATTATTTCCCTCTGTCCTCACATTTTCTTTACAGTGCTTGTTAAGTATGATGCAAATTCATGTTTTTATGTAACATAAATGGAACAAAATCTCCTCCATAGGAAAACCCACTAAATCTGGAAGAAACAGTCATGTTCCCATCACAATTCAAATTTGATATAGCACCAAGAAGGTGAATCATATTTCCACATCCTGGGAGGAAATAGATCATTAATCAAGCTGCATTTTGTTCTACCAAGGGGCCCAATACATTTGCAATCGTTTGGAGTGCAAACGACGTAGGTTTACAACATGTGTTTTCATTTTTCTGGAACCATTATTCTTTTCCTAACTTTCCTTATGTTATCTCTCGGCTTCTCTGACAAATTTAGAACGGAAAGTGCCATAACCACGGTGAGCCAGGGGTGTAATCAACATAAAATGAGTTATCGGGATGCTTTTAAAAATGTTTGTGATGATCCCTTCAGTATATTGTGGTATCTGTATGAAAATGGTTAATGAGATTTTGAAACTAAATTACCTCTGTTGGGGAAAAATGCAAAATAAAAGTTTAATGGCTACAAGCATATGAATAAGACTGGAGCTTTTCTGTGCTTTGGAAAAGCTAACAGGGAATACTGAATTATGAATCTCTTCCCTAGGCAAGTAAAGCTCCAATGTTAGGAATTTCTACAAGAAATTGCATTTGCAATTTGCAGTCTGAAACCATAATGTTCTTTAGAATGTTGGCTTACAAGTTTATAATGTCATTAAAGTCACCAAATAACAAGCTTAGAGGTGTTGCAGACTTTAGTACAGATAGATACATTTTAAAACCTCCAACAAGAGCAAAGGCTCAAATTGTTACATATCAAAACAGTTTCCAGCCATACTAGAGAAATAAAAACTGAGACCCAGAAATACTCAGTCCATCATGTTCTGTCTTTTTTCTCTCTTTCTGTGTACAAGTTTGAAATAATGGTCACAGCTCTGGTGTAATGCCCACATTGGATAGCAGTTCAAGTGAAATAGCTTTTGGTGATGGTCATGAGTTCTCAAATGTTTTACAAAACAGGAAAACCTTTCCCATAAACAGAAAAAATGTGCATGAAATTCTAAGTCTAGAAAGTATACTAAATAAAATCAAAAGAGATTCCTTGTTAAAATATGTGAACAAGGAGCTCAGATCTTCCAAGTTAGAGATTATTCATTGAGAGCTAAGAGTCAAATCTAACCCACCAAATGTTTTTACACGTGCATAAGTTAAAAATGGGCTTTCAATTTTTAAATTGTTGAAAGTTCTCAAAACAAGACTAATATTTCATGACACACAGAACTTAGATATAATTCACATCTCAGTATCCACAAATAAAATAGAAATACACCAGGCTCATGTAGCTATTACATACAGTTGCCTTTATGAAGCAAACCTTGGAGATTTCTAACAAATTCCTGGGCTTTACAATGTTGAAAAGGCTTTCTCATGTTTCATAAAAAAAGGTTTTCAACTACTGTTGCTAGTTAGCACATTTTAGATCACCCTTACAATTTCTTTTTCTTTTTTTTTCTTTTTTTGTCTTTAAACTGTAAGTTTATTTTTTAATTGATATATTCTTTATTTACATTTCAAATGATTTCCCATTTCCTGGATCCCCCCCCTTCCCAAAAGTCCCATAAGCCCTCTTCCCTCCCCTTGTTCCCCAATCTACCCCTTCCCACTTCCCTGTTCTGGTATTCCCCTACACTGATGCACTGGGCCTTTCCAGGACCAGGGGCCACTCCTTCCTCCTTCTTGGGCATCATTTGATATGTGAATTGTGTCTTGGGTATTCCAAGCTTCTAGGCTAATATCTGCTTATCAGTGAGCACATACCATGGGTGTTTTTTTGAGACTGGGTTACCTCACTTAGTATGATGTTCTCCAGCTCCATCCATTTGTCTAAGAATTTCATGAATTCATTGTTTCTAATGGCTGACTAGTTCTCCATTGTCTCCCAACCAAAAAAACCATAGGACCAGATGGTTTCAGTGCAGAATTCTATCAGACATTCAAAGGAGATCTATTTTCTGTAGATCTATCTATTCAAAGGAAACCACATTTTCTGTATCTGTTTCTCCATTGAGGGACATCTGGGTTCTTTCCAGCTTCTGGCTATTATAAATAGGGCTGCTATGAACGTAGTGGAGCATGTATCCTTATTACATGCTGGGGAATCCTCTGGGTATATGCCCAGGAGTAGTATAGCAGGGTCCTCCAGAAGTATCATTTCAGGTTTTCTGAGGAACCGCCAGACTGATTTCCAGAGTGGTAGTACCAGTTTGCAATCCCACCAGCAGTGGAGGAGTGTTCCTCTTTCTCTAAATCCTCGCTAGCACCTGTTTTCTCCTGAGTTTTTGATCTTAGCCATTCTGACTAGTATGAGGTGAAATCTCAGGGTTGTTTTGATTTGCATTTCCCTGATGACTAAGGATGTTGAACATTTGTTTAGGTGCTTCTCAGCCATTCAATATTCCTCAGGTGGAAGTTCTTTGTTTAGCTCTGTACCCCAATTTTTAAGGGTATTATTTAACTCTTGAGTCTACCTTCTTGAGTTCTTTGTATATCTTGGATACAAACCCTCTGTTGAATGTAGTATTGGTAAAGATGTTTTCCCAATATGTTGGTTGCCATTTTGTCCTTTTGATAATGTTTTTTGCCTTACAGAAACTTTGTAATTTTAGGAGGTCCCATTTGTCAATTCTTGATTTTAGAGCATAAGCTATTGGTGTTCTGTTGAGGAAAATTTCCCCTGTGCCCATGTCCTTACAGGTCTTCCCCAGTTTTTTTTCTATTAGTTTCCGTGTGTCTGGTTTAATGTGGAGGTTCTTCATCCACTGGGACTTGAGCTTACTACAAGGAGATAAGAATGGATCAATTTGCATTCTTTTGCATGCTGACCTCCAGTTGAACCAACACCATTTGTTTAAAAGGCTATCTTTTTTCCACTGGATGGTTGTAGCTCCCTTGTCAAAAATCAAGTGACCATAATTCTGTGGGTTCATTTCTGGGTCTTCAATTCTATTCCATTGATCTACTTGCCTGTCACTGTACTGATACCATGCAGTCTTAAAAACAATTTCTCTGTAGTACTGCTTGAGGTCGTGGATATTGATTCCCCCAGAAGTTCTATTACTGTTGAGGGTAGTTTTAGCTCTCCTGGGTTTTTTGTTATTCCAGATGAATTTGCGAATTGCTTTTTCTAAATCTATGAAGAATTGCATTGGGATTTTGATGGGGATTGCATTGAATCTGTAGATTGCTTTTGGCAAGATGGTCATTTTTACTATATTAATCCTGCCAATCCAAGAGCATGGAAGATTTTTCCATCTTCTGAGATCTTCTTCGATTTCTTTTTTCAAAGACTTGAAGTTCCTGTCATACAGATCTTTCACTTGTTTGGTTAGAGTCACCCCAAGATACTTCATATTGTTTTGGCTATTGTGAAGGGTGTCATTTCCCTAATTTCTTTCTCAGTCTGCTTATCCTTTGAGTATAGGAAGGATACTGATTTGCTTGAGTTAATTTTATATCCAGCCACTTTGCTGGAGTTTTTCAGCTGTAGGAGTTTTCTGGTGGAGTTTTTTGGGTCACTTAAGAAGACTATCATATCATCTGAAATAATGATAGTTTGACTTCTTCCTTTCCAATTTGTATCCCTTTGACCTCCTTTTGTTGTCTAATTGCTCTGGCTAGAACTTCAAGTACTATATTGAATAAATATGGAGAGAGAGGGCAGCCTTGTCTAGTCCCTGATTTTAGTGGGATTGCTTCAAGTTTCTCTGTATTTAATTTGATGTTGGCTACTGGTTTGCTGTATATTGCTTTTATTATGTTTAGTTATAGTCCTTGAATCCCTGTTCTTTCCAAAACCTTTAACATGAAAGGATGCTGAATTTTATCAAATGCTTTTTCAGCATCTAATGAAAGGACCATGTGTTTTTTTTCTTTGAGTTTGTATATGTAGTGGATTATATTGATGGATTTCTGTATATTGAACCATCCCTGCATCACTGGGATGAAGCCTACTTGATCATGGTGAATGATCGTTTTGATGTGTTCCTGGATTCAGGTGGCAAGAATTTTATTGAGTATTTTTGCATCGATATTCAAAAGGGAAATTGGTCTAAGCTTCTCTTTTTTTGTTGGATCTTTGTGTGGTTTTGGTATCAGCCAAATTGTGGCTTCATAGAACGAGTTGGGTAATGATCCTTCTGTTTCTATTTTGTGGAATAGTTTGAAGAGTATTGGCATTAGATCTCCTTTGAATGTCTGATAGAATTCTGCACTGAAACCATCTGGTCCTATGGTTTTTTTGGTTGGGAGACTGTCAGTGACCACTTCTATTTCTTTAGGGGTTATGGGTCCGTTTAGATAGTCTATCTGATCCTGACTACATTTTGGTAGTTGATATCTGTCTAGGAAATTGTCCATTTCATCCAGATTTTACAGTTGTGTTGAGTATAGGCTTCTGTAGTAGGATATGATAATTTTTTGGATTTCCTCATTTTCTGTTATTTCACCCTTTTCATTTCTGATTTTGTTAATTTGGATACTGTCTCTGTGCCCTCTGGTTAGTCTGGCTAAAGGTTTATCTATCTTGCTGATTTTCTCAAGGAACCAGCTCCTGCTTTTGTTGATTCTTTGTATAGTTTTTTTTGTTTCAACTTGGTTGATTTTAGCCCTGAGTTTGATGATTTCCTGCCTTCTAATCCTCTTGGGTGTATTAACTTCTTTTTGTTCTAAAGCTTTCAGGTGTTCTGTTTAACTGTTAGTGTATGCTCTCTCCAGCTTCTTTTTGTAGGCACTCAGAGATATGAGTTTTCCTCTTAGCACTGCTTTCATTGTGTCCCATAAATTTGGGTATGCTGTGCCTTCACTTTCATTAAATTCTAAAAAGTGTTTGATTTCTTTCCTTATTTCTTCCTTGACCAAGGTATCATTGAGTAGAGCATTGTTCAGCTTCCATGTGTATGTGGGATTTTTGTTGATTTTGTTGCTATTGAAGATCACCCTTATTCCATAGTGATCTGATAGGAGACATGGAATTATTTTGATCATCTTATATTTGTTGAGGTCTGTTTTGTGACCAGTTATTTGGTCAAATTTGGAGAAGGTACCATGAGGTGCTGAGAAGAAGGTATATTCTTTTGATTTAGGATGAAATGTTCTATAGATATCTATTAAACCCATTTGGTCCAAAATTTCTGTTAGTTTCACTGTGACTCTGTTTAGTTTGTGTTTCCCTGATCTGTCCATTGAAGAGAGTGTGAGTCCCCCACAATTATTGTTTGGGGTGTTATGTGTGCTTTAAACTTTATTAACGTTTCCTTTACAAATGTCATTCCCTTGTATATGGGGCATAGATGTTCAAAATTGAGAGTTTTTCCTGGTAGATTTTTTCTTTTGATGAGTATAAAGTGTCCTTCTGTATCTTTTTTGATGACTTTTGGTTAAAAGTATATTTTATCAGATATTAGAATGGCTACTCCAGCTTGTTTCCCAGGACCTTGTCTCCTGTTTGCTTGGAGAACAATTTTCCAGCCTTTTACTCTGAGGTAGTGTTTGTCTTTGACACTGAGATGTGTTTCCTGTATACAGCAAAATGTTGGGTCTTGTTTATGAATCCAGTCTTAATATATGTCTTTTTATTGGGGAATTGAGTCCATTGATGTTAAAAGATATTAAAGAATAGTGACTGCTGCTTCCTGCTCTTTTTGATGTAATTTTTATATTTGTGTGGTTTTCTTCTTTTGGGTTTGTTGAAAGAAGTTTACTTTCTTTCTTTTTCTTATGTGCAGTTTCCTCTCCTTTGTTGGTGTTTTCCATTCATTATCTTTTTAAGGGCTGGGCTTTTGGAAAGATATTGTGTAAATTTGTTTTTGTTATGAAAAACCTTGGTTTCTCCATTTATGGTAATTGAGAGATTTGCTGGATGTAGATAGCAGTTTGTGTTGGCAGTTGCATTCCCTTAGGGCCTGCATGAAGTCTGCCCAGGCTCTTTTGGCTTTTATAGTCTCTGGTGAGAAATCCAGTGTAATTCTGATAGGTCTATCTTTATATGTTACTTGACCTTTTTCCCTTACTGCTTTTAATATTCTTTCTTTGTTTAATACATTTTGTGTTTTAATTATTATGTGACAGGATGAATTTCTTTTCTGGTCAAATCTATTTGGTGTTCTGTAGGCTTTTTGTATGTTCATGGGCATCTCTTTCTTTAGGTTAGGGAAGTTTTCTTCTATAACTTTGTTGAAGACATTTACTGGCCCTTTAAGTTGGAAATCTTCACTCTCTTCTATGCCTATAATCCTTAGGCTTGGTCTTCTTATTTTGTCTTGGAAATCCTGGATATTTTGGGTCAGGAGCTTTTTGCATTTTTCATTTTCTTTGACTATTGTATCAATGCGTTGTATGATATCTTCTTCACCTGAGATTCTCTCTTCTATCTCTTGTATTCTGTTGTTGATGCTTGGATCCATGACACCTGACTTCTTTCCTAGGTTTTCTATGTCCCGTGAGTTGTCTCCCTTTGTGATTTCATTATTGTTTCTCCCTCCTTCTTTAGATTCTGGACAGCATTGTTTAATTCCTTCACCCATTTTGTTGTGTTTTCTCTTATTTCTTCACCGGCTTCTCCATGTTTACTTGTGCTCTCCTGTATTTCTTTAAGGGAGTTATTTATGTCCTTCTTGAAGCCCTCCATGATGCCCTCCATCAGGATCATGACCTGTGATTTTAAATCCAAATCTTGTTTCCATAGTGTGTTAGGGTATCCAGGCCTTGCTCTTGTGGGAGAATTGGGTTTAGATGGTGCCATATTGCCTTGATTTCTGTTAGCAACGTTCCCACCTTTGCCTTTTGCCATCTGGTTATCTCTGGTGTTAGTTGGGCCTGCTGTCTCTGGGTGGAGCTTGCCCCTTCTGTGTGCCTGCAGGCCTATCTCAGCAACCCTGTGTTACCTGCTTTCCTCTGGCACAAATTGCTGTGGTGCTGCAGAGTTCCTGGGTACAGGTGGAGTCCTGGTGGAGTGTGTCCCAAGTTATATCCTACTCTGGTGAAACCTGCCTACCAATCTGTTGCATAGTCACAGAAGCAAAGATGATGGCCGAGATTCATTCTCTTGTAGTTGTATTTGGCTATGTAGCTCTGTGGTTCTGATGATCAGCTCTGGATGCAGGCTGGGCTGGCCGTCTCCTCCTCGATGGCTGCTGGGTGTATAGCTGGCTTCCTGCACTGCTTGGAGATGGTGAGCTATGGCTGAGGGTGTTTCTAATCCAGAGGCAGAAATTGGAAGGCTCTTGCCAGAGGCCTCTAGACTGGATCCTCAGATCTACAGGGCCAGGCTCACCTGTGCAGGCTGCCTCCTCCTCTCTGGCTACCAGGTGTATAGCTGGCTTCCTGTGCTGCTTGGAGATGGCGCGCTGTGCTTATTTTCCTTTTAGTTTAGATATGTAACATAGTCTGTGTGATGGTTTGTATATGCTTGGCCCAAGGAGTGGCACTATTTGGAGCTGTGGCCCTTTTGGAGCAGATGTGACCTTTTGGGGGTAAGTGTGTCACTGTGGGCATGGGCTTTGAGACCCTACTCCTAGCTGTCTGAAAGTGAGTATTCTGCTAGCAGCCTTCAGATGAAGTATATAGAACTCTCAGCTCTTCCTGTACCATGTCTGTCTAGCTGCTGCCATGTTCCTGCCTTGATGATGCTAGACTGAACCTTTGAACCTGTCAGCCAGCTTCAATTAAATGTTGTCCTTTATAAGGCTTCCCTTGGTCATGGTGTCTGTTTCCAGCAGCAAAAGCCTAACTAAAACACTCGGCTACTTGTACGTATCTCTGAATATCACCAATCATATGTGCTTGGAAGCATTTTCATCAAGGGTACACTAGATGTGTGTTTGCTCAGCTCCTCATTTGGCTCTGTAGGGGATTCTGAATACAATACATACAATACATATTGTGTCCTATGCCCCTACACAGTGTGTAAAGTAATGTTTCACTCCATATTGAATTAAATGTAAACTCACCTATGTTTTCATACAGGCAAATCAAAGTGATGCCTGGGTAAAGAGAAGGGTCTATCCCAGCATAGATAATAATTTCAAATTGAATTCCAAATATCCTTGTTCGTATCTGTCCCTCATTTTGTGTGACATGCTCTCTGCCTTGTTCTTTCCCAAGCTTAATTGTCTCATCTTTGATTAGCTTTTTTTTTGTTCTGTTTCTCCATTGCCAGCTGATTCCTTAAGGCCCCTCACCTTTCACGCCGTGAAACTCATTGTATTTGTTCTTTACTTGCTTCATAAAAAGTCAAATCTCTTGCTAGTATTCTGATACTATCTATTAAGAAATCGTCAAACAATAAGCCAAACCCAAACTGTGCATTTGAACTGGTGAGAGAAACTTGAACAAAGCTGGAATTAAGGAAATAATTTAGGGAAGGAAGCATGAAATAGACAAAGGGCCAGTAGTGAATCAATGGGAAACATTAAGTATTATTATCTTAAGACTCTACTACTGGAAATATATTTTGAAAAGATTCAATTGTATGTGCATTCTTTTGTATGTATGCATATGTACATGTATGACTGTGTGTATGTGTGTATGTGTGTATGTGTGTGTGTGTATGTGTGTGTGTGTGTGTGTGTGTGTGTGTGTGTGTAGAGTGGGGAAAACTCAGGTCTGATTTGTCAGAATCTTTTTTTCAGAGTTTCTAATTGAGTCCTACAGCTCACAAAATACAGCTAGTCTGGCTGAGCAGTGAACCATACTTATTCATCCATCTACATATCCCCAGTGTAAATGGCATTATAAATGCATACTACCACAATACCTGGCTGTAAAAAATGGGTTCCAGTGATCTAACTGAGATCTTTGTGTTTATAAGTAGGCACTTTCCAAACTGAACTATGTCTCTTTGTAAAAAAATTTTTTTCATAAGTGTGTAAAGAATTTGGTGCCTTCTGAATGGATACTGAGGCTGTTTTTAAGGAGACATACTTAAGGTTTATGGTCAGACAGGAGAATGTCACTATAGTCTTTGGAAATTGTGCTGGAAGCTGAGATCAATGGGGACAGGATGAAGATAGCCACAGAGGTCAGAGATACAGAGGGAAAGTGACACAGAACAGCTTCAAGAGTCACATGAAGGGAAAGAGGAAGGATATATAGCTTGAACATAGGCGCCTTGATAAAAGGACAAGAACACTATCAGATATATTACTGTTTTAAAAAGCAAATGTGTAAGTGGCAACTTTCCTGTATCTATAAAAGAATTTAATACTCTTTTAGAAAAACCACATACTTATATGCAAGGTAATGAGGTCAGTGGAGAAGGGAACTGGTGGTGATGTAATTCTCTGGACATTACATTTATCTCTGAAGCTCTTTGGAGACAAGACAGCCTCACAGCTGGAACTGTCCACACCTTTTTCTCTAGAGACCATCACCTGCCTGTCAGTAGCTGCAAGAATAAATCGCAGTGATATGTATACTGGGAAATGTTGCAGAGACAGTCCCAGAGTGAATTCCTTAGCAGTGTAGAAAGTGGTAACTTATAAACCCACTCCACCAACGATCAAGGATTTCCTTATTAAGTCATAATTCTGTCAAAGGTTTTCTAGAGGAAGTGGGGTTGAGAAGGATATCAAGCAGTGTGAGAGCTATGCTTTGATTCACATTTTAAATTCAATTTATGGGATTGTCACTTAGTTACATATAATTGTACTAACTTTAAGATTATATTTCAGATACTTTTCTTCTCCAGTTCTCCTCTATTGATGTACTCTGTACTTTTCAAATTTTGGTTCATGAAAATTATTGCCCACTCCTTGGATACATTATAATGGAAAGCAATGATTGTGCATATTTAGTGCTAAACGGATTATAAACAAGGAGTCATTAAAAAGTCCCATCAAGTCTTTGAGTTAGGCAGTTCTTGCCTCCGATCACAGAACAGGGGATAAAGGAGAAGAATGATTTTAACAACTGGCATTCACCCAGGGACCAACAAACATGGTGCAGTGTATCAGTTCACTTTCCATATAGCTATAAGAAAAACTTTGACAGTAGTTGGGTTTTTTTTTTCTTAATGATTGTCTGCCATATGGATACAGAAATGAATTGAGTGCCATTTCCTTTTTCAAAGCACAATCTATGCATACAGGGCAGAATTCTAGATCTTTGGATGTCAGAATAATTTCCCTGTGACTCTCATACTAATTACGCTAGACACTCAGATTGTACCTACAATTTGTCTACTTCCAGTTTTAAAAATTGATATAAGCCATGAAATAGATGTCAATCTTTATGGCTATGAGAGAAGAAATACTTTTCCTTACACCAATACAGTATTGTGTTGACCAAGAGCTAGTTGTGAGCATGCCCCATTCATTCGCATGCAAATTAATCAAAAGACATCAATCTATGAGAGCACTTTATTGGTTGTAAAGTATTGGAGTAATGGAAATCGCTGCTACAGCTGCTACTATTACTTAAAAAGTATGATGACTGGTGATTATTAATTTGTTAGATCAATACAATTAGCTGTCTTAAAAAAACTAGAAACCCTAAGTTAATGGAAGCATTAATAATAAAATTAACATGAAACTGATATATAAGAAAGAGGCACATGGGTTCTTTGAACACCCACCTGCAAGATGTGTGTAAGTACATTGGCATGTCTGTGCATTTAGGCACAGGTGAATGCTTGTACGGGAGACACCTTCAGGGACTATATAGACATAATGCAATTTCAAGTGAGCTGAAGATGTTGCATGTGAGAGAAAGCTCCCAATGAATGTCATAAACCCTTATTATGAGGTCAGATAATTCCTTATGAAACAACCCCAGACTTACTTTCCTACACTAAAGGATATCATCTTAACCTGTTAGTTCACAGCATTCTGTGCACAGAATTCTCTTTAGCATCTTTATTTTCTCTACCTTTCTTCAAACTTTGATCCTTTTTTATTTGATATATTCTTTATTTACATTTCAAATGATATTCAATATATTCTTTATTTACATTTACATTCCCCTTGCCTGGATCCCCTCTCCCTGAAATTCCCATAAGCCCTCTTCCCTCCCCCTGTTCCTCCATCCACCTCTTCCCACTTCCCTGTTCTGGTATTCCCCTACACTGAGCCTTTCCAGAACCAGGAGCCACTCCTTCCTTCTTCTTGGATATCATTTGATATGTGGATTATTTCTTGGGTATTCCAAGCTATTAGGCTAATATCCACTTGTCAGTGAATGCATACCATGAGTGTTCTTTTGAGACTGGGTTACCTCACTTAGGATGATGCTCTCCAGCTCCATCCATTTGTCTACGAATCTCATGAATTTATTGTTTCTAATGGCTGAATAGTACTCTATTTTGTATATGTACCACATTTTTTGTATCCATTCCTCTGTTGAGGGACATCTGGGTTCTTTCCAGCTTCTGGCTATTATAAATAGGGATGCTATGAACATAGTGGAGCATGTACAACCTTTGATCTTTAATTCTCCTTGATAAGCTGCGACACAAATAAAGTTCAATTTTCTCTCTCATTCACTACTCTTTTTTTTTTTTGCATGGGAAGGATGATCTGTGTCAGTGAAATCCTTATAAAACTTTTTGCACATACAATTTTTTTTGAAAAAGAAATGTCACAATGACGGAGACCCTAGGATTTCAGCTTTTCTTGCTCATTTTGTGCATATCACATATATGAGGTCTGTGAGCATTTTTTTTTATCCCACTTCACACATTTCAAATGATCTGAAATGAAAAAAATTAACCGCTCAGATGAGATATGGAGGATGTGGAATATCTTTTAATCAAGTCTGTTTTTCATTTCTGAGGCTAAGAAGAATCTAGCTTTACCCACACTGGGTTGCCATTTTGTTTCTTTGTGACCCACACAAGGGGATATTTTTAAGAAACAAAAACAATGATTACAATACCAATGCATTCAAACATGCTACATTTATAAATATGTGTCTGTTAGTCAGGGGTCTATCATACAACCAAAATCCATGTCTGGGTAGGATTGAATTTATTATTTTTGTGCAGTGGTTAGAACCAATACATGGTTTACCATAGTGAGGTGGAAAAAGCAGGAAAACTGGCAACATAGTCCTAAACTTTGACAGAGATTCAGGTCTAGATACCTGAGAATGAGTAGCATCAAGGACCACTTAAGCAATATAACAGCTTAAGCAGAAAGAGTTAATTCTACCTGTTGCTATCTTTTTCTCTAGTTCCACTAACAGATTGGATTTGGCCCACACATACTAGGAAGGATCTTATGCTATACAAATTCTGCACATTCAAATGCTAATATATTCCAGAAATATTCTCAAGGATTCACTAGAAACACTGTTTAGCTAACAATCTGGACATCTCATGGTTTACTTAAGTTAATAAAAAATTAACCATCACATTGTAATATAATTTAAGTCTTGGTTTGGATAAAAACAAGATATTGAGGATAAATAAGAGATTAGAATGAGTATGTTGTCTGGTAGCAACTGGTCATCATCGGAGTTGTCTTCTAGTCTAATCAGAGGGGAGAACTATTGTACAATCTTTTCAGTACAAATTCTCTTGTGAAAAACTTTGTTGCTTGTGTTTGCCAGAACTTGCTAGCTAAAGGATCAATTCTTTTTGACTTAAAGTATGAAACAGGATCTTAAGAACCTTAAAGTTGTCAAGATCCCTTTCATTAACATGAGCAAAACACTATTCCACCCTCGAGACTTGGGATGCATGTGAAGCCCTTCCATGTCTGCTTAGGGCCAAAGGAAAAAATAGTTATCTTAGTGTAGTTACGTGTGTGTGTGTGTGTGTGTGTGTGTGTGTGTGTGTGTGTGTGTGTGAGAGAGAGAGAGAGAGAGAGAGAGAGAGACTGTTGTTTAGTGCAAGATAACCCCAAAGATAAAATACCAAAGGTAATGATACCAATATAATCTACACAGCCATGTAAGTCCCAGTTTCTCTCAAAATATTCATCTCTCAATCATAGCGCTAGCACCCATTCAGGTTTTGAATATATCAAGTGTAGAACATATATCTATGACACCTTAAAGGGCTGTTACATGGCAGTCAACTCATGTACATTATTAATCCATACAGTAAGATTGAGAAATTGCTCCATCGTTTCTGGGTATCAATGAAAATACTCACATTCTCTGACTCCAGCAATACTTAGGTTAAACTTGGGAATGACCACATGGCTGGCCACATTATTCATCCAGGCAAGATCTAACAACTACAGGCATAAGTTGAGAGAATAAAGCTTTATTCTAGCAAATATTTTAACCTATCTCAACCACTCAACTAAAGTATTTTGCTGTTTAATCTTCACATCAATTCTATGACATAACAACTGTTAGTTTCCCCATTTAATTATTTTAAAATGAGGCAACAAAATCATGAAGAGGACATATCAGTCTACTCTGTTACAAGAATGAAACATGGCATGGGATTCTTTATAAATGATCTAAGTAGCAGTTCTAGAGGCTCATGGGGCTGCCAACAGCATTAATTTGGCTAGGACAAGGAGGACAGGAGGTGGTTCAATATGACTTGAAGATGGAATGCCTGAGAAACCAGGGACAAATTGGTAATATCCTTTTTATAATCCCTTCTTTTGAGAACTAACCAAGGTTCCAAGAAAATGATTTTAATTCCTTCCAAGGGAAGTATACACAGTGACCTGATTAACTTAATCTAAGTTCCATTTCGTAAAAGGTTCTGCCACTTCCTGAAATTACCATATCAGAAAGCAAGCTTCCAACATAGGAGTTTTTGACAGATGCTCTTAAACCATACATCAGTCTTTCCTCCCAGTACTTGAGAGCTTCAATTAGATAGAAAGGAATCCTATCTTCTTTGGTGAGGCTTCCAGGAAGAGATGATCACAGTTGCTGAAAGAATGTAATTTTAGAATCCAGACCAGACTGATGCCTCAACAGTAGCACCTACAGATGCCTTTCCCCTTTCATAGATACAAGGGCACTACTAAGGGAATTATCTCTGTCTCTTGCTAATAGACTTCCTGATACTGTCACATCTTATCTAGGAAGTAAGAATATATGAAAGGGGTATGGTTGGCTAAATAGCCCTTTCTCTACTCTTCCCTGGCCTCTGGTATGCAAATCAGAAAGCCTGAAGGTAGGGTCCTGTCATGAAACCATATCCCTCTCTGAGAACTATACAGAGAGACCTACACTTCTGCTGTGTGCCTGATTCCTCTCTTCAGAGGAATCATACTCTGTAATGCTGAGGCCTGAACTCTTCCTAACATCTGTCATGCTGTGGTCTGTCTGTCCACAGAACTAATAACACTTCTAATACATTTTTTAATCTATTGCAATTGGTCTTAGTGTCCCTGACAGTTGTTAGCTATCTCATTCCAACCCTGTCTTCCCCAGAAAACAAATAAATGAATTATCCAGATGACTGGCTTCATGTTTTCTCAAGTTTGGTGAGTTTTTCCTTCAACCATGTGAACCAATCTCGTAAATTATACCGAGAAATTTATTTCATTATTATTATTTCTTAAAAATTCAATATTGAGTTGAAAATCAATCATTTGCCTGCAAGATTTCTGATTTGTACAGAAAAGAGGAGTCAAGGAGAGACTAGATGGCAAACAGATCCCTGTCTATCTTCCTGACCCAAAAGTCCCTCTGAACTCCAACAGTATCTTAGCTGTCTCTGTGTCAGGCCCTTCACCGAATTTCGCCATTTTGTTTTCAGAACTGCACAAACAGCCTTCTTAAGCCTTAAGTGTCAGCACTCTTCACACCTCCTAGTATTTTCCAAGTATTCTGATGCATCACACCCAGACCTCTCTGCCTAGTTTCTAACACCCTCAAAAATGTTTCAGTTTAAAAGAATGTTTCAGTTTAATCTACAATGGTTTTTACTGTATCCCAAAGCACAGGAACCTACTTGCTCACCCCAAGTCATTACACTTCTGTGATGTCTTTAAGATCTTTCAAATCACCAAAACACAAATCCTCTGAGGCTCAGTTTAGGAAACCTTATTGTTCTAATCAATCATTCTTTAGGAAGATGAGAACCATTTTGCCTGGAAACTGGATTGTCAAGCATGTGAAACAAGGACTTGTGTATCTCTTGCATTTATTAGACAGTTCACAGAATGTTGTTCACTGAGATGTGTAAAATTGTGTGTGTGTGTGTGTGTGTTTTAGAGAAACAAGTTATAGAAGATTCATTAAATTAATTACAAAGCTCAGTCACTTGAATGCATTTTGTTTTTAGTTCAATGGTTTGTGCATTACTTTTTGCTAAGAACTTAGACAAATATTGCCAACTCAATAAGATAAAACAAATATAAATTTCTTATAAGAGATCTATTTCCTTTTCCAAGAGGAACTAAAAGGTCTTCCTCTTCATAAAGAGTACTGTTTCCCAAAGGTGGCTGTTAAGAACTTTAGGCTTGCATTTCTTCCTTCTCAAAAAAACTTACTCTCTAGCACAACAGGTCAATTATAATACAGCTAAGTAAAAAATTAGACACCTCAGATGGTAGGCAGAATATTTCATGCTGTTCTGAAATATGTATGTATTTGTAACTTGTGTATATGTACATATGTATATAAAATTTGACATACTAAAAATAAAGGTCAAGATGGTGGATATATTTAAGAAAACATTTATTGACATAGTAATGATTTTTGTTTTATCTACATGTATGATAATATTCTGCTCAAATTAATTATAAAATCATTGACATTGGAAATTAGAATATAATTTCATGTCTGAAAATATTTTCAACAGATTTGGCTAAATAGCAATTGCAAAATGTACATAGAGATGCCAACGGAAAGAGAACAGAAACCAGTGGTATACAAATATGGCAACTCCAAGAGCAACCAGCAACTGCTTACCTAAATGCAAACGTTAAGGAGCATATCTGTTTGTGTGCACATTTAACTTGCTAATTTGTCGATTTTAATTTAGCTTTTGTGAAATTTCCACAAATATGTTCTAGTTCTTAGCATTTAAATTAATGCTACAATCCATGAAAGCTATCATGCACATCCACACCCTGTTTTACAGAGGATCAGTTTTTCAGTTTTGAGTCACGAATGCCTAGTCTCGTAGGAAAAAAGTTTTGAGTTAGAATTGTAGTACTTCTATCCAGAGCTTAGGCAAGGCCTCCAGTGAGGGATAGGGCCACCCACTTATCTTCAAATTTTTAACTCAGAATTGCTCCTGTCTAAAGGAAATGCAGAGACAAAGTCTGGTGCAGAGACTGAAGGAAAGGCCATCCAGAGACTGCCCCACCTGGGGATCCATCCCATACACAGACACCAAATCCAGACACCATTGTGGATTCCAGGAAGTGCTTGCTGTGAGGGTCCTGATATAGCTGTCTCCTGAGAGGCTCTGCCAGAGCCTGATGAATACAGAGGCTGATGCTCACCCATGGACTAAGCATGGGGTCCCCAATGGAGGAGCTAGAGAAAGGACTGAAGGATCTGAAGGGGTTTGAAACCCCGTAGGAAGAACAACAATAGCAATCAACCAGACCCTCAGAGCTCTCAGGGACTAAACCACCAACCAAAGAGAACACATGAAGGGACCCATGGCTCCAGCTGCAGAGGATATAGCAGAGGATGGCCTTGTTGGGCATCAATGGGAGGAGGGACCCTTGGTACTTGATGCCCCAGTGTAGAGGAATTCTAGGTTGGTGAGGTGGGAGTGGGTAGGTGGGTAGGGTAGCACCCTCATAGAAGCAGGGGAAGGGGAGGATGAGATAGGGAGTTTGCAAAGGGGAAACCTGGAAAGGGGATAATATTTGAAATGTAAATACTTAAAATAAGGTAAAGAAAGAAAAAAGGTGTGTTTTATTATAGAATATTGTTATTTCTCCAGCTATAGTGTTTGCAAGTTCTGCTGGGCATAGACTGGGCAGGCATGTGTGGTCTCAGAGTCTGTAGAACACCTGTTCTCAATAGAGTCTCTATTGAAAAGTCAGCTGTTATTCTAATAGGTCTGTGTTTCTATGTTATTGGGTCTGCTGGATCAGAGGGAGAGGTGAAGAGTTTCAGTTACAGTACATATTCACCTGGCCAGAGTGGCCTTTGGGTTCCCAGAGAATCTGCCGATCTTAGTGAGCCCTGGTGAGTCAATTATTTTTATAAACAAGTTCTTATTGTTCTGGTAGTTCCAGCCAATCATTGCTCACATGTAAACACCTCCACACAATTTCCACCCAAAGCTGAAGCCACAAGTGCTAGATATGACTAAACACAGGACAAAGGGACAACAGAAAGTAACCATTTGACCGTGAGACGCCATTTGTCTGATGCTGTGTGAATGATGTTTGTCAACTGATGTCCTTACAGATTCTTGCCTCTCATCCAGCCAGACATAACTGAGAGAATGTGAAGAAAAATCTCAAGAATCCACATAAAACCTATGAAGGGAATAAATTATTGAACTAGGAAAGTAATTTATAGTTTTTCCTTGAAAACCAAAACTACTTAAGATGAAAATAAATAAAGTAAGATCTTCCAGCTTAGGCACTGCTGATGACCTTCATACTCCTATGACATTCATACCACTAGAAAATTATATTTTTTACCGAACGGCCCCCTTCTTTTCTAGCCTCGGCCTCAGATCCTGCAGCTGCCGTGATGTTGATGCTTAAGAGGAATCAGATTACTATCTATGAACTCCTTTTTAAGGAAGGCGTGATGGCGGCCAAAAAAGATGTCCACATGTCCAAACACTGCAAGTTGGCAGACAAGAATATGCCCAACCTTCATATAATGAAAGTCTCGAGGAGAACCTATGTGAAGGAACAGTCTGCTTGGAGACATCTCCACTGGTACCTTACAAATGAGGGCGTCCAGCATCTCCGAGATTACCTGCACCTATCTCTGGAGACTCTGGAGATCTTGCCAGATACCCTGCACCGCTGCAGTCTCCGCCAAAGACTGGCAGGTCTCCGCCAAAGGTCCAGAGGGTGAGCGGCCTGCAAGATTCACACAAGGGAGGCAGAGACCTACAGAAGGAGTGCCATGTGCCCTGGAGCTAACAAGAAAGCTGAGGCTGGGGCTGGCTCGGCAACTGAATTCCAGTTTAGAGGTGGCTTTGGTCGCGGATATGATGATCAGTGACCTCAGTGAAGCTGGAAATTATGCTGTAGTGAATAAACTTTAAAGAAAAACAAAGCAAAGCAAATACATTTTTCTATTTTCAGTAACATTAACCTACTTGAAAATTTATATCCACGAAGAATTATCATCACTGATTTCAATATATATATATATATATACATATATATATATATATATATATGCTATTAAGAAGTGAAATTGGGTTGGAAAATTAGTGATTTGTAACTGCTGAGATTAGAAAAAGGCTGGAAGTGCTCTGGAGATCACCTCACCCCAATTTCTTTTGTTTTCTTTTTGTTAGTTTTTATTAGTGGTTCAGACTATATATTTTCATCATGTCCACCCATCTCCTAATTTTTCCCATATCCATTTCATCCTTTCCTAACCACCTACCTCTATATTCAGTCTGTCAACCTCCCCCTTTCCTTCTTAGCAAAACAAAAGAAAAACCAAAATTAAATCCATTAAATTAATGCTGCCTGTGTACTGTGGACATCTCTCCTGGAGTGTGGTTGACCTACCAAAAGTCACACTATTAAAGAAAACTGACTCTCCACCTCGCAGATGTTATCAATTGACAATTACTGCTCAGCAGCGAGTGGGACTTCCTATCCACCTCCCATATTGTGATTTTGTCTGGCTTGAGCTTGCACAGGTCTTACACTTGCTGTTACAACCATTGTGAGTTAATCCATACAACTGCACTGTTGTTTCATGGTACTCACCCAATACCCCTTGTTCCTACAGTCTTTCGGAGTCCACTTCTGCAATAATTCCTGAGCCTTAGGAGGAAGTATTGTGATACAGATGCCTCATTTGGGGCTGAACCTTTAACACCCTCTTGTTCTCGGCTCCTTGACCATCTGTGGGTCCCTGTATTAACTGTCATCTACTGGAAAAATAAGCTCTTATGATAAGGATTGTTGACACACTAATCTATGGGAAGAATAAGTTAGCATGACTTAATTTAATACTATTTCCATGTAGTAGAATAACTGGTAAGTTCCATCCTTAGGCTTTTAAACCAGCTATAGGTTCTTGCCTCTGATAACAGTGACTAACGTGGGTTCCATTTGTGGAGCAGAACTTAAATGCAGTCAGAAAGTGGTTACTCCCATGACATTCATGTTACTATTGTATCACTGAGTATATCTCACCCTATCATTACTGTAGCTACAAAATACACAGCTTTGCAAGACTGAGTACTCTTCTCCTCTGGAAATGTGCATAACACCTTGTAGCACTCTGAAAGCTAGTCGTCCAGGATGAGGCCTCCACATCAATACTAGCTTTATTTCTCAATATTCTATGACTCTAATGTGTAGTGTGTGTGTGTTCAGCAGTTGGGTCTTCCCATCAAGTTCTGGAAGGTCACCAAGAACATTGACAACAGCATGTTGTGTTTGGGTAGGTCAGTCATATGACCTCACTGGCCAGTGGTGTCAAGAGAACTGAGGCATACCCAGCACTCAGCTTCTATTTGTCAGTATGTATTATCTACAGGGCCATGGTTGCCATTTTATAGGGTTCTTCAGTTAAATTCTTTTAATATATGAGTAAAATTTATCTTAACATTGTCTCTTTAAAACCCCATGATAGCTTTAGACCCCTCTGCAGTTAGCTTTCCAAATTCTACAAGACATGAATTATATATATATATATATATATATATGGATTTTGAAGGCTCCTCTCATACCCGCTGACCTTCTGTCTTGAAACCATAGGTCTTACAGTTCCTCAGCCCCTCCTGTAATCACACTGGTTTTGTATATATTCTACCCCATTGTAAAATTAGGTCCTCCCCTGCACACTTCACAGTCTATCTCCCACGCATTAGCTTGTCATAAGCAATGGTCTAGTAACAGTGCTTACCAACTTCTATAACCAGGTCAAGTTCCTTACTTCTTTCCTCTCATAATACTGTGCTGATTCAAAGAGTGCATGAACATCTATTTGTATAATTGTTTGACTTAAAATCTTCTCTATCATGTTCGAAGTTACATCCAAGAAGGAGCCACATCTCGCTTTTTACTTGATCCCCTGCAAATAGAACTGCCAGAACATTTAAGCTACCGAATACTTATTTTATGGATCAAGAAAGGAACTAATTGTTTTAGTGCCAACATTATGGAAGAGTCTTGGGCTGGATTCAGGAGCCTTTAGCTGGATACATTTGTCCAGAGATCTACATATAAGAAATCAGTACACAGAACACTTCTTGTTTGTACAGCTGCAAAGATGTTCAAAAATGCTAACTATGTGGGTGGGCTTCCATGAGAAAGAATCTGTTACATACTTTTGGGTAGAATATGGGTTCTTTTAATCCATAGATAACCTTGGGTTACTGATTTCTCAGAGAACAGAGATGATTATTATTACAGATTTGTTTTGGAAGTCCTTGGAGAAGACAATGATAAAGCAATATTTTTATGTTCCTCTTTTTGAGTTTATTATATCCCAGGTCATATATGTAGATACATGGATGCAAAACTTTGTAGCTCGCAAGCTACAGAAAACAAAGACTATCTTGTATTTTAAAATGACACGTACTTTGTATCTCGGACAAAGTGAAATTGCCATTCTGTTTGAATGGAGGATAGAACATAGTAAATTAAAAATTGAAAATAAAAAAACTGTACTTTTAAAACAATATAGATTTGTAATTTCCAGTGGAAAAACCTTGACAAGACACTAAGAACACATTCTTTAAAAGATACTGAGTTAAAATAAACACAGCAACTTTTCTTGGTTTAGTAAATAAAATGCCATGGTTAACATTCTTCCATGGCACTGCTATTTCGGTAAAGTGTATCTTAACCATCCCACACGGTACCATTTATGCTTACATCTTATCACACAGACCCAGTAATTTGTACATACAACATTCATTTCGAAAGAGCAAGGGGAAAATAAACTCCGAGCTTAAAGCAGGAGAGACAGCTGTTGAATTCAGTGAGAATTTTCCATTTGAATAGCAGAAGGAAATCTTTCCTTTGAAGAGTAGACTAAGGAGACATTGAAGATTCCTAACCACCCAACAATAGGCACTTAGAATGCCAAATATTTATGCCTTTGCTCTCTGAAGCCCAGATATTTTATGCAAAATTTTCATTTGAATTTCAGGCAACATTTCAAAAACATTTTGCTTAAGAAAGGAAAATCACCCATCTGTTCTCATCTGCAGGGGAATGCAATGTAAAGGGCTTAGCTGAGCCTCCTCCTTCATTATCACTGTATATTCCCTGTGTGCTACAGAAGAATTCTTTCTAAAAATTCCACCCAGTTCATTGAGTCAGCTGGTGGAGTGTATCCTTTGTATTTCTGTCTTCTCTCACTGGACTACAGCCACTTGGAGGGTAGGTATAATGTCACACATGGTTGTAACCTGGTATTATATTCTGGACTGGTGGGCATGAGATCATTTTCTTTACTCCATGTATATAAAAATTGCTCATGTTGAGAAAAAATCATGTACTTAGGAAATGTTTGCATGTTCTTAAAAGAAATATGTATACATGTCCTTTATATTTTAAATTATATCTTTGATTGTGAGTCAAACCAAGTATACAAACTTCTCCCTTTGTAGGTCTGGACCTTGAAAACAATGAAATGATTAACCAAGCTACAATCTGTAGAACCACAGAAGTTAGGTTAGAGTAAGGGATTTGGCAGGTGATGGGGGATAGATTCTATTAGTAAAGGGAAATAGAATAGCTATGGATGGATGGGGCATCTGGAATGGGTGGATCGAGTGGGGAGGGGAAGGGAAGAGAGGGATGAGGAAAGCAATATGAGGAGACCCAGTAAAAACTAAGGTCAATCTGAGGGATAGAATAGAAACCTCATACAGTAACAGCTTCCTAAAATATATACATGTGAAAGTGATCTAGAAATCACCAAATAATGGGGGAGAGAAAGCCTCAGCTTAAGAACAATGAAAAAATGAATACTTTCAAAACAAGACCCTGGAAATAATTTTTTGTCTTCTTAGTGGTTTTCTGAAAAAAAAAAAAAAACACTCTAAGACCAGATTGTGTCCAGAGAATTAACTTACCACAAATGGACATTCTATAGGCCAAACATCAATTACCAAAACTGCTTCAAGTGAATTTGTGGGCATATGCATTCTGCTGCTCCTCAGTTGGATGCTAGGCAAATATAGGGTTCCTGGAGGCCTAGAGTCTCCAATATTCTAAGGAACAGGGATTTATTCTCTATAACCCAGGGTTTAAATCTCAGTGTAGGAGGAAAGGTTTGCAAGATTTGATGTGTTTCTTATCCCCTTAAAATAAAATACTTCTAAGTAAATGATCTTCTAAGTCTGGCAAACCATAAGACTCACTTTGCTTAGTGAAGTCATTTAGGCTGAAGTCTGTAAGACTCCCTTAGTATAACAAGCAAATGATCCTTATCCCAGGCATAGGAAATACATCCAAAGTCGTTACCAGGAAAGGAAAGATACTGAGATGTCGAGAATAAGACATGCAAATTTGACCAGATGGAGTAAAGAAAACACTAGAAGCTACTGCAAAGCCATAAGGGTCTGTGCAACAGGTCAAAGAGTGAGAATGGGGAAAAACAGGTTCGCAAGTTAAGGGATGGCTGTGTGTAGGTTTAGGATGTCATTGCAGGGAAGAACATATGATACTGTTTCCCAGACACATGCCTTTCTCTAGGCTCTCAGGTGTCTACAGATATTTATACTAATGTGGTGAAAAATTATTCATATTTCCAGCTTTATTACTTTTATAATAAGATTAATGCATAGGTTTAACACATTAGTAATAAACCCCAAGTCACTAGTAATTCATTGGTGTCTCATTAAGGAAAGAAATAAAATAATTCCCCCTTGATATAATTTATCCAAGAGTAAACCCGGATTTGAATTACTTCACTTTTCCCATGTCTTTGCTTGGCCTGAATCTGTGCCTATTAAAGACTGTCTTTACAAATCTGTTCCTGTGTCTGTCCTTAACAAAGTGTTTTGCTCTATCTTTTATAGAACATCAATGCAAAAATACATGGAATAAGAGATATTATGGACATCTTTAAGATTTTATAAGGGATCAAGTCACTGACTCCAAATGACTCTAACAACAAAAAGTAGTAGAAACATTTTTGTTCGTCAACCAATACCTGTAGGTTGTGTTCAATATTTTTGCTGACTACTCTTTTTAGAAGGTTGTTTTCAAACTATATTTGCTATTTCCAGCAAATGATTATCATAACATACACACAATACATGCATTACTCTTGCATCGGGGCATAGATGAATATATAATTAGAAGTCACAACTATGCATTAGCTTAGGTTGTAAAAGCTGATTACAGGGGAAAGCCAAAACAAGAAAGATCAGTTGTTTTCAGGAAGGCAGGCTAAACAGGCAGGCTGATTACACAGTAGGACTGCAGTCTCGAGTAAACCTATGGTAAACCTCAGCTATGAGGTCCTGGAAAAACCCCAGTCTCTTAGAATATCACAGTTATTATTTTATTAGATATTTCTTTTATTTACATTTTTATATGTTATCCCCTTGCCTGGTTTCCCCTCCAAAAATCCCCTATCACATCCCCCCACCAACCTTCCCACTCCCGCTTTTCTGTCCTGGCATTCTCCTATCTTGGGGTATCAAGCCTTCTCAGGACCAAGGGTTTCTCCTCCCTTTGATGCCCAGCAAGACCATCCTCTGCAACATATGCTGCTGGAGCCATGGGTCTCTCCATGTGTACTCTTTATTTTTTTTGTTTGGTAGATTTTTAATATTTCCTTAGGACACACATATATTTGTTGAATTTTTCTGGCTATTAGATGACAGAAAAGATTACACTGTTGCACTTTGTCATTTAAAATCAAGTAGGTATTACATTTGCTTAGATGTAGAAATGACATCAGATATTCTGCTCTATGATTCATTACTGTCTCTGTGAGTCAGAGCATAGGAAATTGACTTCTATGTTTCTGGGAGGAGCTTGGGGTGACTCTTACAGTTAAAAACTTTTCAATGCTCATCTTCCTCTTAACAGATAAATAAAGAACCAGAAATAATGAAAATGCTCTCAGATCAGTATTAACTCTTAATGCTAGGACTTAGGTAAGTCACTAATTAAAGAGAGGCATTTTGGAATATCTGTTGACTCTTGTGTTGCATCCCCCATGAGTTACAGATGCTAAGAAGCTCTGGCACTCTTATGTCTTTATCTGAGCTGTGTTAGTTCTTATCAATTTCTGATGTTCTCAAAGAATGATGAGTACCAGGGATCTCTTTCAAGCACCAAAAGCAAATCTGGGATTGCTAAGGAAGACAGGATGTACAAAGGACTGAAACAAAGGGAGAGGGTCTGTGGGAAAGTCTTGGTGGGAGGTACTTAGAGGGGAGGAGGGATACAAGGAAATTCTCAGAGGCCAAGTGTCTATCCCTGTGAGGGTGCAGATGAGCTCTTCTTCTCCATGTGTACTCTTTGGTTGGTGGTTTAGTCCCTGGGAGCTATGGAGGTACTGGTTAGTTCATATTGTTGTTCCTCCCATGGGGCTGCAAGCTCCTTCAGCTCCTTTGTTCCTTTCTCTAGCTCCTCCATTGGGGACCTTGGGCTTAATCCAATGGTTCGCTTAGAGCATTCACCTCTGTATTTGTCAGGCTCTGGCAGAACCTGTCAGGAGACAGCTACATCAGGCTTCTGACAGAAGCACTTATTGGCATTCATAATAGTGTCTGGGTTTGGTGACTGTATATGAGATGGATCCCCAGGTGGAGCAGTCTCTGGATGGCCTTTCCTTCAGTCTCTATTCCACAATTTGTTTCTGTATCTTCTGCTATGGCTATTTTGTTCCCCATTCTAAGAAGGACCAAAGTATTCAATTTGGTCTTCCTTCTTCTTAAGCTTCATTTGGTCTTGAACACTCCTCCATTGCTGGTGGGATTGCAAGCTGGTACAAACACTCTGAAAATCAGTTTGGCAGTTTCTCAGAAAACTAGAGATAGTACCACCTGAGGACCCAGCTATACCACCCCTGGGCATATACCCAGAAGATTCTCTAACATGTAATAAGGACACATACTCCACTATGTTCATAGCAGCCTTATTTATAATAGCCAGAAGCAGGAAACAACCCAGATGTCCCTCAACAGAGGAATGGATACAGAAAATATGGTACATTTACACAATGGAATATTACTCAGCTATTAAAAACAATGACTTCATGAAATTCTTAGACAAATGGATGAAACTAGAAAATATCCTGAGTGAGGTAACCCAATCACAAAAGAACACACATGATATGCACTCACTGATAAGTGGATAGTAGTCCAGAATCTTGGAATACCCAAGATACAATTCACAGACAAAATGAAGCTCAGGAAGTAAGAGTTATTTTTTTTTATTATAATACATTGCATAGCTTAACCTCTCATCTTTTCAGCACATGTCAAGACCTCAGCAATTTAAAGACTGTTGAGGTCTGTAAGCAACCAAGAAATGATTATTAATCAGGCATATTTTTCTAAAAATACAAAGTCTGTTTATAACATTAAAACCACTTTTACTATTATAACCTAATATATGAGCATAAATACTTTGATGGCAATGGAAAATGCCAATCATTTGTCTTCTTATCAGGCTGAATGCTTTATGTTCATGAGGAACAAATTGTTCAGATATATGGAGCAAGATTTTTAGGCCAATATCTATTAATAAAGCTCTGGAAACAGAAATTGGATCATTGTACTTCTAATTCAATAAAACTAGGATAAAATGGTTGGCTTATTCAAATGGAGAAAAAAGCACCCCATTACCAGACTTAGCGCTGAATGATTTTGATAACTACATCTTTCACTTCAGCAAAGAACATTAACTTTTGTGCTACTGCTTTCAAGCATATGAAAACTGCATAGAGATGCCTCCACAGCTCCCCACCCCACATTCTTGTCTTTTTGAGACTGAAAACATCATTGCTGGTCTTCAGTAGTCCTCAGTTCTGGCAATTACAAAATATCAAATTAAGGTCAGGCTTGGTATTTGAAAGTACTCAATAACTCAAGTTGGAATGCTTCATGTTCCAGTGGCATATGTTTTTCTTTTTTTGACATATGCTTTTCTTTGTATTATTGTGTACATTTTTTGGTGTGTCTATATCCATAGAACATTTTTTGTAAGAGTTCTATGAAAATAGAGGGTTTCCTAGACTTGAGGACAAATTTCAAATAGTATGAAGTCATAAAAAAGAAGCAGTCACTGCATTATTCTGGTGAATTCACCAAGATATACTAAGTGCTCCCGTTTAGATTTGAGTCTC
Source organism: Apodemus sylvaticus (assembly GCF_947179515.1). NCBI lineage: Eukaryota > Metazoa > Chordata > Mammalia > Rodentia > Muridae > Apodemus > Apodemus sylvaticus. Next base: position 37,112,522 of record NC_067473.1, on the reverse strand, counting down.
ATTTCAAAATGACTCCTAGAAGTATGTGTCACAAATCACTATTAGAAATTTCTTTTGTTATAGATCCCTGACACCCAAACTCTTATTTCCTCCTTCTACCTGTCAGACTCTTGTCTTACCAGGTGTTCTTATTGTGTTCAAATTCTAGGTATTCCTCAGTGTATAAGATGCACATCTCTTTTCATATCCTTAGTCATCTCATCTGGGCCCATGATTCTTGATAGCCTTAAATAACAGTGAGTTAAACCAATATTTCTGTTTTTGACATTTTCCTGGAAATCTTAGATCATATCCGGTAACATCCCTGTTATTAGGTAATGGGATTTCAGACTTAATTTTACTAAAATAAATATCTTGTTGTCTCTCCAATCTTTTACAGTCGAGTTAATAGAACTGATTCCCTATTACTTAAAATAAAACCCAAGAATCATTTCGGACTCTAGTTATTCACCTTAAAATATTCAGTTGATCAAGGAGCCCAAAAAGTGCCATCCCTTCTTTATCTTACCTTGTCTCTGGATATGATCTATAAAAAAGCAATTATAATGACTCAAGAACTTCTTGATGAAATCTTACTTCTACTCTTATTTCCATGTAACCAATTTTCCCATAGTAATCAGATCTTTATCTCCTCTACCTCTTCTTCCTGTTTGCTGTTCCTCTCTCCTGCCACTCCCTGCTGCTCCTCCCTGCTATTTTGTCTGATTACAATGCTCAAATGGCTTTCCCACTATTCCTAGAAGAATGCAATCTATACTTCTTGAACAATAGAGAAAGTCTTATAAATCTGGCTGCTGACTATCATAAAGTTATCTTACATTGTTCTATTTGTTCACTCAGCTACACACACACACACACACACACACACACATGATTTCTTCATACGATATTTCCAGTGTTTTATTTTCCCACACGAAAACTTCTGATGAAAGTGTTCTATGAAAATATGGAATGCAGACTATTTGATTATTGCTATGCTTCTAGCTCTAGGGCAAGTAGTTGAGAAAGTCAGTCAACCACCACACTCATATCTGCCTGCTGTTTTTCAGGAAGAAATTTAAAAGAGAGATGAGATTAGCTAAAAATTGGTCAGTTTGCACACGGTTAAAAGGGTATGTCTCAGGTATGATATTATACAAAGTTACAAAAGTATGACTCTGTTTATTGTACCAAATTGTTATTCACAGCACTTTGCAAAAATATAACATCTGTGCCGACAACGTAATAAAGCATTGATTATCACCTGCAACAACTTCCTTCTTCACCTCTGACCCTATAAGTATCTAAAGAACCTCTGTTCTTCCCACTGGGTGCAGATGGCATCTAGCCAGATGGGGGGGCTACCGCTATATATATTGAAGCACACAAAAGGGCCCTATGAAGCAATAATAGGTTGAAAGTACCAGTAGTGTTAAGGCTGAGGACGCTTAGGTAAAGAAGTATAGCAAAGAAATATTATGTCTTCCTATCTGACAATTCAGGTGAATGAACTAGAAAGAACCTTGGGGTTAATTCCTGGCAATGATTCCTGACTGTAACAAAAGACCCTTGATATTTTATATTTTTAGTTTTAAGGCTTCTCTTAAGATGACTTCAGGTTGTCATGGTATTGGTTCTTCCATGATACCAAGAGGTTCTGATTCATAATGTTGCCAATGATGAAAAAGAAAGGGACTGTTTGTACATGTCTTATGCTGAATGGTAGATTGGGGCTATCAAGGGGACCATGCCGTAATGTTTCCAATGTTGCCTTCAAAAATATTTAAAAGTCAATGATTTAAATATCTTTTAAAGTAATTTTAAAATTCAAAGTGTGATTTGTTTTATTATGTTTGAAAGTTTGAGATGTACTGACTTACTATGAATGTGCACAGACAGACTTATTCTCTGTCACTGTTTATCTTTGCCGATGTCATTGCTTTCATCATGCAATCAGTCCTTATTTTCTTATTTAAAGCCTACAGTTATTAATCAGGAGTCATGAACAGCATTGTTCTTAATAGAGTCAAAGGAATACATGATAAAACTCATTGTGTAAAAGGATTTCTAAATATTAGATGCACATTTTAGTTGTCTTTATTATATAAACTTCATTTCCATAGGTAACAATTAAATAAGTCCTTTTTTATATATAGAAGGTACATGGCTTCAGTGTTCTTAATTCACCAGATATTTCTGCTTACTCTGCTCATCTGAATGATGTGATCACAGGTTTTTAATTTATTCTAACCTAGATTAGTAATGTTCACTCTCACATCACACTGTATATATATACACAGACAGACACATACACTCACTCATATACACATATAATGATATATATATAATCACATTGCTAAGTGTCATTACTCTATGAGGTCCAAGATGGGAAATTATACCCTTTCTTTGGTCTGGTGTTTCCCACATATTCTTGGGCCTGTTTTTTTCTGATATGATTTTAAGAAATGCATGTATCCGTAGTCTCAGTTCTGATAAATTTATAGGGTTTTGCCATTAGTACTTCCAGATCAGTCTATGCTGCATGGGTGATTCCTGACAAATGGTGGTATTTGCCTGTTTATCACAATCATCCTTCATCCTCAAAACTGAGTCAAAGGTTGCTTGTAAAATAGTCTCCTGTGCAAACAAGGCACATCTTGAAAAACCACTGTTTCACACAATAGGAGTGAGTTAGCATAGGCACAGCCTGTTCTCAATAAAAGATTTAAGGGTTTGTAGAACAACAACAATAGCTAGGAACACAGAGATTTAGATTTTTGCCACCTGGATACAATGAACAAGTTGTCAATCCATGAGGAAACACATATAGATGACACACTCGTATGTTCTAGTCTTAGACACAAATGTAATCAGTCCCCTGATTCTCCTTATCTGCAAAACCAGAGGACTGATTGCCACAGACACATTTTTGGCTTCTCTAGTTTTAGAAGTAAAATCGCCTTCTCTGTGCACTCTTATCTATTACACTTACTAGCTCTGCTTATCTTTTCAAAAAGGTGTTCATAAATATTATTTGGGACAAGTTGCTAATAGTGTTTATGTAACACTTTTGCGATCTCTATAAGTAAATTTTTAAGACTTATGATTTTTGGGGATAATATGCAGAATTTTTCAGGTGTAGAGTAATAATGTTGGCCATGTCTTAAGAGACTTAACTTTTTCTAAATGACATTTTTAAAATTATAAAATGTAAAATGTATACTGACCTAAAACAATTAAAAATATATGGTGGAATAGGCATGTATAAGATATAGAAAAGAATGTATAGCTTATAAAATAGTAAGCCCAAGTAATAAAAGCAAGAATTGTAGATGTGGGATAACATTTGCCATCAATTATAACATTGTAATTTGACAAACCTATTAGGTTTATATTGTCAGAAGAAATAACTTCGTTAGCATTCTTTACTCTGTCTCTCACATGTACTGAGTAAATGTAGAGAATATTGAGAATAAGTGTACTTTTACCTAGTCTCTCATTAATTTTTATTTATGAGGAGAAAATAGATTATAGATTCACATACTGTTTTAATTAATATTACTTATGTGGCATGTGTAGGTGGTAGCATTTCCAAAGATAACTCAAGATATGCTGAGATCTCCACAGTGAGAAAAAAATTAAAAATAAATATTGGTCATTGGGATCCAAAAGCAGTTAATCCTCAGACATGTCTAGAAGAGTCGGCGTTGGGCATGAAAACCAGAAACTAGAACATGTCTGAGCATAAGAAAATAAAATAATGTCCTGGCTGGGAAGTTGGCCTTAATAATCTCCTGATTCCTTGAAGAAATAGAAAGGCAATAAAATGGTAGCAAACAAATGATACATTGAGAAAAGCTTGATAAAACATAATTGTTTCTTTATGAAATGTAATTATCTTAATTGTACAGTTGGAATGATTTGTTTAATTAGGCATTAAAAATGGGAGATTACCAAGGTGGTTGCTTATTGTGCTACTATATCATCTTAGTTATGGTTTCAAAGCTGCGAAGAGCCACCATAAGCGTAACAACTCTTATAAAGGAGAACATTTAATTGGGCCTGGCTTACAGTTTTAGAGGTTCAGTCCATTATCATAGTGGTGAGAAGCAGCGAGGCAAGCGGGCAGACATGCAGGCAGAGTAGGAACTGAGAGATTTACATCTTGATCTGCAGGTAGCAGGAGACTGCCACCCTAAGCCCAGCTTGAGCATAGGAAACCTCAAAGCGTGCCCCACAATAACACACTTCCTCCAACAAGACCAAACCTATGCCAACAAGGCCATATCTCCCAATTGTGCTACTCCCAATGGGCAAGCATTTAAATACATGAGTCTGTGGGGGCCATTCCTGTTCAAACCACTCCATATATTATTTATCCATTGCTGAGTTATAAATTATCATGTACAAAGAGCCTAGTGAAGGATGGAATCTTACCTAGAGGTTCAAATAAGAATATGCATGGTATTCAAAGTACTGATTATATTTGTTTTTGTCTTTGGGATACACAGAGGCTGGCTCTTTTAAAAACAGTTGTGGAAATAAGGAGTGGTAGTTAGCTAGAGAAGATTGTAATTTAACAAAACGCAATCTTAGGAATGTTCATCAACTTGCCCATAGTCTAATGGTTTGAATCAATTCCTGATTTCCTTTGCTCAAAGGGAAGTGGATATAGCAATGAATAGGGTCCTTGCTCACTTTAGAGTCCCTTACCCATACCCTTTACCTGCAAATGATTCCCATCTATTCTGTATACAAAGTACATGCTCACTCCCAAGATTCTTGAGTGTCCTATTCCACGATAGCAGTAGCACATAGTCCAAATTCTTCTCCTTTAACTCAGGTCCAAGAGCAGAGGAACCTGCAGAGTCTGAGCTGTTAACTAGAATACCCTGGAAACCATTGTTTCCCATATATGGACCTGTGAATCTCATGAATAAGGTGTTCATTATGATGTATCCCATATGACATGGTGTGCTAGATATGGGATGACTGTTCCAGAGTTATAGGTCACAAATGTGGAAAACAGAAGGTACATTGTTACTGATTTTTACTAGTTCATAAATGAGTGCAGCCAGACCAAAGATATAGGAGTTCCTTTGAGTTTCAAAGAGAGGACATTTCTTAGTCTTTCCTTCTAGGCTCTTGGTATTATCTTTGAGATATTTTATTCTAAAAATAATAGAAGAATAGGATTAGTGAATTATGAGCTAAATATTTAATAATTACAATGTTTTAAAAACATTTCAAAGAAATTCCAAAAGAGAAGGGGATATCTATTTTTTTCACTTTTATTTTTATTCGATATATTTTTTATTTACATTTCAAATGATTTCCCCTTTTCTGGTCCCCCACTCCCCGAAAGTCACATAAGCCCCTTTCCCTCCCCCGTTCTCCCACCCACCCCTTCCCACTTCCCTGTTCTGGTTTTGCCTTATACTGTTACACTGAGTCTTTCTAGGACCAGGGGCCACTCCTCCGTTCTTCTTGTACCTCATTTGATGTGTGGATTATGTTTTGGGTATTCCAGTTTTCCAGGCTAATATCCACTTATTAGTGAGTGCATACCATGATTGATCTTTTGAGACTGGGTTACCTCACTTAGTATGATGTTCTCCAGCTCCATCCATTTGTCTAAGAATTTCATGAATTCATTGTTTCTAATGGCTGAATAGTACTCCATTATGTATATATACCACATTTTTTGCATCCATTCTTCTGTTGAGGGATACCTGGGTTCTTTCCAGCTTCTGGCTATTATAAATAGGGCTGCTATGAACATAGTGGAGCATATATCCTTATTACATGCTGGGGAATCCTCTGAGTATATGCCCAGGAGTGGTATAGCAGGATCTTCTAGAAGTGACATGCCCAGTTTTCTGAGGAACCGCCAGACTGATTTCCAGAGTGGTTCTACCAATTTGCAACCCCACCAGCATTGGAGGAGTGTTCCTCTTTCTCCACATCCTAGCCAACACCTGCTGTCTCCTATGTTTTTAATCTTAGCCATTCTGACTGGTGTAAGGTGAAATCTCAGGGTTGTTTTGACTTGCATTTCCCTGATGACAAGTAAAGTTGAGACTTTTTTAAGATGTTTCTCTGCCATCCAAAGTTCTTCAGGTGAGAAGTCTTTGTTTAACCCTGTACCCCATTTTTAATAGGATTATTTGGTTTTCTGGGGTCTAACTTCTTGAGCTCTTTGTATATTTTGGATATTAGCCCTCTATCTGATGTAGGGTTGGTGAAGATCTTTCCCCAATTTATTGGCTGCCGATTTGTCCTTTTGATGGTGTCCTTTGCTTTACAGCAGCTTTGTAATTTTATGAGATGAGAAGAGGATATCTATAAGTTCACTATCCTTAGATAACGTATGAACACTTTTATATTGCCCTTTTCTATGAATTTTATAACGACACATAGAACTCTTTCTTTCATATGTATTCATTTTTCATTTAAGGTTTCAGATAAGGCAGGCAATTGTATGGGTAATATGATAGTCACTTTTATTATTTCTCTTAGTTATAATATTGTTGGCCATATTTTTGGTAATGAAAATGACATTGCAATGAACATTCTTCTTAAATAATACTTCCCTGATATCTTAGTCAGGTTTTTTGGACAATGTTTCTATAAGTTTATGTTAGATAAAATTTCATGAATTTTCAGTGTTTTGATTCACATTTTGCAAGATAAAAAGGCAATATTTTTATGGCATCTTTTAAAACATTTGTTAATTGAGTCATAGTGTCTTTTTAATCATAGTCTTTAACTTTAGGGAAAATAATTAAATTTAACAATGAACTAAGATTTCTCTATATAAAAGTCCTTTACCGTACAATGTGTTCTTTATCATAAATCATCTGTCTTATTTGTCTTGATTACTATCAAAATGTTTGCTTTTCCTACCACCACTCCAAATGTATTTCCATAGCGGCACTCATTTTTAGAAACAGCATGAAAACCCAAGAAGGTAAGAAAGAAGCTAACTATAACTTAAGGTTTAATGTAAATAGCTCATATCCTTACAGACTATAATCTTTTCAATGCATTTACCAGACTCAGAAACCATACTTGACTGGGAATGTTTTTATTGAAATGGAAACTATATTTTGGTTTGGGTCCATCTACTAATCAATAATATCTTTAATATTTTTCCATTTGTGACACTATGATCTATTACCATGTGAAACAGCAAGAGCAAAGATAGGATCTGATAGACTCTACAGTTAGAAAACATGAGTCCACGTTCTGGCTTTCCAAATTTCCAGTAACAGAGCCAACTTAACCTTGTTAATCCATATCTGTTTTCTCTTCTGTGGCATGTAACAGTGACTTCATAACTGCTCGACACAGTTACTTTGAAAACTCTTGCTCTCCTCTCACTGGGATAGGGGGATTTTGGGAGGGGAAACAAGGAAAGGGGATAATATTTGAAGTGTAAATAAAGAAAATATCTAATAAGCAAGCAAGAAAACAGACAAAAACTTGTAGTACACATCTGTAATCCCTATTCCAAGGTGAAGAATGGAGACAGGAAGGTCACTAGAACTCACTAGCTTGGCTGACCAGTGAGTTCCAAGTTCAAAGAGACTCTATCTCAAAGAAAGCAAAGCAAAGCAAAGCAAAGCAAAACAAAACAAAACAAAGCAAAACAAGGTCTAGGGCAAGCAGTAGAGGAATGCAGCAGACACCAACCTCTGCTCTCCATTGACACTACAGAAACACACAGACTATGTCCACACATACTGTCCCCTCCCCCTTTCAAATAAAGGAGTCAAAAAGAAGGAAGGAAAGAAAGAAAGCTCATGTTCACATTTCTTTATCGCAGCAATCCCGTTGCCTTAGACCACAGTTCCTTTTCTCCATTTCTACCTCCATTGCTGTCCATGCCCATTGTATCATGTGATACAGTTTATGTCAATTAGTTCATTCATCCCCTGTCTAGAAAGTAATTTTCTGGAGAGAAGATTTTTCCCTACCTCAGTTTCTCCAATAGCTAGGGAAAATACTCAACAGATATTTACTGTATGAATGAATAAGTTATTATCCTACTGGGGCCAGGCTTTTTATATTATTTTATTGGTTAGTTATGATCTTTTAAAATATTTTATGCTATAAATACACTGTAAATGATGTAACTAGATCTTTTAATTTTTTGTTATTTATTTTGTTAGCAAATGCAAGATACATATTTTTGGCAAGAAAAAAATCCTTTAGTAGTGCACTTGAATTCCTCTGACATTTTCAAAATGCTATCCCTTTTAGTGTGTCATATCTGTCTGAAAATACAAGAACATTAGATAATATATTCAACACAATGTTTGGGCTGATGGATCTCCAAGATGGATGTTATAGTTGGGTCAGGGTTAATCTGTGAGGTGGTGGACCTTCACATTTAGTGTGTGTCAGCATGGTTTGGGGAAGCTGAGGTATTTTCAGATCCAGTCTGGGTAAGTATGACGTCAGTAAGGTCTAGAAACCTTCAGATATGGCTTGTATATTATCATGTACAAATTCACAGAAATGGACAAGCTTTGATCTTAGAAATGTGTTGTGGAGAAAAGATTTGAAAGAAATGTCTTCATCTAATCAAATTGAAACAAATGAATTTGAGGTTTTCCAGCCCCACTAATCAGCCATGTGAGTTTTAATAAGGATATTTAATCTTCCAGGCCTACATTATTCCACTTATAAATAGCAATAATATATCTTGTCTGAGATTTTAAGACTTTGTGGTATAAAGCACACTATAAGTTTCATATTTGTTATTTAATTGATGAATGAGAAAACCTTTCATTTAACACTCAAAATTTTTATTGTGGCAATATGTACATAACATAAAATGCTCCATTTAGCTAGTTGAAAAAATCACATTTAGTGGCAAATGTGTAAATGTACACATTGCTATGCAATAACCATGAAAAACTTTTTTGAACGGAAAAGCATTAATAGTATGCTTGAATTCTTCTCACACATTTCTTTTTATTTGTTGGTTTTTTAAAATCTTTTTTTTATTGGATATTTTATTTATGTTTCAAATGTTATCCCCTTTTCCGGTCCCCCTGTTCCCCAGGAACACCCTATCCTAGCCCTATCCCCTTGCTTCTATGAGGGTGTTCCCCCACCCACATTTTAAAGAATTGTACATTTCCCGAAAAGTGGACTTTGTGTCCTGACACTATTAATCCAACATCTAAAGGATGCCTCGATGTGCCTCGATGTTGCTAAAGCATTGAGGCAAATAAATAGTTCAATGTTCTTATTCAACTGGGAAGTTGTGCAAGCAAAATCTCTTATCAGTGACTGCATTCTTTCTTTTTTATTAGATATATTCTTTAGTTACATTTCAAATGATTTCCCCTTTCCTGGTTCCCCCTCCCCGAAAGTCCCATAAGCCCTCTTCCTTCTCCCTTTTTCCCATATGCTGAGCCATATAAAAATGAGAGTATAAGGATTTTAGCTGACTCTAACGTTTCTAACACATAAAGATAAATAAGAACAGGGGTGTAGATCCCAACGAGTACCTGTTTCAGGAGACTTCTTTGTGGGGTTTGCTCAGCCTGTTTGAACTTAAGGATATCCTTCAGTGAAGTGAAATGAGTCAGGAGGAAATCCTTACAGCCTTCTCATTTCTAATGTGTTATGCTTCCCTAACTATGCTGGTGCACAACTTTGGTATCATTTCCTGGGTTTGTCCCAGAAATTCTTTTTTTTTTTCTTCTTCTTCTTTTTTTTTTTTTTTTGGTTTTTTCAAGACAGGGTTTCTCTGTGTAGCCCTGGCTGTCCTGGAAATCCGCCTGCCTCTGCCTCCCAAGTGCTGGGATTAAAGGCGTGTGCCACCATGCCCGGCTTTGTCCCAGAAATTCTTAAAGGAGCAACAGTAATGGAGTCCCTCTATGTACCAAAACCAAATAAATAGGATACCAAAAATAATAAACTAGAATAAAAATTTTTATAAAGGTGATCAAATAAAATGTAGCATTGTATACCATCTATTTTTATATAATATTTGCAGTTGCTTAGAGGATGTCACCAAGTACGCTTTCTAATTTTCACTCACTTCATTTTATGTCCATATAGTGTTAGCCTTCCTTCCTTCTCCTCCCACTGTGGTCATTATCCCTTCCACTTTAGGTCTTTCACAGATCTTACCTTGACAGCTACTGTAATGTTCATGTGCATCTCTTCTTGACATACTCCCTCACTTAGAGAAAGAATACCTTCTCTTCATTAACCTACTATTAAAGGCTTCTATTAAAGATTCTCTCAAATGTGTAAACAGTGAAAACTTATTCCCTATTCATACATGTCCAAGAGCTGACAGAGTAAATAATTATGTATCTTTACATCACATTATTATGACATATGAAACATTTAGGCCACTAGTTTATTTTTTCTTGCTTCAGTTGTCAAGAAGAATCTAGACTAATTTCAATAACTTCTATTTTCTTAATAACACTACATTTGCCTAAAGGTACACATTTTTAAAGCCTTGGGTAGGTTTTCGTATGATATGCTGGCTTAAAATGAGTCACACTACCTACATTTTAAGCTAGACATTTAGAGGATTTATTACTCTGCCAAGTTATTCATCCTTTTCTGCTTCTTTTACATAATATGAAAAATGGAAACTCGTGAAGTTTGATAAGGTAAAAACATACAAAGAACTATTATTTTAAAAAAACTAAATATCAAGAAAACATAGTTTAAAATGGAGGTGTGAAATTAACAAGAGAATTTTGAAAGTATAGAATACAAATGTCTAAAAATAATCTTTAAAAATGATTGTATTCAATTATGCAGATTACTGCTCATTCAAGTTCATTATTCCTCTATTCACAATAACTTGGAAATAGCCTGGATATCCACCATCCAATAAATGGACAATGCAAATGTGGTGTATATATATATACATATACACTATATATATATACACTAGAATATTGTTCAGACATTTAAAAAATTAAAATTTCAGGTAAATGAATAGAGATGGAAACAATCATCTTGAGTGAGGTAAGGAAGATGAAGAAAGACAAGCATCTGCTGTTTTCACTTATTTGTGGACTTAGCTTTGAATCTATAGATATTTGTATATCATTTCGAATATACATGGGTGTCAGAAAAATAAGTAAGAAGTTATGGGAGTAGAGGGTTAAAGGGAAAGGAGATAGAATGCAGTTGTATAAAGGGTTAAAAGGAAATAGTGGACTAGGAAGGGTTAAATAAGGGTGGAAGATCAGAGGGCATGGGAGAACAAGAAATTGAGAGCAGGATAAAAAACACTAAAGATCTTTCAAAAAGTCTTATGGAACGGTATCAGTTTCTTTTCCATTGCAGTGATAAGGTAACGAAATACCATGATCCAGCCCACCTGTGGAAGGAAAAGTTTATTGTCATTCCTTTGAGTCAGAGTCAATGATGGTACAATAAAGGCATGGTGGAAGGAGTAGGAAGCTGACAGATTACATCTTTAACTTCAAGAACAAAGCTGAGAGAGGGACCTTAAATATTATGGGTCTTCATACACTCAAGACCCACCTCCAGCAACAACATACTTCCTTCAACAAGGCCTTTTTTTTTTCTTTTTTTTTTTTTTTTACCTCTGAACAGTCCATCAATTAGGGACCAAGGACACAAATGCAATAGAAAAGAATGACTATGGGCTAATATCTCATTCAAACCATCACAAACCTACTACAAAACAAATTGAACTTGGTGGGTTTTCAGAAGAAATATAAATACAAAGGCATAGGGCAAGTGTGTGTGTATGTGTGTGTGTGTGTGTGTGTGTGTGTAGTAATGAGGAAGCATGAGGCCTATGACTTTGTACAAAATTCTCAAAAATTTAAAAGTGTTATCAATATATGATCGACACTGATTTTTTATTGGATATTTTATTTATTTACACTTCAAATGTTATCCCTTTTCCCCACCCCACCCCTACCCGGGAAATCCCCTATCCCATCCCCTGATTATATGAGGGTGCTCACCCACCCACCCACCCACCCACTCTACACTCCTGCTTCCCATCCTAGCATTCCTCTATACTGGGACATTGAGTCTTCCTAGGACCAAGGGCTTCTCCTCCCATTGATGGCCAACAAGGCTATCCTCTGCTACATATGTTGCTGGAGCCATGGGTCCCTCCATGTTGACATTGAATTTTTTATCTCATGTAAAGTGTTCTATAAATACAAACTACCTGCACAGACGAAATACCAAGATTTGAATGACTCCCAGAAAAAATAAGCTGTCCAAGGAGGGGAATATTATTACACATTGAGAGATTCACCTGTGAGCAATGACGGCTTCATAATGACGCAAATAATCAAAATGGGCTTAGCCAAAAAAATGTGATTAACAGTGAGATACTAAAATAGGTTGTTTACTTGCAGCTGAGTTTTGTGAGCACATTCGAGAGGAACCATGTAAATAAGCCAGGTCACCATCTTCTTTAATAGATAGTCACCTTGTAACACCTACAACACTTGATAAATACCAATTAACCATGTCTGGGGGAAAACAAACTCCAGGAGAAAAACATAACATTTAAAAAGCAGGACCAAGAATAGTGGCTAAAGATATGACTATTTGACTTAAAATTTGTGTTTATAAGTCTGATAAAATATGTATATTTTAAATGTGTTCAATTATGGGATGGAAAATGTGCATATCTGATGGTGGTATCATTTGCAAATGTCAATATTTAACACTCTAACTTCTAATCCCACCTAAAAGTAACAGTTGATTTAGGTTAGGGAATTCATGATAAATTTATAACCAAAGTTTAAAGACAGATACTGATGTTGGAGCAATTGAGTAGCCTTGTGATGGACTGTAAAAGGCCTCGACAAATTTCCCGTGTCACTGTTAGGAATAAGAAACCAGGCTGCAAAGATACTGACCTTGACCTGCAAACCATGAAGCAGGTTTTCTTCAGGTGTGAAGACTTATTCAGGTAGTGGTCTGACACAGACAGTTTTGGTAATCTGGTAGACAATATTTTTAGTAACATACTCAGACTTCAGCGTGACACTTGGCATTTTTATTTCTCTTCCCATGAAGTACCCTTGCCACCAACATAATTTTGAACATCATTTATGAAAATAAGTTATTTGCAAAGGATGTTGAGTTTCCTAATTAAAACCACAGCTTTTAAGAAGCCTGTGATTATGTGCTATCTCATACATTTAATGAGTTTGTTATTCTGTTCTACAAAATTAGGGAAGCACAGTTTATGACATTTAATAAAGATAGGAAAATTCTAAACCTCCAATTAATGATTACTAGTTATTCATGCTTTAGAGGATTATTAGTTGGAATTCTTTAAATCGCTTTGAGGAGGAGAGGCTAGGAATGTGCTATCTTGACAATGCCTGAGGGCTCATCTCTGCCCTGGCTTATTTATTTTAGTGAGCTTTTGGAATACTAATCATTTCACATGCATAAAAATGTCATTCTCATATGGATCTTGGAGGTGAGGAGGGAATATGAGTAATAATAAGACATTATCAAGAGTGCTGGTTGGCAATCATCAGAAGATACCCAGAATCAGCTCAAAATGTCCATTCACTCTGTATAGCTGTAGTTCAACATCTTCAATATATTCAAGAGAAAAATAATACATCCATCAGAAGTTGTTCTAACTTGAATATGTGAATAAGCAAAAAATTGTTCGGCGGGGTGGGGGGGAAGATAAAAGAAAGCCCTGAGTGCTTCTAAAATCAATATTCTGTCTCCACAGTGTAGTTGGAACCTCTGTTCAGGCACAGGTGACATACAGGATGCAGATGAGTGTTGAAGCCTCTGTTCATACACGTGTGACCTCATGCAGATGAGCTTGTTTCCAGGCAACAATATGGAAGGAATTCATTTGCTCAGGTGATTCTTTCCTCCAGTCTGAAAATTAGGCTTTGATATATCTCAGTAAGCTAAAACCACCTCTTGAGACATACACTGAGGATTAGTTCTCGTGTCCCTGTCTTCTTTGCATGGGAGAATTGAACCAAAGGATGCCCCAAATATTTAACCATGTAACCCATCTATTTCTGTACATATTATACTGGATTTTGCTGAATGGTAAAAGAACTCTCCTTTGTGTCTACCCTGAATATTTTCTAGGATAATTATAATCAACAAAAACCTCATTAATGTCATAATGCAAACTTGCTACTTCTCATTTCAGAAACGTGACTTTACTTCATCTTATTCACAAGTTTCTTTGACAAGAAAATTGCAATAAAGAAATATCAGGATCAGATACTTAGAAATATTTCTATTTGCTCTAACATTTTTCTACTGTAGGTCAGTGTAACAACGTAAAATTCTAAAGAAAAATGTTTAATAAATTATCTAGATTGGCCAAGTTAATTTCTGGAATTTTATATTTTCCCTATAATCACTATGGCCAAACCTTGTTTGTAAGAGCCATAGAAAGTCACTTGATTAATATTAGTGTGGGAATGCCATTGTTTCCTTAAAGGAGTCCTGGTGAGGACCAAAGAAAATGAGATTTAGTCAGGATATAATGAATCTGAAATGTCTTTGAGACATCCAGGTTGATGTGTCAATAAAGGAGTTGTCTGTAATACAAGAACAGGTTATGGTACAGTTCTCCACAGAGAGTAAGTAGCTAAAGTAACATCAACATGAAGGGCCTGACGACACAGAATGGAATCAGAAGCTGGTCCAATGTGTTATCAGATACAAGGTCTCAACTCAAAGGGATATAATATACTTGTTCTTTAATCCCTTTCTCCAACAGATGTGGTTTGCCATTTCAAGTCTATACCTTCAAGGTAAATGACTACTTGTGGTTCTCTTTGGAGAGTAGGTAAAAACATGAACTACTGTAATGGACAACTACAATCCAAGTTCAAGTGGCATCTTCCTCCCTTGCAATACGGGTTGTTTCACTCCTTTTATCAAGTTATATAAAGAGTGCCTACTACCTCAACCAGATGAGGGTTTCTTAAATGTTTCTACTTGCATCATTTTTTCATCAAACATAGGATGAGTATAATCAATCTTCCCATTTTTGACTGGTGAAAATATCAGGAGGGGCCATGGGAAAAGGTTGCCTTGCTGAAACTCTGTTCTGCTCACCCAGAGAAAACCACTCTCACCCTCCAGGAGGCAGGCAGGTATTTCTTCCTTTACACATGAACCTGCTTTCTCATTCTCACTTTGAATAATTCTGGCTTTGCATATCTTTCCTACCTTGAAATCCTTTACTGGAAGGTAGAAAAGCAACTCTTTCTAGCATCTTAAGATGGTATTACCTCTTGCCATCTCTCAGCCCAATAGAGGGAAAATGAAGACTTAATTTGAAAGCAAACTGTAGACTAGATGACTCATCCAAAAACTAAAGTAGCCAAACCTGGGCATTAGGAGAAAGGCACAGAGATTAGAGATAGAAACCAATGATGCCTCATTTACATCAGCCAGATGCCTGAACATTAACCTTTATCTAAAAGCAGTGCAGCTTTTTGAAAACACAAAGGATATTGGGAAAACATCTGGGCCTATAATTACTATAAGCCAGAGGATTATGTAGAAACTGGAGACTGGCCAACTTGGGCTCCTCTGTACTACCAGGAAACCGGGTGGCACCAGACTATGTTTCTTTTATCTTTCATAGATGCTTGTCAGGATCATTTAGTCCAAAGCCAAAAATTCATCACTTTCTGAGTAAGTGTACCTGACTCCTTGAGGTCCAATACTGGCCATGAAAGATAGCAGGAAGCTAAGTAGCTGAGGTAGAGAATATTAGGTTTAGCATTGGAAAGTAGAATTTGTTACAGACCTATCCTGGGAACTCCAGTAGCATTCCAAAAGATCTGAGATTGCTTCAACAGAAGAGAAAAGGGACTATGCAGAATCCAGCTGGAAACCTCCCCCCCCCAAAAAAAGTAGGGCCTGCACTTGCTGCCTTGAATTCTTAAACAAGTCCTTCCTTATATATGTGTCACTAGTGGTATTTCCACTGCTAGGCTGCCCTGAGTCCTATTAATAATAAAAGGCAGGAGAGAGGGAAATTGGTGGGAAATTTTCGCTTTGTATACACAGGGACCTGGACTCATCCCCAGCTGCTCAATAAATAAACAATATCCACCATTGTTTTACCTTGTTATCCTTTCTGCCTACATTCCTTGCATATTTCTTTTCTTTCTTTTCTTTTTTTATTCTTTTCTTTTCTTTCTTTTCTATATTCTTTGTTTATATTCCGAATGGTTTCCCCTTTCCTGGTTCCCCCCTCCCCATCTGTCTCATAAGCCCTCTTCCCTCCACCAATTTCCCAATCACCCCCCCTCCCATTTCCATGTCCTGGTACTCCCCTACAATGCTGGATCAACTATTTTCAGAACCAGGGCCCTCTCTTTCCCTCTCCTTCATTTGATATGCTAACTGTGTCTTGAGAATTCAGAGCTTCTGGGCTAATTAATATCCATGTATCAGTGATTGCATTCCATGTGTATTCTTTTGTTATTGGGTTACCTCACTTAGGATGATATTTTCCAGTTCCAACCATTTGCCTAAAAATTTCATGAATTCATTGTTTTTAATTGCTGAGTAGTATTCCATTGTGTAAATATACCACATTTTCTGTATCCATTCCTCCATTGCGGGACATCTGGGCTCTTTCCAGTCTCTGGCTGTTATAAATAAGGCTGATATGAACATAGTGGAGCATGTGTCCTTATTGCATGCCTGGGAATCCTCTGGGTATATGCCCAGGAGAGTTACAGCAGGGTCCTCCGGAAGTGTCATGTCCAGTTTTCTGAGGAACCGCCAGACTGATTTCCAAAGTGGTTTGTAATATCTTACAATCCCACCAGCAGTGGAGGAATGTTATTGGTTTCAGAAACTTTCTTTTTCCCTTAGGAAATCACCTGAGGCTCCAGTTCAGGTGAGCACCTGTTTTAGCCTTCCCCTATTTCTTGAAGTCTCCTGGGCTCCCCAGCTCTCAGTCTAAGCTCTGCATGTGCTTGTGATCCTTTCCAAAAATCTCATTAGTTCTGAGACTTGTCATGACTAGTTGGGTCTATATTAACCTGAAATTATTCATGTCAATAAAAAAGAAAAATTCACTGTCCAGCAACTAGCTTCCTATTTGAACATGCAGGCACTTCCCAAGGAGTAGACTACCATTTTTTTTTGTTTGTTTTTGTTTTTGTTTTTTGAGCAAGTTAAAGAGTGTTACATTGTGTGGTGTTTGAAAAAATAATCTGAGTGGTGGTATTTATTTCAAAATCAATCTTAGGAGGTAAGCTACCCGACTGCAGGGATATCTATTGCAGTCACTGGAACAGTGACAGGGATGGGGCTCAGGGGCACGTTCCTTCAGAAGATCTTTTCTGCCTTGTGTAGCTTGTTGGAGAAATAAATTACATGATATGAGGCAAGTAGCATTTTGTAACTCACTAGCATTACAACAACAAAACCTATTAGAAAGCTAAGTTAATTTTATCTGAATCTGAAAACCTTGCAGTGAAAAATGACCATTCCTGTTGCCCTGGTCTCTCTCGCTCCTACACACAACACAGACTACAGTCGACTTCTCTAATCTTCTCTTTGCCGTTCCCTTGCCCCAAACCCTCCCACCACCACAAACAAGCAGGGCAAGTCTTCTTTTGGTTTCTCAACTATTTCTTGACCTGTTGAAATCAAAGAAAATATGGAGGTTCTCATAGTTTGTCATTGATAGTCCTTCATAAACCTTTGTCTAAACTGTCAATAAATACATGTATGTGTCATTTTGGAAATAAAGGACAGAAAATAGGTTTTCTAATTTAATGCATCAAAGGAGGCGATCCTCTTGCATTCCTGGTTTCCAATTTCTTTAGGTTTGTTGCCAAGGAGTTCGACTAAGACGTAAGATACACAGCCCTACTTTCTGAACATCAGAGCAGTCTCCATTTGTATTCTCAGAACTACACAACATTTGATTTTTACAGTCCAGGGTACTGTTGACTTCGTGAATGTCTTCAGTTCCTAAAATCAAACATAAACAATGACATTCTTGGAACACATTCGTTCACAAAGTTATAGCAATGGTTTCAAAATAAAGTTCTGTGGAAAATAAGAATTTATCACAGTGACAACACAGTTGTTAAAGAGACATACACACATATTTACAAAGGGAATGACATGGTTTGTAGTTTGACTTCAGGTAGAAAATTAATGGCCTATTGTGCACTGAATAAGCCCAGCATCACTGGGTAAGCATGCAAGGTCATCACTGAACATTCAGAGCTGAACATGACACCATGTTGAAAGTTCTGTCATTCTAGGAAGGTGAAGGTCACTGTGCGTAAAGTTCAGGTATCTTTTGGAGAAAGTTGCTTATACTACTCCAATCCTGAAATCTACGACCAGGCCTTCTATGTTTTCCTTTCATCTACTTCAATCAGAGATCATTTTTAAATGGTACATCATCACCATTTTAAGTTTATTTATGTATCTTAATTCGTCTGTGTGTGTGTGTGTGTGTGTTTGTGTGTGTGCATCATGTGTTGCAGTACTTAAAGTGGGCAGAAGGTACTGATATTGCAAGTGGTTGTGAGTTGCGCAATGGAGGTGCTGTGAGCTTTATTCAGAGCTGTGTTCAGATCCTCAGGAAGAACTGTAAATGCTCTTCAGTGTTGAGTCATCTCTCTAGTCCATCATTACCCTTCTAAGTTTGCTTTTTTGGTTTGCATCTTCTTGATAACTGTTCTCTTCCAAAAATATTATTTTATGTAGTTTTCAAAATTTCTTGTATAATTAGACATAAAGAAGAGAAAGAGTGCAAGAGAGAGACACACACACACACAAAGTGATATAAAGAGAAAGAAATATGAAGAGAAGGAGGAGGAAAGACTAGAAAAAGGAAAAGCTGGAATGAATGATTTCTGAATTGCCTTTTCCTTTCATTAACAGAGATTTTTCTTCACCACCACAAAGAGGGCACAAGACACCCAAGAGACAGAAAAAGAACAGAGGTAGAAAGAGCTTTACAGTAGTTATGCATTCACATAACTTTGAAATGCCTGTGATTTTTGGAAAGTTCTGACATGTTTGTCCACAGCTACAGTATCCTCATATCTGTGCTAGGTTATTAACACCCGGGAATCTCCTTATCACTTCAGAGTTGTCATCCCTGAAAACTGGCTCCTCTCTCAAATCACTTAGGAGCATGTTTACTCGTGTCCCCACTCACACTTGCTTCTTCTCTCTGAGGCATCACTTTAAAGAATTTGACTATCTCTTATGTCCATTTCTTCCTTTCTGTTCATTATCTTATCAGATACTTATTACTTCATGGGGATTTGAAGCTTTAAAACCTAATAAGTTCAGAGTCATTTCTTTTTTTTTTTCAAATAGCTTTTTAAAATTCTTTTTATTGGGTATATCTCATTTTTTGATAATTTTATATCTGAATATTATATTTATATCATTTCCACTTCCTCTCTCCTCCCTTAAATTCTTTGTTTACCCTCTCATACTTCTCAAATTCATACTATCTAATTTCTTAATTATTATTGTTACAGATGTATCTATATATTATCTATTTACATATACACATAACCATGTACATTTATGAATATTTTTTCTGTTTGAAGATATTCTGAAGTGAAAGAAGAAATTACTGACTGTATAGACTGTAAGAGAGGCACTATGAGACCGGGCATTGCTCAGTGTTTAAAGGCCTATACTGCTCTTGATGAAGAGGATCTTAGCTTGACTCCTGGCACCCACAACTGGTGGTTCACAAAAGCCTTGTGACTCCTGCTCCAGGGACTTAGTGCCCTCTGCTGGTCTCTTCAGGCACTCATGCTTCTAGCAAGCCTGCTCTCCACAAGACACATATTCATATAATGAATTTGTTAAAATTAAAATCTTTTTAAAAAGAGGCACCAAAACCAAAACAAAACAAAGATAAGAGAATGAGAAATAAGTTCCTAATTCCCTTCCTTGTAAATATACAAATCTACTCTTAGAACTGAGACGCGAATGTTTGTATGAAGTAGAAAGTTCTCCAGATTCAACTCCACTTTCAGGCAGCTACTTGTATAGAAATGAATTCATCCATCTCATAAACCTTCCAAACCAGATACACATTGAGAGTGTACTGAGACACATTGCCAGTTGTGAATATGTTACTTCACACATTGTTCTTACTGGCTTATACTCTTGTCTCCCCCTAAGGTCTTACCTGAGTTGGATAACAGGCCAAGAAAGAGAAACACTAAGAAACAGTAATGAATCTTCATTGCAAAGCAGCGCTGAAACAACAAGGCATTCCCGCTGGATAAAAAGCTCAGTGGAGATGCTGATTTAAGAATCAGGATTGCTGGATATAATGATATCTGTGGGTGAGCAAGATCTTACATGCTATGGTCTTAGTTTCCTGGGCCATCCACTCTGACCACTGCCCTGTACCCAGCCTGCTTGTTTTGATCTTATTATGACACAGACAAGCCCTTATTGCATCATCACAGTATATCTTGTTTATTTCTCTCCCTCTACTGTCTCAGAGACCACCCACAAGGATCACACTTTGGCCTTTTATCCTTTCACAGGAATCTAACTTAAGATCTCCACTGGAGAAGTACAGGCCCATACCTTTGCTACTCTACACATGGGCTGAGTGTCTACTCCTATTATATATTTTTCTTTACTCAATTGGACATTCTGTTCACCAGTGTAAATGCCAACCTGACCAAATCCATGTGATCATTTAACAAACCTGAATCATGACAGCCTCCAACTCAGATTTTCTCCACACCCCATGCTAGCTATTGCAAACAGTGATGAAAAACATCATGCGATTATGCTGTTTCTATTTTTAGCTGGTCATGTTGGGCATTTTCCAACATGTGAATTAAATGTGAATTCCCCCAAAGAACGGGGTTGCATACTATCAAATCTTAAGCCCAGCACAAGGTTCTGCATGGTAAATGCTCATAGAAATTTCTGGAATGGACAAGCTAATCTTACTTATTACTATTTTTTTCTCTTTTTTTTGACTCCTTTTACTCCACAGTACCTGTTCATATCAGAATAAGAAGCTGCTGGCCCTCCCCGTCAAATGCATACTAAAATTTCCTCTTCTTTCATGAAAAAGTCAGTCACTACTATGTTATTTCATGTCTACTTCTATCAGCACTAGAATGAATGCTCCTCTCCTTACTTGTTTGAAAAAAAGAGTCTTGGTAACCTGTTTCAGCTATTCTCCAATCCTGGACCCAAATGCTCTCTCTACCTCAGCCGCCACAGTCCCTAGACTGCAGACTTTCCTTTCCTTTTGTTATAGAAGTTTTATTTCCTCTCTCAAAAGTCATCACCTTCTTGGGTTCTTGGTGGTCATTTTTGTAATTTCCTTCCATCAAGAAGGCCAGAATATCATGTTTCTCTCCAAACTTCGTATGGTTAGAAATTAGTTTCACTGAAAATAGGGAAAGGAAAACAAAACAAAGCAGAAAACTCTCCTTAATCCTGTTTTCTTTCAAAACCCAACCCCACCTTAAATGGGACACATCTATAAGAAATACTCTGTTCTCTCCGGTCTCTGTGATGGTAGATTACCCGCCTTTCATTCTGCTGTGTTCACTTTCAAGATTTTCTAGTAGTAAAGGTTGAGAGATCCTAGATTTTGTGCCCATGATAAAAAAGTTCACTGATACTCTGAATACAAATGAGCATTCTTCTTTGAATGCATGTCTTTTACCCTAGATTTCTCCTACTCTGTCTCTCAACTCCATTCTCTTCCCTAATGATGTTACCCAAATCCTCAGATTATACATACCTATAAAGGTATAAGAACCCTGCAGATCACCAAATATATTGAACCAGAAAAGAAAGTCCTCTGACCACATAATAAACAAAACGTTAAATGTATAGAATGAAGAAAAATCCTAAAAGCTGCAAAGGAAAAGGCCACATAACATTTAAAGACAGACGTACTAGAATTATACCAGATTTCTCAATGGAGACTCAAAGCCAGAAAGATCTTACAAAGGTCTGGCAAACTCTAAGAAACCACAGATGCCAGTCCAGACTATCATACCTAGCATAATGTAAAACCACCATAGGTTGAGAAAAATAAGATATTCCATGATAAAGCAATTTAAACAATACCCATCTATAAAACCAGCCATAATAATAATACCCACATATAAAACGGGGCTGCAAGCGGCGGTGGAGTTACAGCGCTTTTCACCACACAGAAGCCACATCAGAACTCTGCCTCCCGCCAGCCAGTTACAAGAGGCTCTCCGCCATCTTGGCTCCCAGACGCCAGAGAGACCTGACAGCACCAGGTATGGAGACATAGTCTAAGGCCAACATCGCTTGGGTCTAATCCTGACAGGTATTGGCCTGCACCCAGGCCCTGGGCAGCTCGGTGGGCCATCTGTGTGCCAACCCAGCCAGGAGGTCATTTACCCTGCAGACTGTCGTGACACTTGCAGGGGGCACGAGCACCACCATCTTCGCTATGGGATGCCAGAGTGCTCTAACAGACAAAGCCAGCTAGGAGACATAGCCCGAGGCGAACATCACTTGGGTCTAAACCTGACAGGTGTTGGCCTGCACCCAGGCCCTGGGTAGCTTGGTGGGCCATCTGTGTGCCAACCCAGGCAGGAGGGTGCTTGCCAGGCAGACTGCACAGCACTTGTAGGGCTACTCGGCACCATCTTGGTTACCTGACAGAACCAGTTAGCAGACATAGCTCAAGGCAAACATTGCTCAGGCCTAAGCCTGTCAGGTCTTTGCCTGGACTCAGGGCCTGAGCAGCTAGGCTAGCCATGTGTGCACCAACCCAGTTGGAGGATCGGGTGCCCAGCAGAGTGTTCAGCACTTGGGAAAGGTCCCTGCAGCATCCACCATCATCACTCCCTGAAGGAGCAAACAAGCATCACTGGGTTCACAGAGACAACCTGGGACAAGGCACACTAGGGCTCCAAGGGCACCCAAGAGGAGGGCAGCACATCAGCAATCTGTGCCAGGGGAAACCCAGCCATCCAGTGTTGCAGAAATAGCCTTACAGCCTCACAGGAGGCTCAAACACCAGCCAGTGACAACAAGACCAACTAACGGCAGAGATACCAAGATGGCAAAAGGCAAATGTAGGAATGCTACTAACAGAAATCTAGGCAATATGGCAGCATCTGAAACCAACTCTCCAACAACAGCAAGTCCTGGATCCCCCAACACACCAGAAAAACAAGATTTGGATTTAAAATCACTGGTTATGATGCTGCTAGAGGAATACAAAAAGGACATAAATGACTCTTAAAGAAATACAGGGGAACATGAATAATTTAGAAACCTGTATAATGGAAACACAAAAATCACTTAAAGAAATTCAAGAGAATAAGGCTCAAGAGATAGAGGCCAATAAAGAAGAAATGCAAAAAAAAAAAAAACAAAAAACAAAAAACAAAAAACAAACAAACAAAAAAAAAACCTTAAAGAAATGCAGGAGAAAGTGAGTCAAATGGCAAAAGTCATGAAAGAGGAAACACAAAAATCTCTTAAAGAATTAAAGGAAAACACACACACACACACCCACACACACAAATGAAGGATCTGAGCAAAACCATCCTGGATCTAAAAACAGAAGTAGAAACAACTAAGAAATCACAAAGGGAGACAACCTTGAGATAGAAAACCTTGGAAAGAAATCAGGGGCCATAGATGCAAATATCAACAACAGAATATAAGAGATGGAAGAAAGAATTTCAGATGCCGAAAATACCATAGAAACCATTGATTCAACAGTCAAAGAAAATGCAAAATGCAAAAAGCTTGTAACCCAGACCATCCAGGAAATCCAGGACACAATGAGAAGACCAAACCTACGGATTATAGGTATAGATGAGAGTGAATTTTTGCAACTGAAAGGGCCAGCAAATATCTTCAACAAAATTATGGAAGAAAACTTCCCTAACCTAAAGAGAGAGATGTCCATGAATATACAAGATGCCTACAGAACTCCAAATAGACTGGATCAGAGCATAAATACCTCCTGTCACATAAAATCAAAACCCCAAATGTACTAAACAAAGAAAGAATATTAAAGGCAGTAAGAGAAAAAGGCCAAGTAACATATAAAGGAAGACCTATCAGAATTACAACATACTTCTCACCAGAGACCATGAAAGCTAGAAGATCCTGTGTGGATCTATGCAGACTCTAAGAGAACACAAATGTCAGCCAAGACTACCATACCGAGCAAAACTCTAAATCACTGTAGATGGAGAAACCAAGATATTCCATGACAAAACCAAATTTACACAATATCTTTCCACAAACCCAGCCCTACAAAGAATAACAGGAGGAAAACTCCAATACAATGAGGGAAACGAGACCCTGGACAAAGCAAGATAGTAACCTTCTTTCATCAAACCCAAAAGAAGATAACCACTCAAATATAAAAATAACATCAAAAATGACAGGAAGTAATAATCACTATTCTTTAATATCTCTTAACATAAATGGACCCAATTCTCCAATAAAAAGACATAGACTAACACACTGGATAAGGAAACAGGAACCTACATTTGCTGCCTACAGGAAACAAAATCAGTGTCAAAGACAAAAACTACCTTAGAGTAAAAGGCTGGATGACAATTTTACAAGCCAATGGTCTCAGGAAATGAGCTGGAGTAGCCATTCTAATATCAGATAAAATTGACTTTCAACCTAAAGTCATCAAAAGAGATACAGAAGGACACTTCTTGCTGGTCAAAGGAAAAAATCCACCAAGAAGAACTCTCAATTCTGAACATCTATGGGCCAAATGCAAGGGCACCCTCATTCATAAAAGAAACTTTACTAAAGCTCAAAGCACACATTGCACCTAACACAATAATTGTGGGTGACTTCCACACTCCACTCTCCTCAATGGACCGATCAGGAAAACAGAAACTAAACAGGTACACAGTAAAACTAATTGAAGCTTTGGACCAATTGGATTTAACTGATATTTATAGAACATTTCACCCTAAAGCAAAAGAATATACCTTTTTCTCAGAAGCTCATGGTACCTTCTCCAAAATCGACCATATAATTGGTCACACGACAGGCCTCAACAAAATAACAAGATCGAACTAATCCCATGCCTCCTATCAGATCACTATGGAGTAAGAGTGGTCTTCAATAGCAACAAAAACAACAGAAAGCCCACATACACATGGAGGCTGAACAATACTCTACTCAATGACACCTTGACCAAAGAAGAAATAAAGAAAGAAATCAGAGACTTTTAGAATTTAAGGAAAATGAAGGCACAACATACCCAAATCTTTGGGACACAATGAAAGCAGTGCTAAGAGAAAAACTCATAGCCCTGAGTACCAATGGGAGAGAGCATACACTAGCAGCTTAATGGCACACATGAAAGCTCTGGAACAAAAAGAAGCTAATTCACCCAGGAGGAGAAGAAGACAGGAAATCATCAAACTCAGGGCTGAAATCAATCAAGTGGAAACAAAGAGAACCATACAAAGAATAAACAAATCCAGGAGCTGGTTCTTTGAGAAAATCAAGAAGATTGATAAAACAAACTATGTGCCAGACTGACCAAAGGGCACAGAGACAGTATCCAAATTAACAAAATTAGAGATGAAAAGGGGGATATAACAACAGAAACTGAGGAAATTCAAAAAAATCATCAGACCTTACTACAAAAGCCTATATTCAATACAACTGGAGAATCTGGAGGAAATGGACAATTTCCTAGACAGATACCAAATACCAAAATTAAGTCAAGACCAAATAGATCACCTAAACAGTCCCATAACCCCTAAAGAAATAGAAGGGGTCATAAAAAGTCTTCCAACCACAAAAAGCAGAGGACCAGATGGCTTCAGTGCAGAATTCTATCAGACCTTCAAAGAAGACCTAACACCAATACTCTTCAAACTATTCCACAAAATAGAAACAGAAGGAACACTACCCAATTCCTTCTATGAAGCCACAATTATGCTGATACCAAAACCACAGAAAGATCCAACAAAGAAAGAGAACTTCAGACCAATTTCCCTTATGAACATCAATACAAAAGAACTCAATAAAATTCTTGCTAACCAAATCCAAGAACACATCAAAACAATCATCCACCATGATCAAGTAGGCTTTATCCCAGGGATGCAGGGATGGTTCAATATAAGGAAATCCATCAATGCAATCCACTACATAAACAAACTCAAAAAAAAAAAAACGCATGGTAATTTTTTTTTTTTTAGTAGGGAACATTTTTTTTTTTACATTGCAAATGATTTCCCCTTTTCTGGGTCCCTACTCCCTGCAAGTCCCATAAGCCCTCTTCCATCCCCCTATTCTTCCACCTACCCCTTCCATTGGATGCTAAAAAAGCATTTGACAAAATTCAGCATCCTTTCATGCTTAAAGTCTTGGAAAGAACAGAAATTCAAGGCCCATACCTAAACATCGTTAAAGCAATATACAGCAAACAGGTAGCCAGCATCAAACTAAATGGAGACAAACTTGAAGCAATCCCACTAAAATCAGGGACTAGACAAGGCTGCCTCCTCTCTCCTTATCTTTTCAATATTGTACTTGAGGTACTAGCTCAGGCAATTCGACAACATAAGGAGGTCAAAGGGATACAAATTAGAAAGGAAGACGTCAAACTATCATTATTTGCAGATGATATGATAGTCTACCTAAGTGACCCAAAAAACTCCAACTTGAGCAAAGTGGAAAGTTATAAAATCAACTCAAGCAAATCAGTAACCTTCCTGTACTCAAAGGATATCTTTATCAGCAGGCTGAAAAAGAAATTAGGGAAATGACACCCTTCACAATAGCCACAAACAGTATAAAGTACCTTGGAGTGACTCTTACCAAACATGTGAAAGATCTGTATGACAAGAACTTCAAGACTCTGAAGAAGGAAATGGACGAAGACCTTAAAAAATGGAAAAATCTCCCATGCTCATGGATTGGCAGGATTAATATAGTTAAAATGGCCATTTTGCCAAAAGCAATATACAGATTCAACACAATACCCATCAAAATCCCTACTCAGTTCTTCATAGAGTTAAAAAGAGCAATTCTCAAATTCATCCGGAATAACAAAAAACCCAGGATAGCTAAAACTATTCTCAACAATAAAAGAAATTCTGGGGGAATCAATTTCCCTGACCTCATGCAATACTACAGAGCAATAGTGTTAAAAACTGCATGGTATTGGTACAGTGACAGGCAGGAGGATCAATGGAACAGAATTGAAGATCCAGAAATGAACCCACACACCTATGGCCACTTGATCCTCGACAAAGGGGCTGAAAACATCCAATGGAAAAAAGATAGCCCTTTCAACAAATGGTGCTGGTTCAACTGGAGGTCAGCATGCAGAAGAATGCGAATTGATCCATCCTTATCTCCTTGTACTAAGCTCAACTCCAAATGGATTAAGGACCTCCACATAAAGGTCCAGACACTCTGAAGCTAATAGAAAAGAAACTGGGGAAGACCCTTGAGGACATTAGTACAGGGGGAAAGTTCCTGAACAGAACACCAATAGCATATGCTCTAAGATCAAGAATTGACAAATGGGACCTCATTAAATTACAAAGTTTCTATAAGGCAAAGGACACCATCAAAAGGACAAATCGGCAACCAATAAATTGGGAAAAGATCTTCACCAACCTTACATCAATTAGAGGGCTCATATCCAATATATACAAAGAACTCAAGAAGTTAGACCCCAGAAAACCAAATAACCCTATTAAAAATGGGGTACAGAGCTAAACAAAGAATTTTCACCTGAAGAACTTCAGATGGCTGAGAAGCATCTTAAAACATGTTCAACTTCATTAGTCACTAGGGAAATGCAAATCAAAACAACCCTGGGATTTCACCTTATACCAGTAAGAATGGCTAAGATTAAAAATTCAGGAGACAGCAGGTGTTGGCAAGGATGTGGAGAAAGAGGAACACTCCTACACTGCTGGTGGGGTTGCAAATTGGTACAACCACTCTGGAAATCAGTCTGGCAGGTCCTCAGAAACCTGGGCACATCACTTCCAATAGATCCTGCTATACCACTCCTGGCCATATATCCAGTGGATTCTCCAGCATGTAATAAGGATATATGTTCCACTATGTTCATAGCGGCCCTATTTATAATAGCCAGAAGCTGGAAATAGCCTCAACGGAAGAATGAATGCAAAAAATATGGTATATATATACAATGGAGTACTATTCAGCCATTAGAAACAATGAATTCATGAAATTCTTTTGACAAATGGATGGAGTGGGAGAACATCATACTAAGTGAGGTAACCCAGTCTCAAAAGATCAATTATGGTATGCACTCACTAATTAGTGGATATTAGCCTAGAAAATTGGAATACCCAAAGCATAATCCACACATCAAATGAGGTACAAGAAGAACGGAGGAGTGGCCCCTGGTTCTGGAAAGACTCAGTGTAGCAGTATAGGGCAAAACCAGAAGAGGGAAGTGGGAAGGGGTGGAGGGGAGAACAGGGTGAGGGAAGGGGGCTTATGTGACTTTCGGGGAGTGGGCAACCTGAAAAGGGGAAATTATTTGAAATGTAAATAAAAAATATATTTACATTTACATATTAAAAATAAAATAATTTTTAGGAGGAAAACTTCAGCCTAAGGAGGTTAGCTACCAAAATCTAAAGGAAATGCATGTTAACACCAGCAAATTCAAAAGAAGAGAAGAATATGTGTACATACTTGCACACATGACCACCACCACCATCATCATCACTACCATCATCACCACCACCACCAACATAATAGAAACCAATGATCGTTTGTCTTTGCTGTCTCTCAATATCAATGGTCTCAATTCCCCAACAAAAGACAACGAGAATGGATGCGAAAACAGGATTCATCCTTGTACTATATCCAACAAACACATCTCAACCTCAAGGATAACCATTACCTCATAGTATAGAGTTGAAAAGAGATATTCCAAACTAAAGGACCTAAGAAGCAAGTAGGTGTAGCCATTTTAATATCCAACAAATTAAACTTTAAACCAAAACTAATCAAAAGATATAGGGAAGGATACTACATACTCACCAAAAGAAAAATCCAGTAATATGTATACCCCAAACATAAGGGCCACCCAAGTTTGTAAAAGAAACACTTCTATAGATTAAATCAAACACTGACACTCATACATTGATAACAGAAGACTTTAACACTCTACCCATTTCTCCATTACTCAATAACAGAGAAACCAAAAATAAATAAACACAGCTATATTGATGCTAACAGGCATTATAGACCAAATGGACCTAACAGATATCTCCAGAACAT
Organism: Apodemus sylvaticus; assembly: GCF_947179515.1. NCBI lineage: Eukaryota > Metazoa > Chordata > Mammalia > Rodentia > Muridae > Apodemus > Apodemus sylvaticus. The sequence goes on along the minus strand of NC_067473.1, from coordinate 37,083,230 downwards.
TTCTCCTAAAATCTAAAGAATTTACCTTTTTTCAGTGTCTCATAGAAAGTTTTTCAAAATTAACTACATACTTGAACACAAAACAAGTCTCAGCAAATACAAAAAATTGAAATAACTCTCTACATTTTATCAGGCCATCATGGATTAAAGTTGAACTTTAACAATAACAGAAACAAAAGAAAGCCTACAAACTTACTGAAACTGAACAATTCCCTACTGGATGACCACTGGGTGAAGAAAGAAATATGAAAGAACTTAAAGACTTTTAAATTTTCAGTGAAAATGGATGTACAACAAATAAATAAATTAAAAATGGGCTACAGACTTAAAGAATTCCTAAAAGAGGAAACTCAAATGGCTGAGAAACATTTAAAGAAATGTTTAACAACCTTTGATGTGAGAGAAATGAACATCAAAAGTTCTTTGAGATTCCATCTTTCACCTATCAGAATGGCTAAGATCAGTCACACTAATGATAGCATATGCTGACAAGGATATAGTTGTAAGGAAAACATTCCATTGCTGATGAAAGTACAAACTTGTATAATCACTTGGGAAATCAATATGGCAGCTTTTCAGAAAATTGAGAATCAATCTACCTCAAAATCTACCTAACCTACCCTTGGGCATATAATACAAAGAATGCTCTATCCTACCACAAGGATACTTCCTCAACTATGTTCATTGCAGCTTTATCCATAATAGCCAGAAACTGGAAATAACGTAGATGTATCTCAACCTAAGAATGGATCAAGAAAATGTGGTACATCTACACAGTGGTGTATTACTCAGATATTAACAAACAAAGAAACAAACAAAATGCCATCATGAAATTTTCAGGCAAGTAGATGAAACTAAAAAAAAAAAAAAATCATTCCAAGTGAGATAACCGAGACCCAGAAAGATAAATATGGTATTATTCATTTATAGGTAGATATTAACAAGTAAATACATGATCTCTAGGCTAAAATTCATAAACCCAGAGAGATAAGATAACAAGGAGATGGGGGTTTATGGGGTACCTATGGATTGCCCTGGGAGAAGGAAAAATTGATTTTACAAATGGATTAGGAATGTGTGGGAACAAGAGTGCAGGTGTGGGGAGGGGCCAGGTAGGGGAAAATGAGGTGGAGGGAGAGAATGGAGGCAGAGATGGCTAGAATTGGTGGACTTTAGAGGCTGTGTGGAAACCTAGTGCAGAGGAAACTACCCAGAGTCTATAGAAGTGATTATAATGAGGACTCCGAATAACTGGCTATAAGGAGTCTCAGCTGGCCATACCTTCTTGACAGGTGAGGATTCCCATGGGTGGTCTGGGTTGCATTCCATTGAATTGTTGGCCAATGAGTTCCCATGGGAAATTCCCAAATAACCCAGGCTATTTCTAAGACAAAGAATTGTTCTCTGCAAATTGACAGCTGAACCCTATTGCCGAAGACAACATCCACACAACCAACTGAACATGAAGAAGTTGAACTAAGTACTTTCATCCATACTTTCTATTGTCTTTGGTATAGGAAGATACTTTCCTGGCTACTGAAAGAAAAATATAGACACTAACCCAGGCATAAAACCCTTGACGTACAATTTGTCTTGCTTACAAATTATGCTAGGGTGTTAGCATAGAACTTGTAGGAGTAGTCAATGTCTTATTTTACTTAAGGTCCACACCATGAGATTGAGCTCATACCCCATATTGCTTGGATAACTGGATATTCTGGAGACCTAAGATAAAACCAAATACTACAGACTAAGAAAATAAAACATCAGTAAAATGAATCCTAACAATATTCTGTTATACTAAAAGATCAGTGGCTTATCCAGGCATCATCAAAGGAGTTTTCTCTGATAGCAGATGGGAATAGATGCAGAGATCCACAGCCAGACAGGATCAAACTAGGAAGTCTCCGACAAATTCCTCCCCTCAGAGCTCAGGGAATCCCGTGGAGATTCTATGAGCCAGAATGAAGAGAGAACACCAGGAGAATAAGGCTCTCTGAATCAACTAAGCAAGGTGCGTATGAGCTCATAGCAGCAGGCACAGGACCTACACATGTCTGCACCAGGTTGTCTCAAGTTATAGCATATGTGTGTGTGTGTGTGTGTGTGTGTGTGTGTGTGTGTGTGTGTGTGTGCGTATGTGTGTCTATATATACATATATATATATATATATATAGACACACATATACACCTCTCTCTCTCTCTGTGTGTGTGTGTGTGTGTGTGTTATAGCTATTAACTTAGTATTTTGCGGAGACTCATAACTGTGATAATGAGTATGTCTCAGACTCTTCTGCCTATTCTTGGGCCACTTACATTCCTGTTGGGTTACCATGTCAAACTTTGATATGATAGCTTTTGCTTCATCTTATGTTTGGTTTTGTCAAGTTTGTTTATTTTTTCTTAGAATATTCTTTTCTTTTTTTATTTTCTATATTCTTTGTTTACATTCCAAATGATTTCCCCTTTCCCAGTTCCCCCCTCCCCATATGTCCCATAAGCCTTCTTCTCTCCACCCATCCTCCAATCATCTCCTTCCTTTTTCTCTGTCCTGGTACTCCCCTACAATGCTAGAATATTCTTTTGTAATAAAAGACACAAAGGGAGTTGATCAGATAGGAGGTGAATTGGGGAAGAACTGGAAGGAATAATAAGGAAGGCAAATATAATCAGGATATAATGTGTGTGAAAAGAACTTATTTCCAATAAAAAGAAGAAAATGAATTCAGTTTTCTGTTTCCCAGAGGACTATTTCCCATGAACTCTCTTAAAAAGGGAATAGTATGATGTGGGACTGTGTTTGCCTATGCTAAGTATGACTATGTGTTATCCAGCTATTTATTGTAATTGTCCTCAGTGTGAAGAGGTGACATAATATCAAAAGGCAATTTAATAAACACTTTTTCTATGATATTGAATAATATGGTTCACATTTATAGCCTTTTAAGTATTTGGCTTAATGAAGATTTAGCATATGGAAAAACTTTAGTCATTTATATCTATAAAATCCATTTTAGAATTTAGCAGAACTGTAGACTCTTCACTTGGAAAAAAGAAATGACTCCATGCAGTAATCCATAAAAAGGCATGCAAAACCTAATAATGTTTCACAGCCTCATCCTGCCTTAGGGCAATGCTTGAATATAAATGGATTTCTGCTGTAGAACAAAGCAGATAAAGGAAAAAGTAAGAAACTCAAATGATTACAATGTTAGGCAAAGCTGGAGAGTCAGAACCAGGGCAACAGTTGTACATTATGGGTTAAGCACAAGAAACTGAATAAGACCAAAGAATATGGCACAGAAATAACTCTGGCTTTAGAATACTAGTTCAGATAAACCAGTACCTTATGAGAAATACAGCTCTATAGGTCAGAGTCACAAAGCTCTTGCTTTCCTTCAGTCTTTCCAAATCATCCATTGTATAATCACATGAGAATAATAAAGCTTCCTTAATAATTAGGATAGTTTGGTCAATCAATATGAGTTGTCACATCAACAGATTTTTTTATGGCCTATAAATGATGGAGCTCAAGATCATTTGATGATGTTAAATGCTTCTAAATGCCAACGCAATATAACACAAAATTAAGTGAAGCTAGGACTAGCAGGAAATTTTTGTATTTCATTTAGTTTTCTATGGGAAGCACATAGTAAACAGCATAGTCAATAGAAGTATGCTGAACATTCTTCAGCAGCTACATGGGCCAGGGCTAGGAGGTGCACACAGATGAGAACTGTGTAGCCAAGGACCTGAGATGGGATGAATGTAATGATAGCTACATAAATGAGCTCAACTGTAGAGAAGTGATAAAGATTCTGCAATCTGGAAAGAAATACAATTATCTAAATGAAAAACCAAGAGGAATCAACAACTGTAAAACTGGGAAAATGTTTATGGAGTTTGGTAGCCCAACCATGTATAAGAACATTATATTAAAGTCTAGCATGATGTAACAGAAACCCTAACATTTATAGTTTTAAAAATATAGAAATTATGTATTTTGTGTAATATAAGCTATTTACATAAAATATAGAATTTAAAACCTATTAAATATTCAAAATATTATATATTATGGAGGAGGAGCATTATAAACTTAACCAAAGAACATAAATTAGCTATGTATTATGGTTTTCTTAAAATTAATTGAAGAATATAATTTCATTCAAAAATTTAACAAGCTTTTTGTTTTTTATATAATTTAGGAAACTAATTCTAAAATCCATCTGAAAGAGACAATGATGTACAAAAGTGGTTTGAAAAAGGAGAGAATTCTGCCCCAATATTTATTAGTACAATGTTAGTATTTATTAGTAAAATATTAGTAAAATGTTTATTAGTAAAATTAATACAGGTATTAATACTGTCTAACTCACAAGTTAAGGAACTCATAGGTTAATAATTGAGAGAACTAAATTAGGTAACATATTGGTTTCCTAGACTGTCATGGCAAAGTTCCAAAACTAGACAGCTTCAACAGAAGGTTTTCTTTGGGACCCAACACTTCTAAAAGTTACTAATTAGTAAAATTAGTAAAATGTTAAAATATTTATTATAAAATGTTATATAGAATCAATAATAGAAACTGAACTAAACCTGAGTTATACCCAAAGAGTCAATGAAATAATGCGCACAGTCTAAAAATTAGAAAATAGATATGGAACTATAACAAACAAGGTTGATGTTTAGTATCTCTGTGGAAATAAGCATCTTTAAAAATGCGATAAACAGTGGCATTATCTCAGAACCAGAAGGAACAAAACTTTTTATCACAACCAAACTGTAAGTGAAATGTCTATGAAGAAAAGAATTTGAAGAAAATCACAAAAAAAATAATAAATGACACTAGAAAGACTATAAACTCTGGAAATCTTGGAGGGCATGAGATCAACTAAGGACATTAGGTAACCTTACTTCAGATCCTATCTCTGCCCTTCTTCCTTTTCCAGCTATGTAATTTCATGTGAGTGATCTCACTTCCTAACCCCCGTAATGGATTTGCTGTGGTCTAAATTTGACATGTTCCCATGAGTTCATGTAAATTTGTTTGGTTTTTCAATTAACTTCCTTGAGATTGCAACTCAGCCTTATGTGTGTGAACACTTGTTCCTCAGGTGGTGGCATTATTTTGGGAAATTATACAAAGCCAATGAAGTACAGCCTTATTGCAGGAAGTATCTCCCTAGGGGCAGTACGCAACATTAATAATCTGTCTTGTCTCTGCTTCCTCTTTAACATGTGAAGAGGTGAGGAGTCACAGCCATGCTTCTGCTACCACATAGCATCTTGCCACCATGCCTTTCTTACTGTACGATGTAAACTTACTTCTTTTATATATTCTGACAGTGATGAGAAAATAGCAAACCAACAGAAAAAAACCTCAAAAATAAATACAGGTATTAATACTGTCTAACTCACAAGTTAATGAATTCATAGATTAATAATTGAGAGAACTAAATTAGGTAACATATTGGTTTCCTAGACTGTCATGGCAAGGTGCCAAAACTAGACAGCTTACAACAACAGAAGGTTTTCTTTGGGACCCAACACTTCTAAAAGTTAAAGGTTTGAAATAAGGGAATTGGCAGAGCATGCTTTCTCTGAAGCCTGTAGGGGGATCCTTCTTCTAGTCCGTCTTCTAGTCTTGGTGTTTGTCTGCAATCCTCTCCTCCTTGGCTTCTAGATGCCTCCTTCCATTGTCTCCCCAACATTATTACAGGAGCATGCTCTCCAGTGTGTGCCATCCCTGTTCCTATAGACACCAGTTACGTCAGATTCAAGGAATAGTCTATTTCAGAGGGACCTAAACTTAATGGGTTACATCTGCAACTAAGGAAGGCACATTCTGAAAGAGTAGAACCTCACGGAGGTCTATAATGTATTCTTGTCACAGACACACAACTAGAAATGGTATTTGAAAACCTTTCTCATGTAAAAAAATATTTTCTCTTGCACACAATGCATCTTTCCATAATGCATCTGATCTTAATCACAGGCATACCCAATTATGCATGGGTAATTATATGAAGGACATTCTCCCTAACACATTATTAGAGGACAGTTTTGTGTTCATGTTTATCCGCCCAAATCCTATTCAAGCTGAATCTGCCCTTCTATAATTTATACCTTGATACCTTGGGAATACACTTGAGTAGAAACTGTCTGAGCTCAATTATTAACAGGGGTAGAAAACTTCTACTATTCTTAAGAGATGAGAGTGCATGCAGCCTAAAGCAGATGGGGAACTGAGGGGATTCTGCAGTGGCTTAGGGGTATTGCTTAGAAAAAGGAGTGTGCATACTACATGAAGATGAAGAAACTAGGTGGGAAAATTAACTATTATAAGAAGGGAATTGTGTATAACCTAAAAATAAATGGAGGTTTCAGGGTTCTAAACTTTGTCTTATGCTGAGCACTCCGGCTTTATCATTTATTTTGATAACAGAATCCTTCTGAATATCATGACATAAAAGTTGTCTAACTATTTTTTGAGGATATTTTCTTTATTTACATTTCAAATGTTTTTCCCTTTCCAGGACTCCCCTTTGGAAGCCCTTGCCTCTATGAAGGTGCTCTTCCACCCACCCACCCACCCACTCCCATCTTCCCGCCCTGGCATTCCCCTACACTGGGGCATCGAACACCCTCAGGCCCAAGGACCTCTCCTCCCACTAATGTCCAACAACGCCATCCTCTGCTGTGTATGTGGCCCAAGCTATGAGTCCCTCCGTGTGTATGTTTTGGTTGGTGATCCAGTCCCCAGGAGAACCATGGGGTCTGGCCAGTTGACACTGTTGCTCCCTCCATGGGAGGGTAGCAACATGCAAACCCCCTCAGCTCCTTCATTCATTTCTCCAACTCCTCCATCGGGGACTCTGAGCACAGTCTGATGGTTGGCTTCAAGCAAGCATTTGCCTCTATATTTGTCATGAACTGGCAGAGCCTCTCAGGAGACAGCCATATCTGTTTTCCATCAGCAAGTACTTCTCGGCATCCACAATAGCTACCAGGTTTGGTGACTGTATATGGGATGGCTAATATCCACTAATCTGTAGTGCATACCAACATTTTTTTTGTAGTAGTGCAGACATCCCAGTGAGCTGGCCCTTTTCTCATAGTTGCAACCAATAGCTTCCCTTGCTCATAGTTCATTTTCTAAAACAAAGGGAAAAATGCCTGCCATTATACATTCTGATAGTGATTTTGGTGGTGATTTAAACTACAAAGATGAATGGGAGATGTGTCAAAATTGAATTAAATCACAAGGCTTATCAATATGGCATCTTTAGAATTAAAGAGATTTAAGGGGTTTTTAAATTCAGTTTCAGATTGTATATAGAGACACACACAAAAGACTTTACATCAAAATTGTGCTGTTTCTTTAATATATTATTCCTATTCTTTAAGAATTTATTTATTTTTTAAAAAGCATGTTTTGGGGAAAACCTTTTTTTTTTTAATCTCAAATGTCTTTTACAAACAATCTTTGACAAACTATAGCCTACAAAAATTTAGGAAGGCTGTATCTACAACATGTGAAATAAGCAGATTTATAACTATTGCATACTAAGTTGAAGTAAATATAAACAGAAAGGAGCACTGACAACATAAATGGAAATGAATGGGAAAGGAAGGAAGGACCATGCTTCTGTTTATGAAAAACTTATCTATAGAAATTCAAGTAGGGAAAGAGGCTTCAGGCAGGTTTCAGGGAGCATCCAGCTGGCAAGAGACTGCCCCATTTTTGACAGTGTCAAAGAGGAGGAAGCAGGGGAGAGGCACTAACAGGCAAGAAAGCAGGCACCAGGAGGTGATATCATGCACTGTCTTGCTTTTAGTATCGCTGGCTACGGGTAACAAGCAGAGGACAACTAAGTTTACAATCAACGACAATGACTGGCCTCAGTTGAAAGGCAGAGGGCAGCTTGACCTAAAATTTACCCAGAAGTCTATTTTCCTTTAAGCTGGAATCTCAATTGGAGATTTTCGTGAATCAGCATGACACGTGGAAGGAACACTAAGCAGCAACTTGGAGACTATGGATTTGGGGCTAGACATTGTGTTTTCTTGTCTTTTCTTTTCTTGTCTTTCTTTTTTCTTTGTCTTTGGATTTCCATAGTAAACCACAGGGCTTCTCCCTCTGCCAAACACTGTCAATCACTCGTGCAGCTACCTAAAATTATATGCTTATGTATATGTATGTATATGTATATGATGTATATGCATGTATATTACTCTAACTTTATGCATTTTAATTTTAATGGGTATAAATATAATCTTAGATCTATATTTTTGACATTATGATAAGAATATCTAGACACATACTTGTGTATATATGTTTATGGACAATATTCAGGACACTTCCTAACCAGCTCCTCATCAGGACAGAGGATGGCTATGCCTGAGCGATACCGTCATAGTAGATCATGCCTTTGAACATATCTCTGTAGAGGAAAAGTGACCTATACAGGTGAATGTGGTCATGCATAGATCAATAAACCAGCCTATATTCACACAGTAGAAATTCAGTCCTCGTGTTTTCTTCTCTCTCTTTACCTTCATTGTGGACCCACAATGAAGAGAAGCAAACAAATCCATGTGATGAGGTTCCCTGCTTTGAAGGATCTGAGGGAGATGGTAGAAAACAGAATCCAGACAACTCTAACTATTATCATCAACAGGCTGACCTTTAATCCAGAAGAGAATGCTACAATTAGGCATGAATAGAATAGCCTTGGAGGGAGTAGGGGTGGGGAGTAAAGAGCTGACTCGGTCTGTGCAAGCATGAGGACCCACACTTGGATTCCCAACACCTATACCAAAGCTAGGCAAAAAGGTGTATGTCTGTAGCCCAATATGAGAGTAATACAAATGGGAAGATCCAGGAAGCTCACTCACCAGTCAGTCCTGAAGAATCAGATAATTCCAGATCAGGGAGAGACCATGTCTCACATAGCAACTCAGAAAGATATCCAACATCTGTCTCTGGCCTACATATGTACCTGCGTACTCCTGCGTGTATACCTGCATTGTTCTGGATACACAGGCACACACACACACACACACACACACACACACACACACTCACACACGAATTCGCCAAAGAAAGAAGGAAAAGATGTAAAGAAAGGAAGAATGAACAATAAATGACTTGGGGTCCTTAACAAAGCTGGGCAACCTAGGACATCCCGGAGAATAAATGAGGTTTCATGGCACTGGCCAGGGTTCGAGTGACAGTCGAGAATATCCCAGAGCTGGTCTAGAAGTTACATGCAATTGGGATCAGAGTCAAATAGAATGGAACGCTAGGGAAACCTCAAGGAGCAAGACAGCAAGCAGCTGACAAACCAGTGCCTACCTGCTCTGCTAGCCGCCTAATCACAGAGAAAATCAAACACCTTCCTCACGGTAGGGGTCAGCTCCAAGATATAGGAATTAGCTTACCTGGAAATCTAGAAGAGTGGAGGGACCTGATAGATAGCTTTACATTGAGCAGATAAATTACTTAAATTATTACGCTAGAAGTTGATTCTGTTGAGTAATCTTCTTAAGTGACACATCAATATTAAAAAAAAAATGGATGCAGATGATAGCCAAAAGCTCTACTTTAAATTACTAGAACTGTCCAAAGCAAGTTCTCAGAATGAGTAATTCAAGAACATGCCCAAGCTCCCATCAACTTTAACTGTGCAGGCTAGGAACTTGGGGTGCGGAAGCTGGCCATGCGATGCATAATTTTGTGATTATTATATGTAAAAGCATTCATTTTTGTTTTTAAAATGCAAAATTTAACATCTTTATTATATGTCATCCACTTAGAGTTCTTGAGTGACAAATAAGGTTATACCAGAAAACAGTTTCCTTTGTGGCCAGAGACCTTCTTTCATAGTCCAGAATTCAAATGATGCGCTGTGACCCTGTGGGTCCATTGTCTCTCACTGCTGCTCCCACATCTGTCTTCCCCATTAATATTGCAGCATAAAAGGTGGTCCACAACACATCTTAACACTTTTCTTTAAGGATCAGGATGACTCAGTCTTGCTGTTCTGTGGATAACAAGGTTTGGCTGTTTACAGATTACTCCTGACAACCAAAATGTGGTTAACGAGAAAATTACCCACTCATGGTAGACATCTGTGTGACCTAAGGTTTGAGAGTTTTCTTAGAATTTATAACCTTGACAGTTAATTTTGTAGACCTCTTTTAAAGCCTGTCATTTAGCACAAATTGACATTCAAGCAGCTTTTTAAAGCTCTCATTTAAAAATGTTAAGACAGCCTGTTTTTTTTCCCTACTAACATCACCTATTATTTATTAGTATAGTCAGGAAAATGAATCATCAATTTCCCCCCTTTAACATTTTCTTAGGAATAGGAGATACAGGAGGAGACAAGATGTCTTCAATTTTAGTTTCTTTTTAAGGAAAATAACTTAGATGAACACAAATTCTTAGGTACAACAGAACATCACAAAATGAAGACACTTATCAACTGAGAGTTGTATGCATTTAACAACACAGGGTTAGTTGTGTATGTGTGTGTGTGTGTGTGTGTGTGTTTATTTTAAATTTATTTTAAAAAGGCTATATAATAGGGAAATGGACAGATATAGGAATTGGCAATTTACAGAAAAGACTTGTAATGGTTACATAAAGAAGACATAAACTAATCAGCAATTTTTAAAAAAGAAAAATTAACACCACAAAATGCTTGTTTTACTCTTAAGACTGGCAATCACATTAATAGATAAAAGTGGCTGAACACTGTGCTCAGTTTTCCTGTGACTCAGTTCAAACAGTGTTAGAATTCTATCAATGGTCAGGAACTTTCCAAACAAAGGGCCTTTGGGTTGGAGGGTGTGGTTAGGCTAAGGTTCTGACCAGTTCCATCCAGGAGGAAGATGAGGCCAAGGAATAGCTTGTAACCTGAGAGTCAAGGAGGAGAAACAGACTTAGCAGAGACATTAGAGGAATCTTATGGAAATCCTTTATCCCCAGTGAAGGCTATTGTTCTCTCTGTCCCTTGAGGGGCTTTAGTAGAGGCACATGGGTGTAGCCACCCAAGGCTACAGGCAGAACAGCTTGGGTTCCCTGGAAGAAGAGCTGGGGATAGAAACAGGATGACAAGAGAAACAGATGGAGTCAAGGCATGATTTTTTGATCAAGGCTCATACTTTAATGAATCTCTCCAAATATATATAGGCGGGGCAAGACCCCTCCCCCAATGGCTGGAAACTGGTTCTGCTTGTTCTGCAGGAGGCTGGCATCAGGTGGCTGGGCTGTTATCCTTTGAGAACAATGGCTCAGACCCTCAAAGGCTAGAGGAGGTCACACATGGGTGCCTGACACTATGTGCTGAGTGTCTGGAGATGAGCTCCTTTTTTACCAGGGTGTCTCTTTTATTGGTTGCATTAGCCCCTTTCAAGGCAAAGGTCATGGAGCTTAGGTCATGGAGCAAAGGTCATGGAGCTTAGCTAATTGATGGACTGTCCATTTATTATAAAGGGTTGAAGATGAGCAACAATCACATTGATATAGAATCTAGTTAGGAAAAACATAACTAGGTCCTGGTCCATAAATAAGGAAGTAGTAAAGAATTAGCACAGGTATCATCTAGGCTTGATGCTAGACTTCCATTACAACATGAAATCTAGATGTGTTCATCTAACATCAAGGCTACTATTACAAGGACAATGGTTTTGCTGAACTCAAAAAATGCTGCTAATAGATACAGAGACAAAGTGTGGATCAGGGACTGAAGAAAAGTCCATTCAGAGAGTGCCCCACCTGGGAATCCATCCCATATAAAGTCACTAAACCCAGACACTATTGTGGATGCCAACACATGCTTGTTGACAGGAACCTGATAAAGCTGTCTCCTGAGAGGCTCTGCTTGTGCCTGACAAATACAGAGGGCGGTGTTCTCAGTCAACCACTGGACTGAGCACAGTGTCGCCAATGGAGGAAATAGAGAAAGAACTGAAGGAGCTGAAGGGGTTTGTAGCACCATAGGAGGAACAACAATATGGATCAACCAGTATCCCCAGAGCTCCAAGGGACTAAACTATCAACCAAAGAGTACACATGGAGGGACCCATGGCTCCAGCTGCATATGTCGCAGAGGATAGCTTTGTCAGACATCAATGAAAGGAGAGACCCTTGGACCTATGAAGGTTGGTTGCCCCAAGTGTAGGGGAATGCCAGGACAAGGAAGTGAGAGTGGGTGGGTTAGTGAGCAGGGGCAGGAAGAATGGGATAGGGGGTTTTCTGGAGGGGAAATAAGGAAAGGAAATAGCATTTGAAATGTAAATAAAGAAAATACCTAATGAAAAAGTGCTGGGTGAAAAGTACATCCCCAAGTATTATATGGGTCTCAGGAGCATAAATTGCTATTTTTGAAAAACAAATAAACTAGAAACTTGTATTAAATTTAGCAATGTCAGTTCAGAAAGCATGGCAGCTTTAACAAGGGCTAGTGATTAAAGCTTTGGATGGTCTCTAGCTGATAAAGACATAGTTCAGCAGGAAGATGAATAACATCTGGGAGCCACCCAGCTACCCAACAAAAAGATTCTAGATGGTACTTAAAGGCCTATTTGTGATATTTAAAGAACACAACTAAACTAGTCCATTGAAAAACAGATGTGAGTGCAAAATCAAAGCATCTTGAGACATTTAAAACTGTTTTTCTAAATAAGTCTTGGGTTAAAGAAGAAATCACATTTGAAACTAGTGTTAAAATCAGAGTGTTATACTTCCTGACTGTGGCATATGGCCAAAGCAACACTCTAGAAATATACAGAGGAAAGTACATTAGTTTGAAAGTGAGATAAAAAATATACAAAATAATCTCTAAACTCAGTGATAAAAGAACAAACAAAAGAAGAATGGGAAAAGGAGTTTTTTTAAAAAATGAAAATATACACTAATCTTCCCCATCCAAACTAATTAAGGTAAAGTGAGTTCTCTGAAAAACTTAATGGAACAAAAACTTTTGGCAATTCTGATGACAGAGGAGGAGAAGAATAGAAGAAAGAGTGAGAAATGTTTATTAAAAGCATAGTCGCCTGGCCTGCATAGCTGGCTTCTTAGCTAAGAGCATGGACTGCTCTTGCAAAGGACTGGAATTGGTTTCCAGCACTGACATCAGTGGCTCACAGCCCCAGTTACCTCCACATACCCAGAAATAAAAATAAAATAAGCTTTTCAAAGTGTCTCCACGTGTATACCAATAACATTTATGAAACAACAAAATAATTTTATACAAAGTCCATGCCAGCAAACCTAAAATTTTATAGAAAAAAATTAAGAGACACACAGTATCAGAATAAAACCAGAGATAATATAAAACCAAACAGATATGTTGTCAAAGGAAAAATAAAAACATAATTTAGAAAATATCTACCCTTAAAGAGAAGCATCATACTAAGTGAGGTAACCCAGACTCAAAAGGTGAATCATGGTATGCACTCACTAATAAGTGGATATTAACCTAGAAAACTGGAATACCCAAAACATAATCCACACATCAAATGAGGTACAAGAAGAAAGGAGGAGTGGCCCCTTGTTCTGGAAAGACTCAGTGAAACAGTATTCAGCAAAACCAGAATGGGGAAGTGGGAAGGGGTGGGTGGGAGGACAGGGGAAGAGAAGGGGGCTTATGGGACTTTCGGGGAGTGGGGGGGCTAGAAAAGGGGAAATAATTTGAAATGTAAATAAATTATATCGAATAAAAAAAAATTAAAAAAAATAAATAACCCCCCCCCCAAAAAAAAGAGAAGCATCAGTGCCATACTATTTCCTGAGTGAATTCTACAAAACCTGTGTTGGAAAGACTTAAAACATCTTAGTAAATTGTTTGGAGACATAAAATAGGTATAAAGCATCCTTATTTGTTCAGTGAGATTGTCATAATATCCAAATAAACAAAGGTTGCTTCAGATATCCTGTATGGAAGTCATACATGAAATTGCGAACATACAAATCTTTTAAAGAAATTATAAACCGAAGTACCTAGAATGGATAGTATGCTAGATGAGAGTAGCATGATTAAATAGGACATTTTATTGAAAGTAAAGGATGCTTACAGAATAGCAAATAAAACAATTCCTTCAAACATTGGTGGGGGCGGGGATTCCAAATCTGTATGATTCATAGAGTTGACACTAAAAAGAAATTAGTTAAATATCAAATCTATTTTCAAAATAAAGTCAGTAATTTAGGAATAGTGAGATAATAGTTATTTTCTTATTCATGTAACAAATACATGAATCAAATGTAACAAAATGATCAAAGGGTTTTTTTTTTTTGGATGTCAGTTGGAGGGTATAATAATTCATCACTGCATAGCAGGAATATAAGGCAGCAGATCACAGTGTATCCACAGCCAGAACGCAGAAAGATGAAAACTGGTGGCCAGCTGGCCTTCTTTCCTTTTTATGTGGGCTGTTCCTCCTTAGTTAAACCTTTCTGAAAACACTCTCGCAGACATGCCCGGAAGTGTGTCTCCTAGGTAATACCACATCTAGGTATATTGAAAATGAAGGTTTCCCCATTAAACTCCTCTTTGAAATCACTACCAAAGAGTAAAAGACAACTTTTCCCTATTCTCAGAAACTAGCCGACTGACTTATGGTCTAGGTTCTCATTCCTCTCAGCCTGGGATGCAGTTCTGTGTTTCTAGCTAGAAAAGGAGGGTTTGTTCTCTAGTGTGGCAGGCTCTATGACTGGAAGGGAAGCTGCTTTTATGAAAGAATTAATCTGAACTCTACTAAAAGGGCAGGTAAGAGCTTTGTCTCAGTGGACTATGAAATAGGGAGCAGCTGGAATGAGAACTCAACTGAAGAAAACACAGCAGTTCTTAGTGGTGATTTAAGGAGATCGGAGGACCTGACTTGGCTCTGAAGTGGCTAACGTCTTATCATTGTATAGGTGACATCCAGGGCTTGTGGGAACTGAGCTAGAAAGTCTGAGGCTCTTGTCAGCCATTGAGTTCAGGAGTATTCTACAGCATATTCTTGTAAGAGTTTGCAGGTGTCTTTGCATATGCATGTATGTGTGTGTGTGTGTGCATGTGTGTGTGTGTGTGTGTGTGTGTGTGTGTGTGTGTATACATATGTTTTGTATATATGATAGATTGATTGCCTACAGAATTCACACCAATTCTTTTATTTTTCTGGGATGGTACAATGACATATAAATAGACAGTCCACATTCTCTTATTAGGGGGTACACTGTGGATGAGGACATTTTCAGCCTAGATTTGGGAGTTCATCTAGATCAGTGATTCTCAACTTTCCAAATGCTGAGACCCTTTAATATAGTTTCTTATGCATGGTGGCCCCCCAACCAAAAAAGTTATTTGATTTGTTACTTCATAACAGAAAATTTTCTACTATTATGAATCATAATATAAATATCTGATATACAGGATATCTAATATGTGATCCCCCAAAGGGGTCATGAGCCCCAGGTTGAGATCTGCTGATGTAGGAGCATTTCAGCTGTTTCCCTGCTGCCTTTTCAGAGAGGACAGAAACTCTAGTTCCCTGGTGAAATGGATGCTCCTGAGAGACAGAGGGTGAAGAAGTTCAGGGGCCAATCCTTTGAAATTACAAACCACTCTTTAAGTAGGTGTGATACTGTCTTTTCTGAGTTTCTTCCATTTGGACGACTCTGCAGTCTAGAGAATGATTTGCCTGCTCCATGAGTAGGAGGAGCAGGTGTACCTGGGAAATCGAGACAGTGTCTTGTAGATCAATTTTATTTCCCCAGGAAGCCAAATGATGTAGAAATATGAAAAAAATCGCTTCCTGACAATATTATTGTTCTAACAAATATGCAGATAAACTGCAGATTTATGATGCTGGTATTTACGATAATCAAACATAGAATGCCAAGTGAAAAGCCAAGCAATAGTATATTGTACATATTTTGGGTTTAAAATAAAATCCAACCTGTCTTTCAGAAGAGAGAAAGTACAGGACATTTAAAAGTGACATTTATATTTAAACTATATTTATTTGATATGGAATTTTTGGATAAACCTAGGGTGATTTAAAAATTCTTCTTTCCAGTATTTTTCACCTTTATACAATAAATATATTAGTTTTAGAATTAGCATTTTAAGAGTAAAAATCACTCATCAAGTCTTCCCATTTTAAAACAGCTTCAAGATTATCAAATTGCATATTAGCACTTACTGTATAATTAGGTTTATTGCATTTTCCAAAATAAAACAGTACTTCATTAGTAGAAGATTGAAGTTCTCTTTTGGTTGATACTCATCATGTTAGTTTCCCAATACCACAACTGTTAAGCATATTTTAAAGCTGGTATTATCTATTTTGCATTATAACTTGTATTGAGAGGTTTGTTTTTTAATGCAGGTGCTTCTTCCTTGATCAATTCATAGCCTGCTGAAGCTGAAAGAGCTATGTTGTAATATGATTCTCTGGAGTAAGCAACAGTATGGGAACTAAATGTAGTATGAAGCATATAAAAGGAGACATCATTCTACTTTAGAGGACATTCACAATATGGTCTCATTTGAAAAATACCTCCTGAATATCACTGTCATACATCATAGCTGAAGGGAGTCAGAATGCTATCTATAATTTGCTATCTTTTAGTCAATTTCCTAAAGTCTAAAGGCACAACTTAAGATCCACTCGTGTCATTGGTTTGAAACTGTATGTGTTGAGCAACTTAATAATAAGAAACTTAATAAGAGAAACTTAATATATAAGAAGAAAAAAGAAAATTGTTTGTGATGGACCTGAGTAGGGTCAGAACCTTCCCTGTTAAAACTGGGGCATACGTTCATCTGTGTCTTATGCTTAATTTTTATGAACTAAGTTTATGTAAGGAGAAGGTATTAACCAATCTAAGAACAAAACTAACATAGTAATTAAGTTTTGAAGCTTAAATTCCTTTGACTCAGTGTGAAAAGTGTTGATCTCCTTTCATGTCTCCTCTTTACTACTTCATCATGTACTAAAGAGAGTGGGGCCGGACGAAGGGGACATCTGAATAAACTCATAGCTTCAGCAGCTTTTAGTTGCTTTCTTTCACATTGATTTTTAGAGATCCATAACTCTAAAAGTTTGAATCTGAAATGTCCCCAAAGCTCATATTTTGAGCACTTGATCTTAACTACTAGAGCTATTATTGGAAAATGTGAAATATTTAGAGGCAAGGTTCTTAGAATAGGGCCTTGGGAATTTATGCCTGATTCTTGATTCTGGTCTTCTTCTGTTACTAGGTCCACTGTGATGTTACAAAGATTCATCTTTCTGCTCCTGTCACCACAAATTAAGCTGACAGTTTATGCCTTCTTGGTTACTGTGGATGGGAACTTTCTGAAACAGTACCAAAATACAACATTCATCAACCAAGTAATTTCAGTTAAGGATTTTGTTCACAGTGACATGAAAATAACTATTCTACTAAGCTAGTGTACTCCAGTCAGCTTGTTGTACGAGGCTTTTCTGAGTATTGTCTGTATAGAGGAATTTTTAATCCTGCAACATTGCTGTTCTGGTAAAATATTACATCGAAAACCTTCTAGGTTTGTGTGATCTGTCTGGATTTCATGCCTTTAATCTCTCTGGCTGGAATACAGACATGCCCTTAGTACACACACACTTTTAATCCCAAAACTTAATATGTAGACTGAAACAGCCATATTTGAAAGTGGTATCTAATTGAGGGCAGACAAAGTGATGAATCAGAGCACAATTTGGCGGAATGAATCAGAGATAGGATACACCCCACTCTCATGAGAACAACTAGGAGAGAAAGGCTACTTAAGAGTGGTACAGGAATTTCATGAATTCATTGTTTCTAATGGCTGAATAGTACTCCACTGTGTATGTATACTACATTTTCTGTATCCATTCCTCCCTTGAGGGACATCTGGGTTCTTTCCAGCTTAACAGGGCTGCTATGAACATAGTGGAACATGTGTCCTTATTACATGCTGGGGAATCCTCTGGGTATAGGCCCAGGAGTGGTATAGCAGGGTCCTCTGGAAGTATCATTCCCAGTTTTCTGAGGAACTGCCAGACTGACTTCCAGAGAAATTCTTAGACAAATGGATGGAACTGGAGAACATCATCCTAAGTGAGGTAACCCAGTCGCAAAAGAACACTCATGGTATGCACTCACTGATAAATGGATATTAGCCTAGAAGCTTGGAATACCTAAGACACAATGCACATATCAAATGATGCCCGAGAAGAAGGAAGGAGTACCTCCTCAACCCCGTCCTGGAAAAGCTCAATGCAGCAGTGTAGGGGAATACCAGGACAGGGAAGTGGGAAGGGGTGGATTGGGGAACAGGGGAAGGAAAGAAGGCTTATGGGACTTTTGGGGAAGGGGGGATCCAGGAAAGGAAAAATCACTTGAAATGTAAATAAAGAATATATCGAATAAAAAAATGAATATCAAAAAAAGAGTGGTACAGGGAGGGCAGTTCAGTCTGTGCAGTTTAGTTGAGTTCAGGCAATGTAGTGGAGTTTAGGAGCTGAATTCATTTGAGTTCAGTGCATTTCAATTGATTGCAGTAGAGTTCAGCTGAATTCATGCATTTCTGCTTAGTTCAGTTCAGTTCCTGAAGTCAGTATGGTCAGTGTAGTTAGTGTAATTGAGTTTGTGGAATTCAGAGGCAGTTTTTTTCCCAAGTAGAGCAATTCAGTCAGAAGTTGAGAGAAGCTACTTTGAATCAGTCAACATGGAGAGGAGTTTGGGCTAGAACCAGCCAGCCAGAGTTTATAAAGAGCTAGGAAGGGTGAACTTATTCAACAGTAAGCTTCAAAGATGACAATCTGGGAAATAAAAGTTACTTTTACAATAGTCTCTGGGCTAAGAGCTATATTGTTTGTCAGGCATGGGAAGGTATCCTGGTTCAGCTCACACTGTGTAAGGCCATCAACCCTGTCACTTGGCTCTACAGAAATATCCAGTATCTGACATTTTGATGTCAAAGATCAAACTCCATGTACAGATCAACCTAGGGTTTCTGTACTAAGAAGAGCCATGGAGCTTCTAAACATGAGCCACAGATTCCTTTATCCTCTGTCACCTAATGCTACAGACCACTGTGCTTCTCTAATTCATAAACACCCCTAACTCCATCCACAGGGAAACAGACTTGAGACTTGTCTTTGGTCTTCCAAAATAGGACCTTCTTCACTAAACTTTCTCTATCCTAAGATCTAGTGTTTCAGTGTTTTATGTTTGCTGAACTCTGGGAATATAGCTAATTGGAGAATGGTGGCAGGATGATAATGAGGTAAGTTAGAAGCCAGTAAAGGTAAATGTCTAAGAGTGATCAGCTTTCTCAGCAACATCTGGGAGCTTATTAGGAAGGCAAATTTCCACTCGTCACTCCAGGACTGCTAACTCACAAACTGCTTGCTGGAGCCAACCCACATGCACTTTATCCAGCCCTTCAGCCCACATATATCCAAAAGCTACAGTCCGAAGGGAAGTTCTCGGCCATTAGCATGCAGCCAGCCAGTGGCTTTAGTTTTACCAGCTATTTGTTATATCTGTGTCACCAAGAAGGAGGAAGCATAGCAGAAATAATTCGAGTGAAAAAATGTTCTGCTACTTTTCTCAAAATAAGTGTGTAATAAATAATCAGTAAAAGGTTCATATGTGAAAATAGCCTTTCAATTTGCAAATAAAACACTACCCCAGTTGCTAGATGGATATTACAGCCTCCATTGCCTCTTGGACTCAGAGGAGTCAATGGAAGTCACAAGAGGGAAAGTCTTCAAACTAGGAAACCCAGATGATCTTGAATGTTTTGTAACTTAAGGATACCGGAGGATGATTCTTCCTCAAGCACGTGCTCACAAGCCACAAGCCAGGTGTCCAAGGTTCTACTAGGGAAGACTGATTGGATTTTTGCTCCTGAGGCAAAGATTGTATAACTACATTTAGATATGCAAATTCGTTGCATCCTACCACTTCCACCAGCAGAATAACACTTTCAAAATGTCATCAGTTCAACACAACTGTGAATGAATCAACCACAGACTTTGATCTGAGGTAAAAGATCCTGGAACAGTGTACAGTAGGGCCCCAGTGTGTTGGGGAGGAAAACAATAAAAACAAGGAAAGTATTGAGTTAGTCAGCTGTCAAACATCCTACTTCTCCATGTAAGACCTTGGCTGCTTCAGTCTGGTTCTGGCCCAAATTTAAACAAAGTTTTGTCAGAACATCACCGAAGGAAGACCCCAGACTCAGGTGCAAATACAGGGGGTGTCTATTCTGTAGAAACAACCAGCATGCAAGGGTCTGTGGTTCTTCGTTGCTGCCTCATAGCTGGGGTGTCAGGATGCTGCTGCGGATGAGGGGACTGCAGAACACAGAGGCACTAGGCTACATTCCATCCTCTCCATTGTAGGGCTGAGCTTACAGGATGCTGACAGTCTCTCAGAGGAGACAAATGAGTCTAGTTCATGTTTTTCCGAGCGCTGGGATGGAGGTTGTACATCTCCTGGGCATCCTGGAAACTTAAGAGTTAAAAAGGTGGGGGATGGGGGGTGGGGCCAACAGGCTGCAGGCCTCTTAGTGAGGTGTCATGGTTACATGCTCCAGGACAGGAATCTGGTCAGGAGCAGATTCAAATGACTATCATTCCCAATTATGAGAATTGACAGGGTTCCTTAATCTGCTGGACCTTACCAGAGTCTGTTTGGTTCCATTGGCCACACAGAGATCAACTAATTTTTTGAAATGCTGACCCCAGACAAAGGCCTGCAGTCCTTCTTTTAGGGAACTGGTAATCTAAAATTTTAATGTTGCATACTGGGGGATCACAGGTGGTCAATTGTCTGCATTCCTATGTCATGAACGTTTAATCACAGGATAAGATAGGGCTGCCCAGCACAGAAGGTCCATCCTGAGATAAGATATTTTCTCATCCCAGGCTGGGTTTTTTTGTTGTTGTTGTTGTTTTGTTTTTTGTTTTGTTTTGTTTTTTTTTTTCAAGAAAGGGTCTCTCTGTGTAGCCTTGGCTGACCTAGAACACCAGTCTGGTTTTTTTGGGGAGAGGGTTATGATCTTGTTCTTCATTTTATGGTCTGTTCCTGGAGCTAGTGCCTTTGGCCTTCTTTTTAACATCAGGGCTGCTCCTTAAATGGAGACAAACGGGGTCCCTATTGTTATCCTTTTACTTCTTTCTATTTTTCCAATTCTCAAATCCTCAGCTGCCAAAAGTGTCTTAGGTTTAAGCTTTTAAAAATGTGTCAAAGGCTATACTTTCATGGATTATTTCTATAATTTATAAAAATACTTGACAGTTGGACATTAGTGGTACAGGCCTTTGATCCTAGCACTCAGGAGTCAGAGGCAGGAGGATCCTTGTGAGTAGTAGGGCAACCTGGTGTACAGAGCTTACAGAAGAGCCAAGGCTTCACAAAAAAAAAAAAAAAAAAAAAAAAAAAAAAAAAAAAAAAAAAAAAAAAAACCCTGTCTCAAAAAATGAAAACAGAAACAAGTAAAAAAAAAAAAAAGTAAAAACCAGAAAACACTTGATAGTCTTCTAGTATTAAGTATGTAGAAAGAAGAAAAATAAATTAAATACAAATCATTGAGTGGGAGATTAGCATTTTGACCAACTTCACTAGAACTCACATTATTGTTATTAATTTAAAGACAATCTAGTGTTCTGAAGTCAACAATGACATTTTTTACTAGCACCCAAACATTATCTTCTGATAACAGTTTATTTTACTCCAGTGAATAAAAAGGTTAATGATAGACAAATTAATGGGTATTTGAGGTTTTCATTCTTTTTCTCAAGCAAGCTGCACTTTGGGGAGAAGGCACATGCTATTTTTAGTAATTCCACTCACATTGTTTATTTGAGACATTTTATTTTTTACATATGAAGTGTTCTGATCAATGGAAGAGAAAGAATTCCTTGTGTTTTATGAAAGAGACAAGATGTGTGACTAATTAATAACTTAGAAAGGGGTTTAAGCCACTCCCCTACCCTGTAATGAGCAATAAGATGCCTCAAGTTTTCTTTTTGTTCTTGGCCACAGAGTCCTGGAGAGAAAAACATAAATCCTTTTGGAGATTCTGGTGGATCATTTACACTGTATAATCCCCAAATCCCAGGAACTCAGAACTATTAGTGGAAAGTCTTGTGCATATATACTCTTTAGGTCTTTCATCTTGTCATTTCTTAAGAAAGGAAAAAAAAAGACAACGAATAATAATGATGATGGTTTCCTGGACTTATGCACCCCAGCAGGAAAAGATCAGCGATAGCCCAGTCTTCTGGTATCCTAGCTTTAGATATTCTTGTATGCTATCTTTTTCTGTCTGTAAACAGCATTTTCATAGTAACAACATGTACATAAAGCTCTTTGCTCAGACAAAAGCCCTACTACCTACTTGCTAATCAGCCCTAACCCTAGGAACTATCATGGTAGGCTTTGTTCTTGTCCATGCTCCTTCAACGCTGATAATCAGATCATCGAAGCTCCACCTTCAGCACCCGTCTTTCAAATTCAGCCTCCAGTCATCTCCCCTGAGAACTGCTTTTCTTCACCACTAGGTCCAGTAGGAGCCTCCCAATGGTACCTTGTTTTCTGTGAGAGTCTAAATCATCTTCTAATATGTGAATCAGACCTTATGCTTACCATTCTCAAGTCCTCCAGAAACTTCTCATTATAAACAGAATGAACTTAAAATTCTTCTCATGTTCTTTAAGGCCCTATGCAATCACCTTTATTCTGTTTCACTTGGCTGTTCAGCACAGACTCTCCAACTCGACCACACTCATCATCTTCCCCTAGCATCTTTGCATAGCAAACACCTGCCATTGAGGTCCCAGCTTACACAATGACTCTATGGAGGAGAGGTTTTTTTTTTTTTTTTTTTTTTTGAAATGTGTTCCTTCCCCATATGTTTTCATTTCCCTGGTTAAAACACTCTACAATATCCCACTTTTTATTTTTCATTTTATTACTTATCATGAATGAAAGTGTCCCATTTATTAAATAACTGTTACAGTGAAATATGAAAAGTATGTAAATATTCATCAGTGAACAGGTGAATAAGGAAATTGTGATATATACATACCACTGAATGATATTTGGTCGTAGAGTCAATCCTGTCACTTTTAACCTGGACAAATCATGAAAGATAATCTGCTAAGTAAAATAAGTCAGACACAGAAAGACAGATAGTACATGATTTCATGATTTCAGTCTTAAGTGGAATCTGACAGAGCTTAAAGCACAGAAGCAGAGACTGTAAATCATGGTTTCTAGTG
The DNA here is from genome assembly GCF_947179515.1 of Apodemus sylvaticus. Classification (NCBI taxonomy): domain Eukaryota; kingdom Metazoa; phylum Chordata; class Mammalia; order Rodentia; family Muridae; genus Apodemus; species Apodemus sylvaticus. Next base: position 37,059,931 of record NC_067473.1, on the reverse strand, counting down.
CTCATGGTCTAAGAAAAAGAGAGAAAATATTAAATAGATATTGGTCAAAGAACATAAAATTTCAGCTAGGTATTATAGAAGCCACATGGGATATTAGCAATTGAGAGACTCTGGTGAAAGGATTGAGAATCAGGAGTTCGTGACCAGCCTGGGTTACACAGTGCATACCTCTCTCAAAACAAAATTCCCCCAAACCAAACTAAAACAACCATGAGAGGCATGTAAAACTGCAGATGCATAAAAGGGCAAAGTCCAAGAGTTCTTCTATTGGTCAGAGTAGTAACTATAGATATCAATTTTAGAATACCAGAAACTATTAATAGACTACATGTCCTCCTGATCCTTAATTATCAGATTGACACATACTAGGGATATACCTACAGAAAGTTTGACTGAGGAATTGGCTCATCTAGTTTAGCCTATGGGCATGCTTGTAGAGCAATTGCTTTTCTTGTTACTTTCCTTAGGAGACTTTTGTAGTGGATTCTATCCCGAGGGGTGGTGTTAGAATGTGTAAAAAAGCTGGCTCAACATGAATCAGCAAATGACATTCCTCTATAGTTTCTGCATCAAGGTCCTGCTCTAACTTGTAAAATGAAATGAAATGAAATGAAATGAAATGAAATGAAATGAAATATAGTTCCTCCATGATAGACTAGAATCTGTAAACTGAAACAAATCCTGTCTTCCTCTAAGTTGTTCTTGATCATGGCATTTTTTTCACAGCCACAGGAATGAAACTAGAAGAGTACATTTGAGGTGAACTCACTCGATAGAAGCATCAATTGGTGAGGTCTTTAATAAATAAATTTAATAAACCATTCCACAAGAAACACATATTTCAAACACAATATGCTGCTATGTCATAGGGATTGAATTTTATGAGTCCACTTATATTGAGGAGCCAAGGTATTCGTCACAAGACCGTACCTATTGAATACCATCTAAGGAAGCTCTCCCACTGCCTGAAGGTGCTTTCACTTACTCTTGACCCTGGTATTGCTACTCCGACCCCCCAAAGACATCACAAGAAGACACAATATTAGTATTCCCTCTGAACAATAAAGCCCAAGTACTGTTCTAAAGATGATAGAGCAGAGTCTTCAGGTAATCCATAATGAGGGTATCTGGCACACCCTAGATCTGTCATTCACAATATGGGTAATCTGGAAAATCTACTTTAATCTGTTTGTGTACAAGGCATGTGTACTTAAAAAAATAAATTTATTAATATATTATCTACTTCACAAAGTTTACTTATCAATGAAATATTATAGCTAAAATGTTCCATATACTGAATACCTATTATGTTTGATATTATCAATATGCACAAGCTCATACAGATAGAACATATAATGATGAAGTGTTAAATAATTTATGAATTTTGTTAACCGTGATAACCAATTAATTCATGCTTAATTCAAATGGTTACTTTCATTAGAAGAATAGATTTTCTACATAAAGTTGTTAGCAAGTGATTTCCCAAACAGTCTCTGTTCCTCTCTTTGTACATGTACAATGATATTTATCTAGGAGTCCCAAGAGATGTCCTTGGGTAGATGCAATGCCTTTTTTAAAAAAATAACTCATTAACAACATCACTGTCAGTTTATTTCTAGGTCCTCTATTAAATCACTTTGGTCTGTTTTTATGCCAGTTCTAGGTTTTAGTGTAATCTGAGATCATGTTCAAAGATAACGCATCCATGTTCTTACTCCATACATCTACCTTGGCTACTCACTGTCTTGTATGGTTCCATATTTCTTGGATTTTAAAAAGAATACTTGCTTTATTTTTAAGATGTGAGTAGGCACACAAGGACAGGTGCCTACACAGGTCAGAAGAGGACACCAGAAACCTCTGAGGCTGGAGTTACAGATGGTTGTAGGCTGCCTGACATGGGTGCTGGAAACCAAATTCTGATCATTTGGAAGAGTAGTATATGCTCATAAACACTCAGCCATCTATTTCTCCAGCCTTGATGGATTTTTCTTTTAAAGCCTGTAAAATATGGCATCAGAATTTTGATGGGTATTGCATTGAATCTGTAGGTTAATTTTGGTAGTATAGCCATTTCAGAAATACTCCCAGGCACAACTTTATGATAATTTTCTAGTGCTTTCTCTTGACTATTGTGCCTTGGAGGCTTAAGCTCTGCAGCTCTGTATTTCCAGTTCAAAGCAATTTGCACTTGATCAAGTATTAGGCTGCTATTTGATTCAACAATGTCTTGAGGCTCCTTCTTACTTATTTAAATGCTCAGGAATATAAACTGTATGGGCTTGTATGAACTTCCAGCTTAATAAGCAAACCATTCCACAATTTTTCTCAGATAGACAGGTTTAAGAATTGTACTAAAAAGTTTCCTGAAGTATGTAAGGGAAAATAAAGTTCTTAAATAGGGTGGGGGAAGATAGTTGCATTTCAGGGCCCTGTTGACTTTTCTTGTAAATAACATATGTAGTAGGATACACCCTTTTTAGTTCACAATATGATCAATCTATCCTTGAAATCACTTCTTCTGGATCATATGGATCTACACTGTGATGAATTTCACTTACTGCAGCTCATAGGAAGGAGTTTCTCATAGAAAAATGTTAAGTTTAGGATCAAAGTTCTTGGTGTGACTGTGGACTGTTATCCCATGTTTCTGATAACTCTTTGAGAACTCACCCCAAATTTTGCATCTGCATCCCCAATCTGGAGCTTATGTTTTATGAGTTTGATTGTATACATCCAGGAAATACATCCAGGAAAGTCAAGGAAAGGCCAGAGTACATTTTAGAGCCAGTTCTCTCCTTCCACCAGAGGATTTGAGACTGAATTCATAACATCAGTTCTGAAAGCAAGTGTCTTTTTCTACTAAGACATTTTCATACCTACCTCCCATACTATGTAAGTTGTACTTCATTAGACTTTTGGTCACAGCAATGGGAATCGTAACTCAATACAATTATTCAAGGGTTTATACCCTATGTGCATTTCTCTCAATAACTTATGTTGTCACAACTATAATTTTCGTAAAGATAGAAGCCATATTACCACCCAAATTAAATAACATAATTACATATTTGTAGGTCAGAATAACACTCTTTTAGGTGATGTTCATGTCTGCTATTGAGAAAGAATAAAGAGAATTTTAAGTTTTATTTATATTTATTTATTTATTTATTTTATTATTTTTTTTAACACATGGGTTTTTCTGTATATTCCTGGTTGTCCTGGAACTCCTTCTGTAGACTAGGCTAGCTTCAAAATCAGAGATCCATGTGCCTCTTCCTCGTGAGTGCTGGGATTACATAAATTCTGCACCACTACTGAGTAGAATTTGAACATGGGTCTTCCAGACTTCCATATCCTCTTTATTCAGTTACATTCTTTTTGAGGTGTTGTGAAAGAATTTTGAAAACCTATAGTCTTGACTTAGATGACCATAAGATACAGAATAGTACAGGTGGGCCTGGCCTAACTATAGACACCATTTATCTGGTTGTTAGTAGGGAAACAAATCAAATACGTTTGAAATGTGAACAGAATTCAATGTCCAATAGGTGCTCTTGATATAGAGATAGTCACATGCAAGGCTGATGGCCACCTTCAGAGACCTCAGTGAGACTCTTAGCCAGAAGTTAGCAAGGAAAGGGTGACTTCAATTGTAAAATTACAATCAGCAGAATTCTATCAAAATCCTGAATGAACCCTCTAAGACCAATATATCACCCCCTTTTCTGTATACTGGTCTTCTGGACTATAGAATTGTCACTTAAGCATTGTTTGAGCTTCGCACTATTTGTTAAGTTTTATGATTGTTGATTCTAAGGCAATAGGCAACAAATGCAGTATCTTTCTCAGTTTTCATGTTTCTTTCTTATCTATTATTTGCATGCTACTATGTACAAAGATTGTGTCTGATAGTAAAGCCAGAGAGGCTACCAGGTGACCACAGGAGAGGTCTATTGTTGAAGATCATTTGTTTGGTTACATTAGAGAAAAAAATGACTCAATTGTAAGAACAAACTAAGTAGAAAAATCAGCAGAACTATCTGATCAAAATGACTAACATCATTCTTAAGATTGAGATTCATACTAGGAAGTGTGGGCAGAGATTTCTGATAAAATTACATGCCTGAATCTAGAGCAAGCAATAACTTTCCAATAAAAGCAAGTGTTTAAGAAAACAAAGAAGCAAAACTATGCTAGATAACTCCTCTGGAATGCACAACTAAATTGATATCTTTAAGGTATAAATTTAAGGCTCTACCACCAGTTGTACCTCAATCTTGCTGAGCTGTGTTTTGCTTTTCCAACTTATCTGTCTTCTTCCTATGACTGGAGGATTTGAAACCTGGTGGTCCCTGGGGATAACAGGGAAAGTATATGAGAATTCCCCATGGGAAAGCAGTACAGAGATGCCTCTACTCAGCCTAGAAAGAGTGAATCATGATTCTTCAATTAAAAATTAACCAAATGAATAAGACCATGCAATCCAGAATAGCCAAGAAAAATTAAACATCTCTCCAGGGTTAAGCCTGTAAGTCATAAAAATTAAAACATAAATCTATGAATATTTATAAACATCATTTGCAAATTCAGTTATTTATGATTCATCCCCATTCCAACATCATAAGTCTCTAAAAAGCTAGGGTCTTTCAGGCCTTGAACAAAGCTTTTTCTGCCACTAGAGCCACAACTGAGGCAAAACCAGGAGGTACAAGGAGTCAGTGAAATGCTGCTCAGACCCTATAGTCAGGCAGACTAACTCTATAAGTCTGGGGCTGTGATGGCTATGATAAGTGGCTTGAGAGGATGCTGATAGGGATCTAATTTGTAAAGCATCTCCTTCTGGTCTGGGCTGGTTTAACTTGGGAGCAAACTCCTCAGCCAGCCCTGCAACAGCCAGAGGAATCTCAGCCTGCAGGCACTCTAACGCACCTGGGATGATAGGAGCATATGTCCAAACCCACTGGGAGTAACTGGGACCAGCAGGACCCAGGGATGCAGGAACACCGCCTGACGGGGGGGGGGGGGGGGGGTGCTCGGGTTCCTTCCGATCTGGGATGGTTTACCTTGGCAGCTAACTCTACAGCCAGTCCTGCAACACCCAGAGGAAGCTCCATTTCCAGGCACTTTAATGCCCAGTATCCAAGGAGCCCAGGATACACTAAGATCCTAGGGCCCCAGAGGCAGCTTGACTCCCCAGGAATTGTGACACACCCAGCATCTCAGAATTACAGGATCCCAGAATCACAGGACCACAGAGACAACTAGACTCTGAGGAGTTCTGAAACAACCAGGATCACAGGAAGGACAGACTTCAGTCCCATATAGCTAGGGCAGGTAGCATTAGAAATAATCAGATGGCAGAGGCAAGCATAAGAACATAAGCAACAGAAACCAAGTTACTTAGCATCACCAGAACCCAATTCTCCCATCATAGCAAGTCCTGGATACCCCACACTGGAAAAGCAAGATTTGGATCTAAAATCACTTCTCATGATGATAATAGAGGAATTTAAGAAGGATATAAACAACTCCCTTAAAGAAATACAGGAAAACACAGGTAAACAAGTAGAAGCCCTTAAAAAGGAAGCATGAAAATCCCTTAAAGAATTATAGGAAAACACAACCCAACAGGTGAAGGAATTGAACAAAACCATACAGGATCTAAAAATGGAAATAGAAACAATAAATAAATCAGAAAGGGACACAACCTTGGAGTTATAAAACCTAGGAAAGAGATCAGGAGTCATAGATGCAAGTGTCACCAACACAATACAAGAAATAGAAGAGAGGATCTCAGGGGCAGAAGATATCATAGAAAAGATTGACACAATAGTCAAAGAAAATGAAAAAATATCCTAACACAAAACATCCAGGACATCCAGGACACAATAAGAAGACCAAACCCAAGGATAGTAGGTATAGAAGAGAGTGAAGATTCCTAGCTTAAAGGGCCAATAAATATTTTCAGTAAAATTATAGCAGAAAACTTCCCTAACCTAAAGAAAGAAATGCCCATGAACATACAAGAAGCTTACAGAACTCCAAATAGACTGGATCATTACAAAAATCGTCCTGTCACATTATAATCAAAACAACAAATGCACAAAACAAAGAAAGAATATCAAAATCAGTAACGGAAAAATGGCAAGTAACATATAAAGTAAGACATATCAGAATCACAACAGATTTCTCAGCAGAAACAATGAAAGCTAGAAGATCCTGAGCAGATGTCATATAGACCTTTAGAGAGCATAAATGCCAGGCCAGGCTACTATACCCAGCAAAACTCTCAATTCCCATAGATGGAGAAAATAAGATATTCCATGACAAAACCAAATTTACACAATATCTTGCCACAAACCCAGCTTTGCAAAGGATAATAGATGGAAAAATACCAACACAAAGAGGGAAAGTACTCTCTAGAAAAAGCAAAAGTAATCTTTCAACAAACCTAAAAGAAGATAACCACAGAAAGATAATCCCACCTCTAATAACAAAAACAATACGAAGTAACAATCACTTTTCCTTAATATCTCTTAACATTAATGGATTTAATTACTGAATAAAAAGACATGTACTAACAGACTGGATATGTAAACAGGACCCAACAGTTTCCTGCATACAAGAAACACACTTCAGTGACACCGACAGACACTTCCTCAGAATAAAAGGTTGGAAAACAATTTTCCAAGCAAATTGTCCCAAGAAACAAGCTGGAGTAGCTATTCTATTATCGAATAAAATCAACTTTCAACCAAAAGTTGTCAAAAAAGACAAGAAAGGACACTTCCTTTTGGTAAAAGGAAAAAAATCTACCAAGATCAACTCTGAACATCTATGCTCCAAATAAAAGGGCACCCACATTCATAAAAGAAATGTTACTAAAGCTCAAAGTACACATTGCACCTCACACAATAATAGTGGGAGACTTCAACACCTCACTCTTAGCATTCATGGAAACAGAAACTAAACAGAGACACAGTGAAACTAACAGAAATTATGAACCAAATGGATCTAACTTAAAGAACATTTCATCCTAAAGCAAAATAATATACCTCCTTTCAGCAACCATGGCACCTTATCCAAAATCGACCATATAATTGGTCACAAAACAGGCCTCAACAGATACAAGAAGATTGAAATAATCCCATCCACCCTATCAGATCCCCACGGTCTAAGGCTGGTCTTAAATTAAAACAAAAACAATGGAAAACACACATACACATGGAAACTGAACAATGCTCTACTCAATGACAACTTTGTCAAGGAAGAAATAAAGAAAGAAGTTTCTGGGCTAATATCCACTTATCAGTGACTATATTCCATGTGTATTTTTTTGTGATTGGGTTACCTCACTTAGGATGAAATTTTCCAGATCCAACCATTTGCCTAAGAATTTCATGAATTTATTGTTTTTAATTGCTGAGTAGTATTCCATTGTATAAATATACCACATTTTCTGGATCTATTCTTCCATGGAGGGATATCTGGGTTCTTTCCAGCTTCTGGCTATTATAAATAAGGTTGCTATAAACATAGTGGAGCATGTGTCCTTATTGCATGCCGGGGAATCCTTTGGGTATAAGGAGTGGTATAGCAGGGTCCTCTGGAAGTGTCATTCCCAGTTTTCTGAGGAACCACCAGACTGATTTCCAGAGTAGTTGTACCTGCTTGCATTCTCACCAGCAGTGGAGGAGTGCTCCTCTTTTTCCACATCCTGTTGTTTCCTGAGTTTTTAATCTTAGCCATTCTGACTGGTGTGAGGTGAAATCTCAGGGTTGTTTTGATTTGCATTTCCCAAGACACAAGTCACATATCAAATCATTCCCAAGAAGAAGGAAGGAGAGCGCCCTGGTCCTGGAAAAGCTTGATGCAACATTGTCAGGGATTGCCAGGACAGAGAAGTAGGAGGGGACTGATTGGCGGAGGGAAAAGGGCTTATGGGACTTATGGGGAGGGAGGAACAGGTAAAGGGAAAATCATTTGGAATGTAAACAAAGAATATAGAAAATAAAAATAAAAAATAATAAAAAAGACTTATTTTCCCCACCAGGGGACCACAGTAAAAAAAAAAAAAATGACTATTTGTCTTTGAATTTCTTTGACCATTTTTGAAAATAAAAGTACATTGAATGTAAAAAAAAAAAAGTAAAAGACCCTTTAGAATTTAATGAATATGAAGACAAAAATTTATGGGATATAATGAAAATGGTGGTAAGAGGAAAACTCACAGCTCTAAGTGTCTCCAAACAGAAACTGGAGAGCTTACAGTAGCAGCTTGACAGCACACTTAAAAGTTCTAGAACAAAAAGAAGCAAATATACCCAAGAGGAGTAGACATCAGGAAATAATCAAACTCAGGACTGAAATCAAACAAGTAGAGACAAAAAGAACTATACAAAGAATCAACAAAACCAGGAGCTGGTTTTTTGAGAAAATCAACAAGATTGATAAACCCTTAGCCGGACTAAGCAGAGGGCACAGAGACAATACCCAAATTAATAAAATCAGAAATTAGAAGGGAGACATAACAATGGAAAATGTGAAAATTCAAGAAAAACATCAGATCCTACTACAAAAGCTTACACTCACATAAATTGGAAAATTTGGATGAAATGGATAATTTTTTAGACACATAACAGATGCCAAGGATAGAACAGTATCAGGTAAACCTTGTAAACAGTCCCGTAACCCCTGAAGAAATGGAAGCTGTCATTAATAGTTGCCGAACCTCCAAAAAGAAAAAAAAAAACAGGACCAGATGGATTTAGTGCAGAATTTATCAGACCTTCAAAGAAGACCTAATACCAATACTCTTTAAACTATTGCACAAAATAGAAAAAGAAGGAACACTACCCTATTCGTTCTATGAAGCCATAATTACACTTACACCTAAACATAACAAAGACCAAAGAAAGGAACTTCAGAACAATTTCTCTTATGAACATTGATGAAGAAACACTCAATAAAATTATTGTCAACAGAATCCAAGAACACATCAAAAGGATCATTCACCACGATCAAGTAGGCTTCATGCCAGGGATGCAGGGATGGTTCAATATAAGGAAATCCATCAATGCAACAAAGAAAGAGAACTTCAGACCAATTTCCCTTATGAACATCGATGCAAAAATACGCAATAAAATTCTTGCCAACCGAATCCAAGAACACATCAAAACGATCATCCACCATGATCAAGTAGGCTTTATCCCGGGAATGCAGGGTTGGTTCAATATACGGAAATCCGTCAATACAATCCACTACATAAACAAACTCAAAGAACAAAACCACATGGTCATTTCATTGGATGCTGAAAAAGCATTTGACAAAATTCAGCATTCCTTCATGCTTAAAGTCTTGGAGAGAACAGGAATTCAAGGCCCATACCTAAACATAGTAAAAGCAATATACAGCAAACCGGTAGCCAGCATCAAACTAAATGGAGAGAAACTTGAAGCAATCCCACTGAAATCAGGGACCAGACAAGGCTGCCCCCTTTCTCCTTATCTTTTCAATATTGTACTTGAGGTACTAGCTCGGGCAATTCGACAACATAAGGAGGTCAAAGGGATACAAATTGGAAAGGAAGAAGTCAAACTATCATTATTTGCAGACGACATGATAGTCTACCTAAGTGACCCAAAAAACTCCACTAAAGAGCTCCTACAGCTGATAAACAACTTCAGCAAAGTGGCAGGTTATAAAATCAACACAAGCAAATCAGTAGCCTTCCTATACTCAAAGGATAAGCAGGCTGAGAAAGAAATTAGGGAAATGACCCCCTTCACAATAGCCACAAACAGTATAAAGTATCTTGGGGTGACTCTTACCAAACATGTGAAAGATCTGTATGACAAGAACTTCAGGACTCTGAAGAAGGAAATGGAAGAAGACCTCAAAAAATGGGAAAACCTCCCATGCTCATGGATCGGTAGAATCAGTATAATTAAAATGGCCAGTTTGCCAAAAGCAATATACAGATTCAATGCAATACCCATCAAAATCCCAACTCAATTCTTCACAGAGTTAGAAAGAGCAATTATCAAATTCATCTGGAACAACAAAAAACCCAGGATAGCTAAAACTATTCTCAGCAACAAAAGAAAATCTGGGGGAATCAGTATCCCTGACCTCAAGCAATACTACAGAGCAATAGTATTAAAAACTGCATGGTATTGGTACAGTGACAGGCAGGAGGATCAATGGAACAGGATTAAAGATCCAGAAATGAACCCACACACCTATGGCCACTTGATCCTCGACGAAGAGGCTGAAAACATCCAATGGAAAAAAGATAGCCTTTTCAACAAATGGTGCTGGTTCAACTGGAGGTCAGCATGCAGAAGAATGCGAATTGATCCATCCTTGTCTCCTTGTACTAAGCTCAAATCCAAATGGATCAAGGACCTCCACATAAAGCCAGACACTCTGAAGCTAATAGAAAAGAAACTGGGGAAGACCCTTGAGGACATCGGTATAGGGAGAAAGTTTCTGAACACAACACCAATAGCTTATGCTCTAAGATCAAGAATTGACAACTGGGACCTTATAAAATTACAAAGTTTCTGTAAGGCAAAGGACACCATCAAGAGGACAAATCGGCAACCAACAAATTGGGAAAAGATCTTCACCAATCCTACATCAGATAGAGGGCTAATATCCAATATATATATAAAGAACTCAAGAAGTTAGACTCCAGAAAACCGAACAACCCTATTAAAAAATGGGGTACAGAGTTAAACAAAGAATTCTCACCTGAAGAACTTCGGATAGCGGAGAAGCATCTTTAAAAATGCTCAACTTCATTAGTCATTATGGAAATGCAAATCAAAACAACCCTGAGATTTCATCTTACACCAGTCAGAATGGCTAAGATTAAAAATTCAGGAGACAGCAGGTGTTGGAGAGGGTGTGGAGAAAGAGGAACACTCCTCCACTGCTGGTGGGGTTGCAAATTGGTACAACCACTCTGGAAAGCAGTCTGGTGGTTCCTCCGAAAACTGGGCACCTCACTTCCAGAAGATCCTGCTATACCACTCCTGGGCATATACCCAGAGGATTCCCCACCATGTAATAAGGATACATGCTCTACTATGTTCATAGCAGCCCTATTTATAATTGCCAGATGCTGGAAAGAACCCAGGTATCCCTCAACAGAAGAGTGGATGCAAAAAATGTGGTATATCTACACAATGGAGCCATTTTTAATTCAGCCATTAGAAACAATGAATTCATGAAATTCTTAGGCAAATGGATGGAGCTAGAGAACATCATACTAAGTGAGGTAACCCAGACTCAAAAGGTGAATCATGGTATGCACTCACTAATAAGTGGATATTAACCTAGAAAACTGGAATACCCAAAACATAATCCACACATCAAATGAGGTACAAGAAGAAAGGAGGAGTGGCCCCTTGTTCTGGAAAGACTCAGTGAAGGAGTACTTGGCAAAACCAGAACGGGGAAGTGGGAAGGAGTGGGTGGGAGGACAGGGGAAGAAAAGGGGGCTTACGGGACTTTCGGGGAGCGGGGGGCTAGAAAAGGGGAAATCATTTGAAATGTAAATAAATTATATCGAATAAAAAAAATAAATTAAAAAAAAAGGAAATCCATCAATGCAATCCACTACGTAAACAAACTCAAAGAAAAAAAAACCACATGGTCATTTCATTAGATGCTGAGAAGCATTTGACAAAATCCAGCTTCCCTTCATGTTAAAAGTCTTGGAAATATCAAGAATTCAAGGTCTATACGTAAATATAGTAAAAGCAATATACAGCAAAGCAGTAGCCAACATCAAACTAAATGGAGAGAAACTTGAAGCAATCCCACTAAAACCAGGGACTAGACAAGGCTGCCTACTCTCTCCCTATCTATTCAGTATAGTACTTGAAGTTATAGCTAGAGCAATTAGACAACAAAAGGAGGACAAATGGATATAAATTGTAAAAGAAGAAGTCAAAGTATCACTATTTGCAGATGATAAGATCATATAATTAAGTGGCCATAAAAATTCCACAAGAGAGGCTGTGACAGTGGAGGAATTCCAGGGAGAATGGACCACACCAGCTCCTGAGTTCACTGCTGCCCAGCCTGAGGTGGCTGACTGGTCTGAGGGTGTGCAGGTTTCCTCTGTGTCCATCCAACAGTTCCTCACAGCAGTTCCCCACGGAAAACTGGAGTGCACAGCCAGCCACTGAGGACTGGACATCAGCTCCCACAACTCAGGCCACCGAGTAGGTCAGAGTCACCACTGAGTGGTCCTGAGCTGCTCTGCACACAGCTGATCAAAGGGAAAAAAGATGGGAAAAAAAAAAAGAACTCCCCTTAAACCTGATAAACAACTTCAGCAAAGATGCTGGATATAAATCTGACTTAAAAAAATCAGTAGCCTTCCTCTACTCAAAAGATAAACAGGCTGAGAAAGAAATTAGGGAAACAACACCCTTCACAATAGTCACAAATAATATTACATAACTTGGTGTAAATCTAACCAAGCAAGTGAAAGATCTGTATGACAAGGACTTCAAGTTACTGAAGAAAGAATTCAAAGAAGATCTCTGAAAATGGAAAGAGCCCCCATGCTCCTGGATTGGCAGGATTAATATAGTAAAAATGAACATATTGCCAAAAGCAATCTACAGATTCAATTCGATCCTCAGCAAAATTCCAGCTCAATTCTTCATGGTATTAGAAAGAGCAATTTGGAATAACAAAAAACCCAGGATAGCAAAAACTATTATCAACGACAAAAGAACTTCGGGTTTTGGGGAATCACCATCCCTGACTTCAAGCTGTATTACAGAGCAATAGTGATAAAAACTGTATGGTATTGGTACAGAGACAGGCACAGAGATCAGAGGAATAGAATTGAACACCCATAAATTAACCCAAAAATCTATGGTCACTTGATTTTTGACAAAGGAACTAAAAATATCCAGTGGAAAAAAGACAGCATTTTAAATAAATGTTGCTGTTTCAACTGGTGGTCAGTGTGTACAAAAATGCAAATCAACCCATTCTTACCTCCTCGTGCAAAGCTCAAGTCCAAGGGGAGCAAGGACCTCCAAATAAAAGCAGATGCACTGAAACTTATAGAGGAGAAAGTTGGGAAGAGCCTTAAGAACATGTGCACAGGGAAAATTTTCTTTAACAGACCACCAATGGCTCATGCTCTAAGATCAAGACTGGACAAATGGGACATCATAAAATTGCAAAGCTTCTGTAAGGCAAAGGATCCTGTCAGAGGCAAAATACCAACCAAGAGATTAGGAAAAGATCTTTGCTGATTCTACATACAACAGAGAGCTAATATCCAATATATGCAAAGAACTCAAGAAGTTCGACTCCAGAGAATCAACCCCTATTAAAAATAAGGCATGGTGCTAAAGAAAGAATTTTCAACTGAGAAATATTGAGTGGCCGAGTAGCACCTAAACAAATGTTCAACATCCTTAGTTATTAGGGAAATGTAAATCAAAACAACCCTGAGATTCCACCTCATACTAGTCAGAATGGCTAAAATCAAAAACTCAGGTGACAGCAGATGATGGGAGGATGTGGAGAAAGAGGAACTCTCTTCATTACTGGTGAGACTGCAATCTGGTACAACCACTCTGGAAATCAGTTTGGCAGCTCCTCAGAAAATTGGACATAACTATACCTACCTGAGGACTCAGCTATACCACTCCTGGGCATATACCCAGAAGATGCTCCAACATGTAATAAGGACACATGCATCACTATGTTCACAGCAGCTTTCTTTCCAATAGCTGGAATCTGTAAAGAACCCAGATGTCCTTCAACAGAGGAATGGATACATAAAATGTGGTATATTTATACAATGGACCCAATTCAGCTTTTAAGAATGATGAATTCATGAAATTCTTAAGGCAAATGGATGGAACTGGAAAATATCTTCCTGAGTCAGGTAACCCAATCACAAAAGAACACAAATGGAATGTACTCACTGGCAAATAGATATTAGCCTAAAAGCTCAGAATACCCAAGACACAATTCACAGACCACATGAAGCCAAGAAGAAGGAAGACCAAAGTGTGGGTGTTGTGGTTCTTCTGAGATGGGGAACAAAATACTCACAGGAGCAAATTAAAGCAGAGACTGAAGCAAAGGCCATCCAGAGACTGTTCCATCTGGTGATTCATCCCATATACAATCATCAAACCCAACACTATTGTGGATGCCAAGAAATTCTTGCTGAAAGGAGCCTGATATGGCTATCTCCTTGCTGCCAGAGCCTTATAAATACAGAGGCAGATTCTCACAGCCAACCATTGAACTGAGTGTGGGGTCTCCAATGGAGGAGTTAGAGAAAGGACTGAAGGAGCCAAAGGGGTTTGTAACCTCATAGGAAGAACATTGATATGAACCAACCAGATCCTCCAGAGCTCCCAGGGACTAAGCCATCAACCAAGGGGTATACATGGCTCTAGCTGCATATGTAGCAGAGAATTGCCTTGTCAGGCATCAATGGGAGGAGAGGTCCTTGGTCCTATGAAAGCTCAATAGATGCCCCAGTGTTCAGGAATTGGGACTGGGAGGTGGAAGGGGTATGGGTGAAGGAACACCCTAATAGAAATAGGGGGGAGGATGGGATAGGGGCTACCCAGGAGAGGGGAAAACTGGGAAAGGGGATGACATTTGAAATGTAAATAAAGAATATATCCAAAAAGAAAAAAAAAAGGAAAAGCATCAATAGCAAATGGCTTCTTTATTGTTGTCAATAAGTAACTGGTTCTCAAAAATATACCAGTTATCTTGCATGTACTGTTTTTTCAGAAACTGACCTTGGGTTTCTGAATAATTGAGACACCTCCCAACTTTCATATCCACTCATAAATGGGATCATTCCCATTGTTGGTATAAACACTGGTGCATTAAGGTCTTTGTTTCACTCTCTTAACAGTTCAACAAACAATGAGAGGCTATAATGTGTCAGGCATTGGGCAAAGTCTTTGGGATTTGAAAACAAAATATTATGAAATAACACATATTCTCAAGGTGTTTGCTACCTTGTGCCATAAAAAATAGTAAAGGTAACACACTACGATAAAGGATAGGATAGGACAATACCAGGAATAGAGTGTGCTGGGCAGGAAGAACCCGGAGTTGAGAAGGCAGCCTAGGAGGGAAGAAAGGAGTTGTCTGTCTGTGGATGTTTATCTGTCTTTGCTCATGAGCACAATTATTGCTGGGGAGAATGTGAAAGATGAGATCAGAGGGGGGAGTGGAGGCTAAATTATGCCTCCCCCAAGGTATAATTTAGCCTGGACAACTTTCACAAACTTGCCCAGAACTATTATCCAAAGAGCTGTGTTTATACCAAGACAAAGATAAGGGTCCAATACTGCTTTAGAATATGTTTCAAAGACAACAAAAGACTTTAATGGCTTAATGCTCCCTAACACAGCAGCTTTTGTGTAAATTCCAAAAGCTGTTTGACTCTTCTGCTTTTATAAAACAACCATTCTGTCTGACACCTTTTTAGGAGAGGCTGTTAAAGTCACTAGTGACTCATAAAGATAGTGGCTGTGTACTTTGGTTTGACACCAGGGTTGACAGGCTTTACAGTATCATAGACTTCAGCTGCCACGGTACAATCACATACTAAGAGTAACAAGGTTTTCTTAGCTTGTTTTGTTTTTGTTTTTTGTTTTCAATCCTTTTTGGAGAGAGCATCAGATAGATCCTCCTTCTATCAGTTTTTCCGTGCCCCAGTTTCAGCAAGCTCATGGAGTTTAAGGTATAGGTTTTCTGTATCATATTGAAGAATTGAGCTGTAGGTCTAGAAATAGATAAGTTGAACTTGGAAAAAGAGGAGAAGTTCGTCTAATGTATGCAATAGAAAGAAAAGGATGTATAAAGAACAACGAAACATTTGATTTGTCCGGATTTGTTGGTGGCATTTTAGGGCAGGAGTGGTGTCAATGTCTGGTCTAATAGTTAATCACACGTGGACTGAGGTTGGCAATTGAGTATCGACTCAGTCTGAAAGCTGCATGCATTCTCATATGCAGTATGATGGGTCCAGTTGAAAGAGACTCCATTTCCCAAACTCCAAAAGGAAGAAGAGACAATTGGCATCCTGTGGTGTCTATTAGCACACCAAAGTCCATGCTGGTCTTGAGGCTCCCCCAGTATCACAAGTACCTGTTAGAAATTTCAGAATCCATGTTAACATCCTAGATCTTCTCACCTCCCCACTTAGCCTAAACTTCTCCAGCTCATAGTTTTCCCTGTCCCCAGCTACTCACTCTACTTATACCCTTACTATTTTAGCTAGACTCTCTGTGGTGGTTTGAATATGCTTGACCCAGGGAGTAGTACTATGAGGAGGTGTGGCCTTGTTGGAGGAAGTATATCACTGTGGGAGTGGGTGTTGAGAGACCTTCCTCTTAGCTGCCTGGAAACCATTCTTCTCCTGTTTGCCTTCTGAACAAGACAGAATTCTCAGCTCCTCCAGCGCCATGTCTTCCTGGAAGCTGTTATGGTCCTGCCTTGACGATAGTAGACTGAACATCCGAACTAGTAAGCCAGCCCCAATTAAGTGTTGTCCTTTATAAGTGTTGCCATGGTCATGGTGTCTTTTCACAGCAGTAAAACCCTAAGCCCCAATTAAGTGTTGTCCTTTATAAGTGTTGCCATGGTCATGGTGTCTTTTCACAGCAGTAAAACCCTAACTAAGACAGTCTCTTTGTCTCCCTTCTTTCCCTCTCTTGACAAACCCCATACTCTCCCTTTCTCTATGCCTCCCCTTGCTTTTTTCCTATTTCTCTCCTGGCCAGGTTCAGTCTGCTGACCAGGTTCAGTCTACTACTTTCTCTCTCTGCTCTGGATTCTTCCAGATTCCTCTAGCTGTTCTCCCTTTCACATCAACAATAGTGCTCTCTGCAACCATACCACGGGAGCAGTCATGTTGGCAGTTTATACATAATGGCTTCTTAGTCAATGACAGACATTAAACATGACAAGAGTCCCATAATATTACATTCATTATTGATGCCATAACCACATCGATTTGTACAAATACATTTTATGATGCTTCCATTTCAGATAAATGGTTCAGTGATTAATTTGTAAGGGTATGTGAAATGACAGATGACTAGCCTTAATTGGCTCCTTAGAGCAACATCATGCTATGCCATTTTTTCCTGCTCTGTACAGAGACCATTTGCTTAGATTTCATCACAGGCTGCTCTGTCTGATTTCCAGTGAGGTTCAACAGTGGCAGACACCAGCAGAGGGAGGAAGATGACAATGAGACTCGAACATTAATTTATTTCTTTGGCTCTACTTTACTAAAGGTTCAACTACTGGTTGTTTATCTCTTTGTCTCTCTATCTCTCTGTCTCTGTCTTTTTCTCACTGTCTTTCTGCCTCTATCTGTCTATGTCTCTGTTTTTGTCTCTGTCTCTCTCCTTCTAAAGCTTCAGGGGGTAAATATACTGTTGCTGGCTCTAGAGTATTTCATCTTTTTTCCATTGGTTCTTTTTGTCCTTGCATTCTTTGTCTACATTTTTATAATTTTTCCTTTACTAACTACATTTCTTGATGGTAATGAGCCCTTTCCTTGTTTACTTTCTAGGTTCTGATTTATACATTCCAAAGCAGACTCCTTCCTTCTTATATAAGCAATGGAAAGAGCATAGCTTGCCACTGTATATAAAATAATAACTGCTATTATTAACTGTTATTTGGAAATTACAGTTCACTAAATATGTCCACAAATATTATCTCATTTCTTATTACCTATAAATAATATGATAAACTCAGCTCTTACCAGATCTACTGAAATGATAGTTATATAAAATGAATATAATTGGTTTTTTGATTACTGAATCCAAATATGTCACATTCTTAGGAAGTCAAAATCTCAAATTGAGTATTATCTTAAAGCTTAAAGACTTAGTGTCTTATTACATAAATTATATCTGCTTCTTTCATCTAGGCTTAGTTTGCCAGTTAGGTGGTATTCATTTTTTAAGCTATTAGGTCTATTGGCAAATTATAACGAAAAGCAGAAATAGAGGTCAAGAATTAATTATGAGTAGGTAGCCATCTAAGTAACTTAATAACTAATAATAGAAATCTGCCATATCACTTGTATATATAACATCATACAGATAAATCAATCACCACAGAATTTGCTTATCCTATTTCCTACCACTTGCTTTCTGTGGACACAATTTGAATCTCTTTATTCTCTTGATAAGTAACACATATAGGATAACTTTTTAAATATCACTTTTTATAATAGAAATTTATCAGAAAAAATTTTTTAACAGTAATGTGTGAAAATAATTTATTTCTGTAATTAACTTGTGAAAGGAAGACACTAGAATATACTAAGACCAGGTTCTCAGCAACAATGGAGATTTTTTTTTTTAACCCCAGAGGGACAGAAGGCATGGAATAAGAGACAAAGACAGAAGATAGAGGATGAATGAGAAAGGAGAAGGAACAAGGAAGAAAAAGAAGGGATACTTGTCTCAGAGGGACAAAGAACTGCCTCTGGATAGAGAGGAGACAGATGTGGCCTCTAGGCAAATGGCCATTTATAAAGGTAAAATGGAAAACTCAGTGTTAGGAGGAATGGTTTGTTTTTATTGGGCATGTTAATTAGGCCAATGGGGGAGTGGCATGTTGATTGTTGGACTTCAATACTTTGACCTTGGGAGTCACCTCAGGAGGAGGAAGTAGCCAAATAAGGGAACTGATCTTGGTGGCTAGCTTTATGAATGCTAACGGTATGCTAAGTTAAGGGAATGGGGGAAGGCTAGGCCTGCCAGAGCCAAGTTTGCCATGTTATGGTCTGCTAGAGCCCTTCAAGTTGACAACCAGTTTAATGGCATACTCAGTTACCTGATGAGTATTGGATAAAATAAAATTGAAACCTCTGAACAGACAGTTTCTGGACTTACAGTAAGGATTTTGTCACTCAGGGCCCATAAGAAAAATTCCTATGGTAAAAACAGGGAGCTGATAGTCTTCTTACTAAATTAAGAGATGGAAGATTTTCAAGAAAGTTAAGATTCAAACTTACTGGATGAAACTGGATTCCCTTCGTTAAAATAAAGGAAATAGCCTATTTAACTGAATTTAAAAAAGAAAAAAGAAAAAATTATGGCTGGGCAACAGTGGCATATGACTTTAATCCCAGCACTTGGGAGGCAGAGGCAGGCAAATTTCTGAGTTCGAGGTCAGCCTGGTCTGCAGAGTAAGTTCTAGGACAGCCAGGGCTACACAGAGAAACCCTGCCTCAAAAAACAAAAGAAAAAGCCCTGAATACCCAAGGCACAAATCACATAACAAATGACTCCCATGAAGAAGTATGGAGAAGGTCCTGATCCTGGAAAGGATTGATCTAGCATTGGAAGGGAATATAAGGAGAGAGAAAAAAAGGTGGGAGGTGATTGGAGAATGGATGGAGAGAAGAAGGTTTATGGGACATATGGGGAGGGGGGGATCCGGGAAAGGGAAAATCATTTGGAATGTAAACAAAGAATATAGAAAATAAAAATATTAAAAACAAAACAAAACAAAACAAAACAAAAAAACAAAACAAACAAACAAAAAGATATGGAGTGATTTAATGAAAAATTGATGTACTTCTCCCTTTGTGTGCTTCAAACATGAAAGAGCTAGCCCATGTTGCACACAATAACTATACACCTTTAAGAGAGGGTCAATGATCACAAAAGGTATGCTTTATGTTAGGACCATCAAGTGACTTTAGAAAGACCACACCAAACCAAACAGTTCCCACATGAGGTTTATTGAGAAAGCAAAGGGCAAGGCAGTGGTAGAAAGAAATGGTGTGTCTGTCTGTGTGTGTGTGTGTGTGTGTGTGTGTGTATGTGTGTGTGTGTGTGTGTGTGTGTGTGTTATGTGTGTGTGTGTGTGTGTTATGTGTGTGTGTTATATGTGTGTGTGTGTTATGTGTGTGTGTGACAGAAAGAGAGAGAAAGAGAGAGGGAGAGAGAGGAAGAAAGGAGGGAGGGAGAGAGGGGGGCTTTTCTTTAAATATGGATGGTGACAGCACAGGTAAAGGTGTGAGGTGAGCCAAGTGGATTCTGGGAATATGGTGACTGTTTCCTTGGCAATAGGTGTGCAGGTCGTGCTGTCACCTATGTGATGTTGCAGGGTTCAGAAGTCCTGATGCCAACACTCTGTTTGAAAATAATGTACTCTGTGTCTGGCAGATATATCAGCATCAGGTAGATTCTCAATAGCCTCTGAATAGCTAGCATCAAATTCAGTCACCTCATCTGATTCAAGACACAATGTTTCTGACAAAGCTCAGTTTGTGATGAAGCTTCTGAATTAGAAGTGATTTCTGCTGAAATTCTAGAAAAAAAATAATTTGAGCATAGGAAATGGAAGTAAAGCAGCTTGGGAGAAAGTCTCATTGCCCAAGAACCTGCCTTGTAGGCATGAGAACCTGGGCCTGCTGCCTAGAGGCTATGTAAGGACAAAGCCAAGCATAGAGTGTGTATAGGTAATCTCAGTTCTGGGGATGTAGAGACAGATGGATTCCGGGACCTGCTGGCCAGCCAGTTTATATGGGCCATGCCTTAGGAATAACACCTTAGTTTACCTTTCGATCTCTACACTCAAAGTCATGTGTACACATGTGCACATATACACAAATGTACATCTGCATATACTTATGCACATGCATACATACATACACAAAAAAAGAAGTTTAAGACATTATTATATTTATGTATTTATATATATTCAAGAAAGGAAAGTGTGAAGTTAAAGGAACATTTGATTTATAGATAGGAAAGTAATTGGAAATTGGTGACATTAAAAGCTGCAGACTGAGAAGGAAGGGAATTTGTACCAAACTAAGAGGGAGTGGGCAGAAGAGATATGAAGATAGCAAATTTAATCCTTAAAAATGAAAAAAAAAAGATGTTGCAAATTAGGAAAGCAGTTGCTATGTGAATCTATAGTTGCTATTTATAGAGTGCTGTAAACGACTGGTCTGGAAAATTTCTAGTCTTATTAATTTATCATTGTAAAGTGTGATTCCAGATTATCCAGCTACCCATGGCATATCCCAATAATTCAGGAAGTCTCCTAGTGAAAGGGAAAGGGCCTGCTTTGTGATACTTCATGTGCCTAGGAATTATCAGCTAATGTATTAGCTAATGGACTCTCTGATTCGAACTATCCCATCAGTCACTAATTCAACCAATCAGGAACAGAACTTAAGATCAAGGAAAGTGATTTTTCATGTGTAGAAGAGCTGTGTGTTTGAAGGCAAAGAGGATGAAATCAGCAGAGATGAGAAACTGATGTTAAACGACAGAATTGGGGGTGCAAAGAGAGAACTCTCTAAGAAAGTTTAAAGATGGGATATAGGCTTCCAAAGGCCAGTTCCTGCTGCTTTTGGAGATGGTCTCCATGACCCCTTCTTTCATCTCATCCTTCAACATGGCCATTTTTCCTTTCCTTTCTTTCCCACCTCATGTATATTTCTCGTACACAGTCAGACTATGAAGTGGAATGTAAATATCAACAGAGTTAACTTTGTAAGGTTCTATTGTTTTAACCCTGGTCTTAAGCTGAAACCAGATAGAGTGTTTCACGTGTACCTTATTTTATGTGTCATTCCATATGCCATATTTTCTCATTTGAGAAACAAGCAGACTGAACTCACTCACTGATAAAATCCTGAATATAATTGATCGCACAGAAGTGGAGGGTAGAGCATTTATCACTAGACACGAGGGAAACTTCTCCAGAGAAACAAAGGTGGATCAATGGGCACAAGTAGATAAAAATAGGAAAATGTAATATACTTCCATAGTATGCATAATGAAAATGTCCAATTTTCCAAATGTTAGAAGAAATGAGTCTAAATATTTTTCCTTCAAAGAATCATAAGAATTTGAGGTAGTAAATATATTTACCCTGATTTGAACAACACACAACATATACATATATCAAAACATCACATGGCACCCAAGTAGTATGCATGTTTATGTAACTTAAAGATAAATAAATAAAATCTAAAATCAAACTTTTAAAAACATCATGCGATTTATTCTCAGAAAAGGAATTGTTCTAATTCTAGAGGTGAGTAATTAGGCCATGAAAAGAGGCATCTTGATATTATCATAGTTAAAACATGAGCTCCTGAGTCACATGGCCAGGAAAAAAAACACACTGTTTATTGGTTGTGGTTGACTTCCTTGTTTATTAAGTGGCCCTAGTACTTTTCTTTGAGAGGAATTTTTAACTGTGTCAACAGTGCACAGTTTCAGCCTAGCAGCTAGCACAGCATAAACGTTCTGCCATTGAAAGACTGCCATTAGCTGTTTCCTAAATTACCCCAACAGAGACCAAGCCCAGAAAACATGTCAGACAGTTACACTTCCAGGGTGACAATCTATATTAGTAAATTTACCATTGACATGATTATTGTCTTCATCTAGAATCTTAAAGAACATTTTACTATTTTTTTAGTTGTATGTGTGGGCCTCTGTTTGAGTATGTGCACACGAGGACAGGAATCCAAAGAAATAAGAAGTGTCATATCCCTGGGAGCTAGAGTTTGAGAGAGTTGTTTACTATCTGACATGGGTTCTAGAAACAGAAACTAAGTCCTCTTCAAGAATAGTATGTGCTCTTGACCATGGAGGCATCTCTCTATCCACTAGAATTTTTAAAAAATGATCAAAGATATGGAGTCAAATTCAGCCTTCTGCCAACATACAGAGTTAATTATTGATGTTATCCCATTGTCTCCAAGATGGAGTGGTTGAAAAATCAAAGGGAGCGTGTATTGACTTGACAGTTCAGAAGATAAATAAGGATATCCATTTTAATTTAACTTCCCAAGTACCCAAGCTGTCAGTCAAGATTATTGTTATGCCAATGATCTGGCATGAAATATTGTTGTAATTCCTGACATTAGATCCATGGTGGAGCATTGTTTTAGAGTGACAGCTCAGTGGAAAATTCCCAGTCCTTTCCCTTGCAATCTGGGCTGGCGAGGTTTAATTAAAACAGCCAAATTGCAAGCTGCCTCAGAAGATTTTATAATGAAATTGTTGGCTGGCCTTTAGTGATAATGGTGTTACAGACCATTGCCTATTGTCACATGAGCTTACTTGGTACGAAATGATTGGTCGTTCAATAAAAGAAGCCAAGACTTTTTAATGCTGTCATTTTTTTTTCTGCTTTTACTGGCAATGAAAGTAGGAGATTTAAAGTTTCAGTTGTCCTCATAAATATACCTAATCATGGAAAAGCAAGGGAAGGATGCCACATTAAAGTCCGTGCATTTGAAAATATACTAGAGGCTAAAAGTAAAATCTTAAGGGCTTCAAATTCGATTCCAATTACTAAATAGAAAAATAGTGTGGGTTGGACTCAGGTAGGTCATTTTGGCGTCCCTACTCCCTGTGCTTTCAGAGCAGGAACAAGGCCAGCCAGGGCTCAGTTCTGTTGGCAAGTAATGACCTGGCTTTCTTCCCTTCCTAGCCATTTGTTCTCCAGGGAACATTCTAAAACTTTATGGCTGGGAAGCCTATCCAAGATAGGCTACTCCTTTCTTACTTTACAGATACTAGTTCTCAACTTTGATAAGGTAATATATGCCTTTCAGAAACTTTCCTTATCCTTTCCACCATACCCTCTATTTAAGAAATTTGAAACTTAAATCTATTTTAAGAAATGTGAAACTTCAACCTATTTGGCAGTAAGTCCAGTCCTCCCCTCGCTCTTACTTTTTAGAGAAGCGATGTAGACATCAACCAAATTATTCAATTCAGCCTAGTTTCATTTCTCTAGTCATAACTCCAGTTTCTTACCATGGCTTTGAAACTGAGTTCATGCATTATGAACATGCAGAGCATGCATATGCATGCTCAGATTTTGACAGAATGTGAAAGTAAGTAACTGGGCAGGGTTTTTTTTGAATTATTGTAGGCAGATTTAGTGTAACTCCACTGGAAACGTATCTTATTTTTAACAAAGGAAGAAAACCATACATTGTGGAAAATAAGACTCCTTATTGGCTAGCTATAGAAGAATATGTACTAGATTCTATTTCCACTCACAGGTAAAAATGAACTCAAATGGATCAAAAGCTTAAATATAAGAACTCACAATGTGAAACTGCTCAGAGAAAATGAAGGAGAAAGCGGTAGGGCACTGAGTACATATGTTATGAATAGATCCTTAAAAAACATAAGAAATAAAAAGAAACTTGGCAAATCAGATGACAACAAAGTCATTTTGACATAGCAAAAGCCATGGACAGCAGGGCTGGCAAGATGACTTAGTGGGCACAACCTCTTGCTACCAAGCCTGATGACCTGAGTTCTATTTCTGAGATTGATATGACAGAAGGGGAGAGTGATTCATGCAAGCTGTACTCTGTTGTCACCTGAGTTTTTGATCTTAGCCATTCTGACTGGTGTGAGGTGGAATCTGATGGTTGTTTTGATTTACATTTCCCTGATAACTAAGCATGTTGAACATTTCTTTAAGAGTTTCTCAGTCATTTGAGATTCCTCTGTTGAGAATTCTGTTTAGCTCTGTACCCCGATTTGTTAATAGGGTTATTTGGTTCTATGGAGTCTAACTTCATGAGTTCTTTACATATATTGGATACTAGCCCTCTATTGGATGAAGGGTTGGTAAATATCTTTTCCCAGTCTGTTGGATTGCCAATTTTTTCCTATTGTCCTTCGCCTTACAAAAGCTTTTCAATTTTATGAGGTCCCACTTGTCAATTCTTGATTTTAGAGCATAAGCTCAAAATGTACTGTTCAGGAAATTTTCTACTGTTCCAATATTTTGAGGTTCTTTCCCACTTTCTCTTCTATTAGACTCATCATACCTGGTTTACGTGGAGTCGACAAGTAGAGACTTGTACTTGAACTTTGTACAAGGAGGTAAGAATGGGTCAATTTGCATTCTTCTACATGCTGACCATTAGTTGACCCAGCATCATTTGGTGAAAATGCTGTCTTTTATCCACTGGATGGTTTTGGCTCCTTTGTCAAAGATCAAGTGACTATAGGTGTGTGGGTTAATTTCTGGATCTTCAATTCTATTCCATTGATCTACCTGTCTGTTTCTGTACCAATACCATGCAGTTTTTTTTTTTTAATCATTATTGCTCTGTAGTATAGCTTGAGGTCTGGATGGTGATTTCCCCAGAAGTTTTTTTTTTATTTCAGCAAAGTGGCTGGATACAAAATTAACTCAAACAAATCAGTAATTTTCCTCTACTTAAAGGATAAACAGATTGAGAATGAAATTAATGAAATAACACCTTTCACAATTGTTACAAATAAGATGAAATATCTTGGTGTGATACTAACCAAGCAAGTGAAAGATCTATATGACAAGAACTTCAAGTCTCTGAAGTCAGAAACTGAAGAAGACCTCAGAAGATAGAAAGATCTCCCATGCTCATTGATTGGCAAGAATAGCATAGTAAAAATGGCTACCTTGCTGAAAGCAATCTACAGATTCAATGCAATCCCCATCAAACTTCCAACTCAATTTTTCACAGAGATAGGAAGAGCAATTCTCAAATTTATCTGGGATAACAAAACAAAACAAACCCAGGATATCAAAAACCATTCTCAACAATAAAACAATTTCTGTGGAAATGACCAGATGGTCTTGAATGCAGAGGTCCATCTGTTTCTGTCTCCCGAGTACTAGAATTAAAGGCAATATCTTGTTCAGGCAGGTCTCAAGCTCATGATCCTCCTGCCTTTGCCTCTTTCAGTAAATCCTGCCAGCATGCCTTGTCAGAACCATATGCCATAATGAATCTAATGTAATACGTATATCCTGACTAGAAAAGGGGGGATTTTTGATTCTATATACTGTTACTTTAGTCACACTGTTGTATGGCTAGGATGTGGATCCAGGCTTTTCTTTTATTTTTGTATCAAATACACAAAAATAAACATAAAAAAGATTTAAAAATTGTAACTTGCTTAAAATATGAACATTCACTTTGTATTAATATATTCACTTATATTGTTCAAATATTATAAATATGATTTTCTAAATGCTTAATAATATATTAAGGTAAAGGACTTTATGGAAATAACCTATCTACTTTCCTGCTTATATGATTAATATTCAGAGCAAATGTATTTTCAAAGATAAAGATAAACCCATTCTACAGATCAGAATTATTCATAATTCTAAAGAAGTCAGTTAATGAGGGTTTTACCTGCTCTGAACAGCACTATCAAAACCATTAACATACATTCCATGTAGGCCATGGAGATGTTTTATGGTGTAATCAAGAGCATTCACAGGGACTGCATGCCCCTGTCTACTTGCCCTGGCTCTGTTTATTTACTCACTGATTTATGAAGTACAATGTGTTACAAAGGCCTTCTTGGTAATTATAGAAAATTGCTAAGGCTCAGTGCTTACTCTTTCTCCTTATGGTGTAACAAGAGTTCCCAGAGAATTCAATTATGTAAACTAAAGATTAGGGATCATGTCCAAGTATGAAAAAAACTCATTAAACAACGTAAATTTCAATTAATTCAGAAAAAAGGGCCTCATCCAACATTTGATTGATTATGTAGACTACTACATCCTGGTGATTAGTAATCTTTTAATGAAAATTATTGATTCTCTCTCCAGAAAATCTGGGCCAGGTAAGAACTCTCAGTGGAGAAAATAAAGCATAAAATAAGGGACTTTTTGTTTATCAACAAGTTGGTAAGAAGCAGCAGGCCAGGCCCAACCATCAAACTTTCTGTTTCTGAGCTGTAAATTCTTCTATCACTATATTGACATCTGCCTATCCCCGAGTTTAGATTGGAGTTGAGTACGGCTTAGGCTCCAAAGCTATGGTGCTCTTCTTTTCGTTGGCGCTCTCCACAATACCAACATTAGAAAAAGAAGGCTCCAAAAGCTGTTCCCAGTGTCTCACAGCCTTCTTGAACCTTACCATGCTCAGATTTTGAAACATTCCCAGGACCTGCAGGGCCCCACCCCTTTTGTTCATTGCATCGTTGAGCATGGAGCAGTACTCGCTCCTTCCTTCCCAGGTGTTCCTTCTATGTTCGCTACAATTCTGTAAATCTCATTACGTATTTAACATCCCTGAACATTTTATTAATTTTTATTATAAGTGAAGCCAACCTATGCCTCAGGTATTTCTTCTCCTGCAACCTTTTTAAAAAATAAAAACAAAACAGCGACAAAATCAAACAAAAAAAGAATACCTGTTTCTATACCATTTACACAAAAATTGGAAAGTGAAATATCCTGCATACTTTCCTTTATGGTCTCAAATCATTGCCTCTTCCTTTGTTCAGCTCTGGATCACAATCTCAGAGATTCCATTTCGTCTCCCATCTTTATGCCTCTGAGTTCATATATTCTATTAGCAACCTCATCCACTGTCACAATGTTCCACCTCCAGCTACCCTCCATTGCTGATGCCGCCATTTTCTGTTTCACTTACCTTTTGTTCAACCTTAAACACTATGCTCAGTTACTGATATGTGGTTCTTGATGTTTTCCCATTCTGTATACTATACCTAAAATTCTCTGCTTAAATTAGAATATCACTGTGTTTTGATTAGGTAGGGAAATTATTTTATGCTGAGTAGTATAAATATCAGGTGGACAAACAATAATTCCAGGAGTATCTTCTAAGCTACTCTAAGAAATTCACTTTCTGCCACTATTAAACATTTCATAATCTGCCCCTTCTTACAACCCCTTCTTTTCTTCTTTCCCATTTTTCTCTAAAATGGTAACCTTGTGTCATTCTTTCTCAGGAGAGAGGAATCATTAGATGCAAACTCCCTCACGTGTCACCTCTATAAATTAGTCTCTCCATGTCAATACCTGTCTCTCCATCTCTAGTCTTGTCATGGTAAATTTGTTTTGTGCTCAAAACCTATTCTGCCCTTATCTTGGGAACACAACTCATTACTTGTGAGTTACACAGGCAATTCCTAACATATTAAGACATTCAAAAACATTAGCAGGCTCATGATTTCTAAGTGCCCAAAGGAGTCACTGTTTTGTTTAAACTCAAATCAATACTTCCCTAAAGTATTAGATGTGAAAACTTTTATTTACCCATAGACATAATCCATGTGAACCAGACATGTGGTGAGCCTGTAATTTTCTAATTTACTAATTTTTTAACCAAGGGCTAGATATTCATTATTCATAGTAATCATCAAACAAATTCAGTGTCTCCTCTGACCCAGGAGCCAAGACATTAATGTTCTGTGCCATACAGAAAATGATGTATAATGTCCACGCTTTTGGTTTCCAGTAAGTGAATATATCAAATAGGTACCAAACAAAAGTAAAAGAGCAACTAAAAGTATTAGATATGTAGAAGCAGCAGGTTAATAGCAAAGCAAAATTGTCAGGTATTTCCAAGATCCATCAGGCATGACTGGAAAAGCCTGACTAGGAGATCCAAACAAAAATAACATTGTCAAATCAATCACTGACAACACTCAGCATGAAGCCATCATGCTTGAGTCTCTCATTAAGATATTTCCTAGCAGAGCAGCATTCTCTTTATGGGTAACCTTATGGCTTCTCATCCTCCCTGCAGGAGTTTTTATTCCATATAATAATCAGTAGTAACCTCTGTTGAACCTAGTTTACCTTCTAGCTGTTCTCTGGTCAAGGATGCTACAACTTAAACCTTTTGCTGTTTTCTGTTCTCCCCTTTTCCTGTCACAGAGGTAGGGGACCGTTGTTTCTCCAGGGAAGAATTTCAGATGACGCTTGAACTCAACATGCTGGTGTCTGAGATAAGGAGTCTCTTGTTTTCAGTCAGCACAAGTAGCACATGGCAATTTACCAACGTAATTTGTATTATACCTCCTTTGAAGGGACATAAAGGGACTTCAACAATACTCTGTTCTATATTCAAGTTGATATGGCCTGAGTATCTGTATTTCCTCAAAATCCCTATTTTGAAACCGAATCTTCAAGATGATAGTATTAAAAGGAAATACTTAGATGTTAAGAGTGCGACCCTCATGAATGAGCTATGAGAATAAAACTTTTATTAATTATAAGGCAGTTTATAATATGTTGTTAGACATGTCTGGCTAGATTTAGACATAAATACATTATTTTAATTCACTTTTTAATTCTTCTAGTATTATTAGAATTAAAAGTTTAGGAGTCAATGAGATTAGAGATTCTTCATTCAACATCATTTTACATGCTCAGCAAAGCAGAAAGATTAGGTCAAAGTTTCAGATTTTACTGTGATCACAATGTCAGACTCATGGTCTCTAAGACAGATGTTGTGTTTGGTTGTGAGTTTCTTTCTGAACTGGGCACATATGACCTCATCCCCTGCCTACTATTCCACACAGGTTTCTCCATGCTTTCTATCATTCAAGAATGCCTCTTCGTTTCACAAAGGCAATCAATCCTCTGTCATCTGGTAGCTGAACTACATAGATTTTTAAGTTACACATCACATAACTTTATGTGAATATGTAAAACTTAGACAAACATGCTTAAATGGATGGCATATCAAATTATACAGCAGCAGCAAATTGTTAACAGATTTTAAATCTCTAACACGTGTGGGTTTAGTTTTCTTCAGCAAAAACATTGTCAAAAATTCTAGTTTAAGAATGAGAGTCCCATAGAAATGCTAAATATAAGACTGAATTATAAGACTGCTGTGTTTGCCTCTTCCCCACCCCCCTTTTTTTGAATGATGTATTTTTCAGTCTACAGAACTATTCACTATTGAACTAATGAGTCTAATTACATGAAAGAGTAATAGGGATTTATTGTTTATGCTGATGACATTTTCAGTGATAATTTTAAGCAATTTGCATATCATAAAATTTATTGTTCTAAGTGTACAATTTTATGACAGTTTTTGGAGGAGGTTAGTTTATGTTTTTGTTTTTGTTATTGTTTTTGAGACAGAATCTCTATATTCAAGCTGGCCTCAAGCTCACAGCCATCCTCCTGCCTCAGCTTCCTATGTGCAAAGATGATAAGCATGAACCATTCTGCTTTGCTTCTGAACAGTTTGATGAATATATAGTATAGTGATACTATAGGGAAATCCAACAATGTTGGCCACAGTGTTTCTAAAGATGGTGGCAATGTGTTTGTACCTTGTCTGATTTGGTAGCCACTGACCACATTGGCTAGTGAGTGCTTGAAATGTGACTTCTGAATTCAGAAACTAAATAAATAACTTCATTTAATTTTATAATTACAACTTTAACGATTGAAAATTAGTTTACGAAGGTATGAGGCTTTGTACATTTTGTCACCACAGCAACTGGATATTAGTTGCCATCACACTGTGCAGTGCTACTCTGCTCCCCTCTGCTGCCACCAACCTGCTTTCTACTCTGGCAAAGAGGAATGGCATGGGATGCAAGCAGGCTCACCAGTAGGCAGATTCCAGCTGAGCAGATGTGTAACCGCTTCCACAATTACACATTAAACTTGGATGAGTCTTGATTTATCTGTATTCATGCTTTCTATCCTTCCTTACAAGTTCTCATTGGTGGAAGACCACAAAGGTCTTTTAAGTTTTCTTTCAGAAGTCATAGTTTTAGCTCTTTAATTTGGCCCTACTAGAATACGATCTTTGTATAAGGACATCAAATACCTTTATCAGTTATTTTTAAAGGACACCATTTTTTGTTCTTTATTGTAATAAATTAGTATGCTTGCCCCAGATAATTTTGCTTGAAACACAACAGCAGTTTGTGAACTCTGCATTATATATCTGGCCTCACATCAAATAAGCTTTCTTATTTTTAAATCAGTTACTATTCATCATCTAAGTTGCTATTTAGTTAGTTAGTTTGGTTGTTTTTTATCAAGATTCAGGTAGTTTTCAGTTCAATTTTAGAATTGTCTTGTCAGTTTCTATTAGAGAAAAATCACACTGGGATATTTAAGTGTTATAATCTTTTTCTCAGTCTCAGTTGCTATTCTGTATTTTTGCCCCCTGTAGAGTTTAGCGGCAAAACTCTTCTGTCCTTCATTTGCTTTCTAGTATTTCCTGTATTTTTCTCGATGTCTGAAATGGACCCAGTAGAGTTTTATTTGCTAGGCAAGCATTCTACCACTAAATGATGCCCTTTGCGATTTTAGTATCTTACTTTAAACATTATTTAATATTTAAAATTTACTTGACAATATATTAGAAGTATATGCCTGAAATTTATAAGACCACATCACCTCTTCATGATTCCTTAAAGTAAACTAGATACAAATAGATGCCAATCATGAGTCTAAAACAAAAGTTTCAAAATCTACTTTTGTCAATATTGCATCAGAATTTTCAGAATTTTATTATCTAATCAAGTTGCAACATACACAGTATGGGGATGCCTTATTTTTATCTGGTACAATATGCAAAGTCAATAACCAGTCCTAGTTTCTATAAAGGGACACATTTGCAAATTACACAAGTAAGAATTCATTGACTAAGAAACCTAAAGCTGCAGTTATGGTTTTAAAAATATTATGATCCTATCTGAGAAAGCACCCCTCAAAATCTACTAATACAAATTAAGACTAATGAATTTAGCACAACTACAGGATACAAGAGCTAACTTGAAAAGTCTCCCCTATCTTTCACATCATAAAAAAAACCCACTCATAATTGATTAATGTTTTTTAGATGTAAGAACTAAAACTATTAATTACTTGGGGAAATGTAGACTTTGTTAAGTAAGTCAAGACACTGGAATAAGAACGAATACTTTGTATAATAACTCAGAAGCACAGGAAACAAAGCAAAATAAATGAGATTTTCCCAAATTAAGAAGCTTTTCCACAACAAAGAAATCAATCAAGAGTGTGAAGAGATGCCATGTAAAAATGAGAGAAATTATTTGCAAATGGTACCTCTGAGAAGAACAATATACAAGGAACTAAAAAAACTCTCGAGTAGCAAACAAACTCTAATTTTTAAAAGAAGAGTTCTAAAATGATGTTTAAGGGAAGACACACAAATGGCTAATAGTTATGTGATAAAATAGTCAAATCACTAATTGCCAGAGAAATGTAAATTAAAACTATAATAAGCTAGTATATCCCTGGAATTAAACAAATAAACAAACAAACAAACAAGCAGACAGAACAGAACAAGTACTGTCTTTGTACAGTATAGTAATATAAATTAGTACCTGCATATGGAAAACCATGTAGGAATTTCATATCATGGTCTAGATAGGTTCTTTAATCAGAAAATAAAAAATAATTCCACTGAAGAGACATTTTTGTACTCATGCCCAATGCAGCAGGACTCAAAATGGCCAAAAATGTAAGAACTCAATTGTGCATCAATGATCAAAATGATGCTTATGCAGAATCTCTGTAATACATACAAAGAGGAAAATTGTCTCATGCAATACAACATCCATGGACACAGCAGCATGTAAGGAACTTGAGGCCATTATTTTTAGGAAAAAATATTTTCTGTTGCATACAAGAAACAAACCTCAGGGGAAAAGGTACCTCAGAATAAAGGCTAAGTAAAAACATTACCTCAGAGTAAAGGGCTGGAAAAAATGTTTTTCAAGCAAATAGACCCAAGAAGCAACTTGGAATAGCCATTCTAATATCTAATAAAATAGACTTTCAACCAAAATTAATCAAAAAAGATAGGGAAAAAATATTCAATATTCATCAGAGGAAAAAAATCTACCAAGATGATATCTCATTTCTGAATATCTATGCCCCAAACATAAGGGCACACATGTATGTAAAAAAAAAAAAAAAAAACATTGCTAAAGCTCAAATCACACACTGAACCCCACACATTAATAGGGGGAGACTTCAACACCCTACTTTTACCAAGTGACATATCATTTCAAAATAAAATAAATATAGAAATAATGAAACTAACCAATATTATGGATCAAATGGACTTAAACAGACATCTAGAGATGATTTCACCCAAGCACAAAAGAGTATACCTTCTCATCACCTCATGGATCTTTCTCCAAAACTGAGCATATAACCTAAACAGATACAAGAAAATTGAAATAACACCTTATATCTTATCAGGCCACCATGGATTAAAGCTGGACTTCAACAAAAATAAGAAGGCCAAAACACTCATGGAAACTGAAGAACTCTTTATTCAAAAAGTCCTGGGTCAGAGTAAAAATACTTTCTAGAACTCAATGAAAATGAAGGCATAGCATATCCAAATTTATAGGACACTGTGAAGGAAGTACAGAGGAACGTTTATAACACTAAGTGATTCTTTAAAGAAAATTATTTAGAAAGTTCTATATCAACAATTTAAAAGATCTAGTAGAAAACATTCTAGGAAAAAAGAAGCAAACAGACTGAAGAGTAGAAATCAGGAAATAATTAAAATTGGTGCTGAAGTCAATTAATTAGAAACAAAAAAATAATACAAAGAATCAATGAAACTAAGAACTGGTCTTTGAGAAAAATCAACAAGAGAGATAAATCCATAGCCAACCTTAAAAACCAAACAAACAGGGAGCCATTACCCAAATAAACAAAATCAGAAATGAAAAGGGAGACATTACAACAGACATTGAGGAAATTCAAAGAATCATTACATGTTACTTCAAAAGCTTTTACTCCACAAAATTGGAAACTTTAAACAAAATGGATGATTATTCTAGACAGCATTTACCCAAGTTAAATCATGATCAGGTAAATTATCTAAACTGTCCTATAACCTCCTAGGGAATAGAAGCAGTCATTAATTAAAAGTCTCCCAACAAAAAAGAGCCCAGGGTCAGATGGGTTTAGTAGAGAATTCTACCAGACCTTCAAAGAAGAACTAATATTAATAATTCTGAAACTATTACACAAATTAGAAACAGAAGGAACACTGCAAAACTCAGAGAAAGTCCTGATTCCTAAACCACAAAAAGACTCAGCAATGAAAAATAATTTTATACAATTTCTCTTATGCACATAGATGCAACTATACTCAATAAAATATTCACAAACTAAATCCAGAAGCACATCAAAACACACATCTAAAATGTTCAAGTAGACTTTTGAACAGGGATGCAGGGATGGTTCAATATAAAAAAATCCAACAAAATAATCTACCATATAAACAAACTAAAAGAAAAAAAATCTATGATCAAGAAAACTTTCCCAACTTAAAGAGAGAGATGCCCATGAATATACAAGAAGTTGGCCTACAGAACTCCAAACAGACTGGACCTGAGCAGAAATACCTCCTGTCATACAATAATCAAAACCTCAAATGCACTAAACAAAGAAAGAATACTAAAGGCAGTAAGAGAAAAAGGCCAAGTAACATATAAAGAAAGACCTATCAGAATCACACCAGACTTCTCACCAGAGACCATGAAAGCTAGGGCAGATCTCATGCAGACTCTAAGAGAACACAAATGTCAGCCAAGACTGCTATACCAAGCAAAACTATCATTCACCATAGATGGAGAAACCAAGATATTCCATGACAAAACCAAATTTACACAATATCTTTCCACAAACCCAGCTCTACAAAGAATAATAGGAAGAAAACTCCAATACAAGGAGGGAAACTATACCCTGGAAAAAGCAAGATAGTTACCTTCCTTCATCAAACCCAAAAGAAGATAACCACTCAAATGTAAAAATAACATCAAAAATGACAGGAAATAATAATCACTATTCATTAATATCTCTTAACATCAATGGACTCAATTCCCCAATAAAAAGACTAACACACTGGATAAGGAAACAGGACCCTACATTGTGCTGCATACAGGAGACACACCTCAGTGTCAAAGACAAAAATTACCTTAGAGTAAAAGGTTGGAAGACAATTTTACAAGCCAATGGTCTCAGGAAATTAGCTGGCGTAGCCCTTCTAATATCAGATAAAATTGACTTTCAACCTAAAATCACCAAAAGAGACACAGAAGGACACTTCTTGCTGGTCAAAGGAAAAATCCACCAAGAAGAACTTTCAATTCTGAACATCCATGCGCCAAATGCAAGGGTACCCTCATTCATAAAGGAAAGTTTACTAAAGCTCAAAGCACACATTTCACCTAACACAATAATTGTGGGGGACTTCAACATTCCACTCTCCTCAATGGACCGATCAGGAAAACAGAAACTAAACAGGGACACAGTAAAACTAATTGAAACTTTGGACCAATTGGATTTGACTGATATTTATAGAACATTTCACCATAAAGCAAAAGAATATATCTTTTTCTCAGAACCTCATGGTACCTTCTCCAAAATCGACCATATAATTGGTCACAAGACAGACCTCAACAAATATAAGAAGATCGAACTAATCCCATGCCTCCTATCAGATAACTATGGAGTAAGAGTGATCTTTAATAGCAACAAAAACAGAAAACCCACAAACACATGGAGGCTGAACAATACTCTACTCAATGACACCTTGGCCAAAGAAAAAATAAAGAAAGAAATCAGAGACTTTTTAGAATTTAATAAAAATGAAGGCACAATGAAAGCAGTGCTAAAAGGAAAACTCATAGAATTGAGTGCCTCCAAAAAAAAAAAAAAAAAAATGGAGAGAGCATACACTAGCAGCTTAATGACACACCTGAAAGCCCTGGAACAAA
Organism: Apodemus sylvaticus; assembly: GCF_947179515.1. Taxonomy (NCBI): domain Eukaryota; kingdom Metazoa; phylum Chordata; class Mammalia; order Rodentia; family Muridae; genus Apodemus; species Apodemus sylvaticus. The sequence goes on along the minus strand of NC_067473.1, from coordinate 37,024,310 downwards.
AAGAAGCCAATTCACCCAGGAGGAGTAGAAGACAGGAAATCATCAATCTAAGGGCTGAAATCAATCAAGTGGAAACAAAGAGAACCATACAAAGAATCAACGAATCCAGGAGCTGGTTCTTTGAGAAAATCAACAAGTTAGATAAACCCTTAGCCAGACTGACCAAAGGGCACAGAGAAAGTATCCAAATTAACAAAATTAGAAATGAAAAGGGGGATATAACAACAGAAACTGAGGAAATCCAAAAAATCATCAGATCCTACTACAAAAGCCTATACTCAACACAACTGGAGAATCTGGAGGAAATGGACAATTTCCTAGACAGATACCAAATACCAAAATTAAGTCAGGACCAAATAGACCATCTAAACAGTCCCATAACCCCTAAAGAAATAGAAGGGGCCATAGAAAGTCTTCCAACCAAAAAAAGCACAGAACCAGATGGATTCAGTACAGAATTCTATCAGACCTTCAAAGAAGACCGAACACCAATACTGTTCAAACTATTCCACAAATTAGAAACAGAAGGAACACTACCCAATTCCTTCTACGAAGCCACAATTATGCTGATACCAAAACCATACAAAGATCCAACAAAGAAAGAGAACTTCAGACCAATTTACCTTATAAACATCGATGCAAAAATACTCAATAACATTCTTGCCAACAGAATCCAAAAACACATAAGAACGATCATCCACCATGATCAAGTAGGCATTATCCCAGGGATGCAGGGTTGTTTCAATATATGGAAATCCATCAATGCAATCCACTACATAAACAAACTCAAAGAAAAAAAAAACGCATGGTCATTTCATTGGATGCTGAAAAAGCATTTGACAAAATTCAGCATCCTTTCATGCTTAAAGTCTTAGAAAGAACAGGAATTCAAGGCCCATATCTAAACATAGTAAAAGCAATATACAGCAAACCGGTAGCCAGCATCAAACTAAATGGAGAGAAACTTGAAGCAATCCCACTAAAATCAGGGACTAGACAGGACTCCCCCTTTCTCATTATCTTTTCAATATTGTACTTGAGGTACTAGCTCGGGCAATTCGACAACATAAGGAGGTCAAAGGGATACAAATTGGAAAGGAAGAACTATCATTATTTGCAGATGATATGATAGTCTACCTAAGTGACCCAAAAATCTCCACTAGAGAACTCCTACAGCTGATAAACAACTTCAGCAAAGTGGCAGGTTATAAAATCAACTCAAGCAAATCAGTGGCCTTCCTATACTCAAAGGATAAGCAGGCTGAGAAAGAAATTAGGGAAATGACCCCCTTCACAATAGCCACAAACAATATAAAGTATCTTTGGGTGACTCTTACCAAACATGTGAAAGATCTGTATGACAAGAACTTCAAGACTCTGAAGAAGGAAATGGAAGAAGACCTCAAAAAATGGGAAAACCTCCCATGCTCATGGATCGGTAGAATCAATATAGTTAAAATGGCCATTTTGCCTAAAGCACTATACAGATTCAATGCAATACCCATCAAAATCCCAACTCAATTCTTCACAGAGTTAGAAAGAGCAATTATCAAATTCATCTGGAACAACAAAAAACCCAGGATAGCTAAAACTATTCTCAGCAACAAAAGGAAGTCTGGGGGAATCAGTATCCCTGACCTCAAGCAATACTACAGAGCAATAGTGTTAAAAACTGCATGGTATTGGTACAGTGACAGGCAGGAGGATCAATGGAACAGGATTGAAGATCCAGAAATGAACCCACACACCTATGGCCACTTGATCTTCGACAAAGAGGCTGAAAACATCCAGTGGAAAAAAGATAGCCTTTTCAACAAATGGTGCTGGTTCAACTGGAGGTCAGCATGCAGAAGAATGCGAATTGATCCATCCTTGTCTCCTTGTACTAAGCTCAAATTCAAATGGATCAAGGACCTCCACATAAAGCCAGACACTCTGAAGCTAATAGAAAAGAAACTGGGGAAGACTCTTGAGGACATCAGTACAGGGAGAAAGTTTCTGAACAGAACACCAATAGCATATTCTCTAAGATCAAGAATTGACAAATGGGACCTCATAAAATTACAAAGTTTCTGTACGGCAAAGGACACCATCAAGAGGACAAATCGGCAACCAACAAATTGGGAAAAGATCTTCACCAATCCTACATCAGACAGAGGGCTAATATCCAATATATATAAAGAACTCAAGAAGTTAGACTCCAGAAAACCAAACAACCCTATTAAAAATGGGGTGCAGAGTTAAACAAAGAATTCTCACCTGAAGAACTTCAGATGGCGGAGAAGCATCTTAAAAAATGTTCAACTTCATTACTCATTGGGAAATGCAAATCAAAACAACCCTGATATTTCATCTTCCACCAGTCAGAATGGCTAAGATTAAAAATTCAGGAGACAGCAGGTGTTGGAGAGGGTGTGGAGAAAGAGGAACACTCCTCCACTGCTGGTGGAGTTGCAAATTGGTACAACCACTCTGGAAATCAGTCTGATGGTTCCTCTGAAAACTGGGCACCTCACTTCTAGAAGATTCTGCTATACCACTCCTGGGCATATACCCAGAGGATTCCCCACCATGTAATAAGGATACATGCTCTACTATGTTCATAGCAGGTCTATTCATAATTGCCAGATGCTGGAAAGAACCCAGGTATCCTTCAACAGAAGAGTGGATGCAAAAAATGTGGTATATCTACACAATGGAGTACTATTCAGCCATTAGAAACAATGAATTCATGAAATTATTAGGCAAATGGATGGAGCTAGAGAACATCATACTAAGTGAGGTAACCCAGACTCAAAAGGTGAATCATGGTATGCACTCACTAATAAGTGGATATTAACCTAGAAAACTGGAATACCCAAAACATAATCCACAGATCAAATGAGGTACAAGAAGAACAGAGGAATGGCCCCTTGTTCTGGAAAGACTCAGTGAAGCAATATAGGGCAAAACCAGAACGGGGAAGTGGAAAGGGGTGGGTGGGAGGACAGGGGAAGAGAAGGGGGCTTATGGGACTTTCGGGGAGTGGGGGGCTAGAAAAGGGGAAATCATTTGAAATGTAAATAAAAAATTATATCGAATAAAAAAAAAGAAATAAATGCTATGACTTTCAGCCATGTGCCCAACACACACACACACACACACACACAAAAAAAAAAAAAAACAAAAAAAAAACAAAACAAAAAAAACCCTGCATGGTATTGATACAGTGACAGGCAGGCTAATCAATGGAACAGGATTGAAGATCCAGAAATGAACCCACACACCTATGTCCACTTTATCCTCAACAAAGGGGCTGAAAACATCCAATGGAAAAAAGATAGCCTTTTCAACAAATGGTGCTGGTTCAACTGGAGGTCAGCATGCAGAAGAACGCGAAATGATCCATCCTTGTCTCTTTGTACTAAGCTCAACTCCAAATGGATCAAGGACCTCCACATAAAGCCAGACACTCTGAAGCTAATAGAAAAGAAACTGGGGAAGATACTTGAGGATGTCAGTACAGGGGGAAAGTTTCTGAACAGATCACCAATAGCGTATGCTCTAAGAGCAAGAATTGACAAATGGGACCTCATAAAATTACAAAGTTTCTGTAAGGCAAAGGACACCATCAAAAGGACAAATCAGCAACCAACAAATTGGGAAAAGATCTTCACCAATCCTACATCAGATAGAGGGCTAATATCCAATATATATAAAGAACTCAAGAGGTTAGACTCCAGAAAAACAAACAACCCCATTAAAAAATGGGGTACAGAGTTAAACAAAGAATTCTCACCTGAAGAACTTCGGATGGTGGAGAAGCATCTTAAAAAATGCTCAACTTCATTAGTCATTAGGGAAATGCAAATCAAAACAACCCTGAGATTTCACCTTACACCAGTCAAAATGACTAAGATTAAAAATTCAGGAGACAGCAGGTGTTGGCGAGGATGTGGAGAAAGAGGAACACTCCTCCACTGCTGGTGGGATTGTAAATTGGTACAACCACTCTGGAAATCAGTCTGGAGGTTCCCCCGAAAACTGGACACCTCACTTCCAGAAGATCCTGCTATACCACTCCTGGGCATATACCCAGAAGATTCCTCAGCATGTAATAAGGATACATGCTCCACTATGTTCATAGCAGCTCTATTTATAATTGCCAGAAGCTGGTAAGAACCCAGGTATCCCTCAACAGAAGAGTGGATGCAAAAAATGTGGTATATCTACATAATGGAGTACTATTCAGCCATTAGAAACAATGAATTCATGAAATTTTTAGGCAAATGGATGGAGCTGGAGAACATCATACTAAGTGAGGTAACCCAGTCTCAAAAGATGAATCATGGTATGCACTCACTAATAAGTGGATATTAACCTAGAAAACTGGAATACACAAAACATAATCCACACATCAAATGAGGTACAAGAAGAACGGAGGAATGGCCCCTTGTTCTGGAAAGACTCAGTGAAGCAGTATAGGGCAAATCCAGAAAGGGGAAGTGGGAAGTGGTGGGTGTGAGGAGAGGGGGAGAGAAGTGGACTTATGGGACTTTCAGGGAGTGGGGGGCTAGAAAGGGGGAAATCATTTGAAATGTAAATCAAAAATATATCGAATAAAAAAAAAGAAAATAAAAAAAATGCTCAACTTCATTAGTCATTAGGGAAATGCAAATCAAAACAACCCTGAGATTTCACCTTACACCAGTCAGAATGGCTAAGATTAAAAATTCAGGAGACAGCATGTGTTGGAAAAGATGTGGAGAAAGAGGAACACTCCTGCAGTGCTGGTGGGGTTGCAAATTGGTACAAACACTCTGGAAATCAGTCTGGCGGTTCCTCAGAAAACTGGGCACCTCACTTCCAGAAGATCTTGCTATACCACTCCTGGGCATATACCCAGAGGATTCCCCACCATGTAATAAGGATACATGTTTCACTATGTTTATAGCAGCCCTATTTATAATAGCCAGAAGCTGGAAAGAACCCAGGTATCCCTCAACAGAAGAGTGGATGCAAAAAATGTGGTATATCTACACAATGGAGTACTATTCAGTCATTAGAAACAATGAATTCATGAAATTCTTAGGCAAATGGATGGAGCTGGAGAACATCATACTAAGTGAGGTAACCCAGGCCCAAAAGATCAATCATGGTATGCAATCACTAATAAGTGGATATTAACCTAGAAAACTGGAATACCCAAAACATAATCCACACATCAAATGATGTACAAGAAGAATGGAGGAGTGGCCCCTTATTCTGGAAAGACTCAGTGAAGCAGTATAGGGCAAAACCAGAACATGGAAGTGGGAAGGGGTGAGTGGGAGAACAGGGGGAGGGAAAGAGGCTTATGAGACTTTTAGGGAGTGTGGGGCTAGAAAAGGGGAAATCATTTGAAATGTAAATAAAAAATATATCAAAAAAATTATATGATCATCTCATTAGATGTGGAAAAAGCCTTTGACAAAAATCCAACACCTCCTCATTTTAAAAGTCTTAGATTAGCGACATAAGGCACATAACTGAACATAATCCAAGCAATATACAGGAAGCCAATAGCTAAAGTCAAATTAAATGGAGAAAATCTTAAAGCAATTCCATTAAAATCAGGGATAAGACAAGGCTGCCCACTCTCTCCCTATCTATTCAATATAGTACTAGAAGTTCTAGCTAGATCAATAAGACAACAAAAGGAGATCAAGGGGATACAATTTGGAAAAGAAGAAGTCAATTTAATGCTATATGTAGACGATAATATAGTATACATAAATGACCTGAAAAATTTTACCAGAGAACTCCTAGAGCTGATGAACACCTTCAGCAAGTGGCTGGATAAAAAAACTCAATGACATCAGTAGCCTTCCTTTATACAAGTGATAAATGGGCCAAGAACCTAGCAAAACAACATTCTTCACAATAGCCACAAATAATAGAAAATTTCCTTAATATAGCTCTTACCAAGCAAGTTAAAGACCTATATGGCAAGAACTTCCTTCAAGTTGCTGAAGAAAGAAACTGAGGAGGATATCAGAAGATGGAAAGATCTGGCATGATCATGGATCAGTAGGATTATCATTGGGAAAATGGCCATCTTACCAAAAGCAATCTACAGATTCATTGCAATCCCCATCAAAATTCCAATATGAGTTTTTGTAGACCCAGAAAGAGCAATTCTCAGCTTCATATGGAAAAATAAAAAAAGCCCAGGATAGCCTAAACAATTCTGAGCAATAAAAGAACTTTAGGAGGGATTACCTTCTCTGACCTCAAACTGTCCTACAGAGCAAAATGATAAGAGCTACATGGTATTCATATAGAAACTGACATGTTGATCAATGGAATAGAACCAACGACCCAGGAACAAACTTACACACTTATAAACACTATGACTAGTTCTACCTGAAGATCTACCTATACTCCTGGGCATATACCTAAAAGATGCCTCACTCTACCATAGAGACACTACCTCAATTATATTCATTTTGGCTTTATTCATTATATCCAGAAACTGGAAATAACCTAAATGTCCCTCAGCTGAAGAATGGATAAGGAAAATGTGATACACAATGGAATACTATTCAGCTATTGAAAGCTAAGACATCATGAATTTTGCAGGCAAATGGATGGAACTTGAGAATATCATCCTGAAATACCCAGACTCAAAAAGACATGCATTGTATGTACTCACTTATAAGTAAATATTAGCCCTAAAATACAGGATATCCATGCTACACTCTATTGTTGAGGTTTAGTTTTGCTGTCTATTGCAATGCTAAATGTAGGGCCCCAAGACCTGAAGTCTGCATGTAAATCTATGACTTTGCCCCAAAGCTGTTTTTATTTGGTAAATAAGGATGCCAACAGCCAATAGCTGGGTGAAAGAGACTTAGTTTTGGTTTCCTGGCCTTGGGGTTTGGAGAAGAACCAGGATCAGGAAGAGAAGAGAAAAGCCACATTGTGTTAGGTGAGCCATAAAATCTTGGCCCTGAGCAGTGGCCAATTGGGAGTTTAGAGCAGCCCAGATGAAACATAGTAAGTAATACTCAGGGTGGTCAATAGAAAAGTTGATTCTAATAGCATAGAAGGTATATACATCTGCCCCGTTCTTGTGCTGTTTAAGGCTTATTATAAATATTATGACTATGTGTGTGTGTGTGTGTGTGTGTGTGTGCATTTGATCAGGGAACTAAGCTAAGGGGTCGGGGTCAAAGGTGAGATAGAAACCCCAGGTCAGGATTAAATGATTTCTACAACACCCCACAGACCCAACTAAGCTAAATAAGAAGGAAGGAAGGCCCCAGTGAGGATGCCTGGATCTCACTTAGACAATGAAGTTAAATAGTCATAGAAGACAGGAGGGAACTGGGTAGGAGAGGGAATAGGGGGAGGAATGGGGGTTTCAGGATCAAGTGTGGGGAAAGCAAAGTAGAGACAGCCTGGCGGCCATGATAATAAATAGAAATCTACAGACCTATATGAGGTAGGAAGGAGGGCATTTTGAGGATCTGCCAGAGACCTGGGATGGGGGAAGTTGCCACAAATCAATAGGGGTGACCTTAGCTGAGACTCAAAGCAGTGCAGATATGGAACCTGAAGAAGCTACCTCCTGCAGCCAGGCAGGAGTCCTAGCAGAGCAATAGGAATTCCAACATAGCCTTAAAACTTGCAAAACATAATTTATTGTGTCTACAAGAAGTGCAGGGTCAGAGGAGAGGAGCAGAGACAGAGGAAATAGCCAAACAATAACTTGCCCAACTAGAGACCCATCCCATGGGCAAGCACCAAACCATGACATGACTACTACGACTTTGTTATGCTTGCAGATAGGGGCCTAGCATGACTGGCCTCTGAGAGACTCCACCCAGCATCTGACTCAGATGGATGCAGAAATCCAAAGCCAAGCAATGAATGGAGCTTGGGGACGTTTATAGAAGAATTGGGGGAAGGTTTGAGGGCCCAGAAGGGGATAGAAACTCCAGGGGAAGTCAGCTAACTAGGACCTTAGCAGTTCTCAGTCTCAACCACCAACCAAAAGGTCTTCATGGGCTGAACATAGACCCCAAGCACATATGAGGCTTATGTGAACCTCGGTCTTCTCCTGGGTCCCAAACAACTGGAGTGGGGCTATCCCTAAAACTATTTCCTGTCTGTGAAAACTGTTCCCCTTACTCAGCTGTTTTGACTTAATGGGGGAAGAAGCACCTAGTCTTCCAGAGACTTGATGTGCCAGGAGAGGGGGACAGCCAGTGGGGCCTCCACTCTCTCAAAGGAGAAGGGGAGGGGTGATGAAGAAAAGGACTGTGGGAAGGGGGGGCCAGGAGCAGGGACTGCTATTGGAATATAAGAGAGACAGACAGAGAGAGAGAGAGATAGAGAGAGAGAGAGAGAGAGAAGAGAGAAGAGAGACAGGAAGAATGAAATGGTTGGAGAGACAGACCCTGGATTGCTAGAAGGTGGAAGAGAGGGGTAATGATGTAATTATATTTTCATAAAAATTAACATATCCTGAAAAAAAAAGGAAAAAAGAATTAAGTAAAAAAAAAACATGTTTACATGATATAACTAGTATTTGTCATCTATGCCTGTTGTGTAAAAATTGTTGCTGGAAGGGGGTGGTTTTGGGGGTGAACTACTTGCTGTGCAAGCATGCGGACTTAAGTTTGGATCCCAGGACTTTTGTAAAATTGGTTATAATTCTACATCTGTAATAACAGCTCTCCTGTCCTGAGATGGGATATGAAGACTGGAGAATCCCTAAACGCCCCCAAGCCAGCTACTCTGGCACACGCAGCAGAGAGATAACAAGATCTTGTCTCAAACATGACGGAAGGTGAGGGCCAACAGGTGGCCCTATAACTTCCACATATGTACTGTAGAACTTATGCACCTTTACCCACATACAGAAATATGTACACACACATTTACATACATTATACACACACACACACACACACACACACACACACACAAAGATAAACAGCAGACGCTGAGGGCATTGGGAGTTACCAGTAGCTAGGGGTGTATAAAAGTGGGGTAAAAATTGACCAGTGAATATGAAATTATAGTTAAGAGAAAATAAGTTAGGGTGTTCTTTTCAACAGTATGTAACTGCAATGCACTAAATCCTTCAAAACATGAGAACAAAGGATTTTGAATGATTTCATCATAAAAATTAAGTGTTTGAAGAGTTATATTTCCATATCATACAATGAATACAAGTATTAAAATATCACATGATACCCACTAATATGTACAATTTTATGTATCAATTAAAAGTTTTAAGACATTTTCCATTTATCTTTAATGAATAATCCCCAATTAAACAAAACCTGTACATAAACACCTGAACCAATGAAACAGAAAAGAACAAGGTTAATAATAGAGCTGCAAAGTTTATTATTTGAACGGAAACAAATATCACTGAAGGAAATTCAAGAAGACCCCATAGTGGAGAATGTCCCATATTCATAGGGCATGGTTAACACTGTCTAACAACATTGCTGTCTACGTTGATCTTCAGACAGAGTACCTAGAATTCCACTTTACTTTTTGGCATAATTTCACAATGAGATCTCAAACTTCACATGGAATTACAAGGTATCAAAAGAGTAAAAAAATCGTGAAAAAGAACATTCTTGATGAATTTTAAGCTACAAAACAATAGCAGTCAAGATAACAGAGTACCAATACAAGTATGGCTGCCTACATTGAGTATAGGAAAAGGCCACAAGTTTATCTTCAGGTGAGATGCTTACTCAGAGGAAAATGATGAGTGATGCTGAGGTGGATGGTAGAAAGAACTCGAACCTGTAAACCATACTTAATAGTCCAAGCTAGGTCAAAACTGTAAGTGCAAGAGGTAAAGACAGAAATCTCTTAAAAGAAACTGGGACAAAATTATTTAATGGCCATTAAACATGTTGTATTTTTTTAGATATAACACACACACACACACACACACACACACATACACACAAAAATGAGAAAAAAACAAAGAAACTAAACAAACTTGTCTTCACTATAGTTAAACAGATCCTTTATAACACTGCTTCATGAAGATGAAAGGTCTATCTTCAAAATGAAAGAAATTATCTTCAAGCCATATCTCTAAGGCATTGTACTCATAACACAAAAGACTTATCATTTAATAACAAGACTATTAATCCAATATAAAAAGAACAAAAGATTTGTAAAGACATTTCTCTAAGGAAGACACAAATAGTTACACAAGTCAATTGCAAATGGTAAATTGAAACCAGGAAACACTAGTTGATAACTTCTCTGATGAGTAGATTAAAACACATGGTAGGATCTCTATAACAACATCACTGTAGGAAACAAGAATCACTTAGCAAACAGCATGGCCATTATTCAGGTGATGTGATTATGTTCCTAATAGATGAAAATAATGCGTGTCCACAAAAAAAAAAAAAAGAAAGAAGGCTGAAAAAAAAACCTACGTATCTATCAAGGGATAAAAAGATAAATAAGATTTGGTATGTTTACCCAATAAGACATTGCTGGGCTGTACAAGGAATTGAGTTTTACAATGGCTCTGAACCTTAAAACCACTATGCTAAATAGGTCTGACTGATGGAACCCAGTGAGAAAATATTATGTAATGTGTTATTTGTTCCTGTAAAATGTCCACAATAAGGAAATCTAAAAGACATGCAGGGGATGGGCAGCTCAGTGGTTGTTTGGGTCTAGGTTGGAGCTGGAGGAGAGGGAATGGAGATAGGATGGCTTTAGCTGACAGCACAGGTATTCCTTTGTAGATAATGAACACATTCATGCTCTGTGCTGGAAACATAACTCAATTCCAAGGTGCCTCTAGTGTATGTAAGGTTCAGGGGTTCATGCAGTACCACAGAACAAACAAACTTCCTGAAACATTCATGTTTTAAAAATTGTGTGTGGTAATAGTTTTGCTAATATGTGAATGTTATAAAGCTTCTGCAGTGCTCACTTTCATTGGGGGCCTTGTGAACTGTATGCCACTAAAACTAATAATTAAAAGCTTTCATTTAATTAAATAACTCGTAGGTTATTTAATGCTATTTATTTTATTTTAAAGTCTGAAAAAACAAAAGATAAAACTGCAATGCTTTTGGAAACAGATATAGAATACGTCAAAATAATATGATCAGGTGCCTAGCCTCATAGAGACTTGATGTGTAAGCGATAGAGGATATTCAGGAAGTCCCACCTACTCAGAAGTGAAGGTGAGGGGGGGAGAGGAGCAGTATGTAGATGAGTGGGATGTAAAGTGAAAAGGTTTATATATATATATATATGTATATATATATATATATATATATATATATATATATGATCAGAAAAACATATTTCAGGATAATAGATTAGCTTGAAGAAAGACAAAGACAAGCATATGTGACTAGGATTGGGAGTCTTCAAATGCATCTACAATATTCAATTCCATTATAAAAGAAAAACCAGAATAGCATGACATATTTTTTAAGAAATTTATTAAATCACTCACTCTTGCTGGTTTTACTTAGACAATTGGCATGAGGCAGTTATCCTAATGATATTGGTATTGTCAAGTTTATATTGACAGAAATGCAGTTTATGAGATTTTTTTCTACCTAGTATATTTAGAAAAGAAATAAGGACCTGAGTCTGTGGTTAATTGTGACTTGTGCTTTACCGCTGACTTTTCCCTAAGATCTGCTGTTAATCTCTGTTCATTCCCTACCCACCCATACTAATTTTTTAAAATCGAAATTAGATGTAATATAACTAAATGAGGATTTGACTACTAAGGAATTTAACAGACGCCACCCACCTACTCTGACACAGTGAACTGTGGAGATGGCATGGGCTATTGGCTCAGGTCTAGTTGTGAGCCTAAGACAACCTTGAATGGTTAACATATAAAAAATCCTAATCTACCAACTTTATGGCCAAGTATTGGCTAGGTAAATTTCTTGGTCACTTGCCATAGAAATTAATTTTTTCTCCTGTGTGTTCGAGTAGCTTCTCCAAGCCGAGTGTTAAAGTCCTCCCTGGAATGTTTGCCTCTTTCATTCACAAACTTCATTGCAAGGATCTTCAAGATCTCTTTTGCCTTTACCCTGAATTGCCTCTTCATGTGCTTCTCTCTCCTACCCATTTGTCGTGCTATGACATAATCTATCAATATTTATACTTCTTATTATATTTACTATATTGCCTTAAGTGTCTTTACAATGTATTTTCCCAGTTTCAGTCAAAAGAAGATAGTAGCATTTTGTTTATTTTTGCTGTTTACTTCTTAGTCAAAATGCTAAAGACAAATATTCAGAAGACAATCTTTGCACTATGAACATGGTTTAAAACATTCTTTTAGAGTGTTGCTATTGTGCTTTGGAGAACAACTCATTAAATGTCCATTTACATTTTTACTGTTAAGTCTTGGCTACTTTGGGTAATGAGGCATGTATTCTCAGCCTAATTCTCAGCATTAATCTGGAAATAGAGACACACACTTTTCTGATGTCACCACAGAGCAGATCAGAATGGAACTTCTACTACTTTTCTAGAAGTTCCATTCCCCCAAAAGATCAATATGACACAACCTTTTCTCTCACTCAGCAAAATGGAAAATAAATTATTTGTTAATTTTCAAAAAAAAAATAATCTCAGGTTGTGTCAAACAACAAATAAACCAGTCTTACAGGATGTAGAATACCAGGTCTCAACCTGTGGGTTACAACATCCTTGATATCTTGAATACCAGATATGTACATCACAATTAATAACAGTCATGAAGTGGCAATGAAATAACATTATGGTTGGCGATTACCACAAGATAAGGAACTATAATAAAAGGTCACAGTATTAGGAAGGTTAGAATCACTGATATAGAAAGATGAGGAACCTGATTTTCATTTTCTCTGATTGTAATTTTCCCAATGGAAGGAAACTAGTGTCAGTAGTGACTCTCTTCTCTCTGACCCCAGATTAGAAAGAGAAACCTTAACTCCAGTGCACAGTGTCCAATATCTGGAAATCTGGGTGTGGAGCTTTTCCAAGGATGTGAAATCTTACACAAGAGATACTTTAGTTCCACAGAGCCTGAGTATTACACGTGGACAGAGTTTGAGACCTTCCTACACACACACACACACACACACACACACACACACACACGCACACGCACACGCACACGCACGCGCACGCGCACGCGCACACGCACACGCACATGCACACGCACACACACATTCATAAGATCTTCCTGTAGAGAAACAGGGAAATAATGTATATGTACAGATGAATTTACAATATGATTTGTAGGGATGATGTTTTGTATCACAGTTTTGCATATAATGCAGTCAACCCAACCTAACAGGATGATTTTTGCCTAAACCGTTCTCCATTAGATCTCCTCCTTTTATCTGTAGAAGACATTAATTCATTTGTTCATTTACTAGTTCAAAATAGAAGGTTTAAGGAGACAACATATGTTTGAGATGAAGAATGATGTTGCAAAACAGATTATTAAGGGGAGAGCCTGTGAATACTCATAAGCTTGGAAAAGTTGTCTGCAAGCAAAAGCTTAAAAGAGAAGGATGCAGGGCCACAATGTGCTCACTCAACAAGACTGACAGGCAAGGCCTCAAATGTAGAACTGCAAGAATCTGTGAGGCCCCACAGGGCAGACAAAGTGAATTTAACCAGTGAAGGTGTGGACAGAGAAGCTACTCAAAAGAAGCTACTTAAACATTACTCTTTGGGGAGGGAGCAAGGGCTCAGGAGCCGGCAGTCTCCCACTAAGAACTTATACTCTCCCTGTGCATTCACGAAGATCATGTTGTCTAATTATTGCTAAAACCTAAGAGAAAATAGTCTTATAGTATCTGGATGGAACAGTATCATTGGGTGCAAAGGGAGGGAGCATTCTACCTACAGAAAGAAAATCCTGATGGGTGTGAGTGTCATCTTCAGGTACGTCATGACCTTTCTCTCTCTCTAGATAAAAAAATGCCTGTAAAGACCTTGCTCCGCTCTAGCTATCAGTGAAATGGGTACATTTATGTTAAATCCACAACAGAAATGGAATTTTCATGGTAGGTACTATGGAAAGCCTTGGGGCTGCAAGTTACTCTGAATTTCGCCCTCCTTGAATAAATAATGTCTAGATTTTAAGATCTCCATTGACATAGTTATTGGCTTTAAAAATTAAAATTAATTTGTTTTTATATAAAATATTTTAAATAAAATTTCTACTAAAAATTAACATCTTTTTCCCAGCTCCAGAAGTTTTATATATACCCTCCTTACCATTAAAATTGTGCCCAACCTATAGTTAACAATATTGCATTGTCTTGAAAACATCAAGAGGACAGATTTCTAAAGTATTTTGCCATAACAAAAGAATAAATTAAAATCAGAAATAATGTGCTCATACTTTGCGTCAAAGTATCACATTTTGACCAAGTTAAGCCACTAGCTTTCTGCTGCCATAGTCAAGAGTCAACCCATGTCATGACCACCGTCTCTTCCTCTTGGATTCCAAACATTTAACTAAGGTGTTATAATTAATTGAATTTCATCTTTTGACTCAAGAATCTGCAAGATGAGGGTATCAATATCACCAAACTACCCTTCATTTCACGCTGTCTATACCCCATCTGCAAACAGCCACTTCTTTAATTTTACCTTTACATAATGGTCTTGAATTATATTTTTCCAGTCTTTGTAATTGCATGTTCTAAAATCTATGAAAATAGGTTTCTCAAGCAGTGTGTTAGTTAGGGTGCAAGTCTTGCTTTTATTTAGAGGGATATTTAATTTCTTAATTTTTGACATTTTCATGCACATATGAAATGTGTGACCACTGTGACCAGTCACTCTTCACTATTCTTTCACATCCCTACTGATTCCCGCCCATCTTCTTTTCAGCTTTCTCTGTTCCTGCCATCCTGTCCCTCCATTCCTCCCTCCCTGTCAGCCTGCCTGCCTCCCTCCCTCCCTTCCTTCCCACCTCTCTTTCTTCCTTCATTCCTTTCCAACTTTTTCTCTTCCTTTCCTCTATCCTTCCTTTTTTCTTCCTTCTTTCCTATCTCTCTTTTTCCCTTCCTTTCCACCTGTCTTTCTTCCTTGCCTCCGTTCTCTCACTATTGTAAAGGTCCTCATAGCTGATGTGTGTGTTCAAGATTGCAACAGCATGTCATAGCCAGATGATAGCACTTCACAGTACTCTTCCTTGTCCTTTGATTTACACAATCCTTCCATGAGGATGAGGTGGCATAGATGTCTTGTTTAGGGTCGAGGGCTTAAAAGCCACTTACTATCAATGTTTTGACCAGTGTTGAGTCCCTGCTTTGATCATTGCCCCATGCCACAAAAGGCTTCCTTGACCAAGGCTTAGAGACAGTCTATAAGTATAAACATAAGTGTTTATGTCTTAGTTTGGATTTTTATTGCTGTGATAAAACACCATGACAAAAAGCAACTTGGGAAAAGAAGAATTTGTTTCATCTTTTGGCTCAGATGAAGTCCATGCAGTTGAAGTCAGTGCACTAACTTAGTGAAGGAAACTGTGATTACGAACTGATGTAGAGACCATGAAAGAGTGCTGCTCACTGGCTTGCTCTCCATGACTTTTTCAGCCTGCTTTCCCATACCATCTGGGACTATAGGCCAATCTGATGGATTCATTTTCTCAGTTGAAGCTCTCTCTTTCCAAATGACAATAGCCTGTGTCAAGGTGACATAAAAATCTAGCTACCAATATTATTTATAAAGGAGTTTAATTGAATGTTCTTTCAGAAAAATTATCAACAGCAGATCCCATGGAGAGCCTTTGCTCTTCCTAATCACAGGCTTATGGTAATGTCTAGAATACCAAACATGAAGGGATTGTTTTCATGTAACTTTGCCAAATGTAACAAATATTTATATTTTAAACAATGACCAATAAGCCAGAAATGTATATACAGACTTCCTTAGTCTACTTCAAATACCTGAGCATGAGGAAAATGAAAAAATATATGAGAGTATTTACATGATGTATTTCTTGATCTAAAAATATGCTTAATGATTTGCACATCAGGCCACCTCAAAAATGTCATATGCCTTCTAACGTTCCTCAGTTATTTGTTAGTATATACCTCCAGAGGAAAATATTAGAAAACTCTATCTTCTGAATTTGGGGCAGACTAGACAGCCAATCTAAATGAGAATAATAGCAGAACCATACAAGAGAATTTGTCTAGCAATGTTAATAGCCCTTTAGGGAGATGCTGTAAAATTACAGAGAAAAAATGCTTTATAAAAATGAAATCTCATCTGATAATGCTAGCACTAAATCTCTTGAATAAAATATAAACTTAAAATAGAATACTATAATCTCTAGTTCATCTCTGGTCTTCAAAATAGAAAAAAATGTCATTATTCTCTTTCTATGCATGTTCGCCAAACAACAATTCAAATTACTTGCCTGAAGTCACAGCAGTGAGCTAAAGGGTTTCGTCTATGATATAGTCCCATAAAACCTAAGGAGTACTATAAATCAACCACCTGCTTGGATCTGGTATCACAGATTTTAAATTTAAAAAAAATGATTATATTTTAATGAATACAAATTTATATGTTGTGGAGAGGCTTCAGATAGTTTAACAATCCACTAGATTGTTCTATTACACTCACTCCTATAATAGGTAGTGTTTAGCTTTCTTTTTCCTCCTGAAAAGAGGAAAATAGAGACTTCTTTATGAGGATATCTTCTGCTTATGGTGTTACCAGGACATTTTCCAAAGGGGCAACAGGGAAAATTATGAGTTACTTTAAAAGGTTTTATTTCAGTGGATATTGACTTTGAAGTAGTATTTGAGGTTATAATTCTTCTCAGGAGTACTCAAATGAAGCAATAGTGGCTGCTTCTTAACCTCAAAATCAAAAATCCCTATCCAGATTTTTGGGGAATGAGGCATGCTCTTGGTCAACTAATGTATGGTAAAGCACAGATAAGTGTTAGACATTGTTCTGAGTAAGAATTCATTAGGTGACAGCCCCTAGGAAAGGCTCTGAGATTTAATATAGAATGCAAACAGAGAGAGCAGAAGAGGATGATGCAGAAATTTGACAAATGCTGCCTTAAGGAGGATAAGGTGAGAAGAAAAGTTCCACAGTAAACGTTGGTTATTTTTGAAGGGTTACCATATAACGGAAGTTGACCAATACCAGTGAAGTAGCCAACAATAGATACAGAGACCAAGGAAGATTGATGTGTGCATGGTGC
This sequence comes from Apodemus sylvaticus, assembly GCF_947179515.1. Taxonomy (NCBI): domain Eukaryota; kingdom Metazoa; phylum Chordata; class Mammalia; order Rodentia; family Muridae; genus Apodemus; species Apodemus sylvaticus. Next base: position 37,007,077 of record NC_067473.1, on the reverse strand, counting down.
AGAGCTTTCTAGAGAATAGCTGACTTCAGATCTCAATGATGGCTGACGTCTTTGTTAAAGCATCCAATAGGGTAAGACCCTTATTCATAGTTAACCCAAGAGCATTCCTGAAAGAATTCATTTACATTCTGACATGAAGGACAAGCCCATCAGCAGGCTCTACTGTCCATGCACCAAACACACCCAAGGATTTCCTTTGTGAATGTTAGCAATCCCTGTTCATGGCCAAAGCATGCAGATCTTACCCCAATGATGTATGGATCTTCTCCCTTCTACCTAACAGAGACAGAAATGCCAAACAGAGTTAGTCTCTGACATGCAAAGTCTTGCTCCTATCCTTTGTGATCCATTGATTACAAGTGATTATATTCAATACCAACATGGTACGGAATGAATAGAAAATGGAAGTTGGGATGGAAGGGAAGTTTATAGGGATAACTTTTATTCTGACTCATACAAACCAAGAAAGTTGACTAAACATCTTGCTAACAACTTATTCAGAGCCCCCAATTCTGATTTTGTACCTTCTAGAAAGTTTGTATAGGGATGGTTGTTCTTTGTATGTGCTTAAAAATATTCCTTTTGTAATAATCCAGCTTATCTAGGGTTATCTGTTTAGAATTTCAAAAGTTCTGTGTGTGGCTTTGTAATTATTGGTGTCCGTACTGGCTGGTTTTGTGTGTCAGCTTGACAGAGGCTGGAATTATCACAGAGAAAGGAGTTTCATTTGGGGAAGTGCCTCCATGAGATCTAACTGTGAGGCATTTTCTCAATTAGTGATCAGGGGGGAAGGCCCCTTGTGAGTGGTACCACCTTTGGGCTGGTGCTCTTGGGTTCTATAAGAGAGCAGGCTGAGCAAGCCAGGGGAAGCAAGCCAGTAAGGAACATCCCTCCATGGCCTCTGCATAAGCTCCTGCTTCCTGACCTGCTTGAGTTCCAGTACTGACTTCCTTTTATGATAAACATCAATGCAGAGCTGTAAGCTGAATAAACCCTTTCCTCCCCAACTTGCTTCTTGGTCATGATGTTTGTGCAGGAATAGAACCCTGACTAAGACAGTGTCCTAAGGGTTTGTATAGTATTGTAAGCCTGAATTCCTTGTGCCTGAAGATACATTATTTTCTTCATTTAGAAAATATTTTTATTGCATACCTATAATGTCTCAGTCTTTGTTCAAGGTGCTGAGAGTATAACAATATAATGATAGCATCTCTGACTAATATATTGTCATATAGACAGAGGTAGCAAACAAGTACATAATAAATATGTAACTCAAAGTAGTTGTAAGTGCTATGAAGAAATAGGGAAGAAAAAGCAGATCTAATGCTTTAGAGCAGCAGCTCTGAACCTTCCTAATTCTGCAACCTGTTAATACAGTTCCTCATATTGTGGTGACCCCAACCATAAATTATTTTCCTTGCTACTTCATAACTATAGTTCAACTACTGTTATGAATTCTAATATAAATACCTATGTTTTCTGATGGTCTTAGGTGACCCCTGTGAAAAGATTGTCTGAGTCCCCAAGGACTCACAATCCACAGGTTGAGAAGCAGTGCTTTAGAGACAAGCTAATCAGTTGACGCCTCTCCCTACAGTAAAGGGGGAGGGGAGCTGAATGTGAAGAAATAGGAAGCAAAAGGCATCTGTTAGTTGGAAGCGGGACAGGAAGCTGTTGTGGGGCTTTCAGCAGGGCAGTGAGATGACTGATGACACATTGGTAAAATCATTTGAGCTGCTATAAAGGAAATGGAGTTTCGGGGATCACGTGATGATTCGAGGACTTGGATTAGGAGGGAATAAGCAAGAGACGATGATCACTTAGATGATTTTGACTAGGTAAAGATGATACAGGATGATACACTGAAAGTAAGGAACATGTAGCTGATGGGTTAGCAAGATGAACAGAGGATAGAAGATATCTTTTACTCTTTAGCCTAAGCATTAGATTAAAGGACTTGCTCTGTCCTGCGACAGGGAAGGCAAGCTCAGGGGTGTGCAGTCAGGAGTTTTGTTTAGCACATTCTCAGTTGAGTTGCTCATTAGATAGAGACATTGAAAGGCATTTGAGTGGTCAAATATGGAGTCGAAAGTGGGGATCAGAACTGACTCAACATAGGAGTGGAGGTCAGCAGCTACATATAAGACATTGGCTTTAAAATGAAATCCTCTACTCTTCTGCCTGACCAATATAGCCCTTATTCTCTTTACTATATTTACATGCTTTCCTACAGGAGAGAAAGGTATCAGCAGAAGGGTTTTTTTTGTTTGTTTTTCTGTTTTTTGTTTTTTGTTTTTGTTTTGCTTTCCCATGTAGAGTAGAGGCAGCTAATGGATTAAGTTGAGGGAATGCTGGCTTCTTGGAAACACCCAGTTTGTTTCACCTGACCTTGCTAATGAGAAGAAACAATGTTTGTTCTGAAACTAAGATGTTCCTCACAAGCTCCTTTTGAAAGCTTACTCTTCAGCTGTCAAGGTTATGACTGGGAGGGTAGAAACCTTGAGGAAGAGGGCCCTAGTGTGCAGAACTGGAACTAGGACCAGGCCTCTGAAGGGCATAGCCTGGCAGCTGATTCTGCTGTGCTTTATGGACCTTGGACCACTGTAATGTGCTCCTGTCACCACAGAAGGAGATATTTCACTGTGTTTCCCTATCGTAATGGACTGCAATACCCAGAAGATATGACACAAAGTCTTTCCTCCCACAACTTGTTTGTGTCTGCTACTTCACTACAGTGATGAAAAATGACTAATACAATAGAAACCATTTAAGCTTTTTATTTACATAGAATGCTAGAAATGTTATTAGTAACATACGTATATATTGACATATCTATGAGAAGCCTATACCATATATAATAGTTTTGTCAGTTTTAAAGCCATTGATGACTATTACCCCTTCTAAGTGAGATTCAAGAATCTTCACTTGTGCCTTTCTTCTTGTTTAGCTTATTTGGGTTTGTGGAGTATAGCACGGGTATCCTGTATTTTATGACTAATATCCACTTATTAGTGATTACATACCATGCATGTCCTTTTGGGACTGAGTTATCTCACTCAGGATGATATTTTCAAGATCCATCCATTTGCCTGAAATAATCATGATAATTTTTATTTAAATAGCTGAATAGTATTCCTTTCCATAGTGTACCATATTATTTTGTGCATAAGAGGGAGATGGAGGGAGGGAAATGGGAGAGAGATGGAATGAGGAGGGGAATGGAATCAGGTGTGGGGAGGGACTGAAGAGATAACACAGAGAGAGAATGAATAAAAATCTGCAACTGATAGATAGAGGTATGGGGGGCATCTCCAGGAAAAGACAGGGTTCTGAGATAAGGGAGACACCCAAGAATCAATGGTAGTGAGCTTAACTGTGACTCACAGCAGTGGGGAATATGGAACCTGAAGAGGCCACCTCCTATAGACAGGTAGGAACCCTAATGGTGCGATAGAGACACTAATCCACCCTCAAAACTTTCAATCCAAAATTTATCCTGTCTACAAGAAATGCAGGGACAGGAGATGGATCAGAGACTGAGGGGATGGCCACCCAATAACCTGCCTAATTTGAGACCCATCCCATAGACAAGCGCCAATCCCTGACACTTTCAATGATATTCTGTTAACCTTGCAGACAGGAGCCTAGCATGGCCGTGCTCTGAGAGACCCCACCCAGCAGTTGACTCAGACAGATGCAGACACCCATAGCCAAACAGTGGATAGAACTTTCGGACTCTTATGGAAGGATAGGAGGAAGGACCTTAGGCACTAAAGGGGATCAGAACTCCACAGGAAGATGAACAGAGTCAATCAACCTGGACCCTTGTGGGCTCACAGAGTCTAAATCACCAATCAAAGGACATACACAGTCAGTACCTAAGTCTCCAAACATATATGTAGCAGATATACAGCTTGATCTCCATGTGCGTCCTGAGTAGGGACTATCCCAAAAGCTGTTGCCTGTCCATGGGATGAGTTCTTCTAGCTGGGCAGTCTTGTCTACCCTTAGTTAAAGAATATGCACCTAGCCTTGCAGAGACTTGATGTGCCAGGATTGGGGGGATATCAAGTCCCCCCCCTCACTCAGAGGAGAAGGGGGAGATAGGGGGAGACGTGGGAGGACGTAACTACGAGAGGGAAGTGAGTGGGATGTAAAGTGAATAAGTAAAAACAAAAGTAATAAAAATTGTAAAAAGTCATTAATGAAAGTCATCTGTGAAAAGTAAGCTCTACAACTATGATTTCAGTTACCACATGTCCCACCCGTTCATGCATCCTACAGTACATGTGAGTTAATTTAAAAATTTTTGAGATAATTTGATTACTTTCTTCCTTTTCTCACTTCACACATTCCCATACACCTCTCTGCACTCTCCATCAAATTCATTTTTTTACTAATTGAGTAATGAGTACATATATACTCATATACATATACATGTATATGTAGTATGTATATATACATATACGTGTTATGTATACACACACACACACACACACATATATATATATATATATATACAACAGGATATGTATAAATCCTGTTCATCCTGTATAATTGCATATGTTTTCAGGCCTGACCATTGGCACTGGACAAGGAACTCTTGTGTTCCTTCCTGTGTAAGGCCACCTCTCTCATTTTGAGCTGTCTTTAGTTATCTGCAGTCTTATGAAGGACTTAGGCCCCTCTTTAGTTCTATATGTAGGATTGAAGTCTCATGGGGTTTTCTCCATCTCATTTGGCGTGTCCGTTGGTACCATCCTTGTTCAGCTCCCATTCAGGCAATTGTGTTGGTAAGATTTTGTGAGTGTAGCTTTGGCTATTACTAGGAGATACACCCCTCCCCCAATTCCCTAGTTCTTATAACCTTTCTACTCCTTCATCTGCAATGTTCACTGAGCCTTAGGAGTGGGATTGTTTTGTAGATGTTTCCACTGGGACTGGGTCCCACACTCTGCATTTTAACTGTATGAGTTCGTGATGGCTCTTGTAGTTCCTTGTGAAAAAAAGAAAAACAACAAATAGTTCTTCCTTGTCATTTCATACTTCATATGCACTCAAATGTTGACCTACTTAAAATAGAAGGAAGAATTGAAATGCATCTGTGTCTCACTATTACCTGGGAGAAGAAAAAGGGGTATCATAAGACTATGTATTTTTCTGAGTATCTGTACAGTCTCTACTCTCAAAGAAGAAATACTCTATTTTTGATCCCCTTGGTCCTTGCAGGTTCACCTGTGAGATAGTCTGTATCTCTGGCCTTGATTGTTCTGGATGTGCACATGTGCTTTGAGCCTGTACGTTCACCAGGTGCTATGTGACTTCAGCTTTCACCAAAAGAGAAGGTACACATATTTACATCTTATTTTAAACATGCTTATTTGTTTTCATTTGTGTGAATATGTGTATTCCTGTATGAGTTTACACACACCAGGTATGTGCCAGTGCAGGTGCCTGCTAGAAGTGAGCATTTCACTCTCTGGAAATGAAGTCAGAGGTTATTGTAAGTCATTTGATATGGGCCCTGGAAGCCTAATTTGTGTTGCGTCTGCAAAAGCACCAACTACTATTAACTACTGAGGCGTCTCTCCAGACCCCTGGCTCTTAATGTTGGGCTGACCATTGCCTTTTTTGGTTAACAGAATGGAGCAGAAATGAAAATGAGTAATTTCCAAGTCTAAATTTTACAAAGCTCATTGCATTTTGCTATTGCCTTGCGGACATGACCTGCCTAGGCTACTGGGTCTAGGATTAAGAGAAAAAGCATGTGCAACAGGTCTGGAAATAGCTCAATTTAATCCTCGAAAGCTAGATTCACAAGCGTAAATAAATCCTGATTGTTACTGGGTCCAGGAATTTGTTTGTTTCTTGTTTTTTTGTTTTGTTTTGTTTGTTTTTATTTATTTTATAGTTTTTGCAGAATATTGTTTTTAGATAAATGTGACAGTTACACTGTTGAGACTTTATTCGTGTCTGAATCCTAACTTTACTTTCTAAGGATTCTCTATTATCAGTGTGAATGTCTACACCTAGTAGAGGCAGTTAAAGTTGTAAATGTAAACACGGCTGCTTACCCATCTCTGTGGACCAGGAGACAGATCCCGACTGAAAAGGGGATGGCTAGACATTGTGGGCTAAGGAAGCAGCCAAAAGCAATCATATGTTTCTTCTACTTCATGTACAAAGTACAACAGAGCAAACATGTACCTTAAGTACCTTAAGAGAGTACAAAGGTGTGTTTGCATGTGTGTGTGTGTGTGTATGTGACAAAATTTGTCTCTTGCAAGAAAGCACTGAAATCCATAGGCAACTAAATGTTGAAGAAAATACGTTTTTTTTTTAAAGTCTCTTAAAAAAAGATGGAGGGCAAGTGGAGATGCTTAAATGCTATATATCAGAAGCTTTGAGTGTAATGTGATCAATGGCTTGCTAAGAAATCAAGTGTGAAATAGAAGGGATGGTGAGTAATCCCTGCCCCTCAGCCCTCAGTGTGCATGTTGAGTCTTTGAGCGTGGGCTGCCAGTCACTCCAGCAGTCGGCCATCAGAGGTGGCTCCGAGCCCAGTGAAGAACACAGAGAGGGGTTTCTTAATGGAGAAAAAGGATGAGGGTAGAGAAGTGAAGTTGTGATAATCATAGCCATATTAAATTTAACGAGTACATGGGCAATGTTAGTCCCAGACTTGAATGATGAATTTAAAATGAGAGAGTTAATACACAGCAGAAAAATGGATTATTCAAATCCACTTCATGGTAGCCAGAAAACAAATTGGTAAAATCCCAAGCTGTTCTTGCCTTAAACATAGTTGACTCTGTCTCATCTAATCACTCTTTAAGACATATGAAAATTTGTAGATATCAAATAGTGAACTATTTATAATGTGTATAGTTTTATTTATATCTAATATCTGAAAACTCTAATTGCCAAGCCATTTCTGTAAACACTAAAATAAAGATTGTAGTTTAAATTTTGTGTGCCATTTCTGAAAATAAAATTTGATTCCTTATTGTTTTATCCACTTATAAAAATACATACAGATAACCATGTTTACAATATTTGAAAAACTATGCTCATTATATAGATCAAGTGCAAAAATCTATATGCAATAATTCTCAACATATTGCAGACCAAGGCTAAAAGACTATGACTCTTTCTCAAAAAAAAAACCTAATATAGTTCTGACAACATACATAATTCTTATCACACATCAAGCTGACAGCAATTCAAAGCAATTAATAATTATAATAGTTGCCAGTAATAATGAGGACATTAGAGAAGCTGAAAGGGGCTTACCAAGGGTTTGCCAAGTAAACAATAAATCTGGACAATGAGTTTCAACTATGCTAGCCAGAGCCATCAAGAGGAGATAGAAAGCCATTATGTAATCCCTCCAAAGAAATAATACTGCAACATGGGCTATATAATAGTGGTGGTGATTTGGTGACTTTATTGAAAAAGTAGTCATATTCATCTTGTGTTTCTTCCTAGGCAAGTTCATTCTCTAAAGAAATGTAAAGTCATCTCCTCTGCCCATGACCTACTGGGTTTGATGTCCCCAAATATACCAAGAATCAATATTTCTAATGGGCTTCTCAATGATTCTCTTGTGCAGTAGAGCTTGGAAAACTTGACTTTGGAGGAATGTGTGGGTTGACACATTTGAACATGCACGATGGCACGCTATAACCATAGAGTTCAAGGAAACCTAAGCTAGGTTTGGCCGTTGGGTTCTGCACTTGCAAACCTCTCCTTGTTCTTCCCAGAGTTTAAGTATATGTCTTCTTTTAATCATGCTGGAGAAAGAAGGCATCACTATCTATCTACTATGCAAAATTATAAAACTGTTAAAGATGTCTTAGGTGAAAATCAGATCGTCCAACAAAATGACTACATTATGCTGCAAGAGAATCTAATCAAATGAAAGTCTAAATTATTAATCATTTGCATTATTTATTTGGACAGTGCAATAAAAGAGAACTATTGGAAACTGGGATTCTCATGAAATGTGTGCTTTTTGGATTCTGTTCATGCTGTTTCACATTTTAAAAGTACACACTGTCCAGCTCGACTGTGGAGGGAACCTGTGTCCTAGGCATGGAGGCTGGCCAGACTTTTCATAAATAAGGGACTGGTAATATCTTCTTTCCCTTTTTTGTTTATTGATCTTTAAAACTACATTGCTATAACTACACCACTGGTTGTGCTACACAAAAAACTAAAAATTACCATCAATTGTCCGCACAACATTGTGATAAGTAATCAAGGCAGGGCTTACATGAACCTGAATCAGAGCTCACATGAAGCTCTATCAAGTACTAGGACTCCTGGAAGCTGTGTTGACCCTACATTCCCTGTGGTGAGGAGGCTGATGCTTACAGAAAAGAGATCACTGATGAGCTAGACAAGAGAATACAGTGGAAAGTCCTACCTTCCAAAATACTCCCATCCAAAGCTCAGGTTGAGATTTTAAGGTTTTTTTTTCCTTAAGGTAAAAAGTCAGCAAATAATACACACCAAGGATCTCTGAGATCTTTAGCTTTCTATAGCTGAGAGAACAAATCTACATCTCGATCCTCGTGTGATAGTTTTGAAGGAAATTTCAAATGGTAAAAGAGGAACCCTTAAAGCAATCTCAGATATATAATCATGCAATACAAGTACATACAGACACACACCACACACACACCACACACACCACACACACCACACATACCACACACACACACACACACACACACACACACACACACACACACTTTAACATTTGTGTCTGTTTGAAAGGTTGAATAGCATAAGGAACTAGAAGCCACTTTGAAAAACTCTTTCGAGAAATTCAAGTCAAATAAAATTTCTCTGAGAGCATTGTGTCAGCATAAAGAAAAGAACCCTATGAAATACTTAAGTTACAGATAAAGAGTCTGCAGGGTGGATTGGTGGGGGCACACCCTTATACAAGCAGGGGGAGGGGAGGGGATAGGGAGTTTCTAGGGGTGAAATCAAGAAAGGGGATAATATTTGAAATGTAAATAAATAAAATATCCAATTAAAAAACAAACAAACAAAAAAGAGGATCTGAGATGGGAAGTGAGAATTAAAATACGATAAAAGTTGCTGACGTTACCAAATTCCTGCTGAATGCAGAGAATAAAACTATAAAACACCAGCCCCAGCCTGATTAACAGCGCCTGGTGGTGAGGCCAATCCAGCGTCCTGATGGGGAAGTGTCCAGCTCCACTGTGGAGGCAACCTGTGTCCTAGGCATGGAGGCTGGCCAGCCTTTTCATAAATAAGGGACTGGCAATATCTTCTCCTATGAAGATATTATGAATGGAGAAGAGAAGTCAGGGTAATAAGGAATAGAAGGTAATGGGAGTGTGTTTGATTAAAGATTGTTATACATATGTAGGAAATTCCACAAGGAAACCATTTTCTAATGTGTGCTAATGAAAAAAAAAACACAAGAGGAAAAAAGAATTTTATTTGCAAACTGCCAGCACTTGATTGGTTATATGGCAATCCATAATATATTTCCTTCCTCCCTCCTGCTCTCTCTCCATCTTTCCATCCCTGCTTTCCTTCCTTCCTCTTTTTTTCAATTCTTTTCTTTCTTTGTTAAGTCAAGGTCTCACTATATAGGCCCTGGCTGGCTTAGAACTTTCTATGCAGACTATGCAAATACATCTATTCTGACTCCCAAGTTCTAGGATTAAATAGGTATTGCCACACACAACCAGCTGTATGCTATATTTTCAAATTTAGGTATACTTTTTGTTTTCCCACAGGTCAGAGTGTCCAGACCTGATAGATTAGCTACTGTCAACACGTGGGTAGAACCACAAGCTGTGAAAGGATGAGGACGCACATTTGAATACCCAGAACACACAAAAGACATGCATGTATTCAAGCATTTATCATGTCAGTATTCACAGGATGAGGTAGGAAGCAGACTCCAGAGAATTTGTGGAAGCTTGTGACCCCACTAACCTGGCATTCACAATAGAAAGAGCAGGAGACCCTGTCTCAAAGAGGAAGGTGAGACGTGACACAAACGGCCTCTACATGTGCACTGTGACATGCTCACCCCCTCCACATACACTGGAAAGTTCTCTTTCTGGGCAGGAAACCTCATCTTCTTCAATACACAATGGATAATCTTGTTCAATGCCTACTAGCACTGCAGCAGACATCAATTCCCAGTGTTGTATTATGCCCATTCAATACCTCTGGCATCTCTGTTTGCGATAGGCTACCCCTGCTTTAATTACCCATTAATTCTTAGAGTATGCTGTCCCTGTGCCACCTTCCTTGTAGTCTGCATACAAGACTGAACACAGAGGTACATACCACTACCTCAAACCAGGTATGGAAGATTGCATTATGGAAAACTACAGCAAAGTCAGAAGGCAACACCCAGTGGTGTATGTATGCATGTCTGTATGATGATGGCGAGTAGCAAGAGAGATGTTCTCCTTCCAGAGACAACAGCAGCACTGATTTGAAAGTACTAACTCATGCCCCACACAGCAATGAATATCCCTGTCTTGGCCCAGGATGGAAGAACTTTTTTGACTGTGAGTTATTTGTCAACAAATTCTATTTTAACTCAAATGAACAATTGGGAGTTCAGTTGCTTATAAATAGTCCTACCCACGCTGGAAAGAGTTCACTCTGTATCGTTTGCCCACACACATCAAATCTGAGTCTTGTGTTAGATTCTTTTGGGGACTGGAAAGATAACCTCATGTAAGACTTGTTGTCAAGGGGCTAAAAGTTCAAAGAGAAAGGCAGTCATAAGCTAGTAAGAATACTATGCACAGCCAAGAATGAAAAAAAACTGCTTTGGCGTCATGGAGGCCCACCAGACAGAGAGAAGGACAGTGTATTGCAAAAGATTCCTAAGGAGAAGTTGATGCTTGAACTAAGCTGGTAAAAACAATTGATAGTTTTGAGTTTGATAGCAAGCAAACCAGAAAATATAAAGCATGTATAAGATATGCAGTGGGCACACTTCAGTCTCAGGAAAAGCAGTAAGAACATGGGAAGTGAGGGGATGAGAGAGAGGAATAGCAGGGAACTTGGAAAGGCTAACAATAGTGGCCAGCATTATCTGAATGCCTCCTGTGCATACTGGCCCAGGTGTCCCGCCTCAATCATTCCTTCACTAAAGTTGCAGATTGGTAGCACTATCGCTCAGTTTCAAATATAGCGAAGTAAATTGGTTAGGTCATGCATCTATGGAGAGTCAATGGAAGAAAATTTGTACTATTTAATCTAGATCCAGCATCCCACATGTGAAAAACCATGGATGTATATATCAAATATTGTCAACTTGGGTTCACAAGGTGATACTTCAATAATGGGTACACATACAGATCTATCCTGATGATGACCTTACTTAATTGGAGTAGGTGCCAGTGTTGTTAGGAAGTCATATCCTATGCTAAGGAGGCTATGGCTAGCCCTGTGGCAGCAATCACATTTAAATGTTAGTATGAACACAAAGTATTATCAGAGTTGAGGGTTCATTGAGGGTAGAAAATGGAGCTAGAAGAGCTTACAAACAAGTGTGTGTGCTTGCTTGTGTGTGTGTGTGTGTGTGTGTATGTGTGTGTGTGTGTGTGAGTCTCTCTCTCTCTCTCTCTCTCTCTTTCTCTTTCTCTGTGTGTGTGTGTGTGTGTGTGTGTGCTGAAGCCTATCTTAGAAGCCACGACAGGATAACAAAAAGGTATGCTTTCAGAGGAATGATTCAAAACAGAGGAAGAGTCTGGATCAGAACCACGGCTCTTAATTTAGCATCTTTGTGACCCTGTGCAAATTGCTATGCCCTTTAGACTTCCATTCCACACAAGCAAAGAAACAGAAGCAAAATTATTATTCTATATTCTGGGAAAGAATCAGATGTGTTTTCAAAAATCAGACTTTTAGACTATATAATAGAGTAGCGGTAGCATGATTCACATATCCTATACACACAAAGTGTAACAGGGCCCCAGACCTTAGCACAACTGATACCATGATGGAAGAACCATTTAGGTCTGGAAACCAGCACATAGGCAGCACCACCTGTCATAATAAAGAACAAAGACTTAATCCATCAAAATCCATAACTCTAGGAAAGTCCCAAATTCACTAACCTTGATTTTTTTGCCTTTTGTAGTTCTAATTTGAGTTAACTGTCCTTTCTAAGAGGGATATGTCAAGCTAAGGTATAATTTTTTTTTGCCCTTAGAAGTTCACCACAAGAGAGCAAAACAGAAAAGTGTTTATGATCTCACATAAATTCTCATGGTGACCCTTCTTATATTTTCTTGTTAGAATTCAGGTTGTGTCCATTGGTCACAAATCCTAGATTCTGGGAGGCTGAAATGAGTTCAAGACCATCTTAGGCTACAGGATCTTCTAAAGTCAAAGATGTTTTTAATAAAAGGTTGAAAATATAGATAATAAAGCTCTTGTTTAACATGTACAAGACAGATGAGGCCTTAGGTTCAGACCCTAGTGCCAACAGACCAAACAACCAAAGAGATAAAACTTGCATTTCCAGATTGTGGGTGAAGGATTATGTTCTGTTTATGATGCTGCTTGTTTTGGAATTGTGGGCATTAAGTAGGAAAGTGCACACAGAGAACACAAAACCTGATTCATCTCAGAAAGTCCCAGGTACCACGCCTAAGACTACCAAAGGTACTGTGCTTGAAAAATAGGTTGACTGCATCTTCTTTTCCCCTTTTAAATGAATTCTCCTCTTTGCTCTGTGTATCCCATTCATAACATTTCCTTTATTATTTTCTCAGCAGCCAGAGCAGCTCATCATAAGAATAAACCCTACATAAAGTCCCTGTTTTCTAAAATAGGTGCTATATACTACATCTATCCAACCCTATTTAACTTGACACCTAGACTTGCCTCTGCAGTCCATTTCAGGAGATTTGGGATAGGGGTCTATCATACATAAGGGGAACTTTCCTTATACCCACGGTATTTTGGGAGGGTTTGTGTGTACAGGTGTGTATGCACAGGTATGCCTGTGTACAGGTGTGCATGCACAGGTATGCCTGTGTACAGGTGTGCATGCACAGGTATGCCCGTGTACAGGTGTGCATGCACAGGTATGCCCACCCATTTAGGTGTATGTTGGCATTAGGATGTCTTTTTCTCAATGACTTTTCCACCCTACTTTTTAAAAGAAAGATCCTCACTGAACATCAATCTTACTGGTTGGCTATGTTGGCTGATGGTTCAGTCCCAGGGATCCATAGCTGTACCTATATCACTGGACATACAAGCATATAGCATCATACCAGGCAATAATGAAGGTTCTGGAGAGCTCAACTCAGGTCCAACTCATGTCCTCATATGAAACCCACTGAGCCATCTCCTCAGGTCCACAGCATGATTTAAGGAAAAATATTATTTAAAAATAGGGAAACTTGTGATAAGAGGAAAAGATGTGAAAAACATTTCAGAAGAAATACACAATACAGAGGGGGAAAAGTGGGAGGGTGAAGGGGAGAGGGAGGGGGAAGTAGATGGAGAGGGAGAGGGGGAAGGAGGGGGAAAACGAGTGGAGGAGAGGGAGGGTGAGGGTCGAAGACAGAGAATCTTTTTTTTTAATTTATTGATATATTTATTTACATTTCAAATGATTTCCCCTTTTCTGGACCCCCACTCCCCGAAAGTCCCATCAGTCCCCTTCCCTCTCCCTGTTTTCCCACCCAACCCTTCCCACTTCCCTGTTCTGATTTTGCTCTATACTGCTTCACTGAGTCTTTTCAGAACAAGGGGCCACTCCTCCATTCTTCTTGTACCTCATTTGATGTGTGGATTATGTTTTGAGATTTCACCTTACACCAGTCAGAATGGCTAAGATTAAAAATTCAGGAGACAGCAGGTGTTGGAGAGGGTGTGGAGAAAGAGGAACACTCCTCCACTGCTGGTGGGGTTGCAAATTGGTACAACCACTCTGGAAAGCAGTCTGGCGGTTCCTCTGAAAACTGGGCACCTCACTTCCAGAAGATCCTGCTATACCACTCCTGGGCATATACCCAGAGGATTCCCCACCATGTAATAAGGATACATGCTCTGCTATGTTCATAGCAGCCCTATTTATAATTGCCAGATGCTGGAAAGAAGACAGAGAATCTTGCCAAGCAGTGGTCAGTGAGGAAACAGAATTGGTTGAGTGCATGCTGTGATGCACACATAGCATCAGTGCTCTCTGGAAACAGCCCATTGCTTCCATTGCCCCTCTTCCCAAGCCCTCATGGTGATTGTTGGTCTCTGTCGCCCCAGCTCAACCATCATGACCATGACCATCCTTCCATGAAAACATTGCCATATGATTTATTTAGACTTTTTAGCATGGTACCTTTTGTCTCAAAGTCCCATAAAAATTATTACTAAATTTCTCCCACAGGTGAAACAGAGGCGATTGGAACTTGGGTTTGTTTTTGTTTGTTTGTTAACTAAAATTGTCTTGGAAGACGGAAAGCTTTCCTCAGTAGATGATTTCTACAAGAATTCAAGTGGTCCTTTTTAGTGGAAGCCCTAGAAACAAAGTCATTGGGCAAGGCACAGAAATGTCTACCACCTCCCTTAACCAAGCACCAATCTGCCTTGGTTGGTTGACCCCTGAGAAGGACATCAGATTCATATACAGAGTGACATCATGTTCCCTGTCAACAACAAAAGACAAAAACCCTTTGTTGATAGAAGACCAGGAGTTTTCTCATCCTGATGGACTTACCTGGGAGATTCTCAAAACGCTGAGTTCTGGGCTCCGTTCCCAGAGATGCTGAGGCTGTGGACGTTTAGCAAAGGCTAGAACTCTGTACTTCATTATGCAGCCCAGATGCTGCTGCCACAAAGGTGGCCATGGGAACCACTGACCCAGAAATTCGGGAAACACAAATGATAGGCCAGTCACTTTAATTTCTGGCAATTTAAAAATCTGTGGCTTCATTGGGGACAGAGAGCAAATGCCCTTGGAATGACAATGTGAACAGCTATATTAACTATTCACTATTCACCTTTGCCTGGATGGCATTGGGGATTTGCAGGTGAAGTGTAAAATTGTAAACTGCAAAGCCTAAAGCCAGGAATGGTAAATGAAGATGCTAGAAGATACTTCTGGAAAGTCTGCACACAGGCTTGTTGCTGTACTCCCCCTCCTCCTCCATCCCTTCTAGCTCTCCACTGCCCTCCCCTCCCTACCTCAAGTGAAAGCAGCTTGCGGTTGCAGGATAACACTTCAAAAATCAAACAGAAACCAGAAAAAAATCACTTCTCTGGTTAGCATCTGTGTAGCAATATGTTTACCGCTTCCGTGCAGCCCAGAGCCCCTGCCAGGGAAATCGAAAAAGGAGAGCAAGGACTCTCTTCATCTAATTACTTCTGCAGAAGAAAAATGTGTTAATTAACTGACCTTAATAATTCATACATATATATACACATATATACTGTATATATATACATATATACTGAAGGAGTATTAGATTTGCATGCAAGACCTGGCATCTGAATCTGGGGTCATCAGAACAATCTCACAGCCTCATTTTGGGGAAAGGATCTATTTTTGTTTTCTCAGGAACAAACCTACCACCCCTAATGTGATTGAAGAATCTCTCTCCAAATTATGGGTTGACTATAATACCTTGATTCCTTCAATTTTCCTCAGCACCTCCAGGGGCATGGGAAATATTTTTAGAATCACAACAGCCTAACACATTAATTGGATTTCATTATGCTGGCTGCTGATTGGAACATTATACAGTAAAGGCGACTGTGACGATGTGTGTCCTCTGCAGACTTCCAAAACAGAAAGAGGAACAACAACCAAACAGGCTTGCTTTTAGGGGAACTTAATAGAATCATTCAAATTACAGATCCCCAGCAAATAAGATACCCACTGAATATAAACCAGCCAAGAAAGTGGTTTAAAAGGCCTTAGGGTCTGAAGGCTGTCTAAGGGAGACAAAGGATATGAATAATCTTATTTTCAAAATACTGGGTATCCCTAGGTGCACCTAGAGTTTACATTTGGCATTTTTTAGTCCACAGTCAGAAAGGGGTAATGAATCACGAAGTATTCGTGATGAAAGCAAAGTCATTTTTCAAAATCATTTAAAACATGCCAGCACCATATATGGAGACTCACATAGATATGGAAACTGTGGGTTTGTTTTAAAGTGGATGACAGCAGCTTTTCCAGTCTGTCAGTGGTGACAACAGAGATGCAGCTGGCCATGCTGGCAGGCAGAGAACACCTGCCCCTGGCTGCTACTCTGGCCCATCCAGCCAAGGCTATCACTGCAGTGTGTGGCCACAGCTGAGCCCCAGAGACAGCAGCAAAGCCAGAGGACACCTACCATACAAGATTCTGTGCCAGAGCCAAAGAGCATTGCCAACACAGGATCCCATCCAGTGTTCCTGGTGCTGTGCACTGCACTGCTGCCTCCTCTCATGCATATGTTCCTAGTGGCTCAGAATAGGACCTTGTTTAGAAATAAGGTCAATGCAAATATAATTAACTAAGGAGAAGTCATGCTGAAGTTAAGGGGATCCTCACTCAGTCTGCCTCTTTTAAAAGAATAACACAAAAAGAGAAAGACATATCACTGGGAAAATGTGATGTGCCAACGTGAATCTCTGCTACTTGTCCAGAAGCCTGTGTCTGCTAGGAATGAAACCTAGAACAGATCTTCCTTTAGGACAATGTGAGGCAGTATGGCATGGATGACATCTTGATTTCAGACTATAGCCCCTAGAAACATGAGACAACAAATAGAGGTTCTAAGCACCTAGTTTCTGGTGTTTTGTCATGGTAGCCCTAGCAAACTGATGCATTTGGGCCAAAGAAGAAGCTTGAGAGGGTAGCCAAGGCTTTACTCCAGGCACTAGAACCCAGCTGTGATGGGTCAAAGCCCAGCTGTCAGGCCTGAGTCAGCCTGCCAACTGTTCAGACCTATTTGTCCATCCATATATTAGAACGCTTGCATAGTACCTCTTGATAAGTAGGCTTGCCCTGAGGCAAATGAGATTATGCTAAGGATGTGGTTAGCCTTGTGCCAGGAAAATGGTAAGCATTCAGAATAAATGAATTGTCTACTAAGTGGATGCTGGATAAAATTAGCATAGGGAGGAAAACCATGGATATCCATTGATCCTTCCGCATATATGGCTTACCTCCCTCCCATGCTCAGTGAATTCCAATAGACGTTTATATCCTGGTGGCTTATGTATTCATTTGCATGGCTGAGTCACCAACATTATATCTCCCCTCACATCCTGCTCTTCCTATCATTGCTTCTCTGGCTTTCAAATCCCAGCAGCTTTTCTCTCTGTACCTTACTTGCCCTGAATCTTTATCCATTTGCACCTACCTCCTCATTCCCAGAAAAAAGACTTTTCCTCCTGTCCTTTCCCAATGGCTTAGTCCACTTCCAGCTATAAATGTTTTTGCTCTCTAGCTGTTCTGCCTGGAGTAACCTCCTACTGCAGCCTCTCTTCAATCTAAAAGCCCCCCCCTTTCACCCTACCTCCACAAAACAGCCATCCACGTCTAAAGAAAGTGAATGAAACCTGGAGGCTGGGTTTCCCACTCATACCTAAATATCATCAATTACCTTCTAACCTTAATCCACCCACAGCTGACAGAAATAAGCCTTTCAAACAGAGAAGGAGGCATAATCATCCAACCACTCCTCAGCATGAGGAGTTCCATTCCCACCCCTCCCTGAATCTGCATGTGCGAATCAGGAGGGAGAGCTACTGGAGCAGTGGTCTGAACCTTGTTATCTCCTTGGCCCAGCAAAAGTATCTATTGCATACCTCCTGTACAGAAGTAGAGGACCTGCACATCCACAGAAGGTAAGTCACATTGTCCAGCAAACCCTCTTCCCTCTACCATTGGAATCACCATGAGTCAACCCTTTGGAATTTTCTAGAACTTGTTTCAGGAACAGTCTTCAGGACAGGGTTGAATAAACAGTATTACACAAGTCTGTGGATAGTGAAGTTCTCAGTGCTCATCAACATGTAGAAAGTTGTTCATTTTCTCAACACACACACACACACACACACACACATACACACACACACACACACACACACACACATAAAAGAGTCACTAACATTACAACACATTATCCCCATCCCCTTGTCACTTGCGATTGGCCTAGGAATAGGCACATGACCAAAGGTAGAACAATCCTTTCTACCTGACCCTGACCCTGTCCCTGACCCTGACCCTGACCCTGTCCCTGACCCTGACCCTGGACCCTGACCCTGACCCTGACCCTGACCCTGTTTAGACACAAGTTCAGATACAGACATTTTCTCCTGGGGATAACTAAACTAGAAGGTGGATTTCATAACCAAGGCTGTGTCATTTATTACCACATCAAGAGGTCTCCCTGTTGGAAATGAGGAACAAGAGATGGAAGGGTCCAGAGACATGCAGAGCCAAGCTTCAGACCATATCTACTTCTCTGCACACTCCCAGCATCCCTGTTTCAGGCAACTTCTGGTTTAAAATGTAAGTAGGCGTTCTGGCCCTTGCATCCTTAAGCTCGATTGCACCTGTGTGGATGTATTGATGGTTGTTAATGGTCTACATCTGTTCTGTGTTACTGCTTGTTTAATATTTTGTTCAGCACCACTGCTCAGCAGAGAAGTCCTGACCCATCAGAGTGGGTGGCTGGCAGTAGCAAACAGGCTGTGGGTGGCAGCCTCTGTTCTCTGTGTACTCTGGTGGCCTCTTCAGCATTGCTGCCTCTCTGACTTCCACCTCAACAGAGACATTAGAAAGGCTTGAAAACACATTCCCTCCTCTGAAATGTGAAAGAGAACTGCAGGGGCTGAAGGTCTCTACTTATTATCTCCTCAGTCCCCAGATAGAGGCTCTTAAAGTAGTAAGAGCTCGGAGACATGTGCCCCAAAGTATAGACAGCTTAAAAATGCCAAGGTGATATTTGCATGAATATATTTGAAATAATATATATATATGAAATTATATATATGAAATTATATATATGAAATTATATATATACTTTATTACATATATAATAAATTATATATATAATTTATATATATTATATAAATATATAATTTCAAAGGAGAAAAAGCTACTGGGCAGGGCTGACCAGTCTCCCTAGAAATCTGGCACTGTCAATATAAGAACAAGTAGACTTTTAGGGAGACTGTAGGGTGTTTCTGAGTAACCCAAATATGAGAATTTTCAGTTGTGTCTACCAAAGCTCATATATTGAAAGTTTACCCACACTGTGATACTACTTGAGTTACCAGACTTTTGGAGAAAATTGAGCTAAGTAAGTGATGAAATTAATGTCATTTAAGCAGAGACATAGGAAACTCTGTTCTGCCCTGAGCCCCACTTCCATGTAAATGCATACCAAGAAGGTTTTGGTCTACAAGGCAGAGAAGGGGTTCTCACACTGCACCATGCTGGCACCTTAATTATTGAGTGGCCGAAAACCTAAGACAGAAGTAGGGGGAACCTACTACTGTTATTATGCTGAAGAAACAGTAATAAATCCTTCCTAATGAAATATTGTTATACCCACAGAGCAGATCACCACTCAACCCCTATCAGGGCATCTTCATCATACAGTAGACGATGTACCGAGAATGAGAGACTCCGGAGCACTCAAGGAAAAATGAAATGTCTTTATCAGCCCACTCCCTCTACCTATAACGCTCAAGGCGAGATGGAAAAATTATACAGGCCAGATGTGATGAATGATTTCAAGGAAACTGTGTGCTCTAAATAGAACAGGATGGACAAATATATGAACTTAAAGAAACTGGGAAAGCCTTCACAAGACCCTCACAGAAAAAAAATTCAAATATTGAGAAGGAATAGTGGATACAAAGTCTCATTCCTAATCAAGGTTTCCTTTGCTATGAACACACTATGACCAAGAAAACTCTTAGGAAAACATCTAATTGGGGCTGGCATACTGTTTCAGAGGTTTAGTCCATTGTCATTATGATGGGAAGTATGGCAGCATTCAGGCTGAGATGGTGCTGGAGATGGTGCCAAGAGTTTCACATCTAGATCTGTAGGTAGCAAGAAGAGACGGTGTGTACCAAACTGAGCATAGCTTGATCTATATATAACCTTATATTATCCCTAAAGCTCACCTCCACGGTGACATACTTCCTCTAACAAGACTGCACCTCTGAAAAGTGCACCTTCCTATGGCCAAGCATTCAAACATATGAGTATCTGAGGGCCATATCTATTCAAACTACCACAATACCTTTTAGGAAATGGAAAACCAGTTTTATCCAATGGAGTGTCATGACAGGGTATATGGACTATACTCCAGGGTAAGTTCTATGTCCAAGGGCAGTTACCCAATGCAAAATGGATGTTTTGTTTTGTTTTGTCTTTATGTTTCCTTGTTTAGATTTTGTGGAGTTTTTTTTTTAAGGAAATGAAGCATAAAGAATATGAGCTAAGTAGACAGGATCTTGGAGGAGCTAGGGGAGCATCAACAACATAGTCAACATGTATTGTGTGAAAACATATAAATAAGTAACTCAAAATGGAAAGATAGAAACAAAGAGTAACCACTCTCTAGTTTATACTCAGTTTCTGAACTTCATGAGCCCCAAAGTTTCCCAAGCCTTGACCTAGTGAGGATCACTTAGATAAAAGTGTCTTTTGAATGCACCTTATAAAACTTCCAGACTTTAGGAGAGGGAGTATCACACTACTGTTCCCTATTTCAGCCAGCGTTCTCCTTTCCCACAGATTTTAACCTTCCCAAGAGGAAGGTTGGTTCTTCCAAGTTAGACAATTAGTTCCCCTACTCTTTTGGGAAAAGTGAAGACAATTTGAGTTACACAGTACGTGCCAAGAGGTTTGCCACTACCTCAAATTACAGATCTGGTCCCTTGTGGCTCTACTTCCTAAGTTGCTATTAGGTTCTCAAAACAAGAAAAACACTAAGGGTGGTCTCAAGGAGTACTGCCAGGGACCTTGATATATAAGTGGAAGCAAGTAGGTATATCAGTAGACGTTTCACCACAGGATTCAGCCAGAATAACTCTTGTCTAGTCAAGGTCTGTGTACATATCCCCAGTTAGTAACAGGAAATAATAAAGGCCCAGTAATACAATTTCCATTTAGGTAGCTGGGAAAAGGTAGAAAGGAAATATCTACTCCTTACAGAGCGTAGCATGATGTTTAAAGTGCCTGGCTGCCTATAGATGTGTGAGAAACAGACTAGTGTAACAGGGCAATCTCTAGTTTGGGTGAAAGGATGCATGAAGCTTGAGACCACCATTGTGTTATTACACTGAAAGCTTGCTGAGCTTGTGCCCACAACTCTAGCAGTATCTGTCTTTAGCTCTGTGACACCTCCTTTCAATCCCTAGCTTTGGTGGCTTTTACTTACCTTTCAATTACCATCATCAGGAGACCAGCCTAAGAGTGGTAACTCAATTAGTCTATAGAGGCAGAGCCAGGGTCTTGGGAAATTTCACCTATTGTGAGAAGCATAAAGTGCAGACCTATACCTAGGGGAGGCTTCTTAGCTCTGTTAATTCCCCCAAACAAACACTTTTGAAAGGAAGAGGGTGAAAGGCAGACTGAGGCTAAGGTTAAGTAATGGATATTACTAAGCAAAATTTCTTGGGTCTGCTAAGAAACTGAACATTATTAGCAAGTTGCGGCAAGAAACTGACCTGAGGTCTATATACCAGAGGTACAGATAACGACTG
This sequence comes from Apodemus sylvaticus, assembly GCF_947179515.1. Taxonomy (NCBI): domain Eukaryota; kingdom Metazoa; phylum Chordata; class Mammalia; order Rodentia; family Muridae; genus Apodemus; species Apodemus sylvaticus. The sequence continues at coordinate 36,985,327 of NC_067473.1, read as the reverse complement.
AATTATGTGGCAGATACTATTGAGATGGGAGAGATTATGAGCTAAAATTGAGAAAAATACTCTTCGATGTGAAATAAATCACGGCCTTGTTAATTGGTTTCATCGACTAGAAAATGATTCACACTTACATGGTAAATAAAACCTATCTTACAGGGTGAGTAGCTCCAGTAAGGTAGAATTCTACTAGAAATAATATATAGAATAGTTCCTGAAAAATGTCTGGTAGTGGCACGTGGCCTTTTTAAGGTAATGACCTTTCCTCATCTCAGAGTAGGACAGACAGGGAAGAAAGTTGTTCCTAGAAACTCTACCCCCTGCTCCAGGGTCTACACATCAGTCACCTTTAGTACCTCTGCTACCAGTTCTCTTCCTCCCACTGATGCAGGTGGGTTTCTTTGGCCACTATTACCATTTTGAGGTCAGTTAACATTGTAGGATGTAGACTTCTCATCGGAAGTTCTAAACCTGAACTAACAGACCAATGTCTTCTCCATGTCCATCATCTTGCAGTCTAGTCGCCTCTCTTATTAACAGCACCTCTACTCTCAATCACCACCAAATTGATTTTTACTATTTAGTAACCCTCTCATTACACAGAGTAGAATTGCCCTCATTCCAGAGTAAAGGAACCTTTGCTTTGCTCTTGTAGGAGATAATCTATATTCTTATAATGACTGTCCCCCCTGATAAGTGTCTTTAACCTGGTGTCCCAGGCCACAGATGATAATATATTAGTGTGATGGATGACAGAGCTTATGGTCATGTTGAGTCTCCAGAGAGACTGTTGTGAAGATAATAAACTGTATCTACAGGATCAGGCCTCAGTGAAAACCCCAGACACCAAGGGTTCTGTGAGCTTCCCTGGTTGGCGGCAGCTATAGGGATTGTCACATGTCACAGCCACTTACCACTGTCCATGACTACTTTGTAAAAGGATACCTGGAAGGTGGTGCTTGGAGCTCATTTGGACTCTGACTCCTAACTTTCTTATACCAGCTTGCTTTCATCTATAGCAGTGGTTCCCAACCTTCCTAATGCTACATGAAACTTTAATACAGTTCTTCATGTTGTGGTGGCTCTCAGCCATAAAATTATTTTTTGCTGCTTCATAACTGTAATTTTGCTACTATTATGAGTCATAATGTAAATACCTGATATGCAGACTCTCTGATATGCAGCTGTTGTGAAAGCAGGGAGTCATGGCCCATAGGTTGAGAACCACTGATATTTAAGAAAAAATTGAATATAATAGATAAATAGCAAAACTCGTTCTCACTAATTATCAAACCCAAGGGTGACCCTTCCCCAACCTTCAAACTTGAAATTAATCATAATCTCCTCGATAGGCTTTTAGTCTTCAGCTTACTGGTTTCCTGTCTAATCTTGGCAACTCTCCTGGCCATCAAAACCAATTATTTTTAGTGCAGCACAGGCCTTAGCTTGTATGTCTTCTGTAAAATATTATGATGACTCCTCCTGCCCTAAATGATCTGCTCCCTAGGCACCACTTCCTGTCTAGGCTCATCCCTTACCAATTCCTCTGCATACTTGAAGCACCAGCTGTTCTGAGCTCCTTCTGGTCACTCCCTACAAGTCATCCCTTGACTAGAAGCATGGACCTGTCTTGTTCCTTCTGCCTGAAACACCTCTATTTTATACAGGCAAATTCTATACATCCTTTAAGTCCACATATTCCACAACACATTACATTTTTCACAGCTAACCTTCACACAGCATTTAGGTACACATAATTCAGAAAATAGTCAACAACATATTGAGTTTTTACAAAGATGGCTGCAATCTCTCTCATTGAACATATTCTTTGGAGTCCTCAGATGCCAGTGGATTGGGTTTTCATGTTGGGAAACATCTCAGGTCTCATAGAGAGGCCATGTGTAGGTGCTGCAGCTGATAATCTCTGCCTAGGTGCCAGACTTGTGCGTTGGGGCGCCTCCCACAATTCCATTTCCCAGCCATTTGAGTGTTTCTGGCAGAGATCCCAGACACTGCATCAGAGAACTGACCTCAATGTGCTCTTCACAAATCCCTGATCCACAAGGTATTTGAGCATAACTAGGTGGTGAAATCACTCCCAAGGCATATTCTTGCACAGCACCAGTAATTTATATGCTTTCCTTGATTACCCAGGTGTTGATTAGCCTCCCAGTCTCTGGATTCCCATGGTATCTTGAGCATCTCCTGTCTGAACTCTCCATTCTGAACGTGTCTTCCCAGCTTACTCATCTCTCCCTCATACTAGCTGTTAACTCTGAGAAGGCACAGATCATATTCATCTCATGTACCTGCATGTTCTCAGGACTTCACAGAATGTCAAACATAAGAATAACTGTCCAACAAGGACTTGCTAAAAGCATCAGCATGGCGGGAACATACTCATCCAATTTGCTCTTCGCACAGGAAAGTCCTGTCAGGTGATGCAAGTGTTAACAGATACCTAAGCTTTGTTCTATTACAAAATATGTTTTCCATCTGTGAATTTTTTATGAAAGCAAGACAATGTCTTCACTGGAAGAACTACCAAGACAACAAGGAGGTTAAAGGCCTAGGATATGCTCTAGGTAGCAATGATACTAGGGAATTTAGACTACAGAGAGACTCAGGAAGTGAAACAATAGCTGACTGACCTTTATCTAAGGCATGGAATTAATTATTAACCATACAGCCTGACCCAAACCTGCTGAGGCTAGAGTTGAATTCTGATTTCAACAGATGCCTTTATGATACTCAAAAAGATCCAGGGAAAAGGGCAAGGGTTTCATCCAGAGGGATGATGGCAAGATCAATGGATAAGGAAAAAACAGAGGCTGTTTATGGAGACATCGACGCTTTCTTCACAGAAACGAGACAGAAATGGAAGCACTATAATGCCTTGGTCAAATGAAAGCCTAACAATATTATTTAACTTTATTTCTTGTTAAAACTATAGACAATGGCTTAGAGTTGAGTTTTGTTTGATGAAAAACAAGGGTTTCTCTCAACCCAACAACATTTAAATAAAGCAGACAAAGGAGACTGAGATTCAAATTAAGATTTCCTCAAACAGAAAGTAGAGATTCAATAACTATTATTTGTCAGAAAAGAATACTTTTGAACTGCTCTTTTGTCCTACACTTAGTTTTCTTTCTTGAAGTATTAATATGTAATAACAATTGTTAACAAAATAACAAATTCTGACAAGTGAAGGAGAGTCATCATAGAAAGCCATTTTGTGGTCAGAGGACAGGGCCCTTACAAAGGTTCACAATGAGTCTTTAAAAAGTAAAATACCAGATTTTAATGAATTTTGCTCTGCCATGCTAAACGCTTTGATAAAGCAAAATTAAATAAGGCAGATATGTACAAAAAGCATGAAATATACAGAAAGTAAACATATTCATGATATAAGATACATACTCATTTTAGTAGTATTTTTCAATGTTTGGATATATGATTTTTCTGAAATTTGAAAACCTTCGAACTGTTTTATTTGGACCCTAAGTTAAATATTCTATCAAATTCCACAGTTTTGCAACAAAACCTAAATTCTATTGAACTGATATGTGGTATGGTATAGAGTCATTTTCTATAGCAAATTCAATTCTTTTTACTTAAATTTCTTTCTCTACCTCTCAACATGGCTGAAAATCAAGACCATAGTAAAATCCTGCCACCTAGTGACGAAAATTGTCATTTTTTAAAAGTTTTTTTTTCCTTCTTGTTTTCCATTAATTGATTTATTCACTTTATATCCTGATTGCAGGTCCCCCTCCTCCCAGTTCCCCTCACACAGTCCCTCCTCCACCCCCTACATTTCTTCTCTGAAAAGGGGAAGAACAAGCCCCACCCCCAAACACACACACACACACTTACCCTGCCCAGGGTATCAACCCACTAGGTCACCTCCTGACAGGCAGGACTAGGCACATCCTTTCCCACTAAAGCCAGACAAGGCAGTCCAGTTACTGGTACAGTATCTACATGCAGGCAACATAGTCAGGCTGAGTCGCTCTTCCAGTTCTTAAGGGACCCACATGAAAGTCAAGCTGCACATCTGTTACATATGTGTGGGGCAGGGGGGCATAGGTCCAGCTCAAGTATGCTGGGTGGGATAGGGGAGGCTCCAGGGTGTCTATGAAGGTAACTCTAGCTGAAACTCCAAGTAGATGGAGCTTGAAGTAGCCACCTCCCGTAGGCAGGCAGGACTCCCAGCGGAGGGATAAAGACACCACAACACATCCATGAAACCTTTGGCCAAAAGTTTGTCCTGCCTACAAGAAATGCGGGGACAAAGATGGAGCAGAGATTGAGGCATTGGCCAACCAATGACTGGCCCAACTTGAGACTCATCACATGGGCAAGAACCAGTCCTTGATACTATTAATAATATTCAGTTATGCTTGTAGACAGGAGCCTAGTATAACTGTCTTCTGAGAGACTCTACATAGCAGCTGACCAAAACAGATGCAGAGACCCACAACCAAACATTAAATAGATCTAGGAAAGTCTTGTGGACAATTTGGGAGAAGGATTGAGGAACCCAGAGTAGATAGGGACTCCACAAGAAGACAGACAGAGTCAACCAAAAACTGTCATTCTTTGTTCTGCATTCATACCTGAATATACATTAGCTGCCCTTAGAATATACATCTGAATATACATTAGCTGCTAGCCCTTGGATCACTGCTTACCTGGCAAAATGGATCAGCAGGTGATGGTGATTGTCACCAAACCTGAAGATCTGAGTAAATTCCTCAGGTTTGTTTGCTGTAAGGATGAAACTGGATCCTACAAATTGTTTTCTCAGCTTTACATGTAATTTATGTCCTGCACAAACACTCAGGGGTAGGTGCAAATATAAAAAATAGCAGAGAAAAGGGTTTGAAAGGAGGAAACAGCAAGTATGCTATATGAGAAGAGCAACAGGAAGTTCATCAGGAGAGTGGCAGTTGAGTCTGCTGATCCACACACTCTTCATCAGGGTCTCCAGAGATCAAGGCAGCCACATCTACGCATTCTACCAAGCAAGCCGGCTGCCCACACAACTATGTGTTCTAGCCTTCTAGAATACCTCCCTTTGTTTTAAGCACTTCATTTGCTGAGGAACAAACACAAGTTGCAAGTAATCCAAAACCAGCTGAAAGTTGCATGAGAGGACAGAGGTCTTAAAGGATTAAGACAGTAAGCTAAAAATGGGAAGTGTAGTTAAGAGAAAGAAGTGATGGAGATGGAAGACTGTATGGGTGGAATTAAGCCATCACCATTGTGTGCATTCAGCTTTCAGACATAAAAGCTGAAAGCTGAAAGGCAGAATGACTTAAATCATAGCAGATTCTAATGCAGGGGCTTTCATAGGCAAAAATACAAAACAGAGCAAGATTAAAAAAAGACCACAGTGGCATGAATTCCAGAGAACACATCTGGTTTATTAAGGACAGAAATCTTGCCAGCTGGGATGTTCCTATTTTCTAAACCTCCTGACTCAGGGACAGCGCTGATCACTTCACAATACACCAGAAGTCTGCAAACTTTCTACTGTGCAGTTTTGTTAATCTCTAAAGCAGGAGGTTTTTATGGCAGACCTTGGGTTTAGATGATCTTCCCTTACCTTCTGAAATTCTCCATAATTTATAAAGAAAAGAAATGTCTGGACTCCGTGGATAATGTAGTAAGCTGATACTTAAGAAATTGGAGATGACCAAAGGTAGGCATCACTAGCATGCAGTGACCTCTCTGGAGCCAACAAGCATTGCTTATGAACTCAGTGCAGTTTGTGCTACTGCGCATGTACTAGATAACCTTGCAGGTGCTGTCTGGGAACAGCTAGGCCAGTAGAAACTTAGTCAGAAGACAGACCTGGAGGGGGTCATGGAGAGAAAGAAAGGGGTAAATCTCTATCTCTCTCTGTCTCTGTCTCTCTGTCTGTCTCTTTCTCTGGTGTTTCTCAGATAAAAGAGAGACATTTTACCAAGAATATGAATGGGGAAAATAGCCAGGCGGTGGTGGCACACGCCTTTAATCCCAGCACTTGGGAGGCAGAGGCAGAGGCAGGCGGATTTCTGAGTTCGAGGCCAGCCTGGTCTACAGAGTGAATTCCAGGACAGCCTGTGGAAACCCTATCTTGAAAAAAACAAAAAACAAAAAACAAAAGAATGGTGAAAAGTATTTTACAATCTGAATTTAGTGCAGGATGAGTTGTATCATTAAGGCCTGTGGGGATTGTCTATATATTTTTTTACCAAGTTATGTTAACAAACAGCAAATTTTAGAGAATGCATATGTATACAACAGCATCATTAGGAACCAATTAATAATGCGTCATCACTCCTGTGTTCAAAATGCCTTCTCTGCCAGTCACTACTACCAAGTATTCTAGAATAGTTAAAAATCGGCATGATCTCTGTTTACATTATGGTGTCATCTGAGCTCAAGGCTGCTGCTGCTGCTGCTGCTGCTCCTCCTGCTGCTTCTGCTGTTGCTGCTGCTGCTGCTGCTGCTGCTGCTGCTGGTGGTGGTGGTGGTGGTGGTAACTCAAGAAGCACTTCCTGGTAGTTTGAATGAAAATGGTCCCCATAGATTCCTGTTTGAATACTTGATCCTCAGTTAGTGGATCTGTTTGGGAAGGATGAGGAGGTGTGGCCTTGTTGGAAGAGCTGTGTCATGGGTCTGCCTTTGAGGTTCAAAAGGGACCTATCATGACTGCCCTCTGAAAGACCCAACAAAAATCGGCATATGCAGATATTTGATCCCAACCAATGGATAGAAGCTGCTGACCCCTGTGGTTGAATGAGGGAAAGCTGGAAGAAGCTGAGGAGAAGGAAGGTGACCCTGTAGGAGGAACAGGAGTCTCAATTAATCTGGACCCCAAGATTTTTCAAACACTTGACCACCAAACAGGCAGCACACACTAGCTGATATGAGGCACCCAACACATATGCAACAGAGGACTTCCTAGTCTGGGTTTACTCAGAGAAGATGCACCTAACCCTCAAGAGACTGTGACCTCTCTGACTCCTGATTCAGGATGTAAGCTCTCAATTGTTCCCACCACTATGCCTTTGCTCTACCACCATGGACCTCAAGTCTATGAATCCATAAGCCTAATTAAGTGCTTTCCTTTATACATCATTGTCTTACATAATAGTGATTTGTCACAGGCAGTAGAAAGTTACTAAGACACATGATTTGTAAAATAAAGGAAATAAAGAGATCAAAGATAGCAATTCTATAAGGCACCCAAAGTATCTATAGTAAGGTTACCCAAATATCCCATTAAACCACCCCATTAATTACCTTGGCTCCACAACTAGGGGAAGAGTCCTCATTTTCTGCGAATAAGGATGAAACAGAGTCCCAGTTTTATCAGTGTAGATGCTGCCAAGCCTGCCTGTGGGAAAACTTCACAGCCCATATAATGTCAAATCCTAATTAGATAAGGAATGTGAAATCTGACTGACTTTGGAAATGAATCTCATTATCATTGGGTCAAGATCCTTATTGTCATTGAGAATAGCTGCAAAAATATCTACATATATGTTTAACTAGGGAAGTGAAAGAGTGATAAAATGAACATTACAAAACACTGGTGGAAGAAAATGCAACGAAGGCAATGAAATATGGATTAGAAGAATAAAGTTGCTAATTTTTTTTTCAGACAAAGTTTCTCTGTGTAGCTCTGGCTGTCCTGGAAATCACTCTGTAGACCAGGCTGGCCTCTAACTCAGAAATCTGCCTGCCTCTTCCTCTCAAGTGCTGGGATTAAAAACATGCGCCATCACCGCCCGGCTAAAGTTGTTAATTTTTTATTACTATCACTACCCAAAAGAATCTTGAAATATTAATGATATTCTTTTCAGAATTGGAATCCTAAAATTTATAAGCAATGATAAATTCCAAACATCCAATGCAAACTTGAGAAAGAGTTGGGGAAAAATGGATACTTTAATATCTAATTTCCAGACACAGTAAGATAAATAGGCACATAAAGGCTGGAGCAGAGCAAAGAAAAGGAAAAGTCCCTGCATCTCCAAGCAACTAAATTCTTCACAAAGACACTAAAGCATCCATAGAGGCCAGGTCAGCTTCTTTTAAAAATGGTGCAAGGGAGATTGAATAGATGTCCACAAAAGTGTGAAATAAGACCCCTGTCTGTCACCCTGCCCAAACCCAGCCAAAACTGGCTTCAAAGACCTTCGTGTTCCACATCAAGATCTGAACGGACTAGAGGACACCATAGAGGAAAGACTTCAGGACATTAGCAGAAACAATGGCAAACAGGATATCAAATCTAAAACACAAAACTAAATGAAAACAAATAAAAAACAAACAAACCCTGGTACCTGACAAAGGACAAAATGAAACTAGTAAAAACCCACTTGGCTTTTGTGCTCCATTGTTGCTGCAGCTATAATTTCATCCCTGATAGAAGATCCAGTGTTTCTAAGCATCCTCCAGGAATGGGGGCCACCCCAGTGACTCTCCTAGACCTTTCCGTCACTGCCAGACTGGGGTTCCTGAGACATCCTACTCAGTAGGCTGAGACACTACTGTAGCCACACAGTGAGAGACAGCTACTCTAAGACTACTCCAAATACCCAGTTCTTAGTGTCTGACGTGTGCCTTGACATCATTATTAGTTTAAAGTGAGGGAACTTAATTAAGATACATGTATTGGTGAGATTAAAACTTTTCAAAACCATATAGAAATAAAACTATATAAAGAATCTCCAAGAAACTTAGAATTATACAAATGTATGGTCTACTTGTGTCACAAAATTGTTTCATATATGACTTCTAGTCCATTTTCACTATTCCACTTATTATTTAATACATTGTATAATTTTATAAGTAATTATTTCATAATATTTCTCAAAGTTGTTTTATTTAAAACATATCATAAATCCAATACAACATCTTTAATAAAAGATCAGTAATTTTTGGTGAGGTGATCTTATTTATATTTGTATACACTTTTATTTTATAACTGCCATTTCTTTATTTTAAAATGTTAAATATTTTTGCATTTGAAGGAGATAAAGGACTTACTAGAATTTACTCCAAATTTTTCTTTGACTTAGTCATTCATTCTTTTCATACTTTCCATGGAATACAAAATGCTCTCTTTTGATGGGAGTCTATACATTTCAGCGAGTATTTACTGCAAGTGAATGCTCACCACTAGGTGTCAGTACACTACCTTATATTTTGTCCTAGTTGGTAAGCTGAAGAAAAGGAAAATTTTCTGTACTATTTCATGAAATTCAACTCAAAGAGATTTTTTTCCCTTTGAAAATGTCAATAAAATTGAGTCAGCTAAACTTATTACAACTTTTGGAAATAAAATTATCTGATTTAATCTCTAATTTTACTTAACAGAGAGGCATGAGTTTCTTAATCCAAAGCATGTATTCAAGTGCCTGTTTTTGATTAGTTGACTGTTATTATGTATTTTGGACTAAAACTTCATTGTAATATGGTTCCATTCCTCAGAAATATTGAAAATACTTGTTTAGCAAAGATTAAAATGTAAGCACATGATGTAAAAACAAATGTACAAAATGTAACATGCATTGTGCTCTTATGTACTGTGTGAGAAATCAATAAACAAAAGATGCCTAGAGTTAGACAATTCCTAGAACAAGGAGGGCAGCATCGATGCTGATGTTAGTGTGGAAAATCAGCAGAGGCAACTTCAGTTCCTTCCAGAACTCTTAAAGAATGCATTATCTGAGATAGAAATACTATAAGCCATTAAAGACTCTCCTTCGAGGTAGATAATTCTGCATGTGTACTTTATTCCACATGAAATATATGGTATGTATAAGCTATTTCCAGTTCCCAACAAAGTTGGTAAGGTCACGTGGTTAATGAAAACTTTAGTGCACTGAGTTTTGCATTTCTGGGTTTTAAAGCAAGTTCCTTATGAGTACTACTTAAACACTAAGGCAAATAATTAAACAATGCACTTCTACCAATGAATTAACTGAGAATTCTCTGTACTAGTAATTTGTACAACATGGCAGGTCACTGATTGAACTCATCTATAACTTAACAGGGCCTTAAAAATCTTTTTTTTTTTTCAGAAGAAGCACATAAGAATGAATTTATTTGTGGGGTACAATAACTGCTGCCCTCTTGTGTTTGACGATTGAATGCTAACTTTCCTCTGGATCAAGTGCACAGTTTTGATGTTGGAGATACCAGATGTGGCAGAACAGAAACAGAGCTCAGCACAGGTGTAGAGCGAATGACAGAAGAGAGCTAGACCCATGGATTCAGGCTGGAACACAGTAAGAATTGCCTGTCATTAAGAGAACAGATAGCAGGAAAGGAGATGGAAATTTCTAGAAACTTGTTGGGAGGGCAAGGACTTGATACTGAAAGTCATACATCTGTCAGTTTATCCCTGAGAGTATTGGGAAAGGTTGTTTCTGTGTGTCCATCATCAGATATGTCTTCACAGGACAGACAAAGCTACTCCACAGAAGGGGTGCTGAGAAGCTACTGCTCTCAGATGGCATCTGAGCTACCAGGACACACTGGTAATGAGGATTACCATTCTTCTGGTCCCTTATCAATCCACAGGCTTGAGGGCAAGGACAAGTGAACAGAACAAGCTTAGACACGATCTGGGTAAAAGAATGGTGTCTTTGTGTGGGAATTGTTCTCAAGAGTCATTGGGAAAAGTTATCTGGCCAATGTGCAGTGACTTTGGGGACTTGGCAACAGTTGTGTTTTCCTTCTCAAGGGAAAAAGCAGAGAATCCAGTTGGTGCTAAGAGTGAAAGTATTTCAATCACAAGGACAAGAAAAGAGATTCCAGTTCTACCATCTCAGTGTCTGGAAGGAATAAGGTAAGCTTGAGTTCATTTTAAGGAGTCAAGTTTGCTGTATACAGAACAGCACTAAGGTGAACTTTTTTCAAACACACAATCATTGACTGCTGTAAAGAAGAGAGACCTTCTTATCACACTCAGAAATGCTGATTCTCAAGTGCCACAGCCCTTCTGCTGAATATGTTTAAGACATGTGTGTTACACTGTGGTACCTTGACAAAGTTTCCTCAAAGAAAGACCTAAGTACCTTGTCACCTGTTAATCAGATCAAACAACCACAAATCCCAACATTGTGCTATAGCTGATGGCATCATGGGTGTCACCATGTATTGTCTTGTCTCCTGCCTTGGTTCCCTCCCACCTAAATGCATGTTGTCCTGTTGATGTCCTCTTGTGGTTCACCCCTCTCATCTCTGTCTGTCATCTTTTCTAACACACCAAGGGGCTCACCAAGCTAGTATAACTAACTAGCAACTGACGAAGGGCAAACCTGACCAACTTGGCCTCAGGAATTAGGTCCTTAACCACTGTGTCTATAAATCAATGTTCTCAAAGTGTCCTTATGCCCCCAGCAGAAATATTACATGGGGACTTGTAAGCACTGCCTGTCTCAGGTGCTCCTAACCACTGAAATAGAATCATTTTATGCTTCTTCATTCAAATAAAAATCTAGTATATCATTTTAAACTGGAGTATACACCATCTATGTTCTTAAAGTATGAAAATCATTTTTCAAGTTTAAAATTACATTCTCAAATTAATAGAGAAGAAATAAAGAATATAACAACAATATAACATTTCTGCCTTAACTGACCTCTGCTCTGCATGAGGAATGGTTTAAGGTACTTTTATACTGGCTGACACATCAAAACTTACTGTTGAATTAGAGTAGGTTCTTTTACTCTCATATTTTAGAGATGAAGTTAAGGCAGAGAGTATAATAATTTTCCAAGTTAATAAATGAAGCAACTGGTAAAGGGTAAATCTTTCCAGCTAGGCCTCAGAAATTAGGTCCTTTACCACTGTTACTGTGAACCACTGGTTTTCAAAGTGTCTCCAAGCCACAGGCAGGAACATGATATGGAGACATGTTAGCAATGCTGATCTCAGGTATTTCCCAGTCACGGAATCAGAAGCAGCACTCATGCTGGGACTAACAATGTGACTTCAGACAAATGTCCCAAGTGAATTCAGTGTCTGTTTAAATATGAGAAACTTTTCTCAGAGATCAGTGGCAATATCATTAGTATATTTTCAAATTTTTATGTAGTAGTAAACCATTGTGTAAATACATACTTATCAACCCGGCAACCTTCAATCACTTTTAATTACATTTTTTTTTACCATTAAAGTAAGACATGTTGTTTTGTCTTAGGAGTTGAAGAGGAGTTTTGAGATTTGGTTTGGTATCCCAAGCAATGGATGTTGTTTCAAAAATCAAATCCCAACATTTTCACTTAAGTCCCTGATCTACTTCCTGCTACTGTACCCAGACCAGAGTCCCAGTAAGGAATAAAGTCAGGTCTCTCAGGGAGAGCTTCCTTCTGAGGCTTTTCATTCAGCAACCCCATCCATGGGTTCTTTCTGGAAATAAATTAGATACTCTAGGAGGTTGAAATTTTCTCTTCATTTTGCTAAAGACAAAACAAAAAGGGAGATCCTTATTTGTTCTTGTGTGTTTCTATAGGCCAGCTCAAGTGGCAGCTGACCCTCCCTTGCCATCATCCATTTGGTTGCAAAAGTGGATGAGGTTTTACGCTGCTACCCAAGAGGGCTATGCTGTCACCCTTAGTACATTTAGTAATACCATACCATTTGCCTTTTGCTATTGAATGAATCTATTCAACAAACAGTAAAGTGTTCCAAACAACCAACATTTACATGCTCTGTAAAATCTCGAACTCAGTTTAGATGGTTTCCCTTCTTTCAACCAGAAGATTCCCAATGATCTAGAAAGACAGACAATAGGATCCAAATTTCAATTGAGCCAAGGAAGCCTGGCTCTAATTTCCAAAACAAACCTGGTGCTGCAGGACAATTAATAGTTACTAATTAAATCATGATGTTTTGAGTACACAATTCATGGACAACTGCTATTTTATCCATCCAAGGTAAAATGATTGACTTGCATGTTCTGGGTACAGGCTGGAAGGAATTGGCCAGGAGAGAGGGCACAGAAAACAGAAGAAATCCACAGCAGGGGACCAGTTTCCTTTTCACTCCTCCTTCTGTAGACAGATCATTCTTCTGAATAAGTCTTTGAACTTAGAGTTACTCAAGATGATTATGACAGAGTGGCCGGCAGGATAGGCTGCCATGATTTCCTTCACCACAAAGAACTGGTGACTTCTGTATGGAATTCTAAATGTCATATTTACCATGAAGGCAGCAAAGTAAGAAACAAAGAAACAGAAGAATGTTGTCACTGTTTTTAATGCATTTATGTGAGCTTCGGTTCTGGTATTTGACAGTTTGTGAGATTCGCTTTGCATCCGGTACATGTGCTTGTAAAGAGAAATGAATAACATAGAGGTGCACATAACAAACACAGTTAGGGGGAGCAGTAAGATCAGATTGACGAGGAGCAAGTCATTATTTCTCATTAGCTTGACATTACTATCATTTAGTCTTGTGTTTCTCAGGACATACCCATCCTCAATTAAAGGAAAACCTACCTCAATACACACAGTTGCAGTGCCCAAAGAGGCCAGCAAGCTGCCTAGAAGCAGCCAAACTATGAGCTTTGAAATTCTGAATTTCAGCCAAAGAAACCAGGGCTGAGTGAAGCCTGAAATCTTGAGGCAGTAAAAGACGGAAAGACATGTGGCGAACCAGAGGCCAATCGAGCTGAAGAACATCCAAACGAACATTATCTTTGAGCTGTAAATGTTTTCCTCATAAGAGTATGGAAAGAACACAGAGAAGAAGCTTTGTGTCATCAGCATTATCTGCAGCCCGAGTCTGGACAGCCCTGTGCACATCAAGAGGGTCTGCAGGATCAGCAACGTTTGGTTCTTGAACAAGTCATAGCAGTTCACAATGATAAGGAATCCATTCACTGTAATCCCGATGAGGAACTCTGCTGTCATGATGACCATGTGATAAATAACTGAGAAAGGGAAGATCATGATGAATCTCAGCGTTTTTCTGGATGATCTTAGATTTGTCCTGTTGATCGTCCTCCACATAGGAGGACCATAGGGTCCTAAGGAATCTGGCTGGCTGCTGACCTGTTGATTGTAGTAGAACCTTATGCATGCTTATCTGTATGAATGCAAGTCAGATGTCTTTTCAATGCAGTACTCATCATGGGAAACTGAGAATGCAAATACAAATATTTGAATGACGGCTGTTCTTTCCAATCATATTTGGAGTGGGGGGGCTACCATGTGTGTTTTCTAATTTGGTCTGATTGTGACTCTGTTTTCTAATTTGGTCTGATTGTGACTATGTTTCACTTTGACTACTGCTGTTACTTTTTTTTTTTTTGGTCTCTGTTTTTTTCTAGTGCCAAAGACAACAGCCCTAGGGTACATGCTTATTTTTCTTTATGGTAGCAATGTCTAATCTCAGATGTCACTTGTCCCAGCATATGTGGCTCTCTATCCAATACACTTTCAAGTTATATTACTTCCAGAAAATGTGAATAAAATTTCTTCTCTTGATTCAAGGGTAGGGCAGAGGGGAGAGTCTGGGGAGGATGAACACCATTGAAGATGTTTGAAGAAAACTATGTTATAAATTTTCGTGTGTGTGTGTGTGTGTGTGTGTGTGTGTGTGTGTGTGTAACAGTTTAAATGGAGTTAACCATACACGGGTGGGGGGGGGGAAGCATCCTTCCTAGAATCCATAGGTTTTCAAAAAAATGTCTAGTTCCAAGTATGAGATACTTCCCTTGAGTCGTTTGTCAGAGAAGTCACAGAAACCCACCAAATAATACAGCTTAGTGCTATTGTCTTTCCTTGCTCACAAGAACTTGATTGTAAGATCCTATTCCTGAAACAAACAAACAAAAAACCAAATAAACTTGCACCTTGTCACCAGAGAGATCAGCAAGGGCTGATCTAGAAGCTTTCTCTATGTTGCCTAGCATTTATAGCACCAGAAGCTGCAATGCAGACTGCTCGACAGAAACACCATCCTCAGTCGGCCCAAGCCATGAATCTGTGAATACAATCAAGACTGGCCTGGAAAGACATGCCCATGGGTGTAGCAATGACTAGAATGCCATAGGAACATTCAGTCACTTTCTGCTGGGATTTAAGGCACACTCCATAAGAGGGAACTTCTATCTGATAATATAAATCTGACCACAAACCCATGTCTAGGGAGGTAATAGCTTCTAGGGATAAACCTACTACTATTATTTTGCTAAATAGCCACAGTATCAAACTGACTTCTAATTATGCACTTTCCTTCCATACCCATAGATTTGTGCAACTCTCATCCTTATCAGAGAAGTTGTGTGTGTGTGTGTGTGTGTGTGTGTGTGTGTGTGTGTGTGTGTGAATAGTGAACAGTATTTAAAACAGAGACACACAACTGGTCAAGGTGCTGGTAATAAGTGTCTGCGCAGTACTTGTACACAGATTGGACATTCCCAGTTGAGCATATCAGTCTTTTCCCACCCCAAGGTTTAACTCAAAAAGGAGGGTGGACTAATTGTAAAAGCCAGAGAAAGGGAGTGGAGTGTCAGTGACTTCAGGATGTAACAAGATCATTGTACTGCTGACCTCATATGAGTGTGGCCTTGGAAGAGCATTGCTGTCCTGAGTACGTGAGCAAGAGCTGCACAGTGTTAAGCCAGTGAAAATTCCAGCATGGAAGTAGCACAGCACATGCACACCACTTCTGGCTGCAGAGAGTTGATGGCTAGGGGAGAGAGAATCAGTTTTCTTTAGGTACATGGTCCCTAATAGGTTAACCAGACACTAATAGATGCTCCACTCCCAGCTTATACCTGGGCATGTATGAGTAGCACTAAGCAGACTCAGTGGGGAGAAAAGGAAGAAGATGGAGGAGGAGGAGGAAGAAGAGGAAGACGAAGAAGAGGAGAAAGATGTGATGTTGGGAAAGCTAAATGAGGGAGATTTTTCAGAGGAGTTGAGGGAATGGGAGGGAATGTGATAGAAATAAAATCAAATACATGTATGAAATTCTCAGAAATAAAATATAATAAAATGTATAATTATATAATTTATAAAATTATATAATTTTAATATAATAAAATATTACATTAAAATAAAATAGAACAAAAGTTTCCCTCCCTTGAGCCTCAACTTTCACCTATGAGAATTGCCACATTAGACTTCAACAGCAATTTCTGGAATACAAATGCGGTAAAACAAAAGCTACTTTTTGCCCCCAAATTATACTGCATTTTTATTGCCTTTGTGTTGGTGGAATGTTGCCAGGTGATCCTGCCATGTAAAATAGAAGGTTCAGTAATTTTAACAATCAGCAAGGGACACAATCACTGGTTAAAATGAGCTTCCTCTCTGGGCTAGGAAGAGGCAGGCACATGACCCTGTTCAACTCATACCACATGCAAAATGTAATAAGCTATTACTGCATAAGATATCATGAATCCTGGATAAGTCAGGGCAGGCACTTGACAAACGCTAGTTGCTACAAACATTAAAAATCTGTCTTTGTAATGTGCTTTATCATATATGTATAAATATATATATAGTATAGAGGATTTCTATCCTATGGAAAGGATAATATATATTATATGATAATATATAATATATGACAAGTAACTATATGTTAATATAATATTTATATTGCACATTGATATAGTATATAATGCATTAATATGTTAGCATATGTACAAATTCCATGAAGAAGTAACTTCTACAGAAGTTAAAAAGACCAGTATCCTAGAACACTGAAAAAATAAAAGCAAACCACTGGAGTTGTGATCCACTGTCCAGGTTCATTATGATTTCAGAAAGCCACAGTGTTCTATAAAGTGTCTCTTACTCTTTCTTAAAAGCAACTGTCGTTACTTTGTGCAATGTTCCTCTGTAAATGCTGCAACCCTTTCCATCCTTCATACGTCTCGACTAAACAAGATGTTGGAAGACTGAGTCCATCTCTGTCCGTTCAAATATTCTGCTTTTACGAACCATTGTGTGATCCAGATTTTCATTCTGACCGGCTTTTGGTCTCAGTGATTTTGTTTAGAAAACGAAGTGTTTATATTTGCCTCCTAAAAGCATTGCCCTTATAGGGCAGGTTGTGAGACTTCAGCAGAATTGCAAACTCCTGTGGAGACAGGAGTCCGAACTCTGAGATGAAGGAAGAGAAGGAAGAGCTGCATAGTTCATAGCTCAGCCTGAGTTAAGTGCGGATTCTGAGCCACAGCACCATGTTTCAATACTGTTCAAATACTGTAGATCTAGATAGAATTCTTGCTTAAAATAAAAATTCAATCTCTCCTACCAGTTTTTCAAAACTTCTGTTTTGGTTTTCTAGTAACTTTGTTTCAATAAAAAATCTTGCTGGGCTGAACTTCTTAAGCCAATGAGAGTAGCAGTTTATATATAAATAATCCAGATGTCAAATTATTGAATACATAATTATTGATTACATAATGGAATGCTAGACAAAAATCTTTGACTACATACCAACTCTAGGGTATTTTATATTAAGTAGTGTCATAGTCAATGTGGTTTAACTATACTGTTTGACCATACAATTATAATGAAAACTATATACTAATATGCTTCTATTGACTTTATATTTTAGTGTAGCAATGGTGATCATTTTATATGTCCAATATATTTACCATTATAGTCAGTGTTTGAGTATACAGAAATTCACACATTTTCTTCCTTGTTTTCTAGGTGTCCAGTTATAGAGTCTTCCCTCAATTTTTCATGGGACACTTGGCTTAAAATGGATGGAGTAATACACAGGGATTTTTACTTTTGTCAAAAATGTTAATATTGAAATAAGTATAATATTGAAATAAGTATAATCATCATTTTTCTGATGATTGATGTGAAACTAAATTTTTATACCTACTTCAGAACGCATATATTCTCTGAATATAATTTTATGAAGCTGCTTTTGATGTGCCATCTTAGATAAATGTATAATATATCAGCTAGAATTTATCTCCATTAAGTATTTCCATGCTTTAAAGTATATTGGCTGCGTTACCTTCAACTCACCTCATCCTTGTCACCTTGACCTTGGTGCAGCTGCTTGTAGTGAATGGGACTAATGATTCTCTTCTGAGATTTTAATTTCCAGGACCTATTTCATTGTGAAATCCTGGATTCTGGCTCTCATTTGCCCCTTTATCTATACCATTTAATTGAAGGGAAAGAACAACTTTGGTAAGAACTGCTCTAAAAGTATAATTGACATTGAGCTTCAATTAGTTTGCATTTGCATTTGTGATTTTCCTGTCATATGGCTCCTGGTTTGCATTTACCTGGTCCAACCCCATCTTGGAGATAGAGGTTTAATGAAGCACTTGCTCAAGCAGTGAGAAGGTTCATGGTGACTGAGATAGTCTTACCATGAACAGCTCCTTGGCATTTTTCTGAATTTAGAGAAAGATGGCGATCAAATGAAGAGAAGTGGGTTTCAAATTAAGAAATGTCTAGCAAACTTATTGTGACATATTTCTTTTATTAAGACACTGGATATTGATTTTATTAGGACACTGGATATTGATTGCTAAATTTGTTTATCTGTGTCTCGATGAATATAAATGCTGATAAACATTCAAAAGGTTCTTGAGAATTGGTATACCTCCAGTGAAATTGTTTGGGTAGAAGCTTTTGATTCTGAGGTGAGGGACATAAATTAGTTTGGAGATTAGAAGAGGGAGGATGGCGACACTGACTAGAGGAGCTTGCTACCAAGTCTGATGACCTGAGTTCAATTCCCAGAAGCCACATGGGGAAAGAACACTGAAATTAAAAAGTTGCTATCTTTTTGACCCAAAAAGATTGATTTTCACCCAAGTACCCAGGCACTTAGACATAGTAGACAGACAGACAGACAGACAGACAGACAGACAGATGATAGGCAAATATATACTTATATACATGCAAGAAACAACAGCCATAACAAAGAATTAAAATTAAGGTGTATTTTAATTATTGATATTATTTCCAGGCATTTTCCTGGTATAGAATATGGTTCTTACTTATTGTAATTGCACAAGTGTTTGTGGTTTTTAAACAAAGTACATTGATTAAGCTAGGTGATTTACAAACACTGGAAGAAGACTGAAGCTATGTTTATGATTAAAGTTGAAAATATTTTTGTAGATAATTCATCTCCTACCTTGGGTTTACCATCAAAGTTTTATACAATTTGGTTTTCAGAAAATCAAATACAAGGCTGGAGAGATGGCTTAGTAGTTAAAAGCACTGACTGTTCTTCCAGAGGTACTGAGTTAAATTCCCAGCAACTATATGGTGGTTCACAACCCTCTTGCAATGGACTCCAAAACTCTTTTCTGGTATGTCTAAAGACAGCTACAATGTACTCATATATATTAAATAAATAGATAAACATTTTAAAAAACAATCAAATGCTATCCATTAGGGTAGTATAATTGTATGAAAATACTCAAACTTTTTTTTTTTAATTCTGTAAGGTCTGATGCAAATTTTCACCTGATTTTTTTTTAATCAAGTAATTATAGGAAGGAAAAGGATGAGTAACAAGTCTTACAAGAGATACCTAATGACATATTGGTAGCATTTCACTTACTGTCTCGTTGCTGAAACTGTGTGTAAAAACTGCTTCTGATTCTTTTGAGATATCTGCATGACTATTTTGTGTTTTGTGCAGTTTTTTATTATGATTTTATTGAAAAGTTCCAGTAGGTTGTCTACCTAGATTTTGAGCTGGGAGATGATGTAAGTTTTCTTTTTCTGTTTGGTTTCTGAGTTTCCTCCCTGAGTTTATGGAATAGCAGTAAGATCTGGATGTATGACAGAGAATCCACGCAAGGCCATCTCTCACACTTCCACCGAAATCTTTACTCCTGCACATGCTACATTGTATATATACATTTCCCCATGAAAAGTTAGACATCAAATGAGAAATTTGATAATTCTATTTGGATTTGATAATAGTCCATCACTTTAGTTGCCACAATAGTATGACGTGGTTATTGTTCTCCACAAATGTAGTTTCCTTTCCTAGACAGGCACTATTGCTCCACTGCTTCAGAAAAACTGGGTAATTGACATGTAGTATGAAAGCAACAGTGAGAGGCTGCGGCTTGGGGATAGCATAGGGAAAGACTTGAGTGTACGTGTTTATTTATAACTGATGAATCTTTTCTTCTAAGAAAATACCTTTGGAAGGACGAGGAAAATAGTCATAAACTGTATTTTCCCAACACATTGCTACACTATTAACTAAAATGACATAGTACATTCTTTTTTTCCCCCTTAATGGAGTACTTTCTTAGGGAAAAAAACACTAAAAACCATTTAAGAATGAGAGTACATTTACTGGAATCCATTTCCTTTTTTATGCAGAAATAAGAAGAAGTTAACACAACATTTTCTAGGAATTTAGGCTTGTGAAGTAGTCAAGCTAGAACCTTGGCCTTAGGTTGTTAGCACACGTGATTATCCATCATTGCCATGGGACTAAAATAGTGAAAAGCAGGAAAAGCCCAGGCATAATTTAACAAATAGAATTCATTTAATACATCTGTGAAGAGCAAGGCAACTTAATTCCCATGCAAATGGCTCATATTCAGTAACTGTTTACTCCCTTTATAGAGCAAATTATTACAGACTTTAAAGGACATGGGAGTTTTTCCAGATTACATAGGTAAATACTGGCAGAACTTTTGAAGTCCCCTTCTCTGGGGTTCCATGAACTCCCAGGTAAAACAAATGTTTATGAACAAAAGAAGAAAATCTATATTACAGATTTTGTCACCCTTAAAGAGACTGATAGTTAGGCAAAGTTTTGAAGCACCTGGTCTACCTTGCATGAGCTGCTTCTCATCTAAGCGTGATAAAGAGTAAGATTTTGTTATATAATGTTTGCTATTCAGAATGTTCTACATGTTCTCTATTACACCACCAACCTGAAATAGACTGTAGCCATGACCAGAAGTACAGCAACATGTGGCAACATGCATGCACTCTGGAAAATAAGTTGCAAGCAGAAAATATGGTAACATATTTATCCTAATTTACTTTGTATTGCTCTGATAAAACATTGACCAAAAGCAACTTGAGAAAGCCATCTTATTTCATCTTACACTACCAGGTAAGAATCCACTGGGGGGACTCTAAAGGGCACATAGTTACTCCAAATTACATAAGTAATCTGAAGCACGGGGAAGCTAGGGGGAACTCACAGCAACAATCTGGATTCAGGAACTGAAACAGAAGCCATAATAGAGTATATAAAAAAAATTGTGGTATCAGATAATGTGGGTTCAAAACATTAACCTATGTTGTCTTTCAGAAAGTATTGTGACAAGCTACACCTTAAGTGGAGTTCTGACTTTCGGCTGATTTAATAATAAATAATTGTTCTGCTTTATAATACCTATTTTTTATGTTTCAAAATAGATATTTATATTTTTCTAATGTTCATAATGTATATGATTTTGCATGCATTATTTTGTGACATTAGTTTACTAATTTTTAATATATATATATATAAAATATATAAAAATTATTTATATACCTGTGTGACTTTTCCTGCAGCATAGGCACATGGGTGCTTGTAGCAGCCAGAGAGAGTTGGATTCTGTGGAACTGGAGTCACAGTAGCTTTTGAGCCACCTAATGTGGGTACTAGGGACCAAACCTGAGTGCTCTACCAGAGAAACCAGTGCTCTAAACCTCCCTGAGCCATCTCCCAGCCACTATATTACTTTATATAAGGCTGACCCAGACAATATATCTCTTGGTGCAGTTTAATATCATGCTATTTTCTATTAAATGAAAATAATAATGCTTATGGCATATTTATTCATAAATATTCTCTTTTATTTTCCATGTTTAAAATTTTATGTGAAGGTTTATAATACATTTTGAATGTCTGGGGACAAATACACACATTATTTCCAATATTTAAGGCATCTTTACAATGGCAGCCCAGCATTAAGATATAAACTTTTAATTAATTATTTATGGTTCTTTCCTAATCAATACAAGGATATTACTAGTAACTTGGTCAGAATATAATCTAAATCAGTAGGTCACTGAAAGTAATCACTAACTATTAAGTCTCAAGAGAGATTAAATGATAATTTTACAGGGATGAAGTGGTTTACTGTGGTTTTCTGGTTCATGCATTCCCCCCTTCATTTTGTTATAGAGGTAGTTTGTGTATGCACAAGGATGCATATTTACATGGGGGTGGGTTGCAGTTCCTGCTATGCCTACTTACATATTGACTCATAGTCTGTAGGTAAATGCAGGTTTTGTTCTATGTAAATAAGTTAGATGATGGCTCTTTTTACTAATCCCTATTTACATGTATTTTCTGAATTATTACTAGTAACAGAAAACCTAGTTAACAGCCATAGTCCTTTGTAAAAATGTACATTGAAACACTAAAACATCCTATAAAACCATGAAAAAACTTTCCCATGCGTGAGTTACTCATTGCAATTCTTTCCTTTTATGATAGAATGGTAAGATAAAATTATAGTCTGATAGAATTCTGAAGTAATGTCTCTAGTATGTAGAGAGATAAATTCCTCAAGTTGTGTGAATGCTTTGAGTGATGGTACCTTACTCATCCCTCCAGCCAAGTCCAGGAAGAGTTGGCAGCCATAAGGAGAGGTCCTTGGTCCTGTGAAGGCTTGATTCTCCAGTGTAGGGGAATGCCCAGGTGGTGCAGCCAGAGTGAGTGGGAGGGAGTGGGGGGCATCCTCATAGAAGCATGGGGATGGGGGATGAGATGGGGGGGTTCTGGAGGGGAAACCTGGACAGAAGATAACATTTGAAATGTAAATGCATAAAATAACCAATAAAAAATAAGAAAAACAAAGCACAATTCTCAAGGTAAAGACTGATCTACCACCAGGCTGAGGAAGCTAAGCATCTGATCCTTCTGTTAGCACTAAGTAGATTCTCTGTAGTCCCTTCAAGGACCTCTGGAAATGAGCTGTATGTCTTTACAACATTTCCCAATGTAACATTTTTTAATTTTGTCTTCTTTTTTTTTTAAATGTAACAGTTTTGTGTGAAATAAATTAAGACATGTCTGTTCACTTTGCTCCTCTTGTACTTTGCTGTGAGAACATTAGTGTGGCCCCTAGAGTTTCCAAGGGCATATTCTAGAATTTTGATCTGGCTAGAAGGAAGATGAGTTAGGAGACTCTGAGATGTGTGCATGTGGTTCAGTTTCCTTCGTGGGTGCTTCTGGTATCCCAAGGTTTTTGTGTAATGATAGTTTATTGTCCCCATCACTTTGTGTAAGTAGGGCTCGTGGAAGGATGCGCGCACTAAGCCTGGGGTTTATTGATTCTAGAAATGTGTCCAGAAGCACCAGATTCTAAAGTGCATGTATAATGGAGAAAATGATCATAAAATAGGCATACTGACATGCTGGTCTCTGAGAGTTAGCCTGCCACCTTCCAGAGGGTCTTGACCAGGCTTATTTTCTTGGCTACTTAAGAGAATCAAAAAAGAAACAGGAAAAATTACGGAATTCTATTAAGTGTGAAGAGTTACACATACACACACACACACACACACACACACACACACACACACACACACACACACACACACTGAGGCCTGTCACTTCTTGAAGGCTGTGGGCTTTCAGATCTTTTAGGTATGGTCAGTTTGAACAGAGACAGGGAGGCAGATAGGTCCAAATGTTTGCAATAAACCCATCTTTGTCTGACCTTGAACTTATTAGACTGGTCCATAAGCAGAGAGCCCTCCCAGCTTGAGAAAAGCCCACAAGGCCTTTGTCCTAAGCTGCTGCTTGCCTTTGTCTCAGAGAGTCAAGAGGATAAGGATAAAGTCAGACATTTTGGAAGTCCACCGCCATTTTTACCACCTTGTCACGGTCCTTTGTTCTATTTGCCTGCATGCCAAGGAAACTGCCTAACACCACATTCCTCTTTCTCAAGTCATAATTGTTTACAAATGAAAGGAGTAAGTCCCCTAAAGACAACATGATAGAATTATGAGACAAACATCAGCCCGTAAGGGGGATCAAGCTTAGAGTTTGAAGCTGTTTTGAGTAACCATGGCCAGGACCATGGATTTAAGTTACTCCAAATTTCATATTCCAATGTGGAAGCAGTTTCATGAAGCTTTAAAGTTCAAAGAAACTCACAAATCAAAGCAAGATTAAAATACCTTGGTCAGTGGTTACACGAAGATGGGTGAGGCTTCTCTATAAGCCTTAGTTGCTATCTGATGACGTTCCTAGCTTCTGGGTTGGTGGGAGCTCATAGTCTGATAAATCAATAGATTTCAAAAGGATTTTATCTGTTAGCTGCAGGATGCTAGTTCTGACATAGAGGCAGAGAAGGAATGGCTTTTGGGGATCAAGGAGGTGCTAAAGTTAGCCCTAGAGAAGGTTCTAGGTCTGAGCTTGTAATATTTCAGTCTCTCTACAGCACTGAGGTTCTAAGCAATCAGTTTATGCAGACATAGCTTATTTCCAGCAGTTGTCTTTCACGGAGCTGATGTGAAATGATAGTCTGTGAGGTCAGAGCTATTCCTAAATAATTATCAACAGTAAACATTTATATCAATTATGTTAGAAGTTTGACTTATCTTCCTATTCACTTTACACAAAATGCTCTAGCTATTCACTTTATACAAAACATTGCATCAATAGTCCTGTCATCAGAGGAGATGCTCTAAAAGTATACAGTCGAAAGTGGTAGCAAAAATATTCTAAAAGGGTCTGAGTTATTAAAACTGTACATTTTAAACTTTATTGTACTTCTGATATTTGTTAGCTTTCCTATATGTGTATTGTATTGTGATTTTTCTCACTGTAATGTTTACTTTTGTATATTATTAAGTCATATCTTATATGCTCTTTAATAAAGGGTCCTGGATACTATAAGCTCTCTTATGATCTGACTCTGCCCCTTAGGAATGTTATGAAGGACAGGACACACTGCTGTACCATCAGGAATGCACACTGTCTAATGACCTTTCTCCTCAGAATTTCTCACCAGATGTCTGAAGTTATCACTTAGATTGGCCTTCAGAATATAGGTTTCTTGGTTTCTTTTTCTTTATTTAATATCTGCTCAGAAAAAACAAAACCCAAGTATATATTAAGATTGTTACAACCAACTTTCTGTAGCAGGATTGTTGATAGTATAATATATGTATTTTTCTTTTTTTTTCTGTTTTTTTTCATTAGGTATTTTCTTTATTTACATTTCAAATGTTATTCCATTTCCTGGTTTCTCCTCCAAAAACTTCCTATCCCATCCCCCCTCCCCCTGCTCACCAACCCACCCACTTCCACTTCTCTGTCCTGGCCTTCTCAGAATGAAAGACCTCTCTTCCCTTTGATGTCCAACAGGGCCATCCTCTGCCACATATGCGGTTGGAGCCATGGGTCCCTCTATGTGTACTCTTTGGTTGGTGGTTTAGTCCCTGGAAGTTCTGGGGATACTGGTTGGTTCATATTGTTGTTCCTCCTATGGAGCTGCAAATCCCTTCAGCTCCTTGGGCCCTTTCTCAACCTGTATTTTTCAATGTAGATCCTGAGTTACCTTAAAAAATAGGGAGTTTAAGAAAACCTTTAAAAAATAGAGTTCAACTGTTACCTTAAAAATAAAGTTGTTTATAGAATTTGATTCAAACACAGCATGTTTAATAGGTTTATATCTTACATAATATATAAAATATTAGCCGGGTGGTGGTGGCGCATGCCTGTAATCCCAGCACTCTGGGAAGCAGAGGCAGGTGGATTTCTGAGTTCGAGGCCAACCTGGTCTACAGAATGAGTTCAGGACAGCCAGGGCTACACAGAGAAACCCTGTCTCGAAAAAAACAAATCCAAAAAATAAAAAAATAAATAAATAAAATATTGTTAGATAGTTATATAATTATATATGACCTAGCATATTATGTTACATGTTTCTGGAAGCCAAATAATTATTATTTGCTTTAATATACAAATATATTTTATGTCTTTTAAATTTATTTTATTTATTTTATTCAATATATTCTTTATTTACATTTCGAATGATTTCTCTTTCCTGGATCCCCCCTCCCTGAAAGTCCCATAAACCCTCTTTCTTCCCCCTGTTCCCCAATCAACCCCCTCGTACTTCCCTGTCCTGGTATTCCCATACACTGCTGCACTGAGCATTTCCAGGATCAGGGGCCTCTCCTTTCTTCTTCTTGGGCATCATTTGATATGTAAATTGTTTTTTTGCATATTCCAAGAGCATCCCGGCTAATATCCACTTATCAGCGCGTGCATAGCATGTGTGTTCTTTTGTGATTGGGTTACCTCACTCAGGATGACATTCTTCAGTTCCACCCACTTGCCTAAGAATTTCATGAATTCATTGTTTTTAATAGCTAAGTAGTATTCCATAGTGTAAATATACCACATTTTCTGTATCTATTCCTCTGTTGAGGGACATCTGGGTTCTTTCCAGCAAATTGATCCATTCTTATCTCCTTGTACTAAGATCCACTCCCAAGTGGATCAAGGACCTCCACAAAAAAAACCAGACACACTAAAACTAATAGAAAAGAAACTGGGGAAGAGCCTTGAACTCATGAGCATAGGGGGAAAATTCCTGAATAGAACACCAATAGCTTATGCTGCAAGATCAAGAATTGACAAATGGGACCTCATAAAATTACAAAGTTTCTGTAAGGCAAAGGACACTGCCAAAAGGCCAAATTGGCAACCAACAAATTGGGAAAATATTTTTACCAACTCTACATCTGACAGAGGGCTAATATCCAAGATATACCAAAAACTCAAGAAGGTAGACTCCAGAGAGCCAATAACCCTATTAAAAAATGGGGAATAGAGCTAAACAAAGAATTTTCACCTGATGAATATCGAATGGCTGAGAAGCACCTAAAGAAATGTTCAACATCCTCAGTCATCAGGGAAATGCAAATAAAAACAACCCTGAGATTTCACCTCACACTAGTCAGAATGGCTAAGATCAAAAACTCAGGAGAAAACAGGTTCTGGCAAGGATGTGGACAAAGAGAAACACTCTTGGGGCTGCAAGCTGGTAGAACCACTCTGGAAATCAGTCTGCTGGTTCCTCAGAAAACTGGCCATGATACTACTGGAGGACCCCACTATACCACTCTTTTAAATTTTATATATAAATTCATTGTATTTAAATACTAAGAAGGAGGAAGCCAAGTAAGAGAAACACATGCCATTTCTAGACTGCCCTTCACACCTCGTCCTTAGTGTTCTTTGACCATCGCTTGATTGAGTTCTTTTGGAATCTCCCCCTCCCCACTTCTTACTTTGATCTCTCTGGAATATCGTGGGCCCAGGGATATTAGTGAGAAAAGACTGATATCAAGGACTGCAGAGACTACATCACTCCACTCAGTGTCCAAAACAAGCCATCCCCCCAACCCACACACACATACAACACTAAGGAATTCTTTACCTCCATTTTGTTTATTTCCTCTCTTTATATGCATAATGCTGTTTTTCTCATTGGGAGGGAATGCCCTTCACTACTGGGAAGGGCAGATCTCCACAGAACTAATTGTGAGAGGTTTTCAAGAGACAACTTTTTGTGTCTTATAAAGGATTGGTTTGCCAAATTACACATGATTCAAGGGACCTCGGAATTTCTCTACCCTTAGAAAAACAGAGTCTGCAATAGGAAGGGCACCTTATCTTCTAAGTGGAAATTCTTACAAGAGAAGTAATGTGCAGGTCTGAGGGGAAAATGAGAAATGCTTAGCGATGAAGAGAAAGCCCAAATGCCTAAGAGGGACCTCATTGCTGACTACTGTGAAGGGTGCAAACAAGTCACTTTGCTTTTCTGTGGGAAAGTCAACAAAAGCTATTGGATTGAGCAAATGGTTGCAAATGTTGTTGTTTTAACTTTTTCTCCCTAGTATACAGTATCAAATGTAATTAGTATTTATTAGAAATTACCTGGTAAGTACTTCAAGAGAATTCATGTGGAATGAGTAACAATTATTTAATGAATAACCAGAGAAGAGATGACACCTACCAAAAGAAAAAGTTGTTTCCCCCATACAATATTCAGTCAGTTCAGTCCTTCTGAGTGATCAGACAACAAAGATGTGACTACATAGTGGTCTATGAAGAACAGGAAGAAGGAATGTATGGTGGGAACCCTGAGGAGTTTGAATAGTTAAGACAGAAAAGCTTCCAGAAGTTCCTAGTTTATTGATAATGCTTCCTTCTTGCTTAGATATATGGAAAAATAAAATTTATAAAATCGCTATTCACTCAGAGAACAACAACTCTCTTCAATATGCCATTTTAACCCTTTTGATCAATTATAGCTACTTGTAAAGCAGTTCCCCTAATTTTTGTTTCTTGCTGCCACCTATTGATAACACAGCAGTATTACCATTTGTACATTGATAGCTCTAAATCTAATAGAGTTTTGGATGTCTGATGAAGGCTTGTGTTTGTTAAAGTTTAGTTGAGTTGAACTCAATTCAAAGACTGCTTTTGTCAATATTAAATTAGATAAAGTAAGGTTTTAAATTTTAAGAGTTCACAGGTCACTTGACCAAAAAAAAATATGGAAGCAGCTAATACCCTGAAACTAAGGCAATGTGCGAAATAAACAAGACTAGAACTCACACTTAAGGATACATAAAGATAAAAGGAGATATTTGTGATCTAAAAGACAGTTTAGAAGTTAAGAGTACATAATGCTCTTGTAGAGGACTAGAGTTCAGATCCCAGTACCCATGTTGTTTGGCTCACAACTGCTTGTTACTCAAGTTTTGGAGATGTTAGGTGTCACTGGACTTTTGCACTCGTGTGAATGTATCTACTCACACACATAACACAACTAAAAACCAATAAAGTATTTTTTAAAAGTGAATTGTGAGTTGAAGCTTGTAATTACACAACCCAAGCCATAGGAATCCTAGTGTGCGGCAGGTAGGGTAAAGGCCCGGATGTGCAGGATTTGGAGGCTAATTACATGAATACGAATTTTGGTAAAGATCACGAGTGAGGGTATATACACCTCTCATTTTTTTTAAAATTTAATGAATATTTATTTTTTTTAATTATTCGATATAATTTATTTACATTTCAAATGATTTCCCCTTTTCTAGCCCCCCCACTCCCCGAAAGTCCCGCAAGCCCCCTTCTCTTCCCCTGTCCTCCCACCCACCCCTTCCCACTTCCCCGTTCTGGTTTTGCTGAATACTGTTTCACTGAGTCTTTCCAGAACCAGGGGCCACTCCTCCTTTCTTCTTGTACCTCATTTGATGTGTGGATTATGTTTTGGGTATTCCAGTTTTCTAGGTTAATATCCACTTATTAGTGAGTGCATACCATGATTCACCTTTTGAGTCTGGGTTACCTCACTTAGTATGATATTCTCTAGCTCCATCCATTTGCCTAAGAATTTCATGAATTCATTGTTTCTAATGGCTGAATAGTACTCCATTGTGTAGATATACCACATTTTTTGCATCCACTCTTCTGTTGAGGGATACCTGGGTTCTTTCCAGCATCTGGCAATTACAAATAGGGCTGCTATGAACATAGTAGAACATGTATCCTTATTACATGGTGGGGAGTCTTCTGGGTATATGCCCAGGAGTGGTATAGCAGGATCTTCTGGAAGTAAGGTGCCCAGTTTTCGGAGGAACCACCAGACTGATTTCCAGAGTGGTTGTACCAATTTGCAACCCCACCAGCAGTGGAGGAGTGTTCCTCTTTCTCCACACCCTCTCCAACACCTGCTGTCTCCTGAATTTTTAATCTTAGCCATTCTGACTGGTGTAAGATGAAATCTTAGGGTTGTTTTGATTTGCATTTCCCTAATGACTAATGAAGTTGAGCATTTTTTAAGATGCTTCTCTGCCATCCGAAGTTCTTCAGGTGAGAATTCTTTGTTTAACTCTGTACCCCATTTTTTAATAGGGTTGTTTGGTTTTCTGGAGTCTAACTTCTTGAGTTCTTTATATATATTGGATATTAGCCCTCTATCTGATGTAGGATTGGTGAAGATCTTTTCCCAATTTGTTGGTTGCCGATTTGTCCTCTTGATGGTGTCCTTTGCCTTACAGAAACTTTGTAATTTTATGAGGTCCCATTTGTCAGTTCTTGCTCTTAGAGCATACGCTATTGGTGTTCTGTTCAGAAACTTTCTCCCTGTACCGATGTCCTCAAGGGTCTTCCCCAGTTTTTTTTTCTATTAGCTTCAGAGTGTCTGGCTTTATGTGGAGGTCCTTGATCCATTTGGATTTGAGCTTAGTACAAGGAGACAAGGATGGATCAATTCGCATTCTTCTGCATGCTGACCTCCAGTTGAACCAGCACCATTTGTTGAAAAGGCTATCTTTTTTCCATTGGATGTTTTCAGCCTCTTTGTCGAGGATCAAGTGGCCATAGGTGTGTGGGTTCATTTCTGGATCTTCAATCCTGTTCCATTGATCCTCCTGCCTGTCACTGTACCAATACCATGCAGTTTTTAACACTATTGCTCTGTAGTATTGCTTGAGGTCAGGGATACTGATTCCCCCAGATTTCCTTTTGTTGCCTCTCATTTAATAAGCAAAAATAATGAATAAATCATGACAGAATAGTTTATGTAACAATAAAACATTTCCAAGTATGATGACACTTATAATCCTAGCATTTAGGAGGCTGAGACAGGATGATCTCTAGAAAAAGTTTGTTATCTAGTTAGATATCAGCAACATTGACACTTGTTGAGAATGGGTCTCTTCCTTCATAAACAGCAGATTATAAAAACAATAACTGAGACTGCAGGTCTCTGGTTACCACTGATCCTTGAAGGTACCACTTTCCACTTTCCAATTTCAGTAAAAACTTTCCAGTTTTTACTGAAATTTGAATACATCAGGAGACAGAGACTACAGGGAACTCTAGTCAATTTGATACCTATATTAGTCTGCATTCTCTCTCTCTCTCTCTCTCTCTCTCTCTCTCTCTCTCTCTCTCTCTCTCTCTCTCTCTCTCCCAGTTTTTTGAGATAGGGTTTCTCTGTGTATCCCTGGCTGTCCTGGAACTCACTCTGTAGACCAGGCTGGCCTCGAACTCAGAAATCTGCCTGCCTCTGCCTCCCAAGTGCTGGGATTAAAGGTGTGCACCACCACTGCCCGGATGCATTCTCTAGAGTTAGAGAACTTATAGAATAAATCAAATATAAAGGACATTTATAAGAATGAGTTACAGGCTACAGTTCAGCTAATCTAATAATGCTGCTGAATAAGATCAAAGTCCACCATGACCTGATAGCTTCTGAGCTCCTTGCACTAGAGGATTCCTTTCATTGGCAGGATTTCTCCTTCTCTGACCTTGTCTGGGAAATTTTAAGTCCTCACACAGGGCTCTACAAAAGAAATGTCACATAGCCTTAGTTTGACTACAGGTTCAATTTCCTTTCTCTTAACAAGAACTCACTTGGCTAGCACCTGAGATTCCTGAAATGCTTTCCCATGCTAACGAAACATTTCTGTACCTTGAGCCCTCAGCCAGTGAAATTTTATAAACCTTGATTCACTCCAAGTACAGTTGATCTGACTCCTGGTGTGGTCATTCCTTGGACATACTCACAGGACTTCCAACTTCCCCTTTTGTCATCTTTGCAATATTTGCCTGTGTGAAACATATAGGCCAACGGATAGTCAACCAGAGCAGAGAGAACAGCTAGCTGCCAATAGAAAGCTCAAGAATGTAGTAGTTGCTCAGTCCATGAGAGTAGATGTCTCAACTGACCTTCAGTATACCCTGGGATCCTGAAGAAGTAGGCTTTAATGTCAGTGAAGGAATAACCTTGCTAGCAAGGTAACAGAAACAGGGTAAGAGCAAATGCTTCCTTTATTCAACTTTGTATAGACTTTCAGGAGAAGGTATGTCTTCCTGCTCCAAGATCCAGATTAAAGGCTCTGGTCAAGAAAAAATAACCAAGGATATCGATCACAATACCCAAATTGTTCCTTTCTCCCCTCTCCCATCTATAGGCCATGGAAAATTTATAATACAAAAAAAAATTATCCACACTAATTGGCTCCATTGGCTTTAATATTTCCAGCATTGTTCCAATGAACAAGTCCAAAATCGCTTCTGAGACTCGAGGGGGGGTGCATTTCTTGATTGTGGCATCATGTATAAACAGAAGTTCAATATTTCCGGATTTCCAGCATGCAAAGGCACACAGCATGCTTTGGCATTCCAAAATTAAGGAAGTAGAGACAGAGCAAGGAAATGTTGAACTAAAGCAAGATCAGATCTCACCAGAGGAAACATTAAACCTCGTAGATCCTGTCTGGAATCTGGAACTCAAGATAGAATTGTCTGGGACCCACAGTACTTGGGTAGAAATTCTCACCATCTTTGCTCTCTGGGGTGCACATAGTCTTTTCCTTTAGACAGTTCTACTCTATATATGTGACTTCTATCTGCACTGTAACTTAAGTCTATACTTTTATTGCTCATGCAGTAGCCTTTCAGGGTCACTTTGAAAGAATCCTGGCCCTGTCACACTTTGTCTGGCCTTACAATTGCTATTGCACAATATTCTATGATTCTTACAGCCTTGACTCTTTTATGTCTACCAAAACAATGCTAAATTGACAATGCTGCTAATGTCTGTTTTCTTACAGCACGGGCTGGAGCTTGGCCCCCTTTGGATCACTGTTGTGTCAGTTTCTTGCTGACCCTTGTAAGAACACTTCCATGGGCAGTATCTTTTGGCAGAGAACCACTCCAGCAACATTGTCAACCTAGGCTGTCTTCTTTCAACTGAGTTTGCAAGATACAAGCTTAGATGGATGGGATTTTGTCATCAGGACACCATTCTAGTTGACCCAATAAAGTGTCAGGGTTCTCTTTAAAGGTACTTATCTCTTTAATAATTTTAAACTGCCTTATTTTCATGATTTCTGCTCTACTTTTTGCTCTTTCACTGTAGCTTGGATGAGAGAGGTGAGCTAGTCTTCATGCTCTCTTGTCCTGAAGGTTCTTCCACCCAACAAATTTGACCATCACTTCAGTATTCCACTTCACTCTGATTCTCAAGACAGGGAGAATGAAACTGGATTTTTTGTTGGACTATCACATAAATGGCTAGAGGGTCTAACAAAGATAGAACTCCTGCTCCCTTATAAAACCTCAAAATTAGAACTACCATTGTCTGAATTTCTCTTCAGTCTGTTCTTCCAAACTCCTTCCAGAATGACCCACTAAGCTCTACTCACAGGTCTTTAGGGCTCTTTTAACCTAAAGTTCTAGAATGCTCCCACATTCCTTCAGCAAGCCAGTTCTAAAGCCTGAAGAACCACATCAGGTTCATTACATTACTGTCTCTGCAGATTTGAGCTTGTATTAACTCCTTGCCTCCTTAAAGCAGAGAAAGGGAGATTATATTTAGTAGGAAAATGTTAAATTCCACTTCCTCTCACAGTCTTTCCTCAGTGAGGTGTGACATGATACAACTTTTCTTGGAAGCACACTTACCCTCAGAAACACACCAGTATGATAGGTTAAGGATTTGATTGTAGACATAATCAAGGGAGCTTACTTTCTAACAGGATGGATGGCTGTTTGTGACTTGCATAATTGCACTGGAGGGGAAAGAGGAGAGTAGAGATGGAGAATAGGAAGGAGAAAAAGGGGAGGGGAGGAAGAGGTATAGCGCTCTGTGGCTATGTGGGTCCCTGGCTGCAGCTATGATAAACTGTGCCTGGACATTGATGATGGTCTGGGCTCACAGAGAAGGAAGCGAACGCTCTAATAGACAATATCAATCTATTATGTATGACTTGCTTCCTGTACAACAATGGCATGTTTGTTATGGTGGTAGCCAATTGCTCTCTGCCTGCATTTCAGGACAGCTTCATTAAAATGATTCCTATGTTGTACTGTACACTTAGTCACAAACTGATGGCCATAGAAGTCTTAGGCCTTAGAGGCTCATTTATTGCTGTTTACTTAGATTTTCATGATACCAAGCTACTTTCTAAACATTTATATTTATACTGATAGATGTTACCAGTTACAGAATATAACAGATGTTACAGATACAGAAGAGAAACCGCTTCTGTAATGGATACAATTGATTATAAGCTGCATGCCTGCTCAAGCTATGAATACATGAATATTGAGTGCTCAGAACTAAACTGAATATAAATACCACTCCCTCTAAGGATCAGAGAATATTGGAAAAGCAGGGGTGGGGTGAATTTCAGAGTAGAAGGTGGATAACAGAGCTATTAAATGGTATCTTCTGGGCATGATATAGGCAATGAAGTTATAATCTGACTGAAAAGGGTCTGTTCAAGACCAGGCCCATCAACAGTCAATTGTGGGTTGAAGAGTACACATGGTTAATCCTGATGGATTCTTAAAGAGAAACAGTCATTGTCTTCAGTTACACAACAATAAGCAGCCCACTAAACTCCAGTGGAAAGCTCTAAATCTGTCATAACACAAATAAACCCAGTTAAACCTGACAAGTCTTAGACAGCAACAATAACAACAATAACAATAACAACAAAATTGTGACTGTGTGACAAGGATGTTTAGGGGAGGGAGGGTAATAGAGTTGTAAGTATTGCTGAAACTACCTGATGGTGATTAAAAGAGTATTTGTATAAGTTTAAAGCATTCATTCTAATCTCTAGAGCATTCACTTGGAAAATAATAAAGAAATACAGAAGAAAACAAAATTAAGATTCAAAGCACATATAGCACATTACCAAACTCTCAGTTCAACACAAATGTAAGCAGTAATAAAAAAAATCAATGATACATAGAGAATGAACACAAAAATAACAGAAGTCAGTGTCTCATCAGTCTCATATATATATATATATATATATATATATTCAAGTAATTGACAGAATTAACTTCAAAACTTGCATAGTTGTCTGAAATCTAAAGCTAATTCCTTTTTATAACCGTGTCAAAGATGTGTTGGGACTAAAACTTTGTAAGAACTTTATGCAAACAGTGAACAAGAGTGACCAGGAGTGACTATAAAGATATCAAATAAAACACTATTAAAGACAGCAATAAAATAGTGATGACAGAGCAAAGGAGGAGAGTGTGTCATAATTAAAATATCAGATAATTTAAAAAAGGTGTGATGTTGAATTATGCTGAAATGAAAGGTAATTATTGTATTGAAGTAGTTGAAGGAAAGATAATGAATTTAGAAAAGTGCATGTAGAGGAACTTTAATCTAGCAGTATGAATGCTCTGGCAAGGGATCACATCTAAAGACCTAGGTCTGTGTGATCCAGCTGGATTGCAGGGACACCACACACCTGTAATCCTTCTGACTAGAATACAGAGTTAAGGTAGAGTTAGGTTTTTGAAGGAAGCATCCATGTTTGAAAGTGACTCCTAATTGAGAAGTAGACAACGTGACAAATCAGAAAAAGATGTGACAGAATGGGTCAGAGATAGTATATACCCAACTCTTAGCAGAACAGACAGAAAATAGAGGTGACTTAAGATATCAGTACACACAGACAGAATGACTCAGAGAATAATAAGGAATCAGAAGATTTGAACAGATTGTCAGAGTTAGTTTGCTTTTCAGTTGGAAGCAGACAGAAGCCAGTTAGAATCAGTTTGCCTGGAGAGGAGTTTGAGCCATGATAGCTGAGCTGAATCAGCCAGGCAGAGTTCAGATAGAGGAAGAAAGGGTGAGTTTATCCAGCATTAAGCCTCTGAGACAACAATTTTATCTGGCAAATAAAAGTGACCTTTACAAGGGAGAAATATAAAAATTCTATAGATGAACCCAGGGAGATTTCAGAACCATAGACAGAGACAGCCATGGCACCTGAAAGATTAATGGGGATTTTTCAGGCCTTATACTCAGCAGACTTATGAGTTAAAAATATTTTGAGGAACAATTCCTATATTAACTTTCAAGCTTGGTCTACTGAATATTTTCTCACAGTTATGACATAGAATGCTTTTCTTATAGAGTATGGTCATCAGGAGAAAAGGAGGGTAGAAAAAGTTGAGGAAGATTAAACAGAGTTAAAAATTATTATGATCAGTGATACACTGTTTCAGAGAACACAGTTGCTAGAGAGATGATTGATAAGAAATGAAACTCAGTCAAAACAAGGGTGTGCACCGCAGAGTGATTATATGGTAAATATTGTCTCCATAGATTTAACTGACTTCTTAAGTTTGTCTTGCACACTGCTTGTTGACATCAGCTTCACCTCCATCTCCTTGAGCATACACCACCACTTAATATAATAAATAGAAAAAAAAATTCAAACAATGATTCCACAGCCCACTCTAACATCTTTCTATATATGAATTTGATTTTCACCAGGAGACATCGCATGTGGTATTTAAAGACAAGAGTAATGCAAAATTCAGACTTCTACCACCTTTATGTTGCTTTCCAAGAAAGCTGTATAAAGTAGGTTTCTAGAAACAGTGCTTCATGCCAATATCCAATCCCTGGTTTTGTGTACCCAGGAGCATTTTAATCAGGTCACAGCTAACTTTGGTTCCATTTTCCATTCAGCAATGTTGTAGACATTGAGAGCAACATTAGTGACTCTAGAGTCATGGGCAACTTCCTCACCTCTCTCTGGTCAGACTTCAGTACACTGAAATTTCTACATCCAAATCTTGCAATAAAATCACGTGCATACAATTTCTCTACTGAATCTCTCTATATACCCCAACCAATACAGGGTTTCCACTATATTAATGTCAGATATAAGTTGTTCCTGGTTCAGCTCTGTACTCACTAAATTAAATGTTTATTTCCAATTTCATAAACATTTTAGTTTTGTTATGATAGTAAAAAAAACTCAGCTGTTTTTACTGACTTCCACTCTAGTATGTTGTTTTTAGAGATTATCAGAGAAAGTTGTCTACCTTAATTTGTTAAAGAAATTTTATCATTTTTTTGTAACAGGGATTTTATGAAGCCTTGTGAAAAAAGAGTATTCTGCCATACCCTTTTAGAAAATGTGTCATATGCAACTTGTATTCAGTAATAATATACCTGTTTTAAAGAACTGAAACTTGAATGTAGTGATTTATGTTTTCCTGCCATTTTGTTTTAATTCCTATGATATATTATCTCTACTAAATCCTTTTATTACAGCTGTTTAGTAATATATGACTTTTTCATAACCGCCTAGAGTTGAAACTGCCACTCCATAGACATAACTAGTAAGTCTAAGAAATAAGAGTCAGGAAACCCAGATTCCTGAGGACTAGAAGTGTTATTGCATTTTGGTTTTGATGTTATAGAAGAAGAGACTTCTTTTCAAAGGCTTCAGCTGTCTGCAGCCTATGATTAAGGCCACCTTAAACATGGCCTTAAAAAGCTGCTTCTTTCCTCAACATGGCAATTTTGGCAGCCTTTTGAAGTAAATTATATTCCTCTCTTTACTTATTTCACAACATTGCCCCTTCCCCTTTCAAATTAAGTATCACAGTGGCATAAATGCAAAACAGATTAAGTGACTTTCAGATTGGCTGCCCTTTGTGAGGCATGGTTTACATCGAAGGGTAATTCTGAAGCAAATTTTAATTTGAAAATATGATATGGAAATTCATTTCAAACAGGATAGGTAAATGGTGATAAAGAAGATGAAAAGAATCAACGGATCAATTTGAGGCTGTTCTGGAAATGGACTGATTTGTTTTAACACTCTTGTTACACTTTTACATGTGTGCCAGTGTGTGTGTGTGTGTGTGTGTGTGTGTGTGTGTGCATATTAATACAAGGGCCTGTATATGAGGATCAGAACACCACTTATAGAAATTGGTTCTCTGGGTATATGCCCAAGAGTGGTATAGCAGGATCCTCCAGAAGTGACATGCCTAGTTTTCTGAGGAACCATCAGACTGATTTACAGAGTGGTTGTACCAATTTGCAACCCCACCAGCAATGGAGGAGTGTTCCTCTTTCTCCACATCCTTGCCAACACCTGCTGTCTCCTGAATTTTTAATCTTAGCCATTCTGACTGGTGTAAGGTGAAGAAATCTCAGGGTTGTTTTGATTTGCATTTCCCTAGTGACTAATGAAGTTGAGCATTTTTTAAGATGCTTCTCAGTCATCCGAAGATCTTCTGGTGAAAATTCTTTGTTTAGCTCTGTACCCCATTTTTAATAGGGTTATTTGGTTTTCTGGGGTCTAACTTTTTGAGTTCTTTGTGTATATTGGATATTAGCCCTCTATCTGATGTAGGGTTGGTGAAGAAGATACGTGCTCCACTATGTTCATAGCAGCCCTATTTATAATAGCCAGAAGCTGGAAAGAACCCAGGTATCCCTCAACGGAAGAATGGATGCAAAAAATGTGGTATATCTTCACAATGGAGTACTATTCAGCCATTAGAAACAATGAATTCATGAAATTCTTAGACAAATGGATGGAGCTGGGGAACATCATACTAAGTGAAGTAACCCAGTCTCAAAAGGTGAATCATGGTATGCACTCACTAATAAGTGGATATTAGCCTAGAAAATTGGAATACTCAAAACATAATCCACACATCAAATGATGTACAAGAAGAATGGAGGAGTGGCCCCTTGTTCTGGAAAGACTCAGTGTAGCAGTATAAGACAAAACCAGAACAGGGAAGTGGGAAGGGGTGGATTGGAGAACAGGGGGGAGGGAAGAGGGCTTATGGGACTTTTGGGGAGTGGGGGGGGCAGAAAAGGGGAAATCATTTGAAATGTAAATAAAAAGAATATATCGAATAAAGCAAAAACAAACAAACAAACAAACAAACAATCCCCCCAAAAGAAATTGGTTCTCTCTGGCCCCCAAGTGAATCTATGATATCTGACTCAGATTGTCAGAGTTGGGAGCAGAAACCTTAACATGCAGGGGTGTTTCACTTCTCCCAAACTGACATGTTTTAACATGCAAACTGACATGTTTTAACATGCAAACAACTGTTTGCACCTCTTATGCAGGTAAGTGTGCTCAACTGACCTGAAATTTCTTTTACTTTTAAGACAGAATTAATACCAACTTTTTCCTAATAAAACTGATTAAGTGATTAGACAAAATAATACATGTGATGTCTTACCAAACATGGCATAGAGAACTTGTTTTTATTACTGTCCATGTTATATTTTACTGTCTTATAAATGTGTCCTTATTGATTTGATGTATATTTGTTCAATGAAAACACCCAGCTCTGTCATCAAAAGGCACACCCAACCTGGACGATGGCTCATAGAAGTTGCAGCCCTAGAGTTCTTTGCATAGTTTGCAGAATCTTTCTCTTCTCTTCAGCATGGCTGGTCAGAATCTATCCTCCCTCAGCCGCTTCTCTTTATATAGGGAATGGACTCAGAGAATCATAGAAGTTTCAATTAGTCAAGACATGTGAGATTTTTGTTTATCTCTGGGGTTTCATGAGCCACCCCCTCCTTCTGGAGAGACAGCTTCAATTAGGAGGAAACTGCCCTATAAGACTGAGGAAAAGTAAATCTCAAGAAATGATCAAAATATTTAGAGATTGCCCAAGGCCTGTGTGTGTGTGTGTGTGTGTGTGTGTGTGTGTGTGTGTGTGCACGCGCGTGCGCGCACGGGGGGGGGGGGAGCATATTTATTTTTTTCTGCTACACTCCATATTTCACTAATGCATTACCTCTAGCAAACATCACTGGACTTTTCTGTCTTGGTAAGGCCTTCTTAGAATATGTTTTCATGGGTTCTTACTACATGCTTTTTACACTTAAACTATCTAGAAAATGAAAATAATGTATTATTGCCTATCAATGGGAGAATACAAAATTTAAAAATACTATGAACATACTGTATACATTTTATATAACATTTTAAATGTTAATAATTGACAGACTACTTTCTATGTTGTGTTAGACAGATATACATCACGATGAAAACTACCTGATGTGAGCTATTTAAAAGGAGGAAAGGCTTAATTTGCATCCTGGGTTTAGGGAATTCAGTCCATGGTCACTGATTCCTGCAATTTTGGGTTGATGGTGACATAATCAATATGGTGCAAGCAAGTAGCAAAGGGCCTGTTCTCATAGTAGCCTGGAAGCAAAGAGAAAGAATAGAGGGGCAGTCTCCCAATGACTTTGAAAGGGCACCCTCACTATGTAATCTACCCTCTTTCCAATGGTCCCACTTACTTAATAAGTTTTATCAGCTCCCAATAGTGCTTTAGGTTTGGAAATCAAGCTCTTAACACAGGTGCTTTGGGAGGACATTACACTTGAGCATTCCTAGCTAGCCACAAAGAACATGCTGAAATATCTTCAACTGTGGTATCCAAAATGAGAATTAGCAGATTCCATGTTTAGTCCTGGAGGTTGAAGTGGAGAGTAGTTATGAATTGTCATACTATTTCTCTTTAGAGTAGAGGTTCTCAACCTGTGAGTTGCAACCCGTTTGAGGGTCAAATGACCCTTTCACAAAAGTCACATGTCAGCCTACCTATCTGATACTTACCTTTTGATTCATAACAGCAGCAAATTTATGACTATGAAGTAACAATGAGAATAGTTTCATGGTTGGGGTTCACTGAAACATGAGGAACTGTATTAAAGGGTCTCATTGTTAGGAAAGTTGAAAATCACTGCTTTAGAGTAACAGAAATGTCTTCAAATTAGATTTTGGTGATTGGACAGAACTGAAAAAATGTCAATGTGCTTCAAAGTATGTTTAAAAATTAGGTGAGCCTATGTATATCCTATGTATATGTAAACATAGGTGTGAAATTCTAAAAATATATTAAAATAGTTGAATATTATCATTTATAAGCTATGCTTCAATCAGGATATCTTAAAATGGGTTTGTATCTATTATATCTGGTATATTTGAAATTGAAACACTGTGAGTTAAGAACAGCAGAACAACAAATGGGGGAGAGAGAGAACTGGGATCGGTGTGTGGGAGAGGGCATCGCTAGGATGATTGAGAAACTTAGGACAATGATAAGTCCCAGTATTAGTATAGCTAAAGATAAGTCCCAGGATTACTATAGCTAAAGATAAGTCCCAGGATTACTATAGCTACAATGTGTAGCAATGAGGGATATGGAGCCTGAACTGGCCTTCTTCTGTAACCAGAGAACACTTCCAATGAAGGGACTTGGATACCTATCCAGCCACAAAACTTTAGGCCCATAATTATTCCTGCCTACAAGATGTGCAGATGGAGCAGAAATTGAGGGAACATGCAACCAAAGACTGGTCCAGCTTGGGACCCATGCCATGAAAGAGTCCGTCCTTGACACTGCTAATAATATTCTGCTATGCTGGCATAACTGTGATCTAAGAGGCTTCTCCCAGTGACTGATGTACACTGATGCAAAGACCCACAGCCAAACATTAACATGAGCTTGGGCTGGCCTATTGAAGATGGGGAGGAAGGATTGTAGGAGCCAGAGAGGTCAAGGACACCACAAGAAAACCTATAGAATCAACTAACATAGCCTCCAGGGGCTGAAAGAGACGTAGCTGACAACCATACAGCATGAATCGAATGGACCTAAGCCCTCTGTATGTATGTAAGAGTTGTTCAGCTTGGTTTTCTTCTCCGAACAAACAACATGAACAGGGCCTGTGTCCTGTTCAGTTGCCTGCCTTTTGATCCCTTTCCCATAACTGTGATACCTTTCCTTGCAACAATAGGAGAAGATTCACCTAGTCCTATGGCAATGTAATTTGTCAAAATGGGTTGATATTTGTGGGAGGCCTCCCATTTTCTGAGGATAAAGAACTGCACTATGGGAGTTGGAGTTGGGGAAGGGACTGGTAGTTGAGGAGGGAGGGAAAGATGCTATTGGGATGTAAAGTAAAAAAAAAAAAAAAGAAAGAACACAATCTAAATTTGCAAACATCTTTTAGATTGTTTTGCAAACTAACCCACTTCCAGATAAAGCATGCATTATGTTAACAAGTTATAATCTCAAGACTCAAATGCTTTGTGATTTAGAAAGAATTGAATACAGAAATCACATAAACAAACCCAGAGTGCCACATATCATCCCCACCTGCTACAATATTTCATTTACGGCTTCTGAAAGAATCTAAATCAAACAGAGTCCTTGCCATTACTAGCCAGACACACATTTCAAAAGTATATTATTATGTATACTTAAAATGTCTTAGTGTTACTTCCTATGTGTGGATGCTTGCTGAACAGGTAAGTTACACACTTTTTCAATTTCATTGGAAAGAAAAGTAGCACTGCAAATCATATTTAAAATAATACTGTTAAAGCAAATTTAATTTCTCTATTGACCATTTTAAAATTAGCTTTTAATTTATCAACATGCTAAAAATTGCACTTTTGAAAATAAGTTCCAGAATGTCTTTGTTCACATTAAATTATTTTTTCCACATTCAAATGCTCAAGAATTCACAGCAATTACATAGTACAGTTCTCTAATACAGTTGGTAAGAAAACAAGGCAGTAAAAACTGCTATCAAATATTTTTTTAACCAATGTAGAAATTATGTTTCTATTTTGGGACTAGCTCTTAGTCAAACATTTATGTGTTTGAGAAAAAAGAGCTGAAGTCTTAAA
Organism: Apodemus sylvaticus; assembly: GCF_947179515.1. NCBI lineage: Eukaryota > Metazoa > Chordata > Mammalia > Rodentia > Muridae > Apodemus > Apodemus sylvaticus. Next base: position 36,942,781 of record NC_067473.1, on the reverse strand, counting down.
ATCTGAGCTATAGTAGGTGGAACAATCACACACACAGACACACAGACACACACACACACACACACACACCATAGGTCAAGATCTTAATTTCTATGTTACTGTGTAAGTTACTTAACATGGTAAAGAAACTTTGTAAAAGGGATTAAATGAATGTGGAAGATTATTCTAGGAAACACTGTTGTAATCCCAACTCTTCCTTAAAAGGGAGTCAGGACAATCAGAGATAAGAAGAATGAGACTGAGGTCAAACAGATGAGATGCTACTGCCCTATTGGCTATCAGGGTGACAGAAAGGCATGGATGTAGGAAGTCTCTTCAGGCTGGACAAGGTTCACAAAACAGTTTCCCCCACACTCCCTCATAATCCAGAGTCTCCAGAAAGACTTTGGGTCTGGTTGAAAACAAGTTAATTTCCAAATCGATCCTCTCCCCCTTTCCTGTTCCTCTTTTCCTCATTTTCTTTCCTATTGGCAGGATTTTGCTCCATAGCCTACTCTGGTCTCGAAGGTATAATCTTTCTCCTCAACATTCTGAATGGTGGGTTGGTCATCAGACTTTTAGGAAAAAAGCCTGACCTCTTGGAATCTAAATACTCTAGTCAAAGGGACGAGTTGTAGTGAGGGTATAGAAAGGGTCTGCTCCCCCTGGATCCATCCTAAAGAGCCAACCAGGAACATTCAGACATTATAGTAAAAGGAAATAAAGGAGATGGTTGGGGTGTGCAAGTTGAGAGCAGATAGTGTTGGTCAGACCAGTGATCTGAACAATCTTTACTTCAGCTACTTTCACAAGCTGTCTGAATAATCATTACCCAGTAGTTTCTCTACAGATGTTACTGTTTGGGGGCTATTTTCTTCCACCTTGAGGTAATTTGTTCTGTGAGGTGTGCCACTGCATGTACTTAAAAGTACTGTCAAATGCTTTTGGTCTTGATGTTAATTGATCAGTCCTGCCATTTTTAGATGGCAGGGTAATCTCTGAAGAGAATAGTTAACACTTTTAAAATTAGTTCTTTGAGTTTGATAATAGTCAAAATACAGATATCTTAAGACATGAAGATATATTATGAAAGCATAAAGAAAAACTTCAGCATTATGCAAATTTAAACCACAATGAACTAGCTAACATCTCACAGCCATCAGGATGGCTGCCATTAAAAAAATTAAAAAAAAAAAACAAACAAAAAAAATAAAAACAAAGATTGGCACATTTTGGCACCTATGTGAAGAAAATGGAGCTCTCACATAATACTTATACAGCAATTGTGAGAAACATTTCAGAAAATTTCATGACAGAACCTCCATATGTCTTAGCAATGCCAGTAGCAGATGTATCAAAATGAAATGAAATAAAAATCTGAGGGAGAGGTGTGTACTCCCGTGGCCACTGCCACAAGATGGGATTAAGCAAGTGTCTACTGATGAATGAATGACTAAACGATATTATGTCTATATGTCTTATCCAGCCATAAAAAGAAAGAAATGCTGCCATTTATGTCAATGAATTTGATGGCATCAGGAAGGAAGCAGAATGGTGGTTACTAACCAGGCTTTGAATAAACTAGAAGATGTTGGTCAAAGGACATGAATGAAGTCTCAGCTAGGTGGGATGGGAGAGCTTAGAAGGGCTAATGTCCATTAGCATCATTCCACTGTACCATTTGCTTGGAAGCTGCAATGAGTGCATCGTAAGTATTCTCCTGATAAGAAAGAAAGCAACAAACTCCTCATAAGAAAAGAAAGAAAAGGGGCAGAGAGATGGCTCAGTGGTTAAGAGCACTGACTACTCTTCCAGAGGTCCTGAGTTCAATTCCCAGCAACCACATGGTGGCTCACAACCATCTGTAATGGGGTCCGATGCCATCTTCTGGTATGTCTGAAGTATACTTACGTACGATAGAGATAGAGATAGAGATAGAGATAGAGATAGAGATAGAGATAGAGATAGAGATAGAGATAGAGATAGAGATAGAGACAGACAGACAGACAGACAGACAGACAGACAGACAGACAGATAGATAGATAGATAGATAGATAGATAGATAGATAGATAGATAAAAAGAAATTATAGGTATATTGTTGATTCTATTGTAGTCACTTCATAGAGTTTATGATTAACTGGCCCAGTATGCTGGGCCAGAATGATGGCAGCAGGCCCTTTAGCCTGACTTCCTAAGTTACAGATGCCTGAAAAAAGAGAATTTCTTCCTGAAAATTGTCCTCTGGTATTCACACCTGTGCCACATGCATACCTCTCCCAAATAAATAAATGCAATGGAAAAATTCATCATAATATATTTATTAACTGTATATTTTAATTTGTCAATTGTACATCATTAAAGTTGGAGAATGAAATAAAGAAATAGTTAATAAAGAATGAAAGTCAGCAATGTCAAATACATATCAATTGATTTTATACTTGTTTTCAAAATGAAATAATTACAATAAAACTTTGTCGTCTTTTAAGTCACTAGATTTGTAATTTGTTAAGCAGCTGGAACCCAACAATATTTGAAATGCTATGAATTATTGTTCCTATTTTGAAAATAAAAAATTGGAGGTATTTAGATGACTTGATATTTAATTTAAAGAAACAAAACTAAAATCAGAGTATAAAACTACCCCAAGTGAACATTATTAATGTGCTACTTCTTAAAAGATCTTTATGTTATTGGCTAGGAAAACTGTTCAGATGCTAAGAAAGCTTGCTGCATAACCCTATGTTCAGATCTCAGAACTCACTTAAGCTAGGTTTACCACAAAATACCAATAATGTTAGGTCCGACAGACTCGACCACACATGGGTGTGTTTCAAACAAATTCACATTCTCTCTCTCTCTCTCTCTCTCTCTCTCTCTCTCTCTCTCTCTCTCTCTCACACACACACACACACAGAAATGCAGAGAAGTAACACACATTTTCTAACACTACAGATGCAGACATGAGAACCCGTATTCCCTATCACATGGACCTTATGCTAAGACATAGATTAAATATTGAGTTTGCTTCAAATTCTAAAAATGATATAATTGGCTCAAGACTAGATCATACCCAAGGATAGGGTTTTCTATACTGACTCAAGGGCTTGTAACAATATTCTGGATCAGTAGAGAAGCAAAGCAATAGTATCTTTGAGTTTCTTGTCAAATCTTGTCAAGGACTAAACAGTGTGAAAGAGCCAATGACCAAGTCATTCTTAGTTTGTGATAAATAATAGGAACTATTGTCATTTTTTTCAAGCAAGAAACATCAAAGAGGACCCAGATATAAATTGTCAGGCCAAGTAGGTGAGTGCTTTAGCTTTTGTCCTTTTATGTGTTACAGCATCACATACTTTTCGATCTGCATGAAGCAGGAATATTATGAGTGAAAGATTTTATAATGTGGTTCCAGTCATTCTCTTTTCAGTGCCAACCACTCTTCTTCATTAATATATTTTAATTAAATAAAGCTGGTCTTTTATTCATCCACATTTTCCTCATTAACTTTTAAGGAATTAACAAAAAGGAACTGTCTTAATTTCAGGATGAAGACAAAGTAAAAACTTAGCTTGGAAATGAGAGTATGTCTGCTCATCTCTCCAGTGGCATTTCAGTTACACTGTAACTGACTGCAGTACCACTATTCATAATTTCTAGATGGTTATCTGTGTTACTCTGCAAAGACTCAAACTTTTCTTGTATCTGATTTTTTGTTTATGGGTATTTTTTATATGGCCTGCTAGCTAGTCACTCTGTTCCTCTACAGATGACTAACTAAAGACATGATGCTATGTTCCCATTACTTCACAGGCAAAGGGCTTATGAGCAAGCAACTTAAAAATTGTATAATTCATATTTTCTCCTGACCTCCCAAACAACATTTTTAGAGGTAAATGATAGTGATAGAAACAAAACATCCAAACTCACAACAGCTCTGGGGAATCGCACAAAACAGAGAGGGTCGCTAGGAGGCGTTAGGAGAGCTTTCCATCCCTGCTTGTCTGCTTCCTGTGACCATGTGCCTGTCTGACCCTGTGTGTGGGAGGAGGCAGTGATGTGCTGTTTATTGCTCTTATATACCTTTCATTCTCTTTGAGCACTGACCGTGTTCTTTCTTCTCCCCACAGCCTCCACTATTTGATCACTCCTAGAGTAAAATTGGCTTCACATCTGCTTTTGAGAGCCCTTATGTCCAGCTGCAATGAATCACATAAGCAGCCCTATCATTTCTTTCCTTTGTGGACAAGAGAGTCTTTCATCTTTATTCTGCCAGTACTGTGGGGAACATGACTTTGGGAAAAAGCAGGATTGCTCTGATTTAGTAAAACATATAGAATTTGTATTCTATAATGTGATTTCTCACTGTGTTCTGGACGATGCAGTACACTATAATAGAGTAATAAAGAGAAACTACACATTTTTATGTAATTAGAGACAAAGGAAGACATAATTACATAGGTTTTAGCCATTGTTTTAATAACAGTAAATTATCATGTTTATTCATAATAGTTACTCGGAACCAGGTGCTAGGCAAAGTACCCACTCCTTTCATTGCTTCACCCACACACAAAGACACATACTTTTTTGATTCTTAAACTCTATGTAGTATTATTTTCATTCCTGTTGTACAGGGAAAACTGAACTGAAGTGGGCATAAGCATGATGTTCAAAGTTACACAAACAAGAAGTTTGTATCCGACCTGTAATCAGAGTGCAGGTGGTCTGTGCTCCCAAAGTCATTGTGACAATTCTGTCTTTTGATCTTTATTTCTCAGTGGTATTTAAAAAAATATTTACAAGTTACATGCATATTTATGAGGGCATCACATTTATATTATTTTTGCTGGAAATCATATAAGTGGTATTTTTCTTGAATAAAATATAAAAATTTATTCTATAGATATTGCTAATTTAATTTACAAAGCCATCTATAATTTGATTATATTTATTGTATTATTCCTAAAGGTTTAAAAAATAAACCAAGATGACTGATATTTATTTTTATTTCCCAATTTTATTTGTAAACTGAAACAACAAAAACCAATAAACTAAAAAATTAAGAAATCTTTGAATTTTTCTACCTGTATTATGTGAATAATCATAATATCCTAAGTAGAAAGCTAGGTTTTTATCTTTTTCTTTGTAATATTGGGTTCTCTTTTGACATAGAGAAAAAAACCTACAAATAAGTTTGTATGCCAAAGAGAACTTAGTTCCCAAATTGGTTAATGATTTCAGTTTTGAGACATGGTTTAAACTCTGTCTTTTCTTTCATTCCTCTCTCATGTATGATACTCAGACCACAGTCTTCCCTCCCTCCCATCTCTCTAGTTTCTCTGTCCCACCTCCTTACTCCCCCAGATACCCTTCCTCTACTGCCTGTCCTCAGAAGAGAACAGGTGTCTCAGGGAAATCAACCAAACACTACATCTCATGCTACAATAAACCAGGCACGTGCCATCACTTCAAGGCTGGACAAACCAACCCAGTTGGAGGAAAATGATCCCAAAAGTAGGCAAAAGAGTCACAGTCAGCTCTCACTCTCACTGTTATGATTTGCACAAGAACAGCAAGCTACTCAACTGTAACATACATGCAGAAGACGTAGGTCAGCCCTCTACAGGCTCCCTGAGTTCTGCTGCAAGTCGCCAACCGTCCCATTCAGTTGATTCTGTGGGTCTTGATGTCACGGTGTCCCTGATCTCTCTGATGCCACTAAACCTTCCTCCCCTCCCCCATCTCCTCTCTTCCCCCTCCTCCCTTCTCCACTTCCTCTGAGAGAATTTTGGAGCTCTGCCTAATGCTTGCCTGTGGGACTCTGCAACTGCTCCCCTCAGTTGCTGCATGATCTCTTTGAAGATGATTCTGCTAGGGTCCGGTCCCAGAACACTGCAGGCATGACAAATTGTGGGCTGTAGGTTTGGTGGCTGCATAGGTGTCCCAGTCACTACACTGGAGACCTTGCCTGGTTACAGAAGATGGCCAGTACAAGCGCCCTGCCCCCTATTCCTAAGAGTCTTTGCTAGAGTTACTTTAATAGACTTCGTGAAATTTCTATTACACTAGTTCCACCTCATCCCCAGAATGCCCCAATTCCAGGCATTTCTCCCAGTATTTTCTCCCTTGCTTCTCCCACCACCTGATCCCCCCTTTTCATAACCCCACACACCCCAAGTCCAACCACCAGAGCTATTTTCTTTCCCCTTCCCAGGGAGATCCTTTTGTGTCCACTTAGGCTCTTCTTATTACGTAGCCTCTCTGGATCTGTTAACTGATTTTTTTAAAAGCTAGTATCTACTTATAGGTGAATTCATACCATGTTTGTCTTTCTGGATCTGGGTTAATTTACTCAGGGTGATTTTTTTTCTTGTTCCATTTGCCTGCAAATTTCATGATGTCATTATTTGGAACAGCTGAGTAATACTCCATTGTGGAAACATCACATTTTCTTCATCCATTCTTTGGTTAAGGGACATCTAGGTTGTTTCCAGTTTCTGGCTATTACAAAGAAAGCCGCTGTGACCATAGTTGAGCAAGTGTCCTTGTGATAGAATACCCTTTGGTATTGGGTCCAAGTCAATGAGGAATCCCCAGGAGAACTCTAAGAACCGCTAGACCCGATGCCAATAGACAAGAGAGTCTTTATTAATTTGAGTCAGACTTGGGTTGCAAACCTTCCCACTACGCAGGATACGAGTACGACCCTGTGCCTAGAGGTCTTGGCATTTTTATACAGAATAGTCAGGGATTCTTTGGGTTTGAGGGTGAAAGGGGGAGGTGACAAGGGAAATCATCTTTCAAACACTATATTGACTATTATTATTTCAAGGTCTATAAGGAATTGTGTTGGAATTTTGATCACAATTGAGTTGAATATATAGGTAACTTTTAATAGGATGGCCGCTTTTTCTATGTAAATCCTACTGATCCACAAGCATGGGAGATATTTCCATCTTGTGATATCTTCCTCAATTTCTTTCTTTAAAGACTTGAAGGTTTTGTTATATATGTCTTTCACTTACTTGGTTAGTTACTCGAAAATATTTTATTTATTTTATTATACTATATATATATATATATATATATATATATATATATGAGTACAACATCATTGCTCTCTTCAGATACACCAGAAGAGGGCACCAGACCCCATTACAGATGGTTGTGAGCCACCTTGTGGTTGCTGGGAATTGAACTCAGGATCTCTGGAAGAGCAGTCAGTGCTCTTAACCACTGAGCTGTCTCTCCAGCACCATTACTCGAAAATATTTTATATTATTTGTGCCTTTTGTGAAGGGTGTTGTTTCCCTGATTTCTTTCTCAGCCTGCTTTTCATTTGTATATAGTAAGGCTACCATCTTTTTTGAGTTAATCTTGTATCTAGCCAATTCACTGAAGGTATTCAATTCAACTGGCAATTCTGCCGTTGGAGTTCCCTGGTAGAGTTTTTGGGGTCACTTACATATACTATTATATCATTGTGAATAGAGATACTTTTCTTTGTTCCCAGTTTGTATCCCTTTGATCTCCTTTAGTTGTTTTATTGTTCTAGCTAGTACTATACTGAGTAGATATGGAAAAAGTGGACACCCTTGCTTTGTTCCTGATTTTACTGGAATTATTTTCAGTTTATTATCATTTGATTTGTTATAGGATATAAGCTTGCTGTAAATTGACTTATGCTTAACTATTATCCCTGATCTTTCAAAGACTTTTATCATGAAGGGGTGTTGGAATTTTTAAAGGTTTTTAGTATGTAATGAGATGATCATGTGGGCTTTTTTCAGTTTGTTTATATGGTAGATTACGTTGACAGATTTTCATATGTTGAGCCATCTCTGCATCTCTGGGATGAGGCCTATTTGATTTTTTTGATGTAATCTTGGATTCAGTTTTCAAGTTTTTTATTGAATATTTTTTGTATCAATGTTTATGAGGGAAATTGGTTTGAAATTCTCTTTCTTTGTTGAGATTTTGTGTGGGTTAGGTATCAAGGTGACTGTGGCCTCATGAATTTAGCAGTGTTCCTTCTATTTTACTTTGTGGAATAATTTGAGGAATATTGGTATTAGCTCTTCTTTGAAAGTCTAGTAGAATTCTGCACTAAACCCATCTGGGCCTGGGGATTTTTTGCTGTTGTTATTGGTTGGGAAACTTTTGATGATTGCTTCAGGCTTCTACTTCCTTAGTGGTTACAAGTTTATTTAAGTTTTTTATCTAATCATAATTTAAATTTGTTAAGTAGTATATATTGAGAAAATTGTCCATTTTCTTCAGATTTTTCAAATTTGTGGAGTACAGGCTTTTATAGTAGAACTACTTTGCATTTCCTCAGTGTCTACTGTTATGTCCCCCTTTCATTTTCTAATTTTGTTAATTTGGATGTTCTCTCTGTCTCTAGTTAGATTGAACTGTCTCTGTCTATCTTGTTGATTTTCTCAAAGAACTAACTCTTTCTTTCATTGATTCTTTGCATATTTCTGTTTCTATTTTATTGCTTTCAGTTTGATTATTTCCTGCCATCTACTCTTTTTCAATGTGTTTGCTTCTTTTTGTTCTAGAGTTTTCAGATATTCTGTTAAATTCCTAGTCTGCTATCTCAACAATTTCTTTGTAAATGCACTTAGTACTATGACCTTTTCTCTTAATAATGCTGTTTTCAGTATCTGGAAAGTTTGTGTATGGTGTATATTCTTTCTTTATTCCTGCCTTGATCTAGAAGTCACTCACCAAGGAGTTGTTCAATTTCCCTAAGTTTGTAGGCTTTCTGTTGTTGTTTCTGTTCTTTTTGATATCCACATTTAATCTGTAGTTGTCTGATAAGATATACATGATTATTTTAATTTTCTTGTGTCTATTGAAACTTGCTTTGTGACCAATTTTTGCTCAGTCTTTGAGAATGTTCTATGATGTGTTAAGAAGAAGGTATCTTCTTTTGTTTGGGTGAAATGTTCTGAAGATATCTTCTAGGTCCATTTGAGTAACAATGTCTGTTAGTACCATTATTTCTCTTTACTTTTTGTCTGTATAACGTGTCCATTGGTGAGTGTGGGGTACTGAAATCTTCCACTATCAATGTATGAGGTTTGATGAGTGATTTAAGTAATGTTTCTTTCACAAATATAGGTATCTTAGATTTGGGGCATAGATGCTAAAAGAATTGAGATGCCATCTGGTTGAGTTTTTCCTTTAATGCATATGAAATGTCCTTCATTTTCGATTAATTTTAGGTGCAAGTCTATTTTGTTAGATATTAGAGTATTTATACCGGTAGAATAGCTAAGCCAGCATGCCTTTTGTGTCCATTTGCTTAAAAAAATTTTCAAACCACTTATTCTAAGGTAGTGTCTATCTTTGATGTTGAAGTATGTTTCTTATATGCAACAGAAGGATATACTTTCTGTGTCCATTTATGTTAGCCTGTGTCTTTTTATTGGGTCATTGAGTCTATTGATATAGAAAGATATTAATAACCAGTGATTATTAATTTTTGTTGTTTTGTTGTTGACAGTAGTTTGTGTGTGTGTGTGTGTGTGTGTGTGTTTTCTTTCTTTTGGTTTTGCTAGTGTGATATTATTTATTGCCTGTAGTTTAGTGGGCTATTTTGTCTTTTTTCCTTGAAGATTTTAATATTCTTTCATTGTTCTATGTTTATTGTTTTAGTATGTGGTAGGGGAATTTCATTTTCTTGTACAATCTTTTTGGCGTTCTATAAGCTTCTTGTACCTTTATAGGTATCTCTTTCTTTAGGTTAGGAAATTTTTCTTCTATAATTTTATTACATATATTTTCTGAGTTTTTGAGCCGGGATATTTCTCCTTCTGTTTCTATTATTCTTAGATTTGCTCTTTCCAAGGTGTCTCATATTCCCTGGGAATTTTTGGTAGAATTTTTTTAGATTTAACACTTTTTAACCTATAAGCTGAATCTTATTTCTTCTATTGCATCTATAACTCCTGAGAATATTTCTTCTATCTTTTGTAATCTTTTGGTGATGCTTGCACCTGTAGTTCTCGTTCACTTACTCAGATTTTCCATTACCAGAATTTCCTAATTTTCTCCCTTTGTGTTTTCTTTATTTCTTCCATTTTTCAGGTCTTAAACAGTTTTGTTCATCTGTTTGTTTTTCTTGCATTTTTTCTTTTTGTTTTGGTTTTATTTCTTTTTTTCATGTTCTTTAAGGGATGTACTGACTTCTTCCATACTTCCATTTCCTTGTTTGTCTTTTTCTAGATTTCTTTAAGAGATACTTTTCATTTCCTCTTTATGGTCCCTCATCATTTTCATGAAGTTTGTTTTAGAGTTGTTTTCTTGTACTTCAGCTGTATTGAAAGATTGAGGTCTTGCTGTCATTGAATAGTGTGCTCGTATCGCGCCATATTGCTCATCGTGTTCTTACGTTGGCATGTGGGTTTGAGATGATTATAACTCTAGATGCTGATTTTGATTTTTTTTTTTTTCGTGTTGGATGGGTCTTTTGTCTGTCGGTTTCTGTTTCCACTTTGGGCTTCTGGTTTGTTGTTGTTTTTTTTTTTTTTTTTTTTTTTTTTGGCTTTGTATTTGTTTTTGTTTTGTTTTGTTTGGCCTGGATATCTGTTGGCCTATATGACCCTCAAATCAATAGGGATTCTCTGTCAAGTTTGGGGCTAGACTTCTAGGGCCTATCCTGGTCTCTGGTGCAGCTGGGGGGTGGGGGGTGTCTCTGTTCTTCTGACTGGTGTGGCTGGCACTTGAATATCTGAAGTCTTCCATAGTTTCGAGCAGCAGTCTAATAGCAGGGCAGGCACTGATGTATGGGAAAGGCATTGGAATGGGTCTTTGGCTGAATCTAGGGAGCTGCTGAGTTCAGCTGGTAGATAGCTCACTCACTTTTATTGACTGGTATGGCCTACACCAGAGCAGGGGACGTCCACCAGAATTGAGGACAGGGCCCTGGCCATGGGATGAGGTGGTAGGAGTAGTGGAACAGGTCTTTGTGACTAAATCTAGGCAGTGGGGGAAGTTCTGTTAGTAAATTGGTCACTCACCAGTTTTTCTGATGGTTTAATAAGAGATAGTTATAAGGGAAACATAATTTAAAACAAAATTCTTAATGCTTGTGGTATCCTCTGTCTTATGCGTTGAGTTCCACCTTGTCTATATAGTTCTATATCAAGTATTGTGATCTGAATCTAGCTTCCAGCAGGTCCCTCCAGGAAAACTTTTGTTCACCAATGTTCCTTCCCCTCAGGTCAAGACAGGTCAGGATAAAGACCTAGGTGATGGATCAGGGGATGCTGGGTCTGAAACTTCCAGAGAAAATCTCTAGAGAATGAGGATTCATTTTAAAACACTAAACACACACACACACATACACACACACACACACACACACACACACACACACACACACAAGGATCTGCTTTCTTTACAGAGGCAACCACACCTCTGCAGACTCAAACCACTCTTAGGTTTACTAGCAACCAGGAAGGTCTTTTTCTTTGCTGAAGAATCCTGGGTCAGCACTAGACAACAGAGTCAGCTCTTGGATTCACCTACACTCACAAAGAGCTGGCACTACACTGGCATGAGTTACCTTTCCCTTTCTGCCCCCCAAACTCATCAATGAATCTGAAGATACAAGAGCATCTTCTGGGAAACAGGTTCACCTGAAGAAGCAAAGCCAAGTGAACCAAAGCAGCAGAAACACCTAGAAGTCTGAGACCACACCTACCCTGTCAAAAGGTTCAGTTCATACACTGCTTGCCCTGCAATAATAAGAATTTGATTTCAACCCCCAGAGCTCACTCAAGAAAGCCTTGTAATCACAGCACTAGTTGAGATCCCTGGTCTTCAGTGGCCCACCATCCTAGACTATTTGATAGGATACAAGAAAGACTCTAACTTAAGTCACCAGTGTCTGACAAATGACACCTTCGGTTGGCCTCTGGTCTCCACAAGAAAAGATGTGTTAATAACCAGAATGTGATGTGTTTTCCCTGTAATTCCAGAATTTAAGGGGTCAAAGGATTGTAAGTTTAAAGGCAATCTTCTCTAAGATGAGGCACCCAACAGCCAACGAACAACAACAACAACAACAAATCCTTTCCAAACTCCACCAAAAACAGTCTAGATTTTTTTTTTTAAGAGAGCTTGCATTGGAGCAGTTTTTCACTATTTGTTAGAACAGTCAAAGCTTAAGTCAGAGCTAAATCTCAGAGCTCCTATTCTAATGCAGATGACATCCTCCTGATCCAAGATCTGCTGGGTGATTGTGGACAGCTTGGGCGTGGCTTTCAGAGAGGTGGGTAGCCAGAGTTGGGAGGAGTCTAGGGCTAGGGCTAGGGACCAGAAGTCTCCCTTAGAAGGACCTGTTTGGTATAGAGGACTAGACTCGTAGCAGATTCTGAGAAAGTTCAGGGAGTAGAGGACTGATGCAGTGACGCACACACAGCCCTAGCAATGTGGGGCGGAGCCTGGGCACGGCTGGTGACCGCCGCGCTGATGCTCCTGGTCCCGGGAGAAGGCCAGCAAGGTAGGTGGCGGGAGAGCGCGCATAGAGGCGCAGTCTGAAGATGAAGGTGAGGAGGACCAGCTTTGCAGCTGAATCAGTGGTGGGAACATCCCAGTGCCTTTCTCAGCCAGCCGCTCCTGGAATTTACTTTAAGCTCAGGTTGCCCAAACTTGTTTTTTTTTTTCATTCGATATATTTTTTATTTACATTTCAAATGATTTCCCCTTTTCTGCCCCCCCTCCCCGAAAGTCCCATAATCCCTCTTCCCTCCCCGTGTTCTCCCACCCACCCCTTCCCACTTCCCTGTTCTGGTTTTGCCCTATACTGCTACACTGAGTCTTTCCAGAACAAGGGGCCAATCCTCCGTTCTTCTTGTACCTCATTTGATGTGTGGATTATGTTTTGGGTATTCCAGTTTTCTAGGTTAATATCCACTTATTAGTGAGTGCATGCCATGGTTGATCTTTTGAGACTGGGTTACCTTTTGGAATTCCCTGGTCCTGTTTTGGTTTTCTTCTTTCCGGGTAGGTCTCCTAATCTTTAAACTCCTTTAATTTGCTGCAAGAACCTTTGCCGAATCTCCGGGATGCCATGCCAGAAAGTGGATTCGAATTATTTAGAAACTAAAGATCGCCACTCCCAGCCACCTCTGGAAACAGTTGGTGAAAGCTGTATCCCCCCCAGTAGCTTTCTCATCATTTAGTGCAGTCAGTTTCCTGCTGCCAAAGGGAACTTGATGGGAAGGAAATCCTCTCCTACTTCATCAAAACATGACAGAGAAGTGTTCAGCAGAGTGATGTTAAGGACATAAAAAGGGCCACGTTCCTTAACCTTTCTGGGCGTCTTTGTGCTCTTACCGATAGAAATATTAAACAAAAGGTCACTTCGTCTTGTAAGTCAGGTTTTTGTTTTTTGTTTTTTGCCTTTTTTGTTTTGTTTTGTTTTTTGTTTTTTGGGTTTTTTTCTGTGGAAAGCAAATGATGTGCACAGCTTTCTGCAGCTTGAAGAAAAGCCACGGACACCATTTTTTTATTATTCGATATATTTTTAATTTACATTTCAAATGATTTTCCCTTTCCCTCCTGACTCCCCACTCCCCAAAAGTCCCATAAGCCCTCTTTCCTCCCCCTGTTCCCCCAAACCCCCCTTCCCACATCCCTGTTCCAGTTTTGCCCTACACTGCTGCACTGAGCCTTTCCAGAACCAGGGGCCACTCCTCTGTTCTTTTTGGACATCATTTGATGTGTGGATTATGTTTTGGGTATTCCAGTTTTCTAGGTTAATAACCACTTATTAGTGAGTGCATACCATGATTCACCTTTTGAGTCTGGGTTACCTCACTTAGTATGATGTTCTCCAGCTCCATCCATTTGTCTAAGAATGTCATGAATTCATTGTTTCTAATGGCTGAATAGTACTCCATTGTGTATATATACCACATTTTTTTTGTATCCATTCCTTTGGGCTAGAGAGATGGTTCAGCCATTAAAGGCAAGGCTCACAACTATAAAAGAGTTCGGTTCCCACAACATGCACCATTTCTAAAGGTTGAAGATATAATCGTCTTTGCACCTTCATGTCAATCTTGAACAATTTGATTAACTTAAATTTGGCCTGTAAAAGGAAGAGTGAGAAAGAAGCCGGCATTTTCCATGTGAATAAGAATAATAGTATCACCAACACTTGATTTATTTCTGAAAATGCATTTCCTTAAATAGGTGGCATTCATCTGTGGCTTCTTAGTTTTGTTAGATTTACCAGATATTCAGAAAAAGTTTATTTTAAACTAGCATGATAGTTTAAATATTTATAAGCAGGAGAGTCTGATTGGATCCAGGTATCTAGTGTCTAAAGAGCAGATCACTCATTAGGATATCTGTCTTCTTAAAGCTGTTTTGTTTGTTTGTTTGTTTGTTTTGTTTTGTTACTGAGAATCTTTGAATTTTTTTCTTTCTAGTTCTTTATAAAATATAGAATACATTTTAGTCAACTGTAGTCAACACATTGTGTTGGAGAACATTATGCCTTATTCTTGTAGATATTCTCAAGCCCATTATTTAATCAACATTTCCCTCTCCCCCTACCCTTCCTAACCCTATACCATTAAGAATTTCTAGAACTCCTGAACAATAAGTACTAATTATGCAGCCATTTTGTTTCCAAAACTGCTTCTAAACATATTTATTAGTATATTCTAATATTAAGAAAGATGTCTGTACGTTTACTGTAAATCACATTAACAACTCTATTAGAATGGTATGTAGACCATACAGATCACTTATCTAAAGCATGCTGTGGTTTTAGTACATCCACAAATATGTACAGCCATTTCACAGTCACAGATAAACACTATTCTGCTTATTGGTTTAGGTATTCATCTTGTCTGTGTATTTTAATGAATGGGATCATATTAAATGAGTCATTTTTCACACAATGTAATGATGTACCATGATAAGTGTCATTTATTTTTAAGCTTGAAAAGTATTCAGCTCTAAAGAGACAGTGCATTTTCTGCATGCATTTTTCTGTCAATGGATTTATTCGCCTCTGTCTTTCTGCTATTATAGATAATGTTGCCAGAAGCATTGCTATGTAAGTGTTTGCATGGACACATGTTTTTATTTTTACCCAGGAAGAGGATTATTGGCTCAGACATTTTATCTATGGTTAACTATTTTCAGAATGGGTAGTGTCTTCCAAGAGTGGCTGCACTGTATTATATTCCTATAGCACATGCCGGTTTCAATTCATTCATGTAGATACTAGCATTCGGAGTTACTTGACATTTTGATTTTAGTCAACCTAGTGGATTTCAGCTCACATATTACCCTGTGGCTTGGTTTACCTTTCCCTGGTAATTAATGGTTCTAAGCAGGTCTTTTTCATTTGTATATTGACATTTCCATATATTTGTTGGAAAGAGTCCTATTTAGATCTTTGCCCTTAAAGAGAAAATGAGTTCTTGGGTTTTGTTGTTATTGTTGATTTATAGGAGATGTTTGCATGTGTTAGAATAAATTTTCTTGCTGTCTGTATGATATGCAATTATTTTTCCCATTTTGTTCAGTGGGTTATTCTTTTGCTTTCTGTATCCTTTGCAGTACAAAATTCTTGGATTTTCTGGAGACAAAGATTTATTCTAATCCTATGCTTGCCTGAAACACTCCCCGTCTTCTGCATGTTGGGTTACAGACATGTACCACCATACTGAATTTAAATCTTTAATTTTTGATAAAATTTGATTTCTATTTAATTGATGTCTTAACACATTTCTCAACTAATTCTCAGCTTTAGATGATTAAGATCTGCCTATTGTCCTGTAACCAGAAAGCAGTGCATTATAAGTAACAGTGAAAACCCATTTGCATATGCTGCCACAGTGGGCCTATCATTTATAACCTGATACATTCTCTTAAAGTATTTGAAATCCAAGACTGTAGATCTTATTATATGCTGCTTTGTTGACCTAAATCACACGAGAATATAGATTAACAAACAGTGGTATAAATTTATGTGAACTTTTTGTTTTGGGGGAAATACACTGAGGCTTTACTAGAAGGCGTATCAAGTCATGACGTGGATGGCTATGGAGGATTTGCAGAGCTATTCATCCAGCACTAGACAAAGAGAAGCTTGTCTTTGCATGAGAGCCAAGACCTCATCACAGTGCTTACTTAAGTGTATGATATATTTTGGAGCTAAGCCAGTCTTTTGCTTGTTTTGGGACTTTTTCCTCCAGCTGGGTTGCCTCATCCAACTGTAATATGAAGGGAGATGTTTCGTCTTATTGCAATTTGGTGTGCTGTGTGTGATATCCCTGGGAGATCTGCCCTCTTCTAAAGAGAAAGGAGAAGGAGGGGGAAGGAAGTGGGACAGAGGGAAGGGAAGCTGGAGGGACTGGGAGGGAAGGAGAAAGGGGAAATTTTAGTCTAAATATAACTAATATATAAGAGAAGAATAAACAAGCAAAATGACTTTTAGAAGTATTTTCTTAATGATTTCGGCCTCCCAGACGCCCCAAGACTCCCAGGGACTGAACCATCAACCAAGGGCCACATATGGTTCCAGCCAAAAATGTGGCAGAGGAAGGCTTTGTTGGGCATCAGTGGGAGGAATGGTCCTTGGTCAGGTAAAGGCTCAACAGAGGCCCGAACAAAGGGAAACCGAGGGGGGGAGGTGGGAGTGTGTTGGGTGGAGGGGCATATACCTGGAGGCAGGGGAGGGAGGAGGGGTTGGGGGTCTTTGGGGAGGAGGGAATTGGGAAAAGTTTTACCATTGGCAATGTAAATGAAGACGATATTCAATAAAAAATAAAAAAGAAATACAGGAGAACACAGGTAAATAGCTAGAACCCCTTAAAGAGGAAACACAAAAATCCTTTAAAGAATTATAGGAAAACATAATCAAACAGGCACAGCAGAACTGTCAGCTCTTAGCTTAGCTACTATGGAGGTAAAATCCTTTGGGGATGTGAGGGACATTGAAGTACAGCCTTATTACAATGAACTCTAATGTCTAAAAGTTGATCTTATTTTGGGTTTGTACTACAGTAAGAGCCAAGATTTTAAGCTCTACTAAAAACAAAACAAAAAAAAATAAAGAAAAGAAAATCATTTAAAAAAAAAGAAGTATGTTCTTTTCCTCACTATGACTTTAAAATTTCTACTCAACATTCTATAAGTGGCAAATACTGTTAAGAAAAAATGCAAGCTAACATAAAAATAGTAACTATTAATAATTTTATTTACTAAGAACCTTAAAATAAATGAAATAAAATTCTCATTTAAATATTGTATACGCCTCCAATATTGGGAATGTCACACAAAGATGTTCCCTGCAATTATTCTTTATGCTGCTTTGGATTAAGAGACATTATTTTAAGCAGGAAAATAAGAAGAGACATGAGATGTGAGGACTATAAATGCACTGAAGGAAAAGTACTACGGAGAATTAAAATAGATCCAGGGGTTGGGAAAATCACTCAGTTTTGAGAGCACTTGCTTTACCTCTGTGATGACCTGAGTACAGATGCCCATGGCCTACCTAAGTGCCCTATAAGCATACCTGTACAAGATGCTAACATGCATAGACATACTACACACGCACACGAGAAAGAAAATGAACTTACTTTTCCCTAATGAAAATTATATTGGAGATAATAGATCACAAAATATTTCAGTAGTTCATGTAAATCCCATTACTACTATCCTTTAACTTAACATCTTTAATTTTTTATTGGTTATTTTGTTTATTTACATTTCAAATATTGTCCTCCTTCCAGGTTTCCCTTCTGCAAACTCCCTATCCTACGCCCCTCTCCTCTTCTTGTATGAAGGTGCTCACCTGCCCACCCACTCCTATATTACTACCCTAACATCCCCCTAAACATATTTAATTTTTAACCAGGTATAGTGTAATTACATGGAAATATAAGAGACTTCTTTTAAAATTAAATGAAATAATAGTGTGTCTGTGTTTGTGAGTGTGCATGTGTATAAAGATATTTATCTGAAGCTTATAGTTTGTAGTTATCAAAGTTATTGGAATTATTGAAGTAAAATTCTTCCTAGAAAATGATCATCTATGGAGAAACAAGGTCCTTGAGGTGATTCTAAAATCCTGTAGTAAACAGAAATTTAGGTGGCAGGCATGTCTACAAAAAGTAAGAAGAGCATTTAAAAAATTAGTTGGGCATATCACATACTATCTGGCAGAGGTACGACTTTGGTGCCTACTTTAGAGAAAGTTTGTTCAAGAAAGGTCAGTAATGACATTTAAATCTAAACAACTGGGCCTAAGAGGATTCCTTTTAGTATTGGTGACTTCTAGTTACAATAAACACACCTTAACTCTAGAGCACTCAGCTCTGTTGTTCTCTTGGCTCAAGTCAAATGAAAAATAAAAACCTCAGTGCTTTAGTATCTTAAAATCACACTGTGACAAGATTCAAGTTGCTTATTTCATCTTTAGAAAATGCAAGCTAAATCATCTTTGACTTTCTGGGAGTCCCTGATATTCTGAGGGCCGTGTGTGTGTGTGTGTGTGTGTGTGTGTGTGTGTGTGTGTGTGTGTGTGTGTAACAGTGAGTGTATTTGCTTGCTTTGGGCTTTGGGAGGGAAAATAAAATATTAAACATAGACTTAACTATGCAGGTGAACAAAACACATGGTATAATAATTCTCATCTTTCTGTCTAGTTCAGGAGTGCTCTCCCGGGGGTCACCAATTTCTTCAGAGTCCTTATAGAAGCATCCACTTTGAATCAGTGTATCTCCATCATTCTGCTGCCCAAGATCTCATCTGTGACCATTCTCTCACTCCTGGATGGTACCGATTCTTTATCTTTGACAGACCTGCTGAGATGCCAACCAAATGTGTGGAGGTACTTCTTCTCTTACTGAAGTGTTATATTCATTAGATTAATTTCATTTGAAACATTTCTCTAATACCTACTTTAATGATATTTGCTCTGAGAGTAATGTTATGCTCCATTTGCTCCACAAATGTTTTAAACCACAATATCTTAGGCAATTTCCACAGCTGTGGAACACAATGTAACAGAAATCATTCTCCATCAAATTATACAGGTCTCATATATTCCTATGCTTAAGTCTCCTGGTTACCCCATTAGTAGGCCAAAGAGCCAAATTTTAAGTGGATGTTCAGGTGTATAAGAAAGATAAATGTGCATTTTCTTCAAACCCCCTATGTACAGTCTATGTGCGCTGTTTTTCCTATACAGACAAGCCTGGGTCTTTCATGTATGTCCTGGGAATTGAACCCAGGATATCACACACATTAGCAAGCTTACTACTGCTGTGCTACCTCTCTAACCACCTTTAAGATCTTCTATATGTAATATCAAACTAGTTGTGGTTTTCTAAAGTTAACTTTTCCCTGAACTTTCCACACAGTTTATGATGCTTTTCAACCTGGTAGAGTCGTATCTAGTCAGTTAGCCCAAATAGCTTTCTTTACAAGGATCTTTGAGGAGAACATTTTTTTTTCTCTAAATTTCCTCAAAGAACAAGCATAAGAAAAAGAAATGCAAAAACACTATTCCTTGAGTATTCATCAGCTACTATGAATTTGATTGAGAACTCTAGTTGTCTGAATCACTATTTTCAAAGAAGTCACCAGTAATTCAGGTAATCATACTGACAGAATACTGACATCTCCCCTACCTATGTTACTTGTGATTAATTGGTGTTTCACACTGTTCCTGTTATCAATACTTATGTCTTGTCCACATAATCTAAGAACTAAGAGTAGGTTTAAATATTCTAAAAAACCTATTATTTCAGAACCTCTGTATGTGGCATCAAAATGGTAACAAAGTATTTGAACATAGCTATATATTTTGCAACTAATATGTTTCTTGCACTGTAGGTATATAGCTTCATTTGATTTCACAGTGAGACTTTGTGGTAGCCAGTTAATTTCATTATAAAAATGTGGATTCAGACAAGAGTTTGAATCATGTAACCAAAGTCATTACCATTAGTGGCAGAATAGCCTGCAATGTTGCCACTCCATGAGATCTTTGCCTTATCACAAGCTATAACATCTCAGTGGATGGTTTCCTGGGACTGGTCAGACACACATGGTTTTTGTTTGAAATATGAGACTTTGTGACAGGGCTATACTATTCAAGAAATACGTCTAAATTGATAATCATCACTAATGACTTGGTGCCACATCCTAGTGTATTGTGCTGTTTTTGCTTTTTAATCCAGAAGATGTGGAGCTACTAATTAAGACCTGCAGTGAGAATATACCATATAAAACTATGTCTTATCAGATCACTTGTTTATCTTATTTTCATCCGTAGTTTGAGGGTTATTTAGATGCAGGTTTTTCCTTTCTCAACACCAATGTGAAAACAATAAAACAAAAACAAAACTCAGAAAAAGTATTCAATTTTGAGAATATTTAATGTTAACATTTGTCATCATGGCTGTTTCATTTTCTCCTTTTTGTTTGTCTGATTTTATTTTTTTTCACTTTTGTAACATTTTGTTTGAAGGAAACTAAGCCATCAGAATTTAAAGGTAAAGACTGAGAAAAATTGGGGGCAAATCACAACATTCTTAATATTTACATTCTCTTCCTTTGGCTAAATTAATTGATTCTAGAGCCTTATAGAAATGTGAAGATAAAATAGTTTTCCTTGAATGTTCTTGAAATTCAGCACATGGTCACATGTTATGCTGGTGGTGAATAAGTGTACCGTGTACACATGGCCTTAAGAGTTTAGTGGACAATCAATTTTTTCTTTATCCATAGGATGATACAAACCCATTAAAATAAGTTTTTGCTTGTTAGGTTTAAAATAATAGGCATGAATCATAGGAAACAGCAAAGAAAGGACAGGGAACATAGCAGTCATTTCTTTCATAATCCATCTCAGTCGTAGCAATCATTAACATCCTCTGTTTCCTCTTATTTAATTTTTATAACATGATTTTTGTAGGTAATTGCATCATTAGCATTTTCCTTATTATAATTATTTCAAGTGACTTTTAGAAATGATGTATATAATCATCATTGTAATTTTAGTATGATAAATAAAATTTTATAAGTAAAATTAATGAAGACATTTCTTTTTTTTGTTTGTTTTTTTGTTTGTTTTTTTGTTTTTTTTCAAGACAGGGTTTCTCTGTGTAGCCCTTGACTGTCCTGGAACTCACTCTGTAGACCAGGCTGGCCTCGAACTCAGAAATCTGCCTGCCTCTGCCTCCCAAGTGCTGGGATTAAGATATAGCTCTTAAAATGTTAGACTATATACTAGTTATTTAAAACATAATGATATTTTTAATTCCCATAGCAACAAATAAAAATATATCTCTTGATATTGCATATTCTCTATCCATTAGATTTTCATATTTCATTTGAGATTTATGAAATTGTTGTCTTAGAGTTTGTATACAAACAACATAACCTGAATAAAATAAAATATTTACAATAATGTATTTATATTAAATACAATAATACATTTAATAAATAATAGCATACTAAAAATAACTACTTCAAAAAGTTTCTTCATTTAATTTTTATTTTTTCTATATTTTATGATTATTAATCATATCAATTAACTTTTTCTTTATAAGTTTTTTGCTTTTCAATATGGAGATAACATGGTTAATGACTGTAACCTGGTTAAGGATTATTGGTTATTCCTGCCTAAATGCTGCATTTACATTTATGCTTTAGCTGATCTCTTTACCTCTGTCTGCTCAGTACCTGAGAAGGATGATGGGTACCTTGTCTAAAGTTACGAGTCTTTTCGCTATTCTCAACATTTTGTCTTTTTTACAGCTTAATTTGTCACTGAGTTACATTTTCAACCTGGAAGAAATCTTCATAGTAGGCCTCAAGCATGGTTTAACTCCATTTTTCCAAGTTGCTGAATGATTTTTCTATGTCAGATTATAAATAATACATTTTTCCTCTCATGTTTTTTGCTTCATGTTGACTCTTAACTAATATCAAATACACGTTATCTCCAACAATTGTGAAAAATCCTGATGTTCAGTTGGCATCTGTGCTACATATTAATACACTTTTAGTTTGACTTGCTTTGTTTTCTGATATGTTGGCTAAAGTGGTAAATTATCTGAAGTTGAATTTCACACTTATAATACAAATATAAAATATATATTTTCATTGAACAGGTTATATAAGTATTAATTAATATTATATTAATTTAATGCTCTTTAAATTTACTTTCTTAAACAATAGACATAAGTGAACAGATGTTTTGCCTGCATGTAAGCATTTATACCACATGCATACTTGGTTCCACAGAAGTCAGAAGAGAATGTTGGATCCTTGGATCCAGAGTTATGAGTGGTTATGAACCACTATAAGGATGCTTGTATCCAAATTTCAGTATTCTAAAATTCCAGTCAGTTCTCTTAACTTCTGAGCCACAACTCAAGCCCCAACTTGTGTTATTTGTAAGCCAAACAATAATTTACTATTTTGAAGATTACTGATGAAAAATGTAAAGATTTTCCTTTTTGTATAAAATTAAATAACTTTTCAACTTTTGTTTTCTCTGACATGAAAGATGAACCACTGCGGAACTCAGGCCCCCATCTGGCTGTCTCTGAGTGATTCAGAAACCCTGCCTCTTCCTGGAGAGATCACGGAGCTGACAGCATGTGCCACTTGGCAGTTTTTGTTTAGCACTGAAAAAGACTGCTGCCTCTTTCAATTCCCCGTGTCTGTCAGAAACTGTGGGGATTTTTTCGTGTATTTACTACAACCCACTCAGGGATGTATGGGCTACTGTGCCGAAGGTAGGGACTGTCTATGACCCTGTGAGCCGCTAACTGTAGACATGTATGTGAGTGCATTTGTATTCTGAATAGGCTGTCATGAGCTAATGTGAGCAGGAGACTTGGTCAGTCTTTCGTGATAAATTAAAGCCAAATTTCTGGCTTAAATTGGCCAGGTTTGTTTAAAATACTTATTAATCTCTTAAAATGCTCAAAAAACCAATGTTGCTGTAAAGATATCAAAGCAAACTTACTGCACAGAACACCTGAAGTGCTTAAGAAACTTGGCTTCTTTTTACTCTTTCCTTTTTCTAATTAAGACGAGATAGATAGCAAGCAAATATGTGAAAATTTGGGCTTTTGAATTATTTAATTTTTTGTTAGCAATTTACTGAGTGTTTATACAGAGTCAAGAATAACTTTAGGCCCTGGTGTTGGTTGCAGTAAGAGATAACATAAGTATGATCTCTCCCATAGAAGAATACCTCAAACAAGTCATAAATAAGCTAGATAGAGCTCACAAAGAAGAGAATAAACATCTATGCACTCTACATGTGAGGTTTCCCTGAAGAAAAGTTTGCAATTGTATTCATAATGTACTTGCATGTTGGAGCGCTTGTCTTACATCTACATAGCTTTAGCCTCCAGTACTACAAAAACTGTAAAACTAGAAAAAACAAGCAAAGCAATATCAGATCATGTTGGTAACTTCTATGCCTCCTATATACTTATTTTTATTTTGATTGTGGTATGGATTACACAGTTAGCTTGCAAATAATAGTGTATGAAAAAGAGAACCTAACAGAGGTATCATAGAAAGAATACTTGCTGTTGCTGTGTTCAATCATCCCTGAAGATGGAACCAGAAAGCAACATTAGCATTTGCAAACTCGCAGTAAAGGAACTGGGTGTGTTCATTTTCTCCAGAGGCCAGTTTATTGGCTTAATAATGAAAAAGTATTGACACAGATTAAGGAATCTTCTAGAGAACTGATGATAATAATAAGTTTCAGAAGAAATGACAGCCAGAAAACCCCAGAAAAGAATGAGAAACTATCCTGTAGACTGAAGAAAAACGTTCTGAGGGATGCACTGTGATTTCCTGGAATGGATATCAGGACAGAAGACACCGGTGGGAGAAATTATATTTGATTCTTGTCTAATGTAGTCTTGATGTAGGAAGATCAGCTTCCTAATTTTAACAACTATATCCTGGCCTTATAATATGCCAACATTTTTAGAAAATGGCTCAGAAGTGTATATGGGGTTGTTTTGTGTTATACTTGTGTGTGTGGGAGAATCTAAAATTATTTTAAGCTAAAATATTTGTAAAAAAAAAAAACCCGATTGTTTTGAAAGTAATGCCTATTAATTAAAGAAAGCCAGGTATTACAAGAGGCATAGATCAGCATGAGGACATTGTCTTTAAACACTAGTTCTTGAAATCTCTGATTGGTTGACAAGTCTGAATAGATATGTGGTTGAGAAGAACTGGGCAGACATGAAAAAATATGACGGGAACAGAGTAAGGAGACATACTGGAAGAGGAGTCCAGAGAACAGCTGTGGGATCTTCAGTTCATTTGAGAACTTAGGTCGAATCAGCACCACTGTATAAAGTCTTAGGGTGTTTTCAAGTAGATTGATAATGCAATCAGAGGAATGTATGCTAAAGGCATTACTCCTGGAGAAAGAAAGTTTCCTGTAGACTGTTGCATTTGTTGCATAGTGAAGCGTGAGTGGGCTTGCAGGGAAGGGGTAGAATCGACTGGTACGAATGACAAAGCAAAAGGGGCATTGAGCTTAGATGCAATTCTCAGACAAAATATGCATCCATTACCTCATCTGTTTATATTGTTGGAGTAATATATATCTTCTAGCCAATAAAGCCTGTCTTTAGTATAGGTTAGAGGATAAAATAAGTTTGAAATCTCCTATTATTTTACAGGGCATTTGTGTCTTTACTAATTGTAATTAATCATATTCATGGAAAGATTGCAAGTTGCTATGGAAGAGTATGCTGCAGGCAAGGGAAGGATGCAGTTCACAGTTCACAGCCCATAGAGAAACCCTCTTCAGATCAGATGGCACTGACACTGAGAGCTGGAGTGTACACAGACCACAGTCAGAGCACGTGGGTCAGGGTCAGTTTATAGCAACAGCAGGCAGCAGGGTGTGTGCTTAGCACTACAGAAATGTTGGGTGCCCATGAGCAAAGGAGAGCACAGAGAGGCTTCGAGGGTATGGCAGTAGTGCCATCTTTAGGAAGCTCTGCACTGTTTAATGAGATTAGGTTGAAAGGGGTGCTACAACTACTGGCAAAACACTTTGGAATAACTCACATGACATAAAAAAATACAATGAGTTCAAGGGGATACGAAATAGCAATTCTAACTATGTAACAACAATTAAAAAGTTGGGAGTGGCAATCATATGATTAGAGAAAGTAGAGGATAAGATTATTGAGACAGGGAAAAACAAGGGTTTTTCCCATTAAGATAAAATACCAGTTCTATATCAGGATACAGCAGTTCAAGGGACTGAGCTAGAACCAGATGTATACTGTGTGATGCAAAACTGGTAGCTCTTATATTCAAGGAGAAACAGACAAGCCTCCAATTAGAATGTACATCACCAAGCACTCTGAGTAATAAAATGAAGCCAGCAGAAGCAACGAGGACTAGAGCTACTCTGTCAACCAATTTATTCTAAATGACTTCCAAGGCAACTCCACACAAGGGAAGCAGAGCAAACACTTTCTGTAAGTGAATCTACAGTATTTACCAAGATACACATCATCCTGAGCCCAAATCAAGAAAACCAGATATTTTTAAAATGAAGCTAATTAAAATTAATGTTGAGTGAACATTTATTTTATAAAATAAAAATTTACAAATTAAATACCTCAACTTACAAATTTTGAGACTACAAGGAATATAAACGAGAGTCAGAGCAATAAGGTGAATGAACAGACGTCAATAAACTGTAGTTCACAGAAATAGCAGACAGTCAATCAATCAAAATATAGTTGTTTGAGTAGTTCAAAGAAAGCTATAATTCTTTATCCATAACTATGGTTTAGAAAAGAACACATTGGGACCAGATGTGTGGAGCAGGTTGTAGACTGAATGCTTAGCATGCTGAAAGGTTCATTCGCTAGGAACACACAAATAGACAGGGGCTTGGGGAGGAAGAAAGAGTGGGAGAGAGAAAGAATATTAGGGTTACAACCGAAACAGAGCACATATGAGACACAGACTGATGCAGCAAACACAGGGTCTACATGGGTCTACACCAGGTCCTCTGTACATATATATGCTATATATACATATGTATATGTATATATAGCATATATATGTATATTATATAATATAATAGCATTCAGCTGAGTGTCTTTATGAGATTCCTAATTGGGAGTATTAGTGGGTCTCTGACTCTGGTTCCTGCTCTTGGGACTCCTTTTCTCCTGTTGAGTTGCTGTGTCCAACTTTTTGCTTCATTTTACCATATTTTATTTCGTAATGTTTTGGTAGTTAGCTCTTAGAAGCCTGATCCTTTCAAATGAGAGCCAGAAAGAGAGTGGTTCTAAGAGGAGACTATATGGGGTGGATCTGGGAGATGCAGAGAAAGGAGAAACTATAGTCAGGCTATATTGTATGAGAAAAATCCATTTTCAATAAAAGCTAAAAAGGGACGTAAAAGTAAAGATAAAGAACCCAGGAGAAAAATATTTCACAGATAATATGAGAAAAACAAAGGAATAATTAGGAGCAATTCTATGATTACTTTGATATCCTAGATGAACTAAGTTAATATTTTAAGTTACTTAAAATATGTACCCAGCCACCATCACTTAAAAGCAATGGCTTCATTTATATTCAAGAAGGTATATTTCTAGTTCAGTACGATTTCAAAAGGATCACCCAGGAACCAGGCCATTTTGAGTGGGAATGTCCCAAACATAAAGTGGAATAAAAACAAATTCATGCAAAATCTTGTGGATAAATGAAGAGAAATCTCTAATCCTAAAGTGTCTAGAGCTAAGCCTCTGTGAAGCCAGTGTTACTCCATACAACCACAGACAGACACACAGGAGAAAGATATTATTCCAAAAAGTTTTGGAAGCTTAAAGGTGAAAACTTTAAGTTTCCCTTAAAGGGGAAAACTTTAAGTTCCCAGCCAGCCTGGGCTAAAAAGTGAAACCCTATATTGAGATTGAAAATGTTATGTCCCAGTCACAAAAATCTTCTAGGCCAAGAGACCAAAATTACTGTCTGCATAAAATCCCTATAAAATTAACAATTATGAATATAACTTCTATTCAGAAGAAAAATGGCAGCATTATGATAACAATGTCCAAATGGTCTTTCAAAGTGACGGTATCACTTTGCACTCCTGCAGCCCACACATTTGGAAATATCAGTGTGTTCTGATGTTTAATAGTGAAGACACCAAAGAAGGTCTGAAAGCTACAAGTACTACAAATACAGTACTGGACCATCAATCATCTTTGCTCGATTATATCCTTAAATGGGGGATTTCTTATTAAAAAGTCCCCCAGGGAACTAAGTCCTAAGCTCATGTTAAATGTACTTTCCCAAGACCTGTTCTTAGATACATGTGAATTTGCACATTTATGGTCATCTAAATAAAAATACAAACTTTAACCTTTTACAGCTATTTCTGATATGAAGTTACCCACATGTGGCCCTGGAGAAACAGAAATTGAAGGTGGCTGTGTTGGTGTGTATGACATTGATTTTATATGATGTAGTTATATGATAGTGACTTTTGTGAATATTTTTTGTTCTGTGGCTTAATTATGGCAGCTTTGCCTGTCTGATAGAAATCAGCAATAACAATAATTTTTGTAATATGTTTGTAGAACATATCCCTGAGGTTAGTAGAAGTATAGTTTTTTTTTCAAAAAGATGTAAATATTGGTAGAATCATTCAAAATTGATGATTGAACTTAATTTTCATAAAATTTTACATGTATTTGTACCTATTGCTTTACTTTCAAAGATCTTCCTTCTAGAACGGTTCAAGCAAGTATGAAGTACAATAGTTAATACAACATTTTTTAAATAAGATGAAAAATGTTTTAAATCTATAAATAAGTCAGGCACTGTGGTATGTACCTTTGATCATAGTTGGAAGATTATTGTAAGTTTTTGTCTTCATAGGATGATCATCCCTCAATACAAACAAACATTAGTAATTTCTCTCTATAAACAAATAGTTACCAAAAATTAAGAGGTGGAGTTTTCATCCAGTTACTATGATTAATAGCTCTGAGCAGGTACCTTCCCCAGTATATCTGGTATCAAACCATTATGCTATCTCAAATTCTCAGCTTCAATAAAGCCTGTGAAGATGAATCATTTTTATTGTTTCTTTAATATTTTTATTAAAGATTATAACATAAATAGTAAAACAATATTGCTTAAACATTGTAACTATAATCAAGTGATATGATTATTGGTCCATTATATGTACTAGAAATGGATTTTCCTAATTAGGGATCTGTATTAAAGAAAAATCTATTATCATTCTTGAATAAATAACACATTTCAATTGGTCCTTGGGGTGTACCATGTAGGACAGAGCTTCTCTGTCCTGTGTCAAGCCCTGGGTTCAAAATGAGCACCATAGGAAGCAATAGACAAACTTACATACTTACTTACTTATTTGATTATTTCAACAAATTGTGATTAGTTAAAATATTTGTATAATTATTTAGAATTTAATATACACAAAACTACACAAGCTGAAGAAACCTGAGTAAAAAGCTCACTATGATTATGGTCACTTGACTTAAGAATTACTAGGATATTTGCAGCTGGATATTAATGTCTGAATCAAGGAGACTGATGCAGAAAGATCAAGAATTTGAGGCCAGCATGAGCTACAACAAGACCCTTCCTCCAGAGACTCCAACATGTTTGTTGTTATTATGTTAATTGCAAAACAGTCCATTTGAAGTACTCCTTGGGATATGCTGTCTAGCAAAATGATCCTTTAAATAATCTGAAAGTAAGTTTCTTTATAAAAAAGATTTCAAGACAAGGCTTCTCAGAATTTTCCAGTTAACTTTTTGATCGTCACCAAATAATAATGTGTGTAATAAAAGAATGTACCTTTCATAATATACTAAAGCATCTTGTTAAATTTTATCAGTCAAATATTTTTATATTTCTAAAACAAAACAATCTTTACAGATTCCTAGATTTACATTTTAAATGCCTGGAGATTAAAAAACAAACAAACAAACAAACTCTAAACTTTTCTAGAGATTCTAGAAGAAACTTCAGGCATATCTTTAACCTCTTAAAAAAAAAAGAATTAGACAGTTGCCAAGCACTGCGGACAGTTCACTGACAGCATAGCCATGACACATGAACTGCTCTGTGACCCAACGTTCTGATGATTAGGGTTAAAGGCATATTACAAAATAAAAATCTGTGTCAATGCTATGGCTAGTGACTAAATTTTGTCTGTTCTATATTTTACAAAGATTGATTGCCTGAGGAATGTAAGTCCCTTTTCTTTTCATAGGCCAGGCTTTGCAAAGGCTAATGACTAATGACTAATATAAACTTGAGCTGCTACTCTGATGCCAATCGGTACTCATCATAGTTTAAACTGGAGTGTTTGTGGCCTGCTAAAAAATAATCATTTTTTTTTTCCCAAATTGCTTCCATGTCTTCTTAAAGTAAGTCCAGGATTGATAGTTTTGGGGTCCTTTTTCTCTAAGACTGTTTTCTTTTCTTTCTTTCTTCAACTGTGCTTTCTCCTTCCAGGACAGTTCTCCACAACCTCACTACCTCCTCCTCCTCCGCCGGGCAGGCCCAAGGTCACGGTGGAGGCGGTGGGTTCCCAGGTGTATTGTAGGTGTACTTTTGATGTTTCCCCCACAAACAACTCAGTAGGCTTTCTGATAGCCTGGTCTAGGCTTTCTTCCCAAGAAATCAAAGAAGAGCTGAGACAAGAGAGCTCTCTTCAGACATTCTCGCTGTTAGAGCTTGATGGCGTAAATCTCAGACTTGGAGATAAGGTATGTACAAAAACTTGCAGTTTTTCATGACTATATTGATTTTCAAAAATGGATTTCAAACCAAACACTGAAAGCTGCTTTTGTCCTCAACACATAAAGCAGTAGAGTCTTGTTTTTTCATTTTTTTTCTGCTTGGCAATTGTGCTAATTCTAGTAACATAACTATCTATCTATCTATCTATCTATCTATCTATCTATCTATCTATCTATCTTTCTATCTATCCTAGTAATATATATTATTTATAATAAAAAGTGTACTACCCTTTATATTGCAGTTCAAATAACTAGTATTTATGATAGAATTTTTCTCAAATTTAGGCACGTATATAAACTGTTTAATTCTTTTTTGAAATTTAATATTATTTGTCTTATCTTATGTGTGAGTGTTTTGCCTGTACATGCATGTACCATGTGTGTGTTGGATGTCCATGAAGTTCAGAACAGGTATTGGATTCTCCAAATCTGGAATTATGGGTAGCTCTGAACCTCCATATGGGTGCTAAAAATGGAATTTGAATCTTCTGCAAGAGCAGCAAGTGCTCTTAACTGCTGGCCATCTCTTTAAGCCCTTGGCCCTTAATTTTATAACTTACTACCAATTACATTAAAGATTAAAAGAAAATTTGCATGTTTCTTTTCAATGTCATTACCAAGTGATTATTTCTTCCCTGTATTCATAGATATTCTGCAGTGCTGCCATCTTTTACTTGGAGAAACCAGATGTGCAAAGTATAGCTGTGGAAAGCCAGGAATTTTTTGCAGGAATTAAGGTGGGTAGCATTGAGTGTGAGCTAGAAAGGTTATGTTCTATAGTTTGCCCATGATTGTTCCTGGGCCTCATCATAGATGGAATCAGAAAGTAGGTTAAATTTGCATTTTTGAGGAATGACTGGATAAATCTCACATAAAATAAAGCTGGAAGATACATGGGAATGAGCTGGATTTGGAGTGCTCCTTCGTTTTTGATGGCACTGTATTCCTGTAAACTCATCATAAATTGAAAAACAGTGCATGTCCAAATTGTATTTACTGCACCATAGCTTGAAGTTAGCATATCGTGGAATATAGATGTTTACTCTTTGTGACCCATTCCTTAGTGGGAGCAATGGTCTATGTCAACCACTACCTAGCATCATGAGAAAGTATGTTGCAGATATTTCCAGTCTCAGGAAAAACAAAAATTCAAAATGTAACTTCTACTGAATGTAAAATTGTTACCATGATAAAGTAAAGCCTCCCGAGTCAAGCCATCAAATTCATGGACTTGTGAGAAGGGAGGACTAAAGGTCAAATTAGAATGATATTCTATTATGCATGATCAGAATGCCACTCTTTGATTATTGTAAATATTTGAAGAGAAGTACCAGTTGAAGGGCTAGAACTTGGGACTTAAGATGAGAGGACTCACAGTTCTGGGCCTTATTGATATCCATGATTGCACTAACTAAACAACGTAATTCTTTTGGTTACTGCTGGTCACACTGGATCTAGAGAGCGATGAGTTCTTCCCACAGGTAAGCAAAGGGTCAGGGAATCATGTCAGTGGAAGGACACTGGGTGGTTCAGAAAGATGGAAGCTGGAGAGCTATACTGGGTGAAGGGTGCTTCTCACTAATGCAATTAGAGTTTGCATGGAATTCATTTCTTGTCCAAAGATAATGTGGCAGATTGGTCAATTGTGAGGACCGGACTTAGGGACAGGATAAAACCCTTTGTCTAGCTAATTTCCATGTACAGGCAGATAAAACCCAGGTAAAGAAGACTGAACTATACTGGCAGTGGGAGAGCAAAGAGAGCTCTGATTCTGGGAGCACAGTAACCTTTGCATCTGCATTGGTAGGTACACAATATTAGTGGTCAGACACTGTTTCTTCTTAGACTAACAGAGGAATCCCACTAAGAAGCAGTTCTTAGAGGCTCCCACCCAGCAGCTAATGCTGTTCCCATCCTGCAGACAGATGCTGGGTATTCCCACAGATGTTCCCACCCACAGCCAAACAGACAGAGCTTGGGGACTCTTAAAGAAAATTAGGAGGAAGGATTGTGGACCCTGATGGGGATAGAAACTCCCCAGGAAGACTAACAGAATCAACTAATCTGGACCCTTGGGGCTTTCAGAGTCTGAACCACCAACCAAAGAATATACATGGACTGGACTGCTAGACTTAGACCTCCCCTCACTTATGTAACAGATGTGCAACTCGGTCTTTATGTGGTTCCCTAACAACTGGAATGCTGGCTGTTGGCAAAAGCTGTTGCCTGTCTGTGGGATGTGTTGTTCTAGCTGGCCTGCCTTGTCCTGCCTCAGCGGGAGAGAAAATGCCTAGCATCACAGAAACTTGAAGTACTGGGGGGTGGAGGTGGGGGATAAGGCATAAGGATAACCACTGGGGAGCCCCACCCACTTAGAAGAGAAGCTGAGTGGTGGATGTGGGAGGGGTTATGGGAGGGGGTTACCAGGAGGGGGCAGTGAGCAGGATGCAAAGGGAATAAGTTAAAAAAAAAGAAGCAAGTCTTCTGAGAATCAGTTAATACTTGAGGCTGTGGGGAAAACAACAAAAGATCCCTGCTTCTGCGAACGACTGCCCAGTGGACTGGAGTGTACTCAGGTTGTAGCAATACATCTCAGGAAGTCTAACTTAAAAGGCAGACGGTGAGAAACTGAGGCAGCTGAGGAGGAGAGCAGTGAAGGCGACAGCATTTTGGCTTATATAGTAAATAAACGCATACATTTCAACGGTGACAATAAGTCCTTGAAGATCACCAGGTTCTTCTCTGGTTGGGTCAATAAGCATCAACAAAAAATGAAAAAAAAATCACAATATCTTGTCCTTCGTTCTCCAGAATCAATGAAATGGCTTGATGACATGCTTGTCCAACATATATTGGGTAAACTACTGAGCATAATCTCAGAGTGGGGCTGGTGGTGGACCTCTCTGGATGCCACTGCAAAGTGACTAATGTTTTTTTACTTGTTTGATGTTAATTGGTCTTGTTTACTTAAATAAAACTGAATGATTAAGTTATTAATGGCCCACTAAGCAAAAGCTAGTGTGCTGGGGTAACAACAACAACAAAAGCATGTCTTCAAAATGAACTAGAAATACATTCTATTTGAACTTAAATGCTGTATTTTCTCATGCTAGTTAAGACCTGAACTGGACACTATATCAGAAGATGGAAAGGAATACCAGCTGAGGATAGAGAGTACAATCCCTATTGTTTGCTCTGAATTTAGTGAGCTTGATCAAGGATGCAAAATCTCATTAAACCTGAAAACTGTAGAACAAGGTAACATACTGCGTTTTGGTATATTACATTTCAGGCAGCAACTGATTTTTGTTCTGTTTTATAGAGAGAGAGTCCCTGGAACATAATTATATAAGAAAATATGTTCCTTGTTTACATCAAACAATATATTAATCATATTAATGACCATATTAATGATATAAGGTTGAATGGATGATCAGCAAAGCAATTCATGTTGCTTTTTATTTTCTTCCGTTCTGGGCTGAATGAAATATCCGTGCCATGTTGTCATTTGTCCTTTTTTCTTTCTCTCTACCTTTTCCTAATTGATCACTCCCCTTCTCTTCTGTCTCCTACTTTTTCTTCTCTTTGCCTTGTTTTCGGAGATGGGGACATCTTTACAGTTTTCCAAATTGCTTTCACTGAAAATATTATTATGTGATGTACTCCAGAGTTGAAGCTTATGAGACATGGATCTCATAATGAGTTCTTCACATTTCTTTCCCCAATGTAAACTTCGTGTGGGAAATTTTGTCTTAATAGTCTTCATTTACATGACTAATCCCATGGATACTATGATACATGACCATTTATAGACCACTACTAAGGCAATATAGAGAGGGAATCTCTCCCTAGAGCAAGATAGAACAGACAAGAGAGCAAATTGTGTATAGCTGTGGCTGGGTTGCTTGAATTCTTTTCCAGTTTCCCAAATGCTCTGACCAAAACAAAAGATTTTCTGATTAAAACAGAACCGTTAAAGAGGAATGAGAACTCTGTTTGCATAGCATATATTCTTCATAGAATAAAGCCTTTTCAGTAGAACCTCCAAACACAGGGTATCTAGGTGTCGATGGCTGTATAATGCCTAATTGAATCAGAGAGGTGAAAAGATTAAAAGGCCCAGGTTAGTCTCCTGCCTAATGTATGCAAATAAATTAATTAATTAAAATTTAAATTTAAAAAGGTGGATCAAAGACATAAAAAGAAACTCAAAGATGTCATGCTAAGGAACTTGACAATTACATATGCTTAGAAGATACCTACCTGGGCACTTAGACTTCTGGAGGCCTATGTACACATCAGGCTTATGAATTTTATTATAGCTCACACCTTTGACACAATTCCAGTTCAAGCTACTTCTAGGAAGCATAGATACACATATTACTAAAACTGTCCAGATTATGCTAAGGACAAATTCCTGTTGATCAGAAGTATACTTTCAACACACTTGCACACTTTCAATTTCTTTAATGCAATTATTGATATAACAATAATAATATAAACAATTGCATAAATATGCTTTTATATTTTATATGTATGATTTGTCAGTTAAAACTTGCTCTCTGTTTCTAGAGAGAAATTTCTGATTCAATTCTGCATAGTGTTTCCCTTTTCTTCTACCCAGTGTCTACAGTGACTGAGAACATGTTTAGGTTTTACAGAGGTTGTGCGGCTGTCATACAGGCTCCATGAGAACAACCTTGGCCTTCATACTGAAAACTTGAGAAATGAAGTCATAGACTGTACCTGAGCCAGACATATTCCACACTCTCCTCAGGGAGCTAGCTAAGGGATTTGGATGTTTTATGTATTTATGTGTATGAGAAAAAATTGTTTCTAGGAAAACAAAAGGGTTAACATAGGCCAGGCAGTGGTGGTACAACCTTTAATCCCAGCTCTTGGGAGGCCTACAGACCTAGTTTCAGAGAAACACTGTCTTAAGAAAGAAAGAAAGAAAGAAAGAAAGAAAGAAAGAAAGAAAGAAAGAAAGAAAGAAAGAAAGAAAGAAAGAAAGAAAGAAAGAAAGAAAAAAAGAAAGAAAGGAAGGAAGGAAGGAAGAAAGAAAGGGAGGAAGGAAGGAAGAAAGGGAGGGAGGAAGTGAGTTTGGGAAGGAGGGAGGACAGGAGAGAGGAAGGGAGAAAGGGAGAGTGAGAGAGAGAGGAAGGAAGGAAGGAAGGAAGGAAGGAAGGAAGGAAGGAAGGAAGGAAGGAAGGAAGGAAGGAAAGGAGGGCGTGAGTTTGAGAAGGAGGGAGGACAAGAGAGAGGGAGGAAGGGAGAAAGGGAAGGAGGAAGGAAGGGAGAGAGAGAGGGAAAGAGAGAGAGAGAGAGAGAGAGAGAGAGAGAGAGAGAGAAGGAAAGGGAAAACAAAACGTTTTCTTTAGGATCTTGAACCCAGTACAATGTACTTTTATGCGACTACTGTAATTTTGTACCTGTAAAATCCATGTAGATGAAAAGAAGACAGCCTTTAGAATTAATTACTTCCTTCTGAAGTCTTGGGAAGGCTTTGTGGTCCTGAATTGAATTTGAAAATTTGCTTCTTTATACCTGATTTGGGGACATGTTTTTTCATTTATGGGAAAAACAGAAATTATGCAGATGAGTTATACCACTTCTTAAAGTTCTGTTTTCATTTTTTGTTCATGTTTCTTCTCAAGATTTTTTTCCTCTTTGTTACTTAAGGAGATCATTTTGAAGTTCTGGATATATTTTGATTATTATGAGGGGAAATAAGTTTATTACTCATGATCATCTTCAAGAAAATCACATCATTCTCTTACTAGATGTCGAAATTCATGCTTCATAGCATGAATACATTTATGTTGGTGAAATATTATGCTAAAATATTCATTAACTTGTCCTACCTGTTTATTGCTTTTGAATTTTATCTAAATGCACATGTATTTATAACTTTATTGAAAATCGTGTTTGTATGTATGCATATTAAAATTAATACTTATCTATAAAGATCAAGTAGATTCAGTAGCTTTATTTTAATTTAAACAAATGTTGCAGTAATTTTTACAGAAAAATATTTAAGAATAATATTTTAATCTGTTTCATATTAATCAAGTAGCTACATTTGATTTGTATGTATCTTGAAAAAACTTTTTAAAGTATTTTCGTTTTTTCTTCTTAAATAGGTAAAGAACACCTGGGTTTAAATTTGGCATTGTCTTCCTGCCATGTGGACCTTCACCAGAACTCTTGTGCAGATGGAATATGTAGCCAGGCTGTATTGTTCTACACTGCTGTGACAG
Organism: Apodemus sylvaticus; assembly: GCF_947179515.1. Classification (NCBI taxonomy): domain Eukaryota; kingdom Metazoa; phylum Chordata; class Mammalia; order Rodentia; family Muridae; genus Apodemus; species Apodemus sylvaticus. The sequence goes on along the minus strand of NC_067473.1, from coordinate 36,906,677 downwards.
ACTTTTCCCGGGATGGAGACAGACTGACAAACATCATTGTGGAACCTATAGTCAATGATGTTTTCCTGTGGGACAGATACACTCCAGACAGCATCCAGGTTGATTAATCAGAAAAAAAAACCTTTATAACTTAAGATTTAAAAGATACATTTGTGCCAACAATTAGTTTTTATTTATAAATCATTTGACAGGATATATGGCTAAAAGGCTAAGTTAATTTTCTTGTCTTTAGAGGACTCAAATTTGGTTCCTAGTGCCATCTGAGGCAGCCAACAGCTGCCTGTAACTACTGCTCTAGGTGACCTCATGGTCTCTTCTTGTCTCTGTGGTCACCTGTTCACACCTGGCTTATATACGCATACAGACGCATTATGGAAATAAATAATCTTAAAATTTACTTAATATTTTTTATTTTAAACAATTCCATATTCAATAACTATAAAAATAAGAATTTATTGAATATCAGTTTCAATTGCTATGTAATTTACTAGCCAGCAATCAGTGTCAACATTTAAATATGTTCTTCTTCTGCAGATCAAAGTCAAGGATGTCGCATCTGCTTACTGCTATTCATTTACTGACCCACACATAATCACCTTCGATGGCAGGTAATTTCCTGATCTTTCCTTCTTTCTGTGGCTTTTGTTTTATTTGGTTTTTGCTATGTTTTATTTTAAATGTCACACTCTTTTATCACTTTTTTTTTTCGAGACAGGGTTTCTCTGTATAGCCCCTGCTGTCCTGGAAATCACTCAGTAGACCAGGCTGGCCTCGAACTCAGAAATCCACTTGCCTCTGCCTCCCAGAGTGCTGGGATTGCAGGCGTGTGCCACCACCGCCCGGCTTTATCATTTCTTTATCTTTCAATGATTTGCACTTTTACTGGTTTGCCCCTAGATATTAGTGTATTTGTGTAGACTATTTTTGCCTTGATTCCAGTTCTTAGTAAATAATGCAGACAACTAGTGGGCCTGAACTTTTGGATTATTATAAGAGAAGATGTATGTATTGAAGATTATTGCAAATGCACATAATCATTTGTACTTGGCCACCGACATACACTTGATATTAAGCCATTTATTTTCACTGAGGGAATTTACTTTGTTGTATGTTTATAGAATTACAAAATAATCCACGAGACTTTTGTGAAATGACTAAGCTAATTCATTAAATTTATTTTAATACTAATTACTTTTAATGAATGATAAGAATGCCAATTTTCAAAATCGATTTTTTTTCCTGCCATAAAATCCTTTATGGTTGTTTCTAGAGTTTAAGTAGTTCAAAGTAATGAAAAAGATATTGTCTTACTTAGAGTTTTACTGCTGTGAGCAAACACAATGACAAAGGCAACTCTCATAAGGACAACCTTTAATTGGGATTGGCTTACAGGTTCAGAGGTTCAGTCCATTATCGCTAAGGTGAGAACATGGCAGCATCCAGACAGGCATGGTTCAGGAGGATGTAAGAGTTCTACATCTTCATCCAAAGGCTATAAGCAGAATACTGGCTGCCAGGCAGCTAGGATGAGGGTCTTAAAGCCCACACCCACAGGGCCACACCTACTCCTACAAGGCTACAACTTCTAGTAGTGTCATTCCCTGGACAAACCATACATAAAACATCACAAGTATCAGAATGATACTGCTTTCTGTCTGCATAGGAACAGTTAAGCTTAGTGATGCTGTTCTGGAGTCCTCATGATGCTAAGACATCCTTAAGAAGAGAGACAATCCATTATCTAGTAAAAATTTTCTTCATGATACCTGACAGGTATTTTAAACATAGTGTGATAGCTGTCAGTAAGATTATTCCTGAGTGACGTAGCAGTAGACCCCTCCACTATAAATAGCACTTTCACACATTTTGATGAGTATTGAAAAGTTGTCAGGACTAATCAGTTATGCAGCAATCTATTATGGTTTGGAGATTTAGAAGCCTCCTCAGTGAGGAGTTCTCAAGAATAATGGTGATGAACTTAATCTATCTTCTTTCAGTGAGATTACTTGCAAAATATCCAGATGACAAGCCATGTTCTAAATGCTGAGGGTAAGACATTGAATGAAGTCAAGAACTTTCTTTGCCCTGGTGCTGAACTTTGGATAAGAGAAGAGATACAGACACATACTTTATACCAACAATAGTAGAACTACCAATAAAAGAGTGTTGGAAGAAGATTAGAACAGACAGAAAATAGGGAAAGGAATACAGACTTCCTGTTTTTGTTAAAAGAGTCTGGTTACTGAAAGCCAGAAAGTAACACTCTCGTTGGAAAATACTTTCTGTAAGGAAGACAGCCAAGTGCCTGTGTACTCAGCAAGCATATTCTCCTTCAAGAGTGAAGCCAGCTGGGTGGGCAAAGGGACAGAGAGAAATGCGGAAAAGAGTTAAGGTATTTGTGGCCACTTTGAGTCATTCACTGAAACATACACATCTTCAGACCCGTAAATGTGCTGAAAATACAAATTTCTTATTCTTACAACAATATACATTGCCTGCTCATACACATATGCTGAAGAAATTTGTAATAGCATAGTTATATTGTTATGATATTTTATCCTTATTCTTAATGTAGTTTATCTTTGTTCATACCAGAGTATATGATAACTTCAAGACTGGAACATTTGTGCTTTATAAGAGTATGTCACGTGATTTTGAAATCCATGTGCGTCAGTGGGACTGTGGGAGCCTTCACTATCCTGTGTCATGTAACTGTGGCTTTGTTGCAAAAGAAGAAGGTGACATCGTTACTTTTGATATGTGCAGTGGCCAGTTACATGAATCCCCGCCATATTTATTTATAAAGAGCCAAGAGTCATCATCAAGCAATATCAGAATAACTGAATCTTATTTAGGAAGAAAAATCACGGTATATAAATAGAAGTAAAAATCTAACATTAGAAGGAGTTTTGCTTTTCATAATTTTGGATGACTTCTATTAATCCTTACAAATTAGGAACTGTTGTGGTTTGGTATTAGTTTGCTGAAAAAAAATTAGCACTTAGAAGATAATGAATGAATATAACCAAAATACATTATATACATGTATGAGAATGTACAAAAGAAAGAAAATTGCTTTAGATCCATTCTGATATTTTAGCCTATTATTCAAAATGGAACATATCCTGACATCTAAATTGTTCCTTTAAAATATTTTAATATTATGGTTTTGTGGATTATTCAAAAAACTATTTAACAATGTCCAATGAATGTATATTAGGTAAAATGTCAATGAAAAAAATCAATATTCAGGAATAGCTAAGCAGTTTTTAAATAAATTTAGTCTGTTACTACTTCAGGAAGGAGCTGGTAGATACATGAAAAAGATCAAAAATCAGGCAAGGAGCCCCAAATTACATTTTACAAATTGTTTTTATTGTTAATCTTTTTGAAAATGCTATTTCATATCAGTAAGCAAAATATTTGTCTCTTAAGTTCATGTTCACCTTTTATCTTTCAAAAAGTAAATTCTTGGTAAATATATTCAAATTTAAATAAATAATTTTCAGTATGTTATGGTTTTGTAAATATTACTGAATAGTAATATGCAAACAAAATATTATTTATCTGAATTCTGTCATCCAGAGCCAAAATATGAATCACTAATTAGAAAAATCTTTGCTACATGCATAAAATAATAAATATATAAAACATTTATAGATCTGCTATACATGTATACATATATATGTATATACATATATATACATGTGTGTGTATATATATATATATATATATATATATATATTATGTATAGAATTAGTAGACAACTACAAACATGAATAGCATCAAAAGGTACAAGCTGTTGTGCACATGACTGCTATCCCGACACTTTAAAGCCAAAGCAAGAGACTAGAGAGTGTAAGACAAGCCTGGGTGTTGTAATGCCCCGGCCCGCGGGGGTTTTCAACAGGGTACCCTAGACGAGAAGGGCAGAGAAACAGAGATAGGAGATGTGGAGAACAAGGCCAAGACTAACTGACTGTTCAAGGCCTAAAAAACTGTATTTTCTCAGGGAACTTATATAGGCAGGGAAGAAGTAAGGCAAGTGGGATTCTTCACGTATCCCAGGCATTCTGCCAAGGTGAATCCCTGGCAGCTGTAAGATGTTTTCTTCTTCTGGGAGGGCACAGTGACCATTGACCACCCAATCTCTCCAAGGTCTGTAGCTGAGAAGTCAAAACCTAAGCCTATCTTCAAAATGAACTCTAAACATAAAGTAAGGTCAGTTTGGCTCCTGGCATATCCTCCCTTTTTATTTAGTTTTTGTGAGGCCGGTGAGAAAGCAGACATCTATAGGTCTCGTTGATGCATGAGTGGGCATTAACCAAAAAGGGGGAAAGCAGTAACCCGACCCCTCTCGTGGGGAACAGAGGATTGTTCTTCCCACATCTTAGGCGGCTCTTGGTGTCTTTTAGAGAGGAGGGGCAGAGCCTATCTTGGTGGGAGACCCCACATAACATAGAGTGGTCTGAGGACCAACACCCACCCCTATGCAGATCGGGTGTGCTTCACGGGGGACTCAGAAGCAGACAATTGGGTCCTCCCCCTGCAATGCCTTGCTCTACACCCCTTGCAGGTTCCCACACTGAGTTCACACTGTGCTGAACCAGTGTGCATAGTTCTGAGTTGCAATGCATCCACCTTGGGGGCGATGTCATTGCATGGCTCAGCCAGGCCTCTGTCAGCCAAATCGAGTTGATGATAATGTACTTGTATGGTTTTGAATGCCACTGAGTCAACCTGTTGTCTAATAAATCTTATACATAAGCAAAGGCCCAACAAGGGGCATCAGGAGGGAAAATATGCTACCAACCTAGATCTAGAAAATATCTGTCTCTGAAGATCTTTACTTAGCATATGGATTAGCCTGTAATTCTATCAGGCCACATTTATTAACATAATAATAACATTCTTCCTTAAGAAAAAGGCAGGTTCCACCTTTCTCAGCTGTGAGAATATCCAAGACACGGCAATTCTGCAAGGTAACTTGGGCAAGTGAGGTTATTTGCTTTTGCAGGGAAGCCAGAGATTCAGCAGAAGCCTCTATAGCTAATGGAAATCGTTCAGCTAACTTATTGGTGACTATAATAGAAGGTCCCAATCATCCACCCGCCAGTACAGGGGCCACTACATTGTAACAAGACTCTGTCAAAACTAAGTGAATAAGCAAAAACAAAAAGACAATACACAAAGGAGTAACACTGAAAACTAAGTCTAAATGTACAAATAATCAATAAAATATTGAAATGTCCCATCAGTAATCAAATAAAGAGTACTACCTTTAATTTAATATTGCCAAAAATAAAAACAATGGGAAATATAGTCTTTCTGCGGTACTCGATATGTCACTTCAGCAAGGAAGTGGAAATTTACTGCAAATTTGTTCTAATGAAGTGCTTAAGGATGTGGGTAACACTAGTGATGTCCATTGCATCTCTCTCTGTGGGGGGGGGGGAGTTTAAGTCGCCATAGGGGAGTTTAATAAAAGGCAAACAAGACACATGATAGAAGACATCTGGTCAAGAAAATGAGAAGGAGGACATTTGTTGACTGGTGGGCAGAGATACTCACAAAATGCAGACTTTGGAATAATTTTTAATTACCTTACTGAAAAGGTATGTTAAGGTTTAGACACATGAAAAGAAATTCCTATAATAAATACACACCTTTTTTTTAAAAAAAATAAGAGGACAGGAAGGTTTACATTTAAACTGAAAAACAAACACCGGTGATGTGTCTGGTGATTTTAGGAAAAGTCACTTTTTTTTTCAGTTATACTTCCAGATGGTTGGCCTCAGGACATTATCAGGACAGGGCAGAGCTCATTGTCAGATGGCCCAGGCCATTAAAGTCATGTAGTCTCTGCTTGCTCTGTTTGCCACTTTCACAAATAACTTAAATAGCTTGGCTATTGATTGTATTCGCCTACTGACAATAAAAAATAGTGATTAGCTTCAAGGACTTGTATTCTTCTCAAATTATGTTTATTGGTGTAAATTAATGACTTGGCAGTGAAATTCTATAACGCATTACTACCATCAGGATGTGACTTTGTTAAAAATGACCTTCCTAGTTTTAACTGCTTCAATCTTATAAAATATAAAATTTTAATTATTAAAGAAGCCGAGAACTGTTTGTTTCAATAAGTAGTTGATATAATGGGGCTGGCAGACAGTTAAGAGGACTGGCTTCTCTTTCACATGTTCAATTCCCAACTCCCACATTGTAGGTCACAACTGTCTGTAACTCTAGTCTCAGAGAATCTGACTCCCTATTTTGGCCTCTGCAGGTACCAGGCACACACATGGTGAACAGACATCCAGGCTGGCAAAACATCCATGCACATAAAATTAAAAATTAAAAGAACTGAAATCATAACCAAATTTCAAATCAGCACAATGTGAAAAAGGATTTCTGTGAAATAAAATTTTAAAAGAAAGTTTTCATGTAAAAAATAAATATTTCATTCTTTGTATGTATAGAAAAATAACTGTCTTATATCTTACATGGTTCTTTTTTCTTAACCCAATGAATTCAGCATCTTGTATCTCAGTGTGGGTTTTGTCTGCTTTCAGATTTGGTTTTCCTCTGGAGCATTCATTCGTGCCGACCTCAGTGAGTGGGGCATGAGTATCACACTCAGAGTCCCTAGTTCAGACTACAGAAGCACATTGGGGCTTTGTGGTACCTTTGACGAAAACCCAGAAAATGATTTCCATGACAAAAATGGGATCAGCATTGATCATGACATCAACAATTATATTGCTTTTATCAATGAGTGGAGGTGAGAATTAAGCTATTATTTGGTTGTTTCTGTGTTACAATGAAGCTTAAGCAGTGGCCATTCCTATTCAAATAACTATCCTGTCTTTCATCTGGAAGGCTTCTACCAGGAAGAAGCATGTTTGACAAAATACCAGCTTCCCCGCGGTTTCCTGCAAAACCATCCTACTGCAGCTGCTGGCTGGGCACCGCCATGCACCATCTGCTTTCTTACCATCTAGACAGCAGATCTCACTTAGAAATGGCTTCCAGGTGCAAAGACATGAAGCACATCCAGTTCACTTCCTTGATCCCAGACCTAGATATTACCTCTGAGTATATCAATTCAGAAGCTCTTGTTGGAAAAATAAACCCTCATATACCCAGAGCAGAAAATAATTTGAGTTTCGTACGACAGGAAAATTCCCACCCAAACCTACCCGAACTGGACTTAAATTTACAGCATCCTGGGAATAAGACACAAAATCCTCCTACACATTTAAGTAATGAGAGGCATACAAAAAACTGGAAAATGAGGGGAACTCTACAGAACAGATGGAAACAACAGAATTTGAAGGACTTTCATTCCGTATTTACTTTCCAGAGTCTTGGACAAGGCAACTTGGAAGAGTTTTCTTATTTTTTCCCTGAAGACCACCACACTGAGGAGAGCCAGGAGAAGTTTGTCCCCTCATGGCCCACAGCTTCCGGCCTCACTGAATTCAGCGTCTTGGCAATCTGTCAGCAGACTCTAGCCAACTCCAGCATTGCAAGGCTCTGCCTTCCCTTTCTTGGCAGGACACTAAACCATGTTATGGACATGTGTGTGAAGGATGTTCTGTTGAAGGACGACGTGAGCTGGGCAGAGGCAGGAGTGGCCTTGTTAGAAAATGAATGCGAGAGGCGCGTTTTAGAAGAAGGAAAGCACAACATAGAAGAATACAGGAAGTCACTAGAAGGCATCCTAGAAGTGTTGAAATGTCCCAGTTTATGCAGCGGACATGGACAGTGTATGGACTGGGGCTGTGCATGTGTTCCAGGCTACAGTTCCTTTGACTGCAGTCATGCATATGGTATGCAAATACTCTGAAACTTATATTGGGGATGGCAAGTGATTATAGATATGTCTTTGTCCTTAGTGTTTATTAAGTCTATAGTGAAAAATATATTAGTTAATACCCTAATGAATTCTCCCAAATGTTTCATTTTATTCAAATGTCAAAGCTAAAGGCAGTAGTAAAACTGCATGTCTGGTACCACACCATTTGATGGCCTCTTTCTTGCAGCTGTTGATCTTTTCCAGTTGAGCTCATCTATGCTGCTGTTCACTGGAAATGCCAGGCCACGCAGACACAAGTGTTACAGACCGTGGGTCTGCTGTGGGAAAACCAGGGTCCTCTGGTCCAGGAAGGCACAGGTCAGGTTGAGATGACAGACAGAACAAACCACACACACACACAGAGGCAGTTTGAATCTGAATGTATTTTGGAGCTCTAAGGCAAGGATTTTTATACAGGAAGAGTTGGTGTTACCATTTCAAAAGATGTAGCCAGTGAGGCAGGCACAATTATCATAGCCATTTGGTACAAGGAAATGCAAAATCAATCAGGTACAAAGTTTCTCAAGTAACAGATACAGAAGATCAATTTACAGATGCCATCAAACTTCCTGATTACAGGAATCACTCATAGTTTACAATAAACCTTCAAAGAGTTTGAAGTTTCTTATACTACCTGGCTCTTAACAAGTTCTTGTGAGAAATCCTTATCTAACATTTAGCCTTCTATCTTGTGAAACAAAACTTCCTGACTAAATCAATGCTTTCAGTACCAGAGTGCCAGAGCCATCCTCATACACATACACAGCCATAAAAACCTGCATGTGGTTGGAAGGTAGTAATTATGTAAACAACTATGAGGCAAAGCATTGCAATTCTTAAAAGGGAGTTTGGTGGTTAGTGAATCAACTTCAAAGACCAGATTATCAGCCAGGCCTTAGGAATCCCTGAGAAGAGAGAAAAGGAGGACTTAGGGCAAACTGCTACTTGAGAACTACAGGCCCATCTTAAATAGCTAGGAAGTAAGAGAATATAGCAAATTGCCAGGTGAGATTTCTGCTTCTAAATTTACAGAGAGTTCCATTATTCCCAGGAGACATTTCTTTTTTCCGCCTCTGTCTGTAAAATATCAACTTTACAGACTTCACTGGGCCACCATGGCACACAAGGCCTTTGCACACAACTAGTGCTTATGTCTGCAGAGAATAACCTTTCACCTAGACCTCATATTCAGTATATTCTAAGCACTATTTTATGTTAATTTTACGAAGTATACTAATTTGCTCAAAATTGCTTTTTTTGTTTTTGTTTTTTGTTTTTTTTTAGTCTACTTTGGGAATTTTTTTTCTGCATTAACTTAAAAACTTCCTAGTAGTTTTTCCTCACACAACCCCATATTTTCATTATCTCATGTGACATAATTAATATAAAATTTCTGCACGTAAGTGAAAATACATATTTCTACATTTTATGCTTTTTCTCTTTTCAAACAATCTTTGTCATCCCATGATAGAATTTAAGTAATATGAAGGCTTCATTTGGTTTATTCCTATGCATCATTTAATGACGCGATATTCAAATGCATCAGTAAATATACACGTTACAACCATGACATAATGAACTAATACAAATTTATGTGAGAATTTTGAGAATCCTGACATCATAGGTTTATGATTTTCACCCCATGTTAGATTCACTTAGGCTAGGGCAGAGGAATATTGTTTATAGGCACACATCCATTTTAATAACAGATCTCACCGATGCAGGTAAAATGAGCTCACTAAGGCCGCAATCAGAATTAGAACAATATAAAAGTCAGTTAGCTATGAGTTCTAAAAGAGATATTTCCTCTCATTTATTAATACACTCACAGTTATCCTTATGGGACAACAAAAACTATGGACAAAGCTGAAATAGGAGTATAAACTATATTCCTATATGTGTGTATACATACATATTTATATTACTCTTTGATAAAAAATTTTATAATACTTAAATGATTTTTGAAATGTGAATATTGCACTGATAAGTACATTAATTTATTACAAAAGAAAGCATAATTTACCTATAATCCATCTATTTGATACAAACTGATATGGCAAAACGAAGATGTATTTTAGGTATAATTTGTTAACATCTGCCCTTTTGTTTTGTTTTGTTTCGTTTTGGTTTTTTTTTTGGTTAATATTTTATTTTATTTTATTTTATTTTATTTTATTTTTTGGATTTGGTTTTTTCGAGACAGGGTTTCTCTGTATAGCCTTGGCTGTCCTGGAACTTACTCTATAGACCAGGCTGGCCTCGAACTCAGAAATCTGCCTGCCTCTGCCTCCCAGAGTGCTGGGATTACAGGTGTGTGCCACCACCGCCCGGCTTAACATCTGCTCTTAATAACAAATATTACTGAAACATTATGGAAATGTGCGTTTAAGTGTCATCAGTTATGATAATGCCTTTGTTTTGATGGTTAGCAATACCTATTTAAACACATCATGATTAAATGTCTAATTGGATAATTGCTATAAATAATGTTTTGAGTACCTTTTGAAAAGTTGTTGAAAATATACTTTTAATTTATACACTCAAAATAATTATGTGGTATTTTTTCTGTAATACACAAAGCATGTGATGCTTATTATTATTTTTTCTCTAAAGATACAGCTCCTGAAATTACTGAGGTTGAGAACGGTGGATTCTGTGATATTCAGAAGCAGAACTGTGTCACAGTGAGAGTTTTTGGTCAAGGCTTCAACGAGTCATTGTCCATCAAGTGTGAAATTACTAAGCTGGAGGTATGGTAAGCACAGGCTTGGGTGCAGTGTTTAAAACCATTGAGTTTGTGCCATTTTAGGTTAATTTTTTTTTTCTATCAGAGATATTATCTCAGGCTGTTCAACTTACTGAGAGTTACAGGAAAATGGCCACACTACTTCACTAGATAAGCTATCCTGTGATCATTACTAAGTATTTTACATTGTTTTTATTTAGGCATTGGGCCATGGCTTTCAGTCATGATCAATAAAAGCTAGTAGAACATCAAGGTTGTTGTAGAGAAGCATCTATCTTTCTTGAGCTGTAGACCACAATGAGTGCTGATGACTTTCAGCCAAGATAATCCAGTAGGGAGTGTAGGTGATTAAGACACCTGAATATTCCCTTCCAAAGCACAAATGGGGCTAACTGCACTCACTGATTATATCTCCCTTGCTCTGACTCTCAAATGCCCAATCCATCCCCCACCAGTTATTTGTCTCTCAAGATTATTAAAGCAGAAACAACATTCAGCTCGAATGGGAGCACATCTAAATACACATTATTTTGCGAATTATACAATCTTCCTTTACTTTCTTCAAGTAAAAAAAATTATTATAAGGACATGCTTTTAAATTTAGATGCTCATTTGGACAAGTTGAAAATTAAAAAAAAAACATGTTTTTGCATTCTTACTTTATCTCTTAAGTCGATGAAGTGAAGTGTGAATCTGGTACTGAGAATTTGTTGAAGGAAATAATTTTGGAAATATTTCCCTTGTGTAACTATGCACCAGTACACTCATTGCATCATGTCGTGCATGGGATCTCAATATCAGAAGAGAGGAGATATGTGGCTTCGGCAGATTTGTTAATATTAAATCATGCTACTAATAAATGATTGAACAGAAGATAAGTTTACAAATTTGTATTTTCTTGGAAAGTACATCTTGGGCTTACTTTTAGATGTATTTTATGTGTTGTGACTTGCTTCTCTGCCTTCCAAACACCTGACAGGGAATTTTGGAAATCCCTAAATATTATAATTAATTGCTAAAGAAATGAAAGAAGTTTCATTGCCAAATCCCAAGACAGCCTATGTACCAAATGTTATATTGACATTAAATCAGTCTCTGCTATCCCTATTTTTTTAAATTGACATATATTAATCCTCATATATATGCATATATGTATATATATATGTATATATGTATATATGTATATATGTATATGCATATATATATGGCATTCATTTAATATTGCTTGTATGTATATATTTGTAAGACTGTCCTCTTGCTATTGGAAAAACCAATTAGCCAGGAGTAATCTTAAACTCTAAACATGTCCAACGTGGGTTTTAAAGCTTTCTTGACTCACTCTTGATTAATTATAATTTGACACAATTTTCTTTCTGGATATTTTATCCCCTTTCCCAGTTTCCCATCCTGAAATACCCTATCCCATTCTGCCTCCCCCTGCTTCTATGAGGGTGCTCCACCACACACCTATCCACTCCTGCCTCCCCACCTTGGCATTCCCTTCACTGGGCCATCAAGCCTTTCCAGGACCAAGAGCCTTTCTTCTCATGATGTCCAACAATGCCATCCTCTGCTCCATATGCATCTGGAGCTGAGTCAATCTTTGGTTGGTGGTTTAGTCCCTGGGAGCTCTGGGTGGGCGAGTTGGTTGATAATGTTGCAAACCCCTTCAGCTCCTTCAGTCCTTTTCTAAGTCCTCCATTGGGGACCCCGTACTTAGTAAGGTTGTCTGCAAGTATCCACCTTTGTATTTGACAGAGCCTTTCAGGAGACAGCTATATCAGGCTCCTGTCAGCAAGTATTCCTTGGAATCCAAAATAGTGTATGGGTTTGGTGGCTGTATATGGGATGGATTCCCAAATGGGGCAGTCTCTGGATGGCCTTTCCTTCAGTCTCTGCTACACACTTTGTCTCCATATTTCCTCCCATGAGTATTTTGTTCCCCCTTCTAAGAAGGACCAAAGCATCCACACTTTGATATTCCTTTTTCTTGAGCTTCATGTGGTGTATGAACTGTGTCTGGTAATCCATGCTTTTGGGTTAATATCCACTTATCAGTTAGTGCATACCATATGTGTTCTTTTGTGATCAAGTTACCTCACACATATTGATATTTTCTAGATCCATCCATTTGCCTAAGAATTTCATTAAATCATTATTTTTATTAGCTGAGTAGTACTTCATTGTGTAAATATACGACATTTTCTGTGTCCATTCTTCTGTTGAAAAACATCCGATTCTTTCCAACTTCTGGCTATTAAAAATAATGCTGCTATGAGCATAGTGGAACATGTGTCCTTGTTTGTACAGAGCCATATTGGGGCAGTCTTGCACTTGGTCAGAGTTTGACTTTGGTCAAGGTTAACTTCTCCCAGTTAGCCAGGATCCTGCTCCACCTAGGGTGGAGTGCACGTAGTAAAGGTTAAGTTCATTGTTCTTCCTGGTATAGGGATTCCTGAATTAAACAGGTGACCCACCCAGCTGCCGGAGCAGTCAAGACGAAGACCTCCAAGAGAAGCTAGACAACTTCCACCGGAACTCAGCCTGGAGTCTGGGGGGAAGGGTTTGCCCGAACTGTTATAAGGTCTGGCGCCATTAAAGTTTAGGGCTTTGATCAGTGAACATTGACTTGGCCGTACGTTCTTTTCGCCGCTCTTCCCTATGACCCCAAAATTCTCTCAACAGGTAACCCAGTTCACATGTAGCCGCTGGCGGCTACATAGTGGCGCCTGAACGTGGGAAGACCTGGCACGAGAGAATTTCCTGAGGTAGCCCTATCCAGCGAAGCTTCGCGGAAAAGGTGAAAATTAATGGTGTCCGCACGGTAAGCAACATAGAGGGCAAAACTAGCGCTAGTGAATTCGTGTCTATGGTTGTGAGTGCAAGGAATGGATACAGTTTTTCAAGCATACTGCGTGGACCCAGCGCAGGACTGCTTGGGTTGATAAGATAGGGAAATATGGGGAAGGAATTTGGTAGGCATTTGCCCAAAGCTCGTAAGAGCTGATTTCGGCGAAAAGAAAGGGGTTTTTAAAAATAGGCATATGTCCACAGCTTCTAAGAGCTGTTTAAAGAGGAAAATGGATGCAATTGCTTAACAAGCACGCTTAACTTTCTGTGTATCTTTCCGTGTTTGTCCCGGTGCACCGACTGTCTATGTGTATGTTTATGTCCTCTCTGTGTCTTTGTGTGAATGACTGTTTCATGTTAAAAAGGAAAAATTGGTAAAGATTACATCTGCTGGTAACCTCTTGAGCTAGCCACAGTTTGTGTGGGGATTGATTCAAAGCCACGCCGCGACAGCGCAGCTCACTCAAGAGGCAAGCGTGGCTGGGGAAAAAGCCGCTCTTAAAGCCCAGAAACCTCGAGATTTGGGAAGACCTTGGTTTGGCTTGTGAAATTCATGTAGTCGCTTTATACTTGTTTCTAATTGGTTTTAATGATATAAGGCTTTACATTTCTTGACTAAAGAGTTATAAATTAATTGGTTATTATGTAAAAGGTATAGTGTTATTAAGAAAAGGTTAGTTTAAAACTGGTGATTCAGTGTTAGAGCTATCTTAACTAACTACACGTGGCCTAACGCCACTCATGCCTTGTTCTTGTTTATAATTGGATTTAAAGGTATATTTTGCATGTCTTGACTATAGAGTATTGGCTTAAGTCACTGCACATGATTTAAAAGGTATAATGTTATTAACAAAAGTTAGGTTAAGGCTGGTAGTTTAGGGTAGTCGCCATTTTGAACACGTGGCATGACGATTAAGGCTGGTAGTTTAGGGTAGTCGCCATTTTGAACACCACGTGGCATGACGCAATCCAGGAAATACAGGCCTTTGGGACGCTCCTAAATTGGCATGGTGTTTCATGTGAATCTTGGCCTGGAGATTAGACTTAATGAAGATTAAGATTTAAAATATTGTCTCTTTAATAAGTTACACTGTTATACACTTGAACATAAGAACTGGCAGACAAACCTTGTGCTGTAAATATGTGTTTGCCATTAATTTTAAAGAAAATAGATTGTTTAAAATTGAGATTTGCTTCCAAAATTACAATTGTGCTCTAATATTGCAAGAAAACATTGAGTTACAATAAAAATCAGTGTGTCATTGGCTACAGTTTTCAGTTTGCAGGCTCGTAATTGTTAACATTTTGTAATTAAGATAATTTTGAGAGTGATACAGCTATGGGTTTTAGAGGCCCATTGCCTCTTTTCCACAAGTTTATAGGCTACAATGGTAGGAGCAAAATTTAACCCTCCAAGATTAAAAAGGATATCTCTGTAGAAATGTATTTGATATCAAGTAGGTTCCCTTGACCATGGAATTACTGGTTTCTTTTGTTTAATCCTTAAATTGTCCTTGTAGGTTTGGGTCTGGTCTTAGATAAAAGGCTCAGATTAGAAGATATTTACATTTGAGGAATCTCATACAATGTCCTTGCCAAGGACTCGAGGTGGATCCTAGGGCAGAAAAAAAAAAAAAAATTTACATTTGAGTTAATGCAAAGCTTAGAGCTGCCTCAGGGGAAGCTAGTGAGGAAGTTTTGAGAAATTGTTTCTGCCTTACAGGCCCCACCTAGGGAGTTTTTGGCTTTAAAAAAAAAAAAAAAGGTTTTTGACTTATCCAGGTGTGGGTTAAAATGCAGTTCAAATCTATGAAAGGTCAAGGAGGCTATAAAAGCATTAACATTTGGCCTGTCTACTCCCTATAAAATTATTGTAAATTTAAAGGGTTGGTTTTTTGCTTTACGTTCTGATAATTATAAAAGCATTTGCTTCTAATTTTAAAGAGACAACAAAACAATTTCATTAGAAAGTTTTGCCTCAAGGAATGGCTAACAGCCTTATGTCTTGTGAGAAAAAATGTTTGTCTCTCTTTCAATACTAGAAGTTAAGATCTTAAAATTTTCAGTGTATAATGTTCATAGAATGTTTGTTACAGGCCCTTGCTCCTATAGACTTTTAGAATTTTTAGGTAAATGGCTTTCAAAGGTTGTTAGGATATATTAATTGGCTTTATCTTATTTACCTCATTTTAAGCTTGCCACAGAAGGTCTTAAACCTCTGTTTTCAAGGTAGGAAACGTTTGTTCCTTGCTTCAAGCAACAATCAAATTTATTATTAATGGTTGATCTATTACATGGCAAGCATTTTTAGGCAAAATTAATAATTGTTATCCAAAAGATAATTTGTACTATCAGATCACATGTTTATTCCTTTAAGTTTCTCCCTGCTTCAACACAGATACCTGAATTGGGTGCTATAGCAGCTATTTTTAAGATGTTAAAGGTCAAGCTTTTAATAATAGTAGATATACATAGCTCATGGTTTATAATTGCTTAAAATTGGTCCATTTTTAATACTGCTAATTCTTAATATTTACAGTTTATACAAATGTGATTCAAATTTCTAAGAACAAAGGATATGTTCTCTAAATGACTGTCCTTTAGGTATTTGAAATAATTTTATATTTTGTGCACATCAAATTATAAAGATTTGTTCTTGATGTCCTCAATTTCTACCTCTACCACGTAATGGTGTTAATCCTAGAGGACTTAGTTATTACAGATAAATGATATTCATATTTCTAATTTAAAAGATAAAAAAAATATGTACATGTGACTAATGATTCATTTTTAGGCTGTCTAGTTGCAACTGCTCTAACAGAAAAAGCAACTATATTTTATATAATTACATAGTTATTGCCTATGTTATGGTTTATACTTTGTGTTCCAACTTAAATTAATAAAACAATATCTTCTTGGAAGAAAGAAGAGAGGGGAAATTGTGTCCCTGTGCATATAATTTAAATTATGCTTACATGTTTTTAAGAAAATTTTAAAATTTTAAATTTAGATGCCAAGAAACTCCTTGCTAAATGTATATGACATCTTGTAATTAGACATATTGATGTCTAGGTGAAATGAAGGAATTCACTTACTAACATATGCCATGATCCTGATTTAATATTGGGGGAGAAGGCATGTCCTCTGTTTTTTCCACAGAATGCTGCAGAAGATATGCTGACTGTGTGCTTGCTGAATGCCCAGACCATGGTAACATAAGAGCTATATTGGATATATGTTCTTGACTTACCTCAATTGTTAAATGTCCCAGGTTAGATAAATTGCCTAGCTTCAAGCTTTTAGACTTTGTGGGGCAGAACATGGAGACTGTTATGCTAGCTTAGGAAAAATTAATTAGAAGAGTTAAAATGACCCTTCTCCTTATTGTGCTCAGCTGACTCAACCATAGACTGGTCTAGAAATAATTCCAATTTTGAAGATTCCAATTTTGAAGATGGCTAACAATCTTCAGCCAGCTGTGTTAATTTAACATATAGTCTCCACTTTTCCTGAGAAGTAACAGCTTAATTCTTGATTCACAAGGCTACCTCTCCCACCTCAGAGGCCAAGCCTTGGGTCCTCAAAGTTGTTAATTTACAACTGAATTGGATACTTCTGGGACAAGTTAATCCTATTCCACCTTTAACTCTTGACCTTGTCTGTTAAGCAGACTGGCTGTCTCCACCCAGGCTCACCTGGATGGAGAGATTACATGTCTGTTAAAGACACTTGCAGACCCCCCTGGCTTCAAAACTTACACAAGTGGATCTCCAAAGAGGGAGCCACATAGAACTCAGATCTATGTGTGTTTGTTTATGAACAAACATGGGTACCAGCGAGACGTGCGAGGCAAAGCACTGCATGGGGAGGTGAATTTCTGCTTCTGAGTCCCCAGGAAGTACACCTAATTGCATAGGGGTTAACGTCGAGAGGCTGTCCTTAAAATAATAAGGGAGCCTATTACCCCTCCTCTGAAAAAGACGTTATACAATATTTAAGAGGAATTACGGTCAATGCTTCCCCTCCTGGTTAAGGCCCGCCTTCTTATGAAGGATATTTATCCACTTGTTTTCTACCTCCTCGTGTTCAAATTAATAAAAAAAGGGAGGACATGTACAGAGCCATATTGGGGCAGTCTTGCACTTGGTCAGAGTTTGACTTTGGTCAAGGTTAACTTCTCCCAGTTAGCCAGGATCCTGCTCCACCTAGGGTGGAGTGCACGTAGTAAAGGTTAAGTTCATTGTTCTTCCTGGTATAGGGATTCCTGAATTAAACAGGTGACCCACCCAGCTGCCGGAGCAGTCAAGACGAAGACCTCCAAGAGAAGCTAGACAACTTCCACCGGAACTCAGCCTGGAGTCTGGGGGGAAGGGTTTGCCCGAACTGTTATAAGGTCTGGCGCCATTAAAGTTTAGGGCTTTGATCAGTGAACATTGACTTGGCCGTACGTTCTTTTCGCCGCTCTTCCCTATGACCCCAAAATTCTCTCAACAGGTAACCCAGTTCACATGTAGCCGCTGGCGGCTACACTTGTTATATATTGGAGCATCATTTGGGTATATGCCCAGGAGTGATATAGCTGGGTCCTCAGGGAATACTATACCCAATTTTTGAGGAACCACCAGACTGATTTACAGAATTGTTGTACCAAGTTTCAAGCCCAACAGTAATGGAAGAGTGTTCCTCTTTTTCCACATCCTTACTAGCATTTGCTGTCACCTGAGGTTTTTATCTTACTCATTCTTACTTGTGTGAGGTGAAATCTCAGGGTTATTTTGGTTGCATTTCCCTAATGACCAAGGATGTTGAACATTTCTTTTGGTGCTTCTAAGCAGTTTGATATTCTTCAGCTGAGGGTTCTTTGTTTAGCTCTATTACCCCATTGTTAATTGTTTTTTTCGATATATTCTTAATTTACATTTCGAGTGATTTTCCCTTTCCTGGATCCCCCCTGTTACTATATGTTATATGCTATGTGCCATAAGCCCTCTTCCCTCCCCCTGTTCCCCAATCCACTCCTTCCCACTTCCCTGTCCTGGTAATCCCCTACATTGCTTGCATTCAGCCCTTCCAGGACCAGGGTGTAGGTACCTGAAGCCTGCAAAGTTTGTGATGCCATACAAGCAATGTATAGGTCTGTTGCCAAGGCAACGGCTGCCATTTACCCAGAATTCCATAGCCCACCTTTACCTGTAATTACGTCACCCCCGGTATATAACTGAGCAGTGCTCCTTTCCTCGCTCTCTTTCTTTCTCTTCCCCCTTTCCTTCCCGCCCGCTACCCCTTCCCCTTCTTAAATAAAGCCCACGTGGAGCTATCTGGTCTAGTGTGTCTCATTGCAGTTCATGGTTCCACCGTGTCCCGCGGCGCGGTGCCCGGGGTGCGCACATGTGGGCACGGTGAGCAGCAGCAGCCCCAAGGCAGGGAGCAGACAGGACATTTGAGCGAGCACAGAAATCAATGCAGGAACCAACACAGGGACCTCTCCTTCCTTCTTCTCAGGCATCATTTGATATGTGAATTGTGTCTTGGGTATTCCAAGCTTCTAGGCTAATATCCATTTATCAGTGAGTGCATACCATGAGTGTTCTTTTGAGGCTGGGTTATCTCACTTAGGATGATGTTCTCCAGTTCCATCCATTTGTCTAAGAATTTCATGAATTCATTATTTCTAATGGCTGAATAGTACTCCATTGTGTGTATGTGTGTGTGTGTGTGTGTGTGTGTGTGTGTGTGTGTGTGTGTGTATTTCCAGCTTCTGCCTATTATAAATAGGGCTGCTATGAACATAGTGGAGCATGTATCCTTATTACATGCTGGGAAATCCTCTGGGTATATGCTCAGGAGTGGTATAGCGGGTTCCTCCAGAAGTATCAGACCCAGTTTTTTGAGGAACTGCCAGACTGATTTCCAGAGTGGTTGTACCAGCTTGCAACCCCACCAGCAGTGGAGGAGTGTTCATCTTTCTCCACATCCTTACCAGCACCTGTTTTCTCCTGAGTTTTTGATCTTAGCCATTCTGACTGGTATGAGGTGAACAATAATAGGCAAGTACAGCAATGGAATAGAATTGAAGACCGGAAATGAATCCACACACCTATGGTCACTTGATCTTTGACAAAGGAGCTACTACCATCCAGTGCAAAAAAGATAGCATTTTCAACAAATGGTGCTGGTTCAACTGGAGGCCAGCATGCAAGAGAATGCGAATTGATCTATTCTTATCTCCTTGTACTAAGCTCAAATCCCAGTGGATCAAGAACCTCCATATAAAACCAGACACACTGAAACTAATAGAAAAGAAATTGGGAAAGACACTTGGGGACACAGGCACAGTGGAAAATTTCCTCAACAGAACACCAATAGTTTATGCTCTAAGATCAAGAATTGACAAATGGGACCTCATAAAACTACAAAGTAAGGCAAAGAACATTGTCAAAAGGACAAAATGGCAACCAACAAATTGGGAAAAGATCTTTACCAACACTGCATTCTACAGAGGGCTTATATCCAAGATATACAAAGAAGTTAAGCAGGTAGACTCCAGAGAGCCAAATATCCCCCTTAGAAAATGGGATACAGAGCTAAACAAAGAATGTTCACCTGAGGAATATCGAATGGCTGAGAAGCACCTAAAGAAATGGTCAACATTCTTAGTCATCAGGGAAATGCAAATCAAAACAACCCATTTGTTGTTTGCTGTTTTGTCCTATTGGCAGTGTCTTTTGCCTTACAGAATCTTTTTGCAATTTTATGAGGTCCCATTTATCAATTGTTGAACTTAGATCATAAACCATTGGTGTTCTCTTCAGGAAATTTCTCCCTGTGCCTATGTGTTTGAGCCTCTTCTCCACTTTCTCTTCTATTAGGTTCAGTGTATCTGATTTTATGTGGAGGTCCTTTATCCACTTGGACTTGAGCTTTGTACTGGGAAATAAGAATGGATCAATTTTCATCCTTCTACATGTTGACTGCCAGTTGACCCAGCACCATTTGTTGAAAGTGCTGTCCTTTTTCCACTAGCGCGTTTGTCAAAGATCAAGTGACCAGATGTGAGGGTTAATTTGTCAGTCTTCAGTTCTATTCCATGATCTACCTGCCTGTCTCTGTACCGATACCATGCAGTTTATATCATGAATGATCTGTAATGCAGCTTGAGGCTAGGGATGGTAAATCCCCCAGGAGTTCTTCCATTGTTGAGAATACTTTTTTCTATCATGTTTTTCTTTTTTTGTTGTTATTCCAAATGAGCTTGCAAATGGCTCTGTCTAACTCTATAAAGAATTGAGTTGGAATTTTCTTGGGGATTGCATTTAATCTGTAGATTGATTTCAGCAAGATGGCTATTTTTACTATATTAATCCTGCCAATCCATGAGCATGGGAGATCTCTCCATTTTCTGAGACCTTCTTTGATTTCTTTCTTCAGAGACTTGAAGTTCTTGTCGTACAGATCTTTTACTTGCTAAGTTAGAGTCACACAAAGGTTTTTTTTTTATTATTTGTGATTATTCTGAAGACTGGTTTCTCTAATATCTCTCTCAACCAATTTATCCTTTGAGTAGAGGAAGGCTACTGATTTGTTTGAGTTAATTATATCCAGTCCCTTTGCTGAAGTTGCTTATCAGCTGAAGAAGTTCTCTGGTGGAATTCTTGAAGTCACTTAAACTATTATGTCATCTGCAAATAGTGACATTTTGACATCTTCCTTTCCAATTTGTATCACTTTGACATCCTTTTGTTGTCCAATTGCTCTGGCTAGAACTTCAAGTAGATATTGAATAGGTAGGGAGAGAGTGGGCAGCCTTGTCTAGTCCCTGATGTTAGTGGGATTGCTTCAAGTTTCTCTCCATTTTGTTTGATCTTGGCTACTGGTTTGTTGTATATTGCTTTTACTATGTTTAGGTATGGGCCTTGAATTTCTGATCTTTCCAAGATTTTTACTGTGAGGGGATGTTGAATTTTGTCAAATGCTTTCTCAGCATCTAATGAGACGATCATGTGGGGTTTTTTTGTTTGTTTGTTTGTTTGAGTTTGTTTATGTGGTGGATTGCATTGATGGATTTCTGTATATTTAACAATTCCTCCATCCCTGGGATAAAGCCTACTTGTTCATGATGGATGATTGTTTTGCTGTGCTCTTGGATTTGGTTTTTGAGAATTTTATTGAGTATATTTCTATCAATATTTATAAGGGAAATGGGTCTGAAGTTCACTTTCTTTGTTTGGTCTGTCTGTGGTTTAGGTACGAGTGTATTTGTGGCTTCATAGAACAAATTGGGTAGTGTTCCTTCCGTTTCTATTTTGTGGAATACTTTGAAGAGTATTGGTATTAGGTCTTCCTTGAAGATCTGATAGAATTCTGCACAGAACCCATCTGGTCCGGGGGAATTTTGGGTGTGAGACTTTTAATTCCGTGACTATGTCTTTAAGGACTATGGGACTATTTAGATTGTTTATCTGATCCTGATTTTACTGTGGTACCTGGTACCTGTCTAGAAAATTGTTCATTTCATTCAGATTTTCGAGTTGTTTTGAGTATAGTCTTTTGTAGTAGATTCTAATGTTTTTTGAATTTCTTACATTTCTGTTGCTCTCCCTTTTCATTTCTAATTTTGTTAATTTGGGTACTGTCTCTGCACTCTGCTTAGTTTGGCTAAGGGTTTATCTAGTTGATTTTCTCAAAGAACCCTGTCCAGGTTTTGTTTTTTCTTTGTATAGTTATTTTTGTCTAGTTGATTTTCCCAAAGAACCTTGTCCAGGTTTAGTTGATTCTTTGTATAGTTATTTTTGTTTCAACTTGGTTGATTTCAGCCCTGAGTTTGATTATTTCCTGCTGTCTACTCCTGAGTTTGTGCATTTCTCCCCACCCCCTTTTTTTGCCAGAGCTTTCAGGTGTGCTGTCAAAGTGCTGGTGTATACTTTTCATTTTGCTGTTTTGGTTTGGTTTTGGTTTTGGGGGGATTTTTGGAGGCAATCAGAGCTATGAGTTTTCCTTTTAGCACTGCTTTCATTGTGTTCCATAAGTTCTCATATGTTGTGCCTTCATTTTCATTAAATTCTAAAATAGTCTAATTTCTTTCTTTATTTCTTCCTAGACTAAATTATCATTGAGCAAGATGTTCAGCTTCCATTTTTCTGTAGGATTTCTGTTGTTTTTGTTGTTGTTGAAGACCAGCCTTAGTCCATAATGATCTGACAGGATGCATGGGATTATTTCAATCTTCTTGTATCTGTTGAGGCCTGTTTTGTGACTGATTATGTGATCAGTTTTGGAGAACATTATCTTAGGGTCTGTAGGACATCTGCCCAGTATCTTCTGGCTTTTATAGTCTCTGATGTGAAGTCTGGTGTAATTGTGATAGGTCTGCCTTTATATGTTACTTGACATTTTTCCTTACTGCTTTTAACATTTTTTTCTTTGTTTTGTGCATGTTGCATTTTGACTATTATGTGACAGAAGGAATTTGTTTTATGGTCCAGTCTATTTGGAGTTCTGTAGGTTTCTTGTATGTTTATCAGCACCTCTTTCTTTAGGTTAGGGAAGTTTTCTTATATAATTTTGTTGAAGATATTTACTAGCCCTTTAAGCTGGGAATCTTCATTCTCTTCCCTACCTGTTATCCTTAGGTTTGGTTTTATTGTATCCTGGATTTCCTAGATGTTTTTTGTTAGGACCTTTTTGCATTTTGCATTTTCTTTGACTGTTCTGTCAATGGTTTCTATGGTATGTTCTGTCCCTGAGATTCTCTCTTCTTTCTCTTATATTGTGTTAGTGATCTTGTATCTACAACTCCTGATCTCTTTCGCAGGTTTTCTATTTCCAGGGTTGTCTCCCTTTGTGATTTATTTTTTCCATTTCCATTTTTAGATCCTGTATGATTTT
The DNA here is from genome assembly GCF_947179515.1 of Apodemus sylvaticus. Classification (NCBI taxonomy): domain Eukaryota; kingdom Metazoa; phylum Chordata; class Mammalia; order Rodentia; family Muridae; genus Apodemus; species Apodemus sylvaticus. The sequence continues at coordinate 36,883,335 of NC_067473.1, read as the reverse complement.
GTTCAATTCCTTTACAGTTTGGGTTGTGTTGTTCTATTGTAAAGATTAAAAATCTTTAAGGGATTTTTGTGTTTCCTATTTAAGGGCTTCTATCTCTTTTCTCATGTTCTGTATTTCTTTTTCTTTTCCTTCCTTCCTTCCTTCCTTCCTTCCTTCCTTCCTTCCTTCCTTCCTTCCTTCCTTCCTTCCTTCCTTTCTTTTTCTTTTTGAGACAGTGTTTCTCTGTGTAGCCCTGACTGTCTTGGCACTCACTATGTAGACCAGGCTGTTCTTGAAGTAAGAAATCTGCCTGCCTCTGCCTCCCAAGTGCTGGAATTAAAGGCATGTGCCACCACTGCCCGGCTCTCCTGCATTTCTTTAAATGAGTTATTAATGTCCTTAAAGACCTCTATCATCATCATGTGGTGTGATTTTAAATCTGAATCCTGCTTTTCTGATGTGTTGGAGAATTCAGAACTTGCTATGGTGGGAGAACTGGGTTGTGTTGATGCCAAGTAACCTTTGTTTCTGTTGCTTATGTTCTTGTGCTTCCCTCTCACCATCTAGTTATCTCTGGTGTTAGTTGGTCTTCCTGACTCTGTCTGGAGACTGCCTTTCCTGTGAGCCTGTGTGCCTGTGATTTTAGGTGTGTCAGCTCTCTCCAGGAATGTTCTGGTTATGGAGAGCTGTACCACAGGGTTAACTTCTGGGCAAAGGTGGAGAGCAGCAGGATCCTGGCCCCAGTTGCTCTGCGGTTCCTGAGCCCTGTGGTTTCCTGGTGTGTCCCTCTTTGTTCAGTTATTGGAGCAAAAGTATTGGTGTCACCTGTGAACTTAGGAGTGACAGCTCTCCTGAGAGACTGACTCTCTCCAGGCAGTATTTGGGTAAGGAGAGGTATGCCACAGTGTTAACTCTGGAATGCAGATCAACACAATTTTCAAATCATGCAACCTTAGTCTTTTCGAATTTGCTGGAAACCTAAGGCTTCACTTGGGTTTATGGTACTTAGCTTTCACTAACCTAATGTTTTCTTCTGGTTTCATTATTTATTATAGACCAGTTATTGCTTTTAAGACCTCAATGCAATTCTTGGTCTAGAAATCCAGCTACTTACTCATTTCTTTAATTTTTTTTCCTCTAAAAAGTCAAGACCAGCTTTTAAGATGCTGGTCCATAGTATTAAATCTAAAAAGTAATCCTGTAGGCAGAGGCTCTTTCTGACCTAAGTCCTGACTCCTTTTGCAAGCAGCCTAAACATTCCTCTCGTCTTCATTCTGTTCTACCACATACCATGATGTTTTGTGCTTTGTTTATTTTCAAATACTGGCTTCTCTCACCATGATGGATTTCCCTCTCTCCTTTTGAATTTTCATTATCCAAACAGAAGCAACCTTTATACCCCAGGAAGGAAAAATATGACCCCCTCTTCTGAAGCCTTCCTTGACTAGATTAGATTTGGTGCTTCCTATGTATTATATTGTATTTTAATCTCAGGTATCACAGAAAAATTATATACTCTATATCTTTTCTGTTATGTTTTGCCTCAGCAGATTACCAGTAGTTAGTATGTGTATGTATATAGGGCAGACTGCTTGGGACTGGATAAGTATGGCTTAATACAGGACACATATGTGAAATTCTCAAAAATTAAAATATTTAAACTAAAAAGAATATCTTCATTATATAATAGACATTCACAAAATGTTGAATATAAAGGATGCAGAATCAAATGTATTCATCACCTTGGGTTAACCTTTTTATAGAGGGCTAGAAGTCATATCTTAAGGTCCAGTCATTGACTGCAGTCTGACTTCACAGAGAAAAACAAGAGATCCAACATGCTTTAAGCACAGCTATCTTGACAACCTTGTCAGGATATTTTTGTCATTCCTCCTCCGCTAGAGAAACTGGCAGATCTGCTATAACAGACTTTTCCTCTATAACTATAGATATCTGCACAACTGCGAGCTGTCAATCAAAATGAGGCTACTCTTTATTCCACATAAGCTGGAGTGATCTCTTTCCTCCTAACCTACAATGTTGAGGCACTATCAAGTTGAATGACCGATGCTATGTTTGAAAACCATTGTGCAGTGAAAACGCATTTTATACATATGAATATACATATGACTTCAGATGCCAACAAATATGCCCTTCTAGTTTCCAATATAGTTATCAGTACTCAGAAAATCATTCTGTCCTTTTCTTTTCACACACTAAGACATTTCACAATATGACTAAGTAGTACCCAAAGTATAGCTTTAGCATGATGTTCCACTGGCATTGAGTAAAATAAACTGGCTAGAATTCTGCTCAAATAGCATAAACTAGCTTAAGCCAATGACACAGTGTACTGACAATAAAATGTTTTTTAGAGAATCAAAAACATGAAGTTGAATTCTCCTGGGGAAAATCACTTTCCTGGGATTTGGGCACCGTGAAAAAATTAGTGTAAGATTAGCACAATTATAAATCTGCATTTCTGTTTTCATTCCTACTACTCTTTGTACACTTCAATTTTATATTTAGCTTTATTGAAAAGCATGGCCACCACTCCATAGTTTTATGTTTTGAAATGTAATCCATGATGGGTAGTCTGGCCCTAAATCCTATGGCATATAGTTAAAAAGGTTCAAAGAGTTGAAGCACTGACCCATTTTAGTTATTTCTTTGGACCAGTCCAGGGTTATATAGCACCATGAAAGCCCAGTGGCTGCCCACATACTTAAATGGTGTTCCAGGAAGATGAAAGTGGGAATCTGGGGGAAAGAAACTCTTACATAGAAAATGCGTTTATCGTGTGGCAGGCATGCACTGCATTGCTTTTCTCTTGCTCTGAAATCCATTCTGTGGGGAATGAGTACCTATGACCAACCTTGGCAACTTTTTTGGGTCAAACCTGTCAATAATGTATGTTTTGAGAGAAGGGTTTATTTTGTTTTTCAATTACCAAACTATGGTGTATCCTTTTCTATTATTTTAAAAAACTTGCATTTACTTTATTTTCTTAATTATTTATCCTATTGTATGGGATATATGTTTTAAAATTATTAGGTATAATTCAGTAATTATAAAATGCACAAGAGTATTTCCACAATTTAGAAGTAATTAATTGCCTTTTCATTACTCCTTTAGTATAATGGCACTGGATGGGTGCTTGGAGAAAGTGTCTACACACAGGCAGTCTTTCAAAATAGCAGAGTGGTTGGCTGTCAGTTGTTCCCAGATGGCCAGCATCCTGATACCATGGCTCTGACAGCACAGAAACCCTTGGCAAAGTTGCAATTAAAGGTAACAAATACGAGATATCATCCTATGCATAAGTAAAATTTCATAGTGAATTGATTAGGCAGAATTTAGAAAAAATAATCTCACTGTAGGACTATATCTCATAGGTATCTAATGATGGTTATGCGTTCAGTAATTCCAAGATAATGATCATATATGATGGCGCTTGTCAAGTTTGTGGTACCCATGAAAATGATTCATGCACTATGAAGGTATGTATTGTTACTTTTTCATAGAATATAATACATTCATCCACATGTCTTTTGCATATTTTTCTGCTTTTCCCAAACTTATGCTAGAATGGCATGGATAGATTTTGACTTTATATTTGTGTTAGTCTAGTTAAAAATTAATGAACTTCTTGTAAGTCTCGTGGATTAAACAAAGATAGTGTTTCTTCTTTTAATGTCTTAATGTGGCAGAATACTTCTCCCTGATACTTTGAAGAAGGAGCTATGTTAAAGTAGCAAACATCTGTAGTTCTAGCATTTAGGAGATGGAGGCAGGAGGATCAGAAGTATAAGGTTGTCCCGCCCAAGAGAACAACCTGTGCTACATGAGACCCTGCCCCTCTTCTATGTATCCCTCCCAAAGAATCAGAGAAGGAATTTCATATTAAATTGTTCACTCATACAGGTCTACATACATTCTTTTTTCAGTACGATTGTCATTGTGGTTAACTAGTCTTTTTGTTGCAATTGATTTATATTTGAAAAGGATTTATAATATGTATGTAATGCTTTTATTGTTTTTTGTTTGCCTGTTTTCTGGTTTTAATTTTACTTTGGTTATCTAGAAAGCTCTCTACATGGAAATTAAGACTTGATAAACACCATGCACCTAATATCAGCCATCCCTTCAAAGCACAGAACATAAAACTGGTGTACACATATATAAAAGCAATTTGTATATGTTTTTTCTTAAGATAAGCATTCAGAAAATGTCAAGAAGAAATGTTATTTGTGAAAACCTATTTGGGTTTTATTTTATCTGGAAATATTTTGTCTCTGCCTGTTTAGAAATACTTTCAAAGCTGTCTTGTTCTCCCAGGCTATTTGCCTTATTTCATAAAGTACTCTAAGTGCTAGCAAAGGCGTTGTTATGAAATTAGCAAAAATGATAAGTAAGTGTGAATCTTTTGAAGATGTGAAGAGATGGTTGCACTCCGCTGCTTTCTCCATGTCGAAACATTGCTTTCAGGGGTGCCTTGTAACTGCATATTATGAAGTGAAGTGATTATGCAGTGGATCTGAGCTGGTGAAAGAATTTAAAGGACAGAATAGGCTACAAAGAGAAACAGAAGTCAGCTGTAAATTGATGTGATTCTTTCAACCATACAGAAAAACACCATATTAATAAAGCATTTCCAGGAGAGCTGACAGAGAAAACATTGGGGCTGTTTGCTGTTAGTCATAGCTATGCTATAGTATTTAATGGCTTCCCTGCATTGTCTTATTCCTCCAAATTAATTAGTTTTATTGTTTTTAATACTATGAATAATTTGTTTTCGAAGATGAATTGAGTTTATGAAAACTATCTCCAAATCCAAATATATATGCTGCTGTCTTTCTGTTTCTAGTTTCTATGTATTAAGCATAGGATATCTTATTGATATTATTTTCAAATTCCACTAGAATAATGTTTGTATTATTGATCATCTTTGCTACACTGATGGGGATAAAAATCCTGCCAGCTCCTGTTTGATTTGTAGACCTCAAACTTCAAATTCTACTTGGTCACTTTTAGATGGTAAGTTCTTTTTTATTAATTCAATTATTTCCTATATAAAAGTCTTAGAGTGATTTTCAGCAATAACTGATATTAATGTGTTTGAGATAGATGAACTATGTATTTAATTTAGATTCTCTCATTACTTCATAAATTTATTTGCTTTAAAAAAATCAAGACAGGAGTATGTGGTGTGGTATGACTGATTTGTGAGTATCTAGCATGTTTAGTGGTATAAGTAGTCTTAAAATAGGCCTCATGTGAAGGATGAGGGAAATAAGATCAATAATGAGGCAACTTTCAAAACAATACAGGGACATATTGGAAGTTGGACCTGGGGTCTCTTAGCACCAGTGCATCATGTGTACACATAATGCAATTATAGTTGGATGCAACCGTATAGTTGGATCTCTTACTTATGTTTAGTTAGAAAGTGAGGAAAGTACATATGTTAAAATAGAAGACAGTAAAAAGTATATTTTAGAATGTTTTCTGAGTATAAAGAGAATATTCCTTATTCCTGACACAGCTTCAGTAGAGGCTGTGTGAGCTTAGGCACTGGAAAGAGCCCAGGGATAGGAGTTTGGTCTGACTGTTCACTCCCACTTGTTATAAATGGGGAAGTAGGCAGAGTGAAAGAAGCATTACGACTTGGATGAGGAGTATAATAATAGGAAGTTGCAGCATATGCAGAGGGAAAAGGTGAGGCTGAGAGAGTACACACAGATAGAGTAACAGAGACAAAGATACCCAGGATGCCCAAGCAGTGAAATGGCCAACTCAAAATTATTTAAGACAAAAGAAGAATGCCTCCAACTTGTAGAGTGCAAAACTGACTGCATGTGCTATGCAGTTCCTAAGTATTTATAGACTAGGCTCGCAAAACTGACCCTGAACCTGCCAGTCACTTTCACATTTACACAGAATGGAATGTCATTTATGAAAAAAAGAGAAAAGAATAGCAGCTCATAGACCTTTAAGCAGAATTAGGTCCTCATTAGACATCTGTTCCTGTGGAAACTATCAGAATTCTTTCCTTTTTTTATACAGATACAAAGTTAAATGCTATCTCTGTTACAGATAACCAGCCCCCTGTGATTCAAACACTGCAAGACAAATTACAGGCATTTTATGGTGAAGACTTTGAATACCAGTTCATAGCCTGGGATCCAGAAGGCTCTGAGATATATTTTACATTGGATTCTGGTCCTGATGGAGCCACTGTTTCCTCTGAAGGACTTCTTACATGGAAAACTGAGTCTCGGGCTCCTCAGACATTCACTCTCCGACTTCAGGATGATTGTGAGACTGAATCTACAGTCACAGTGGAGGTCATAGTTATAATTAAATGAATGTCACTGGATCTTTTACAAATACAACCACTTAATTTTAAATCATAGCACAAGACATAGTCTTAATGTCAAAGGGCAGTGGAGATATTAAATGTTGCATGTTTGTATTACATGTTGCTTGTAATAGCATAGCACCTTAGGGACTCTCTTAATAAGCCCTGAAGTGTGGGTCTAAATTGATAGCCAACACCATGCTCTGTACTTGCAGGCAAGGATGAATAGCTCACTCATTTCCACTTCCAATGAAATCCTGACTAAAATAAGATTGATAACTATATCTTTTTCCTTCATATGAGAAGGTCTTGGAGGCTGCATTAGAAATCACAAGTACAGAAAGAAGACATGAAATTGAAAATTTTCCTTTATTGATATATATAGCATGTCTGTCACGAGGCTTAAGTTCTTATGAACTTGTAATGTACATATACTCTTGAAGTTTTGCATGCATATTTTCACACATATTTTCACATGTCATGAAAGGAACTGTGTTTGATCATATTAGCCTAGCAATTGAAGTTATTGTCTGCTCTTAAACTGCAATAACATGGGTATCTGACTGCCTTCCACATTACTAATTCTGTTTCCTATTATTCTGTTTGCATTTAGAAACTGATGATTCTATCCATGGGGTATGGTGTTAAACTTGGGAAGATGAGGAAGGAGGAATAGAAATTCAAGGCCACATTGATCTATTATTGAATCTATTTTGAAAATTATAAAATAAAAACAAATTGTTTTACTCAGAACATTTCTAAAACTATTCCATGCTGCACCTACATTTTAGCTTTGCTCTTGAAAGGGGACATAATTTTTTAAACAAGAATTTTACAGAGAAACATGACTTGCTCATCTATGTCACATAAGCCCTCCTGATTTCATGGAGTGATAACTAAACATAATTTTATTCAAAATAACGCATTCTTTTCTTTTGTAGGTGACTGTGAAGTCTTGTGACTGCTTGAACGGTGGATCATGTGTGTCTGATAGAAAATTTCCTCCGGGAAGTGGAGCCTACCTCTGTGACTGCTTGCCTGGTTTTTATGGTGATCTTTGTGAAGTTGAAGCCAGTGAGTGCCAGTCAAGCCCTTGTGGCCTTGGTAAATGTATTAGAGGCGTACACAGTTACTCCTGCGACTGTCCTCCTGAGCTCACAGGTCAGTTTGGGTTCCTGATGAACTAAATGAGAATGTGAATGAATTAGACACAAAGTTCCTTGGAATATTCCTTTTGGAAAACCATGCAAATCTATGTTCTTAAGATTTTTTAAACCATATTCTTAAAAGTCTGGCAAAAAGTAATGCAGACCTAAACACTGCAAATATCCTCTGATAACTTTTCACTGTAGACTAGTTTCAAACACGTGTGCACTTCTGCTTTCATGCATTCTTGTGATTTTGTCCATGTTATGATTCTGACGGCAATCAAGGAACCTCGGTTTCACGGTTATAGGCATCTGTTTGGCAAGTAAAAGTGCATTTAAGTGTATTGATATTGAAATATAGATCAGGGAACCCCGTCGAAGAGAAGGTGGAAGGAACATGGGAACCAGAGAAGGTGGAGAACACCCGGCTCTCTAAATTAACTAAAGAAAGCTTGCATGAATTTATAAAAGCTAAATCAGGAAGCTCATGGTCTACCCGGGTCTGCACCAGGTCCTTTGGGCATATATTTTAGCTTTCAGTGTAGGATGTTTATGAGACTCCTGAATGTATGAATGAATGGGTCTCTGAATCTTATACTTTCTCTTGGAGTTCATTTACTTCTGTTGGTTTGCGTTGACTAATTTCCATGTGATTGTTTTTGTTTTTATATTTTATTTTGTTAAAAAAGAAACATTTACCTAAAAACATCTTTAAAAGAAATATAATGTAGAATAATAAGAATGCTTCAGGAGAATACAAATTTTATCACATAAAACGTGCTTTATTAGTAATTTACTAACTAATTGTTAGAAACAAATGAAATGCAAGCATAGTCACTAATTCAGTACTTGTCCTAAAATGTCTGATTCCAAAATTAAGCATATGATAATAATAATCCTTTAATTCATTGAAGACTTGAAAGTCATGTATGAATAACTTTTTGGGTATAGAGGTATAATATTAGATCAATATACAGTCATTGAGATGACTTTTCTGAAATAAGTCAGTTTTAACATAAATGAGCAAAGCAGAAAATGTATTTGTATTTAACCTTTTTATTATTTTAAAATTATCACATAGACATGAAATATAGATATTTCATTGGTTTTATGTTATAGACTATATTTAAAATTATTCAAATATTAATTTCCTCAAAAATATATGTACATCAAGGACTCTTTTCTATTCATAGTATGAATTTATTCATTCAAATAAGATGCTAAGCATATCAAAGTATCTTGTTGGGAAAATTTTTGAATTTGGAACATATAAATTAAAATTTTCAGAGTCCAAGACTATAAGTGAGTAACTCATTCTTAACATTAGTGACAAACATTCTTAACAACCATTCAAAGAATTCAAGATTTTAAAGAAAAGTATAAATGTTATAATTATATAATTATATACCATATATACTGTGATTCTTACTTCATATATTAAATGACTTGTTTCTTGAGATGTATCCTTTTTTTGGATTGGCTTGGTTTTTTTTTTATTTTCTATATTCTTTGTTTATATTCCAAATGATTTTCTCTTTTGAGGTTCCTCCCTCCCCCTAAGTCATATAAGTCCTCTTCCCTCCTCCAGTTCCCCAATCAACCCCCTCCCACTCCTCTGTACTGGCAATACCCTACAATGCTGCATAAAGCCTTTCCAGGACCCAGGCCGTCTCCTTCCCTCTTCTTGGGAATGACTTGATATGTGAGTTGTGTTTTGGGTATTCTGAGCTTCTCCACTAATGTCCACTTATCAGTGACTGAATTCCATGTGTGTTCTTTTGTGAATGAGTTACCTCACTCAGTATGATATTTTCTAGTTCCAACCATTTGCCTATGAATTTCATGAATTCATTGCTTTTAATTGCTGAGCAGTATTCCATTGTGTAAATATACCACATTTTCTGTATCCATTCCTCCACTGAGGGACATCTGGGTTCTTTCCAGCTTCTGACTATTATAAATAAGGCTGCTATGAACGTAATGGAGCATGTGTCCTTATTGCATGCTGGGGAATCCTCTGGGTATATGCCCAGGAGAGATATAGCAGGATCTTTCGGAAGTGAGGTGCCCAGTTTTTTGAAGAACCGCCACACTGATTTCCAGAGTGGTTGAACCAGCTTGCAATCCACCAGCGGTGGAGGAGTGTTCCTCTTTCTCCATATCCTCACAAAAACCTGCTATCTCCTGAGTTTTTAAGCTTAGCCATTCTGACTGATGTGAGGTGAGATCTCAGGGTTGTTTTGATTTGCATTTCCCTAATGACTAATGATGTTGAACATTTCTTAAGGTACTTCTCAGCCATCTGAAGTTCTTCAGGTGAAAATTCTTTGTGTAGCTCTGTACCCCCATTTCTTAATAGGGTTATTTGGTTCTCTGGGGTCTGAATTCTTGAGTTCTTTGTATATATTGGATATTAGCCCTCTGTCGGATGTAGGGTTGGTGAAGATCTTTTCCCAATTTGTTGGTTGACCTTTTGTCCTTTTGACGGTGTCCCTTGCTTTACAGAAACTTTGTAATTTTATGAGGTCAATTTGTCATTTGTCAATTCTTGATCTTAGAACATATGCTATTGGTGAACTGTTCAGGAACTTTCCCCCTGTGCCCATGTCCTTAAGGGTCTTCCTCAGTTACTTTTCTATTAGTTTCAGTGTGTCTGGTTTTATGTAGAAGTCCCTGATCCACTTGGAGTTGAGCTTAGTACAAGGAGATAAGAATGGATCAATTCACATTCTTCTACATGCTGACTTCCAATTGAACCAGCACCATTTGTTGAAAAGGCTATCTTTTTTTCCACTGGATGATTTCAGCTCATTTATCGAAGATCAAGTGACCATAGGCGTGTGGGTTCATTTCTGGGTCTTCAATCCTATTCCATTGATCCACCTGCCTGTCACTGTACCACTACCATGCAGTTTTTTAACACTATTGCTCTGTAGTATTGCTTGAGGTCTGGGATACTGATTCCCCCAGAAGTTCTTTTACTGTTGAGAATAGTTTTAGCTATCATGGGTTTTTTTTTCTTTTTGTTTTTATTCAATGTATTCTTTATTTACATTTCAAATGATTTCCCATTTCCTGGGTCCCCACTCCCCGCAAGTCCCATAAGCCCTCTTCCCTCCCCCTGTTCCTCCATCAACTCCTTCCCACTTCCCTGTTCTGGTATTCCCCTATACTGTTGCATTGAGTCTTTCCAGAACCAGGGGCCACACCTCTGTTCTTTTTGGACATCATTTAATATGTGGATTATTTCTTGGGTATTCCAAGTTTCTAGGTTATTATCCAGTTATCGTGAGTGCATACCATGACTGATCTATTGAGACTGGGTTACCTCACTTAGTATGATGTTCTCCAGCTCCATCCATTTGTCTATGAATTTCATGAATTCATTGTTTCTGATGGATGAATAGTACTCCATTGTGTAAATATACCACATTTTTCTGTATCCATTCCTCTGTTGAGGGACACCTGGGTTGTTTCCAGCTTCTAGCTACTACAAATAGGGCTGCTATGAACATAGTGGACCATGTGTCCTTATTACATGCTGGGGAATCCTCTGGGTATATGCCCAGGAGTGGTATAACAGAGTCCTCCGGAAGTGCCATGCCCAGTTTTCTGAGGAACCGCCAGACTGATTTCCAAAGTGGTTGTACCATCTTACAGTCCCACCAGCAGTGGAGGAGTGTTCCTCTTTCTCCACATCCTCACCAGCACTTGCTGTCTCCTGAGTTTTTGACCTTAGCCATTCTGACTGGTGTGAGGTGAAATCTCAGGGTTGTTTTGATTTGCATTTCCCTAATGATTAATGATGTTGAATACTTCTTAAGGTGTTTCTCAGCCCTCCGAAGTTCTTCATGTGAAAATTCTTTGTTTAGCTCGGTACCCCACGTTTTAATGGGGTTATTTGGTTCTCTAGGTTCTACCTTCTTGAGTTCTCTGTATATATTAGATATTAGCCCTCTGTTAGATTTAGGGTTGGTGAAGATCCTTTCCCAATCTGTTGGTTGACGTTTTGTCCTTTTGACAGTGTCCTTTGCCTTACCGAAACTTTGTAGTTTTATGAGGTCCCATTTGTCAATTCTTGATCTTAGAGCATAAGCTATTGGTGTTCTATTCAGGAACTTTTCCCCTGTGCCCATGTCCTCCAGAGTCTTCCCCAGTTTCTTTTCTATTAGTTTCAGTGTGTCAGGTTTTATGTGGAGGTCCTTGATCAATTTGGAGTTGAACTTAGTACAAGGAGATAAGAATGGATCGATTCACATTCTATTCATGCTGACCTCCAATTGAACCAGCACCATTTGTTGAAAAGACTATCTTTTTTTCCACTGGATGCTTTCAGCTCCTTTGTTGAAGATCAAGTGAACATAGGTGTGTGGGTTCATTTCTGGGTCTTTAATCCTTTTCCATTGATCTGCTTGCCTGACATTGTACCAATACCATGCAGTTTTTATCACTATTGCTCTGTAGTAAAGTTTGAGGTCTGGGATACTGAATCCCCCTGAAGTTCTTTTACTGTTGAGAATAGTTTTTAGCTATCCTGGGTTTTTTGTTATTCCAGATGAATTTGAGCATTGCTCTTTTTAGCTGTATGAAGAACTGGGTTGGGATTTTGATGGGAATTGCATTGAATCTGTAGATTGCCTTTGGCAATATGGCCATTTTAATTATATTAATCCTGCCAATCCATGAGCATGGAAGATTTTTCTATTTTCTGAGATCTTCTTCGATTTCCTTCTTCAGAGATCTGAAGTTCTTGTCATATAGGTCTTTCACTTGTTTGGTTAGAGTCACCCCAAGATACTTTATGCTGTTTGTGGCTATTGTGAAGGGTGTCATTTCCCTAATTTCTTTCTCAGTCTGCTTATCGTTTGAGTATATAAAGGCTACTGATTTGCTTGAGTTGATTTTGTAGCCAGCCACTTTGCTGAAGTTGTTTATCAGCTGTAGGAGTTCTCTAGTAGAGTTTTTTGGGTCACTTAAGTATACTATCATATCATCTGCAAATAGTGATAGTTTGACTTCTTCCTTTCCAATCTGTATCCCTTTGACCTCCTTTTGTTGTCTAATTGCTATAGCTAGGACTTCAAGAACTATATTGAAAAGATATGGAGAGAGGGGGCAACCTTGTCTAGTCCATGATTTTAGTGGGATTGCTTCAAGTTTCTCTCCATTTAGTTAGATGTTGACTACCGGTTTGCTCTATATTGCTTTAACTATGTTTAAATATGGGCCTTGAATTCCTGTCCTTTCCAAGTCTTTTAGAATGAAAGGATGCTGAATTTTGTCAAATGCCTTTTCAGCATCTAATGAAATGATCATGTGGTTCTTTTTCTTTGAATTTGTTTATGTAGTGGATTCCATTGATGGATTTCCTTATATAGAACCATCCCTGCATCCCTGGGATGAAGACTACTTGATCCTGGTGGATGATCGTTTTGATGTGTTCTTGGATTCGGTGGGCAAGAATTTTATTGAGTAATTTTGCATTGATATTCATAAGGGAAATTGGCCTGAAATTCTCTTTCTTAGTTGGATCTTTGTGTGGTTTTGTTATCAGCATAATTGTGGCTTCGTAGAAGGAGTTGGGTAGTGTTCCTTTTGTTTCTATTTGGTGGAATAGTATGAAGAGTATTGGTGTTAAATCTTCTTTGAAGGTCTGACAGAATTCTGCACTGAAACCATCTGGTCCTGTGCTTTTTTTGGTCGGAAGGCTATCTATGACCCCTTCTATTTCTTTAGGGGTTATGGGTCTGTTTAGATTATCTATTTGATCCTGGTTTAATTTTGGTATTTGGTATCTGTCTAAGAAATTGTCCATTTCCTCCAGATTCTCCAGTTGTGTTGAGTACAGGCTTTTGTAGTAATATCTGATGATTATTTGAATTTACTCAGTTTCTGTTGTAATATCTCCCTTTTCATTTCTACTTTTGTTAATTTGGATACTTTCTCTGTGCCCTTTGGTTAGTCTGGCTAAGGGTTTATCTATCTTGTTGATTTTTTTCAACAAACCATCTCCTGGTTTTGTTGATTCTTTGTATGGTTTTCTTGGTTTCTACTTGATTGATTTCAGCTCTGAGTTTGATGATTTCCTGTCTTCTCCTCATCCTGGGTGAATTAGCTTCTTTTTGTTCCAGGACTTTCAGTTGTTCCATTAATCTTCTAGTGTATGGTCTCTCGAACTTCTTTTTGGCGGCACTCAAAGCTATGAATTTTCCTCTTAGTACTGCTTTCATTGTGTCCCATAGATTTGTGTATGTTGTGCCTTCAATTTCATTAAATTCTAAAAAATCTTTGATTCCTTTCTTTATTTCTTCCTTTACCAAGGTATCATTGAGTACAGTATTGTTCAGTTTCCATGTATATGTGGGCTTTCTGATGTTTTTATTGTTGTTAAATACCACGTTTACTCCATAGTGATCTGATAGGAAGCATGGGATTATTTCAATCTTCTTATATTTGTTGAGATCTGTCTTGTGACCAACTATATGATCGATTTTGGAGAAGGTACCATGAGGTGCTGAGAAAAAGGTATATTCTTTGGCTTTGGGATGAAAAGTTTTATATATATCTGTTAAATCCAATTGGTCCAAAGCTTCAATTAGTTTCACTGTCTCCCTGTTTAGTTTCTGTTTTCCCAATTGGTCCATTGATGAGAGTGGAGTGTTGAAGTCACCCACAATTATTGTGTTAGGTGCAATGTGTGCTTTGAGCTTTAGTAAAGTTTCTTTCATGAATGAGGGTGCCCTTGTATTTGGAGCATAGATGTTCAGGATTGAGAGCTCTTCTCGTTGGGTTTTTCCTTTGACCAGCAAGAAGTGACCTTCCATGTCTCTTTTGATGACAGTAGGTTGAAAGTCAATTTTATCTGATATTAGAATGGCAACTCCAGCTTGTTTCCTGAGACCATTTGCTTGTAGAATTGTCTTCCAGCCTTTTACTCTAAGGTAGTTTTTGTTTTTGACACTGAGGTGTGGTTCCTGTACGCAGCAAAATGTAGGGTCCTATTTATGTAACCAGTCTGTTAGTCTATGTCTTTTTATTGGGGAATTGAGTCCATTGATGTTAAGAGATTAAGGAGTAGTGGTAATTGCTTACCATCATTTTTGATGTTAATTTTATACTAGTGTGGTTATCTTCTTTTGGGTTTGATGATAGAAGCTTAATATCCTGCTTTTTCCAGGCTATAGTTTCCCTTGTTGTAATGGTGTTTTCCCCCTATTATCCTTTGTAGGGCTGGGTTTGTGGAAAGATATTGTGTAAATTTGGTTTTGTCATGGAATATCTTGGTTTCTCCATCTATAGTGATTGAGAGTTTCGCTGGGTATAGTAGTCTTGGCTGGCATTTGTGTTCTCTTAGAGTCTGCATGTGCTCTGCCCAGGATCTTCTAGCTTTCATGGTCTCTTGTGAGAAGTCTGGTGTAATTCTGATAGGTCTTCCTTTTTATGTTACTTGCCCTTTTTCTCTTATTGCCCTAAGTATTCTTTCTTTGTTTAGTATATTTGGGGTTTTGATTATTATATGATGGGAGGTAGTTCTGTTCTGGCCCAGTCTGTTTGGAGTTCTGTAGGCTTCTTGTATATTCATGGGCATCTCTCTTTTTAGGTTAGGGAAGTTTTCTTCCATAATTTTGTTGAAGATATTTGCTGGCCCTTTAAGCTGTAAATCTTCACTCTCATCAATGCCTATAATCCTTAGATTCGGCTTTCTCATCATGTCCTGGATTTCCTGGATGTTTTGGGTTACAAGCTTTTTGCATTTTGCATTTTCTTTGACTGTTGAGTCCATGGTTTCTATGGTATCTTCAGCATCTGAGATTCTTTCTTCTATCTCTTCTATTCTATTGTTGATATTTGCATCTATCGTCCCTGATTTCTTCCCAAGGTTTT
The DNA here is from genome assembly GCF_947179515.1 of Apodemus sylvaticus. Classification (NCBI taxonomy): domain Eukaryota; kingdom Metazoa; phylum Chordata; class Mammalia; order Rodentia; family Muridae; genus Apodemus; species Apodemus sylvaticus. Next base: position 36,867,963 of record NC_067473.1, on the reverse strand, counting down.
CTATCTCCAAAGATGTCTCCCTTTGTGTTTTCTTAGTTGTTTCTACTTCTGTTTTCAGATCCTGGAAGTTTTTGCTCAGTTCTGTCATTTGCTTGTTTGTGTTTTCCTCTAATACTTTTAGAGATTTTTGTGTTTCCTCTTTCATGACTTCTGCCTGTTGATCAAACTTCTCCTGTATTTTTTAAATGAATTTTGCATTTCCTCCTTATTGGGTACAAACTTCTGACCCATATAGTCCTGAATTTCTTTAAGTGATTTTTGTGTTTCCCTTGTAAGGGCTCCTAACTTTTGATCATTTTTCTCCTGAATTTCTTTACGAGATTTATTTATGTCCTTCATGTGTTCCTCTAACAGCATCCTTACCAGTGCTTTTAAATCCAACTCTTGTTTTGCAAAGTTCCTATGCTTGCCTTTAGCCATCTAGTTCTCACTGGTGTTAGATGGTCTTATTGTCACTGGCTGGTGCCACGACCTATTGTGGACCTTTAGGGCTATTTCTGAGACACTGGATGACTGGGTTTCCTCTGGCACAGATTACTGATATGCTGCCTTCCTCTTTTGTGCCTTTGGAGCCCTGCTCAGTCCTGCATCAAGAAGTGTTATACTTGGGTTGTCAAGGTGAACCAGGTGTTCTCAGACTGCTCTGTTATGGAGCAAAGATGGTGAGTGAGGGGTCACTCCCTCTGTTGATTCTCACGTAGGATACAGGCCCCACGACCAACCTTCTTGCAGTTAAACCGCCTATTTTCTCAGGTCCTGAGTGGAGGCAGACCCCTGGAGATTTGCATCCCCAGAGATCTTAAGCTCAGGATAATACAGTATGTAGTGATGTTTTTCTGCCCTGGCAGGCCACAAAGATGGCCATGGGAGTAGCTCCCTCTGCTGTTCTCTGCAAAGAATACAGGCCCCACGACCTACCAGCTGGGAGATAAATCACCTGTGTCCTCAGGTCCTGGTTGCAGGCAGACCTCTGGCCGTTTGCACCCCCAGAGATCTAAAGTTCGGGGTGATACAGTACCTAGTGATGCTCTTCTACTCCAGCAGGCAGAGAATATGGCTGCAGGGATTCTCTCCCTTTGCTGGTCTCCAGGCAGGACACAGGCCCCATGCCCGGTGGACTGGCAGATGAACCACCTATGTGCTCAGTTCCTGAGTGCAGGAAGACCCCTGGTGGCTTGCACCCCCAGAGATCTAAAGCTCAGGGTGATACAGTACCTAGTGAAACTCTTCTGCCCTGGCTGGCAGTGAATGGCTGAGAGGATTCTCTCCCTTTGCTGGTCTCCAGGCAGTACACAGGCCCCACGCCCGGAGGTCTGACAGATGAATCTCCTATGTGCTCAGTTCCTGAGTGCAGGCAGACCCCTGGCGGTTTGCACCCCCAGAGATCTAAAGTTCAGGGTAATACAGTGCCTAGTGAAGCTCTTCTTCCCCAGCAGGCAGTGAATATTTGAGATGTATCTTATTGTGTTACTTATCCTGACCAACTCAAAGTCTTCCTATCTGTCCCTCCCTGGAGAGGAGACTACTCATCATATTTATAGAAAAAAATAAAATTTACATGTGTGAAGAGTTGAGTTTATTATTAAAAGAAGTCTAAATGATTTTATATTTGATTGCATAGTAGTTTTAAAGTACATAGTAAGTGTATTTCCTCAGTAGAGGCATGGAAGTGCTAAATATAGAAACAGGAAAACCTGTCAGGCAGGTACATCTTTGCAATCACAGAACTCAAGAAGCAGCAGTATGATACATTTTAGTTTAGCCTGAGCTACACAGCTAGTACCAGGAAACTATAAGTTACCTAACAATGGGATGTTAGACATTAAATAATTTGAACTATTGGTCTGTTTCCTATAGGCAAGAACTGTGAGAAGGATGTCGATGAGTGTGAATCTGGGTCTTGTTTCCCAGGTGTGGAGTGCATCAATGTCTTTGGATCCTATCACTGTGGTCCATGTCCAGAAGGGTTTCATGGTGATGGGAAGACATGTCATGGTAATAGCCCTTGCTTGCTGCTGTGTTTTGTGCTGTGTCTATCTACTTCAGGTCACTCAATAGCATTTAGTATCACTCATATAAGTTTCTTTGGTTCATCATGTTACATGTAGAACTAGATGCACAGGATACCAAAGTGTATTTCATATGTCCTCACATTTAATTAGCATGTGATAGCAAGAGATGTTCCATGGTACCAAAAAGATGTTTTGTATATTTTGAATGAGAGGCACACAAGAGGCATTATTCCTACAGGGAAGGATAATGGGAGACCTTGAAAGAGACATGAATTGAGTGGAAAGAGTGAGGGGGCAGACTGAGAAGATTATCTGTATGAAGGTCAAGAGAGGGGACTGAACTAAAGATGAACTCTCATAGTTATTATCCAAGGAGGCAGAAATTTTAGAGGAAGGGGGACACAAGAAACTGAAGGACATCAATATTTGAAAAGTGAGTTCCAGAAGAGAGCATTAAAGAACTATATATGTGTTATATTTAAGTGAATAAAGATCCTCTTTTCATGAGATATTTACTGATCACCCAATCTTTATACCATGGTGGTCTTATATGTTGAGGTAGCAAGTAAGAAAGCCTGTGTAACCTCATACTTGTTTACCATAAGACTAAAGTAATTATCCCTAGAATATTTTTGTGGAAAGAAAAGAATTTTGTATAATGTACCATGAAATATTTTCTTTTCTTTCAAATTCTCTGCAATCTTAAATCTTAATTACAGAACAACATTGGGGAAAATATTTTTTCCTGATTCTGGAGTGGGGAAAATCAAGAGCAAGGGTGTAGTTCAGTTGTTTTCAGGAATACTATCTTCTTGCGCATCAGACAATAGTACCTACAGACCTTTCTTCTGCACGTGCTTTCTGGGTATCCCTGCTTCTTCTTAGGGCAATTATCTGCTTAAAGCAGAGCAGAGATGCACCTTCTCACCTTGTGCAACCAGAATCCCTTTTACAAAGGCCCTCTCTCCACGCATAGCCATGCTTAGGACTCACACTTTTACAGATGAATTTTCAGGCATACGATTCATTCTACATCTGAGGATTTGTTGGGAAAAAACTTAACTTTGGGGCTAGAGAGGTGGCTCAGTGGATAAGAGCACAGGTTGCACTTGCAGAGAACCTGGGTTCAATTCCCATCACCCATGTGGCAGCTCACATCTTCTCAGTCATACATGAAAGCAAAGCATCAATGCACATTTTAAAAAAAAAACCTCAACTTTGATCTAATTTCCACTAATTAAGTCCAAGAGATTCATGAATCCCAGATTATGACTCACCAGATTTTGCTTTCATTAGTTAAACTCTGATATGATCGACCTACTGATTTATAGTTGAAACAGAATTTTTAAGTGACTTCATTACAAAATTGAGGATTTCATGGGGTCTGACAAAAGTGTTATTGAATAAGAGGATTGTAAAACTGCCAAAAGCAAAAATTCATATTAGGGCAATTAAAGAAAATGTGCCCAATAAATCCTGATCTTGGATCAACTCTAATACAGAATACTTCCCAATTTTTTTCTACCTAAGACTTACAAGTTGTACCTCAATTAATTATAATTTTAAAAAGATAACCTGAGGGTTACATAAGGTAACTCTAAATACATTTTTCCCTTGCTAACCTCCTGACTGCTCAAGTATATATTACAGAAAAGTGAGCAAAGTGAATTTCAGGGCAGCTTAAGAGTTGATATTCCATAGCTTTCATATCCTGTTAACTTTCTGTGTTACCTCGTGTATCCAAATAGGTTGCACATTCCTTGAAGGCTGGAAAGCTATGATGACTTTTTACTACTATATGGTTCTTAGTCTTAAATGTTATAAACCACACATAAATGAATGAATAACTTGACAGCAAACATGGATAGGATAGAACATTAATAACCATTCTGATGAACATTTCTCTTTATGTCTTTGCCCTTTAGACTTGAGCTTTCAGCCACCACCAAAGAGGCCTTTACTGATGAACCTAAGCTTTACTCAGAGTCCTGCGACAACTTTCAATGAGTTCTTAAACTCATCAAGCACATCTCACTTGTTAATAAAATCAGTTACAACTCAAATGGATGACAAGAAGAAGGGTGTTTCTCATCAGACACTGGCTTATGAGAATGTGGATCATGTCCTCAGTTCAGATCTTACGGTTGATGAGCTTGAAGTTCCAGCACACAATGGTAGTTTATTAAGCATCAACCCTAACAGTTCTTTTGTCCAAGTAGATCCTGTTCAGAGCACTGTTCCAGCAGAGACAGGAGGGCATAATGCTCAAATTAGTTTCCAAAATTTCTCTGGGCGAGAGTTTACACCATTGACTACTAAAGCAGCAATCACTATTTTGCCAGAAAAATTGCCATCAACCAAAATATCAAACTGCACAGAATCATCTTGTTTCCTGGGTGTTTCCTGTGTGCCAACCACGAGTGGTCACTTCAGGTGTGGACGCTGCCCCTTTGGGTATTATGGAGATGGTATCACTTGTAGAGGTACTGTGAGAACTTTTCACCATACATTATGAAAACTAACTCACTTAAGTTTCAGTAACTAAAAAGTTGTACATTTGCTGATTTCTACTCACTCTGCTTACTTTAAAACATTTTGGAAAAAGTGGGTTTTCTGAATTGCTTTTTAAAAATTACTGTTTCTATTAAAAATATCATTACTATGTAAGTATTAATAATACAGTTATAGCTACTCTATTCTAAGTTCTACAGTAACATTCTATTTTAGTCATCATATAATCTATAATAGCTTCACATTTTGATTGCTATTTTCCATTTGTACAGATGACAGCACAGGTCTTTGTGAGCCTAGTTACTTAGCATCAAGCAGCTAAAGAGATGAGGCACAGTTATGAATACAAACCTGTTCAGTATTGTGGTCCAGATTCTTGTCAATCCACAGCTGACATGTAACACTTCAAATTACTAATTCTGACATACTTGCTTATTTTCATAAATGGAGATTTTTCTGTATTGCCACCAACACTTTTGGCATTCAAACAATTTTACAAGCATTGTTTATATGTTTGTATGTATAGTAACTGTTTTTGTTTAATACAAATACAAATTTTGACTTTGGTAATGAAGGAAGTGTTTCTTTGATGTTTTACCATTGCTTTTACTACTGCTTTGTTAAGAGTAACTGCATCTTTTATGGTTAACAAATAGAGCAAAGGCATCTCATACATTGTGGTTACATGAGCAGTGTTAACAACCTAGTGGACTATGTCAAGTAACTCACGATGCTCAAGGTAATCTCATCCCATTAGCTTTCTACTTCCTGGGAACTTGCTTTCTGGTTCAGCATCAGTATCTGTTCATCAGTATTTAGTTGCATTCCACTGGAAACTGTGCTCTAACACAAGTGTATGCTTGGCTGCTTCCGCTCCTGCAAGCTAAGGTTATTGGAATAATTGCCACATAATGTGCTTCTTTCTTAATCTAGTAATTTTTTCCTCAATAATTCTAATCATGAATCCAGTATAAAGAAAAGAATTATGGGTAAATTATGTAGAAGCTGTGCTTTAATACATCATTAAGATGCTCACTTTAAAAGATTTCAGATTAGGGGTTGCAGTTCAGTACTGAACATAGTGACTCGCAATCATTGTAACTCCATTCCCAGGAGATCCTATGCCCTCTGTTGAGCTCCTTGGACACTACCTTTTGCCAAACATCCAGAAAATAAAATTTGTAAAACAAAACAAAACAAAAAAACAAAAGAATGAAAAAAGAAACAGAAGAGAAATTTTGGCTGGGTTGTTGTGGTACACACCTTTAATGCCAGCATTTGGGAGGGAGGTAGATAGATTTCTTTAAGTTTGAGGCCAACCTGATCTGTAGAGCAAGTTTCATGACAGTCAAGGCTAGATTAAAAAAAAACTTTTTTGGAGAGAGAGAGAGATATCTTTTATATCGACAGACAATATGCACGCGCAAACACACACCCAGACACACACATACACACTAAAATTCAGACTTTCTTCCTTGTTTTTTGTAGCATTTTGTAGACACGCCTGTGGAAGAAACAGAGAATGTGTTGCCCCAAACATATGCAGATGTAAACCAGGTTATACTGGTTCCAACTGCCAAACTGGTATGTGCATGATTCATTAGTTTGTGTAATAAATTTTACTTGATAACCAATATTTCTAAGCCATGGGCTTTATTTTTATGTAGCCATCTGTCACCCTGTTTGCAAAAAGAATGGAAAATGCATTAAACCTAACATCTGTGAATGTCCTCCAGGGCACGGTGGAGCAACCTGCGATGAAGGTGAGAATTCCAATTATAGTCTCAAATATGGAACCAAGTACAATGTTATTTCCTTGAAAATAGCTTTGAAAGGATAATTGTCTTGCTGTGCTTTTGTTAATGAGTGCTGGGGTAAAAGCTCACAGTTTAAAATATATTCATACTAATTCTTTTTAGGGGGATATTTTTGTTTTTAATTTGAAAAAATATTAACTGTACAGGTGTTTTGTCTAGATGTATGTCTGGACATCATGTGTACACAATGTCTCCAGAATTATATTTACAGAAGGTTGTGAGCTGCCGTGGGTGCAGTGGAATATCTGGAATCTGGCTTATCTGGAAAGCAGCCAGTGTCTCTTAACCATTGAGCCATCTCTCTAGTCCCTAATTTCAGACGTCTAAACACTCATACTTCGAAAATCATAGATCCAAAGAGTAATTGTTTCTCTTCCAAAAAATCTTTGATTTTTGAGACTTAGGTATTTGGGACAGACGTCTAAACACTCATACTTCGAAAATCATAGATCCAAAGAGTAATTGTTTCTCTTCCAAAAAATCTTTGATTTTTGAGACTTAGGTATTTGGGAAAAAATAATTATATAAATGATTTGTGTATTAAATGCAAAACTCAAGGCTATGAGATAATAAGAAGAAACTTAAAAGATGGCCCTAAAAATACATCTGTAGTCATATACACCCTGCATGGCTTAGGATGATTTATTAAGTATAAGATCTACAGAATAGAATTGACAAAATTAGGTGATTTTTAAAAATTAGTTTGCTATTTTTAAAACATTTTTTTTTGTGACGGAATTCCAGTAGATTGATACAATTGTGAGTGATCTTAGAACCCTGTTAGCTGTTTTAATGAGAAAACTACAAAGCAATAAAGTAAGTTTGGAACTAACAGAAGTCTTCAAAACTAATAGCATATGAGAATATGGAATATATAAATATATCTTTGAACAGGAATTCATATGACCTATTTCACATTTTAGAAGCTGAAGGTCATGTATTTTTAATCCAATTAAACAGTCTCATAAACACACCGGCATTGTGTTTTGTAATTTTCATGAATAAACCAAAATATGGTTCTGATTACTAAGCTTCAGAAGTGTAAATTCTCATAGTGGATTCCTACAGAAGAGTAACTGCACAGTAAAGGGAACTGAGTTTATCCTAAATTGTTCTTATACTGGAGCGTTATTGCAAGCATGCTTTACACATGCATGTACGTGGTTACTGAAACCTGACTTAATACTATCTGTCTGCAGAACACTGTAGCCCTCCTTGCCAACATGGGGGCACATGCTTGTCTGGCAATCTCTGCACTTGTGCTTACGGCTTCGTAGGACCAAGGTGTGAGACACGTAAGTAAAGCTCTAATAAACATCTTCCTCGGAGAGTTGATGGCTTTCATGCTAAATCAAACAAACCAATCCCTAAACAGCATTGGTGCACAAAAGGAACTGGGGGTTACCAGAACGGAGGTAAAGATGGGTGTGGCTGTAATTCTGGTGTTTGGGAGAGCCATGAGTTGGGGAGTATATAATGAATTATACATAATGAAACTGTGTCTCACGGAAAAAAAATAAAGAGGTTTGGCTTGAATAGTAACATCTCTTTCTTTGAAATAAGTGGAAATCAGACTTATTATTTTGCTTATAAGCTTATTTTATTTAATTTATATCTGAATATGTCCACCAGTTACTAAAAATTTTCCTAAATAACTAATTCTTGTCTGGTGTTAATAATTTTCTAATTTCTCCATCTCTATCAGCAAGAAAATCACTAAACATAAGAGCCTGAGTTCTTATGAATGAATTATTCTGGTCTCCCTCTATGGTTAAATTCAATTACTAGAAGTATTTGACAGTTATAAGCTGAATCTGTCTTTCTTTTGTCCCTGTTCTGTGATCTTAGTGGTCTGTAACAGGCATTGTGACAATGGAGGAGAATGTGTGGCCCCTGATATTTGCCAGTGCAAGTCTGGCTGGTACGGACCCACCTGCAGTACAGGTAAAATCAGAATAATGTACAATAAGCGTGTCGACAGAAAGAAACTCCAAACGTCCCCAAGAGTCACATCTAATTGACGAAACTGAGCTGACAGGCAAGATGTGCGGTGGTTATGAATAGCACATTTTTAAAATGTGTTCTTTTCACCCTCACATTTTTCTCTTATCTTGAACCGTATGTTGTCTTACATGTCACATTCCCTAATCAGTACTGTCTTGCTGCTGTGTTTCTAGGGTATGTGTCACATGGTATGGACACAGAAACCTGTTTGTTGCAATTTCTCCATTTAAGTTCCTTTCTCCTTCTCTAACCATCCTACTTTACTGAACATCTGTTTAATTCTGTATGTCAGGGGCAGCCATCACATAAATCCATTTATTAATTAGTATCAGATGTGCTTCCTTAGCAGAAGGTTTGAGGTTGGTCAATCTAATCTAACTTCCTATCTACACATATCTATCCTCCTATGCTTAGAAGGTACAATACTTTCCTATTTATTACAACTTTAATGTCTGCTTTAAACTCTAACTCAATAATTTCATCTGTAATCCCTATCTAGTGACCTTTATTAACAAAAATCTAACCCACCATTTATAATGTGCTGGGTATACTTGAAACAAAGATCAAGCCGACTCTTGGCCTTATTTCAAGCCACACATCATTAGTGAAGCAGACAAGAGATGTAGTTGTACTTTTTTAAAAATACAACTGAGAAGCAAGTTGGTTTATGATAAGAAATATAAGTAAACTACATATTACAAGTGAAAGCATTAATTTCCACAAGTGGAGTTTGGGAGAAAACTGTGTCCGTACATCTTGGAGACCACATAAAATCGAAGCTGAAAGTAGAATTAGAAGTGCTTTCAAAGCAAAACATTGATGATCAAGCACCAGCCTTCTGAACGTGGAAGGACTTGAATGAAGTGCCCATGTTTTATTTGCATAGGGATAAAGATGTGCGCATAGCCAACACCAGAGCTGTCGAGCTGATTTAGACTTTCTCAGCCTACAATCATTACCAAAAGCATTCTAAATTTTAATCACTCTCACTCTGCTGTCTTTGTTTTATCATCAACATTATTAACACACCAAATAAACACAGTTACAAGCAATTTCAAAGTTACTTTGCTTCCTTTCATTTGGTAAAGCCTAGAACATTATTGGCTCTTTTTACTAGTAGTTAAAATCTACATATCATTATGCTTCCTTCCCTCCATCTGTGCCACACTCAGTCTTAAAATAATAGGGTTTGTGATCTCTATCTCCTGTTGTTCATTAGCTCTGTGCGATCCCATCTGCCTCAATGGTGGTTCCTGTTATAAGCCAAACACGTGCCTTTGCCCTGGTGGATTCTTTGGTCCACAGTGCCAGAACGGTAAGCACCCTGTGTATAAGTACAAAAGGCAGGTGGAAAACTAGGAATACAAAATGGAAAAGTGAGCTCTTCAGAATCACATGTCGAATTTCAAATGGAAAAAGAGAGACTGTGTCCCCTCTCTATTCTTATTATTTTGTATATATGGCCATATAAACCAGCTAGTACAGATGTATCAGAATTGTCAACTATTCAACATACGTTAGGTTAACAACCTGGGAATGGTCTGAAGTTTTGTCGAGCCAAGATATGAAACAAATAGATATCCTCCTAGTACAGTTTAGAATTAATGGTAGTATTTCCATTGCTTTCAGTCCAATAAGTTTGGATACATATTTTATCTGCTGTCTAACATTTTCCTGTGACTACTCTTGAGTTTAGATTCGTTAAACATTTGTGAAATGCATCTATGTACAACTCTATGTAAGATGATATATTTCTTTCTTTTTCTTTTTGTTTTATTTTTTATCATTTATTTAAGATTTATTTATTTACTTTAAGTATATGAGTACACTGTTTCTGACACCTCCAGAAGAGGGCGTTGGATCCCATTACTGATGGTTGTGAGCCACCATATGGTTGCTGGGAATTGAACTCCCTAGAGAAGAGGCACAGGGACTTAGGGGTGTCATATAGGCAGGGCCACGGAGGGTGGGGCATCATCAGGCCTTGTGGCTGTGGGAAGAGCAAAAAGTAGAGAGTGGAGACTAGCAGTAGGGGGCTGTAAGTCCAAAATAAGATCTGGAAAGTGCAGCTAAAAGTCTAAGGGGCAAGGGAGCCAGGAGCTATGGGCAAAGGATTAAAGTGGTGAGAGCTGGGCGCTGACTGGGAGGGCAGTTGTCAGGGAGAGAGAGTCAGGAGAGAGAGAGGGGGGGGGAGAGGGAGGGGGAGGGGAGGGAGGGGGAGGGGGAGAGAGAGGGAGAGGGAGGGGGAGGGAGGGGGAGGGGGAGAAAAAATGAGAGGGAGAGGGAGAGAGAGAAAGAGAGAGAGAGAGAGAGAGAGAGAGAGAGAGAGAGAGAGAGAGAGAGAGAGAGAGAGAGAGAGACCTTGGTCTTTGAACTAGTGGTGTCAGGGATTATTCAGGTCCTTGTTTAATCTGGAGTTTAGGCGTGGGTCTGAGTGGGTTGTTAGTTGGGATAGACATGTAACCAGTGTTCCTAAGCACTGAGCCATCTCTCCAGCTCAGGATCATTTTCTTTTTCTTTTTCTTTTTTCTTTTCAGAATAATAGTAGTATCTCAGGCATGTTGATAGGAAATAGGAACTATTCTCAGTAAATTAAATGCACAAAATATTTCCTGTATCTTTAATTTTATAATTATACCAGTTTTAAAACACGTTTGAACATCTTCATAATTAAATTTCTAAAATTAACACTTATATGATACAATTTGATTTGTTTTTTATTGAAAATATTTTTTCATGCAATATATTCTTGTTACAATTTTCTCTACCCTAACCCCTTCATGATTCTCTCCTTCCATCTAGAGTGACCCCCCTTTTTATTCTCATTTGAAAAAAAAACAGGCATCTAAAAGTTATAATAAAATGAAGACAATCCGAATAGGTCAAAACAAGGCAAGAATGCAGCAGGAATAGAGATTTTTTAAAAAAAAGTCCAAAACATAAATGCAGAGAAACACACATTCTTTTACACACAGAGAAATCACATTAAAAACAACAATAAACAAATGTAACAGCAATAAAATGGAAACTGTAACATATATGTCAAAGACCTATAAAGTTGGGGGGACTATGCCTGACATGGGCTTTAGAAGCTTAAAGTTCATCCCGCCCACCTGCCCACCCGCGCCCCACCCCAGTGACACGCTTCCTCCAACAAGGCCACACCTTCTAGTTCTTCTAACCCATCAAAGAGTCCCACTCCCTGGTGAGTAAACATTTAAATATAGGAACCTGTGGACGTCATTCTTAGTCAAACCATCACAAATGTATTATACGGCTAGTAATTTTCTTTCCTGTGATTAACAAATTATATTGGATACATATTTAGAAAAAAATTTCTGTAGGGCCGATGAAATGATTCACTAGGTACAGATGCTTGCTTTCAAGCCTCAAAGCAGAGGTCAGTCTGCAGAATCTACACAGGGGTAGAAGAGAGCTGGCTCCTGAAAATTATCTTCTCTGATCTTCATCACACACACACACACACACACACACACACACACACACACACACACGACTCACTATGTACCTGCAGAGGTTCAGACTAAAGCAATACAAACTATTTGTTGGATTAATTATTAAAAAATTTCAGCAGTGGGGCTGCTACCCTCCTCAATGGTTGATATTCCAGAATGAAAGACGCACACGCACTCACACGCGTGCGCGCGCGCGCGCGCACACACACACACACACACACACACACACAGTCTTCATATTTTAATATTGCCTTAAGCAGCACAATACCTGGGTGACTGCCTAGACTTCGAGCGGCTAGAATCTTCCTCCCACTGTAATTCTGAGTTACAACCAACTAATTTTTGTGTTCTATCTTGTGCTCTTAGTCACCCATCTGGGCCATGTTTTCTTGGCCCAGAACCTAGTGCTCTCTCCTTACTTTTTACCCAATAGAGAACGCTCTGTCTCCTTCTCTCCACACTCTCCTCAAGCATGGAGAAGCTTCTTATCCTCCTCCCAATCCAAAGCTGGGGAAATCCTCAAATCCCGCCTCTGTCTCTCCTCCCCAGCTATTGGCTGCCGGCATCTGTATTTACCAATCAGAACCGCCTGGGGTAGGTTCCAGGCGCTACATGGATATTCTCTTGTGCAAATAGTTTTTTGGGGGAACATAATTAGCATTCGTAATGCAAGCAGCTACATCTACTCATTAAAATATCCAGTTGCATATTTCGTATTGAAAATGCTATTTCATTTATAAATCTTAAAATCAATTATGTTTTTAGAGGGAGTGAAAATTAAGAAAGCTGTTATTAAAGGGATCTGATACAAACTGGCAACTTAAATAGCTCTTTTACTAAAACACACTGATTTTTAAAACAAATTCAAATCCACATAACAATCTATTAATCAAGGAGAAATGAATTTAAATTAAACAAAACAAATAAACAACACAAAAATATCTAGTATTTACAGTCTATAGTATAGCTGGGAGTTATAGCACTTGCTTAGCGTGTATAGAGCTCTGGCTCACCCTGAGATTTCACCTCACACCAGTCAGAATGGCTAAGATTAAAAACTCAGGACACAGCAGGTGTTGGCGAGGATGTGGAGAAAGAGGAACACTCCACTGCTGGTAGGGTTGCAAACTGGTACAACCACTCTGGAAATCAGTCTGGCGTTTCCTCAGAAAAATGGGCATGACACTTCCAGAGGACCCTGCTATACCTCTCCTGGGCACATACCCAGAGGATTTCCCAGCATGCAACAAGGGCACACACTATGTTCATAGCAGCCTTATTTATAATAGCCAGAATCTGGAAAGAAACCAGATGCCCCTCAATGGAGGAATGGATATAGAAAATGTGGTACATTTACACAATGGAATACTACTCAGCAATTAAAAACAATAAATCTTAGGCAAATGGTTGGAACTTGAAAATATCATCCTAAGTGAGGTAACCCAATCACAAAAGAACACACATGGAATGTAGTCACTGATAAGTGGATATTAGCCCAGAAGACTGAATACCCAAGACACAATTCGCGTATCAAATGATGCCCAAGAAGAAGGAAGGAGAGGGCCCTGGTCCTGGAAAGACTTGATGCAGCAATGTAGGGGAGTACCAGGACAGAGAAATGGGAGGCGGGTGATTGGGGAATGGGTGGAGGGAAGAGGGCTTATGGGACTTATGGGGAGGGGGGAACCGGGAAAGAGGAAATCATTTGGAATGCAAAGAATATAGAAAATAAAAAAATAAAAATAAAATGCAATAGATGGAATCTAAAAAAAAGAATAAAATAACATTAAATGTTCCTGTTTGAGAGAAACACAAAGCAAAAATAATCATCTCATAGAAATGATAGACATTCAGATTTCTTTCCTCATCTGGCTTCCCCTGTATAATCAGTATGAGGAAAGTTACACTAACCAGCTAACAAGTATTCCCCCACAAAGAAATCTTATTTTATTTTTTGTTTAAAAGATTTTTACCCAGCAGTCACAGGAAACAGTCTTATAAAGTTGCATGATGATGTGACTAGGTTAAAGTTCTTTTAAAGTGTTTCCTACTAATTTTATAAAGTAGTATAACAAATGGTAAGGGTCTGTCTAGTTTGTACAGGAGGAAATATAACTTTGAGCTAAGCATCAGCTCACTTTCATAATTATCTTCAGATCATTTCATAGTTGTCTTTCCACATCGATGAAGCATCTGGTACGTTTCACAGGGCGCTCAGGATTACAGCTGAAGACTCCAGCACTAAGGTGTTTTAAAGATGTTAAACTCCCAGCAGTCAATGGCTCTGTGTTCTGCATTTTATTATTTAGGAAGGACAGTTGCAATGGCTTGTGGTTGTGATCTTTTATTTTTATAGCACATTTCTCTATCTTATGGCTCCGTAGATAAGAAGCCCATGAGGCAATGTGAAATATATAATAATTCAATATGTACTGTTCACATAATGCTACCACTTGTTCTTTTAGCTGTCTGTCACCCACCCTGTAAAAATGGCGGCCTGTGCATGAGAAATAACGTGTGCACCTGTCGTGCTGGGTACACTGGAAAGAGATGCCAGACAAGTAAGACACCACTAAAATATTTGCATGCCACAGGTAAAAACTAATTTTTGATGTTTGACATGTGCTTTGTTGGGCTCTTTTGTCACTCAAGGCATCTGTGAGCCTATGTGCATGAACGGTGGAAAGTGTGTGGGACCGAATATTTGTTCCTGTGCTTCTGGTTGGAGTGGGACATGGTGCAACACACGTAAGTAAAACAAAGAAGACTCCCAGAGTGTCACCACAGACCTTCTTGAGGGCAGTGTGCAGCAGAATTAAAGACAGTTTCTTCCTGTTTTCATCTGTTTATTTTTATTTTTGCTCTTTTATTCCTGCTCTGGGAGGTACCACTCTGAATTAGTGAAAGAGAGAGGTATCTGAAGACAGTATCCAGTATTTTCTAGTTTTTCAATCACATATGCCAGCATAACCCATGGCTCTGGACTAATCTGAAATTGGGTTGTGAGGAGGCTTTGAAATGAAATCACCTGAGCTCTGCAGTTCAGGTCTTTGCAGGATGAGGCTCTTCTCATCCAGCAGGTTAGCTGCAGAGCTAATGATGACTCCCCTCACAAAAATGTCTCCTTTAGTCTTTGTATAAAAATGTTATTTAATCTCGGGGTGATGGTCCATGCCTTAAATCCAAGCACTTGGAAACCAAGGCTCTGTGAATTCAAGGCCAATTGGAGGATCCCAATTTGGGCCTGTCCCTGGACCTCCTTTCCTTCAGGATCTTCTCCAGTTTTGACCCTGCATTTTTTTCAAACAAGACCAACTCTGGGTCAGAGTTTTTGACTATGGGATGGCAACCCCATCCCTCTGCTTAATGTCCTGTCTTTCTACTGAAGGTAGACTCTACCAGTTCCCTCTTCCCACTGTTGGGTATTTCATCTAAGGTGAGACCCTTTGAGACTTAAGAGGACAGGGACAGATGGATCTCAGAGGCTCACTAAACAGTCTGACACAAACGGATGATACCCAGACTGATGGAGAAGCTTGGTTTTTATAGTAGCATATATGTTAACACATCTCTCTCTGTCTCTCTCTGCCTGTCTCTCTGTCTCTCTCTGTCTCTCCATCTCTGTCTCTCTGTCTCTCTATCTCTCTGTCTCTCTGTCTCTCTCTGTTTCTCTCTGTCTCTGTCTCTCTCTCTCTCTCTCTCTCTCTGTCTCTGTCTCTGACTCTTTGACTCATATATGTGAGTCTCTCAGCTCCCAGGTCTCTGGTTCATTCTAGAGGGTCCCTCACCTCCTACCTCCTGAGGTTGCCCGTTTCCATTCTTTCTGCTGTTCCCCTACCCCAGTACCTGATCATGTTCCCCTCTTCCCCTCCATGTCACCTTTCCAACTTAGCTCCCCCCAACACCTCCAGGATTGCTTTCTTCTCCCTCCCAAGTGGGACTGAGGCATCTGCAC
The DNA here is from genome assembly GCF_947179515.1 of Apodemus sylvaticus. NCBI lineage: Eukaryota > Metazoa > Chordata > Mammalia > Rodentia > Muridae > Apodemus > Apodemus sylvaticus. The sequence continues at coordinate 36,852,188 of NC_067473.1, read as the reverse complement.
TTGGGACCTTTGGCTTGTTAACCTTCTTGGGTTCTCTGGCTTGTATCCTGAGTATTCTTTACTTTTATGGCTAATATCCTCTTATTAGTGAGTACATACCATGATGTCCTTTTGGGTCTTTATGTAAACAGCTCTGATCTTTGTGGAATCTACTTTGGCAGGTCCATTCTTGTGTTTGGTCGACTCTTATTTAGGCCAACATGTCAGTAAGACTTTTTTCAAGACAATGCCTGATAATGGAAAATGAGATTGATAAAATGTTTCCCTTTTAGGGGTTTTTTTTGTGTTTATTTTATTTTACTTGGAGACAGATTCTCATCTTTTAGGCTGGCCTTGGACTTGCTGTGTAGCTGAGACTGAACTTGAACTCCAGATATTATTCTCTTAGACTCCAAAGTGGTAGGACTATGGGCAAGTTCCGTTACTCCTGGCTGAGCAAAGACTTTTCAATTCTTGACTTGAAAATTTTTTCATCTTAAAAAAATTGTGGAGCCGGGCAGTGGTGGCACACGCCTGTAATCCCAGCACTCTGGGAGGTAGAGGCAGGCGGATTTCTGAGTTCAAGGCCAGCCTGGTCTATAGAGTGAGTTCCAGGACAGCCAGGGCTACACAGAGAAACCCTGTCTCAAAAAAAAAAATTGTGGGTTTTTTTTAGTTGTTTATGCTATAATTGGACTAGTGGTTTAAATTTATAATTTCTTTAACTTTGTATTTGCAGCAGTCTGCCTTCAGAAATGTAAAAATGGGGGTGAATGTGTAGCTCCCAGCACGTGCCACTGCCCCTCCACCTGGGAAGGCGTGCAGTGTGAGAAACGTAAGCAGCATTTTCTACTTCCTGTCCTGTTCTGCATATGGACTCATTGGAATAATTCATCTATAGCTTATGGAAAAGGCCACTGTAGAGACAGCATTTTAAGTTACCGATCCGTTTGTAGATGGCTCAGTGGATAGAGGTGTTTCTCACCATGTCTGGTGAGGAACAGATGCCACAGGCTGTTTTCTGACATCTGCATGTGTGCCATGGCATGCATGTGCCCCTCCCCATACTATCCTAATTCCATTATATTACTCTGATAAAATATCCTGACAAAAGCAGCTTAAGGAAGAAAGCATGTAATTTAGATTATAATAACAAGTTACAGTTAACCCTGCAGGGAGGTCACTGTGGCAGGAGCTTAAAGCAAGTGGTCACATCATATCCACCATGATGAGAAGAGAGAAGTCAATGCTCCAGGGCTTGGATGGCTTTCTTTTCACTCTTATGAACTCTGGGGCCCTAAACCTGGGAATGGTGCCATCCGTTTTCAGGCTGGGCATCCCCACATTATTTAAGACCTAATTAAGATAATCCCCCATAGAAATGTCCATAGGCTAACCTGATCTAAGCAAACCTTCATTTCAACTTTCTTCCCAGGTGGTCTTAGGCTGTGTCAAATTAACATTTAAAGCTATCTGTCACATATACAAAATAAAAATAAAAATTTAGAAGTAAAAATAAATGTTGGCCAATTTTAGATCCATTTGAAAGATGTAATAGTTTGATGATTTCCCATTTCTCTTATTTCCTTTTAAAGTTTTAAAACAACATATTAATCATACAAATAATGGGTTTCATTATGACATTTTGATACATGTGTATAATGTCTGCTGATCATATTCATTTTCATTGCCCTCTCTTGTCCCCTCTCTGCTCTTCATAATTCTCCATGAATGTGAAAGCTCCGGTTTTAGGTGTAGACTGATATTCTTTAAGCATGGCCTGAAGCTGGGACTCGTTTCTCCATACTCCAGGACTCTATGAGAATAAAAAAAACAAACACTTTTCCTTAAAACGTTTGCTTTCCAGTTTTTGAGAAACTATCTAATGTCTTGACAATTTTGACAATGTCTTGACTGAACCTAAATGTTACTGCCATCTTCTGGGAAATGGTGGCAATGCCCATTCAAAATATATCTAGAAGATGGAACCTTGTTAATGTACTGTAACCCTTGAGTGTTGCATTCCTTCCCAACCCCAAACAGCAGCAGGGATGGAAACAGTTTGTCAGCTCTTGAATTATGTAAACTTTCACAATTACGTTTGGCAACAGTGTGACTCCCATGAAAAATAACTACATATATACATTTTGTTGTGTTTATTTTTACTCAATGTTATTTTTAAAAGTACTATTTGTCCTTAAAGCATTATTTTTAAATGTTCTTTAATGTTAGATCTTATTTTTTAAAAGATTTATTTATATTATGTATGTGAGTATGCTGTAGCTGCCCTCAGACACATCAGAAAAGGGCATCGGGTTCCATGACAGATGGTTGTGAGCCATCATGTGGTTGCTGGGAATTGAACTCAGGATATATAGAAGAGCAGTCAGTGCTCTTAACCACCAAGGCATCTCTCCAGCCCACATTAAAACATTATTTTAAGTATTATATTATTTTCTGTAATGCCACTGCACAGTATTTATATTTAATGCAATGACCTTTTCCTTCCCTTTATGGTGAACATTTCACACATTTACAAGTGATTGTGTTACTGCAAGCATTTTTATAGATGATGCACAGATAGATATAGATACTTTTAAAGTTACTTTAGGTGAGATTTCCACAAACACCTTTCTCATACAGACAATGCAATTATGGTCAAGAAGTAGCGGACTATCTGGGCATGGTAGTACACTTGTAATGCGAGCACCTAAAAGGTCTGGTCAGGGGTGCAGCTATGAGCTTGAGTCATTTAGACTACATAGGGAGTACAAAATTAGCAAAGTCTCATAGCAAGGTTCTGTCCCCAGAAAAAAAATACAGAAATGGAGAGAAGATATCAAGGTGTTTCTAGTTACTGTCCAAAGTAATATGTAAATTGTTTCATATACAAACCAGTATCAAATCTTCTCTTTGAAATGTTTTTTAAAGATACATTTCACATAACTTAAGTAATACAATTTTATTTTAATTTTATAAAGTATACCTTGAGTTAGGAGTGTGGGTTCTGGAGTTAAGAGAGCATATATATTAGATTTGCCAACAGACAGCTCATGGACAGATTCTCTATATCACCTATTTCTTCTCCACTCTAATATATCTACCTAAAAATTTAAGCCATGCATGGTTCATATGCACTTCTTTCCTATGCTCAATTGTAATGTATTTTATTTATTTTTAAGTGTCACCGAAGCTGTACATACCTCTGTGTGATGTTTGAATCCATATATGTATCTTATGAAGTAATGATCATTGAGAATCACAATAAAGGCTCCAATCACAAGATAGCTTCAGGACAGTGGAACAGAGTGCATTATGGTATTCTATTATAAGGCGTGATGACTATAAAAATCTGCTTGTTGCAGCTGTTTGTACTCAGAAGTGTCTTTATGGAGGAAGATGTGCGTTTCCTGGTGTATGTTCTTGCCGTACTGGATATTCTGGAGCCAAATGCGAAAAGAAGATACAGGTACTTGACAGTACAGATAACACATGTAGGCTTCTCTGTCTTCTACCTGGTAACTGACTACCGTTGATATCTTATTTCCAAAACAGAGCATACATGGATTCAATGTTTGCCTCCAATGCCAGAAAATATCATCATTTGACTCTCACACAAATATCTTATGTTCATGTAAATGAGTGTAATGTATATGTCCCACCATACAATAGGATGCAGGATTCCAAGACACCAAAGGACAGCTACTGGACAGTATGACATAGGACACAGTCATGCTTTAGTCAAATGCCAGCCTCATATCTCTCAACATACCTACTACTTTAAATTAATGAGCCACAACCTCGGTGATTAAAGTCCGGCCCTATACAGTTTTAATGGCCATGTATCACAAAAAGCAAGTCTCTTCTCAAAATCCCCCCCCCCACAAATAAATTTTTCTTGCTTTATTCACTGTCTATTAAAATCCATTTCTGGAAAAAGAAATATGCCTATCACTAGAATTAGGGATTCTTTGTGTTTCAGAAACCAAAGAACCAAGGGAAGAAGAGGATTTCAGGCTGTAATCACTCTCACCTTGACCTATAAGACAACTGTTGTAATGCATTTATTCTGAAGCTTCAGGTTCCAGAATATCTGCTCAATTGCTACTCAAATTCCAGACCAGCAAGGTGTTGTTTGGTTCTGTTACATAGTGGAGAGGGGTGGCAATGGCATACAAGTACATGTATGTGTGCACATGCAGAAGGCCCTTCAAAAATGTCTTACTCTATGAGTTTTGATATAAAACCCATCATGTATTGCTCAGCACTTCAAAACACCCAAGGGCCAACCCTTGAGATGTGAGAGCTGGAGGATCTGGGGTTTAAGTTCAACTTTAGCTATGTAGTAAATTGAGACACTCTGTCAAAATAAAACAAAATAGGCCAGAGATCATAGAAATCTAAATATATTGAAATATTATACTACATATAAGGTTTAAAAATGTTCTTCTTGAAGTTTGAATCTGGATCAATCTGTTTTGGGATGCAAAGTCAATTTATGTATGTTTTTCTCCCTGCTCTGTTTTTCATCCAAGAAAACTATGGCCCCACCCTTGACTCTATTATGAAGGTACATAACAGAGTCAAGGTGTGACATTTAGGATGTCAAGCTAATCTTAGCTGGCTAGATTTGAGCACAGGACTGGGGAGTGGTAGGGGAAGAAAAGTATGGGAAGTGAGGCTGAGAGAAATAGGTAAACTATTCTGCATATGAAGTCCTTCCTAAAAGATATAAAAGTCGATTTTATTGGGCATTGAGCATTTTAATGTAATATTTATGCAGTGTTGCATCATATCCGTATACAAGTTCTGGATACAAGTGGGCTTATTTATCCTCATTTGGATCTATTCTATGAAACAGTGATGAGTGTAACAAATTTGACTTTCAAGTTGACAGAACTGAAGGGCTTTGTGCGCCATGCCAGAGGAAGGGAAAATAAATAGATAATAATAAGAGTTTCTACTGCTTATTGGAATGTGACTTTCTCTTTCCATTACAGATGAAACATCCTTGAGAAACATGTACAATTTACAAGCCTCTATCATTACAAATGCAGAAACAGTGGAAGATAATTTTTGAAGCTTATTTGAATCTTATAAATTATCATAAAGAACAAATAAACTAAGAAAATATGGAATGATCTAAGTTGTCAATATCAAAGAAACAACAAAAACTCCAAGTAATTTGAATTTGACTTTGAATTATGGTTTGATTCTTGATATTAATGTCGTACTCCTGACATAAATATGGTGATATTTGTAAGTTTGTGGCTTTTATCAGTTGCCATTGTGGCTACGTCTGTATCAAAGGTCAGTCAAAATGACATGCTACTTAATGTCTCCTAGATACACAATGTTTAATGCATGAGTATAGATTGCCAGGGTTTTTTTTTTTTTTTACAAGAATTGGCTGTGAAGATAGAGACCTAGAGGTTGAAAAAGTAGCTGTACAAGGTCTAACCCAATCACAAAAGAATACACATGGAATGCAATCTCTGATAAGTGGATATTAATTAGCCCAGAAGCCCTGAATACCCAAGGCACAAATTGCATAACAAATGACGCCCATGAAGAAATATGGAGAGGGTCCTGATCCTGGAAAGGATTGATCTAGCATTGGAAGGGAATATAAGGACAGAGAGAAACGAGGGAGGTGATTGGAGAAGGGATGGAGAGAAGAAGGTTTAGGGGACATATGGGGAGGGGGGATCCGGGAAAGGGGAAATCATTTGGAATGTAAACAAAGAATATAGAAAGTAAAAATATTAAAAAAAGAAAATGAAAGATTGAAACAGAAGATTTCACCTAGTACTTTTGAACACACCTTCTTTAATTGTGAGTGAGGACCTTGAGACTCTTAAAACTCTAGCACCATGTCTCATATACAGTAGGCGATTCTGAATCATGTGTTACAAAGTTGCTGTGAGTCTTTAAACTATCCAAGCACCCAGGTATGGATACCAGTGGGAAAAAATGATAGATTGGTTCAGGGGCTATTAGGAAGAAGTTGTGGGAAGAACCCAGAAGCTATAGGATGGGGATGAACATTTTGAAATACTGACTTCTGGATGTGACATTGGTATCACAATTGTAAACAAATAGCAACTGGAGTTTCTACACACAGGCTACACAAGAACAAGTCAGCCAAAATTCCAGGATGAATTGTACAGATGGTTTCTTGCCCCACCTATGACTAGCTATTGGCAGTAGATAGTTGATAGAGAATCATTCCTTTCTGAGAATATAAATACTAGTAGACTTCTCATGCTCTGGTGAATGGTTCCAGACCCAAACACACGGGCACTACAAACTAGACTGGGCTATGCAACACAAACAAAAAGATGTACAGTTGGTAGAGGATCCTTTGGGAAGAATGCTGAGAGGTGGGGATGGTACTTGGGCAAAGATGTAGAATATGCTTTCACATCTGTAGAAGTGTTACTAAGAGCAACTTAAACAGAATTTCTTCAGGTGAAAATTCTTTGTTTAGATCTGTACCCCATTTTTAATAGGGTTATTTGGTTCCCTGGGGTCTAACTTCTTGAGTTCTTTGTATATATTGGATATTAGCACTCTATCAGATGTAGGGTTGGGGAAAATCTTTTCCCAATTTGTTGGTTGCCATTTTGTCCTTTTGACAGTGTCCTTTGCCTTACAGAAACTGTAATTTTATGAGGTCCCATTTGTCAATTCTTGATCTTAGAGCATAAGCTATTGGTGTTCTGTTCAGGAATGTTCCTCACTAGAGGACACACCCAGCTGAGGCCTGTGACAGACACTCTGGATGCAATTCACATCCAAATCCTGGCTCTACCTCATCCCAAGCATGTGGACTTTTGAAGGCAACTTTACCTTCTTGAATATATTCATTCGCAAAATACATATTTGCAAATATGGCAAATATGGGCAAATAGGCAAAATAATGGTGAGCATATTCACTTCAGTGGGTTACTGGGTAATTTCAGACTTGAAATGAGGTTATTGTAAATGTTTACAGTGAGTGGCTTGCAGCAATTGAACAAAGGTCAAGCCTGGCACTAGAGTAGTGCTCAGTAGGAAGTGCAGGTCTGTGTAAAGGTATCCTTGACTGCTGCTGACTACACTTATTCTTTCTAGTTCTTTCTGAACTTTGTCTGACTGGTTCAACTCAGCTCTTCAGGCTCAAACTCCATTCCAAACTGACTGATTCAATATGGCTTCTCTCAGTTTGTTACTAAAGTCCTCTGCTTGGGCCTCAAACTAACTCAAGCCATTTGCTCTGGGTCCTTCTAATTCACTGGTTTCAGCTGGCCCTGCTGACCTGCACTGACCTGCACTCACTGCAGTGATGCCCAATCTAACTGACCAAACATTCTCTCTCTCTCTCTCTCTCTCTCTCTCTCTCTCTCTCTCTCACACACACACACACACACACACACACACACACACACACACACACACCTGTGCTGCTCTTAAATAGCTTTTCTCCTGAGAGAGTTGGGTTTATCCTATCCCTGAAACCATCAAAGTGGTTGCCTGTATCAAATCTTTCTCTGATTTATCACTTTGTCTGTGTCTCAATTAGATGTGTTTGGGATTAAAGGTATGCACCAAGAGCGTATCTGCATTCCAGCCAGATGACACAGATTCAAAACGTCTTTGGATGTCATTAGAGCAGCCATGTTGCAGGATTACATGGTCTACAAGTCTATCATTCATGACGCTCTGGGTTCAATCATCAGAACTAAAGGAAAAAAGAAAGCCTAACATATGGATCTTATTCTTGTTATTAATAATACTATTGCTAATACGTACCAGTTAGATAAGCTGGAGCCTCAGTGACGAGTGTCTGTATTTAGTTTTATATTTTTCAGTGATTACTATATTTGATAGCTATGGTTTATTGCCAAGGTTAAATATTTACTCTTAAGAAACACCAAGTCAGCAATGTTGAGCTAAGATAAAATTTGTGGTCAATACGTAGTACCTAGACTACTCTAATGAAGGTTAGCGTATAAAGAGAAAAACTGGAGAGGTGAGTGCACACTGAGCTGGTCCACATACCTGGCAAGTGCTCAGTTGGTGGATCCGTGAGCCTCTTTGTGTGCTTCCCCCTGTGTGTTTTCTCAGCATTTTACTCATTGAACTGCGTGTAAGACCTGTGTGGCTTTAGTGGACCTTAAGGCCAGTTGTTATCATGTGCTTTTTCCATTTAAAAATATTCAAACCTAAACCTGGGTATGGTGCCCAAAGGAAGTGCACATACTTAGCACTCAGGAGGGTTGTAGTTCTAACCCCCAGCCTCCCAAATAAACAAAATTATATGTGATAGCCATGTTAGTATAAAGATGAGTGCCACCAATGCTAAATTAAAAGACCACGCCTGAAACTGCATTCTTCCCATTGCCATGGCTGTCTAAGGCATTGTGGCCCACAGCTGCTGTCCCTCTCTGCTAAGTAAGAAGGGTTCTGCTGCAAGACAGCGGTAGGCTTTTGTTTGGTGCTGTGTTCTGCGGTTTTGTGGGAAGTGTCTCACAGCTTAGGATAGCCTCCTGTTTTGCACAGTACTCTAAACCTCCACTGAAGAGATCTCAAGATAGTTTAAAAAATAATAAAAGCAAACTCCATGCCACTCCAATGTGTGTGCATGTGTGTGTGTGTGTGTGTGTGTGACAGAGAGAGAGAGAGAGAGAGAGAGAGAGAGAGAGAGAGAGAGAGAGCACATTATCTATCCTTCAGTTTGAATCTATTGTAATCTGTAATTTCTACACAAGTTGAAATTAGCAGACTTGACCTGCAGATGGTGCTAGAGCCTCAGTTCATCTTATGAGACTTGGGTAACCACTTTGATAAAAGCCTAGGAAGCATTTAATGCAAACATGACACTTTCAATAAGAAAATCATTTATGAGCCTAGACATCTCCATTACATCGGGCGATTGCCTGGTAATTGTACCCACTTGCCTTGGCAGTTGACAGTTCCCATTGTGCTAGTAAAGGATATTAAATCCATGTAAAGATGTGGTGATGTGCTGAATTCATCAGAGGTTTACAGCATCTTGAGTAGTATTTGGTTAGACGGAATTTCTCCCTTAATTCTGTGAATTGGGAAATGTTGATCAATTAAAAGAGACAGAGTTCCAGGTAGTTGAGAGTACATATCCTGGTGCCATTGAAAAATAAGAGTATAATCAAATCATATAAATGACATCCTACAAAGAATCTCTATAGGGCAGAGTACTTGCCCGGATGTGCTCCTTCTCTCCACTTTATTTATTTTTGAGGCAGGGTTTTTACAATTAGCCCAGAAACTAGCCTTGAAGGTGAGAGACACCTGCCTCAGCTTCAGGTATACTTGTATTAAAGACATGTTCCTAGATTTTTTTGTCACTTCATTTCTGTCAAAAAACAAGTGCGATTTCCCTGACTACCTGTACATCTAATCATCTGGAGAGTCTGATTTGAGACACTCTGAGTTTAAGGAATAATAAAATTATAACTATTTCAAATCAGTGCTAGAGATCAAACCATGGCCTCTCAATTGAAAGGAAAGGCCTTGGCCACTTGAGCCATTATTCTCCAACTTAAATTATGAGAGATAAAAATAAAATATGTAAAAAGTTATGACATCAAATTAAGTTAACTTCACCAAAGCGTCAGATAGGTAACTCTTGCCTAGAGTGGTCAGAGCTGTTGCTTTCTTCTTTTGGGGATCAGCTCTAACATTTGCTTTTCGTTCACTGACTTTCCTCCAAGTTATTCAAGTCGAGGTTCTTTTCTGGACAACAGCTCTCTTAACTACCAATAACAGATGCTCAGGCTACCTTATAATCCATGGACCAAGGTTGGGTCATTGGCGAACAAGAACTGTGGCTTAATTTATATGGCTGATTCCATGTTGACCCAGTTAAAGCAGAAGGCGACACATGCTCCATGCCATTATTCGGTTTCCCTGTGACTTGTCAGCATCCCTGCTGATCAAATGATGAAGAGAATTATCTGATGACTCTAGGATTCAAGAGGAGAAAGTTTTAAACCCTTTCTGGAGATAGGCCAATTATTTCTTTGTATTTCATCTGAGACTCATCTCCCCAAATTAAAGTGCCAATACGGAACCAAAATATGACCATTCCAGATGAAATAGGTATGATCGACGAGTTTATAGTCTGACCATTTTCTTTATGGTAGGAAGCAGTCCCTTCAGTGTGAGAACGTGATGGTGAGATGTAATGTTAGGAGACAAATATAAGGTAGCCACAAAGCCTGCTGAGAGAAATTTGACTTATGGGCAAACATCTTGAAACTGTTTCGTTTTCAGCTCCTCACGGTAAACAACAAAGTAAGCATAACTGTAAGAGAGGAAAAGTTCCATTACCCCAAATGTAGAGCCTAAACTGGTTATTTTGAGGTCATAGACCAGATGTGTGCTTGGCTCTGTTCACTGAGTGTGGGGGTTTCTAAAGGCAAAAGATAGCATCAATAAGAACACAGGGCCAGGGAAGACAGAAGATGAATCGCAGTTCAATGCCAATGCTCAGTATAAGTACAAAACCTTCCACACACAGGTCTGAAGGGAGGGATGCCAAGCTAATCCTTCAATAAATTTTGCTCTGAAATAAGGACTGATTCAAGCCAGGCTCGATGATGCACACCTTTTATTCCAGCATCTGGGAGGCAGAGGCAGGTGGATCTCTTGAGTTTGAGGGCAGCCTGGTCTACAAAAAGAGTTCCAGGACAAGACAGCCAGGGCTGTTGCACGAAGAAACGATGTCTTGAAAAAGAAAGAAAAGAAGGAAAGAAGGAAAGAAGGAAGGAAGGAAGAAGGAACGAAGGAAGGAAGGAAGGAAGGAAGGAAGGAAGGAAGGAAGGAAGGAAGGAAGGAAGGAAGGAAGGAAGGGGAGAAAGAAGGACTATCCCCATTAGTCCTACCCACCTGAGCCAGTCTTGAAGTTGTTTTTAAATGTTTTCCAGGTCCTCACTGCTTTTCAAGTGTGAAAAGCATAGGATTTCAACTCCATTGTTAACCTGTGAATAATGCAGAAGCAGCTCTGCCAGGTTCTATTACTAAGCAGCAGTGAGAGGATGTTTCCTCTCTCAGGGAATGCTAACATGACAAGCATGCTCCAAGCAAAAATGAATAACCAGTTTGTAGTGTCCCACAGAACATTCATGCTGAAAATAAACATGTACACTTCTAGCTAATTAGGCCCCAAGTTCTTCTTAAAAGCCACATTGTGATTAATTAAAATGATTGCCACTCATTACCTTAAAAAGAGTAAATTCATTAGTATGTGTACACTTAAGGCACCATATTACAATTTCTGTGTTGGGCTATTAATAAGATCTATTTTATGTCATTATTCAGCTGTCAGTTTAAGTCGAAATTGTCATAATATTATATAAATCCTTTGGTTAATATTTAGCAGAACTTGATATAACAACTGAAATTTAAATTCAAGATTGTTATCTTATATTGCAGACCAATTTAGGAAGAGTGATCACATCTTCGGCTTCACTGCTGTGAAGGAGGACCAATCAGTGGAAACTTTTACCACTTACAGAATAATTTAATTAAGTGCAGTGCCCCACTACCACAAATTAAAAACAAAATGGCTGGGTTATAACTCCTCTATATACACATATGTATATGTTTATTCAAATACTCTCTAAAATGTTATCATAATATAATTATCATTATATTAATGATAATTGTATTGCCAACAGTATTATTATATCCATTTTAATATAAAAACATAATTTACTATGAGTAATAGTAAATGTTTACAAAATGAAAATGCAAGCAAGTAATCAAATATTTTAAATAACTATCAAATGGAAAATAGTTAACTAATTACATATCCATAGAATTTCTATGCATTTGATACAATAATAACTAAAGTAAAACTGCCTTGATCACACAGAGAGGTCTGTGTTACATTTTTTTATTATTTTTTTTAATTATTTTTACAGTCTAGTCATTACTCCCTCCCAGTCTGCCCTCTCAGAGTTCCACATCCCATTCCTCCTGCCCCATTACCCTGTCTCCAAGAGGATGACCCCACTTCCCCCACCACAACCCCTTGCCTGCCAGGCCAACCTTCTCTTGGTGAATAGAATGTGGTACTAATTTGAGTGTCTTCAGATTGACAGAACTGAGACAATGAATAAATACTACAAACATCATTAGATAGTTTTAAACAATAGAATTTGGGTCGGTCAACACGACCATCTACTCACTGGAGAGGCTGGGAAATCTGATAACTCCTCAATCCATACAGCTGCATGCCTTAAGGGTATCAGTCTGACACTGAAGACTGGGAGGTCTTGTGGAGAATGTGTTGCCTAAATTGGAAGTGTAAGAAGCTAGGCTCCAGTATCGGTGAAGAACAGCAGCAATGGAAGCAGCAAAACAGACACACTCATCTGCAAGGAGGAAGGCCGGTAGACAAAAGCTGCAATGATTTCCTCCCAGACCTCTTTTACATGAGCAGCAGTTATCAGGTGTTACATGCACTGGGGGAAGTGTCTTCTTCTCTCAGTTCATGCAAGATATGCCCTCTAATGCCCACCCAGAGGTGTATCTCCTAGTTGATCCCAAAACTAGACAAGGTGATACTGAAAATCATGGATATAAAGGAAAGTTTCCAGACACAGTAAAAAATACACGTTAATTTTAACCATGCTTACTAGCCAGTTGGGAAGACACTCACTAACAATCCCACAATCCTAGCACTTGAGGAGTTAGACAGGAGGATTAGAAATTTAATGTTATCCTAGCTACACTGCAAGGTTCATGTCAGCCCAGGCAACGTGGGAACAAAATGAAAGTAGACATTTTCAAAAATATAACCACATACAACCTTCTTTGTTTGTTTGTTTGGTTTTTGTTTTTTTTTGTTTTTTTGTTTTTTTTTTTTGTTTTTTTTTTGTTTTGTTTTGTTTGTTTTTTTTTTTTTTGAGACAGGCTTTCTCTGTATAGCCCTGGCTGTCCTGGAACTCACTCTGTAGACCAGGCTGGCCTCCAACTCAGAAATCCATATGCCTCTGCCTCCCAAGTGCTGGGATTAAAGGCATGCACCACTACTGCCCAGCCACATACAACCTTTTGAAATCATAGTCTAAAAGTACAGACAGCTAACTTTAAAACTGGTTATCTCAAGAAAGCAGGACCAAGAAATGATGGGAAGGCGGAGAAGACTTCACTTACTACTTCATATGTAGCTCTGTTGCTTGCTGGGTTATTTCATTCCATGGGTTTAGGTGTTTTACCTGCAGGTATGCTTGTGCACTGTGATAGCATGAGGTCAGATGAATCCATCAGAACCCATGGAACTGGAGTTACAGATGTGGAGAACTACACAGATGTGTCTTCTGTGAATCACATCCAGGTCCTCAGTGATTAACCACCAAACTCTCTACTCTTCAAACTTTATTGATTATATTTTTATATTATGTTGATATAGGAAGGGGAAGAGAGAGGATCAAACCCTTGGCCTTCTGTGTTCCTGGCAGGACAGATACCACTGAGCTCCAGCTCTAGCTCTACCATGGTCTTAAAGGGTTGGGTTTTTGTTTGTTCTTCATTTCATTTTCTTTTCCCTTTTTCCCCTCATTACCCCACTGTAGTGGGTTTAGCCTAATGCTGCTTATGTTCTACTATTAATTTGGGTCCCCAAAATTGTTTACATAAGAGAGCCCACATTGGTACATAAGACACTGAGGGACCCTGCCACCAGTTGGTTCTGATTGGTAATTAAAGATGTCAATGGCTGGGCAGGGCAGACAGAGGCAGGACCTTCAGGATTCCCAGGCTCCAGGGCGAGGGAGGGGCTGGTGATCTGCCTTGCTGAGAGAATGTGGAGTAGAGGAGAGATGCCATGCGTGAGAAGAGTGCAAACTGGACAGGAGGTCCAGTTACAGGCTGGCATTTCTGTTATGAGAAACAATTGGTGAGCTATAGCCTCAGAACAGAGAATTAGTAGGAAAGAAATATGCAGACTCTGGTATCAACATGATATGGCTTTGTCTCTATCAGTTTTAGTGCTTGAATTTATAACAGAGTTAAGTTGATAGCAGAACAATTCAAGCCAAAAGATCATATGTATATAAACATATGGGAATAAATAAGACTATAACCAGTGTTTTTTTTTTTAAGTTTAAAGAGCATCTTTCACTGAAAATTCTAAGGCCTTCAAAGGACTGAACCATTATTATGTCAATATTAATTGACAAATATTTTTATATAAAAGAAAATAATCAAAATGCACAATTTTGTTTATTGAAGCTGTGTGTGTGTTTGTGTGTGCATATGTGTGTGTGTGTTAATTAGGGTTTCCATCACTGTGAAGAGACATCAGGACCAAGGCATTTTTTATAAAGGACAGCATTTGATTGGCATTACCTTCCAGGTTCAGAGGTTCACTTCATTATCATCAAGGCAGGAGGCATGGTATTGTCCAGGCAAGCATGGTGCTGGAGGAGCTGAGAGTTCTACATCTTGATCCAAAAGCTGTCAGAAAGACTATCTTCCAGGAAGCTAGAAGAAGGATCTCATTGCCCATCCCCCACAGTGCATGTGTCCCCCCTAATAAGGCCACACCTACTCCAACAAGACTACACCTCCTAGCAGTGCCACTCCATGGGCCAAGCATATTCAAAACTTCATAGTGCAGTATGCAGGAATAAAACTTTTCCAGAGACTAACAAATCAGATGATCATCAATTCACAGTAAGAGCAAGTCATTGGGATTCAATGACACTTTCCCCCTTTTATTAAATTATTCTCAGATTCTTCTTTTATAATATGTATTATCTTATTATATTATATTATATTATATTATATTATATTATATTATATTATATTATATTATATTATATATTCTGAAAACAGTTTTCCTTCCTTCTACTCTCCCCAATTCTTCCTCATCTCCTATCTCACCCAGATCCACTCCCTTTCTGTCTCTCATTAGAAGAGAACCAGCTTCTATGTGATAACAGGAAAGTAAAAATATAAAATACAATAAAACAGAAAAAAAAACAACCCATCATACTGAAGCTGGGCAATGCAAGACAACAGAAAAATGTAGGAGCCCCAAAGCACAAGAATCAAAGACACACTCGTTTATGCATTCAGGAGTCTCACAGAAGTAGTAAACTGAAAGCTATCGGCAGAGGGCCTCTTGCAGATGCACACTGACCTTGCCGTTGCGGCTTCTGTGAATTCATATGAGCTTTGCTTAGTTGTTTTAGAAGTACTGCTTTTCCTGGTGTCCTATGTCCCCTCTACCTGCCCCATTCCTTCTGCCTCCTCTTCCTCGAGGGTTCTCTGAGCCCTGAGAAAAGGGATTTGATGGAGTCATCTTATTTAGAGCTGTGTGTTCCAAAGTGTCTCTCTTCCTCTCCCTCCCTCCCTCCCCCCTCTGTCTCTGTGTCTCTCTCTGTCTCTCTGTCTGTGTCTGTGTCTGTGTCTGTGTCTGTCTCTCTCTCTCTCTCTCTCTCTCTCTCTCTCTCTCTCTCTCTCTCTCTGGGTCTCTATATTTGTTTCCATCTGCTGCAGAAGGAAGTTTCTCTGCCTATGGCTGAATAAGGCTATGACTGTAGCAAAATGTCAATGGGAGTCATTTTATTGCTACCTTAGGTCTCCAGGCTAGCCTGGTTCTTATTCATCCAAGCAGTGTCAAGTGTTGGTTCCATCTCATGGAGTGGGGCTGAAGTCAAATCAGACATCAATTAATTACTCCCACAAGATTTGTTCCACCATTGCCCTCAATTTTGCTGACAGGACACATTGTATATCAAAGACGTTGTGGTTAGATTAGCATTTACTTTTCTCTTTTGGGAGGCTGCAGAGTATCTTTTCTTGTCATAAGACACTAGAATGGTTAATATAGGTGCCAGTTCTATCTCTCCATGTTCAATGAGTTGTTTAAGTCTTGTCTTCAGTAATGTGCCTTGTCAGTTTCTGGAGAACAAAATATTGTCTTGGTGACAGGCCAGATTATTTGGGGATTTCTACTGGACCCTTCCAGCCAATACCTCATTTGAATGAAACCTGGCCCCGAAAAATAGGGGTTCTGTCTCGCTCATTATTTGGAAACCTCATTAGGATTGCCTTCATATATTAATAGTAAGTTTTTAATGCACTAGGGTTCCATACTGTCCCTCAAATGCTCTTCAAATCTAGTCTCTTACCTAATTTCCTCCTTCAACTCAATCTCCCTTTCCCATCTGATCCTCCTATTCTTGTTCTCCCCCTTGACGACTGTTACACTCTACCCATAAAAATCTATTCTATTTCCCACTCCAAGGGAGATCCATGTGTTCCATGTAGTACCTTCTCTATGCTTAATCTCTCTGGATTAGTGGGTTATGAATTGGTTATTATTTATTTAATAGTTAATATTGATATTTAAATGAATAAATAACAAATTTATTTTTCTGGGTTTGAGTAACCTTATTTTTTCTCTAGTTACATTGTACTGGCTGGTTTTGGGTTTCAAGTGGACACAAGCTGTAGTTATCACAGAGAAAGGAGCCTCCCTTGAGGAATTGACTTAATGAGATCCAGCTGTAAGGCATTTTTTTTCAACTAGTGATCAAGGGTAGGCGGCCCATTGTTCGGGTTCCATCCCTGAGTTGGTTCTTTTTTATATATTCGTTACATTCCAAATGATTTTCTCTTTCCCGGTTCCCCCTCCCCCTAAGTCCCATAAGTCCTCTTCCCTCTGCCCGTTCCTCAATGAACCCCTGACACTCCTCTGTCCTGGCAATCCCCTACAATGCTGCATCAAGCCTTTCCAGGACCCAGGCCCTCTCATTCTTTCTTCTTGGGAATGATTTAATATGTGGGTTGTGTTTTGGGTATTCTGAGCTTCTGGGTTAATATTCACTTAGCAGTGACTGCACTCCATGTGTGTTCTTTTGTGAATGAGTTACCTCACTTAGTATGATATTTTCAAGTTCCAACCATTTGCCAATGAATTTCATGAATTCATTGTTTTTTTTATTCAATATATTTTTATTTACATTTAAAATGATTGCCCCTTTTCTGGTCCCCCACTCCCCAAAAGTCACATAAGCCCCCTTCCCTCCCCCTGTTCTCCCTCCCACCCTTTCCCACTTCCCTGTTCTGGTTTTGCCTTATACTGCTACACTGAGTCTTTCCAGAACCAGGGGTCACTCCTCCATTCTTCTTGTACCTCATTTGATGTGTGGATTATGTTTTGGGTATTTCTGTTTTCCAGGCTAATATCCACTTATTAGTGAGTGCATACCATGATTGATCTTTTGAGACTGGATTACCTCACTTAATATGATGTTCTCCAGCTCCATCCATTTGCCTAAGAATTTCATGAATTCATTGTTTCTAATGGCTAAATAGTAATCCATTGTGTATATATACCACATTTTTGCATCCATTCTTCTGTTGAGGGATCCCTGGGTTCTTTCCAGCTTCTGGCAATTATAAATAGGGCTGCTATGAACACAGTGGAGCATATATCCTTATTACAAATTGGTAAAACACTCTGGAAATCAGTCTGGTGGTTCCTCAGAAAACTGGGCACCTCACTTCCAGAAGATCCTGCTATACCACTCCTGGGCATATTCCCAGAAGATTGCCCAGCATGTAATAAGGACACATGTTCCACTATGTTCATAATAACCCTATTTATAATTGCCAGAACCTGGAAAGAACCCAGGTATTCCTCAACAAAAGAGTTGATGCAAAAAATGTGGTATATATACACAATGGAGTACTATTCAGCCATTAGAAACAATAAATTCATGAAATTCTTAGGCAAATGGATGGAGCTAGAGAACATCATACTAAGTGAGGTAACCCAGACTCAAAAGGTGAATCATGGTATGCACTCACTAATAAGTGGATATTAACCTAGAAAACTGGAATACCCAAAATATAATCCACACATCAAATGAGGTACAAGAAGAATGGAGGTGTGGCCCCTTGTTCTGGAAAGACTCAGTGAAGCAGTATAGGGCAAATCCAGAACAGGGAAGTGGGAAGGGTTGGGTTGGTAAACAGGGAGAGGAAAGAGGGCTGATGGGACTTTCGGGGAGTGGGGGTCTAGAAAAAGGGGAAATCATTTGAAATGTAAATAAAAAATATAGTGAATAATAAAAAAAAAAGAATGGCTACTTTGGCTAGTTTCCTGAGACCATTGGCTTGTAAAATTGTCTTCCAGCCTTTTACTCTAAGGTAGTTTTTGTCTTTGACATTGAGGTTTGTTTCCTGTATGCAGCAAAATGTAGGGTCCTGTTTCCTTATCCAATCTGTTAGTCTATGTCTTTTTATTGGGGAGTTGAGTCCATTGACGTTAAGAGATATTAAGGAATAGTGATTATTACTTTCTGTCGTTTTCGATGTTATTTTTATATTTGAGTGGTTATCTTCTTTTGGGTTTGATGAAGGAAGGTAACTATCTTGCTTTTTCCAGGGTGTCGTTTCCCTCCTTGTATTGGTGTTTTCCTCCTATTATTCTTTGTAGAGCTGGGTTTGTAGAAAGATATTGTGTAAATTTAGTTTTGTCATGGAATATCTTGGTTTCTCCATCTATTGTGATTGAGAGTTTTGCTGGGTATAGTAGTCTTGGCTGACACTTGTGTTCTCTTAGAGTCTGCATGAGCTCTGCACAGGATCTTCTAGCTTTCATGGTCTCTGGTGAGAAGTCTGGTGTGATTCTGATAGGTCTTCCTTTATATGTTACTTGCCCTTTTTCTCTTACTGCCCAAAGTATTCTCTCTTTGTTTAGTACATTTGGGGTTTTGATTATTATGTGATGGGAGATATTTCTGCTCAGGTCCAGTCTGTTTGGAGTTCTGTAGGCTTCTTGTATATTCATGGGCATCTCTCTCTCTTTAAGTTGGGAAAGTTTTCTTCCATAATTTTGTTGAAGATATTTGCTGGCCCTTTCAGCTGTAAATCTTCACTCTCATCTATACCTATAATCCTTAGGTTTGGTCTTCTCATTGTATCCTGGATTTCCTGGATGTTCTGGGATACAAGCTTTTTGCATTTTGCACTTTCTTTGACTGTTGAGTCAATGGTTTCTGTGGTATATTCGGCATCTGAGATTCTTTCTTCCATCTCTTGTAGTCTGTTGTTGATATTTGCATCTATGGCCCCTGATTTCTTCTCAAGGTTTTCCATCTCCAAAGTTGTCTCCCTTTGTGATTTCTTAGTTGTTTCTACTTCTGATTTTAGATCCTGGATGGTTCTGCTTATCTCCTTCACTTGCTTGTTTGTGTTTTCCTGTAATTCTTTAAGAGACGTTTGTGTTTCCTCTTTCATGACTTCTGCTATTTGACTCACGTTCTTCTGCATTTCTTTAAGGTTTTGTGTGTGTGTGTGTGTGTGTGTGTGTTTCTTCTTTACTGGCTTCTATCTATCACTTGAGCCTTATTATCCTGAATTTCTTTAAATGATTTTTGTGTTTCCATTATACGGGTTTCTAACGTATTCATGTTCCCCTGTATTTCTTTAAGAGATTCATTTATGTCCTTTTGTGTTTTTCTAGCAGCATCATGACCAGTGATTTTAAATCCAAATCTTGTTTTTCTGGTGTGTTTGTGTAACCAGGACTTGCTGATGTTGGAGAGTTTGGTTCAGACGCTGCCATATTGCCTAGATTTCTGTTAGTAGCATTCCTGCATTTGCTGTTTGCCATCTTGTTATTTCTGGTGTTAGTTGGTCTTGTCTCTGGCTGGTATTTGTGCCTCCTGTGAGGCTATAGGGTTATTTCTGCAACACTGGATGGCTGGGTTTCCCCTGTTACAGATTGCTGATGTGCTGTCCTCCTCTTGGGTGCCCTTGGAGCCCTAGTGTGCCTTGCCCCAGGTTGTTTGTGTGAACCAGGCGGTGCCCATTTGCTCCTTCAGTGAGTGCTGATGGTCTATGCTGTGGGACCTTTTCCGAGTGCTGGTCACACTGCTGGGTAGCCTATCTCCCAACCGGGTTGCTGCACACAAGGCTAGTCTAGCTGCTGAGGCCCTGAGTCTAGGCAAAAGCCTGGCAGGGTAGGGCCTGAGCAAAGTTCCCCTTGGGCTATGACTATTAATTGGTTCTGTCCATTGCCCAGGATGGTGGAGTGTGCGCGCTCCCTGAAAGTGCTGGGAGAGTCTGCTAGGCTAACAACCTCCTGGCCGGGTTGGCACACAGATGCGCCCCCCACACACACACACACCCCAACAGGCCTGGGCCTTGGTGAAGGCCAACGCCCGTCGGGCTTAGACCCCTGCGATGTTGGCCTTGGGTTATATTTGCGTAACTCAGTCTGTCTGATTTCTCTGGCACCCGAGATCCAAGATGTCGGAGAGACTCTAGTAACTGACTGGCGGGAGGCAGAGTTCTGTTGTAGCTTCTGTGGGGTGAAAGGTGCTGTAAATCTGCCCCCGCTTGCAGCCCAGCTGGCCAGCGAAGGTCAGTGGTAGCAGGTGCAAGGCCTGCCTGGACCCTGTCACCTTGGTTCCACTGCTGTTAGCCCTCTGCTGGACCAGCTGCTGCTGCTGCTGCCGCCGCCGTCTCTCAAATTCATTGTTTTAATTGCTGAGTAGTATTCCATTGTGTAAATATACCACATTTTCTGTATCCATTCATCCACTGAGGGACATCTGGGTTCTTTCCAGCTTCTGGCTATTATAAATAAGGCTGCTATGAACATGGTGGAGCATGTGTCCTTACTGCATGTCAGGAATCCTCTGGGTATATGCCCAGGAGTGGTATAGCAGGGTCCTCTGGAAGTGTCATGCCCAGTTTTCTGAGGAACCGCCAGATTGATTTCCAGACTGGTTGACCAGCTTGCAATCCTACCAGCAGTGGAGGAGTGTTCCTCTTTCTCCACATCCTTGCCGGCACCTGCTGTCTCCTGAGTTTTTAATCTTAGCCATTCTGGCTGGTGTGAGGTGAAATCTCAGGGTTGTTTTGATTTCCATTTTCCTGATGACTAATGATGGTGAACATTTCTTAAGGTGCTTCTAAGCCATTTGAAATTCTTCAGGTGAAAATTCTTTGTTTAGTTATGTACCCCATTTTAAATAGGGCTATTGGGTTTTCTGGGGTGTAACTTCTTGAGTTCTTTATATATACATTATATTGGATATTAGACCTCTGTCAGATGTAGGGTTGGTGAAGATCTTTTCACAATTTTTTGGTTGCAGTTTTGTCCTTTTGAGGGTGTTCTTTGCCTTACAGAAACTTTGTAATTTTATGAGGTCCCATTTGTCAATTCTTGATCTCAAAGCATAAGCTATTGGTGTTCTGTTCAGGAATGTTCCCCCTGTGACAATTTCCTCAAGGATCATCCCCAGTTTCTTTTCTATTAGTTTCAGTGTGTCTGGTCTTATGTGGAGGTCCCTGATCCATTTGGAGTTGAGCTTAGTACAAGGAGATAATAATGGATTGATTCGCATTTTTCAGCATGCTGACCTCCAATTGAACCAGCACCATTTGTTGAAAAGGCTATCTTTTTTCCACTGGAAGTTTTCAGCTCCTTTGTTGAAAATCAAGTGACCATAGGTGTGTGGGTTCATTTCTGGGTCTTCAATTCTATTCCATTGATCCACCTTCCTGTCACTGTACTAATACCATGCAGTTTTTAACACTATTGCTCTGTAGTACTGCTTGAGGTCTAGGATACTGATTCCCCCAGAAGTTCTTTTACTGTTGAGAATAATTTTACCTATCCTAGGTTTTTTGTTATTCCAGATAAATTTGAGAATTTTTCTTTCTAACTTTATGAAGAACCGAGTTGGGATTTTGAAGGGGATTGCATTGAATAGGCATATTGCTTTTGATAAGATGGCCACTTTAGCTATATTAATCCTGCCAATCCATAAGCATGGATGATTTTTCCATTTTCTGACATATTTTTCAATTTCCTTCTTCAGAGACCTGAAGTTCTTATATAGATCTTTCACTTGTTTGGTTAGAGTCACACCAAGATGCTTTATATTGTTTGTGGCTATTGTGAAGGGAGTCATTTTTCTAATTTCTTTCTCAACCTGCTTATCCTTTGAGTATAGGAAGGTTACTGATATCCTTGAGTTGACTTTAAAATCAGCCACTTTGGTGAAGTTGTTTATTAGCTGTAGGAGCTCTCTGGTTGAGTTTTTTTGGGTCACTTAAGTATACAATCATATCCTCTGCAAATAGTTATAATTTGACTTCTTCCTTTCCAATTGTATCCCTTTTACCTCCTTATGTTGTCTAATTGCTCTAGCTACTACCTCAAGTACTATATTGAAAATATATGGAGAGAGTGGGCAGCCTTGTCCAATCCCTGATTTTAGTGGATTGCTTCAAGTTTCTCTCCATTTAGTTTGATGTTGGCTACCGATTCGCTGTATATTGCTTTTACTATGTTTTTGTATGGGCCTTGAATTCCTGTTCTTTCCAAGACTTTTAGCATGATAAGATGCTGAATTTTGTCAAATGCTTTTTCAGCCTCGAATGAAGTGACCATGTGGTTTTTTTTCTTTGAATTTGTTTATGGAGTGGATTGCATTGATGGATTTCCATATATTGAACCATCCGTGCATCCCTGGGATGAAGCCTACTTGATCCTGGTAGATGATCGTTTTGATGTGTTCTTGGATTCGGTTGGCAAGAATTTCATTGAGTATTTTTGCATCGATGTTCATAAGGGAAATTGGCCTGAAGTTCTCTTTCTTTGTTGGATCTTTGCGTGGTTTTGGTATCAGTGTAATTGTGGCATCATAGAATTGAGTTGGGTAGTGTTCCTTCTGTTTCTGTTTTCTTGAATAGTTTGAAGAGTAGTGGTGTTAAGTCTTCCAAAAAGGTCTGATAGAGTTCTGCACTAAAACCATCTAGTCCTGTGCTTTTTTTGGTTGGAAGTCTTTCTATGACACCTTCTATTTCTTTAGGGGTTATGGGACTGTTTAGATGATCTATTTGATCTTGATTTAATTTTGATATTTGGTATCTTTCTAGGAAATTGTCTATTTCTTCCAGATTCTCCAGTTGTGTTGAATATAGGCTTTGGTAGTAAGATCTTATGATTTTTTTAAATTTCCTCAGTTTCTGTTGTTATATCTCCCTTTTCATTTATAATTTTATTAAATTGGATACTGTCTCTGTGCCCTTTGGTTAGTCTGGCTATAGGTTTGTCTATCTTGTTGATTTTCTCAAAGACCCAGTTCCTGGTTTTGTTGATTCTTTGTATGGTTCTCTTTGTTTCTACTTGATTGATTTCAGCCCTGAGTTTGATGATTTCCTATCTTCTACTCCTCCTGGGTGAATTAGCTTCTTTTTGTTGCAAGGCTTTCAGAGGTGCCATTAAGCTGCTAGTGTATGCTCTCTCCAGTTTCTTTTTGGAGACACTCAGGGCAATGAGTTTTCCTCTTAGCACTGCTTTCATTGTGTCCCATAGATTTGGGTATGTTGTTCCTTCATTTTCATTAAATTCTAAAAATTCTTTGATTTCTTTCTTTATTTCTTCTTAGGCCAAGGTATCATTGAGTAGAGCATTGTTCAGCCTCCATGTGTATATGGGTTTTCTGTTGTTTCTGTTGCTATTGAAGACCACTCTTTCTCCATAGTGATCTGATAGGAAGCATGAGATTATTTCGATCTTCTTATATTTGTTGAAGTCTGTCTTGTGACCAATTATATAGTAGATTTTGGAGAAGGTCCATGAGGTGCAGAGGAAAAAAGTATATTCTTTTGCTTTAGGATGAAATGTTTTATATATATGTTAAATCCAATTGGTCCAAGCTTCAATTAGTTTCACTTAGTCCCTGTTTAGTTTCTGTTTTCCTGATTGGTCCATTGAGGAGAGTGGAGTGTTGAAGTCACCCACAATTACTATGTTAGGTGCAATGTGTGCTTTGAGCTTTAGTAAAGGTTCTATTATGAATGAGGGTGCTCTTGCATTTGGAGCATAGATGTTCAGAATTGAGAGTTCTTCTTGATGAACTTTTCCTTTGACCAGCAAGAATGGTCCTTCCTTGTCTTTTTTGTTGACTTCAGGTTGAAAGTCAATTTTATCTGATATTAGAATGGCTACTCGAGCTTGTTTCCTGAGACCATTTCCTTGTAAAATTGTTGTCTAGCCTTCTACAAAGGTATTGTTTATCTTTGACACTGAGGTGTGTTTCCTGTATGCAGCAAATTGTAGGGTTTACATACACAATCTGTTAGTCTATGTCTTTTAATTGGGGAATTTATTCCTATTGATGTTAAGAGATATTATGGAATAGTGACTATTACTTCCTGTCATTTTTGATGTTATTTTTATATTTGAGTGGTTATCTTGTTTTGGGTTTGATGAAAGAATGTTATTGTCTTGCTTTTTCCAGGGTGTAGTTTCCCTCCTTGTATTGGCGTTTTCCACCCAATATCTTTTGTAGGGAATGGGTTTGTGGAAAGATATTGGGTAAACTTGGTTTTGTCATGGAATATCTTGGTTTTTCCATCTATGGTGATTGAGAGTTTTGCTGGGTATAGTAGTTTTGGCTGGCATTTTTGTTCTCTTAGAGTCTGCATGGGATCTGCCCAGGATCTTCTAGCTTTCATGGTCTCTGGTGACAAGTCTGGTATAATTCTCATAGATATTCTTTTATATGTTACTTGGCCTTTTTCTCTTACTGCCTTTAATATTCTTTCTTTATTTAGTACATTTGGGGTTTTGATTATAATGTGAAGGATGTTATTTCTCTTCTGGTCCAGTCTGTTTGAACTTCTATAGGCTTCTTGTATATTCATGGGTATCTCTCTCTTTAGGTTAGGGAAGTTTTCTTCCATAATTTTGTTGAAGATATTTGCTGGCCATTTAAGCTGTAAATCTTCATTCTCATCTATACATATAATCCTTAGGTTTGGTCTTTTCATTGTGTCCTGAATTTCCTGGATGTTTTGGGCTACAAGCTTTTTGCATTTTGCATTTTCTTTGACTGTGGAGTCCATGGTTTCTATGCTATCTTCAGTATCTGAGATTCTTTCTTCTATCTCTTCTTTTCTGATATTGATATTTGCATCTATGGCCCATGATTTCTTCCCAAGGTTTTCTATATCCAAAGTTGTCTCCCTTTGTATTTCTTAGTTGTTTCTACTTCTGATTTTAGATCCTGGATGTTTTTGCTCAGTTCCTTCACTTGTTTGTTTGTGTTTTCCTGTAATTCTTTAAGAGATTTTTGTGTTTCCTCTTTCATGACTTCTGCATGTTGATCCAAGTTCTCCTGTATTTCTTTAAGTGATTTTTACATTTCCTCTTTATTGGCTTTTTACCCTTATTCTCCTGAATTTCTTTAAATGATTTTTGTGTTTCCCTTATAATGGTTTCAACCTTTTCATCCATTTTCTCCTGTATTTCTTTAAAAGATTTATTTATGGCCTTCTTGTGTTCCTCTAACAGCAACATGACCAGTGATTTTAAATCCAAATCTTGTTTTTCTGGTGTGTTGGGGTTTAGAGGCTGCCATATTGCCTTGATTTTTGTTAGTAACGTTCCTACGTTTGCCTTTTGTCATCTGGTTATCTCTGGAGTTAGTTGGTCTTGTTGTCACTGGCTGGTGCTTGAACCTCCTGTGAGCCTGTATGGCTATTTCTGCACTGCTGGATGACTGGGTTTCCTCTGGGACAGATTGCTGATGTGCTGCCCTCCTCTTGGGTGCCGTTGGAGCCCTGGTGCCGTTGGGGTGTCTTACCCCAAGCAATGTTATACTCAGGTTGTCTCTGTGAACCTGGTGCTGCCTGTCTGCTCCATCAGGGAGCAAAGATGGTGGATGCTGTGGGGACATTTTCAAGTGCTGATCACTCTGCAGGGCAAATGATCCCTGACAGGGTTGGAACACAGACGGTCTGCAGAGCTGCCCAGGCTCTGGGTGCAGGCAAAAGCCTGACAGGCTGAGACCCAAGCGATGTTAGCCTTGGGCTATGTCTGTGAACCTGGCACTGTCTGTTAGATCTGACTGGTGTTTGGGAGCCAAGATCCCTGAGTTGGTTCTATAAGAAAGTAATTTGAGCAAGCTAGAGAAGCAAGCCAGAGCAGACACTGTGAGTTTGTGTGTATTGATATGGAACAGCATAGCCTCTGTATCAACTCTTGCCTCCAAGTTCCTGACTTGTGCGAGTTGAGTTGCTGTCCTGACTTCCTTTGGTGATAAACAGCAGTGTTGAAGTGTAAGCTGAATAAACCCTCTCCTCTTCTCCTTTCTTCTTATTCATGACGTTTTTTGCCGGAATGGAAACCCTGACTAAGACAACCATCCATTTGCCTGTAAATTTGATGATGTCATTTTTTTAAGCAGCTGAGTAATACACCATTGTATAAATGTATCACATTTTCTTTATCCATACCTCTGTTGAGAGATATCAAGGCTGTTTCCAAGAGCAGCAATGCACAAAAAGAACACACACACACACACACACACACACAATCTGGTTTTTCATTAGCCAACAACTTCTGGGCGTGGAGCCTGCCCTAAAGTATTGACATTCTTTTGGAGAAAAGAATTTTTCTCTTTCAAACTAGGTATCAATTGCAAAGAGCTTCTTGGTCAGTGCTTGGACTTTTTGTTCACAGTCTCCTCAAAAAAATTGGACTTTGTGTGGTTTGACCTTGTACAGGTCTCTGTGAGTTCATGTGTATTGATATTTTTGTTCTTACATATATTCAAACTTCTTTGCATCTTATATCTTGAGCCCAGAGGATAAGATTTTTATGAAGATATTCTATTAAAGTGTAAGTGCACCAAAGTCTCACTCTCTACACATTGGCTGGACAATTTCCTTACATCTGTTTTTCAGATCCCTCATTATTTTGTAGGCTGTGTCTCTTGTGCTGTCTAGCCCATCTGTGCTAGTGGTTAGCCATGTGAGCATACTGTCCTCTCCATTTACCCATGAGCCCTGCAGACTAATTGTTCATAGGGTGCCTTGGCCGTGTTTCCTGGTAGCATGAGATCAGGTGTCAGTGTCCCCAAAGACCAGGTCAGAAAGAGAGGTGTCAGGCCCTTTCACCCTTTCCCTTCACCAAGTGTTAAAAAGGCATTTGTGTTTTAAGAGTTAACACATACTTCATTGTGTAGTTGTGATCTATTTTTAATACATGAAAGACACAAAGTACTTTACCTCAAATAAGGCCAGGTCAAATTTTGCAGAATCGTGACCAATCTTAAATGAATGAGAAAACAGAAAACATTTTTTTTTTGCTTTCCTTGACTATTACCATACCCATCATCAGTATTTTATGTGAAATTGCTTCAAAAAATGTTAAAGATGAATAAACACTTTCCACTCTAAATGAGAGGCAGAGCAATTCTCTTTAGTTGCACCACATCTGGAAACAGAATAACCATTGTTGAGTGAAGATGGGGAAACCGATTACAGAAAAAGAAAAATGTTTAGCAACTGCAGAATATGATCAAAAGCTTTCAGAGAGGAAATGATGCAGATAAGCGAAGGGGAAATTTCTGAAATAACTTCTGTTTCATTTTGCTCAAATAAAACATGGATGATGATGAAAATAATAAAAATGCTTTCCTCCTTCCTGAAATTTTATCATTTAGATGCATCTGCCTCAGTATTAGTGGAGACATAAGTAAGGTTGAAACACTATGAGTTACCTTCTAATAGAATTAAGAAAAAGCAGAAGCTACTCAATGTCATAAACTCATATCTCAGGATGTGGAGTTAGAAACAACAGATGAAAGAGAGAGAGAGAGAGAGAGAGAGAGAGAGAGAGAGAGAGAGAGAGAGAGAGAGAGAGAGGATGCTCTGTTTGTCTTTCAGAGTCTGGGTCATTTCATTCCGTGTGATCTTTTCTAGGTCCATCCATTTACCTGAAATTGTTATGACTTTATCTTCTTCAGAGAGCAATAGTATCCCATTGTGTATACGTACCCATTTTCATTGTTCATTCATCTGTTAAAGGGCATTTAGGATGTTTCCATTTTCTAGCCATTGTAATTAAGGCAGCAGTGAACATAGCTGAAGATGTATCTTTGTAGAAGAATGTTGAGTCCTTTGGGCATATGCTGAGGAGTGGTATAGCTGAGTCATATGGTAAATTTATTTTTAGTTTGTTGAGAGTTCTCAATCCTGATTTCCAGAACATTTTGCCAGTTTGCATACCCCTAGTAGTGAATGAAGGAACTTCTTTTTCCACAGCCTCACCAGTGCTTGATGTAAGTGGTTATATTGATGTTGGCTTTTCTGACTGAGGTGAGATAAGATCTCAAAGTTTGCAAATCACCACATGGAAACACATGCTTACATGTGCCTTCCCTATCCTATTGTTTTAGAAACTCAAGCTAAAGGACACCACTTTGTAGAGAGGCCTTCAGCAGGGAACTTCATTTTGCTTCTGTTGAACAAAAGCTTAAGCTGCACAGAAGGTCTATAAATGTTATTGATACATTAGAAAAGAAACCAGGCCAATTTGCGAACCCAAACCTTGTCAAATAGTCCTGTGTTGGTGCCTTCTTTCTGACTCAACTGCACTTTTAAATAAGTAAAATGACCAGAAATAAAATAGTAAATGATGCCTTTATGCCTGGAGTCTACCTTTCGTATACAGAGTTCTAGTGTCAGGTTAAAAGTGTCACCCACAACTATGTGAAAAAGACTGTCTACATTTTTCATCAAATATGCGATTCAGCAGTCAAAAATATCAAGCATTTATGGGATGTATTAATCAGGTTTAAATCTCAAGTTTATATGGTTTGTGTACCTATGTACATATACCACACAGACATAAACAAGACTAAAATCTAGTGATACAAATAGTTGCATTTTAGTCAGAGGAGTTGAGCTTGGGCCAACCTTAGATTGACTTCATCAGGGTAAACACCGACCCATGAGCAGGTGATTGTGCTGACTACATGTTGCTTCAATTTTACTGTCTAAAATGCTACATGACCACTTTGTCTTGGGAGGATTTGGATCTTTATGATACTAAAGACTTCTAGATTCTAGAATGATTAATTTATCAAGGTCTTTAAACTACATAGGCTATAATTTTCCTTCAGATATAAGAAAATCAGGTGTGATCTAACCCAAAGAAATCCAAGAAGCTGAAGAATGACAAGACCTACATGACAGAGTTATCTTATCTTAGAAATTATATATCTATCTGGGCAGGAACCCTAGATTTAAGACTTTATTGGCTAATGCAACAGTGTAGGATGTGCTTCAAGTCTGCCAAGTCAGATGTTGCTTCCTAAGTGCAGAGGATACAGCAAGCAGTGATATTTCTAAAACCAAATCCAGTTCATTCTCATTCTAAATAAACTGACTGGAGCATGATATCAGCCAGACCTTATGAACGAGTCTGGCTGGCTTTCTGAAAGAGAAGCATAGCAAACCATGGATAGATGTATGTGCTTTGAAAAATATGTTACTGGATTCGGCAAACCAGATGCATTTTATTAATTATTAAGGAAGCGTGGCAAGGGACTCTGTTCAGCACACTTTTTCATCAAATTCCCTCTGTGTTAAGTATGATTTACTGTTCTGTTTGTGCTTTCTAGCCCCAGAGTCATCGTTAAGGGGCAGCTAAAATTAAGGGACTAAGGAATACTCTGTCAGTGTTTGCCCATGGCTGGAATGCAGCCATGAAGAAAATGAAAAATGAAGCACCATTAGGAATAAATTGTAGGTTTTTAGTGTGCTTTTATTCTCAAAATGGGTTTCTGTTTTGATACTCGCTTCTTTCGATTTGCACTGGCTTGTGTTATAAGCTGACGATGCCGTTCTGTTCCCAACTGAGTCTCCCCAGATGTTCCCGACATTTACAGGGCTAGTTTCTACTTCCCATACAAAGCTCTTTGTGCATCAGCCCCATCTGTGTCATTAGGTTTTAAAGCCTTTAAAAAGTTTTCTGAAACTTTTTAGAAAATTGTCAATGTGTCAACATCAAACACAACTCTCACACAAAAGAAAATAAAAAAGACATTGTTTCGGGTTAAATGTGATCAACCATGACATGGTCTATGGATTCAGGTCACCAGAGTGACATGTTCCACCATGGAAGTGGTTGCATGAACTCCCATAGTCTCAGAATGAAAGGCACTTGTGCACAACGCATGCACAACGAAACACTGGTGGAGACAGCATGTTAGAGCAAATCAGGGAAAAACTGCAATAGGCTTCAGATGCTATCTGAGGACATCTTTGGTTTTTTGTTTAATGTATGTCTTCTAAGAATACATAGAAAATTTTACCTTATGATCAAAGGGAATATGAGGTCTGGTACAGAGATGACTTACAGATATATCACTATACCCCAACCAGATGTGATTGTTCACAATTGTGTTCCCAACACTTATGCAGAAGGTTGATGCAGAAGGATCGCTTCAATTTCCAGGCTAGCCTGGCCTAGGTAGTGAATTCTTGACTAATCTGAGCTGGAACATAAGCCTCCATTTCAGAAACTAAAATAATAAACTAATCAAAAGGCAATCCAAAGTAACCTGCACAATCGATCTACAACAACTCAGACTCCACAATCAGGAAGTTCTAATTTGTCAACCAGTCTGCAGAATCTTCAAGACCATTGTGACTTCTTCAGAGAACATTTCTCTCTCTCTCTCTCTCTCTCTCTCTCTCTCTCTCTCTCTCTCTCTCTCTCTCTCACACACACACACACACACACACAGAGAGACATATATATATATATATATATATATATATATATATATATATATATATATATATATATATATATATATGAGTTTAAGGTCCCACTGGAGAGTTGTAGACTATAAGAACTTTTGTCATAAATAAGCTTTAGGGTGGAAGTGACATATTAGAATCATGTATTCACTATGACTTGAAATATTATTCATCAAAATAAAACTCTGAACTTTATTTCTAGTTTCTGAGTTGTGTTCAGGACTATATAATTATAGAGTGATTATATACAGATTTTTATGGGTCACGAGTTGAGCCTGTATTTGGAAAGAAAGCAATTATTTTGTGTCTACACAACAGACAGTGTAGAATGAAGAACAGACAAATTCATCAACATTATCTTTTCTTTGAAATTATTTTGACTTGTGCATGGCATCCTTATGACTTTTATGATTAGTCGGGGAATCCACTCGTGTATATTAATGTTTTGCCATTTCAAGATAAGGGGGAAAAACCTTTTAGTGAATTTATAGGAGATAAAATCTTTATAGATATCTTGTGGTGTCTTTCTGTGCACTGACTGGAGAATTGAACAACTAAAGACCATTGTTTCTATTTTCCTTTGTAGAATTTAAGGTAGTTAATTCTAATAGATTTTTAATGTGATACTATGTATTCCTCTAGTGGCAACATTACACACACTTATTCATCACTCCCTGTCTGTGTGCTATCCCGGATTTAATATAGATAAAGATCTTGATGATGCAGAATCCTAAGGGATCATCCAATCTTTTGTGACAACTGTGAGCGGACTTTGGTAGTCTTAAGCTGGTAAGTGATTTAAATCTGATATTTCATCATAATAATTTACCTTAGGTATCCATGGTCAGTATTTCTTTCCATGAAAATGCAAAGTCTATTGTATTAGTCAGGGTTCTCTAGAGGCACAGAATATATGGGTGGTCTCTATATAGTAAGAGAATTTGTTAATGATGTGTAGTCTTTAGTTCAACTCCCCAACAATGGTCAGCAGCAGCTGAGGATGGAAGTCTGAGGATCTAGCAGTTGCTCAGTTCCACAAGGCAAGCAGGCAAAGAAGAGAGAGTAAATCTTCCTTCTTCCAATATCATTATGTAGGTCTCTAGCAGGTGTGGCTCAAATTAAAGGCATGTGATCATGCTTTTAATCCCAGATAACTTTGAATTCGGAGATCTCCCTGTCTTAATCTTCTGGAATTCATAGCCACTACTCCTCAAGGTCTCCATGCCAAGATCCAGGTCAGAAACTTGTATCTCTCAGCTTCCAGATTAGGATCACAGGCGAGCCTTCCAATTCTGGATTGTAGTTCATTCCAGATATAGTCAAGTTGACAACCAGGAATAGCCACTACAGTCTATATTTCCAGGGCTCAAGTAGTCCTCCTGTTTCACCCTTCTAGGTAGCAGCTACACTACAAGTATACACTATCATATCTGGCTCTTTGGGTGCTAATGGATTTCAATTGTTACTACTCTATGTATTCCCCAAAATAAAAATTTGGACACAGATACATGATAATAAGGACATCCTGGGAAGCACCTAAGGGTAACCAAAATTCATCAAGAAATTTATTACTGTTCAGTCTGATGCCTTGGTTCAAGGTGTTGCCTGTGTACCTTAATTTACTTAGAAATGGAAATAGTGATGGAATATATCCATAATTTCTAATTAGTCCTTCAGGGATGCTTTGGGGAAACAGAGGGCATTTAGTCACCAGCAGTTTAGTCTATATGGACATAGTAGAGTCGCAAGAAAGTATATATGCTAACATCTGAAAGTCAGGCTATTGTGCTGTATGAATCCATTGAACAAGTCTCGCAATCTGCCTGTGAGTTTGCTTCTTGATTTATATAATTCTCTAAATCAAGATCAGGTGGATAAAAGCCTGATAGTTGTTGCCACCAAGGGAACATTATTGACTTTTTACTTAGCTTCTAGTCCTAAGCTACTTTTCACTCTTATATGAAAGAAAAAATTGGTAACTTTGAGGAGAAAAAATATGCTACCATAAAAGATAAGGCTATCACCAGAGGGTTTAATAAGTGTGTAAAATGGTTTTTTCTTAGTCAAATGAATATTAGTCAAATGAATCTCTGTAACAAAGTTTAATAATGAAAACAAACAAACAAAAGTTTACAAACACATCGTGGGACCAAAAGGCTGTGTAAGTGGGGGACCCAGTCTGGAACAAGAGGGTGATCAAGACCTGTTGAAACCCTTAAAATGTCATCCTGAGGCTGGCGGGGTAGGACAGTCTTTCTCCTTGCTCTGGGCCTGCATGCTCTCAAGCACATAGCCTGCATAACCCTCACCACTGCCACCTTTGAGGTCGTCATGGAGTCTGGTGGCTAAATTACAGGTTTAACTTTTTCCTTTCCTCTAAGGGTGTATGCAGCAAGTATGTGGAACTCCTCTTCATGCAAATGAAGCATTCCCAACACCTAGGTGCCAACCAATAGTGTACAATCACCCCGAAAAGCCCTTACTCACTCTCCAAGATTTATACAATCCTTGTCACCCCCCAACAAAGGAGAGCTGTTTCGCTAAAAACTGTCTCGGATAAGGCTGCTTCTCCTGGCATTCAAGCTGGTACAGTTCCTCCCTGCCCATGTCGCGGGTCAGTGCTTCATTCCTTTGAGTCCGGCCTGGACACCCTGAGAGCAGAAGCGTAACCAGGCTGGCACCTGCTGCCCAATGTGTCAGAAGCGGACCCAAGGTGGCAGCTGGTGCCCATGTGGATTCAAAAGGACCTTCAGTTCTAGCAGGGACAAGCGAGTGCTCCCAGGCCTTTGCGTCAGCCCCAACGCCCAAGCCTCCACAGTTGAGTGCTGTCAGTCTATCTTTTCTGCTTTGTTTTTTGGTTTACATCACCGCACACCAGGGGTGGGTATATGGTCTCAATTTCTTGTTTAGGAACTGTGAGATCTGGAATAAGTAGGCCTTGAGGCCTTTGATCCTCAGACTAGCCTGACAGAGGGGGAATGCAGCATTCTTGACAGGTCCTGTTCTAAGCAGACCTGTGTAATGGCAGATTGCAGCTGTAACAGGCAGGAAATTGGGGAGCAAGAATTTTCTTCTCTGGCAACTCTGCTCTGAAGCCTTCTGACCAGGGCATTCTCTGGTATTGGCAGAAGGTCCCCAAACCTCTGCCTGAACCCCAACACACCTCCTATCATTTTCTTCTTAAAAATTATTATTACTATTATTATTATTATTATTAAATAATAATAAACTGGTTATGCAGCAACCAGTAGATACTAATTAGGGTGTATGCCAGAACTGTGGGCAGGCTGATATCTCGGGGCCATTTTGCAATTACCTGAGAACTATAAGGCTGCAGGAACTTTCTTCTTTGGAGCAGGCATTTTCTTTTCTTTTTTCTATCACTGGGAACAACTTGTCACATTAAATAAAAAATGAATAAATAAATAAATAAGCAAGCAACACACACACACACACACACACACACACACACACACAAGAACCCTCAGATTTAAGGAAATATGTGCCCTTTAAAAATGTTGGGGAAATGCTGGACAGTGGTGGCACACGCCTGCAATCCCAGCACTCTGGGAGGCAGATGTAGGCAGATTTCTGAGTTCGAGGCCAGCCTGGTCTACAGAGTGAGTTCCAGGACAGCCAGGGCTATACAGAGAAACCCTGTCTCAAAAAAAAAATGTTGTGAAATAATACTCACCGAAATGCAAGCCTTCTTGTTTTGGGAGGAGGTCCTTCAAATAGCACCATGCATGGCCAGAGGCGATGTTTACAGTCTTGACTCATGGACTGGAGTTGCTTCCTTTCACCTGAAGCAGACACACCAGAGAAGAAACACCTCCCTCCCACCATTTCCTGCCTGTCAGATCTGCAGCTGATGCATAGGACTGCTTAGAACAGCACAGGCAAGACTCACCTCAGTCAGGCCGAGTCAGAGGATCAGGACCTTAAAGACCACCTTATTCCAGATCTCACCACCACAGCCTAAAGGAGAAATCCAGGCGACTCCTATACCTTACATCTCCTCCCACACCCAGCTCTTGGTCCCGCCCGTCTCTTTTCCCTTTGCCCCTCAATCTTACACTCCATAGGAATCCATTAAAAACAGAAGCATCTTAAAAAATGCTCAACTTCATTAGTCATTAGGGAAATGCAAATCAAAACAACCCTGAGATTTCATCTTACACCAGTCAGAATGGCTAAGATTAAAAATTCAGGAGACAGCAGGTGTTGGAGAGGGTGTGGAGAAAGAGGAACACTCCTCCACTGCTGGTGGGGTTGCAAATTGGTACAACCACTCTGGAAATCAGTCTGGCAGTTCCTGCGAAAACTGGGCACCTCACTTCCAGAAGATCCTGCTATAACTCTCCTGGGCATATACCCAGAGGATTCCCCACCATGTAATAAGGATACATGCTCTACTATGTTCATAGAAGCCCTATTTATAATTGCCAGATGCTGGAAAGAACCCAGGTATCCCTCAACAGAAGAGTGGATGCAAAAAATGTGGTATATCTACACAATGGAGTACTATTCAGCCATTAGAAACAATGAATTCATGAAATTCTTAGGCAAATGGATGGAGCTAGAGAACATCACACTAAGTGAGGTAACCCAGACTCAAAAGGTGAATCATGGTATGCACTCACTAATAAGTGGATATTAACCTAGAAAACTGGAATACCCAAAACATAATCCACACATCAAATGAGGTACAAGAAGAAAGGAAGAGTGGCCCCCTGTTCTGGAAAGACTCTGGGTGGGAGGACAGGGGGAGAGAAGGGGGCTTACGGGACTTTCGGGGAGTGGGGGGTTAGAAAAGGGGAAATCATTTGAAATGTAAATAAAAAATATATCGAATAAAAAAAAAGAAAAAAAGAAAAAGACAGACGTGGATATTAGCCTAGAAACTTGGAATACCCAAGACATAATCCACATATTAAAGTGGCCCCTGGTTCTAGAAAGACTCAGTGCAGCAGTATAGGGGAATACCAGAACAGGGAAGTGGGAAGGGGTAGATGGGGCAATAGGGGGAGGGAAGAGGGCTTAATGAACTTTCAGGGAGTGGGGAGCCAGAAAAGGGGAAATCATTTGAAATGTAAATAAAAATATATCGAATAAAAACAAAAAAGACAGATGAACCACCGTTCCAAGTCCTGGCTTCCCTTGCCCCTCCAACCAACAGAATTATACTTTTCAAGACTGTCAAGACAATGGAGGAAATGCCCTGTGCAGCCCCTCACCCCCCTGGCTTCCTACCCACAGCCGCTACCATGGCTTTACAATTTTGATGATTCTGTTTGAAAAGCAGAAAAAAAGGCCAAATTACTCTCTTCTGGCTTACTCAGCCACTCCTTCTACTCATGACTTCAATACAGGCTAGGAATTCCAGGTATTTCCAGTTACTATCATCTGCCTAACTGGTACCCATACTGAGCCTCAGACTTAAAAGAACTCAGACAAGAAGTAAAGGAAGATGGCATTGATGCACCCTAGACTAAATAGCTCTTACAGATTCAAATTGCTGCCTTAAGCAGGCCCAGGATTAGTGGGATATCTATAGCCCCTCTCTGCCTCCCTTCTCCCTTCTGGGATGAATGCCTGCAACAGGGCAGGCAAAATTGGGACCAAGATGGCATCCCTAGGTGATTTCATGAATTTTTTGGCCAGGTAGCTTTTCCCACGGGCACATGACAAGCAACACAGACGGTGGATTACTATGACCAAGTGTGTCTTAGTACACTCCAAGCGTTGAGTTAGAATCACCCAACACTCCCATTCATTCACAAGACCCTGCCTCCTTCCTTGTATTTCTCTACCAAACCCCCGAAGATGCCTTACCTGATTATATTCTTAGAACTAAAACAAGCTTAGAGTGAAGAATTCCTGACCCTTCAACCATAGACTTCCTTCATAAAAGCATCATCTGGGAAGGTAGGACTTCCAGGCTAGTCTGCCAAGGTCTCAAAAATGAACACTATGATAGGTGGGTTGTGGCAACCCAAAACAGGAACAAAATTACATTAGGTTACCTCTGCGGCTCAGGGTACAGCAGCAATATAAACAGAAATGATGTACTTGAAACGTGGTGAGAAAAGACACTGGAAAAATGAGTGCCCAAAACGACCCTCCCCACAAAGGACTCCAATGTCCTTAAGAGAGTCTGCCCCTGGTGTTTAAAAAGTTTCCACTGGCAAAAAAAAAAAAATAATCGTCTCCCCCTTTATGATAAATATGGCAAACAGTTAGAGCCCTTAAACTTAAAACAAGGTAGCCATCAGACCCAACAGAAAGAGGAAAAACTGGTTCCACAGAGACTATCTTAGAGGAGGCGGGTGCAGATAAGACAAATTTAAGACACCAAGAAAGTCCACAATACTGGCAGCTACTCCCTGGTCCCCAGCTTCTAGGCATGGGGGCTGCTCTCATCATCTACCTCCTAGCAGGCCCACAGACCTGATGAAAAGACCCTGATGGAGCTACCAGTATAATATGTCCTCTCATAGCTAACATCACCACCAATCTTCTAGGGAGAGATATTTGACAAGCCCTAGAGGTGGTGCTTTCGACCCAATTCAGAAAGAAATTGCATCAAGATAAATGATCATACTTATAAAGAAAATTATCCCCAAAGAAGCCTTAAAAACTCCCCTCCAAATCACCCCAATTCTAAGGGCCACTGTTAAATTTAATACTCCATGCCCTGATTGGCTTTTAAATGAAGCTATTTGAG
Source organism: Apodemus sylvaticus (assembly GCF_947179515.1). Taxonomy (NCBI): domain Eukaryota; kingdom Metazoa; phylum Chordata; class Mammalia; order Rodentia; family Muridae; genus Apodemus; species Apodemus sylvaticus. Next base: position 36,814,855 of record NC_067473.1, on the reverse strand, counting down.
TTAAACAATGGCCTCTATCTAGGGAGAAACATAAAGACTTCTCATAACTAGTAAAAAGAGGAGCTCTACTACAGCTAATTTGTGCTTCCCACAGTCCATGGAACACCACTGTGTTCACTATTCTAAAGGAGCTCAGGGGAATGAAAACAGTTGCAACATTTAAAGGCAATTAATATAATCATTTGAGTCTGGGTTCTTCCCAAAGGAGGCTGCCCCATGTCTCAACCATCCCTCCCATGTCCTTTATTGGCAATAGGCATTGAAAATTGCTTCTTTTCTATTCTATTCCTCCACATCCTTGAGAATGTGAATGCTTTGTGTTTTCAGTACTGCCCAGCCCCCATTGGCAACTCTGGACGGACCTTGTGATATGAGTGGACAGCTCACCCTCAGGGGGTAGCTAAGAGTCCCATCATCTGCCAGGAGGCTGTGACCACTGCATTTAAACCATACCTAAGTAACTAAGGACTCAATATATACCATTACATAGATGACATCTTGATGAGGGGAGACTCCTCCAGCTCCTGCTCCCATCTTAAAGATCAATTAATACCTTCCTTATCCTGTCTTAGGATTCCCATTGCTGTGAACAGACACTTGGACCAAGTCAACTCTTATAAGGGACAGCATTTAACTAGGGCTGGCTTCCAGTTTCTGAGGTTTAGTCCATTATCATGCAGCATCCAGGCAGATATGATGCTGGAGAAGGAGCTGAGAGTTATTTATCTTAGTCTGAAGGCATTCAGGAAGAGACTCTCTAAGCCTACCTACACAGTGACACACTTCCTCCAACAAGGCCACATGTATTTTAACACCACACCTCCTAATAGTGCCAGTTCCCATAGGACAAACGTATTCAAACCACCACATTCCACTCTGTGGCCCCCACAGGCTTGTTCAGACACATGAGTCTATGGGGGCCCTACCTAATGGCATAATGCAAAAGAATATATTTAGTCCAATTTTAAAAGGCTCGTAGTTGATAACAGTCCCAACAATGTTAAAAGTCCAAAGTTTGAAGTCTTTTCCGAGATTTATTCAATTGCTTAACTTCAATCCCATATAAAATAAAAATAAAAAAGCAGGCCACATGACTCCAACATTACTAATCCCAAAATGTCATAGTGAGGAAATACTAAAACAAAGCAGACCAAATTCCAGTGGGGCAAACTCCAAAATCTATCTCCATGTCAGATGTAAATGCTCTTTTTATCTTCAACGCCTTTTATCTTTGTCAACTGCAATAAACTTCTTTCTCTTGGGCTGCTTCTACTGCTTGTTAGCAGCTCTCCTCAGCAGTTACCAAGAAGTCTGGCTTTTCTATTACCTTAGGGTCTGCAAGGCAACTTAAATTTACAGCTTCTTGTTTCAGTGTCTAGAATCCACAAATGATCTTCTAGTATCCTCCAAAGAGCTTGGGTCTCTTCTCCAGATTTGTTCTCTGTAGCACTCTAGACTCTGGTTGACTCCACTCCACTGCAGCTGTTCTTCTTTAGTGTTCATCCCATGGTACTGGCATTTTCAATTTGCTTCTTCTACTTCAATGAGGCTTCACCAATAGCCTCTAACAGGGTTCCTTCCTGGTGCCAAGCCTCAACTCCTTTCTTTGACCCCTTCAGTCCTGGTTCGTCAACTGCAACTGAAGCTGCCTTCACTAGTGGCCTTCCCTGGCCTTTCACAGTGCCCAGCCTCAGCTACCCTCCATGACCCTGTCATGCCTTCAAAACTAATATCATTGAGTGACTCTTACACATTACCAAGTCCAGCTGCAGCATGAGGTACAACTTTGCCTATCTCTGCAACATAGCTTGTGAGGCTCTCAGAAAACACTTGTAATCTAGAAGATTGTACCTAAGTGATACTGGTCTCTTCATAAGCACCACTAATTTCTTAGGTCCAGCTAATCAGCACTAATTGTCCCAGTAACCCCTTCTTTTCTTGACTCTAAAGCCAGAGCCACATGGCCAATACTGCCAAGTTCTGCTGCTTGCTGGGGCTGGAACATGGCCCCCTTGTTTGATTACACTATTTCCACCTTTTTGTTTTCCAACTCTGTCACTGCCTATGCTTGTCATAGAACTTACTCTGTGGACCTTTAACTCGGAGAGCTGCCTGGCTCCTGAAAGCTGTGATTAAAGCTGTATACTACCATGCCTGGACCTCAGCTTTTCTCTACGTAGAACTTGCTCTGTGCCAGGTTAGCTTTGAACTCAGAAACTGCTTGCCTCTATCTCCTGGGATTAAAGGTGTGTCCTACCAAGCTTAGTCCAAAGTATTTCATGGTCACTATTCCTCAAGATCCAGTTCAAAAGCCTGTGTCCTTCATGTCTGGATTGCAGTTCATTCCAAATTAAAAGTTCAAATGAAAACAATAGCCAAATCATAATTACAAATAACTGCCAAGGACTAGCATTGGCATGGAGAGGGATTCTGGGAGAAGTGGTGTCTGGGAGCATTGAGAAGGACTCCAAGTCAAATCATGGATCCAGGCTGACAATCTGTGTTCTGTCTGCTTGATACATCGTCTTCCGTCTGTCTCTGTCTATGTTCTGCTTTCTCTCTGAAGAGTTCTCTGTGTATATTCTGCTTGCTTGCTATTCTAAGAGATCTTTCTGTCCATGTTCTGTTTGCTTGTGTGTGTGTGTGTGTGTGTGTGTGTGTGTGTCTGTCTGTCTGTCTGTCCATCTCTGTGTGTGTCTCTGTGTCTATGGTCTGTCAGTTCTTCAAGCAGTTCTTTCTTTTTTTTCCTAAGAATTTTCTGGATAGCTCATCTGCAGAATACAGGTCCAGTCTTTTATTTTCTGTATCAATTAAGTCACTTACTCGAGGTTTCCTTTAGATTATCTTATGAATTACCATCCTGTTGCCTTTGATTCTTAAGTGACAGCAACCAACAGAACATTTTTCTTAACATTGCAAAAAAATTCAGAGATCTGTCTGTCTTTGTTAAGCAACAATGATAAGCTAGTTGACTGTGACCCTGCTCTGAAATAACCAGTTTTACCACACCTGGGTCTAACTTTGCTGTGTCCCAGGCTGACCTTGGACTCAGAAATCTGTCTGCTGTTGTAGCTGCCTACCTTTGTATCTTTCTGAGAAGCTGGCTCATTAATGCATCTGCCTTTGTTCCTTTAAATTCCTGAAGCCTCTCATAATTCACACTGTATCCTTATATTTTGCATAGTTGAGAAATTACATTTTTTCAAACTCATATTTCTAGAGCTCTTTCCTGATGCCTTAAGGGAATCCTGAAGGTCCCATTTTGCTGAGATATAGTCACATCCTCAACTCCTGGACTAGTGCTGTTTCTAATTCTCGTGGAATTATTAATGTAAAGAGGAAGGACATTCCTCCAAAGAATGTGACAATATGTAAATTATTACACAAAGAAGCCTTATGCCCACATCAGCCATCTCTACTCCTGGAAGCTCACACCTGTGCCCTGTCCCAGGGGTAGGAACCGTGTCACTCTGTCCCGACCAGGGTCACGTCACACTTGGCACCTAACATGTCAGAATTCTTCTTTGTCAACACATAAAGAGTAAGGTTAGGTGTTTGGGATCTTGGCCCAAAGTCACCACTCCCTTAACCTCTTTATCTCCTTGAACTCACTATGTAGCTCCATTGCACATCTTGTTGCCCTTTTATTACTTGAACCAAACATTTCCAGTTTTCCTTTCTAGCTTGCTATACTTTATCAACATACTCTTCATGAGAGTAAACCACAGGTTAGAGTCTATGCTAGGTTTTTTTTGTTTGTTTGTTTTGTTTGTTTGTTTGTTTTTTGTTTTTTTTTGAGACTTCCTTTTTCAATGCAACTCATTTGAATCTCTTTACTCTAACCTCAGGAGATGACCCGGAAAAGGGCAAAAAGCCAATACATTCTTCACCAAACCATCATAAATACAATATCCAGTTAACATACTAAAAATTATCACTACTCAAATCAACCCTGGATGTGGCAGTGTATTCCTTGCTACACACACACACACACACACACACACACACACACACACACAGCCTTTGTATTCTAATATGCCTTAAACAGCTCAATGGTTGGGTCACATTCTCACCTTTCATATGGCTGATTTACCCTCCTCGATATTCCCAAGTTATTACTTACTAGAATCTATATTCCATTTTTGCTGCTCTAGACCTAGTTGAGAGGCCTCTTGGGACCACTCTTCCTCAGCTCTTACATGCTGGCTGTCTGTGTCCTGTACCTCTCAGGTGTGATGATTCTCTTATGCTCCCATCATAGCAGATCTTTCTCTTCCAACTTCCTAGGACACATGCCTGGGAATCCTAAAAGACCCACATCTGTCTACCTGCCCAGCCATTGGCTGCCAGCAACCTTATTTACCAATCAAAACCAACTGGACATTTGGACATTCAGATTCTCATGAAATTTTGGGGAACAAATTAGCATAATACAAGCAGCATTAGTTCAAACAACACTTTCCAAATCCAAAGTTCCAAAATCCACATTCCTCAAAACAAAAACATGGTCAAGCCTATTATAGCAATGCCCCAGTCCCTGGCACCAACTTCATAGAATTTCCATTGTTGTGAATAGACACTATTACCAAGGCAACTCTTACAAGGGACATTTGGGCTGGCTATAGGTCAGTCTATTATCATCAAGGCAGGAAGCATGGCAGAGTCCAGGCAGACATGAGGATAGATAAGGAGTTGAAAGGTCTACAATTCATCTGAAGGAAAAGACTCTCTAAGCCTGCTTACACAGTGACACACTTTCTACAACAAGATCACACCTATTTTAACAAGGCCACACATACTAACAGTGTCACATCCCATAGGACAATTGTATTCAAACCACCATTTCCTCTCTAGGATTCAAAGTAATCCCTCATAATACAACTTAATTTGCCCATTGAATTCTTGGGAAGAGAAATTTCCTTTACCTCAATGTGCCCAATTAAAACTACCCTTTCCTTCCCCTGAAATGTAACTCTTGCCTCCCTCCAGAGCACTTTAGGTAAGCTTAACCTGCTTTGACCGTGGCTTCCCCATTCCCCCAAGCACTGTCTGACCTCTCTTCAGCCTCATAAAATGAAATAAAAGCCTCTCCTCTCCATATACACTCTCCCGTTACACAATCTAGCTCTAAGTTCAGTCAATATGGCCCCAAAGACATAATACTTGCTAGATATGATCTAACAATGCTCTTACCATTTCTTATTCAATTCCTCCCCAATACCTGTGGGAATCCTATATCAGGCCCAGGCAGTACTCCATAAATGGTAGGCTGTGCACCTAGAATTCTGAGGTTGAATCACTCTCTATTATGATTGGAAATGGCAGAGATAAAGCCCTACACACCTCAGGGAAGAAACCCTCTTTTTTCTCTCTGATATTCAATTGCTACTCAAAAATCATTCCCAATTTGTTATTAGCTCACAAGGATTAGCCATTATCCTATGAAAAATGGGCCTCTGCTCTCACTCTGTTGTGGTGGCTGTCTTGCCTCAATCCTAATCCCAGATACCTTACAAAGAAGTCCATCACCAGGACCCCCTCAATATTTACTGATGGAGGAAAGAGGGAAGTGGGAGATGCAGCAATAGTATACTATTCCCCTAAAGATGGATGCCCCATTATCTGATTCAAAGAGTTGTCCATTTCCTCCCCTAATATAAGGAACTGTATGCTATCTATTTAATCCTAAAAGAAGTCAATAGGCTCCTTAATATTTTCTCAGACATTACATGAACTCTCAATTTGTTGCCCTGGTTATTAAGATCTTTGGTCAAATCAGATATCAATCTACTTTCCCCTCTACTCATATAGGTCTCCACCCTTTTACAGTGAAAAGCCACTCTTTTCTATATCCAATATTCCAGATCTCACAGTCCTCTGCCAGGTCCAATATCTGAGGGAAACATCCTCTTGATTATTGAAACGCCTCTACAAGAACATCCACGGTCTCTGTCAAGCAAGCAGATCGATTCCATTTATACATACATACAAATATAAAGGATCTTCATGCCCACTTTCCATACACCCCTCTCAGCTTAAGAGGATAATAAACTTATGCTCCTCTTGGGCATCCCTTATTTCTACTCAAGCTTTACAAGCTATGAGCACTAAATCCTCAGGTCTCAAATCCAATGCCTGTGGCAAATTGATGTCACCCATATCCCCCAATTTGGCAGACAAATCTTTATTACCATTGACACATACTCACATTTTATATAAGCAAAAGCATGAATGAGAGGAAACTCAGAAAGGTTAACACATCATATGCTCTCTACCTTTGCCATTGTAGGAATTCTTCAACAAATGGCAACTGAAAATGGCCCTGCCTTTACTAGCTCCAGACTCAAAACTTTCTGCTCACAATGAGAAATTGCCCACTATACAGGGATTCCTCACAACCCCCAGAGCCAAGGGATAATAGAAAGAACCTATCAACAAGTCCAACTTATAAAACAAAAAGCAAGTAACATATGATTAATGATGACTGTAACTACCCTACATAGATTTAACATTTACAAAAGCTCCAAACACCCTCCTATCTCCCTCCATTGGCACACACCAGGAATAACTCCTCCTATCTTACTTCAATGAATCCCTTGGTCAGGATTTGGAAGGGGCCAGACCACTTCTTTACAACTGGCAGAAGTTTTGCTTGTGTCTTTCCATAGAACCAAGAAGATGGCCTCTGATTTGTTGAATGATAGAGAACCAAAAAGACAGAGAAGACACCATCCCCCAGTGGAATAAGATCTCCTAGAAGGACATCCATTACTAGTGACTGAAGCCCAGGCCATGTGCCCTCTATAGGTTTACCTTTCCTCTCTTCTCTGATTTTTTTTAATCTTTATTCTAACTCTGCTACTATCCTGGCTCTCCTAACCCTCAAAATACCCAACACTGGAGATTCTTTGCTAGGGAAACTTACAACAGAACACAATGAAATCGTAGGAACCCAGGACTAACCACATCAAAGATGCAGGCCCAAGACTTGTGATCATCCTATATCCTGATTCCATCTCCACTATATATAGCCCTTTCTTCTGCTTTCCCTACTCTAAGACAAGTGACTGTTTCCAGGAGGTCTCCATATATGGATGTTACAGACACTGGAGATGCTGAATTGAATCTACCAGTCATGGTAGCACCATGGTTGTAAAACATGAATCAAATTTTCAACTTTCCATTAGCAATACCTGGGATAAAGGATGGCAAATTAGAGTCCTGGGTAAGCTCCAACCTAATGGCTATGCCAAATAACCTCTAGCAGACTTACACATTTCCTGCCAGCTTGTCTCTGTCTCCAAGTCAGCCTTTACCCATGCAGACATTCTTCAATGGGAGGATCAAACCCAGAAGGTATTCCAAGCCACCCTCTCCTGTCTTCAGTGCATCAGATATACAGCTGACCTCCTTTCCCTAAACATCCATCCCAACTCCTCTCAATGGATGTGGTCATGGGAAAACCTTTGCTTTCCTTCTTTTAGTTTGTAGCCTAAGTATGAAGACTACTAGATACAATGCTAAGCCTTCTTAGCTGAGATTCTGTACCCCAGTGCTTTAAGGACCTATAAAAAGGCCTTCTGTTTATTGTCTATATTCCTCCTCAGTGGTAGGAGCTATGAGGAAGTCATATACACACTGGAACATGGTGTTCTGTGACTATTTTTGTCTAAACACCAGCAGATGTGCACTCGGGGCCCCATCAAACTGTGCAGTAGAATCCTTGAATCCCCTCTCTGTTTTCCCCCATTACCTCTCTTGTCTTTTTCCCCAAGGGCAGTGATAGCTGCAAAGAAGTGTTTCCATGTCTGACTTCAGCTGGATTTTAGCTATGGAAAACTTTCTGAACACTTTCCAGAAGTTGAGACCTATTTATCCCTTCAAATCATGCTAATTTCTGGAACTTTCTCCTTATGTCTGGGGCCAAATGACATGACAAAGGCAATATAAGTGGCTTGATGGTTTAGGGGGGCATTTGGAACTCTAGGGGTAAATACCCAATCTGCTTTACAGACCCCTTCCAGAAACCCAGCTGGTGATTCATCAACTCCATGAGTGACTTGAGTTACCTTAAGTTGGCTGGTAGGTTTTCTGTTGTTTAATCATCCTAATAATACTTGCTGAAAATGTGTCCAATGACCTCTTACTTTAGAACCGTTCTCAACAGGTTGATGAAGGCTTGTGACTTCTCTAAAATTGGAGGGTTTTGGGGTCTTCCAATTATATAAGTCACAGAGAAGGAAACATAAATCATGAATGGGAAAGAAGTTGAACTTAGACACACACACACACACACACACACACACACACACACACACACATCATGGTACTGAGGAATTATTTTCATCTTCTCCAATACTTAAAGCGTCACATGGCTCTGGGACCCATTTTCTTCTGTCTGTAGCAGTCAGGGCTAAAGAAAACAGGCAGAATTTGGGGGTTTGCCTAGCAGACCTGGTTGTAAATAAGGTTGAAGAGGACACAGGTCTTAAGACAAGTGGGGGCTCTTGCACCAGAGGAAGTTATTACAGGAAAATTGGTGGCTACAGCAAGCAGCTTGGGAGCTGCATCAACTGAAGGTGCACCCACGGGTGCTTCTGCAAATGGCGCACTGCCTGTGGCCTGTGAGCTTGCAGGAAATTGTGTGCCTGCCACATTGTCAGGAATCTGTAGCAGTGGTCTTGGGTTTGTGCATGCTTTCCACGTCAGATCTGTTTCTCCAACTATCAGGATGGACAGAAATACAAAGAGGCATACATAGGGAGGCACAGTCATACAGAAAAAGACATAGCAAGGACAAATGATAAACAAGGATGTTCAGCACACATTCATACATCTGAAGAAACCAGATGATCTGGTGATTTTTCACATGAATCCTGGACACAGGATCTATCTGCATGCAACTTCCCTTCCCTCTTGTGTCCTAAGCAGATATCACCTCTTACATACCAAACCTACCTCCAGAGGTGTTCTGACCAGATAACTTTCAATTTATGTTTTTTGGGTGTCAGGGGTCAGGATGGCAATGTCAAGATGCCTGCAGACTTCTTGACAGCTGTTGGTCAGACAAAATTTTCTTGGGGCCATGCAATGTGTTAGGTCACATGATACCTAAGAGTCTTCTCTAGTTTGTGTACTCTCCCCTACTCCTGGAGGTTCTGAGGCCTGCTATGTGTCTAGATCCAACCTCTGTAATCTCAGTGGGACCTCTAAAACATTACACGTAGTTCACTAGAGATGATCAGTCAGACATAGTTTGACCAATTGAAAATCATTATTTAGCCAGTTGGGATCTCATGCAAATATTTGATGATTTATGCATGGCCACAAGTGTCCAGAATACTGGTTATTAAAGAGAGAAATGGTATCTTCCTCAGCAGTGACAGGAAGGCTTCACAGGATCAAATAGTTTAATGGAAGCTCAGTTAAGTTAGCTAAGATATACTGACCTTTGGTTTCTAGAATAGAGTTGGGTAATTTTCCATGGCATTCTCCATCAGTAGATTGGATTTTAGTTAAGCCTGAAATGGCTAGCAAGAAAACAAGATGAGAGCACCTTTACACTGTCTTACCCTCACATGTACAAAGTCTTTAGAGGCAGCAATTTGTGAGAAAGCAAATAAATAGCAGATAGACCAAGCCAGTAAAGCTTGGTAATGCAAATTCTTCTGGTGTTGTATCTAGAGGAGTTTAAAACTGTCTTCAGTATTTCACCTTGGTTTTATAGAAGGGAAAAGTACTCTTTTTCTTGTAAAGCTGTTGGTCCAATTAGGACCAATTCCATTTACACAGATGGAAGAAGAGGAGGGAGCTCTCTAGCGAACACTACTTCTTATATTCAACTGACAAATTCCTCAGAGTTTGAGTACAAAGTTCTGGCCATGCACAGATCTGACAGCTCCACTGAGGCAAAGGAAATAGTGATATTTCCCAATAACTGTCACACATGAAATTGAGCTGTAATTGATACTAAGGCCCCATTTAATTGCATCAAGTAGATGCAAGGTATCTAATTGTCACATTATATTTCACATAGTCCAAAGTAGATAGGCTAAGAAAACTTGAGAATAAAAGTACAGTATTAGCCTAAAAAGAAATCACAGCATGATTGAATGGTTTATCTTTTGAGACGCAATATGTAATTTAAGCCATTAATTTAATAGTTGTGGTATTTTCTCAAAAGTTAGAGTGCATGAGATTAGGCCCACAAAAAGGGAGTAGTAGTAGTAGACGCTCTTGTCATTTTCCCTACTGATCTACTTAGAAAAACATGCATTTGCTTTCTTGTCTTTAGGCAGAGTTATAGGATAGGAGCCTTCTACTAGCAAAGAAAAGAAGTATTTTTTACTGTATCTACTACTAAAGTTGCTACCTGGACATTTTGTAGTCCGGTAGCCAGAAGACCTGTAGACAACTTTAGATTTGCTATCCAGGCAAGGGTAATTGGGCTTGCTTATCATGAGATAAGGGAATATACATCTGAAATTTAAATGACAACACCATCTGTTCCTGCTTTGGCACCACAGCTAATAATACTAACTGGGCTACTTCACTTCGTCAGGTTGTAGCTAAAGACAGCAAAGTAACTTAAAGTTTTAGGATCATGCTTCTTCACCCTGATAGGAAAACTCCCCAGATCAGCTAAGTGCTGGCCTAGGGAGAGAATGCTACAGTTCTCTCTATATATATCTTCTTAAGTTTCCCTTATCAGACTCCAACTCCTGGGCTTAACAGCTTTTCTCCTCTCAGCCTCAGTAGTCTCTGGAACTCCAAAGATTATGCCCTTGGGATCAGTTTAATTTTGATTTTGTTTTTAGCATGGTTGAGTATTTACAGAACAAGGGAGCAGAGAGTACATGATGGAGTTGCAAGGACACTTCCACTTCCACTTCCCACCCTTGGCCCATTTCCCTATTAGTAACATTTTCTATTGTAGTAGTATATGTTGTACAATTAACATCCATTATTGTAAGCCAGAGTCTTTGGTTTAGGGCAAGATCATTCTTTGTATTATATAGATGTCTGACAGAGGCAAAATGGCATTTATGACATCATTGTGGAATCATAGTTTATTTGCTCAAATATTCCTGGGATTCATTTATTTATCCTTTTTCTTACTCTACCACCCTCACAATGTTTCCCTGTCTCTTTGGTTTTGTCTTTTGAAAGCTGTCATATAGCTGGGACTTTTAAAATGCAAGCTTTTTTTCACTGCTTTCTTTGCTTGAACAAAATACCATTGAGGTTGCTCTGTGTCTTATCTTGACTTGACTGCTGACACCTTTTTAAATACTAATAGTCCATGGCATAAATGCAGTGAAGATTTATACAATCAGCTTTCAAAGGGAATCTTGGCTGCTTCCAGACCTCAACTAGTTTAAATTAATTTTGCTTTGTATGTTATTTTCATTATGATATCTTTCAAACACAATGTTTCATTGGTTCTCTTTCATCTTTCTCCCTATCCCCACTCTCTCCCTTTTGACTCCCTAGTCCCAGTGGTTCTCTTTCCAATTTCAGGACACACGGACTTTCTGTGTGTTTTTATTTCTTCCATTCTCAACTCTTCCTCTCCCCTCTACATGGTCACCTGTCTAGTTTCATAATCTATACCCCAGAGTGTATGAGATACATGCAATCATTAAAAGTTAGGGTCTACATATGAGAGAGAACAGGCAATTTTTGGTCTTTCTGACACTAGGTCACCCCCATCTAATATAGTATTTTCCAGTTTAAATCATCTTCTTTCTTGCAAATTTTGTACTTTTTTTTCCCTTAAGAGTTGCATAAAATTCCATTGTGGATATGAGACAAATTATCATTATCCATTTTTATCTTTTGGTTTGCATTTAGGTGATTTCATCTTCTTGCTATTATTATGAATAATCTAACAATAAGCATGATTGTGGTAGGATATGGAATCTTTTAGCTATATGTCCAGGAGTGTTGTACTAGACCATATGAGTTCTAGTTTTAAGGTTTATTTAAGTATATCCATAATGATTTCCATAGTGTCTACACTCTTACCAGTAGTTGTTGAAGGTTTATCTTTGTATATATCCTTATTAGCATTTGTTGATTTGGGGTTATTTTTTGTTTTTTTTTATATATATTCTTTTTTTAATTTTCTTTTTTATTGGATATTTATTAATTTACATTTCAAATGTTATCTCCTTTCCCAGTTTCCCCTCCAGAAACACTTTATTCCATTCCCCTCCCCCTACTTCTATGAAGGTACTTCCCCAGACACCCAGTCCCAGCTCCATATCCTGGCATGACTCTACACTGGGGCATCAAGCTTTCCCAGGAACAAGGGTTTCTCCCCCCATTAATGTCCAAAAAGGCCATCTTCTGCTACATATGCACCTGGAGCAATGGGTCCCTCCATGTGTACTCTTGGGTTGGTGGTTTACTCCCTGGGAGCTCTGGGGTATCTAGCAAGTTGATATTGTTGTTCTTCCTATGGGGTTCCAAACCCCTTCAGCTCCTTCAGCCCTTTCTCTAACTACTCCATTGGGGTCCCCATGTTCAGTTCAGTGGTTGGCTTTGAGCATCCACCTCCGTATTTGACAGGCTCTGGCAGAGCCTCTCAGGAGAGAGTTATACCAGGCTTCTGTAAGCAAGCACTTTTTGGCATCCACAAAAGTGTCTAGGTTTGATGTCTGTATATGGGATGGGTTCCCAGGTAGGGAAGTCTCTGGGTGGCCTTCCCTTCAGTATCTGCTCCACACATTGTTTCTATATTTCTTTTTGTGAGTATTTTGTTCCCCCTTGTAAGAAGGACTAAAGCAACAACACTTTGGTCTTCCTTCTTCTTGAGCTATAGGTGATCTGTGAATTATATCTTGGGTATTCCAGGCTTTTGGACTAATATCCACTTATTAGTGAGTGTATAACAAATGTGTTCTTTTGTGACTGTGTTATTTCACTCAGGATGATATTTTCAAGTTCCATCCATTTGACTGTGAATTTCATGACTTATTGTTTTTAATAACTGAGTAGTATTCCATTGTAGAAATGTACCACATTTTCTGTATCCATTCTTCTGTTAAAGGATGCCTGGATTTTTTCTAGCTTCTGGCTATTATAAATAAGGCTGCTATGAACATAGTCGAGCATGTGTCCTTGTTATATGCTGAAGAATCTTTTGGGTATTTGCCCAGGAGTGGTATATCTGGCTCCTCAGGTAGTAAGCACTATGTCCATTTTTCTGAGGAACCACCATACTGATTTTACAGTAGTTGTACCAGCTTACAATACCACCAACAGTGGAGAAGTGTTCCTCTTTCTCTACATCCTTGTCAGCATCTGTTGTCACCTGAGCTTTTAATCTTTGCCATTTTGTCTGGTGTGAGGTAGAATCTCAGGGTTGTTTTGATTTGCATTTCCCTGGTGACTAAAGGTGTTGAACATTTCTTTAGGTGCTTCTCAGCCATTTCATATTATGCAGCTAAGAATTCTTTGCTTAGGACTGTACCCCATTTTTTAATAGGATTATTTGGTTCCTTGGAGTCTACCTTCTTGAATTCTTTGCTTATATTGGATATTAGTCCTCTATCAGATGTAGGATTGGCAAAGATCTTTTCCCAATCTATTGATTGCCGCTTTGTCTTATTGAAAGCTTTGCAGTTTTAGGTCCCATTTATTAATTGTTGATTTTAGAGCATAAGCCATTGGTATTCTGTTCAAGAAATTTTCCAATGTGCCCATGTGTTTGAGGTTCTTCCCCAATTTCTTTTTGTTTAGTTTCAGTGGATTTGGTTTTAAGTGGGGGTTCTTGATCCACTTGGACTTGAGTTTTGTATAAGGGGATAAGACTGGAAAGATTTGCATTTTCCTACAGGTTGATGACCAGTTGACCCAGCACTGTTGAAAGTGCTGTCTTTATTCCACTGGATGGTTTTAGCTCCTTTGTCAAAGATCAAGTGACCATAGGTGTGTGGGTTCATTTCTGGGTCTTCAATTTTATTCCATTGAACTACCTGCTTCTCTCTGTACTAATAATTTGCAGTTTTTATCACTATTGCTCTGTAATATAGCTTCAGGTCTGGTGATTCTCCCAGAAGTTCTTTTATTGTTGAGAACAGTTTTCAATATTCTATAGTTATTGTTATTGCAAATGGATTTGCAAATGTATGTGTATGTGTCTGTGTATGTATGTGTGTGTGTGTCTGTGTGTGTGTGTGTGTGTGTGTGTATGTGTGTGTGTGTGTGTGTGTGTGTATGTGTGTGTGTGTTGTATTGTATTGGACTTACCTATGGGTAAAACACAATGACCAAGGCAAGTTATAGAATAGAGTTTATTTGTGTTTATGATGATGATTGCAGCTCAAAGGCATGATACTTGGAGCAGAAGCTTAGGGATAATATACTTCTTATGAAATCTACTATAAATCTGCTATCATTAATTGCTATAAATGAATACTATTGATTTTCTGTTTTGATTTTGTGTTCTACATCATTACTAGAAGTGTTTATTGAGTCAAGTAGATATTTTATAGGTTCTCTTAAGTATAAAACTATACTTGAATAGTGGTAATTCTACTTCTTCATTTCCTATTTTTGTCCATTTTGTATATTTCTCATAGGTTACTATTATGACTAAGAATTTTGGCATAGAATCAAATTAGTGAACACCTTTGTTTTATGCCAAAATATTGAAGAAATGTTCCAATTTTTCCCTTTACTTTGACATTAACTATGGGTTCATCATTGTTTTAAAAAGTATGTTATATATGCTTTCTAGGGATTTTTTTTCCTAATGATTTCCCTTGGTAGCTGAAGTCCTGTCTTCTGTATATAATAGACTAGAAGTACCAGGGAACTAATACTTTAGTTGTGCCCTTAGAACCATTGGAAAATAACTCTGACATGTGTGAGTTTCCCAGAAAGATTAAGCTTAAGTAGTCATGGGAGCAACTTGTTGGATAATTTATACTTAATTAGTTCTTCTCTTTTTTTTCTGAAGAAAGGAAATTAATACAATTCCATCAATTAATTTGATATTTACTATTCATTTTTATTTTTAGGGTACAGAAAAGCAGAACATCACAATTATATAACTAGCTATTGAAATGACACAGTATTTATCTTCAAAACAAATACTAAGTATTTCAATAGTAGGATGAGTAAAGTAATTTATTAATTTACACTTAAGGCTGATATAATTTTTAAAAGGTTGTTTCAATTTTTAAAGACCTATTACACTAGTCTAATAGTCTCTATATTTTGTAATATGCATATTTAAATAATATAGATCAATGATATGTACAGTTTTAATGCTGATTATTATGAGATATTACTCACTTTGCAATTTTTTATGAATCACTTTTGTAATTCAAGCATATAAATCTACAGTACTAAAGCATAGATTTCTTTTTGTTTTATATTTTATGTGAGAGCATTTTGCCCACATGTATGTCTATGTACCACATGTATTCCTTGTGGCTGGAGAGACCAGAACAGGGATTTCCTGAAAGTGGAGTTATAGCCAGTTGGGGGTCACCATATAGTTGCTGGGAATCCAACTTCCCTGAAGAGAAGTCGCTGTTCCTTTGTTTGTTTTTACTTTTTATTGATTCTTTGTAAATTTCATATCATTCGCCTCACTTGTCCCCTCACTCCCACAATCCACCCTTACAACCTCTCTATCTACAGAGGGAAACAAAAACATGATTGTGGAAGTTGTCGTGTGTCATAGTGTGTCCCACAGGGTAACCTTCTTTTCACACTTCTTTGATTACAAATCTTCATTGCACTGAGTCCTTGTCCTCTGGCTTCTGCTACACTGTTATTACTGGAACCTTAGTGGGTCTCTCTTCCACGATATCCCATTGTTGCACTGTATCATGGAGATCCTGTAGTTTGAATCTGTAGGACTGGGTCCACCAACACTCAGTCTAGCAGTTCATCATCTGAAATGGTTAGCCTGTCAGCTCTCCCACACCCACCACCCACACTAATGGGGCTAGTTCTCTTGTCCTACCCCAGCTGGCCAGTCCAATGCTGCTACCAGCAAGGGTTAAGTCAGCCACCTAGCTCTCATGCACTCAGGGCTGGCTTATCTGAGTCCAGGCCATCAGGGCCAACTCTACTCTGCTGCTCAGGAAAAGGTGCTGTGCTTACACTCCTGGTGGTGAAAGGTAAGCGGAAGTGGGTGGGAAGTGTGTGTGGGCGGGGCAGGTATCTCCTTTGTCCATGCCATTGCACAGGAGACAAATGGCATGGCCAGCTCTCCCATGTTCACACCCTCAGGACTGGCTTACCTGCAACTCCAGCATCCAGAGACAGCTCTGCTGTGCTTCCTGAGTGATGTACAGGGCCACACTCCAGCTTATTGCAACTGGCTAGGGGCGGGGTCAGCTCTCCTCCTCTCCTAGGATGCTAGGTGAGGGGTGAATAGTTCTACAAAGCCATCAGACATCAACATGACCCGAGGGGCAGCCCAGACCAAGGACATCTGCCTGGCCTTTGGTGGTAACAGATCCCTGCTACTGCAGGGCCAAGGACCTTCAAGTGGCCCCTGGTGGCAGCAGGAGAGGATCTCACCATGATTCCAGGTGGCATCACTGACTACTCACATCAGGCTGTTCCTCACTACCCTTGATTCTCCAGTTGTGCCTCTCTTCATTGTGCCCACATCCTTCTGTTTCTCTGTCTCTTCCATTTCTCCACCACTCATTTTCTCCTCTTAGTGGACTCTGGGGTCCCTGAGTATCTGTGGTTGTCTCAGAAGAGGTCCCAGGAATGCTATACCTCACTTTTGCATTATGGCACTGGGTAAAGGTCATCTCAGGCATGGTCTGAACCCCCTCCCCATTCCCCCAGCCTGCGCAGACTGTACTGGTGGCCAGCTCCTTGTCCGTGCCCCATGGCATGGGTCTGATGGTTTTCTTAGGCTCACTCCTCACTTTGTCGAATGGAGTGGTATAGTCTGTCTTGGGCTCATTCCCACCCAGAGCCCATGGTCCCACACAGAGTTTTCCTAGCCTCTGGTTTATGCCCCACACTGAGAGCCCAACTGAGCTGTTCAGAGCTGGTAGACTCAGGCTTGCTTTTCTCAGGAAGTGTTGGGCTTCTAATCATGCTTATATTCACAGGTCAAAACACCTTTCTCTGCTACCTACTGATGTACATGGACACAGCAGCCACAGCTGCAACACCTCTAGGGCAGGCAACCAGTTCTTTAAAACAAACAAACAAACAAACAAACAAACAAAAAACACAAAGCATACTGTTTCTTCATTTCTCAAATTCAAGCCCCACATCTTTATCAGAGAATCCAAGCATCTGAAATAATCTTTCTTGGCTTAAAGTCTGTCTTAGCCTCATTTCAAGGAAACAAAACAGGTTATAACATATATTTGAGAAAGTCTGAGTCAAGTATACTGAAATTAATAAGTTATGAGTAGTATTACTGAACAGCATTAAGCCAATGTGGCAAGGAAGCCTGGGGAAGCGTAGGATCCCTCATGACTGTGGCTCCAAGTCCCTTACTCCCCCACTAGTTAAGGGTCTTTCTCAGGCCAGTCACCAAAGCTATTCTGGAAGATTTTCCTCCAGTTTATGCTCCAGTAACGTCCGCTCCAGGAACTGTTACCTGTGAACTCTTTTTGCTCATCTGTTTAACACAGGCGGCAGTTTTCTCCCCTAAACTGTAATTTTCTACTGACTCCTGGAAAAGCAATTATTAGAGGGACAAAGGTTCAGCATTTTTTTTACAGTTTTGAGAATTAAATGGTGACTTCAAATCACATTATCAGAAGTTAAACCTTGTGAGCAAGGCTGAAAACTTAAAATTAACAGGCCCAGAAACCAATGTCTTTTCTTTTTTGCTATATTTTTAAACTGGAGATTGTTGGGGTTGGTCTGGTGCTGCTATATATTTAAATGCTAAATATTGTATCCCAAGACCTGGTCGATCTAAGATAAGTGAACTGTCATGTACACTAGCTTTTGTTGTACAAAACTTTCCCATATTATTGCCGATTTGTTAATGAGTATACCTACAGCCTGGGCTGAGCAGAAGAGAGAGAGGCAGAGAAAAAGGTTTCTGGGGTCTGAGGTGGGGATGAGGAAGAGAGCAAGGAGGAAGAAGGAAAGAAATTTCCACTGGGTAAGTGGATCATGAGCATGAGGTCTGTCCTGATGGAGTAGGAGTGGCACAGGCAGAACATAGATATGATATCTGGGGTGGTGACCACAGGGGAGTAGATAAATAGCATAGACGGTTGACATCTATCTGGCTCTAGTGCTCTTAAGCTTATTATAAATCTAAAGGTTGCTGTGTCTTTTCTCTGTACAATATGATCTGAAATTGGGTAGAAACCCCTGATATTCAAAGACAACAATGGGGTGAGGCAACCTCTAGGACAGTAATTATCACCACAAGAAATATTGTTAAAATGTGTTGATGCTTCCAACGTAATTTCTGAATTAATATATTTAGGCTTTCCCACCCCACAAACCCACCCCACCCCCATTTATGGAGCTGTAGAGATGGTTCTGTGGTTACAAGTACTGACTGCTCTGTCAGCAGATCTGAGTTTGGTTTCTAGCATCCAACTCCGATGGCACATAGCTGCCTGTTAACTCCAGTTCCTGGAGAATCTGGTGCCTTTGTTGTCCAACACCCTGACATATGTATGAACACACACACACAGATGGAGTCTTTGAAAATGGCCATGTTTCACTTTGCTTGGCATTAAATTGGAAATTTCTCCCTTCACCAGGTAACAAACCTTTCTATATTTTATTTGTGTTTCAGACAGCAGAGCAGGATGGGTTGTGGCACTAAACCTTTTGGAACCCTGAACATTACATTAAAAGGCACAGATGCTGGACATGGGGCTGTAGGGATTGATATTTGCTGTTATAGAAATCCGACTTCCCTGAAGAGAAGCTAGT
The DNA here is from genome assembly GCF_947179515.1 of Apodemus sylvaticus. Lineage (NCBI taxonomy): Eukaryota > Metazoa > Chordata > Mammalia > Rodentia > Muridae > Apodemus > Apodemus sylvaticus. The sequence goes on along the minus strand of NC_067473.1, from coordinate 36,795,949 downwards.
GTTCCTTTTTTGTTGTTTTTTATTTGTTTGCTTGTTTTGTTTTGTTTTGTTTCGTTTCGTTATTGTTATAATTCTTGCCTACCCTTTTGCTCAGCTTACCCTAACCAAAATAGGAATGAACTCCTTCTTTTTAGTTAAAATTGTTAACAGGAACTTAAAACATAGTCACAAATATTAAAGCTTTTGAAGAGGTGCATGCCCTCGAGCTTTAGCAGATACAATCTTTTGTGTAGCTAAGTATCTGGTCATTACCTGATTTAGAATGTGTGTTGCTTATCTTTAAAATTCTCCATCTGGAGGGATTTGGATGTTTCTTTTGTTTCTAAAACTAGTGTTGAGTCTTAGTACTCAATGTAAATGTAAACACTGAGAAGCTTTGACGGAGTGAACGGTGAATTCACAGGTGATCCGTCCTCTTGAGTGGAGTCTCATCTGTTAAACTGCTAGCTTGTTAGAGAAGGTAACTGTTTTCTTTGTCCCTCCTGATGAAATCAACTTTCAAAGTGACATTTTGGGAATTCAGAGAACATCCTCTCAAGCCACTTGACCTGTTCCCTTTATCATGAACCTCTATCCTCCAGAACCAGGAAATCATAGGCTTCTGTTCTTCATAAATTTACTGAGGCTGAAGATATGACTCAGTGGCTAAATCATGGGAACCTGACAGTCTACTCTGTGACCCTCAGATCCCCAGATCCCATGCAACAAGCTAGATTTGTTAGCTCAAATGCACTTGGAATTCTACCACATCCCTACCAGGAGAAGGAAAACACAGAGAGGAAAATCTTCAGAAACCTGCAGGCCAGATAACATGGCAGACACAACAGTGAACAAAAGAACCTGTCTCAAACAAAGGGAAGTCCAAGACTGAGAGTGTTCTCTGACTTTCACCCTCAAGCTGTGGCACATGTGCCTGCATACACAAAAGGACACACACACACACATAAACACACACACACACACACACACACACACACTACACATACACACAGAGAGAGACACACACACAGAGAGACACACACAATACGCATACATACAAATTATTTAATCTTACTTTTATAGCTGTACAGACTATGTCAATCTTACTAGATAGATAAAACTGTGTTAAAACAGCTTTATTTGATGTTTGACTAACTGATAAGGGCTTTTTTGATCCATTGTTTTAATTTTTTTCAAGTTTGGTAATCATAACTGAATTGCTGTTTAGAATGACAAAATATTAATTACTTTGTAATTTATTTTTTTTTAAATTTTTTTTATTCGATATAATTTATTTACATTTCAAATGATTTCCCCTTTTCTAGCCCCCCCACTCCCCGAAAGTCCCGTAAGCCCCCTTCTCTTCCCCTGTCCTCCCACCCACCCCTTCCCACTTCCCCGTTCTGGTTTTGCTGAATACTGTTTCACTGAGTCTTTCCAGAACCAGGGGCCACTCCTCCTTTCTTCTTGTACCTCATTTGATGTGTGGATTATGTTTTGGGTATTCCAGTTTTCTAGGTTAATATCCACTTATTAGTGAGTGCATACCATGATTCACCTTTTGAGTCTGGGTTACCTCACTGAGTATGATATTCTCTAGCTCCATCCATTTGCCTAAGAATTTCATGAATTCGTTGTTTCTAATGGCTGAATAGTACTCCATTGTATAGATATACCACATTTTTTGCATCCACTCTTCTGTTGAGGGATACCTGGGTTCTTTCCAACATCTGGCAATTATAAATAGGGCTGCTATGAACATAGTAGAACATGTATCCTTATTACATGGTGGGGAGTCTTCTGGGTATATGCCCAGGAGTGGTATAGCAGGATCTTCTGGAAGTGAGGTGCCCAGTTTTCGGAGGAACCGCCAGACTGATTTCCAGAGTGGTTGTACCAATTTGCAACCCCACCAGCAGTGGAGGAGTGTTCCTCTTTCTCCACACCCTCTCCAACACCTGCTGTCTCCTGAATTTTTAATCTTAGCCATTCTGACTGGTGTAAGATGAAATCTTAGTGTTGTTTTGATTTGCATTTCCCTAATGACTAATGAAGTTGAGCATTTTTTAAGATGCTTCTCCGCCATCCGAAGTTCTTCAGGTGAGAATTCTTTGTTTAACTCTGTACCCCATTTTTTAATAGGGTTGTTTGGTTTTCTGGAGTCTAACTTCTTGAGTTCTTTATATATATTGGATATTAGCCCTCTATCTGAAGTAGGATTGGTGAAGATCTTTTCCCAATTTGTTGGTTGCCGATCTGTCCTCTTGATGGTGTCCTTTGCCTTACAGAAACTCTGTAACCTTATGAGGTCCCATTTGTCAATTCTTGCTCTTAGAGCATACGCTATTGGTGTTCTGTTCAGAAACTTTCTCCCTGTACCGATGTCCTCAAGGGTCTTCCCCAGTTTCTTTTCTATTAGCTTCAGAGTGTCTGGCTTTATGTGGAGGTCCTTGATCCATTTGGAGTTGAGCTTAGTACAAGGAGACAAGGATGGATCAATTCGCATTCTTCTGCATGCTGACCTCCAGTTGAACCAGCACCATTTGTTGAAAAGGCTATCTTTTTTTCCATTGGATGTTTTCAGCCTCTTTGTCGAGGATCAAGTGGCCATAGGTGTGTGGGTTCATTTCTGGATCTTCAATCCTGTTCCACTGATCCTCCTGTCTGTCACTGTACCAATACCATGCAGTTTTTAACACTATTGCTCTGTAGTATTGCTTGAGGTCAGGGATACTGATTCCCCCAGATTTTCTTTTGTTGCTGAGAATAGTTTTAGCTATCATGGGTTTTTTGTTGTTCCAGATGAATTTGATAATTGCTCTTTCTAACTCTGTGAAGAATTGAGTTGGGATTTTGATGGGTATTGCATTGAATCTGTATAGTGCTTTAGGCAAAATGGCCATTTTAACTATATTGATTCTACCGATCCATGAGCATGGGAGGTTTTCCCATTTTTTGAGGTCTTCTTCCATTTCCTTCTTCAGAGTCTTGAAGTTCTTGTCATACAGATCTTTCACATGTTTGGTAAGAGTCACCCCAAGATACTTTATACTGTTTGAGGCTATTGTGAAGGGGGTCATTTCCCTAATTTCTTTCTCAGCCTGCTTATCCTTTGAGTATAGGAAGGCCACTGATTTGCTTGAGTTGATTTTATAACCTGCCACTTTGCTGAAGTTGTTTATCAGCTGTAGGAGCTCTCTAGTGGAGTTCTTTGGGTCACTTAGGTAGATGATCATGTCATCTGCAAATAATGATAGTTTGACTTCTTCCTTTCCAATTTGTATCCCTTTGACCTCCTTATGTTGTCGAATTGCCCGAGCTAGTACCTCAAGTACAATATTGAAAAGATAAGGAGAAAGGGGGCAGCCTTGTCTGGTCCCTGATTTCAGTGGGATTGCTTCAAGTTTCTCTCCATTTAGTTTGATGCTGGCTACCGGTTTGCTGTATATTGCTTTTACTATGTTTAGGTATGGGCCTTGAATTCCTGTTCTCTCCAAGACTTTAAGCATGAAGGGATGCTGAATTTTGTCAAATGCTTTTTCAGCATCCAATGAAATGACCATGTGGTTTTGTTCTTTGAGTTTGTTTATGTAGTGGATTGTATTGATGGATTTCCGTATATTGAACCAACCCTGCATTCCCGGGATAAAGCCTACTTGATCATGGTGGATGATCGTTTTGATGTGTTCTTGGATTCGGTTGGCAAGAATTTTATTGAGTATTTTTGCATCGAAGTTCATAAGGGAAATTGGTCTGAAGTTCTCTTTCTTTGTTGGATCTTTGTGTGGCTTTGGTATCAGCGTAATTATGGCTTCATAGAAGGAATTGGGTAGTGTTCCTTCTGTTTCTATTTTGTGGAATAGTTTGAAGAGTATTGGTGTTAACTCTTCTTTGAAGGTCTGGTAGAATTCTGCACTGAAGCCATCTGGTCCTGTGCTTTTCTTGGTTGGAAGACTTTCTATGACTCCTTCTATTTCTTTAGGCATTATGGGACTGTTTAGATGGTCTAGTTGGTCCTGATTTAATTTTGGTATCTGGTATCTGTCAAGGAAATTGTCCATTTCCTCCAGATTCTCCAGTTGTGTTGAGTACAGGCTCTTGTAGTAGGATCTGATGATTTTTTGGATTTCCTCAGTTTCCGTTGTTATATCTCCCTTTTCATTTCTAAGTTTGTTAATTTGGATACTTTCTCTGTGCCCTTTGGTCAGTCTGGCTAAGGGTTTATCTATCTTGTTGATTTTCTCAAAGAACCAGCTCCTGGTTTTGTTGATTTTTTGTATGGTTCTCTTTGTTTCTCCTTGATTGATTTCGGCCCTGAGTTTGATGATTTCCTGCCTTCTACTCCTCCTGGGCGAAGTAGCTTCTTTTTGTTCTAGGGCTTTCAGGTGTGTCATTAAGCTGGTAATGTATGCTCTCTCCATTTTCTTTTTGGAGGCACTCAGGGCTATGAGTTTTCCTCTTAGCACTGCTTTCATTGTGTCCCATAGATTTGGGTATGTTGTGTTTTCATTTTCATTGTGTTCTAAAAAGTCTTTAATTTCTTTCTTTATTTCTTCCTTGACCAAGGTATCATTGAGTAGAGTATTGTTCAGTTTCCACGTGTATGTGGGTTTTCTGTTGTTTCTGTTGCTATTGAAGACCACTTTTACTCCATAGTGATCAGATAGGAGGCATGGGATTAGTTCTATCTTCTTATATTTGTTGAGGTCTGTCTTGTGACCAATTATATGGTCGATTTTGGAGAAGGTACCATGAGGTGCTGAGAAAAAGGTATATTCTTTTGTTTTAGGATAGAATGTTCTATATATATCTGTTAAATCTAATTGGTCCAAAGCTTCAATTAGTTTCATTGTGTCCCTGTTTAGTTTCTGTTTTCCTGATCGGTCCAAAGAGGAAAGTGCAGTGTTGAAGTCACCCACAATTATTGTGTTAGGTGCAATGTGTGCTTTTAGTTTTAATAAAGTTTCTTTTACGAAAGAGGGTGCCCTTGCATTTGGGCCATAGATGTTCATGATTGACAGTTCTTCTTTTTGTATTTTTCCTTTGACCAGCAAGAAGTGTCCCTCAGGGTCTCTTTTGATGACTTTGGGTTGAAAGTCAATTTTATCTGATATTAAAATGGCTACTCCAGCTTGTTTCCTGAGACCATTTGCTTGTAAAATTGTCTTCCAGCCTTTTACTCTAAGGTAGTGTTTGTCTTTGACCCTGGGGTGTGTTTCCTGTAAGCAGCAAAATGTAGGGTCCTGTTTACGTATCCAGTCAGTTAGTCTGTGTCTTTTTATTGGGGCATTAAGTCCATTGATGTTAAGAGATATTAAGGAATAGTGATTGTTACTTCCTATCATTTTTGACGTTATTTTTTAAATTTTAATGCTTAACTTCTTTTGGGTTTGATGAAAGGTTACTATCTTGCTTTTTCCAGGGTGAAGTTTCCCTCCTTGTATTGGTGTTGTCCTCCTATTATCCTTTTTAGGGCCGGGTTTGTGGATAGATATTGGGTAAACTTGGTTTTGTCATGAAATATCTTAGTTTCTCCATCTATGGTGATTGAGAGTTTTGCTGGATATAGTAGTTTTGGTTGGCATTTGTGTTCTCTTAGAGTCTGCATGAGATCTGCCCAGGACCTTCTAGCCTTCATAGTCTCAGGTGAAAAGTCTGCTGTGATTCTGATAGGTCTTCCTTTATATGTTACTTGGCCTTTTTCTCTTACTGCCTTTAGTATTCTTTCTTTGTTTAGAACATTTGGTGTTTTGATTATTATGTGACGGGAAGTATTTCTGTTCTGGTCCAGTCTGTTTGGAGTTCTGTAGGCTTCTTGTATATTCATGGGCATCTCTCTCTTTAGGTTAGGGAAGTTTTCTTCCATAATTTTATTGAAGATATTTGCTGGCCCTTTAAGTTGTAAATCTTCACTCTCATCTATGCCTATAATCCTTAGGTTTGGTCTTCTCATTGTGTCCTGGATTTCTTGGATATTTTGGGTTACAAGCTTTTTGCATTTTGCATTTTCTTTAACTCTTGAGTCCATGGTTTCTATGGAATCTTCAGCATCTGAGATTCTTTCTTCTATCTCTTGTATTCTGTTGTTGATATTTGTATCTCTGTCCCCTGATTTCTTCCCAAGGCTTTCTATCTCCAAAGTTGTCTCCCTTTGAGTTTTCTTAGTTGTTTCTACTTCTGATTTTAGATCCTGGATGGTTTTGCTTAGCTCCTTCACTTGCATGTTTGTGTTTTCCTGTAATTTTTTAAGAGATTTTTGTGTTTCCTCTTTCATGAGCTCAGCCTGTTGACCAAAGTTCTCCTGTATTTCTTTAAGAGATTTTTGTGTTTCGTCTTTCATGACCTCAGCCTGTTGATCAAAGTTCTCCTGTATTTCTTTAAGTGATTTTTGCATTTCCTCCTTGTTGGCTTTTGTATTCTCCTGGATTTCTTTCAATGATTTTTGTGTTTCCCTTGCAAGGGCTTCTAACTTTTGATCCATTTTCTCCTGAATTTCTTTAAGTGTATCCTTCATGTGTTCCTGTACCAGCATCATGACCAGTGATTTTAAATCCAAATCTTGTTTTACTGGTGTGATGGGGTATCCAGGACATGTTGGTAGAGGAGAATTGGGTTCAGATGTTGCCATATTGCCTTGATTTCTGTTAGTGACGTTCCTGCGTTTGCCTTTTGCCATCTAGTTCTCACTGGTGTTAGTTTTTCTTGTCAGTGCTGGACTCACCCGTGCAAGCTGCCCCTTCCCAGTTGGCCTCTGGTGCACAGCTTACCTCCTGCGCTGCTTGTAGACAGGGTGCTGCTGCCCAGGCTGTTCAGATCCCAAAGCAGGTACCCGAAGGCTCCTGCTGGGGCCCGCTGGATTCACTGGAGCACACTGACTTCTCCCAGCTGGCCGCCCGGAAACCCAGCTAGCCACTTGCAGGACTTGGATATGTGGTGCTGCCTCCCAGGCTGATCTGGGCAGCAGAACTCCCAACCGGGTTGGTGCACACAAGGCTAGCCTAGCTGCTCAGGCCCTGAGTCTAGGCAAAAGCCTGGCAGGCCAATGTTGGTGCAAAGCTCCCCTCAGCTGTGGGTGTTAATTGGGTGTGTCAGGTGGCTAGGATGGTGGCATGTGCGAGTTCCCTGAGAGTGCTGGGAGAGTCTGCTGGGCTAACAACCTCCTGGCTGGGTCAGCACACAGATGGCCCAACGAGCAGCACAGGACCTGGGGGCAGTCCAGGGCCTGACCGTCTGAGACCCCTGCTATGTCCGCCTCGGGCTATGCCTGTTAGCTGGTTTGGTTTTGACTGCTAGGTCTCTCTGGCTTCCCATAGGCAAAATGGTGGTGGTATGCAAACGGCCCCGATAAACAACCTCCTGGCTGGGTCGGCACACAGATGGCCCACCGAGCAGTCCTGGGCCTGGGGGCAGTCCAGGGCCTGACCGTCTGAGACCCCTGCTATGTCCGCCTTGGGCTATGCCTGTTAGCTGGTTTGGTTTTGCCTGCTAGGTCTCTCTGGCTTCCCGTAGGCAAAATGGCGGCGGTGCGCGCCGGCCCAGGCAAACAAGCTCCTGGCTGGGTTGGCACACAGATGGCCCGCCGAGCAGCCCAGGACCTGGGGGCAGTCCGGGGCCTGACCGTCTGAGACCCCTGCTATGTCCGCCTCGAGCTATGCCTGTTAGCGGGTTTGGTTTTGCCTGCTAGGTCTCCCTGGCTTCCCTTAGGCAAAATGGTGGTGGTGCGCGTGCTGGCCCGGGAGGAAAAAAACCTCCTGGCTGGGTTTGCACCCCGGTGGACCCCCGATCAGCCCAGGGCCTGGGTGCAGGCCAACGCCCGTCGGGCTTAGACCCCCGCGATGTTGGTCTCGGGTTATATTTGCGTACCTCAGTCTGATTTCTCTGGCGACCGAGAACCAATATGGAGCCCTGGTAACTGACTGGCGGGAGGCAGAGTTCTGATGTGGCTTCTGTGTGGTGAAAGGCACCGTAAATCCGCCGCTGCTTGCAGCCTGGCTGGCCAGCGATGGCCAGTGGTGGTGGGCGCCGGGTCTGCCTGGACCCTGTCCGCTTGGTTCTACTGCTGATGGCCCTTCCTCTGGACCAGCCGCTGCTGCTGCTGCCTTACTTTGTAATTTTAAAAGGTCTTAAATAATTTTAATAGACTTGATTATTTTCCAAAGTAATGTCTACATGTTTTCATTACAGCTAAGGTTTTATGGGTTTTATGTCAACAAAAGTTAACAGGCTATTGACTACAAAATTTAACATTATTTATCATGCTAATAAAGTGATATGAAAATTCACTGCATGAGAAATGCTTACTTTATTTTTAATTAGGCATCAAGACATGTTTAAATTATTGTAAGAAATGTCTTTTTAAGTCATTTTTTAAGTCTTTTTAAGTCTTTTTAAGTCATTAAAGAACAATGAATTTTCAAGGCTTTATGTGAATTTGCGAAGCCAGGATTTTTGAGTTTTCTAAATGACAAAATATAGACTATAGTACAAAAGAATTACCTATTCTTAAAGATGCTGTCCACAGAGAGGTGTTAAAATAGTGAAAGGGGGCCAGGGAGGTGGCTCATCCGTTAAAGGAACTTGTGCCAAGATTGAAGACCTGACTTTGATCCTTAAGGTTCACATGATGAAGGGAGAGAAATAACAATGCAAAGCTGTCCATTCATCCATATACACATGTACATACATGTACATGTATGCAGACACAGACACGCAACATAAATCAACTAATGTAATAATAGTAGTAGTAATAATAATGAGTGTGTGTGTGTGTGTGCGTGTGTATGTGTGTGTGTGTGTGTGAAACATAATTTAAGAAAACTGGGCAAAGAGTGTTCTATCTGTAAATGAAGAACTTTCAGTTTCCACCATTTGCTTATAAACAAACATTTTTAGCTATTAGAGGAGAAAATAAAGACAAAACATCCTTGTAGAGAAACTATAATGGAAGGTCTTGGTAAAGTAGCACATATGCACTAAGTTTGGCTGTGAAGCTGAGGACAATTACTGCCTTTGCATTGGCACACAAGGTTTAGAGAGAAACCATCAAGAAGTAATTCACACTGCTCATCCCAAAATAAGAATGAATTCTTACTAGCTCTAGCTTGAAGACCTGAAACAAACCTACAATTGAAGGTTGCCTGAGGCAACTGAGGCAACAGACAAGAAGGCATGAGTAAGCACTGTAAATGTGAGTGAATGAATGAATTAATTAATTAATATAATAACGATGCTGTCTTCAGTCTTTCTAGCTTTGGCCTTTTTCTTATGGGATGATCCCAAAAGCCTGTGTGTGCTAGCTCGTGCTGAAAAGGGTAGTTTATACCTGCACTCAGAGCAATTAGAGGCTCAAGAAGGAAGTTTGAGGCCTGTCTTGGAAAGAGAACAGCATAACAAATTACCTTTAGAGTGAAAATTCTAATGAATTTCTTAAATTAATGAATTAACTGAATTGAAATAAAATATATAATAGTGGCTGAAATGAGGTTTCAACTTAGAATTAATTTACTTTATCAGACATCGTTAATGTGCCCCACAACTTTTTAAATAAGTTAGTGGAAAGTTTAATCAGAAATATGAAAATTACTTTAGAAAAAAATACCCAGACGTCTTAATGATTATGCAATAAGCCAACAGACTAAAATGTCCCTGCACAGGGACTGGCTTGGCACGCGCTCCCAAGCCCTGTGGAGCTCAATAAGAGAGCTATGAAGTGGAATGAGAGAATGTGGCAAAGAGAACTTCTCAAATGGCTTTAATAACCTTTGAAATTAGAAATAGATGTTCTCTGACAAATGGCCTACCCTCAATTTTCTCTTAAAGTCTTACTGCACAGCCGCATTCCATGGAAATCATGGTATTAAAGAAAAGTCGATTTTGTATATGCAGCAGTATGTCTTGTTAATTGTACATTACCCAGAACACACTTTCTAATGAAAATATCATATTCCAGGGTGATAATGGAGATCGAAAGATAATGATAACAATTAAGTTCCTTTACATCTCAGTTGTATTTAAAAACTTTTGTTTTAGTCAGGATCTCAAAATTCTGTACTTGTGCAACACCCACATATTGAGAGTTTTCCCTACCCAGGTGATAGCTGGTTTTGTGTAATCTGTTATTAGGACAGTTAAAGTTTGACCTGTATATCAGAACATGGTGAGTATGTCACATCATTGTTAGAAGCATTTGTTGTGCTCTTTGTATTGTTGTACCACATAGATGTGCTATGTTTTCTTTTTTTAATTTTCTATGTTTTGTAATTATATAGATACATCATGCATTTTGCTGCAATTCATAGTGGAACTTCTGATACCCAGTTTATGTTATTTTTGTGCTAAAGGTAGTGTTACTCTTTGTTAATATATTTTTAAGCATATACTGTTAGTTTCCACCCAATTCGCATTCTTGTTGCCTTCTCACGAAGCCACGGCACAGGATATTACAATGTGGTTGCCTCCTGTGTCCAGAGTTCTCTTGTGACAAGCAAGGCTGAAGGTTTCCGGGGACACTCGCGCTGCTTCCTGAAGGAGACACTACCTAGTTCTCCCTTAGTTTTCATCCTCCATGCAGCATGGACCTGAGCAACCGCCTTTTGGTCTCAAACTGGCAAGCCTGGGAAAGGGCAGCAAATGCTTAGCTGACCCAGGAAGAGAGGGAGCACATTTGGTGAGCTTTATCATGGCACCCCCAGAGAACACTTAAAGTCTAACCCTCTGGAAATGTGAGAGATGAAGGTTTAATCTTATTTGTTAAACTTTAGAGGTTGGGTTTTATGTTATTATCAGATGAATGGGATTCTACTGCCCAGGATTTATTACATAAACTCCCTCTATAAGACCTGTCAAGTGAACAAATGAAAAAAACCCGGGAAACGCAGGGTGACTTGCAGTTTGTGGACACAGTACAGCTTTCTCTGTAGTGGTGCTAGGTCACTTGCACAATTCATAGTACTGAAAAATACAAACCTGGGTCCTTCATAGTCTATAAAAAATTATTTAAAGATTAGACATACTTGTAATTATGAAAAGAAAGACCAAGCTTTTGCTAGAAAACAAGACAATATAACCATGCAGCAACTATAGAAATGTTGAAATTTTTAAAGTAAGAATTCCTATTCATTAAATTGTTTAATGAAGAAAAGGTAAGCAAAACAGGAAATATTTACAGTGCATATGTCCAGATGTATAAAGAAACCCTACCATTAAATAAGAGAAAAATTCACTTATAAATGAGTAAATTATTTAAATAATACTTCCCACGAAGGAACAATGAAACAGTGCACACGTGCAAGTTTGTATAAAATATTATATTATAGTGTATATTGCATTATATTGTACATATAATTCTTGACATGGTATATTTTTTGTGACATGCAAATCAAATTCTGCTTTTGCCATAAAATGACTAAATTGAAAAACAACAAAGCCATTATGGATAAACATGAATGTAGACTAACTTGGAAGATTTGGAGCACTTATTTTCAACTTCCTTATACATGTAAAACGAAGGGTTCTTCCTAAAGATCTATTGCCTAAAATATAGTTCCACAATGACCTTTCAATTTATTGTATTACAGATGTCTGCATAATAAGCAAACATCTATGCTGGCTTATTATAATTTTAATCACTTTTTATTTCATGTATAAATTAGTGTTTGTTCACAGCAGCAAGTGAGACACACTTTGATATATGCACTTTAAAGTAAGAGTTTAGGGAAACTTAAAGAGTTGCATAACACGCCTCCCTCTCCCTTTCTTCTTTTATACTATAGCATAGAATATTATTAATATACTTAATAATTTCCTCTCTTCTGCTGCAAAATCTTGCACCAAGGAAAGCTATAAGAACGGCTACATAAATAGGCCAGCCCCTCAGAATATAAAAGAATGTACTGAGTCTGGTAGTGCAGACTGGTATCAGAGCTACTGGGGGTGGGGTTGAGGCAAGCAGATCACAAGTTCTGCTTGTGCTTCACAGTGAGTCCAAAGTCAGCGTGGCAACATAGTGAGACCTTGTCTCAAAATTAAAAGAAGGAAGGCTGAGATACAGCTTAGTGGTAAAGTAGCATGTGGTAGATTTGCTTCAATCCTCACTACTACACAGACAAACAAGCAATACCATAGTAAAAGAGAATGTGAAATAGCGATCAAGCTGGATTGGGGTATAGATCTATAATCTTAGCCCTTGAGAAATGGAGGCAGGAAGATTAGGAGCAGCCTTGGGTTGGGTAAGAATGTGTCTCCACCCAACAAACCACTAAATAAAAGAACTTGTCCTTTGACTTCATATGAACAAATACAGTTTTATAAGAACATGGGATCAGTAACAAATTGTACAATTCAAAAGCTAATTTCATTGTTTGCCCAAAATACTGTGGGACAAGGCCACACATAGAGGTGAAGGAAAATCTTTTCCTGTGGCTTAATTTAAACTTTAAAACCTATTCTTCACTTGGGTTTCAAAAATCATGGAGAAACATGAATCTGGGAATCAGGTTCTAATTCAGAGTTGTCAGGCTCTTTGCTCTACAACTCAATATGGCGCTGGCCAAAGCCATAGGAAGCATCTAATCTCTACAGTCATCATTATTCATCTGTCTTCATTTCCATCACAGCAGAATCCTAGATGAACTTTTGTTTCTTGCCTGTAGACATCTTCAGTGCTAAGATTAGTGGCCACCTACACTAAAGGCTCTTTCTTGAAGATTGATAGGATTTATGTATGGAAATTATTCCTGCACATAAGCCAGTCAAGAGACTCCAGGAACGGGCCCTAAGGGATGGGGGAAGGAAATGGATGTGCAGATTGCAGAATAGGTATTTCATAGTCCTAAACATGGATGGCATGCTCCAGAAAGCAGAACGTAGGTGTGCTGTAGGGGCCTTTGGATTGAAGGAGACATTGTTTCAATGTCCTACCACCTGTGTCCTCTGTAGTGTGACATTTCCCTGGAGAGACATGAACAAGGTCCTATGCATTGGTTGGCACCAATGGGCAGACTCAAGAACAATTCCTTCCTAGCCCAACTAGGTGAACTTAGAATTTATTAGGCTTGTGTGCAAAGCATGGGTGCATCTGCAACCTCAAAACACAGCACCAAAAATTTCTCACCTCAACATAGACAGTGTCTCTCTCATAGCTATGTAAATACGAGTCTTCTACTTTAGCTAACTCTCAATAATCTGTAAACTATAGCATCTCTCTAGACCACAACACTATTTTCTGTTGTGGAAAAACTGTTTATAGGTGAGAGAAAAGTAATAAGCAGTGACTGGAATCCAGCCCCTTCTAAGAGGGATAGTCAACAGGTACTGATACAATCAAGAGATACAGGCAAGAGATACAATGTTGAGTATCTCTTACATGTAGTCCTAGCTGCTCTGATGAACTTGGTAATGGCTGCAATGCTTAGATGACAGTACTCTACAACTGCCTTCTTGCAGGAAGTCAAAACGTCTCTAAACTTTGTATGCAGTTGATATAAATAGAATTCATCACCTCACAAAAGCGGTGACCCAACTGTTAGTCCATTCCCTTTTCACATCTAGAAGCTTCTTTTGGCCAGAGTCAAATGCTATTAGTTGCAGAAAATGAGATGGTCCTCACTTTGGAGTTTTCATATTGAAGGATGCTTTTTTTCAGCCATGTGAATCTTTGTAAGGTGAAAATTTAAGTGCTCCATAACACTTGCTGTAAAGATACGTTGGGTCTCTATGCTCCAGTTTTAGCAATATTGGTTCAACTTGAAAACAGTATTATAATTCCATATTATTTTTTTTTAGAAAAAAATGCTGATGTCTTCTATACATAGGGCTGTGGATACATTTCACACTGGTTGATTGGGAGTACTATGGTATTATCACATGGACAGTGGGGGTGATGGATGATGGGCAGAGAGGCATGGTGGAAGGCAGAGAAGGACAATACGTAAAATTTATATCAATTAAAGATCAATTAAAGAGTGAAAACAAAATTTCTTCAATGCAGAGAACTTCCAAAAAACCCCTGTCTACTTCATAAGAATAATGAAGCAAGTGGTTTTTCAAGGTCTTCCAGTCATTTATATAAAGAATTTTCATTCCAGAATCTCATTTTTTTAACAACATAGAAATTACTTCTTAGAGGGGCAATTAATGACTTCATTCTCTTTCACTAATCTGATAATATAATTATTTCTCCTGAAACTACTACTATATATTATTTCATATTTTATTTCTCCCAAAGCTTTTCATATAATACCCATCTTGCAAGGTAGTAAAAGAAACTGTCCGGAAAGACTTAAGGCAGAAATAACAATGGTATATGACGCCTCTACTTATTCATTTATGCTTACATAACTTCAGAGGTGCTCAAAAGGCTCCACAAATACTGAGTCATTAAAGCTTAGTGCCCCTGTGAGCTGCTCTTGCTATTACCGTTATGGTTTATTATTATTCAGACAGACCAAGTTTCCCCTGGAGTCTGGAATGACTCGTGCAGAAACGGTTCGCTTTCTAACATCCTGCACCAGAGAGTCACAATCCAGGTTGTTAAAATTAACTCATTTTTCCTTGGATTGTCTCTAGTGAGATAGCAGGCTTCACCTGCTTCAGGTAGTGTGGCAGAAATAGTGCTTGCTTGGCTTTTAGGAAACCTCTAGGAGGAATGCCATGTCTTCCCATCTCAGAACTAGAGATGAGGCAAAAATGATTTAGGAATTGAAAGTACTCTGTACTTGAAATGAGAATTATTGATGTATTTGCTGTGATTTATTGAATAATGTACCATGGGGCTGGGAACAAAGTTTAGTGGTGGAGTGCCTACCTAGCTGATAGAAGGCCTTGGCTTTAATTCTTATCACTGTGAACGAACACACACACCCAAATACACACACACACACACACACACACACACATACACACACACACACACACACACGCTCACACACAGACATGCACACAGATGCACACAGATGCACACACACACACACATACACTCACACACACATACACTCACACACACACACACACATACACACACACACACACACACACACACTCATCTAATCTAACCTCTCTTGAGAACATGAATAGCCCATGTAAAGTGAAGATCTCCATGTTGCTTTAAATTGTCTCGTCTCAATCTTGTTTTCCTCCTTAATTCTACAGCTCACACACTATACTTCATCACCATTAATCTTTGGTATGAACCCCCACATAGTGTCAGTATCTAATCTCCCCAGCAAAGAATTTGAACACCACCCGCAGAGATTTCCTGGCCCCATGTTTCCTATTTCTGAATGGTCATCATTCCTCCCACCATCCCTTTCTTAACACATCTTGAGTGTAATTATGACAGTCTCTCCTTGACCTTTGTAACTCTCTTCCTCTCTCACTTTCCATTGAGAAACCAAATTTACAGTTAAAACCCTTTCTCCAATTACATTGGGTTTGTATATGTGATTAGTGAGTACCACTGGATATGGATAGAAGACAAAGTATGTTAATTAGCTTTAATTTTAGTTAATGAAGCAAGTATTTTGTGCAACCAGACATTTCTTCCTGAATCAGTAAACTTTCTCATTTTCAGTGAACATTGTTATCTTGTGAAATCTCAAGTCCATTGGATGTACTGAGGGTCTGAGTTTTGTAAAGACTGCAGGGAATTCTCATGTTTGCTTAAACGTGAGATGAAAGGCTTAAAGGACTTTCAGACCCTGGAAAATCCTCTGCAATACACACTCTTCTGCTGAGGGTTAGATATTTCACCACAGCAAGGTGCTCCTTGCCTTTGAGTGAGGAGCTGCACTCGATGAATCCTAGACCACTCCCAGTGGATGGGTGGCTGGTGCACTGAGAACGCATTCCCACAAAGGGCAGCTGACCTATTAGTCTTAAACTGCTTAGTACTTTGAGCTCACATCACACCAAATGCTTAATTACCTTAACAGTGTCAGCATAATGCACATATATTATCTTGTTTGTATGTAATTCATAAATGACATATTAACTTTCACAAGCATACTTCATGCGAAATCAAATGAGTTTTCCATAATCTTCAGTTGCTGGGCCAGTGTATGTCATGTTCCTATTCTCTGAAAAATTGCTTCCTAATGGAAGAGAAACATTACAGCGTCTTCAACAAGAAAACTGATTTAATGACTGAAGTGTTTTATGCACTGCATTACTATGTACTACCTTGCTTTGAATAATATTGGTTGTAAAACCTATTTAAATGACTTAGTAAATGTTTCCATGTTAAAATAAAGTCTGCCAATGTAGTCAATTTGGATTGGTCTTCATTGTAATTATTAGCAATGATAAAACTAAGCTTTAGTGACTATTTTGCTTACACTGAATGGAGCTATATAACTACACACACACACACACACACACACACTCACTCACACACTTGAATTACCATTTTATATATACATGTATCAAAGTGTTAAACATAAATTCCAGAGCCTATGATAGATTGAGCTGTATACACTTTCCCAAACACATTCAAATATATTTCTCTGAAACATTTCTGATTTACATTATTTGAACTTATTACTTTGGAGACTATATATTTCCACATAAAAATGTAAACCATAAAGGACGATAAAGTGAAATTTGAATTATATATAACCCTCTTACTTAAGATATCTACTGTTCTTAATGGGCAGATATACTTAGGCATTTTTGTATCCACAAATTTCCTCCAGGCCACAGAGCTATAACTACTGTTGTACTATGTTCAAGGTGAGATTCCCAGTAGGGTAAAGTGACTCTTAGATACAGGCTCTGGAATGGAACTACTGGGAAGAGTGCAGTTTATGGGTCCCCATGGTGAATGTGTCTCTGCCAAAGTAGAATGCACTTTGCTAATTTCTACCAACTTAAAGGGAATTAAACACATGGCTACCAACATAAGCAAAGCAAAGCAAAACAAAATAACAAAGTCATTTGTTCCTTTCCCTAGAATTCCTCTGTCTTGAATCCTCATACCTCCCAATCCAAAACTGGAGAGGGATCAAGTATATGAGGGGGTAAATGCCCGTCCTACATTTCGATCATTTCTGATTGAAGAAATAAGGGCTGAACTGGGATACATTATGGACAGCTCTGAGTCAAAATGAGATTTAAGTTTTCATTAAATGTTGTAAGAGTTTGATAATGAAAATAATACATTATTGTTTTAAGTGGAACTGCTTATATTTATCCTGGTCACTTTTGGGAGTTTTAAAGAATACTGTTAGTTACGTTTGTGTCCAGATACTCAAGGAAAGTCAAGGGAGGAATGAATTACTTGTGCCATGGCATCCAAGTTTTTAATCTCTTGGGGCCATGAGCTTGGGGAGAGTATCACAGAGGCAGGCCCTGTAATGAAGGATAGCTGCCCACTTCGGGGCAAGCAGAAAGGAGCCAGGGGCAAAAGCAAACAAACAAACCCCCAAAACTCCAAAAACAATTTCCTCCAGTTAGGCACTGATTTGTAAAGCTTCCAGAACCTCCCCAAACCATGCCACAACTGAGGCCCCATGGGTCTTGGGGACACTTTATCCTGCAATGTAACTAAAACATCTATATTGGGGTGTTTAGATGTAATTGTTTCAGGGGCATTCTAGTATGAATGATCTTCATCTTAATTTTATGATTGAGTAATCCGTTGTTATAAGTTTCTGCTTTATAATTTTTGATGGCTTCTAGTTGTGCTGCATTCAGCTGAACAGAAGTCACCATGCATAGTACATTGTAGTCTAAGTTGCACAGGTTTTTATTACTTACTGTAGCGTGGTTACACTAGCATTATAGCAGATGTTACAGTAGCATAAAAGTATAAAGTTCTAACATGAATGTGTTTGAATAGAACATGAACGTTTTGGTTAGGTATGATTTCTCGAGGGTTGGGCTACAAGTGTTCGCCTCTTCATGAATACGGATCACTTACTGGTTCATTTCTCCATCTGTAATATCTTCTTGCTTGCTCTATTTTAGAATTGAGTTTGGTATAAGATGACTGCATTGAGGTTCTCTTGAACTGTACATTAGTTATTTTCCTTGCTGCTGTGATGAATTATCTGGCAAAAGCAACTAAAGGAATAAGAGACTCTTCCAGGTCACAGTTTGATGTCAGTCCCCACTGACAGGGAAGGCACAGTAAAAGGAATATGATGTGACTGGTCACATTATGTCTACAGGTAGGACACAGAGGGAAATGAATTCTAGTATATACTTTGTTTGACCCTTGTATTCAGCCCACGATGCCAGCCAGTAGAATGCTGTCACCAATGTTTAGGTTAAGTCTTATATTCTCAAGACTTCCTAGAAACATTCTCAGAAGTGCTACTGTGTGCTCATTTCTCTTTGTCAGTCTTTGCACCAGGTAGAGTCACACAGGTGGAAGGAACGTCAACTGGGAAACTGTTTCCATCAAACCGGAATATGGTTATGTCTGTGAGGCATTTTCTTCTTTGTGAAATGATGCGGGACGGTCCAGCCCAATGTGGGTGGGACCACTTATAAGCAGATGGACCCTAGTTCTAAGAAAGCTGTCTGAGTAAGCAAGAAACAGTCAGTGAACATGAAACCTGTGTTATGTGGCCAGTCCCTGCTTCAAAATAAAAAGAATGGGAGTGCAGCTCAGTGGGAGGAGGCTTGAATGGCACACAGGGAGGTTCCATTTCACCTCTAACATCCTACCACAAGGCACTTGAAATAAATGGATTGGAATCTGTTTCCTCTTGGAAATTTGGTCTTTAATTTGGGCTAAAACTCTAACCCAAATATTCACATGATTTTATTACCTATTTCCTGAAATGAAAAGCATTTCTCATAGTAAGAACAAATATGCATGGTTCTAGGCTGGTTCATGTAACAACCTTTAAGCCACAAAGTAACTTAGCCTTGCAAAATAATTACAGTTGAACACATCTGTTATTTGCACTAGTCTGAGTTCCAATTAATTCTGGATACAGCCAACTGGCCTGGCTAAATGCCTCTGCAGCTCAACTGGAATCCTATTAGAGTGAATGGTCTAAAACTTTAAACAGGCAGTGTAGAGAGCAGAGGCTGCCTGCTGCCAGTAGTTTTGTCTATAGTTCTAGATAAACTAAATAAAAATGCTTACTGTGGCAAGAAAATGCCTTTAAGCACTTCTTCAATTGGGAAGTAAAAGAAGTTGAGTGTTTCTAGAACTTAAAAGTCTTGGTGATGAGTAGACCATTTTAAGTATTTCACTTGCAGAGGGGCAGTGTTTCTGGGCTCCCTGTCAGTGTTCCTGTGTACTAAGTACTGACATACAGATGTTGTCAGAGAAAACTGTTATCTTACTACTGATCTATATGGAGGTATATAGGCCTTAAGAAATTTGCCTTTAGGATGTCAAGAAATGATAATGGCAGATCTAATACCCACAGTTGACAGAAGGGGGAAAAAAGAAAACAATCTATTCTAATAAAAGTGGCAAATACACTATATAGCTTATAACAAGCTTAGTAGGATTAATAAGAAAAACTATTTCCCCATTCCTTAATGTACAGAGCTGCTCAATACTATCAACTATAGCTTATGTAGAGACTATCTGTTTAACTTATGAAGACAGACCAATGAGAATGCTCAGAGTTGCGGGGCCACTGTGGAGAGCACACGAGCAACAGGAGGCTGACACACGAATTCCTAGCCACAGAAGGTTGGCTGCTTGGAGAGCATCTTCTTTGCCTTCTATGCCTTTAAAATGTTGCTTATAGTTAGGCTCTGCTCATCCCAAGACTAATCTGAATAAGGGTGAACAGAGGAGGTGGAGTACCAACCCCCACCAATGCTCCACTCCCCCATGTTGGGCCACTTTGTTTTTGTGTACTAAATTGCTTCTGTCTGTCTGTCTGTCTGTCTGTCTGTCTGCCTGTCTGTCTCTCTCTCTCTCTCCCTCTCTCCCTCCCTCCCCCCCCCCCTCTCTCTCTCTCTCATATTGGGCTGTCCTTTTTAGAGAAAGTTCTAGTAACATTAGAATTTGAGTAGGAAGTCTTTCATGAATTGTGTAATAGGAGTCAGGATAGAGGCCCAATGGCAAAAGGTCAGAGTTATCTGGTAGGAAAATGAGAAAGGAAAATAAATTATTTAGGGCTGAAGTGGAATGCTTGTCCAGCATACAGGAAGTGACAGGTTTAATGTTTAGCTCTGCAAAAACAATAAGACAAAGAATGTATCTAATTGGAAAGGTCCCCAGTTCCAAAATCATCCTATTTGGTTACTTATTGTTGGTTGTGGTTTTAATATTTATCCAAAACAAGCCTTTATCAGAAATAAGCTGTTTGTTTTTATTTGTAGTCATGACCAGAAGGTTTTTTTTTTAATAATTTCAATTTAAGTTAGAGCTCTCCACACCTTTTGTGGTATGAGGACTTGAATTTAGAGGCACAAAGCTTCACTCTCTAATCAAGACTATTTTTAACATGCTGTTAATAGATTTGTGAGGACATTTGTCTTTTAGCTCCCATCTTCATTTTAATCTTGCTTTAACAGAGTGTATATTTTATTTCTGTATTACTATAACCTGATACTTTGTCTTGTTGTTTAGCTGTTGCTCAAAGTTTATTGGATCAAAACTCTGATACCTGTTATCACACTATTTGAAGTTCTGTCCGTTCTAAGTGTTACTGGTAGAACATATCATAGTGACATAAAGGGGGAGATTCTGGTATTGCTTACAAAATACCTTAAATCAATCTTGTAGCAGTATCAGCAGACTTAAGTCAAAACCTAGCTGGTCTGCATCAAAAGCAATAGGTCATTTTCATTATTAGTAAGTTAAAATTAAAACCTCCAAAGCAAAGTTTAGGATGCTACATTTGAATGCTTTCTAAATTGGGGTTAGGGGCTCATTCAATTTCTCTAGCACCATGCCTGCCTGATTGCCTCGGTGCTCCCTACCATGATGATAATGAACTAGTCCTTCAAAACTGTAAGCAAGGCCCAAGTCAAATGCTCTCTTTTATAAGAATGGCCTTAGTCATGATGCTTCATCACTGCGAAAGCCACCCTGAGACAATTACTGTGTATAGTATAAATATGCCAAGAAAAGACAAATAAATCAACAGCATTTAATGTAGGGCCGAGTCCTATAAATAAGCAAAGAACACGAAAAGCACAGAATCCGTAGTCTCGGGGTTCTAAAAGCACATATCTTCTGATATTTAGGAGGGAGGGGTTCTCACTACATTACTCAGTCAGGTCTCAAACTCCTGACCATTAGTGCTCCTCTAGACTCGGTCTCCTGAGTGTGGAATAATGGGTGTGCACCTCTATGACCAGGTTTATTTTTAAACTCAGTTTGAACTTACCCAATAGTCACTACTTTAATATTTTTTAAAGATATTATTAAATTAACTGTAACAAATAATATTCAAGCAATTTGATGTTAAGAATTCCTTATCTTAAAACTGGGGAAGACCCTTGAGGACATCGGTACAGGGAGAAAGTTTCTGAACAGAACACCAATAGCGTATGCTCTAAGAGCAAGAATTGACAAATGGGACCTCATAAAATTACAAAGTTTCTGTAAGGCAAAGGACACCATCAAGAGGACAAATCGGCAACCAACAAATTGGGAAAAGATCTTCACCAATCCTACATCAGATAGAGGGCTAATATCCAATATATATAAAGAACTCAAGAAGTTAGACTCCAGAAAACCAAACAACCCTATTAAAAAATGGGGTACAGAGTTAAACAAAGAATTCTCACCTGAAGAACTTCGGATGGCAGAGAAGCATCTTAAAAAATGCTCAACTTCATTAGTCATTAGGGAAATGCAAATCAAAACAACCCTAAGATTTCATCTTACACCAGTCAGAATGGATAAGATTAAAAATTCAGGAGACAGCAGGTGTTGGAGAGGGTGTGGAGAAAGAGGAACACTCCTCCACTGCTGGTGGGGTTGCAAATTGGTACAACCACTCTGGAAATCAGTCTGGCGGTTCCTCCGAAAACTGGGCACCTTACTTCCAGAAGATCCTGCTATACCACTCCTGGGCATATACCCAGAAGACTCCCCACCATGTAATAAGGATACATGTTCTACTATGTTCATAGCAGCCCTATTTGTAATTGCCAGATGCTGGAAAGAACCCAGGTATCCCTCAACAGAAGAGTGGATGCAAAAAATGTGGTATATCTACACAATGGAGTACTATTCAGCCATTAGAAACAATGAATTCATGAAATTCTTAGGCAAATGGATGGAGCTAGAGAATATCATACTAAGTGAGGTAACCCAGACTCAAAAGGTGAATCATGGTATGCACTCACTAATAAGTGGATATTAACCTAGAAAACTGGAATACCCAAAACATAATCCACACATCAAATGAGGTACAAGAAGAAAGGAGGAGTGGCCCCTGGTTCTGGAAAGACTCAGTGAAACAGTATTCAGCAAAACCAGAACGGGGAAGTGGGAAGGGGTGGGTGGGAGGACAGGGGAAGAGAAGGGGGCTTGCGGGACTTTCGGGGAGTGGGGGGGCTAGAAAAGGGGAAATCATTTGAAATGTAAATAAATTATATCGAATAAAAAAAAAAAAAAGAAAAAAAAAAAAAAAAAAAAAAAAAGAATTCCTTATCTTAAAAATAATAACAACACAAACCCTTAAGCTTATCCAGGCAGGACACAATTAAACAACTTCAGATTTTTAAAGATTTGTGTGTGTGCCTGAGTCTATACACATGTACGTTACACATGTATGTCAGGTGAGCATGACTGCACACAAGTGTAGAGATCACAGTCCTACCCTACCACTCTCTATCTTTTCCTTGGAGGCTGGGTCTCCCTGAACCTGTGACTCGTGTTTTCTTGGCTTGGCTGAAATCTAGCAGGTACCAGTGACCTTCCACGTCCCTCAGAGCTGGGATCCAATCTCAGTCCTTATGGCTGCACAGCAAGCACTCTTAAAGACTAAACTATTTTTCAATCCTCAGTTTCAGATATTTTAAAGTTTGTTTTCAATTAGCATTTCTAGTGAAAAAGACTACATCTGGTCTTTAAAAAAAATCAATGTTAAATTGTTAATGTCCCACTGATGGCTCATTTATGTTTATTGTAAGGAGTAAAAAAAAGCGATGTAAGACAAGAGTTGATTTTGTTTCATTGGGAGAAATCTTTTTACATTTCGGGTCAGGATTCTTTTTGCACTTGGTCTGGCTAGGGTGACTTTAAAAATGCTGTAAATGATGTGATCCATTCCTGATACTTGGGCTTGTGAAATAAAGATACATTTTCCCAAGGTTGTGATGGCCAAGTGGTTACAGCATGAGGGTCAAAAGACAAACACTGACTTCGTTATGGCATCAGCATAAAGTATAACATACTGTACAGATTTCTGAAAATGTCTCTTTTAAGACTAAGCATTAGATGTAAAAGCAAAAAAAAAAATCATTTGTCAGAACCACTTTTCATTGTCATTTTTAAAGTTATTTGTGAAATACATATCTACACTCACACCTGCTTGGTCACTACACGTCAAAGCACCTCTCTGGATCACTAAAGCTGTTTGTAGATATTTTTGATCCTGACTACATCATGGCAGACATGACTTGCAAATGTTGGGGTTCTATACAAAATGCTGTCAGGAAAATTAAAATTTATGTCTTAAAAATATGAAAACTTAGATCAACAGAATTGAAATTTACCAGAACAAAAAGCCTCATCAATGTTACTTCTTTCTCACTTTACAAACTGGAAATGTAAACAACCAACCTCCCCCCCCAAAAAAAAACCATACAAAAAACACAAAAAAAAAACCTTAAAAAACAAAAACAAACAAGCACTATTTTTTTCTATTCTACCAACATATTTCAGGGCACATCTCATGGAACCTCAGATTGTTCTATTTTTTACATTTTAAACAGTGTGTATAAAATAAAAACTATATTGAGAAAAGGTGTTTGAATAAACCTTTACTGAAACAAAAATGTAAAACTTTTAAATTAAGTTTAAAAGAAAACATTTTAGGTTCAAATATTTTTTCCTTCGTGATTAGGCAGGTGACTTAAAGGCCCAGAAGGAGAAAAGTGTCAGCAAGTGTGAATCCATTTGAAAGAAAGGGAGCAAGGTGTGGGGTCTGAGCTGAGCATTGAGCATGGAAAGGAAGCCAGGACACAAGGATGCAGGATGTCTGTCGTATGGGGAGTGTCTGGAATGAGACAAGGGGCAGATGTTCCTGATGCATGGGAACAGTCTTGCAGCTTGGCTGGGACACTCACAGGTAAGGGGTATTGAGACACAGGTTGTAAAGTTAGGCTGTGATCACATAATTACGTGCTTCAACACCAGCAGAAGGGCCACACCTAAGATGCACCTAACCCTCAAGAGACTGGAGGCCCCAGGGAGTTTAGAGGTCAGGTGGGGTGGGGGGTTGGGTGGGTCACCCTCATGGAGACAGAGGGGTGGTGAGGAACTATGGGATGTAGAACAGAGGGTGAACTGTGAGGGGAATAAAATCTGGAGTTTAAAATAAACAAACAAATAAACGATTTTTTTTTTCAAATGAGAGGATAACAGCAATAGGGATTTCACAATAGATTTTAGAGAAAAAGCCTGGAGTGAATGGGGAACATGGGGATAAAATGGAAGTTCTAGAAGATCCAAGAAAGAGAAGTCAAAGATGAGGCTCATTCTAGAACTCAAGAGAGTGGAGGCACTAAATTCCACGTTTAAAATTTCAAGAGCATGACCCAAATACTTTGTTGATACAAATTTTATTTTTCATGCTAAAGTGCTTTTTACAAATTTTATTTTGTCATACACAGTATAAGAGTAACAGTTATAAGTGTATTTTAAAAATAGCATGGGGGGGGGAGCGTTTCAATTCTCGTTCCTATCACAGCCATGTTTCCCTACATGAACAGCAATTGTAACCATAGTTCAGAACTGTACAAAGAGTGAAGCTAACAGATGTAACATGTGGAGGCCGCTAGAGAGCAAGCATGCAGAACAGATCTTGCGTTCTCTACCCCACCATCTGAAAGGACTGTGAGAGCTTAGTGATACTGCCATCCACGTCATAAGTGAACATTCCAAATCATTTTCCAACCCTTTTCGGCTAAGCTCTGATGGAGATTCTAAGATAAATCACACAGACGTGACCGGCTGATACTTTATGTCTGGCGCCAGCCTCCGTGTTATGAGATTCTGCATCTGTGCAGTCTGTCAGGGCTCCTCCTCATGCTGGATGTTTACAAGATGAACAGTGTATAACAGCACTTAAGAATCTCTCAATATACCTGATGGAGTGTCCCCCAGACTTCTAGTTTCTAAAATTCTGGGTGACTTGGGACAATTTGAACTGTCATCATCTACATGGTAGTAATATCACCTTTGGCCATTGGCACAATACTATTCTTTTTTGTTTACAGTATACAAAATATCCTGAAAATATTTCACTTAAACACATTTCAATTAATGTAATTCAACAGAAGGCAGCAACTTCCTTCTAGAATAGTTAGACTTAACTATGAGAAGCTCCTTGTAACCTTGCTACATGATCTATGCACTGTTTTGCAGGTCAAACACCAACCACACTGTATCCTCAACATGGAGTCCATGTTAAAACATGTAAAAGGAACAACACAGGAATGGCAATAACAGGTTAAAACATGGAAATTCCATTTCTGCTCCTACAGTAATCCCATCACTGTTGCTTTTATCGACCTTGAAGATAAGCTTCAGAGCATATTCTCCTCTGTGAAACCTGTTCTCTAAGCAAGCTAAAAACTCATGATGTAGTTGCAATCAGAAACTGTGGGTGAAGACTGTGGTGTAATAATAATTACACAGTGTTGTAAATAAATCTGTGATATAGAAGTTAAATTTTTGACCCAAGTATATTTCAATCAAATACATTTGTTTTAATCTAAAAACACAACTTTGAAGAAATAATGACGCCCGTCCAGCTTTCTCAGATATGCACTGAAACTGTGGATGAAGACTGTGATGTAAATAGGTCTGTGGTATAAAAGTCCAATTTTTTGAGCCAAGTATATCACAAATACATTTGTTTTAATCTAAAAATTACAACTTTGAAGAAATAATGACTCTTACCAGTTTTCTCAGATATGCACTAATTTTCTTTAAAAAGTTAAAGATAAATGTTTGATTTAAAATCTAATTTTACAAAGTTAGTCAGAGGAATAAGGCTGACCACTCTAAGACACACTTTGAGCCTAGCAGCTGTGGCGTTTTGGTGTCTCAGACTCTAGCCTGATGCTATCATGGTTTACCATTTGATTTTAAGCCAATGGCTACATGTTTAGCTCTTATTATCAAAGAAGACAAAAAAAGTATTTGAAAATATAAAAATATTCATATTTTTAAGCCATATGAATGAAACTATCGTCTAAAATAAGAAGCAATGTACTAACAACCAGTTGTTTTAAGCACTTTAAAAGGAAGGAAAAGAGTCAGCAACACACCTGCCAACATCATACTCAAAATTATTGTGCAGTAGGCTAAAACCCACAAGGCCCATCAGGGCCAAGTTTCAACTGTCCTATGGTTACAAAGTCTGTTAGGATGTCAAACTCCCATCTCCTTTTACACTGTACCACCATTTCCTAAGAGCAAATTATAAAACCTGAAGTGAGTTATATTACACTCTTGTAATATGTTTTAAGAAAAAAATAATTCCTTCATTAAGATCAAGTAAACAGGAGCCAAAAGAAAACTGATAACAAAAGTTATGTCCTATAAAATGTGGCCTGAGGCAAGATAGTCTTTCAAGCAGTTTCGAGGAATTTATCTCATGTCTAGCATTTTTACACCGTATTTCAAATCTCAAATGTAATAATCTTACTTATAAATAATTCACACCAAAATGTCAGTTTTATTTTTATTGGAATGATTGTGAAGTATTAAATATTAACACACAAAAATTAAGCTCCAGCTTTGGTTCTAAAGGATTCTACATTGTTTAATTTACTTTTAGAAATATTTCAGATAGTAATTCAAAGTTACCAAAATCTTAGCCATCACTATTAACTTCAAGAACTTTTATTTTTCACATGCATTTGTATGTATGTGTGTGCGTGTACTATATATGTGGTTTTGTACTGTATGTGAACAGGCATTGGAGAACAATGCCAGTTCTCTCCATCTTCTGTGGGGTACAGAGACTCAACTCAGACCATCAAGCCTGGTGGCAATCATCCTCAACCCCTGCACCATCTCACTGGCCACTTCTTCAATTCTTAATTGTATTAACCTGAGCTACCATGGCTTTCCAATGGACATTTTAATTGATAGGGCACAGATATGAGAGACAGAGAACCAACTTCTGGCTGCAATTAAAGTATTTACTAATATATAATTTTAAACCAATTCCTCTCAGTGTCGTGTTGAGAAATTATATAAGAAAAGCAGACAGAAGAGCAACAGTCAGTGTGTTGTACACACACTATTCACAGAAACTGGGGCAGTGCTGGGTTAGCGTAGAACAGAATGTACTCGTGTGAACATGGGGCAACATGGTAATGTCTTCATCATGTCCCTGGCCAAGCTCTGGCGATACTCATAAAAATATATTAATATATACCCTTTCTCTTTGCCAAAAGCCAGACTTAGCTAAACCAGACTCAGACTGACCTAAGAAAAGTGAAAAGCCTCACTCATACTTGCAAATGTTTTTATGGCTACCAGTCAGTTTGCTGCTGTTCATTTTGTTTTGAGTTTTATTAACTTACAGCTGTTACCAGCCTGGCTGACCCAGGAGTTATTTGATTCTCCTTGAAGAGTCACGGTCAATGTGTTTCAATTCCAGGGACTTTTGTTTGTTTGTTTTGTTTTGAAAATGAATCAAACATTATTAAAGCTAGACATTAAAACTAGATGGGATAGAATTTTCTATTTAAAAGTTAAGATTTTGAAACTGAGTCACTGGGAGCAAAATGTGCTGTAGTGCCCTGCCTCTGTAGGCCTCGTCCATGAACTCTGGAGGAAAGTGAAAAACAAATTTCTCCTATACAGTGCTCGCCTAGACTAAAATACAAATGGAAGGAATATGGAAAGTGATTATTATATGAGGCATATATAAACGGTGATTTTGGGGAAATGGATGGATGATGATTTTGTAGACCTCACATGGTTGTAAGGAGGCATGGAGCCAGGATAGGGAAAAAGCACAACGGGAATCATAAAAAAGGTTTATTTATTTACATTTTGCTTTTTTATATAGAAAATCACTAAAAGGTAACCAGGAAGCACAGGAAAAAAACATTCAAACACAGACCAGCTTGACTAGAAGTGAGTGAGTGCAAAGGACGTGGTGGTACAACAGGAAGGGAGGCTGGCAGCAGTGTCTGAGGGATGCCACAGGCAGCACAGGCATGACTACAGCGCTCTCTCCCATGGCGGACACGGGGTGGGGGATGCTCAGGAAAGATGGGAGAATGCTGAAAGGGCAGAATCCAGCCGTAGAGTTGATGCTTTATACTTGAAACCCAGGCTGATGAACAGACTACGCATCACAACCAACCGAGGCACTTGGGTATGGGAAAAGGGAAAGCCAACTTCTGACATAAGGAACAAAATGCACTTTAACAGGTCCTTAACATTTGCTGAGTGAGTAAGGAAAATAATTTGTCAAAAATGACACTGAAAATACAAACTAACAAGATGAGTACATCTATCATACTTAAAAAGTGTTAGACAAAATTAAAAATAAATGTTTAATGTAACTGCTAGTAGCATTGAATCAGTATGATGCATAATGATTAATTTTTTAAGCAAAATATAGGTTTTATTTTGATGTAGCTACCACTGTTCAATGAAAGGATTTCTTGAATAATTTCTAGTAAGAAATGATTTCCTTCCCTAAAACATTCATAAAATTGATGATACCTAATTGCTGTGAAAAGCATCTATATAATTAATATGAAAAGCAACATAAAAAGTAGAGCATCAAAATGTTTTATTGTGTATATATTTTAGGCCAGATCCAGCATGTAGCTGGAACTCACTGAGGTTTCTGAATTTCACTGTCCTACTTTATTTTTTATGAACAACTTCCTTTACTTCTTAATCTGTACCACTTCATTTGACATTTATCAAACCTGTACAAAAGCCATGCAGTTTATTTACAATATAGTACATTAAAGGAATATGTTTGAAGATCACACATAAAAGTTTACAAAGCTATACATGAAACACATACTGAAAGGCTCTTACAAAATGTGGAACAGAATTTGGCAGACTGTTATGGTTGGTAAATATTATGCAACCATTAGCTAGAAATAAGACAAAACATGCAAATCAGTAAAATTTCAAGAAATTAAAGGCTAAAAACATTTAGCTAATAGCTAAGTTTTCATATAGTTGAAAGACTGCCATATAAGAATGGCAATTTATAAAACAGGTCCGTTCTTAAAAGTTTTCCATGTAATTTCATATAAAAATCTTCAGAAGTTATTTTTCAAATTATGTTCAGGACAGAACTATATTATCAATAGACATATAGATTAAATCTATGACTTTTATATAATTATTTATTGTATTCTAAGGAAGTCTCAATTTTTCACCTTGGGAACAAAGCCAATCAGTTAACTTAGGATGGAGGAAAAGCTCTTGGTAGGAGCAAATCGTCAACACAGAAAACGAGCGTCCAGGAACTGTGTAAGGAGCAGATTCTGTTAGCTGAACCCTCAATGTCCCAGTGTAAACTTTAGACGTGCTTAATTAAAGATGTCCTTCTAGGCAGTACCTCCTCACTGACAGTTCTGACAATGTCTCAGGTGTGTCACTGGCTCTAACCACATCTCCTTTAGAGTTTACTGTTGGGGCTGAAGGACATTTAGATACTCAGACTGGGCCAACTGGTAAGTCGTGTTCCTTCCACAGTCAACATACTGGTACCTCTCCTGAGATATCTGCTCAGAGTGTCCAAAGTATGCTGTTGTTACAGTAACTCTAAAAATGAGATAGACAGAAGAATATTCGTTATATAAAATATATTCCAATAGGGGCATTTGAGGACAATACCAACCGAATATTAACTTATATATCATAAATTAATTAATCCCCTAAAATTACTTATTGTAAATTATAATTATCAGTTATTGACCACTTGGTATTAAGATGACATTATAGACATAGGATTCTTAGGGAGTATTTCTCCAACAGACTCAAAATGCTAACCTAGTTAACTCTATCAAATAAGTATCTGCTCATACAATATAGATAATATATATTTACCTAAATACATATAAAATATTTATTAAAAATATATAAATGTAATTGAAGTTTGTTACATGCTTAAAAAGAATCATATGGTTCTCTCTTCATAGGAAAATGGAAAAGTAAATGTCAGTCAAGGACTAAAATATCAAATATAAGCAATAATATTTTATGTAAATAATAATAAGCAACTTATAAACCCAAAGCATTACTGCTCTGTGGGACTGTGAAGGGCAGCCCGCTCTCTGGTTGAGCTGGGTTTAAACCCTGCAGACCCAGCAGATAACTTCAAGGAATGGAAGCAGGAACTGCAAGGAAGGAGCGCTTGCCACGCTCCTAGACACCAGGCTCCTGACAGGAGGTCTCAGCTCTCTGTAATTCTGTGGCCATCAGTCACGTAGGGCAACACACCAAGCCCCTCCACAGGTAGATTACAGATCCTGTAGCCTCAAGACAGATCTCATTTTAATGAGGTACATAAAGGCCTGAAGGGCTTAGCCAATTAAGCTCTCCTTTCTGGATACTACTCCCTAAAAAAGGTATTTAACCTCAGGCCAGCACTGAGAAAGTGGGGTACAGTTTCACTCATCATAACTCTCTGTCATAACGATAAATGCTTTAAAACCATGGACTGCCTCTTCTCATCGGGATCCATTGTGCTGGAGCAATGGAGCAGGTCTTCCTCTTAAGAGTCACATCTAATCTCACACAGGAGGCCTCTGTGCATTCTCAGACACAGTTTCCACCAAGCCAAGCCACCTGAAGAACAAGCCAAAGACTCTCTCCTCCAGACAGGAACCAGCTGTAGCTCTTCTCCCTTCTCTTTTCCCTTCAGGCCCAGGCTAGAGCCAGCCTGTGGGGGTGGGGCCCCACTCTGTTCTCAGCTCTTCCCTGGCATCCAGTCAGTGGTGTCTGCAGTGTCCAAGAGCCTGAGTAATTCTTGACCTCTGTGAGGCCTGAAGACCCACCAGCCGGAGTCCAGTTCCCCAGTTCCCCGGGGAACTCCCCAGGGACCTCAGACTGTGCTTCCCCACCCCTAGAGCAGGGTCCTGAGGCTTCTCACAGTCTGAAGGCCCTCCCCCTCCCCACCCCATCCTCACCCTCGGCAGTGTCATGGGGCACAGGCAATCAAACTTCCTGCCCTGAGCCCTGGGCTGTACATGGGCCACCATTTTAACCCATTGCTGGCACCCAATGTAGGGAAGGACCAGCTAAAGCATAACACTGAGACCTACGAGGAAACTCCACATCACTCAAGATCCTGAGTGAGCCCTGACCTAGTTCAAAAGACTAGGCCTTCCTCCGAGTGCTTCCCCCCCCCCCCCCCCCCGCCTCAACCACAGCATGTTCCTGGTCAGCTTCTTCCCTAGGTAGGGACTAGCCTCTACTCTCTGCCACTACCCCAGCCCCACAGCAAGGACTGCTATGGCGCTGCCTTTCAGACAGCATCGCCTGACCTGAACTCTCTGCTTCCTCTGTCTGCCAGGCAACATGAGGTTCCCTGAGGTCCCTGCAGGCTAAAAAGGCCAGTGGGCTAGTCGCTTTGGAGAAAGCCTCTCATATGTTCCATCCCTTGCAGAGTTATCTGCTGGATCTCGGGGTTTAAACCTAGCTCAACCAGAAAACAGGATGCCTTTCATTGTCCCACACTGCTCCTCATTGCTGTCAGTTTACTTACAAGGACAGAAAGGAATAGCCGTGTGCCCATCCTCTCTGGGTTAACCATGACTCCAACAATCTCTGAAAATATGCAAATACTCTAGGTAGCTAAAGTCCCAAACATTACACTTTACACGGCACTCCTGTAAGTAGGACTAACAGCCAAGCTGGGGTGGCTTTCATGGGTTTACAAATCCTAGTGGACATTATGAACACAAGGCTTAGCAAGAGCTGTCTTTGCAAGCACGGCCATACTTACTGCATCATGAGTACTATGTTGTGTACTTTGATGGAGATCAGTGTACAGAAATCACTGTTAAAGAAATTAAAATAGAAAGAGCACTGTCATTATATTATCAATTTAAATTCTATTAAACCTAACAGAGACTCTGAATAGTGATTTTGTTTTTCCTTTGAGATGAATCTCCATGTGTGCCTCAGTAATCGTCCCCATCTCAGCCTCTGTAATACCAGGGATTATGGGCCATGTTACTGTGCCTGTCAAGATACTATTAAAAGTCGTGCTAGAGAGACGGCTTAGGGGGTAAAACACTTGCTGTGTAGGCATGGAGGCTGGTGTTTGGATGCCAAGCCTTCAGGCAGAAAGCCAGGCATGGCAGGATGCACTCATAAACCCAGCACTAGAGGTTGAAACAGGCTATTAGAGGCTTGCCAGCCAGCTTCACAAAGTAAATGAGCTCTAGATGTTTAGTCTCAGAGCCTGCCTTAGAGAATAAGGTAGAGACTGATAGAGGGAGACATTCAACTTCAACCCTGCTTTCCACAAAAGCATGCATGTGTGTATGCGTACCCTCAAAATGCAACGTATACAGAACAGTCCATAGGAGACCAATGTTATACATTAGAAATTTCAGTACTCCTATATTAGAGCACCATGAATACACAGTAACTAAATGATAACAAAAAACACGTTACACACACGCGCGCACGCGCATACACACACACACACACACACACACACACACACTGTCTGGAAATGAAGATGTATTTTATGGATCTATCCATCATATCTATCGATGTATCTATGCTATCTATGCTGTAGAGTGTATAAAGAAAAGGATGTTTAGAGAACAGGGCAAGCATTGCAATATGTGGTCATTTTAATTGATAAACTTATAAAAACTTAGAAAACAAAAGGTAAAGATACTAAAATCCAAAACTTACTACATGTAACTCATTTCCTCTGCAATAACTGTGGGTACCGTATAATCAATCTGAAAGCAAAAACAAAAACAACAAGAAAAACAAATCAACAGGGGATAGGATCCAAACACCAAACATGTTACCTATACAACTAAACTTTTCAAAGTGAGAAATCTTTCCTTTGACTAATTTGGTTTATACTTTTCTGGGACACATTTACGAGTCAAGTCTTTGAGGGCATCCCCTACCCTGCTCCCTCTTATAAAACAGAATGAAGCAGCACGTCACTCACTCACAGGCTCCTGAGCGGGACTCACCTGCTTCATATCAAGTGGGCCAATGTTAGTTATGTTGTTTAAGCGTGCCTTCCCAATCACTGTTTTTGAAAACTGGACTTGAGCAGTGATGTTTTCAACTTCAACAGAATAATAGTTATTATTTGTTATATTTAGTGTGTTCTGCAAAAAAAATGAGACAGAAAATATATATATTATGTTTAAATAGGCACACAAATATGAACTCAAAATTATAAATCAAGTAACTTTAGTTGGAACCTCACTTATTGGGAAAAGAAAATATTAACCAAAATATTAAAGAACATTAATAGAGAACTATGTTTATAATGAATATGTGATTCAAAATTTTGAAAACAAGACTAAGAAAATATATTACATAAAATTATGGAAAAGTAAATGTTAAAACATATCTTTTATAGTTTTAGCAAAAGCTGAACTAAACATCTTCAATTTTTATTTAAATTCTTATGTATTATATCCATGTCTCTATAAACAACATTAAGTCAGTACTTTTAAAAAACCATGTTTTTAAGAAAAATAATTTTTTTCCAATAGGACTTCTTACAGTCCTGCCGGCTCTGAGTTCACTATGTAGCTAAGGATGGCCTTGAACTTCCTCTCCATCTCCAGCTCTACAGAGCTCCTCTTACAGGTCTGCACCACTAAGCAAGGTTTTATAAGGCAATTGGGACCATGTCAGATCCTTGTGCATGAGTGGCATTAGCAGCCTATTTAAAAGAAAATGACATTTTACCTTACATGCCTGTAGAGATTTATACTGAATCATACATTGAAAGAGAAAAAGCTAGCGCCAAGTTTGCAGCTAGACTCTACTTTTTTAAAAAAAAAAAAATATTTATTTTACATGAGTATACTGTCATGTCTTCGGACACACCAGAAGAGGACATCAGATCCCACTACAGATGGCTGTGAGCCACCATGTGGTTGCTGGGATTTGAACTCAGAACCTCTGGAAGAGCAGACAGTGCTCTTACCTGAGGCTGAGGCATCTCTCCAGTGCCAGCCTTCTACTTCCCAGCTTTTGCCCCGCCTCGTCCAGTCACAGCATCACACAAGCTGCCAAGGCCAGTCTGCGCCATACGCTTTACATTCACCACTGTTCTTCCAATTGGAAATCAGTGAGTGAAAAAGTGTTTCATGCAGGAAATGTAGTGTGATCTCAGCTGAAATGAATGAGGGCACATGTGTATCTTTCAGACATAAGCATGTGAGACTGCCTGGTAACACACACAAAGGTTTATATGTAGGGGGATGTGTATGCATTGTTAGCAACTGCATGTATACATTGTTGAGAGTTAAATTTTCACAGAAGAGTCAAAATCTTTTTATGTTATCAGGGGATTCAAGTGTGTAGTAACAGGCACTGAGGTATTTCAGGAGCACCGGTCAGTGAGCGGTACTGTGGCATTATGACACACATTGGTTCCTGGCTGACAATTCGTAGCTCATTTACATGAGATCATGACTTTTGTCTATCTGCAGCTGGCTATCCTCCAATCATGCTGATGTAGCTAATGCTTCATAAAAGCTGAAAAAGGCATCAGGCCAATGCCATGTAGATAAAACCTGTGCTGGGCAGAGGGCACACTCAGTTCCCTGGGGACAGAACCAGTGCCCTCTGCCTTTCACTCTACCTTCTCATCTGTGTGTGGACCTGTAGACCTTGTAATATCCTCTCTTAATGAACCAGTGAATGTAGTATACTGCTCCTTTTGAGTTTTATGAGTGGTTCAGGGAAATTAACCAAACATAGGATCAGGCTATGAGACTCCTGGCTGATAAGTTTACCAGTAGGTTTGGGGGTCTGAATCTGAAACTGACATCTAAAATGGTGAGGAATATGTTGGGACTGAAACTCTAACCTGTGAGAGTTGGTCAGTGTCAGAAGTGAGTTAGTTTAGAGAGCACTATGTTGTTTGTGTCTGCAGTACTGCAGAAGAAAATCTACCAGGTGGGATAGTAGAAGTCATGGAACAAGAGACACTGAGCTTGCTTCTGGTTTGGTTTGGTCCAGGGAAGTAATAGTAACATAGACTTAGTTACTATAAATGGAAATATTAGTTATTTTGTATATTGCTATGAGCAAATACTTGATAAAGAAGACAGTATTTTAGCTTTATTAAAGAACTGCAGTCCATCATGGAGGGACTGGGCATGTTGGCAGATACTTGAGGAGGCTGGTCACACTGCATATCCTCAGTTAATAAGCACAGAATTATGAATACTACTGCTTAGCTTAGCCTCTCCTATTGTTAGATCAGTTCATGAATTCATAAAACATAACTGCCCACAGTTAAGGCGGGATATTCTACCTCAACCTAATACAGACAGTAACTCACAGCAATGCCCAGAAGCCTGTCACCAGGGTGGTTCTAGATCCTGTCAAGTTGACAGTCAGTAATAACACCGACCACTTCTTTGAAGGGGCAGAAATAATACAATTCTGGTACCTGCAGCTTTTGACCTATGACATCAGCAGTCTTTTCTTTCAATGTCTGCTTGTGAGGCCTACTATTCATCTAAACAGAAATCCTATTTTTCACTTAAAGGTCAGTATTCCTTAATTTGATTATGAGTAAATATCTAAAATTGTGATTATTCTTGCTTAATTATTTAAAATACAACAAGCCATTCTCATTTAAATACACTGGTATTTAAAAGGAAATGACTCGCTCATGAGAACTCTTTCAAAGAGGCCCCAGCACACTCTGAACTTGAAGGCATGAGCCACTGTGATGGAACAGGTGCTTATGCACTTCCCCTTTCCAATACAATGGTCAGCACACCATGCTCGTTATAGTCCAAGGCTTATATGTATGTAAATACAAGGAGAAAAATCTGTGAAGTTTTAAAGTTAGAAGGCTATAAAATCCTTTTTTCAAAATCACATGTGTTTGTAAATCCATAGCCATACATGTTCTAACTTAAAACAAATAGGTCATCATATGAACTTCATCTTTAAATAGAATCAAGTAAAAGTCTGATAAGACTGACAGAATTTGTCTTTCATAAAATCTTAGAAAGCAAAAATGTGATATTCATAACATCCTTTGAATGAATGGTTAAGACCTCATTAACTATTTGGAGTCAAATGCTGAAAAGTAAATTGACTACATCTTTTTCCCCTTTACCAGAAAAATGTTTACTTCATCTTCCTACAAAAGACATCTATCTTCAAATGTTAAATGATTTCCAATATAAAAAACTGGAGTTTCCTTTTCATTTTTGGCAGAACCAGACCTGGTAGTGGGCTCAGCACAGCAGAGTTATGTAAACTACAGCAGCAGCAGTCAGCAGCAAGCATTCACTCTGAGCAGAGTAAGATGGTGGCTGAGCAACCCAAGAATGGTGCTGGAGGCCTGCAGCGCAAATGTGCACTTACCGTGATATTTAAATATATGGTTCGTTTTTCAGAGTCGTAACTGACATACGCTGACTTTACACCAATGTACTTCACTTCAATAGATCGAGGGAAGAGAAAAAACACAGCCAATCCAGACAGGAGCAGGCAGACAAACACAGATGCCATCACGTACAGCTTTCTGAAAAAGAAAGTAGAACCCTTACATACATATCATTCAAAATTACATAAAGCAACATTTCAGGAAATTATTTTCATTTGAAATTTACTACATATACCAGCAAGAAAATACATCTAATTTTACCAAATTTTCACTCTAAGACTATTAGATGAGGTTGGTACTATTAAGGGTTAAAATTATCTCCTGAGAAGCATAATTGTTAATTTTAGAAAATGAGATCTCAGACTTACAATGAAACATTTACTTATAATGAACTGATTTTCAATCCAGATTTACTAGAACCAAGTTCAGGCCATGTTACAAGCACAGAATTCACACCTGCATCTGAATTCACTGAAGCAGGGTTTGCTCGGGACAGTCTCACTCCCTGTCATGGTAAAACCTGAAAGCTAGTCACTAAGCACTCGTGTACCCAGTTTTACAAATATTGTTTACACTGATCCACTTCACATTGACGATGTTACGGTGCCCTGTTTACCTGAGGCACGTGCAAGCATTAAGGCACAGTAAGACAGAAAGGTAACTCACCTACATTTATTATCTATTTAATTCCTCTGAAATGTGTATGCTCCTCCAAACTCAAAACTAAGGTTTCAGATTCCTTGGTCCCTTGCACATATGGCGCTCTGAGAAGAGCCTCTTTCATTCTAAGTCCTGTGTCCTTCCCCTCCATGCCGACTGCCATTTTGCCAAGACTCACCTCCCCAAACCTCCTATGCCTTAACTAACTTAACTGCATACATCTTAACATTTCTGTTTAAAGTTTCCTAATAATTTTTCTAGTTATTTTAGCTTCCTAAAAAAAAAAAAAGAAAAGCTGTTCACTAAAAAGAACTAAAGCAAATGAACAATATTTCACTAAATTCTACTATTGAGTCCATGCTGCTGGGTGGAGGAAACCAGCCAATTCCTACTCATTCGCTGTGGAGTTCCTTCAGTCTTAGTATCTATGATCCCCAAGTAACTAATAAAAAATGACTCATATTTATTATGCCTACAATATATCTGTAAGCGGAAAACACCATAGACACAAAAGGAACTTAAAAATCATTATGATCAAAGATCTTAACTTTGCTAGATCTCCTATATTTTATGAAGTTGTTTACTTGACTGTGTACACACATACTTTTTTGCTTTGTGTTACTAGGGTCTTAGAAAGCCTAGAGAAATTAAACTTGGTATATAGTTGAGGATGGCCTTGAACTTCTGATCATCCTACACCCACTTTCTGATTCTGGGATTACAGGTGTGTACCATCATGCCTGCCTGCTCTTACTATATTTGACCACTATCTTTAGAATAAATTTTTCAAAAATGTAATTTCTGAGCCAAAGATGGTACAACCAATTTAAGTGTATCCATGACTAGCTTACAAATAATTGAGACTCAGACTACGGTTATTTTACTTGGCTTTTTTATTACGTTTTTTTATTTTGGTTATTTTATTTGACAATTACTGGGGCGTAAGCCCTGATTTACTCTTCTAACTGCTGGCCTGGCTACCTCCCAGCTGTGTCCTTGCTGCCTCTCCTGGCCATGTGCTCACTCTCATCTCCCCTTATGGCTGCTTTCCTGCCCAGCCCCTCTCCCTCCTTCCTCCTGTCCAACCCCCTCCCCCCCCCCAACCAGGTCTCTAAAACCCCACCTATCACTAATCCCTATAGTAACTGGCTTGTAGCCATTTTTATTTAACCAATGCTTTTTTTATTTTATATTTTTTTATTTTTATTTTTTTTAGAAGTCACCAAACTAAAATTCCTTTATTTTTTTTATTTGATATAGTTTTTATTTACATTTCAAATGATTCCCCCTTTTCAGGCCCCCACTCCCGAAAGTCACATAAGCCCACTTCCCTCCCCCTGTTCTCCCACCCACCCCTTCCCACTTCCCTATTCTGGTTTTGCCCTATACTGCTTCACTGAGTCTTTCCAGAACAAGGGGCCACTCCTCCGTTCTTCTTGTACCTCATTTGATGTGTGGATTATGTTTTGGGTATTCCAGTTTTCTAGGTTAATAACCACTTATTAGTGAGTGCATACCATGATTCATCTTTTGAGACTGGGTTACCTCACTTAGTATGATGTTCTCCAGCTCCATCCATTTGTCTAAGAATTTCATGAATTCATTGTTTCTATCGGCTGAATAGTACTCCATTGTGTAGATATACCACATTTGCTGCATCCATTCTTCTGTTGAGGGATACCTGGGTTCTTTCCAGCTTCTGGCTATTATAAATAGGGCTGCTATGAACATAGTAGAGTACATATTCTTATTACATGCCGGGGAATCCTCTGGGTATATGCCCAGGAGTGGTATAGCAGGATCCTTCGGAAGTGATGTGCCCAGTTTTCTCAGGAACCGCCAGACTGATTTCCAGAGTGGTTGTACCAGTTTGCAACCCCACCAGCAGTGGAGGAGTGTTCCTCTTTCTCCACATCCTTGCCAACACCTGCTGTCTCCTGAATTTTTAATCTTAGCCATTCTGACTGGTGTAAGGTGAAACCAACGCTTTTATATCAAGGAACAAGATCACTAGGATTTTAAATCACAGCTGTTGAAAAGGTTTTCTACTCTGAGATTGTAAGTCTGGCCCCACTCTTCACCATTTTACCTCTGTGTGTTTTGTTGTGTTTTTGCACAACAAAAGCTTGAAAAGTCATGAGAACTCACTTGTAGGTCTAGACTTTCAGGTATAGGATTTAGCATTACAATACATAGCAACAGACCAAACTTCAATAAAAAAAAGCTGAATTCTATGTGGTTTGATAAAAAACACAGAGTGTTCATTCACTTGTAAGGCATGGGAATGCTTGTTTTCACTCAGGAGTGCCAATCAAGTATGTTGACAAAATCTGCGCTTTTGCCAATCTGATAGCAATGATATCTCTACATAGAAGAATTTGCATTTCTTTTTTTAAAAAAAGAAGGGAATATATATCCCTACATTTAAAGGTCATTTATAATTTGGTTTTGCAAGATACTTTCCACAGCTTCTATTTCCACCTCCCTTCTGATAGTTGGCTTTTTTCTTTTCAAATCTTGACGATGATCTATACAGAAGGGGTTAAGTTCTCTGTATGATCTCATTTGCAGACACTACTTCTTGGCTTATCATTTGTATTTTGATTTCAATTGAGGTTCTCTTTTCAACCTATAGATGTTTATTTATCCTTACTGAGTTCAATGTGTTTTGTCATCACTAGGATTTTAAATCACAGTTGTTGAAAAGGTTTTCTACTCTGAGATTGTAAATCTGGCCCAACTCTTCACCATTTTACCTCTGTGTGTTTTAAAATAAAAGCCACTTTAAATTTACACAAGGCTTGGTTGACTTCAGTTCCATGACTGCAAGATATTTTTTTACTCAACTGCTTATTTGAAACTCTGTGGCCAAGAAATAGTGAGCCAACCTGATCTTCTATCCTTTAGTCATCCTTGAGCCTCTTGACTAATGTCAAAGGGCTTTCTTCTTTAAACCTCCAAAGTCCAGGATTTTCATGAGAACATCTCTCTGGTTGAGGGTGTCTCTTTCTGGTATACTGAACAAGATTCTTTTACTCTAGCTATGTATCCCTCCAGTGAACATTTCCTACTCAGTCCTATACCTCTTAGTTGCTTCGGCAGGTGCTGCAATTACATACACATTTAGTTTTCTTTATTGTCTGTCATTTTCCTCAAAGCTTTTCATTATGTATGTATGGTGGATTGAATATGAAATACTGCTACCTGAGAAGGGTTAGGGGGTATGGCCTTGCTGGAGTAGATGTGGCTTTGCTGGGGAACTATGTCACTGGGGGTGGGCCTCAAGATTTCAACAAGCCCAAGTCAGGCCTAGTGCACATCTCTTCCTGCTGTCTGTGGATCCAGAAGTAGAATCTTAGGTACTTCTCTAGCACAATCTGTCTGCATGCTGTGACCTCCCGCCATGCTGGGGACTACACCTCTGAAAATGAAACTGTAAGACAGCAACGGCCCCGATCGTGTTCTTTCATGAGAAGATA
The DNA here is from genome assembly GCF_947179515.1 of Apodemus sylvaticus. Taxonomy (NCBI): domain Eukaryota; kingdom Metazoa; phylum Chordata; class Mammalia; order Rodentia; family Muridae; genus Apodemus; species Apodemus sylvaticus. The sequence goes on along the minus strand of NC_067473.1, from coordinate 36,755,106 downwards.
GACTGTGTTTACGTCCCTCCTGTTTATTCCATTTTTCCTTCTATTTTCTAGGGTATGTTACTTGTACTGTACACTTCCAGTCTTATAGATCAAGTATTTTTCTAGATATTTTAAGAGCCTGATTGATTTTCATAGAGATTTTTTTTAGAGATTTTTAAGAGAGATTGATTTTCATAGGTTCCCATCAGTTGCCTGATTCTTAGCCTTTCAATGTCTCACTTAAGCTACTGCTGTGTGTGCTACAGTTTAAATTTTATACATAGTTAAGTTTCTATCTGCTTTTTGTGTCTTTCATTTTTCAGATTTTTCCTGTGTTAGTATTCTCTCCTTTACTGCATACTCCTGTTGCTCATGTTTAATTAAGGTTTTTATATTTTCAAAAATTGGTTCTACCATCAAGTAACAGGACAGTCCAGACTTGTTTGGTACACAGGAATACTCAGGCTCTTTTGACCTTCTCAAGGCCACTGTAGGTTTTCTGCAATCTCTGTTCTTTTCATTGTAACAAGCCATCCTCAAAAATATTTGTTAGGAGTGCTGAGTTTCGCTTTCTTTAGGGGTGGAACACTTGCTTTCTATATTAGGACTATTAGGATCATTCAAGACTCCCTTTGCTTCTCTTTAAATGTCCAAGCATCTGCCAAGCTCTGGCCAGGTCTCTGTAGTCATCATGCTCGGAATGGTCATCATAATTCTGAAGTTAGTGAGAACATAGAATCACCTACGCATGGTGAAAATGGCCTATGTGCACACACGTGTAATACTGCTACAATGTTAGATCCCTCAGAAAACAGATTTCTGAAGATATAGGTGACATGGTATTTCCAAATCCTCATTCAAACAGGAATCTTTTTGTTTGTTTTAACAAGGAAGTCATAGGATGGCATAACTTAACAACCAGATACATTTTTCTTCTTAAATGTCCTAACTAGAGTAATTACTTATATACAGTTTCAAAGTAAAAATATACAAACAACAAAAGAAGAAATCTTATAATTACATACGTTCTTCTTGGCCGTAACCGCTGATCACTGTATGGAATCAATGCCACCAGTTGGTTTTCTTGCCCTAAAAGTAAAAGATGTAGGTTTAAAGATGTATTAACATGAATAACTAAAATACAGTGGTACCCTATTAGAAACTCATTTCAACAGACCAGAATACTCTCTCCTGATTCCTTTAGTTAACTGTTATTTTATTTATGTCTTAAAAATTATTCAGTTTTAGAAAAAGTAGTATGTTTTATCATACTAACCAAAAATAGCATAAATAATGAGGGCTCTACTATCCTTTAATCCACTGGTTAAAAAAAATAAAAAACAAAACTTCCCTTAGGAGCCCTGGCTTTCAGGGATCTGGGCTTACACGGGCTTCTCTCACCAACACTGTTTTCCATTCATCAGCCTACGTTCACTGAGGGTGGAAGAAACCCACTGTTGCTGCCCCTTCCTGGATCCTCCACAGCTGGACCCAAACTGCTAGTCTAATAATTCTCAAGCTTTCAAAAGCTCACTGCTCTCAACTGCAATCACTAATTTCAAGTAACACCTAAAGATGCAATTTCCTAGTTCACACTCTAAAACAACGACTTCAAATCTCAACCCCCCTCGAGCTCTCAGGATCCCCCGCCCATCTTCATTCTTGGCTCCTAACGCGGGACATGGAGAGAATGCCCCTAACAGACCTTGATTAGACTTTTCAGGTGTCCTACAGTAAGTTCCAGGACAGAAAGCAGAGGGAAGAAAGAATTAAGTTCATTTAACTCATAGCAGAAAAAAAAAAACAAAAAAAAAAAACAAAACAAAAAAAACCAAACAAAACAAAAAGAAGAGGACCAGTATCCCATGATCCTTTTCTGTAGTTTGAGGAGGAAATGATGAGGCCATACTCCCTGCACTCTCTCTGCTTTTGAAACCAAGCCATTGAGCAAATAACAAAATCTTCTCTTTGTTTAGTAGAGTGCTTTCCGTGGGCTTCTGCCATCCTGCCAACTTTTCTAGATACAAAATAAGTTCATGGAAATAATTCAGACATTTTCCTAGAGTTTCCTTGTGGGAGTATCTAGCTCCCTTAGGCCCAGCAGATACTTTTCCACTAAGTGCTATTTGGCAATGCTGCTGGTGACTTACAGATCTTACCCGCTTTTACCTTTGGCCAATATGTGTAACATCTCATACGCCCTCTATTTCACAAACCCTCTGCTTCAAGAGTTTGGTTTGCCAGTATCTTCTGACCTCCCTGCTTCCTTCCCTACTGAGACTCTCCCTGTGCCCTCTGCATGGGCACTGTTGTGTACTTACGCACTATGTACCATCTATGCGCTCCAGTGACTACCCATCTCCTGTGTTGCCAGGAGCTAAGGAGCACTTCTATCAACATGCATACATCCGTTATTTATTCCGTCTTATGAGAGATCACCTCTAGTCCCTCCTGTTCTAGAGCAAAACTCACAAAGTCCCTTTCTCCCTATAAGATGCTCCATTACCCATACCTTTTTAGCATGTAAGAATTCAAAAAAAAATTTTTTTGGTTTCACTATGACAGCGTCTACACAAGTTCTTGCATCCCCTCGAAGTACTCTTTTAAAGATCCGCAGGAGCGTCCACGTCACCTAACACCTATACGATGGGCAGCCCTCAGTCCCACACAACTCCATGTGCCATCGGCATCATCTAGTACTCCACAGTCAGCCTTCCGCCTCCTCATCTGGCTGTTCTCTCTTCTGCCACGGTTCCTCAATCCTGCACTGTTCCAGAGTTCATGCTAAAGTCTCTTCTTCTATCCAAACTGCTGAGCACTGTTCCCCCAACTTAAGTTCCACTTCCAGTGTCACCATACATGGATGACAGCAGCTAAGATACGCTCTCGAATTTACACCCTTACAGCTGCCCATTCAGAACTCGCTTTGAGGGCTGGAGAGTGGGCTCAGCAGTTAAGAGCACTGACTGCTCTTCCAGTCCTGAGTTCAATTCCCAGTAAACACATGGTGGCTCACAACCATCTGTAATGAGATCTGGTGCCCGCTTCTGGTGTGTCTGAAGACAGTGTACTCATATAAATAAAATAATTAAAAAAAAAACAAAAAAACAAAAAACTTGTTTTGATGCAAACCAACAGCCTCAAACACATGTCATGTCTGAAGCTGAGTTCTTTATCTTACTTCTGCCATGTGCACTCAATTTTTTATGCCTATTTTAATAAATGGTTACTTCATTCTTTAAATTGTTGGGCAGAAAAATAAAACAACAACAACAACAATAACAAACCTCTTTGGAGGGATCCTTGATTACCTTCTTGCCACAATCCAAAGCCAGGCTACCAAAAATCCTCCTAGCCATACCTCAAACACATGGCTAGATGGACAGAAATCATATTCCCACTCATCCAAACTACTGGATTAATTTATTCAACTATAATACTTCTATTCTTAAGCAGATACTATCCCCAGAAAGATAAACCCACCATACAGTAGCTATATAATAAACCCCACTTAATTCAAGGTACTTTCCAGAGACTCTCGAATTCCCCATGCAGTCCTGTCCTTCTTTAGGGTCTCTCCAGGGTCACCTGCTGACTTCTACCAAGTACAGAAGGAGAGCAGCACAACATAACCTCACTATTTTTCCTTTCTGTCAGAGGATCTCAAGCGCCCTACAAACAGCAGGGATGGGACTATTTCTCCTGTCTTCTCCATGACAAATCACAGACTTGTTTTCCCCTCTTGCTTTTCTTCATACACCATGGATTTTCTTTTAGAAATATTGAGGTAGAAACAACCTATTATGCAGATAATGAGTTACTGAACCATTTTAGCTACTAATATCCACTGTGGCAAAATGACTGTGATATGGCTTCAAAAATGACTAAGATCCTCAGTGGAAACTATGGTGCATAGGAGCTACAACAGCAGACAAGCAAGAGGAAAAACACTAGAGGTGCCGAAGTCATTTCTGTTACTGCTTTAAGAATGGTACTAATTGCTTGCTTTGGAGTTTCTGACTAAACAAAGCTGGTAAACTTTAACTTTGAATCTTTGAAAATATGAGTGTTTAAGACTATAGTTTTTACACTGTTTGAGGAAATGTTTGGAATCCGTCTTTAAGAGGACAGCCAATGCTGTAGCACGTACCCCTAGGAATTCTTCCTGTTCCTTGGCAAGTGGGACAAGTGACACTATCTCTTCCAGTAAATTCCACATATGGAAACTGCGAGACGTCTCCATTTCTTCCATCTTCATTGTGCACTTCACTGCTAACCAATCCGTTCCTCATATTGTCTGTCGATGTAACCCCGTCATAACCATCTTCTTTATTTGAATGCAAAGGTAAGTGAGAAAGAGACTTCCCCATGTCTAAAGAGAAAGAAAATCCTGACAGTAAATTCCATGGGGGGGGGGGAATGCTCTCAGACTCTATAGGATATAATTACAGGGTTAGGCAAATGCAAATTACTTGTAGGATTAAAATTATAATCAACCAAAGTAATGTCTGATACAAGGAAGCCATTTGTAACATTCAGAAAGTACTTGTCCATCAAAATATTATGAAACCAAATCCTGTAAGACTTGTAAAGAGAACAATGTTTAAAATGGTAACAATTGGCAAAAATCTACAGTGTCAATAGAGACTCTAGGCCTTCTTAGGGTGTTCAGAAAAGAAATATGCTTTCAGTGTGTTGTAGAGAAAAATATATTTTAACTATAAATCAGTTGGCACTAAAGGTGAAATTGTTGCTTGTTACAATAAATATGTATATCACCAGCTAATTTTTATTTATTTTTAGTTTTTTGAGACAAGGTTTCTCTGTGGAGCCCTGGCTGTCATGGAACTCACTTTTTAAAACAGGCTGGCCTTGAACTCAGAAATCTGCTTGCCTCTGCCTCCCAAGTGCTGAGATTAAAGGCATGTGCCACCAGTGCCACCTAATTTAAAAGTGACTCATTTCACTCTCTTAAATTCATACACCTTTAGTAATGCTGTTAATAAACCCTGTAAGTACATGACTAAAAAGAATGCAAAAAGTCACATAATACAACATGCTAGTATTCTGAGAAAAAAAATTAGAAAAGGCAAACAAAAATTTTAAATGGTGCAATTCCATTCTTCCTGTGGTTATCATATATCATTTATCAGATTCTAAATATGAACTAGACATCACAAACACTACTTTTAATTTAATTTTTTTCATTTAATAAATAAAATAATACTGTGACTTCCAAACACACAGTATCTTAATGCAGCTCAAAGACACTGAGTCAGAGCCAAGCCAACATTTGCCAGCCACAGGTGCACAGGGGTGAATTTTAATCAGTACTGCTTCCTTACTCTGTGACCTTGGAAGCTGTGGAGTAAGTACACTGGGTAGTTTAGAATCAGCTGACCTCAGACAATAATACATGGTGTCACCACAGGGATGAAAACTATGTCCCAAGGATGGGAGCCTTTATGGAAAAAGGCTAGGAACAGAGCTAAATGGCTCTGGTCTCGGCGCGGCCCGCTGTCTTACACTGACCCACAGTAACCTTGACATATTCTGCTGAAGGAAGGTCGGTGTACACACCAGATTACACAGTTAATTAAATCCCAGGCTTCTTGCTTAGCTTTTCTTGAGGCTACTGCCAAGTGTAAGCACTGTCATTTTGGAGACTTACTTGAGGTTCTTAAAAGGAGAGCTAGATCCCCTTCGTCTCCTCCCCAGGCTCTCAATGTTTATGTCGCGGTCTTGTGAACTCAACACGGTTCTCAGATGCTCTAGAAACTGGGAAAAAGATAAATTCAGCACCGCATGCAACTGAGATGTGTCACATGTTTTTGTGCAGACGTGGGGTTAGTTCTGAGGGGCTCAAGAGGGACGGAAAGGGGTTTTTAAAGGACACCACGAGCAAACAAACCACCGGAAGAAATCGACATCCCAGCCACTCAGATCAGGGGCCCGGGCGCCGCCCCGGGAGCGAAGCCAAGGCCCCCGCGGTCACAGCCCCGCACCCGGCCAGCCGCGGCCTCCCTCACCGCTCGGGCAGGGGACGTGGGCCCCACGACCAGGGTCGCTCACCCGCACGCGGAGTGCTGCGCGGTCCCGGGATGCTCGGGTGCGGGCGGGAGGGCGGGCGGGCCGCAGAACAGGGTCACGGAGTCCCGGGTCCCGGGGCGGGGCGGAGCGCCGGCCTGAGCGCGGCCCGGAGAGCTGCGGGGGAGGGGTAGGACAACAACAGCATCAGCTGAGCCCGGTATCCGGGAGAGCCTGCGCGTGCGCCTGCGCAGTTTGCCCCTGGAAGGAGGGGCTGGGACCCTGCTATAGGCACTACGCATGCGCTCTTTTACAGCTTTGCCACCCTGAAGGGAAGTTACTCTGGTGTAAGCTTCTAGTTTTGTCACCTGTGTGTTCTCTAGACTGGAAAGTTTAGAAATACTGCTAATTGCGCCTGGCTTACGAATAATCGGTTTTCCTTTTTCCCTTCCATCAGGATGACTTCTTTGGTAAAGGGGAGAAATGTGCCCGGTCGCAGTTTTTGAGCGACCTTGTTCTCTATTCTAGATTTGCTGCTACAAGACTTCCTCCCTGGGGTTAGAAAGAGCCGGTTGGTGCACATTTCTGGCAGAGTTGCACACACATTGTTAGTGAATGTTCATTTAGAAATTTCTGTCGCTGGGAAAATGTATCCCTGCCCCCTGCCTTGGTTTAATTTTGTTTTGAACCTTGTTTTAATCATGTTTTGACTTTGTACTTAAATTCACATTATTCTGTGCATGCAATAAGGGTTGTACCCCAAGGCTCACCACCAAGTGAGTTGTTATAGGAGTGTCCCGAGGACCTTCCCACCCACACACCTCATTGTCATAACTCACAGTGAGTTGAGACTACAGTGGCTCATTATAGTGGCTCTACAATGTTAACGTTAAAGGTTGTAACGACTTTTTTTTTTTTTTCTTTTTCTGCCTTCCTGATAATCAAGATATATTAAGTGGCTCAAAAGATTCCTGGATGGAATTACAATCTGATAAAATTGAAACCAAGAAACAGATGTGGTTGCTAAAAGTTTAATAACTTCCCTATAAATGGGGTTTCTGGTGAAATCCCTAGAAAATTAACAGATTTATGAGTGGGAAGGGCTAAGCATCCCTTAATTGTGTTGTTTTTTCTTCTCTGCTGGAAAAAAGCAACAGGACTGGGTGAGGGGCTCCCAGTTTTGCTCCGCTCTTCGGAACTGCCTTGTTTGTATTTGGAAAGTATCTTGATTTCTGACCGTCTTCTCTGCGTATAAAAGTTTCATGAAATTGTTATCACATTGGGACATGGTATTTAGAATAGCCTTTGTTTTTAGGTCATGGTCCCTCGTATTTAGCTCCAGAATAAACTCTTGAGTCCTTTTGAGGTGAGAGAAGTGTATTATTTTCCATCTACATAAGCAGTATGTTTCAAGACTATTTAAAACATCCACCTCCCTAGGTCCAGAAATTTCACTCCGTGGGATTTGTCCTAAGTTAATAATGAAAATTCTAAAGTAAAGTCGTGTGCAGTGTGTGACCAGTTTCAGTGGGTTTCTATTGCTGTGAAGTAGACCATGACCATGGCAACTCTTATAAATGAAAACATTTACTTGGGTCTGGCTTACAGTTTCAGGGGCTTATTCCATTATCCTCCTGTCAGGAGACACAGAAGCATCGAGGGAGACATGGTGCTGGAGGAGCTGAAAGTTCTGCATCAGAGTCCTGGGGCAGCAGGGAAATGACTTAGTTCCTTAGACCTCAAAGCTCTTTCTCCCTAGTCAGCATCTCCCCAACCAAGCCACACCCAATTTAAGGCCACACCTCCTAATTGTGCTACTCCCCATCAGCCAATCCTTTAAATGCAGGGTCAGAGGGCCATTCCTATTCAAATCACTGCAACCAGCCACATAAAGGAAATACCCAATTAAGTCACACCAAAAGTGCACTTGGTAAACTGATTGCTTTTGAGGAAATACCCAATTAAGTCACACCAAAAGTGCACTTGGTAAACTGATTGCTTTTGAGACGTGGTTCATTGTGCTGCATGCACTTGCTGCCCTAAAACTTGCAGGGAGAACTGACTTTCTTCCCTTCTATAAGATCCAATATGAATCCCACTTGATGCGTATTAAAAGGCATTTACACATACATTTTATGCATAGACTTTTAATAAAAATGAACGGGACTCAGAGAGTGTTTAAATCTCATCTGAGAACATGGCTGAGGGCTTCTCTGGAGAGAGTCACACTTCATTGTCTTTACAGTTGCCACACATGCATTTATGGGTGGGGTTTCAGTTATCTCCAAAGGCTCATTAAGGAATCTAAGTGGGATTCCAGGGGCGCGCCTGTGGAGTCTTGAGTAGGATTACAACTGTCAATATAAAGTGACCTAGGGGTGCAGAAGATAAAAGTTTATAAAAAAAAAAAAAAAGGCTTGTCTGTGAGAGCTCCCTAAAATGCCAAGGACTGAGAACATAAATGAAGCCTTATGCACTCCTTCTACTGGGTGTTTTGCTTTTGTTGTTACTTTTACAGTTTTAAAGTGAATATTGTTTCTATGTCTGCAACATCACAGTAAATGATAATTGTTCTGGAATCCTTAACTTTCAATTGATGAAAGACTTCAACTAGACTCCAGAGTAAGGGACTCTCCCCACCATAATTACACCTGCCTTTATTATTTCTCTATAGTGCCTCAATTACACCCTTACATACTGTGATGGTTTTATTATGCTATGTTTAGGTATGCCCCCTCCCATGGGAGCATAGGTTTGAACAAGCCTGTGGGGGCCAGGAAGTGGAATGTGATGGTGTGTATGCTCTGCCCAGGGAGGGGCAGGATTAGAAGGTGTGGTTTTGTTGGAGCTTGTTTTAAAAGGTTGTAAGTATAGCATTTTGTCTAGGCTCTGCCCTACAGTTAGCTGGCAACAGCCAGGTGTGCCTCACTCACTATAAAAGGGGCTGCTTGCCCCCTCCTCTCTCTCTTGCCTTCTTTCTCTAGCACTGTCCTCTGGCCCTTTCCCCCTCTTTCCCCATTCCCCTCCTCCCCTTCTCTCCAAGTGCTCATGGCCTCTACACCTCTCTCTCTCTCTCTCTCTCTCTCTCTCTCTCTCTCTCTCTCTCTCTCTGCCTTTCACTGTGTCTACTACCTTGCTAACTCTCTCCCCTTGCCCTGAATACATGTCTTATGGCTGATCTCTCGTGAGGAAGGGATGCTTCAACATGGGCCCACAGAGTCACCTCCTTCCCCCACACCTTCCTACGTACCTCCACCAACCTTCTTCCTTCTCTCTACATTTTTATAAAACACAACAATTAGATATTATTGTGACAAAGTTTTTACCCACGAAAAGTAAGGTACTTTAAAGATAGAAATTTAATGCTAGACAGACTTTTTCCAATTCTTCTTCTTTTTTAATCATTAAAGAATATTCTAATAGAAAAATTTTTGGAAAATGCCAGCATTTTTTTTCAGAATTCTGAGATCCGTGTCAGTCTTCAGACTATTAAATATTAGAAGTGATGTTCTGAATAGTGTGAGGTAACTGAACAGAAGTTGGGATCTGAGTAAAATGTTCACAGGTGTTGAAATAAGGTATTTCTCCATGCTAAGGTAAATGTTCAAAACATGCTTGTTCCTTCCACATTTCTCATAATTTCCTTGAATGAGAGTCACCCACATATTTAACAGTTCACAGCCAAATTGCAAATGTCACTTCCTTAGAAATCTGTTGCTAAAACTTATAAGCAGACAAATAATTCATAATTTACTCTCTTAATCATTCTCAAGTATATGGTTTGCTGTTATATGCAAGTCTGTCACAGCCTACCCCTTTAAGTTTCACGCTGGTTGGATAACATTAGGGAACTGAGTTTACTTATTTTTATAGATGCATACACATGTTATTTTAAACTACACTCTGTGTTTATAAAGCTTGTGCTTTTTGTCCTTTTGAGTGTGGCTTATTTTGCTTAACCTTCTATAATGGAAAATTAGGAGTTAGGGACTGGAGTATTTCTGGTTGGATTCCTGGGATAATTTCCCAGATACATAACAAAAGTATCATTTCCCGTGGCCTTTTGCCCTACATTCATTGGTAGCAAATTCTTGGTTCTGTGACTATACCTTTGTTTTCCTCTTTTCAATATCCTTTGTTAAATTCTGCAAATAACTCATCTCTTTGAACCTTGGGTTCACATCCCCAAACAACGTTTTTTAGCATAAGAATCTTTTGTATATCTCCACTAACATCTCAATTCCTTCAAACCTACGTAGTCAAATTTCTCTGTATGTATTAAATGACTAACTTTATTGATTTTCAACTTTTACAGAATCTTTGTCATAATCAGTAAGAAAATGTTACAAAATAGGTAATGTTTAATGAATGGGTGAATTTGTTGTGTCATGTAATACAAGAAGTTTTTTAGTTCATCTTTTTAATTTCTATGAGAAGTCTTTAGATTACATTCTATTATTATCTCACATTTATTTTAGAAAGAGAAAAATAAAGACTGGAGCAATCACTCAGTCTATAACATGTTTGTTCCATAAGTATGAAGAACCTAGTTCAATTCACCAGAACACACATAAAATATTGGGCCTAAAAGTTGGTATCTGTGATCTCATCTCTGAGAAAGCAGAGATGAAAGGATCAATGGTGTGCTCACTGGCCTTGGCAAATTGGTGAGGTCCAGACTCGGTGAGAGACCCTATCTTATTATAGCTATGGTAGAGTGTGCTTGAAAAAGAAACCCTGTATTGTCCCAAGGTTCCATATACAACCCTGCATACATACACACATGCACACTGAAGAAGTCAGCTCAGAAACTTTGGAAAATTCCACCAGATCCCTGGTCTCCTGAAAGAGAAAGGTCATAAAGAACTTAGGCACCCCACCCCTCTGGAAGGGGGGGCTAATTATATTCCTCAGACCACAGGGAGGAGGGACCAACCACTGACCACCTGCAGGTTGGAGAGGCCCAGAGCTTGTAGACACATTCTGTGACCATTGGCCATCTATCTAATTCCCTAAAGACCAATCAGTTAAAAAGTCACACCATTCTGCCAATCACATTGTGCCTAATGGCTACTGCCTTGGGAACTATATGAAGGCTTGCAGGATGGGCTGCTTGTGGTCATTCTCTCCATGTGCAGGGTGACCCCAACACATTGGAACAATAAATTCCTCTTGCTTTTTGCATTGATTCCCAACTCCACATTGTTCTCTCTCATGGGTTTTCCAGTAAACTAAGGCTCACCAGGGTCTTAGAACACACCAGAAGGAAAGAAAGAAGATAGAAGATTCCAAATTATGTAATTTGTGTCTGACTACACAGCTATCAAATTGTAGAACTAGAAATCAGAAAATCATATGTTATTCACCACTGTGTCATAAAGATATTTTTTAAACTGGAAATAATGAATTTTTGTCCAAATAAAGAATTAAAATATATTGTTGAGGTCTGAGAGTAGCTTTACAAACCATACGAACAACTATCTCAGTCAGACAGGGATGGTTTATTGAAAGCACACCCTAATACTGATTGGATCAGGGACGAAGCTCAGAATTATCTGAGATAAGACAACAAATACTTCTCATGGCAGGTTTATAAAGAAACACACACACACACACATACAAATACACAAACAAACACAATGAGCTCATACACAGGAGCAGTGAGTATTGTCTGGTGGTAATCTCTGACTCAAAATATTTTAGACATAAGTTTATATTGAACTTTAACTTGATGGGTCTTATATAAAGCTTTGGAGTTTCTTAAGATTAACAGACCTCATACAGAACACCCAGAACATAACAGGATATGTGATCAGCATGACTTTATTCTGAGATAAGTTATTTTTCTATGTCAATGACTGCCAGGCATATTGCAGAAACAGTATGAAATAGCTGGTAGGCATAAAATAAAATGGCTACAGCTATGCTGGTGGTGGGGTAGACTTCAACATATCACCATAGAAGGATATATAATGACATACATTTTCTTTTACACTATATGAAGGCATCATAATTGACTGTAGGCATTTGCAGAAGAGCAGAAGGAATAATTTTTTTTTAACCTTTAAGAGCTGAATCTTTGCAAAATACATTTGTGGTTACTTCTATTCCTAACTCATATTCTTTCTCAAAATTCAGGATCTCACTTGTCTTTCTATTTTCAAATCTGAGCCCAGTTCCTTATAGGCACCTCAACAGTGGGTTTACCTTAAGGAAAGTACAGCAGTTTTCAAATAAAAGTTCATTCAGAATGTATTCAGGGTTATTCCAGGAACCTTGTTTCTGTATAAAGAGCCAAATCATTTGAATGGTTGCTCAATCAAATAAGTGGAAGTTACTTAATTTAAATTAATCAGCATCATAAGACTCCGACAAGCCTTAACTTACTGGAGACCCCTGAGTGAACAATGCAGAGAGGGGGAATCAATAGAAAAGCAAGAGGAATTTTATTGTCCCAGCATGCTGGTGTTAGCCTGCACACGAAGGAGAGAGAGAACAACCTATGCAGCCTGGTCATCGAGGTTTTATACAGTTTTCAGGGCAGTAATCATTAGGCACAATGTGATTGGCAGAAGAGTTTGACTTTTTTTTCTTTTTTAAGTTACACAAGAGATAAATTTGTCTGGGACATTGAAGGTTTCTTTTCTCTTTTTACTTTTATTTATTTATGTATTTATATATTTATTTATTTATTTATTTATTTATTTTAATTTATTTACATTATAAGTGTTATCCCCTTTTCCGGTTCCACGCTCCTGGAATCCTCCTCTCCCTGCTTCTATGAGGGTGTTCATCCACTCACCCACTCCCACCTCCCTGGCCTCGATTCCACTACACTGGGGCATCTATCGAACCTTCATAGGACCAAGGATCTCTCCTACCATTGATGCCTCACAAGGCCATCCTCTGCTACATATGCAGTCTAAGCCATGTGTGCTCCTTGGTTGGTGGCTTAGTTCCTGGGAGCTCGAGGCAGGGGAGGTCTGGTTGGTTGGTATTCGTGTTCTTCTTATGGGGTTGCAAACCCCTTCAGCTCCTTCAGTTCTTTCTCTGACTCCTCCATTGGGGACCCCACACACAGTGCAATGGTTGGCTGCAAGCATCCGACTCTGTATTTTTAAGGTTCTGGTAGGGCCTCTCAGAAGACAGCTCTATCAGACTCCTTTCAGCAAGGTTTTCTTAGCCTCTACAATAGTGTCTGAGTTTAGTGACTGTATCTGGGATGAATTCCCAACTGGGACAATCTCTCAATGGCATTTCCTTCATTCTCTGCTCTGCACTTTGTCTCCATATTTGGTCCTGTGAGTATTTTGTTCCCCTTTCTAAGAAGGACTGAAGCACCCACACTTTGGTCTTCCTTCTTCTTGAGCTTCATGTGGTCTGTGAATTGTATCTTGGGTATTCAGAGCTTTTTGGCTAATATCCACTTATCAGTGAGTACATACCATGTATGTTTTTTTGTGATTGGGTTACCTCACTCAGGATGATATTTTCTAGGTCCATCCATTTGCCTAAGAATTTCATGAATTCATTATTTTTAGATAGAGGGCTAGTATCCAATATATACAAAGAATTCAAGAAGGTAGACTCCCGAAAACCAAATAACCCTATTAAAAAATGGAGAGCAGAGCTAAACATAGAATTCTCAACTGAGGAAGCGCGAAAGGCTAAGAAGCACCTAATGAAATGTTCAACATCCTTAGTTATCAGGGAAATGCAAATCAAAACAACCCTGAGATTCCATCTCACACAAGTCAGAATGGCTAAGATCGAAAACTCAAGTGACAGCAGATGCTGGTGAGGATGTGTGGAAAGAGGAACACTCCTGCATTACTGGTGGGCTTGCAAGTTGGTACAACCACTTTGGAAATCAGTCTGGCGGTTCCTCAGAAAATTGGACATAGCACTCCCTGAGGACCCAGCTATACCACTCCTGGCCACATACCCAAAATAGTCTCCAAAATATAACAAGGAAACATGCTCCACTATGTTCATAGCAACCTTATTTATAATAGCCAGAAGCTGGAAAGAACCCAGATGTCCCTCAACAGAGGAATGGATACAGAAAGTGTGGTACATTTACCCAATGGATAACAGTGTGACTTTTAAACTGATTGGTCTTTAGAGAATGAGGTGGTAAGAACTTCCCTTGTCTGTAGGTGGCCAGTTGTTGATCCGCTACCCCTGTGGTCTGAGGAATGTAATTAGACTCTCCTGTCCAGAGGGAAGGGGTACCTAGGTGCTCCATGACCTTTCTCTTCCAGGAGAGGAGCAGCCTGGTGGAATTTTCCAAAAGTCCCGAAATGACCTCTTCAACGTGAAAATATTGTTTCAAAGGAATTCTGCTGAGAGTTCTTGATCACTTTCCCATGTGTAGCCCCAAAGTTCAGAGTAATTTTTAAAAAAACTATCTACTTATAAGCTTTATTAATTTTTTTCCTTTTCAGAAAACATCAAATCTGAAACTACAGTTGGAACGTGAAAAATGTGAACTGTTTGAGCTTTCCTGCGTACATGTAATACCTCATTGTGCATGCATAACAGATTGTTAGCCAGAGTTTTAGAAGAAAAAAAAAAACTAAACACAAAAAGAGAAGGAACTTGAAACGTATAGTAGGGTGTTGCTCTTTGTTAAAGTTCAATGTAATCTCTCCTCAGAGTCATATAGTGATGATGACCTTCCCCTGGGCTCACTCTGCTGTTAATTCATGAGAAATCCATTTGGACTGAAGAGCTCCACTCCACTGCTATTTTCCTATGTCCTGATGGATGGCCACATTCCCCTTCCCTCAAGCAATCACTGGTGTAGACTGAAAATTTTTTCAAAGCAGAACTGGATTTTTCTAACCAGTTTCAACTTCTCACCTCTCAGTCCAGCCCAGAAACTTCTTCTAATAACCAGAATGTCCCTTCATGTTCTGGCTGGAGCTTATAGGGAATGAGTACACTCTGGAAGACAGCCCAGGGGTAGGGGTAGGGCTTCAGGGAGGATGGGGGGTAGGAAGTAAGGGGAGTGAGGGAAGCTGGGGGGGGGTGCTTCAGGTCAAGACCTGTTTTCACAAATGTAAAAGTTGCTTGGTATTATTCTCCTAGATTATTCTTTATTCTGGGGCCAGAATAAAGTTGAATCAATACCTGTTGTTTAAGGGGGTAGGGAAAGTAACTTATTGTTAGTGCTAGCTTCTCTGGCTCTCACTGATTAGACTGGTTAACTCTTTGTAAACGAGAGAGGAAAAAAAGAATTAAAATTTCTTACACAGGCAAATATGCACATGCACATACATATTCATATACCCACACTCTGCCAAGACCCAGCTGTCTTTCTCAATCAACTTCACAAGTGTTCAGGAATACTTACATACATGCACATATACATACATACATACATATAAATAAAATAGATACATTTGGATGGATGGATGGATGGATGGATGGATGGGTGGTTGGGTAGATGGATGTATGGATGTATGGATAGATGTATAGATAGATGGATGGAACAGAACTCCCCAAGCCAATCCATCATCTTTATTTCTTTTTTCTGGCCTTTATATAGACAAAAGTGCTTAGAAAATAATCTCATAGTTAAATGTTCCACAAGATTGGAGAACAAAAGGTTATTGATATCATGTTCAAAGCAGTGTTTCACTCTATGTGCTCATAAGTTCAAGCCAAACACAACTTATAGAAGAAAGAATTTATATTGGTTTATTGTTTCAGATGGAGAGTCCACAATGGGACTGAGGGGTAAGGTATGGAAACAGACAGCTAGAGCTGGAAGCTCACTGAAAATATTTTCATTCAAACTACCACAACTACTATACTCAAAATATTTCCCTGTTTGTTATGAATGCTGAAAATTGTATGAATTCAAATCTTTCTTGACGAGTTGTGCTTAGGCCAATAATTACCCACCAGAGTATCATCTTGATTAATATATTACTTACTGTATTCATCTTTTGTTATTGTAGGCAAATACCTGAAGAAAACAGAGCAAGAAAGTTGTTTTGTTTTGTTTTGTATTTTCTTGTGTTATTTCAGTCCTTGGTAGTATGATCATAGGGCTAGGTGAGGCCACACATCATGGTGGGAAAGGTGTGGTGCAGCCATTGTGGCTGCCTGAATGATGATAAGGAAATAGAGAGAAAGAATTTTAAAAAGGAAGGAGATAAGAATGGGGCAGTCTTCAAGGTTGCACCCCTAGTGACCTATTGACCTACTTCCTCCATCTATGGTACACTATGTAAGGTTTCTACCAATTTCCAAAATAATGCCATCAGCTGGAGACTACATCTGCAGCACATGAGTTCGTAAGGAATAATTTAAATTCAAAACATAGCTAAGCCAGAGAATCAGAAGAAGCTCAGATGGGATAACCAAGTTACTAAGTATTAATGATTCACTTAATGATGAGGATAGTTGAAAAAGTATCAGTAGCAACTTTGATTTTGTATAAACATGATCATAGGCACTTAGAAAAATCAACAAGACAGAATGCTGCACATCTATGCTGCATTATAGACCCTATTGCTAAGACATAAACCTGTGCTGTAGAATATAGCACTGTACTGAATCTAGACAGCTGCCACAGTGGTAAGTAGTATTTGTGTATAGATCCCTATCTAAACATAGAAAAGACACAATAAGCATATGAAGGTATTCTAATATTCTAATATGCATAATGGGATAGCTGATATATATAACTTTTGTTGTTGTTTATCAAAATGTAAACTAGATAGCATTCAAGTTGAAATTCTAATAGTTGAAGGAATGCATGACAGGGCAAGATAGCACAAAGATTTCTCCTTGTATTGTTGCTGAGATCATTTGAAGTTTAACTAGAATTTGATCTCTTAGGCTGAGAATCTCATAGAAAATTATTCAACTTTATTCTAGGGGTCAAAGATCTGGTTAGTTAGCTAATTTACCTCAGCCTGTTTGTGTAGAGTCCCCTCAAGCTAAGTTCTTATCATAATTTCTGTTTGACTGCTTGCTTCTGTGAAGCCCTGCCCCTTGAATCTGTCAAGCAAGATGTTGAGACTGGTTTTTTTGGTTTACACCTTCAAAAAAATCCCCATTCTGGAGTCACACCTCAGTCGGCTGGGTGTGGTTCTTGTAGGTGGACCAAAGGCTTTCAATTGGCTATAAACTGCCTAAGTAGATATCTCTGATGGTGTACATGTAACATGTGGGAGCCGAGAAGACTTGTTATCAAAATACAACCATTCAGAAAGGCACAAGTAGTCCCATCTGAGAAGGTAGAGAGGCAACTTTTATGTGTTCACTTGAATAATTTAGCAAATCCAAAAGCTTAGCAAAAGTACATTCAGTTTAGGTGATTAAGCAAGATGGTCCATACTAAAGATCGCAAGGAGATAATCTGTTAGACAGAGTTAGAAACCCTAGACAAAGATCCAACAGAGAAAGAGTTACAGATCAAGACAAAACGTCTGAGCAATACTATGAAGTAAGAACTAGCCCAAGAACAGAGTACTGTGGTTTACTCAGGGCCAAAAATACTGACGTATTTCCTACTGAAGATCAAAGTCAGTCCTTGAGCTCCGTAAGCTCGGGATATATGGAACCAGAAAGGGTGGAAATTAAACATTTGTGGGAAAAGCCATAGGAGGTCAAATAGTTTTGTACAGCAAGAACACGGCATCTGATGACAGAAGAGGGTAGGAGGAGAAGAAAAGAAACATTTCTATTCTTTATCTATGACAGTCAACTGTGAAGATTAAGAGGAACATTCAGTACTGAAATTCTGAAGACAGTGTTTTGAAATTATTAGAATTTAAGAAAAGCACAAAATCCAAGTTGCTCTTTAGCCAGGCACCATTGCTTTTCTCACAACCAGCAAAAATTACTTGTTTCTAAAACAAAATCTGATCCAGGAGATGGAGACACATAACTAAATTGAAATCTGGAAAGTGCTGAGAACTCTAGGGAGCACGGAGAGCTGCTGCTGCTTTAATCTCCATTAGAACCATGGAAGGGGGAGGGATGATACTCCCTAACAGGGGCCGAGGGAGTTTAGAGGAATGTTTACTAGCTACTACTGGAATGAAGAATTGCAAGTCCCCAGAGCACCAGTCATGGAGTGTGTTGGCAGGCACCTCCCAGGCCTTTCCTGGAGGCTGTCAGTGAGATAGTGATCAGCTTCTGTTGTGTCAAAGGCAGAGACAAGGCAGAATGATGGACAGCAACCCCTCCAGGTTCCCAGGCTTTTACCAGCGCTACCAGTCCAAAGGCTCTGGGCAGGGTTACAGGTATAATTCTCTGAAGGCTCAGAAAGACAGGCAAGCTAGGTTGTACTGTAGAAATGTTTATGCCTGAGGTTTGAGGTAAGACTATGTCAGCTGTAAAACATGGTACAAAGAGATCACCACTGCTGACAATGCTAGTCCGTTTGAAATACATGGTAAACTGAGTTGAACCAAAGCCTCAGCAGATCTAAGTCTTATTAAATCTAAGGATTGGATTGGCTCAACATTTCAACCAAGATTTAAAAAATGGGGAAGATGCTTTAAAGACACACCACTTACTGTGCTTGTTTTTTTTTTTTTTTTTTGCTTTTGTTTTTGTTTTTTGTTTGTTTGGGGTTTTTTTTTGCAATATTTAGCATTCAATAAAAATTGGGAGGCTTGTGAAGGAGCAAGAAAATGAGAGCCACAGTCAAGAAAGAAGAGTTAATAGAGTAACCACAGAATTGGCTCAGACTTGGGAATAGATAATAAACCTTAAACATATTTTATCTTAAACTCATAAATATCTTTCAGGATCTGTAGAAAGGGTGAAAACTATGCATGAATACAGACAGCATTTTACCGAGTGAAAGAAAAAAAAAGATTTGCAAAAAGTTAATGGGTTGGCAAGATGACTCAGTGACTAAGAGCACCAGCTGAACAAACAGGAGATCCCAGTTTTCACCCACATAAAACCTTGCACATGTCTGTGCACTATCTGTAACTTCAGCTCTGCAGAAGGCAAGGGGAGGCAAAAGGACTACTGGACCTGATGGCCGCAGCTTAGCTGTAGGTTCAGTGAGAGATTTCGTCTCAAAGGCATAGAATATCAGAGCAGGATACCTTCTACTTCTGGGCTCAACATTCATTAACACAGGCCTGGACACTACACATATACTTGAAACACACACGCGCGTGCACACACACACACACACACACACACACACACACTCACACACACACACACATGAATGCATATACATACAAATTTTCTTTGAAAAAGATGAAAGTATTGAAAGCACTGCTGTGTCCTAATCATTCTGCTAGTCTGTCGTGCTTTTCTAGGCATCTATATTGCCCCTACACACATACATACTAAACTCACAGTTGTAGAATGAAATATAAGTTGCAGCTTAGCTCTACTGAGAATCTGACAGGTTGCAGACTCAAGAAACTCAATAGGCTCCCTCTAGCTTCCACTTCTGAGCTTAAGAAGCCCTTTGCTCTCCTCTCCATTTCTCCTTTGCATGTTGCAGTGCATGCTTGGGGTGTCTTCTCTCTTTCTGCCTAGAAATGATGCATGATAACACCTAGGAAAGCTTGCTACATTCTTTCACATGGGGTGTTCTTTACTGATTGCTGACTATAAGAGTGTCCTCATTCTCTTTTCCCTCTGATGCTCTCCAAAACATCACCTGATACATTGTAGGTACTTCAGCAATGTTTATTTTGGTATATAGAATGTTAAGTTCTTAATGTTAGGTGATTGTGAATGTTATAGGAATTTAGACAGAATCATAATTAAAATTTAAAATTACATTTATTTATTTATTTATTTGTGTGTGTGTGTGTGTGTGTGTGTGTGTTTGTTTTCCATGTCTCGATAATGTGTGCACATAGGTGCTCATGTACTCCTCCCATAGTGAACAGGTAGAGGTCAGATGACAACTTTCAGGAGTCAGTTCTTACACCAGGAAGACCTGAATATTGAACTCAGATCATCAGGGTTGGTAGCTCTTGCTAAACCATCTCATATGCTGAGACATCTCACAAGCCCCATGAAACCAAATTTAATAATACCAAAGGTTATTGACATTTTACTTCATTTTTTTATTTTGGTCTTCTCTCCTTGACAGGCAAGAAAGAAGTGAATGAAGATCAAAGGCTTTTTTGGGCTTGTAAACAAACTTGTCTTAATTGTTAACATTATGAACTGTTATCTCTTCAAACAACAGTAGGTAACTGAACTAGTAAGGAAGCCCTGGGAACATGAGGAAACCCTGGGAACACGTTCTAAGAATGAACTGGTCAATGACAAGTAAAATACCACTTCTGGATGACAACAGTCTTGGAGATAGGAGCTGGAGAAACTGATCCTGATTCTGTGAACAGAATGTGAAGTAACCTGGGCGGCTGAAGATGCTTACTTCCACTTTGAAGCTCTGGTGGTCTAATGGGTTCGGATGATTCCTTGAAACCCAACTACATCCCTCTGACATTTTTGGACATGAACAGGGTACTCTGTTCTAAAATATATTCTATACAACTTAACTAGAAAACAGTTGGAATATGAGAATGGTCTGCTTCAGAAATAGAAGCCCAGCAACTTAAATTGGACACTTAAAACTAAAAAGCTGCATAAGTGAAATTTTTATATACATATTTTTTCATGGATTGGAAAATTTAATGTTATAAAACTGGCCATCCTGGCTATGGCCATCTATAGACTTACTGCAATTCCAATCAATAGTCTTATGAAAAATTCACAGAAATAGGAAAAACAACAATCTCCAATTAAATTGGAATCATACAAGTCCCCCAATAGTCAATACAACCCTTAGCAAGTAGAAAAATTCAGGACACAGTATAATATCTTTCTTCAAGCTATACAATAGAGTCATAGTAATAAAAATAGCATGTTATTAACCTAAAGCAACCTGTAGAGTGGTGGTTCTCAGCCTTTCTATTGCTGTGACCATTCAGTATATTTCATCAGGCTGTGGTGATCCCCAACCATTAAACTATCTTTAATAGTTGCAGCTACTTCGCAGCAGTAATTTTTCTACTGTAATGAAGCATAATGTAAGTATCTTTTTTTATAGGAACAGAAATTGTAAAATTTTATGGGCCATGACCCACAGGTTGAGAAGAACCACTGCTATAGAAAATGGAACAGGATAGAGTACACAAAAACAAGCCCAGGTCACTTCAGCCACCTATATTTTTTAAGTTTTCTAATTTATTTTTGGGGAACTGAACAGGTGAATGCTGTATCATTTCCTATGCTCTCTCATTTTTGTAAAATTCATATGGTCTTCTTCCTTTTTATTTTTTATTTTTATGTTTTTAATTGGACATTTTATTTGTTTACACTTCAATGTTATCCCCCTTTTCTGATTCCCCCAGAAACCTCTTATCTGATCCCCCTCCTCCTGTTTCTATGAGAGTGTGCCCTCACCCATCCACCCACTCCCTTCTCCCTGGTATTCCCCTACATGGGGGCATCAAGCCTTCACAGAACCAAGGGCCTCTTCTCCCATTGATGGCCAACAAGGCCAACCTCTGCTACATATGTAGCTGGAGCCATGCATCCCTCCATGTGTACTCCTTGATTGGTGGTTTAGACCCTCGGAGCTCTGGTTGGTTGTTGTTCTTCCTATGGGGTTGCAAAACCCTTCAGCTCCTTCAGTCCTTTCTCTAACTCCTCCATTGGGAACCCCATAACCAGTTCAATGGTTGCCTGTGAGCATCTGCCTCTGTATATGTCAGGCTCTGGCAGACCCTCTCAGGAGACAGCTATGCACTTCTTGGCATCAACTATAGTGTCTGTACTTGGTAACTGTATATGGAATGAATACCCAGGTGGGACAGTCTCTGGATGGCCTTTCCTTCAGTATTTACTGCACGCTTTTTCTCTGTATTTGCTCCTGTGAGTATTTTGTTACCTCCTGTAAGAAGGACCGAAGCACCCACAGCTTAGTTTTTCTTCTTGCTAGGAGGAAAACTCATAGCTCTAAGGGCCTACAAAAAGAAACTGGAGAGAGCATACACTAGTAGTTTGATAGCACAATTGAGATACCTAGAACAAAAAGAAGCAAATAAACTCAAGGGGAGTAGACAGTAGATAACAATTAAACTCAGAGCTAAAGTCAACCAAGTAGAAACAAAAAGAACTATATAAAGAATCAACCAAACCAGGAGCTGGTTCTTTGAGAAAATCAACAAGATAGATAAATTCTTAGCCAGACTAACCAGAGGGCACAGAGACAGTATCCAAGTTAACAAAATCAGAACTTAAAAGGGAGATATAACAACAGAAACCATAGAAATTAAAAACAAAAATCAAATCCTAGTACAAAAGCCTATACTCAACACAACTGGAAAATATGGATGAGATGAATAATTTTCCAGACAAATACCAGGTACCAAAGTTAAATCAGGACCAGATAAACCATCTAAACAGTTCCATAACTCCCAAAGTTATAGCAGCAGTCATTAAAAGTCTCTCAACCAAAAAAAAAAGTCCAGAACCAGATTGTTTTAGTACAGAATTCTCTCAGACCTTCAGATAAGGCCTAGTATCAATTATTTTCAAACTATTCCACAAACTAGAAACAGAAGTAACATTACTCAATTTGTTTTATGAATCCACAATTATGCTTATACCTAAGCCATACAAAGACCTAACACAGATAGAGAACTTCAGACCAATTTCCCTTATGAATATTGATATAAAAAGCACTCAATAAAATTCTTGCAAACTGAATCCAAGAACACATCAAAACGATCATCTATCATGATCAAGTAGGTTTCATCCCAAGGTTGCACGGGTGGTTCAATATATGGAAATACATCAACATAATCCATTATATAAACAAACTCTAAGAAAGAAAGCATGTGATCATCTCATTAGATGCTGAGAAAATTTAATATTTTTAATCTACATATTAATTGCCCAATTTTCTGTTTGCTTTGTGGCATTACATTGTCAACATACTGTTTTATATTCTTTAGAAACTTCCAGGGATTGATTTTATTTATTTAGCTTAGGGGAACATGATGGTGAACCATTTTTATCTTTGTGTATTGTGTTTCCATTTTCTAGATGACTCAGCACCTAGTAGAGACCCAACCAGTATTTTTGTATGAGTGAGTGAAATGTATCTTTTAAAGTGTTTGCCCTGGAGATATTAACTAAAAATATTAAGAGCTGATGGATAGAACACTTGTTTGGCATATTGTTATCTTGATTACCTAGCACTATAAGGACAAAGGAGGAAGTATTAATAGATGTATAAGTAAATATATATTATTATAAAAAGATAATATATCTTTGAAAACATAGTGGCCACAACAGTGGATATGTAAATTAAAGGCTAGAAAATATCATCTTGTCTAAAGACTAGAAAGTATTATCTTGATTAAGGTAATCCAGCCCCAAAACACATGTATGGTATGTACTCATTGATAAGTGGATGTTAGCAAAAAAGTACAAGAGTACCCAGGATACAACCCACAGACTATAAGAAGCTTAATAAGCAGGAAGGCCTCAATGAGGATGCTTCAATCCCACTTAGAAGGGGAAACAAAATAATTATGAGAGGCAGAGGGAAGGAGGGATGTGGGTGGGAGAGGTGAAGGAGAGGGGGATGGGAAGGGGAAAGAGGGAATAAGATCAGGTGCTGGTGAAGGGACAGAGGAGAAGCCCAGAGGCCCAGAAGAATGAATAGAAATATTCAGTCTCTGGTGGTGGGATGTGGGGAAGCTCTCTAGAAAGTACTAGGTGAGAGACTGGGGACTCAGTGGGGATGACTTTAGCCAAATTGTCCAACAGTGGGGAGAGGGAACTTGAAGAGTCCACCTCCAGTAAACAGACAGGGCCCCAAGTAGAGGAATGGGGTTATCAAACCACATTCAAAATTTCTGACCCAGAATTGATCCTGTCTAACAGAACTGCAGGGGTAAAAATGGAGAAGAGACTGAAGGAAAGGCTGTCCAGTGACTGGCCCAACTTGGGATCCATCTCATGGTAGGGGTGGAGGAAGGGGTGGTGGCACCAAGGCCTGACACTAGTATGGATGCTATGGTGTCCTTACAGAAAGGAGCCCAGCACAGCTGTCCTCTGAAAGGCCCTACCAGAAGCTGACTGATACAGATGCAGATACTTTCACCTAACTTTATTGAAGTCAGGGACCAATATGGTTCAATTAGGGGATGGATTGAAGAAGCTGCAGGATAGGGGGACCCCATAAAAAGACCAGTGGTCTCAACTAACCTGGACACTTGGAAGCTCCTAGAGACTAAGCCTCCAAGCAGGCCACATACATGGCTGGTCCAAGGTCCCTGGCACTAATATAGCAATCGACTGCCTGGTCTAGCCTGAGCGGGAGAAGATGCGCCTAAGACTTGTGGCCCCAAGGTGAGATGACAGGATGGAAGAAGCCCTCCAGTGGGCACAAGGTTGCAGAAGATTGAGAGAATAGGTTCTGTTGCCTATCACACAATAGGGCCCTGTAGATTTCTAAATAACCAGATAAGGAAAGTTTGGATATTGTGGTTGTTTGAATGCTTGGCCCATGGGAAATACTAATGTTAGGAGGGTGGCCTTGTTGGAGGGAGTGTGTCACTGTGGGAATGGGCTTTGCAGATCTCCTATGCTCAGGTCCTACGCATTATGAAAGTTAGCTTACTTCTAGCTGCCTGAGGATGCCCTGGTTGCCCTCAGTTCAAGATATAGAATTCTCAGCTCCTTCTCCAGCATCATGTTTGTCTGCAGGCTGCCATTCTTACTGCCATGATGATAGTGAACAGAACCTTTGAAACCATAAACCAGCCTCCATTAAATGTCATCTTTTATAAAGGTTGCCTTGCTCACAGTGCCTCTTCACATCAGTGAAGCCCTAACTGAGACGGATGTTCTTATGAAGAAATGATGACTATTTAAGGTCTGTTTAGTCTCAGCTTTTCAGAGACTGTTACCTCAAACATGTCTATAGAAGCTTTATTCTTACTAGATCATAGCTTATACTGGGAAAAAATGTCACATACCCAATAGAAGAAAAACATTACTCAAGAGAGTGATTTTGCATTCATATTAAAACATCAGTCAGTAATAAAAGCACACTAATGCAAATAACTTTGTTTTGTAAAAGAATGCAAAATTACAAGAATGCATATAGTGCTATTCCATTTACACACATTTTTAAAGCTAAAACAAATACATGGTATACAAATAGGAAAGTGATCACCTCTGTTAAAGGGAGAAATTAACATTTAAGGGAATTCTTGTGGACCTGTGCAAAAGTTCCTTATTTTGTTCTGGGAAATAGTAATGCGGCTAAATACAGCTATCCAAATTGATTGCACTGGCTGCTTAATATCTGCAATTTACTTTTGTATAAATCATTTACAATGTATTACAATCTCCATTCTTTCTCTTTCACAGCATTATCTTCCACTTTGAATGTTCTGAGATTTTTTTTTTGCTCTTTTTTTGTTTGTTTGTTTTTGTTTTAATTTCTGAGTTTCAGTTCTTCAGACCTCATTTCCTAAGTGAGGTTCTATGTTCACTATTACAGGGACCTGTTTGTATTGCTAACCTATAAACTCCTGTTAGTATTCAGTCAGTTTCTTGGTTTTTTTTTTTTGTTGTTGTTGTTGTTGTTTTTGTTTTTTGTTTACAGTAAATGCAGATTGCCTTGGTCTGACTGATATTGTCCATTGCTGTCACCTTCTTTGATCTTTATTGCTATTCTTACTTTCCTCTACTGTGGCTCTCTTGTTTCAATAGCTACATATTGTATGAACACTGAACTATATGAACATTTAAATTCTCTTCTAGTGTATATGTATCTTTATCATGAAGATACCTCCAACAGCTCTGCTCCATGAAACTGAAGACAGATGGTGTTTTCTTCTATTGTTTGAGACAGGATTTCATGTATATCCTAAGTTGTCCTGGAACTTATTATGTAGGTCAGACTGGCTCAGACTTGACATGTAACACAGGCTGGCCTCTACTTTATTATCCTTGTAACTCAGCCTCTGAAGTGCTAAGATTACCTGTTTGTAAACCATACTCAATATACTGGCTTTGAAATATATATTAACATTACATACTATAAACCTGAAAGAAATGACCTTTGTGAAAAATCAATTAAGGTTAAGAGATGAGTAATGAGCAGTTTATGCTGATAATGTTTAAATAGATGCATTTTTCTTGTATACCTGATCTGCTGATAATTATGTAAAACTGTATAATCCAATATATGTAGTTAATGCCATGAAAATTAGTGTATAAATATTCCCTTATAATTAACTATTTTCTAACCTCTATTAAGATCTGGTGGAGCAAGGATACTGAAAGAAAATAGGCATTTCTTTTTTTTTTTTTTTTTTTTTCATGGAAATTTACTTTATTTTCCAACCCACAACAATGTTTTAAACTAACCTGGCCAAAGTGAAACATTTTTACATAGATAACTAATGTGGAGGTTTTGGTACGTAATAGCATTTCAATTGTGGGGAAAATATTCCAAAGACCCTATCATCAACCCTGTCATCTTCTATCTCTGAGATAGAAGTGATACATGACCTCAAATACGTTTTTAAATGAAAATTATATAAATTTATGTTTTGAAGCTAAAATGTGGCTCAAATTACCTGAAAGCTAGAGAATCACAAAGGTATGTGCAGTTGTACTCAAAATATTTTGACATGAAGAAAAATAATTTAACTGTTGGAGAATTCAAGGAGAAAACTGGCTATATTACAGGTAATACCTATATTTTAATGTCCTATATGACTCACCAGTGGAGCTCCTAGCTTAATTATTAACATGGCCCCAAAGTTAGAAAGGTAGATTTATAGAGAGTCAAGGCAAACTCTGATGTCAAGTTTTCTATTTGAATGGGTTCCAACCTGGAAAATGCTTCTACAAATATCCTAACATGTGCACAGTTTTTCAAACCACAGAAAACAATGTTTTATTTAGTGTTCTGACTAGTTGCTTTCTGATCGAAAATAGGCATTTCTATAACATAAATAATTTAGGAAAAAATAAGTATACACTGACTACAGAGAACCAACAGATAGAGTTTTTAGTAGTTTTAAATTTGATATGGATGACAAAGTAACATGGCATGTAAATCCTAATTTGAAAATGGACTTAGAAAATGCTGTGGAATACAGGAATAGGGGGATGAGATTCCGGCTCCACAGACTTGCAGGGATAATTCCACAAAAGTGTGCTTTTCAAGACAGCTGATAAAATTTATCGCTGCTCTCCCCCTTGGTTCTTACCCTGGGTTATAGACCAGAGTGCTCACTCGGGTGGGTGTACATCAGCGTCCTCATGCCTTGGGCTAGGAAAGCACACAGCTGACAAGGCCAGCAATGAGCAGATCTAGTATTCTGTTCCTCTCAGTGTGCTGTGCTTAGAACTGCAGTCATTTCTGCTCCATTTTTGGCTTGGAATATGCACATTATCTTCTGACTGTGCTCTCCTCCATTTCTTTTACTGATTAATCATCTTTCCTAGTTAATGGCATGGACCCAACAGGTCACCGGTTATTTATTTTATTATTGTAAGAATTAATTGCCGACATGGAAGTGTATTTTTCCACATTCCTATGGATTTTCTTGAACTTTTTTTAAATATAAATATTCCTATGATGTCAGATGACCTATTTCTATTGACATATTTTGTAGAACTCATAAAGTACTTGGCAGAACTCCTTTGAGTCACAAATACTAAAGCAAACAATACATAGAGAACATTTAACAGACTTTGGCACCAGCCAAGGAAGCAAAACAAGAAGCGTAATCTGCTGCTAGAGTGGACTACCCAATGACTCATGGAAAATTACAGAGATCACTTCTAGCTTTGACATTCCGACAAGGTGAGAGTTTCACAAGAAATTGGGCATTAGTGTGTAATAAATAATGAGAGCACTCAGGCAGAAAAACAAGCCTTGGAAAAACAACACATGTCAGGAAGGTTCTACCTGTTTCATCATTTCTATTTCTGTTTCCAGAATTTGTCTAGAATAACCACTCCAGGTACATTTCTGTAAGTATGCCTTGGAAGGGTTTTGTTGTTCTTTTAGTTTCTGGTCCGGATCTATGAGAACTGTAGCAGTAAATTTCCTGATTCCACTTCATAAGGAAACTTCTTCTTGAAATAGATGGCAGTTAACACAGAGACTTGCAACTAGACAATGAACAGGGAGAGACTTTGGAGTCCTTAGCCCTAAAGGGGATGTGTTATCAAACCCCTCCCTTCAAGGCTCAGGGAGTCAGAAGGAGTCAAAGAGCCAAAAGTGGTGGGTGACTACAATCCAACATGGCTGATGCACACAGGAACTCACAGAGGCTGTGAAATAGCATGCGTAAGCTCTGCACACGTTCAAACGGGATAAAATCTCACAGAGTAGTGGGCACAAAGTTGCACCTTAGCCACAAAGCTATTTACAATTGATACCATCTAGGAAAGGAAACAGAGTCTTTCTTAAATGGAATTTGATAAAGTATACCAACCACACTCCATGGCAGGCCTTTCTGTGAACATACCTAACTCAAGTCCTCACTCATTTAAATCAAGAATTAACATTGACGCTTTACTTAATATTTTATGGTATAGACTATGTACCATTTGGCTCTTCTTGGCCAAAATTCTGAAGTCCTTCAAATATGTTTTGTTCACGTACAAATATTTTTCATTTTGATATTCCCCATTATAAAACAAGTCAAATATAGAGAATATCAAGAAGCACACACAGAATATTAAGAAGCACACACAATAGAAGATATTTCTAGGAAAAACACATACTAAAATTCAAAAAAATCTTAGTAATAATCAAATACTCAGAAAATAATATACAATTCCCTTCTTATTATTCTCATCCTTAAATACTTTTGTTTAAGGAGAAAGCAGAATTGAAGCAGGGCATTCAATATTATCCAATAGGTAGTTATAATCTAAAGAAACATTTTAGTTAAGCATAATTTGAAATGAAATTTGCTATTATGAGTATTTAACATTCATTGTTTCATGCTAATCAGTGGGTGGGACTTAAGAACCCATCCAAAATGCTTCATCTGTTCACTTACCAAATGGTGCTGAGCATTTTCTATGCATTAAGCACTGCTCTAGACCAAGGGAAAATAAGCATTAGCAGGGATGCATCTTGACTCCATTGAGCTGACACATGTGGGAACGCAGGCCAACTGATTAACAGAGAGCACTGCCCTGAAAATGTCAACCAGTAGCAAGCTCACCAGAACAGAGAGTTGGGAAAGAAATAAAAGAAGGATGGGTACATTATTATTTTATGTGAATCCTTGTGAGCTTCTTCTCTAGTATTTCAGTAGAGAGTTGATGAAACGGAGGAGTATGGCACATGCTTCTCTGGAAAAGAATATCAAACAGTAACATAGTACTGCTTCAGAGGTGGAGTTATCAACATAACCCCCTAGACTGGGACTTAGAAAAAGCCCTGTGTATTTGAAGAATGAATTGGGGGAATAGCTGAGGTTGCAGAGCCTGTTTAGACAACAAGGCCTTGTGACCACTGGCTCAATGAAGTGGGAAGCCATGGGAAATTCAGTCTGTGGAATATTATGGTCTGATTTACTCTTAAAATACTAGTTCTTATGTAACAGTTTTTATGTTCATATTTATAAGGTCATCTGAGAAAAGTGGCTATGGATACATAAGGGTTGCAGACTAGGGACTTGCTGCTAGCCACTCCATTCTTAGAGCAGACTCCAGTCAGCACACAGTAAGGTGCCTGAGTTCTCAGTCACAGAGATGAAGGAAAATTAATTCTGCTAACAATTTACAAATTTTTGAGAGACCCATTTCCAGCTCAAGAACACAGTAAATATGGATCTTCCTTGCTGACATGTTTGCTGAAGCATGAAAGCCCTAAGGAAGGAGCCAGATAAGCTTTGCTTTAAATTCTTGACACAGGGATATGGCTTAGCTGCTAAGCTGTGGTAATACTTTTATGTTGTAGATGACAGGTGATATAGTTTCCATCAAAGCCATAAGTAGATGCGGTTCACATGAGCAGATAAGAAATCGTGTAGAGTATAACATCTGAGAACTATCATTATAACATTGAATACAGACTGCTTTTTATTTACATTTTTATAAAAGGTCTTTACTGCTGCCTCTAAAGGCTAAATCCAACTTCTTAGAAGGGGAAATCACACTTGCCAAGTATAGATAAAATGTCTACTTAGGAACAAAGTAAGTATAGTCCAAAGAATTCCAGGTACATACTGTAAGCACGTTGAAAAAGCTCAAGAGAAGTGTCCAGTGGTCAGGGAAGAGATGGGGCTTGTCTGGGATTTGTCCAATCATACTGATTATAATACAAGGTTGATAGAAAACTGACTACATTTTTTTTTTATTTTTGACCTCTAAAGAACACAGTGTAGCTCCATTAATATAATATGAATGGTTCAACAAAATAATGCATTTTTTAATATTTTTATTTTCTATATTCTTTGTTTACATTCCAAATGATTTTCCCTTTCCCAGATCCCCCCTCCCCATATGTCCCATAAACATTCTTCTCTCCACCCATTCTCCAATCACCTCCCTCCTTTTTCTCTGTCCTTATATTCCCCTCCAATGCTAGATCAATCCATTGTGGGATCAGGACCCTCTCCATACTTCTTCATGGGAGTCATTTGTTATGCGATTTGTGCCTTTGGTATTCAGAGCTTCTGGGCTAATTACTATCCTCTTATCAGAGATTTCATTCCATGTGTATTCTTTTGTGATTGGGTTACCTCACTTAGGATGATATTTTTCCAGATCAAACCATTTGCCTAAAAATTCTGTGAATTCATTGTTTCTAATAGCTGAGTAGTATTC
Organism: Apodemus sylvaticus; assembly: GCF_947179515.1. NCBI lineage: Eukaryota > Metazoa > Chordata > Mammalia > Rodentia > Muridae > Apodemus > Apodemus sylvaticus. The sequence continues at coordinate 36,724,251 of NC_067473.1, read as the reverse complement.
CATTGTGTAAATACACCATATTTTCTGTATCCATTTTTCCTTTGAGGGACATCTGGGTTCTTTCCAGCTTCTGGCTATTATAAATAAGGCTGCTATGAACATAATGGAGCATGTGTCTTTATTGCATGCCAGGGAATCCTTTGGGTATATGCCCAGGAGAGTTATAGCAGGGTCCTCCGGAAGTGTCATGTCCAGTTTTCTGAGGAACCGCCAGACTGATTTCCAAAGTGGTTGTACCATCTTACAGCCCCACCAGCAGTGGAGGAGTGTTCCTCTTTCTCCACATCCTCGCCAACACCTGCTGTCACCTGAGTTTTTAATCTTAGCCATTCTGACTGGTGTAAGGTGAAATCTCAGGGTTGTTTTGATTTGCATTTCCCTAATGACTAATGATGTTGAGCACTTCTTAAGGTGCCTCTCGGCCATCCGAATTTCTTCAGGTGAAAATTCTTTGTTAAGCTCTGTACCCCATTTTTTTATAGGGTTATTTGGTTCCCTGGGGTCTAACTTCTTGAGTTCTTTGTATATATTGGATACTAGGCCTCTATCAGATGTAGGGTTGGTGAATATCCTTTCCCAATTTGTTGGTTGCCATTTTGTCCTTTTAACAGTGTCCTTTGCCTTACAGAAACTTTGTAATTTTATGAGGTCCCATTTGTCAATTCTTGATCTTAGAGGATAAGCTATCAAACTACAAACTAAACCGAGAGAAACTTGAAGCCATCCCACTAAAGTCAGGGACTAGACAAGGCTCTCCTCTCTCTTCATATCTTCTCAATATAGTACTTTAAGTTCTAGCTAGAGCAATTAGACAACATAAGGAGGTCAAGGGGATACAAATTGGAAAGGAAGAAGTCAAATTATCATTATTTGCAGATGACATGATAGTCTACTTATGTGACCCGAAAACCTTCACCAGAGAACTCCTACAGCTGATAAACAACTTCAGCAAAGTGGCTGGTTATAAAATCAACTCAAGCAAATCAGTTGCCTTCCTATACTCAAAGGATAAGCAGGCTGAGAAAGAAGTTAGGGAAATGACACCCTTCACAATAGCCACAAACAATATAAAGTATCTTGGTGTGACTCTAACCAAACAAGTGAAAGATCTATACGACAAGAACTTCAGGTCTCTGAAGAAGGAAATCGAAGAAGACCTCAGAAAATGGAAAAATCTTCCATGCTCGTGGATTGGCAGGATTAATATAGTTAAAATTGCCAGCTTGCCAAAAGCAATCTACAGATTCAACGCAATCCCCATCAAAATCCCAACTCAGTTCTTCACAGAGTTAGAAAAAGCAATTCTCAAATTCATCTGGAATAACAAAAAACCCAGGATAGCTAAAACTATTCTCAACAACAAAAGAAATTCTGGGGGAATCAGTATCCCTGACTTCAAGCAAAACTACAGAGGAATAGTGTTAAAAACTGCATGGTATTGGCACAGTAACAGACAAGTGGACCAATGGAATAGAATTGAAGATCCAGAAATGAATCCACACACCTATGGTCACTTGATCTTTGACAAAGGAGCTGAAAACATCCAGTGGAAAAAAAGATCGCCTTTTCAACAAATGGTGCTGGTTCAATTGGAGGTCAGCATGCAGAAGAATGCGAATTGATCCATTCTTATCTCCATACTAAACTCCACTCCAAGTGGATCAAGGACCTCCATGTAAAACCAGACACACTGAAACTAATAGAAAAGAAACTAGGAAAACCCTTGAAGACATGGGCACAGGGGAAAAGTTCCTGAACAGAACACCAAAATAATGTGTTAATACACCGAGTAATACTCTGAACTCCTAAAGAAAGTCAATGATGGATGTTCTGTTTGGCAGGAGAGTCAACAGACCTCCCAGTCCATCTCCTTGAGCAGTAGGGCTACTGCTAATTCAAGGTAATTCTATTACTTTGTAATAGAATGTCACTCTCTTTCAGCCTTCCATGAGGCTCTTCTCTTTATTCACAATCCAGAAAGGGACAGGTAATAGTCAACCACAGTTCAGGAGATACTATGTACTCCTTGTTCTGTCACCATAGTTAATGGTATATGAAATATATTTGTGAATGTAGTTAAAGTCAATCCAGTTTTATCACATGCTAGCCAGTGGTGGCAAGTTTGGACTAAGATGTAACAATTGACTTCATAAATTACCAACTAGGTTAGTTGCTGGTGTAAAATGGAGTGCTGAGAGTTAGGTCTGGGATTATTCATTCTAGATGCTCTATGTAGTTGCTCAGAGAACAGAAATGGCTCCCAACCGTATAGCTCTATGGTGATAACACACAGATAGATAAATGCCGCTTTTGTTTCTATGGAATAGATATGCTTCATCAATCAAGAAAATGCTTCGTGTCCCCACACTAAATACATTAAGTAATGAATTAGGAAGATTTATATACCTGAAATTATTCAAAGCAGAGCAGTGTATTTATTTTCGTGAAGAGTTATTGTAACGAAGCTGCAATCAATTAATTTAAAGCCCATTTTTATATACTACTGTAATGAGATTTTCTAACAGAAACGGGACACAAAGAAGTGTTTTTTTTCCAGGAAGCAGTGTGTTAGTGCCATCACATTAGCATCCAGAGGACCATTCAAGTGTACAGTGAATCTGTGTCTTTTATACCATTTAGTGCCTTTGTTTCCTGTATTTGACAACATACAATTTGACTAGGTATTCTAAAACTACAGGTGTTGTGATACAAAACACAATGGCTGGAACATGAAGACAGTGGGTTACTTCAGGACCTTGGCAAGATATCAGATGGACACTGACTATACCATCTAGTTACTGTTGTCATTCCCTAGATCCTGAAAACATTTACATAAAGGTATCTGTTTATTAATTGCAAATATAAATGTTTATATTTTGGGGTGGGCAAACAATGGTGTGTGCCTATAATTCTAGTAAGTCCTAAGTAACAGAATTGTGATCTCCAGGCTATCCTGATTCTGTCTTGAAAGTCAATGACTTGGCATCTAGTTCAGTGATAAAACATTTCTTAGCATATTCAGAGTTCTGTGTCCAAGAGTAGAGAAGATAGTTCCTATTTTGTTTTTATGTGAGAAGATAATATATACTTTTAAAATTCTACAGTCCTTTTTGCCTTATGTTATGAAACCTTTGAAATAAAAATAACTTATAATCAGAAGTGGAGAATAATCTTTATTTCAAACTACTCAGAAAAGCATTTTCTCAGTATTTAAATTTAAAATAATTCAAAACTGAAATGTTATTAAAATGATAATTTATCTAATCTCATATCACTCATATGCTCACTTGTTGAAATAGTACTTAAAGGTCTCTGGAGCCTTATGGGGAACATTCACATATAAATGGAAAACCTCTGATGCAGAACTGAAGACATATAGAGCAAGACTGCAAGGATAGTTTGTAGTGGTTTGTGGTCTCATGCTAATTATGTTACCCAAAAAACCTGTTTGCAGTAGGACTAAAGGAAGCCTCTCCCCAGTTGGTTTTGACTAGTCAATAAAGTTACAGGTGGCCAGTGACTGGGCTGGCAGAAAGAGGTGGAACTTTTAGGATTCCCAGAAAGGAGCTAAGGAAGAAGGAAGAGAGGAATCTGCCATGACCATTTCATAGAAAACACAACACACTGGAAAAGTGCAGGAGGGAGAGAAAGCTGACATGTTGGTACAGGGGAAAGTGGCCCCAGGAGGGCTGCACAGCAGAGTTCAGGGTGGCAAAGATGAAATATAGATTTAGGAAGTATTAATTTAGGAATATCAGAGGAGAGTATGTGTTAGCAACCTGGAGTTAGGGAGTGGGACAGGCACTGAGCTGCTTAGGGTATATTAAAAATAAGGCTGTGTGTGTGTGCGTGTGTGTGTGCGTGTGCGTGTGCGTGTGCGTGTGTGTGTGTGTGTGTGTGTGTGTTTCATAAATGAATACAAAACATTTTGGCAGGTGTAGAGGAGACAAGTCCACCGTCAGGGGAGTTTAGAGCTGGTGAACTATTTACCACTACAATAGTCTCTGAAATATAAGGTGGCATGGTGATTGTGTCCTCTATTTTAAAACTTTTAAAGCAAATTCTAACATATCATTAAAACAAACTCAATATGGCAATCACCCTAGGAATGTAAAAGTTAAAAATTTGAAAAAGGAGGGAGGTGATTGGAGAAGGGTTGGAGAGAAGAAGGTTTATGGGACATACGGGGAGGGGGGATCCGGGAAAGGGGAAATCATTTGGAATGTAAACAAAGAATATAGAAAATAAAAATATTAAAAAAAGACTAAAAAAAATTTAGAACTACAATAATATACTAACACTAAAAGTATAACTTCACAATTATAGCACTTACAGATTTTCTAAGTATAGACTATCTGGCTATAGACAAAGAAATAAACTATAAGATATAACTGTAGTGACATTAAGTAACTATAACATGTAACTGACATGTAAGTGACATTTGAAATCTAACTCATGTTCTTCTATTCCTCCCTCTCTTCCTCTCTCCATTCCTCCTCCATTCCTAACTTCCTCCCTTCCTCCCCTCTTCCCTCCTTATTTCTCTCCCCTTCCTTCTTTCATTTCTATTTTGTTTCCTTCCTTCCTTCCTTCCTTCCTTCCTTCCTTCCTTCCTTCCTTCCTTCCTTCCTTCTTTCCTTTCTTTTTTCCTTCCTTCCTTTCTTTCTTCCAATATTCTCTTTCTCTCTCTTTCTGTATACGTGTACATGTTAGTAAGGGTGTACAAAGGAGTGTGTGTGTGTGTGTGTGTGTGTGTGTGTGTCCATTGGGAGGTCAAAGGTGGACCTAAAGCATTTTCCTTGATGAATTTACAGTTTTACTTATGGAGCCAATGGCTCTCATTGAACTCGAGGATGATTAGGCTATGGTGGTTGACCTCTGAGCTTTAGGGCTCTCCTTAATCTGATCACTTCAGCACTTGAGTTTTAAGAATGCTGCCATGCCTGACTATTGCATAGGGTTTGGAGATCTGCACTCATGCGCTTGCAGCCAGCACTTCACTGATGTTATCCCCGCCCCAGTTTCCTTATGGCCTAAGCAATCATACCTGAAATGCCACATTTAACATTCCAAGTACTGTGAGGAAATATCCAAGTGCAAGAATTGTTGATCACCTTTGTTATCTAGTCAGTAGAAAAGTTTCAAGATGGAGTTGAATGAACTATTTGTCCATATTGTGCTTTTAATGATTATAAAGAGTCAACAGTGACAACTAAAATGTCATAGCACAAGACAAAGCAGGACACACTGCTTCATTTTATTTGCTGCTAATTTCTGGGCAGTTCTGAAGCTCAGAACATTAGAATTCAGCTTTCAAATAGGTAAGTGTCATTAATGATTTTAGTAATAAATGTGAAACATAGTGGACTTTAACTACATCAGTGTTCCATTTACCCTCTCTTTTCAAAATTGCCTGTTAAATTTCATTAGTTTTGGTATTGTGGTAATTGTGTAAGGTATCAACCTTATGCAATAAGATAAATGATGATAGAAAATTATCCTTTATACCCAGCAAAGAGTGTCAGTTATAAAGTTATCTCACAACTTAAAATTTATATTTGCTCACCTTTTAAATACCCTCTGAGTTTTGCCTATAGTAGTTTTAGGTGAAGGTATCACTAGCCATTCATTAGTTTCGACAGTACAATTTTTAAATCTAACTCATGAAAGGGTGACAAAGCCTTTTTTTGATGCATATTGGATAATGGTAAAGGAGCCCTGACAAATGCATTGTGAAGTTCTATGAATTATAGGAAGGATTACATATACAGTTAGCTGCTTAGTGTTGAGTGGAATATTTCATTGTTAAATCCTCATTCATTTATTTACTGATTATGACAACAGATTTAATGTGTTGCATTTGCATGTAACATAGCCACTGCTTATTCAACATTGTAATGCTTTATTCAACTTTCTCAAAGTGATAGAGATATTTAGATATTACTAGGATATTTTTTGGATGGAGGAGAATTTTCTAAATTGCTTAAAAATAATTCAAATATTGCATGACATGTTCTTTTTTTTTATTATGTCATCATCCTTCTGTGCCCTTTATCTTTTTTTCTCTTATTTAAACTCAGTTGCCTTGGTTATACAATTATGCTGAACAAAATTTCTGCTTTTTTTTACTCAGTGAAAATTAATAAAATGGAAATTACAATGAGAATGGGTAAATGTTTATGATTCTGAGATGTACCTATCTTCAAAAATTCCATGAATAACACCACATTTCATTTTTTCCTGTCATATGAAAATATAAATTGGATTTCCCAGGCAATCTTGTGATTTACTTCCATCAATATAAACATTATGTTTGGCTTTATCATGATTCTAAGAGCAATTCATTTAAGGTTAATCATGTTATTGACATTATTATTTTCTATGAAGTATCATTTATCTTACAAAGAAGATGTAACATTTCTACATGAAAGTGCATAAAGCATATTTCTTTTTCATGATTCATCTTGTCTTTAAAGCTTGAAGTATGACCCGTCATTCAATCTTCTGATTTATGACTTTAATGCAAATTCAGTTATATTTGAGTAACTTATCTTGTTCAGATGGTCTTGCAATGCCTTAATACTGATTTAGAAACTTCCAGCCTGTAAAATTTACAGCTTTTAAATAAACAAATAATGAATGAATAAATATGTAAGACAACTGTAATTGTGTTCATTGTTAATATAAACTCAACACACACCTATATATGCTTTGGTTATTTACTGGTTTTAACTAATTTTAAACTATTTTTTTTACAGTGATAGACAAGACAAATAAAATTCAACATTAAAAGTTGTACTCAATATCCTGTCTTATTATCAGAAGAGAACTGAGTGAAAATTTCCAATCTTTAATATCATGTATTACTTCCAGTATACTTCTGCACCTGGAGCTGATCCGGTGCCACAGTGTTCCATATCCAAATACCATCTGGAGAAAGATGGCCTCCCAAGGGCTGACATGACTATGAGAACAGGTGAGACCACTTCTATTCAGAGGGACCCACAGGACAGACACAGGGTCCAAGGAGAAGCCTGGGACAGGATCTTTTCAGTTTCCATCTACAACCTGGAGCTTACCCTATGCCATAGCTTTCCATACCCAAATTCCTCCTGGATACAACTGGTCTCCCAGGAGTACACAGGCTTGCAAGAGGGAAAAGCTACAATCATAGACAGCAATACCAGCTAACACCAGAAACAACAGAATGGTGAGAGGCAAGGGCAGGAACATAAGCAACAGAAGCCAATGGTACTTGCCATCATCAGAACCCACCATAGCAATCCCTGGATATCCAAAAACACCAGAAAAACAAGACTCTGATGTAAAATTACATCTTATGACGATGATAGTGGTCTTTAAGAAGGTCGTAAATAACTCCCTTAAACAAATACAGGAAAACACAGGTAGACAGGTAGAAGCCCTTAAAGAGAAAACACAAAAATCTCTTAAAGAGTTGAGGGAAAACGCAACCAAACAGGTAAAGGAATTGAACAAAACCATCCAGGATCTAAAAATAGAAATAGAAAGAATGAAGAAATCACAAAGGGAGACAACCTGGAGATAAAAAACCTAGGAAAGAGATCAGGAATCATAGATGCAAGCATCACCAAAAGAATATAAGAGTTAGAAGAGAGAATCTCGGATGCAGAAGATACCATAGAAAACATTGACACAACAGTCAAAGAAAATGCAAAATGCAAATAACTCCTGGTCCAAAGCATCCAGGAAATCCAAGGCACAGAACGAAGACCAAACCTAAGTATAATAGGTATAGAAGAGAGAAGATTCATAACTTAAAGGCCAGTAAACATCTTCAACAGCCCATAAACCAACAAGAAGCCTGCAGAACTCCAAATAGATTGGATCAGAAAAGAAATTCCTCCCATCACATAATAGTCAAAAAACAAATGCAAAAAACAAAGAAAGAATATTAAAAATCAGTAAGGGCAAAAGGTCAAGCAACATGTAAGGGAAGACCTATCAGAATTACACCATACTTCTCACCAGAGACTATGAAAACTAGAAGATCTTGGGCAGATGTTATACAGACCCTAAGAGAAGACACATGCCAGCCCAGGTTACAATACCCAGCAAAACTCTCAATTACCATAGATGGAAAAACCAAGATGTTCCATGACAAAACCAAATATACACAATATCTTTCCACAAATCCAGCCATACAAAGGATAATAGATGGAAAATGCCAACACAAGGAGGGAAATGACACCATAGAAAAAGCAAGAAAGTAATCTTTCAACAAACCCAAAAGAAGATAGTCATGCAAACATAAAAATATCATTAAATATAACAAGAAGCAACAATCACTATTCCTTAATATCTCTTAAGATCAGTGGACTTCATTCTCCAATAAAAAGACATAGAATAACAGACTGGAAATGTAAACAGGAGCCAGCATTTTGTTCCATACAGGAAATGTACCTCAGTATCAAAGACAGACACTATTTCAGAGAAGAGGGCTGTAAAACAATTTTCCAAGCAAATGGTTTCTAGAAACAAGCTGGAATAGACATTCTAATATGAAATAAAATCAACTTTCAGCCAAAAGTTATCAAAAGGATACAGAAGGACACTTCATACTTGTCAAAGGAAAAAAAATCTACCAAGAACTCTCAATTCTGAGTATCTCTGCCCCAAATGTAAGGGCACCCACATTCATAAAAGACACTTTTCTAAAGTTCAAAGCATGCATTTTTCCTCACACAATTATAGTGGGAGACATCAACACTCCATTCTCAGCAATGGACAGATCATGGAAACACAAACTAAACAGAGACACAGTGAAACTAACAGAAGTTATGGATCAAATGGATTTAACAGATATCTATAGAACATTTCGTCCTAAATCTAAAGAATATAGCTTCTTCTTAACACCGCATGGACATTTTCAAAAACTGACCATAAAATCGGTCACAAAACAGGCCTCAATAGTTACAAGAAGGTTGACATAATCCAATGCATTCTATCAGATCACCAAGGACTAACGCTGGTCTTCAATAACAACAAAACAACAGCCCACATGCACATGGAAGCTGAACAAAGCCCTACTCCATGATAACTTGGTCAAGATAGAAATAAAGAAATTAAAGACATTTTAGAATTTAATGGAAATGAAGGCACAACATACTCAAACTTAGGGAACACAATGAAAGCAGTGCTAAGAGGAAAACACATAGCTCTGAGTGCCTCCAAAAAGAAACTGGAGACATTATACACTAGCAGCTTGACAAAACAGCTGAAAGCTCTAGAAGAAAAAGAAACAAATACACCAAAGAGGAGTAGAGGGCAGGAAATGATCAAACTTAGAGCTGAAATTAACCAAGTAGAAACAAAAAGAACTATACAAAGAATCTATGAAATCAGGAGCTGGTTCTTTGAGAAAAATCAACAACATAGATAAACCCTTAGCCAGACTAACCAGACGGAACAGCGACAGTATCCAAATTAACAAAATCAGAACTGAAAAGGGAGACATAACAACAGAAACTGAGGAAATCCAAAAAAGTTATCAAATCCTACTACAAAAGCCTGTATTCAACAAAACTGGAAAATCTGGATGAAATGGATAATTTTCTAGACAGATATCAAATACCAAATTTAAATCAGAATCACACAAACCATCTAGACAGTCCCATAACCCCTAAAGAAATAGAAGCAGCCATTAGAAGTCTATCAACCAAAAAAAAACCTCCCAGGACCAGATGGGTTTAGTGTAGAATTCTATCAGATCTATTTTGGGAAATATTGCATATGACTGTTTGCATCCTTCGCTAAGCTGGGTGTCAGAGGGCCTTATGGTTCCAGAGGCTTGTTCTCAACTCGGAGGTCTCTCTTGGTTCCTGAAATGTCTGTACCAGACTCGCTAAGTTTCCTTTGTGGGGCACTGCCATTCCATTCCATGCAACGACTGCCCAACCTGTAGTCAGTGGCCACAACTCACAGCAACCCAATAGAAACAAAACTCTAGAAACTTATAATCAGTTAGATTTACATATCGATAAATTCTCAATTCACAAGATTTCAGAGACAATTGATTTGATACAAACTTCCCACCTAGATTATACAGCTTTTCCCAGTTACTCTCTCCCTATGTGATATATAGCTAGCTACCTGTGGCTATTTAAGGCTAGGTGAAATCTGGATCATCTTCCTCTTGCTCCATCTTTCTTCCTTCTCCCTCCCAATCTCCTCTGTCTTGTCTCTGCAATGCTTCACCTCCCTTTCCCTGTCCAATCACAGGCTTCTTGTTGTATTAATAATTAAATTAATTGGACAGGGAAAATCCGGCTACAACCTTCAAAGAAGACCTAATACCAATACTCTTCAAACTATTCCACAAAATAGAAACAGAAGGAAAGCTACCCAATTCATTCTATGAATCCATAGTCACACCATGTACTCTCTCTTGGAGATGGAATGGTTTCTATCATCAGGAACTTGTCACAATTTCCTTTCATAGAGAAATTTCATAATAGTTTTTTTTATATATTTCATAATAGATTTTTCTACTTCTATCACGTTTAGTGTTTCAAATAGACTTTAAAAACTGGTTGAATGCATATTACTTTAAGCTTCAGAAGATATGTATATTTAAGAGGCATTTAGCTGGTATAAATTATTTTGATGACTTAAAAGATATCAATACTGAGTTGTATATTTAAAATAATTATTAGTTTAATAAAAATATTATCATTGGTTAATTGTATATAACAATGACAGTCATTATGACTTTTCCTTGCACGTATTAAATATACTTTGGACATATTAAACTGCACATTACCCTCTCCTATCTTCCTATTAAATTGCTTTATTTTCAAAGTTGCCTGACTTTTACTTGCAGTATTTCATTTCTAGACTTTGCATTGAATAAAAAACATGGAATTATTTGGCTTCCTGACTCTGTCTTATTTCCCCTACAAAATGATACATCTTCAGTGCCAAACATTTTCCTGAAAATAACATGATTTTATTTTCCTTTATAGTTGAATTATGGTCTATTGTAAGTTTATATTGTCTATTGATTATTCAGCCATTGATGTGCATACAGTATGACATCAGGTTGGTTGGTATGGATATTGGTAAAATAACCATGATGTGCAGGTATCTTCTTATAGGCTGACTTTGATTCCTTCAGTTAGACACACCCAGGAATGTTGGCCTGTATCATATAAAAGTTCTCCTTTTAACTTTTTGACGACCACAGTACAGAGTGCTACAGTGGCTGTATTAATTTACATTTCTAATAGTGTGTATACTAAGGTTCTTTTCTTTCCACATCTTCACAAACATCTGTTGTTTGTTTTCTTGTTGATAGCCATTCTAACTGGGGTGACATGGAAGTTCAATATAGTTTTTATGACATTTCTCTGATGGCTAAGAATATTGATTGTCATGTATTAATCAATCATTTGTACTTCTTTTGAGATCCATTTGTGTTCAGTACCTTTCCACATTTATTGATTTGATTACCTTGTCTTTCATTGCTTTTGTAATAATATACTATAATATTTTATAATATAATATGATAAATAAAAAACTAAGACGTTAGATCTGGACAGAGAAAATCAAAGAAGAGCCTGGGAGAATGTACAAGAATCAGAGACTCATTGTTCACACGCTCAGGAGTCCCATTAAATCACTAAATTGGAAGCCATTTTACATATTTGCAGAAGATCTGGGACAGGCCCTTGCAGGCCCTGTAAATACTGACTCAGTTTCTGTGGGTTCATATGAGCTTTGATCATGCTGATATAGAGGGATTTGGTTCCTTGGGTGTTCTCCATTGCCTCGGGCTCTTAGAGTGCTTCTGCCTCAACTTTTGTAGGTATCTCTGATCACTGACAAAGTGCATTTGATAGAGACATCCCACTTAGGGTTGAGGGTTTTAGGGTCTCTCACTCTCTGCATGATGTTTGGATGTGGGTCTCTGGATTTGTTCCCATCCGCAGCAGGACAAAGCTCCTCTGATAAAGATTGGACAAGGCACTGACCTATGAGTACAGCAGAATATCATTAAGAGCTATTTTATCACTATATACAGTTTTACTTTATTGTATTTTTTCTTTTTCTAGACCAATAGTATTTAGTTTTACGCCCTAGGTTTTGCTTCTTTGTTACACAAGCAGTGTCACATATGTGTTCCATCTTGTGGAGTGGGCCTTCAGTCAAATTAGTTATTGGTTGGTTACTCCACAAGATTTGTGCTACCATCGTATTAGCATATCTTGTAGGCAGGACACTACTGTAAATCAAGTTTGTGGCTTCTTTGATATCTATGTTGCTCTTTTGGTCATATGCAGAGTGCTCTCATAAGATGCTCGAATGTAGTAGAGAAAGTTTTATGTAGGCATTAGCTCAATGTCTCCATGTTCAGTGAGCTATGTAGACTTCTTAAGCTGTGGGCCTTTTCAGTTCTTTATCATAGTTTGGACATTTATTCTATTTTGGAAAAATAGGTGGAAATGATTTTCTGCCCCCCTGTAGGCTGTCTTTTTACACTGGACATCATTTCCTTTGTTGAACAGATGCTTTTGGTTTAATACCATATCATTTTCCAGTTCTTATTGGTAATTCTGAAGTCTTGAATCTTATTTGGAATGGCAATTGTTATTCTTTTTTGTTTTTAAAATTTGGTTGTTTATTTATATTTCAAATGTTATCCCCCTTCCTGGTTTCCTCTCTGAGAAATACCCTCCCACCCCCTTCCCCTGCCTCCTCAAGGGTGCTCTTCCACCCACATGCCCACTCCTGCCCCACCACCCTAGCATTCCTCTATGCTGGGGCATCAAGCCTTCACAGGATCAACGGCCAGGCAAGGCTATCCTCTGCTATACATGCAGCTAGAGCTATGGATACCTCCATGTATATTCTTTGGTTGGTGCTTTAGTCCCTGGAAGCTCTAGGGGGTCTGGTTTGTTAATATTGCTGGTCTTCATATGGGCTTTCAAACCCCTTCAGCTCCTTCAGTCCTTCCCCTATCTCCCCCATTGCATCCCTGTGATTGGGTCAGATGATTGGCTGCAAGAATCTGCATCTGTATCAGTAAGGCTCTGGCTGAGTTTCTCAGGAGACATCTGTATCTGGCTCCTGTAAGCAAGTACTTCTTGGCATCAGCAATAGTGCCTGGGTTTGGTGGCTGCATATAGGATGGATACCCAGGTGGGGCAGTCTCTGAATGGCCTTTCCTTTTTGAGCCATTTGATTTGTGCTTTTTGATAAGATGAAAGTTAGAGACCAAATTTCAGTCTTCTATTTTTAGTTCTACTAACTTAAAAGACCCTAAAGACTCACCATGAAAAATCTCATATCTTCCAGCAAAATTGCAAAATGTAAAATCCTCTCAGGAAAATCCATAATGTTTGCATGCATGTGCACATACATGTGCACACACACACACACACACACACACACACACACACACACAATCCATATATAATTATAATAAACATCCCAGGAAAGAAATCAGGAAAAATATTTGTCACACTATCCTTAAATAAAATAAAATAGACTATTGAATAGATAGTAAAAGATGGAATGATTTTCCATGCTTGTGGATTTGCTTCATTAATATTTTGAAAAAAGGCCATGTGCCTACAAAAGTAATCTACAAATTCAGTGCCATATAGAAACATAAGACTGAAACAGGAAAGCAATGCTGAGTAGTAGGGCGAACACAATGCTGAAGCAATCACAATATATGGCTTTAAAAAATTCTACAATGCCATAGTAACACAATAGCATGGTACTGCCCCAATACACACACATAGACTACAGGAACAGAAGAATCAAAAAACAGTCCATGTAGTGATAGCTATATGATTTTTTAAAGAGGCTAAAACATATGTTGGGAAAAATGAGACAGATTTAACAATGGTGCTTGGTTAATTGGAAATGCCTTTGGCACTACTATGACTGCTATTGTTTTCCTCAAATTTCTAGGTAAACAGTCTCAAAAATTCAAAAGTATTTTTAGCTCTTAAAAATACTCTAGAACTACTAGCAAACATAAGTCAGTTATTTTATTCCAGATCTCCAGCTATTAAGAGAGATATAAGTGAACAATAAAAAAATATTTCAAAGTCCAAAAAAAATTGCAAAATTTTCTAAAACAGTATAGTTTGGAGTCAGGCAGATAACATGAGAAAACCTGTCTGTAATGATCCATTATAATGCATTACTTAAAGATCAAAACAAGATGAAGTGGTTATTGTCATTTTACTAATTAAATTTCCTCATTCCTTTCTAGTATAGATGCTTGTAACATCATATTTCCTTGGGGTCCAAAACTTAAAAGTAACAAAAAGGGAAGTTAAACCACTGGCTATCTCTTAGAGATAGGAAAGGTCTATTTTATTTTATGATGAAAAGTCTCCCATGATTCCTTTGATTTTATCTTTTATTCATAGTTTCTCTATCTTTTCTTCACTCCTCTTTCTTTTTTTTTAGTTTTTTTTTTTTTTTTTTTTTTTTTTGGTTTTTTGGATTTTTGGATTTTTGTTTTTTTCGAGACAGGGTTTCTCTGTATAGCCCTGGCTATCCTGGAACTCACTCTGTAGACCAGGCTAGCCTCGAACTCAGAAATCCACCTGCTTCTGCCTCCCAGAGTGCTGGGATTACAGACGTGCGCCACCACTGCCCGGCTTCACTCCTCTTTCTTAATTAAATGTAATTGACCCAAAAGAGAAAACTGGTTGTACAAGAGAAATGAGGAATGTTTTTAATATTGCAGTTTCAATGACATAGATGGCAATATTAAAGATAGGACAGATGTGTTCATTCTCTCACTGTGTGCTATGGAAGTCCCTCGCCTGGAATTCTATTTGTGAGATGACAATGATCTATCTTAGCTATCCTTAGGATGACTCTTCTCTGTTGCATTCATTGTAAGACTCTTTATCCAATTTCACAGATGATAACTTCTGCTTTGTAAACCATTGGTTATCAATTAAAACAAATCATCTAGAACTAACTCTTGGGGTAGTGCAATTAATCATTATGTAGTCTAATCCCTATTTGATGAACTGATCTGCATCAAAGGATGGAGTATGGACTTCAGATCTTATCCTTGGTGTTCTGACAATCAATTTTTACTATCATTACAGTCATGTAAAAGTAGAGAAAAGGAAATGATGAATCTCATATATTGACAATCATTCATTACCTTGAAAATCAAATAGCTTTACTAAATTCATTTTCACCTTCCCATGTAAGCAAGGTCAACTCTCAGCAAAAAATGACAGGAACAGCTTTAAAAAATAAAAAATATTGACAGAATTAGAAAACATTATTTTTGCTTAGTTTATACTATAAACACTCATCATAACTGCATTCATTTTTACTAACAGTAGATAGCTTATAGTATATGACATGGATATTAATTACAAATATTATCTTAATTTAAATTATGTAGCTTCTTCTTTAAGATGTATATGTGATTACTTTTAGCTGATGATTCCCAGTTCTCTAGGTAGCAGTACTTCTACCTAGAGAACATTTGGCAACACACACACAATGATTTTAGCATATGCTACTAGCATTTTGTGGAAAAGGATTTGTAGAGCTGCTGAATAAATGATAAATGGGCATGCATAGGAAAGGACAACCAGAAATAGTAATGTGTTTGAGACATTACTATTAGCAGTGCTTTGGCTGGAAACTTCTAATGCACAAAAAATATTTATTGACACTTCCTGTGCTTCATGTTAGGCTTATGAATATTTGGGGATATCAGATAATCCATGTAATCAGTACATATATCTATCTATGCATCTCTCTAGTCAATATGTTGTCTATTATCAGTCTGGTTGCCTCTTTATTTACCTACTGCCTATGTATCTATTATGATTGAGCCCCAAACCTTATACATGGTAGATATGAGTTCTAACACAAAGCTATAGCCCTAACCCTGTGACCCACTTCCAAAAGAAATCATTCAGCTGTAATAAAGCCTTCATATGGCTATACCTATATGTGTGGTTTCTAATAATCATGATGGGTTCAGAACTGCCACATCCAAGCAGTCCCCAAATAAGTTGCGACTCAAGTAAGTGAATAATATTGTCACAGCTGAATTATGTTCTCTTATTATAAGTACATTTGAACATATTTTCATATTAGTAAAATTATTTAATTCAGCACAATGCAGCTCTTTGCTTATTTTATTAATATATTGCTTACTGAGTTTTCTGTTATTTTGTTAGTTTGTGCTATTGGTCCATCTGTATTAAGATATATACTAGTGTATATAGAAATTTCTGTATTGATAAATGCTATTTGTGTTTCCTGACCTCTCCTTGTTATTTTGTTTGGGTTAAGAATTTTGATTATTCAGTTTCTGTTCTCCTACTCTTGTGTGTTCCTTTATAGAGGGGCGTAAATTCCATAGGTTGTTCTTGGAACTGAATTTATTTTCTTTTCACTGCTGCTATATTCAAATGTTTCTTTAAAATGACCTATTTGTTCTTTATGATTCCCTCCACCCAACCTTTCTTTCCTCATTTCTTTAGACTTTCTGCTAAGCGAGTGTGGGAATACGGTTACCAGAATGCCCACTTAAATTGTTATGTGATTTTTGATTTTGTGCTTCAAATACAGATGCTTGGAGAACCAGTACACTGTGAGTGACATCAGGGATGTGCAGCTGGGGGCATCCTTTCTCCAGTTTCCCGATGCTTTGAACTGCGCTGTTTGGCAGCTCTTTCACTTGTGGTGTCATTTTGTTAACTATGGTGTCCAGACCTCTCTTCTAGAATTGTTTTCAGGGAGAGGGTATCATTTATCATGTAATGGACAAGCAATGGTTTCATTGAAACCTTTAAGAACTTCAATTCGTGTGCTATAGTATTCAACCTTAGGGTCAATAGGATAATGTATTAACAGACCAAATAAAAGCAAATGAATTTAGCAGTCCATTTGTAAGCATTGAAAATGAGTGATGCATCATATCCGATACCTCCTCTACAGTGAGCCTGTGCTTATATGTTCGTTTTTGAGACAGACACAGAAAGGAAAGAACGGCAGTTCATTAAGTTGGAAGCTGGCTGCAATCCCAGAGATCTAGTTAGGATGCAGCTGGGCTATTGTGGATGAACTTCAAAGCCACAGTTTAATAATCTTGATTTTTAAAGCCAGTACACACACTGGAAAGAGGGCAGTCGGACAATCCTTGTGGATTCTTGAGTAAGGACTTTGGTATAAAGTTCTGACAGACGATTTTTTCCTGGTAAGTAGGAATCATTTTGTCTATTAAAACCTGTGAATACAAAATTCACACTTAACCATCTGTCTAGAAGACAAGGAATCCTTAGTTCCTTCATAATTCCCACACAGTGTGCAATGAATGCAGACTGGAATATAAAATGCTATGGCCAATTTGTTTTCCTGAAGACAGAACTGGAAGGGAAAAGGATATCTGCACAGCTGTTAGGAAACTACTTTATGAATAGATGCAATTATGGTGACATACAAATACATACTTCAAGGTTATTTTTTAACTTTGTAGGATTACTAGCTTCAGGTCACATAATCATTTTGCCAAGAATTATTATTGTACAGGAATATGGTTTTTGTTTGATCGTTTATCCGCACATTGCCATTTCTTTACATAATATATTTTTAAAGATAGAAATAGATAAACTGGACAAAAGCTCACATTTTTATCAGTTCACCTTTTTCTGGGGTATTGACTCAGTTTAGTACTGATGTTATTACTGTTATTTTTTAGTCAGTGTTCATAACAGAGGCATGAAGGCAGTTCCCTGAGGTGGCAACACTGGGGAATCAGCAGACTATTGCTTAAAGAGCATGAACTTTCAGATACATGAAGAGAGTGCTCTGATGACCAAATGAACAGCACAGTGACCACTGCCTTATCATCTTGTAAGCAACTTCACCAAAATAAATGGCCAGCTGGGCGGTGGGAGGTATACTAATTACATCAATTATTTTGATTATTTTACTATGTGTCCTGTATGTACAAATCCATTTTACTATGCACAAATCTAAATGTTGCATACTTTATGGAAATTTGTTAATTATTCTACATAAAATTATTAAATTGAAAATGTTTACAGGTTGGCATACTTGATGTTTAACATCCTCAGCACCAGGGAAGTGCAAATGAGAACTTCCTTGAGAAAATATAATGGCTAAGGTAATTCCCAGATATAGGGAAAAGGGAACACTTATTCATTGCTGATGGTAATACAAGCTTAGAGGTCATTATGGAAATTATTGTAGAGAATCTTCAGAAAGATGGAAATAGATCAACCATATGATCAAGCAATACCACTCAGGCATATTCCAAAGGACTCTCATCCCTACTATAGAGATATTTCCTTCTCCATGTTCCTTGTTCTCTATTCACAATACCCAGAAAGAGGAAACAACCCGCGTGCCCATCAACTGATAAGTGGATAATGGAACTTCAGTATATTTAGACAATGGAATACTGTTCATCTACTAAAATTTGAAATTATGAAAATTTTAGGTAAATACATGGAAATAGAAAAAATTATTCAGAATGAGGTAATCCAGATTCAGAAACACAAATATCTCATATTTTGTCTTATTTGCAGATGGTATCTTGGAATCTTCAGATATGTGTGCTCCATTTAGAATAACCAAGAATAACCATGGATGTCAGCGAATTACTGATGATCTGTGAGGAGGGATGGTCAAAGGAAAGGAGAGAGAACACAGTGATACAAAGTCTTAAAGAGGAATGACAGAACAGGAAGTGTGAAATTGGCGTGAGAGAAGGAAGGACAGGAAGGAGGAGTGAATATAGGAAGGTATAAATAACACGAACGATCTTTTTAAAAAGCCATATGGTAACCTATTGCAACACACACACACACACACACACACACACACACACACACAAGGGGAGAGCACACTAGGAATCTGTTCAGTATCAAATGGCCAGCCTTGAAAATTTAATGAAATAATACTATGTGAATGGAAAGATGTATTTAGGATAAATTAATAAAATAAATTTCAATTAATTAATTATTACAATAAAAGATGAATAAATTAGAAAACATGAATTTTAAGGAGAGAGGGAGGGGTTTATGAGAGGGTTTGGAGGGAGGAAAGAGAAGAGAATAATGTAATTATAATTTTAACAATGATTATAAAAAGAATTAGCTGGAGTTACTTTATACTGAGGTCATGCAGACCCAATTACACACCACCCGCTAAGAAAAAAATAATCCAAGTTCCATGATGTACTACCTTTTTACAATTGTTGGCCTTCAAGTGTGTGTATGTGTGTGTGTGTGTTTGTAAGTCTCTTCAAATGCCAGGGCCAGTAGAATAATGATCTTTGTTAGGCAAGAAGGAAATTGGACTCGGTACTTCTCAACAGCCAGTGTTGGTTTAAACTTTCACTGTTTGACACTGAGCAGTTTATTTTAGGCATATTTAAGCACAGTCCAATTGGCGGAAAGGTTTTTTGATGTAACACAGTACTGTAGAGACAATGAGGCAGAATTATATCCAATTCTACTCAAAGTACATATCACTTCTTCCATGAAGATAGGCTCTAAAGATAGTCTGTATGTATTATCTTAAGGGCCTAAGGTGAGGGACTGGTGTGGTCTCTATCATACAGATAGCACGAAGGCCATCTTGGCTATTGCCTACCTCTAGCTCTGCTTGTGGGACCTTGATATGGTCTGGCCCTGCCTAGACTCAAGCATTGCTTCTATTTCCAGCTTTCAGAGCAGGAAATATATAATTACACAAATTTCCTTTGAAAAGAACATTCCTGGTTTCCTGACCTGTGACCACAAAGTCATCTGGGCTCCAAACAAATACGGTCTCATAGACCTGTAAATATTATAGGCTATTGCCAATACTATTGGTTACCAACCAGAACTTGACAGTAAGATCTTATTGGTAGATAAAGACACTGTATTGTTGTGTCATATAACATGGAAATATCATGATGATAATGATATCCTTGTTAATTTTTATAGTGCTAGAAGGTGCTATGTATTGAACTGGAAAAGAAAAGTAATCATCCTTTTTACCCAGCTATGAACACTATGAGCTATAATAATAAAATGGCTGGGCCAGCAAGATATACATGCTTAGTCCAATAGGGTCATGAACATCATGGGAATTTCCAACCACTTTTTGATTAGATTTAAGGCCCTTAGCATACGATGGAACCCATAACTGACATTATTATTGGTATATAGAACTTGTAGTTAAACAGGTTACAGACTGTGGGGGAGAAACTACTGTAATTATTTTGCTAAAGCAAAATAGTACTAAACCAACTACTAATGTGTAACTGTTACATCCACAGATAAAGTCATGTGGAACCCTACACAGAGACGCTTGTATTTGCAGTAGGTGTTTGTTAACACAGAGATTCATACCTGGGTAAAGTACAAAGACTGTAGAATGTTTTGTCCTAAATGTATAATATATAATGTATAATAAATACTTCATCTTCTAATGTATAATAAATACTTCATATTCTCAGTCTTAGAGATTATTGTAGAAGGGGCAGGGCGGCTGCGGCGGCAGTGCAGCAGTGGCTGGTCCAGCTGAAGGGCCATCAGCAGTGTAACCAAGGCGACACAGGGTCCAGTTAGGCCCTGCGCCCACGACCACTGACCTTCGCTGACCAGCCGGGCGGCAAGCAGCTGCGGTTGTGCTGTGACTTTCACTGCACGGAAGCCACTTCAGAACTCGGCCTCCCGCCAGTCAGGAAAGGCTCATCTCCATCTTGGTTTCAGACTCCAGAGATCGGACAGACTGAGGTACACAAGCATAATCCGAGACCAACACCGCGGGGGTCTGAGCCCAACGGGCGTTGGCCTGCACCCAGGCCCTGGGCTGTTCGGGGGGCCATCGGGGTGCCAAGCCAGCCAGGAGGTTTTTTACCCGGGCCTGTGCATGCGCCGCCATTTTGCCTGCAGGACACCAGAGATCTCTGGCAGGCAGACCCTTAACAGGCATAGCCTGAGGCTAACAAAGCAGGGGTCTAAGCCCCAAAAGGCACAGGACTGACCCCAAGAACTGGGCGGCTTGGTGGGCCATCTGTGAGTCAACCCGCCCAGGAGGTTATTAGCACAGCAGACTCTCCCGGTGCTTTCAGGGAGCGGCGCACACGCCAGCCATCCTGGTCACCTGGCGGGCCCAATTAACAGTCATAGCCCTAGGGGAACTTTGCTAGGACCTTGGCCTCCCAGGCTTTTGCCTGGACTCAGGGCCTGGGCGGCCAGGCTAACCTTGTGTGCGCCAGCCCCGTTGGGGGATCAGCTGCCCAGCAGAGTGAGCGGAACACAGGGGAGGTCCCGGCAGCATACACCATCAGCGCTCCCTGGGGGTGCACACGGGCTCCATCTGGTCCACAGACACAATCTGGGGCAAGGCCTCAGGCAGAAGCCCTCAGCTCAACTCTCTCTGCTTCCGAATCCAGATCAGCCTGGGCGACCGCATCACATATCCAGGTCCTGCAAGAGGCTAGAGGGGCTTCCGGGTGGCCAGCTGGGAGAAGTCAATGTGCTCCAGTGAATCCAGCGGGCTCCGGCGGGAGCATTTGGGTGCCTGCTTCGGGATCTGATCAGCCTGGGCAACAGCACCCTGTCTACAGGCAGTGCAGGGGATAAGCTGTGCACCAGAGGCCAACTGGGAAGGGGCAGCTTGCACTGGTGAGTCCAGCACTGACAAGACAAACTAACACCAGTGAGAACTAGATGGCAAAAGGCAAACGCAGGAACGTCACTAACAGAAATCAAGGCAATACTGCAACATCTGAACCCAATTCTCCTCTACCAGCATGTCCTGGATACGCCATCACACCAGTAAAACAAGATTTGGATTTAAAATCACTGGTCATGATGCTGGTACAGGAACACATGAAGGACATACTTAAAGAAATTCAGGAGAAAATGGATCAAAAGTTAGAAGCCCTTGCAAGGGAAACACAAAAATCATTGAAAGAAATCCAGGAGAATACAAAAGCCAACCAGGAGGAAACGCAAAAAACACTTAAAGAAATACAGGAGAACTTTGGTGAACAGGCTGAGGTGATGAAAGACGAAACACAAAAATCTCTTAAAGAATTACAGGAAAGCACAAACAAGCAAGTGAAGGAGCTAAGCAAAACCATCCAGGATCTAAAATCAGAAGTAGAAACAACTAAGAAAACTCAAAGAGAGACAACTTTGGAGATAGAAAGCCTTGGGAAGAAATCAGGGGACAGAGATGCAAATATCAACAACAGAATACAAGAGATAGAAGAAAGAATATCAGATGCTGAAGATTCCATAGAAACAATGGACACAACAGTTAAGGAAAATGCAAAATGCAAAAAGCTTGTAACCCAAAATATCCAGGAAATCCAGGACACAATGAGAAGACCAAACCTAAGGATTATAGGCATAGATGAGAGTGAAGATTTACAACTTAAAGGGCCAGCAAATATCTTCAATAAAATTTAGGAAGAAAACTTCCCTAACCTAAAGAGAGAGATGCCCATGAATATACAAGAAGCCTACAGAACTCCAAACAGACTGGACCAGAACAGAAATACTTCCCGTCACATAATAATCAAAACACCAAATGTTCTAAACAAAGAAAGAATATTAAAGGCAGTAAGAGAAAAAGGCCAAGTAACATATAAAGGAAGACCTATCAGAATCACAGCAGACTTTTCACCTGAGACTATGAAGGCTAGAAGGTCCTGGGCAGATCTCATGCAGACTCTAAGAGAACACAAATGCCAACCAAAACTACTATATCCAGCAAAACTCTCAATCACCATAGATAGAGAAACTAAGATATTTCATGACAAAACCAAGTTTACCTAATATCTATCCACAAACCCAGCCCTAAAAAGGATAATAGGAGGACAACACCAATACAAGGAGGGAAACTTCACCCTGGAAAAAGTAAGATAGTAACCTTTCCTCAAACCTAAAAGAAGTTAAGCATTCAAATTTAAAAAATAACGTCAAAAATGATGGGAAGTAACAATCACTATTCCTTAATATCTCTTAACATCAATGGACTTAATGCCCCAATAAAAAGACACAGACTAACTGACTGGATACGTAAACAGGACCCTACATTTTGCTGCTTACAGGAAACACACCTCAGGGTCAAAGACAAACACTACCTTAGAGTAAAAGGCTGGAAGACAATTTTACAAGCAAATGGTCTCAGGAAACAAGCTGGAGTAGCCATTTTAATATCAGATAAAATTGACTTTCAACCCAAAGTCATCAAAAGAGACTCTGAGGGACACTTCTTGCTGGTCAAAGGAAAAATACAACAAGAAGAACTCTCAATCCTGAACATCTATGCTCCAAATGCAAGGGCACCCTCTTTCGTAAAAGAAACTTTATTAAAACTAAAAGCACACATTGCACCTAACACAATAATTGTGGGTGACTTCAACACTGCACTTTCCTCAATGGACTGATCAGGAAAACAAAAACTAAACAGGGACACAATGAAACTATTGAAGCTTTGGACCAATTAGATTTAACAGATATACATAGAACATTCTATCCTAAAACAAAAGAATATACCTTTTTCTCAGCACCTCAGGGTACCTTCTCCAAAATCGACCATATAATTGGTCACAAGACAGACCTCAACAAATATAAGAAGATTGAACTAATCCCATGCCTCCTATCTGATCACTATGGAGTAAAAGTGGTCTTCAATAGCAACAGAAACAACAGAAAACCCACATACACATGGAAACTGAACAATACTCTACTCAATGATACCTTGGTCAAGGAAGAAATAAAGAAAGAAATTAAAGACTTTTTAGAATACAATGAAAATGAAAACACAACATACCCAAATCTATGGGACACAAAGCTGTGCTAAGAGGAAAACTCATAGCCCTGAGTGCCTCCAAAAAGAAAATGGAGAGAGCATACATTACCAGCTTAATGACACACCTGAAAGCCCTAGAACAAAAAGAACCTATTTCACCCAGGAGGAGTAGAAGGCAGGAAATCATCAAACTCAGGGCCGAAATCAATCAAGTAGAAACAAAGAGAACCATACAAAAAATCAACAAAACCAGGAGCTGGTTCTTTGAGAAAATCAACAAGATAGATAAACCCTTAGCTAGACTGACCAAAGGGCACAGAGAAAGTATCCAAATTAACAAACTTAGAAATGAAAAGGGAGATATAACAATGGAAACTGAGGAAATCCAAAAAATCATCAGATCCTACTACAAGAGGCTGTACTCAACACAACTGGAGAATCTGGAGGAAATGGACAATTTCCTTGACAGATACCAAATACCAAAATTAAATCAGGACCAACTAGACCATCTAAAGAGTCCCATAATACCTAAAGAAATAGAAGGAGTCATAGAAAGTCTTCCAACCAAAAAAAGCACAGGACCAGATGGTTTCAGTGCAGAATTCTACCAGACCTTCAAAGAAGAGTTAACACCAATACTCTTCAAACTATTCCACAAAATAGAAACAGTAGGAACACTACCCAATTCCTTCTACGAAGCCACAATTATGCTGATACCAAAGCCACACAAAGATCCAACAAAGAAAGAGAACTTCAGACCAATTTCCCTTATGAACATCGATGCAAAAATACTCAATAAAATTCTTGCCAACCGAATCCAAGAACACATCAAAACGATCATCCACCATGATCAAGTAGGCTTTATCCCGGGAATGCAGGGTTAGTTCAATATATGGAAATCCATCAATACAATCCACTACATAAACAAACTCAAAGAACAAAACCACATGGTCATTTCATTGGATGCTGAAAAAGCATTTGACAAAATTCAGCATCCTTTCATGCTTAAAGTCTTGGAGAGAACAGGAATTCAAGGCCCATACCTAAACATAGTAAAAGCAATATACAGCAAACCGGTAGCCAGCATCAAACTAAATGGAGAGAAACTTGAAGCAATCCCACTGAAATCAGGGACCAGGCAAGGCTGCCCCCTTTCTCCTTATCTTTTCAATATTGTACTTGAGGTACTAGCTCGGGCAATTCGACAACATAAGGAGGTCAAAGGGATACAAATTGGAAAGGAAGAAGTCAAAATATCATTATTTGCAGACGACATGATAGTATACCTAAGTGACCCAAAAAACTCCACTAGAGAGCTCCTACAGCTGATAAACAACTTCAGCAAAATGGCAGGTTATAAAATCAACACAAGCAAATCAGTGGCCTTCCTATACTCAAAGGATAAGCAGGCTGAGAAAGAAATTAGGGAAATGACCCCCTTCACAATAGCCACAAACAGTATAAAGTATCTTGGGGTGACTCTTACCAAACATGTGAAAGATCTGTATGACAAGAACTTCAAGACTCTGAAGAAGGAAATGGAAGAAGACCTCAAAAAATGGGAAAACCTCCCATGCTCATGGATCGGTAGAATCAATATAGTTAAAATGGCCATTTTGCCAAAAGCAATATACAGATTCAATGCAATACCCATCAAAATCCCAACTCAATTCTGCATAGAGTTAGAAAGAGCAATTATCAAATTCATCTGGAACAACAAAAAACCCAGGATAGCTAAAACTATTCTCAGCAACAAAAGAAAATCTGGGGGAATCAGTATCCCTGACCTCAAGCAATACTACAGAGCAATAGTGTTAAAAACTGCATGGTATTGGTACAGTGACAGGCAGGAGGATCAATGGAACAGGTTTCAAGATCCAGAAATGAACCCACACACCTATGGCCACTTGATCCTCGACAAAGGGGCTGAAAACATCCAATGGAAAAAAGATAGCCTTTTCAACAAATGGTGCTGGTTCAACTGGAGGTCAGCATGCAGAAGAATGCGAATTGATCCATCCTTGTCTCCTTGTACTAAGCTCAAATCCAAATGGATCAAGGACCTCCACATAAAGCCAGACACTCTGAAGCTAATAGAAAAGAAACTGGGGAAGACCCTTGAGGACATCGGTACAGGGAGAAAGTTTCTGAACAGAACACCAATAGCTTATGCTCTAAGAGCAAGAATTGACAAATGGGACCTCATAAAATTGCAAAGTTTCTGTAAGGCAAAGGACACCATCAAGAGGACAAATCGGCAACCAACAAATTGGGAAAAGATCTTCACCAATCCTACATCAGATAGAGGGCTAATATCCAATATATATAAAGAACTCAAGAAGTTAGACTCCAGAAAACCGAACAACCCTATTAAAAAATGGGGTACAGAGTTAAACAAAGAATTCTCACCTGAAGAACTTCGGATGGCGGAGAAGCATCTTAAAAAATGCTCAACTTTATTAGTTATTAGGGTAATGCAAATCAAAACAACCCTAAGAGTTCATCTTACACCAGTCAGAATGGCTAAGATTAAAAATTCAGGAGACAGCAGGTGTTGGAGAGGATGTGGAGAAAGAGGAACACTCCTCCACTGCTGGTGGGGTTGCAAATTGGTACAACCACTCTGGAAATCAGTCTGGCGGTTCCTCCGAAAACTGGGCACCTCACTTCCAGAAGATTCTGCTATACCATTCCTGGGCATATACCCAGAGGACTCCCCACCATGTAATAAGGATACATGCTCTACTATGTTCATAGCAGCCCTATTTATAATTGCCAGATGCTGGAAAGAACCCAGGTATCCCTCAACAGAAGAGTGGATGCAAAAAATGTGGTATATCTACACAATGGAGTACTATTCAGCCATTAGAAACAATGAATTCATGAAATTCTTAGGCAAATGGATGGAGCTAGAGAATATCATACTAAGTGAGGTAACCCAGACTCAAAAGGTGAATCATGGTATGCACTCACTAATAAGTGGTTATTAACCTAGAAAACTGGAATACCCAAAACATAATCCACACATCAAATGAGGTACAAGAAGAAAGGAGGAGTGGCCCCTGGTTCTGGAAAGACTCAGTGAAACAGTATTCGGCAAAACCAGAATGGGGAATTGGGAAGGGGTGGGTGGGAGGACAGGGGAAAAGAAGGGGGCTTACGGGACTTTCGGGGAGTGGGGTGGGCTAGAAAAGGGGAAATCATTTGAAATGTAAATAAATTATATCGAATAAAAAAAAATTTCAAACAAAAAAAAAAAGAAGGGGCAGACATTTTGCAAAAGCCACTTTATTATTATAATCATCATAGCGTTCATAGATGGGTAAAAAGGATGATTGCTTTTCTTTTCCAGTATAATACATAGTGCCTTCCAGCACTATAAAAACTAACCAGGATATATCAACACACACATATCCATTATAGTTATGAACTACATATATGTGTACACACACACACACACACACACACACACACACACATATATATATATATATATATAGGTATACACACATACACACACACACACAGTGGATACGTGTGTTCTATCGAAGAACACCACAGACATAAAATTCCTTCCTTACAGCATTCCATTATAGGCTGTATACACAACAGGGTACCTGTCTCACTGATGAGTATACCTTCCATCAATGTGTCTGTCAGGTTTCCCCACTGCAAACTATTTGTGAGCCCATTCTAAACAGAGTAAGAACTGAGCTTGAAGAAGAATCTCAAAAGTATATTTATCAAAAAGATGTTATCATATTAAATTAACAGACATAAGACATGGTACTTTGAGCCATGTAAGTATCATAGTTTTATGTAAAGTTTTGTTCATTAAATTTGCCAATCATGAAGGGCAGCGGCGGCAGCAGTGGCTGCTCCAGCTGAAGGGCCATCAGCAGTGGAACCAAGGCGTCACAGGGACCAGTTAGGCCCTGCGCCCAAGACCACTGACCTTCGCTGACCAGCCGGGCAGCAAGCAGCTGCAGTTGTGCTGCGCCTGTCCTGCACGGAGGCCACTTCAGAACTCGGCCTCCCACCAGTCAGGAGAGGTGCATCCATCTTGGTTCCGTACTCCAGGGATCGGACAGACTGAGGTACACAAACATAATCCGAGGCCAGCACTGCGGTGGTCTGAGCCCGACGGGCGTTGGCCTGCACCCAGGCCCTGGGCGGGTCGGGGGGCCATCGGGGTGCCAACCCAGCCAGGAGGTTTTTTGCCCAGGCCTGCGAGCGCGCCGCTGCCATTTTGCCTGCAGGACAACAGAGAGCTCAGGCGGGCAGACCTGTAACAGGCATAGCCTAAGGCTAACAAAGCGGGGGTCCAGGCCCCAAAAGGCACAGGACTGACCCCAAGAACTGCGCGGCTTGGTGGGCCATCTGTGAGTCAACCCGCCCAGGTGATTGTTAGCAAAGCAGACTCTCCCGGCGCTTTCAGGGAGCGCGGGCGCGCACGCCCGCCATCCTAGTCACCTGGCAGACCCAATTAACAGTCATAGCCCTAGGGGAACTTTGCTAGGACCTTGGCCTCCCAGGCTTTTGCCTGGACTCAGGGACTGGGCGGCCAGGCTAACCTTGTGTGCGACAGCCCGGTTGGCGGATCGGCTGCCCAGCGGAGTGAGCGGAACACAGGGGAGGTCACAGTAGCATACACCTTTGGCACTCCCTGGGGGTGAACACAGGCTCCATCTGGTCCACAGACACAATCTGGGGCAAGGCCTCAGGCAGAAGCCCTTAGCTCTACTCTCCCCGCTTCCGGATCCAGATCAGTCTGGGCGGCAGCATTACATCTCCAAGTCCTGCAAGTGGCTAGCTGGGCTTCCGGGCAGCCAGCTGGGAGAAGTCAGTGTGCTCCAGTGAATCCAGCAGGCCCCAGCAGGAGCCTTCGGGTGCCTGCTTTGGGATCGGAACAGCCTGGGCAGCAGCACACTGTCTACAAGCAGTGCAGGAGGTAAGCTGTGCACCAGAGGCCAACTGGGAAGGGGCAGCTTGCACTGGTGAGTCCAGCACTGACAAGATGAACTAACACCAGTGAGAACTAGATGGCAAAAGGCAAACGCAGGAACGTCACTAACAGAAATCAAGGCAATATGGCAACATCTGAACCCAATTCTCCTCTACCAACATGTCCTGGATACCCCATCACACCAGTAAAACAAGATTTGGATTTAAAATCACTGGTCATGATGCTGGTACAGGAACACATGAAGGACATACATAAAGAAATTCAGGAGAAAATGGATCAAAAGTTAGAAGCCCTTGCAAGGGAAACACAAAAATCATTGAAAGAAATCCAGGAGAATACAAAAGCCAACAAGGAGGAAATGCAAAAAACACTTAAAGAAATACAGGAGAACTTTGGTCAACAGGCTGAGGTCATGAAAGACGAAACACAAAAATCTCTTAAAGAAATACAGGAGAACTTTGGTCAACAGGCTGAGGTCATGAAAGACGAAACACAAAAATCTCTTAAAAAATTACAGGAAAACACAAACAGGCAAGTGAAGGAGCTAAGCAAAATCATCCAGGATCTAAAATCAGAAGTAGAAACAACTAAGAAAACTCAAAGGGAGACAACTTTGGAGATAGAAAGCCTTGGGAAGAAATCAGGGGACAGAGATGCAAATATCAACAACAGAATACAAGAGATAGAAGAAAGAATCTCAGATGCTGAAGATTCCATAGAAACCATGGACTCAACAGTTAAAGAAAATGCAAAATGCAAAAAGCTTGTAACCCAAAATATCCAGGAAATCCAGGACACAATGAGAAGACCAATCCTAAGGATTATAGGCATAGATGAGAGTGAAGATTTACAACTTAAAGGGCCAGCAAACATCTTCAATAAAATTATGGAAGAAAACTTCCCTAACCTAAAGAGAGAGATGCCCATGAATATACAAGAAGTCTACAGAACTCCAAACAGACTGGACCAGAACAGAAATACTTCCCGTCACATAATAATCAAAACACCAAATGTTCTAAACAAAGAAAGAATACTAAAGGCAGTAAGAGAAAAAGGCCAAGTAACATATAAAGGAAGACCTATCAGAATCACAGCAGACTTTTCACCTGAGACTATGAAGGCTAGAAGGTCCTGGGCAGATCTCATGCAGACTCTAAGAGAACACAAATGCCAACCAAAACTACTATATCCAGCAAAACTCTCAATCACCATAGATGGAGAAACTAAGATATTTCATGACAAAACCAAGTTTACCCAATATCTATCCACAAACCCGCCCCTAAGAAGGATAATAGGAGGACAACACCAATACAAGGAGGGAAACTTCACCCTGGAAAAAGCAAGATAGTAACCTTTCATCAAACCCAAAAGAAGTTAAGCATTCAAATTTAAAAAATAACGTCAAAAATGATAGGAAGTAACAATCACTATTCCTTAATATCTCTTAACATCAATGGACTTAATGCCCCAATAAAAAGACACAGACTAACTGACTGGATACGTAAACAGGACCCTACATTTTGCTGCTTACAGGAAACACACCTCAGGGTCAAAGACAAACACTACCTTAGAGTAAAAGGCTGGAAGACAATTTTACAAGCAAATGGTCTCAGGAAACAAGCTGGAGTAGCCATTTTAATATCAGATAAAATTGACTTTCAACCCAAAGTCATCAAAAGAGACCCTGAGGGACACTTCTTGCTGGTCAAAGGAAAAATACAAAAAGAAGAACTGTCAATCCTGAACATCTATGCCCCAAATGCAAGGGCACCCTCTTTCGTAAAAGAAACTTTATTAAAACTAAAAGCACACATTGCACCTAACACAATAATTGTGGGTGACTTTAACACTGCACTTTCCTCAATGGACCGATCAGGAAAACAGAAACTAAACAGGGACACAATGAAACTAATTGAAGCTTTGGACCAATTAGATTTAACAGATATATATAGAACATTCTATCCTAAAACAAAAGAATATACCTTTTTCTCAGCACCTCATGGTACCTTCTCCAAAATCGGCCATATAATTGGTCACAAGACAGACCTCAACAAATATAAGAAGATAGAACTAATCCCATGCCTCCTATCTGATCACTATGGAGTAAAAGTGGTCTTCAATAGCAACAGAAACAACAGAAAGCCCACATACACGTGGAAACTGAACAATACTCTACTCAATGATACCTTGGTCAAGGAAGAAATAAAGAAAGAAATTAAAGACTTTTTAGAACACAATGAAAATGAAAACACAACATACCCAAATCTATGGGACACAATGAAAGCAGTGCTAAGAGGAAAACTCATAGCCCTGAGTGCCTCCAAAAAGAAAATGGAGAGAGCATACATTACCAGCTTAATGACACACCTGAAAGCCCTAGAACAAAAAGAAGCTATTTCGCCCAGGAGGAGTAGAAGGCAGGAAATCATAAAACTCAGGGCCGAAATCAATCAAGTAGAAACAAAGAGAACCATACAAAAAATCAACAATACCAGGAGCTGGTTCTTTGAGAAAATCAACAAGATAGATAAACCCTTAGCCAGAATGACCAAAGGGCACAGAGAAAGTATCCAAATTAACAAACTTAGAAATGAAAA
The DNA here is from genome assembly GCF_947179515.1 of Apodemus sylvaticus. NCBI lineage: Eukaryota > Metazoa > Chordata > Mammalia > Rodentia > Muridae > Apodemus > Apodemus sylvaticus. The sequence continues at coordinate 36,692,859 of NC_067473.1, read as the reverse complement.
GGGAGATATAACAACGGAAACTGAGGAAATCCAAAAAATCATCAGATCCTACTACAAGAGCCTGTACTCAACACAACTGGAGAATCTGGAGGAAATGGACAATTTCCTTGACAGATACCAAATACCAAAATTAAATCAGGACCAACTAGACCATCTAAAGAGTCCCATAATGCCTAAAGAAATAGAAGGAGTCATAGAAAGTCTTCCAACCAAAAAAAGCACAGGACCAGATGGCTTCAGTGCAGAATTCTACCAGACCTTCAAAGAAGAGTTAACACCAATACTCTTCAAACTATTCCACAAAATAGAAACAGAAGGAACACTACCCAATTCCTTCTACGAAGCCACAATTACGCTGATACCAAAGCCACACAAAGATCCAACAAAGAAAGAGAACTTCAGACCAATTTCCCTTATGAACATCAATGCAAAAATACTCAATAAAATTCTTGCCAACCGAATCCAAAAACACATCAAAACGATCATCCACCATGATCAAGTAGGCTTTATCCCGGGAATGCAGGGTTGGTTCAATATACGGAAATCCATCAATACAATCCACTACATAAGCAAACTCAAAGAACAAAACCACATGGTCATTTCATTGGATGCTGAAAAAGCATTTGACAAAATTCAGCATCCCTTCATGCTTAAAGTCTTGGAGAGAACAGGAATTCAAGGCCCATACCTAAACATAGTAAAAGCAATATACAGCAAACCGGTAGCCAGCATCAAACTAAATGGAGAGAAACTTGAAGCAATCCCACTGAAATCAGGGACCAGACAAGGCTGCCCCCTTTCTCCTTATCTTTTCAATATTGTACTTGAGGTACTAGCTCGGGCAGTTCGACAACATAAGGAGGTTAAAGGGATACAAATTGGAAAGGAAGAAGTCAAACTATCATTATTTGCAGACGACATGATCGTCTACCTAAGTGACCCAAAGAACTCCACTAGAGAGCTCCTACAGCTGATAAACAACTTCAGCAAAGTGGCAGGTTATAAAATCAACTCAAGCAAATCAGTGGCCTTCCTATACTCAAAGGATAAGCAGGCCGAGAAAGAAATTAGGGAAATGACCCCCTTCACAATAGCCACAAACAGTATAAAGTATCTTGGGGTGACTCTTACCAAACATGTGAAAGATCTGTATGACAAGAACTTCAAGACTCTGAAGAAGGAAATGGAAGAAGACCTCAAAAAATGGGAAAACCTCCCATGCTCATGGATCGGTAGAATCAATATAGTTAAAATGGCCATTTTGCCTAAAGCACTATACAGATTCAATGCAATACCCATCAAAATCCCAACTCAATTCTTCACAGAGTTAGAAAGAGCAATTATCAAATTCATCTGGAACAACAAAAAACCCAGGATAGCTAAAACTATTCTCAGCAACAAAAGGAAATCTGGGGGAATCAGTATCCCTGACCTCAAGCAATACTACAGAGCAATAGTGTTAAAAACTGCATGGTATTTGTACAGTGACAGGCAGGAGGATCAATGGAACAGGATTGAAGATCCAGAAATGAACCCACACACCTATGGCCACTTGATCTGCGACAAAGAGGCTGAAAACATCCAATGGAAAAAAGATAGCCTTTTCAACAAATGGTGCTGGTTCAACTGGAGGTCAGCATGCAGAAGAATGCGAATTGATCCATCCTTGTCTCCTTGTACTAAGCTCAAATCCAAATGGATCAAGGACCTCCACATAAAGCCAGACACTCTGAAGCTAATAGAAAAGAAACTGGGGAAGACCCTTGAGGACATCGGTACAGGGAGAAAGTTTCTGAACAGAACACCAATAGCGTATGCTCTAAGAGCAAGAATTGACAAATGGGACCTCATAAAATTACAAAGTTTCTGTAAGGCAAAGGACACCATCAAGAGGACAAATCGGCAACCAACAAATTGGGAAAAGATCTTCACCAATCCTACATCAGATAGAGGGCTAATATCCAATATATATAAAGAACTCAAGAAGTTAGACTCCAGAAAACCAAACAACCCTATTAAAAAATGGGGTACAGAGTTAAACAAAGAATTCTCACCTGAAGAACTTCGGATGGCGGAGAAGCATCTTAAAAAACGCTCAACTTCATTAGTCATTAGGGAAATGCAAATCAAAACAACCCTAAGATTTCATCTTACACCAATCAGAATGGCTAAGATTAAAAATTCAGGAGACAGCAGGTGTTGGAGAGGGTGTGGAGAAAGAGGAACACTCCTCCACTGCTGGTGGGGTTGCAAATTGGTACAACCACTCTGGAAATCAGTCTGGCGGTTCCTCCGAAAACTGGGCACCTTACTTCCAGAAGATCCTGCTATACCACTCCTGGGCATATACCCAGAAGACTCCCCACCATGTAATAAGGATACATGTTCTACTATGTTCATAGCAGCCCTATTTGTAATTGCCAGATGCTGGAAAAAACCCAGGTATCCCTCAACAGAAGAGTGGATGCAAAAAATGTGGTATATCTACACAATGGAGTACTATTCAGCCATTAGAAACAATGAATTCATGAAATTCTTAGGCAAATGGATGGAGCTAGAGAATTCCATACTAAGTGAGGTAACCCAGACTCAAAAGGTGAATCATGGTATGCACTCACTAATAAGTGGATATTAACCTAGAAAACTGGAATACCCAAAACATAATCCACACATCAAATGAGGTACAAGAAGAAAGGAGGAGTGGCCCCTGGTTCTGGAAAGACTCAGTGAAACAGTATTCAGCAAAACCAGAACGGGGAAGTGGGAAGGGGTGGGTGAGAGGACAGGGGAAGAGAAGGGGGCTTGCGGGACTTTCGGGAAGTGGGGGGGCTAGAAAAGGGGAAATCATTTGAAATGTAAATAAATTATATCGAATAATAAAAAAAAATTTTCCAATCATAAGTGAAACTTGTGCAAACTACTTATTACTTTTAGGTTCTTCTAAGGTATTTTTAAAAGCAATATTTTAAATATATTTTAAACAATTCATGTATTGTGTGTATATTTGTCAAAGGCCTGTGCACCAGAATGCAGGCACCTGGGAAGGCAAAAAAAAAAAATCTATATCCCACGTTGCGGTGTGCTGCCTGACTTCATTCACTGAGGGACTCTAATGTGGGCAAAGCAGGGAATCTAACACAGGAGCAGTAGGCACTCTTAACTGCTGAGCCAATATCTTTAGGGTGCTTCTAATTTTGCTTTCCTATTATTTTGATTTTAATACTTGACCTTTGGAATTCTCCATAAGAAAGCTTTGTCTTTTCTTGTCTATTTGATTCCTAGGATTAAGATATAATAAATATTTTAGGCTTTGAGAACTAGACGTTAGTGGAAAAAAAACAAAATTATCTACCATGTCAAATTTTGCTTACTTTGGCCTTTGTTGCAAACTTTTGAAATTCTGCCCTGTGTTTGTCACTGTGCATGCATGAGAGAACACTGCTCAAGGAGGTTCAACTTGTGAAATTTTACACAGATATTGCCTCCTATATACATTCCAAAAAAACAGAAGGCAAAATATACTTGCTGGTGACCTTGATGCCTGAAGATTTGACATTTGAAAAATACTGATTTTTTTTTAATTAGAACAATAATACTTGAGCTGGTGTCAAAATTTAGGTCCTACATTTTACAGATAATAGACTAAGAGAAGTCTGAAGAACTTAATTCAGCCATGTGAAGTCACATGTCCAGCTGGGATGAGAATCTAGACTCCAATATTAGTGATATGTGTTTCTTAGTGGTTTTCACCTGAGATACAAAAAGAAATGAAAAAAAAAAAGCAATACAAATAGGATTAGACTATTCTTTCAAATGTTTTATAGCCAATACAACTCTAAAATGCCTACTAAATATAATCTTGTAAATAGAAATGTGTATTCTATTTGGCCTTTATGAATGCTTATTGATAGTAAAGAAAATAATGACTCCAGTTATGACTTAGTTTTCTAGTTGTCAGAAAGATGAACCAGCAGCAGTATTACAGTTAAGACTAATAAAAACCATAGCTGGAGAGTCCCTTGGGGAGTGTGAGAGCAGCCTGAACAACAACAACAAAAAGTTACAAGAAATGAGAACAATCTTTCAGAGCAACACGAAGGTTCAAAAGATAAAGGTATGGTTGTCTGGAAACCACGGAATTGTTTCCACATGTGACAATCAAGTTAGCCAGGGACATTAGAAAGCCGCCAGACAAACTCAGGAAGAATGATCGGCTGTAGAAGGCTGCTTGCTACTGTGGGCAAGGCAGCGGTAAGCTGTGTTTCCTTTCACTTGGCCCTCAGTTGACATGGATTCAGACGGAACCCTGAGCTGGAAACAACTCAAGCAACAGCTATCCCAGAAAGAAGAAACCTGAGTGCTCTCCAAGGACTGCTCGCACACAAGTGGTGTCCAGAGACTGCTCATTCTTGAGTGCTAGCCAAGGATTGCTCACACCTGCACACTGTCTGAAGATTGCACACACCTGCACACTGTCTGAGGATTGCTCACACTACTTGTTTTTTTCAGGAATAAAAGAAAGCAGCTGAGGGGAAAGAATGAGGATGAGAAGTCTGTCATTAGTTGTCTACCTCCTATTTTTCTACTTGGCTCAGTGATCTCCACACCGTCAATGAAACATATTAGTTAAATTTAGATGTTCCCACAACAGTATAGTGCTTATGGTAAATTATCACAAGCAAGAGTTGTCTCGAACATTCCATTTTTTATTGTTAGGCATTTCTCTTTCATAAGATTATCTGCATTGATTCTCCTTTTTGCATTCAAATGGAATCTTTCAATTTGGAGTTATCAGTCTGGGGTTTTGTTACATCTGGGATAGAAGATAGTTTTCATATAAAGGAAAATGCTGATGTGAGGGGTTCCTTACCTCATTAGAAAGCATCATTTTATCGGTGACATCGGAAGTCTTGTCATGGAAGACTCCGTCACATTTTGATTTATTAAAGTATTTTTGTTGTGTAAAATGATTTCCATGTTTTCTTAACAACATTAGACTTTCAAGACATTTTGAAGACACCAGAAGAGAAATTTAGAAACAAAATTTAAGCGTGACTGTAGGCTCCTTTCTTTAATTTTGCATACCTGTTTATGTCAAACAATGTGTGTTTCGTTCAGCATGGCCTGTTCTGCCTTACTCCTGTGACTCCTGCTCCCACCCCTCACACATCCCAGTCCAGATGCAGCCACTTCCAGCCCCACTGATGGCTGCTGCTTCTACTTTCATTCTAGTTTTTGTTGTTGTTATCAAGTTGCCATAGCCCTGTCTGGCCTGGAACTCACCATGTCAATCAGGCTGCTCTTCACCTCATGGCAATCCTGTGCCTCTGCCTCTGCCTCTGCCTCTGCCTCTGCCTCTGCCTCTGCCTCCTGAGGTGCTAGACTGTATTTCTAAGTCAACATTCATTTTCTGATATTGTCCTATTTCCAGTTTCCCAAATTCCTTGGGAGCTAGTTATAAGCTTTTATTTCTCCTCTTTTGAGTTATATACATTCTTTCTGTGGATGCAGTAATGACAATTACAGTTGTTTGTTGAATCAAGTTTCAGTGATTTTAGAGTTTATGAATATGTAAATATTACTCACGAGAGGTAGTCTGAATTTTATGGATACAACAATATGCCTTGGGTTAATATTCTAGTAAAAAAAAAAAAAGTGTGTTCTCTTGTCCTAGCCTTGAAACATCTTTCCTTATTTTCCCCCAAGGCAAAGGCACACTGCAGAGAATAAGTAAACAAACCAGAGCCTGCCTCAGGACAGGTGTGTGGGTCACAGGCTGTGCAGCACATAGTATTTTTAGTGTTCTAAAAAAAAAAGTCCCTGTGAAGTCAGTTCTCTTAACTCTCATCTGAGTAGCTTGAAAACAAATGGCTCAGGGAGAGACCTCTAGTTTCCTTCTTCCTATCTTCCTTCCGAGTTCTCTGACATTTGAACTTTGTACCATCCTTTCTTATGCTGTCCAGTGTTGAGTCTCCAGACACAACTTTTGCTATCGATGCTATTTTTGTGAAAGAGGTATCTAGAAATGAATGAACATTCCCTAAGTTTCATTTGGAAAATATCTAAAAAGTATTGTTTATGATAAATCAAATTGGTACTGGGAAGAGGTGTTTGGAGCAGGGAGAGTCTATACAAGGTCGATTTCTGTTGCTGTGCTTATTGTAACAATCAAAGGAATGATTTCCAGTTTCATTTTATTATAATAAGCAAGTTAGATGTAGATTTCTATCATAAGTAGTACCAGGAGATGGGGCCAAAGATAAGAGAGGATATTAATAGTCTGAATATGAAATGTCCACCCTAGGCTCATGTGTTTGAAAATCCCAGTTGGTGTGTCTGTTGTGGGTAGTTGTGAGTTTATTCCCACCCCACTGTGATCTGACCATCCCCTGAATATTCTTGATTCTATAGATCCTATTCCTCAAGCTACCATCTTTTCCCACCTTGATGGTCCATACAGGGAGTTAGAATAAACCCCTGCTCCCATATGCTGTTTTTGTTAGGTATCCATTTTGCCACAGCAGTGAGGAAAGTGCCTAATACATGGGAGAATTGAACTCTAGATCCTGACAGAAAGGACAATTGGGATGTTGGTTAGTAGCCCTGACGCTGATGAGGACTCTCGCCTTTATTGGAAATGTAAGCTAGATTTTCTTTATACTTTAAATAAAGAAGGCTTCTTCTAATAGCATATATATTTAAACTATCTATAAAATTATTTCTTTTCCTACCTTATATATTTTAATGGTTTTTAGGAATGCAGAGGCCCAATTTGTGCAATTACTTTGAACTATTGACCCACTAGAAGCCATGTCATTTGAGCACATGAAAATTTAGTTTCCCTATCTCAGACTATCTTCAAAAAATACCTCTCCGGGCTGGCAAGATGGCTCTGCAGGGAAGAGTACTAGTTATCCTTTCAGAGGATGCAGGTTTAAATCCCAGCACCCATATGGCAACTCACAATGGTTTGTAACTCGAGTCCAAGAGGCTATGATGCCCTCTTCTGGTCTCTGCAAGCACTACATATATGCAGTGTGCAGACTTATATGTAGACAAAGTACCCATACACGTAAAATGAAACAAAATATTAAAAATTAACCTTTTTTGTATATTCACCTTTAAAATATTAATTTCTGAATTAAAATGAATAACATTTTTTAAAGTTCCCGATTCTTTAATACCAGGTCTTGAGCATTAAAAAGTGAAGACCTTAAATAGCACATTTACTTTTCTTACCAATTTTTGTAATTATTAAATATCTATAATAATAATGATAATTGATTGACAACAATAAAAAATAAGTTAGTCTCATCCAGGAAAGTTCTTGCCTAATGTTGGTCTAATTACATGTATTAACTTTCAGTCAATATGTAGAATATTAGTATAAAACTGAGGCTCAGCTCACGGCACAATGTATTTCTTAGTGCAAGAGGCTCTCATTTCAGGTCCAGTAAGCAAGTAGAGACCAGTCATTCATTCCATGCAAGCTTGTGATGAGCTGCCAATGGAAACAAATGTCTCCCCTTGCTCAACAAGCTTGATTTCAATCCTGTGACTTGAAGGTGAAAGGTTGTGGATTTTGTTATCAATCATCTGAGCTACACGCTCGTCTCGCAACAGAGAACTGACTCAGACAGGAAGGGGCAGCGAGAGTGGTAGGATTCAAATCATTAGCGCATCGTCCCACTCTGTTTCAGAAATACCACATTCTGCAGAAGTGGAACATAATCTTCCTTTTATTTTAACCCATGGAATGATTCAGGGAGAAGGCACCGAATGGGGGCATTCTGCAAATGGCTGAGCACTGAGTGAACATGTTCATCTACAGTTTCTAGGTCTTCTTCCTCGTCTGTGACTGTCAAACAATGGCAGCATGATGGATTGCGTCATCCAGAGCAGATCCCCTGTGAACAGGCTCTGGCCTCTGTCGAATAGCATTACAGGCCTGCAATTACACTTACTGTTAAGAGGCTTAGAGAATAAGTTGTTTTGCTTTCTGACCACATGTTCTTTCTTTTTTTTAAAAACCAGAAATATACGTTTGGAAACTTGAAAATAATGATTGTGGAGATTAACTGGCAGAAAAGTCAAGAACTCCGGTGAGAACCATCTCTTCTTTAAGGAGGACAATTCGTTTAAAGCTTTCTTCATGACAGGAAAAGGTAAAGGCAGAACAGGGCCAGGTGCTAGGTGCCATTAAATATTTAATAAAAGCTTGAAGTATACTCTTGTATCTCTGAAAACCTGAGTTTTAATAAGTATTGTGTTAGGAATGTCTTTTCTAGAAAGATTCCAAATGGCTTCCACTGTGATTGTGCCTTGTTTCACCTCAGATGTGAAAACAGAGGCACCAGCATTATGCAGCTTATGTGATAGTGTGGTTCAGACTTAGATACAGATAAAATAAGAACAGTCAGTACTTGGAAAATTTATTTTACTTATCAAAATACCAAGCTAGGAATAAGCTTTGTAAGAGGATAAAATCAAGAGGGAAAGCACACACTTAGAATCCCAGCACCCAGAAGGCTTGGCAGGATGAAATCACAGTGTAGTCAGGCAGTCTTAAAAAAATCAGGCAAGCAAACAAATAGAAAAGCAAAAATCCACAAAACCCAGCAAAAATATTTTATGAAGGTATCCTGTTTTCAAAGAATTGAGTCTAAATGAAAGTATAGTCAATAAAAGAATGAAAACACATGCATTTTAGATTTATTTTAATTCAGTATCTCTCTGTCTTTCTTTCTGTATCTGCCTGTCTCTCTGTCTGTCTCTATTTCTGTCTCTTTCTCTGTCTCTCTCTCTCTCTCTGTCTCTCTGTCTCTCCCTCTCTCTATCTCTGTGTATGTGTGTGTGTCTGTGTTTTCAGGTTATCTGATAATCTCTTTTAGACTTCAGAAACACCCACACTTACATGTGCACACACATACACTGAAAATGGATTTAATCACAGTTGCTAGCTGCCCTTTTCGGTGCTGGGAAATAAACTCAGATCCTGTATAGTTGTAGTAAGTACTCTTCACTGCTGAGCCATTTCTCCAGTTCTCAGAAATAGTAGAGATTTTGTTTTAATTGACATATATAGAAACTATGGTTTTCATGTTTAAAAAAACATTCAGAGAATAATTTTGTGGACAATTTTGTTACTTCCTGGTCAGCTCCTGCAGGCTTTAGTAAAGCCGTCAATTGAATAATTGGTGTATGATGTCACTTGCATATTGTATGTCACAAAATTACTATGTCAAGGGCCTTAAAGAGGTGACTTAATTCATCACTACTGTGAACTCAAAGTGAAGACAAAGCAATTGTCTTTAGTTGAGACACGCCCATGCTCAAGAGTGCTGCTCCAGCAGGGCTTTGTGTCCTGCACTCAATGCACTCAAGCTTCTGCTTTCTTTTGTGTCTTTTGGGGTCAATTGTCCGGTCCCAGTTTCCCACCTCTGCTTCATGGTTTGCATTCTTCATGCCTCCTTGCTTTTGATGTTCTTCCTAATCTGACTCCTTTTGTCCTCCTTCCAAATCCTACTGACTTCTGCTCTTGAGAACCATCAGTGTCCTTGCACAGTGTCTATGGTGTGCTGGCTTTCTCAGCACACCATAGACAACCTCTTCCATAAGCTTTGCTTTTTGCTTTTGCTTTGTTTAATACGATTTTAACGTTAGCATACGAAGTTCAAATATCATTATGCCATTTTTGGAGAAAGCATGTTTTAATGGGTTCCTCTTCCTCTCTTCTGCCACCCTCTGCTTCTTCTACTGCCTTCTTGTAATTTCTCCCCAGTCTTTCCCTTCTCTTCTCTCTCATTGTCTCTGCCCACTCCTGCGCTCCCTTAACACCTACACTTTCTGTCTTTCGACCTCTTTGCTAGTTTTTTAGGCTCTCTCCACATTTATATTTACATATATATACACATGTATTACAAGCTTGGGTTCTCAGATGAAAATAAAAATACGGATTTTTATCTTTCTGAGTTTGAATCATCTTACTTAATGTTATGCTTTCTGTATCCATTAATTTTCCTGGAAAATCTATAATTTTCTTTTATAAGTATGTGCCACATTTTTATTAGCTGTTCACCTGTTGATAGACATCTATGATGCTTCCTTGTTATCGTTAATATATTATCAATAAGCATGGATGTGCATGCATCTCTGTGGTATGATATGTAGTCCTCAGGATATATGTTCAGGATGGTATACAGTATTGATAAATTTTTGAAGCAACTCCTGATTGCACCTCCACAGCAGTGAATAACAAATCCTTGCACTCTCCACATCCTCTTCAATATTTATCACATACACATGACAAATTACACACACACATACACACACACACACAGACACACACACATGCTATGCATTCTGGTTGAGGTGAGGTGGTATTTGAAAATACTTTTAAATTGAATTATTCTGATGAGTATGGATGTTGCATACTTTAAAGAAATACTAATTGGTCACCTTTATCTTTTTTTGAGAACTGTTTCTTAGTTTCATTAACTGTTGTTCAGCAGATTTTTTTTCTAGTGAAAGACTAAGGTATCTGAAGAAATTAAAAATGAATCAATACAAACAAAAAAATCAGAGAACAATCTGTTAGTGTAAACTTAAAGAAAGGAGAGAAAGGAAGCAGATATATTTGAGTAAGCAAGAAAAAATAAATGTGTTCATTATTTTAATAATTTAATAATTACGTTGTAAGAATAGTCTACATATTACAAGTGTGGGTACGATAACTTGAAAAATGAATTTCTTTATCAAATATTAAAAACAGATTGTATAAGAGGTTTCAAAATTACTGTGGAATGTTATGCAGTAGAAATTTTAGTTCATTTCTCTTTTGTTGTTCTTCCCTTAGTTACTGGGTGCTAATTCACACACACACACACACACACACACACACACAGAGAGAGAGAGAGAGAGAGAGAGAGAGAGAGAGAGAGAGAGAGAGAGAGAGAGAGAACGTGTTTTTAATGTCAGTACATTAAAGCCTTCAAATTTAATGCTATTTTATCCTCAGTTTGAATTAACTATAATAAAGAGTATCACTTCATGTAGGTTCCCCATCAACTGGAGTGGGGGCTGGGCTGTCCCTGAATCTGTTGCTTGCCTGTGGATCCCATTTCCCCAACTCTGCCTTTTTGGCCTCAGAGGAGGGGCTGATACCTGAGGGAGGTTGCCCCTTCTCAGAGGAGAAGGAGAGGGGATTAGGAGGCGGTTCTGTGTTTGAGGGTACTGGGAGGAGATGGGGGGGACTGGTAATGGAATGTAAAGGAAATAATGGGAAAAAAGAGTCAGTTTTCATAGAATCAGATTAAAACAGATTCATTTAAAAAGAAAGAGAGGCTATCTGAGATAGTAGTTAAACATTGGAAATGGAATAGCACATCTAGTACTTGAAAAATCTGAATTTATTGGGTATTTTTGGAGATAGTACTTTTCTTTGTTTTGTAGATATAGTCACATATAAAAATCCAACTGTACTGTAAGTCTCCTAGAGTGTCTGAAACATGTATTGCTAATTCGAAATCTTGTAGTTGAACTTGGTTTTCTCTGTTTCTGGGGAAGTTTTCAGTGAAAGCCTCATGCAGTATGAAGGTGACAGGGAAGGACTGCTCTTTCTGTGTCCCCTGAAGCAACATTTTTTTTTTATCTTCAGGCATTTTAAGCTTATAGATGCTTCACTCTAATCTCTGTCTCCATGTCTTTTTCTTTGCGTATATTTTTTAATAATTTTCATTAGATCATGTTTATATTCCCATTTAAATTTCTTCCTTTCATAAGGACACTAATATATCAGATGAAAACTAGCTCTAATAACTTCTATATCATATAGTCTATATCATGACTATATCTGTGAAGACTGTCTCCAGACAAAGATACATTCTGTGGCATTGGAAATAACATTTTATATATGCAGTTAAGGTACACTAATCAACCCATATGTGTCTATAAAAAGTGACATATACTTTATTGGCTGTTCAAAATTTCACAACTGGAAGTTGGTACAGGCATATTATGCTTAGATAAAGTGGTTAAAATTGATGAGGCTCTAACTGAAAAGGGAAGAGAAATAAGTAACAAATAATACTAAGGTTGTTTGATAAGCCCTAAAGGAATTATCTTATTTTATATTCACCTAAAATTATACGTGTGTGTATATATATCAGCCAAGCATGATAAAATAAAGTATAATAAGATGAAATAGTGCAACGCCGAGCTGTGAGTTTCTGCATTTGTTCCCATCTGTAGCAGGAGGAAGCTTCTCTGATGAAATGCTTGATTTTACTCTAGGTCTCTGGGCGATCAATTCTATGGTACTTGGGCATCCAAGCAGTGTTTGGTATGGGTTTCATCGCATGGAGTATGTTGTAAGATATTTGCTCACACTGTAAACCCTGAGATTGTAGAAAACCCTTCTTTCAATTGTGGTGAGCCTTAGTGTTGGTATACTTTTCATCTAAGCTTTCTACTTGAATATCGTACAGTATTAAATAAAGTCAACCATAGGTCAATAAGCAGAGCAAGCAAACATTTGACAGGAAATGAATATAGGATTATTAAGGAAAAGCCATAGAAAGTAAGAGAGTCAGGAGAACAGAGGTACACAGGAACTAGACAGAAAGGATATGGATTTTGTAGGACATTGTCCGAGATGGTGTAAGAGAGGGTCACTCCTGGCGAGATGTTACTTACTTCAATATGGTCCCTGGTGGCAGAATGGCCCACAAACATTATCATGTCTTCAGGCTACAGCATAGACAGTAGACATCCCCATGGCGTTCAGGCTTTAGGACTTTAGACCCAGACATACCCCTCAGGTGGCATCCTGGTCCTTACTGGCATCTTATCTCCAGTTCTGCCTTTCTCCACAGTACGCTCTGCAAGTACCTCTCTGCTTTTCTATCTTTCCCATCTTCTGATCACATATTAATTCATTATTATGGTGCATCCTATCTGTGCCATGGGATCTGGGGGGTGGCCTTACTGGCTACCAGGATATAATTTCTTTATTAGATCAGTAAAATTCTTAACTGTACTCTACAAATTATCTGTATATCCCCAGAAATGTATAACTTTGACCTCATCAATGAAAATTCTCATCACAGCAAGTTGCAACTACAGAAAACTACTGTGGTAGCTTGAATGAGAATGGCTTCCATAGGTTTATATATTGGAATACTTGGTCCTAAATTTGCAGAACTGTTTCAGAATAATTAGGTGGTAAGGCTTGTTGGAGGAGGTGTATGTCTGGGGGTGGGATCTGAGATTTCAAAAGTGTGCATATCCCAGTCATTCTCCTCCTCCTACTCACAGATCAAATGTAAGCTCTCTGTTCCAGCTCCAGCATCAGCTCTGCCTGCCTGATGCCATGCTCCCTGTCATCATGGTCAAGGACTCTAACTAACCATCTGAAACTATAAACCCAAAGTAAACATTCTCTTTTATAAGTTGACTTGGTCATTATGTCTTATCACAACACTAGAAAAGTAATTATGACAGAAGTTAGTACCAGGAATTGGGATATTGTGACATGCAATGCTGTGTTTTTTGATGTATGTGGAAACCTTTAGGACTTTAGATAGGGAAGCACTTGTATATTATTAACTGAGCTTACCAGTTACCCTAGTAGAAGCATGGAAGACAATACAGCTGAGAGCTGTGTGTGCTCTGGAGGCCCATCTCATGTTGTTTCATATGGAAACAATATTAGTAATTGGCTAGAGAACATATTTTTGTGTGTGACATTTGTGCAAAGAATGTGAATGCCTTTTAATTTTAAATGTAATATGGTTTGACTTGACAGATGAAATAGATAAGGATACCTGATTTTGAAATATCTAATGTGTGTCACTGTTTACCTAATTTAAGATTTTAGTTCCAAAGTAGAGATACAAGACATATGTTTTATTGCTTGGTTTGACTCCTTAGCAGCAAATAAATGTTAAAGACCTTCCCCTGGGAGGAGACAAGAATTAATACTAGACACATCAGCAAGGGTCAGAAGTGAGCAATGCATTGGGGAAACATTGAATAAGGAGGAGGAGGAAGCATCTGGAGGGGGAGTGTCAAGACAGCAATTTCCATAGGAATGTAACAATGAGTCTCACTATAAAGAGGAGATAGCAGAGTGGATACCAATAAGGGATCTTGGAGGGTTTCAGAACGCAGGAAGAGGCAGAGTAAAGACTACTAGTATGTTAAGGTTTTAGATTTGTTTTAGAAGCAGCAAGGTTTGCAGGAGTGGAACAGAGTGAGGGAGGTGTCAGGGAAGGCCTGAAGGGTCAGCGAGAGGGTTGCATTTGAGCAGCAGCACATGCAGAAACTGAAGCTGTTTTAAAGGACCTTGACTTTTATTAAAATAAGTCTCCATAGGGGAGGGCTACTTCTCAAAATAGATATGGTATTTAAATATAAAACACACAAAGCTTCATAAATAAGAGATCATGCATTGGAGACTAAGACAAATGTCATTTATTTTGAAGACATTATAAACATGAGAAATATATAAAAAGGAGTCATCTCATATTACCATATTACTTATTCCACAATTTCTTTTTCTTTCTAGTTCTATAGAGATTATTAAACTGCAGATTGTAGGACATATTGAAATATTTAGTTCCATTATGTGATTCAATTCTGAAACCATCTTACAATAAACCAGACCTATTGGATGGGACAGGACAGCTACATTAGTATCAAGTGCTGACCTACAATAATTTTGTGTATTTATTGTATGTTTTTGTTGGCTATATTTAATATACTTGAATTTTGCTGTATGAATATTAGTGATTTTCTACATCTAATATCAAATTTTTTGGTGTAAAAAGTAAATGCTCCTATAAAAGCATTGAACATGGAAGACACATAATATATTTGTTTTAATATTAAGCAGACAACTATTTCTTCACCATTGTTTTTCCACATTGAATTTTCTTCCTAGCTATATAGAAGATGGAGGTGTAAGCAAAACCTAGTGTCATTATTACTAATTCTATAGATGAGAAGAGTCACCTTAACCAAAACAGCTTGTAAAAGAAATCATTTAATTTGGGACCTGCTCTCTGATTCAGAGTGTGAGTCCATGGCCTCCATTGTGTGAAGTCTGTCAGACATGGGGTTGGAACAGTAACTGAGAATTTAGATGCTGATCTGAGTAGTAGGCATAGATAAAAGGACTAGTCCTGGCATGGTCTACTGAAACCTCAAAGTCTACTCACAGTGACATAACCCCCGCCAATATCTCCTAATACTTTCCAAAACAGTTGTAGCAACTTTAGACCAAGCATTCAACTATAACCTATGGAGGACATTATCATTCAAACCACCACATCTAGTTATTTCTTAAGCTGAAATGAACATCAGAACAGTGTATAAACTTTGTATGTTTTAAAAATTATGTTTGTGTGCCAGATTGATTAACACCATGCTTAGTTTGGTATTTGTGTTTCCCATATTTATTCCTTAGCCTAGCTATTAGAATACTCAGTGAATTCATGCAGAGATCTAATGCAAGATAAGAATGAATTCAATTTCCAAGATTTTTTGAAAGATTCTACTAATTGACATTTGTTTTTCAATTTGGAGCATGTAAGTCTTTTGAACCTAGGTATGTGTCAAACAGAAATGGAGATATAGTTCAGAATAAATTCTGTTACCTTAAAATGTAAGGTAATCTAGAACCTTGAGAATACAGACTTTACTTGAAAATGAGGGTGAGTGAAAATATAAGCCCACAGAAATACCTTCCACTGTATATTCAAACAATTAGATTCCAGCTTCTAACAATTTGATGATTACAACTTTTTGAAATTCTAATATTCTTCAAATAATCTTCCTATCATACTCATGAAACATATAAATCCATCGCTAATACTTAGTGAATATAGAATAAGGGAAACTAGAATTCAAAATGTTATAATTTAATGACAAATATAAGTTATATTATATTTATATCTATATAAATATATTATATTTATTATATTAAATATTTGTATATAAATATATATGTATATATTTATATAAGTTATATTATATTTATATCTATATATTTATATCATATCTATAAGTTATGCAGTAGACATTGTTAAGCTTGTCTGATCTTATTAATCACACTATGTGTAGAGGTATGTTGTGTAAGATGTAGACTAACTGTGCTCCAGAGGGTGTGGGTGTCTGCTGCAGTAAAAACAAAGGCCATTAGCAGATGAGTGTACAATTTTTATCTTTCTTGTTCCTTATATACTAGAATCTACGTTATCCTCTCCAAATATATGTGTTATAATATATATTTTTTATAGGCTTAATCCTGAATGCCTTTGGGTTGATGACATTTACTCTTGATACTTCTGGTACATTTGTAACATACTTTGAAAAAGACAACTGACTCCTGCAGGCCTCTTGTTTGCTGCTTCGGTCGCTGAGAGTCAGGTTTTCTGCATATATGTTATAGCTGCTAGCTTGGTGTTTTTCTTGAGGTGAATGAGGCTCCTAACATTGTGGGCAGGTATATTTCTGACTCTTTTGTCTAATCCTGGGAATCTTTTCCTCCTATTAAGTTGCCTTTACCTTTATCAGTTTCTATATGAGGGCTTTTGCTTTGTCTTAATGCATTTTGTTTTGTCCTATTTGATTGTCCTCTCTTGAAGACCTGTTCTTTTCTGGAAGGAGGAGTGGATCTAGGGAAGAGAGGAGATGAAGAAAGGGACATGGGAGGAGTGGGAAGAGGCAAAACTGTGGTTGAGAAAAAAATCTATTTTCAATTAAGGAAAAAAAGAGGAAAGTTGAGACCCACAATGTTCCATTTTTAAAAATACTATCATCCCTAATGTTGCTATTTCTTATTTATTCCCATAATCCTTAAAATATAAATTGATTGTTTTATGACCAAAATATAAATGTATGACTTAAAGTATAAATATAAAATATAAATTGATTGTTTTATGATTGGTTATGTTTTGTCACCAGCCCTTCAGCAGACACAAAGACTAATCCTCCAGAGATGTGCAACTGGGAGAGGATCATTCTAAATTGATGGTTTCTCTCAGCATCCAGTCCCTTGTAGGAGCAGAATGACACAACATCTGTCATCAAATTGTACTTACTTCCTAACAATGCCCTGAAGACACAGAGGCAGTAACACGTTTACAAACAGGCTGGACAATGATCAGTGCCCCGTACTTTTGTGTTGCTCACAAAAACATCACATAAGAAATTCAGTCTTATCTCTTTGGACTTGTCTTTTTTTCCTTAAAGAAGAAATTATGCTGAAGAGATTTGCCTTTTAAGGTATGTATTTAAATGTGTGGGCTTATAGAGGAGCACATCATAGTCAAACCACAATAGCATGTGTCCTTTTTGCTGTGGTAACTATTATTGACTATAACAAGCACTTCACTTCCTGCTTCAAATTCTTTACCACTAGTTCTTTTTGCGTTGCTCAGAGAAGATGTTAATGCTATCTTTTTTTAAATTAGTGAGCTTACATTATATAATATGTTTACATTTGACAATATTTGTGAGACAAGTACCCAGTTTCCAAATTCTATTTATCATTTTTCCCTTAACACCCCACAATCAGGGCACATTTGTTAAGAGAAGAAACTACTAATATTGTGAGTTTTGTAAGACTCCAGTCTTTGTTCAAATCTTAATTTTTTCTAAAAGTATAAAGCTTACTTTTATTTTTGAGAACCTTATTTCTGTCCTAAACATGCACAGGAAATCTAGTCAATGTTAAATTTGTCATTATCTAGGATTTTATCCATAACTTTATTTATTATATTAACTAGGCTTTCTCAGTGTCGCTAAGCATGTCTTAAATTTCCTGCTGCTTTAGTTAATAGACTACTGCCTGTACTCTCTAGGCTTAGTGGCTCTGTATCCTATTTGTTGAATCAGGCTTTTTATTTATTTATAGTTTTTGAGAGAAACATCACCATCACTGCCTATACCGGAAGGGGAGATTGTGATGGCAAGAATAGCAGGCAGTTTGCTCAAGTTATTTTTGTTACATACAATAATCTTTTCACAGAAAAAATCTCAAGTGGCAATTATTCCAGTGTCATGCCACAACACGGGACATTTTCTTCCTTCTTTGTTTCTTCTTTCTGTTTTCTTTGTTCTCTCTCTCTTTCCTTCCCTCCCTCCCTCCATCTTTCTCTTCCTCCATCGCTCTCTCTCCCTCCATCTCTCTCTCTGTGTCTCTGTGTGTCTCTCTCTGCCTCTCCCTGTGTCTGTCTCTGTCCGTCTCTGTCTCTCTCTGTTGCTCTGTCTCTGTCTCTCTCTCTGTCTCTCTCTCTCTCTCTCTCTCTGTCTCTCTCTCTCTCTCGCTCTCTCTCACACACACACACATACACACTAATTTGTTTATTCTCTTTACATCCAGAAATGTAAGAGCAACTCCTCCTCCCTCCTCTCCTCCCAATCAAACCCTTACAAATCCCTCCACCATTATCTTTCCCCTTCTCTAAGGAGCAGAGGAAGCCCTCGTTGGGGAGCAAAGCAGGACTAAATGCATTCTCTCCCACTGAGGCCCAACCAAACCATACAATTAGGAGAAGGGAATTCTACGGCAGGCAACAGAGTCAGAGACAATTATTACGGGATGCACATGAAGACCAAGCTGAACATCTGCCACAAATATGTAGGGGACTTAGGTCCAGTCCATGCATACTCATTGGTTTGTGATTCAGTCTCTGTGAGCCATTATGGGCCCCGGTTAGTTGGCTCTGTTGGTCTTCTTGTTCTGTCTTATAGTTACCCTGCTCACTCAGTTCTATTCCCCATTCTTCCAAAAGACTCTGCTCTGCCTTATGTTTGGCTGTAGGTCTCTGCATGTTTCCATACTGGATGAAGCCTCTCAGGAGACTGTTTTGCTGACTCCTGACACAGTACATTTTAATCATTCCCAAACCATTATGAGTCAGGGTGTCAATTAATACTACATGAATTTCACCCTCAAGTCCTCAGGGGATCTAGTTTAGTCCCTTTGACTACTCATTTACAAAACACATATCAAATGCCATAGATTTTCCACTCGGGACTGCTTCCGTTATCTCGCGTAAGTGTGAATGTGTTTATTTTTAATTTTTAGAATAATATTTTATTTATCTACATTGTCTTCAAGTTTATGCTTTTGTGTGTCTTTCTTGTGGTTGCTCTGTTACACAAGGTGCATGTAATATCTCTATATGCTCTAGTAATGTATCTATGAAGTGCCATATTTTTATACATCACTTATCTCATTTTACTAATGACATTGTTTTAGCAACTTAAGTGACGTATGAAACTGCATCACATCTCCCTTTTTAAATGTTAAGTGAAGTTCTATACCTCACTTAAGTTGCTAAAACAATGTCACCAGGAAGTGTGAAGGAAAGTCTTTTATCTACTCTGTTTAAATGTTTATTGTGTTCCTCAGCACTAAGTTCTGTTCTTAGTGATTCTTGAATTGCCTTTTAATGCTGGAGGATATTTTGATCTGTATAGAACTATAAATCAACATGGATTAAATATGTGAATCACGGGATCTGACCTTCTAAATTTGCTTATACCTACTTTCAGTGTTGAGCTTTGTCAGTATAGGAATTGAGGGAAGAAAGTCTATAATTTAGAAGAAATAGACAATTTAAGAGAAAGATTGGTTAAAGAGATGCACATTGGGAAAGCAATGAGTAGATGGAGGCAAACAGCATTGTAAACATTAAAATGAGATATTCTAGATCTCAAAGATTTCAAAAAAATACTCTTCTCTGAAACAATAAAGATATCCAGAGGGCTATTTCTTTTCAAATGCAACATTGCAATATAGCTTAATATTACTATCTAGAGGCTAATTAATGAGACTACCACCCTCATTATCTTTATACCTCTTCACTTTGAAAATTTATATTGGCTCTTAGCACTTCCTGTAGAGTGTCTGAAGGTGAAATTTAAGCAAGACAATATGCTTCCTTCTGACAGATTTTGTGATATGATTGATGGGTACAGAACGTGAACCTATCTTGAACAAATGAGGTTTTTTTTTTTTTTTGCATTATCTGTGTATTTCATATATCAGTGACAATATTTCTTAAACTGCATGTCAAGAATCCAGAGGAGTGGGTTACAGCATAATTTAAGGAGCTTCAACTATGGAAGCTCTTTAGGGGTGTCTACATTGAGAGTTTTCTTCCTTAACGTACAGTTAATGCACAATTCTTCCTTGTTGATATGGAAGTATAGGACACAAAATTTTCATCAATTAAAAGCATGCATCGGTGTTTCCCAAATTGTGTTTTATATAATATATTATCTGTCATGACATCTAATAAAAAGATATATGAAGAACTTGCCTTGAATTTAAGCATTGAATGATGCCCAAATTATAGGAAAAGTGATTGAGTGTAGGATAAGCACTGCTTATTGTAATAATTAAAATGAATTATTATTTGAGAGAAAAGGAAAAATTAGAAATAGAAAATAATTACAGCATGTAAGTATTCTGATGTCTCTTTTTTGATATTTTCCTTATTTACATTTCAAATGTTATCCCATTTCCTGGTTTCCCCTCTGAAAATTCACTAACCCATCCCCCTACCCCTGCTCACTAACCCACACACACCCTCTTCTCTGCCCTGGCAACCCTTATACTGGGGTATTGAGCCATCACAGGACCAAGAGCCTCTCCTCCCACTAATATCCGACAAGGCCAACCTCTGCTACATATTCAGCTGGAGCCATGGGTCCCTCCATGTGCACTCTTTGGTTGGTGGTTTAGTTCCTGGGATCTCTAGCGGTAGTGGTTGGTTCATATTGTTCATCCTATGTAACTGAAAACCCCTTCAGCTCTATCAATTCTTTCTCTAGCACCTCCATTGGGGACCCCGTGCTCATTCCAATGGTTGGCTGAGAGCATCCCCCTCTGTATTTGTCAAGCACTGGCATAGCCTCTTAGGAGACAGCTATATTAGGGTCCTGTCAGCAAGCATTTGTTGGCATCCACAATAGTGTCTGGGTTTAATAAATGCATATGAAATGAACCCCCAGATGGGACAGTCTCAGATGATCTTTCCTTCAGTCTTTGCCCCACACTTTGTCTTTGTATCTCCTCCCATGGGTATTTTGTTCTGACTTCTAAGAAGAACCCAAGGAAGTATCCACACTTCGGTCTTCTTTCTTCTTGACCTCATGTGGTCTGTGGATTTTATCTTGAGTATTCCAAGCTTCTGTTATCAGTGCACCTAAAGAACTGCTTTTCACCAGTTGAGAATTCTTTGTGTAGCTCTGTACGCCATTATTTAATATGGCTAAATATCCAGTTATCAGTGAATACATACCATGTGTGTTCTTTTGTGATTGGGTTAGCTCACTCAGGATAATATTTTTTATTTCCATTCATTTGCCTAAGAATTTCATGAATTCATTGTTTTTAATAGCTGAGTAGTACTCCATTGTGTGACTGTACCACATTTTCTGTATCCAGTCTTCTTTTGAGGGACATCTGGGTTTTTTTCCAGTTTCTGGCTATTATAAATAAAACTATTATGAATATAGTGGAGCATGTATCCTTATTACATGTTGGAGGATCTTCTGGGTATATGCCCAGGAGTAGTACAGCTGGTCCTTGGGTAGTACTATGTCCAATTTTCAGAGGAACCACCAGACTGATTTCCAGAGTGGTTGTACCAGCTTGCAATCCCACAAGCAACAGAGGACTATTCCTCTTTCTGTACATCCTCACCAGCATCTTCTGTCACCTGAGTTTTTGATCTTAGCCATTCTGACTGCTCTGAGGTAGAACCTCAGGGTTGTTTTGATTTGCATTTCCCTCATGACTAAGGATGCTGAACATTTCTTTAGGTGCTTCTTAGCCATTTGCTTTTCACCAGTTGAGAATTCTTTGTGTAGCTCTGTACGCCATTATTTAATACGGTTATTTGGTTCTCTGGAGTCTACCTTTTTGAGTTCTTTGTATAAATTGGATATTAACCCTCTGTCAGATGTAAAGATGTTTTCACAATCTGTTGGTTAGAGAAGCTTCGCAATTTTATGGAGTATCATTTGTCAATTCTTGATCCTCAAGCATAAGCTATTGGTGTTCTGTTCAGGAAATTTTCCCTTCTGCCCTTGTGCTCAAGGCCCTTCCTCACTTTCTCTGCTATTAGATTCATTTATCTCTGTTCACTTGGACTTGAACTTTGTACAAGGAGATAAGAGTGGATCTTTTTGCATTCTTCTACATACTAACCAGCAATTGATCCAGTACCATTTTTTGAAAACGCTGCCTTTTTCCACTGGATGGTTTTAGTTCCTTTGTCAAAGTTGAAGTGACCATAAGTGTGTGGCTTCATTTGTGGGTCTTCAATTCTATTCCATTGATCTACCTGCCTGTCACTGTACCATTACCATGCAGTTTTTAATCATGATTGCTCAGTATTACTTCTAGAGATCAGGTATGGTGATTCTCCAGAACTTCTTATATTGTTGAGAATAGTTTTTGCTATCTTGGGTTTTTTGTTATTCCAGATGAATTTGAAAATTTCTTTCTAGCTCTATATAGAATTGAGTTGGAATTTTGATGGGGATTTCAATGAATTTCTAGATTGCTTTCAGCAATATTGTCATTTCTATTGTATTAATCCTTTCAGTCCATGAGCATGGGAGATCTTACCATCTTCTGAGATCTTC
Organism: Apodemus sylvaticus; assembly: GCF_947179515.1. NCBI lineage: Eukaryota > Metazoa > Chordata > Mammalia > Rodentia > Muridae > Apodemus > Apodemus sylvaticus. The sequence continues at coordinate 36,670,191 of NC_067473.1, read as the reverse complement.
TTGATTTCTTTCTTCAGAGACTTGAAGTTTTTATCATACAGATCTTTCACTTGCTTAGTTATAGTCTAAAAAGTTATTTTGTATTATTTGTGACTATTATAAAGGGTGTTGTTTCTCTAATTTCTTTCTTAGCCTGTTTATCTTTTAAGTAGTGGAAGGCCAATGATTTGTTTGAGTTAATTTTGTATCCAAGCACTTTGCTGGAGTTGTTTATCAGCTGTAGGAGTTTTCTGGTGGAATTTTTGGCATCACTTAAGTATACTACCATATCATCTGCTAATAGTGATATTTTGACTTCTTCCTTTCCATTTCATATCACTTTGACCTCCTTTTGTTGTCTAATTGCTCTGGTTAGGACTTTGAGTACTATATTGAATAGGCAAGAAGAGAGTGGACAACCTTGTCTAAGCCCATGATTTTAATGGGATCTCTTCAAGTTTCTATGCATTTAGTTTGATGCTGACTACTGGTTTGCCATATATTGCTTTTACTGTGTTTTAGTTATAGGCCTTGAATTCCTGTTCTTTCCAAGACTTTTATCATGAAGTGTTGGATTAGATGCTTTCTCAGCATCTAATGAAATGATCATGCATTTTTTTCTTTTACTTTGTTTATATAGTAGAGTATGTTGATGAATTTCCATATATTGAACCATTCCTGCATTCCTGGGATGAAGCCTACTTGATCATGATTGATAATCATTTTGATGTGTTCTTAAATTCAGTTTGAGAGGGAGGATTTTATTGAGTATTTTTGAATCAAGAGTCTTAAGTGAAATTGGTCTGAAGTTCTCTTTCTTTGTTGGTCGTTTGTGTAGTTTAGGTATCAGAGAAATTGTGGCTTCACAGAACAAATTAGGTAGTGTGCTTACTGTTTCTATTTTGTCAAACAGTTTGAAGAGAATTAGTATTAGGTCTTCTTTGATGGTCTGATATAACTCTGCCCTAAACCCATGTGGTTCTTAGTTTTTTGTTTTTGTTTTTTGGTTGGGAGACTATTAATGACTGTTTCTATTTCTATAGGGGTTATGAGACTGTTTATATGGTCTGATCCTTATATAACTTCTGTACCTGGTATCTGTCCAGAATTGTTCATTTCATGCAGATTTTCAAGTTTTGTTGAGTATAGGCTTTTGTATTAGGATCTGATGATTTACTGGATTTCCTCGGTTTCTGTTGTTATGCCTCTCTTTTCATTTCTGATTTTGTTAATTTGGATACTGACTGTGTGCCTTCTGGTAAGTCTGGCAAAGGGTTTATCTGTCTTGTTAATTTTCTCAAATAAGAAGCTCCTGGTTTGGTTGATTCTTGGTGGAACAGCTTTAGCTCCTTGGTACATATTGTATTCTGATATCTTGAGTAGTCCTTACATAGCCTGACTTTCTGGGGCCTTTTTTGCATTTCATCTGTGAGCCATGGACTCAGCACTGTGTCCCATGCTTCCATTCCTAGTTGTATCCTCTTCTCATTTTTTAATTTTTATGATATTTCTAACACAGTGTCTTCATGCATACCCCATGCTGGCCTGGAATTCACTATATAGACAAGGCAAGACTTGAGATCATGGAGATACATCTGACTATGTCTCCTGAGTGCTGGGATTAAAGGCATACTCCACCGTATAACATTCTTCATTTTATCCAAGAGACTGTCCTGTTTTCTTACATCATTGAAATTTTGTATTACTATACAGGTTATTTATTATTTATTATTATTATTATTATTATTATTTAACTTTTTTTACATATAGCACATTTTAGTTAAAATAGAATTACATCACTTTCTGCCTTCCCTCAAGGTACCCTCCCTCTAACCTTACCCTATTCCACAAATGGCAATATCAATAGACATGCAAACAGGAAGGAAAGTATCATGAGGTCACACCATGATTGATTGCCCTTGTTTTCCTTTATTGCTAATCCTGGAAAATAAGAAGCATAACAACAGAATAGGGACATTTCCCCAACCTTAGCGTACCCATAATATTTACAATGCCCTTGAGTTGAAATTATATATCACACACACACACACACACACACACACACACACACACACACACACGTAGCACCAGACTGTAAACAGTATCATTGCATATATTATATTAGAATAAACACTTTCCTATACTTAAAATCAATTGTATGTTTGAAGGCTGCTTATTGAATGATGATATTACATTTCCTTTTATAGTCTGTTCTTAGCAATAATGAACATGGACATTCTGGACAGTGTCCATCCCTAGGGAGATGGTCTTGGATCATACATGGAGGGCAGTAGGCCAGAAATCAGCATTCTTCCTTGGTTTTTGCTTCTGCTTCTGTCTCTGGGTTTCTGCTTGAGATCCTGCCCTGACTTCCCTCAATGCTGGATTGTAAACACTTTCTTACCCCTTAGGGTCTTTTGGTGAGTGTTATATCACAGCAACAGAAATACACAGTAGACTATTAACTAAATATATTTTTAAGTCTAGTAAAGGAAGTAGCAGATCACAGGTTTTTTAATGAAGTAATTTTAAGTTTCCCCATGGGGGAGACATAATTTAAAACCAGAAATATTCCCTTTCTAATATTGCAAATGTATCAGAAAACTGACTACAACAAAGCAAACTATTTAGACTATAATTTCAATATTAAACTGCATAAAATCAAAGAGATTTTACTGACCATATCTCTATCATGGATATATGAAATTGCTTTAAAAAAGTGTCTATTTATAATAAATGGATCTTAAGTTAGATCTTAGGCTAATATATAATGCTATCATATCTTCTATTGAATTTGTTTTTTTAAATATTATGTGTAGTAAGTTCATTCTGACTATTGTAACCATCTAACTTCGATCTCTCTACAACTCTCATTAACACATTCTTCTCCAAGTGACTTTCTCTCATTCATGACATTTTTGTTGTTTTGTTCTTCTTATCCTTTTTTGTTTTTGTAGAGCCACTGACTTTAACTAGGGTCATCTATCTGTAAGACTATGCGCTTGAGTTTATCTGTTGGAACTTAGTATTCTCCTCAGTGGGCAAATGACAAAAGATGATGACTGACCCTCCTCTAGAATCCATGAGTAGCTAATAGTATAGCAGGGGAGAGTAGGGCCCCATTAGATATTCCACGATCTATGATTAACTATTTATAGTCCCAGTCTATTGTAGGCTTAATTCCTGGGAGGTTGGTATTGTAGATAAGATGGTATCACAAAGGCTTGGCAGCTTTTCTACTCTAAAAATCTGGTGACATAGTCACCAGGACACCCACCACAAGACAGCACTGTTTATGGGTTTGTAAAAGGTGAGGAAATAAACTACTCTGTATATTGTTTCAGGGAACAGCACTATCTTTATTGCAAGTGGACACCTACTTATATAGTGGAAGCCTATTGACTATGATTGGTTAGCACATTACCTCAGGTTGGATAGTGAGTACTCATATCACCATGCACAGAAAAATATTAAAGGAGATGTGAAGAATGCAGACTTGTCCTCAGGCTAGCTACCATCTACCTACTTACTTCAGAATTCAGGGTTCTGATTTCTTGAAATACTCAGGGGCATGGTGTGTCATGCTTTGCATTTAGAAGTTCAATATGCCAAGTAGCCTGGCTGCTAGGTCATGTCTGCCTCTTTTCCTGTAGTCTGTATAGCATATTCTAGCTCTATGAAAGCTCACCAGCAGGAAGGAAGCTTCCATTTCAGTTTATGCTTAACTTCTTTGCAACCGAGGTATGTGATGTCTTAAAAAATAGCATTTTATTAATTGGTTCTTCTAGATAACCAAAAGTGGGAGAAGCCTCTGTTGTTTGGCTGCCAACCCAAATAGCAATTCTTGCCCCTTGGGTTCTGTATAATAACTTTTGGCTTTTAGGAGCAGTATTATCCAGACATGCAGAATAGTATCCTGTATCTTTTCACTTACAACTTTTAATTTGATCAGACAGTAGTAAATTTTCACAAGGCTTTCTTATATAACCTTCGTTTTAGTTAACTTTTACTCCATCTTTTTCCTCACACTTATCCATATTTAAACTCACCACATCCTAAATTCTTCCACTCTGTTTCCAGGCTGTCCATCTCTGCTATCACTTTCCCTTAAGACATATTCCAGACCAATGACACTTTTCTAGTGTCCACATTTCTAAAAGTATATCATGTTAACCATTCAAATTCTAAGACTTGAAGCTGGGATTCACATATGAGAGAACATGTGGCATTTAAAATCTGACTTTGAGTTACATTTTCAGTGTAAAGTTTTCTACTTTCATCCATTTACTTACAAATTTTATAATTTCATTTCTTATTACAGGGGAGCAAAATTCTATTGCATATATGTAGTTCATTTTAATTATCCATTCAACATTTGATGAGCACCTAGTCTGATTATAGTCCCTAATTACTGTGAATAAAGCAGCAATGGACATGGTTGAACAAGAATCTCTGAAGGGATATACAGAGTCCTTTTAGTATATCCCCAGGAGTTACACAACTGAGTTAAACAGGAGTTCTGCTTTTGGGGGAAGCAAAAATTAATTTACATAGTGATTATATCAAGTACATTCCCACCAAGGGGGATGTTTAATTTACATTTCATGATAGATAATAATAAAGATTTTTTTAAAAAAATTAAATTATTTCTTTTGACATTCTAATATAATTATGTCATTTCACTCCTTTCTTCCCCCACCAAACCCTCACATATATTCTTTTTGTTGTCTTTCAAGTTCATGACCTTCTTTTCATTAATTGTTATTAAATACATGTACGTAGCAACACTTCTTAAATGTTCTTTTATTTATTTATTTTGTGTGGAGAAGGGCACAAACAATGTAAGCTGTTTGTTTTGGGAGAGAAAGGAAACACATGTATGGCATGGTGCTCAGTAGAGGTCAGAAGACAGTTTGCAAATGCAAGTTATTTACCATTATCCTGTGAGTCTCAGGGGTTAATCTCTCATCAGGCTTGGTAAGAAATACCCTTTCTATAGAGCCATGTCAACCTGAAGGCTTATTTTTGATTTGGGTATTTCTTGATGTTTAATTTTGTTAGCTCTTTGTGAATTCTGCATATTAATTATTTGTCAGAGGTGGAACTAATAATGATTTTTCTCTCATCTTGTGGACTGTTTTGTGATTAAACTGATAGTTTCTTTCGCTGTGCAGAAGGTTTTAAGTTTTATGCAATCTCTATTTCTCTTACACTCACTCATTCTCTGTGTCTCTGTTTCTCTGTATGTGTATCATTTTCAGAAAACTAGTTTCAAATGTTCTAGAAAGAAACCACACTTATTTTTAACACAAATTACTAGTGAAATTACTTCCCTTTCGTTTCTGTAAGACATGTGATTTGTTCAAACATATCTTTAAAGATTTATTTTTATTTTAAAATATTTTATACACAATATATTTACAACATATTCCTTATCCTCTTCCAACTCTTTTAAGATCAACAAAACTTCCCCATTCTCCCAAAATTGTTCCCTCTCTCAATTTCTTTCAACAATAACAACAAAAAATCTAAAATAAAACAGAAATCAAAAATGAATGTTAAAACAAACAAAAAGTCTAATAGCATAAAAATACCAAAACAAAACAAAAGGTACACACACACACACACACACAAGTGGGATCTGTTGTGTTCTCTGATCATGCACTCCTAGACATGGGACCTGCCCTGGAGTCTGGTTGATATACCTAGTCACATTCGATTGGAGAAAACTAATTGTCCTTTCCTAGTACATGCCAATTGCAAATGGCTTCTTGTTTAAGAGTGTCCACTTTCTCTTAGTGCTGGGATTTTATGTGTGCAAATCCGTGTGTGCTGTCACAGTCTGAGTACATAAGTGTATCAGTCCTGATGATCTTGAAGATGTGATTTTCTTAGAGTCACCTACCACCTCTGTTTCTTAGACTCTTTCTGCCTCCTTTTCTACATAGATGCCTGACCCCTGAGGGAAGGGTTTTGATAAAGACATTCCATTTAGTGGTGAGTGACCCAAAGTCTTTATACATTGTCTCTTGTCTTTGTGTAAATTGTCATTGACTGAAAAAAAGAAATGTTTTTTATTAGAGTTGGGTGATGCTCTGACCTATGAGTATAGCCATGTGTCATTGGGAGTCATTTTATTATCTTCTTTTAGTAATAGTAGGCTGTCTCCTAGAGCCTATGACCTGTGGTGTTTCAGTTTCTTGGTCACTTCAGAAGTTGCAGGAATGGGTTCGTTTCAAGGAACTGGACTTAATTATAATCAAGTATCAAGAATAATACTACATATTTGGAATAAAGGCTGAATTGTTCATCAAGGTCTATAGACCATATAGGATAGTACTTGTCAATTATGACATAAGACATTCTCATTGTTCCTGTGCCTCAGTCACACATTCAATTTTCTCTTATTCTAGACCTTTGAAGTAGACATTCACTTTCCTTGGTTATTTTCCTTCTAATTCATAATGACCACTATCTACCCTTAAAAGTCATCTCTAACTATCTAATGTAACACTGTACTACTTACAGTTGATTACTGTAGAATCTGGTTTCCATGCCCTTAGGCTTGGTCATTGACTTATGTTCTTCTAGCTTGCATTTGTCATTTCTGACTTGTTCATACCTCTTTTGTAGTAGAAAATTGTAGAAATGCTTCTTAAGAGAAGAGTCCATGTATTTCCCTCATCTCACCATTCTCTGTAAGCACAGACATTTGTCTGAATGGAATGCTCAATGCATCTCTTCTAGACAAATTTCTATTACTTTATTTTGGTGTGATTCTTTTTATGATTAAGGTTGCCATTATCTGGCTTAATATAAACATTTGAAAAGTTTGGGGATGAAAAGATGGCTTAGCAGATATGAACACTGGCAGCTCTTGCAGAGAGCTCAGGTTCTACTACCAGCACTCACATGAAGGCTTACAGTCATCTATACTGCAGTTTCAGGGATTCTGATGTATTTTTCTGGCTTCTCTAGGCACCAGATACATACATGGTACACAGACATACGCGCAGAATGAACATCCATATGCAAAATTTTAAGTTAAATTATAAAAAAAAATTGAAGGATTTTAGTGATGTATTATTTTACTACTTCTGAAGGAATGGTAGAACCATTTTTAAAAAATGTCCTGGCTAAGTAAACATATTCTAAGATAACGCTAAGCCTCCATACATTTGCAATGTGGTAAGCTTGATAAAGATGCTGGTACAATTTATGCTGCAGAAATGGGGCTTCAGGAAATAGAGTCCAAGGTGAATAACTGGTGTGGAGTTTCTTTACTTTTTATGGGAAACCTATTCCAAATTGTAAAAAAGAGTTTCAAATGCAGTTTTAGAGAGAAACCCCGTTTCAGTCCATCTTGTATAATTAAGAATAAATTCAAGCATGTTTTCTTATTATGAGGAAAGACTTGAAACTGCAAATTATAGAATTCACTTAGATATGTGGGAAATCAATGATGTTCATTTAATAAGATAGTTTGAAATTCAGAATTCTAAAATGAGTATGTAATTATATTGGTGTTTGAAAATGCTGACACCGAGACTATGGTATATATTTGCGTCAGGAATCCCTAAACTGTGAACTGAAGTAGCAGTGCTCAAGGAAGGTGATTAATCTTTGAGACTGAAAGGATCTTCACAGCTATTGTCTTATCTCAGATACATAATTGAATTTTCAGGAAGTCTAAGAGTCATTTGCTTTTAAAGGTGAAATCTAAGAATAAGCGTGAATTTATTGCATTTCTTTAGCATCGCTTTTAATTTCTATGAAGTCTTCAAACTATTAATCATGGTGGGATTTCTACAATTACTGATCAAAATCTATCCTGGGTTGATTAAATAGTTCCTGATCACACACAGTTTGTGACAGAGTTTTAACAGCTTTCAGAAAAAAAAATTCTGAGAATAAGGGATACTGTCCTTTAAAGTACACATTTCTTTTTGCTATCCCTTTTCATGAATTAAATTTACAACGCTTACAGCATTAATTTGAGCTATACAGTGCTTTCATGCCCTTCAATGACAAGGTATCAAAGCAAAACTTTCTCCACATGAGCATTGAAGGAGAGGAAACTTTCACTCACTGTTTAGCACAGCTCTCAGCATTATGATATATGATAACATTGCTTTAATAAAGAAACCAGAGGACTTTTTACACTTCTTTATTTTTTTCTGTTGAATAAAAAATAGTGTTTGTTTGCCTGTTGTTGTAATATACTAAATCTCTGAGTTTTTAAAGGTACAAAACCGTAGGAACATTTTATAGGAAGGTTGTCTGGGGAGGGTCCGTTACAATTGATGGCTTTTCAGATGGGAAGAGTTGAGCAAATTATCTATCTGAGCCAGAAGAAAGTGTTTTCCCTGGATTCATTCCCAGTGGATTAGATAGGTAAGAAGCAGGACATATCCTTTCTAGGCCTGGCAACAGTCGTACTGTAAGGTGCTTTGGCATGAGTATTATTTCTGAGTGGCAGAGAACAGTAGAAAATGCTCAGAATTAAGGTGTGAAGAAGCAGTGTTAAAGAAGAAGCTGGGACTATGGTCCATCACTAAATCCACTTATTCATCAATTTTATTTTGTTGGATTCTCCACATAGTTGACAACAGTAATTATCAATTATAAGTTAATGACACTGTGAGTTACCACATTATAAATTATGACAAATATACACTACATAGCAATTGAACATGGTATAAAAAACAATATTCAATGCAAAAAAGGCATGACCAATATATATTTTAAAATAATATGATTGCATATTTAAATATATTTAAATACTTATAGAGCTTTCAAATGTTTACCTCAACATTAACTTAAATTTACTAAAACAAAATGTTTAAATATATATGTACTGTATGTATATTTACTACATGTATGTACTTAAACACATGTAATTAGAAACTACTCTACTGTCAGTCCTGAGGCCTCTGGCGGGAGCCCTCAGATCTCTCCACTTTCGGATCCAGATCAGCCTGGGCAGCAACACCACATCTCCAGGTCCTGCAAGAGGAAAGAGGGACTTCTAGGGGGCCAGCTGAGAGAAGTCAGTGGGCCCTGGAAGGAGCCTTCAGGTGTTTGGTTTGGGATCTGAACAGCCTGGGCCACAACACTCAGTCTCCAGGAAGTGCGGGAGACCTGGTGTGCACCCAGAGGCAGTCTGGGAATGCATAGCTTGCTCTAGTGGCACAGAGCTTAGATTCCAGTCCTGAGGCCTCTGGCGGGAGACCTCAGATCTCTCCCCTTCCAGATCCAGATCAGCCTGGGCAGCAACACCACATCTCCAGGTCCTGCAAGAGGCAAGAGGGGCTTCCGGGCAGCCAGCAGGTAGAAGTCAGTGTGCTCTGGTGAATCCAGCGGGCTCCAGCAGGAACCTTCAGATGCCTGCTTTGGATCTGAACAGCCAGGGCCACAGCACTCAGTCTCCAGGAAGTGCAGGAGACCTGGTGTGCACCTGGAGGCAGACTGGGAGTGCACAGCATGCTTCTGTGGCGCATAGCTTAGGTTCCAGTCCTGAGGCCTCTGGTGGGAGCTCTCAGATCTCTCCGCTTCCCGATCCAGAGCAGCCTGGGCAGCAACGCCACATCTCCAGGTCCTGCAAGAGGCAAGAGGGGCTTCCAGGAGGCCGGCTGGGAGGAGTCAGTGTGCTCTGGTGAATCCAGCAGGACCCAGCTGGAGCCTTCAGGTGTCTGCTTTGGGATCTGAACAGCCTGGGCAACAGCACCTTGTCTCCAGGCACTGCCAGAGGTAAACTGTGCACCAGAGGCCATCTGGGAAGGGGCAGCTTGCACTGGTGAGTCCAGCATTGACAAGACCAACTAGCACCAGTGAGAACTAGATGGCAAAAGGCAAACGCAGGAACGTCACTAACAGAAATCAAGGCAATATGGCAACATCTGAACCCAATTCTCCTTTACCAGCATGTCCTGGATACCCCATCACACCAGAAAAACAAGATTTGGATTTAAAATCACTGGTAATGATGCTGGTACAGGAACACATGAAGGACATACTTAAAGAAATTCAGGAGAAAATGGATCAAAAGTTAGAAGCCCTTGCAAGGGAAACACAAAATCATTGAAAGAAATCCAAGAGAATACAAAAGCCAATAATGAGGAAACGGAAAAATCACTTAAAGAAATACAGGAGAACTTTGGTCAACAGGCTGAGGTCATAAAAGAGGAAACACAAAAAATCTCTTAAAGAATTATAGGAAAGCACAAACAAGCAAGTGAAGGAGCTAAGCAAAACCATCCAGGATCTAAAATCAGAAGTAGAAACAACTAAGAAAACTCAAAGGGAGACAACTTTGGAGATAGAAAGCCTTGGGAAGAAATCAGGGGACATAGATGCAAATGTCAACAACAGAATACAAGAAATAGAAGAAAGAATCTCAGATGCTGAAGATACCATAGAAACCATGGACTCAACAGTTAAAGAAAATGCAAAAAGCAAAAAGCTTGTAACCCAAAATATCCAGGAAATCCAGGACACAATGAGAAGACCAAACCTAAGGATTATAGGCATAGATGAGAGTGAAGATTTACAAATTAAAGGGCCAGCAAATATCTTCAATAAAATTATGGAAGAAAACTTCCCTAACCTAAAGAGAGAGATGCCCATGAATATGCAAGAAGGCTACAGAACTCCAAACAGACTGGACCAGAACAGAAATACTTCCCATCACATAATAATCAAAACACCAAATGTACTAAACAAAGAAAGAATATTAAATGCAGTAAGAGAAAAAGGCCAAGTAACATATAAAGGAAGACCTATCAGAATCACAGCAGACTTTTCACCTAAGACTATGAAGGCTAGAAGATCCTGGGCAGATCTCTTGCACACTCTAAGAGAACCCAAATGCCAGCCAAAACTACTATATCCAGCAAAACTCTCAATCACTGTAGATGGAGAAACTAAGATATTCCATGACAAAACCAAGTTTACTCAATATCTGTCCACAAACCCAGCCCTACAAAGGATAATAGGAGGAAAACACCAATACAAGGAGGGAAACTTCACCCTGGAAAAAGCAAGATAGTAACCTTTCATCAAACCCAAAAGAAGCTAACCAATCAAATTTAAAAAATAACGTCAAAAATTACAGGAAGTAACAATTACTATTCCTTAATATCTCTAAACATCAATGGACTCAATGCCCCAATAAAAAGACATAGACTAACTGATTGGATATGTAAACAGGACCCTACATTTTGCTGCTTACAGGAAACACACCTCAGGGTCAAAGACAAACACTCCCTTAGAGTAAAAGGCTGGAACACAATTTTACAAGCAAATGGTCTCAGGAAACAACCTGGAGTAGCCATTTTAATATCAGATAAAATTGACTTTCAACCCAAAGTCATCAAAAGAGACTCTGAGGGACACTTCTTGCTGGTCAAAGGAAAAATACAACAAGAAGAACTCTCAATCCTGACCATCTATGCTTCAAATGCAAGGGCACCCTCTTATGTAAAAGAAACTTTATTAAAGATCAAAGCACACATTGCACCTAACACAATAATTGTGGGTGACTTCAACACTGCACTTTCCTCAATGGACTGATCAGGAAAACAGAAACTAAACAGGGACACAATGAAACTAATTGAAGCTTTGGACCAATTAGATTTAACAGATATATATAGAGAGAACATTCTATCCTAAAGCAAAAGAATATACCTTTTTTATCAGCACCTTATGGTACCTTCTCCAAAATCGACCATATAATTGGTCACAAGACAGACCTCAACAAATATAAGAAGATCGAACTAATCCCATGCCTCCTATCAGATCATTATGGAGTAAAAGTGGTCTTCAATAGCAACAAAAACAACAGAAAACCCACATACACGTGGAAACTGAACAATACTCTACTCAATGATACCTTGGTCAAGGAAGAAATAAAGAAAGAAATTAAAGACTTTTTAGAACACAATGAAAATGAAGACACAACATACCCAAATCTATGGGACACAATGAAAGCAGTGCTAAGAGGAAAACTCATAGCCCTGAGTGCCTCCAAAAAGAAAACGGAGAGAACATACACTACCAGCTTGATGACACACCTGAAAGCTCTGGAACAAAAAGAAGCTATTTCACCGAGGAGGAGTAGAAGGCAGGAAATCATTAAACTCAGGGCCTAAATCAATCAAGTAGAAACAAAGAGAACCATACAAAGGATCAACAAAACCAGGAGGTGGTTCTTCGAGAAAATCAACAAGATAGATAAACCCTTAGCCAGACTAACCAAAGGGCACAGAGACAGTATCCAGATTAACAAACTTAGAAAAGAAAAGGGAGATATAACAACAGAAACTGAGGAAATTCACAAATTCATTAGATCCTACCACAATAGCCTATACTCAACACAACTGGAGAATCTGGAGGAAATGGACAGTTTCCTAGACAGATATCCGACACCAAAACTAAATCAGAATCAAATAGATCAACTAAACAGTCCCATAACACCTGAAGAAATAAAAAGGGTCATAGAAAGTCTCCCAACCAAAAAAGCACGGAACCAGATGGCTTCAGTGCAGAGCTCTATCAGACCTTCATAGAAGACCTAACACCAATACTCTTCAAACTATTCCACAAAATAGAAGCAGAAGGAACTCTACCCAACTCGTTCTATGAAGCCGCAATTACACTGATACCAAAACCATACAAAGATCCAACAAAGAAAGAGAACTTCAAGCCAATTTCTCTTATGAATATTGATGCAAAAATACTTAATAAAATTCTTGCCAACTGAATCCAAGAACACATCAAACGATCATCCACCATGATCATGTAGGCTTCATCCCAGGGATGCAGGGATGGTTCAATATAAGGAAATCAATCAATGCTATCCACTACATAAACAAACTCAAAGAAAAAAAAAACATATGATCATCTCATTAGATGCAGAAAAAGCATTTGACAAAATCCAGCATCCTTTCATGCTAAAAGTATTGGAAAGAACAGGAATTCAAGGCCCATACCTAAACATCGTTAAAGCAATATACAGCAAACCAGTAGCCAACAACAATCTAAATGGAGAGAAAATTGAAGCAATCCCACTAAAATCAGGGACTAGACAAGGCTGTCCTCTCTCTACATATCTTTTCAATAGAGTACTTGAAATTCTAGCTAGAGCAATTAGATAACATAAGGAGATCAAGGGGATACAAATTGGAAAGGAAGAAGCCAAATTATCACTATTTGCAGATGACATGATAGTCTACTTAAGTGACCCGAAAACCTCCACCAGAGAACTCCTACAGCTGATAAACACCTCAAGCAAATCAGTTGCCTTCCTATCCGCAAAGGATAAGCAGGCTGAGAAAGAAGGTAGGGAAATGACACCCTTCAAAATAGCCACAAACAATATAAAGAATCTTGGTGTGACTCTAATCAAACAAGTGAAAGATCCATATGACAAGAACTTCAGGTCTCTGAAGAAGGAAATCGAAGAAGACCTCAGAAAATGGAAAAATCTGCCATGCTCGTGGATTGGCAGGGTTAATACTGTTAAAATGGCCATCTTGCCAAAAGCAATCTACAGATTCAATGCAATCCCCATCAAAATCCCAACTCAGTTCTTCACAGAGTTAGAAAAAGCAATTCTCAAATTCATCTGCAATAACAAGAAACCCAGGATAGCTAAAACTATTGTCAACAACAAAAGAAATTCGGGTCGAATCAGTATCCCTGATTTCAAGCAATACTACAGATCAATAGTGTTAAAAACTGCATGGTATTGGCACAGTGACAGAAAAGTGGACCAATGGAATAGAATTGAAGATCCAGAAATGATTCCCCACTACTATGGTCACTTGATCTTCGACAAAGTAGCCAAAATCATCCAGTGGAAAAAAGATAGCCTTTTCAACAAATGGTGCTGGATCAATTGGAGGTCAGCATGCAGAAGAATGCGAATTGATCCATTCTTATCTCCATGTACTAAACTTCACTCCAAGTGGATCAAGGACCTCCAAGCAAAACCAGACACACTGAAACTAATAGAAAAGAAACTGGGGAAGACCCTTGAGGACATGGGCACAGGGGAAATGTTCCTAACCAGATCACCAATAGCTTATGCTTTAAGATCAAGAATTGACAAATGAGACCTCATAAAATTACAAAGTTTCTGTAAGGCAAAGGACACTGTTAAAAGGACAAAACGGCAACCATCAAATTGGGAAAGGATATTCACCAACCCCACATCTGATAGAGCGCTAATATCCAATATATACAAAGAACTCAAGAAGTTAGACCCCAGGGAACCAAATAACCCTATTAAAAATGGAGTACAGAGCTTAACAAAGAATTTTCACCTGAAGAAATTCGGATGGCCAAGAGGCACCTTAAGAAGTGCTCAACATCATTAGTCATTAGGGAAATGCAGATCAAAACAACCCTGAGATTTCACCTTACACCAGTCAGAATGGCTAAGGTCAAAAACTCAGGAGACAGCAGGTGTTGGCGAGGTTGTGGAGAAAGAGGAATACTCCTCCACTGCTGGTGGGGCTGTAAGATGGTACAACCACTTTGAAAATCAGTCTGGAGGTTCCTCAGAAAACTGGACATGACACTTCCAGAGGACCCTGCTATACCTCTCCTGGGCATATACCCAAAGGATTCCCTGGAATGCAATAAATACACATGCTCCATTATGTTCATTGCAGCCTTAATTATAATTGCCAGAATCTGGAAAGAACCCAGATGTCCCTCAAAGGAGGAATGGATACAGAAAATGTGGTATATTTACACAATGGAATACTACTCAGCAATTAGAAACAATGAATTCTCAAAATTTTTAGGCAAATGATTTGATCTGGAAAATATCATCCTAATATTAACCCAATCACAAAAGAATACACATGGAATGCAATCTCTGATAAGTGGATATTAAATAGCCCAGAAGCCCTGAATACCCAAGGCACAAATTGCATAACAAATGACTCCAATGAAGAAGTATGGAAAGGGTCCTGATCCTGGAAAGGATCGATCTAGCATTGGAAGGGAATATAAGGACAGAGAAAAAAGATGGAGGTGATTGGAGAAGTGATGGAGAGAAGAAGGTTTATGGGACATATGGGGAAGGGGGATCCAGGAAAGGGGAAATCATTTGGAATGTAAACAAAGAATATACAAAATAAAAATATTAAAAAAGAAAAAAAAAGAAAGAAACTACTCTACTAAAACATTAACAAGTTTTATTTAGGTAGTAAAAATTAATTAGAATTAACTTTTAACAGTAACTATGTGCTAGTTTTGCAACCACAATTATGAAATTAAACACCATAAAACATGAAAACATGTATATGAAATCAGACAAACTGGGTTAGGAACTTGATGCTGGAGCTCACTAGTTCTGCATTTCAGAGCCATGCTTTCCTTTTCTTTGCAGTGGAATCATGTTGTCACCTTTGCATGGCTTGGAGAAAGATCATGTTGATATTGTATTTAAACCTTTGATGCTTTGAATAACATCCCTTGGATAGTTTGTTTTTCAGACATCGTTGAAGACAAATGGTTCAAAATTAGAGAAAGAAGAAAATGTTTTGAATGAACTGTTATTGTAGAAGTCAATGGTCTCTCTGTTCTTCCCTGTTCCAGAGATAGCTGCATATTCTTGTGCTGCTAGCCTCATCCTATAGACAAAATGGTGAAGGTTGGTGTGAACAGATTTGGCCGTATTGGGCTCCTGGTTACCAGGGCTGCCTTCTGCTTTTCATCTAGCAAAGTAGAAATTGTTGCCATCAAGGACCCTTACATTGACCTCAGCTACATGGTCTACATGTTCCAGTATGACTCTACCCATGGCAAATTTAACGGCACAGTCAAGGCTGAGAATGGGAAGTTCATCACCATCTTCCAGGAGTGAGATCCCACTAACATCAAATGGGATGATACTGGTGCTGAGTATGTTGTGGAATCTACTGGAATCTTCACCACCATGGAGAAGGCCGGGGCCCACTTGAAGGGTAGGACCAAAAGGGTCATCATCTCTGCCCCTTCTGTCAATGCCCCCATGTTTGTGATGTGTGTGAACCCCGAAAAATATGATAACTCAGTCAAAATTGTCAGCAATGCGTTCTGCACCGCCAACTGCTTAGCTCCCCAGGCCAAGGTCATCCGTGACAATTTGGTATCGTGGAAGAGCTCATGACCACTTTCCATGCCATCACTGCCACTCAGAAGACTTTGGATAGCCCCTCTAGGAAGCTGTGGCATGATGACTGAGGGGCTGCCCAGAACATCATCGCTGCATCCACTGGTGCTGCTATCGCTGTGGGCTAGGTCATCCCTGAGCTGAAAGAGAAGCTCACTAGCATGGCCTTCCATGTCCCTAAACCCAATGAATTCATTGTGGATCTGACTTGCCTCCTGGAGAAACCTGCCAAGTATGACGTCATCAAGGAGATGTGAAGCAAGCATCCGAGGGCCCAGTGAAGGGCCTCCTGGGCTACACTGAGGACCAGGTTGTCCCGGCGACTTTGACAGCAACTCTTACTCTTCCACCTTTGATGGTGGGCCTGGCATTACTCTCAATGACAACTTTGTAAAACTTATTTCCTGATATGACAATGAATATGCTACAGCAACAGGGTCTTGGGCCTCATGGCCTACATGACCTCCAAAGAGTAAGTAGCTCTGGAATGCCCACCCCAGCAAGAGAGCAAAAGAGAGGCCTTCGGCTGCTGAGGAGTCCCAGTCCCAAATTGGCCCCCAACACTGAGCATCTCCCTCACAATTTCCATCCAAGATCTCCATAATAACAGGGGGGGGGCCTTGGGAGCCCTCCCTACTCTCTTCTACTGCACCCACAAAAACAAGAAGCCAATGTATACACTGCCTAATTTTAGTAAATTTATGCTGCTTTGTATTTTTAGCATAAAAACAATAATTCAAGAGAAAGTGGCCATCTTCTTTACATTATATATACATATATGTACATATATTATATATTGTAGAGAAAAATTTAGTCCAGTGACAAGGATGCTGTAGCAAAGAATTGCATCCAGAGATATGACTCAGTTGTAATTCAGACATGCCTTTAGTATACAACTTTGATCCCACTGGCTAAAATGTAGACGTGCTCTTATTACACATTTTTGAGCCCAAACAATGAGTTTTAATTGGGGGGGGGCAGACAAAGTGGTGAATTAGAAAAAGATTTGACAGAACGAGTATGAGACAGAATATACCCAATTCTCACAAGAACAGCATAGTACAGACTACTTGAGAGCAGCTAAAGTGAGAGAGTATGTGTATCTATGGCAGTTTTATTGTGACAGTTTTACAGAGACAGGCTGCAGAAAGATCAAGTCAGACACAGGTGAAGACAGAACAAGCCAGAGAATGAGAAGGAGCCAGAACATATTGCCAAAGTTAATAAGAGGCCAAGCAGAAGCGGAGAGAAGCCAGATTGAATCGATCAGCTTGGAATATTAAATTGTACAGAGTGGAAGCTTCTACACCTAGGCCTAGGAATACTTGGAACAGAAAAAGAAATTCACTGGGCTCAGTCCAGGCTGTGTGGTGACACAGTTTCGGTATGGATTCTCATTTCATGCCTTCATCTGAGGATATAAATTTATGTTTACAATATATATTCTTCTCCATTTGTTTTCTGTACTTAAGAGAGCTTCAGAAATGATCCTTACTTCATAGTTTATTTGATTGTGCTTTCTCATAGAGTTCACTCAAAGTTGTGAACTCTAAAGCTTAGCTCAGGAATATGCAACGCCCACTTAAAAACTACAAATTAATTATGTGGAGACTTTCTTATATAACATTAAAAAAACATTCATTCAATTTAGGTTACAAGATGAACTAACCTTTTTTTTTTGTCTGAAGTTTTAGTTTATTCAGGATTTGGGGTAACTTTTATCTCTCTTTATAAAAACAGTAATAGTAAAATGGAATAATATTTTCTATACCTATGGCTAATACAAACTTACAATTTAGATGAAAAATTTCACCTGCATTTTCCCATGAAGGCTAATTTGTTAATTTCAGCTTTTTAGGTGTTCTATAAAATGCTAATCTAAATTGAATTGATCATTTGATATGTATTCTATATATATTAATATTTCTATTATAATATTTATCATGGTTACTGGCTATGATCTCTGGAAAGAAGATATACGAAAGCAATGTCTTTACCCTGAAGATGACTGATCTCTGCACTTGTTGCATGGATGAGAAATGTCATTTAAGCAATGTTGAAACAGATAAAAAAAATGCTGATAGTATTTTTTTTTAAATTAAAGTTTTAAAAAACTTAAAAACAAGAAACTGCAGTTCAGTTGTTTTATTTTTGTTTGTTTTTTTGTTTTTGTTTTATTTTTTTTTGTAAAGCAGCCAGGACACTAATTATGGATGCATATGTAATGAGGATGAATTCAGACTACAGTTACCTTCTCCTATGTTCCTGGGGGAGAAATTCAATAACAGGTTGGTAATAGAAAACAAGAGAGATTCGCAAAGTAGAAGATTGATCTTTCCAACTAACATTTTTATGCCCTGAGTCTACAATTAATCCATTAGTTATCTCACTGCTGTAACGAAATACTTAGCCCAATTAACTATAGGAAGGAAGGCTTTATATTAGGTTAGAGCATCAAGGTGCAATCTTTCCCAGGTGGTTGCAGGAGCTTGAAGGGGTTGGTCATGATGCATTCCCCCATGAAGGAGGAAATAGAAAGTAGACCATTACTACTGAGCCTTGTTTTGATTCAGTTGGGGACCAGGGTCTATGAAATAGGACCACCCATGTAAGGTGGGTATTCCCGTTTCCATTAATTCAAACTGTCAAATGCTGTACCTTCGGAATGACTATCAGATATTCTCTTGAAGTGTTGCATCCCCTGATGGAGAATAGGGTTCTTTGATATGATGCCAGTTTACCAAAAGTGCATAATTCCATAATAACAATCTTTATTTTTAAATAGATACATGTTTATCTCAGAAGCTCATGATGACCAAATCTTCAAAGAATTTGTACTTTGTCCATAAAAACATGTTCATTTTCTTCTATGAATATTAAAGTAATTGTTGACTGTGTAGATTTTGGTTGGATTCTCATTTATCTATTATAAGATTTTCTCATAAATGTGCAATATTTCTATTAATTATTAAGGGTTAGAACCTGGACCACCATTAAAACTAGTGCAAAAGCATCTATGAACTCTCTGATTCTGAAATTTGACCTGATAAATTTTATTTTTTGAGGAATGAATGAGGTGCAAGTTAAATGTTCATAATAGTTAATGACATATGATGCTTATTAAATATCAATAATGATCCCTACTGCTATTGTTCAGTGTGTGAGGTAGATATTTTAGCTTTAAGTTCCTATATGTGTATGACCTATTTAGGACACAATATCTACTAGCCAGTGACTTACTGTTACTCCTGAACATTCACAGCTGTATAGTGTTCGTTAGCTACAAATTTAGTACCAATTTTCATGATTTTAATCAAGAATCAAGGATTACTAATTATTTCACTTCATGTTTACATTGTCAATGATATGCTTAAAGAACAGATTGTGGATTAGATATTGTTATACATATAATGATAAAAATGGATATATATACAAATATTTTATATATGCCTGTATAGGTGGTAGGAGGTATTGATCTCAGGGTCTTGCTTATATTAGAAAAATGATCTACCACTGAGGTTTATACCTACTTCTAAAGTATATAATTAGGTAGCTACTAAGAAGAGATAATTCAGTTGGAGTATCTAAACCATGTTTATTTAATAGCATTGGATTTGATTCCAATCTACACAGGCAAAGCTACCAAAGTTCTTTTTCCTATCTTTAGCAAATGACTGGGATAATTGTCAAGTGGCACTGAGAATTATAAACACAAATGGGCATTCTATAGCATTAATTTATATACACACTTATTTTTCAGATGGTGCTAGAAGCCAAGCAGATGGAGAGGTTAAACATTTTGTGTTATTGGTCTTCAGAGAACCATGGAAGCAAAGCAAGGAAGATAAACAAATTTGCACAGTATGCCCTTTTTAGCAGTACTTTTCTCCCATGGTTCCTCAAGACAATAAAATGGAGAGATATTTGGGGACTAGAGAGCTGCAGACCCATGCTTCTATTATTTCTTGGGTTTTTAAGGCATTTCAGAGAATGCTGTTAGGAAAGATTTGCATTTAGTCTTCCACGGAGTAGCTTATGTCCTTTCTTTCTTGTCATTTGTCTTTTCTTCTGTAACATTTTGTTTCCTATTCGGTATGGATTGCAAATTACTTTAACCAGTTCAATTACAAGTCATTTGAGAAAGATATAAGTAAAAGGTAATAAAATACAAAAAATAATCAATCTCCATCTGGAAAATTGCTTTCTATTTTTACTAATTCCTAAGTGGAGCATAAGGAATATCTCTTGTCTATCCTACTTTGTGGGGAGAAATGATGATTTTCTAAAGAAGAGAATGACTATTTTAAATATACAAGGAAAGGTCACCTTTTTAAGTAAATACTCCATGATGACTCTGTCTTTATCAATGACACTCTGCTTAAATTTTATGACTGTTTTATTTCCTATCGAGGATTGAAATTGCTAGTCTCAGCAACAGTCAATCTCCTTTTTGCCAGTTTATTACTTAAGCAGAATGGAATCCTAGCACATGCAAGCTATTGACATATGTTGAGATCCTTTATTCTCCTGATTCTGAGAAAAGGAAGAAATAATGATTGATTGAGAGCAGTAGAATAAATGTAACAAGGAGATGAATTTGCAGTGAATAGTTAGGATCATATGATTCAAATGACTTTAGAAGAAAAGCCATGGGTCTGCCTGAATAAACACATGTATCTCTATGG
The DNA here is from genome assembly GCF_947179515.1 of Apodemus sylvaticus. Taxonomy (NCBI): domain Eukaryota; kingdom Metazoa; phylum Chordata; class Mammalia; order Rodentia; family Muridae; genus Apodemus; species Apodemus sylvaticus. The sequence goes on along the minus strand of NC_067473.1, from coordinate 36,649,362 downwards.
TTCAATGTGTGATTCAATGTCATCCCAGTGCAGGTGAACTGTCACTCAGGAGGTAATTTTAGTTGTATTTGAATTAGGATTGGGCTATACAGGTGCTACTCCCTATTTAGACTTTAAAAGTGAAAGCAACAGTTAAGGCAAGACAAAATATCAGAACCTAGCAGAGGCTGAATTCAGAGAAATGTCCATTCCAGATTAGAGAACTGGTACTGAACTCTGAGATGAAGTTAGAATCTCTTGATTACATAATTTAGCCCATTCCTACAAGAAAGTTGGTGTCACCATGGCTGTAAGCAAACTTGTACAATGTGTGCTGGGCAGCATACATTGTGCTCACAGCCATGAGATGATTTTTCATTGTAATACTTTCTCATAGCATACTAGGTAGACAAGACTATACCCAGCATTTATTGTATCTTGCTCATTCCATCTTTTCAATAGAATTTAACTTTGGGGACCTTGGAAGAGTTGTAAAGACACACTGTAGGAAGAGAAAGAGAAATCATTAGAATTATATCAGCTCCAGATTTCTAATACTACAAGTATGTTTGCATCTCCCTCATTTTGTAAGTCATGCTTTATTATTTTTCTCAAATAAGAAGAAATTAGCAAGGTTATAATATCAGTAACTTTTAGGCTCCTTTGTCTTCCTTTGGAAATGCTGCAAAGACATGCTGCAGGTATTCTCATATAGAGAAGGTAGCATGTGAAATGATTTTAAGATTTTAAGAATATGGCTTTGGGAACTGCTTACCAAAATATTGGTAATATTAAATTACGAGAGTAAAATTTAGGCAGCTTAAATGTTCTGGCAATGGTAATCATAACCTATACACTGCATCTTCATTAAAAACAAATCTGATCATCCATTTGATGGAAACTATTTTCAACTTTGGGTAACACTTCTATGGTCACTTCATATTGGAAAACAGCTTGTGCATGAAATCCTCTTCAGAAGGCAATGTATCAGTTTTACAACTTGACTTCATAATTACCTGGGATTATTTTTTATTTATGAAATATATCTCTGTATATCTATGTGCATATATATTGGGGCAGTGCTACATGAACATATGTGATCTTGCATGTACCAGCAGAAGGTTGACTTTAGATGTTTTCTCTAACACTGTCCACCATACTTTTCTGAGATAGGGCTTCTCACTGAACACTTAACTCAGTGAGTTTGTAGGCTGACTGCCCAGTGAGCTCAGAATCCTCCAGCATTGGGTTATAGATGCACAGGACCATGCATGACGAGTGTGTAGTTTCTGTGGATCTAAACTCAGGTCCTCATGCAAGTCAGCATTCTCTTTACCCACTCAGCATTTCCCAATCCCATGGCTTATTTATAATTAACATACAATATAAAATAATCAACTGTTATTCTTAAAATTAAGTTAACTGGTTTATTGCCACCCAACCCATACAATCAGATATTCTAATTATCTAACTATGGGCTGTGTAATAAATGACAGAAATAATATACTTTATGTAAAATTAAAAATTAAACACTTGTGCATATATGAGAAAAAGTGAAGTTATATTTCAATTTCTATTTTCCTTGGTAGAATATCTTATTATTAGAGTTTTATGATTCAATTTATTTGTTAGAACAACAAGGGCTATGGAATTTCCCATGCATGTCCAAGTCAGCAGAGTGATCTGCTTCTATACCAGTCCTACACCAGTTCCAAGGCTTGTTTTACAATCTTTGGGGACAGAGGAGAAAGAAAAAAGCCTAAGGACAGACCAAGGAGACTTTCTGGCTATTTATAGAATAACCTTGTATTAGAGAAAAATTAGCTCTTCAGAAGAAACAGCTAAAGCTCTGAGTGTGTTTAATTGAAACAGCATTATTGTGAAGTAGAAGGCAACACCTCTAAATCAAGAACAAGCCTTGTAATTCTCAGAGTGTCAGTGATAATGCAAAATGAACAGTGTGCTGAACTGAAATGATTCCAGAGTTGTCACCTGCACTCTTAATTGTTCTTTAGGTGTGTGTTTTCTTGGAAGCATTTTTTTAAATCAACTTCTCTGCTGGAGTAGTAAAATATTACAAATTTATCAGCACTCTTCATCTAGAATATTATCTGCACATCTGTCACATTTCTGTGAATATAAACATGGCTAAATAGTATAGAGGCTTAAGGAAATAATTTCTTTTCAATAATATGTGAACATTATCTTAAATTTCTATTCTTGTAAGTCATAGATCCTCCCTGATTTGGAAGGGATGATACTTTGTTCCTTTTTTGTTTAGAAGCCATGTTATGGAGCTATTTTTTTTTCTAAAACACTTTGATTATCTAACCCTGCCCAGAAGATCCCCATTCCTCATCGTTCATTATAATGTTTTCTTTCGATTTTATTCCTGAAGATGCCAAGACAGCCTCCTGGTGGGTTACCTTGGCAACCTCTTGTGTCATGTTTTAGATTGTCCCAGGGCTGCAGTTTTATTTCAATTTGCATGCACTCAATCAGCTAACTGTAAATTAAGAAGGTCTTTTGTAAAATCAATCTCTTTGTGTGTGTACAGAATAAAAAACAGATAATTAAAATGACATCAGTACAATCCATTTGCATCTGGTATTGCACAATGGCATTTTGGTTACAATACATCATATTTTTCACATGCTGATTCTGAAATGCTAGATGTTAAAATATATATAGAATATGATGGAATAATACTCAGTTTGACTGCTTTATTCCATCTTGGAAAACATATTGCATTCTCAGCTGTGAGTCCTAAGCATTCAGGACTTCTGACATGCCAACTGATACAACTAGGCAGTAATTCAGTACTACTTAATTACAGTTGCAAGCTATAATTTTGAAATGGCATTCAAACCAACTTTGAAAATATATATTTTACTACTTTAGATACATATACCTTTTAGATATATCTTTTGAAAGAATTGCTAATATGATTTTGCTTTGTATAAGCTTAAAATACTTTAATGCTTATTTTGTGGAAAAGAGTTTATAATTTCGATTAGTCTTCACATATTGATTCTCTGGTATTTGACTTAATGTGAGGGCTCTAGAAAGCCTGTAACATGAGCAGAACACATAAAGCTAAGACTGACATTGGAATAAAAAGTGAGCTTGGAAACTCCAGTTATCAAGGACTTGAGTGAAGCTGACATATTCAGTTTTTCTTCAAGAAAATGGAGTGACCAGCAGCATATGTAGCCAAGGAAAGCCTTGTTTGACATGAAAGGGAGGGGAGGCCCTTGGCCCTGAGAAAGCTTGATGCCCCAGTATAGGGGAATGCCAGGACAGGGAAGAGGAAGTGGGTGAGTTGGTGAGCAAGGGGAAAGGGGGATGGGATAGGGTGTTTTCAGGGGAAACCAGAAAGTGAATAACATTTGAAATATAAATAAAGAAAATATCTAATTAAAAAGAGACCCTTCCTAAAAAAAGAGAGAAACAAAGAAAAAAGAAAAAAGGAAGAGAAAGAAAGAAAGAAAGAAAGAAAGAAAGAAAGAAAGAAAGAAAGAAAGAAAGAAAGAAAGAAAGAAAAGAAAAGAAAATGAGTAGCACACATATTCTAGGCTTTGAAGTATTTCCTGGTTCTTTGTAGATTTTATGTTATTGGTGAGCACTTACAGAATTCTGAGGAGGGTATTCTGGGGTCGATTAGTGAATTTCTCCAGTTTGAGCCAAATTCACTGTTACCTTGTAATTAATACCCTCCTCTTTCTAACAAAGACTATTTTTTTCCTGAGGGATTTTGAGTTTCACCATGAATTAAAGTATATTTTCCTCTTTCATTCTTTGGGAGCACTGCTTGAAGTTTGGCATATGCAGGAAAATGAAGTGGATACGTTTATTTCTAGTTTTATTTCTAGTCCCTTCCACGCTTTACCAAGCCATAGCTTAGCATTCAGAGAAACTGATCATGACTGCTCTGATTTGACTCTCAGAATGTCAAACCATTCTGGCAGAGTCTATCCAGTAAGCATATTGATGCCAGACTATCACCACTTATGAAATCTCCTCAGTGAGACTCAGTTCCTTTGAACATAATCTTGCCATGGAAAATTGTATATGTAATAAAGTTGGTAGTAGGACAGACTTTTTTCCTTTAACTCCAAAGAGTGGTAAAACTAGTATGCTATCTTACTTACTGGCATTGAAAGAAACAACAAACAAACAATAGCAAAGAGATGGAAAGACTAGCGTCTATATTGAATAGTTATGACAGTCCCACTCTGATTGTACATAGTAGATAAAGTTTTGAAACATAGATTGCTTAATCCAAGTTTGTTCATAAACAAGTGCTCAAGTGTTTTTAAACTTTGATTTTTCAGTCCAGCAATGGCTGCTCTTTTTGGATTAGTAGGGTTTTTTTTTCTTCTATTGCAAAGGTCATTTTTCTTTTACATGTCACCATCCATGGGGCTACTATCAGCTACTGATTGTAGTAAGGCTAGCCAGCTCTGAGTGACTGGAGTAGCTGATTGTCTCTGGTAACAACAGGCCATAACTGAAAACATGATTGTCTCTGGTAACAGGCCATAACTGAAAACATTTAGAGCAACTAATTAAGATTTTTGTTTTTGTTTTTGTTTTACATTTAAAATATACAGGGGACTTTAGGAGAAGATGGATAGATGGGTTAAGTTTATTTCACCAGTGTTGTGGAATATTGCCAGTGGGTACTATTAAAAATAAAGCTCATACATTGTTTTTAATCTGTCTTTCTGTTTCATTTTTATAACTTTATTAGGCCATGATTTACACGCGATAATGTGTACACATTCAAGTGAGATATTTTATTTTTCTTTTTACTTAATTATTTACTTAATTAAATGTTTCTTCTCATCCCCCTCCCAGAGTTCTTCATCCTGTCCCTCTCCCCTTTGCCTCTGAGAGGGTGCTTTCCCCTTTCTTCATCAACAGAACCCCATCTCTCCACCCTGGGGCATCAAGCCTCTACAGGACTAGGGACATTCTCTCTCACTGAGGGCTGACAAGGCAGAGCTTTGTTACATATGTGTGTATGTGGGGGCGCTCAGACAAGCACATGTGTGCTCTTAGTTGGTGGCTTAGACTCTGGAAGCTCCCAGGGGTTCAGGTTAGTTGACACTGAGTCTTCCTTGAAGGTTGCCATCCCCTTCAGCAACTTCAGTCCTTCTCCTAACTTTCCCATAGGAGCCCTCGACCTCAGTCCAATACTTGACTGTAAATGTCTTCATCTGCCTCAGTCAGCTGTCTCAGAAGACAGCCATGCTAAGCTTCTGTCTGCAAGTACAACATGGCATCAGTATTAACTTCAGGGTTTGGTGCCCACCTACAGCATGAATCCCATGTTGGACCAGAGATTGAATGGACTTTCCTTCAGTCTCTGCTCCTTTTTTTGTCCCTGCATTTCTTTTAGACAGGAACAATTCAGGGTCAAGAACTTAGAAGGTGAGTTGGTGACCCCATCCCTCCCCTGGGGGCCCTGTCTGCTATTAGAGGTGGTCTCTTCAGATTTCATCTCTCCATTATGGGGTATTTCAGCTAAGATCACCCCCATTGCATCCTGGGAGCTTCTCACATCCCAGGGCTCTAGGACTGTCTAGACGTTCCCCCTGACCCCCAGAAGCTACATTTGGGTCAATTTACCTAAGTTTTGACATGTAACTAGACTCAGCACTACTCATAGAAATCCTCACCATAATCACAATTATGTGCAAACCTGCCATTTCCAGACATTTCCTTATATTTACTATCATTTCTTTCTCCCACAGCACCACAGACCTGCTTTCTCCCATGTTAGGTAAGAGTGTGTGTCTGTGTGTGAATGTAATCATACAACATGTGGTTTGTTCTTCATCTTGTGTATACAATTTATTTACTCATATACCTGTTGAGAGATGCTTAACCATTTCTACTTTTAGCTATTACAAACAAAACTGTTATGAATAATCATGAATAGTTTTGGTCATGCTTGCTTGCCTGCTTTTTCTTTCTTCCTTTCTTTCTTCCTTTCTTTCTTCCTTTCTTTCTTCCTTTCTTTCTTCCTTTCTTTCTTCCTTCCTTTCTTTCTTCCTTCCTTTCTTCCTTCCTTCCTTCCTTCCTTCCTTCCTTCCTTTCTTTCTTTCTTTCTTTCTTTCTTTCTTTCTTTCTTTCTTTCTTTCTTTCTTTCTTTCTTTCTTTCTTTCTTTCTTTCTTTCTTTCTTTCTTTCTTTCTTTCTTTCTTTCTTTCTTTCTTTCTTTCTTTCTATAGAAATACCCAGATGTAGAATGACTGCGTTACATGGTAGTTTCCTGTGTCTTTCTGAGACAGCAGTGAATCAGTTTACAAAGTACACGCATTACTTTGCACTCTCTGGAGCCTTCTCTGAAAGATCTTTGCTCCTCTCCATCTTCAGCACGTGCAGATCTTTCCACCTTTTAATCGGCATGACTCTAATGTATGTTTACTACTGTCTCATCGCTGTTTGTCACCCACATTATACCTTCTTTAGCAAATCATAGAATGTTTGTTCATTTCTGTTACTACCAAAATTATTGCTATAAATGTTCTTTATATAATCTAGATACATTTTGTCAGAAACTGACAAATTTTGAATTCAATGTTGCTTTATGAAATTCCATTTCCATATATTGACACACTTTTGTGTTTATTATTATATTATCCAACAGCAAAAAATATTAGAGAGAATTTTTTATATTAAACATTACAAACATATACAATGTACAAGTTGTCAAAAGGATAAACTTCATTTTTTATAACCAGTATACATATATCGCAATTGGCTATGTAACAAAAAATATATTTGTGCTTTGTCCAAATGAAGTAAAAATATATTAACTTCCTAAGTAAAACTGAGATTCAGAAATCTATAAATGAAAAGAATAAGAGTGTACATAATATTATCGCTTACTCTTTAGACTGAACTTCTGAGTCTTTAAGGTCATAATTCTTAGCCCATTACATTGAAACTATTGAACAAACTTTTATAAACATTCTAGACCCCATCCAGACATATCAGAATCTCAGTAGTTAGAACTAAGTCACTCATTTTTAAAGGTATTCAGGTGTTTTTTTTAATAACTAGAGTTTGGATTGATTAGTCTAAAATAAGTTGAAATATGGGAGAAGGTTTGTAAATGTTGGGAAATGGCTGCAAGAACCACATAGGACACTTTCTCCACAGGCATAAATACTTAAGTATACACACATTTCACCTATTCACAAAACATCATCACATCTTTCAAAAGGGCAAACTTCAATTTTTTTATAACCAGTACTTCAGACATTCAGTAATGATCCTTATTAATCCTCATGTGGCTGCAGTAGTTTCTTGGCATTTTTGCTTTGGCCTATGTCAACTGTTTCAGCATTGTCAGACGTGACCTTCACCAACTGATTGTAACCTATGAAAATATGATCGAGAGAAGACCACATTGTATTGTCTCAAACCTCAATTGTTCCTCTAAAGTTTAATGGTTCTTTCAGGTTATTTGATTATTTAGCTCCTCATTAGATCTATTGGTGATTTATCAACGTTCTAGCTATTTCAAAGTAAAACTCCTGATATTCTTGCCCCATCCTTTCTTTCCTTGTATAAAAAATACACAAACAAAGCAAAAAGGCCTCAGAATATATATAGTATCAACAGTTGTCCTATTAGGAGAAGCTAAGATTTTAAACTTCTGTCTTTCTTCTTATTTGTTCACAAATAGATTTTTTTATTTATTCATTTTCCCTAGCTAACTGCTTCTATTACTGACATCTAAAAAGAACTACTTTCAAACTTCTTGGATTCTTATTTATTTATTTATTTATTTATTTATTTATTATTTTCTATATTCTTTGTTTACATTCCAAATGATTTTCCCTTTCCTGGTCCCCCCATCTCCATAAGTCTCTTAAGCCCTCTTCCCTCCACCCATTCTCCAATCAACTCCCTCTTACTTCTCTGTCCTGGTAATCCCTCACAATGCTGCATCAAGCCTTTCCAGTATCAGGGCCCTCTCCTTCCTTCTTCTTGGGAATGATTTGATATGTGAGTTGTGTCTTGGGTATTCAGAGCTACTGGGCTAATATCCACTTTACAGTGACTGCATTCCGTGTGTGTTCTTTTGTGAATGAGTTACCTCACTTAAGCTGATATTTTCCAGTTCCAACCTTTTGCCTAAGAATTTCATGAATTCATTGTTTATAATTGCTGAGTAGTATTCCATTGTGTAAATATACCACATTTTCTGTATCCATTCTTCCATTGAGGGACATCTGGGCTCTTTCCAGCTTCTGGCTATTATAAATAAGGCTGCTATGAACATAGTGGAGCATGTGTGCTTATTGCATGCCAGGGAATGCTCTGGGTATATGCCCAGGAGTGGTTCAGCAGGGTCCACCAGAAGTGTCATGCCCAGTTTTCTGAGGAACGGCCAGACTGATTTCCAGAGTGGTTGTACCAACTTGCATTCCCACAAGCAGTGGAGGAGTGTTCCTTTTTCTCCACATCCTTGCCAATACTTGCTGTCTCCTGAGTTTTTAATCTTAGCCTTTCTGACTGTTGTGAGGTGATATCTCAGGGTTGTTTTGATTTGCATTTCCCTAATGACTAATAATGTTGAACATTTCTTAAGGTGCTTCTCAGCCATTCAAAGTTCTTCAGGTGAAAATTCTTTGTTTAGCTCTGTACCCCATTTTTAATATGGTTATTTGGTTCTCTGGAGTCTAACTTCTTGAGTTCGTTGTATATATTGAATATTAGATAGACCTCTGTCGCATGTAGGGTTGGTGAAGATCTTTTCCCAATTTCTTGGTTGATGTTTTGTCCTTTTGACAGTGTCCTTTGACTTACAGAAATGTTGTAATTTTATGAGGTCCCATTTGTCAAATCTTGATCTTAGAGCATAAGCTATTGGTGTTCTGTTTAGGAAATTTTCCCCTGTACCCATGTCCTCAAAGGTCTTCCCCAGTTTCTTTTCTATTAGTTTCAGTGTGTCTGTTTTTTTGTGGAGGTTCTTGAGCCACTTGGAGTTGAGCTTAGTACAAGGAGATAAGAATGGATCAATTCATATTCTTCTGCATGCTGACCTCCAGTTGAACCAGCACCATTTGTTGATTCTTAATTAATATGGTAAATTTTAAATATTCCTAAGGTTATTTGGAGATGCACTGTATTACACCTTCAGAATAAATTATTCCTTCATTTTTTTTTCTTTTGGCTCTGTTTTATATGACATAACATCAAACCCATCTACTGCTCACTGCAAAACAGGTCCACTAAGTCAAGGGACAGAAGGCAGAGTCAAAGAAGGTGACTTTGTTTGAAAAACTGGCAAAATAAGAAGATGGAGAATTCCTCTCTCTCTTTCCAGTGTGCTAATGAATGGTTTATTCAGAAGACATATGTCAGACACACAATTGTTATTAATTGACTTGCTATAAGATACCTTTCACTTCTGCAAATTTGCTTTTTAAAAATTGAAGTTATTGTACAATTACATCATTTCCCTAGTCACTTTGCTTCAACACCTCATATACATCTACCTTGCTCTATTTCTTTTACTTTAGTTTTATGTACATTTTAAATATGTATTCACACACACACATATATATATGTATATATATATTCCTAAATATATAAATACAACCATCTCAGTCAATAATGCTACTTATGTGTATGTTTTCGGGGCTGGCCACTTGGTATTGCATAAGCCATTGGTATGCTCTTTTCCAGGGAAGACTATTTCTCTTGTCATCAGCATTTCTTAGTTGCTTATAGTTGTTTTCACTATGATTAGCCAATAAAAAGAATATATAACCAAAAGTAGTACCATTGCTCTTTTGTATGCTAATTATCAAAGAATTTACATTTGCAGAACTTAGGTTTTCCCTCTAGAATGATTTCATCCTATCCCAGGCTGGTGTTCTTGTTCACATATAGCCAAGAATGTCCTTGAAGTTTGGGTCATCCTACCTTACACCATCTACAGCTGTGTGGCCAGCAAGCATTGTACCAAAATATCTTATGTCCCCAAAACCAAAGAGGAAGACTTTTTCTTCCCCTATAATGTCAGACTTGTGTGACGAAAAAAAAAAAAAAGAGAAGGAAAGGAAAAAAAATGACTGGGCAGATATGAAAGTGGGATTTGAAAAGTGAAAGCCACAGAAGAATTTATAGCTTATAAAAGGAAGTCACTGGAAGGGAAGTAGCTTTTTTTAGAATCTGCAGAAGAAAATAAGATCAGGGCCATAAGCAGAATGCAGCAAATGGGGATGGTCCCTTAACTTCTGTTAAATGCCTTTACTTAAGCTCCATTAGAATTGTTCTACATGCATAGCAATACTATGGATAGACTAATCCTAAACCAGTTGTGTGGGCACATTTAATTTAATTGTTTTGTACAGCTTTTCTGTATAATTAGAGTACTAAGCGCAGTTTTAGCCCTTTACCATAAAGTAAGTTACTACATAATTTAATTCAATAACATCTTTTAATTAAATTGATTTTGGGAAAGATGGTCCTTAACCCCATATAACACAATATGTGGTATTTTATTTTCTATTTTTCTAGCATCTAATCCTGCTTTTACATTTTGGATGAATAGCCTTAGTCCTAGTGATAAATGTCTCACTTCCTCTTATATGTGAAACTAATCTCATAGGGTCTCTGAAGTGCAATTCTTTATATATTAGTCAGAAAAAGAAAATAAAACTTAAAAATGTCAGTAAACAAATTACTACATATGTCACGGCTTTTGGTTTGGGAAATATAGATAAATAAAACATAATCCCTAATTACTTTTATCTGTCTTCCACTTAAAGAATACCAGGAATCATTTATAATGCAAGGAAGTAGATACTTCTGTATAGCCAGACAGATTACTTAAATCAGTGATGCTAAAAAGTGAAACAGGAATGTTGTTGCCATTGGAGAGCTGACAGTATTTAGTGGAGTTTGGAGTTGTAACAGTAAAGGGTGAGCTGGACACTTAGACTAAGATATGCTAAGGCAAAATGTTCATAATGTAGATGGCTTGACTGTTTCTTGGTTCTAATTATTCTGTGGTAGAACATAAGGAACCCAGTCTTATGTTCAGTAGATAGTAGATCTCTAAAGCTTATATTTGGTCTAATTATAGCATATGTAGACTGAAAAGCAATAAAAATGGTGTGTTAAAATAAATGCAAAGAAACTATGATTTTGGCATCTATTTTTGTAGTACTATACAGCTCATATTACTTCACCACTGCCACCCAAGAAGGTTATTAAAAATGTCCCAAATGTAAAAATAATGCCCCAAGTGATTCTTAATAACTTAGCTCTTATTAAAAAAATAAGGTTGGATTACTGAGCACATCATCATTATAAGTAACCAAGAATGAATGGTCAGGAAAGTAAAAAAGTTAGATGGATAGGTAGATAGAAAGACAGACAGAAAAAAGAAGATAGAACAGAAAGTAGATGAATGAAGGAAGAGAGAGAGAGAGAGAATTAAATGACAATATTCTATATTGTATACATCAATAAAATGGTGTCTCATTCTGTATATATAGAGGGTACTGAGAGAGATGACAGAAATGTGAGCATTTGAAAAAAAATGTGAAAATCTTCTGCAGATGGACCTCCCTGGAATCTATGAGAGAAACTATAGTGAAGACTCTTAGTGATGGAGGCTATACAACCTGACCCAGCTCTCTTCTGTAACCAGGCAAGAACTCCTGTGATACCAACCAAACTACAAAACCTTTGTCCTGCCTGCAGCATTTGCTGGAATAATGGTGGTATATTTCTTGTTGTAGTGATCAAGCAATGACTTTTCCAAATTGAGATTCAGACCTGGAGTTGGCCAGGAACAGGAGTCTGGATAACCTCTAGAGACCAAGGATAGAACTAAACATGAGTGAAAAAAATCAATGAAATTATTCTTAATGATATTCTGCTATACTCATAGATTGATGCCTAGCCCAATCTCTTCAAAGGCATCATGCAACAACTAAAGGGAGCAGTTGCAAAGACTCTCAACCAACCATTAAGAAGAGGTCATGGAACCTGCAGTAAAAGAAATAGAGGAGAGAGGAAAGATTGTAGGGGTCAATGGAGTCAAGGACACCATAAGAACACAACCCACAGAATCAACTAAGCAGGACTCATAAGGGCCTACAGAGGCTGAAGTGACAATCACTCGGCCTGCATGGGTCTGCACTATCTTGTCTGAATATTGCAAATATGCTGTGGTTGGGTAGTTTGATATTCCTGTGGGAACTCCTAATAGTGGGAGGAGGTGTTTCTGACTCTTTAGTCTATTCTTGGGACCTTTTACTTCCTACTGGGTTTCCTCATCCAGCCTTGATATGAGGAGTTATGTCTAGGCTAATTGTAACTTGTTAAATATAAGCCATGTTTGATTCATATCCCTGGGAGACCTGCTACTTTTTGAAGGGAAACACAGGAGGAGTGGATCTGGGGGAATAGGGAGGGAGAGGCAGGAATCTGGCAGTAGTTGAGGGAGAATCTGCAGTCATATGTAACGTATGAGGGAAAAGAAAAGAGAGAGAAGACAAGAGCAAAGAAAAGAAAAGAAATGAAAAGAAAAAAAGAAAAGAAAAGAAAAAAGAAACAAGTCACTAAAATGTCTTGGGAAGGACAGGTAGTATATTGACACAGTGAATATTTGAATAGAATAGAAGGTGTGAATAGATTAATCTTACCCAAACCTCATATAATATGTAGTCTTGTACATGGATAGGTTGGCATAGGACAGCAGAATCAAGTTCTGAGTGTTACTGTTCCATGCTATGAGGTCCTTTGAAGGACTCAGGAATCTGGTTTGTGCAATACAGGGATGCAGAGGAGTCCAGATTTGCGATAGATAGCTGCACTCCTGTGAGTCAGGGGCAGAATCAGGAAGGAGGATGCAGTCCCTGATGAAAAGCTAGAGCTAAGCCTTTGGCTCATGGCATTAGCCCCAGCTCTGTGCCTCATTTAGCCTTGATCATTTATGTCTTGTCACCCTGGTCTACAGGCTGGCTTGGAGGGCTGTGAGTCTCTCCAGTCCTTTTCTTGCTGTTGAATACCTAAATTTGTAATTTCAATATTATTCAATTGAAATAAATTTGTTTGCAAACAAGAAGTTTGTATATGAATGACTTAACTATGTCCAATTTATAGTAGCAATCTCAGCATCTTAGGAATGAATAATGTCAGTTTTGGGGATAGGGAGTCAGGACACTGTTCATTTTAATAAGTTCTTGCTCCCTTCTATCTGTTTCATTTGTGTCAGAATAGGGTCTATTGAACCCCTTCATGTAGTCTGGACACAGTAAAACACCTAAGTCTACTCTTAGCTTAAAGGTCTTCCCTGTCTTGATTAGTGAATAAAATATACCAATGACAGAGTCCTCATTTCATCTAATGAATAATTAGTATTCTGACACAAATCCTTACTAGTTTATTGAGTGCTTAAAATGTTTATCATTTGAAAGACTATATTTAAAAACTGTTTACTATGTTATTTCTATAGCTTTTTGTAATATTATCATTTAAATATTTATAAAAGTGACTAAACATTTAATTTCTTCTATTTAACAATATCTGAAATACAAGTGTTTTTAAAGAAAAAATAAAGACTTGTAAAAATAAACAGTATTAGTTATTTTGTGCTAAAATTTAGGTAATTGATAATTAGTATTTCTTAAGTATATAATCTATGTTAATTATATTACAATATGTTTCTTGGGTATTTCCAAGGTTAAGATTCTTGAACTTCTTAATTTTCTCCATCCCCCATGTCTCCCTTTTGTCCTTTATTCTTTCCATGTCTACACGTGTGTTGTTTGAGGTGTGTATTTCGATCATTACACATGTGTGAATGCATATGAGTGTGTTAGTGTGTAGGCATGTACGTGTGTGAAGGTCCAAAGCTGATTCAGTAAATGTTCCTTGATTACTCTTCCATCTATAGTTTGGGACAGGGTCTCAACCAGAGGTGACAGTCAGGAATACTGCCATTGGCCAGCCTGCTCTGGGTATCCTCTGTGTAGTGAGACTGGAATTACAGGTGGCTCACCATGCCCATGCAGTTTTTGTATGGATGCTGAGGATCTGAAAATTGGTCCTTTGTTTGTGCAGCAAGAGCTATAACCATTGAGTAATTTTCCCAGCCCTGATTATAACTCTTTCTGAGATAGTGTAATAGGATATTCAGGGGGTAGAGTTTCAACTATGGAAACCAAGAAGATAATTTGTGACAGTATATTCCTCACTGAGATCTGTATTAATCATGTGGACTTAGAAAGTAGATGGTGAAAATCTCCTTCTCAATCCTTAGCTTATTTATCACTGAGCGAAAATAGAGGAGTAATTAATGGCTTGATAGGGATGCTGAAACTTTTGGATATTATTTCTTTGGTTCACCTTATCAGTATGTCCACACTCTCCCCAAGAAGGAAGATCTATTTTATAAAAGAGAAGAATATTCATCAAAATAAAGTTAGAGTTGTTTCAGGTGTTGATTTATTGGCCCTGATAGTATTATTTGGAGTTATATAGATTAATGTTTGTAACATATGATAAAAGATTGAGATTTTTCTGCTTGAATAGAGAAGGCTGGAATGCTGCACCGACAGTGAGATATAATCGCCGTGTAACCTGTGTAAAATGTATATAAATAGAGTTGGGTGATGATTTCCAAGGGTTTGGCATCAGAGGCACAATGTGGACCTTGGCAGTTAAAGAATGACTTTGTGGCAGAGAGTTCAGAGTTCACAGTGTGTGTGGGGGTGAATCTTTAAGTAATTGGCATCTATGTTCTCCGTCCCAATGCACAGTCTTTCTATCACTGAGAGAATACTGGCCTCACTCGAGGTTGACTTCTGCTTCTCTCTCCTTCCCTCTTTGTCCTCGGCATCTGACCATAGCTGTGTCATACAGCATAGTAAGGACGTTAGGAAAAAAATAGTGAAACTGTGCCAAGACTTAAGGCTTCTCAGCCTAGAGAGACTCAAGTCGGGGAAAGAGATTATTGTCTTTTTATGCAAGTTTGAAGCTTTGTTTTCATATTAAGCTGACATTTAAATTAATGAAATAGTGTTTTGTGACAAAATTCTGGTAATCTACAAATGTTTGTGATTTTTTTGGGGGGGGGCAGGGAAGGAACTGGGCAGGGATGTTTTCATACATAAACACATTCAGGAATCTAACTTCATTGTGACCTAATTTATATTACAATAATGCCTTTGATTCTTTTATGGTAGTAGTGCGACCCTTGACAAAATGAAAAATGAATCTTAGTATGAGTGTCCTTGCTTTTTACTCACAGGCTCCTTGTACTGATCATGCATTGGCCCTTAAATCTGGATTTGAGTGTAAAAAACGATTACTGAAAAAGATAAACCTGTCTGATTCACTGGTTCTAACTATTACTTCCAGATTCACAGGAAGACTATTCTGCTTCCAGATTTGTTTTTTTCCTAGCTTACTTAGGATTAATCACAAATTAAATTTTCAAATTTATGACTCTTCTGCTTCAGTATCTGTGTTCTGAATTTCTTTTTTTTATTCAATATATTTTTATTTACATTTCCAATGGTTTCCTCTTTTCTAGACCCCCACTCCCCGAAAATCCCATAAGCCCCCTTCTCTCCCCCTGTCCTCCCACCCACCCCTTCCCACTTCCCCGTTCTGGTTTTGCCCTATACTGCTTCACTAAGTCTTTCCAGAACAAGGAGCCACTCCTCCGTTCTTCTTGTGCCTCATTTGATGTTTGGATTATGTTTTGGGTATTCCAGGTTTCTAGGTTAATATCCACTTAGTGAGTGCATACCATGATTCATATTTTGAGACTGGGTTACCTCACTTAGTATGATGTTCTCCAGCTCCATCCATTTGCCTAAGAATTTCATGAATTCATTGTTTCTAATGGCTGAATAGTACTCCATTGTGTAGATATACCACATTTTTTGCATCCACTCTTCTGTTGAGGGATACCTGGGTTCTTTCCAGCTTCTGGCAATTATAAATAGGGCTGCTATGAACATAGTAGAGCATGTATCCTTATTACATGCTGGGGAATCTTTTGGGTATATGCCCAGGAGTGGTATAGCAGGATCTTCTGGAAGTGAGGTGCCCAGTTTTTGGAGGAACCTCCAGACTGATTTCCAGAGTGGTTGTACCAATTTGCAATCCCACCAGCAGTGGAGGAGTGTTCCTCTTTTTCCACATCCTCTCCAACACCTGCTGTCTCCTGAATTTTTAATCTTAGCCATTCGGACTGGTGTAAGGTGAAATCTCAGGGTTGTTTTGATTTGCATTTCCCTAATGATTAATTAAGTTGAGCATTTTTTAAAGATGTGTCTCCACCATCCGAAGTTCTTCACGTGAGAATTCTTTGTTTAACTCTGTACCCCATTTTTTAATAGGGTTGTTTGGTTTTCTGGAGTCTAACTTCTTGAGTTCTTTATATATATTGGATATTAGCCCTCTATCTGATGTAGGATTGGTGAAGATCTTTTCCCAATTTCTTGGTTGCCGATTTTTCCTTTTGATGGTGTCCTTTGCCTAACAGAAATTTTGTAATTTTATGAGGTCCCATTTGTCAATTCTTGATCTTAGAGCACATGCTATTGGTGTTCTGTTCAGAAACTTTCTCCCTGTACCGATGTCCTCAAGGGTCTTCCCCAGTTTCTTTTCTCTTAGCTTCAGAGTGTCTGGCTTTATGTGGAGGTCCTTGATCCATTTGGATTTGAGCTTAGTACAAGGAGACAAGGATGGATCAATTCGCATTCTTCTGCATGCTGACCTCCAGTTGAACCAGCACCATTTGTTGAAAAGGCTATCTTTTTTCCATTGAATGTTTTCAGCCCCTTTGTCGAGGATCAAGTGGCCATAGGTGTGTGGGTTCATTTCTAGATCTTCAATCATGTTCCATTCATCTGCCTGCCAGTCACTGTACCAATACCATGCAGTTTTTAACACTATTGCTCTGTAGTATTGCTTGAGGTCAGGGATACTGATTCCCCCAGAATTTCTTTTGTTGCTGAGAATAGTTTTAGCTATCCTGGGTTTTTTGTTATTCCAGACGAATTTGAGAATTGCTCTTTCTACCTCTGTGAAGAATTGAGTTGGGTTTTGATGGGTATTGCATTGAATCTGTATATTGCTTTTGGCAAAATGGCCATTTTAACTATATTGATCCTGCCAATCCATGAGCATGGGAGGTTTTCCCATTTTTTGAGGTCTTCTTCCATTTCCTTCTTCAGAGTCTTGAAGTTCTTGTCGTACAGATCTTTCACATGTTTGGTAAGAGTCACCCCCCAGGTACTTTATACTGTTTGTGGCTATTGTATAGGAGGTCATTTCACTAATTTCTTTCTCAGCCTGCTTATCCTTTGAGTATAGGAAAGCCACTGATTTGCTTGAGTTGATTTTATAACCTGCCACTTTGCTGAAGTGGTTTATCAGCTGTAGGAGTTCTCTAGTGGAGTTTTTTTGGTCACTTAGGTAGACTATCATGTCATCTGCAAAAAATGATAGTTTGACTTCTTCCTTTCCAATTTGTATCCCTTTGACCTCCTTATGTTGTCCAATTGCTGGAGCTAGTACCTCAAGTACAATATTGAAAAGATAAGGAGAAAGGGGGCAGCCCTGTCTAGTCCCTGATTTGAGTGGGATTGCTTCAAGTTTCTCTCCATTTAGTTTGATGCTGGCTACCGGTTTGCTGTGTATTGCTTTTACTATGTTTAGGTATGGGCCTTGAATTCCTGTTCTTTCCAAGACTTTAAGCATGAAAGGATGCTGAATTTTGTCAAATGCTTTTTCAGCATCCAATGAAATGACCATGTGGTTTTTTTCTTTGAGTTTGTTTATTGATGGATTTCCATATATTGAACCAACCCTGCATCCCTGGGATAAAGCCTACTTGATCATGGTGGATGATCGTTTTGATGTGTTCTTGGATTCGGTTGGCAAGAATTTTATTGAGTATTTTTGCATCGATGTTCATAAGGGAAATTGGTCTGAACTTCTCTTTGTTGGATCTTTGTGTGGTTTTGGTATCAGCGTAATTGTGGCTTCATAGAAGGAATTGGGTAGTGCTCCTTCTGTTTCTATTTTGTGGAATAGTTTGAAGAATATTGGTGTTAGGTCTTCTTTGAAGGTCTGATAGAATTCTGCACTGAAACCACTGATCCTGTTCTTTTTTTGGTTGGAAGACTTTCTATGACTCCTTCTATTTCTTTAAGGGTTATGGGACTGTTTAGATGATCTATTTGGTCCTGATTTAATTTTGGTATTTGGTATCTGTCAAGGAAATTGTCCATTTCCTCCAGATTCTCCAGTTGTGTTGAGTACAGGCTCTTGTAGTAGGATCTGATGATGTTTTGGATTTTCTCATTTTCTGTTGTTATATCCCCCTTTTCATTTCTAAGTTTGTTAATTTGGATACTTTCTCTGTGCCCTTTGGTCAGTCTGGCTAAGGGTTTATCTATCTTGTTGATTTTCTCAAAAAACCAGCTCCTGGATTCGTTGATTCTTTGTACGATTCTCTTTGTTTCCAATTGATTGATTTCAGCCCTGAGTTTGATGATTTCCTGTCTTCTACTCCTCCTGGGTGAATTGACTTCTTTTTGTTCCAGGATTTTCAGGTGTGTCATTAAGCTGCTAGTGTATGCTTTCTCCATTTTCTTTTTGGAGGCACTCAAGGCTATGAGTTTTCCTCTTAGCACTGCTTTCATTGTGTCCCAAAGATTTGTGTATGCTGTGCCTTCATCTTCATTAAATTCTAAAAAGTCTCTGATTTCTTTCTTTATTTCTTCTTTGGCCAAGGTGTCATTGAGTAGAGCATTGTTCAGCCTCCATGTGTATGTGGGCTTTCTGTTGTTTTTGTTGCTATTGAAAACCACTCTCACACCGTAGTGATCTGATAGGAGGCATGGGATTAGTTCGATCATCTTATATTTGTTGAGGTCTGCCTTGTGTCCAATTATATGGTCGATTTTGGAGAAGGTACCATGAGGTGCTGAGAAAAAGGTATATTCTTTTGCTTTAGGGTGAAATGTTCTATAAATATCAGTCAAATCCAATTGGTCCAAAGCTTCAATTAGTTTTACTGTGTCCCTGTTTAGTTTCTGTTTTCCCGATTGGTCCATTGAGGAGAGTGGAGTGTTGAAGTCCCTCACAATTACTGTGTTAGGTGCAATGTGTGCTTTGAGCTTTAGTAAAGTTTCTTTTACGTATGAGGGTTCTCTTGCATTTGGCGCATAGATGTTCAGAATTGAAAGTTCTTCTTGGTGTATTTTTCCTTTGACCAGCAAGAAGTGTCCTTCTGTGTCTCTTTTGATGACTTTAGGTTGAAAGTCAATTTTATCTGATATTAGAATGGCTACTCCGGCTCGTTTCCTGTGACCATTGGCTTGTAAGATTGACTTCCAGCCTTTTACTCTAAGGTAGTTTTTATCTTTGCCACTGAGGTGTGTCTCCTGTATGCAGCAAATTTTAGGTTCCTGTTTGCTTATCCAATCTGTTAGTCTATGTCTTTTTATTGGGGAATTGAGACCATTGATGTTAAGAGAT
This sequence comes from Apodemus sylvaticus, assembly GCF_947179515.1. Lineage (NCBI taxonomy): Eukaryota > Metazoa > Chordata > Mammalia > Rodentia > Muridae > Apodemus > Apodemus sylvaticus. The sequence goes on along the minus strand of NC_067473.1, from coordinate 36,629,839 downwards.
ATTAAGGAATAGTGATTATTACTTCCTGTCATTTTTTATGTTCTTTTTATTTATTTATTTATTTTTTAAAAAATTGATGTTCTTTTTATATTTGAGTGGTTATCTTCTTTTGGGTTTGATGAAGGACGGTAACTATCTTGCTTTTTCCAGGGTATAGTTTCCCTCCTTGTATTGGAGTTTTCCTCCTATTATTCTTTGCAGAACTGGGTTTATGGAAAGATATTGTGTAAATTTGTTTTTGTCATGGAATATCTTGGTTTTTCCATCTATGGTGAATGAGAGTTTTGCTGGGTATAGTAGTCTTGGCTGACATTTGTGTTCTCTTAGAGTCTGCATGAGATCTGCCCAGGATCTTCTAGCTTTCATGATCTCTGGTGAGAAGTCTGGTGTGCAGGCCGGGCAAAAAACCTCCTGGCAGAGTTTGCACACCGGTGGCCCCCTACTGGCCCAGGGCCTGGGTGCAGGCCAATTCCTGTCAGGCTTAGACCTCCTTGATGTTGGTCTCAGGTTGTATTTGCATACCTCAGTCTGTCTGATCTCTCTGGTGTCTGAGAACCAAGATGGAGGCCAGTCTCTTGTAACTGACTGGCGGGAGGCAGAGTTCTGAAGTGGCTTCTGTGTGGTGAAAGGCGCTGTAAATCTGCCGCTGCTTGCAGCCTGGCTCGCCAGCGATGGCCAGTGGTCATGGACTCAGGGTCTGCCTGGACCCTGTCAGCTTGGTTCCACTGCTGATGGCCCTTCCTCTGGACCAGCCGCCCCCACTGTAGATCCCGTGTTCTGAATTTCTAAGGGCATGCCTCCTGGAATCTCCTTAAGCACCCAGCCTGACTATAATGGTAATATAGATGACACAAATGAGAGGGTCTTCTGACTCTTTTTATGAAATAGTTTTAAGGGAAAAGATAATAGATTCTGATACTGGAGTTCATAATGAAGTCCAGCTTTGGAGATAGCAACAAAGGTAATATTTTAGTTGTAGTTTATCAACAGCCGAATTCCTTATGGGGTCATTTTCAGATCATCCAATGTGGCAGCAAATATTGAAATTCTTGGTCCTCGGTTTGTAGAACTGCTTGGGAAGGATAAGGAAGGGAGGCCTAATGGAGGAGATATGCCAATGGGGGTGGGCTTTGAGGTTTCCAAGTCCATTTTATTCCAGTTGATTTCTCTCTCTCTCTCTCTCTCTCTCTCTCTCTCTCTCTCTCTCTCTGTCTGTCTCTCTCACTCACTCTCACACTGTGTGTGTGTATGTGTGTGCTGTCTGTCTGTTTGTCTCTGCTTTAGGCTTGTGGACCAGATGTAATCTCTCAATTATTGCACTGTTGATTCAACATCATGCCTGCCTGTCTGCCATATGACCTGCTCCAATGATGATGAACTTTAACCTTCTGTAACTTTAAGCAAATGTCTAAAAAACACTTTTCTTCTCTCAGTGATTTTTTTAATAGCAATAAAAAAGTAACTAAGACATTCAAACATCAGTGCACTTGAGGTTATGGACACCATGTGCATTTGAAGTTTAAGACATGCTGCTAGCTTCAAAGATGGGTGAAGTTCCTGTTCACACTGTGCCAGAGCAGCAGCACCAATTTTGCTTTCTTTGGCACTGTAACTTTCACTCATCTGAGGCAGATAAACAAGGAGCTATGAAAGACAAATCTAAATTCCAGAGGAGTGATGTGTATCTAGTATAGAACGGTGCTTGGGCCACATTTAAAGAAACAATTTAAGCATGTTAAACATTTATATATTTTAAAAATTATTACCATTATTTATTTAAGGCATAACTGAAAATGTTTTATTCTTCAAGCAGATCAAGATACCAGAGCTAATTTAGATTATTTTTCAATAATGCTGTCTTTAAAATCTTATGATTATTATGATTATTTATGATTATTACCTGACTATATCTTGTCCTGCTAGGGAAAATCTAAACAAAAATAGTAACCATTTCTTATTTTGGGGTAAAACAATCAGTGTGTTCCCAAATGTCAGTTTTCACAGATACTGAGAGTCTCTTATTATGGAGCAAACAAATGGGAACTGGTTACCTCAAGCATACTTGCTCCTTAGGAACATCTCAATAAACCAACCCTCTCAACTCAACTCTAACCCAGAAAGTTCTGTGCCTTTTAAGAAAAGATGTGTAAAATAGAAAATAGTTCCCTTTCTAAATATACAAGCATAGATTCTTGCTATTTTTCAGAACATCAGATAATAGTCTCAAATAAAAGGAAGGGGAGTGTATTTGTGAGCTAAAAATAAAAAACTCAGAATATGCAATTATTGAAGCTGCTCTCTTTCTGGCCAGAAACAGCTGCAGGGTTAGAGGCTGTGCTAAGTCGTTCAACATCCCTGAAATATACCAAATCTTCACAAGCAAATCTGCTCTTCAAACAAGTCACTTTAAGTTGACAGAGGGGTATATGTTCAGTATACTGTGCTCATTTGTATTCATAAAACCAAGACTTTATTGAAAGGATTCATCAGAATCCTTTCTCGAATTCATTTCTGAGTTCAAGACCAGCCTGGCCTACAGAGTGAGTTCCAGGACAGCCAGGGCGATGCAGAGAAAACCTGTCTCGAAACAACCAAAAAGAAAAAAAGAAAAAGAAAAAAAATGACAAGGACTTTTTAAGCAGGCATCGCAGTTTAAAAAGGATATTTATAGGTGGATCCATCTTTATCTATAATACATATTAATAATAAGCACAAGAAAGCTTTAAGTAGATGTTTAAAATCTTTACCGAATTATAGGTGTTTGGAGTTTTAAAATGTTGTGAGAAAAATAATATGTTACAATAAAAAAAAACAAAACATTCTTTTATGGACAAAAACTCATCGAGAAACATTTTATAAGACATCACCTTGATGAAGCAGTGATATTTAAGCATATCTGTAATAATTCCAGATAGCCTGGAAGTTATAAGTCAGGTAAGCTAGTGCACATGTATCTTAAACTATGCTCTGCTAAGAAAGTATAAAATTTTGATTGGGAGTGTATTACAATATTTAATCCCTAAACACAAAAGACCATAAGAATTACTGGAAACTAGTAAGACAAATGACACTATTAAGTTTATTTATGAGGGAGCTTGCTGTGGTTTCACTACTTTTTCCAAAGACAAGGGGGAACTGGGAAAAAGTACATTCCTGCTGCTATTAGATGTCTGCAAGCCTGAGCAAGAGATTGGCGAGGTAAAGATTCTGACTTTCTGGACAGGGGTACACCACAGATCAAAGCTATGAGATTAAACAGAAATGAACATAGTGTGCAGGGTTCCTCTTCCTTAGAGAAAAAACCTTCTGTAATATTACATCTTTTAAAAGTTGGGGTTTAATATATTTCCTGTGCCACAATATGAAGGATAAAAAGCATAATGCAGCTATTTTGATGGCAGACAAGCCATGATCCTTATGTATTAGTATTTGGAGAAACTGATTTTTAGAGCTGTATTGGTTTAAATAGGATTTATTAAAGAATAAAATGAAAACTCTTGGCTAATCATTTGGTTCCCACTATCTTTTCATCCCAAGCTCTACTAGACACAATATTTTTATTAATTATTTGAGAATTTAATACAATATGTTTGTCTTAGTAAGGAATTTACTGCTGTGAAGAGACACCAAGACCAAGGCAATTGTTGTAAAAGAAAATGCTTAATTGGGGTTGGCTTACAGTTTCAGAATTTTAGTCCATTATCATCATGGTGAGAAGTATGGCAGCATCCAGGCAGATCTGGGGCTGGAGAAGGAACAGAGAGTTCTACACAGTGATCCACAGGCAGAAGAGAAAGACTAATCACACTGGGTGTATTATGACAGGATATAACCTCAAATCCTGCTCTATAGTGGCATACTTCCACCAAGAAGGCTGTACCTATTCTAAAGAGGCAATATGTCCTAATAGTGACACTGGCCACTGCCTATGGGCCAAGGAGTCAAACAGAGAAATCTAATGGGGGTATTCTTATTGAAAATTAAGATATTTATGTTCCTCTTCAATTACTCCTGCTCAACCACCTTGCTAATTTCTTCTTTTTCTTTCATTATTGAGCCTAGTGTGTGTTTCCCAACTAGTCTTGGTATTAAGACCTGCCTAGGTATGTGGTCTACATATCAAGAGTTCCATTATTAACTGACTCTTCCCCTCAGAAACTATCAAAATCCAACACTGTTCATGTTAAAAATCTTGGAGATATCAGGGATACAAAGTGCATACCTAAACCTAATAAAAGCATTATATAGGAAGCTGAAATCCAACATCAAATTAAATGCATAGAAACCTAGAGCAATTCTACTAAAAGCAAGAACAAGACAAGGCTGCCTGGTTTCTATATCTATTCAACATAATACTTGAAGATTTAGCTAGATCAATAAGACAACTAAGGGAGAATAGGGGGTATGGATTGAAAAGGAAATAGCCAAAATATTGCTATTTGCAGATGACATGATAGTGTATGCATGTGACCCCAAAAATTCTTCCAGAGAATTCAGGCAATTAATTGACAACTTCAGCAAAGTAGCTGGATACAAAATTACTCAAAGAAATTAGTAGCCCTCCTTTACACAAATGATAAAGGGCTGAGAAAGAAGTTAGGGAGGTACTACCTTTCACACCAGCCATGAATAATAAAAAATAGCTTAAGGTAACTCTAACCAATCAAGTATAACAACTAGTTCGAGTCTCTGAAGAAAGAAATTGAAGAAAATTTTAGAAGATGGAAAGATCTCCCATGCCCATGCATTTGAATGACTAACATAATGAGAATAGCCATCTTACTAAAAGCAATCCACAGAGTCAATGGAATTCCCAGCAAAATCTCAACCCAATTTTATAGACTTTGAAAGAAAAATTATCAACTTCATATGGAAAGATAAAAAACCCAGGATAACTAAAACAATCCTGTGAAATAAAGAACCTTTGAAGGTGTCACAATCCCTGATTTCAAGCTGTATTACATAGCAATAGTAATAAAAAATCACATGGTATGGCATAAAAACAGACAGGTCAGTCAACAACATAGGATTAAAGATCTAGAAATAAACTGACACATCTACAGACACTTGATTTTTGACAAAGAAGCCAAAACCATACATTGGAAAAGGGAGAGCATCTTCAACAAATGGTGGTGGTCTAACTGGATGTCTGTACATAATAGAATGCAAATAGATACATATTCATTACCTGGCACAAACTTAAGTCCAAGTAGATCAGAGACCTCAGCATAAAACTGGATATAGAAGTGGGGAATAGTCTTAAAGGAATTGGTACAGGAGACAACTTCCTGAACAAAACATCGATAGCTCAGGCACTAAGATAAACAATAAATAGGGCCTCATGAGACTGGAAAGCTTCTGTAAAGCAAAGGACACTATCAACAGGAAAAAAAGACATCCTACAAAGTGAGAAAAGATCTTCACTATCCCTACATATACCTGAAGGCTTGTATCCAAAATATATAAAGAACTCAAGAAGTTAGATATCAACCATCAAAATAACTCAATTAAAAAATAAGGTACAGAGGTAAATAGAGAATCCTCAACAGAGAAATTTGTAATGACCAAGAAACAGTTCAAATAGTGTTCAACATCCGTAGTCATCAGGGAAATGCAAGTCAGAATGAGTCAGAGATTCCATCTTATACCCATTAGAACTGCTAACATCAGAAACTTCAGTGACAGCACATGCTAGTGAGGACAGAGAGCAAGTGGACCACTGTACCACTGCTGTTGGAATGCAAACTTGTACATCCACTCTGGAAATCAGTTTGGCTAGTTCTGAGAAAATTGGGAATAGTTCCAAGTCAAGACTCTGCTATACCATCTCTGGGCATATACTGAAAAGATTCTCCACCATACCATAAGGACACTTGCTCAATTATGTTCATAGCAGCTCTATTGATAATAGCGTGAAACTGGAAACAACCTATATGTCCCTCAATGAAAAAATGGGTAAAGAAATGCAGTTTGTTTACACAATGGAATATGACACAGCTATTAAAAACAAGGGCATCATGAAAGTTGCAGGGAAATGGGTGGGGTGATACCCAGGAGGTGCCACCCCATTCTCAGAGGAGAAGTGAGAGGAGCCAGGGTAGGTAGGGAGCAGGAGGAGAGAGGTGAAGAATGTAAAGTGAATTAATAAGTTAACTAATGAAAAAAAGAGGGTCTCACAAGCATGTACTGTTCCTGAGAATCTATAAATTCATAGTGGCTGTCTGTGGAGACTTTTTTTTCTCAGACTTGACAAGATACTTATGCTTCTGTCTCTAATCTCATATTCATAGTCTTAAAAGCAACACTAATGGAATGTCTCTTTCAGATACACACACACAAAAGATACAAAAAGATATGAGGCAGATGTTCCTGCTTGAGATGAGGAAAAGGACCAGCAAGAATGGGAGTGGAGAATGAGAGGATAATAAAATCCAGACAAGGAGATAAATTGGTCAAAGCGTTTTTTAAATTATACTTATGAAAATAATTAGTGAAACTGATTACTATGCATCATTTATATAGCAAATAGAAATCATAGATGTGAAAATAAACAAAAGGCTAATGGAAAGTATAATAAACTACAATTGATGTAGAAACAATTTTTTAGTTACCTTCATCTCTATCTCCTTTTAGAAACATGAGTTGAAGGGGACCTCCTACTGCATCTTTGTTAACATTTACTGTTGTCAGTATTTTGGATTCTACTGCTCAAGATTGTATAGTGGTATCTAGCTGTTGCTTTAATTTGTGAAACTCTAATTTAAAAACATGCCAAATATCTCTTCATGGTTATTTGCCATCTGTATATTTTCTTTGATGATGTCTACATTGAGATTTCTGCTTATATTTTAATCGTGTGGTTATCTTATTGTTGAGTTTTAAGCATCTGTGTTGGTTGGTACCTTTCAGATATATGTTTTACAAACGTTTTTCCCCCGTTTGCATTTCTTCTGTCCATTGTCATAACTTTGAAGAGTTTTTACTGATGTACATCATTTTTATGATTTTCAATGTTTTCAAAGACTCGGGGTTTAAAATACCCCTAGTCTTTAGAGATTTCTGCATTTTGTTATAAATGAGCATATTCATCCTTCAGTCTGTCTTAGAGAAATTTATTTCACAAAAATAATATAAATTTAACATATTTTATATGAATCAATCTTTTTTTCTTTTTATTCCTGTTGTTAGACATTTCCTTTTGTAATAATCTTGAATTGATTTTCAACTGAACCATGATATCTTTATAGCTTGCATTTTATATGATGCTGATTAAACTTAATAAATATTTTTCTCTGTCATCATCTTACTCTGTATTGTGGAGGACTCTTCAATACATATTGACAAGTTAAGATGCTGATGTTAAAGACTGCATATTGTATGTCACCATTCATATTAAATAATAGGGCAATTTATAAAGGCATTTAATATATGTTATATTAGTAAGTTGTCATGTGCTGTTTAAAGCTATCTAGAAGTAGCCTCTAGTCTACCTCTAGCTTTAGAGGTAGAGTTGGCCTCACAAATTCAGATCAAAGCTTGTTTATCTTAGACTGTTCTCGTCCCATTGTTCAAAACAGACTACCTCCTTTTCATCCCAGTCCCAGCAGAAAAAGAAAGGAGAACAGAAAAATAGGCAAGGATTGAAAATAGCATGTACTAGAGAACAGAGAAGTCAATCATTTGAGTGAATTTTTTTTTGTGTCCATAAATAGGCCATTCATTCCTGAGCACCTTCCCAAAGCAAGTTTCACCCAGTGTTTATTGCAAGGTATGAGCATACCCCTGGGAAAACAGCGAGGTCTCACTGAGGAGAAGACATTCTGCCTGGAACCCTCTTTATCCATCTGGCTCCAGCTCCAGATGCATATGATCTAATTCTTGCTCATCTGTTATTTTATTCATGCAACTGTCTATTTAATAATCTCACTCCTTTAAAACTTTAACTATGGACCATTCTTCATATGAAGCAAGACAGAACTTAAAGCAATAGCAAACTGCCACCAAAGATCGAATAAAGAATCTTTAAGGACGTTCAAGGCAGTGCCTTTATTCTGTGATAACTTAAAACTTAATATTTGACATTATAGGTTTATCAAGTTTCACAAAAATATATAACAAAAAGCTCAAACAGTTGCAATTCCCAAAGAAAGGAAGTGTTGGGGTGTAGCTCAGAGATAATGTGTGTTGCATGTGGCGCTTTTTTGGCTCCCCAAGTGTCACAGTTAGTCAATTAAGTAATCAATAAATGTAAAAGGTACCATGGACAGTTTTTGACTTCTTGAGCAATTTCTCTTTAATGAAATAACATATGGGTTAGTGTGCACACTAATAACATAGATATGTGAACAGTGTTTTGACTTCCAGCCTGAATTTTCATTACACTGTTGAGTTGGAATGGGTGCCCTACTTTCTTTCTCTTAGCTAGTGCTTTGTTGTTGGTCTTTATGCTATTCTATGCACTGCTATTTTAGCCTGAGTCACTCTTATACAGAAAGCTCTTCCCAAATTGACTTATTAGACACAGTCATTCTGTGAATCTTAATCAAGAATTCATGATTTGTATTCATCTGGTTCATGACTCTGTAACTCGCCAGTTTTTTTGTTGAATTATTTATATAAAAATGAATGCATTTTAACTGTTGTTTAATTGGCAGTATCTAATAATATCTCTTATTTTTTAATTGCCTTGTGGACATGAGAACATGGTTCTGAAATTCATTTGGAAATTTTGAAGGCTGTCCTAGATAATTCTATTTCTGGAAAAATACTGACATACCAGAATATTCTTTCAAAATCTGTTCTTAAAATTTTGTCAGTTCCTTTTCTTTTATCTTCAGCTCAATCTCTGAACGTTTTTCTATATTATTTTAAATTGTTTGCTTGCTAATAAGTGATGAATAGACAAATGTATAGGAGCGCATCCCAAAGAAGAAAGCATGGATTGTGGTATATGAATATGGTAAATGAAGTCTCTCTCAGTTCACTAAATTCCTAGCAGGCCAGAGAGAGGGAATCTGAATCCCTTTTGTATTTTTTTACATGGGTTATATTAGGTAAGAATTTTCAACTCTTTCCATTAGTTTTCTTATGTATCAAAATCATATAATAATACCCTATACTGGATGTCTGGAATATGGAAATTATTCAGTATGATATAGTAGTAGTAAACTAATAATAGCTAATAAAATGAACACCAAACCTTAATCTGCATCTATTTTTAACAGAAATTATACCTTTTCTGCATGAAAAATTAAATTCAACAACTTCTATTCCATAATCAACATTATCTTTTCATAGTGTTTTATCTACTTGCTTAAGAAATCAAAGACAAACAAAATAACAAGTAAAACCAAAATGGAATTTTTGAGTTTAAACAGAAGATAGTTTGTTTGTAAGACAGTCTCTCATGAAACCTATTCTGTCTTCAGATTTTCCCTGCAAAAGGAAAAATCTTTTACAAAATGTTGGCAGCACATAGGAAGGGTTTCAGGAATGTTCTTTCGGATGAGGCGTTTAATCTCATATCTTAGAAGTGTCCTAAGTAAGTACATTCCTCAACCTGAAAATATTGCTACTTGGGTCTGGGGCGGAGCCTTATGATGAATTCCCATGCCCTTGAAAGCATCCTTCATTAGAGAGCACCTCTGATGTGATGAGGACGCTGAGCAGCCCCAGAAGGTGTTTGTCACTGCATTGTTCACTGCTTTAAATCATCTTTTTTTCTTTCTTGGAGAAAATTGATCAGAAGGTTATTCATTACCCAAAGTCCTCTCTGCTTTCCTAACTGCATGTTCTCGTATTTGTTCTTCTTTTTATAGCTCAAGTGATGGGAACTACCATAGTATTATGTCCATAGTGACTGTCAATACTAGATACAGCTTCCTAGTAATCTTCCATGAACTCCTAGAGATCTCCAGCCAGCTTCCATGTTTCACATGTTCGGAGAACAAAAGTTCATAAGATAATACAGATAATTTTTAAGTCTCCAATATGACTATGAGATAATTATTTCTGTTATATTACTGTAACTTTAACCTGGCAAATGATTTACATTCAAATGTGCCTTTTCTAGTATATTGGATACTTCATAAGTTTTAACCTCCATGTTTTCAAAATAACCGACCCTCAAATTCCAATATTGGCCATAGTTACAAAGTATTCAATATTACTCTTTTAGAACAACCTTTATATTGAACAAAACAATGTTATTATATGCATATTAGCTTACAACATGAATTGAGCTCATGAGTAGAAAAGTATAGACTTTTATATTAGCTGATATTTGAGATTTTAGGCTAATTTTTATTTTATTTTCACTATTAAAATTTATTTCCCTAGCAGAATCATCTGCCATCTGCCAATTAAGTTATTTCAATCATGTATCACTGTGTCTAGAATGATATATGGTACACAAAAGGCTCATTAAATATATTGTTGCTTCTGGTGTTACAATTCAAAATGAAGACATTAATATTTCATCAAATCTACTGCATACAGGCCTTTCTCTGAAAGAAAGAGAGAGCAAGTGAGCAAGAGAGAGAGGGAGAGAGAGATAGAGACAGAGACAGAGAGAGAGAGAGAGAGAGAGAGAGAGAGAGAGAGAGAGAGAGAGAGTTTGATGGAAAATTGATTCTTTAATCAAAGATCAAAAGCTGCTTTATCAAATGGGAATTCCTTACCATTTTAGTAAGGAATAGCATTGGAAGTTACAAATTGGGTAACTGTGATTTTGCAAGAGCATTTGATACTCAAGAAGTCAGCCTTGATGCTCTTTTTGTTTTCCATAGTGGTTTTTTTTTTTTTTTTTGGTTCCTAGTTTCTGCAGTTCAGTTTCTCTCCCGCCTTCATGTGTGTGTGTGTGGGGGGGTGTGGGTGTGTGTACATATCCATACAGAAAATACTTAATATACTATATAGCTATCTTCATTCAAAACCAAACTTTTTTATACTAAAACATATAAGAATGACTTCACATCCATGAGTATATGAACAGCACAAATAGAACTTTCTTTAGGCTTTCTTTCTTTTTAGGGGCAAAGTTTTTGGGAAGAGAATGGATCTGAAAAGAATTAATGGAAGGTGTGGATCATGTTGAATTTGTAGATTGCTTTTGGCAAGATGGCCATTTTAACTATATTAATCCTGCCAATCCACGAGCATGGAAGATTTTTCCATTTTCTGAGGTCTTCTACGATTTCCTTCTTCAGAGACCTGAAGTTCTTATCATACAGATCTTTTATTTGTTTGGTTAGAGTCACACCAAGATACTTTATATTGTTTGTGGCTATTATAAAGGGTATCATTTTCCTAACTTCTTTCTCAGCCTGCTTATCCTTTGAGTATAGGAAGGCTACTGATTTGCTTGAGTTGATGTTTTTTCTTTTCTTCTTTTTTTTTATTTTCTAAATTCGTTGTTTATATTCCAAAATGCTTTCCCATTTCCCAGTTCCCATTTCCCCCTCCCCATATGTCCCATAAGCCTTCTCTACACCCATACTCCAATCACCTCCCTCCTTTTTCTCTGTCCTGGTACTCCCCTACAATGCTTGATCAGGCCTTTCCAAGATCAGGGCCCTCTTCTTACTGCTTCATGGGAGGCATTTGATATGCAACTAGTGTCTTGGGTATTCAGAGTTTCTGGGCTAGTTAATATCCACTTATCAGTGATTGCATTCCATGTATATTCTTTTGTGATTGGGTTAACTCACTTAGGATGATATTTTCCAGTTCCAACTATTTGCCTACAAATTTCATGAATTCATTGGTTTTAATTGCTGAGTAGTATTTCATTGTGTAAATATACCACATTTTCTGTATCCATTCCTCCATTGAGGGGCATCTGGGTTCTTTCCAGCTTCTGGCTATTATCAATAAGGCTGCTATGAACATAGTGGAGCATGTGTCCTTATTACATGCCGGGGAATCCTCTGGGTATATGCCCAGGAGTGGTATAGCAGAGTCCTCCAGTAGTGTCATGTTCAGTTTTCTGAGGAACCTCCAGACTAATTTTCAGAGTGGTTGTACCTTCTTGCAATCCCACCAGCAGTGAAGGAGTGTTCCTCTTTCTCCACATCCTTGCCAATACCTGTTGTCTCCTGAGTTTTTAACCTTAGCCATTCTGACTGGTGTGAGGTGAAATCTTAGGGTTGTTTTGATTTGCATTTCCCTAATGACTAATGATGATGAGCATTTCTTAAGGTGCTTCTCAGCCATCTGAATTTCTTCATGTGAAAATTCTTTGTTTAGCTCTGCACCCCATTTTTTAATAGGGTTATTTGGTTCCCTGGGGTTTAACTTCTTGAGTTCCTTGTATATATTGGATATTAGCCCTCTATTGGATGTAGGGTAGGTGAAGATCGTTTCCCTGTCTGTTGGATGCCGTTTTGTCCTTTTGACAGTGTCCTTTGCCTTACAGAAACTATATGATAGTATACTTCAATGACCCAAAAAACTCCACCAGAGAACTTCTACAGCTGATAAACAACTTCAGCAAAGTGGCTGGTTATAAAATCAACTCAAGCAAATCAGTAGCCTTCCTATACTCAAAGGATTAACAGGCAGAGAAAGAAGTTAGGGAAATGACACCCTTCACAATAGCCACAAACAATATAAAGTATCTTGATGTGACTCTAACCAAACATATAAAAGATCTGTATGAGAAGAACTTTAGGTCTCTGAAGAAGGAAATTGAACAAGACCTCAGGAAGTGGAAAAATCTGCCATGCTCTTGGATTGGCAGGATTAATATAGTTAAAATGGCCATCTTGCCAAAAGCAATATACAGATTCAATGCAATCCCCATCAAAATCCCAAATCACTTCTTCTTAAAGTTAGAAAAAGCAATTCTCAAATTCATCTGGAATAACAAAAAAACCCAGGATAGCTAAAACTATTCTCAACAGTAAAAGAGCTTCTGGGGGAATCAATATCCCAGACCTCAAGCAATACTACAGAGCAATCGTATTAAAAACTGCATGGTATTGGCACAGCAACAGACAAGTGGACCAATGGAATAGAATTGAAGACCCAGAAATGAACCCACACACCTATGGTCACTTGATCTTTGATAAAGGAGCAGAAAACATCCAGTGGAAAAAAGATAGCCTTTTCAACAAATGGTACTGGTTCAACTGGAGGTCAGCATGCAGAAGATTGCTAATTGATCCATTCTTATCTCCTTGTACTAAGCTCAACTCCAAGTGGATCAAGGACCTCCACGTAAAACCAGACACATTGAAACTAATAGAAAATAAACTGGGGAAAACCCTTGAGGACATGGGCACAGGGGAAAAGTTCCTGAACAGAACACCAATAGCTTATGCTCTAAGATCAAGAATTGAAAAATTGAGTTGATTTTATAACCAGCCACTTTGCTGAAATTCTTTATCAGCTGGAGGAGTTCTCTGGTGGAGTTTTCTGGATCACTTATGCAGACTATCATATCATCTGCAAATACTGATAGTTTGATTTCTTCCTTTCCATTATTTTTTGTTTGTTTGTTTTGCTTTTTGTATTTTGTTTTATGAGACAGGGTTTTTTTGTATATTTAGCCCTGGCTGTCCTGAAACTCACTCTGTAGACCAGGCTGGCCTTGAACTCAGAAATCTGCCTGCCTCTGTCTCCCAAGTGCTGGGATTAAAGGCATGTGCCACCGCCGCCCAGCTCCCCTTTGACCTCCTTATGTTGTTTAATTGCTCTAACTAGACCTTCAAGTACTATATTGAAAAGATATGGAGAGAGGGGGCAGCCTTGTCTTGTCCCTGATTTTAGTAGGATTGCTTCAAGTTTCTCTCCAGTTAGTTTGATGCTGGCTACTACTTTGCTGTATATTGCTTTTACTATGTGTAGTTTAGGTATGGACCTTGAATTCCTATTCTTTCCAAGACTCTTAGCATGAAAGGATGATGAATTTTGTCAAATGCTTTTTCAGCATCTAATGAAATGATCATGTGTTTTTTTTTCTTTGAATTTGTTTATGTAGTGAACTGCATTCATGGATTTCCTTATATTGAACCATCCCTGCATCCCTGGGATGAAGCCTACTTGGTCATGGCAGATGATCGTTTTGATGTGTTCTTGGATTCTGTTGTCAAGAATTTTATTGAGTATTTTTACATTTACAAGGGATATTTACAAGGGAAATTGACCTGCAGTTCTCTTTCTTTGTTGGATCTTTGTGTGGTTTTGGTATCAGAGTAATTGTGGCTTCATATAACAAGTTGGGTAGTGTTCCTTCTGTTTCTATTTTGTGGAATAGTTTGAAGAGTATTGGTGTTAGGTCTTCTTTGAAGGTCTGATAGAATTCTGCACTAAACCCATCTGGTCCCGTGTTATTTGAACATTATCAAAATAACTTGGATGCATCTAATACATTCTCAGAGAACCAATAAAACAACTATATTTTAAACAGCCTGATTCTTAATATAATGAGATGACTTTATTTATCTCATATTGATCCACATGGAAATTTATATATTGTTACACGAAATGGCTCATATTTAATTATAATCAGACCTTCACTAACATTTTGATCTCATTGAAGATATCTGGTTATTTCCCTGCTGGTCTTTAACCTCTCCCTATAAGTTGATGCAAGAAGCAGTGTAATTTCCATTACTTAGAAGGTGTTTTCTTGTTTCTTTTGTTGTGTCCTTGAATTTTTCATCCTAAATTCTACTACTTTGTTTCATGTACTTTATTTAATGTTCCACTGCTTAGTTTCTCCCTTGTGTGATTAAAGATATCCATAAACTAATATTTTTATTGAATTTAATATTTAAAAAATTCAGGAAGATCTTGACTCATAATAACTTTTTATTAACATTTTTATGTCTGCAAAATAAATAAATTGCTTGAGATAAGGAGTTGTCAACTGCCATGTTATTTCTTAAAATGGGAAAGGTTAAAAGAACAAAAGAAAAATGGTGATCTACTAGCAACTAACCGGCATTCATTATATCAAGATATTTAACATATCATGAAAGGATATATGTTTTGGCTCCCATGTGCTTATAAAATTACTTACAAACAGGAGTCAAGACTGAAGGACAGCTGTTGAACAGTGCAAGCCTACCAGTATTCATAAACTCTTAAAGGGGATGGAAACTATTGACTTCTAAATCACCACTAGACCAACACTTGTTTGTAGGACACACAGAACAAGTATATCTAGAAACATGAAATAATGAGCACCTCAAAAGTATCCCCCCTCTTTCCCTCTCCCGCTCCCTCTCCCTCTCCCTCTCCCTCTCCCCCCTCTCTCAGTGTGTATGTGTATGTGTGTGTTTATATATATGGCTCTACAGAGATCAGAAGAAGCACTGGACCCTCAGGAATTGGAATTACAGATGGTTCTGGAAGTAGAATTTGATTCCTCTGCAAAAACAAATGTTCTTAACCATGTACCCATCACTCCTACCCCATAAAGTCCTCTTTATTTGATTCAGTGAGATTAAATTATGTAAATTCGGTAGATATTGTCAGAACAAACATATCAGGGGACTAAGAAGTAATTATGCGATGCATACATCGCCAAGACCAGCGGGGCTTTCAGGACTTAGCAAATTGGGTGTTGGGGAATGAAGAAATACTGCAAAGCTAAAACTGGATGAACAACACATTCTGATGGAGATGTACCATGTTTATTATATATATCATGAAGAAGGAGATGGTAGGTTAGCTTATTTCAGTAGGAGTTCTCTGTCGAGGAGGAATATGAGCTTGAGGAATCCAGGAGGAAGGAGCTATGTTTAATAGTGTCCACATACATTAGTTTTAGCTGAAGGCTTTCAAAACATCTCCACTTAGTCCAGAGAAAGGTTTTGGCATTCCTCTGAGCCTGACTGATGTAAGGTCTTGCCATTCCCATGGGGCTGAGATTTTAGGGTCTTTGACATAGTAGTGCTAATGTCTGTAATATATCTTCTGTCATCTCTCCAGAGTTTGTAACATGCCAGTAGTGATACAATGGGAATGATACAGAAATTATTGTATTACATTCAGAACATTGTTGCAGTGCTTCTTTTATGAGATGAGTAGTTCTGAAGGAAGTTGGGATTTCTTAACACATGTAAGCACATTTAAATAGCCTGTGTGTACACTAATATTTACTAAATTAATAGCTTTATTCTTGTGTGCTAATCAGATCTAGGTTGGATATTAGAAATATGACTCACAAGGAATAATGTTCTACCTTGTTCTGATGATATTAAAAGACACTCACTGGAGATGTTAGTAGCACATGTAAATGATAACAGAACCAGAAAAAAATTAAATTATCTTTGGCAAGGAAAAATATATCTTTTACAGTTTTATACAAATTGTTATTCTATACTTTCAAAACTCCCATATCTATGGCTCGGGAATGATTGCAAAAGAGGAAGTGGTCAGATTAGAAGAGCCAGAGGGCAAGAGTCTGCTCTGAGTTTTCCTACAGATGCCAGAGAACCTGCACCCACAACATATTTACAATTCAGTTGCCTCAAACAATGGCAATATCCATAAACATGCTAAGAGTGAGGGGGGATTTCACATGGTTACACCCCTAGATATAGAACTATGGGCAAATAACGACTGTGGAGAGAGGGAAAGAAGTAAACTTTCCTGAGGATGATTCTACCACTTGGTTACCAAATACAAAGTGGTCAGCCCTCAGCTGACTATAAAAACTATAGACTCAGCTGGATACATATTCCCACACACACACCCACACAACCACACAACCACCCCACATACACACAATTGTATGTATATACTATTTGTAATACTGTAATGTTGTATATATAGCATTGCATATATAATATACATATATTATCTATCTTTATATACATATACAATCGAAAAAGAGACTATAAATTTGAGAGGAAATGAGCAGAGACATAGGAGGGCTTGGGGGGAAAATGGAAGTGAATTAATTAGACTTTTTGTGTTTAAGACAGTGTTTCTTTATGGTGTCCTGGCTGTTCTCAAACTCACCATGTAAACTGCTATGTCCTCAAAAATCACAGTGTCCTGACTCTGTTTTGAAAGTGCTGAGATTAAAGACATATGCCACTACACTTGACCTGAGTTAGATTTTAACTAAGATTTTAAAATGTAAAAAACAAAACCATATCTAATCCTTTGTTAGTAGCCACTTTCAACAATATACTTTTTAGAGATCAAGATAAATCCAAGTGTCAAGACAGTCCATTTGACCATTAATAACTATTAATTTACTGGAATTGGTGGTCATATTAATCAATAGAACTCCATCTGGTTACATCTAACCTACTTTTAATATAAATTATTTACCATGAAAAGGTAACATATCCTCTTCCTTTTTAGGGCAACAATTCAAAAAACAAAAAACGAATGTTAAATTATCAAGTTTAGATTCCCTATGCTGTTTTTACCAAATGGCATCCATTTCACACATCAGATATATATGGAAAAATCTTTTCTTTAATAATCTTACTTCAGAATGCAGCCTTGGTTTTTACTGATCTTTTCTTATGGTGTCATATGGTAAAGGAAAATTGAGCTCATTTTATGAGTGAATAAACTCACATCATTGTTAGTTACTAAACACAGTTTAGTCAGCCATTGCTTCCTCTCTACAGGTTTACCCCCAGCAACTTTTGGGTGGAATGGATACAAAAAATGTGGTATATATACACAATGGAGTACTATTCAGCCATTAGAAACAATGAATTCATGAAATTCTTAGACAAATGGATGGAACTGGAGAAAATCATATTAAGTGAGGCAACCCAGTCTCAAAAGATCAATCATGGTATACACTCACTGATAAACGGATATTAGCCTAGAAAATTGGAATACCCAAAACCTAATCCACATGTCAAATGATGTCCAAGAAGAACAGAGTAGTGGCCCCTGGTTCTGGAAAGGTTCAGTGCAGCAGTATAGGGCAAAACCAGAACAGGGAAGTGGGAATGGGTAGATGGGGGAACAGGGGGACGGAAGAGGGCTTATGGGACTTTTGGGGAGTGGGGAGTTGGCGCTGGTCGAGTTAGGTGCTGACACCTTGATCCATTTGGAGGTGAGCTTAGTACAAGGAGATAAGGATGGATCAATTCGCATTCTTCTGCATTCTGACCTCCAGTTGAACCAGCACCATTTGTTGAAAAGGCTATCTTTTTTCCATTGGATGTTTTCAGCTCCTTTGTTGAGGATCAAGTGGCCATAGGTGTGTGGGTTCATTTCTGGATATTCAATCCTGTTCCATTGATCCGCCTGTCTCTCACTGTAACAATAACATGCAGTTTTTAACTCTATTCCTCGGTAGTATTGCTTGAGGTCAGGGATACTGATTCCCCCAGAATTTCTTTTGTTGTTGAGAATAGTTTTAGCTATCCTGGGTTTTTTGTTATTCCAGATGAATTTGAGGATTGTTATTTCTAGTTCTATGAAGAACTGAGTTGGGATTTTGATGGATATTGCGTTGAATATGTATATTGCTTTGGGCAAAATGGCCATTTTAACTATATCAATCCTGCCGATCCATGAGCATGGGAGATTTTTTTCCCATTTTTTGAGGACTTCTTCCATTTCCTTCTTCAGACTCTTGAAGTTCTTGTCATACAGATCTTTCACATGTTTACTAAGAGTCACCCCCCAGGTACTTTATGCTGTTTGTGGCTATTGTGAAGGGTGTCATTTCCCTAATTTCTTTCTCAGCCTGCTTATCCTTTGAGTATAGAAGGCTACTGATTTGCTTGAGTTGATTTTATAACCTGCCACATTGCTGAAGCTGTTTATCAGCTGTAGGAGCTCTCTAGTGGAGTTTTTGGGTCACTTAGGTAGACGATCATGTCATCTGCAAAAAATGATAGTTTGACTTCTTCCTTTCCAGTTTGTATCCCTTTGATATCCTTATGTTGTCTAATTGCCTGAGCTAGTACCTCAAGTACAATATTGAAAGGATAAGGAGAAAGGGGGCAGCCCTATCTAGTCCCTGATTTTAGTGGGATTGCTTCAAATTTCTCTCCATTTAGTTTGATGCTGGCTACCAGTTTGCTGTATATTGCTTTTAATATGTTTAGGTATGGGCCTTGAATTCCTGTTCTCTCCAAGACTTTAAGCATGAAATGATGCTGAATTTTGTCAAATGCTTTTTCAGCATCCAATGAAATGACTATGTGGTTTTTTTCTTTGAGTTTGTTTATGTAGTGGATTGCATTGATGGATTTCCATATATTGTACCAACCCTGCATCCCTGGGATAAAGCCTACTTGATCATGGTAGATGATTGTTTTGACATGTTCTTGGATTTGGTGGGCAAGAATTTTATTGAGTATTTTTGCATCGATGTTCATAAGGGTAATTGGTCTGAAGTTCTCTTTCTTTGTCGGATCTTTGTGTGGTTTTGGTATCAGCGTAATTGTGGCTTCATAGAAGGAATTGGGTAGTGTTCCTTCTGTTTCTATTTTTGGAATAGTTTGAAGAGTATTGGTGTTAGGTCTTCTTTAAAGGTATGATAGAATTCTGCACTGAAACTATCTGGTCCTGTGCTTTTTTTTGGTTAGAAGACTTTCTATGAACCCTTCTATTTCTTTAGGGCTTATGGGAATGTTTAGATGATCTATTTGGCCCTGATTTAATTTTCGTGTTTGGTATCTGCCTAGGAAATTGTCCATTTCCTCCAGATTCTCTAGTTGTGTTGCGTATAGGCTTTTGTAGTAGGAGCTGATGATTTTTCTGAATTTCCTCAGTTTCTGTTGTTATATCCCCTTTTCATTTCTAATTTTGTTAATTTGGATACTTTCTCTGTGCCCTTTAGTCAGTCTGGCTAAGGGTTTATCTATCTTGTTGTTTTTCTCAAAGAACCAGCTCCTGGATTCGTTGATTCTTTGTATGGTTCTCTTTGTTTCCACTTGATTGATTTCAGCCCTGAGTTTGATGATTTCCTGTCTTCTTCTCCTCCTGGGTGAAGTAGCTTCTTTTGGTTCCAGAGCTTTCACATGTGCCATTAAGCTGCTAGTGTATGCTCTCTCCCGTTTCTTTTTGGAGGCATTCAGGGCTATTGGTTTTCCTCTTAGCACTATTTTCATTGTGTCCCAAAGATTTGGGTATGTTGTGTCTTCATTTTCATTAAATTCTAAAATGTCTCTGATTTCTTTCTTTATTTCTTCGTTGGTCAAGGTGTCATTGAGTAGAGTATTGTTCAGCCACCATGTGTATGTGGGTTTTCTGTTGTTTTTGTTGCTATTGAAGACCACTTTTACTCCATAATGATCTGATAGGAGGCATGGGAGTAGTTCGATCTTCTTATATTTGTTGAGGTCTGTCTTGTGACAAATTATATGGTTGATTTTAGAAAAGATACCATGAGTGGCTGAGAAAAAGGTATATTGTTTTGCTTTAGGGTGAAATCTTCTATAAATATCAGTCAAATCCATTTGGTCCAAAGCTTCAATTAGTTTTACTGTGTCCCTGCTTAGTTTCTGTTTTCCTGATCGGTCCATTGAGGATAGTGGAGTGTTGAAGTCCCCCACAATTATTGTGTTAGGTGCAATGTGTACTTTGAGCTTTAGTAAAGTTTCTTTTACGAATGACGGTGCCCTTGCATTTGGTGCATAGATATTCAGAATTGAAAGTTCTTCTTGGTGGATTTTTCCTTTGACCAACAAGAAGTTTCCTTCCATGTCTCTTTTGATGACTTTAGATTGAAAGTCAATTTTATCTGATATTAGAATGGCTATTCCAGCTCATTTCCTGAGACCATTGGCTTGTAAATTGTCTTCCAGCCTTTTACTCTAAAGTAGTTTTGTCTTTGACACTGAGGTGTGTTTCCTGTATGCAGCAAAATGTCGGGTCCTGTTTCCTTATCCAGTCTGTTAGTCTATGTCTTTTTATTGGGGGATGGATGTTAAGAGATATTAAGGATAGTGATTATTACTTCCTGTCATTTTTTATGTTATTTTTATATTTCAGTGGTTATCTTCTTTTGAGTTTGATGAAAGAAAGTTACTGTCTTGCTTTTTCCAGGGTGTTGTTTCCCTCCTTGTATTGGAGTTTTCCTTTTATTATTCTTTGTAGAGCTGGGTTTGTGGAAAGGTATTGTCTAAATTTGGTTTTGTCATGGAATATCTTGCTTTCTCCATCTGTGGTGATTGAAAGTTTTTCTGGGTATAGTAGTCTTGGCTGACATTTGTGTTCTCTTAGAGTTTGCATGAGATCAGCCCAGGATCTTCTAGATTTCATGGTCTCTGGTGAGAAGTCTGGTGTAATTCTGATAGGTCTTCCTTTATATATTACTTGGCCTTTTTCTCTTACTGCCTTTAATATTCCTTTCTTCATTTAGTACATTTTGGGTTTTGATTATTATGTGATGAGAGGTATTTCTGCTCAGGTCCAGTCTGTTTGGAGTTCTGTAGGCTTCTGGTATATTCATGGGCATCTCTCTCTTTAAGTTAGGGAAGTTTTCTTCCATAATTTTGTTGAAGATATTTGCTGGCCCTTTCAGTTGTAAATCTTCACTCTCATCTATACCTATAATCCTTAGGTTTGGTCTTCTCATTGTGTCCTGGATTTCCTGGATGTTCTGGGCTACAAGCTTTTTGCATTTTGCATTTTCTTTGACTGTTGAGTCAATGGTCTCTATGGTATCTTCGGCATCTGAGATTCTTTCTTCCATCTCTTGTATTCTGTTGTTGATATTTGCATCTATGGCCCCTGATTTCTTTCCAAGGTTTTCTATCTCCAATATTGTCTCCCTTTGTGATTTCTCAATTGTTTCTACTTTTGTTTTTAGATCCAGGATGGTTTTGCTCAGTTCCATCATTTGTTTGTTTGTGTTTTCCTTTAATTCTTTAAGAGATTTTTGTGTTTCCTCTTTCATGACTTCTGCTAATTGACTCACTTTCTCCTGCATTTCTTTAAGGTTTTTTTTTTCATTTCTTCTTTATTGGTTTCTATCTCTTGAGCCTTATTCTCCTGAATTTCTTTAAGTAATTTTTGTGTTTCCATTATTCGAGTTTCTAGCTTATTCAAGTTCCCCTGTATTTCTTTAAGAGATTCATTTGTGTCCTTTTTGTGTTCTTCTAGCAGCATCATGACCAGTTATTTTAAATCCAAATCTTGTTTTTCTGGAGTGTTGGTGTATCCAGGACTTGTTGATGCTGGAGAGTTTGGTTCAGATTCTGCCATATTGCCTAGATTTCTGTTAGTAGTGTTTCTACGTTTGCCCTTTGCCATCTTGTTAGCTCTCATGTTAGTTGGTCTTGTCTCTGACTGATGTTTGAGCCTCCTGTGAGGCTGTAGGGCTATTTCCGCAATACTGGATGGCTGTGTTTCCCCTGTCACAGATTAGTGATGTGCTGCCCTCCTCTTGGGTGCCCTTGGAGCCCTAGTGTGCCTTGCCCCAGATTGTCTGTGAACCAGGTTCTAATGGTGTATGCTGTGGGGACCTTTTCTGCATGGATCATTCGAGTTCTCTTTGCTGGGCAGCAGCACCCCTGGGTTGGTGCACTCAAGGCTAGCCTATCTGCTCAGGCCCTGAGTTTGGGCAAAAGCCTGGCTGGCTTAGGCCTGAGCAATGTTCGCCTTGGGCTATGACTTTTAAGTGGTTCTGTCAGGTAGCCAAGATGGCAGCATGCCCGGTTAGTCTGCCCGGCTAACAACCTCCTGGCCAGGTTGATACACAGATGGCCCACCGGACAGCCAGGGCCTGGGTGCAGTCCAACGCCTGTCTGGCTTAGACCCTCTGCTATGTTAGCCTCGGGCTATCACTGTTAGCAGGCTTTGCCTGCTAGAACTCTCTGGTGTCCTGTAGCCAAAATGGCGGTGAGCGCAGGGACCGATTTCCATTTTCAAAATTATTCTCAATGGTTGAAACCCCAGCATTCAGCAAACTGAGGGTGAAGGTGGAGAATTTAGGGTCAAATAAGGCTGCATGGCAAGATCCTTGCTTGAAGGAAGACATTGATGATGCACAGACATATGCATCACGTTTCCTAAGGCCTGCTTTACCGATGCCTATGCATTATCTACCATTGCAGTAGGAATGTACAACTGCTCGCTCACTTCTATTGTATCAGTCCATGCCTGTTTGTGTGTGTGTATATAAACATATAAACATAGTTTTTCTTGTATTTGTTCATTTTTATTAAGACAGTTTTATGTGTTTTATTTTTACAGTCTTTATATCTATTAATAGGAATAAGACAGAAATCTGTGCTGATATATTTTTAGTTTAAGGATTTATTTTATCATTTCTAGTTCTAGAATTATGATTTTTAAATGTATTTATTCACTTCACAACCTAATATCAGCCCTTCTTTTCCTCCTAGTAACCCTCATGCTCCCCCCATTCTACCTTTCTCGGTGACACTCCTCCACTAACACCCTCCGCCCCCACATATCCAGTTGCTGGGGGACTAGGAAAATCCTCTTTCACTAAGACCACACAAGGAAGTCCATTTAGGGGCACAGTATCTAGAGACAGGCAGGCAACAGGCTCAGGGACAGCCACTGCTCCAGCTGTTGGGCGACCTGCATGAAGACCAAGCTGCTCATCTATTACATATGTGCAAGTAGCCTAAGTCCAGTCTGAGCTGGTTCTTTGGTTGGTGATTCAGTTTCTGTGAGCTCGCAGAGGTCCAGGTTAGTTGACTTTGTTGGTATTCCTGTCCTCTTTGGGTCCCTCAATCCTTCTCTCACCTCTTAAGTAATACACCACCAAGTTCCATGTGAGTTTCCTAATCATTTTCCATTTGTTGCTTGTTGGAGCCTCTCAGAGCACAGTTATGCTAGGTTCATGTCTGCAAGCACAACAGAGTATCATTAATAGTGTCAGGGACGGGTTCTTGTCTTTGGGATGGGTATCAATTTGGGACAGTCATTGGTTGGCCATTCCCTCAGTCTTTGATCTATCTTTGTCCCTGTACATCTTGCATGCAGAACAATTTTCCATCAAAGGGTTTCTTGCTGGGTTGCTATCCTTATCCCTCCACTGAAAGTTTTGCCTGGCTACAGGTAGCGTCTACTTCAGATTCCATAAGCCCCCAGAGGAAGGTGTCTTAGTTAGGGTCTCCTGTACCTACCCTCTGGGGTCTCCCAACATCCCAGATCACTGGCACATTGTAGAGATTGCTCACCTATACTGGCAATCTCCCTTCTTTTTCCCCTGATCTTACTTCATATGATCACCTCACCCTCCTGCCTGTTCCCTTCCCCATCTGCTCTTCCACCTATTTCCCGCCTTCCATTGACCTCTGCTATCTATTTTGTTTCCTCTTCCAAGAAATATTCATCCAACCTCCCTTAGGATCCCCTTGTTATTTGACTTGGTTGGGTCTATTGAATATAGCATGGATATAATATACTTTATGGCTAGTATCCACTTATAAATGAGTGTATACCATGCATTTCCTTTTGGACCTGGGTTACCTCATTCAGGAAGATATTTTTCTTTTTCTTTTCCTTTTTTTTAACTGTATGTTTTATTTATTTACATTTCAAATGTTATCCTCTTTCCTGGTTCTCCACACCCCCCAAACCTCTATCCCATTGCCCTTCCCCTTGCTTCTATGAGGGTGTTCACCCACCCACCCACCCACCCTGGCATTTACCTACACTGGGGCATTGAGCCTTCACAAGACCAAGGGCCTCTCCTCCTGTTGATGATGCCTGTTGACAAGGCAATCCTCTGCTACATATTCTATTTCTTTACAGGTTATAGGAGTATTCAGATAATTTACCAGTTATTTATTTAGCTTTAGTATGTGATATCTGTATAATCCATTTCATTTAGATTTTCCAATTTTGTGAAGTACAGGTTTTTGAAGTAAGACCTAATGGTTTTACTTCATAAGGTCTTTCTCGGTGTCTCTTTTTGCTTCTGATTTTGTTAATTTGGGTGGTGTCTCTCTGCCTTTTAGTTGGTGTGGCTGTTTGTCTATTTTGTTTATCTTCTTAAAGAACCAGCTCTTAGTTTTGTTGACTATTTAGAACCAGCTCTTGGTTTTGTTGAATATTTATGTCAATAATTATTAATTCTAATTATTATAAAACTCCTTCATGTTGTGACCAAAGGAGGTCTTAGTGAATTTTCATTATTGTTTCTAAGGTATTTGAAATATGCAGGAAAGATGTTCTGACAGTTCTCTTGCCTGTCCATGCTATCTTCATAACCATGATGTAAGATGTAATTTACTATATTACACTTCATTGTGCCTTTTTTTTTAACTCCAGTTACACAGAGAACTGCATACTTCAAAAAGGACATACTTTCTGTCTTACAGTCTTCAGTGGCATACAGTGGGCACTTTGTTACTCAGTGAATGGTTGAATAAGTTTGCAGCCTAAAGCATTTTCTCACTCCCAGTAGTCCTTGCTGTCCACAGTTAGCTTGGAAGTTAAAATTCTAAACATAAGGATGCCTTCTCTGTGCTTTAAAGTGAGGGAAATTTTTAATGGAGACGAGTACAAACTGTTTTGTTCTCCAATTATTTCTTTTGTATTGTGAAAATCAATACTCCTATTTTCCACAGAAACATTTGAAACTGGATATGGAGATACATAAACAGGGATGTACTCAGAAATGTTTTGTCTAGGAAAAAAGGCCCTTGATTCTGTCCTACTTTTGATACATTTAAGGACACAGCTCTGATTTCTTTATGAAGGCTGTGACTGTTGTAGACTCATGATTAAACAATGACTCACAGGATTATATTTTCCTTAAATAAAGATAACATGAAAACATTTTTTTCTTTAACTGAAATCCACATCTAACTTTGTAGACACTGGTTTTGAAATTAAGAAATAGTCCAAATAGATGACTCTTGGTTGTGGAGTAATTGTTTGTTCTTAAACTTGAACCTAAATATTCCAGCACAAAGTAACAACAAGGCTTCTCAAGTGGCCTTTTTACAGACATCTATTTGCCACATCTGAAGGTTATTGAAAGCAGTGGAGACATTTACTTTGAAATTCAGTCAATCCATTTTTTTGATCCCATTTTTCAGAATTTTCTGTCTTTACATAGGACAGCAGCTTCTATTTGCTTTTCAAAAATATTATTACTTTTGTTTGACATAGGTTTCTTCCTCAGTGATGTGAACTGATATTCTCATAAGCAGAAGCATCAAGTTCTATGTAATATGTGCAGCTCCACTTCTTGTCAGCAAATGATGTGTTAGCCTATGAAAATATACAGCTACATAATAATGAGATATTTGTTTTTCAAGTCTGGCTTTTCTATTTAAAAGGAAAGCAGAGAGATTGCGGGAGAAGAAAGGATGCAAAGTACTAGAAAAGAGAACAAGTGGGTATCAGGCCCGCTTAGTTTCAGTGTTCAAAAGGGAAGGTGGATTCACAACTACTAACATTCAAATAATCCATCTCACAAGATTCCAGTGGAGTAATGATTCTCTAAAGTGCTTCACTTAGTTTCTCTCAGTCCTTGTGATAGCATAATGCTGGAAATTTCATGTCAAAAGCTTCAGGATAATTCATTTTCTGAGTTCTGCCAAAATTTCTGTATAGACTATTTTCTTCCCTAAAAGCCTCTGATTCTCAGTTATTTGACATTTTCTTCCAGCTAAAAAGCCATTTGTAGGATTTAAGAAAACAGTTTAGTTGTGAAAGTTACTTGAGCATCTAGTTTGAAAGAGCAAGCAGCTGTTTTCATGGATTCTATTTCAGTACAAAATGAGCCCTTCTGATTTTCTGTCAGTAGCATCATAAATTAATATGAATGCTACCTAATTCCAAAATGACTGAATCTAAAAATATATAATGCCACCTAGGCAATTTGTTGTTAATAAAGACTGTAATTACAGCACATTTCACAGGATTTCTGTTTTTCAAACAAAACTAACTAGGATTTCTTTTGTTTTATGTGTGCATTTGCTTTTCTGGCTTGAGTGTACTCCACATGCAGGCAAGTGGCCACAGAGGCCAAAGGAGGGCAGCAGTTAACTAAAGTTACAGACAGTCGTTAGCTGCCATATGGATTGCTGGTAACCAAACCTTGGTCTTCTAAAGGAGCAAAATGGGCTCATAACTTATCACTGGCCCATAGCCCAGGCCCTCAAGTCTGATTTTATTTATTTGTTTATTTGTTTAGCAACATCTGTTACTCTATTTTGTTCATCAATGTTTATCTCAATTCAGCTGATGCAATATTCATTTTTTTTTCTCAGACCAACTGTCCTGCCTTCTCCCAGTGACACACTGGTGCCTGAGCATACAGGGTCATGCCTCATAACTGCGTTGGAAATGAACTCTATGACAAAGTAGTGCTTAGTTCGTACCGGAACAATAGTAAGTTCCTCCACATTGGGTATTTGTCTTTGTTTGTCTTCCTGTCTTCTTAGAGAATGGTTTCTGTATTTCTTTTATATATATATATATTTAGGATATTTTATATCCCTGATTCTCTTTTCCCAGCCCATGACAGCCATGTGAGATGGTTTTCCTTATATAAATGTAATTGTTTTACTTACTCCATAGAGTGGAATCTTGTAATGTTTGCTTATTTCCTAAAGAATAGTATTCAGCTGATTCTTTTTTTATATATACATCTATGTTCTAGCTAGAGCAATCAGACAACATAAGGAGGTCAAAGGGATACAAATCAGAAAGGAAGAAGTCAAACTATCATTATTTGCAGATGATATGATCATAGTATACTTAAGTGACGCCCCCCTCCAAAAAAACTCCACCAGAGAACTCCTACAGGTGATAAACAACTTCAGCAAAGTGGTTTCTGTATTTCTAAGTGCAGTCTTTGTCTCTGTTCCTGATTCCACTTTTTTCAGCTGGTCCACTCCTCATGCTCCCTGACTCCCTGACTGTCACATAGTATTTTATATCCCTGATTCGCTATAAAATTCACATCCCCTTAATGTCTCGCTCTTCTTGTCCTTCTAACTAAATGTATTTTTCTCTTATGGTAAGTAAAACTTACCTAGTATGAAAGTTATTCTCTTATCCAATCGTAAGTGTAAAGAACAGTATATTACCTGTAGGCAGTCTGTTCTCTTACCGATCCGATCCCTATCCATACTCAAATAACTGACACTTCAAACCTGAAGTGTTATGAACTTCGCATTTTTCTCTTTCCCCAGCTCGTGACAGCCATGTGAGATGATTTTCCTTATATAAATGTGATTGTTTTACTTATCCCATAGAATGGAATCTTGTAGTGTTTGCTTATTTCCTAAAGAATAGTATTCAGCTGATTCTATTCTCTCTCTCTCTCTCTCTCTCTCTCTCTCTTTCTCTCTCTCTCTCTCTCTCTGTGTGTGTGTGTGTGTGTGTGTGTGTGTGATATTTGTCATTTCCTTTCAATCCCTTCTGTGCTTCATCCCCTCAAGTTAGTAGTATCTTTTTCTTTGTTATTGTTACATGCGTAAATATGAAGAAATATATAAACAAAACCTGTTGCATCAATTTTTATTGTTTTTGTGTTTATGTTTCAAGGATGACAACATTCCTGGGAGGGGCTATTTCTCCCTCTCTTGGGTCAAAGGTTGGCATCTCATGCTTTGATTTTTGAAATAAATTTAAAATTTAGTGGACCTTATCTCTTTTTAAAATGACTTTTGTAGAAAGATACCTTATCATCTTCCACTGTTCCTTCCTTCCTATCCCATAGTTAGGTCAAGTAACGCACAGCTTCAGCTCCAGTGGTAGTGTTGAGATTATCTCCCAAGTCAAGCCTGCCTTTTATATTTGACACTAAAGCATAGTCTTTGGTCTGATGGCCAAATTTTGTTTATTTGCTTGTTTATATGGAGAGTTGCTGATTTTCCCCTTGAGTTTTGAAATCTGAAAAAGAATATTACAAGCATATTAGACTATCCTTATAGTAATGTCATATTTTTATTTTCCTTTTTATTGTAAACATTTACAATGCATAAAATATGTTTTGGTTATAATGACAAAAAATATCACGCAAGCTAAAATATCAATAGCCTCACAATATTGCCTTGTTTGTGGGAAAGGAGGAGGTCAAAAACCCCTAAAGTGCTGGGCAATGGTGGCACACGCCTTTAATCCCAGCACTTTGGAGGCAGAGGCAGGCAGATTTCTGAGTTCGAGGCTAGCCTGATCTACAGAGTGAGTTCCAGGACAGCCAGGGCTACACAGAGAAACCCTGACTCAGAAACAAACAAAACAAAACAAAACCCTAAAGTATCCAAGGAGGTTTCCAGTATTTAGTAATTGTTAATTATAGCCAACCATTAGTGTAGTTAGTTTGTACTATAGCTTTGTACCTTTATAAAAATCAATATTGCCTATTCTATTATAGTAACCACCTGTTCTATTAGTGCGTGTGTGTGTGTGTGTGTGTGTGTGTGTGCATTTTGACATTTTGCATTCTAGGTACCCAGTATAGTACATATTATAGTGCTTCTCCTCAGGTCAGTGTCTGGTAAGTGAATCTTTAATATTTGCCTAATATTATGGCTGTTCTAGGAGTTGTATATTTGAGTCTGGTATATTTTCCTATCATTGTTTCATTCAATAGCATTTCCTATTTAGTCTCGATGGTATGAATTAGTTTTAAATGCGCTTTCTGTGCTAGGCACTTGTGCAAGAAGAAAGGCCTATTAGCATAATTAGTCCTTGCCTGGTGTGTCTGTAAACATATAGTGATATAAACATCTCATAGATCACTATACTTACACAATATGGTTTATGCCAGGCACCTGCTTTTATATATGAATGTGTAATTTTGCTAAAGGTTAGGCATAATCCTGATTTAGCCAACTCTCCATGAAAGCCAGGGATCTTAAAGCTATAACGAGCTTCCCTAGTAGATGACAGTTCTATACTGGTTGGAAAATAATGCCCAGAGAGATTCCACAGAGAAAAGACTCTTGGGCTCCTGCACAGGGTGGATTCTGACTTTCATTCCATACACCTTGAACCTTTGCTGATTTTGCTTTGTTTCTTTTTACCACAATAAATCATAGCTTCAATGAAGCTATACACCGAGCTCTCCTTGTGAGTTTCTGAGCCTAGGGTGGTTTTGGGGATTGCTGACAGAACTGTTCATGAAACAAATTGTAGACAGTTGGCAAGGCAGACTCATTGGCTTAGGTGAGCCAAGTGACTAACAGAGAAGAGTAAGAGAAGTAGATACGTAACATTCAAAAAATAATTACAATATATGTTGACATGACAGAGCTATTCAGAGTACTATTAAATAAATAGAAATTGTTCCAGGGGTGAAAGAAAGGTCTTTGAACTAGAACTATTGTTCATCACTAAATAAAGGTTTGCAATAACCTGAGCATAGGGCATAAACATATAATTAAAAGGAAAAAAATAATTATATAACCACAGAAAGAGTAGGCATCAATGACACAATCCTTGGTACATTCTAAACTTACTTTAAGCCCTTTCTACATTTTATTCTGTTTACTTGTTTTTTAGATCTTAATCTTATGAAGTAGATGATGATGTGGTTCTGAGTTTTTGAAAAGTAAGGCACCTTGCACACATACAGAGTACATATATTTTATACATCCAGAAAGCTGGTACATTACTTGCTTTAATAGAGGACTTATTCTATGTTTGCTGGGTTGGTTTTTGTTTGTTTGTTTGTTTAGTTTTTTTTGTTTTTTGTTTTTGTTTTTTGTTTTTTTTTTATTGGCAAGGTTTCTCTGTGTGTCTCTGGCTGTTCTTGAACTAGAGCTCGCTTTGCTGACAAGGCTATTCTTGAACTTAGAGATCTTTTTGCGTTTCCCTCCCAAGCTGGGGTCAAGGTTTGTTTCACCACACCCAACTCTATGCTACCTGCTTAAGAAGAGGTTTCAGAAATATTTTTTGTGTGATATTTTTATTGATTTATTTTTTGCTAATGCTGGTGATTCAAACCAGCATTATAAATGCTAGTTTTGTAATATTATGCAAGTTCTCTACCAATGAGCTATAACCTTTCCCTGATTTTAATTTTTTAATTCCAAATGTGATGGTGAATAGCTTTTGAAAGTATAAACATATTAAAGGCATCTTTTAAGATGAAGATATGTTATTATATGATTGGGAAAAATAAGACACAATCCCTTTTGACCAACCCTCAGTGAAAACTTGGGACCGTAAAGCTATAATGAGCTTCCCTAGTAGATGACAGTTCTAAACTGGATGGAAAATAATGCCCTGAGAGATTCTCCAGAGAAAAGACTCTCAGGCTCCTGAGAAACACAAAGCAATAGAAATCTATATAAGAAGATTATAAACATCTAATACTCTAAAGAGCATCATGCACATTGAAGATTACTTTCTTTGTACAAGTAGTGAGTCAATTCTCTTTGTAGTACCTACATTAGTAATAAAAAACATGACAGAATATCAATTGAAAATTGGTTTATCTATTGAACTGAAAACACTTTTAGCAGTGAATAACTTATTTTATTTATTTTGTTTGTATGAGTTTTCAGATTTGTTAGGTAAAAAGTGAGTACATGCTTTATTTTATTTTGTACACACACACACACACACAATTATTTGAAATTTAAGATACAATTAGAACTGTAGGAGCTGAAGGGGTTTGCAACCCATAAGAAGAAAACAATATTAACCAACCAGTCTCCCCTGAGCTCCCAGGAACTAAACCACCAACCAAAGAGTACACATGGAATGACTCATTGTTTCTGCTGCAAATGTAGCAGAGAATGGCCTTTTGGGACATCAGTGCGAGGAGAGGCCCTTGCTCCTGGGAAGGCTCAATGCCCCATTCTTGGGGAATGCCAGGGCAGGGAAGCAGGAGTGGGTAGACTGGTGGGTGAGTACCTTCATAGAAGCAGGGGGAAGGAGAATGCGATAGGGGGTTTCTTGAGAGGGAAACCAGGAAAGGGGTTAACATTTGAAATGTAAATAAATAAAATATCCAATAAAAAGAAACAATTAGGAAAAGTAAAATCCCCTACCCTTTAGAGGTTTTATTCAATGGTATTTCAAGGGTAACTAACACATGAAAAGGAAATGTAAAATGGCATAGATAAAGAAATATCTCTTGGCCCCTTTACTATTTTATATTCCTTTGAGCTATCCTTCTGTCTGCAGTATAACTGTGAACAGTGCCCAACTCTAATGAACCTGGAAATGTAAGATTTTTCTATGATCTGATACATATATCTAAAAATTTGTGCTTTCCTGGATAGCTCAAGAAAGACAGGCTAATGGTGAGATGTATATTTATGGGAACTAACAAAAAATTTTGGTTAATAACACTTATGAAGTGAATGGTATTGATCCCATTTGCACAGATTTTAAAGATTTTCAATTTTAGTGATATTTTATACTCATAATATGCTAGTTACATTTTTAAAAGATCATTATCGCTATTAGTTTTACTTATGTATATCTGTTTGTCACATGTTTGAGTGCCTGCAGAGGCCAGAACAGGTCATCAAATCCTCTGTAGCTGGAGTTACAACAGTTGTAAAGCACTCAGTGTGGGGGCTGGGAAGTAGCCTTGGGTCCTCTGAAAGAGCAGCAAGTACTTTTAGCTCCTGTACTATCACCACAGCCCTGGTACATGCTATGTTTTCATTGTTTACAGAATAACAGCAAGATTTTTAATTTTCAAGTCTCCAATAAAAATTCTAGTATGTTGTTTAACTACATGATTATATTCAGTATATTTGTTTTAATTGTCCTTGTCTGACAACTCCAGCATCTATTTCTGTCAAACATTTGTTTCTAATGTCTTTTTCTTGGCTTTGGGACAGTTGGTCTTGTTACTTGCTGTGTCTAATGTTTATTGGATGGGACATTGTCTCTTGAGTATGGAAAATGTGGGGCTACTTTGAGTCTCTACGTATTATTTCACTGTTCACAATAGAATTCATGCTTTCTTTTTTATAAAGAGAGAATGAGTAGATTAACGTAAGTTCAATTCAGCCAGTGATGGACGCTTCTACAAAAGATTCAGTCTTCGTGAAATCTGCCATGCATTCACCCCTAGATACTCACATAGAGTGATTGTGTGTCTGAGCACATATAAATACATAAATACAAATAAAATTATATATGATGCACCATGATTTTTATAGAAATTGAATTGATATCAGTGTTCATAGGTCCAGATCAGGGTATTTACCAGGATAGCTCCTTGAGGTCTTGTGCATCCGTGTCAGCTCCCCCCACTTATGCTTAGATTTGCTCTGTATCTTCAGCCTCTAGCAGCTGTTGGCAAATTTACAAACGCTCGAGTCTGAAAGCAGCTTGGGATGCTTGGCTCAGTCCTCCCTTCTTCCTATCTGACCTGTCACCTGGAACCTTTTATTTATTTATTTTTTAAAAATATTTTTATTTTCTATATTCTTTGTTTACATTCCAAATGATTCCCCCTTTCCCGGATCCCCCTTCCCCATATGTCCCATAAACTTTCTTCTCTCCATCCATTCTCCAATCACCTCCCTCCTATTTTTTCTCTGTCCTTATATTCCCCTCCAATGCTAGGTCAATACTTTCCAGGATCAGGACCCTCTCCATACTTCTACATGGGAGTCATTTGTTATGCGATTTGTGCCTTGGGTATTCAGAGCTTCTGGGCTAATTAATATCTACTTATCAGAGATTGCATTCCATGTGTATTCTTTTGTGAATGGGTTACCTCACTTAGGATGATATTTTCCAGATCAACCCATTTGCCTAAAAATTTTGTGAATTCGTTGTTTCTAATTGCTGAGTAGTATTCCATTGTGTAAATATACCACATTTTCTGTATCCATTCCTCCTTTGAGGGACATCTGGGTTCTTTCCAGCTTCTGGCTATTATAAATAAGGCTGCTATGAACATAATGGAGCATGTGTCTTTATTGCATGCTGGGGAATCCTTTGGGTATATGCCCAGGAGAGGTATAGCAGGGTCCTCTGGAGGTGTCATTCCAGTTTTCTGAGGAACCGTTTTTTTTTCTTTTTATTAAGATTTTATTTATTTATGTATACGAGTACATTGCTGCTGTCCTCACACATGCCCTAAGAGAGCATCAGATCCCATTACAGATGGTTATGAGCCACCATGTGGTTGCTGGGAATTGAACTCTGGACCTCTGGAAGAGCAGTCAGTGCTCTTAACCTCTGAGCCATCTCTCCGGCTCCACCTGGAACCTTTTAAATTCTCTATTGCCTTCAAGTTGGCATAATTTGGATACTGTAGATTTGAATAATTCTTAATGCTATGATTTTGTCTAAGCTACACCCCACAATTACCTGGCAACAGCCAAGTGTGCCCCTCCTCACAGTTACCTGGCAAGAGCCAGGTAGGCCTGGCCCACTATCAAAAGGGCTGCTCAGTCCCTCCTCTCTCTCTTAATCTCTTATTTCTCTCTTATTTCTTTCTGTCCTCTCTTGCTCCTCTTGGGCTCTCCTCCTCTCCCTTCTCTCCACGTGGCCATGGACTTATGAGTCCATTGATTTACTTCTCTACTTATCTACTCTCTCCCTCTCTCTGCCTTTCTCTGCCTCCACTACTCCCCTTAACTCCCATGCCCTAAATACACTCTATTCTGTATTATGCTGGTGTTTGTCTGGTCCCACAGGGGAAGGGATGCCTCGGCATAGGCCTGCTGGGGCACCCCCCTCCCCAAACTGCCTTATACCATATTCTCTAAACCTCTTTCTCCTTTTATGATCACAAAACTAATTAAGAGCATCAGTCTGCAACGGATCTTTTTTTCTGAATAAAAATGTTCAGTGCAAAATTGAGGACCAGTATGTTGTTCTCTGTAGTTTGTAGACTTCTTGTTGGAAATTTCAGCATTCTAAAATACTGTACTTAAAATAACCTTGTGTGAGAAGCAGTCATGGGCACTTTAAACTGGACTGCAAAGTCGAATACTTAACAGCTACCTAACGTAGAGTGGGTGTTTTGGCTCAATTGCTTGTCAGAGCTGAATCTTCCAGGAAGTACATCATTGCAGTGTTTGACTTTACAACATGCCACTGACAAGGAAAATATGAAATAACTGCCCAGCCTGGACCTCAAGCCAGTGCTTTTACTGGAACCACATTTCAAGAACAACCTGAATCTAATTTTTTTTTATTATTAGAATCATTTTGCTTGTCTCCTGTAATAAATAAGTTGCTAACAGGTAAAATGCTTGAGCATAAGGATAGTAAACGTCATGATGGCTAACATAAAGAATGTAAAATTGTGTGTGCACTCTTTCCTCTTGAATGTCGCAATGCAATTGCATATCTTATAAAGATGTCATTCCTTTCACGTGCTGATGAAAACACTGTCGTTTAGTGAGTCAGGGAAATGCCCATTTATTACTCCACATAACTCAATATTGTGAATTACTACAAATGCCCATTAATATACAGTTTCCCCAGAAACCTGTTTCACATAGTCTTGCAAAGAAATAGGAAAGGCACATGAGACAAATTAAGTATTTAGTCATTTAGTAGCAATTCTAACTTACAGTTTTGACACAGCACTTAAATGAAACAATGAAGTGATTGACTCAGAAAATGTCGTTAGAAGGCAAATTACACTTTATGAAATATTTAGTACCTAAATTTCACCTGTGAGTTATCATTGCCATAACCCATGAGTTTTCATTTAATGATTGATACCTTTTATATGTGATTTGTGCAAGTCAATTTATAGGAGAAACTTTGCCTATCATTAGCATTCTCACAATCATCAATTAATTTTTAAGGAGTGTCTACAGAATATAGGAGGAGCTTAGTTTGTATCCACTGATGTATATACATATTACAAAGTGTTGCTTCTAACTTTGAAGCTTTTTTGATGCCAGAAAAAGTCAAGTAGTCTCATTTATTAGCATGTAATATATGCAATAACTGAAGTATTAAATATGAGTAATTTGTTGAGGGAATTTCTTTTTTATTTTTATTAGATATTTGCTTTATTTACATTCAAATGGTATCCCCTTTCCTCCTTACTCCTCTGAAAACCCACTATCCCATCCTCCTCCCCCTGCTTAACAAGCCCCCCCCCCTTCCTGACCTGGCATTCCCCTACACTGAGGCATTGAGCCTTCACAGGACCAATGGCCTCTCCTCTCATTGATGTCTGAAAAGGCATTCATTCCTCTGCTATATATGTAGCTTGAGCCATGGGTCCGTCCATGTTCACTCTTTGATTGGTGGTGTAGTCCCTGGGAGGTCAGGGAGTACTGGTTGGTACATATTATTGTTCCTCCTACAGAGCTGCAAATCTCTTCAGCTCTTTGGGTTTTTTATCTTGCTCCTCTATTGGGGACCCTATGCTCAGTCTATTGGTTGGCTGTGAGCCATGGAAATTTTGATCCACCTTCTAAGAAGGATCAAAGTATCCACACTTGGTCTTCCTTCTTCTTGAGCTTCATGTGGTCTGTGAGTTGTATCTTGGGCATTCTGTGCTTTTGGGCTAATTTCCACTTATTAGCAAGTGCATGCCATGTGTGTTTTTTGGTGACTGGATTACCTCAGTCAAGATGATATTTTCTAGCTCCATCAATTTGCCTAAGAATTTCATGAAATCATCATTAATGGATAGCTGAGTAGTCTCCCATTGTGTAAATGTACCACATTTTCTGTATCTATTCCTCTGTTGAGGGACATCTAGGTTCTTTCCAGTTTCTAGCTATTATAAATAAGGCTGCTATGAACATAGTGGAGCATGTGTCCTTATTACACGTTGGATAATATTCTGGGAATATGCCCAGGAGTGGTATAGGTGGGTTCTTAGGTAGGGTTCTTTTAAATTACATGTATTCTTTAAAAGTCAACATACACACACATACAATACATTTTTGTCTTTTGATCACATTTTCCATCCTCAGCCTTTCTTATTTCCCCCCTTGTCCCTGCCAATCCAAACCTTCCCAACAAGTCCCCATCCCACTTTCATCATTCTGTTTAGTTTTTTGTTTTGTGGCCCATTGAGTTTAGGCAGTACATGACTATGGAAATATCTACCAGAACTGGACCAGTGAATATAACACTGAAGACAATGACTCCTCCTTCCCTAGGAATTATCAGCAGCCAATAGTTTCCTTAGAAGTCCAGAGTCCCATGACTCCCGGCTTCCATCCATAACTGAATGTGGACAGGCTCAGTTGGACAGACTCTATACATTAGCTGTTGGGTTCATGATTGATTTCATCACAGGTATCATACTCTGAGCTCAAAGTTGAAAATTTGAGATGCTATATTAATATAGTTATTATTTGCTCTCATAATCACTCATATAATAAATAAATTAAATACTGTTACTGAAATTCCACATTACTGTTTTAATACTATCTGTCCGTTTTAAGCACTTGAATGAGCTTGGTGCATCTGACCATTAATTAGCAATATGTTTCATACTACTCTCATATATATTACACTTAAAAGGCTTATAGAAAGCTTTTTGGTTATTAGATGAACAAATATAGAAATATAAGTTAATAACTAAAAATTTATATGAAAAACACTGTGTAATTTAGAAGTGGTAATAATAATTATTGCTATCAAAATGATGCTTTCTAAGATATATAGGATATTTCTGAGGTGTTAATCTCTGTCTTTGTACAGAATCCTTGGACATGGTATCATCACATAACCTTACATATAGCAAAAATGACAGAGATGTAGAATTTGTCGGGGGAAATGACACAAGCTCAAGAGCTGATTTACATTCATTGTTGATAAGAGTATGCATTAGGCTATGTTGTTCCAAGAACATACTATTCATATTTTTGAAAATGACTTCATTTATGTGACACATTACCAAGCTAACCTGTCCAGTTAAAATTATGTTAAAATGTATTAATTGTCTTGTGCTAAACAGGATTCTGATTTGCACATTGCAAATCTAGGTTGTGACTCCTGTTGCCAAAGGAACGTTCAGCCCCTTCTTCTGCTGGAAATGCCCTGAGCAAACTGAAGTCAGTCTTTAGGCACTGAACTACCACAGTAGTACAGAGTCAACATGGCGGGAGAGGAACTCCACAGCATAAAGGAGTTAGATATAACCACATACAAAATAAAATGGAGCTGTCTAAATTGCAGAGAAATAATAGAAAAGGTGGATGGTGGAGGGAGGAGGAAACATTCCTTTCTTATTGAGACTGCTTTCAGAGCAGAGAAAAATCCGCTGAATTTCAACAAACTGTAAGAATTCATCTTTATTCTTAAGGACTCTGTAACTTCTGAACTCCAGCCTCTGTGTTTCAGTGAAGCCCTCTGACGGCTTCTTGGCCTGTTTCATCTGGAAGTGTATTCATACGGATCTCACTATTTCCTCTTGAGTATTCCCCACGCTGCTCTCTTCTTTTTTCCTGCTTTGCAGCGTTCTCTTCCTCAGCTTACATGGAGGCAGAAAACCAGCTCATTTATAAATAAAACCTTATCTATCCAAGGCTGATAAATGTTGAAAACTCTCCCTTGAATTTTAATTTCCCCAGCATCCCCCTGGCATACAGGAGGAGTTTGTGTGCATGTGTGTGGGGGGGTGGCTGAGGGGGCTCTGAATAAATACACTAACAACTTGAGAGTGATTTTGTTGTTTTCCTCAGAAATTAACTTGTGTGCTGATATATGCTAATAAGTGTAGCAGAATCCCCTAATAATTTATATTATTCTGCTGATCCAGATTACAAAGTTAGCATATGTGGAATCTTGTTTATCTTGTAACCGTTGTACAGAACAATTTATTTCAGTGCAATTTTAGAGAATGCAATGAATTTTAAAGAGCAGATCTTTGGTGGTATACATCTATCTTAATACATAAGGAAAATAATTGGTAGAAAGTAGCTTTGGGGTTGACTGTCATAGCAATAACATAAATCATGTGAATAAAACATTAATTAAAATATGAGCAGGTAAACTCCTTCCAGCAGTGTTTTAATGATGGACACCTTGCAAGAGGACGCTAACCTCCTCAGGGCAAAGGACGGAAGTGCCTTCCCTCATTCAGTCACAGGACAATGGTGTCTCATTTCAGTTGTCATATGCACAGTCAAGGTGAAAAACATCTGGTGCAATTCACACACACACACACACACACACACACGCAAAATCTATGTGGTTTTTCCAAAGAAGAAAATGCAGTTACTGAAATGAGGATTGACTTTGGAAATTTTAAGAATTTTGTTGTCTTTCATTGTCATACATAAAAACTGAATATCTGGAACACAAGCAGATTTTATAGGTTAGGACCTTTCGACAATTTTTTAGACTAAAGAGAACAACACTGGGTATTTTTTAAATTGGGGTGGAATGAGTCAGGAACATCCCTCATTTCTGCTTTTAACAAATACTGGTGCAAGATATTAATACATAACTACTGGTGAGAAGCCACTTGGAGATATTTTTCCTGGGAACATCATGAATGTATAAATTGGTTCTTGTTTCTACTGTTGAATGCTGAGGAACTTGTCTGAACTGACTGAGTGCTTCACATACTCCTTCTCTTCATGGGTCCTGGGGACCAAGCAGTCCTTTGACCTTGTCAGTTGAAATGTACAGGTCTCAGAAGGTTTGCATTCAGTGAATTTGTTGTATAAACACAAACCTCACCTTCTGTGTGTCCTCCAGAGGAATAATCCCTTTAGCTTCTATTTTTCAATTCTGTCTACATATTTCAAACCTCAGAGGTTGTAATAAAATTGGTAGTGGGTGAAAGGATTTGTCACAGCTCCTCATGTGACACAGGATACAGCACACGTAAAATACCACACAACTCATGATTCAGGACCATTTACTCCTGGCAGGAATGGGAACATGGTGTCCATGTTCTTTATGCTTTATCATGAAATTGGCCCTTCTATTATGTCCTTATCTTAAAAGATGTGTTTTAAGTCTTACATAATTCACACTTTGTTGTACTTCCAGTGCATTGCACAGAGTAATTCAAACTTTTTCAGGTTATATATCTTGTGGTTGCACAATATACAAATGATGACTTTTCCCAATTACACATGCTACAACTTTAGGCTAATCTCTTCTCCGGTAAAAGGATGAGGCTGCTCTATAGTCCACAGAGGACTAGAAATACTAGAGAATTCTGAAATAATGTTTACTTATTTAAGTCATAGTGTGCCTAATACTTAAAAATTGGAACCCCCTGATACCTCTTACCCTCCCTAAAGAGTTGGAAATTCTAACAGATGCATTCATGGTTGATTCATGGCTGTCGATTCCTTTGATTCATAATGTTATGCAGCCATATGTAGACTGTCTCATTCCTCTTCCCTCTATTATTGATTCTAGTTACACTATAAAGGTTTTTTTATCAAAAAGCATAATCATTTCCCAAGACACCAAAATAATTGTGAAAAACATTAAATTTCATAGATAATTTACTCTTAATAAATAATCTTAGTTAGATCAGGATTGCAACCAGTTAGAACACTTAGGTCTGTATGATAGTAGCAAGTGGTGAGATAAAAGGTAATCTGACTACTCAAATATGGAAATAGGCCAAAATATTGGTTTGAAACAAAAGACATCAGTGTTCTCTAACGTGCATGGTGATACTTTAGTTAGTAAGATTTCTCCTCCACAACTGGGCTTGTAAAATAATTTGACATATGTAATCACCAAAAATACAAAAATATCATACTATATCACGAACAATTTAACAAACAACTTTTTCAGCTATTAGCTAAATGAACAACCACAGAAGTAAAGGTTTATAAACTATAGTTATTTTTTTTTAAAAACAAAGCATGTTAAAATAACAACAAATGAAGTAATCAAAAGTAATCAAAAGTCACGATAATCAGATTACAACATTCCAGTTATCTGAATCTTCATTCTCCAGGGTTGAGTGTGAACAGTGTTAGGATTCGGTATTTATGAGGGCTGTAGCTGGCTCAGGGTTGTTACCTAAAGTCAGCCCCAGTGTAATTTATACAAACTAGCTTCGACACACATAACAGACTCTATTGATTTTACAAGCCTAGGGTGTTCCAGTAGCAGCGGCCCTTTTACCCATTACTCTCACTCTTCAAGAGCAAGAATAATATTTTCAAATTAATCTAAAAGATAAGTAAGGCAGAATCCCTCAGCCTAGGTGCAGAGGTTGCAGTAGCTACTTAGCACTGAGGGTGTGGCTTTGATTAGGCTTGTGTGCAGATTTTCTACTTAATGCTAGTGGTAATCTTATTTGCAGACATGTCATCTCAGCTTCACAGATTTGTAAAGCTTTGGAAAATTAAATTTCCAGAGGAAACTTGAGCCAGAGGTGGCAGATCTGGAATTCAGTCCCGGGAATCTGAATCTTAGACTAGCTTCTCACGCAGTATTTTTGCAGAAGAGTGGGCAGTGTGCAAGTGTGTCGGGCAGCATCTCTTGGATGCACACATTCACCATGATATCGTTCACAGGCTTTTTCTCACTATAAACGTTTGTCCAAAGACTCTCTGGGCTGGTTTTGGAAAGATTGCTCAGTTGGTAAAGAGCTACCATGCAAGCAGGAGGGCCTGAATTCACTGACCAGAAAACACATAAAAAACAGAGTGTGGTAAGGCTGGCAAAACAGAGATAGATGTACCCGTGGTGTTGAGCTCTAGGAATGGCACACCTGCATGCTGCAAAAGAACTTGCCTGAAAAAAGAAACAGGTGGAAGTCCCTAGAATGATTCCTGACATTGTCTTTTGTACCCCTCATATACATATGGCATGTTAGGCTCACATAGAGCTTCCTTAAAGTAACCTATATGTATTCCTGTTATGTAATGTCAACTGTCTAGGGAGGGTCTAAATAGACTTAGGCTTAACTTCCTGTGTTCCCCCCTTGTCCTTATTTAGTAATTTAGGAGGAAAGTGGAGATAAGCAATTTTACTCCTTGCTAGGTCTCTAGGAGAGGTGAGGCATCTAATTCTGGTGGCAATGTATTTCTGGAAATCTCGAGATTCACCTGAAAGAATTAGATATGCCAGTTGAAATTTTGTCATCCCAGGCTGTGGGGCTTCAGTGGGTAGTTCACATGGAAGCAGTCTAGACTTCTCTGCAGAGAAGTAGAGGAAGGAAAAACAGAGAGTACAACAGGATAGATGCTTAGCATTCAGGAAGCCTTGTTACCCATGTTGATGAGGCAACACATCTAAATTACATTAGTTGACCAGAATTTGAAGAGTTGAATTTGAAGACAGACTGACCTAATTTCAGTGGGGGAAATAGACCCAGTTTACAAATGCATTTTGAAAATTCAACTCATTTAAAATTAGACACTCTTTATTTAACTGTAAAATTTATATAATTGGGTCAGATTCCTGCTGAGACGTGAGAACATCTTTTTCATTAGTAAAATTACAGGGAAGTAAAAATACCAGTGTGCCGGGGACCTAATGAAGGCCAGCTTGAAGAGTGTCCAGGGCGTAGGGCAATTCTGAAATAAGGAAATGCAAAATAAAGTTTCTCAGAGCATATTTTAATTTTCTAATTGAAAATTATGGAAATGAAGGATAACTGAATCATTTGTAATTTTTAGCAAAACCTGGGCCAAGAAAAAAAATCTAGCACATCACTGTAGCAAGTATGTCTTTATCTTTGGTGGCGTTACAAAGACAATTTTAAATTATATTTCCACCAAATTTATATTTACTTATATTACATAATAATAATGATAAAATACTTAATTTGGGTTAAACTAAAGTTGATATTTTTGATATTGAAAAAGCAAACCTGTCTTCAAAACATAGTTTCTGTCCCTTTTGGTACACAGGAAGAAAGATCAGTTCAAGTGCACCTTTCCTGAATAGGTCTATCCAATGCCAATCTCCAGAAACTCAAGCAGCCATATCTCATTTAAAATTCCTTAGAAGCTCATCTTTTTCCCTGTTCTCATTCCTGTTCATACTCAAATTAAAATTGTAAATCTTAAAAACAAAACTCCCAAAGCAGTATGCTAGGTTGCGGTTCTCAGCAAAACAGATTCAGTGTGCTCTGTTTAAGTTTAGTCTCAAGAACAGTAGATGTGGTTCTTCAGATTGTGTTGGGGCAACTGGGTGTTTTTATTATTTATTTATTTACATCTCAAATGTTGCACCCTACCCCACTCCCCGCTGGTAGGTTTCAGAATGGGTTTTTACATTCTTCTTTGACTAGCTAAATGATAGCACAAACCATTAGGGCCCATCCTTCTTATGCTCCATAAAGATTTAATTTATGCATGGAGTAGGTCTTGTAATAAATATAACTCTCCTTTATAAAGGTGACTAAGAAAAGAGAACATTCCCGGATGTTCCTCAAAGCTGGGAAGTGAGATGTTCAAAGGCTTATCGTCATTTGAAATTCTGCACAGGTTTAAAGTAAGTTTATTCTCTTTGAATGAAAAGAATCTACATAGTGACTTCTGCCTATCCTTAGCAGCATCCTTAACCATAGTAAACTTAAAACCACCATATTTTGGGTCATGTATTGGCTTTGAGATTGGTTACTCTGTTATGCTTATGGGAAAAACAGATGCCAGATTTGGCTTCAAAAGTTATACAAAGAGTAAATGCATAGGCCCAAATATCAGTTCTCTACTGCTGACAAATGCCTGAATATATCTTATGGGACTTAAAATAATGTGATTTTGTCACATTATGCTGTTGAAGGTCAGAACTGCCCTTTGGATGGTTGGAGAGATGTTTACGGATGCTTTCTGTTCTTCCAGAGTACTTGGATTTGGTTCCCAGCACCTATGTT
This sequence comes from Apodemus sylvaticus, assembly GCF_947179515.1. Taxonomy (NCBI): domain Eukaryota; kingdom Metazoa; phylum Chordata; class Mammalia; order Rodentia; family Muridae; genus Apodemus; species Apodemus sylvaticus. The sequence continues at coordinate 36,586,239 of NC_067473.1, read as the reverse complement.
AGCTCATAAACATCTGTAACTCACAGATTCAGTAGATCAAACGCTTTTGTTTGACAAGCAACTGCATACATAAATGGACTCACATGAACATTTAGATGTATGCAAATAATAAAAATAACAAGATTTTCTTCTTTAAGAGAACTATTTTGGTTTATCTGGTCTAAGATGAAGATGTGAACAGGACTGGATTTTTCTCCCAGAAGTTTTCCAGAAGAACATTCCTCTGGAGTTTCCAGAGACTGGTCCCTTTCCTTGACTAATAGCCCCATTCCTCCACTGTCCAAGGCAATAAGTTCATCTAACCATTCTGGTGTGATAGCACTCTGTTTTGTTTTTTAATCACAATCTGTGGTCCATCTGATCAAGGATGGTTTTCCTATCTCATAATCTTTAGATTCAATTGCAAATACCATACTGTTTGCCTGTGTAATACCTTAGGAAGTAAACATAAAAGGATCAGGGGCGAGGGCATGATTCTTTCAAGTACAAAGCACGCTGAGGTGACAATATCTGGTAACTTTGTATTTCTTTATGGAATGTTATAGAACTTTTCAACTTTCAATTTTCCTGTTAAATGAAAATTTGAATATATCAAACCTAGTGAACAGCTAGCTATTATTAACCATATGTTTTTATTGCAAAATGATAAAGCATGCAACCACAATAGAGAAACTTATACACATAAATGTATCAATTTTGTTTTAAAAATGCTCTGGATATAAAATATTTTGTTTCTTTTTCTCATTGAGCTTGATTATAGCACCGTGGCAGATGATTTGAGCATCATTCCACAGCACTGCCTGACTGAATGAGTGAAATGTTATAAAATTTTAAGTACCAGACAGCATTCTTACTATACATCAGTTTGAAGAAAAATGGGAGAAACAAGCCATCTGCCATACACTTCGGTAGTTTTCATGTTATAAAAATAAAATACCTACTCTATTCTCCTTTGAACAATAGTTTTGAAATATTACTAACCTCTCTGGCAGAGGTTGCTTAATCTGCAAGTTTATCATTGAGCAAGCCATTATTATTGCTAATAACCCTTATACACATTACCAGGAGAACTGCCTCTTCTGCATTTCCTCGGCAAATGAAGTTCAGCATAGTAGGCACACCAAAGTCTATTAAAGCTCACATTTCATTAGTCCTCACTTCCCTTAAAATTTTAGCTTCTCCTTTTTCTTCTCCACAAAGTCTTTTTTTCTTTCACCAAGGAAAATCTATTGAACAATAAAAGCACATTCTGTTTCGCATAATTCTCTCATGTCATTTTGCTTAGAAACTGGGCAAAATTGTGGCTTGTGTGCTAATGTGAAACTGTTCTGATGTGATCCAGTTGGTCCTGATATGTAAAGTGTATAGACTCTTTGACTCTGTGTGGATATTGCCAAATTCACTGTACTGTGTAAGTTAAAAATGACATTGGCCATCAAAAATGGCTTAGCTGGACTGTCATGATTTGTTATGATTAAATGACAGTGAGACCTTTCAGCATCATTGGTCGCCAAGGTTGAGTTTATTATAGAAACATTTGCTTTTCAATCTTCTTCTATTCATTATTTGAAGACAATTTATTTAACTTTGATATACTACATTTTGTTTCATTTTGGCTCCCACTGATGTTTCTGTTAAATTAGGTAAAATTATCTTCAGGCCTTCTTTCACATTTCTAATAGCATTTTTACAAATTTCAAGAAAAGAAGGTGATTTTGCTGCAGTGACTATATTCTCCCTTTCACAGAAAAATACAAAGCAGATTTCCCAATCATATGATAATAATCTCTTAGCTGTTTCTGTGATCTAAGAATCTTTATGTCTATGAATGCCAAGTGTGCTTTGTTTTAAGAGACTCTAAATTTAACAGTTTATTCTAGCAAAGAATGATTTACGAATCTAATAGCACTACAAACTAGGAGGGGTTCAAAGCCTTCCACCCACAAATGCCAGCAGGCTGTGTACTCACAGAAAAAGCAGTAATATAGAGGAACAGCTTGAGTGCTTAGGGCTCAGCATCTGCCTCATTTGTGAAAGCCATGATGAGGCTTTGCCTCTTAGAGAGACACGGTCAGATGGGTTGGCAGTATGAGATTACTCAACCTGGGCTGTTATGATCCACTGAGATGCGGGTAATTGTTTGAAGAATATGCTTAGAGGTAGATTGCAGTTTATTTATGTACTAAGTTATGTTTCACTTCACTGTGGAGGAACTCAAAGTACAAAGGCAGCTCTACCCCAACATTCTCAAGACATAAATAGTTCTTTGCAAACCACAGCTCATTGTATGAGTTGGGAAGTATGTTGTGAAGGTGAATAGAACCAGCTCTATTTGTCTGCAGAACAAGACAATTGAATCTGTAAGCCTTCATTGTAGCTCAAGAAGGGAGAACAAGATAGGTAACTAAAAATAATAATCTTATAATAATCAGCCATTCAATAATAAAAAACAATTATGAAATTTTATAGATGAACCAAAATGGGTGATTTCTTTTCAAACAGTACAGTAAAACCACTTGCCTGTCATATAAAGCTTAGAATTCATCACTTTTTTTCTTACAAAAGAAGGACCATAAACAAAATGAAAATCAATACTCCTGTATAGATTTAGTAGTGAATTGAATTCACAAGGAAAACTGCTGTCCCTCAAACTAGAGATGCAAATAAATTTGGATCATGGCCGAGTGGCCACAAAAACCACAGCTGTAGAATTAGCCTGGGCAGAAGAGCACCGAGTACTGTTCTTCTTGGAAAAATACCTCTACTGAATGGAAAATGTTTTACCAGACTTGAAACAGCTTGTGCTTTACCAAAGCCCACCTTCTCAGAAGCACAGAAGGAATCTATAGCTGGCCATCTCTAGCCTTCCTTTATCAGCGCAGTTGAAAAAGAAAAGCCACCCGCAATGCAACTCATAGATCATATAAAGCTTAACAAGAAATACGGCCAAAGTGTGGATGCTTCAATCCCACATAGAAGGGAAAACAAAATAATCATGAGAGGCAGAAGAAGGGAAGGAAGATGAGAGGGGAAAAGAAGTGGGGCCAGGATCAGATAAAGAAAGAGACAGGAGAGAAGTCCAGAGGGCCAGGAGAATGAATAGAAATATGTAGCATTGGGGCATGAAGAATGTAGAGGGGGAACCACTAAAAAGTCCCACATGCCAGAGATGTAAGAGGCTCCCATAACCATATGTGGGTGACATTAGCCAAAATACTAACAATAGGAAGATAGAACCTGAAGAGTTCTATCTATCAATCTCCAGTAGATAGATATGGACCCCAGTTGAGGAATGGGACCACCCACCCATCTCAAAATCTTTATCCCAAAACTATCCCTGTTTAAAGGAATGCAGGGACAAAATTGGAGCAGAAAATGAAAGAAAGGCCATCCAAAGAACTGCCCCATCTTGGGATCCATCCTATCTGTAGTCACCAAATCCCAAGACTATTGATGATGCCAAGAAGTGCTTGTTGACAGGAGCCTAGAATGTCTGTCCTCTGAGAGGTTCTGCCAGCACCTGACTAAGACAGATGCAAATGCTCTCAGATAACCATTGGACTGAACCCTGCAACCCCAATGCAACAGTTAGGGTAAAGACTGAAAGAGCTGAAGAGAGTTGCAACCTCATAGGAAGAACAACAATATCAAGTAACTGGACCCCTCAGAGCTCCCAGGGCCTAAGACACTAACCAAAGAGTACATGAGACACTCAATCCATGGCTCCAGCTACACATGTAGCAGAAGACTGCCTTATGTGGCATCAATGGAGGGGAAGCACTTCATTCTTGCCCCAGCAAAGGGGGGATGCCAGAAGGGTGAGGCAGGAGTGGGTGGGTGGATGGGGAGCACCCTTTTAAAGACAAAAGGAAGGGGATTGGTTGGGGGGGTTGCAGAAGGTAGATCGGGAAGGGGGACAATATTTGAAATATAAATAAATAAAATAATTAAAAAAGAAGAAAGAAAGAAAAAAGCCAAAGAAGTACCTGAGATGGCTAGTGGCCTTCTAACAGAATCAAAAGTGAGTAAAACCTACCACAGAAACACAGAAAGCTTCCTAGTTAAAATGATTAGATAATTGCAGAGACATTGTGGAGGTGATATGAAATATGGGTTCTTGACTTTCTTATGATTTATGCTGGTATTGAGACTATATTGAATAAGTTTCTGATGTTTACCATTTAGCAACTTCCCTCCTTTGTGTTCTAGAAGTCTCTGCTGGACACACTTAGCTTTGTGTTTTTTCAGCTTGAACAGGCTCTACCGACTTCTTCAAATTCCTTATTGTGTACTCCTTGTGTGTGTTAATGTTAATGTCCACAATGTAGGCTGGTGATGGGTTCTCTCTGCTTGTGTTTGATATGGGAGAAGGAAGTAAAGCACTTTCAAACTACTTTCAACTAACGTACTGGGCTTAACTTGCTGGAGGGATGTAGCTGTGGATATGGAACATCTTGGAGCACCAGAAATCTTGTACTCTGTAACAGTGAAGTTTACATCAAGTGGGTTTCTTCAGAAGTTGATTTGCATGTTACTCTTGGACCCAGATCTATCCAGATGTTCTTGGTTGAAAAGGTCTGCTCCCAGATACACAGGCTTAGTATAATTCCTTTGCCAATTACAGTTTCTGTCTGAGCTGAGCCTCAGGCCACCAGCACTTCCCACCTTGAAAACACTGACTCTACCCACTGTCTACAAGTGCCTCCCTGGGATACCTCTCAATCTGGGCTCATATAGGACATTTGGATTCCATGTCCTATGAACATTCCTATCCTCAGGACCCCAGAGTAGCTTAGCTCTAAGCACTAAGTCCTTCTGAGTATGACACTGGCCACTATCCCAGGGATCACCTTTCCTTTGTTGAACAATTTTGCTAGAGAAGTCACTGTCTCAGCAAGACCAGTAACTGGACTTGAATACTATGGTCTTGTTGTAAAGGTAAAACTGTGCCCTTTCTGTAGAGTTTTATGGCTTCCTTTTAGCATGAGGCTTCTGTTTCCCTTCCCTAAGTTAGAAACCAACTCATTTCTTTTCACTGTGCCATATTTCTGTTTCTCCATACTATTTAATATCTCCTTACACTGTTTTTAATTCCCAAAGTTCTTCTTCTCCTTCTGCCTTTGGATTATAGCATGCATTTTATCCTGCCTCTTTTCTGTCCAGGCCAATGCCCACATTCAGATTCTGGTCCACCATCTTACCAATAATTCATGAATGACATTAGTTTGCCCAATTAACAAATGCTAACAAAAATAAAAATAAGAGTAAAAGTTTAAGACAGATTTTTTTCTTTTATCTACAGATGACATTATAAACAAGACCAGGAATGCATCTATATACAAATGCCAAATACAGCCATACAACTTAGAGGATACTCTCTGTACATTTAGTCAAAAATGAATTTATGAAATACTTCGAAAAGTATAGGAAAATAAAATATGAAAGGAAAATGTGAAAGTAGCCCATTAATTTTAAGATGAAATACAAAGAAGTTTAAATTTAAGACATGGCTGAGGAGATGACCCAGTTTATAAAGTATTTTACCGGCAAGAATGAAGACTTTGGTTTGACTCCTCAGTTCCCAAATAAAATTCATGAGACTGTATAGGTTTTATACCTAAACTATGTACTATAGTACATACTTCTGGGATGAGATAGGAGAATGACTAGAGCTTGCTAAATTATCAGTGTAGTCAAATTGGTAAGATCCAGGTTCAATGAAAGTTCCTTAGACAAAATATCAGGAAGAGAATGATGGAAGAAGATAACCAATATTGACTTGTGTTAGATTCATATTCTCACACAGTCCTGTATTTGTATACAACACACATACACACACAAACATACACACACACACACACACACACACACACACACACACAGAGGGGGGCAGAAACAGAGACAGACAGAGACAGAGAGAAAAACACATACCCACAAATTTTTTGAAAGATTCAGAATATTCAACTGACATAACATTTGTAAGAGATTTTTGTTGATCTTTCCTTCTTTCTTTCTTTCTTCTTTCTTTCTTTCTTTCTTTCTTTCTTTCTTTCTTTCTTTCTTTCTTTCTTTCTTTCTTGACTCTATGCCACTTTCCTTCCTTCCTTTTATTTCCTTCTTATTGAAAATAGATTCTTCTCTCATATAATACACACTTACCACAGTTTTGGTAACTTCCTAGAATAAAATGATGCATGTTTCTTTTGTGGTAAAAAGAAGAGAAAAAAATACCAGGCTAATTTAGCAGGTTTATGTATTGACTGGACTAAGTCTTTTTTTTTTTTATTTTTTAATTTGTTTTCTATATTCTTTGTTTACATTCTAAAAGCCTTCCCCTTTCCCAGTCCCCTCCACCCATATGTTCCATAAGTCCTCTTCTCTCCATCCATTCTCCTATTTTTCCCCCTCCCTTTTCTCTGTCCTGGTACTCCCCCTACAATGCTGGATCAAGCCTTTCCAGGATTAGGGCCCTCTTCTTCCTTCTTCATGGGAATCATTTGATATGCTAATTGTATCTTCAGTATTCAGAACTTCAGGGCTAATTAATATCCACTTATCAATGATTGCATTCCATGTGTATTGGTTTACCTCGCTTAGGATGATATTTTCCAGTTCCATCCATTTGCCTAAAAAATTCATTAATTCATTGTTTTTAATTGCTGAATAGTACTCCATTGTATATATATACCACATTTTCTGTATCCATTCCACCATTGAGAGATATCTGGGTTCTTTCCAGCTTCTGGTTATTATAAATAAGGCTGCTATGAACATAGTGGAGCATGTGTCCTTATTGCATGCTGGGGAATCCTCTAGGTATATGCCCAGGAGAGGTATAGCAGGGTCCTCCGGAAGTGTCATGCCCAGTTTTCTTAGGAACCACCAGACTGATTTCTAGAGTGGTTGTACCATTTTACAATCAAATCAGCAGTGAAGAAGTGTTCCTCTTTCTCCACATACTCACCAATACCTGCTGTCTCCTGAGTTTTTAACCTTAGCCATTCTGACTGGTGTGAGGTGAAATCTCAGGGTTGTTTTGATCTGCATTTCCTTAATGGCTAATGATGTTGAGCATTTCTTAAGGTGCTTCTTGGCCATCCAAATTTCTTCAGGCGAAAATTCTTTGTTTATGTCTGTACTCCATTTTTAATAGGGTTATTTGGTTCTCTTGGGTCTAACTTTTTGAGTTCTTTGTATATATTGGATATTAGCCCTCTATCAGGTGTAGAGTTGGTGAAGATCTTTTCCCAATTTGTTGGTTGCCGTTTTGTCCTTTGCCTTACAGAAACATTGTAATTTTATGAGATTCCATTTGTCAATTCTTGATCTTAGAGCATAAGCTATTGGTGTTCTGTTCAGGAACTTTTCCCCTGTGCCTATGTCCTCAAGGATTTTCCCCAGTTTCTTTTCTATTAGTTTCAGTGTGTCTGGCTTTATGTGGAGGTCCTTGATCCACTTGGAGTTGAGTTTAGTACAAGGAGATAAGGATGGATCAATTCGCATTCTCCTGCATGCTGACTTCCAGTTGAGCAACACCATTTGTTGAAAAGGGTATCTTTTTTCTACTGGATGTTTTCAGCTCCTTTGTTGAAGATCAAGTGACCATAGGTGTGTGGATTCATTTCTGGGTCTTCAGTTCTATTCCATTGGTCCACTTGCCTGTCCCTGTGCCAATACCATGCAGTTTTTAACACTATTGCTCTGTAGTATTACTTGAGGTATGGGATACTAATACCCCCAGAAGTTCTTTTACTGTTGAGAATAGTTTTATCTATCATGGGTTTTTTGTTATTCCAGATAAATTTTAGAATTGCTTTTTCCAACTCTGTGAAGAACTGAGTTGTGATTTTGATGGGGATTGCATTGAATCTGCATATTGCTTTTGGCAAGATGGCCATTTTAACTATATTAATCCTTTCCAATCCATGAGCATGGCAGATTTTTCCATTTTCTGAGGTCTTCTTCGATTTCCTTCTTCAGAGACCTGAAGTTCTTTTCATAAAGATCTTTCATTGTTTGGTTAGAGTCACACCAAGATACTTTATATTGTTTGTGGTTATTGTGAAGGTTGTCATTTCCCTAATTTCTTTCTCAGCCTGCTTATTTTTTGAGTATAGGAAGGCAACTGATTTGCTTGAGTTGATTTTATAACCTGCCACTGTGCTGAAGTTGTTTATCAGCTGTAGGAGTTCTCTGGTGGAGTTTTTTGGGTCACTTAAGTATACTATCATGTCATCTGCAAATAGTGATAATTTTACTTCTTCCTTTTCAATTTATATACCTTTGACCTCCTTATGTTGTCTAATTGCTCTAGCTAGAACTTCAAGTACTATATTGAAAAGATATGGAGAGAAAGGGTAGCCTTGTCTAGTCCCTGATTTTAGTGGGATTGCTTCAAGTTTCTCTCCATTTAGTTTGATGTTGGCTACTGGTTTGCTGCATATTGCTTTAATTATGTTTAGGTATGGGCCTTGAATTCGTGTTCTTTCCAAGACTTTTAGCATGAAAGGATGCTGAATTTCGTCAAATGCCTTTTCAGCATCTAATGAAATGATCGTATGTTTTTTTTTCTTTGAGTTTGTTTATGCAGGGGATTGCATTGATGGCTTTCCATATATTGAACCATCCCTACATCTCTGGGATGAAACCCACTTGATTGTGGTGGATGATCGTTTTGATGTGTTCTTGGATTCAGTTGGCAAGGATTTTATTGAGTATTTTTGCATTGATATTCATAAGGGAAATTGGCCTGAAGGTCTCTTTCTTTGTTGGATCTTTGTGTGCTTTTGGTATCAGTGTAACTATGGCTTCCTAGAATGAGTTGGGTAGTGTTCCTTCTGTTTCTATTTTGTGGAACAGTTTGAAGAGTATTGGTGTTAGATCTCCTTTGAAGTTCTGATAGAATTCTGCACTGAAGCCATCCGGTCCCGTGTTTTTTTTTTTGTTGTTGTTTTTTTTTGGGGGGGGGAGACTTTCTATGACCCCTTTTATTTCTTTAGGGTTTATGGGACTGTTTAGATGATCTATTTGATCCTGATTTAATTTTGGTGTTTGCTATCTTTCTAGGAAATTGTCCATTTCCTCCAGATTCTCCAGTTGTGTTGAGTATAGACTTTGGTAGTAAGATCTGATGATTTTTTGAATTTCCTCAGTTGCTGTTGTTATATCTCCCTTTTCATTTCTAATTTTGTTAATCTGGATACTGTCTCTGTGCCCTTTGGTTAGTCTGGGTAAGGGTTTATCTATCTTGTTGATTTTCTCAATGAACCAGCTCCTGGTTTTGTTGATTCTTTGTATTGTTCTCTTAGTTTCTACTTGATTGATTTCAGCCCTGAGTGATGATTTCCTGCCTTCTACACCTCCTGGGTGATTTTGCTTCTTTTTGCTCCAGGGCTTTCAGGTGTGTCATTAAGCAGCTAGTGTATGATCTCTCCATTTTCTTTTTGGAGGCACTCAGGGCTATGAGTTTTCCTCTTAGCACTGCTTTCATTGTGTCCCATAGATTTGGGTATGTTGTGTCTTCATTTTCATTAAATTCTAAAAAGTCTTTGATTTCTTTCTTTATTTCTCCCTTGACCAAGGTATCATCGAGTAGAGTATTGTTCAGTTTCCATGTGTATGTGGGCTTTCTGTTGTTTTTGTTGCTATTGAAGACCACTTTTACTCCATAGTGATCTGATAGGAGGCATGGGATTACTTCGGACTTCTTATATTTATTGAGGTCTGTCTTATGACCAATTATAGGGTCGATTTTGGAGAAGGTACTATGAGGTGCTGAGAAAAAGGTATATTCTTTTGCTTTAGGGTGAAATGTTCTATATATACCTGTTAACTCTAATTGATCCAAAGCTTCAATTAGTGCCACTGTGTCCCTGTTTAGTTTCTGTTTTCCTGATCGGTCCATTGAGGAAAGTGCAGCGTTGAAGTCACCCACAATTATTGTGTCAGGTGCAATGTGTGCTTTGAGCTTTAGTAAAGTTGCTTTTATGAATGAGGGTGCCTTTGAATTTGGAGCATAGATGTTCAGAATTGAGAGTTCTTCTTGGTGGGTTTTTCCTTTGACGAGCAAGAAGTATCCCTCAGTGGCTCTTTTGATGATTTTAGGTTGAACGTCAATTTTATCTGATATTTGAATGGCTACTCCAGCTTGTTTCCTGAGACCATTTGCTTGTAAAATTGTCTTCCAGCCTTTTACTCTAGGTTGTCTTTGTCTTTGACACTGAGGTGTGTTTCCTTAAGCCAGCAAAATGTAGGATTCTGTTTACGTATCCAGTCTGTTAGTCTATGTCTTTTTATTGTGAAATCGAGTCCATTGATGTTAAGAGACATTAAGGAATAGTGATTATTACTTCCTGTCATTTTTAATGTTCTTTTTATATTTGAGTGGTTATCTTCTTTTGGGTTTGATGAAAGAAGGTTACTATCTTGCATTTTCCAGGTGAAGTTTCCCTTCTTGTATTGGTGTTTTCCTCCTATTAGCCTTTGTAGGGCTGAGTTTGGGGTAAGATATTGGGTGAACTTGATTTTGTCATGGAATATCTTGGTTTCTCCATGTATGGTGATTAAGAGTTTTGTTGGGAATAACAGTTTTGGCTGGCATTTGTGTTCTCTTAGAGTCTGCATGAGATCTGCCCAGGATCTTCTAGCTTTCATAGTCTCTGGTGAGAAGTCTGGTGTGATTCTGATAGGTCTTCCTTTTTATGTTACTTGGCCTCTTTCTCTTACTGCCTTTAATATTCTTTCCTTGTTTCATACATTTGGGGTTTTGATTATTATGTGATGGGATGTATTTCTGTTCTGGTCCTGTCTGTTTGGTGTTCTGTAGACTTCCTGTGTATTCATGGGCATCTCTCTCTTTAGATTAGGGAAGTTTTCTTCAATAATTTTGTTGAGGATATTTGTTGGCCCTTTAAGTTGTAAATCTTCATTCTCATCTATACCTATAATCCTTAGGTTTGGTCTTCTCATTGTGTCCTGGATTTCCTGGATGTTTTGGGTTACTAGCTTTTTGCATTTTGCATTTTCTTTGACCGTTGAGTCCATGGTTTCTATGGTATCTTCAGCATCTGAGATTCTTTCTTCTATCTCTTGTATTCTGTTGTTGATATTTGCATCTATGTTTCCTGATTTCTTCCCAAGGTTTTCTATCTCCAATGTTGTCTCCCTTTGTGATTTCTTAGTTGTTTCTACTTCTGTTTTTAGATCCTGGATGTTTTTGCTCAGTTCCTTCACTTGCTTGTGTGTGTTTTCCTGTAATTCTTTGAGAGATTTTTGTGTATCTTCTTTCATGACTTCTGCCAGTTGGTCAAATTTTTCCTGTACTTTTTAAAGTGATTTTTGCATTTCCTCCTTATTGGCTGTTATCGTTTGACCCATATTCTCCTGAATTTCTTTAAGTGATTTTTGCATTTCCCTTGTAAGTGCTTCTAGCTTTTGATCATTTTTCTCCTAAATTTCTTTACGAGATTTATTTATGTCCTTCATGTGTTCTTGTAATAGCATCACGATTTTACATCCAAATCTTGCTTTTCTGGTGTGTTGGGGTATCCAGGACTTGCTATTAATGGAGAATTGTGTTCAGATGCTGCCATATTGCCTTGATTTCTGTTAGTAACGTTCCTACATTTGCCTTTTGCCATCTAGACCTCACTGGTGTTAGTTGGTCTTGTTGTAAATGCAGGACTCACCCTTGCCATATGCCTCCCTGCAGCTGGCCTCCAGATGCACTGTTGGCCCTCTGCACTGCTTGGGGATGGGGCAGGAGGCCCAGGCTGCTTCCAATCCAGAGGTGGCAACCAGAAGGCTCCCACCAGAGGCCTCCAGATGGATCCTCTGCTCTGCCAGGTCAGACAGATTCACCTGAGCAAGCAACCTCCCTGTGGCCAGCCTCCAGATGCACTGCTGGCCCTCTGCACTGCTTGGGGATGGGGTGTGTGGCCCAGGCTCAGACTAAATCTTTAATAAACTTCATTGATGAAAAACATTTGTTCGGAAACTAAGTATTCAAGGGTTAGTTTTAAATGGTTCCATGTTAAATTTCAGAATAGTTATTTAAAAGGTGACTTTGGGGGAAGGGTCCCATTATTTCCATAGAGGAATATTAATCTGTTGAGATAAGGTTCATCTTCTCCTGGATTTTTCTTTTTGACTGACAATTTGATTACCAAGGTATTTGAAGAAGGACCATGAAGAAATTAGGGCACAGGAAAAAAATAAAAGAAGAAAGTAGACAAAGTGTATAGAAGGGAGTACAAAAAATTCTGGGAAAATGTTTTTGGAGAGAAAGGAGACAGAGAAGATAAGGAAGAAAGATTTCCTCCAGAGCAGAAGATCCCAGTCTTCAGGCCACTTTGTCTTTGTTCTAATTATGCAGTGTTTGCCTCCTGCTTCAGGAGCAGTATGGAGCAAACTGTGGGAAGTTTCCTCCTATTGCTTTCCACTATGTTGTTCTCTGGTCTTGTACTGCTTGTACACCTGGATCATCCCAGGTGGCAAGGCACACAACATGCTGCAGAAGTGAGTGTGTCTGGAAACAATGAAGGCAATGATCTTAGTGACACAGCAAAATTTCCTTTTACAATATTGGATACAATACAAGTTTGTACTCAGTATGACTCCATCCTGTTTCCTATGTTAATGTATATTTAGATATTTTTCTGTCAATATTTCCATTTATTCATTGATACTTTTTGCACTAATAGAAAATCTAGAAAGCTTCCAGTCTGGGCCTGTGCCCTGAGCAGACCTTGGGCACTATCTCTACAGCCAGTCCTTTAACACCCAGAGGACGCTCCACTTTCCGGCACTCTAACACACCCAGGATCATAGGATCAGAGGTGAGGAAGACACATTATCTGTCTCAAGGCCAGGAGTAACGGACCAAGAGGGTCCAGGGACACAGGGACTCCAACTGACCAGTGGCATGGGTTCCTCCCAGTCAGGGCCAGTGTCCAGAGCAGACCTTGGGCACAAATTTCTCAGCCAGTACCACAACACCCAGAGGAAGCTCCACTCCCAGGCTCTCTAACACACTCAGAATCATAGGATCAGAGGTGAGGAAGATACAACATTTGTCTCAACACCTGGAGTAACTGGGACCAGCTGGATCCAGGGACCTAGGAACCCCACCCAACCAGTAGCACAGATTCCATTCGGTCTGAGAAGTTGCCCTGTGCAGACCTTGGGTGCAATCTCACAGTCAGTCCCACAACACCCAGAGGAAGCTCCACACCCATGTGCTCTAACACACCCAGGATCACAGGAAGGATCACAGGATCACAGGATCACAGGAGCTTGCTCACACCAGGATCTCAGGGTACCAGAAGAAGCTTGACTGCCAAGAGCTCTGACACACCCAGGATCTCAGAATCACAGGATTGCAGAATCACAGGATTACAAAGACAGCTGGACTCTCAGGTGTTCTGACACAACTAGGATCACAGGAAGGACAGGCCCCAGTCAGATATAGTGAGGGCAGGTAGCACTGGAGATTACCAGAGGGTGGGAGACAAATAAGAAAATAAGCAACAGAAACCAAGGTTACTTGGAATCATCAGAATACAATTTTCCCAACATAGCAAGTCCAGAATTCACCATCACACTGGAAAAGAAATATTTGGCTCTAAAATTACTTCTCATGATGATAATAGAGGACTTTAAGAAGGACATAAATAACTCCCTTAAAGAAATACAGGAGAGCACAGGTAAACAGGTAGAAGCCCTTAAAGAGGAAATACAAATATCCCTTAAAGAATTACAGAAAGCACAATCAAACAGGTGAAGGAAATGAACAAAAACACCTAGGATCTAAAAAGGGAAAGAGAAACAATAAAGAAATCACAAAAGGAGACCACCCTGGAGTTAGAAAACCTAGGAAAGAGATCAGGAGTCATAAATGCAAGAGATAGAAGAAAGAATCTCAGGTGGAGAAGATACCATAGAAAACAAGGACACAACAGTCAAAGAAAATGCAAAAAGCAAAGAGTTTCAAATGCAAAACATCCAGGAAATCCAGGATACAATGTGCAGACCAAACCTAAGGATAAAAGGCCTTATCCTTATACTTAAAAGGCCATTAAATATCTTCAACAAAATTATAGAAGCAAACTTCCCTAACACAAAGAAAGAGAGACCCATGAACATACAAGAGGCTTACAGAACTCCAAATAGACTCTACCAGAAAAGAAATTCCTACCATCTCATAATAATCAAAACACCAAATGTACTAAACAAAGAAAGAATATTAAAAACAATAAGGAAAAAAACGTCAAGTAACATATAAATGCAGAACCATCAATACACCAGACTTCTCACCAGAGACTATGAAAGCTAGAAAATCCTGGGCAGATGTCATACAGACTCTATGAGAACACAAATATCAGCCATGCAAGCTACTATATCCAGGAAAACTCTCAATTACCCTAAATGTAGAAAGCAAGATATTCTTTGACAAAATCAAATTTACACAATATCTTTCCACAAATCCAGCCCTACAAAAAATAATTGATAGAAAACATCAATACAAGGAGGAAAACTACACCCTAGAAAAAGCAAGAAAGCAATCTTTCATCAACCCCCAACCCTGCCAAAAAGAGATAGCCATACAAATATAAAATCACCTCTAAAAAATAACAGGAAGTAACAATCGCTTTTCTTAAATATCTCTTGGCATCAAATGAATCAATTCTCCAATAAAAAGACCTAGACTAACAGACTGGATATGTAATCAGGACCCAGCATTTTGCTGCATACAGGAAACACACTTCAGTATCAAAGACGAAGACTACCTCAGAGTTACAAGTTGGGAAAAAGTTTTCCAAGCAAATGGTCCCAGGAATCAAGCTGGAGAAATCATTGGAATATTGAATAAAATCAACTTTCAACAAAAAGTTGTAAAAAAAAAAATAAGGAAAGGCACTCCATACTGGTCAAAGTAAAATCTACCAAGACGAGCTCTCAATTTTCAAAATCAATGCTCCAAATGCATGGGCATCCACAATCATAAAAGAAGCTTTACTAAGTCTCAAAGGACATATCACACTCAACACAATAGTAGTGGGAGACTTCAACATATGACTCTCAGTAATAGACAGAACAGGGAAACACAACTAAACAGAGACACAATGAAACTAATAGAAATTAGGAACCAAATGGATTTAACAGATGTCTGTTGAACATTTCATCCCAAAACAAAAGTAAACACTTATTTCTCAGCACCTCAGGGTACCTTCTCCAAAACTGATCACATATTCACTCACAAAAAACAAAACAAAAAAAAAAACAAAAAAAAACATGCATCAAGAGACACAAGAAGAGTGAAATAATCACATGCATCCTATCAGATCACTAAGGACTGAAGATGTTCATCAATAGCAACAAAAACAACAGAAAGCCCACATACACAAGGAAGCTGAAAAACACCCTATTCAATGAAAACTTGGTCAAGGAAGAAATAAAGAAGGAAATTAATGACTTTTGTAATTTAATGAAAAGGAAGGCACAACATAACCAAACTTATGGAAAACAATGAAAGCGAAAAACTCATTGTTCTAAGTGCCTGCATAAAGAAACTGGAGAGAGCTTACAATAGCAGCTTAACACATACTTAAAAACTCTACAACAAAAAGAAAAAAATATACCCAATAAGAGTAGACAGCAGGAAATACTCAAACTCAGGGTTGAAATCAACCAAATACAAACAAAAAGAACTATACAAAGAATCAACCAAAATAGGAGCTGGTTCTTTCTGTAAATAAACAAGATAGGAAAACCCCTAGCCAGGCTAATCAGAGGGCACAGAAATAGTATCCAAATTAATAAAATCAGAAATGAAAAGGGAAACATAAAAATGGAAAGTGAGGAAATTCAAAAAATCATCAGATCCTACTACAAAAGCTTATACTCAACAAAACTGGAAAATCTGGATGAAATGGACAATTTTCTAAACAGATACCAGATGCCAAAGGTAAAACAGGAACAGGTAAAGCATACAAACAGTCCCATAATCCCTAAAGAAACAGAAGTACTCATTAAGTCTCCTAACCAAAAAACATCCCAGGACAGGATTGGTTTAATGGAGAATTCTATTAAACCTTCAAAGAAGACATAATACCAATACTCTTCAAATCATTCCACTAAAAAGAAACAAAAGGAAAACTTCCAATTCATTCTATGAAGCCAGAATTATGCTTATACCTAAACTACACAGAGACCCACCCTACAAAGAAGAACTTCAGATCAATTTTATTTATGAATATTGATGCAATAATACTCAATACAATTCTTGCCAACTCAATCCAAGAACACATTAAAACAATCATTCAGCACAGTCAAGTAGGCTTTATCCCAGGGATACAGGGATGGTTCAATAAATAGGAATCCATCAACATAATCCACTATATAAACAAACCCAAAGGAAAAAAATGACATGATACTTTCATTAGATAATGAAAAACTATTTGACAAAATTCAGCATCCTTCATGATAAGAAAATCATGGAAAGATCAGGATTCAAGGCCCATACCTAAACATAGTAAAAGTCATATACAGCGAACCAGTAGCCAACATCAAACTAAATGGAAAGAAACTTGAAGCAATCCCTATGACTCCCTACCTATTCAATATAGTACTTGAATTGCGACCTAGAGCAATTAGACAACAAAAGGTCAAAGGGATACAAATTGGAAAGGAAGAAATAAAAATATCACTATTTGCAGATGATATGATAGTATACTTAAGTGATCCCCAAAATTCCACAGAGAACTCCTAAAGCTGATTATAAAAAATTCAGCAAAGTTATAAAATTAATTCAGACAAATCATTTGCCTTCCTCTATTCAAAGTATAAATGGGCTGAGAAAGAAATTAGGGCACCCTCACCTTTCACAAGAGTTGCAAATTGTATAAAGTACCTTGGTGTAACTCTAACCAAGCAAGTCTATGATCTGTATGACAAGAACTTCAAGTCTCTGAAGAAAGAAATTGAAGATCTCAGAAGACGATAAAATCTCCCATGCTCATGGATTGGCAGTATTCATATAGTAAAAATGGCCATCTTGCTGAAAGCAATATACAGATTCAATGCAATCCTCTTCTAAGTTCCAACTCAATTCTACATAGAGTTTGAAAGAGCAATTTGCAAGTTCATTTGGAATAACAAAAAACACAGGACAATGAAAACCACTCTCATCAATATCAGAATGTCTTGGGGAATTATCATACCTGGCATCAAGCTATACTACATAAAGCCCAAGTCCAAGTGGATTAAGGACCTCCACATAAAAGTTTCAGATTCACTGAAACTTATAGAGAAGAAAGAAGGGAAGAAACTTGGACACATGGGCACAGGGGGAAATTTCCTGAACAGAATAACAATGGCTTATGCTCTAAGATCAACAATAGACAAATGGGGGCTCATAAAATTGCAAAGCTTCTGTAAGGCAAAGGACACTGTCAATAACACAAAATGACAATCAACAGATTTGGGAAAGATCTTTACCAACCCTACATCCAATAGAAGGCTAATATCCAATACATACAAAGAAATCTAGAAGTTAGACTCCAGAGAATCAAGTAACCCTATTAAAAATGGGTACAGAGGTAAACAAAGAATTTTCAACTGAGGAATTTTGAATGACCTAGAAACACCTAAAGCAATATTCAACATCCTTAGATATCAGGGAAATAAAAATCAAAACAATCTTGAGATTCCACCTCACACCAATCAGAATGGCTGACAGCAAAAACTCAGATGACAGCAGATACCCTCGAGGTTATGGAAAAAGAGGAACACTCCTCCATTGTTGGTGGGACTGCAAGCTGGTACAAACACTTTGGAAATCAATTTGGCTGTTCCTCAGAAAATAGTAATACTTGAGGATCCAGCTATACCACTCCTGGGCATATACCCAGAAGATGCTCCAACATGTAATAAGGACACATGCTCCACTATGTTCACAGCAGCCTTATTTATAATAGCCAGAAGCTGGAAAGAACCCAGATGTCCTTCAACAGAAGAATGGATACAGAAAATATGGTACATTTACACAATGTACTACTATTCAGCTATTCAAAACAATTCATGAAATTTTTAGGCAAATGGATGGAACTAGAAAATAATATCACCCCGAGTAAGATAACCCAATGACAAAAGAACACACATAGTATGCTCTCACTGATAAGTGGATATTAGCCCATTGTTTGGAATACCCAAGATACATTTCACAGACCACATAAAGCTGAAGAAGAAGGAAAAGCAAAGTGTGGGTGCTTCAGTCCTTCTCTAAAGGGGAACAAAATACTCATGGGTAAAAATATGGAGAAAAAGTATAGAGCAGAGACTGAAGGAAAGGCCATCCAGATACTGTCCTACCTGAGGATTCATCCCATATACAGTCACCAAAACCGGACACCATTGTGGATGCCAAGAAATGCTTGCTGAAAGAAGTCTGATATAGCTTTCTCCTGAGAGGCCTTGACAGAGCCTGACAACTACAGAGTTGGATGCTCAAAGCCAACCATTGTACTGAAAGCAGGGTCTCCAATGGAGGAATTAGAGAAAGGACTGAAGGAGCTAAATGTATTTGCAACCCCACAGGAAGAACAAGATCAACAACCAGACCCCGCCAGAAATCCAAGGGACTAAGCCACCAACCAAGGAGTACACACGGCTCCAGTTGCATATGTAGCAGAGTATGACCTTATCAGGCATCAAAGGGAGAAGAGGTCCTTGGTCCTATGAAGGCTCCATAGATGCCTTTATGGGATCTATGGAATTGGTTCAGGGGAATTGAGTGAGGGGAGGCTGGAGTGGGTGGGTGGATGGAGGAACACCCTATAGAAGCAGGGGGAAGGGGATGGGAAATTGGGTTTCTGGGAATGGGGGAAACCAGGAAAGGGGAAAACTGGGAAAGGGGACAATGTTTGAAATGTAAATAAAGGAAATATTCAATAAAAAAGAAAATCTACAAATAAAACTCATGTTAATATATTTTTAATCTTTTAATGAAAATATTCAAATCTTTTAATGAAAACCTTGCAATGTCTGCTGGCTTCTTGTCCTTTGTTCAGGCCAAATAGAGTTTACACTGAGTCATAGCCTTGGCGATGTACTTTGTAAAGTCTGCAGCATCCCCTGATTGATCTATCTGTTCAGAAAAACCTTAATAGCAAGGGTTTTTATTATGCTTTTATGCATATTGATATGAGAAATCCATGTTGTCTTAAAATCTAATTGTATATACTCATGATAGATATCACATACTTGATGTAGATATTTCACACTATTTAATACATTTTATAATAATTTACTAATACTTCATTAGGAAGCCTCATATCCTCTCTGATATGCACTTACATCCTGCCAATTTTAAGTTTTATAAAAACTGGTTGCTCAGCTTTTTAAATCAGAGAGTCTCTCTTTTTTTTCTATCTCTTTCATGTCTTGCCCAGCTCGTACTTCTTTTCCTGTAGTTTTTGTTATTAATTGGATGTTATAAAGTCTGCAAAGTATTAAAATATGCCACCCAAGACTTTTGCTTTGGAGCACCTGGCTCAGGGGATAATCCTTCCGAGAATATTAATAATGCATATGCACAACATATAAACAGTGGTTGGGATTTTCTGTGTCCTGAGAACTTCCCTCTTCCACTCCCACTGCTGGAGCTTGGTGTTCATGGTTCTCATTTCTGACTCAGGCATCTTTGCTATTTCAGGTTATGCCACGTTGTCCTTCATTTCAGTGTAGATGGCCATCCTTCTTTCAAACCTGTCCTTTTGAGATGCCAAGGGCTTTGGCTAGAGAAGGAATATTGCTGGCACTCCTTAATGTATATTTTAGGTATCCAACAGTGGTGATCTTAGTATTTCAAAGGAAATAAACCTGAGGAATCGTTTTCAATGCCCTACCCTAAACTATTGCCATCTGGGAATTTTTAATAACATAATATAGTTACAGCATTCCCCCATTTCCTTTTCTCCCTCCACATTCTATACACTTCCTTACTCTCTTTTGAATTCATAACCACATTTTCATGAATTGATGTTACATACATATATGTTTATGTATACATCCATGCATATATATTCCTGAATTCAACCTGCTAGGTCTGTGTAAAATAATACTGGCAAGAATGTTTCAGGGATACCCATTAGATAACCAGTTCTTCCATGGAGAAGGTTTTTCTCAATCATAGTATTTCTTACTTGTCCATAGTTCTTTGCTAAGGTTGAGGCCTTGTGAGCGCTTCCTCATCTACTTTAGCATGACCACTGTTGTCCATTTTTAAGTGGCCATCTTTAGCTACTTGACACCACTAGTGAGTGTTTCTCGCTCTGCTGCCAGTTAATCACATTTAAAATGCTGACAACGTCTGCTTATGGCTTGATACAGGCAGTCTTCTCTAATATAGATTCTACTACAAGCTCCTCTTTCTGTAGTCATTCCTACAAATTGACTCTGTTTCAGGTAGTCGACCCAATGCTGCCTGTGCAGATTAGTTTTTGTCAACTTGACACAAAAACTAGAGTCACTTGAGAAGAGAGCCTTTGCAGAGAAATTGCCTCTATCAGATTGGCCTCTGGACATGTCTTTCTTAGTTAGTGATGGATGTTGGTAGGTCCAGTCTACTGCAATTGGAACCACTCCTGGAGTGATGGTCAGTGTTCTATAAAAAGGCAGTAAACAACATTTCTTCATGATCTCTGATTCAGTTCCTCATTCTAGGTTCCTTCCTTTGAACTTCTATTCTGACTTCTTTCAGTGAGGATGGAATATATCTTATAAAATTAATAAATACTTTCCTACCCACTGACAAATTGGTTTTGGTAATGAAGTTTATCACAGCAACAAAAATAAAATTGATATACTTCCTGTTCAAAGTTGCATGAATGAAGGTTGAGGTGCTGTAGCTAGCTGTGTGCTTCCAACAGCTTTAAGCAAGTTTCAGATGCATAGTGGATAATTGTCAAATAGGGACACTGCACTCTTCAGCCTCTCCCGTTTCTGAGCCTTTCAGGCTCTCTTTAACTTCTTCCACTTTTACTACCATCCATGCATTCATATACATTACCCCCCAAAACCCTGTTTCCGATCAATCACCCATGCCTTTCTAGTTTTACAGTTAAAGGCATCTTCTGTAAGCTGTCATCCTTTCTTTCATTCTGAAGAAAAAAGAAGAATGTTAGGACCTCTTTATCCTCTGGCAATGTTGAGGGGATTTAATGATGACCCCTCCAACTCCCATTTAGAGAGAGAAAATAGATATTAGTGTAACGAAATGTTTCACTTCAGCCTGGAAGTAGCTTAAAGAGCATGCAGATGCGCATGTGCCACAGCTGCCACTGTGAGGACTCACAAATTTCCAAGGTCCCCATCTGGTCTTTGTGAGAAAGTCATATTGCTTCTATTAACATAACTTTGACCTTATTTATAGGAAACAAATACCTAATAACTCTAGCCTTATTATAACATGACAGCATCTGCTGTTTCTGCCCCAGGCTATATTTAAAAATTGTCTTATATTAACAGGCAAGGAAAGTCACAATGTTTATTTGCTTCTGCCCAATTTCTAGAGATGGGAATGAAATTCAATTCATCAAATATTCTTAAAAAACAATTTCTTCCATAGTACCCTGGAATTGGTTTATCTCTAGCTTGTAAGAGTCTAATTTTCTTTACTTTCACTCTGATCAATGTGGGCTTCATACCATATGTCAAATAGAACTGTCTCCAAATATCTTTATAAAATATTCATTTGCTTCTATTTCCTCAAATTTACAAAGATAAAACAATGCAATAGCAAAAATTATATATGGTCTATCTGTGAATGGTGTACATACAAGAAAATAGACAAAGTTTAGCATAGAGAATCAATGCTTTATATTCTTTTCAAATAATAATATAGACTATTTTGAAATTATTTGATTCTTCAATATTTGTGGTAGTTTATTTTAATTTTGAAAATAATACAGATGCACCCATTGATATTTTATGCAAAAGCAACTATTTTCAAAACCAAATAGACTTTTTAATTTTTTTTTCAAGTTAGCCACCAAATACTAACTTTTCCTGAATTTTTGAAAGAGTAAAGTTCACATAATCCACTGTGACTTTTTCACAAGACCTTTGTCTATGTAAATATTTACATTGTTCTATGTGCCACGTATCTAAGACTATTTTCTAGAATGTTTTTATAGTTTCCCAATCACTACATTCTATGCCTTCTGCTTTCTTCCGCTGACTTGTCTGAAGCTTGCTGTTTCAAGATTTGAATCTATCACCAATATCTGCTGTCAGTGTTTTGTAACTGCCACTCCTCCCTAAGGCTTAGCCTTTCTCTGTCTCCATTTTCTTTATTGTTTGATTTCCTGGTACTTTTATCTTTCTCATGTCTCTGCCTGGACACTATCATTGAGAAATACCCTACTCTTTACTGATCTTCGTCTTCTAAAACTGTCTTCTTTAACTGTTTTCTTTAATATGTTTGGGAGTCTTTATCTTCTTTTCAATGAAATGTCTTGGATAGGAAGGAGGAAGATTTAAAGATTTCTTGTGGAGATAATAGCAGTTGCGTCTTATCCCTCCCTGGTTCTGAATGAAGTGTCTGCATCCACTTTACAAAGATATTGATCACCTGCAGTAGCTTGAACCAGCCATTATACTAGAAGTCCTAGAAACCCAAAGCTGAATGCTATACTTACTGAAGGTAAGTGCCTTATGAAAAGTTCCAAAGAAATGTCTGATTGGGGTAATTGCTTGGTTTGTGACAGCAAGTAATCACTTGCCCTATTACAATGGGAGAGAATTGTAATTCTCCATATTTCTATGTGAGCTAGTACTAACACTGATTCATTTGATGGCCACTCTTTGGTCATTGTTAGATAGTGAAAAAGTCTGATAAGTTACTATTCTAACCAAGAGATTCTTGGGGATTTGGGTTTATGTTAAATATTTTATATAAATTATTTTAATATATACCATATATATATCTTCATTATCAGTCATGAGTAATTTAGTCTAGACATAGAAGTATTAAGGCATGGAACTATTATGAAAGAATATGTATAGGGATCAAAATTATGATTCATTTTATTTAAGTGAATTAAAATGTATTAATACATTTTAAATTACTTGAAGAAGCTAGCTCAATCACCAGCACAATTTACATTAACTGAAAATAATCCGCTGAGAGTTGTCAATTACCTGGTCTATAATGTAGTGTCTTTTCTCCTTTATTTGTATCCCAGTATTTAACCATCTCGATGAACTCAGTCTTGAAGTCAGGAGACTAGTTGCTTTATTCTATATCCCGTGCAACAGTAATTGAAAGTCTGTGGATTTCCTGTGAAGTTTCTGTGCATATATTCTAATTATTTCTTTGAGAACAATTGATATATGTTGTGTCAGTTGACTTTGTATCATTATGACAAAATGCGGGAAATTTGGAAAGATGTGTTTTGGTTCCTAGTCTCAGAAGTTTCTGGCTAGAGAATTTTGGGCCTATTGTTCTGAGCCAGTGATAGCACAGTAGATAATGGTGGGATTGCAGAGTGGAAGAGGACTATGCCAAGAAGAGGAAAACAGAAGAAATTAGCCTGGGCGGTCCCAAAACTTTCTCAAGTCCCAAGGTGAGGGATCTTCTCTCTTCCCAGGAAGCCTTACCTCACAACTGGTACACCAGCATCCAAGAGTGGTACGCCGTGGACCAAGTTTTAACTTAAGTTTCTTTCCAACCTGCTTGTGCATGACCTGAATCTGAAGCTCCTTTAAAACAAATGATTTAGACACCATGTACTTATGCTTTCCTGTTACAAGAAGATTTGATCCTCGAGTTCTGCTTCTCATTCCTGTTCTTCACAAGTGCCAGTAGCAGATGAAGTACACATGACTGGGACCACGGAACAGCAGAATTCACCAGAAGAGAGAGCCTCCATTTCCCAGTCTGCCTCAGATAAGATTTTCCCTTGGAACCTGCACCTCTGCCCTTGCTCAGGGCCATCTTAGTCCGTGCCATTGCTGTTTGATTGTCTGCTGAGTTGAGAGATTCTAAAGTGAGGTTGCAATCTACATTTGTACATTATATATACAAAATTCCTTCATGGTCCTCCGTGCAGAGAACATGCTTTCCTTGTAAATGTGATTGAGGTAAAAAGTGGTCTCAGTGGCATATCATTAGTAGCCAGTTTAAAAACCAAAATCAGGAAAGACCAATTTGGAGAGGAGAAGAATCTGTACTATATATTCTACAATGGTCTGGGAAAGAAACCTGCATTTTATTGTTTGTTTGCTGCTTGTTTGTTTGTTTTTTGTTTGTTTTTCAAATGTACAATTCCAAGACCAGAGGAAAATATTCTCCTTTGAAGATTGGATAAAGAACTTGGAAACTAAGGAGTCCTGCATGTGTTATTTTAGAAATTACCATTCTCCTGCACCTAAGGTTCAAGGATCTTTGAAGATGCTGAGCAGAAAGATTGTAAGAGCCAGAGGAGCAGGGAGTTTTCTGTGAATGAGATTGTGTCTTCAGGAAGAAATATAAAGGTTGTTTCTCCTGGAACTACAAGTAACTGGTTGGAAATAAATGTTTATTGGGTGATGTTCTCTTTCAAGAGTCTTTTAATCCATCTCCAACTTTCAAATACCAGAAGACACTTCACTTTGTGTCATAGTGATTCAGTCATAAATAGATGTTCCTTACAAAACACATTTCTGATATTTAATTCTGCATTTGCCTTTAAGAAACACTTATTTCTTGAAGATTGCAGAAGCTAGAGAGATGGCCCATCAGCTAAAAGCACAGCACATTGCAGAGAACCCCAGTTTGGTTCCAGCGCCCATGTTGGGTGGTTCACAGTAATCTGTAACTTCAGGTCTGGGTATTCTGGCTGTTTTGTGTACTGCACTCACCTGCACTAACACACACAAACACACACACATATATACATAATTAAAATAAAAATAAGGGCTTGAGGGAAGGCTAAGGGGTTAAAGTCACTTGCTCTTCTAGAAGACCCAGGTTCAATTTCCAGTACACATACAGCAACTCACAACTGTTTGTACCTTTAGTTCCAGTGACTGCAAGCATCTTGTGGCCACCGAGGGCACCAAGGACATGATCTATTGACATACATGCAGACAAAACACCCAAGCCGGGGGGCTTCAGCTAATCTTATAAGGAAATTTTTCACAGAGAACTAGCTTGTTATAAATTTTGTGGTTGTTAGTAATAGATAGGAATGATTATAACAAATATAAGAAGAGTTGCCAAAACAATGTTATGCATCAATAGAAAGAATGTTAGCTCCCAACCCCTACCACAGAACTACCAATTTAGTTTAATACGCTAATGTTGTATATCATTGTTTTATATATATACATATATATATAACATATATATATATATTATATGTATGTTATATATATATGCTGATTATATATAATGAATTATGTATAATTAAACTGCAATTAATTATATGAATCAAAATATAATTATATAAAATTAAAATTCATTAATCCCATCATAATCTATCTCCCTCACCTCCCTCCTATCCACTATCCTCTGCTCCCACATTCCTGACCTCTTCTTCCTTAACAATTGTTGTTACATATATGCAAAAATGAATAAGCATATAAATACAACCTACTATGTTCATTCAGTGTTGTCTGATTTAATAGTTTTCTAGTGATGACCACCTGGTATTGAACAACCAAAGAGACATATCCCAGAGGAAGACTAATTCTATGTGTCTCAGAAGTTAACTACTTCTTGCTTTCCTTCTGAGGGTCAGGCCCCATGAAATTTGTGCCATCCAAATTAGGATGACAACTGGTGTGGGGATTGTTCTGGTCTTGTTTAGGGAGGCATTCTATTGAGATTTTATAGCCATTTCTTGTTTTCCCTGCCATAGTTAGAATGTACAAACTCACTCTGCTTCCCCCAATCTTTCTACCCCTTTTCTGAGATGTTTCCTAAGCCTTGGGTACAAGAATAGTGTTGTAAATGTGTCAATTGGGACTGGGCACCTGTCCCATAAGGTAAGTATTACATTGCTATGATAAAGCATCATGACCAAAAGCAACTTAGTGATGAAGGATGTATTCGATTTATACTTCCAAATCACAGTCCATCACAACATCATCAGAGGAAGTCAGGGCAGAAACTGGGATATAAAAACTGACGCAGCCATCGTGGATGGGGATTGTTTACTAGTCTGCTTCCCATAGCTTGCTCAGAGTGCTCTCTTCTAAATCCCAGGACCACCAGGCCAGAGGTGGTACTGAACACGGTGAACTGAATCCTACCACATCAATGATCAATCAAAAAATGCATCACAGGCTTGATAACAGGTCAATGTCTTTGGGACAAATTTATTCCAATCTAGCTTTCTCATTCTTAAAACTATCCATAATGGCACACCAGAATCAGGTGTTCTCTGTAACTGACTTAAATTTCAACTTCTAAAGTTTTATTATTTGTTTTGCTGTAGTTCAAATATGCCCTTGTTTTTTTAAATTTTATTTAAATTTTATTTTAATTTATATTTATATTTTTGGGACAGGTTGCAAGGAGAGAGGATGTTTATGGAGGGGCTGAGCGATTAGTGGGATTTGTTGCATTTGATTAAATTAACACACCATCAATAAAATTTTTTAAAATATTTTGTACCTTTTAAGAGACAGTTTTTTTTCTAGTTTCTGAGTTCGTTTTTTTTATTCTTTTTTTAATTCGATATATTTTTTGTTTGCATTTCAAATGATTTCTCCTTTTCTAGACCCCCACTCCCGAAAGTCCCATCAGCCCCCTTCCCTCCCCCTGTTTTCCCACCCAACCCTTCCCACTTCCTTGTTCTGGTTTTGCCCTATACTGCTTCACTGAGTCTTTCCAGAACCAGGGGCCACTCCTCCGTTCTTCTTGTACCTCATTTGGTGTGTGGGTTATGTTTTTGGTATTCCAGTTTTCTAGGTTAATATCCACTTATTAGTGAGTGCATACCATGATTCATCTTTTGAGTCTGGGTTACCTCACTTAGTATGATGTTCTCCAGCTCCATCCATTTGCCTAAGAATTTCATGAATTCATTGTTTCTAATGGCTGAATAGTACTCCATTGTGTATATATACCACATTTTTGCATCCATTCTTCCGTTGATGGATACCTGGGTTCTTTCCAGCTATTATAAATAGGGCTGCTATGAACATAGTGGAACATGTATCCTTATTACATGCTGAGGAATCCTCTGGGTATATGCCCAGGAGTCGTATAGCAGGATCTTCTGGAAGTGAGGTGCCCAGTTTTTGGAGGAACCGCCAGAATGATTTCCAGAGTGGTTGTACCAATTTGCAACCCCACCAGCAGTGGAGGAGTGTTTCTCTTTCTCCATATTCTCGCCAAAACCTGCTGTCTCCTGAATTTTTAATCTTAGCCATTCTGACTGGTGTAAGGTGAAATCTCAGGGTTGTTTTGATTTGCATTTTCCTAATGACTAATGAAGTTGAGCATTTTTTAAGATGCTTCTATACCATCTGAAGTTCTTCAGATGAAAATTCTTTGTTTAACTCTGTACTCCATTTTTTAATAGGGTTATTTAGTTTTCTGGAGTCTAACTCCTTGAGTTCTTTATATATCTTGGATATTAGCCCTCTTTCTGATGTAGGGTTGGTAAAGATATTTTCCCAATTTGTTGATTGCCGATTTGCCTTTTTGATGGTGTCCTTTGCCTTACAGAAACTTTGTAATTTTATGAGGTCCCATTTGTCAATTCTTGATCTTATAGCATGAGCTATTGGTGTTCTGTTCAGGAACTTTCCCCCTGTACCGATGTCCTCAAGGGTCTTCCCCAGTTTCTTTTCTATTAGCTTCAGAGTGTCTGGCTTTATGTGGAGGTCCTTGATCCATTTGGACTTGAGCTTAGTACAAGGAGACAAGGATGTATCAATTCCCATTCTTCTGCAGGCTAATCTCCAGTTGAACCAACACCATTTGTTGAAAAGGCTATCTTTTTTCCATTGGATGTTTTCAGCCCCTTTGTCGAGGATCAAGTGGCCATAGATGTGTGGGTTCATTTCTGGATCTTCAATCCTGTTCCATTGATCTGCCTGCCTGTCACTGTACCAATACCATGCAGTTTTTAACACTATTGCTCTGTAGTATTGCTTGAGGTCAGGGATACTGATACCCCCAGAAATTCTTTTATTGTTGAGAATAGTTTTAGCTGTCCTGGGTTTTTTTGTTATTCCAGATGAATTTGAGAATTGCTCTTTCTAACTCTGTGAAGAATTGAGTTGGGATTTTGATGGGTATTGCATTGAATCTTTATATTGCTTTTGGCAAAATGGCCATTTTAACTATATTAATCCTGCCAATCCATGAGCATGGGAGGTTTTTCCATTTTTTGAGGTCTTCTTCCATTTCCTTCTTCATAGTCTTGAAGTTCTTGTCATACAGATCTTTCACATGTTTGGTAAGAGTCACCTCAAGGTACTTTATACTGTTTGTGGCTATTGTGAAGGGGGTCATTTCCCTAATTTCTTTCTCAGCCTGCTTATGCTTTGAGTATAGGAAGGCCACTGATTTGCTTGAGTCGATTTTATAACCTGCCACTTTGCTGAAGTTGTTTATGAGCTGTAGGAGTTCTCTAGTGGAGTTTTTTGGGTCACTTAGGTAGCCTATCATATCATCTGCAAATAATGATAGTTTGACTTCTTCCTTTCCAATTTGTATCCCTTTGACCTCCTTATGTTGTCTAATTGCCCAAGCTAGTACCTCAAGTACAACATTGAAAAGATAAGGAGAAAGGGGCAGCCCTGTCTAGTCCCTGATTTTACTGGGATTGCTTCAAGTTACTCTCCATTTAGTTTGATGCTGGCTACCGGTTTGCTGTATATTGCTTTTACTATGTTTAAGTATGGGCCTTGAATTCCTGTTCTTTCCAAGACTTTAAGCATGAAAGGATGCTGCATTTTGTCAAATGCTTTTTCAGCATCCAATGAAATGATCATGTGGTTTTTTTCTTTGAGTTTGTTTATGTAGTGGATTGCATTGATGGATTTCCGTATATTAAACCAACCCTGCATTCCCGGGATAAAGCCTACTTGATCATGGTGGATGATCGTTTTGATGTGTTCTTGGATTCGGTTGGCAAGAATTTTATTGAGTATTTTTGCATCGATGTTCATAAGGGAAATTGGTCTGAAGTTCGTTAACACTGATGTTTTTATTTAACCATAACTTAGATATAGATAAGTCATTTCCTCAGGTAATTTCAGTCCTTATCTACCATTTGTGACTAGCCTGAGTTTTAAAAAAATTATCTGCATTTTATTCCTACTGTGATCTGCTTTCTATCACATTTATGCATTTATCATGATAGCTATTTTGACCATTAATATCTTTAATAAGTATTTACTGAACACTTACTTTGTTCTAAATTATGTATAAGGGATTGGTACTAAAACCTACATGTCCATTCTCTAAATTTCAATATTAAATAATTCATATATGTTGTAAGTATGAAGTTGTGCTTAGTTGGTTACTTATTAACAATGTTAAATTTCTTTTAATGCTGTTTCTCAGGGAAATATCTTTTAATTATTTTTTTATCAAATCTGTATTTTATTAAACTTGTTATAGTTCTGTAACTTAACTAATAAAATGAATCTCTCCATACCAAAATTGCTATAAACTTAGTTCTTCCCTCTCATGCTTCTTATAAATATGTAAAAGTTATATTTTATATTCATAGGATCAAGGCATTCCTATACTTTCATTTTTATATGCTTTCTCACTCCAAATTATGTTAGACTTCTCAGTTTATTTTGTTCCTCCTTGTTTTTGCTGATTGTATAGCATTCATTAATGACACTGTGGTAACTAGACTTTGATTTGTTTTCATTTTTTAATGTCTCACGGTGGTTAAGAACAACATTGTTTTCTTTATTGTGCTTTGCTAGTATTTACCACTTTGATTATTGATGCAATATAACTCAGAAAAATTCTCCAATCAGTGAACAATCACTTGGATGGATGAATGGATATATTGCTATTTCTTTGTTTTCTTTTCAGGTAGATCTCAAAATGTATATATCAGAATGCCTTTCCTATTTTTGATAATTTACATTTGACCAATGAGAAGCATTCAGAGAATATGAGCTATTAGAGAAAACTAAAATCAGAACTTAAAATTGAATGGATTTCTATTGATTTATTGAACTGTAATTAATGTGTTACAAAGATCAATTCTGATGCCCCAGAGGACTAATACAATTTGGGATGATGAACTACCACTTCATATTTGTAATAGTTCTTCTGATCTCAAAGCATATGGGAGTTTTACACATGAAAAACACAATAACTAACACAAAACCTACAAGATACAATATTTATATTTCTCACTACAAGATACAAAACCTACAGGATACAATATTTATATTTCTATATGCTTCAGAAGCACACAATAGAACTTCTTTTAGCTAATTTCTATGTAGTATTTTTTTTGTACAAGTGGTAATGCTTAAGCAGTGTTAGTGCGTGAATGTGGAACCCAGGTGCAGGTTGCATTTCAGTATTGACCTCATCTGTTGGAGTGCAATAATCTCAGACACTCTAAAATCCAATCAGCAGCTCACAGTAAGTTAAGAGCTGAAACAAGTTTCCTAATAGTATTATCAATGATGATAAATGGTTTTTATAAGAGATGGTAACTACTTTAATCACTTGAGAACCTTTCCGATATATGAGCTCTATATAGCTCTTGGGTTCATGGTAACTACCTTAAAATGCATCAAAGTTTTTCTCTAGTTGCTTTTGATCCATTTTATCTGATAAGCATAGATTGTTTCTGATTTACTAAAGCCACTGTAACATGGCAGTGATGCTTAAATGTAGCTGTATAAAAGAGTATTCTGGTTTGTATGATCAAAATTTTTAATATAGTCATATACTGTCCAGGTTCTCATCACCCCAGGAACTACAAGGGGTTGAACAAGACACAGGTGGTATATCAACAAGCTTAAGGACTGGTAGAGAGCAGAAAAAAATAGGAAAGGTAGAAAGAAAAGAGGCAACAGAAAGCAAATAAAGAGAAAAATAAATTAATAAACTAGGAAAGGTATAAGATTGAAAAACTGAACTCAAAACCAACCTGACACCATTTCCTAAGATGATTCATGCTCAGTTGTTGTATAAGTTATAACCACACTATCCTTATCCCTCTATTCTTTATTTAAAATGAAGGTATTTTCTACATATCTGAATAACACCAGTAAAGCAACAAGAAAATATAAAGATAATTCATGATACTAAATGTTATGAAAAAATCCACTTTTGTCTTCATGCTATAAAAAAATTATCAAGATCATAAAAGGACTCCAGGTTTTTGTGTGCTTTTTGTTTTGTTCTATTTTGGGCTTATTTATTTTAAGGTAACTGCTGAGGTTGAATCTTTATGCTTAGGGAAAAGTCATTGATAATTTCATATCAATTAACTGATAATTAAAATGGTTTCTATAATATATATGAATCCCCTTGTTTAATTTTACTCACGTAAATATATGTACATATATTCTAACAATGTTAGTTTTGGCTTATAGCTAATATAAGTTCCATAACTAAGATTGTGATACATAGAATGCCATAAACTTATGATTGATTTTTGTGTAGTATGAGGGTTTTTTTGGATAGTATGACTTCCAAATTTTAGTCAAAAAATACATTTTAAGGAAATGATCTGTTACACAGATGTAATGAAAAGCCAATTCTGTAGCACTTTATCCATTGCATTATTGATCTAGAATCTTTTGTGCCATGTGTTAATAAATGTTGTTGCAAAGAGTGATCAAGAAAGTATGATAAAAGTTAACATTGCAATTTTGTTATGAAGAAGAAAGCATTTATTCTTTAAAGAAAAATGCCTTAGGAGTTTGGAATACTATTCAGTTATTAAAAACAATGAATTCAAGAAATTCTTAGGCAAATAGATGAAACTAAAAAGTGTCTTCTAATTTCATAGAGTGTCCTAATTTCATTGGGACAAGGCAACCCAATCACAAAAGAACACACATGGTATGCACTCACTAATAAGCATATGTTAGCCCAAAAGCGCGAAATAAACAAGTTACAATTCACCGAGCTCAAGAAGGAGGACTTAAGTGAGGGTGCTTCAGTTCCTTTAAGAAAGGGAATAAAATAGTCACAGGGGCAATAAGGGAGACCATGTGTAGAGCAGAGACTGAAGTAAAGGCCACCCAGAGACTGCCCTACCTGGGGATTCACCCTATTAACAGTCAACAAACCCTGACACTACTATGGACGACAAGAAGTGTATACCAAAAGGAGCATGCCATGGTTGTCTCCAGAGGGGCCCTGCCAGAGCCTTAAAAATATGGAGGCAGATGCTAACAACCAACTATTGGACTGGGCATGGGGTCCCCAATGGAGGAGCTGGAGGATGGTCCAGAGGAGCTGAAGGGGTTTACAGACCCATGGGAAGAACAATGATTTCGGCCACTCAGATGCCCCAAGACGCCCAGGGACTGAACCATCAACCACGGGGCACACATGGTTCCAGCCAAAAATGTGGCAGGTGGAGGAAGGGAGAAAAGAAAGAGGAGGGGTTGGGGGTGTTAGGGGAGTGGGGATATGGGGAAAGGTTTTACCATTGGCAATGTAAATGAAGATGATATTCAATAAAAATAAATAAAAATAAAAAGGGTTTGATGCACTGATGCTTTTCAAGCACTCATAACTGATAATCTATAATTTTTCTCAAGTTCATAATGTGCCACCCTGCACATAAATATAACCACGTGGTTATTTAACTAGTTAACGAACAATGGTCAAACTGGTGTTATGGAGAAGTATGAAGCCACACTTACAAAAGAAAAAAAAAGAGCTATAAAAGGATGTACATGAAACACTGCTGACAAAGACGGCCAGCTTTGAGACTTGATGGGTGACAGACACTCTTGGGATGTGATTTTCCTGTCTGCTGCCAAATCACATGATTCTGAACTTACTGTAGTTCCATTAAAAAATCTTCCTGCAGGAGGGTCACAAGGATCATTGTGTGCTTTAGGGCATGTGTTGTGAATACCATTAGCTCCTGACCTCAATGTTAAAATGTTGACAACATTAATAAAAACCAATTTAGAAACTCACCTGATCTGATGGTAGTTTGGGTATTTCTGAATAGTCTCTTATCAATTTCACTCTGTATCATTTTCTCTGAAAGTAATTTCTTTAACAGCAGCAGTCTTGTAAAGAAAACCAATTAATTACCTAACTGTTGAAGGTTTAATGCTCAGAAATTAATTGAAGAATCTGATAAGAGAAAACTAATTCACTTTAACATTGACTGAATACTTTTTATTAGGAAAATGGAAAATATATACTCAAATGATTAAAATAGGTCTTTCTTTTGATAAACAAGACTTAATTTCTAGAAATGTAACTGAGAAGAAATACAATTCTAAACTTACATCTGAAGGTTTCTAATATGCTCAGTTGACCTGCTCGTGGACTCGCAATGAAGGACTTTATGGGGTCCCATAGTGCTTCAGAAGAGTTTAATTATGTACCTATATTAAAGGACAATTTAAAAACAAAAAGCAGAGCAGCTAAATCAATCCACTTGTTCATACACTATGGGTCACAGATACATGAAAAATTTGAAAAGACAGTTTTCCTTAAGGGAGCAATTGTGTGTGCTCTGCACCTAAGTGAAAGCTGGCAAAAGACCACTCAGTAAATCAGAGTGTTCTCTGAAGTGTCATTTACATATGATTAAGAAAGGATCATCCCTTACGTTGAGTGGTAAGCTAGGTGAAATATCTTATGGAATACTGTTTTGTGAAAGGATTTTGGAACTCATGCTCAAGACAGATTTATCCTGCCAACTAAAATAAGGATATGTGCTCCACTATATTCATAGCAGCCCTATTTATAATAGCCAAAACCTGGAAAGAACCCAGGTATCCATCCACGGAAGAATGGATGCAAAAAATGTGGTATATCTACACAATATTCAGCCATTAGAAACAATGAATTCATGAAATTCTTAGGCAAATGGATGGAGCTAGAGAACATCATACTAAGTGAGGTAACCCAGACTCAAAAGGTGAATCATGGTATGCACTCACTAATAAGTGGATATTAACCTAGAAAACTGGAATACCCAAAACATCATCCACATATCAAAGGACGTACAAGAAGAACAGAGTAGTGGCCCCTGGTTCTGGAAAGACTCAAGTGTAGCAGTATAGGGCAAAACCAGAACAGGGAAGTGGGAATGCGTGGGTGGGAGAACAGGGGGGGGGGGGGGAAGGAGGAGTGGTGGGCCAGAAAAGCAGAACTCATTTGAAATGTAAATAAAAAATATATTGAATAAAAAAAAATAAAAAAATAACAGCAATAGCAAATCAAGAGCGGGAATTCTCCTCTGTTCTTAATGTCCATTGTAGTAAATTTATAAAGCTTATTTTATGAGGAATTTCCTTTCCATTCACTATTAAAGATAATTCTCATTGTTTTAATTAGAGTGAAGGAAAAATAGTTTTAATGCTTTGAGATTTCTTTCCTTTCGATAGGTGAGTAGTTACTTAAACCCCCTTCCTGTTAAAATTGGTGAAAGTTCAGCTTGGGACACAAAAGAGAAGCCCAAGCTGATGTCATCCTCTCATCTGGGCCAAGCTTAATTGAGCCCTTGTACACCTAACAGTCTTAAACTGACTGGACTGACTCAGCAATTCAACTTAGAAACAGTTTTCATCTTTGGGTCCAAGATGTGTTTTTACAATAGGAATGATTAGAATTTTCACTAAATAAGGATTATGGTATACCTAGTAAGGTTCAAATGTTTGCTGTGTTAGGTAGAACTCACCTTTAAATACTACCTCAAACATTTCTCAAGAGAATGTTCTATTCAAGATAACACATGTAGAGGAATAAAGACAACTAAAGGGTTACTTTTGACTCAATACTTACTATAAGCATCATTAGAAATTCAAAGTGTCTTTCCATATATTTTCTCAGATGGCTGGAGTGTGTCACACTTTCTCCTGATGGATATTTTGTGACTCCTCTTCCCTCCTTCCTTGTAAACACCTCTCTCTTTCTCACTCTGTCTCCCCCTTTCTCTCTACCCTCCTTTCCCTCCTCTTACCCCTCCCTCTCCCCCTCCTTCACCATCTTTTCCTCTCTTTCTTTCTGTCTCTCTATGTGTCTCTCTGTATCTCTTTCTCCCTCTCCCTCTCCCTCCCCATTCCCCTCTTTATCCCTCTCTCTTTCTTCTTCCCCTCTATCCCTGTCTTTCTCTTTGCCTCTCTCTGTCTCTCTTGTTCTCTGTCTCTTTCTCTCCCTCTTTTCCTCCCCCTTTCTCTCTCTCACACACACAGGTGCATGTGTACGTACACAACTATTCTTCATTAGTTTGTTTTCTTCAGATGGATTAGGATCATCTCTGCTGTAGGTAATAAAATAAAGGCAAGAACATGTCAAAATCATGCAGAAGCTAAGAATGAGGGGTTGGGTGATGATGAAGATTGAAGTAACTCATACTGACTTTCTTTTAAATGTTAGATTATTTCCAATATGTTGTTATCTCTTTGATGAAGAACATTACTCCTCTCATTTTCTTCAAATATATAAAATATAAAATAATGTCTAGGATATGATACACCACCATATATTTCTTTTAAAATGAGACAATAAATAAAATGAGAATGAGAACTTGAACAGAAAAAGCAAATGAAGGTCATTTGTATACACAGTCTTTAGAAATGCCAAAGAAAATATACTTCTCTAGAGTGGTGAATTTCAAAGTTTCTCAAGTGAAATATATATTTTTCAGAAACCACATGCTTTATAAAAAGTAATCATGTATATTTAGAGCGGTTGAGATGTTTATGAGTTGATAGAAGTGATTATACTTCACTGATTTGAAAATAGTCAACCAAACTGTAATTTTAACATTTTAAGCTTTTATTTATTTCTAGTTTTTGGTTGTTTGTTATTTTCTTTTTTGTTGTTTTGTTTTGTTTTGTTTTGTTTTGTTTTGTTTTGTTTTAAGACAGGGTTTCCCTATGTAGCTCCGGCTGTCCTGGAACTCACTCTGTAGACCAGACTGGCCTCGAACTCAGAAATCTGCCTGCCTCTGCCTCACAACTGCTGGGAATAAAGGTGTGCACCACCACTGCCTGGCTGTTTTTCATTTTCAT
The DNA here is from genome assembly GCF_947179515.1 of Apodemus sylvaticus. Classification (NCBI taxonomy): domain Eukaryota; kingdom Metazoa; phylum Chordata; class Mammalia; order Rodentia; family Muridae; genus Apodemus; species Apodemus sylvaticus. The sequence goes on along the minus strand of NC_067473.1, from coordinate 36,550,035 downwards.
TTAATACATTTGGCTACCTACCCCTGTTGAAGTGTCACAAACTATAAATCAATACATTTGAGGCAACAGTGTAAGATATGTGCCTATATTTTCTACTAATGAATAGCATTAGTGCATTTTTAATAATGTCAAGTGAATTTAAGATTTTTTTTTTTAAGTTTTAACACTTTTTGTTGTAATATCTGTTATCTTAGCCTGAAACATGTGTTTCCTCTCCTGTCACAGCCTCTGGAGTGCTGGGGTTGCAGCATGTGCTACCATGTCCTATTAATTTTCAAAACTTCTGTAGGCAATAGATAGATAATAGAAACAAACAAAGAAACAAAGAAACAAAGAAACACAGAAAGAAATAAAGAAGATAGATACATAGATACAAAGATACATAGATAAATACATAGATAAAATATGGTGATATTTTGGTAGAGAGATGAGATCATATAGAATGAGCACATTGTCCAGTCAATTCTTACTTAAACCTAACTGTAATAGCACTTTCTCCTCTTATGCAAAGATAACAGTTCTTCCAACCTTTATGATGTATGTGATCTGCTTTCATTTCTTACATAAATAATACATGCATTCTCACATTCTGCTTCTGTTCTGTATGACTTGAATGGGAATGAGCCAGATTTTCCTCCATGGTGTGAACACAGTACAGTGTACTTGCTATTAGAACCAGGTTTATGTTATTTAGCTCTTGTTTCTCTGAATAGATCCATGCATCCTTGTGGACGATGCACTTATCCGGATTGAACTGTCATGTGCTAGTATACACAGGCTCAGTTTTACCAGAGACTGCTAAGACGTCTCAGTGCAGTTGTTAAGCTTTATATTCTCAAATAGTTTGGGAACTTTTCTGCACTTCTCACCTAGAGTTTACAATACTTAATATTTCACTTTTTACAATTTGTTCTAATCATTTTAATAGAGTATAAGTAAAAATGATTATAATTTTCACTGCCTTTTGAAAAAATAGATCAAGTGTTCTTTCATCTGATTGCTGGTCATTTGAACAGTTGTTGTGTAGAATTGCTTTCTAGGTGATGAATGTGACTCCTCTATGCCATGTGCATAATGCAAATACTAAAATAAATACAAGTTCAGCTTTCATTGTATTGTTCTCTGTTGAATACACATGTGTTTCAACAGATATGTTTTTCTTTTATGAACAGTAATTTTGTCTCCCATTGAGTATTTCAATTCCATGCAGAGTGAATAAGTAGTGGACTTGACCAAAACCGAACTATTCAAGCACAAAAATGTTCAACCACCAACCCAACCCCCAAAAGGATGCAAAATGACAACTCAGTGTTTACAAGTATGTTTCTTCTTTTGTTCAAAGGTATATACAACTAAGGAAGGGAAAGGGAAAGAAACAGGAGAAACCTGGAAAAAAAAGGAGGAAAGTCTTAAGAAAACAAGATACAGTAAAGGAAGTATTGGGGTTTTTGTTTGTTTGTTTTTTTTTTGTTTTTGTTTGTTTCCCACTTACCAAAACCATGGCCCCTTACTCCCTCAATCCCTGTGTCTTTCTTAGAATATCATGACATGAGGGCTTGTTGGCCATACGGATAACATAACCCTGCTACTTTTACTGAAAGACTAAATTTGATCACAGCAAATATTTCTCATTGAGTTATAATGAGAATAAAAATTCGTAAGTGTGAATGAGTTAGCTATAGTGCTTGCCAGAGGATAGACCTTCACAAAAGTAAATTTGTCTTCCTGGAACAAATATCCATGAGCTGGCCTCTCTGCTTATATTTTGTCCATTAAGTTTTTTAATCCTGTAATAGTATCTTAAACATTTATGGCACATACATGCAGTTTTCATTCTCTGTCACCCCATCTTTCTAGAGAATGTCTTATTATATTTTATCATTTTTAAAGCAAAAGATGGAGGAAGATTAAAACATCTGAAATACACATTACATCATTTAATGCCCCACTATCAATTCAACTTCATTAAACTTGAATGCAGTTCAATTAGAGGATTATGTTTACAACATTGTTTTTCACAAGCGTAGCTCCTTAGGCCCCTGAGGATGCTCCTCACTAATTAAATATGTTTGCTTTAGTCATGCATTCTTGCCCAAACAGTGCAAAACAAAGTCCTCTATGATATACTGTTATTATTATCTAGAATAGCCCTCATTTCCTTAGAGGGAATAAAGAGACTCTCAAATATAATGTTCTGCACATGGGAATGGAATGTGCAGGTCACAATGGAATCTTTGCCATTCCTTGATCAAAGGGTTTTAGCAAGAGAAATTTGGGGATTCTGCTAATTTATTATTAGCTTCTAGGAAAAAGTCAAGTAGGTTTCAACAAATTACAATGGGTCATCATTTAGTTATATATAAAATATATATATTTAGTATAATTTTCAAAAATTCCTTATACAGATAAATTACAATTGGTTGGCATTTGTTGACACATTTTCTTGTAAACCTAATCAAATACATACACATACACATACACATACACATACACAAACACATACACATATATATAAACAATTAAAAAGTGTTTTCAGGGAATGACATTTTTTCTTTCTAAAATCTATTTTAGTATGGATTTATTTAATTTTTTTGCTTTTTTTTCTTTTCTAAATTCTTTGTTTATATTCCAAAACGCTTTCCCCTTTCCCAGTTCCCTCCTCCCCATATGTCCCATAAGCTTTCTCTACACCCATACTCCAATCACCTCCCTCCTTTTTCTCTGTCCTGGTACTCCCCTACAATGCTGGATCAGGTCTTTCCAGGATCAGGGCCCTCTCCTTACTTCTTCATGGGAGTCATTTGATATGCTACTTGTGTCTTGGGTATTCAGAGCTTCTGGACTAGTTAATATCCACTTATCAGTGATTGCATTCCGTGTATATTCTTTTGTGATTAGGTTAACTCACTTAGGATGATATTTTCCAGTTCCAACCATTTGCCTACAAATTTCATGAATTCATTGTTTTAAATTGCTGAGTAGTATTCCATTGTGTAAATATACCACATTTTCTGTATCCATTCCTCCATTGAGGGACATCTGGGTTCTTTCCAGCTTCTGGCTATTATAAATAAGGCTGCTATGAACATAGTGGAGCATGTGTCCTTATTACATGCCAGGGAATCCTCTGGGTATATGCCCAGGAGTGGTATAGCAGGGTCCTCTGGTAGTGTCACGTTCAGTTTTCTGAGGAACCTCCAGACTGATTTCCAGAGTGGTTGTACCTTCTTGCAATCCCACCAGCAGTGGAGGAGTGTTGATTTGATGCATTTATGTTTGTGCACCATGTGTATGCCTGGTCCCTGTGGAGGTCAGATGAACGGGATAGATTATGTAACCTGGAATTCCAGAGGATTATGTGCCACCCTCTTGATTCTGAGTACCTAATCCAGCTCTTCTTCAAGGTTAATGAGAGCTCTTAAGCACTGAGCTGTCTTTCCAATGCCCACCTAAGGACCAAACATATAATATTTTAAAATATAAAGTTACAAGCTTAGTACTTTGTTAATTTAGAGTTTTCATCATATTAATCATGATTTAATGTTGGATTAGTCTGGATTTGGCAAATGGATGTTGAAATTATTTGAATTCCTCTCTGATCAATGTGGAGCACCATTGCAAAAGAACTGAAAGAATAAAGTAGTCTACCTTAGCTACATAGAGCATGGATATCCATAGAATGTGAGCCTGCACAACTCTTTCTGCAGGACTACATGTTTGCTGCATTCATGGGTAACACTTCAGAAGAAAAAGAATTACCACATTGTTTCTACCCCCTAGTCATCTGCTGTTAAGTCACAAGAGATCCAATCTTGTTAGGAATGAACCAGACAGATGAGCAAATATAATCACTTAATTATGCAAGAAAGGTGAAATGACTTACCTAAGGGCTGTTAGAGCAAGAGTTAATTCATTAAATTTTAATTACTGTGCTTAAGAGATCCATAATACAAAAATGCCTGTGACCTGCATGCTTCTTATCCAAGGACTGATACTTCCTGAAGTGCTGCAGCTATTGTTTATGGAAGATAATAATATACATGTTTCCTCTTCCCCTAAAGAAGTTTCTGTTTGACCCACCTTTACTGGGTGGAATCAATCACATGCAGAGGGAGAGGCAGGGACTTGGTGCACCAAGAAACAGTGACAGGAACTTGCTGCTCTGCAGAGTTTAACACTCCCTCAGTCTTATTCCTGATGGCCAACTTCAGGAGAGGCTCTGCCTCCTACACCAGTACCTACTAAAACATCATCATGTGGTGGGGGCTGTGGTGGGGGCATTTCCAACTCAAAGCATTTGCCTGGCCATCTCTTGCATTTCTGATAAATAAGCTAGTATTACTGCATAAATGAATCTGAGATTTAGTTCTTTTTTAACTCTGTTTTAAAACATTTAAAAAACATTTAGATAAATAGAAGCGCCTCATATTTGAAAAGTTGCAAAGGATTCTTTAATTTGGAAGTCTCAATATGTTGAAGAATTTAACATAACTTGGAGGTATACAGTTACATTTGGATATCTTTCTTTAATAAATGGGAAATTTGTTTTTTTCTGACAATAATGTACATTTAGCTAGTATTTATTAAGATTTTAAGAGAAATTAGACTGGAAGGTGTTTTATTTTGGTTTTTAAAATATCTTGATTCTATAAATAAAAATAGAACACAATATTTAACTAATTAAACTAATTACTTATGTCTCAATGTAGCTATTGATTATTTAAATTAAGGAATGATTGTAAGATATGAGAATCAAATTAGAATCTCCTGTCTGATATGCTTGGTCACTGTCAGCAAATGCAGTTCTAATGTTTTTAAAGTAAATGCTTTTCAAGTAGTCTCAATTTTCAGAACAAGGATACTCCTCAAAATTTGCTAATTAAAAATAACAAATATCATTCATGTTATTCTAGTCTGAGTTTTACTTCAGCTTGTTTTTCTAAATTCATGTTACATAAGGAGCTTAATTTGATGACAGAGTAGTTTAGAGATCTTGTTGGCAAGTTGTGTTCACATGCTTTCTTGCTATTGAAACTCCAATGGTCGTGTGTGTGTGTGTGTGTGTGTGTGTGTTTGTGTGTGTGTAAAATATATGGCCCATATTTGTTTTTATTCACATATTCCTCTGCATTGCTTTTATTTTATTTTATTTTATTTTATTTTATTTTATTTTATTTTATTTTATTTTATTTTATTTTATTTTATTTTATTTTATTTTACAGCATTAAAGCATTAGACATAAACATTTATTAAGAACTTGAAGAAGTATTTCCCCTCCGCTGCTGGGTAGTGGGAGGAGGTACCAATTAGGGAAGCTCTGACCGGGCTCCCACTAGTCCTCCTCTGCTGAGTCCTCCCTTCCCTCCTACTCTTCCCTGCACAGGCTTCCTCCAAATTAAACTGTTCATTAACAACCTTTGGGGCGTTTTGTTTTTTGTTTTGAATTGTCTTTTCTTATGATACATATAATATGAATTGTCTTCTGTCAGCGAAAGGTTTTAAGAGGAGATATTTTGAAACTATGTCAGCATCTTCTGAAACGAAGGCTGAGGTCAGTGGCATCTGCGAGAACATGGTGAAAAAGTGCCAGAAGTCACATTTGCCTCATTGCAAGTCCCCAGTCAAGGAAATAACTCTGGCATTCTCACCACACAGATCATTTATAATATCTGAGAAGAGGTGAATGTGATTTTGAATGGAATATGCAGTTAACACTGGATTTCCATTTTGTGGGTGTTTTTGCACTTAAGTCTGTGGCAGCTGAAAACTAGTAAACTGATTACTGGAAGGGCCTAAAGCATAGTTCTATGACTACTGAGGAAAATAAAATAGAATAAAGCAACACAAACCGAAGAGATGAAATGAATGTTTTGTGGATGTGAATGCATGTTTGCAAAACTATTGTCTATGACACAACTGACCAGATGTTAGGATGGTTTTAGGGCTGATGTTTGTATGCATTATTTTTTAAAACAGGTCTAGGGATTAGGAAACTAATTAAATACTTGTATTACATTAAGGAAAGCTCTTGGTTTGGTTATCTTTCTTTGATTTTAGGAAGACAAAATCTCCATATCTACATAAAAAGAATAAATTATTAGCATATACTGCTTTGAGAGTTGCTCAGGCATCGCTTAATTATAGGATTTACCTTCATTTCATACACAGCATTAACTGCTTTGGCAAATCCCTGTGTGACCTTAACACAGAATGCAGATGAATAGAATCTTTTTTTTTTAAGACCCAGAATCTATCTAGCACCGATAACGTAAAAATGAGATGTTGTAATAGGAGGGACCTTAGTATCCTGTTTTACAAAATTGTTGGTAGAAGGTTTGGATCAAGTTAAAATCAAAATTGCTAACCATTATAGCCTATTAAAGCATGCTTAAATCATTTCTTTTTACATACTAATTAAAATTTTAACTCTCTTCATGTTGATGGAAAAGCTAATAAGAATGGATCAGATAGGAAAAATCAAAACCAATGGAAAAAAATCTCAGGAAAAATCAAAACCAATGAAAATCTAGATTAAATGGCAGGAATTAAATGAGGAGGCAGGAATGTTAGCAAAACACATTCTAAGAAACTCTTAGGATACCAATAAAAAATGTCAGTAGCAGAACTATATTTTAGATTTTGATTTCAAGAATTATGTTTTACTGACAGTATTTATCTCATATTTAAAATCCTGGATAAAGTTTATACACATTTTACCAGAAACTGTTTTGTACCAATCTAAAATGAGAAGAGCTGAGGCAGAATAAAAAAAAAATGGAAAATGCAGAGGACACACATCTGTTCACCACAGAGATTGAGTGAAGCATCTGGTCAGCCAAAGATCAGTGTTCTACCTCAAGTCTTCTACCACAGTTTCTGTGACCATCAGTACGTAGAGACAACATTCTTTTCATATACAGATGTGTCAGGAAAGAATGGTAAATAAGAATGAACCATGTTTAAGGCCAATGTATGTGTATACAGCCTTTCTCCTCTCCGTGTTGGAAATCTGGAATTTCTAGGAATTCCACAAAACATCCCATTTATACTTAAAGATGGTTTAAACCCTTTGTGCAGCTCCCGTGAGTCATGTTTTTTCATATCAGGTTACAATTTATACAGGATACTCAAGAGTCACCTTATAATGCCCTTTATTGGAAAAGGAAAGCAATAAGAGACCCTTTTAGGAGAACACTAAACAATGAAATTCCAAAACTTTCTGAGCTACTTTGGGCCATCACCTAATTGACAGAAACACGATGCTCCCTTGAGAAGCCCTGTGAAGGCTTGTGTATGCTCGTCTCAGGGAGTGGCACTATTAAAAGGTGTGGCCTTGTTGGAGGAAGTGTGTCACTATGGGGGTGTGTTTGAAGATCTTCCTCTTAGATGCCTGAGGATGCCCAGTCTCTTCCTGGCTTCCTTTGGATAAAGATGTAGAACCATCAGCTCCTCCTGCACCATGCCTGCCTGTAAGCTGCCATGCTTCTGCCTTGATGCTAATGGATTGAACCTCTGAACCTGAAAAGCCAGCCCTAATTAAATGTTGTCTTTTATAAAACTTGCATTGGTCATGGTGTCTGTTCACAGCAGAAAAACCCTAAGTAAGACAAACCCCACACAAGCTCACCTTCTGAACTCTATCAATCAATGGTGTTTGAACCTATGTTAGAATCTTTAAGTCAACTTCCAACTGTTTCTTTCATCTGATAGCTTTCCTTGCTGTGAAGTATTCCAACTTTACTCTAGTGCCCTCCTGCCAGTGAAAAGGCAGAGGGAAGAAAAGTGACACTTTCTTTTTGTCATATATAAATAATATATTTCTATTGTTCTGAAAGATTTATTGAGGTTCACTTGATGAGTAAAACATTTATTTTGTTTTTTGAAATGCTACATATTGCATCTTAAAATGATGATTAAAAATGTGTCATATTTAGATGGGTATAATTTTCTAGAGCACAGGCCACTGGTGTTCTGTTCGGGGAAATTTTCCCTGTGCCCATGTGTTCAAGGCTCTTCCCCACTTTCTCCTCTATAAGTTGATCCACTTGGACCTGATTCAAGGAGATAAGAATGGGTCAATTGCATTTTTCTACATGCTAACTGCCAGTTCAACCAGCAATGTTTGTTAAAAATGTTGTCTTTTTACACTGGATAGTTTTAACTCCTTTGTCAAATGCAAATAAAAAAAAACTATCAAATTAAAAAATCACTATTAGGAAAGACAGACGAAAGAAAGAAAGAAAGAAAGAAAGAAAGAAAGAAAGAAAGAAAGAAAGAAAGAAAGAAAGAAAGAAAGAAAGAAAGAAAGAAAGAAAAGGAAAGAAGAAAAGAAGCAGTAATGTCTAATTGAGATGCAGACAAAGTGATGAGTTAGAGAGATTTGACAGAATGAGTCAGACAGGATGCTCCCGACTCACACAAGAACAGCACATGAAAAAGAGGCTGCTTAAGAGAACAGCACAGCAAAGAGAGGTAGTGCAGAGGAGGTTGGGGGGGCACTTTAAGCAGGTTTCTAGAGACAGGTTTTAGTTGAGCACAGAACAAGTCAGAGAATGACAAGGAGCCAGAAGATTAGAACAGATTGTCATAGCTACTTTGAGGCCAAGTAGAGTAATTCAGTAAAAAACCAGTTTGAATCAAAGAGCTTGGAGAGGAGTTTGGGACAGAATAGCTAAGGTGAACCACCCAGTCAGAGTTCAAAATGAACTAGATAGGGTAAGTATATCTAGCAGCAAACCTCTGAGATGACAATGACACCTGACAAATATGTTACATTTACAATTAAGCCTAATACTTTGTTTATAGACATTGCATACAGCTCAGCCCTTTTTGTATATATTAAGAAAATATAGAATACTATCTTGTTTAAGATTAACTATAGAGAAAAACAACTTTCTTTAGTTGTATATGAATTGAAGTAGTAGATGCACAGAATGGCACAAAGTTATCTTTGCACTATAAATTGCTTTTTCAGATTTATTGATTAATTTTCTTATTGTTATGACCCAACACCTGACAAGAAGCAACTTAAGGGAAGAAGACTTTGTTGTGGCTTACACTTTGAGGGTCAGAGTCCTTCATGATCAGGATGCTATGGTAGCAGGAGAGTGGGGAAGGTGGCTACATTGTTAGAAAGAAGAACACACCTATATGGAATATTTATTAGACTATCTTATGGGGTATGGTCCAAATAGTCCAAAACTGACTGTCTCACACTGGAGATGCAAAGATTCTGATAGTTGTTCAATCCACGGAGCTGGATGTTTCAGCAGTCTCCATGTGGTACTGAAGGTCTAGAGAATTCCTGCAGAGTTGTTAGTCTTCAGTATAGATTAGAACCACAGAAAGCTAACTGAAATAGTGGCAAAAGATTTCTAAGCGATAGGATAGATAGAATTCCAGACATAGTCAAGTTGACAATCAATCTTAACTATCACAACTAGTGTCAAATACCACCTAAGCACAAAAGGTACTGTAAAAACATTAATGGCTATTGTTCCCATGTTCTTCCCTCATCTGATGTAGCTGGTTCATGTGTACAGTGAATATTTAACATTCATTTTGAGCTTTACCTCATCTTGGCCTTTTAACTTTCAACACATCAAACATTCTTCAATTATGGATACACATTGCAACAAAAAATAGGTACTACAAGCTGTCAAGCTTCAACTAAGTAGAATAAAAGTCTATAATACTCAAGTTGGATATGGTGGCACACACCTTTCATCCCAGTACTTGGGAGGCACAGGCAGGCAGATCTTTGTGAGTTCAAAGCCAGCATAGCCCACAAAGCAGATTCTATCTGCAATAGTGCAGGTGACCTAGAGAAACCCTGTAGTAAACTCACACATATCCCAAAAAAAACTGTCTAATGTGAATTATAGTTGAAATTTTTCTACATTACACACATTAAATTAGGCCAGGAACTAATTTATTAGTTTTCATAGGCTCTAAGCTCCATCTAATGGAAAATATTAGCTATCTTACTTCCATCATATATTCTTCCATCTATTACTCCCAACCAGAGTAGTAACAACAAAAATCATTAAAGATATTATAGAAATTTGTGTATATGTTAATGGAAGAAAAATAAGAGTTATTGTATGTAATTAAGTTTCATGGTCATAAGAACCATGTGGGCTCTGAACACAAGGGACAGTTCAGCAATTCAAGTTTCTTTACTTCAAAACATCAATGAAAACTAAAGACAGACTCTGGGTAAGCATCTATGAGCACGAAAATTGTCATAAGTTGCATTTTATTAGTATACCTCCTAAATTCATGACTTTTTATTAAAACAGTAACAATATGCATGACTATTTTTCCATATGAACTTTGGGAAAGTTTTATGGCAATAGCTCAGGTGTGCTTCAGGGTCATCTGCAATTAGTACTGATTGTGGAAAGGAGGATGATCCCTTGTCCTTCCAAGATGCAGGCCTACAATCAGAATAACCTTTTATAACCAACATGATTGGGCATTGACTGAAAATAAACCTTCAAGCATATCAGGAGCATATCTTTATCTGATTTATTTTACAATAAATGCAGGCCTCTCCAGCTACATTATATACTTTTACATATTATCTAATTACTAAATTCATGACTATATAGTCTTTTACTGAAATAATTAAATGTTTGTCTGCATTTATTTTTAACTCCTTAATTTTATCATTTAATTTGACATTTTGGGTCCTTGTTTATTCTATAATGATTACCAAGCTTTTGTCACTTAATTTTAGCACTCTAATGTGAGATTTAGATGTTATTAATAAGTATACTCTTTCCATATCAGCATAGATTTCATCTCACAAGAAATGCTTCAGGCTTTAAAGTACAAAATTCTGGAAAGCAGGCATAACTTAGACAAGTCTTTTCACATTCTTCAAACAATTTACTGTTATCACTAAAATGATAATAAAATTTAACTTACAGAAGTATTATTAGAAAGAAACACAGTAAAACACCTTATATAATGCTTGACATATTCTAAATTTTTTAGTAAAGTTAGTTTGTCTTTCATCCCATTCGATACTAATTATCACATCCCCCAAAAAACTATAGAATTATTTCCATTGGATATGACTTTTATCTTGTAACATACAAAAAGTTTTATGATCCATTTCATTGCCCTTTTAACAGTTAATCTATTGGTAAAAACAAAAGTTGCCTTTACTATATGAAAAATGCCTCTCTCTGATCCCTTGAACATATAATGTCTCAAAATAAAAATTAGGAGTAGTGATCAGGGAAAAGACCTTTTGTCTTTACTTTCTCTTGAACTGCTATGACAATGTTGACCAGGCTAAGAATAAGCTCTTTGATAACCAGGGATGTTATGATATTTCAGCTCTGTCTGTAGTCATTTTTTTCAGATTCAATAAACAAGACCCATAATTTCCCATTGTTCTTTGCTTTGGTTTTCCTGTACATGTCCTTGATTTCCACATCTTAAGGTAAAATGGATGTAGTGGTTTCAGGATAGCTTGGCATAATCTGAGCTCCCCTATTGCTTCTAACAACAAATAAACTTGGTAGGCATCCCAATCAATCTGAAGCTCATGGAATTATAACTTCATTCTAGCCTTAAGGATATTTTAGAGACTACAGCATGGGAGTTTTAGAATTGTTATTTTACAGCAGATTCCTCCTGCTCATCTTCCAGTCTCATTCATCAGTGTTGACTTTGGTAGGTTGTACATTTTCTGGTGACACAAAGTTAATTTAACTTCATCACAGACTACCATACATTCAGCCCACATGCTGCTTGACAAGTTTTATATAAATATTTGATTAAAATAATGGCTTTCTGACTCTCAAGAGAAGAACTATAAAAATTAGAGCTCCATTTTTTAATCCACACTGACCCAGTCTAGTGAAACAACCATATCTATAAGAGTTGGACAAGTTAAGATAAGTAACTTTCATTAACTTTGACTGAATTCATTTGAATTTCTGTATTGAATTTTATCTACACTTACTCAAAATATAGATAAAAATTGGCATAAGCATGATTTGTTGATAGCTTATATTATCATATTTATCATAATTCCTTGATAGCTTATAATATCATATTTATCATAATTTGTTGATAGCTTATAATAAACATATCTAGAGTAATTGGGAAACATCAAGATAGAGAATGGCTTTAGAATTTTCAAGCTACAAATGCCTCCTTTCAAATGTGGTTACTATAACTTTCTTTTGGAAAGTTTTTGAATATCTCTTAGTAGTTAGCATCAAATATTGGCCTATTGATTCCCCAAATGTCAAATTCCTTGATTTTTGTCATTTTTCCCTTTATTTTTGCCTGCAATCCCTTTATTTATCAACTGATATTTCGTTTTTCTGAAGCTGACAGTTAAAGATAACAACATTATCATTTCATATAATATATTTCAAGTTATCCTTCTCATCAACTTAAAAGAAGTTGTTTCATTTTCAGCACATATTGGTCTTCTCAATGCTGTAAAGTGATTGTTGAGATAATATATGTATATGTGTATGTACATATGTATGTATGTATGTATTGATTTTCTTATACTTAGTTATATATCAATTGCTGAGATAAATATACATTACAATGTCCTTTAATTACCACCAAATAGCTTGTGGAATTGTTTATATTTTTCTGTCTATTATCAAGGCAAGCTTTCAACATTTTTCTCCTTTTACAGAAACTTTGTTTCTGGGAGAACCCTAGCTGCTCGAATCCTGTGCAAGACCCAATTTACTATCAACCAGATGATGAGGAACCTGGCATTGGTTCAAGTCACTGAATGTCATCGAGAATAAATAAAAGGAATCTATACACATGGACGTCAAATGAAAGCAGTGCCATTAGATGTTTTTATCATTTATCAAGTGAGTCAGTCACTGTATAGAGTTAAAAACACACCACACAACACTCAAAGCCTGTCTGGATAACATATTCCCATAAACCTCACTAGAACTAACCACATAGCCATTTGTTAAAGGTCCAGAAGTCTAGTAGCCTCATAAGGCTTCTTTGTACTATGTTTATCTAAAATTTTGCACTATATTTAATTTCTTATGTCTTCTAATGGTGAACCTATTTCACTGGTTAGTTTTGAAAGGAATTAAATAATAAACTCTCTATAGGGCAAGTTTTGAGAATTAAGACAACAAACTCAGTGTATGGCAATGCACAGGCGTCCAACATCTTAATGGTTTGGCCAGGACACAGTAGAGATCTGGTGTGGAGGAGAAGAACCTTGATCTCTGCAGGCAATTTCCTCTCAAAAAATAAATTTGTGCTGTGAATGATTTTGAGGCAGTCAGAGGTGAATTTCCTACAGCTTGTGAAAGAATTTTAAATCCTCTGAAGCTTTCTCCACTCAGTGGAGTGGTTTGGCTAACAAATTAGATGAGAGAGTTCTGAACTCTTCATGCAGTCAGCATTCATTTTTTGTAAGCCCCAGAAGGCAGAATTACTACCTCTCCTGTTGTTAGGAAAGTAGATCACCCAGGGGAGGAAACTAGCCCTGATCATCAGTGTTTGTCAGTAAGAGTGTAGCCAAGGATCGTGCTTTCACAGAAAGTGAGGGGAGGAAAAGTTCATCCAGTACACCATTTCTGTTACGATCTCCCTAAAGTTGGGGGATGTGGCTATTACAGCACAGAGTAAATTCTTCAAGGAATAGCAGGGACATTAGTGATTGTACGTATACATCAAACAGTGCCTATGACCAGAGACCCAAATCTATCAAATATGAGGCACTATCTTCACATTTGAAAATCTTGTTGGTTTCTAAGTTTCTGGTCAAGATGCCTAGGCAGATTTGCTGTTATGTTGTTCTGTATTTTCAACTCTCATTTCTCTAGGGGCTGATCACTTGAAAACTGATTAGGTTTATTGACACTTTGCATGCTTTCTTTTCTTCTTTGGTATTGTGTTCACTTTTCCATTGTGTACTTTGGAGGTACATTTTATTATAGCTAGCACTATATCTTATATTATTCTTTTATTATTTTTTATTTCAATGATTATAAACAAAATACTTGCTTTTTTTTCAATATGGTTAGTGTTTCTTTTCTTCCCAAATAAAAATTGCTTTCTAATTCTGTTTGAACTGAGGACATCTTCAATGCTCAGTTGTTTTTGGAATCCACATTAAGAGCCACAATTCAGCTTCCAGTTTCATTCTGCACCTGGAACTGATCCTATGCCACACGACTCCATATCCAAATACCACCAGGAGAGAGCTGGTCTCCCATGAGTGCTGATACAAATGTGAGCACAGCTAAGAACACCACCACTGCTTCAAGGGACCTGCCTTGAGCCTTCAAGACACAGGAACAGAGGAGAAGCCTGGGACAGGATCCTTCTGGCTTCCATCTGGACCAGAAAGATGACCCTGTGCTACAGCAATCCATACCAAAGTCATTCCAGAGAGAAGTAGTCACCCAGGAGTACTGGCACGCGGGTTTGCAAGAGTGACAAGCCACAGTCAAGGACAACAAGACCAGCTAACAACAGAGATAACTACATGGCAAGATTCAAGGGCAAGAACATAATCAACAGAAATCAAGGCTACTTGGCATCATCAGAACCCAGTTCTCCCAGCACAGCAAGCCCCGTATACCCCCAACACACCAGAAAAGCAAGAATCTCATTTAAATCTTGTGATGATGATAGACAACCTGAAGAAGGACATAAATAACTCACTTAAATATAGAAGAACACACGTAATCAGGTAGAAGCTCTTAAAGAGGAAACACAAAAATCACTTAAAGAATTATAGGAAAACACAAACAAACAGGTGAAGGAATTAAACAAAACCATCCAGGATCAAAAAATGGAAATAGAGACCATAAAGAAATCACAAAGAGAGACAACACTAGAGATAGAAAACCTAGGAAAGAGATTGGGAGTCATAGATGCAAGCATTACCAACAGAGTACAAGAGCTAGTAAAGAGACCTCAGGTGCAGAAGATACCATGGAAGGCATTGGCATAACAGTCAAAGCAAATGCAAAAAGCAAAGAGCTCCTAACCCAAAACATCCAGGAAATCCAGGAAACAATGAGAAGATCAAACCTAAGGATAATAGGTACAGAAGGGAGCAAAGATTTCCAGTTTAATGGGGCAGTAAATATCTTTAACAAAACTATAGAATAACTTCCCTAATCTAAAGAGATGATTAGAATGGGGAACAAAATTCTCACAGGAGGAAATATGGAGACAAAATGTGGAGCAGAGACTGAAGGAAGGGCTATCCAGAGACAGTTCCACCTGGGGATCCAGTCCAGTCACTAAACTGGGATCCAGTCACTAAACTGGAATGCTATTGTGGATGCCTGGAAGTGCTTGTTGACTGGATCCATATATGGCTGTGTCATGAGAGGCTCTGCCAGAGGCTGACATATATAGAGTTGGATGCTTGCAGCCCAACATTGGACTGAGTACGGGATCCCCGAAGGAGGAGTTGGAGAAGGGAGTGAGGGAGCTTAGGGAGTTTGCAGCCCCATGGGAGGAGCAACAGTGTCAACTGGCCAGACCCGGTGAGGTGAGTTCCCAGGGACTGGACCACCAACCAAAGAGTACACATGGAGGGACCCATGGTTCTGGCTGTATAGGTGGCAGAGGATGGCCTTGTTGGACATCAGTGGGAGGAGCATCCCTTGGGCCTGAGGGTGTTTGATGTCCCAGTATAGGGTAATGCCAGGGCTGGAAGGTGGGAGTTGGGGTGTGGATGGGGGTGCACCCTCACTGAGGCAGAGGTGGGGGATGGGATAGGGGGCTTCGAAAGGGGAGACCTGGAAATGGAAAGCATTTGAAATGTAAATAAAGAAAATATCCCGAGCGGCTGGTCCAGAGGAAGGGCCATCAGCAGTAGAACCAAGCGGACAGGGTCCAGGCAGACCCGGCGCCCACGACCACTGGCCATCGCTGGCCAGCCAGGCTGCAAGCAGCAGCGGATTTACGGTGCCTTTCACCACACAGAAGCCACATCAGAACTCTGCCTCCCGCCAGTCAGGTACGAGGGCTCCATATTGGTTCTCGGTTGCCAGAGAAATCAGACTGAGGTACGCAAATATAACCCGAGACCAACATCGCGGGGATCTAAGCCCGACGGGCCGACAGGTGTTGGCCTGCACCCAGGCCCTGGGCTGATCGGGGGCCACCGGGGTGCAAACCCGGCCAGGAGGTTCCCCCCCTCCCCCACCTGGCCCAGCGCGCGCACCGCCGCCATTTTGCCTACAGGAAGCCAGAGAGACTAGGAGATCAGCATGCAGAAAAGGTCCCTGCAGCATACAGCCTCAGCACTCCCTGAAGGAGCAAACGGGCACCTTCTGGCTCACAGACACAATCTGGGGCAAAGAACACTAGGGCTGCAAGGGCACCCAAGAGGAGGAAAGCACATCAGCAATCTGCAACAGGGGAAACCCTGCCCTCCAGTGTTGCAGAAATAGCCCTAGAGCCTCTCAGGAGGCTGAAACACCAGCTGGAGACAAGACCAATTAGCTCCAGAGAACAAGATGGCAAAGGGCAAACGCAGGAACGCTGCTAACAGAAATCTAGGCAATATGGCAGCATCTGAACCAAACTCTCCAACATCAGCAGGTCCTGGTTATGCCAACACACCAGAGAAACAAGATTTGGATTTAAAATCACTGTTCATGATGCTGCTAGAAGAACACAAAAAGGACATGAATGAATCTCTTAAAGCAATACAGGGGAACATGAATAAGCTAGAAACCCGTTTAATGGAAACACAAAAAACACTTAAAGAAATGCAGAATAAGGCCCAAGAGATAGAAGCCAATAAAGAAGAAAGGCAAAAAAAAAATCTCAAAGAAATGCAGGAGAACTTGAGTCAACAGGCAGAAGTCATGAAAGAGGAAACACAAAAATCTCTTAAAGAAATACAGGAAAACACAGACAAACAAATGATGGAACTGAGCAAAACCATCCTGGACCTAAAAACAGAAGTAGAAACAACTAAGAAATCACAAAGGGAGACAACTTTGGAGATAGAAAACCTTGAGAAGAAATCAGGGGCCATAGATGCAAATATAAACAACAGAATACAAGAGATGGAAGAAAGAATCTCAGATGCCGAAGATACCAAAGAAACCATTGACTCAACTGTCAAAGAAAATGCAAAATGCAAAAAGCTTGTATCCCAGAACATCCAGGAAATCCAGGATACAATGAGAAGACCAAACCTAAGGATTATAGGTATAGATGAGAGTGAAGATTTACAACAGAAGGGGCCAGCAAATATCTTCAACAAAATTATGGAAGAAAACTTTCCTAACTTAAAGAGAGAGATGCCTATGAATATACAAGAAGCCTACAGAACTCCAAACAGACTGGACCTGAGCAGAAATACCTCTCGTCACATAATAATCAAAACCCCAAATGCACTAAACAAAGAAAGAATATTAAAGGCAGTAAGAGAGAAAGGCTAAGTAACATATAAAGGAAGACCTATCAGAATCACACCAGACTTCTCACCAGAGACCATGAAAGCTAGAAGATCCTGGGCAGATCTCATGCAGACTCTAAGAGAACACAAATGTCAGCCAAAACTACTATACCCAGCAAAACTCTCATTCACCATAGATGGAGAAACCAAGATATTCCATGACAAAACCAAATTTACACAATATCTTTCCACAAACCCAGCTGTGCAAAGAATAATAGGAGGAAAACTCCAATACAAGGAGGGAAACTACACCCTGGAAAAAGCAAGATAGTTACCTTCCTTCATCAAACCCAAAAGAAGATAACCACTCAAATATAAAAAGAACATCAAAAATGACAAGAAGTAATAATCACTATTCCCTAATATCTCTTAACATCAATGGTCTCAATTCCTCAATAAAAAGACACAGACTAACAGACTGGATAAGGAAACAGGACCCTGCAATTTGCTGTATACAGGAGACACACCTCAGTGTCAAAGATAAAAACTACCTTAGAGTAAAAGGCTGGAAGACAACCTTACAAGCCAATGGTCACAGGAAACGAGCAGGAGTAGCCATTCTAATATCAGATAAAATTGACTTTCAACCTAAAGTCATCAAAAAAGACACAGAAGGACATTTCTTGCTGGTCAAAGGAAAAATCCACCAAGAAGAACTTTCAATTCTGAACATCTATGCGCCAAATGCAACGGCACCCTCATTCGTAAAAGAAACTTTACTAAAGCTCAAAGCACACATTGTACCTAACACAATGATTGTGAGGGACTTCAACACTCCACTTTCCTCAATGGACCGATCGGGAAAACAGAAACTAAACAGGGACACAGTAAAACTAATTGAAGCTTTGGACCAATTGGATTTGACTGATATTTATAGAACATTTCACCCTAAAGCAAAAGAATATACGTTTTTCTCAGCACCTCATGATACCTTCTCCAAAATCGACCATATAATTGGACACAAGGCAGACCTCAACAAATATAAGAAGATCGAACTAATCCCATGCCTCCTATCAGATCACTATGGAGTAAAAGTGATCTTCAATAGCAACAAAAACAACAGAAAACCCACATACACGTGGAAACTGAACAATATTCTACTCAATGATACCTTGGTCAAGGAAGAAATAAAGAAAGAAATTAAAGACTTTTTGGAACACAATGAAAATGAAAACACAACATACCCAAATCTATGGGACACAAGGAAAGCAGTGCTAAGAGGAAAACTCATAGCCCTGAGTGCCTCCAAAAAGAAAATGGAGAGAGCATACATTACCAGCTTAATGACACACCTGAAAGCCCTGGAACAAAAAGAAGCTATTTCACCCAGGAGGAGTAGAAGGCAGGAAATCATCAAACTCAGGGCCGAAATCAATCAAGTAGAAACAAAGAAAACCATACAAAAAATCAACAAAACCAGGAGCTGGTTCTTTGAGAAAATCAACAAGATAGATAAACCCTTAGCCAGACTGACCAAAGGGCACAGAGAAAGTATCCAAATTAACAAACTTAGAAATGAAAAGGGAGATATAACAACGGAAAAGGAAATCAAAAAATCATCAGATCCTACTACAAGAGACTGTACTCAACACAACTGGAGAATCTGGAGGAAATGGACAATTTCCTTGACAGATACCAAATACCAAAATTAAATCAGGACCAACTAGACCATCTAAACAGTCCCATAATGCCTAAAGAAATAGAAGGAGTCATACAAAGTCTTCCAACCAAAAAAAGCACAGGACCAGATGGCTTCAGTGCAGAATTCTACCAGACCTTCAAAGAAGAGTTAACACCAATACTCTTCAAACTATTCCACAAAATAGAAACAGAAGGAACACTACCCAATTCCTTCTACGAAGCCACAATTACGCTGATCCCAAAGCCACAAAAAGATCCAACAAAGAAAGAGAACTTCAGACCAATTTCCCTTATGAACATCGATGCAAAAATACTCAATAAAATTCTTGCCAACCAAATCCAAGAACACATCAAAACGATCATCCACCATGATCAAGTAGGCTTTATCCCGGGAATGCAGGGTTGGTTCAATATACGGAAATCCATCAATACAATCCACTACATAAACAAACTCAAAGAAAAAAACCACATGGTCATTTCATTGGATGCTGAGAAAGCATTTGACAAAATTCAGCATCCTTTCATGCTTAAAGTCTTGGAGAGAACAGGAATTCAAGGCCCATACCTAAACATAGTAAAAGAAATATACAGCAAACTGGTAGCCAGCATCAAACTAAATGGAGAGAAACTTGAAGCAATCCCACTGAAATCAGGGACCAGACAAGGCTGCCCCCTTTCTCCTTATCTTTTCAATATTGTACTTGAGGTACTAACTTGGGCAATTCGACAACATAAGGAGGTCAAAGGGATACAAATTGTAAAGGAAGAAATCAAACTATCATTATTTGCAGACGACATGATCGTCTACCTAAGTGACCCAAAAAAACTCCACTAGAGACCTCCTACAGCTGATAAACAACTTCAGCAAAGTGGCAGGTTATAAAATCAACACAAGCAAATCAGTGGCCTTCCTATACTCAAATGATAACAGGCTGAGAAAGAAATTAGGGAAATGACCCCCTTCACCATAGCCACAAACGGTATAAAGTATCTTGGGGTGACTCTTACCAAACATGTGAAAGATCTGTATGACAAGAACTTCAAGACTCTGAAGAAGGAAATGGAAGAAGACCTCAAAAAATGGGAAAACCTCCCATGCTCATGGATCGGTAGAATCAATATAGTTAAAATGGCCATTTTGCCAAAAGCAATATACAGATTCAATGCAATACCCATCAAAATCCCAACTCAATTCTTCACAGAGTTAGAAAGAGCAATTATCAAATTCATCTGGAACAACAAAAAACCCAGGATAGCTAAAACTATTCTCAGCAACAAAAGAAAATCTGGGGGAATCAGTATCCCTGACCTCAAGCAATACTACAGAGCAATAGTGTTAAAAACTGCATGGTATTGGTACAGTGACAGGCAGGAGGATCAATGGAACAGGATTGAAGATCCAGAAATGAACCCACACACCTATGGCCACTTGATCCTCGACAAATAGGCTGAAAACATCCAATGGAAAAAAGATAGCCTTTTCAACAAATGGTGCTGGTTCAACTGGAGGTCAGCATGCAGAAGAATGCGAATTGATCCATCCTTGTCTCCTTGTACTAAGCTCAAATCCAAATGGATCAAGGACCTCCACATAAAGCCAGACACTCTGAAGCTAATAGAAAAGAAATTGGGGAAGACCTTTGAGGACATCGGTACAGGGAGAAAGTTTCTGAACAGAACACCAATGGCATATGCTCTAAGAGCAAGAATTGACAAATGGGACCTCATAAAATTACAAAGTTTCTGTAAGGCAAAGGACACCATCAAGAGGACAAATCGGCACCCAACACATTGGGAAAAGATCTTCACCAATCCTACATCAGATAGAGGGCTAATATCCAATATATATAAAGAACTCAAGAAGTTAGACTCCAGAAAACCAAACAACCCTATTAAAAAATGGGGTACAGAGTTAAACAAAAAATTCTCACCTGAAGAACTTCGGATGGCAGAGAAGCATCTTAAAAAATGCTCAACTTCATTAGTCATTAGGGAAATGCAAATCAAAACAACCCTGAGATTTCATCTTACACCAGTCAGAATGGCTAAGATTAAAAATTCAGGAGACAGCAGGTGTTGGAGAGGGTGTGGAGAAAGAGGAACACTCCTCCACTGCTGGTGGGGTTGCAAATTGGTACAACCACTCTGCAAAGCAATCTGGTTGTTCCTCCGAAAACTGGGCACCTCACTTCCAGAAGATCCTGCTATACCACTCCTGGGCATATACCCAGAGGATTCCCCACCATGTAATAAGGATACATGCTCTACTATGTTCATAACAGCTCTATTTATAATTGCCAGATGCTGGAAAGAACCCAGGTATCCCTCAACAGAAGAGTGGATGCAAAAAATGTGGTATATCTACACAATGGAGTACTATTCAGCCATTAGAAACAATGAATTCATGAAATTCTTAGGCAAATGGATGGAGCTAGAGAACATCATACTAAGTGAGGTAACCCAGACTCAAAAGGTGAATCATGGTATGCACTCACTAATAAGTGGATATTAACCTAGAAAACTGGAATACCCAAAACATAATCCACACATCAAATGAGATACTAGAAGAAAGGAGGAGTGGCCCCTGGTTCTGGAAAGACTTAGTGAAGCAGTATTCGACAAAACCAGAACGGGGAAGTGGGAAGGGGTGGGTGGGAGGACAGGGGAAGAGAAGGGGGCTTATGGGACTTTCGGGGAGTGGGGGGCTAGAAAAGGGGAAATCATTTGAAATGTAAATAAATTATATCGAATAAAAAAAATTAAAAAAAAAACAAAAAAACAAAAAAAAAGAAAATATCCCATAAAAGTAAATATTAAAATTTCAAAAAAGAACAAGAACAATAAAAGGCAAAATGAAAAAAAAAAGAAGAACCACAGTTCAGTTGGGAGGTGGTAGTGCATGCCTTTAATCCTAGGGAGGCAGCTGAAGGTGGACCTCTGAGTTCCAGGGCAGACTTATCTACAAAGGGAGTTCCAAGACAGCTAGGTCTACTCAGAGAGACCCTATTTCAGAAAAAAATTTAAAAGCCACAATTCAAGTGGAAATCATAACAATCATGTTTTCTGTCTTTCTGTTTTAGCATTCAAATTACCAAAAGTAAAATTCAAGCATCAGAATTCCATTAATTGGCCTAGTCACTCTTTAATAGTTTCAGTTCATAGTGTTACATTGGAGACTAAATTTCAACATGAATTTTAGAGAGAAAAACCATGTTTAAACAGTACCATAAAACATGTATATAACTACATATTTGAAAGTCATTTTATAATTGATAAAATCTATAATGATTACCCATTTCAAATACCAATTCTGATAGTATATTTTTGCTATATTCTCTTTTCTACAGAAAATTAACTTTTGACTTTGAAAATCTTATCATTTGTTTGATGCTTGTAATACTTTGTCAATTTATAATCTTACTATTGCTGATAACTTTTGTCTAATAAACTCAAGCAAAGCATTATGTTTTCTGTTGTTGAATGCAGCCCACATATGTGTATATTGTTCTTCTGTTCTCAAGGGTATTAGTTATTGTTTTCAACATTTTATGATGTTTGGCTTATTTTGGTGTCTGTTCTCCTTAACTTTTATTGTCAACATAACACAATCTAGAGTCACATAAAGGAGGGAGCCTCAGTTGAATTGTGTCCCTCAAATTATCCTGTGGCCATGTCTGTAAGAGATTGCTATGATTTGTGTCAGTGGTCCTGGCCCACTGTTGGTGGCACGGTCCCTTCTCAGGAGGGCCTAGATGTACAGGAATCTTAGCTAAGCATGAAGTCCAAACAAAACAGTAAGCAACATTCCTCTGTGGGTCTGTATGATTTGTGTGTTTCTCACTTTACTGGTTGACTTACTGTAACCCTTTCCTTCCCTCGTGGAATTTGGTCAGTGTTTTGTCATAGCGGTAGAAAGGAACTAGAAATGCTTAATTTGTACTGTGTGAAGATTTCCTTATTAGACCAGAAGCTGATCTTTTAAATGTAATCTTTGATTTCCTAGGAATATTAGACATTTATCTTAGTAGTAAAAATAAGTTTTGAGAAAGATTACTATAGCATGAACTCTCCTCTCCCTCTCTCTTATTCCTTTTTCTTTCCTTGAATTTCAGTGAGATATAATTTAAGTCTTATCCCAATATCTTTTGACTTAATCGCTTTCATTTTAATGTTTAAAATAGCTTTGTTCTTATATTTTGTGTCATATATAATTTTATTGTCTATTCAATAGAGTCTTTTCTGCTTTGCCTATGTACAATTGAAACCATCCATCTGATTCCTTTGAGGAAGGTTTGATTGTTTTTTTTGTTTGTTTTTTTGTTTCTTTTTTAAGAATTATCAGCATTCATTTGTTTTGCTTCATCACAGTTGCTGTCAACCTACACTGAGAAAAAATGTTTTCTCATTTTCTCATTTCTCATTTCTCATTTAAGAAGCATCTTAAAAAATGCTCAACTTCATTAGTCGTTAGGGAAATGCAAATCAAAACAACCCTGAGATTTCACCTTACACCAGTCAGAATGGCTAAGATTAAAAATTCAGGAGACAGCAGGTGTTGGAGAGGGTGCGGAGAAAGAGGAACACTCCTCCACTGCTTGTGGGGTTGCAAATTGGTACAACCACTCTGGAAATCAGTCTGTGGGTTCCTCCGAAAACTGGGCACCTCACTTCCAGAAGATCCTGCTATACCACTCCTGGGCATATACCCAGAGGATTCCCCACCATGTAATAAGGATACATGCTCTACTATGTTCATAGCAGCCCTATTTATAATCGCCAGATGCTGGAAAGAACCCAGGTATCCCTCAACAGAAAAGTGGATGCAAAAAATGTGGTATATCTACACAATGGAGTACTATTCAGCCATTAGAAAGAATGAATTCATGAAATTCTCAGGCAATTGGATGGAGCTAGAGAACATCATACTAAGTGAGGTAACCCAGACTCAAAAGGTGAATCATGGTATGCACTCACTAATAAGTGGATATTAACTTAGAAACATGGAATACCCAAAACATAATCCACACATCAAATGAGGTACAAGAAGAAAGGAGGAGTGGCCCCTTATTCTGGAAAGACTCAATGAAGCAGTATTCAGCAAAACCAGAACGGGGAAGTGGGAAGGGGTGGGTGGGAGGACAGGGGGAGAGAAGGGGGCTTACGGGACTTTCTGGGAGTGGGGGGGGCTAGGAAAGGGGAAATCATTTGAAATGTAAATTAAAAATATATCGAATTAAAAAAAAAGAATTATCAGCATTTATTTGTTTTGCTTCATCACAGTTGCTGTCAACCTACCCTGATTCCAAACTATATTTGCCAAACTTAATTTTGCCACTTAGTAACCAAATATTCAATATTTTGATACAGAGATTGTCTGATTTTTATTGCTATAATAAAATATCACAACCCAAAAGCAACTTGGGGAATAAAGGTCATGTTTTTGTTTTATATTTTTTATTTTGCTTACAATTTATACAACATAGTCCATTAGCATAGGAAGTCAAGGCAGATACCCAAGGAATGGGTAGGGGGTAGAGAAATGGCTCAGCCAGTAAGAGTATTTGCTCTTCTTCCAGAAAACTCATCTTTGGTTCTCAGCACCCATGTCAAGTGACACACAATGTCCTGTAATCCAAGGGATCTGATGCTCTCTTCTGGTTTCTATGAGCAATCAGGTTCTCATGGCACTTGTGTACACACACACACACACACATACACGCACACACACCAAATTGAACACACATACATGTACACACAGACACCACTAAAAATATTTTTAAAATAAATTCTTGGGATTTTTCTACTTTATGTATAGTTCATGTGAATAATTGTGCTCTGATAATTCATAGACAGGTTGCTTTTGATGGAAGATATAAAGCCTTTTTTTATGTGTGATGACATGACTAGGAATGAGAGACTTACTCCCTGGTTACTATTTTAGTGAGCTATTGATATGCTTTCCAAAGTGGTTGTGCTACTTTAGTTTCATCACAATCTATAAGCAAGAGTTTTGAACCTCGCATCCTCATCAAAATATTTGATTGTCTGTCTTATTCTAAGCATCATGAAGTGATGTCCTACTGTCCTGCAATATTGATTTGTATTTTTTAATATCCAATGACAATGAGTGCCATTCCAGAGGATCCAAGTCTGATCCCCAGCACCCACATGACTGCTCATAACTGTCTATAATTTAAGTCCAGAGAATCCAATACTCTCCTGTGGCCTCTACTGGTACTGGCACAAAACATGGTACAGACATACATGTTGGCAAAACATCCAGACATGCTGAAAAACAAAAATAAGATAATAAAATCAAATTTTAAAAAAGAATAAAGTTTTCTTCATTTTCAAAGTTTATTCAAATTTGTTTATTCAAAAGTTTCTTTGCATAAAAATGTATTCAAATTTGTGTGGTAAAATAGAGAATTGCATCAATCCTGACAGCCTGGATGGTGCATTCAGTAGAAATTCAACTTTCTTTATATCTTAATTTTTTTTTCATTTGAATGGTTGACAGATTGGGGTAAATTATCCTCCACATCACTTTCCTTAGTTAATGTCTTCTTCTGTGTTCCAAATCATATTCAACATTAATTTTCCTAGATTTTTAACATGAGCCTTACATACAAAACTTATAAAAAGAATTGCATGCTTCCCTTTAACTTCTTAAAATATTCACTCCATATTACATTAAATGCAGTTCTTCTTCATTTGCCCATTTTCAGGCTAGAAATTCACCTTCTAAGTGCCATTTTTATTAGACTAGCCAAGAAAGGCTTTGCTTTCTTATTTGGACATGTACATTTCTTTATTTTAAGGTACATAGTCTATGATTTTGTTAAAATAGCTTAAACAAACCAGATTCCCCCTAGATAATTATTGCTCATTTCTCTTTTTGTGTTATAATTTTGTTTATATGCACAAAATTTAAAGCAATATAGCTTAATCTGTAACATGATTTGCGCCACTCTGTATTTCATCAATATGTCATAAAGATGGAAGGAAGAAGAGAGAGAAAATGATAGAAGGTAAATATTATCTCAACCTTCCCACTCAGATTGCTATAGCAGTCTTTGTTGAGTCGCTTCATATGTATTTATCTATAGATAGATAGATAGATAGATAGATAGATAGATAGATAGATAGATAGATGGATAGATAGATGATAGACAGACAGACAGACAGACAGACAGTTTATTCAATGAATTATTGAAATTATCAAATTGAATTATCCTTCACCACATTCAGGTACCAGTTATACAGGCTGTGGGCCTATCAAAGGTTTGTTGTTTGCTTTGTTCCAATTTTCTTTGTTTTCCTTTCTTTTATTTTTTTCTTTTTTACGTATTCACTTTACATCTTGCTCCCTGCCCTCCTCTCAGTCAGTCCCTCCCACAATATTTCCTCCACAAGGGAAGGTCCCTCAAAGTCCTGAACTAGGCCTTGCTGCTTGGCCTTCATGTGAGTCCCAAACAATTGGAACAGGGGCTATCCCAAATGCTGATGCCTGTAGGTGGGATTTGTTCTACTAGCTGGACTGCCTTGTTTGGTCTCAGTGGGAGAGGAAGTATCTAGCCTCAGAGACTTGAAGTGCTAGGGTAGGGGATACCCAGGAAAGGCCCAACCTGCTCATAGGCTTTCCTCTTTTATGTTTTATGTTTGTTGAAGAAAAACTTCAGGAAGAAGCTGAGTGTTTCAGAAATAGTGTACTGTATGTAAATTTTTTTGATAATTTAAGCATTAGTAATTGAAAAAGGTAACTAGAATTCAATGTAGTCACTTACTGACTGCTGTGGGCCTTTGTTGTTATTACACGTCTTTGTTGTTTGGCTCTATGATATGGGGTCTCCCTCATATTATCCAGACAGGTCTTGGATTCTTGGCGTCAAACCAATCCCATATGTTAGTCTCTACTGTGCTGAGTGCTGAGTGTGTGTCACTGCTCCTGGATTAATATGTGCCACTGTTCCCTAATTATAAGGAATAGAGGAAGCATATATGGATATTTATATATTTTGTGTGAATATGGACAGCCATCTTAAATGATGCATAGCAAACTGATTTTTCTCAGAGCACCAAGGTATTCAGTGTGGTAGGAAAGAGTTAAACTTTAATGCATATTAAATAATATTTTATATTATTTATGCTATTAATAACTACTTTATTTGAGCATTTTAGAAATAACCAATCCTTGTTTTAATTAATGTAAGCTGTACAACTATCATGTTAATCTCTATTTATTTATTCTTAAGGGAAAAATTTAAGCATAAAATTTTAGGGGCATTCTGAAGACTGCACAGAACTGCATGTGACGTTCTAAACAGCTAGGGTTTTTTTCAGGGTTTTTTTCCTGTTCACTTTTTAAAAGGAGACATTACATAAACAACTCAGCATGCTTGTAAATTATCCAGTTGTGTTAAAAGTCTCAATATCATGTAGATAAAAATAATTTTTTCCTTTCTAACATCAAAGGCCAGTGTGAATTAACTCACACAAATTTTTCAGTGAAACTTTTCTTTGACAGCAGGCAGTCTACCAAGGATAGCCAAGACTGTGAATTAATTCCTTATAACTTGAGAATATCTCTTAAGCTATCCTCTAGTTTCTAATGTCACATAGTTAATGTGACTTCCAACTTATTTTGTGTGGCTAAAAGACACTATGAAGAAATAAATTCCATCCCTGCCTTTCCTCTATCTGTATAATCCTTTATGATCCTTGAAGAAAATATATTTTTATGCTTATAGCTTTGTGAAAGAATTGCCGAAGACTGGAGTGGAAGGTTGATGATAAGTTCTGCCATTTGGTATATGTGCTTAAAGCAAGAAACCATCTAAACCAATCTAGCAGGTAAGCTAGGTTATCCTCAAGGTAATAAATGGGAAGCAAAGTCATGTGTTTAGCCTCTTAAATTTTTTCCTTTCAGTTTCCTATTCCCTAAAAAAAACCTTTTTAGCATCCCCTTACCCTTTATTAATTGTTTCATTAGTATTTTAGAATTAGGATATTTGTCATATTCTATAGTTGCTGGGTGAGCTAAGGCAGAATTAATTCTAGCTTCAGATGTTTTACCATTTATGTATGTGTGTATATTTTGGTAAATTCTATACTCATAGCTTTTGTAATAAATGTGTCCAGGCATAAAATAACATTGAATCTTTTGTCTTAGTTTAGAAGCTTTTCAATTATTCTAATTTTTTTAAAAAATTGTTATTGAAAACAGATTCTTCTCTCATATAATACATCCCAACCACAGTTTCTCCTCCCTCCACTCTTCCTAGGTCCTCCACCTACCTTCTCCAACAGATCCACTACCCCTCTAGTTCCTTTTCAGAAAAGAGCAGACTTCTAAGGCATAATAGCCAAACAGGACAAAACAAGATACGGTAAAATATGGTAAAATCCCTCACATCAAGCCAATCAAATAGGGAGAAAAGAGTCTCAACCCACTGCAGCTACTCGGTTCCTATAAAAACACCAAGCTAATATACATGTGTGTGTGTGTGTGTGTGTGTGTGAGTATATATGTGTATATGAGTATATATGTATATGTATGTGTACTCATACATATATATATATATATATATAACCTGGTGCAGAGACAAGACAAGCGGGCTTTGTGCTTGCAATTTTAATCTTTATGATTCCACATGTTCCCTGCCCAGTTGATTTGGTGGTCCATGTTCTCCTGGTGTTGTTCATCTCCTCTGACTCCAACAATCTTTCCTCTACTTTGATTTTGGGAGGGAGATGTTGTCCAGTAACCCAGGGGAAAGACTTGGTGGAAACCTCCAATTTAGATTTTTCTCTCTGCATAATGTCTTTCTGTGGGTCTTTGCACCAACTCTCATCTACTGCTAGAGCAAACCTCTCTGAAGAAGACTGGACAAGGCACTGATCCATGATTATATGAGAATATCATTAGGATTCATTTCATTCATTTTTTAAAAGACCTGTCATATTTGGCTCTACAAATTTTAATGAATTTGCGAGGGAGGAGCAGAAAAGACAATATACATGATGGATTTTAAAATCTTCTATGAGATTTTAACAACATTAACAAAACTAAGAACAAATATGAAAAGCAAATGCTTAAGAAAATGTAAGCAAAATAAAGATCTCTAAGTGAATCCTATACAATGGGATTGCCAATGACTTTGTAATTTAATACTGGCATGCAATGAGTCCATTTTAGGTGTAATGTAGATTGATAACCATTTTTATTTACATTTACTATGTTAGTGACTTTAAAACATTACAACTTTGCAGCTATTTCTGACAGGCTTACAATAATTACAATGAAATTGTAGGTACTATTCTAGGTACAGATGGGAATGATGACAGATGTTATAGAATGCTGCTTATCTGAAGTAGACAATTTAGGTTGTATGTGAAAGAAAATATTGCCTTATTGTCTTAGTTTGGGTTTTCTTACTTAAAAGAAAAACCATGACCATAGCAATTATAAATGAAAATATTTAATTGGGGCTGATTTACATTTCAAAGGATTAGTCCATTATTATCATGACAGGAAGCATGGCAGTACCCAGACAGACGTTTGTGTTGGAGATGGTGATCAGAGTTCTGTATCTTGATCAAAGGGTCAATCTTTAACAACAACAAAACAAAGTTATGAGTTGAATTATCTTAAATTGCAGATTTCCTATTTAAAGCAAGCTTCTCTTATAAATGTAACATCTTTGCATCCAAAGCTTTCTTTGTCTCTACTACTGGATAAAATAGTCTACCCACAGTGATCATTATGCTCCCTAAGGATTATTTGAGAGTAACTCTTTTCTCTGGGAGTCATATTTTGATGAGGCATACTCTGGTCTTTTGGTTCTAAATAAAGAAAATAAACTCCGGAAGTACATTAGAGTAATTTTAACTTAAATATGTTATTTAGCTTTCCATTAGGAAATAATTTGATCTTTGGAAGAACCAGTGAACTAAAGAAAATAATTATAACATTATGGGCACTGGGTAGATCTCCAGAGAGATGTAGTCAGGGAGTACTGAAGTGAATTTTTAAAGGCTGCAGTGAATGCTTAAGAGTCCTAATATTAATATCCTTTCCATTATATGGCTCAAAAAAAGGTGACCACAAATACCAGCATGATTTGTACAATGATAAATTCTTACATTTATAAAATACAAATTTAAAGTTTTATTTCAATTTTTTCTTTTTACTTATTCCTTTATATAATACACCCAAACTGCAGTTTCCTCTCTAACCCCTCCACCCAGTCTCTCCTCGCACCTCCCCTTAGAAAAGAGCAGGCCAAGGCAACCCAGTAGAAAGAAAAGGGTGTTAAAGGCAAGCAAAGCAGTCAGAGACAGGCCATGCTCCCACTTTTATGAGCTTCACAAGAACACCAAGCTACATACCATAACATGTATGTAGAGGAGCTCAGTCTGACCCATACAAGCGTGATCTCTGTGTGCCCATTTTAGTCCTTGTCATTTGATTCAGTGGGCCATGTTCTTGTCACATCCTTTAGTCCTCTGGCTCCTTCAATCCTTCCTCTCTCTCCTCTCCAGGACTCCCCAAGCTCCATCTAATATTTGGAATCCCCTGGGTATCAATGCCCCTCGAAGCCTGTTTCCCACAGCATGTTCAGCCTCTTTTTATCTGTCTCTTCTCTATGTTTCAGCTCTTTGATGGGTGTGTCCCCTGGGTCTGTCACCTCCAGCATACTTGGTCTCATTTTTTAACTTAGACTTTTCCTTCACAGGTTAATCCAGGAACTCTCAGCTCCTCCTGCACCATGCCTCCTTGGACACTGCAATGCTTCCACCATGATGATGGACTGTACCTTTGAACCTGTAAGCCAGTCCCAATTAAATGCTGTCCTTATAAGAGATGCCTTGATCATGGTGCCTATTCATAACAGTAAAACCCTAAGACACTTTCTCTTCACATTCATTCTAGGGCACCACAGAAGGGTGCTCCCCACATTTTAGATGTGGCTTCAGACCTCAATTAACCCAGTCAATCTAGAAACTACTGGATAATCATGACTTTATATTTATCTCAATGGCTATTTCAAACTTCCATCAAGCTGGCAATCAAGTTAACTATAACATTAGTAAAGGCTTTAAATAAGGTCAAAATAGGTATGTTCTAAAATTGCATACAGTGATTGACTCATTCACTCTTTCAAGTCAATAACTTGTTTATTGTATTGTGGGCCCTGTTTTAAATGCTAGGAATAGCAGACTGAATTAATCAGAAATTCTTCAAGAAACTCATTTTTCATCCTATTTCATGAATATTATATGATACTGATAATGCAGTTCAATATAATATAAATCACTATTATTAACAGTCTTACAATGATGATTATAGCT
Organism: Apodemus sylvaticus; assembly: GCF_947179515.1. Classification (NCBI taxonomy): domain Eukaryota; kingdom Metazoa; phylum Chordata; class Mammalia; order Rodentia; family Muridae; genus Apodemus; species Apodemus sylvaticus. The sequence continues at coordinate 36,518,585 of NC_067473.1, read as the reverse complement.
ATGGTCATTTAAAATGAAATAAATTTGTGATGTTAGTGAAAAGGGAAAAACAGCTATAACAAAAAATAAAAAGAACTTACAAATAATCTAAGAGCGATACGAATGGGAAATTAGAATGAAAGCTCTCTGTCAGTTCTAATTATCCTAATTTGAAAAAGCAAATAGGCCTACCAGATGTTACTATGTGAGTTAATTGTGTCTTCGGCATTAAAGGTAATTAACTTACATGCTTACACTTGTACAATTTCTTACACTGGAGTTAAATTCATGTTATGATTTTTATCGGCACTGTCTTCAAACAAAAACTCCTAGCAGAGTAGTCTAAGCATCTGCTTCGTCAGCATGTCCTTTGCAGTCCTTGGTCACAGGGCCACCAGGATGCTCTCAGCCTCTGTTGGCTATGATGAGCCCTTGTACCTGTCATTTGCATTCTTATGTGGCTGATTGACCATTCTTTCCTAGGATTCCTTGATGTATTCTCTTTGTTCCTCAGCTCATCCAGTACCACATAAAGAGAAAATAACCTAGAAAAGGATGCTGTGGCCACCTTCTCCATCCGTTAGTCCCTGGGTCACTATAATAATGATAGATAATATTTGCTGAATGTCAGACATTTGTGTTATGCTTCATACATACAGTTCTGTTTAATCAACTCTGAAAACTTTTTTCAGTGTCTGTTCCAAAAGACTGAAAATCCCAAGGTCCAAGAGAGTCAATAAGTCAGTGAACCTTTCTAGTAGTTTAAGATCGAAACCCAGCGAGGTACTTATTACTTAATACTACTGACAACTTCTTTGTTGTTTCTGGCTCTGTGACAGTCATCCTCATTTCTAAACCTTTCCTAATGCATCTTCAACTCTTTTAATTTTGGGGACATTCTCCTTTAGTGACTCTAATTGGGCAACTGCTGTCATGCTCACCTTGGGTCTAGAGAACTGAAATGTCACCTAGTCTTTCTCCTTCATTGTATGATGATGAAACACTTTAAACAATTTTCTGTTGTTACAAGGTTAATTTTTTTCCCCAGAGCTGGTGTTTGTTCCTGGATTTCACTACCTAGTCTTAAGTCCTTCCTCAGCAGATGCTTGGTCAATTAAATAAGAGTAATTTCTCCATCTTTTTGCACATCATAGAATATCTGATCTGAAAGTTAATAGTGGTTAACATAAAAGTTCCAGGAGGAAATGGATTTTTAAGACCACTTCTGTAAGATTGCAAGTGGTGAGTAACATCGGTTACATGCAAAAGAAAAAGAAATGGATTAAACAAATTGACTCCATAGTGAAAAGACATGCCATATCAGGGCAGAATAACAAAAACATCTGGTTTTACATCTTTTATGGAGAGGGGGAAAATACTAATTAGTTTGGGACCAATTCCAGTAGATGTCATTTAAAATTACTTTTTTTCTTCTGCTACCAAAATAACTCTATCAGATGGAGTAAGAACGATAAAGGAGATTGTCTTAAACAGATGTTTGGCAATAGACAATATTCTATGTAATAAACTATAAGGAACTGCCTGCTAGGCACAAGTACACAGAATAAAGTGTAGGGTCATTCTCTAAATATGAAAATTGGCTTGGACTGAAGTACATCAATAAGAGCATGGCCTCCTTTATTTAATTAATAATGAATATAGCTTGTCAAGGTAGGCTGACTGAAGTGGCATGTGATTGGAAGGGAAAATGGAAGTAAAGGGAACTAATTAGCTTAATCAGTTCTTTCAAGAAATGACACAAACAATATTTAATATTTGTATCTAATTGAAATTTTTACTTGTATATACTGCTTTTTATTTCTGTTATGAATGTACTACCTATATATTTATGATCACACAATTTTTTTCTCCTCAGAGAATTAAATCAAACTTAGTTTTGATTTTTTGTAGTGAAGTTTTCATCCATCTGAACTGTCCTCTAAGACATTTTTAAAGTAGAAAAATAGACTCAAGTACATTTTTTTCTTCTCCTGAAATTAAGTTCTCCTTATAGTCACCTAAAGATTCATTACGTCTTTCTTGTTCATCCACTAGTGCAGTACATGAGGTCATTGTGGTATAGGATCAACTTTTCACATATGTAAGTATGGACATTTCATTTCTTTGGTTGGTTGTTGAGCTTTTTCATTTGTTTACCTTGTTTGTTTGAATCAGTGTTTCATTATATAGCTTTCTTTGGAATTAAGTATGTGAGTCAGGCTGACCAATAACACACACAAACACACACACACACACACACACACACAAACACAAACACACCATTTGTCTCTGCCTCCAGACTGCTCAAATTAAAGGTATATCTATGAAACCCAGCCTCATAAGAGTTTGTAGTGTATAGATTTAGTGTGTATAATTCAATATCATTAATAGAATTGTTTTTTTGACTTATTGAACACATCTAGAGCCAGATGATCTAGCATGGTATAGTTTGGATATGAAAATTTGTAGGATATTAAGTGAGAGGGATGTGGCTGTAATTAGGAAAGTATAAAAAGATGTTAGAACCATATTACAAGTTGCCTAAGGAAGTATGCTAACAATTTTAAATATATCTCATAGACAATCAGAAAATAGATATAGTAAAAATTAAATGGTGATGTCTACTGCATCTTTGATCATTTAGTTCCAATAATGATAAAATAAATGACACACAAATAAATGACACACAAAACCTTTATATTTATAATTAGCCTAAAAACGTACTAGAGCAGGGCAGATATCAACCCTCTAAACTATTTCATTTTCTTCCCTGTCAAAAATTGTTGTAGGAAATATTAAAAAGAGAACCTACCAACTCTCCTGCCCCTCAAGGCCTCAGCACCAAGTCCCGGTAGAGTCCTTGCTTGGTGTGTTCACTGCCCCAAGCTACTCTCTCTCAGCCAGTTCCCACAGCATCTATGCTGTGTTCCCTCTCTATCATAGATAGACCCACATTCCAGTAACCAAGTAAGTCAAAACTCTTAAAGCTTAATAGTTAACCCCAGTAGAGGCACGACTTTTAATGCTTATTTAGTTAGCCAATTAGATTTATGTATATTATAATCACAATTACAAGATGTCTATACATTAAAAGCCTTATCCCAAGGTTTCCAACCTTTAGACACAGAAACACAAAGAAAAACATCAGAAGCCATGTTTCTTCTCAAACTTCCCTGGTGACCTCACTCCTGCTTGTTGCTTATGCCCTGCATCCTCTTCATGCAACTCCTAGCTCTACCCCCTATTTCCCTGTCCAATCACAGACCCTATCTGTACTGATGAAATTGGACAGGAATATTCCTGCAACAAATAATTCCATGATATAACTTTCCTTGTTCCTCTAGGCCATTTTTATTCCAACTGAGCAGCCTTCATGGCCATGTTCTCAAGATTCACCTACCCAGGACATTTTCTCCCTCTCCCTCCCCCTCTCCCTCCCCCTCCTCTCCCCCTCGGCCTCCCCTGTCCCTGCTCCTCTCCTCCTCCCCTCCCCCTCCCTCTCTCCCTGTCCCTGCTCCTCTCCCCCTCCCTCTGCCCTGTCCCTGCTCTTCCCCCCTCCCCTCCCCCTCCCTCTGCCCTGCCCCTCCCCCTCTCCCCCTTTCCTTCATGGTCTCTGCCTTAAACACCAAGCCTGGGAACCAAAGCCCTGCCTACCTCTCTTCCCCAGCTACAGATTGTAGGCATCTTTATTTAACCAATTATTTTAAATTAAGGAACAAAGTTACATAGTGTAATTTGGTGAACTTAAGGTTCTCCTCATCCCTTTTTAGGGCCAGTATTTAGCATGAGAATACATAGCAACAGACCAAATCTCTAAAGTTTTAAGAGAGAAATGAGCAATCCAGCTTACATTAAATAACAATTACTGCTTAATATTCAAGAAAGATTTATCCAACATGATTCTTAACACAACTCTTTGTCAACAAATTATTACACATTGTAACAAGGGAATTGAAAATTTGGTCTTGTTTGGTTTCTATTTGATAATTATGTACTGTGTTCTTCTTAGGCATACTGCATCTTGATGGATTCTGTGAATGTATAATTAGAACCTTGAGACCATCAATTTGGGCAGTGATATATTTTTGAGGAAAACATATTCCCTTTTTCTTGATTTAGAGAATTGTACAACTATGTATTTGCTGGTCTGTTTCAAATGCCTTTTACTAATCTTGACTTCTTTGAATTATCTTCTTGGTCATCCTCTCTCCTCTGCTTCTTATCCCTCTTTACTAAGCTTTAACTTGAAAGTAATCCTGTTTTTGTTTTTGGTTGTGGTGCTTGTTTGGGATAACCCTGCTTTATATAGCTGTCTTTTGAATTCATGTCTTCAAGTCCTAGTTGCCCTGGATATCTCTTCAGTCTTCAAAGCACCTGAAAGACAAATGTATTATTTTCTAAATAGCACTAATTGGTCTTCACTGCTTGTCTTCTATATATTCTGCTTAAACAAGAGTAAGTAGAACAATGTCTAAACAATGGTTTTGGGAAGGTAGAGTCATGGAGAATAAAGCAATGCTTAGCAACTGTTCATGGTGGAAATATTTCTACTATAGCCAATGTCTCACTTCCAAATTGACATCTCTTCAATGAGAACTTTCTTTTAGTTACCAAATTGTCCCCTATCTTGAAAAGAGGAGATAGTTAGCTTTTGCTTTAGATAAGATCAGCTAGTGTATATAGATGGACCAATAGTTGTTTTTAGCTCCCAATTATCTACTTCAGTATCAGTGGCCTTCAGTTCAGAGTCCTAAACTTTCTCATATTTTAATAGAGAATTATCTTCCTTATTTGTTGCTGCTTTTTATTTTGCAATGCTTATGGAGTTAATGGTTTTTATTCAAAAGATATATGTTAGAGCCTAACTCCTAAGGCTTTACAATGTAACAATATTTTGAAATGGGACCTCCAAGTCCAAAGAAGCAGTTAGAGTAAAATTAGGGCATTTGGGTGAGTCCTATCAAAATAAGTGTTCTATAAAAAGAGAAGAGGGCATACATGAGAAAAGAGTATGTGAAGGCTTGGGGATAAAAAGGTATGTGAGGAAAGTAGGAGTGGGAACTAACCTTACTGACAGCTGCACATGGACTCCTAACTCCTGAAACAGAAAAAGAAATGTCTGTTAAATCCTGTGGGATGCAGGGTTTTGATGTTGCATGCCCAGCAAATTCAGACACCATATGAAGGATAGTTACTGAGAGGTTATCTCTATTTTTCAATGTTAAGTACTTTAAACTATTTGCTAATTTAGAAAATTAAATAATTTCATTTCAGTTCTGTTTCTGTTTGTTTAGTAGTGACATATTGGGTCTTACTTTTTTTTAAATTGTGTTTATTCCATTCTAACTATTCAATTTTTGGAAATTTTTTTCTATTGTGATCTTGAGATAATTTCTCAGTGTCTTCTGTTTCCTTTTTTCAACACAGAATGTTTTAGAATTTTAGTTACAGTCCGTAGCTGAGTTACCCTGAGGGAACTCAGGATAAGAAATCTAGTAGAATAAAAACTGAAACAGAAACTGTGGGTGAATGCCTCTTTCATTCCCTGGGGCTTTCAGCTACCATTCTTACACAGCCCAGGAAAGAGGGATTTTAGTCCAGCAGTATGACTGTTCCAACAAGGAATCACATCTAAATACCTAGGTCTGTGTGATCAAACTGTAATGCAGCCATGCCTTACAATTTTAATCTCCCTGGCTGGAATACAGACATTCACTTAGTACACACCTTTAAAGTAAAATTAGTTTGTAGAATGAGCAGCCATATTTGAAAGGGACATCAAATTGAGGGTCAGACAAAGTGATAAATCAGAGAAAGATTTGATAGAATGAGTCAGAGAAAGGATATATCCAACTATCACAAGAACAACACAGGAAAGAGAGTTTACTTAAGAGCAGCACAGGGAGGCAATTTAGTTGAATACAGGCAATGTAGTTTAGATGAGATCAGTTTATTTGGGTATAGTTCAGTTTAATGCAGTTGAATTCAGTTGAGTTCATGCAGTTCAGTTCGGTTCTGTTCAATTCATGGAGTCAGTGCCATTTAGTTTATGAAATTCACAGGCAGGTTTTCCAAGTAGAGCAGTTCAATGTGAAGCAGAGAGAAGCCAGTTTAAATCAGTCAGCTTGGAGTGGAGTTTGGGGCCAAGAGAGCTGAGTTGAACCAGCCAGTCAGGATTCAGAGTTAGAAAGTGTGAGCTTATTCAGAAGTAAGCCTTTAAGATGACTTGGAGGAGAAACATCTTAAAAAATGTTCAACTTCATTAAACATCAGGAAAATGCAAACCAAAACAACCCTAAGATTTCATCTTAGGCCAGTCAGAATGGCTAAGATTAAAATCTCAGGAGACAGCAGGTGTTGGTGAGAATGTGGAGAAAGAGGAACACTCCTCCACTGCTGGTGGGGTTGCAAATTGGTACAACCACTCTGGAAATCAGTCTGGTGGTTCCTCAGAAAACTGGGCATGTCACTTCTGAAAGATCCTGCTATACCACTCCTGGGCATATACCCAGAGGATTCCCCAGCATGTAATAAGGATATATGCTCCACTATGTTCATAGCAGCCCTATTTATAATAGCCAGAAGCTGGAAAGAACCCAGGTATCCCTCAACGAAGAATGGATGCAAAAAATGTGGTATATATACACAATGGAGTACTATTCAGCCATTAGAAACAATGAATCCATGAAATTCTTAGGCAAATGGATGGAGCTGGAGAACATCATACTAAGTGAGGTAACCCAGTCTCAAAAGATCAATCATGGTATGCATTCACTAATAAGTGGATATTAGCCTGGAAAACTGTAATACCCAAAACCTAATCCACACATCAAATGAGGTACAAGAAGAATAGAGGAGTGGCCCCTGGTTCTGCAAAGACTCAGTGTAGCAGTATAAGGCAAAACCAGAACAGGGAAGTGGGAAGGGCTGGGTGGGAGAACAGGGGGAGGGAAGGGGGCTTATGTGACTTTCAAGGAGTGGGGGACCAGAAAATGGGAAATCATTTGAAATATAAATAAAAATTATATCGAATAAAAAATAAAGATGACATCAGGTGAATAAAAGTTACTTTTACAACCCAGTCCTGCTCACCTAGGAACAGCCAGGCCCACATTGAAGTAGAAATTCCTTCATCAATTATCAATTAAGAAGAGTCATCCCAAGCAAGCCTACTGGCTAGTGGGGAGCGGGCACGGGGGGGGGGGGGGCAGTCTAAAATGGCGCCTTGGCTGGTTGCCAAGCCACATCACTCAGTAACGCTCCCCCCACGTTCCCCTTTGAAAGTCACGTATGCACTGGAGAAGTGCGCATGTGCCCTTTGACGTCATATCAGGCCACGCCCAGGCCATCGTCTCGATCCTATCATGAGCCTCCACATAGCGGTCACTGATTGGTGCAGGCTGGGATATATAACTGGGGCAATGGGCTAGGATCGGGGGCTTCCTGAAGTAACGTTCCTGAATAAACTGCGTCAAGAAGAGTCTCCTGTGTCGTCTCCTTTATTCTACTGGACGAATTTGGTAGCAACACTGGCTAATCTGATTTATTCAATTTTTTCTCTTCCAAGGTAGTTTTAGGTTTGTATAAAGTTGATGTATGAAGCTAAGTTTGTTAGTTCTTTTCTAATTTTCTTTTTTGAGGAGTTTTTGAAATGTATTAAATGTCTCCTGGCAATTTTGTTCTATTTCTTATATATTTTAAGACTTCTAAATTTTGTTCAATTTTGTTCTATTTCTTATATATTCTAAGACTTTTTTGATCTTGTAAAGCATTCTATTCCTTCAGCTTACAGATAATTTCTCATCTTTTGTCAGTGAGTATTAGATTTGGAAGAATTATTGTCTTTAAATTTGCATTACATTTTGCATCACTTATTTTGTGTGTTATACATATGTAGTTATACTCATGCCAAGAACATTATTGCAGGTCAGAGGAAAACTTGTGACAGTCAGTTCACTTCTTCTACCATGTGGATCCCAGGGCTCCAACACCAGTTATCAGGATTAGTGACAGTACCTTTACCTCACTGGCTTTGCTAAATTGATTTTAAATAATTATTGACTTATTTTAAGATCTCCTCCTTAACATGCGTGGTATGTACTTAGTGAATATTATCCATAAAATATAGGTACCACGCTACACAAAGATGCTAAACAAGAAGGAAGGCCCAAGCAAATAGGCTTGAATCTCACTTAGAAGAGGGTATAAAGTAGTCATAAGAGGCAGACAGAGAGAGGGTGCGAAAAGGGAGGGGTATGGAGAGGGGAACAAGGGGGTTCAGGATCAAGTGTGGGGAAGCACAGAAGAGATGAATCAACGGCCATGAAAATGAGTGGAAATTTGCAGCTGACAGGAATGAAGAGTTGGGGGGCATCTCCAGGACAAGACAGACCTGGGATGAGGGAATTGCCCAAGAATCCATAGGTTGACCTTAGCTGTGACTCACTACAATGGGGATATGAACCCCGAAGAGGTCAAGTCTTATAGCCAGGCAGGAACTCCAGTGGATCAATAGAGGCACCAACCTACCCACAAAAGTTTCAACCCCAAATTTATACTGTGGACATTAAATACAGGCAGGGGGAATGAGCAGAGACTAAGAGAATGGTCAACTAATAACTGCCCAACTTGAGACCCACCCATTGGGCAAACACCAAACCCAAACATGATTAACGATACTGTTATGCTTGTAGACAAGAACAGCTTTTCCTTTGAGCAGCTTCACCTAGCAGCTGACTCAGACAGATACACATACCCACAGCCAAACAGTGGATGAAGCTTGGTGACACTCATGGAAGAATAGGAGCACAGGGTATACACTCACTGATAAGCGGATATTATCCCAGAAGCTTGGAATACCCAGGAAACAATTCACATATCAAATTATGCCCAAGAAGAAGGAAGGAGAGGCCCTTGATCTTAGAAAGGCTCAGTGCAACAGTATAGGGAAATGCCAGGATAGGGAAGTGGGACAGGGTTGATTGGGAAACAGGGGGAGGGAAGAGGGCTTATGGGACTTTCGGGAGGGGGATCCTGGAAAGGGGAAATAATTTGAAATGTAAATAAAGAATATATCAAATAAAAAACAAACAAAAAAACAAAACAAAAAAGGAGTATGGATTGTGGACCCCAAGGGGGGGGGGTTAAGAACTTCACAGGAACACTAACAGCCAATTAACCTGGACCCTTGGGGCTCTTGGGTTATGAACCACCAATCAAAGTATATACATGGGCCAGACCTAGGCCTCCTGGCACATATGTAACAGGTGTATATCTAGGACTTCATGTAGGTACTGGACAACTGGAATGGGAGTTATCCCAAAAGTAGTTGCCTGTATGTGAGATAAGTTCTTCTAGCAGAGATGCTTTGACCTCAGAGGAAGAGGAAGCACCTAGCATTGCAGAGATGCATACTCAGAAGAGAATCCACTCAGGAGAGAAGATAAGGTGGGAAAGATTGTAGGAGGGGGTGATAGAGAGAAGGCTGCTAGCAGAATGTAAAGTAAGTAAAAAAAAACAGTTAAAATGTTGGGGTACAGAAATAGTTATGCTGACTAAAATTCTCATTGTATACATGTATTAAAGTAAAACATTGCCATCCATTAATATTTTCTATTACTACTAAAAAAAGGAGCCCCTCCATGTGTATGTGTGTGCATGTGTGTGTATGTGTACATATGTATTTGTGTATGTTAGTGTGTGTGTGTGTGTGTGTCATGTGTGTTGGGAACTGACCTCAAAGCCTTTAAAAAAATGGGCAAGCTTTCTTACCCACTGAATCATTTGTCAAGCCCCAAATTTTATCTTAAAATAAAGAATTGGCATTGAATTTTATCAAAAAATTTTATATTATATCATACCTCTTTTTTCTTCTATTTCTTGTTTGCATAACTGTAATCTAATATATAATACTAAAATATTAGTATGTTACTATAAGCTGACATTATGCTATTCATTATACATTTGAATTTTATTTATTTTTAAATATTCTACTTAACATTATGAAGCTGGAACTTATAATATCAATGTTTTTTTAATCTACAATCTAAAATTTTATGCTCTTTCCATGAAAATATTAGCTTAGTAATACTGGCCAAATAAAATTATTGCCCAAGTTAACATATTTTTGCATAGTAATCTTATCTATGTTTTACAGATGAATTAATTTTCATTCAGTGTTTTACATTTATTTTCATTATGTACTATTTACCGATGTACTATGATATCTCTCTATAGATGTAATAGAGATATAGATAGGGATAAAGATAGACATAGAGATACAGAGAGAGGTAGAGGAGATACAGATAGAGATACAGATACAGATAGTGTTTAACTGCTTGCCTTCACTAGGTGCAGCTTTCTGTAATCAGCTGTTTCTCATCAATAGAATCATAAATAAACAAAGAGGGAGTCTGTGCTAGACTATGAATAATTTGTAATATACCCATTGTGTTAGAGTTTGACTGCTGTGAACAGATACCATGGCCAAGGCAAATCTTATAAAGGACAGCATTTAACTCGGGCTGGCTTACTGGTTCAGAGGTTAAGTCCACTTTCATCAAGACAGGAGAATGGCATCATCTAGGTAGATAGTGGAGCTGGAGGAGCTGAGAGTTTTAGATCTTTATCCAAAGGCAAACAGGAAAAGACTGACTTCTAGACAGCTAGCATGAGAGTCTAAAAGCCCATACCCACAATGCCACACCTCCAAATAGTGCCATTCCCTGGACCAAACATATTCAAACCATCACACATTGTGAATATCTATCTTATATATGTATATATATTTCATATATGTGTTTGCATGTGCATATTCATGTGCATATGTGTGTGTGTGTGTATGTGTGTGAGAGAGAGATTGGAGAATATCTAAAATCCTCTTAATATGAAAAATAATGCAATAAAACACCAAAATGTTTGGAAAAATATTAACAGAATGATCCTTTAAATTTTTTATTAATAAATAACACATAAAACATTGAACTCTAACAAAAATAGTAGTACATGGGTTAGCTTAAGGCATATATAACTATTACAAATAATTATTACATTAATAATTAAAATGAATTATCTTGTAAAACAGGAGTAGTACAGACTGTGTTTGAGTTACTTTTACATTGGCAGGTAAATAGCTGAACAAAACGGAACTGATGAGAAATACCATGTATGATTGAGAGTGGCTCATAGCATTAAGTGAGAACTGAGGTGGTTGGTGAGACACACACAGAGACAAAGACAGACAGACAGACAGACAGACAGAAAATGTTTGTGTATGTTTTGGATAGTATTTAACTGCCTGGCTCCACTTGTCTCCAGCTTTCTGTAATCATCTAATATTTCTCCTTAAAAGAATCTCAAATAAAAAAATGGGGAGTCATAGGTTATGAATGATTTTTAATATGCCCATTGTGTTGGAATAAACTGACTACAGAAAGCTTATCAGGGAACTGACTTGATTGAGAACATTGAAATCATTGTTTGAGAATCCATTAGTAACTCATGACTTTTTCTCTGTTGTAAATGTAACTTTTATTCACCAGATGTCATTATCATCTTGGAGGCTTACTGATGAATAAGCTCTCCATTTCTAGTTCTTTCTGAACTCAGGCTGGCTGTTTCAATTCAGCCATTCTGGCTCAAATTCCTCTCTAAGATGAGTAATTCAAATTGGCTTCTGTTGGCCTCTGACTTAGTTACTCTGCTTAGAAAAACTGCCTTCTTGTACTAAGCTCAATTCCAAGTGGATCAAGGACCTCCACATAAAACCTGACACACTGAAACTAATAGAAAAGAAACTGGGGAAGACCCTTGAGGACATGGGCACAGGGGAAAAGTTCCTGAACACAACACCAATAGCTTACGCTCTAAGATCAAGATTTGACAAATGGGATCTAATAAAATTACAAAGTTTCTGTAAGGCAAAGGACACTGTCAAAAGGACAAAAACATCAATCAACAGATTGGGAAAGGATCTTCATCAACCCTAAATCCAACAGAGGGCCAATATATACAAAGAACTCAAGAAGGTAGACCCCAGAGAATCAAATAACCCTATTAAAAATGGGGTACAGAGCTAAACAAAGAATTTTCACCTGAAGAACTTCGGATGGCTGAGAAGCACCTTAAGAAATATTCAACATCATTAATCATTAGGGAAATGCAAATCAAAACAACCCTGAGATTTCACCTCACACCAGTCAGAATGGCTAAGGTTAAAAACTCAGGAGACAGCAGGTGTTGGCGAGGATGTGGAGAAAAAGGAACACTCCTCCACTGCTAGTGGGATTGCAAGATGGTACTTCCTCAGAAAACTAGACATGACACTTCCGGAGGACCCTGCTATACCTCTCCTGGGCATATACCCAGAGGATTCCCTAGCATGCAATAAGGCCACATGCTCCACTATGTTCATAGTAACCTTATCTATAATAGCCAGAAGCCGAATGTCCCTCAATGGAGGAATGGATACAGAAAATGTGGTATATTTACAAAATGGAATACCACTCAGCAATTAAAAACAATGAACTTATGAAATTCTTAGGCAAATAGTTGGAACTGGAAAATATCATCCTAAGTAAGGTAACCCAATCACAAAAAAAATGCACATTGAATACAAACACTGATAAGTGTATATTAATTAGCCCAGAAGCTCTGAATTCTTAAGACACAATTAGCATATCAAATGATACCCAAGAAGAGGGAAAGAGAGGGCTCTGGTTCTGAAAAGAGTTGATCCAGCATTTTAGGGGAATACCAGGACAGGGAAATGGGAGGGGGTGATTGGGAAATGGGCAGAGGGTAGAGGGCTTATGAGACCAATGGGGAGGGGGGACCAGGAAAGGGGAAAGCATTCAGAATGTAAACAAAGGATATAGAAAATTAAAAAAAAAAAAGAAAAGAAAAAAGAAAAACTGCCTCTGAACTCCATGAACTGAAGTGTTCCCAAGGGAACTAAACTGAACTCAATTGAACTACACTCACTAAACTGCCTTCCATCTCCCTTCACTGTGTGCAAGTAGCCTCTACTTCCTGTCTGTTCTTGTGAGAGTTGGGAATATCCATCTCTGACTCATATTGCTAAATCCTTCTGATTCATTACTCTCTGCTTTTCCCTTAGACATCATTGTTTAGGATTAAATGTGTGTACTAAAGAATCTCTGTATTCCAGCCAGATCAGATCTCACAGGCCTAGAAGACCTTTGGATGTGATTCCGTGTCAGGACAGCCATGTTGCTGGATGAAAATCCTACACTCCCTTACATTTTTTATTGCTCTTTGTCTGTTCCAGTTGTCTTCACTTGGAATTACTTTTGATCGTCCCACTGATTTTATCTGTGTTCAGAGTGTGCTTTTACTCTCCAGGCTGAGTGTTAGTCTGCCTTGTCCCATTGCCCATTTCACCTTTGCATATAATCCAACTGGGAAATATATAGTGGAACCAGCAGTTCCCAGACAAGATATCCAGCTACCTTAAATTTCAATTCTCTGTGTGCCTGAAGATGCTTTCCTTTTCTATCACTGCCCTCTCCACCAATCCCCTCACAAAATATTGTGTTAGATGCTCTTCAGATAGTGCTTCTTTATAAAGCGAGGCCAATAATTTATAGTAATGATTCTTTCTTTATTGTCCTTTCAACTGTGTTGCAAAATGTGACAAAAGATTTTAGAAGAGGTTCCATTTACATGGAAAAATACTTTTTCTTGCCTATTAGTAGATTAATTGCTATTGTGCCACAACAAAAAATAAAGAGTAATAAGACAAGTGCATAAATGTACTTAATGCAAAACTATATGTGACACAGAGAAGTGACAACTCAAAGAGATAGGAAAACTTACATATCTTTATGGCAAGCTATGTAGAGGTATCATTGGACACAGAGGCTATGATCCAGTGGTAATAAACTGGAGGCAGCTAAGCAAAGTCAGATTGTTAGGATTCCTGCTGCAGCCTTTGAAGCTAAGATGTTTCTTCCTTCTGGATATAAATGTTTTATGATCTGCTCAGAGGAGACAGGGGAGGGAAAGTGAATGATAGTTCTACTTCTTTTGTTTTCTCAAAAGCCAAAGTGTATTTTTTTCAGTGCACATTCCTAACTCAATTTAAGGTGAAGTAAATATTTTGCCACAATTGTTTACCAAAATCTCAATAATAATATGCGAATGGGTCATTGTAGACTGAGTGTAGACGTGCATGTTGAACAGCCAGAGCAACCATGTTCTCAAAACCATGTTAAAATTTGAATGTTAGCTTGATTTAGTGTGTGTGTGTGTGTGTGTGTGTGTCTGTGTTTGTTATTCTTCCAGAGGAAATTTGTTCACATTTTAGGACAGATAGAGGTACCTTATTTCTTTCTATCACTCCAATTCTAAGGCAACTGGTGTCCTCTTCTGACCTCTGTGTGCACCTGCACAATGTCACATTCAAACACATACACACATTTGTATGCATGTTTTTTAGGACTGACAACTTCTCTTTGCTCAGGAACAATTGACAAACATCAACTGGAAACAGGAGCAGCAGGAGGGAACAGCAGGTTTCCCAGGCCCTCTCAGGGCTTTCCCATTTATACCCTCTCCTGAGTCTCCAGAATTAACTCGAAAAAAATCACACCCCTGCCAATGCACAAGACAAATCATAATCACCTGCTGTGAAGTAGCTGTGAAGTAGCCTCTTATCCCACACCTAGGATTAAAACAAAAACATATTGATATAACATAACTGCATTTTAAAAGAAACCAAACCTTTCATTATGTGTGTGTGTGTGTGTGAGAGAGAGAGAGAGAGAGAGAGAGAGAGAGAGAGAGAGAGACAGAGAGACAGAGAGACAGAGAGACAGAGAGACAGAGAGACAGAGAGAGACAGAGAGGGAAGGAGGGAGAGGGAGAGAGAGAGAGAGAGAGAGAGACAGAGACAGAGACAGAGAGAATCACTGATCATTCTACCTTAGGGATATGACCAAGCCTGAATACTCATCTTAGACTCTGCTGCTTCATACTTTATAAGTCTTTTTTCTGAGCCTTTGTACAGGCTGAAACTGTCAAACTGAATGAAGGCAAAAAGTAGCTGGTAAAATTTGTCAAAAAAATTAAAAATGTTCTTTGTTATTTTAACAGATCTTCATACAGGTCTCTGAACAGTAAAATAATAGAAAAAAGGAGATTACGTAGCTTTGCTTTAATTTGTAAAGTATGGTTGTCTTTATTTGGTTGATGTGTTTTCACTTACGAATAACAATTAGTGTGGAAATGCTTCCCATTTTTGTGCTACAAATGAAATGAATTACAACATTGACATGGAGAATTAAATGTATAACCCTAAATATACTATATGTACTGATCTCAGCTGATCAAGCTGGAGAGTTTGGAGAATATTAACTGAGGCAAAGCTCAAACTAATATTACTTCTATGCATGTCATATTTTAATGCTTTTGATTAATGTCTATATATTTGTATCTCTGATGCTTCAAAAGTTAGGACCTATCTCATTACTTTCTCTGGCTGCAGCCAATTGATGGTACGCTAAGATTTTATTGCTTTATATGCATAATGAGTGATAATGTGTCTTCTCCATAAGCACCAGGAAGAAAAAAAAGAGGCACCTGAGGGTAAGAAAGCCCCAGGTCTGATAAGACAAACTCATTTAATTTTCTTTTTTAATTTTTCATTTGAAAAGGCAGTGCTTGAACAAAGAGATCTGCTTAGGAAAGTATTTTCTCTGGCTTATCCAGAATTGGGCCAGGCTATATTTTAAGCTGGCCTCACAGTCATTCATGTGGTAGTAGTACAAGAGTGCAGGGGTGGGGGTGGGGAGGTGGGGGTACCCTGGCATGGAGAAGTACATCAAAGACCCAAAAACTCATTAATGGTAGACAATGTGTGAAAGGCTCATAGTCCCTTCATGGAGCTCTTAAGTGTGTCAAGAAAGAAGCTGTAAAGGTAATGCTCAGTAAAGAACAATGATGCATTAAAATCTCCCACAGAATTAGAGATGTCAGGAACACAGGACACCAAGGAATGCTGCAGACACTGATTGAAGCCATTCTAAGAATGAGTCACATGTCCTTAGGCAGTAGTGACATTACCCCCAGGCCACTGCAGCCCAGATAATGTCTAGTGTCTCAGATATCAGATATGAATATTAAGGATTTAGTATTTACCCTGATAGCTTCATGTCTTTATTTGTCTCTGAATACCCTTAATATGATATCATCATTCCCCTTTAGAGTGGGGATGTTTATGCTGTTTTGCTGTGTTTAAGAATCTTTTTAATGGTCCTGCAGTTAAGATATTGACAAGTCTCCAAAGAGAATTTGGACTTTTTGAACAATACTGTAATAATAAAGACTATGGAGACTTTTGACTGTGGGCTGAATGATTTTGTATTGTTTTGTTTTGGTGTTTTATTTTTCTTGTACAGAGATGATGTAAGCACATTAAGCCTTGGCAGAAGTTTATATTATTAATTTAAATATATCCATTTGTTCAAATGTTTGAACATGTTGCCATAATTTGTTTGTCCTGTTTTGCGAGATGTGGGTTCTAGAGAATGTGGAACCTCTGTAGAAGTCTTGGTTTCTTGGGGTTCATAGGCCAGCCCTGCTTCTTACCCATCTCTGTTTCCAGTTCTATGAGCTGGGAGCGAGCACCTCATGTTCTGCTAAGACTGTGTTCTGCTGGTTTTACTGCCATCATGACACATGGCCTGTGTGTCATGCTCCCAAAGAAATCCTGCTGTTCTTATGCTTGTCAGATGCTTGTTCATAGCCATGCAAAAAACTCAAGTATGCAACAAGAGAATAATAAGGAAAAGAAAAAATGTAAAAGAAAGGAAGGAAGATATAGAATCATCCAGGAGTGGAAATAGAGTGAAGAGAGGGAAAAAAAGAGAATGAATGCTAGGCTCTGGCTATACGTCTTGGTTGCCTTTAAAAAAAAAACAAACCTGATCTTTCAGAGCCTTTAATACTTAAAATGCATTGTCTTTGATATACACAATGGTTCTATAGTTTTTAATTCACATTTATTTTTTCCGATGTATTTTTATTTTATTCGATATATTTTTTATTTACATTTCCAATGATTTCCCCTTTTCTGGTCCCCTACTCCCCGAAAGTCACATAAGCCCCCTTCCCTCCCCCTGTTCTCCTACCCACCCCTTCCCACTTCCCTGTTCTGGTTTTGCCTTATACTGTTACACTGAGTCTTTCCAGAACCAGGGGCCACTCCTCCGTTCTTCTTGTACCTCATTTGATGTGTGGATTAGATTTTGGGTATTCCAGGTTTCCAGGCTAATATCTACTTATTAGTGAGTGCATACCATGATTGATCTTTTGAGACTGGGTTACCTCACTTAGTATGATGTTCTCCAGCTCCATCCATTTGCCTAAGAATTTCATGTATTCATTGTTTCTAATGGCTGAATAGTTCTCCATTGTGTATATATACCACATTTTTTTGCATCCATTCTTTTGTTGAGGGATACCTGGGTTCTTTCCAGCTTCTGGCAATTATAAATAGGGCTGCTATGAACATAGTGGAGCATATATCCTTATTACATGCTGGGGAATCCTCTGGGTATATGCCCATGAGTGGTATAGCAGGATCTTTCGGAAGTGACATGCCCAGTTTTCTGAGGAACCGCCAGACTGATTTCCAGAGTGGTTGTACCAATTTGCAACCCCACCATCAGTAGAAGAGTGTTCCTCTTTCTCCACATCCTCACCAACACCTGCTGTCTCCTGAGTTTTTTAGGCTTTTGGGTGGTTTGAATAAGAGTGTCCCCCACAGGCTCATATACTTGAATGCTTGGTCAACAGGTACTGGCACTATTTGAAAGGATTAGGAAGTATGGCCTATTCAGAAACTTTCTCCCTGTACCGATGTCCTCAAGGGTCTTCCCCAGTTTCTTTTCTATTAGCTTCAGAGTGTCTGGCTTTATGTGGAGGTCCTTGATCCATTTGGATTTGAGCTTAGTACAAGGAGACAAGGATGGATCAATTCGCATTCTTCCGCATGTTGACCTCCAGTTGAACCAACACCATTTGTTGAAAAGGCTATCTTTTTTCCATTGGATGTTTTCAGCCCCTTTGTCGAGGATCAAGTGGCCATAGGTGTGTGGGTTCATTTCTGGATATTCAATCCTGTCCCATTGATCCTCCTGCCTGTCACTGTACCAATACCATGCAGTTTTTAACACTATTGCTCTGTAGTATTGCTTGAGGTCAGGGATACTGATTCCCCCAGAATTTCTTTTGTTGCTGAGAATAGTTTTAGCTATCCTGGGTTTTTCGCTATTCCAGATGAATTTGAGAATTGCTCTTTCTAACTCTGTGAAGAATTGAGTTGGGATTTTGATGGGTATTGCATTGAATCTGTATATTGCTTTTGGCAAAATGGCCATTTTAACTATATTGATTCTACCGATCCATGAGCATGGGAGGTTTTCCCATTTTTTGAGGTCTTCTTCCATTTCCTTCTTCAGAGTCTTGAAGTTCTTGTCATAAAGATCTTTCACATGTTTGGAAAGAGTCACCCCAAGATACTTTATACAGTTTGTGGCTATTGTGAAGGAGGTCATTTCCTTAATTTCTTTCTCAGCCTGCTTATCCTTTGAGTATAGGAAGGCCACTGATTTGCTTGTGTTGATTTGATAACCTGCCACTTTGCTGAAGTTGTTTATCAGCTGTAGGAGTTCTCTAGTGGAGTTTTTTGGGTCACTTAGGTAGACTATCATGCCATCTGCAAATAATGATAGTTTGACTTCCTCCTTTCCAATTTGTATCCCTTTGACCTCCTTATGTTGTCGAATTGCCCGAGCTAGTACCTCAAGTACAATATTGAAAAGATAAGGAGAAAGGGGGCAGCCTTGTCTGGTCCCTGATTTCAGTGGGATTGCTTCAAGTTTCTCTCCATTTAGTTTGATGCTGGCTACCGGTTTGCTGTATATTGCTTTTACTATGTTTAGGTATGGGCCTTGAGTTCCTGTTCTTTCCAAGACTTTAAGCATGAAAGGATGCTGAATTTTGTCAAATGCTTTTTCAGCATCCAATGAAATGACCATGTGGTTTTTTCTTTGAGTGGATTGCATTGATGGATTTCTGTATATTGAACCAACCCTGCATTCCCAGGATAAAGCCTACTTGATCATGGTGGATGATAGTTTTGATGTGTTCTTGGATTCGGTTGGCAAGAATTTTATTGAGTATTTTTGCATCGATGTTCATAAGGGAAATTGTTCTGAAGTTCTCTTTCTTTGTTGGATCTTTGTGTGGTTTTGGTATCAGCGTAATTGTGGCTTCATAGAAGGAATTGGGTAGTGTTCCTTCTGTTTCTATTTTGTGGAATAGTTTGAAGAGTATTGGTGTTAACTCTTCTTTGAAGGTCTGATAGAATTCTGCACTGAAACCATCTGGTCCTGTGCTTTTTTTGGTTGGAAGACTTTCTATGACTCCTTCTATTTCTTTAGGCATTATGGGACTGTTTAGATGATCTATTTGGTCCTGATTTAATTTTGGTATATGGTATCTGTCAAGGAAATTGTCCATTTCCTCCAGATTCTCCAGTTGTGTTGAGTATAGGCTCTTGTAGTAGGATCTGATGATTTTTTGGATTTCCTCAGTTTCCATTGTTATATCTCCCTTTTCATTTCTAAGTTTGTTAATTTGGATACTTTCTCTGTGCCCTTTGGTCAGTCTGGCTAAGGGTTTATCTATCTTGTTGTTTTTCTCAAAGAACCAGCTCCTGGATTCGTCGATTCTTTGTATGGTTCTCTTTGTTTCCACTTGATTGATTTCAGCCCTGAGTTTGATGATTTCCTGTCTTCTCCTCCTCCTGGGAAGTATTGCCTAGTTAGAGGAAGTATGCCAGTGGAAATGGGCTTTGAGATTTCAGAAACCCATGCCAAACCTGAATCTCTCTCTTCCTGCAACCTGATGATCTGAATGTAGAAGTGTCAGCTACTATGGCTATCCGAGTGCCACCATGTTTTCCACCATGAGGAAGAGGAACATGAACTAAACTTCTGAAATTCTAAACAAGCTCCAATTAAATGTTTTCCTTTTTAAGAGTTGCCATGTTTGTGGTGTCTCTTTATAGAATATAACACTGACTAAAACAGGCATCTAAATATATATGCATATCATTGCTTATATTTTTCTATTTTTCCTTTGGTATGTAGTATGTTTCAGTTCACTAGATTCAACTAGGTAAACAGTTGCTGAATAATTTTACTTGTGGCCAACAGTGAACAAAAGCTGCACCATGGTGAGAATTTTGCTTTCAGAAACTGAATAGTGGTTGAATTTGATTGCTAGCATTTCTGTTTGTGTGGCTAGCCAGCAGCAGTATTACAGCTGAATGTAAAACTGTGGATTATGTATTTCTTAATAAAACTATGAATGGGTACTATTTCTATTAAATTGACTGCCTGTATCCCATTGCAACCATAATTTCATACTGAATTAATTAATTGACAACTAAAAGATTGTAAACACTGTTAGTTACATATCAACTAATTAGCCTTGAAACTGTAGCTGTAAATACTCATATCCAATATAGTTCTTACAACTCTGTTTTTCTCTTGAGATATAGATGTGATTTCTGAGGATCAATCAATATAGTTGTCTGCTACATACAATTAATACTAGATCATTATAATATAACCTGATTTACTGAGCTAGAAGCTCAACTAGCTAGGAGCTAGATGAAAGTAATGCATCATTAGCAGTGAACCACTGGCCTCAATTAAGCTAGGCTTGGCTTCCTGTCTCCTCAGTGCACTCAAGGGCCACTTCTGAAACTGTGCTTTGTTTTTAATTATACCATGTTTACCATTATTCTTATTTTGTGTTCTTTTCCTTTTATTCTTAATATTACCGTGAATGAAAAATGCTATTTTAAGTATAATACTGATAATAAAAGTGCTTGTAACCCCCTTGAGAGTGTTAAGAAAAACAACAGTCTGTCTCAACTTTTTGTTAGTGGTCTATTATATGCATTAGATTTTTCAGTGTTCTGAAGCAAAATAATACTTGTAAAATAAGTGATATATCTTTTCATACATATATATGTGTATATATATTGATCTTATTGAGAGCCTGTTAAGAAAATAAATTCTTTTGAAGAAAGAAAAATAATTTTGGCCTTAGTGGATTTGCAGTTTTTGAGTCGGGGTGGTCAATTATGTGGCAAGAGACATCAGGATGTCAATATCATCAGCAGCCATGCTAAAGAGATAGGAGGAATAATCATCACTTTAATAGGCTAATGTGATTTCCTTCCAGGAATACCCACTCCTAGCATATTGTACAATGTTGTGGAAATATAACATGGCAATTCTACCACGTTTTCTGAGTTACTCAGAAAAAAAAAATGTAGCTTTTCCTTATCACTTTCTATCTCCAGCACATTGGTCTTACCTAACATTAAGGCTACAACCCATCATTTAATCTCTTGATCCTAACATGCAGTTATGTGTGCATGGATATCATATGGCTGATATCCATGCACTCTTAATTCAAACCTTTTACTTTTTCTCTTTTCTTTCTCTCCTTCAAGAAGTTACCTGAGCTTCCACTTGATTTCATTCATAAATTTTCATTTCTTAACAAGTCTAAGATCTCCAAGAGGGAACATTTAATTTCCCCAGTACCTTGCTGAAACCATAAATGATTTTCAAGAATTCCTGGTCATATTGGTAAAAAGGTCAAAATAGTAACTGGGATGAGGTAAATGCTGCTTTTATATTCAATGCAATTGTAAATGTAAATTAGTTTGTTCTGTAGGTAATTCTTCTTTAAACTTTTTATTTTATTGTGAGAAACTGTGATAACCAACATTCTCAATTTTGTGGCATAGTTCAGTTCATAGAGATGATTCCTTAGTCGGTGTTCTATTGCTATGAAGAGACACCATGACCAAGGCAGCTCTTATAAAGGAACATTCATTGGGACTGCTTACATTTTATAGGTTTAGTTCATTATCATCATGTAAGGAAGCATGGAATCACAGAGACAGACATGACCTGGAGAGGTACCTGAGAATTCTACATTCTGATGATCCACAGGCATTGGGAAATGAGAGGGAGCCATTGGATCTGGCTTGGGCTTCTGAAACCTCAAAGGCCACCCCCAGTGACACACTCCTCCAACAAGGCCAGAGGTCCTAATCCTTTCAAATGATACTCCCTATGAACCTTTGGAGACCATTTTTATTTAAATGACCACACATAGTAAATCAGAAACAACAACAGAGTAATCTTGCAATTATAGGATTAACCTTGAAGTAAACTCATAGCACTCAAAGTAAAATCTCAATTCACACTTCAAAGGGGAGAAGAGACAAATTATTCTAAAGCAAAACATTAGTGACAGATGGTGCATTAACTAAGATTCAGGTTACCCCAACCAAACTCCATATTCCAGTGTGATGATGTTTTAAGAGTAACTGAGTAAAGATGGTTGTAAATCAAGACACATTTTATAACCAGCTACTTTGCTGAAGTTGTTTATCAGCTGTAGGAGTTCTCTGGTGGAGGTTTTTGGGTAATTTAAGTAGACTATCATGTCATCTGCAAATAGTGATAATTTGACTTCTTCCTTTCCAATTTGTATCCCCTTGACCTCCTTATGTTGTCTAATTGCTCTAGCTAGAACTTCAAGTACTATATTGAAAAGATATGGAGAGAGAGGACAGCCTTGTCTAGTCCCTGATTTTAGTGGGATTGCTTCAAGTTTCTCTCCATTTAGTTTGATGTTGGCTACCGGTTTGCTGTATATTGCTTTAATTATGTTTAGGTATGGGCCTTGAATTCCTGTTCTTTCCAATACTTTTAGCATGAAAGGATGGTGGATTTTGTCAAATGCTTTTTCTGCATCTAATGAGATGATCACATGGTTTTTTTCTTTGAGTTTGTTTATGTAGTGGATAGCATTGATTGATTTCCTTATATTGAACCATCCCTGCATCCCTGGGATGAAGCCTGCTTGATCATGGTGGATGATCGTTTTGATGTGTTCTTGGATTCAGTTGGCAAGAATTTTATTAAGTATTTTTGCATCAATATTCATAAGAGAAATTGGCCTGAAGATCTCTTTCTTTGTTGGATCTTTCTGTGGTTTTGGTATCAGCGTAATTGTGGCTTCATAGAACGAGTTGGGTAGAGTTCCTTCTGTTTCTATTTTGTGGAATAGTTTGAAGAGTATTGGTGTTAGGTCTTCTATGAAGGTCTGATAGAACTCTGCACTGAAGCCATCTGGTCCTGTGCTTTTTTTTGGTTGGGAGACTTTCTATGACCCTTTTTATTTCTTCAGGTGTTATGGTACTGTTTAGTTGATCTATTTGATCCTGATTTAGTTTTGGTGTCAGATATCTGTCTAGGAAACTGTCCATTTTTTCCAGATTCTCCATTTGTGTTGAGTATAGGATTTTGTAATAGGATCAAACTGGGGAAGACCCTTGAGGACATGGGCACAGGGGAAAGTTCCTGAATAGATCACCTATAGCTTATGCTTTAAGATCAAGAATTGACAAATGGGACCTTATAAAATTACAAATTTCTGTAAGGCAAAGGACACTGTTAAAAGGACAAAACGGCAACCATCAAATTGGGAAAGGATATTCACCAACCCCACATCTGATAGAGGGCTAATATCCAATATATACAAAGAACTCAAGAAGTTAGACCCCAAGGAACCAAATAACCCTATTAAAAAATGGGGTACAGATCTTAACAAAGAATTTTCACCTGAAGAAATTCAGATGGCCGAGAGGCACCTTAAGAAGTGCTCAACGTCATTAGTCATTAGGGAAATGCAGATCAAAACAACCCTGAGATTTCACCTTACACTAGTCAGAATGGCTAAGGACAAAAACTCAGGAGACAGCAGGTGTTGGCGAGGATGCGGAGAAAGAGGAACACTCCTGCACTGCTGGTGGGGCTGTTAGATGGTACAACCACTGTGGAAATCAGTCTGGAGGTTCCTCAGAAAACTGAATATGAGACTTCCAGAGGACCCTGCTATACCTCTCCTGGGCATATACCCAAAGAATTCCCTGGCATGCAATAAAGACACATGCTCCATTATGTTCATAGCAACCTTATTTATAATAGCCAGAAGCTGGAAAGAACCCAGATGCCTCTCAAAGGAGGAATGGATACAGAAAATGTGGTATATTTACACAATGGAATACTACTCAGCAATTAGAAACAATGAATTTACAAAATTTTTAGGCAAATGGTTTGATCTGGAAAATATCATCCTAAGTGAGGTAACCCAATCACAAAAGAATATACATGGAATGCAATCTCTGATAAGTGGATATTAATTAGCCCAGAATCCCTGAATACCCAAGGCACAAATTGCATAACAAATGACTCCCATGAAGAAGTATGGAGAGCGTCCTGATCCTGGAAAGGATTGATCTAGCATTGGAGGGGAATATAAGGACAGAGAAAAAGGAGGGAGGTGATTGGAGAAGGGATGGAGAGAAGAAAGTTTATGGGACATATGGGGAGGGGGATCCGGGAAAGGGGAAATCATTTGACAAAGAATATAGAAAATAAAAATATTAAAAAAAAGACACATTATAATACAGTTCTTGAGACTTCACATGAGCAGATAATAGAAAAGTATGGAAATCTTAGTTATAGATTTCAGAGGCCATCTTCGACTCTTAATGTTTGGGTTGGAGAAAGCTATGCTTTTTTTTAAAGATTAATATAGTCCAAAAGGATTTATATGCTAGTTATAAGGTTGTTAGGTCAAATACAGATATGATTGTTCAGGGAGCTGAAGATAGCCCACTGTAAGTTGTAATTAGGTTCAGGATCTGCAACATTCCAAGTTGCTGAATTTCTCATCAGTTAATTACCTTATAGAAGGTGTCATAGAAGTGCCATTCTGTCTAGAAACTGAAATTTACAAATCTCAGTAACTTGCAGGAGTAACATTGTTATACAAAGTTTCATTCTGACTTATGAAAACGTGGTTTTCTGTTCTTTCCAAACCTCCTCAAAGTGGTGGGCTCTCTGTGTTTTATCTCTGTCTTTTAAGTACTGCTAGCATTTCCAACTGAGAGCAAAAGCAAAGATACCCATCTATACTACCACAAATTTACAAATCCCAAACTCCCTCAGCTCCTCATAGTATGTAAATCTACTACTCTAAATGGTATATAGATGTTTGTGTATGATTTAGGCATTTATTGGAGCCTCTTAATATTTCTGTATATTTTTATCTTGTCACATGGGATTTTCCAGTGTTTAGTCATCCTCATAAAAACTCAGGAATACTCTGTCATTTTTCTTTTAGGATTACATCTAACTTTCTGGTGGAATCTGATTTTCACCACAACCAACTATTGACTATCAATGGCTTGTCATTCTACCATGAATAACAAGGTCACTACCCACTACTAGGCAATGAAAGAGTACATATGGTTTATAGGCCTTGGCTATGAGTATGTATTTCTAAAGTCTGAAAACGATGTAATAAATATGTTTGTCAAAAAAAAATGATAGTATCACAGTTTTTATATAGGACCCCCAAGTGTGAAAAAGCAGGTTCCTATCAATAGTAGGCCTTTGTGAGCATGGGAATGTAACTGATCTTATGTGTTTTTATTCTGATTGTGTGCATTACAAAGGTGTCCATTTTTATCCCTCAGGATTGAGGAGGAAATTTTCTTTTCTTTTTTTTTAATTTTTTTTATTCGATATAATTTATTTACATTTCAAATGATTTCCCCTTTTCTAGCCCCCACTCCCCAAATGTCCCATAAGCCCCCTTCTCTTCCCCTGTCCTCCCACC
Organism: Apodemus sylvaticus; assembly: GCF_947179515.1. Lineage (NCBI taxonomy): Eukaryota > Metazoa > Chordata > Mammalia > Rodentia > Muridae > Apodemus > Apodemus sylvaticus. Next base: position 36,492,797 of record NC_067473.1, on the reverse strand, counting down.
CACCCCTTCCCACTTCCCTGTTCTGGTTTTGCCGAATACTGCTTCACTGAGTCTTTCCAGAACCAGGGGCCACTCCTCCTTTCTTCTTGTACCTCATTTGATGTGTGGATTATGTTTTGGGTATTCCAGTTTTCTAGGTTAATATCTACTTATTAGTGAGTGCATACCATGATTCACTTTTTGAGTCTGGGTTACCTCACTTAGTATGATGTGGAGAATTTAGGAAGTTGGATTTGTAAAATCCTTGCTTTGTTCTTTTGGAATATAAATCTTTTCAAAAGCTTCATAACTAAAACTCAAGGATGGCTTTCTCAAGATCCGGGAGAGTTAATTGTGGTGGTTTATACCTGTAATCTGAGTGCTCAAGGTTTGGGTGCCGAGGAGTTTAATGCCAGCCTGGGCTACAAAGCTAGATCCAAGTCAAGAAGAACTACAAGGAGGCATTGTGTCTCAAAAAACAACAAAACAACCTAGAATTATCATTTTAAACCATACTAATCAAGGGGATGATAGGACTCCTGTCTTCTTGTTTCTGTGGGAAGTTGGGAGTCTACAGGCCTAATTTTAATGAGTCTTTCCTCAGCCTGTCAAAAATCTATCCAGAGGAGAGAGAAAATGTGCTCTGTCCCTATGCAAATTCAACTAACACACACGGGTACCTAAGATCTTCCATCCTAGTTTTGAAAGTCAATCATGGTTCTTTCCAGTGGAGTTGAGCTAATACCCTGTGGCCTCAGTGGAGGTTAATTTTATTTTAAACTTTCCTGCATTTAAGTCACCAAGGAGACATACCTGTAGGTGTGTCTCTGATGGACTTGTTAGAGAAGATTGACTGAGAAGGGACTATGATGTGAGTAGCACTATATCATGTGACAATCCATAATGACTAAAATAGAAGAAAAAAAGCAAGCTGAACACTCATATTTTTTTCCCAGCTTGCTCTGGGGATCTCTTATCTCTGCCATCTGAGCCGGGATCACAAGCAGTCAGCCAAGCCGGCCTGCCATTTAAGATTTAGTCATACAAACTATGGTTCTCACACTGGGTTGGCAACCACAGAATCATCTCTTTAGCACACACATACACACACACACACACACACACACAGAGAGAGAGAGAGAGAGAGAGAGAGAGAAAGGGACACACACATACATAAAGGAACATACACACACACACACACACACACACTCTTTTAAAACTGAAACTGACGAGGGGAATAGGCAAGAGCCAGCATGTCTTACATGATTTTGAAACTCATATTTTGAAATATATTACAAACAAGGGTACTAAATCTATGGTACAATGTTACTAAAATTAAAAAAAATGTACATCATGCAATTCTTCATTATCCTGTGTATGTATACATATATTTTGATTTGTTCAAATTTATTCATTTATTCTACTAGAAACATTTATAATATATATATACTTTTAATTTATTCATTTATTCTACTAGAAACATTTATAATATATATATATATCTAGTACATACATTTGATAATGGTCCCTAGTACGATAAAAATTATTTAATTTCAAGTTACCATAGTTGAATGTGAGCATCTGATCAGTAGATAGAAATGAATAAATTATATTTATCTCTTGTCAGGGAGAGGATAGTCTTAAATTACCTGGTAGATGTAAGGAAAGAAAAAAGATCTATTTTGTATTCATCACCTGATAGCATAGCAAGCAAACTATTCATTACTTTCTAGTTGTGAGGAATCCAAACATGCTTATTTTCTTTAGGTAGTGGAGTTCCATCATCACCATCCCTGCCAGGAAGGGAGATAGGAAACTGTTTCTGCAGAAGTGTCTGTGGGAGGTCAGTAACTTCCTGTAACCCTGTTATGTATGAATCCTGTCAACAGACTGCTGACCATTGAGAAGAGGACTAAAGAGAGAGGTCTGCACACATTACCTACACGGTTCTTACATGGAATCACTGTAAACACTCTCACCATGGCCATCTAACTTTCAACATGATAGTAATTCATCTTTTCAAACATCCAATTTGTGGTCACACCTGGTAAAACTTCCCTGACACTAAAAATAAAAAACAAAAAATTAAAAAAAAATTTTTTTGCAACATGGTGAGCCTGGTGACACTCAAATTTAATGCTAACAATCAGAATAAAGAGGCAAAAGGAGATCTCCAAATTTCAGGACCACCTACTACGAGAGTCCTCACCAGCCAAGGGTATATATGAAGACATTTGCCTTAAAACACACACACAAAATTGCAACCTATTGAATTATAGTAAAAAGTCTTAGCCAAGTTTATTAAAAAAGATCTGTGGAGAAAATGCAACCCATATTCCCTGCTATTGGGGAGGTGAATTTCTGCTTAACTATAACTTTAATTGGTTCTTACATGCTTTAACCTCCCTTGTAGCTGACCATCAACCAGAGGCAGTGGAAAAGAAAGGGTACTGGCAGAGGGAGTAGACCTGTTTAGAAAGGTTATCTTGTACAACTCCCCTAGGTGTTGCCTGGAAATTGGCAGTTCAGTTCATAGGTTAGCAGCAACTGTTCAATTCACTCGCAAACACATTATGGACATATCAGCAGTCCTATTTGGTAGAGTCGGGTTAGCAGCAGTGGTGGCATGACCTAGAAAAGACAGCCAGGCCTCAGCTTCAGTATGAGTCATCAGGAGGGACCAGGGCTAACAGTAACACTGAGAAGAGTTCTCAGCTGTGCTTTGGTGAGGGAAACATCAGCAACAAGACCAAAGAGTACACATGGAACAACAAGCTTTGCACAGCTAGCTCTATAAGCAAGCATAGTTCAGCCTCTGTCATTGTCCTTCTAGTCCTTTTTATATGCCCTCTAAACATCATGTGGCCTCCATTGCTCTTAACTCAGCACATGTCTTACCTCAGCTGATATCATTTGGCCAATCTAAGTCCAAGGAAGTTGGCAAGAAACTGCAGTACACCACCAGAAGTTTTTTGGTATTTTTCTCTATGGAGTCCCTACAAATGCAGTCCAACTATGAAGTGTGAGTCAGACTAATACATGTGTGTTCACATTGTGAAGAATCCTTCATCATATGTCCTTTTATGTGCTTGCATTAGCAGAGCATAATTCACCTTTCACTGGTGTCTGCTTCAGCTAAATGTTCCATCATGACTCTGCCTTAGGCTTTCACCTGTGTCCTCTTCAGCTAAATGTCCCTTTATGTGTTTACCCCAGAGAAACACCATCCAAGTGACTTTTCAAAGAACCCTTTAGCTTTTACTTCAGCAACCAATGTGGAAATTTCTCAAAAAAAAATTAAAAATAATACTACTATATGAACCAGCTACAAAACTCTGAGGCATGTACTGCCAAGACTACAAGTCAGCATACTACAGAGATACTTAAGCATTAACTTAAGCGTTGCTACTCACAATAGATGGGATATGGAACCACCCATTGTATTTATTAACCCTACCATGTTCTTCAGAAGCCACCCTTAGTCCAGCACTTAGAACCAAGAGGACAGATTGGTACCGTTTGCTATGGGTAACTGCTCAGCAGTGTTGGGTAGTTGTGTATGTAGCAAGTGATCAAACTCTCACAGACCACTTCGTTTTTCTTCTTTGTTTTTCTTTTTTATTGCATATTTTCTTTATTTACATTTCAAATGTTATCCCCTTTCCCCTATCCCATTCCCCATCCCCCTGTTTCTATGAGGGTGTTCCCCCACCCACCCACTACTCCAGTCTCCCCTCCCTGGTATTCCTCTTCACTGAGGAATTTAGCCTTCACAGGACCAAGGGCCTCTCCTCCCATAGATATCCAACAAAGCCATCCTCTGCTAGATATGAGGCTGGAGCTATGGGCTGTTCCATGTGTACTCTTTGGTTGGTGGTTTTGTTCCTGGGAACTTGGGCTGTGTGGTTTGTTGATATTGTTGTTCTTATAGGATTGCAAACCACTTTGGCTCCTTCAGTGCTTTCTCTAACTTCTCCATTGGGGACCCCATGCTTAGTCTAATGTTGGGCTGTGAACATTCACCTCTGTATTTGTCAGGCTCTGGCAGAGCCTCTCAGGAGACAGTTACATCAGGTTCCTGTCACCAAGCATCTATAATAGTGTGTGGATTTAGTGACTATATGGGATGAATCCCCTGGTGGGGCAGTCTCTGCATGGCCTTTCCTTCAGTCTCTGCTCCACACTTTGTCTTCCATATTTCCTCTTGTGAGTATTTTGTTCCCACTTCTAAGAAGGACTTGAAGTATCCACAGTTTGGCCTTCCTTCTTCTTGATCTTCCTGTGGAACACAGACCACTTTCTACCAAAATTTCATTCACTATAAATACCGCTTAAACTTAGAGCAAATGAAGGCTAACTATACATTTCCAATTTTTATTTCTTGAGTTAACAAAGAACTATTACAATTTTACTCATGACAACTTTGTTCCACATCAAAAAAGTATCTAAATTTGGAGTAACAAAACCTCAGAATGGTTGCAGATAATGAACATGCTACTTCAATGATATGATTTATTATTCAAACATTGTGTCACTCTTTACTCTATTTAACTTTGATTTACATTCCAAATTGATACGACAATCTCAGTTCTGTTAGTTAAATGCCAATTGAAACTGACTGATGCATGTTACTAGTAACTTTAAATATGCCATAATAAAGAAATGAGTCTTTTGGCTAATGTGTTTTCTACTACTATTTTAGACTCTAAAATGGATCATAAGTCAGCATATAAAATAACATAAAATATAAATATGTATGCATTTTCTATTCTATGGAATTTTCTTTTTCTTGCTACAAAAATATTTTGATAAAAAGATGACTTCATTAGTCTTTTTTTTTTTTTTTTTTTTTTTTTTTTACTGTAAGGATAGTATGTAATCTTTCTCCTCAGTTTTTGCTCCAGGTTCCTGGCATATTTGACTCCCTGATCTGTCTACTCCCAGTGATAGAAGTTACCTGGAAGTGTAAATTTAAATAAACTATTTCCTCAATTCATGGTTTGGGTGCTGAAATGTTCCATGAAACATGTCAGAATGGTATGGAATTTGCATTACTCTGAAGAGACTTTCAGTCCCAAAACCCAGGAAGAAGATGTAGCTGGAGAGGTATATACATAAGATTATATTTCATATTAATCACACTAAAAATACTATGATTTTAAAAGATGATGGTCTCAGTTTCTCTGGAGTTTCTTCTGCAGATGTCTTTATTACATAAAATCCTAAACTGAGGCTAATCTCTGCAGGGTACAATCCCTGAGAACAAGTAAAAATTTGTATTTTCTCAGGAAGTGTGAGAAAACTCTGCTAATTAAAGTTGAAGTCTACATTGACCATACAGCATCTGAGCTCCCCGCCCCCACCAAATGCCCCAATCTTTGGAATGTCAGCTAGCCTTACTTATATTACACCGGTCAACTTCTGTTCTCCCTATAAGAACCCATTCAGCTAGCATTGAGATTCCTGGAATGCTTCCCCATGCTAATGAGGCATTTCTGTGCCCTAAGCCTTCAGTGAATGACCTTTGCCCATTCTGGATGTTTCTACTCCCATCCAAATTATATAAGCTAAATCACCCCAAATAAAGTTGATCTGATTCCCCATAGTTGTTCCCAGTATGATCACTCACCATAAGTACTCACAGGCCTTCCATGCCCTGTTCCATGTCTATGCTACCTTGCCCCTTTGGACCTATATTGGAGGATGACCCCAAGGACAGGTAGAGCCACACCAAGCACCTTTATTTACCAACTGGCAACTCTTTTATTTTCCCTTTCTTCCAAGATGTCCCCTAAGCCTTAGAGGATGTACTGTAACTATATTTTTAGGGATGATGACATAACAGTCACTTATTCTCAGCACTTGAACAACCTTGAGTCTCTGCACTCAAGGCTGTTGATTGCAGAAAGATGGTTACCATTTTAAATGCATTGTTTATGCTAGAAACTGTTAGCTACATAAAGTTCTGTATGTATGTTTTCTTTCTTTCAGATGATAAATATACTGGTTTCTCACTCAAAAACAGAAATAACAAAATGTTTACCTATAGCAAAAGCAATTAGTCACTGCAGTTCTTATTTTATGAAGGAATGTCAACCTTCCATCTTTAGGACAGAATTTAAATGTATGATGAAGCGAAAGGGATTTTATTGAACTGTTTGTACCCCCGAAGTGCAAGTTTTCTCATTATTTCTTATAAACATTATCACGAGAAAGTGTAAGTCTGACTGAAGTACAGCACAAGTTAAGTAATACCATTATCCCTTTCCAATATAATTCTGACGAAAACACTCTAGGAGTGAGGTATACTGGGAATGACTCTACCAACACTAGAAACAACAGGTCACCAAGCAAATGCTTGCAATAAGTATATTATAACTTTATCTAAAAACTGAGTTCCTAATTACTGAATTCCTGCTATAAATAGCTTAGTACAGGCTCCAAGTTTTTGTTGTAATAGGAAAACGTAGACAGCTCCTCCTCCTACTACAACAGAGGGGTGAGGAGAATTTATCTGATAGTTCCAGTTAATTCCAAATCCCAAAATTCTACTTTATTGAATATGTTTCTGGTGTTATTTTAATCTTATGTATAGAACAATACAGATTCTCTTTCCCTTGATATGTATATGTTACGACTCAAAATGTTAAATCAAACAAGTATTAGGCTCAGTAGGTGTGGCTGCCATCTTGTTTAGCTTTCATCTTAGATATGTTTACCTTTATTATAATAAAGCCTCTTTTACCTTTGAGAACACACAAAAGTTCAGAGATTTGCTTACTCTAAGGCAGTCTTTAGTGCTTGTGTACTAAAATGAAAACAAACCCTCTCAAATTCCTACATCTTCATTTTTCTTTAACTTCAAGGAGATTAAAGATGATTCCTGGATCTAAAATATGTGATATGTCTTTTTTTTCATACCATTGTTGGAGGAACAGAAGGAATGGGCTCTTTATGAATTTACAAAGCAATAAAACCAGCAATAAATAAATACATGAATAAATAATAAATAACTAAATTCATCAATCATGCCAACTGAAATCTGTGTGCTTATAAGCTATAATATTAGAGGAAAAAGCAAACAAAGAAGTTCTGGTAATATTTTCTTTAATGTCAGAAGAGTTAATCATTGCAATCATAGTAATGTTTGCCTGTGGTCAACTAGCATTTTATGTGGGTAGAATAGAATCTCTTACTACTTAACAATAAGAAGTTTTTTTGTTGTGCAAGGAACAAACAAGTTAAGAACATGGCTTTTTTTCATATCTCTGTTAAGAAATTGAGTTTTTGTACCCATGCTAAGAACTTTCTAGGTTTAGCTAGTTTTCTGGTCCTGCCCTGATTCCAAATAATAAATTTGAGACATCATTTCTTGACTGAGCATTAGAAGCAGAAGCATAGACAGAGTACTGGCCATTGACCTGCCTGTTCTGTTTACTGAGAGTTGCAATAGCACTGGTGGGAGTCAGCTGAAACCACTCTGAGCAATTATCTGCAAGGAGAAATTTGCACAGTGTCGTTTGGTAAATATTGATACTGTATTTATGCATTCATTAAAGTGCAAAAGCTGCTCATTTTAATTCAGAGGGCATGGATTAGGAGAAGGAAAGGATTAAATGAGGATAGTGTGCAGCATAAATCTGTTTATGGGTTGGATATGTGCTCTTTGAGTAGAATTAGATTTGCGAAGGAATCTCTTCTGTATGCTTAATGTTACTCTTACAAGGTTTAGTCATTTATGAGTTGAAAGACCCACATATCAGTTGAATATGATGAGCAAATATGTCACCAAGTAATTTCCTAATAACCAAATTATTTCATACTATAATTTAGAGATTGTAGCTTGTCAATTGATTATTTGTCTTTTAGATAGATAGCTGCAATAATGACCCACCATCTTTTTAACAGCCTAGCAAATTCTTATAGCACTTAAAACAGTAACTCTTCTTTAAATCTAAAACCACACTATTAAAGTTGCTTCTCAAAACATGCTTGTCCACGAATACAATTTCTATGCTTTATTAATGCTGTGTAAGAACAACTATATCGCTATAAAACCATTTGGACTAAAACGAACAATGTCATATTAGCATTGAGGACAAACAGCACTTTCTGAAAAAAAAAAAAAACACTTATGACCACATAAAGAATGAGGTGGAGAAAATTAGATGTTTAAAACATCAAAACTTAAGCTCAGTATTAGAGCTAAGTCAACAAAAGTAATAATCTCTTTCTTTTGTGAATGTTCTCCAAAGCAAAATTATTTTAGTAGTTTCAGTGGCATGGCATTGCTAAATTGTTTTAAAAAGTATTTTAAATCTAATACAAAGGTGTGAGATTAGAGCTCAGTGGTGTAGTGAAAAGCAATTAGGTTTTAATCTAGGTGGCTAGACTCTAGCCACAGTCAAGCTTCCAATTCTAGATTTCAGTCCAGTTCTCCTAGATTGATGTTGTTGTCTGGCCTTGTAAGAGAGCAGAGCTGAAACATTTTGTTTGTAATTATCTATCACTTTAAGTCTGGGAAATACAAAATAGGCACTAAAATTATTCTATGCCATTTAGTTGATTCTGTCTCCCTCTCAGTCTTATCCTGACTTGATTATACATGGTGGCCACGTATGATGAGGAAGTAGTTAGTCCCAACATGAAGATGATGTGCTTCAAAGCTTGTAGATAAATGTTTGGAGGAACATGGTTATTTGGGAAATAGTTTTAAATTGTTTTTACTAAAACAATATTTTCTTTTGGAAATTATCAACTTAGTATGAATTTGTCATTATATATTTGGGCCAAGCAACTCTGAGGTGCATGGTCCATAGACACAGCACAAACAGGAAACACACTGTCAGTTATTTCACTTAATACTTCTTATATGAATTGGAAAATTCCAGACCCATATTTCAGCTATATAAACTGTCACTATACACCTTCTTTTAACTTAACAATTATATTTCACTGTCAGGTAACTTACCTAGTCTTATATTACAGTCAGGAATAAAGTTTTATATATATATATATATATATATATATATATATATATATATATATATATATATATATATATATGGTTTTTATGTTCAAAGTAGTGCCAGAAGACAAATCCCAGGTAATCACAATGAATGCAAGTATTAAAACAGCCATTTCCAAGATGCTATGTAGACTGAACATGGAAAAAAACAAAGGGATAAAGGGCATGGACATAGGACACTCTCTTCTCTCCAAACTACTGTAATTTTATAAGCCACAGGCTCTTATTCAACCCCATACATACTTTACTTTTGTTGAAAGATTAGAACTTCATTTTTCATGTAAATTGTATGTATTAAAACATGAAAATGGTAAATATTTTTGTGGGCTAGATTTACTCTTTATGTAAATGACAGAAGAATGAAAACCACCAAGACAAATCAAAAAGCTCTACATAGAAAACATGCCAACATAGGTTAAAAATCTTGAAAGGGAGGTATACAATAGAGTTATAAAATAGAAGAGAACACCAGGTGAGGTGATTGGCATGGACTGAGTATAGATTCAAAAGAAGCTAGGATTAGATGCAGGAAGCATGACAGCATGCAGGTAAATGTGGGGCTAGGAGTTCTTCTTGATCTGATTATACCCAGGAGACAGATTACCTTTTGCAAATAGCCAGGTTGTTGGCTCTTTCCACATTAGGCAGAGCTTGAGCATAGGACCTCTAAGCCTATCTCCACAAGGGCATTCTTCTTCCAACAAGGTCACACCTATTCCAAAAGGACACACCTAATAGTGTCACTCCCTGTGGGTCAAGCATTGAAACACATGTATTCTATGCAAGCCAAATCTATTCAAACCACTACAATTACCCAGAAGATTACACCTCAATAATGTCTCTTCTTAATCATTTCTTTGCTCCAGCTAACCAGTACCAATAGTCCCAGTAACACAAAGGATTAACTTCAATGGTGCTGGTCTCCTATTAATAATGGTGGATTCTTCAGCTTAAGCTAACCAGAATGGCAGAATCTGGGAAGTGAACCTGGGTCCTATGGAAGATCAGATCTTGATGGCTGAGTTATCTTTCTAGTTCAGCTTTCAACATTCTTATCTTCCAAACTTCTACAAAATATCCCACTGAGATCTCAAATGGATTTACTAACTCAAAGTTCCTAAATCCTTCCACAATTCCCACCCCTCCCAATGTGGTCAGGTTTCTCATAGCAGTATCCTACTCCTGGTACTTATTTAGTTAGGGTTCATATTACTACAGTGAAAAATCATGACCTAAAAACAAGTTGGAAAGAAAAGAGTATTGCTATGCATACTAGACAGAATTCAGGACATGTACTCAGAGCAGGAACCTGGAGGATAGAGTTGATACAGAAGTCATGGAGGCTTTCACTGGTTATTGAACTGCTTCCTGTGGTAGCCTGAATATGCTTGGTCTACAGGAAGTAGCACTGATAAGCGATGTGACATGGAAGGAGGTGTGGCCTTGTTAGAGGAAGTATGTCACTGTGAGGGTGGGCTTTGAGGTCTCTATGTTCAAGCTCCTCCTCATATGGGAGAGACCCTCCTCCTGACTAACTTTGGACCAAGATGTAGAACTCTTGGCTCCTTCAGGACCAACTCAGCCTCTATGATACTATGCTTCCCACCATGATGACAATGGACTGAACCTCTGAAACTGTAAGCCAGCCCCAATTAAATGTTTGCCTTTATAAAAGTTTCCTTGGTTATGGGGCCTCTTAAAAACAATAAAGTCCTAAGTAAGACACTCCTCATCACTTGGTCAACTTTCTTTCTTATAATACATGGGACCACTAGCAGCCTATGGATGATACCATTCATAAATGGGCTGAGCCCTTCCCCATCAATCACTAATTAAGAAAATGCCTTACAGCTGAATTTTATGGAGGCGTTTTCTCAACTGAAGGTTCCCTCATTCAGATAACTCTAGCTTATTTGTGTTAACATAAGACTGGCCAGCATATCAGTAAAGACTATCATGCCATCCACAATTACAACTACTCATTTCTCTGCTGAATTCACTTCCTGTTTTCATACATGAATTTATTTTCTAATCTTAGATTCCTAGTCATTAATTGTCTTCTGGTTTGATGCCAGGATCTTCCTATTTTTATTTTGTGATAAGCTATGATTTCTGGTTTTAATAGACATATTCTAAGATCATCCATCTTAATAATGCTTTGTATATCTCTCACCTTTTTTGTTGAACCAAATGCATAACTGCAAAGGGACACTGCATAGCACAACAGACATTAAATAAAAGAGACTACCTAATGTGATCATCTGAGTTCATTAAAAATAAAGAGGATTTTCTAGCCATTGATGAGAGAAAAAAATTGGAAGCAGTAGAACATTTGGACTAAATAACTAAGAGTCTACTACTTTTTATTACTAAGATATCAGGAACCATAGACAAAGCAAAATACACCTCTAAACTGAAAAAGATACACCAACTAGCACATTTCAGTCCTGTAATCACAAAGAAATTGGTTCTGTCCACAACACCAAACTCCACAGATATTTTGATCTTAGTCTTGTGATATCCTGAGCACAGGCTTAAATATGTAGTGTTGGCCTTCTAATATAGAGGATGATGCGATGTCCTAAGCAGCTAAAGTTGCATGATCATAGCAACTTTTCTAAGAAATTACAGATTTTGCTGTGATGATGTCTGTCTGTCTTGTATGGATGCTCATTTTTCTTACAAATCTACTTTTCTTGTTTGACTTAAAATATTGTGTGTTTTGACATTTTTTCCTCCTTAAGTAAACATTCTTGAAGACAGTGTTTGTGTTATCCTTTAATATTTTTATTCAATATTCAGTTTAAAATTTTTTGTCGTAATATGTTATGAGCTGTTTTATGATTAAGCCAGATTCCTAGTAGGTCACTACTGAATAAATGTCACTGTTGACAGATCTATTTTTATTTCCTGAAGTGCCATTTCATTTTGTCTCAAACACATTTCTAAAATGAAATGACAACTTTCCCTTTCAAATACAAAGACTGAAGAGCTTATCTAAAACAAATAAAATCAGGGAAAAGATCACTTCACTCTTTGAGACTATGGGGCATTTTTTAATCTTTTCTCTAAAACACATTTTACTCTAATGCCTATAAAAATATTTAGAAAAAATTCATTCAATCTATGATTTCTATCAAAAAAAATGTTCACTTATAAGTTTGCGTCACAGTGTGTTTCAAAGTCAATTTAGGACCTGCCTGTATGAGCACATTTATAGAACCAGGACATCTGCTGCTATTGGACACGGAGGCCCATGTAAGGGCCAGCTGCAGCATGCATTATTTATTTGAACAGCTGGCTGATTTGAAAGTCTTTAAAAATTCTCTCTCTAAAGGACCAATAAAGGATGTTTTCTTTTGTATTTTCCTTTTTTGGTCATTGATTTCCTACATGTCCTGTGAACAGGACCCGAGCAATTAAAATAATTACAGTAAAACTGGCAGAAAGCATTCCATCCCATAGTCATGTATAAATCGGTTAGAGGGACAGCCTTGTGCTGTGTTTCTTATGACTCGTTTTAAAGTATCCATCTTAAAGACAAAATAAATGGAATATTTTCATGACAAGTGTTTACTAATAGTTTTATTGGTAAAAACCTGATGCACTAGGGTATATATAACCAAGTCATTACCAACCTCTTAAGTAAGTTTTGAAAATTTGATATTTTCTAATTAGGTCCCCAAACATTTTCACAGGAGTGAATTATTTAAAAACTATTGATGTTATAAATTCTAAAGTATCTTTAAACTGAATATGCCATCTTTCTTTTTAAAGGAGTTATAAAACTTCCTTAATGTTGGTAATGGGGAATAAAGCAGGAAAAGTGGTAAGTAATGAAGATTATGTGAATAATAATCCTTGGTCATATTGTAGAATGTTCATGGAGATGGAGGACAAGGATCAACCACATAAAACTTTCAAATAACATATCTGTATCTGTGATGAATACCAAACTAAGGTACCACACATGCCTTTTCAATTGTCTTGTCAGTGTTTGCTTATCTTAGACATAGCAATTTCTGCCATTAATAGTTAAAGCTTGACTCATGAAACAGGCAGTAGGAGAGGTGATTTGAGCAGTTGACATATGGAATGTTGCTGCTTATTTATCACAATAACCATCATTGTTTTTAGGCAATTGGTTTCTGATTAAACTCAAATAATGGTATTTAATTAACATTAGTACCACTCAGAGAATGACATATTTTTCTTTTTTCTAAATTTTTTATTTACGTTTCAAAATGATGTCCCCTTCTGCCCCCCCACTCCCCGAAAGTCACATAAGCCCCCTTCCCTCCCCCTGTTCTCCCATCCACCCCTTCTCACTTTTCTCTTCTGGTTTTGCCCTATACTGCTACACTGAGAGAATGACATATTATTAAAAATGATTATGAATTATTTTAATCCCGTAGTAATAGCAATGAATAATCATTGTAGGTGATTAGAAAGTAGAGTACTTATCAAGAGAAGGGAGATTTTAGCTTTATACAACTTTGATGAATTAAGATGATTATGGTTAACAGCACAAAATGCAATGACATTTAGCTTGTTCACTTTGAAGCAGACTATCCTAGATTAGTCTAACACTAATATATAGCTAAAACTGAACATGAACTAAGATTAAACCTGTGTTTCAGCCTAAGTGTTGGGATTACTACGTCTGGTTCTGTGATGTGTTGATTTATGTTTTTATTGTGAAATGACTAAGTTTAACTAATTCAGATACACATCACTAGATACTTATGACTTCTGGTAGAAGTAAAATCTTTCAGACCAATGTTCCACCAAATTTCAGATAATCTGTACACTATCATTAGTTAGATCAATTTATACAATAGAGTCACAGCATATTCCTCTTCTACGACAACTTTATACCTTGTAAGCAGTGTCTTCTATTTCTCTGTCACCCACTCCCAGACACTAGTAATTCGCCTTTGTGTCTCTGAGTGAGATTTTTATTTTCTCAAGTGAGAGTGAAATAATGGAGTATTTACTTCCCATGTGTGTATGCATGTGTATATATGTGTGCTCCATTTTGAAAGTTAATTAATACTTTATTCCAAGTTTTAGAAGAATCTCTAGACTGTTTCCATAAAATTACATTAATTTACATTCTTGCCAAGAGTATATATAAATTTTCTTTTTCTCCATGTTCTTCCAAATATTTGTTAAATTTTTTCTGATGATAGAAATCCCATCAGATGTTTGATGCTATCATGCTGGGCTTTTTCTGATGACTAGTAACATTGGGTATGTTGTGTTTGTTTTTTATTTTTTTGTTTTTGTTTCTCTGTTTTTTTTTTGTTTTTGTTTTTGTTTTTGTTTTTTGTTTTTTGTTTTTGAGACAGAGTTTCTCTATGTAGCCTTGGCTCTCCTGGAACTCACTCTGTAGTCCAGGCTTGCTGTGAACTTAGAAATCTGCCTGCCTCTGCCACCCAAGTGCTGGGATTAAAGGTGTGCACCACCACCGCCTGGCTCATGTCATGTTGGTTAACTATTTGTGTGACTTTCATTCTCTCTCAGCTTATACTCGGCTTGTTCTTTTCCTATTGATTTATTCAACTATGTATAAATATTACACAATTCTTCTTAATGTAGGTATATATTTAAATGTATGAACATATCTGCTTTTTCTAAAACATTTTTGAAGAAACTATTTTCTCAATGCATATATTTATATAAACATTTTATCAATTGAACATAACATGGTGAATAATTTCTGTTCATGGTGAATAAATATTTGTTTCATTGGTCTTTAAGTGTGTTTTATTCTTGTACTTTCCTGCTTTGAAATATTTTTGTGGTTGTTTTTTGTGGTTGTTTAATTTTTGTTTTTGCATATGTCTGTATAAAAGAAAGAGTGATTGAGAGGATGAATATGAAGTTACCTGAGTAGGGAAGTAGAGAGGATCTGAGAGGAGTTGGGAGGAAAAACAATATGATCAAAATTGTTATATAACAATTATAATAAAAATATTTTTAAAAGTAGGCCCTTAATATGAAAGATAGTGGTGAGGTGCATCAGACTATTTGGAAAAAAAGAGGGGGAGATGATGTAATTATATTATAATCTCAAAAAATTTTAAATAATACTTGTCTATAAAAGGTAACTGGAATTATAAAAGATTATAATTCGTCACATAGAGTCAAGAACAATCATATGATTGTCTCAATAAAATCTTGACTTCAATTCCTTTGTATATATACCTAATTTCAAGGTGGCTTTATCATATAGTTGTTCTAGTTTTAATTTTTTGACGGAATCTCCATTCTGCTTTCCACATGACCCTATCAACTTATGTTCTAACCAACAATGATTAACAGTGTCCGTTTTCATTAATACTAGTTGTCCTTTTTCGTTGCTGCTGTTTTGGTTTTTTTTGAAAAAATGTATTTTAGCTACAGTGAAGTAATGTTTCACTGGATTTAATTTGAATTTCACTTAATGATTAGTGAAGCTAACATTTTTTATGATGATTGTGCATATTTTTAAAGAAATACTTGATATATTTTGTTTCTATTGCTATTAACAGTGGAAGAGGAGATATAAAATGTTTTCTGTAAATTAATATATTTAATATATTTTCCTGACACATCTTTTATTTATTTCTTCTACATAACAACTCTGCTGAAGACTATATTGAATAGTGGCTTTCTCGTTTTTACCTTGACTATAATTTTAAAATTGACTGTTATATATAACTTTTATTTATTTGGGGAGAAGAAACGAAGGCTTATATCTCTTTACCATTTTGATAATATCAACATGGAAGAAATTAAATATAGCCTTATAATATGCCAGATGTTATTTAATCTATTGAAAGTTTCCAATGTTTCTGATAACATGAAATAATTTTATATATGCCTTTATTTAATCATATATATAAATTACATTTTATCAAAAGATATCTACATTAAATAGTGGGTTATTCATATATTTAATTTTATAAATTAGCAGAAAATATTTAAAAATTAAATGTCTGAATTATATAATAAAATTATTTACTTATTTATTCATTCACTCATTCTTCTTTCATACACTCTGACTACAGTTTCCCTTCCCTCTACTACTAACTGCCACCACCATCTCCCTTCTTTCCCATATCCACTCCTTCTCCATTTTCTTTCAGAAAAGAGCAGGCCTTCCAGAGCTATTAACAAAATATGGCCTAACACAATGCAATGACTTGGCACAAACTATACTATCAGGGCTTGGCAAGGCAAACTGGTAGAAGGAAAAGGGTCCCGAAAGCAGACGAAAGAGTCAGAGACATCCACACCCCCACTATTAGGAGTCCCACAGGAACACCAAGGTACCAATAAGATATATGCAGAGTATTTAGTACAGGCCAATGAAGACTCTGAAATTGCCACTTCAGTCTCTGTGAGCTCCTATGAGCTTTGATTAGCTGATTCGATGGGCCATATTTTCATCGTGTCCTTGATTCCTCCTGCACCTATAATTCCTTTCCCTCCTCTTCCATGGGATTCACTTTATTCCAAGAGGGGGTACTTGAAGGAGATCCCCAATATAGGTTCTTTCTTTGCCTGATAACTGACTGTGGGTCTCTATATCTGCTTCCATCATCTGCCAGTGGATGCTTGTCTGATAAGGATTGAGCTAGACACTAATCTGTGTATAGTAGAGCATCATTAGAAATAACTATTAATTTGGCTATGGTTTAGGCAGGAAATAGAAGGTGGAACATCTGGAATACAGAAAGGATGCTGCAATATAGTGCCAGGCAAGGGAGAATTGCCCAGGGGAAAGTATAACACGACAGATGCATGGTACCTGAAAACAGGTAACCTGCCGCATGGCAGAATGTAGTAGGATAAATGGATTACTTTAAGTTATGATTTAGTCAGAGAAGAGCCTAGCTATGTGGCCATGATAGCTGTAAATACATTTTGAGTCTGAGTCTTATTCTGGGAACATATGGCTGGGAGGAAGAACCCTTGATAACTTCTACACACAATTGTGCTTCCATTGCATCTACATGTCTTGTAGACAGGACAGATTGTAGGTTGAAGGTTTTATGGCCAGGTTAGTGTCCTATTCCCATCACTGGAGGTTGCTTGGTTACAGAAGACAGCCAGTTCAGGTTCAATATCTTATATTACTAGGACTCTTTGTTAGGGTCACCCTGATAGAATCCTGGATGTTTCTACTGTAGTTGTTTTCCATATTACCACCAAATGCCTTCTAATTCCTATCATTTTCCCCTGTACTCTCTTCCTCCATCTCACCCCAATCTCTTCTATTCCTGTCTCGACCCACCCCAGGCTACCTGCAAAATATTTTCTATTTCCCCTTCCTAGAGGGAGAGATGCATGTATCCCCTGAAAGCATTGCCTGGTTTTTCTGAGTCTGTGGATTGTAGTATTATTATTCCGTACTTAACAGGTAAGATATATTTATAAGTGAGTACATATCATGTTTATCTTTCTGGAACTCAGTTACCTCACTCAAGATAATTTTTTTCTAATTCCATTCATTTGCCTGAAATTTTCATGATGTAATTTTTTAAACATCTGAGTAATATTCCATTGCATAAAATACCACTTGCTTTTAAAACTCATTCTTTAATTGAGATATCTAGGTTGTTTCTAGATTCTGGCTGTCATGAATAAATATGAAGTGAACTTGGTTGATCAAGTGTCTTTGAATAAAGTTGACGAATCCTTTGGGTCAGAGCCCAAAAGTTGTATAACTGAGTTATATTTGAGGTAGATGAATTTTTTGAGGAAGCACCATGTTGATTTCCATAGTGATTGGAAAAATTTGCACTCTCATCAAAAATGGAAGAGTGTTTCCCTTGCTCCAAATCCTTTCCTGTATAACATGTCACTTGGATTATTGATCTTAGCCATTTAAGAGGTATAAGATAGAATCTCAAAGTACTTTTGATTTTCATTTTCCTGGTGGCTAAAGTGGTTGAACATTTACTTAAATATTTCTTAGCCATTTGAGATTCTGTTACAGAGAATTCCCTGTTTATATCTGAACCCCATTTTTAACCTGTTTATTTGGTTTTTGATGTCTAGTTTCTTCGTATATTTTGGATATTGACCCTCTGTCAGATGTAGAGTTTTTATAGGCTATCATTTTGTCCTATCCACTGTATCCTCTGCCTTATAGAAAAGCATTTCAGTTTAATGAGGTCCATTTATTGATTTTTAACTTTAATGTGCCTGTACTTTGGTGTTTTGTTCAGGAAGTTGTCTTCTGTGCCGATGCATTCAAGGATATACTCCATTTTCTCTTCTGTCAGGTTGAGTATACCTAGTTTTTTGTTGAGGTCTTTGATCCACATGAACTTATGTTTTGTGCGGCAGGATAAATGTGGATTTAGTTGTAGTTTTCTAGATGTAGACATATAGTTAGATCACCACAATGTGTTGAAGATGCTTTTTTTTTCATTGTATCTTTCTGATGTCCTTGTCAAAAAACAATTTTGTCTATGTCTGTGTATTTCTGATTGGATCTTCTATTTAATTCCATTGATCAACATGTGTCAGTTTTTATGTCAATACCATGTGGGTTTTATAGCTATTGCTCTTTAGTACAGCTTGAAATCAGAGATGGTGATACTTTTGGAAGTTCTTTCATTATTGAGGATTATTATGGCTACTCTGAGTTTTGCTTTGGTTTACTTTGCTGTTGTTGCTGTTGATTTTTTTCATATGAAATTGAGTATTGTCCTTTCAGGCTCTGTGAAGAATCATGTTAAAATTTTGATGGGAATTGCATTAAATCTGTAGATTGCTCTTGGTAGGATGGCCAATTTCACTAGGTTGATTCTACATATTCTCCAATAGCTTGTACAAATTTTTTCTTCAATGACATATAATATTACCCAATTAATGCTATTCAATTGATCCTGGCAGTGGTAGCATATTACTGCTACCTGCCCCAATGCTTATATTCCCCATTGAGAGACATACACATACACAGCCTTTATATTTTGATGTCTTAATCAGTTCAATGAGTGGGCCACTTCACTTCCCAACCTCCACATAACTGATCCACTCCCTCTGATATTGCCAAGTTATTACTTACTAAAATCTAGGTTCCATCTTTGTTGCCCTAGGCCCAGTCATGCAGCCCCTCGAGCTGCATTCCCTGGCTACTACATGGGCCACTATGTTCTCTGTGATGTACCTCTCAGTCATGGCATCTTGGTTTTCTTTCTCCGTGCATGGCAGATCTTCTTCTTTCTCCTTCCTCAGTCCCTTGTCATAGAATCCTAAAAGTTAAGCCTCTGTCTCCCTGCCCAGTCATTGGCCAACAGAAACTTTATTTACCAATCAATACCAACTGGGGGCAGGGTTCCTTCAGTACCTTATGCATGGATGTGTGGTTTCTCGTGCATTTTGGGGGGGTCAGATTAACATAATACAAGCAGAATCAGACCATACCCATAACATTTCTCCTTTTTTTCTATTTATAAAGGCTCTTTTCTCTCATATGTGCATTGAACATAATTGTAACAATAATGTGAATCATAAGGTTTGATATTCACTTATAAAATCCAGATCATCATATTTGCAAATTTAGATAAAGTACTCTATCATCTACCCTAATGTAAAGAATTTACAATTCTGTGCCTGAATTTTGTTGTTTTGTAACTTATATTACCATCTGAAAATCATCCTCTGAAGTCTAATAATCTTCCGTAATGCTAAACAACTTAAGTTTGCTTATGAGACCATAACTAGTCTTCAACCGGGTCAGAGATCGAAGGACAAATTAAATATTACTTGAATATGTAAGAAACAACAAAAAAACATAGCTTCAAAACTTAAACAATTTGTAAAGATATCTGGTGCCAGATCAATCACCTATATTCCTTATAACACTGGAGAGTTTTTCTTCAGCCTTCTGGCACAGAACCTTAAGTGAAGTAGGAATTGTGAAGGAATAGCTTACTCTGTCCTGGCAGAGCTAAGCTGTCAACTATCCCATATTGTTTGTCATTTCCTGGACAGTATTTTTTTGTCTGAAAATGAATTAGGGCAATTCTTGCCCATTGCCTATTTTGCCACAGTTTGAACAATTCCATATGGTGTTAATGATGCTCTATATTTTCTTTGAAGTGTGAAGGGGATACTGTCAGGAGCAAACATGTTTCCTACTCAAAAGATCTAATAATGAAATGATTTTAAATTTCAGTTCTGAGGAACTCTGATACTTTTGAAGACTATCTATCTAGCTATCTATCTATAATAAATGTGAACTGTTAAACCTTCACTACTCTTAGTTATTACTATTTGGATAATATTGAAAACACTTTATTACAATTAAATCAGAATTTACATAACCATGAGTTTACTACTTGGACCTTAACTTGCAATACTTAATCATCCTAAACAGATTGTATTAGCAGCCATTAGAAGGACTGGTTTAAGTCTTATATTCTTAAATGAGTTGCATAAGAACAATGGCAACCTAAGAGCAAAAATATTAGTTTCAAATTTCATATCAATATACAAAAATTTACAACAATGAAAACATTAAACCTGTATTGATATACAAATTCTGTACCAATGTAAGAAAATACAGCTTCAATTCTGTATTAAAATGTAAAATTATGGATAGAAGGGCTTTGTTTAAGAATACAATTAGTGGAGCATTCGGCGGCAGCAGCGGCAGCGGCAGCAGTGCAGCAGTGGCTGGTCCAGCTGAAGGGCCATCAGCAGTGGAACCAAGACGACACAGGGTCCAGTTAGGCCCTGCGCCCTCGACCACTGACCTTCGCTGACCAGCCGGGCGGCAAGCACCTGTGGTTCTGCGGAGCCTTTCGCTGCACGGAAGCCACTTCAGAACTCGGCTTCCCGCCAGTCAGGAGAGACTCACCTCCATCTTGATTTCTGATTCCAGAGATCGGACAGACTGAGGTACACAAACATAATCCAACACCGCGGTGGTCTGAGCCGGACGGGCGTTGGCCTGCACCCAGGCCCTGGGCTGTTCGGGTAGCCATCGGGGTGCCAACCCAGCCAGGAGGTTTTTTTGCCCTGGCCGGTGCACGCGTCGCCATTTTGCCTACAGGACCCAGAGTGCTCGGGAGGGCAGAGACTGCTAACAAGCGTAGCCTGAGGCTAACAAAACGTGGGTCTAGGCCCCAAAAGGCACAGGACTGACCCCAAGAACTGGGCGGCTTGGTGGGCCATCTGTGTGTCAACCCGCCCAGGAGGTTGTTAGCACAGCAGACTCTCCCGGTGCTTTCGGGGAGCGCGGACGCGCACGCTGGCCATCCGGGTCACCTGGCAGAACCAATTAACAGTCATAGCCCTAGGGGAACTTTGCTCGGACCTTGGCCTCTCAGGCTTTTGCCTGGACTCAGGGACTGGGCGGCCAGGCTAACCTTGTGTGCGCCAGCCTGGTTGGGGAATCGGCTGCCCAGCAGAGTGAGCGGAACACAGGAGAGGTCACAGCAGCATACACCTTCGGCGCTCCCTGGGGGTGCACACGGGCTCCATCTGGTCCACAGACACAATCTGGGGCAAGGCCTCAGGCGGAAGCCCTCAGCTCAACTCTCTCCGCTTCAGATCAGCCTGGGCACCGCACCACATCTCCAGGTCCCTCAAGAGGCTAGCAGGGGTTTCCGGGCGGCCAGCTGGGAGAGGTCGGTGTGCTCCAGTAAATCCTGCGGGCCCCAGCGGGAGCCTTCAGGTGCCTGCTTCGGGATCTGAACAGCCTGGACAGCAGCACCCTGTCTACAGGCAGTGCAGGGTGTAAGCTGTGCACCAGAGGCCAACGGGAAAGGGGCAGCTTGCACTAGTGAGTCCAGCACTGACAAGACCAAGTAACACCAGTGAGAGCTAGATGGCAAAAGGCAAACGCAGGAACGTCACTAACAGAAATCAAGGCAATATGGCAACATCTAAACCCAATTCTCCTCTACCAGCATGTCCTGGATACCCCATCACACCAGTAAAACAAGATTTGGATTTAAAATCACTGGTCATGATGCTGGTACAGGAACACATGAAGGACATACTTAAAGAAATTCAGGAGAAAATGGATCAAAATTTAGAAGCCCTTGCAAGGGAAACACAAAAATCATTGAAAGAAATCCAGGAGAATACAAAAGCCAACAAGGAGGAAATGCAAAAAACACTTAAAGAAATACAGGAGAACTTTGGTCAACAGGCTGAGGTCATGAAAGACGAAACACAAAAATCTCTTAAAGAAATACAGGAGAACTTTGGTCAACAGGCTGAGGCCATGACAGACGAAACACAAAAATCTCTTAAAGAATTACAGGAAAGCATAAACAAGCAAGTGAAGTAGCTAAGCAAAACCATCCAGGATCTAAAATCAGAAGTAGAAACAACTAAGAAAACTCAAAAGGAGACAACTTTGGAGATAGAAAGCCTTGGGAAGAAATCAGGGGACAGAGATGCAAATATCAACAACAGAATACAAGAAATAGAAGAAAGAATCTCAGATGCTGAAGATTCCATAGAAACCATGGACTCAACAGTTAAAGAAAATGCAAAATGCAAAAAGCTTGTAACCCAAAATATCCAGGAAATCCAGGACACAATGAGAAGACCAAACCTAAGGATTATAGGCATAGATGAGAGTGAAGATTTACAACTTAAAGGGCCAGCAAATATCTTCAATAAAAGTATGGAAGAAAACTTCCCTAACCTAAAGAGAGAGATGCCCATAAATATAGAAGAAGCCTACAGAACTCCAAACAGACTGGACCAGAACAGAAATACTTCCCGTCACATAATAATCAAAACACCAAATGTTCTAAACAAAGAAAGAATATTAAAGGCAGTAAGAGAAAAAGGCCAAGTAACATATAAAGGAAGACCTATCAGAATCACAGCAGACTTTTCACCTGAGACTATGAAGGCTAGAAGGTCCTGGGCAGATCTCATGCAGACTCTAAGAGAACACAAATGCCAACCAAAACTACTATATCCAGCAAAACTCTCAATCACCATAGATGGAGAAACTAAGATATTTCACGACAAAACCAAGTTTACCCAATATCTATCCACAAACCCAGCCCTAAAAAGGATAATAGGAGGACAACACCAATACAAGGAGGGAAACTTCACCCTGGAAAAAGCAAGATAGTAACCTTTCATCAAACCCAAAAGAAGTTAAGCAATCAAATTTAAAAAATAACGTCAAAAATGATAGGAAGTAACAATCACTATTCCTTAATATCTCTTAACATCAATGGACTTAATGCCCCAATAAAAAGGCACAGACTAACTGAGTGGATACCTAAACAGGACCCTACATTTTGCTGCTTACAGGAAACACACCTCAGGGTCAAAGACAAACACTACCTTAGAGTAAAAGGCTGGAAGACAATTTTACAAGCAAATGGTCTCAGGAAACAAGCTGGAGTAGCCATTTTAATATCAGATAAAATTGACTTTCAACCCAAAGTCATCAAAAGAGACTCTGAGGGACACTTCTTGCTGATCAAAGGAAAAATACAACAAGAAGAACTCTCAATCCTGCACATCTATGCTCCAAATGCAAGGGCACCTTCTTTCATAAAAGAAACTTTATTAAAACTCAAAGCACACATTGCACCTAACACAATAATTGTGGGTGACTTCAACACTGCACTTTCCTCAATGGACCGATCAGGAAAACAGAAACTAAACAAGGACACAATGAAACTAATTGAAGCTTTGGACCAATTAGAATTAACAGATATATATAGAACATTCTATCCTAAAACAAAAGAATATACCTTTTTTTCAGCACCTCATGGTACCTTCTCCAAAATCGACCATATAATTGGTCACAAGACAGACCTCAACAAATATAAGATCGAACTAATTCCATGCCTCCTATCTGATCACTATGGAGTAAAAGTGGTCTTCAATAGCAACAGAAACAATAGAAAACCCACATACACGTGGAAATTGAACAATACTCTACTCAATGATACCTTGGTCAAGGAAGAAATAAAGAAAGAAATTGAAGACTTTTTAGAACACAATGAAAATGAAAACACAACATACCCAAATCTATGGGACACAATGAAAGCAGTGCTAAGAGGAAAACTCATAGCCCTGAGTGCCTCCAAAAAGAAAATGGAGAGAGCATACATTACCAGCTTAATGACACACCTGAAAGCCCTAGAACAAAAAGAAGCTATTTCACCCAGGAGGAGTAGAAGGCAGGAAATCTTCAAACTCAGGGCCGAAATCAATCAAGTAGAAACAAAGAGAACCATACAAAAAATCAACAAAACCAGGAGCTGGTTCTTTGAGAAAATCAACAAGATAGATAAACCCTTAGCCAGACTGACCAAAGGGCACAGACAAAGTATCCAAATTAACAAACTTAGAAATGAAAAGGGAGATATAACAACGGAAACTGAGGAAATCCAAAAAATCATCAGATCCTACTACAAGAGCCTGTACTCAACACAACTGGAGAATCTGGAGGAAATGGACAATTTCCTTGACAGATACCAAATACCAAAATTAAATCAGGACCAACTAGACCATCTAAACAGTCCCATAAAGCCTAAAGAAATAGAAGGAGTCATAGAAAGTCTTCCAACCAAAAAAATCACAGGACCAGATGGCTTCAGTGCAGAATTCTATCAGACCTTCAAAGAAGAGTTAACACCAATACTCTTCAAACTATTCCACAAAATAGAAACAGAAGGAACACTACCCAATTCCTTCTACGAAGCCACAATTACGCTGATACCAAAGCCACACAAAGATCCAACAAAGAAAGAGAACTTCAGACCAATTTCCCTTATGAACATCGATGGAAAAATACTCAATAAAATTCTTGCCAACCGAAACCAAGGACACATCAAAATGATCATCCACCATGATCAAGTAGGCTTTATCCCGGGAATGCAGGGTTGGTTCAATATACGGAAATCCATCAATACAATCCACTACATAAACAAACTCAAAGAACAAAACCACATGGTCATTTCATTGGATGCTGTAAAAGCATTTGACAAAATTCAGCATCCTTTCATGCTTAAAGTCTTGGAGAGAACAGGAACTCAAGGCCCATACCTAAACATAGTAAAAGCAATATACAGCAAACCGGTAGCCAGCATCAAACTAAATGGAGAGAAACTTGAAGCAATCCCACTGAAATCAGGGACCAGACAAGGCTGCTCCCTTTCTCCTTATCTTTTCAATATTGTACTTGAGGTACTAGCTCGGGGTATTCGACAACATAAGGAGGTCAAAGGGATACAAATTGGAAAGGAGGAAGTCAAACTATCATTATTTGCAGACGACATGATAGTCTACCTAAGTGACCCAAAAAACTCCACTAGAGAGCTCCTACAGCTGATAAACAACTTCAGCAAAGTGGCAGGTTCTAAAATCAACTCAAGTAAATCAGTGGCCTTCCTATACTCAAAGGATAAGCAGGCTAAGAAAGAAATTAGGGAAATGACCCCCTTCACAATAGCCACAAACAATATAAAGTATCTTGGGGTGACTCTTACCAAACATGTGAAAGATCTGTATGACAAGAACTTCAAGACTCTGAAGAAGGAAATGGAAGAAGACCTCAAAAAATGGGAAAACCTCCCATGCTCATGGATCGGTAGAATCAATATAGTTAAAATGGCCATTTTGCGAAAAGCAACATACAGATTCAATGCAATACCCATCAAAATCCCAACTCAATTCTTCACAGAGTTAGAAAGAGCAATTATCAAATTCATCTGGAACAACAAAAAACCCAGGATAGCTAAAACTATTCTCAGCAACAAAAGAAAATCTGGGGGAATCAGTATCCCTGACCTCAAGCAATACTACAGAGCAATAGTGTGAAAAACTGCATGGTATTGGTACAGTGACAGGCAGGAGGATCAATGGAACAGGATTGAAGATCCAGAAATGAACCCACACACCTATGGCCACTTGATCCTCGACAAAGAGGCTGAAAACATCCAATGGAAAAAAGATAGCCTTTTCAACAAATGGTGCTGGTTCAACTGGAGGTCAGCATGCAGAAGAATGCGAATTGATCCAACCTTGTCTCCTTGTACTAAGCTCAACTCCAAATGGATCAAGGACCTCCACATAAAGCCAGACACTCTGAAGCTAATAGAAAAGAAACTGGGGAAGACCCTTGAGGACATCGGTACAGGGAGAAAGTTTCTGAACAAAACACCAATAGCGTATGCTCTAATAGCAAGAATTGACAAATGGGACCTCATAAGGTTACAGAGTTTCTATAAGGCAAAGGACACCATTAAGAGGACAGATCGGCAACCAACAAATTGGGAAAAGATCTTCACCAATCCTACATCAGATAGAGGGCTAATATCCAATATATATAAAGAACTCAAGAAGTTAGACTCCAGAAAACCAAACAACCCTATTAAAAAATGGGGTACAGAGTTAAACAAAGAATTCTCACCTGAAGAACTTCGGATGGTGGAGAAGGATCTTAAAAAATGCTCAACTTCATTAGTCATTAGGGAAATGCAAATCAAAACAACACTAAGATTTCGTCTTACACCAGTCAGAATGGCTAAGATTAAAAATTCAGGAGACAGCAGGTGTTGGAGAGGGTGTGGAGAAAGAGGAACACTCCTCCACTGCTGGTGGGGTTGCAAATTGATACAACCACTCTGGAAATCAGTCTGGCGGTTCCCCGAAAACTGGGCACCTCACTTCCAGAAGATCCTGCTATACCACTCCTGGGCATATACCCAGAGGATTCCCCACTATGTAATAAGGATACATGCTCTACTATGTTCATAGCAGTCCTATTTATAATTGCCAGATGCTGGAAAGAACCCAGGTATCCCTCAACAGAAGAGTGGATGCAAAAAATGTGGTATACCTACACAATGGAGTACTATTCAGCCATTAGAAACAACGAATTCATGAAATTCTTAGGCAAATGGATGGAGCTAGAGAACATTATACTAAGTGAGGTAACCCAGACTCAAAAGGTGAATCATGATATGCACTCACTAATAAGTGGTTATTAACCTAGAAAACTGGAATACCCAAAACATAAGCCACACATCAAATGAGATACAAGAAGAAAGGAGGAGCGGTCCCTGGTTCTGGAAAGACTCAGTGAAACAGTATTCGGCAAAACCAGAACGGGGAACTGGGAAGGGGTGGGAGGGAGGACAGGGGAAGAGAAGGGGGCTTACGGGACTTTCAGGGAGTGGGGGGCTAGAAAAGGGGAAATCATTTGAAATGTAAATAAATTATATCGAATAAAAAAAATTTAAAAAAAAGAATACAATTAGTAATCCATTTCCATATCTAATTTCTTACATTAGTCCTTTATCCCCTATTATTTTTCAATGACCCTTCCTTTACCTAAGAAAGAAAGCATAGGAAAGATAAAAAGAAAAACAGAAATCCACAAGTCGATGCTCTCTAGTTTCCTCCTTGTCTAAAATTATGACCATTTCTAAATTATCCCTTAAAATGACAACCTATCCATAATTTATAAAATAACAATGACCAGATACCTTAAACCAAGGAATAGGGATGAAAATTCTCCATGCCTTCTTCGTGCTGAATAGGGGTATTGAATGTGTGTGTGTGTGTGTGTGTATGTGTGTGTGTATGTTTGTGTGTGTGTGTGTATAAGCATATATATATACATAAAGGTTGAAGATGGATAGGAAAATTGGAAAATTTGGTTAGTCTTAGGAAACCAAGCTTTAGCATTTGTTGTCCAGTCTCTGTATGCTTAGAAATTTCAGAGCTTGACTGAACTTCAGTCTGGATCTCTCTGAAAGGCTGGATGAACTGAGTTCATTGGGAAATGGTAGCTATTCCTGTAGTTGTTCTGGAAGCAAGTCTCTGGAAAGAGCATCAAGTGAGGCACAATCAGGCAGGGAGATGGAGTAGAAGGTCTTTTCAGCATCCAGCATCCCTGAGGATGAAACTCGCTAGAGCTGGATCTTGGTGTTTCATTCTGCAGTATGAGAATCTCATAACTCAATTTTTAGTTCTATAAAAATAATTGTATAACTTGTACAATGTACACAGATCAGTTAAGGATAGATATTTGTTCCTTGTTTGAGCAGGTGAGAGACAACTTTTTTTAAAAGAGTTAATTTAATCAATAACCAATTGTAATAAATTTTCATTAATCCCACATGAATGATGGAATGATAAATCTTAAGGATTCCATAACCAACAAGATTTATTGCCTAATCATAGCTAAAATTTTGGCTAGAGGCATTTTTATGTCTATGCCAGTTTCAGGGCTGTTCCCACGTGGAGGGTCAACAAATCATGTTACTTGTCCTGTTTGATATTCCTGTTTATTATTTTTTTCCTGTGTTTAGCGCAGGGCAGTGCATTCTTGCTACCCACACCAATGCTTTATATTCCCAAATAATAAACACACACACACACACACACACACACACACACACACACACACACAGCCTTTAGATTTTGATATGGCTAAAACAGCTCAATGGATCTCCTTCTCCCCGCATAGCAGGTGTCTCTCTCCTTCCTCCTTCTTTGCTCCCTTGCCCAGGTATCCTAAAAGTCCTGCCTCCTTCTCCCTGCCCATTAGCTGCTGGAAAATTTACTTACCTATCAAAAACAACTGAAGGCATGGTTCCCTCAGTGTCTTATGTGTGGGTGTGTGGATTCTTGTGTGATTTTGGGGACCATATTAACATAATACAAGCAGCATTTTCAATAAGGATTTTGGTTCTCTGGAGTCTGCCTACTTGAGTAATTTGTATATATTGGATATTAGCCCTCTAGCAGATATAAGATTAGTAATGATCTTTTCCCAATCTGTTGGTTGCATTTGTGTCCTATTGACAGTGACCTTCACCTTACAGAGGTTTTTAGTTTTATGAGGTTCCATTTGTGAATTGTTGATCTTAGAGTCTGGACCATTGGTGTTCTGTTCTGTAAAATTTCCCGTGCCCATGTGTTCAAGCGTCTCCCTCACTTTCTCTTCTATTAGTTCCAGTGTATTTGGTTTTAAGTGAAGGTCCTTTATCCACTTGGACTTGAGGATATGTCCTTTGTAGAAGGACATAAAAATGGATCAGTGTACATTCTTCTACATGTTGACCAGCTGTTAAATCAGCACCATTTGTTAAATATGCTGTCTTTTTTACCCACTGTATGGTTTTAGCTTCTTTGTCAAAGATCAAGTAAGCATGGGTATATGGATTCATTTCTGCATCTCCAATTCTATTCCATTGCTCTACCTGTCTGTCTCTGTACCAATACCATGCAATTTTTATAACTATATAGGGATGGTGATTCCCCCAGAAGTTCTCTTATTGTTGAAAATAGTTTTTACTATCCTTGTTTTTTTTTTTTTTGTTGTTGTTGTTGTTTATAATGAATTCATGAATTGCTCTCTATCTCTGTGAAGAACTGAGTTCAAATTTTGATGGGGGTTGCTTTTGGTAAGATGGCCATTTTTAGTGTATTCATCCTGCTGATCCAATGTGGTAGATGTTTCCATCTTTGAGGTCTTCATTTCTTTCTTCAGATACTTAAGGTTCTTGACATTCAGATCTTTCACTTGCTTGGTTAGGGTCACACCAAGGTATTTCATATGATTTGTGACTATTGTGAAGGGTGTTGCTCCCCTAATTTCTTTCTCAATCCATTTATCCTTTGAATAGAGGAAGGCTACTGATTTGTTAGAGTTAATTTTATATCCAGCCACTTTGCTGAACTTGTTTATTATCTTAAGGAATTCTCTGGTGGAACTTTTGAAGTCACTTAAATATATATTATTATATCATCTGCAAATAGTGATATTTTGATTTCTACCTTTCCAATTTGTATTCTGTGGAACTCCATTTGCTGTCTAATTGATCTAGCTAGAACTTTGAGTACTATAATGAATAGACTGGAAGACAATGAGCAGCCTTGTCTAGTCCCTGATTTTAGTGGGATTGCTTCAAGTTTCTCTCCATTTAGTTTGATGTTGGCTACTGGTTTGCTGTATATTGCTATTACTGTGTTTAGTTAAGGGCATTGAATTCCTGTTCTTTCCTCGACTTTTTCTATGAAGGGATGTTGAATTTTGTCAAATGCTTTCTGAGGAAGTAATGAGATTTTCATGTGTTTTTTTCCCTTGAATTTGTTTATGTAGCAGATTGATTACATTGATGGATTTCTGAAAATTGGACTATCCCTGCATCCTTGGGATGAAACCTACTTGATCATGACGAATGATCATTTTGATGTATTCTTGGATTAGGTTTGCAAAAATTTTAATGAGTATTTTTGCATCAATTTTCATAAGGGAAATTGTTCTAAAATTCTCTTTCTTTGTTGGATCTTTGTATACTTTAGGTAGAAGCATAATAGTGATATCATAGAATGAATTGGGTAGTGTTACTTCTATTTCTATTTTGTGTTATATTAGGTATTAGGTCTTTTTGGAGTTCTGATAGATTTCTTCACTAAAACCATTCAGTTTTGGTCTTTTTAAATTTTTTTTAAATTTTTTTATTTTTTATTTTTTTGGTTGGGAGACTTTTAATGACTGCTTCTATTTCTTTATGGATTATGGGACTGTTTAGATGGCTTATCTGACCTTAATTTAATTTTGGTACCTGGTATTTGGTACCTGGTATAGAAAAATTATCCATTTCATCTGGATTTTCCAGTTTTGTTGAGTGTAGGTTTTTGTAGTAGGATCTGATGATTTTTTTCTAATTTCTTCAGTTTCTGTTCTTATATCTCCCATTTCATTTCTGATTTTGTTAATTTGGATTCTGTCTCTGTGCCCTCTGGTTAGTCTGGCTACAGGTTTATCTATCTTGTTGGCTTTCCCAAAGAACCAGCTCCTGGTTGTAATGATTCTTTGTATAGTTCTCTTTATTTCTTTATTACTTGGTTGATTTCACCCACCGCTGAGTTTGATTATTTCCCCAGTCTACTTCTCTTGGGGGTATTTGCTTCTTTTTGTTCTAGAGCTTTCAGATGTGCTGTTAAGTTGCCAGTGTATGCTCTTTCCAATTTCTTTATGGAGACACTCAGAGCTATGAGTTTTGCTCTTAGCAGTGCTTTCATTGTGTCCCCTATATTTGGGCATGTTGTGCCTTCATTTTCGATTAATTCTAAAAGTCTTTTTGAAATCTCTCCAGTATTTTGTTTTAATATGAGGGCATTTAGTGTTATGAATGCTTTTAGCACTGTTTTCATTGTGTCCCATAAATTGGGTATATTGTACATTCATTTTCACTGAAATCTAAAAATAATTTAAAAGTTTTTATTGTCTTGATTCATTTTTCATTGAGTAGGTTGTTGTTCCATTTTCATGTTTGTAGGTTTTCTGTTATTTCTGTTCTGTTGACATCTGGCTTTAATTCATTTTCATCTGATTAATTTTTGTGGTTAATTTTTTGAGAAAGCTTCATGAGGTGATGAGAAATGCTGTATAATGTTTTGTGTTTGGGATAAATATTCTGTAGATATGTAAAGTCCATTTTGTTTATAATATCTGTTAGCTCCTATATTTCTCTGTTTAGGTTTTGTTTGGATGATCTGTCTATTGGTGAAATTAGAGTATTAAATTCTCCTACTATAAATGTGTGTCTTAAAATTTAACAATGCTTCTTTTAAAAATATAGGTTCTCTTGTGGTTGGAGATAGGCATTAAGAATTAAAGGTTATCTTGGTATGTTTTGTTTTCTCTTGTTGTTGTTGTCGGTGGTGGTGTATTTGTTTTTTCATATGAGTATATACTGTCCTTCCCTATGTCTTTTCACTGGTTTTAGTTTGAATTATATTTTGTAAATGGCCAACCAGCTTGTTTGTTAGGTTCATTCGCTTGGAAAATCTTTGCTAATCATTTACTATGAGGTAATATCTATTTTTGATGTTGAAGCGTATTTCTTATATGAAGGATTGATGCTGTTTTAACATCCATTCTGCTAGTCTGTGTCTGTTTATTTGGGGAATTGAACCCATTGGTATTAAGAAATTTTAATGATCAACACTTGCAATTTTCTGGTTTTTTTGTTTTTGTTTTTGGGGGGAGGTCATGAGTGTTTTGGTGTTATTTTTGGTGATGGTGGTTGTAGTTGTCATGGTGGTGATGGTCATGGTAGTAGTGGTATGTGAGTATGTATGTGGATGACCCTTCCTTTTGTTTTGCTGGTGTAAGATTATGTATTTGCTGTGTTTTCATGGGTTAAACTCTAGGGTTAGAGTTTTATTTCTGTTATCTTCTATTAGCTGGATTTATAGTAGATACTGTTTAAATTTGCCTTTATCATGGGATATCTTATTATCTCCATCAATGATGACTGATAGGTTTTCTGGGTACAGCAGTCTGGACTGATATCTCTAGTCTCTTGGAGTCTGCAGGACACCTGTATAGGCCCTTCTTTGCTTTTAGTTTCTTGTGGGGGTGTTTAGATGTTATAAGAGCAGCCATGTTGCTAGTTTAAAGTTTCTCTATAATGTTTCAAATATCTGAAGGAGATAACCAATCTAAATAATAGTCAGAATTCTTCCTAGTGCCTAGGTATATAGAAAAGAAAGTGTAACAATGAAGTTTCCACAATAGATAGATTGCAACTTTTAATTGTGTTTTACTCTATTTTTAAACATTTATTTCTTAAATTCCTATACAACTTTTTTATTAATGTTTTTAAAAAATTCTGTGGTGGTTTAAATATACTTGTCCCAAGAAGTGGCACTTTTATGAGGTGTGGCCTTGTTGGAGTAGGTATGCCCTTGTTGGAGGAAATGTGTCATTGTGGGCCTTCAGACCTTGTCCTAGCTTCCTGGAAACCAGACTTCTACTAATGGCCTTCAGGTAAAGAGGTAGAGCTCTCAGTTTCGCCTGCACCATGCCTGCCTGGGTACTGGCATACTTCTACCTTGATGATGATGAAAGACTGAAATTCTGAGCCTGTAAGCCAGGCCCAATTAAATGTTGTCTTTATAATTGCTTCCTTGGTCATGGTGTCTGTTCACAGAAATAAAACTCTAAGTTAGAGTTCTTCTAACTAAGATAGAAGTTGGGACAGATACAAGGTATTTCTGTGATAGGCCTGACCATGCTTTTGTTTGAAAGAATGTGGATTTCGGTGCTTTGGATTTGGAAAGCAGTGGCATGTGTTAAGTATGGCTTAATGGGCTATCCTAGTAGGAAATTGCTGAGAGTGATTTGAATTGTGCTGACCTGTCCCAAATGGTATAAGTGGAGAAGAACTTTAGTATGTGTCTTAGAGACTGTGGTGGTATTTTGGTGAAAAATGTGGCTGTTTTTTCCCTTGTCTCAAGGGTCTACCTGAGGCTAAGGTAAAGAGATTTATATTAATTGCACTGACAAAGGAAGTCTCAAAAAAGCCCAGCAGAGACTTTGTTCTCTGGTTAAGCCACATGAAGAGCATTATGAAGGGCATTTTTAATAAGTGTAACAAGTTTAGAAAGGAAAAATACAAATGTATGGTTCAAAGTGTAAAAGAGCACCAGGAAGTTCAGTGGAGCTAAATCCTGTGTTCAAAGGGATAAACAGATTAAGGGAGTGGTCTCTTTGGGGGCAAGATCCCACCCAGACAAATTTAGATTCAGGCATTTTAGTACAAGCCTTTAATCTCAGGAAATAGAGGTAAGCAGATCTCTAAATTCAAAGTCAATCTACAGAGCAAGTTTCAGGACAGTCAAGCTTAAGCAATGAAGGTAACCACTGGAAAACAGAAAGTTGATGGTAATATAACAAGGGAGTCATGTTCCAGCCCCAGAAAGCAGTACAACTCTGCAGGGCAACTTTGGACATTTGGTTTTGGCTTTATGTTCAAGAGGAGAAGGAGACTACAGGGACAATTGCTGCTCGTTAACTGGAGCTAAGCAATTAGCTGTGATTAAGGAAGAGTCCAGTATCACTAAGGTAAAATTTCCTGGATGTGTTTTCTGAGAGCATAAAGAAGCTGTATTCCAGAAATAGCCAATGTTGTACCTCATGCTGTAGCTCAACATGGTACTGTTTAAGAGTCAGCTAGGTGGTGCTGGTTTTGAACTCATGAAGGGGTCATGAAGAGCAATTGAGGCTTAGCACTATGAGAGGATCATTGGTGAAGGTACAATCACAGATCCAGTTGATGGCCCAGGACTGAAGTGGTCATGCAAAAATAGCTGAGGCTGGGCATCCTGAAGAGAGCCTATGAGATCCTATTGTCATGGGAACAAGAAGCTGTGATGTTTAAGTTGACTTGGAGATCCTAAGATTTTAAAGATGACAGAGCTGTAGGATACCCTCCAAGAAACTAGTAAGAGGAAGTGGAAGCATCCCAAGAAAATAAAAAGGTTGGAATAGTCAACAAAGATGAAAAAGGAGCTGGAGATCTGAAGGTTCGACAACAGACATGGAGATGCAGAGTTTGAAGTTTTCCCAGCTGGTTTCCTGTCTTGCTTTGGAGAGACCAGTTAAGTGATTAGATGAATCTCAGAAGAGTCTTTGAACTTTGGGCTTTTAACATTGTTGAAATTGCTAGGATTCTATTTAAGCTCCACCCCACAGTTACGTGGCAATAGCCAGGTAGGTCTGGCCCATTATAAAAGGGGCATCTTGTCCCTCTGCTCTCTCTTGCCTCTTACTTTCTTAGCTTCTCTCTTGCACTTTTGGGCTCTTCCCTTATCCCCTCCCTTACCCCCTTTCTCCATCTGGTCATGGCCAGCCTCTACTTCTCTACTCTCTCCCTCTCTCTGCATTTCTCTCCATCTCCATGCCCTAAATAAACTCAATTCTAAACTATATCATCCTGTGTCTGGTTCTTCAGGGGGAAGGGGGTGCCTCAGCAGCCCCATGCCACTGAGGTACCCCCTTCTCCCACACTGCCATAGAACATATTCTTATGCCTTTTTCTCTTTTTATGATTATAAC
Source organism: Apodemus sylvaticus (assembly GCF_947179515.1). Taxonomy (NCBI): domain Eukaryota; kingdom Metazoa; phylum Chordata; class Mammalia; order Rodentia; family Muridae; genus Apodemus; species Apodemus sylvaticus. The sequence goes on along the minus strand of NC_067473.1, from coordinate 36,457,932 downwards.
AGAGACTACTACCAACTATGGAAACTTTGCAGTTGGATGAAGTGTATTTTGCATTGTGCTATGGCATGATATAGCCCCCACAGACTCCTGTATTTTACCAAGACTGTGAAGGCCAGGGAGTGGAATGTAGTGATTTGAATATGCTGGACCTAGGAAATGGCCCTATTACATGGTATGGCCTGGTTGGAGAAGGTGTGGCCTTATTGGAGGAAGTATGTCATTGTGGGTGAGCACTTTAAAACCCACCTATGAGCCACACCGAAGCCAATCTTCTCCTAGTGTCCTTCAGATAAATAGGTAGAACTCTCAGTTCCTCCTGTACCATGCCTGCCTGGATGCTGGCATGCTTCCACATTGATGATAATGGACTAAACCTCTGAACCTGTAGCCAGTCCCAATTAAATTTCACCCGTATAAGCATTGCTTTGGTCATGGAGTCTGGCCCCACCAGTAGAACCCTAAGATAAATGCATTTAACTTTTTAAATATTTTCCCATACAAGACAAATATCGAGATGTTCTGGGAACTATTGAATCTCAGTCAGTGGTTTCTATCTCACCTTTGATCATTCAGTTCCCAGATAAAAGACACAAAACTTATATATTTATAATAAGCCTTAATCAGCTCTAGAGCTGGGCAGGTATCTACCTCCTAAACTATTAGTATGTACTTCCCTGTCAATAATCCCTAAATATGACTTGTCACATTGTGCATGGGCTGTTCTTATTTGACTGACCGGCTCTCATGGCCTGTATTCACAATTCCTTACCCCCATGGCCTCTTCCTCTCTCTCTCTACATTCTCACTTCTTCTTGTGGTCCTGCCTTAGACACCAAGGCACTGAACTGAAACACCTGCCTATCCCTTTTCTACCCAAGTACAGGCTATAGGCATCTTTATTTAATCAATAACTTAAAAATCAAAGAACAGGGTTTGCACAACAAAAGCTGGTAAATTTGCAGATTCCTTTGTCCCTGGGGCAACAAGACCTTGGGACATTATTTAGCATTTTGCAGACCAGTACTTAGCATTACAATACATAGCAATTGACCAAACCTAGGCATGGACTTGTTATGGCTCTATTCATTACCCACCCCACCCCCCTTCCCTTTTCTTGAAACCAATGTTCTTCCTAATTATTAATTGCCATTCATTCACACAGTACAATTCATTTATTTAGATTGACCAGCATACTTAGCACTTTCTTAATATTCTTGTATTGCAACATTTCTTTTATTTATTCTAAAACTTAAGCTTCCAAAGTATCTGTACCCTGGATCTTCCAGATCATGTCCTTAATGCCTTTGTTCTGCTGATACTGTCTCTTCATGTTATTTCATTGTCATGACTTTCTCACTGTCTGTGAGGTAAGAACTGTACAGATTCAGTGTTTCTCAGGAAGCACACCCATCAGCAAACTCCCTCTCCAGTTTCAGCCTAGTTTTGTGAAACTAACTATCAGCAATGCAGAGATCAGCTTAATCGTCAGAGCTCACAGTCGTACTCTGGACTTAAGCACCCTTTTCCTCATTGAGAATAGAGATGCACACCTCTCCAGCTAAGCTCCTGTTCCTTATCTTTCATTCCCAGTCCTAGTGTGGTCCTTTTGTAAAGATTGCCAGTAAAGTGCATGTAGAATAAAATCTCTAGTTTAATACTCAGAATTACTCATTCATCTGGTTCAGCTTCTTCCGGGGGGGGGGAAGAAAAATGATTTGCTTTTTCTAATCACAATGTCTGATTCAAAATGTAACAATATGGAAAATATACATATATACTTTCCAATCTTTTTATACTTCATTGGATACTTTTGTAGTACAGTGATAGAATGGTGGAAAGAGCAGCTACTTACTCTTCCACTTTCTGTAGGTACCACTACTATAAGACTTCATGAGCTATCAAGGTAAATAACGTTTGGTAATTTGTGTTCTTTTTATTTCCTAACTTTGGATTTTTTTAAATTTTTGGATATGTTATTATTCGAGGCTGTATTAGTTTTCTTTTTTGTAGGCATTTTTTCATTTATAGATCCTATCAACTTGCATAGTTGCAAAGCTTAGTTCTTTATGATAACTTCTAATCCTCTATGTGAGACACAATATCTTTCATAGCTTTAGTGGTGCCATTTTTGGAATTTCTATTTTTTTGTAAATTGTATTATTTTATTTATTTTCATTTCAGTCCTTGCTATCCCTCTCTTATCCCCCTTCAATTCCTCATTCTATAGCTCTTCCCCTTTCCTATGAAAGAATGCCCCACCCACCAGGCCTCTCCCTTTGCTGGGGCCTCAATTCACTCATGGATTAAGCACATCTTCTCCCACTAAGGCCTGACCATTTAGACCTCTGCTGTATTTATGCCAGGAGCCTCAGACTGGCCCAATTATGCTCCTGGTTGGTAACTCATTCTCAGGTAGCTCCCTGTATTTGGGTAGGCTGAGACTGATGGCCTTCCTATGTGATCACTCCCCCTTCAGGTTCTTCAATCCCTTCAACCATAGAGGTGGCCAACTTCAGTTCAATGTTTGGGTAAAAGCGTTGTTTTGCATTGCTAACTTCAGTAATATACAGCAGCAAATAAATACGTACACCATACCTAATTTGGGTTCTTTTCTTTTTTTTTATGTGTGTAAGTGTATGTGATGATGTGTATAAAGTTTATGTGCACATGTATGTGAATGAAGGCCAGAGGAATGAGTAGGCTGTCCTACCTTCTACTTTCTACCTTATTTCTTATGGGCTTGGAACTATTTTTTCTGGGGCCTAGGTTCATAAACAGCAATCCCCAATGAGCCCTTTCTCTCTAACTCACTCACTGCTAGGTTCCAAGCATACACTAGACCAGTTATTACATGGATGTTGGGATGAGAGTCTTGCTTCTCATGTTTATGTAACAAACATTCTTACCTATCAAGCAGTCTCTTTAGTTCTGGTTTTCTTTCATTGTTGTTTAAAGAATTATTTAGTTATTTTATACATACAAGTACACTGTATAACTCTTAGCTACACAAGAAGAGGGTATCAAGAAGAGAACATTGGATCCCATTACAGATGGTTGCAAGCCACCATATAGTTGCTGGGAATTGAACTCAGGACCTCTGGAAGAACAGTCAGTGCTCTTAACTGCTGAGCTATCTCTCCAGACCACTTCTGATTTTCTTATCTTTATTGACTTCAATGACTTTTCTTAATTGCTATTTCCAAGGTTCATTGATCTGCTTTCACTGATAATGTCATAATTTTTTTGATAGTAAAACTTCAGATAAGCTCCAAAGCCCTTCTGATTGTTTTAAAGAAATATATCAAATGCACTTTTATTTTTCTAGTATACAAGTTTCCAGACTTACTGCAGATTGACTTAATAATATATTTATCACTTGACAATGGTGTGAAAAGTGACATGCATTTAGTCGAAATCATATTTTGAATTTTCATCATATTCCTGGTCAAGAATATGTAGTATAATTCTCTTGTACAATATAGGGCAGAAAAAGAGCCAGCTACATCTCTCAGTCATTTCTACTCCGATGAGGTTATAAAATGATACTCTAGCATGCATTGTGTTGCTGGGCTATGATGTCCAGCATGGTAGGTGATATAAATGCATAGTCAACTTATGATCACTTCAGTATTGAGTGGGTTTATCAGGATACAATCTTATTTTGAGTTGAGGAACATGGGTACTCACTTTGCCTTGCTGGGTTTATCCCTACTGGCCTTCATATTAACTCCTTTGTGCCGGAGTCCTCTTAAAGTCACCACTAGGCACAGTATAATATATTGTGCTTCTTGTTGTACATTCTCCTTTTACCTTCAAGTTTTATTTATGCTTTTAAAGCCTACAATACATCTTTTCACTTCCTCACATGCTTTGCCAGAGTCTTATCAGAGGAGAGCAAACACTCATAAACTTCGTTTGATCCTCCAGAAGGGTGTGCTCCTTACATTCCTGCAATTCCAAGAGAGTCTCAACACCTGAGATAGAGGTAATTCAATAGAAGGCTAGAGAGGCCCCATCCAATAAAGAAGCACTATTGAGCACTTGGATATGACTAGCCAGATGGAGATATGCTATGAATATAAAATGCCTAGAAGATTTCTAGGTCAGTTCAAATAAACATAACATTAACTTTCTTAATAATCATTTATACTAACACATGCAAGTACCTATTTGCAGAAATCTATAAATCTGCTAATGTATATGCTGAACAGTTTTAGACATATACAGTTTTCAGAAAAATTATCTAACTGAGACGAGACCTAGAATATCTCTGGGGCTAGTAACTTAACTTTTGACTTGTCCTTCTTGTCAGTTGTGTGCACATGACAAGCTAACTGGATTTCCCTCTAAAGTGAGCCTCTTTCTGTTATATTACATCCTATTGAATGACCTTGAGATGAGGCAGCACACAGGGTAGAAGGAACCAGTAAAACATCCTTCGGAGACCTGAAACACTTGTTCTGTAACAGGCAATTATAATCTCTGATCTTGATATTATCTAGGTAAATAATTATTATTTGATAATGATTCATTTGGCTACTTTGTGTAACAAAAAATCGCGATTTGGTTTATGACACAAAGATTGCTGGATATCTGACATAAGACAAGCTCTCAAACAGGTCTGGTGTCTCTGAATAGAGAACGACCTTGTGGCAGTAGATGGGGCCTTTCCCCTTCTAGAGCTGGAAGCAGAGCATTGTCTACTTGAATGGCAAATTGTGATAAAGTAGTGAGAGCAAAATTGCATAGCATAATCACTGCAATTTTTTATTGAATTGAGCCCTTTGCTCTTACTCTTGACAGGACAGTTTATTGAATGTGCTTGTGGAAAACAAAGAAAGGCAGTAAAAAATATATATCTTTTCTTTCTCTCTCCTTTTTCTTTGTCTAAGAATAGAAAAGGCAAAAAGAGTGTCTACTTCAAAAGTGCATTTGTTAAATGGAAAAACATTTTCAGGTGCAAACAGACTCTTTAGAAATATCATAAGACTGTGTGGCTCAAGGGCATCCAGTGACAGATGAGGTATCTAGCTGACACCCCTGTACACTTGAACAATGGGAATTTCTTCTGTCCTTTATTTCAGGGAAATAGAAAATTTTTGCCAACTAATAAAATATTTTTATGGAAAAATAGAAATATGATTTAACAGATGACTAATGTTTAATTTATGCTACTGATAATAAAGGGTCAGTCATTTTCAAATTAAACTCTTCTGAAGATGTATGAGCAGAAAAATAATTACCTGAAATTTAAGGTAGAAATCGACATGGCTTGTACTAAGTACTTTCAAAGTTAGTAATCTTTGAAAATAAAGTCTTGGCTTTTTCTTAAGGATTTCTATTTAAAAGTGAGAATAGTACCATTTATCATGAAATGTTTGGATAAAATTTAATAGTACAATAAAAACATCTATTTCAGACATTGAATTCAATTATTGTATTGTTTTGGTTACTACAAATCTCAACAAAATATTATGCCTGAAGTTTTAATTGATATTTCTTCTATCACTGTTGAATATTCATGTAAAATTAGGAATTTAAAAATGGAAGAGCATTAAAAAGGGTAGAAGATGTTCTTTGCCTTTCTCCCCACTCTGCTTGCCACAACTTTCTGCCTTTACAAATCTATGTGTTCCTCACAGTTTCATCTCTAAAGACTAACATCTTATTTACTCAGAAAAAGTTAGATAAATTACAACATCATTACTTATAGCAGTTCTTCTAATTCTCTGTGGCTTGACTAACATGCAGAAAAGAATAGAACACTATTCAACGAGAAGTGCTCATATGAGGTGCCGTGATTACATATATTACTTTCAGCCTGACTTGGTATAGTAATTATGTATTCTAAATCTCCATGTTATTAAGAAAAATATGCAAACTAATAGGCTAACTTTTTGTTTACAGAGTCTCAAATTTCAAGTAAATAAGCAATTAAAACTAGGAAAATTATTTTTATCATTTTGATTATTATCTTTTATGATATTCTCATCTTTTACTTGATTTTCAAAGCATCTAGTTCATTGAGTCTTAATCGAGAAAATAAGTACTAATAAGTGATTGCCACCTAATTTCTTATCTCTTAAAATGAGCAAGCCAGCAACATAAAATTTATGGTTATTCCTGATGTCTGCATTCAAAGCACCAGTACCACAGCATATTATTGACCATGGAACTCAGATGCATTTCTAGCTAGGGAGTTGCCTGGAAGCCCCTGCTGCTGCTGCTGCTGTCCACTGTCTTGGCATAAAGGCTGCATTTAAATACTGCGAGTCATTTCCATGCCATCCAGGAGAACCATTATCACGAACATGATGAATTCATGAGCCAGGGCAGACTGCTGCACTCTATCCTTTTTCCATTTCTTTCATTTCTATTGTTTTGGCACCTCAAATAAACATGATGTATTTTCACAGTGTTATTTATAGAACACAATGTGCTTTTAGACGTTTACTGAGGCGCATTTTCTTTTCCTATGTGCTTGTTCGTTTATCTAATTTATGCAAGTCACTTTTTAAATTTTCTTTTTCCACCATCAGGATTCTCCTTTCAGAGATGTGTGATTGAAAACTTCTAGCTTTGGAGGAAGACATACCTCACTGAAACTGAGCTTAATTTTTCATGCTAAGACAGAAAAAAAATCTATAAGTTTTAGCTTCACTAAATAAAAATAAAAATAAAGATAATAGTATCTCTGCTTAAAATCTAAAGTTTTAGCTTCACTGTATCAGAATAAAGATAATAGTATCTCTGCAGTGTTTAAATGCAACCTTCATGCCAAGACAGTAGAACCCTGCAGGCCGGCAGCAGCAGCAGGGGAATCCAGCCAACTCCCAAGCTAGAAATGCATCTGAGCTACATGGAAGATAGTATGCTATGTTAATAGTAGGAAGGCAGCCCACAGAGCCACACACAGCTACTGGTGCTTTGAATGCAGACACTGAAGATGGAGCATAAATTGTACGTTTCTGGCTTGCTCATTTTAACAAACAGAATAGTGTTCACACCAGGCTCAGCAAGAGATAGTATTGAACATATTTTGCCATCCTTTTTATCATCAAGATCTCAACATATTTTCCAAATTTGAAGGGGATGATCAATGTTGGTCCTTGCTACACTTTTTTCTACTTGCAACCCTCTTTCTATATCCAACCCTTTTTTATTTTCGTTTTCTTTTATTTAAAATATTATATAACATGATAAACAGAAACTAACACATTAGAATTGGACGAAACAAGCAAACATCAGGAAGAGAGCACAAGAAATGGAGAAACAGTTGTTTGGACAAAAAAAAATAAATCCCATGAAATTGCTAAACTGAAAGTCATAGTGTACATGCAAAGAACTTGTGCCGACCTGGGCAAGATCTGTGCATGCTGCTGCAGTCTCTAAGTTCATATGAACTTTGACCATGTTGTTCAGAGGGCCTTGTTTTATTGGTGTCCTTCATCCCTTCTGGATCTTACACTCTCTCTCCTTCATCTTCCGAGGGGTCGCTGAATCCAGAAGGCAGGGATATGAGGGAGGCAGCCATTCGGGGCGAAGTGTTCCAAGGTCTTTTGGTCTCTGCATATCTGGCTGTAGGTCTTTATATATGTGTTTCCTTCTGATACAGGAGAATGCTTCTCTGATGATAGTTGATCAAGGAACTGATCTATAAGTATAAGCAGAATGTCAGTAGGGGTCATTTTCTTGCTTTGCACTTTATTTTAAGGAGTATTTGGCTTTTTTCTGGAACCTTGATTATCTAGGCTGAGGCTTTTAGTCAATCACACAATATCAGGCATGGGTTCCATCTTGTGGTGTAGGCCTTTTGTCAAATTAACTATTGGTGGTTTTTCCCACCAATTTGTGTCACTATTGCCCTAGCATATATTGTGGGCTGAATATCATTGTTGATCAGAGGGTTTGTGGTTCAATTGGTCTTTATGTTTCTTTTGTGGTACTTTACTAGGACACATGGGTAAAGGCACTAAGTGGGCAATAGCTTAACTTCTTCCTATTCAATGAATGTGTGTGTGTGTGTGTGTGTGTGTGTGTGTGTGTATGTGTGTACGTGCATGTTGTCTTCAGCAATAGGTTCTTGCTGCTTCTTTGTGGAGAGTAATCATTAGCCACAGCCTGGCTCAACCTTTTTTTCACCAGAGCAAATATTTATGCAAACCTGGATGTAGCACTATATAATGTAAGCATACAAATCAGCATATGCTGATGTTAAAGATAATTAAAATTTTTGGAATACATATATTTTTACCATCTTGTCTTTAATAAGTTAAAAATAAATTGTGTGGTAATATAAAGGTTGCATTCAGTAATTTTATAGAAAGAAGTTGGTCTTGACTAAATATTTGTTACTATATGACACAGACCATCTTAAACAGTTTTTTCAAAGTTGGTTAGTATTTGGTTTTATAATTATCAGTCTTGAGAGTTCCATATCACATCAATACAGAATATAAGTATAGAAGTATATTGGAGACTATTTTAGCAATAGTTGAAAATCTTGTTTGAGTCCACGCCAAAATTCATTCATGTTATTTTTAATGAAACTCAATGATAAAGAGAGGGGTTTTATGATACAATAGATCCTATGGCAGCAGAAACAGAGAAAGGCATAAATAGAAATAGGCTGGGTAAACTTTGACCCTCTGCATGTGACTCCCAGGAACCTGCTTGTGCAGGTCAGCTCCCTTCTTACCTCTCAATAATGCTACCCTATTATGACTCTACCAAGAGATTCATCCGTTCATAGGTCAGCAATTTTATATTGTAATAATATGAAGTGGCATTCTTACCATTGGCAGTTTCAAAATCAAAGTACTGAAGAACTGAAAAATTTGAAAATAATCTACATCACGTGACAGTCACTCTTTACAACAAATTTCATTTATTTGATTTTACTCTAACTTTTTGAAGTTAAAGCACCTTAAATATGTTCCTAGCTTGTGTTTTTATTTTTATTTTTCATCATTAATAAGATTACCAGGTCTTAATCCTCCATAAAGAACTACAGGCAACAAAGAAGTATTGTGAGTGGGAGAATTAACCTTCTCCAGGGAAAAGAAGATGGGTCAGTTATCCAACTCCAAATGGTCAACCCTTTTCCCTCAAATATATCATGATTTCTTCATTATTTTAAAACATCTATTTTAGTGCTTGAAAATGCCATCTGTTTGCACTTTCTGTGCTCCATACTCATTCCCATTATTGACTGACTAATATGTCATAATGCACAATAAAATTAGTAAAATTTTAAATGACTGGTAAGAATAAGAGAAGACAAAAACAAAACTGGAATCTTATAGGTATCTTTTTCTTTACGATTTTTACTTCTCTTCCTGGAAAGCACTGTTTATGTCAATACCAATCAATTGAAAGTGGTTGCCTGGAGTGCTCTGTGGGAAAAGACAGAACCCACACATCTACTTAATGGTTAAGTGGTCTAAAAGTTGCATAATCAATTAGCAAGTTGACCAGAAGCTTGCATATGAGCTACCTGAGCCAGATGTCAAACTGTATTACATTCGTTGCTCAGATCTCTGCCTTTTCCTATGCTACTCTTAGTGTAACTGTGGCTTAAAAGTAACTTTACTGTTGTGATATCACTCCAGTTTAACACTTCTTATAATTCTCTTGCTTCTAGCAGTGTTTCTAGCAATAATTTTGGTCACATACAAGTATTTATTTTATCATTGCTTTTTAATTTTCTTTAGTAGTCAAGCTAATAAAGTGTGTGTGTGTGTGTGTGTGTGTGTGTGTGTGTGTGTGTGTGTGTGTGTGTTTGGGTCTGAAATTGATTTTTAAAAAAATCATAAGGTTGGAGCTGGTGAGATATCTCAGAGGTTAAGAGCACTGAACTTTGCATCAATTCCCACCTTGCATATGGGATCTATCAACGATTTATAACTGTATTTCAAGGGCATCCATACTTTCTGGCTTCCATGAGAACCATGCACGCATGTAGTAGGCATATATGCAAGCAATACCCATATACATTTATTAGAATAGTATAATAGATTAATAGATAATAATTTAAAAGAAAGAAAAACCTTAATAGTTTTTCACACAGATATTTTCTAAAGTCCTAGGCCAATATACTTTGATTAAGTTAAATGGTGGCCTACATTTGAAACATGAACACTGCATACAAAGAGAAAGGCCTTTGTCTTTAGTAGTCACACAAAAAGATATGAAAGGTTATGAATTCCTATGTGAACTAATTATTATATCAGTAATTTAAGAATTAGGAATAAAGATACATTCCTCCAATGGCTATAGTACATATTTAACAATGGTCTGACTCAAGAACATCTTAACTATGTGAATTATTTGCACATAATAAAAATATAAATTCTATGACCATCTTGAGTGCTGTGGTATTTCATAATTCATTGATTATTACTAGTTTAGAACATATGCATTATGTAATATGTATGTTATTAAAACTTAAAATGTATTTGGACTGGTAAAATTGCTCAGTGGGTCAAGAGAACTGCTACTATGCCTAATAATCTGAGTTTAATTTCTGGGTCCTATGTGGTATAAGGAGGGAACCAACTCCTATAGACTTCAACTAGACTCCATCTACATTATATAAGCAGGTTTATATCTCCCTATAGTAAAATAAATAAATGAAATTCATGATTTTCCTGAAAAGGTAAGCATATTAAAGCATCCACAAGAAATGTTACTTGTATATATGTTTTCATGGGTGACTGGCTGTTTGGTACAGTTTGAATTAAGTATTTGTTTTTTCATATTGTTATTATTTTCTATTCAAAGAACTAAGGAAAAAGAACATAGGTACTATATAAGACCATCATTGCTTTCATGTATAGAATTTTGTAGGCTTTGTATAAAAACTAATTGTATTTATCAGGCAGTTATGTTAGTTATAATATAGTTTTCCATCATGAATCATTTTCATAAACAGTCTGTTTCTAGTTTCTACTAAGATATTTATTTTCACTAGTATTACTAAATATAGATTCTATTGCTTACAGATTATGTTATTAATAAACTTTTTATTATATACCCCTCATTTCATTGTTTTAATTCCAAGCGTCATTTTGAATATCTGTAACATTATATTTGCATGAATTTAAAGTTCTGTGTTACAATTCTTTCTGGGACTGGACTACAATTCTACAGTATTCTTAGGGCTATTTATTACAATGTCTTTCCAATATATTTGCTAGTATTTATATACTTAGTAAATGTGTTGAAAATCTTTTGTATTTCTTTTACTCTGTTATCCACTTTGGCTAATATTAGTACAGATGGTATCTGTCTCATTTATCTTGGAATACTTTTAGTTCTTCTTTATCATTTTTATTAATACTTTGAGATTTTCATGTAATTTTTACCCCAGTTTCTCCACTTCCACAAAATAAATAAAATATAATAAAATATATTATGCATTCTTTTCATAATTCCGTATATATTTTTACAATATAATATATTTTATGATAATATTATAAAAGATTGATTTATATATATCCTTTGAGATATATCTGTGTATATATGTATATATATGTATCTATAATATATATTTATATGTATGCTTTGAGAATTACAATTTGTTTCCTTCATGTAATGGCTCCCTCCTTTATCTCTTCCCAGATGTGCATTTTTCCCTGCCAACACAACTTTGTTGCTTTTGCTTCTTAAATATATCAAGCCTAATTTGTTCAGCTGATAACTTTTGGATGTGTATCTTTCCCCTGGACTTGTTAACTTACCAGAGGCTCCATTTTTAGAAAAAGGTGGGGCTTTGTTTTGTTTTGTTGTTGGTTTTTGTTTTACTTAGCCAGTATCAATTTGCTCACTTAGAGGTAGGACTTCATGCTAACCTTCCTCCTCCTTTCTGGGACTTGGTGTGGCTTGAACTTGCACTGAACTCATGTACGCTGTTACAATCACTGTTAGCTCACATATGCCATAACCATTCTGTGTATTAAAAATAAGTTTCCTTGTAGTCTTTTAGCACCTCTGGCTCTTACACTCTTTCTTACCCTTCTTTAACAATAATCCCTGAGCCTTCGGTGAAGGGGTATTATATAGATATGTTATTTGGGGCCAAGTATTCTAGCTTATTTTTCTGAGGAAAGTCACTTGTAGATCTTTGTATTAATCCTCATCTACTAGAAACAGAAGCTTCTCTAATGAAGGTTGAGAGATGTGTTTACCCATGGTGTCAAGATGTCCCTTCCCCCACAGCATTGAGCTGGACTTCTCAGCCCATTCCATCAGCCTGCAACATTCTTGGCTGCCAGCCCCCAGCCTCCTGCTTGTGTTATCCCTTGCCTTTGTTCCTCTGAGAACAATACAGCTGTTTTCACCTGGAAATCAAGGCTGACTCAGGGCAGTCTCACCTGGAAACATGCTGGGACCTGTGAGACATGAAGTCCTTTAATCCCAGCAGGCGACCGCTGAGAAGAGGAGCCAATGAGTTCTAGGCAGGCTCCTTGAAGTCAGGGGCGGGGGGGGGGGGGGGGGAGGGGGGATAGGGGAGGTGAGGGGGGGGAGGTTTTACTTTAAAGGCTATATATTGACTAAATATTAATAAAGTTCAGTCTTAATCGGCAAATGTCATCCTGACTCATTTCTCTTTCGTCACCTCCCCATTTATCCCCAGAATTCTTTTCCAGGTCTCCAGTTCACCTGTGGCTGCGGGCAGCTACATCAAGATGAGTCACTAAGTGTCCATGTGATACTGTTTTCATTTAGAAGGCGAATAATGCAAGGTCACCCATATGGCTTATAGCCTGATAACAGTTTTCATCTTGTGGAGTGGGACTTAAACGTAATCAGAAAGGAATTGGTTACTTTCATGATGAGTGTGCCAGTACTGTGTCTTTCCATGGAGTTGTTTAAGCTTGAAGGTCCTACAGCTGTATAATGATGAATACAGATGGGTGATGACTATTTTTCTCTAGTAATATTCATGGAATCCTTGGGCATGATGAAAGCTAGGCATTTCATCATGTTCCTTGTTCTTCCAGGTCTACGAATTCTTGAATTAAGCAGCTCACCCACCCAGCTGCTTGAGCAGTAGAGCCAAGTACTGCCAGAAGACTTCCCAGGAACTCAGCTCGGAGTCTGGGGGGAGGGGCTTGACCAAACTGTTAAAAGTCTGACCTCAATTAAAATTGGAGCCTTGATTGGTGAACTATCATCCTGGCCTCATTCCTTTCACTCCTTTCCATCCATCCATCAGCTTCTGTTCCAGGAAGCCAGTTCATTGTAGCTGCAGGCAGCTACAGAATACAACAGATTGGTGCCCAAACACAGGGCTGGATAGAAGAAGATTTCCTGAGGTGACCCTGTCTTGGTGAAGCTTCATAGAAAATGGAAAAAGATGGTATCCTGCATGGTAAGCAACTATAGGTGCTAGAAGATACAGACTAAGTGAAGCAGTATTGACCTAGCACTGAACTCCTCACTTAGGGGCAGTGGAAAATGAGGTAGGAACTTTATAGGCATTTGCCCACAGCTTTCAAGAGCTGATTCAGGCGGAAAAAAGGGGGGTGTTAAAAATAGGCATATGTCTGTAGCCTCCAAGAGCTGCTTTAAGAAAGTTTGAAAAATGAGAGAGTAAGAGAGAAGGAAAATGGATGTAATTGGATGCATAACAAGAGTGCTTCTCTTTCTGTGTATTGTTGTTTGCTCCCGGTGGGTGTACCTATTGTTTTCCACATGTACATTTATGTCTTTTCTGTGTTTTTGTGTGAATGTCTGCTTGTTTCATGTTAAAAAATAAAAATTGGTGAAAATTTCGTCTGCTGGCAGCCTCTTGAGCCGGCCACAGTTTGTGCAGGGGGGGCTGTTTTAAAGCAGCGCAGCGTGCTCACCCGAGAGGCAAACATGGCCGCTTTTCAAAAGGCCAGAAGCCTCAAGTTTGGGAAAACTTTGGTTTAACTTATGAGATTCCTGTAATTGCTTTGTTCTTGTTTTTAATTGGTCTTAATGGTATAAGGTTTTACATATCTTGACTATAGAGTTATAATAATAGAGGCTAAGTTGGAGCTGGTAGCTTGGAGTCATAGCCATTTGAACATGTGGCATGATGCACCCCAGGAAATACAGGCCTCTAAGATGCTTCTAAATTGTCATGGTGTTATGTGTGAATCTTAACCTAGAAATTAGACTTATAAAGATTAAGATTTAAAATAATGTCTTTAATAAGTTACGCTCTCATACACTTGAACATAAAAACTGGCAGACAAACCTTGTGCTATAAAAATAATGCATTTGCCATTGATTTTAAAGAAAAGAGATTGTTTAAAATTGGGATTTGCTTCCAAAGTTGTAGTTATGCTCTAATATTGCAAGAGAAAATTAAGAGTTGCCATAAAAATTGCCAGTGTGTCATTGGCTACAGTTTTTAGTTTGCAGTCTAGTTAAAGGCTCACGATTCTTAATATATTTTGTAATAAAGAATGATACAGCCGTGGTCATTATAGGCCTATTGCCACTTTTCCACAAGTTTATTGGCTACAATGGTAGAAGCAAAATTTAACCCTCCAAGATTAAAAAGGAGATCTCAGTGGAAATTTATTTGATATCAAACAGGCTCCTTTGACTACTATGAAACAGTGAGTAGAATTTTTCTGGGAATCCTGAAATTACAGGTTCCTTTTTTTATTTGATTCTCATACAAGTCTTTGTAGAGATACCCAGAAAAATACAGTCAGATCCCAAAACCACCTTGGTGTCTGTGGGTCATTTTCGCTGAACCCATGCCTTCCTGGACCAAAATGATCCTGGTTATCCTGTGGCTGAGCTTGGACTGCGGCAATGGGGCTAGCTGCTTTATGTTTCTGATGCATTGGCTTTTCTCCCTGATGGACTGTAACCAGAAACTGGGAGCCAAATACACCTTTTCTCCTTTAGGCTCCCTTTGTTAGAGTATTTATTTATTATTTATCACAGCAATGGGAAACAAAATTAAGGAAGTCAATAATGAAAGTACTCTGAATTTAGATGTGCTAAATTACCACAATTCTAAACTACAGTGATTAAGAAACTGACTAGATTATTTAAAGAAATGACAGAAGTTACTTATAAATAAACATAAATAGGATTAGCATCTGACTTCTCCTACAATAGTATATATGTAGGAATGATGGAATAATCTATATGGATTTTAAGTTAAAAGTTGTATATACTTTTAAAATGAATAAAAAGGCAACAGAGATACTTTCAAAAATTTAAGACCTGTTTCAAAAATAAAAAATATATGAAAACATCTATTTAAAAAGATAAACAGTTTCAGAACTATCAAAAACTTCAATTGGTTCGTGAAAAAGCAATTTGAAAGATACAATATACAAGTTTATTAATTCAACATGGGAAATGTTAATATGGTAAATAGGTATAGAGAGAAGTATCTTGAACTCTCCAGCAAAAGATAACACTGAGCCCTTGAGTCTGCAAATTGTAATTATTTAAAGGGACAAATCATTTTCAGAAATGTATAGTGATAGCAGTGATATAATCTGAAGGGGAAAATGCACTATGTATGGCAATGGGCAAAATTTTCAAAATTATACTATATTCAACAATACGAATACAATGACAGAAAATACAGTATTAAAGGATGTGTGTAAAGTATAAATAATTAAAGAAGTGTATGTGGGTAAATGAAGTGTTTACATGAAAAAAGTCTGGATAATAGAAATAAAACCCTTAAGTTTATTCAACTTACAAAATATGTATCCACACATAATGGAACAAGATGATACCAATGGGAACTTTGGAAATGAATTTAAACCAATCCTAAATGCAGATGGCTTTCAGGAAACAGAAAACTTTGAGTTATTCTCAACTTGGAGCCCAAAATCTAATACAGCAGAGAAGAGAGTGAGCAAGTAACACACTGTGTGCGAATTTGTCAATCTTCAGTTAGATCTCATGGACTCTTGACAGCATTCAATTCAAATCCCCAAGGAGGAAGATTTGCTAAAAGAACTGGAGCATTTTTCTTTTCATTTTTGAATGTTAGGATTTCTTTTCCCATATAAGAGATTAGACCCAAGCAGGACCTAAGTAGACAAGGCAACCACAACTCAGATATGTGCCATCTGCTTAGATTTTTAGACAATGTCTCATAATATATCTGTGCCTGGCTTGTATTTCACTACCACCTCCCCCAATCCCCTGCCTCAGTCTCCCGAGTGCTGGGAATGTAGAAATTCACATCTAGATTTTGGGATTTTGCATGAGAAGTTGTATCAGGTGGTTCATGTTTATATTTACTAGGTATATTTTCCTTAAATTTTCTTTTCCGTGCCTCTCTTCCTCCCTTTCTTGTTTTCTCCCTCACCCTTATATACAATATATGATAGATGATAAATGATATGCGATATATACTATACAGTATAATATATATATTATGCAGTATAATATATATATCTATATACTCCATATACATTATTAACATATAAGTTCATAAGAGAGAAAATGATCATTACTTATTTTAATTGATCCACTGTATTCAGTTTATGAAATTATTTCATAAAATTAATTATTTACTTACCATAGTGATCCACATGCCTGGGTCTGAGTGACAGAGCTATGAGGACCTATGAGGTAGTATCTTCCATGCAGAGAAGCAAAGTGAGACAGGTAAGTCTCTCCAATTCCAAAGGTATCTTCCTTTTGATGCAGAGACTATAATGTCCATAATGAAAAGAAGATGAATCTAAATAATTATTAAGATACTCATCAAAGGCAGCTCTCTCATTTTTTTATGTGTGTTGAACATTCTACCTCAAGTTTTCTTTGCCAGAAAGGATAAAACATAAAGATACAAAGATTTTAAACTTCAAGATAATTCCCTTCTAGTGCCTGCTGAGAAGCATATCCACTCATCTGAAATTTTGTTATTGTTGTTGCTTCACTGAGTATGCCTGCTGTTTTCTTACTTCCCGTATTTTAAATAGCTGACCATGAACTTTAGAAGCTATAATGTACTAGGAATCTTGGCATTGACTTTTACAAGTTTATGTTTCTTGTGCTTTATATGTGTAAACTGAAAATCTATTAATTTTGTTTCACAACTCAGCTTAAACCTTTATCCCATGACCTTTTCTTTTTAATGAAAAAAGCCCAAACTGTTATGACAAAGAAGTAAGTCATGAGTATATAACAGAATTTCAAATTCTTATTCTACTAAAGCCTAACAGTTGATACCTGCAGGCACATAATTCACCAGGACCTGCTTGGTGAAGCAACTATGAGCTCTGTTTGTTGTATGTTCATTAAGACTTTTTTCTAGGTACCCTGGGATCTGTTGAGAGCTATGCGTGTCACTCAGTTTTCCTGTGATTCTTTTATCACCTGTGAGGAAACAATGCAGAACGGAAACAGAATTTCAGTTTCCTCCAGGGTATGTTTCCTGGAGCAAAGGAAATCATTGTGGGTTCATTTACTCCAGAATTTGTGTATCAAAGAATGAAAAGACAAAAGTAAAATTAAGAAGGGAGAAAAAGGAAGGGAGAGTTGTTTTAATTACACTATCATTAAGTTTCAAACCCAGAAGTGGCTATGGTGCTTGTTTAGCCTATCAAAGGAGACCTGGCCTCCAGATTCTCCCACCACCCCACAGTTTCTTTATGTCACTGGGTATGGCTGGCATACCCTACTGCTACCCTAAACATTCCTGTCCATGGGCTGGACTGTCCTTCCCTAAGAGGCTCTCCCCTATGTAATCCAGATATTTTGGTTACCTATTCTCTCTGCCTCTCTCGGTCCTTCTTTCTGCCTACCGTTTGCTTCTTTTGTACTTCTGGTATCCTGGCTGCTGTACTTGGTCCCCCTCTCTCCCTTCCCCTTCCTTTCCTCTCCTCACCATGGTTCAGGGTCATGAGCACTCTGGACTTTCCCAGACATGTCTGCCTCTGGCAATGCTTTCTCAGATATCTGCAATAAACCTCCCCCCGACCATATCTAGAAGCTGTTATATCCTTTCTTTCCTTTATTTATTTATTTGTGTGTTTGTTTGCTTATTTATTTATTTATATTCAACTATAGTCTGAAAAATTAAAAAAGACTCAAACATAAAGATAAAAGTTTCAACATGTAATCTCAAGTTGTACCTGATCAGTAGAAACCACACCTGCTATTAATAAGTTTCTTCCTTTTTGTCATTTATTCATATTGGAGAGGTCCAGAGTTTTCCCATACTCAAAATCCAGATCTCTACATTAAAAACTAAGTGACTTTTGCTTTATTTAGACTTTGCAGCAATTTCACTTGAGTTCCATTGAATGTTATTTCAAAACACTAAAATTAAAAAAAACAATTCTATCTTGATATTCCATTATGCTTCTATCTGCTCTTGAGATATTCATATGACCCCATAGAGGAAATTTTAAGTATAAATAACAAAAACGAATTTACCATATTAAATCAACACAGTTTGTACCAACAGCTTGTTTTTATTAGCGAATGTATAAAGCTAAAGTCCTTTTCCAATGCTACAAATGTTTCATTATTATATTAGCTATTTCATGATATTGTTTTCTTGTTTTTATTTCTCTTAGACTTCTATGCATACATATAAATCTATCACCCTTTAATTTCCCATAATCCCAAAACAAACAAATAAATAAAATACAGCCTTTTATGTAAAAGTACATATAAAAAAGTATTTTTTAATAAAGCTAAAGTCAGTCAAGATGACTAATGAAATTGTTGATTCATTAAATGTGGAAGATTACAATGGCAGACTGGATGATTCGTGTTTGGGGACTTCCTCCTAGGTAATTGGTCATTTCTGTTGAGACAGCAACATTTGTTATCTGGCTAGGGGCAGATGGCTCAACAAAGAATTTTAGAGAAAGAGATCAAAAATAGAAGATGTTAATTTAATTCTTATTTGTTGAAGGTTAAATATGCTGAAATATTGTTTAATGATTGCACTTACCTGATCTCCATTGGTGACTGCATTCTTTCTCATTCAAATATCATAACTAAGTTAGAGAAAATACATATTTTCAGCAATCCTTTCAAAGGTAAATTGTTATTTGCAAGTATAAAAGCAAGGATATATATTATTAATAGAGCCTGTTTTATCAATTTATTGATAATTTCATACAATGCATTCTGATCAAACACCAAATTCCTTCCCTAAACTCTTTTCAGAGGTAATAGTGGTATGAAGTTATGATGCTAACTAGCACAGCTTTTTAAGTAATTTTTTGCATTTTGTGACATTTTTATTTTTATTTTCAAGACATTTAGATTTTAATGGTAATAAAATAATTGAATCTAGCTTTTTAGAAATTTTATCTGCCTCTTAGTATAGAAAAGAATTCGTACTGTGATTGAAACAATGACAATTTTACTTCCTTTCCATACATGAGTAATAATCCCTTATCAAGGGATAATCCCTTATATATTTAAGATATACAACTCAGATATGTTAAATTATTCTAAAATATTATCAATACAATACTTAAGCTACCAAAATCAGTCAAGACTATATGTTTAAATTTTAATATTCACTGTTAGATTATACTCTGAGTACCATATAAAAATAAAACCATTTATGATCCATTCAAAATAAAATTTAGTTTCAATAGTCAAAATTTAAGACATACTACTGGCAAAATGTTTTTTGTAAGGTAATAATACTTTAACAAAAACTGTAGATAATTTTTATTTAAATAACTTCTGGTAAATATTATAATGTTGTAATCTAATATTTAAAAGGAGGATAAATATAAAAATAAATGATAAATTTTACTAAAGCTTTGAGATTCTAAGAAGTAATATAAAAATAGAAGCTGCCAGTCCTGGCATAAGTGTTATGTGCTAATTACGTTGTGGTCTCCTGCTCCCCAGATGGTTTCTTTGGATGCCATGATCCCTCTTCTCTTATCTCTTGGGCTTCAAAGAAGGCATGAAAATAAGTGGAGACCCATGTGTCTGCCCATGGCCTAATTAGAACTGGGCAGTTAGCCTCAGAAAAACTAAGTGCTTTGTGTGTCCTTTCTAGTCCCTTACTGTCAAATTATCTTAAATCCCTCTTTTGAAAAGGCCAATACATGACTCTTCTTCAATATCTTTGCTCTTATTCAAAATAATGAAATTTAAAAGATATCAGTAAGAACTGAATACTTACAAATGTACAAGATACCAAAGAAACAACTAAGTTGTATTGTTTTCAAACTTGATATGCAAGTTGACTTGATAAGCCAAATAAGGAGTGAACTTATTTCACTGAGCATTAAATTCCTATATACCCACTCTCTCAGAGTGGGAGATAAGTTGTCATTCAGAATATACTGCCCATATTTTACAAAAGTGTAAGTGTCCTGGAATTGACTGAGAAACTAAACTAAATCTTATTTCAATTTTTATTTGGCATGAGTATCTTCATGCCAATTTATGCTTCTACTTAGTTTCTTTACAAATGGGAAATTTCAGTTTTGTGCCACATGTATCCTCTTATCACTTTTTTGCGGTTTGGATAGACCAATGCTTTTGATACTGTATGTGCCTCTCATTGGCTCGGGATGAGATTTAGGAAAGTATAAGATGCTGCCAACTCATTCCACTGATCACAATGGAAATTCTGAAACTAGCGTTCAAATGATGATTCAATTTTGACAGAAGTTCGAAATAAATTTGGCTCTAGTTTTCTTATCAAGCACAAGTTCTGTATACCTGCTTATTTAAGACCCAGAAACTTGAGTTCTGGTTCTTTTATATGGATTGTTCTGGAAGTTACTGAACATTCTTCATCCTTTCTGTGGTCATCTAATAACATCACTGTAATAAGCATCTGTCTGTTGTGATTTCTAGAGAGCACAGAGTCAGACATTTATTTCCCTTTAGTTCTTGAGATCAGAGCCTGATACTTGTGATGTTTACCATTGTTGTTCTCCAGCACAGATAAACACCTGGACTTTAAACAGCCTCCATAGACTCATATATTTGAATACTTTGTTCCTCAGGTGCTGGAGCTGTTTGAGAAGTTCTTCTGCCTTAGAGAAGGCATGCTAGGGAAGGATTGGGTTCAAGGTTTCAAAACTCTATATATTACCTCCACTTAGCTCTCTCTGGCACCTAGTGGTCTGCTTCCTGCCATGCCATGAACATCATGGACTTCACCCCTCTGAAACTGTAAGTCCCCAAAACATTATTTTTTCTATATGTTGCCTTGTTTACTGTGTCTTATCACAGAAATAGAAAAAGAACTAAGGCTGTTCCATATTGGAACACTTCTTTTAAGAGGCTGTCAACTGAGGAAACTCAAATGACTGAGAAGTATGTAAAGAAATATTCAAAATCCTTAGTCATCAGGGAAATACAAATCAAAACAACCCTGAGATTCCATCTCACACCAGTCAGAATGGCTAAGATCAAAAACTCAGATGACAGCAGATGCTGGGGAGGAAGTGGAGAAAGAGGAACACTCCTACTTTACTGGTGGGATTGCAAGCTGGTACAACCACTCTGGAAATCAGTCTGGCAGTTCCTCAGAAAATTAGACTATCTGAGTACCCAGTTATACCACTCCTGGGCATATGCCCAGAAGATGCTCCAACATTTAATAAGGACACATTCTCCACTATGTTCATAGAAGCCTTATTTACAATAGCCAGAAGCTGGAAACAACCCAGATATCTCTCAACACAAGAATAGATAAAGAAAATGTGGTACATTTACACAATGGAATGCTGCTCAGCTATTAAAAACAATGACTTCATGAAATTTTCAAGCAAATGGATTCAATTTGAAAACATCCTGAGTGAGGTAACTCAGTCACAAAAGAACACAGGTGGTATGCACTCACTGATAAGTGGATATTAGCCATCACATTTACCGTCAACAAACCCAGACACTATTGTGAATGCTGGGACGTGCTTCCTGAAGGGAGCCTGATATGGCTGTTTCCTGGGAGGCTCTGCCTGAACCTGACAAATACAGAGGCAGATGCTTGCAGCCAACCATTCGACTGAGCATGGGCTCACCAATGGAGGAGTTGGAAAAGGGGCTGAAGGAGCTGAGGGGGTTTGCAGCCCCATAGAAGGAGCAACAATGTCAACTGTCCAGACCCCTTGGAGTTCCTGGAGACTAGACCACCTACCAAAGAGTACACATGGAGGGACCCATGGCTGTGGCCACATACACCCAGAGGATGGCCTTTTTGGCATCTGTAGGAGAAGAAGTCCTTGGACCTGAGGGTGTTGGATGCCCCAGTGTAAGGAAAATGCCAGGGCAGGGAGGCGGGAGTGGGGATGGGTGGGTGAGCACCCTCATAGAGGCATGGGGAGGGGAAATCAAACAGGGGGATTCTGAAGGGGAAATCAGGTAGGGGGGAAACATTTGAAACGTAAGTAAAGAAAATATCGATTTTAGGACACATTGAAATGAAGGTAATGAGAGAAATAAGTTTTTTCCAACTCTAGCAATCCCAATGCTTTATCACTTCTTAGAGAACAGTAAAACATTCCTTTAAAGATAATAGATGCTTGTGCATCCCTGGGTACAAACAGGATGACACATGAAGGGTGGAAGCCTGGGTCTGTGCTGCTTCAAACACACAAGTGAAAGTCAATTGCCAGGTTTAGTTCGGAATCACCAAGTCACTCGCTTACTATGCAGCTAATTAAAATAAGCTTTTGCAAATTTGCAGGTACAATAATGCTCTCTAAAAACCAATTTCTTGCTAGGTTTTAATATTATAGTATTTCAAACTAATCTCCTTTTCTGGCAAAACTGGCTCATATCATTGTCTGTGATCATCCATTCTAATTATTTTATTATTTTGCAACGATTGTAATAGTTTTAGCCTCAAGACCTCTTGAAAGTGAATAGAAGGGTTAAAAAAGGAGAAACCTCGCTCAGTGGGAAGAACTGTTCAAGGGGAGGCTGACCTGAAGGGAGGCACTGTTTGGTATATAAATAAATAAAATAATTAATTAATAATGAAAAATATTTAAAAATCCCTACTATTTAGTGTGAAGAAAATGTGAAGTGTCATATTGAAATTATTCCTCTCAAACTGAAATTTTAAGGGAACAGTTAATGGTTGGGTAATTTTGCCTGCTGGTTAGCTGAAACTGCTGCCTCTGAAACCATCACATGACCTTCTCAAAGGCATCCTGCTGAGATCATGGGATTTGCTCCACACCTGGAGAGTTTCTGATTCCTAGAACCCTTTTTTTCCTTTGACATGAATAAAAACTTGACTCTAATTTCATCTAATGCTTGTACATTTGACTTGACTAATACTAATTCAATTTTGGCAGCATAAAAACTATTCTAGCATGAGTAAAAAGATGTATTCTGTGATTCTATGCAATTATTGTTACTATTATAGACGTATTGAGTTCTCTCATATTTTCATAGGCCTCGCTCAATGTGATAAATTTCAACACAAAATCAGCTGTTTTGTTTCTTTTCTGGAACTTTTATATAACTTTCAAATAATTCATATCCTTATTTATATGTATAATCATCATTAAATTTTATTTGACTCAGTTCATTTCGAAAACTAAAATGCAATATACAGTGCATTGGTCTCCCTGTTTTAGCTGTAGGACAAGCAATCGATTCTAACTTTGACTCACACGGCTCTTCTTCCCACTCAGCTTGCTGAGTTCCTAATCATTTGAATGGTCTGTGGATTAATTTATTCATACATCCATTTTATTTTTAGTTATTTTGACCTTCTAACCTCAATTAATTTTTCAACAGTAGAATATATATTGTGGAGTACCCATGATATTTGTATTTACATACATATCATAAGATATCCAACTTAATTTTTTCTCTATTATCTTAAATCTCTACCACACATTTTATCATTTTCAACCTTAGTGTTTGTTTAAATTGCTGCAACTGACATAAGTATTGTGTACTGTAATCTACCTTAATAGGTTATATTTCTCCATGAAGCAAGCTATTAATAAAGGTATAATTATCCAGTCTATTAATTATGCTTAAGAGGCTGCAATCAAAGATGGTCCATGCCTTCAAGCTTATATAAAAGAGGATATTCCTTACCCACTTATTTCTCCAGAAGCGTCTAGTCCTGGGGCACCACAGGGCCAGAGCTGACATATATCACTGCAACTCCCACCATGCACATGGCTTCTTCCCCAGTGGATAAAGAATTTGCTCTCTGATTTTAGGCTCTGCACTATTGCAAGAGGATCAGCAACATTATGACACTTTCTGAGAAAAGGTGTAGTTTTCGAACACTGAGGATCAATCTATGCTTATAAAGTCATTGCATAGCAAACCCTGAGCTCACCAATGACCCATGTCCTTCAGCACTCCTGCATTAACCTAGACATTATTTACATTTATTACATTATTTATCTGGGTTTTCTTCTCCTCACTCAAGTTGTATTCTAGCTGTAAGAAACAAATCATGATGTCCAGGTGTCACGTGCCATGGTACCAAATGCATACAGAATTTGTTTATATAATTTCCAATACTTCTAGTAGTGAATAAATGTGAACATTTTTTTCATCTATTTCTTTGTTTACTTATTGCTAGTAAAAAGTTCTGATTTGTAAACTTCTTTAAGTTTTCAAAATGTTAAACACTGCCCTATAATGTATGTTGGCCTAAAATTATTTTACCTTATATATTGCAATTTTGTTTATGATGTTTTTCTTGGTATGTGTTTGAAAATCACATACTCATATTTATGAATTTTTCTCAGTTAATTTCTTTTGTATTGTGTTTAGAAAAAGTTGTT
Source organism: Apodemus sylvaticus (assembly GCF_947179515.1). Lineage (NCBI taxonomy): Eukaryota > Metazoa > Chordata > Mammalia > Rodentia > Muridae > Apodemus > Apodemus sylvaticus. The sequence goes on along the minus strand of NC_067473.1, from coordinate 36,433,204 downwards.
TCACAAAGAATTATATTTTGTTCCATTATACTTGTGGCTCCTCTTAGCTCTTTGATAGGATTGGGATTATAATCAGAGGAAGACATCCCCATTTTGATGTCATTCTTTCTCCATCAATAACTCGATTGGTAGAAGTTGTAGGATTTGATAGTATTTAGCCAGCATAATGTTGTGTCTCTATGGTCTCAGGTTCTGTAATAAAGAATGATACAAAGAATAGATTTATGCGATATTTCTCATAATTAGTTTGGTTACTTGGTAGCATCTTTAAAAAAATTGACCAATGAATTCTCCATTATAAAACAGTTACATGTGAATATTAATTAGCCCAGAAGCTCTGAATACCCAAGACACAAGTAGCATATCAAATGACTCCCATCAAGAAGTAAGGAGAGGGCTCTGATCCTGGAAAGGATTGATCCAGCATTGTAGGGGAGTACCAGGATAGAGAAAAAGGAGGGAGGTGATTGGAGAGTGGGTGGAGAGAAGAAGGCTTATGGGACATATGGGGAGGGGGGAACCAGGAAAGGGAAAAGCATTTGGAATGTAAACAAAAATTTAGAAAATAAAAAAAAAGAAAGAAAAAATAATAATACAGTTACAAGTGTTGGCTCACAGGCTATTCCACCAGGCTCCTCCCAGGAACCTCGCAATGGTTTAGGTTATCATCTGACACATATGAAAGCATATAAAAGGACTACTCGGCACACTTTAGTTCTCTCGCTCTCTCTCTCTCTCTCTCTCTCTCTCTCTCTTTCTCTGTCTCTCTCTCTCTCTCTCTGCCCCTCTGTTCCCATTGTCTCCAGCTCATCCCTCTCTTCCCATTCTTTCCTTTTTCTGTCCTTTGTGGCCCCTTCACTGGCCTCATGGCTTTGCTGCTATCTATCTGGCCCATCCCTTATCCAGCCTTGACTCTCCTCCCTTCCCCCAATAAACCTCCTTTATTCCAGATTTGTTCCATGGTGTGATTTCTCAGGGAGGTACCTTAGCCTCTGCCCACCATGAACTACCCCTCTCCTGTAAGCTGCATTATATCTCATAACACAAAAACTGATTTTGTAAATATTAACAGAAACAGAATCTTAGAACTGATCCCCAAATACTTGCAAACACTATTTATGTCTTTCTGTCACAAACTAAAAGAAAATGATACTAAAATCTATCGGGTTTCCTATCCTGATTGTCATTTGACTTACTTTTTTCGATTAATGAAAAATAATCTCTATACTTACTTAACACACCACCCAATCTTCTCAGATTCATGGAGAATGAAGGATTTAATAGATAAATCAATAAACAAAAGGAATTATTCAGATTAGCTTCTGGGACTATTTATAATACTAGCTTTAAATAGCTATAGAAAATGTCAAGAGCTGACTGACATACTACAGGTTGATAGCACAGAGAGGAACAATGAATAGGAAAGGACAAGGCTGTGAAATGACAAGTCAATGCAACAACTGTGAAGTTGTAATCTCTTTGGTCATTTTTCTATTGTCTTTTCTTTTTTGCAGGCTTCTTTCCATTGAGTGGTTAGGCAGATTTAATAGTGAATAAAGCCCCAAAGGTGCCTCCAACCTGAAACATTCAGAATTCTTCCAGCTCATCTTTAAGAGGACAATGCTAACCTGCCATGCTAGTAAAGGAACTCCAATTTGTGCGTGTGCTTAATATGTCAAATGCCTTACTAAGGATGAGGGAGCCCAACCCAAGTGCCATCTGGACCCTAGATATGGGCTTCAGTTGGATGAGTGTCATCGAACCACTGAACTACACAAGCAAATTGTTAGCAGTCCTTCAAGACTTCACCCAATGTTTACCTGGCAACAAGCCAGGTAGGTCTGGAGTCCCATAAAAGGGATTGTTTGCCCCCCCCCCACTCTCTCTTCCTATTATCTATTCGAGGCCAGGCTGGCCTCTAACTCAGAAATCCTCCTGCCTCTGTCTCCCTAGTGCTGGGATTAAAGGTATGCACCACCACCGCCTGGCTTTCCTTTGTCTCTGTCTCCATTCTCTTCTCAGTTCACCTCCCCATTCCCTAAATAAACTCTATTCTATACTATACTGTCACATGGCTGGTACCTCACAGGGAAGGGATGCCTCAGCATGCGCCCGCTGAGGAGCTGAGGACCCCTTCTCATCCTCTCACCTCAACATATCTGGCTCCATAAACATTTTCTGTCTTTCTTTTTTAAAAACATAACACAAATCACAGTGCCAAAAGACTCAAAACAATCAGGAAAAGTTTTACCACTACTGTGGCTGTCCAGTTTTCTACTCTCTGTTGTTTTCTGGTTGTAAATGTTGGGCATTACTATTATACAGCTCTACAGATTCCACTTACTATATCTATGCATTGTCACATTATTTTGCCTAAGGTTTTTTGTCTTGTAAAATTACACTGGAAAATAGTGGAAGCAAGTTGTTGGGAGACAGCAGATCTTCAGAGAAATCAGGACTGCTAAACACCCAGGACTGTCTTTCCACTGAGAAAATACCAAACCTATTCTTCCAGAAAGCTGGGAATTGGAAGTGATTAATATCTTGGTGAGAGCCATAGCTGCCAGGCCAGACCAAAACCAGCTCTTAAAACCAGGACCAGAGGTGGCTAGTAATCTAAATGATCCTTGTAGACAGGGGCTCCGCAACCTCCCACAACTAAGACCAGAGATAGCTAATTGCCCAAATGACCTTGACACCATCTGTATTACTGTCTCCAGTCTAGAGCTTTCTCTATGTCCTTAAGCTATACAGGTAGCCTGTCTCTAGAGCATGTCTTCTTGAAAGAAATGACATGTACCCTGAACTTGTTTTAATGTAATCATATTTATGTGCATCCAAGATTGTATTATATCAGGATATTTTCATTCTCAATTATACTGAGATAAATATGCTGGGAATAAACTACCTGATATCAAATTCTTTAGAAGTCTTGATACAGGTGGATGAAATCAATCTGAACTGAGTGTTACGTGAGGAGGTTGTGATCTCCTCAAGTGACACTTGCAGAGAAGCCCTCCCCAAGTCTCCTAGCTAAAGCAAATGAATAAAGCAAGGTTAAAAAAATATGTTTTAACATGTTTTGGTAGAGGGGTATACAATATATATTAGACAGTTAAAAATAAAAATAAATTGGTTCTCTAGACAGATCAGTTGGTGTTTCTGTGAGTAGCCTATCCCTGTGACTTTGTGTAAAATACTAAAGCCCTAAAGCATATTCTACTAATGTTGTGTCCTGGCCCTCCATGCCGACAGTCATTACATGCAGTGACTCAAGTCTTGTACACTCTGGCTCCCGTTTCTCTCACTGTGTGCCACAGATGGAGTAAACGGGCCTGCAATTCCTCGGGGTTTTTAAAAATTCACTGTCGTAGTTTAGAAATTGTGGCTGCTCCATTGACTTCCGCCCATAACAGACTGTTCCAGTGTGGCCTCCTTGGATGCAGAGCCCGCAAAGATTAAACCAAAAGCTTTGCTTAAAATCTCTTTATGGACTGTTAATCACCAAAGCAGAGAATATAATGGATTGCAAATATTTACTGGACTTAAGCATCTATATACAGCTGTGCCTACATAATGTAATCAAGGCTTTACAAGGCAATTTATCTCAGAGAGTTTCATAATTTTGAATTTAAATAAAAAACAGTGAACTATTTGTTTTTGATTGCTGGCCATTAAATCGAAAGGTTTTCATTTATGATGTAATATGTAAAACTATAAAAACAGACCTAACATTATCCATTAACCATGCGTAATTGCCTGCTTAGATAAAAAGAAAAATATTGTCTCTACATAAATATCCATCAAAAATTTTCCCAAGGAAAACCAGGAAACTAACACTTCTGTTCAAAGGACAGAAAAGCAGAACAGTGTGATAACCAGTCTTTGGGTAAGTAATGTCACAGTGTCTGCGATGATGTTTTACTGGGAAAGGAACTATTCATTTCAAATTCATGAAACATATGCCATAGTTAATATTAAGAAATATGTTACACAGATATGCCCTTTTTTTCTCAAACAACCACTGCTTTATTTAATGTATTTTAATTTCTGGTAAGAACCTTTGTAGGGAGATATAATTTGGGAACTAGGTGTGTCCTGGTATGTGCACCATTTTCATGAATCTTCTGCTTTCTCCAGCTAACAACACTTGAACCCACAGCCTTAAACAGTGGAAATGAATCGTGTAAGGCAATGATGAACAGGGAAACAAGAGGTGCTACCACCAAGTCCCATGCAAAAATGTTTTCTGAGCCTTCAGCTCCTGATTAAAACTAGTTCTGGAGAGAGATTAGTTTCATTAAAACAAACAGACAAAAAATGAAAACAACAACAGCAAAAACCTCCTTAAGATAAAAATCAGTGGTGAGAGTCAGTTGCTGAAACATACTTTAACATCCTTTTTAAAGAGGAAGAAACTTCATATTCCAAAAGATTAAAAAAGTGTATGGTTTTTATGATGAACACTAAATTATAGACTAGACAATGTCAGTCTGGTTCATACATTAAGAAAACATAGCATTTAAAAAAACTTATGACCTGTTATCAGTCTTATGTTAAGTATTCCTTGCTGGTCTTTCTAGAAATCTAGAGGGATGAAGATACAAAGTTCAAGGTCCATCTAATGGATGTATATTGAATAAACTATAATAAGCAATTACCACAACATGGTAATACATACAGCCATAAATGTGTCAAACTCATAAGGGAAAGCCCGGTTAATTTGCACTAGTAATCTCCTCTTACATTCCAGCCATTTATTTAAAGTAAACTGCAGAGGAAGAGAAGCATAATAGCTATTTTACAAAGGTGCTTCACATGCTAAGAAAAAAAGAGACTGTGTAATTATGGCCCAGGGACACTGTTAGGGCTGCGAGGGATGAGATAATCACGGAAACAGCAAGGCTTTTATGTCACCTCCAAAGGCGCCGGCATGCGCTAGAGTCAACCCCTGGGATCACTGGTGCTGCCTACAAAATGAAGTCCCTTGAGACATTTAAAGGATGAGAAAACGCATGGGAGGTGTTGGATGCTTTAGTGTTCTTGTACACCCCGGCTGAATGTTATCACCTGAGGACCCATTAGTCCCGCCTCTTCTCCAGATGTGCACACTCCTGTTGAAGATGTACAAGGACTGGGAGTTAGGATCTAAATCCAAGACAGACTTTTTAAACTACATTTTGCATACTGATTCATGTGAAAATGAGAAATCCTATGAAAATTATGTAGATTAAAAAAATTGAGAAAACCTGTATATTTTTAGTGATACAGGCAGTGTTTTTTGGTTTATATTTATTGTCCATCATCTTGAAAGGAACCCCTGCTCCAACATGGTTACACTTAGCTGCAGTTACTTTACAGAGTTACAGGTGAAAATCTTCTATCATTTCTGTGTGTTTACATGCACACTCTCAGGTCATGTGTTCTAAGCGTTTGGGAGTACACGTCAGTATAGATCACTGAAAGGTTACTTGTTTCTTCTCCTTTGTTTAATTCCAAACTTGTAATGACAATGCAATTTACTTATGCTTACCATGATAGGTCAAAAACTGTGCTGAGATTTTGAGAAGTTGTGACTATTCTCTATTTAGCAGCCTTTACTGACAATGTTAAATGTCTTCCCCCACCCCACACACTGGAAATAATTGAGACAAATGACATTCGAACAAAAATAAAGAAACATGCTATATCTTTTTCTCCTCTATTTAAGCTCATGAAATGCTATATTTTCCTGTGGTCTACTGATTGCCCTTGAATTAAATACTGTTTTTACCATTATTTTTGTTTATCTTAGGAAAATATTGAGGGGCAAAACAAAAAACACCTTGAAAAATATAACCAAGAGCCCAAGCACAGACATCGAATTATATTGCTTGTATCTTCAGTCTCAAAGAAAGTTAAAATGGAACTCCTCCAAGGCCATAAGGAAATATAAAGATTTATGAGTTGTGACTGTACATGCAGATGAAAACTGAGCAGATAAACTGCTGGTTTGCAATTCCTGTGAACACTATTTGTGTTGGCTGTTAGGGTTCAGGGAGTGTCAGGGTCTCATGCAGCTTAGACTGGCCTCAAACACTCTATGTGGCCAAAGATAAGCTTGAATTTATAACCCTCCCTCTGACTAGTACTTTGATTTCAGGAGTTCTCCACCATACCCAGTGTCTGTGGGATGCCAGGGCTTTGTGCATCCTAGATAAACATTTTAACAACAACAAAGTCACATCTGCAACCTCTGTAAACTTTTTGAATGTATAAGGAAATTACTAAGGAGAAACATTTACACCAATATGAAATTAAACAATAAAAGAGTTCAGCTGTCCATCCTGGACTGATCTAGACTGAGGCAGTATGATTTTTTTCATATACAAATAGGTGAAACTAAGGATAAAAAGGAAACCCCAAAATTATAGGAGTAGATAGGAGCCTGTTCCAAAGCCTAAAAAGGAATTAGACTTGTGTCTAAACAGAGAAAGAAAATTAACAATTAAAAACTCACAAAACTTCCATTTTTCTTCTTTGTACAAATGATAAATTTGAATATAACTTTGTAATTTATATAGTAGAGTAGAATTCTTCTAAATATATTATATGTGAAATGGCAATAATAGGTCAATTTATTAATTATAGGAACTAAATGCTTAAGTGTTCATGTGCATGCAATTTATAAAATAGCTTAAGAAGAACAAATATATTTACATTAATTGTTATATTAAAATGTCAAAAATTAATGCACTAAAATGGGGAGGGACTCTGGACTGGGGAAAGGGTGATACATGTGAAACAAGAAACAGCTTTAAGCTGGGCAGTGGTGGCACACGCCTGTAATCCCAGCACTTTGGGAGGCAGAGGAAGGCGGATTTCTGAGATTGAGGCCAGCCTGGTCTACACAGTGAGTTCCAGGACAGCAAGGGCTATACAGAGAAACCCTGTCTCGAAAAAACCAAATCCAAAAAAACAAAAGAAAAGAAAAAAAAGATACAGCTTTAACTGGGAAAAGAAGCAGAGGAGGAGGAGAAAAGATGGGTAAATAACACTAAGGATGTTTGAAAAAGACATGGGGAATCAAACTATTCTATTGGTACCTAACATTACAGATCACACACACATACACACACACACACACACACACACACACAGAGAGAGAGAGAGAGAGAGAGAGAGAGAGAGAGAGATTGAAGCTATGCCCCTTAGGGTAATAACTCGCTTCCCAAGAGCAATAGAAATAGACTAGCAAGCAAAATTCCAATGTTAGTCATGAGAAAACCTTTTGAGTTATAGCTCACAGAGGTTAAGGCAACTCTCAAAACAATACAGGCTATTGCTATTGCTCTTAGTACCTCCAAGAAGGTGAAGATGAAGGTAAGTCCATGGGGTATTGTTAAAGACACCAAGCTCTTTGCACATAGGACTCAGGATCGATCTGGAGCTAACCGGGAAACCACCTATTTGAGGACTAGCGTTCATAATACAAAATGGTGCTATGAAGGCTGCCAAAGGAAGGAAACAATTAATAGTCCTACTCAGCTAAGGCATCTATGAATCATAACAATGACCTCCTTGATGTGAAACCCTTAAGAGTGTAATAGTGACACTTGTATCTCAGATGTAATCAGCAGCTATGGACTTGTACATAATGTCTGCTAAGGACCTGTGTCTAGTGAAATCATAGATCTTAGAGAAGAACCTATCACAGCCGTTTGCCTACCAGAATAATTCCTAAGGGCTTTAAAAATAATTTTCCTTATACACAAATGCAAGTTTAGTTCTTACCCTTCACCTAAGTAACTCTGTTTTCAGCAGATTACAGGGAGTGACAATGTATCAAACTGTAAAGAACAACTGGCAGCTACAACATTACCCTTTCACGTATGACTCAGAGGGCTTCATGGAAGAAATAGAGAGATTTCAAGAGCCAGAGTACCAGGAAGCCTCTTGTGAGATTTCGACTTCTATATATTTTAGCAAAGCTACACTCATAAAATCTTAACAATATGGCTGCCTAAACAAGACCTGACCAATGAAAACAGCAATCAGCATCTCATCGTGGATAGGGAAAATCTCACAGGAAATCTCTTCTTCCCCTAGATAAAGATCTGCAAACAATTAAGAACTGCAGAGAGAGAGAGAGAAAATTACTCTTTCCCTGAGTTGAGTCCCCTAATTTGTTATCCAATAACAAGTGCCCAGCCCTAAAAACATATACACACAAGTAACATTAAATGGACTCATCAGGTTGCATTTATAATCTTATTTGTTTATATGCAGGTATGCATATACAACCAACAATAATAGTTAAATTAAAATAGACCATGACTTTGAGATTGAGTCAGGAGTCATATAAGGGAAGAACTGATGTTGTATTTTAATTAAAAACGAAATTTTAAAAATTATTAGACTGCATCAAACTGATAAATCTATTTAATGAATTATTTACATATTATGGATAATATTATAAATTATCATTTTCCTAAATACTTAAAGTCTTATAAAACAAAATATCAATTAGTACATAATATTTATAAAGGAACATGAGAATCAACAAACAGGTCTTAATGGCCACACCAGAACCTTTGAGTGGCAGAATAGATAGCCTTGAGCTATAATGAAAAGTGTGAAATAAACACCATGACATTATTTCTACTCATGTTGTAGTGCTTTGAATTATAATATCAGTCTCTGGTTGGTGGAACTGTTTAGGAAGGATTAGGAGACAGGGCGCACTGTTGGAAGAGGTGTGTCCTGAAGGCAGATTTGTAGGTTTCAAAAACCCTTGCCATGCTCAGTGTCATTCTCAGTTCCTCATGCTTGTGAATCAAGATGTAAGGTTTCAACCACTGCTCCAGGGACATGCCTACCATCCTCCCTAAAATAGTGAGCCCCAAATGAACACTTTCTTTCACAAGATGACTTAGTCATAGTGTCTTATCACAGTAGTACAAAAATAACTAAAACACATACTGATATAAATAAACATTTAGACTAAATAATGAGGAATGGAAACAAATATTCCTCACAGGTGCCACATCTGGGCAGATGGTCCAGAGGTGTATAAACAAAGGGACTGAGCTAGCCACAAAAAGCAAACTCCTCCATGTCTTCTGCTCCGGTTCCTGCCTACAGACTCCAGTTCTGAAGTCCAGCCATTGTGCTCTTCCGTGATAGACTTAGTAAGCTATAAGATGAAGTGTTTTCAACAAGTTGCTTTTGTGTATAGTGTTTTATCACATCAATAAGAACTGTAGCTTTGATGATATGCTTATTAGTTAAGATGTAAACACTTATATTGAATGCTCTATTTGTAAATTGATTCATCATTAAAGAGCCAGACAACATTTCCTCTGTATTGCCAATTAAAGTTCCAGATAACATTAATTTCACTAGATAAAGATAGGTTAATTTCTTTAAGTATAAAAACTTTTAAAAATAAATTTAAAGAAAACTTGGCAGTCACTACATATCTACATGTCTAATGCAACTTATTTTCTCAAAAATTTTACAATAGAAAAAGTCTTACAGCTATGAGGAAGTGTTTCCTCTATAAATGTCTGCTTTGACAGACATAATCTATACCTCAAAGTTTCTTTGTATAATTTCCATTCACATTTTAATAATTTTACTAAATACATAGTATCAAATTACATGTACTTTAAATATAGTATGTCATTTCCTGTTTCATAAGACTTTTAACTGAATAACTCTATATGAATGTTTTTGTGTCTTCACCCAACATAATGGATTTGAAACTCATTTGTGCTTGTAAAATATAGTTTAATTAGCTTATTAAAAATTTAAATATATAGTTTTTATATCCACTCCTAGAGATAAACAAAAAGTATAATTTCATTTAATTTAAAAAGCTATAATACATTCTGATGATGTTTGATGTGATCCTTGGTCCACATTAGAAATAGTTTAGTAAATACAGCTTGAAAACAGTGAAGTCAGGGTATTGCTACTCTATGAATCTCAGACTGGAAAGGTATAACAGAAGTATCCAAAACAGAGCAAAAGGCAAATGGAAAAAAATGAGAAATGCAATAGCAAACTGGATTATTCTTGAGACTCACAGAACTTCTGGCCTGAAGTGATTAATCATATATACTCAAAGTGAATCCCACTCACAGTAGCAAAATTCCAGTACAGCGAATATGTGCAAACACTCTCCTGAGAGAGATGAAAAATGAAAACACCTCCAACTCTAAGAGGTCAGTCTCACTATTAGCAAATATTAAGCACAATAAATGTACATAAAACCTGAACAGAACATGACCTTTTATGCTTGTTTCAGTAGAACTACACTATCTAAAGATTACAAAGAAAATAATTTCTTGATATGAATTATGGAGTACAAGGGAGAACCTTCAGATAAAGAAGGTAATAAGAGAAAGTTTAGCCATAAAAATATGATAATATAGATGAACTTTTTTGAGAATGGTGTGAAACATCCCTTCCCAAGAGTACTGGACTCAGGAACTTAGGGTATGAAAAATTAGCTGATGACCAAAAGTCAGCTTGAGACAGTGACTTTTGATTTCTTGTTCACATTAATAGAAAGGATATAGCTGTAAAATTATGGGTTACAAGCAAGGCAACAATAAGCTTTGTAAAGGAAAATGATAGAGAGGTGAAATTTTAGAATAAAATAGAGAAATGCCCAAGAGCAGGAGGCATTAGGAAGAGAGAAAAATGGCAATGAACTGTTCTGTCTAAGGGTTTTTATAGGACATTAGCAGAAACTGGACAAGGAAGTAACATCTACTGAGAATGGCGTTGGGTTAGTATTATAAACTGAGTCAATAGACGGTCTACAAACTTCATGCTTGTAGAGAGGAAGGACATTTGTGCACTGTTCATACACTGCCAACCCAGTTAGGTGTGACTGAAGCACCACTTTTATGCATTTTAGACTTAATGCTTTCTTAGCTGCAAACCTTGACTTCCTACTAGCCATTGGCCTGCTAGTCAATGACAGTTCAGGTGTGCTGCTTGCTGATAATCAGCTTGTGCTCTCTTTTCTCTACCATTGACATCAGCAGCTTGTGGTCTTACCATGACAAAGCCCTGACTCTCTTGCAGCTACCAACATGTAAGACCAGTCTACCTCAATTTGCCTCATGCCTCACTTTTTGTCTATGGGTGGTTTGGTGTAGTCTTCTCTCTGAAACAGGTAAAAATTTCTTATTAGAAATAATATCATCTATCATTTACTCTGTTATTATTATCTGTATTACAAGCAAGAAATGGAAACAGTGTGTCCACACTGGCTCCGAACTCAGTCCTCCTCTTCTCTGGAGCCCCTGATTGTACTATACCCAACTACAAGCTCACTTGTTTCTGATTTGAAGTGGTCCCAACCTCCTTATTTTAACCCTAACATTCTTATTAACCTCAGCATCTGTCTTCATGATCAACTTGTAGTTTTTAACCATGAGTAAAATCTTAATGCTTACAGAAAGGAGATTCTACATTACTGTCATTAGCCAAGTGAAAAGAATTTGACATTGAACAATGCAATTTCAGAGCCTCTGTGCCTGGAGTGGAGCTTGGTTTGTGAATAAGGGAGATAAAAGTGGCACTTACTCCCAAAGGAGGGGACAGTACACTGAAAGCCATGGAAGATTGATGAAAATGTGAATGATGCTGAGATATTTCCCTGAAGACAAAGGGGGGGGGTAAGATGCATGAGTTATTGTGTGTGGGGGGGGGTGGAGTGGAACAGATACATTTCTGTTAAAATTATAATTTTATAGAAGCATAGACAATGAGTCATAGGTGCATGTTCTAGGTTTAATAATAAAAGGAAAATATTTTGAGATTAGTTGACTCTAAAGTCAAGTTAATAAAATGTAGCTTGGAGAAGAAAGGATAACATGATTGTGCAGAATTGACAACTTCTTTATTTTTGTTCATTTGTTTTTAGGTGGTGTGAGTGTGTGTGTGTGTGTGTGTGTGTGTGTGTGTGTGTGAGTGTGGGTGTCCATATATGCACAAAGGAGACCAGAGCAGAACACTGTGTTCCTCTGCTCATTTTTACCTTATGGTCTTGAGACAAGTTCTCTCACTGAACTGCTGGCTATTTCAGGGATGGGCCAGCATGTTCTCAGGAGCTCTTGTGTCCACCCCTCAATGGTTGTGTACGTTCATGTAGAACAGCTTTTTACATAGGTGCTGAGAATTCAAACTCACATCCAGATCTTATCATATGACAACCTCCAAGCAACTAACATTTGATTTTAAATGAGTTCTCTGCTATACATATTAAAAATGTTTATAAGTTTTTTGCATGTACAACTTTCATAATTTAACAGTGTTTAGATTCATCTCCATTCTGAATCCCAGACATTTATATCCTGTTGTTCTGCATCTCTTCATGTTACACTCGACCACAGTGGAACTCTATTCTTCTCCTTCCTTCATGTTCCTTATGTTGGATAGGAAAGAAGAAAATGAATGTCAAATTTTCAACAGGAAAATTAACACCATATACAGAGTAGATGTTGTGTAAGTAGCTTGTGTACCTAAAACCTTGGCCTCGTCTAAATTGTTTCCATGTAGACAACAATATTGTCAAAGTATTAGAAGGGGAGATATAAACATTGATGTGCAGTCAAAACCAGAATATATTGTTTCTACTTAAGTATTCATATCCAAATAGATGTGCTATAAATATAATCATCAATGTAGGCAATTGTCAGTGAGAAAAGTTTTTCTTTGATTATGACAGAAAATCAATCTTACTAGTTCATTTTTAGAGGTCATTGAATAAATTGATAAAAAATTCTTAGTTGTGTATAGTGTTCCTCAGTGAACAAGTATCATTAATTAAAATTTTCAGAATATATTCAGAAGCTTAATTTTGTATCACACTAATCAATAAATGCAAGCATGAATAACTCAGTCTTCTTTGCTGTTAAAAATACTTTATGTATGATTCTCTGCAAAGCATATGTTCCCAAATAATCACGATTTAAGATTTTGCCCTCTATTGGAGATGATAAATTTTACAATGTGTGTCTTTGACATAGATACCTATTAGAAGGTTTAAAATATAAAAATTATATAGTTTATAAATTAAAGACAAAAATGAATATTATAAAATGAAATGTGAGTTAAAACAGAGGATATTTTATTACATCACAAATATATCTTACAATTGAAATGCAGATTATGTTATGCCACAAGTTTTCTTGAAAACACGTAAGATAAAATTTGCATGTCAACATTGGACGTAACCAGATGGTTTTTCTGGACCGTTTTCTCTAGAACAGAAATAAACCTGAACAAAACCTGTAGGCAATCCCCCAAAAAAGAGATTTGTAAGGTCCATACTTGTCTTCACAAAATTTGTGATCCCATGTGCACAATCATACTTACAGGGGTGTATTTAAATGTATTTACCACCCAATTTATTTTCATTCTAGTTTCTTTTCACTTTTTTTTCAATTTTTAAGATGTCTAGCTGCTATGCTGTGAGAGATGATCCAACTTGTGAGAGCACATACTGCTCCTATAGAGGACCCCACTTTGGTTCCCAGTACGTAGACTAGGCAAACCACAACCACCTGTAATTCTATATTTGAGATTTGAATTTAATACCTGGTTCCCACAGGTGTGTGTGTGTGTGTGTGTGTGTGTGTGTGTGTGTATTAAGGAGAAACAATCTTATAAATTTAGGTGAAACACAGAACTTACTACATAAAGTCTGAGTGTGGTGGTAAATACCTGTACTCACAGCACTGTAGAAGCAGACACATGGTGTGTGGGGCTTTCTGGTTAACTAGTCAAGCCAAAACAAAATTACAGGTTCAGTGGGAGAATTTGTCTTGTCAATAAGGAAGAAGGCAATAAAACATTGACTGATCTCTAGCTTCCATATGTTTAAGTATGGGCACAAGCACCTACACCGATGTGTACATACATGCACACATATACTTAACAAACTAAAATATAGGTCAGAATAATCAACCACCCATATGTTTTAGACATGGCTTCTAAATCATAATATTATGTCATGCTGTAGCTCTATCAAATAACTCAGTGTGCCAGTTCTGTATTTTAAACTTTATCTAAATCTCTATCTGGGAAAATTCTTCTACTTTTGATTTCTGATCACATTATTTACTATTGGTGTATTTTCATATTGTGCCAATGAAAAAGCCGGCAACTCTATTACATGTACTGATCGATCTACTTTAATTATAACCAATTTAAAATACGTTTGCAGAGAAAAAAGTATAATTGGAGTTATCTTAAGACATTGTCTGTATTCTTAAATAAGAACAAGGCTGCAATAAGCCAACTATCTCTCTCATTAGAAGTAATGGCTTAGTGGGAGGCAGGAAATAAGGGATAAGAGAGGGCCATCTCTTTTGGGGGTCTGTTTGATACAAGACTCACTTAAGGGAAGAAGGGACTGATAACAGCAGGCTAGCTTTTTCCTAGTTCTCCATGTCTTTTCTTCAGACTTATATTAGTCTATTTTTCTTGGTTGGTATGATTTTTTTCTGAATTAGTTTATTTACAAAACAGTTTTTATCCATGGGGAAAGTGGGATGTGTGGTATAGGGTAATTCATAAGGTTACACACTGGTTTATTCAAAGTACATTTCAGACTAAGGTTCTTTCTCTTTCTCTTCCTGCCTACAGAGACTTGGTGATGTATATTACTTTATTGAGTATAAAACCATGGTTGTATCTTATACTTAGTCTTTTCATTGAGGTACAATCAAATCCATATCATATCACTGCACATGAAAAAAAAACAATTCGTTTTGTTGACATTTAAGCACTTCTACACAGTAGCTGTCATCTTTTATTAAAAAAAAAAACTCTATAACTTGTCACCAGTATCACTGCTTGGCGACTACTGATTGAGCTATTTTAGTATCATAATATTCTGAGTAAATTTTCATAGTTGTCCAATTACATTTTCTTCAGAGGATCTGATTCTCTTTGAAGTTTCAAAAGAAATGTGTTGCTAAGACAACCAAACTTGATTTGCAACAAAAACTAATACTTTCTACATTAGGAATGCACTTCAATGAACCCCTCCTATTTTAAACACCCCTTGAATTCATTCCGTAAAGAATATACATGTATATTTGAATTCTATCTAACCAACAGAAGTATTTGTGGAATTTAATAATGAAATATAATATGTTATAGTTAAATGCCTCTCAGGCACAGGGGGACATACTTCACTAGCAATCTTTCACAAGGGGAAAATGAGTTCTGCATTTCTGCATCTAAATCACAGTGATATACGAGTTAGTGCGTTAAATATCCCAATGTGTAATACTATAAGCACAACTGAAGGCATTTTCTGAGAAAATTAACTTGGAAAATTGTGAGGGTTTGAGTATATAAAAATACAGTAGTAAATAGTTCCTATACTGTCTGAGGTAAATGAAGAAAAGTTTGCATCTGTACATTCAGATTTTTACAAATGTGCCTAAGGTTCCAGGTTCTGCTCATTATTGATTTGTATTTGCTAATGTTACTGTAGACTTAAGAGCCTTTGTATAATAAGGCCACTTTGCATTTCTAAATTGGGCTAAAATGATTCTGAAGTCACAATTTTCAGTTTCCAAAAAATGTCCCCAACTTCCTAGTGATCTTATCCATATAAAACCTAAGGAAAGAAGACAATGACCCAGAACTCAAAAGCATTCCTCACAATCAGATAGATGATGAAAGATATTTACAAACATTTGGGACTACAGCTGCAGCTAACAGATAAAACTGAATTTGAAAATGGCTTCCTGTCTGTCTGTCTGTCTGTAAGCGAAGCTGCAGGCATAATAGCAATGCTCCAAACTGAAATCCTTTGCAGCTTATGCTTATTTAATCATGTTAGAGGTGTTTGACAGGACTCATTTCTATGTAACATCAAAGTCAGAGGCGTCAAAGGCCTTTTACACAGCACTGCATTTGTGAAACCGCTGCTGTTATCATGGATGGGTCTTTGCAATGCAGCAACAATGACAATACAAGATTCCTGCATACCCTCTATTGGAAGAGAGGGTATGGGCTTAATTTCAGAGTGGTGTGCACTATTGATCTTCATGTTGCCCATTGAGCTCTGATTAATGAATACTTCCACTTCAGGTGCTACAATAACCATTAACTAACCAAGGATATCATCTAAATTATAGGTAATTGAATTAACTTCTTAGTTTTACTGGTTTTAGAGAAGTGGGGAGCTTTTAACTCTTAGAAATTATAACCATCTCTGTGATTTCTATTACTCAGTAGATTTTCTCCAATAAAAAGGAATTGCTTGATTTAATAACTGTGGTCACAGTATCTTATTAAAGCTAGAGTAGGCAGATCTACTTACTTGTCTTTTTTTTTAAACAGGTTCAGATTAGTCAAATTAGATATTCAAATTTCTAGGGCAAATTGAGCAAGGAAAACCTACTACCTAGCTGTTATCTGCAACAAACAACTGGATTATGCTTAAAAATATAAGGTCAGGCAACTATGTAAACTAGACATTTTAATTAAAATGGAGAAATCAAATGAATCCTTTCACAAGGCTATGTTTCTACACATATAGATTTCAAAAAGTAACATTTTAGATCTCTAATCTTCTGTAATTTTAGTGAATTAAAATTACAAAAATGTTAATTAAATGCAAAGTAAACACCATAAGAGAAGACCCCCAGATAACTGGGATGCTATGTGATTATCTCTGTTGAAACACAGACTTGATGTTTTGCAAAGAAATCATTTGTTCTGCCTTAGTGAAGCTAATTATTCTCAGCATGCAATCACTGTTTCAAATTGCAAAAGGCACATCAGCCTTCGCTGTATGTTGCTGGAATTAAAACCCAATCAAATGGGATAATGAAGTGCACACAAAGAATATGGTCCCACTTTTGCAATGCAACAACAGTGAAAACCGCTCAAAGATATGTTGCAGAAATCATAATTCACAGAGGCAAAATGCAAATGTTTACTCTATAGTTTAAGTACTTTCTGCTTAGAGACAAGCATGAGGTTTATCATGTGGTAGAGTCTTCCCTTAAATGATTGAATAGCATCTTAACAGTCCAGTAAGAGGTATATAAAGCTTATCTTTCTAATAGTACATGGAAAAGCAAGATAGTACTCCATAATATGTCACACATTAAACATTTGATTATGGAGATTTTATAAGAAAATTAAAGAGTGGTTCTAAAATGCATGGTATTCTCCTACACTTACAGATATAAAAAGATGAAACATTAGTTCTCTTTTCATTAAAAAGAGTCCTTTCTGCTATCTATCACAATGTCATACTCAATTAAAAATCTGTGTTTATTCCTCAAATCTTAAAAAGATTCGAAAATTCAGAGAGCCACCATGATTGTATGTGAAATATGTTTGAGCATGGGTATGTTGAAAGCTACTGAAATGAAATGTCTTGTCTTTTAAACTTATTGAGTTATCCCTTGTATTAGTCAGGGTTCTCTGCAGAACTTATAGAATAAATCTTTCTATATATAGAAAGAGGTTTTGTTAGATTGACTTACAGCCTGTGGTCTAGCTAAAACAACAATGGCTGCCTATGAATGGAAGTCCAGAATCCAGTGTTGTTCAGTCCATGAGGCTGGATTTCTCTCTTAACTGTTTTTCAGTATGAGAATAAGTAGATTGAAATGCAAGATCAGCAATGGACTCACAGTAGGTGTGAAAGCAAGGAGAGAGGGAGGGAGGGAGGGAGAGAGAGAGGGAGGGAGGGAGGGAGGGAGGGAGGGAGGGAGGGGAGAGAGAGAGAGAGAGAGAGAGAGAGAGAGAGAGAGAGAGAGAGAGCTTCCTACTTCCATGTCCTTTGTATAGACTACCAGCAACAGCCTAATAAAGGCAGCTCTTCCTGCAAAATATCTGGACTAAAGGTTTATTCTCTCACCTCAGCAATCCAGGCTAGAGGTGGGTCTTCCCACTTCAAATGATTTAATGAAGAAAAAACTGCCTTACAAGTATCCCTAGCCATTTGGGTTTCAGTTAACCTTAGCTATAGTTGACAACAAAGACTAGCCATTGTAAATCCATCCCTTGTCAACTTGACACACAATCATAGCTCCTTATCTCATGTTTAATTTCCAAATGAAAACAACAGCCAGGTCATAGTTATGCCTCTCATGATATAATTATCCCTCACCACCTGCAAACCATTATACATTTAGAATACATGGCATTGTTTCTTAGAGGACATTCTTTTAGTATCCAGGTCGAGGGAAACAGAAGTATAAGGATGAATATTTTAAGTATCTGGAATAATTTTTCCAACTTGTCAGCATCTACGCTTACCAAAGCTGCCCAAGTTAGTGAGGCCTCTCCTGAAAGCGCAAAAGGCACTGAAATCCCATGACAAAAACTATTTTACAAACTTAAGAAAGCAAATGCATTTCGTTAACCTGATTCAGCAGTTGTGAGAAGGAACAGATTCGGTGACTCCGTATATAAAACCTTTGACAATTTCTGAAAATAGGAGTAAAATGGTGATGTTGGTCTTTTGCTCCTAGCATCTCTGGATAAATTGACAAAGGAAATACACAATGGGTGGTAGAAAAAGACAGTTATAAATACGGCTACATGACGAGTTTGAAGAAATGAGGATCAGAATTGCCAAGAGTGTTTCTATCATATTTTCTTAAGAATGTGTTTATATAGATATTTTTGTTTTCTTTCCTCGAGTTCTTTATCGCATGATGTAACATCAATTAAAAAATAATCCTTCACAGATGTGTCTAGTCATTTGGGTTTTAGTTAATTCAGATGTAGTCAAGTTGACAACCAAGAATAGTCATTTTCTATTGATTATTTTATTTATTTATATTTCAAATGCTGTCCCCCTTCCCGGTCTCCCCTCTGCAAATCCCCCTCACATCCCCTCTTCCCTTTGCCTCTAAGAGGGTTCTCTCCCACTCACCCACCTACCCACTCCTGCTTCAGCTCTCTAACATCTCCCTTGACTGGGGCAACAAGCATCCACAGGACTAACTGGTGAACTTCTCCAGCTGATAAACTACTGCAGCAAAGTAGCTGGATATGAAATTTACTTAAACGAATCAGTAGCCTTCCTATACTCAAAGGATAAACAGGCTGAGAAAGAAATTAGGGAAATGATACCCTTCAAAATATCTACAAATAGTATAAAATTTCTTGGTGTAACTCTTAGCCAGCAAGTGAAAGATCTGTATGACAAGAGCTTCAAATCCCTGAAAAAAGAAAAAAACTAACTTAGTTAAAAAAAAGAAACTTAGTTTCTTTTTTTAAAAAAAGAAACTAAAGAATAGCCACCTTATCCTTTTTCATATCTTTGTTTCATTTTTTTGTTTTCTTCCACATTAGCCTCTGTTTAGGATGCTTTCTGTTGTCTGCACCAACACCTCCTTTCAAAGAAATCTGCCGACATCAAGATAGATTATAGGTCCCGCCCCACAACCTTGCTTGTTATGGAGGAGACCACAGCAACTTTTACTTTCCCTTTCCAAGAACATTCTGTCATCTTAGCTGCCCAGAGTGGAAACAGCAGCACTCAGAAATCAGGCAGCATCAAGTACACTCTTTCTGCTTATGACAGAGTAATGGGGGCTGCTTGCCTGGAGCAACTTATATACTCCAAAAGTTATTGATTGAAGATAATGGCCACCATAAGTTTTGTACATGCCAAAGTGGAACATATAAGGGACCACTTTTTTAGCTGTGGCTGTATTTTCTCCGGTCCCAGTATGTATGGTCTTTGTTTACGTAGCTTTGCTCCTCAGGGCACCTGCAGTGCAATCATGGACTGTTTTATATTTAGAGCTTCAAAGCTCTGCATTGTCAAAAGGCAGTGAGTGGAACGTGGTGTTGACATCACCATCTCTGCAGCCTGGCACCCTGGCTGCCACAGAAGCTTTCTGTAAATATTATACTCTTGTTGAATGAATGAACTTACTTTCCTTTCCAGTCTGGTACAGGAGACGTGATGAGAACAATGTAAGTGAACAGGTATTTATGATAAAGTGGACAACAATCATGGCGCTACTCAACCAGCATCGGAAAGAATGGAGCACTTGATTGGGGGTATGCATGATGATCCATCAATGAGTGTTAAATTCTTAGTTTAATTTTTGGTAAATTTTTAATAATTTCAGACAAGGCAAACAGCTGTAAACTGGTTCCCACCACTATTCCTCTAAGGATATGTTCTGGAAAAGGTGCTTTGTTTCAACTTTAAGCTCCTAACAGTTTGGCGAGTGAATGTGTGATGTACTTAGTAACCTTCCTTTTAATGAAGATTTGAGAGGCTGCTTTGCCTCACATTCAATAGTAGCTGCTCTGTTTATCATACCCTTTCAACTTTAATCACATGGAATGGGGACCTGCTATTCACCCATCCTAGCAGCTCTCACCCAGGAAAGAGATAAGTGAAAAATCCTTCTACACATTCTTATCATCTTCTTGGACCTATTTCAAAAAATAAATCTATGCTATGAATGGAGACGTGAGAAAAATATTTCGTTTTTAAAGAGTGAAACGATGCAATTGTCATATATGAAGACAGGCTGGCATTTGTATCTCAAGGGGAAAACTTTTGAAAGTAACAGAACTGCCAGCAGCAATTAATGAGAAAGCTTTTCATATTGTTTTCAGTAACAGACAAGTACTAGCAGTTTGAGAAAACTGCGAGTGACGGCTGCTGTCATCCCAGGCTGGGACAATGAACTGAGTTGTTGATTTACTGACATTTGCTGGTTTTCTTTTCCTCCTCAAAATGTCATATATTTAGGTTTTCATTGCCAAATGGTGAATTTAGCATAAATCTCGTTTTTCAAAATTAAATTACAATACACAGTGAGATGTAAGTACATTGTTGTCTACAGGAACAAATGCAGCTTACACTTGTGAATGACAAACTGTACCGAACAGATGAGCTCATTTCAACACCTACTATACCAGACTACAATGGATGGCTTCTCTGTTGGAAATAAGGGGAAATACATATTAGCAAGACATCAAATTATTTGACAAAATTTCCAGTATCTTTTACATAATACCTTTTTAACATTATTTCAAAGGGAAGGGACACCCCTTAACTAATTTGGGGAGGGGATAATTGTGCAAGGCTAGATTCCTTATTTTATTGAAAGTCTTGTCTTTGAATTATTTCAAGGTCCCAGAACACTGGGCAGTCACTTCTCTCTTTCTAATCAAGTCAATCAAAACCTTATGATTTATTAGTTTGGAAGCTATCAAGTTGTTTCTTAAATTATTTTCACAATTGCTTATCTTGTATCTATAGCAGGTAGTGTGCTACCAGAAATAAATCTAAATCATACAAAGTTATCCTACTATTTTATGTGTTTTAATAAAACTACTCTCTACAGAATTATTAATTTCTAAAGCCTTTCCTTATTTGGGACAACATTATGCACTTATGCACAGTAAGTACAAGGTATTCTACTACCTCCAACTTGTTACTGGTTATTTAGGAAAATTATTAAAGATCTATGTTACACATTTTTTGCAGCCTCACAAAATATTGTTTTTATCACCCAATTCGTGGGACAGTGATAGCTTTAACTGTCACTGCACATGTGAAAGCAGTGAACTCCAGACACTATGGCTTCTTTTTATTGTTAATTATACAAATTGAAGATAAATAGACATAGGGATAAAATATCAGCTCACAATTATGATGTGAAAGTAATGAACTTCAGACACTATGGCTTCTTTTTAGAGTTGATTACCAAAATTGAAGATAAATAAAAGTAGAGATTAAATATCAACTCATGATTAAGTATGATGTGTTGCCTTTCTCTGTTTCATTGTGAAATCTCAATAAAATTTCACCATGAGATTTTAACACATATAAATAAAAAAAAAACTAAATAGAAGAGGAACGAAAATGATAGCAAAAATATAATGGTAAATGTATTAAAACAAAAAATTCAACTGGGGTGGTCTGTTTAAAATATCTCAATAGTGATGAGACTCTGACACCTTACAAATGTCAGAGTAAAAGCAAAAAATGTATTTGAAGGAAGGCCAGAAAGCAAAGGCATTTCACACTCTCAAGGTGAGGTAAGACAGCTTTTGTGTCAAATAGCCAGGGAAGTAATCCACATTATCTTTCATAAGAATGCTTTCTGAAGAATTATTATGTGAAGTCTGATGGCTTTTTAAAAATAAAAACCTGGCTCTGAAAATAACATATTAAAAGAGATGTGTAATACAGAGCATATTAATGCACCTTGTCTATACATGGTCTTTTCCTTTCCACAGTGTGACCACCTGGATCCCTTTCATTTGTGAATCTGCTTTCTAATTAGTCAGAGTTAGCCAATTTGATCTTTGTCTCTTTAAATTTTCTACTTCAGTGATTAATTCATGTAAATGTGTCATTTATTTCTTCATGATGAGAGCCATAACCTAGCTTTGTGAAAACACAGTTTTGGTTGAACACAGAGCATTTCCTTCTCTCTTCTAGCTATCCTTAAGTTTAGGCCTAGCATCTTCTTGCTTCCATAAAAATCTAATCTTTCAAGCTGATCGACCCAGTCTAGCTTCTCTTGTCTTCTGACTGAATTGCTCTGCCTGGCCTCATACTAACTTTGGTAGTGTGTTTTAATATTCTGTCTCCTTCTTATTATTTGGCTAGTTCTGTCTTCACCCATGTCTAGCTTGTTCTTTCTATAATCTGTCTTTGTAAAAATGTCCCAGTAAAGCTTCCATATATACATACCACCTACTACCATTTTTTTCTCTCACTGCTCTTAAGTTGTCTCTTTTCCTTAGCTATTATCCTGTGAGTTGAACATATCACATATCTCTGGCTCATTATGTCAAATCTTTCTTTGATTCTTCATTTTGTCTGCCCCTCAATTAGATGTAACTTTCAAACATAGTTGCTTTTTTTTTTCTACAAAATAACCTTACCTTCATTGTTAGGGATTAAAGTACATACTAAGGGCACGTTTGTATTCCAGCCAAAGCATACTGTAATCCAAGGCATCCTGGTCTTATTATATGTTTGGATATGGTCCCCTATTAGAGAAGCCATATTTATGCATTAAAATTCCTCTACACATTCAATTGATTATTTGTAGACCTAGTAGATTGACTTTAAAAGATGAAAGTTATGACATTTTGTGTAGATAAACAAAAACTACAAGCCTTTTAAGACACAATTATCTTATTGAGGGGGAGTACTAATGCTATGTATTTTTGAAATGTATTTTTAAAAGGTCTCTTATGACCTTTCTTTGGTTCTATACAGAGACAAGTTTCCAGTTTCTTACACAATCAAATGGTGATCATATCAAGTTCACAAAAGATATACAGAGAAAGAGTAGAATTATTTTGCCCTCCTCTTTCTTCAGCAGCAGGCACAGGGCTCACAAGTTGGAATAGCAACACAACAGTTGATATAATCCCTTACATGAAGAATAGTTCAATCAGCATACTTGAACATAAATTAATAAGCATGATACAGTTAAAAGGACATAGAAAAATGGACAGAGCTCCACAGAAATGAAAAACTGCAAGCATCAAACATTTAGATGAATAAATCATAAAATTATAAAAATGTCAAGTAAAAAGGCACATGAAAAATTGTATTGGAAACTTTAGTACTCAGCTCAGCAGTGGTGATACATGCCTTTAATCCCAGCACTTGGGAGGCAGGGGCAGGTGTATTTCAGAGTTCAAGGCCAGCAATGGTCTACAGAGTGAGTTCCAGGACAGCCATGGCTAAACAGAGAAACCCTATCTCAAAAAAAGAAAGAAAGAAAGAAAGAAAGGGAGGGAGGGAGGGAGGGAGGGAAGGAGGGAGGGTGGGAGGGAGGGAGGGAGGGAGGAAGGAAGAAAGAAAGGAAGAAAGAAAGAAAGAAAGAAAGAAAAAGAAAAGAAGAAAAAGAAGAAAAGTAAAAGAAAAAAGGAAAGAAAGAAAAGAAAAGAAAATTTAGTGCTCAAAATTTCCACAAATTTGGTAAGAAGCATTAAATATCACCAAATCAAAAAGCTCTGAGTACAATAAAGGAATTTTTTAAAATATGAGGAGAAAATTGTTGGAGACCAAACTCTGGGAAACTAGACCCTCAACAGCTCTCACCTTGAGAGTCCACTGACCTTGCGGTTTACAGCTGACCCACCCCCTTCTTCACACAAGGCTGATCAACTGGTTCTTATCCTGGCTGAACACCTGGGGTTTTCTAGGTGGAACCAGCATTCCAGAAAAGCTGCTGGAAGCCACAGCCAGCATCCGCATCTGTCCTGGATGACCTTTCGTCCTTCTGTGCTTTTAGCATTCCCCTCAGCCCTTCCCTACTTCCTCTTATGGAGTGTTCAAAACCAGGCGTTTTGCTTTTCATTAAAGAGGCTTTGACAAGACCCCCCTTTTGCTTGGCCTCACTCCTTTTTCCCGCCCATTTCTCTTTCAGGCTTGGGTTCTCCTTGGCTCCCCGAATAACTAGGTCCTCCGGGTCAGGACAGAAAATAATATAAGGCATTACAAGAAAAAGGAATCATCAAGTGCAAAGAAACTACATTAATATCAACAGATAATTTCCTACTAGGAGCAATGATTATTAGAAGACAGTGGAATATTATATTCAAAATTTTGAAAGAAAAGTTTTAACCCAGTGTGTGTGTGTATGTGTGTGTGTGTGTGTGTGTGTGTGTGTGTGTGTTTATTAAGAAGGAACAATCTTAGAAATTTAGGTGAAACAAAGAGCTCATTACATAAAGTCTGAGTGGCTCTGTGGCTCCCAAATCTTACCTACATGACTATGAAGAAAGTCAGAGTGAAACCAGAGAGTAACTGTAATCCACAGGAAGAAATAATGACTACTGAAAGTGACAATTATTTTGAGAAAATGCAAATAATTACACACACACACACACACACACACACACACATATATGTTCATTTTTTTAAACTTCTCTAAGAGCTATGTGAGTTTGCATAGGAATATTTATGTTGTTATTTTGCTGGGACAACAACATGTAGAGTACATAGAGCAAGGGAAAGAAGATGTAGGGGAAAGTGATTTGCCCGAAGAGTACCTTAAGAAGCCCAAGAATTAAGATGATATTCTATAATTATAAAAGAAGGTATATAAAGGAACAGAAACATCAAAACTATCTGAGATGTGTAATTACATTAAAAGTTACATTTTATAATAGTCAAAAATAGAGACAAGACCAAGTAATAAGTAGAAAAGACAGCATCTCCATCAAATAAAGTATTTAACAGAAACAAAAGAAAATACTGACTTCTGACACTTAAAACTGAAAACACACTCTTAAACTCATTTTATGGGATCAAACACTCTGAGATGAAGATGTCACAAAAAAGGGAGGTCAATATTATTGGTAAACACACATGTAAAGATGCTCAGAAATTCAGTATAAAATCAAATCAGCATATCAAAAGCATTAGACACCATGAACATGTCTTTAAAGCCAAGCTTAAATCAGTGTATTCCAATCGTACAATGTAACATCACAAGTCAATAGATCCAAATATAAAAACACCAGATCACTTTAGTAGATGTGAGAGAAATGTTCATGACAAGAATTCTGAATAAAACAGATTACTTCAACAAAATAAAGGCAACCGATCAACACACAGGAACACACACACACACAAACACACAGGAACACACACATGCATACAGAGAGAGGGGGGGGAGAGAGAGAGTGAAAGGGAGAGGGAGAGAGAGAGGGAGGAAGAGAGAGAGAGAGAGAGAGAGAGAGAGAGAGAGAGAGAGAGAGAGAGAGAGAGAGAGAGAGAGCTGACACTATAATTAATCAATGTGGAAAACTAAAAGGTTTTGCATTAAGTCTCAAGATAATGCAAATGCCAGCTCTCTTCACCTTTCCTCAATACTTCAGTGAAAGTCCCAAGTAAAGCAATTGCATTCAAAATAGAGCAAAAAATGCCTAGACTAGAAAGGTAGAGTGAAATTATCTGTGCAAATAATGGGATTCTATACACAGAAAACCAGAAGTATTCTATCAAAGAACATTACAACTAGTAAATGCAGGGAAACGTCAGGATAAAAATGTCAGCACAACCTCTCTAATAGAAGATAAATTAGGCAAGAATGAACAAAACAACTTCACGCTAACATAAAAAGGAATAAAATTTTAGGAATGGATTTAACTGAAGGTTGATCTATTTGTACACCAAAACAGGTAAAACAATGATGGAAGACTCTGAAAAAAGAAGTCATGAATAAGTGAGGAGATTTAAAGCCATTTCAGGGGAAGTTGGAGGAATTAGGTGGTAGATATGGCCAAAATGCATTTATACATGTATGAAATTCTCAAAGAAGAAGTAAAATTTTTAAGAAAAAATAAATAGCAGCACACATCAGGATGTAAAAATTAATTCTGTTCTTGCTTTCCAATAATAAAAGAATGGAAATCAAAGTCAGAAAAGTTTTTTTTTTAAAAAAAATCCAAAATAAATAAGCACTTAGGGAAAAATTTCACAAAGTATATGCAATCTTCTTGTACTGAAAAGTCTAAAACACATTAAAATAACTTATGAAGACTAATGAAATGGAGGGACCATCCAGTGTTTATGAATCAGGAGACTCATTATTACTCTTCAAATTTATCTATAGACTTGTTGCTATCTTCATAGAAGTTGAAAAATCTCCCTAAAATAATATAATGTATCTTATAATTTGTTTTAGAGAATAAGTCGTGAGCTTAAGGTTCATATTTTTCTTTATCAGAGACTAGAAATCATCTCTTATTCCACTTATGGCCTGACAATTGACAAAGATGGTGGGAGAATTTAGTGAGAAAAGTAATAATCTGATAGACAAATTGCTTTGAGAGAATTGGATATGTTAGCTTGCTATTACTGTTATTATATACCCATGGTAACCAACAAAAAGGGAGAAAGGCTTATTTTTTGCCACAGTTTTGAGGGTTTCCCTCAAATGCTTTTGAGCCTGTGATGGGCTAATAGTAGTACCCTGTGGTATGACTGCATGTCAGAGCAAGTTGCTTACTCTGTGGCCACTGGGAAACAGAAACAGAAAATTGTGGATTTTGCTCAGTAGGACCCTAGTCTTATTACAAGGGACTTGACTCAGAAAAGTCTTTCCATTATTTTTGATTTTCTAATATTTTTATTTTTTCAGTTTGGTCTTTTTGGGTTTTTCAGTTGCACCACTGAAGAAGAAAAATGTTTATTATTTCAGCTAAGAAAGAGAACTTTTTTTTTTTTACTGTTTTGTTTTGTTTTTTTGAGACATGGTTTCTCTGTGTAGCACTGGCTGTCCTGGAACTCACTCTGTAGACCAGGCTGGCCTCGAACTCAGAAATCCACCTGCCTCTGCCTCCAAGTGCTGGGATTAAAGGCGTGTACCACCACCACCTGGAGAAAGAGAACATGGCACTGGAGGAGCTGAAATTTCTACCTCTTCATCTGAAGGCCTTTAGGAGAACAGTGGCTCTCATGTGGTTAGGAGGGTCTTAAAACCCACCCCCACAGTGGCATCCTTCATCCAATAAGGCCCATACCTCCAATTAGTGTCAGCTCCTAGGTCAGGCATATTCAAACCAACACAATTATTAACAACATGGGGCATATATAATGATATTTTTGTGTAAAACCTTTAAATTTAGAATCTTTCCTGTTCTCACAGTATAAAACCAACCAATCATAAGCCAACATAGTACAATGTCCATAAGTTAAAAGGAATCAGAAGGAAAATTGAGGATGGATCCAGTCAGAATTTAGGAGGTAACACACGTGGCTACCTAGCACAGAGGTCAAATGTGAAATGTTTCGTACATTGTAATTTGATGGGTGTAGCAGAGAGGGATTAGTGGGAAGAAGCCTAAACTAAATTTCGTTGAACACAAATCTTGGTTAAGTATGACACCTAGAGGATGTGTAAATAGAATTCCTTTGAGTTTTGGTTGTTGGGATTAAGTTGCAATTATGTGGAGAAACATAGTTAGGATTTTTGTTTCAGAATAAGCATTTTATATATTCCTCTACATAACATTTCATCAAAAATAATTTTTATATTGCATCACTTAATTATATTAATAAAATTATATTAAAATAATCCTTTCCCCATCAAATAAAAATTTTTTATATTTATATGCTTATTTCCTAATTTTATATATATATATATATATATATATATATATGAGTGTACATAGCATCATATAGTAGAGTTTTGAAATGATAGCACAGAAACAATGGACAATTAAGGTTGCCATATATAGAAAGTGACATGGTCAGAATTGTGCCATTTCTAAGTATCTTACATTTATCCTCTGTTGTTTTGGAAGACTTTTACAGTCCTGGGTCATTAATACTTGAACAGTTCATGAAAAATGATGAACGACTTACTTCATGACAGGCTATACAGATGGTCAATTTAATTTGCATCCTTGAGGCTATATCGTATTTTGACATCGTATCATTAAACATTTGTGTATTATTCATATCATTCTAGAAAACAATAGTTGATGTTTCTTACTATCTCTTGCCATTCATCAGGTTTATTGATAGAGTTTATTCAAGTGAGTAGCATTTTTTTCTCACCAGGATGTGTATCTGAATGTATATATTACTTTGTCTTTTCAGAGACCAAAACAATTTTAACCTCAAGTGCAGTAATGACACTGTTATGAACAGAAATGTGGCATTGGTGGAGACAAATGTGCCTATGACTGGGTTCCTATGACACTGTTAAGAGATGTTGCCACTACTTGGGAACATTTTTTATGTGTCTGTGAAGGTTGTGTATGGGGAGAGTCCCCTAAGCTTGGCTTAAGGTTCCATTAAAAGATAAGAGTAAACTGAGGACAAATTTCCAACACTTTTGCTCAACATGTCATCCTTCTTGTTTGTTTTAAAGGACAACAGATGCAGATTTAGAAGTTAGCCTGCCATATTAGAGCTGCCATGTTTAATCTCTGGAATGGATAGATAATTAATTATTATACAGTCCTGGGTGGATGAATAATAAAATCAAATCTTTTCTTTCTTTCTTTTTTTTTGGCATTAAGTTATGGCGTGTGACGTCTGATGGCTTTGGGGAGGTAGGCGGTCAACACGCACACTAACAACTGGCTCTGATTCGCCTTCGCCCACCCTCTGTGTTCTGTTGTACCATCAGCCTCCACCTGGTGAACAGACTTGGAGCATATGAAGAACACTATGAACGGGCATGAATAGCACAGAATCTACAATTGGAGGTTAAAGATCCTCAGGAATGAGCAGTCACAGCAACTGAGAAATACAAACAGGAGGGGAAGCCAGAGTGTCCTTGCACCAAGGAGCCATTTCTGAAAGGACAGAACCCAGGAGGCAGTGGCCGGGTCTTTTTCTTCTTTGACAGTGTGAATACTGAAGGACTTGCTCCTTCAGGGGGGTACACATTAGTTAGGATCAGCCTTCCTTTGTATCCCCATCAACCTATAATCTTTTGATCATTGCCTATTTTTCACCAGCGTAGGAACAGTAAGCCACACTGGCTTATCGCCTCTAATCACAAGCACAGGGCCAGGGCTCACTGAGCTTTTAATTCCCTCTTAGAGGCCTAACAGTGAAAAGTAAACAAAGACCAAATTTGCACCCATGAATGCAGCTAATTTCCTCTGATGTCAGAATACTTAAACAGGCAGGACCTGGGAATTATTTGATCAAACCTGCTTTTAATCTAATGCATGCAGAAGGACTGTGTCTGGAAATCT
This sequence comes from Apodemus sylvaticus, assembly GCF_947179515.1. NCBI lineage: Eukaryota > Metazoa > Chordata > Mammalia > Rodentia > Muridae > Apodemus > Apodemus sylvaticus. The sequence goes on along the minus strand of NC_067473.1, from coordinate 36,403,492 downwards.
CAGCAAAATGACAAGCATCCCCAGGGAGCCTTATGGAAGGTTTCCTCCCTAGGAAACTGTAGCTTTCTCATTTCAGAGCAGGGTTACTGGTTCCTTGGGGGTGAAGTCACCAAGAGAAGTTTTTCCATTTTTTAAATCGGATTGTATTTGGTGTAAGACAGGCAACCAAACGACTATAGTTATCCTTAGCTTTTGGTTGCTGGGGGATTTTTGTGTTGTTGTTTTGCTTTGGTTTAATTGGCTAACTGCCTTGATACTATTTAAGCATTACAAGGAAATGAATTAATAATAAAAGATGTTATTGTGAGTGGGGGGGAGGGACAAAGCTTTATCTGACTGCACACATTCTTCTGTTACTACTGATCCGATAAAACAGAGAACAAAAGGTACAAGCCATGTGGTTCCTTGTTTTGGTTGTGAAAAAAATAACTTAAACAAAAGAATTAGAAGATATTGGTCTCAGGAATGAAATTTAAGTAAAAATAGTTATTAACTGGGTGATAGCCAACTGCTGTAACTGACTCATTTGAGCTTTAATTTTTATCCCCACCTCTGATATCTATTAAGTGTGTTTTTAATATAGATGGGAAGAGAAAGGAATGGAACTTTTATGTACTTCACCTTTGAAACAGAATCCTACTGGCAGTGTTTGTACATTCTTACTCATGCAATTACTCATGCTCACAGTTTTAAAGTTCCAGATCTCTTTCAAAGACAGTTACAAGACAATGTGTTGACTTTGACACATATTAACCATGGTCACATTGTTTTTGAGGATGGGCTGAAGTTAAACACACACACACACACACACACACACACACACACACACACACACACGAAAGTGCTCAAGTGCCTTTGACAGTGAGCCCTTACAGCTTCATAAATATCGCTCCTCTCATAAAGTAATTCAGAAGGCACAGCTTCAGAATAAATGACCAACGCTGATGCTTTGTGTAAATATGCAGGGAGAATAACACACCACTAGATCAGCATTTGACTCCTCGGGTGACGATGAATTTCAATGTCAGTTATTCGTCATCCTAAAGCCTGCCCCGTGATGATGCCTTTTATTGGTGTACCCTTGCGAACATATTTCAGCGCACCATGTGCCGGGGAGTTCTTGGGGCGGGTGCGTGGGGTCTGGGTGCTGGCCCTGTACCCTCACTGTCCCCAGCCGGTGGTCCCCTCGGGTCCCCTTGGCTCCTCTCAGCTCGCTCTCCCCTCCCCTTCCTACAGCTGGCGGCGGGGGCTGCTCCTCTTTGAGCTCTGGGCCGGCTCTGTCAGCTGGGGCCCCCTGCGGCCGGCCGTGTCCCTCGCCGCTAGGACCTGCCAGTCTGCGCGCCATGGCCGCGGCGGCAGCATCCCCGCCAGCATCCCCGCCAGCCAGCGGCGGCGGCGGTGGCGTCCACGGCCGCCGCTGATGCTATTGTTCCCTAGTGTTAGTTGCTCTTTGGCTGCTTTTCATCTGGAGCAAACAATAGGAGCAGCGAGAGAGCTTTGCTTTCTCTGCTGGTGGAGAAGGAAGGACCGTTCCCCACAAGAGTGCTGTGGTTCCGTAGGCTAGAGCGGCTGCGGACAGCATGGAGTTGCTAGCCGGGCGCCTGGCGTCCGGGAGCCGGGGCGTCCTGCAGCTGCAGCGGCTGCCACTGCTCTTGCTACTCCTGCTGAGCTCCAGCGCCCGCGAGGCTGCAGCGCAGGGAGACACCGATGTGCCCACCCTCTATCTGTGGAAGACCGGTAAGTGGGACAGAGTTGTCTTTTCCTCTATCTCCAATTCTGGGACTATGATCTGGAGCGAGCTAGGGGTTCCTGAAGGATCCTCTGTGTTTCCAGCTGGTCCTGATTATGCCGGGATCCTCAGGTTAAAAGTATGATCGCTGCAAGCGAATTAGGTCATGTCCTATGCCATTAGAAAAGAACAACATAACTAAGAGGCAACAGTGAGTCACTCGGGCGATTGTTTCTCTCCCTGCTCAGCAGTGAATGAGGGCAGCTCTGTACTTTCATTACAAAGTGAAGTGCTTTTAATACCTGGATTTCCAGTCTTAGACTTTCTAAAATGACATTCTAGCAAAGGACAGGTTAACAGTTTGCCTTTTTATGCGGTGTTTTGGCAAACAGTAAGCTCACTGCTTTACACACACACACACACACACACACACACACACACACACACACACACACACACACACACACCACTGGAACAGATTTAAATGTATTAAAGCATAGCTTTGTGGCGGGACGCTGGGGACAAATCCTGCTCTCAGGAACCCTTAGGGAAAACTGGACAGCGCGATTTGTACCCCGAGTGACTCAGAGTGATCTTTTATGCTGTGGAGTGGTTAAAATGGGGTTTAGAAACTTTTCCTTCCGGGGAAGAAGTCTTTTCGCTTTGTTTTTCGACCAAACAAGAAAAGTAGCAACTCACTGCTCCTCAGACTCTCTCTGCAAAGCTCTGCCTTGGAGGCAGAACAGGCAGGAAAACAACCAAAGCCTAAGGCTCCAGGCTCCCCTCTCTGCAGAGAGGGTGGGCAGATGCTCTCTGACCGCTATGGGAGATGGAATTCCTGAGCCTATTGGAAACTTCATACACTTGCAGGAGAAAAGTGGAGACGGTATTCTCGTTGCTTATAGCTGAGGATGACTTGAGAGTTCCTGGGCGATGCTGAAATATTAAGATAGGAACGAGGTAGAAAGAAAAGTGTCCAGATGACAGTCCTAGCAGAGGGGGTCTCTTGGCTTCAGTCCTCCCACTTCCCTGCTGAGGAGGCAGAGCCCATGACTGAAGGTTTAAAGACAAAACACACTTTACCTTGGAAAATCGCAGGATATACATGTGCACTCATTCCCATGCACAAATACAGGCACAGAGTAGTCAAAGCAAAGCCTTTCCTGTTAACTTGGTAAGACTTTAAAGATCAGCTCTTTGGGGGACTGTAGACAAAATGAAATTAATTCGTTTGATTTTAAAGAAAGAATTGAAGTGGGTTTTTTTGTTGTTTTTCTCTTTTAAGTATATAGTAATCGGTAGTACTTGGAAGTGTAGCGAGAGCTTGTCAGATAAGTCCTGGGCAAAGCAGAGCTGGGCTAGTTGAAATCTGTACTATATACAAAGGAACACCAGCTAAGTAGTAATTCAGAGGGAAAAGGACCAGAGAGAGCACTCACTGTGCTGCCTCTCAGGTGCCAATACATGTCAATATGAATGTCATAGTGGGAACACAAGCCCAAGTAGACCTTGATTCCAGCACCAGGTTCACCTTTAGCCTGCTCTAAGAACAGTTCACCAGTGTCCTGGCCCCTCCATTCTTAGCTGTCTACAGTGTGATTGTACTTGCTATCGCCTACCCACACAAGTATGCTGAAGTCAAGTGGGTTATGAGAGACTAACTAGACATTGTCAAGTGTTGTGTGAATAGAAGCTAGTGTGAAGGAGGATGGTAGTACTAGGTATTTTAGAATGGTTCTAGCTAGATGGGAAAGAGTAGAACATTTAACCTGCTGAGCAAAATAATAATTTCTTCATGTGTTTATCCACTGAAAGGAAAGGAGATGCTACTAAATCTAAAATGAGTTGACAACAGTTCTCAAAGGAGCTAATATATATATCTATATATCTATATCCATATCCATATCCATATCCATATCTATATCTATATCTACATCTATATCTATCTATCTATCTATCTATCTATCTATCTATATATATATATATATGGGACAGAATAACGTCCCATTTTTAAAATGTATGGGACATTTTACATATATGGGACATGTCACATATATGGGACAGAATACATTTTAACTAAAAAAAATGCAAAGGTGATAGAATCATCGAATTGTGTCTATCATTTGATAGGAAGCAAATCTGATTTAGGTGAGGGGAGAAAGAGAGAGAGGAGAGAGAGAGAGAGACAGAGAGAGAGAGAGAGAGAGAGAGAGAGAGAGAGGAGGGACAGAAAGGGAATGGGAAGAAGAGAGAGAGAGAGAGAGAGAGAGAGAGAGAGAGAGAGAGAGAGAGAGAGAGAGAGAGAGAGAGAGAGAGGAGGGACAGAAAGGGAATGGGAAGAAGAGAACAGAGAAGCTGAGGACATCTGCTCCTGTGAGGGAGTTCTTGCTCTCTCTGCTGTTTACAGGAAATATCATGAAAGATGACATCACTGAAGTGGAAGTTTCACAGGATGAAGATCGGGACAGGAACGTTACTGTCAATAACATGCTCTCCACTGTGATGAAGTCACATAGAACCTGGCTCAACAATTAGAGAAGATAGTATCTAAAGTTCTACTCAGCCACTAAGTATTTCATTTACATCCATACATATGCAAATACACACATAATTAAATACCATGCATTTACATACTCAAACACTTGTGATTTTTTTATATAGACTATCAGATTTATGACATGTAATGGATGGTATATGATGGGATATGCTATTAGTTTTAGACCATGTCATGACAAAGTGCTGTTTTACAGTCAGTTCTTACTTTAGTAGAGGCTAAATATGAGGTTCCATCTCTGCCCTTGACCAACTCAAAAATAGACAATACTTTAATTACACAACAATTGATACATGGCATACCATACTCATGAACATAATGCAACAATAACAGAGACTGCATAATTGATAAACAGTTGAGGATATGCTCAATAAAGAATTGCTATTTGCTTTTGATCTTGGCTTTTGCCGAGAGGATAGTGAAACACAGAAGAAAGAATATAAAATATGAAGACATACAATAATATTCCTAAATCTTGAAAGAATCGGTGATGGCAAAGCTCAAGCCCAAATACTCAGTAGAAAAATATTTAATATCAGTGAAGTCAACTGGGATTTTGAGAAAATTCTAGGTGTCTGAGAAATCATTTAGAATTTAACCTACAAGCACATAGGAGCCACTGGAATCTCTGAGAAGATGATGTGCTTTTTTTGTTGAGAAACGAGAGAGGAGAATCTCAAGGCTGTCAGGCCATTAAGAAAAGGAGAACAGGACCAGTCATAGAAGTTGTAGGAGACCATGGGGGAATGCTTTCCTTTGCATGACACAAGTGTCAGCGCAGATTAACATCATCCGTGAAGGAGATATCAAGGTACCCCTCGTTTCAGCACTCAAGAACTCTGATAGGAGACAAGGAAGAAACACCAGATTTCGTAGGGCTGGCAAGAACATCAGTTTAATTCAGACACGTTGAATTTGAGGTACAATGATCCAATGAATAGACCTAATGCAAAAAATAAATAAATAAAAAATAATAAAAAAAATCTAGTTATCAGAAGGGAGAGCTAGGCTGAATTGGAAAACTCAGAACTCAGTTACAATATCCTTTTTGTAAGTTTCTTGATCAAAACCAATATTGAAAGGTTAAAAAAAGAGATATGCCACAAAGAATATTACGTTTTAAGGGGCATGTCAGAAAGTATTAAAAAGAGAGAGAGAGAGAGAGAGAGCTGAGAAAGTATTGTCAGAAAAGCCATATAGAAAATATCTATAGGCATTCATTTGGTAGATGTGTGTGAAAAAGGTTCAAAAATTTTGGGATATGTGATTTTAACTATTATAGATAATATCAAGCTAGATGAAGAATTATTTAATGGCTGTTAGTTATTTATATTCTTTTCACTTGTAAAACTGTTCTCATAATAATTTTGATTAATCAAAATTATTTGGCAATTCCAAAACAGGAGAACTAACAAGCTGACCAAAACAAAAATGTGTTGACTGTATAAGATTATCAGGCTATCACCAAATTAAGACATGGAGATTTACTCTCAATAAAGTAATAATAAACTTATTAAATATAAATAAACGTATTAAATATATAAATGATAGGATCATTTTGGAATATGACAAACATGAAAAATAATATTCATTATTTGGAATTGACTTATTATTTGCAAGTATGATTGTCTCTCGAGAAGAATGTTTCTCACAATAATTAGATCCAGGCTACATAACTATATTGTTACTATGTTTTTACTAATAATTATGCATCGTTACAAAATTAATTGCATGAAAATAGTATCTTTATTATTCAATTAAAAATAATTATTTTCCTTTTACTGATAGTTACCACATGATTGCAAATAAAATCGCTTGCAATCTCTATAGAAAATTATCTTTTCTTGACATCAGTCTGACTTCAGTTTTGCTGGAAAGTTGCTTTTGGACCATGGTTTAGTTTACTCATAAACCAGAAGTACCAGTGATACTCAGTCCTGGTCAGAGCAATTTGAAAATATTCTCTGTTACTTACAAAATTAATTTCATGTTCCCTATTTTTATTTTTATCTCCACTATGGTTTAATAGCATGTGTTTTCTAAGATTAAATATAGTAGCATTTATAAAGTACTAGGAAAGAACTTGAGAACTTTCAGAAGTTCAGTAGTGATAGTTTCTATTGCTGCTATTCTTCATAATAAACAACACAATTTTATATCCCCAATCAAGTCTGGTAATGTATATGAGCTCTCTCTAAAGCACCTACTTTTTCTGTAAGTGCACTATTTAGCTTATACTGATAAAATTAAAATACAAGTTATAAGGAATGTAACATTGTAAAATGACATGCACCATGGACCGAGGTCATACAGAAGTGTTTTAACTGAGACTCTACCTGATTATTCTGGCTATTTTAATGCTATGGCCTTTTATATTAGAATGGTAATGGAAGTTCTGAAGCAGGAAGGACCCTGGGAAGTTTTAATAGATACTAAACAGAAAGTGTCCAACTGGATCCACTAATGAAGGTGCTCCTTATCCTTTATCCTTAGTTCACCTAAATGGAAGATGTAACACGCAAGTATTCTACTGGCCTCATGCATTTATCTGCTAAGATCAATGAAAGGACAAACAAAAATAAATCTAGAAAATGAAGCTACTTGGATACAGGTCTAACTAGTTTATTAAATTGACACTTATTGGAGATCACAAGAATATTCTCAACAATAAGCCTGAAGTTAATTGTACTTCATTTCATAATGATTCCTGACCAAAAGACTGAAATTCGATGTACTTAAAAGGGTGTTCTTTCAGAGTTTCATGTATGTCTACATCAAAAATGATACTGTCTTATCTATATTTCCCCCTTTCCAACTCTCTTCTGATTCCCAAACACATCCTCTACTGATTTCCTCTCTCCCCTCTTCCCCTCCTTCTCTTCTTCCCATTCTCTTATTTTTATTTATTCTCATTGTTACCCAATAAGTTCAACCTGTGCTGCTCATAAGTGCATGGCTGTAAGGTCATCCACTGGAGCGTGGACAACCAAATGGCGACCCTCTGAAAGAATGATTCTCCCTCTCCCATCAGCTATCAATGCCAGTCTGTCCTCACCAAGGAGTGTCAGATCCACGTTGTTGAAATGCTTTCTGGGTAATATTGCTCCAGCTTTATACGCTCCCTTATATCACTTTGTAGGCAATCATTTGAATAAACATTCCAAATCCCTGCAGTTTCCAGTGTACCATGTCCTCCTTTAGGTATATGGAAAATTATGTTGAATTTATTATTTCCATTAACTCACCATCTCTCTGTATCTCCCCCTATTATTAAAACCCTGTATGAGTGTTCTATATTTGTTACAATATATTACTGATACATCATTCTTAAGTAATGTCCATGGTTTCAATGAACACTCACTCTGTGTTGTACAGTCTATGGATTTAGACATATGCGTAAAGATTTATCATATACTACTGTGGTCTTTTATAAGAAATTTTTACTGACATGAATTACTCTATGGTAAGTCTATTTCTCATTTGCTGCCCCGAATCTCTGGGAACCACTGATATCACTGTTTCCATACTTGAAGCTTTTCAGTGTCAAATAGCTGAAATCATGCAATGTATAGCCTCTGTACACTGGCTTCTTTTCCTTTCAGTATTCATTTATGATTCTCCCAAGATTTTTCATGGCTTCATAGCCCATTTTAGTATTGTTTATATATGCTACAATTTACCAATTCTGTGTTTGCTCACAAGTGCTGTCAATTATGACTATAAATATGTTTCTGTGCATCTATGTTTCAACACATTTCGTTACTAAGGATCATATTGTTCAGCTATATGTATCAATATAATTATTTCTATAAGAAATTATGAAACTCTTCTCCATATGTGGATCAATCAATTTGTTTTTCTACCTCCAGGTCCATATGCAGCTCTGTATTTAACTGGCTGTGGTCTAGTTAAAAAGTCATATAATTATGGTGGTTTGAAAGAGAATGGGCTCATAATATTTGCATATTTAGTCTCTCTCCAAATCAAAAGATGTTTGGAAAGATTAAGAGGTGTGGCCTTGTTGGGGAAGGTTTGTCTGAGAGTTAGTTTTAAAGTTTCAATAGCCTTCAACAGAACCTTTCTCTCTCTCTCCTCTCTCTCTCTCTCTCTCTTTCTCTCTCTCTCTCTCTCTCTCTCCCTCCCTCCCTCCCTCCCTCCCCCTTCTCTCCCCCTTCTTACCAATCAACATTTAAAGCTCTCACATCTTTCCCTACTACCATGCTTTGCTGACATAATCCCTGTGATGATGATAGTAGACTATCCATCATGGTTCCAGAGTTGCTATCCCCTGGATCCATATTCTCCAAAAGAATTACTTCCTTTTATGAGGGGCTTTAGTAAAGGAGTCTTTTCACATCAGTAGAACTGTTTCTAAGAAAATTGTAAATCTACTTTTCCTTCTTCTCTCTCAGAAGTCATGATCTAGGAAAATATGAAAGTAAAATATCCTTTTATAAACTCATGGGTGTAGTAGCATCCCATTGTGTTGCTGTTGTGGTCAGGTGACTAGAAAACCTAGTATTTAAGCAGAGAGATGGTGAGATTTCTCCATTGACATGTTGGAGTGAGTACCCATAAGGCATCTTTAAACAATGGCTGTTCAGTACACATTTTATGTACATAAATGGAAAAAAGGCCCACTATTAAAGTAGAACATTTAAAATTATCACAACCTGAATGGAAAACCAAGTACTTTAAGCACAAGCGACAGACATGGATTATACAGATATAATAATTTAATTTATGCAGGCCCTATGCTATACATGTTCTTTTTTGGATTATAATATCATGGGCAATAACAGGATATTTGTGTCTTGTGAATGAATATGGTTGCATCAGAACAATAATAATGACTATTAAGGTTGCTTTTTCTGAGATTAATATAGTCTTAGCTGGCCTTGAACTCACAGTGATCTGCCTGCCTCTGCCTCCCGATTGCTGGCTCCAGAGTGCTGGGATTAATGGTGTCCACTACAGTGCCTGGCAACTCTACTGTACCCAGTATTCTCAAGCAATTTCCCATCCAAGTACTACTAGGGTAGTCCTGGCTTAGCTTCTGAGATCAGTGGGAGATGGGGCACAGTCATCCTGTTATGATTGGAGATTGGGTTGCGCCATTTAAAGGTTATTTTTATTCCCTCTGACAGGATCTGAGGATGTAATAGTAAGTGTCACCAGCCCCCTGTCCCAGATTCTGTCCCTGAAAATGAAGGACAGCAATGCTGAGGAATGGAATCCTCAGCTAGAATGAAGGCACCACTGATTACTCAAGTAATTATGCACTTACCTCCATCCATATTTAATAAAGGGAGATATTTGAGAAGAGAATTTCAGGCCAGGTATATTTGAGTGACTCAAAATTTTAGAGCTATGACTTCGAATCTCTCTTTGCATCTTGTTCTTTAGCTACCTCTCCACACCCTTTAAAGTAATGAGATAAACTTGTGTACAGGACTTAAACGGTGCTTGGTAATTCCTCATAAAATACTCATCTGATGCCTGGCAGTAGTCCCAGTGTAAACTGATAGTGTCTCCTCGCTGGGAAAGAGTCTGTAGCCAGCATCTTTCCTTCTTCATTTTGGTTCATTCTATGTGGATCTCTGTGTAATTCCTGAGCCTTAGTAGATCTGATAATTATGATTTTCCTGTCTGTTGCTGGGCCAAAAGTGTAACAGCTTTGAGCAAGATTATGCAATGTATAGAGATATTGTGCCTTGATGCGGTTCCTTGAGGTGGCACACATTCCTGCTACGCGGGAAGTGCTGGAGGTGTGACTCTTTCAGTGGAACTGTGCTGTTTCAAAATGACCTAGTGTAGAAACACCTGAGAATATTCTTGGCAAGAAGTTTTAACTCTGTGATGTGTGAAGAGGAAGTGCAGGCTTCATCTCCCAAAGTGCGATGTGTATATGTGTGTATACATTTAGGTCATATATATATAATTAGACTAATATACCTCAGTTTGGATGGTTTGTTATCTTCCAAGTAAAGCTGTTTCATCACTGCTTGGAAGAGGGCTAGAGCTTGCTATGCAACTATTTCATGCTCATTTAAAGGTATTTACCTATACATTTTCCAAACTCTGTAAAGCATTTTAAATTCATGGTAGAATTAAAATAATAATCCAATACACTATTGCAAGAATATCAGTGCACACATACCCTTATATATTAGCCTACATGTATAAATACAGACATGTCTGCACAAATGCCAACACTTATGGCTAAATCACCACACAGAAATTAATTATTTATCTGTTGTTAGAAAATTATATCTCCTGAAATGTGGTTTTATATGTGCTATTGATAGCACTGGCTTTAAAAATGTTATTTAATTATTCATACATTTTGCTAAAATATTAATTATATGCAATTTTATTTTAGTGTGCTTTCTGCTTGTTTTTCTACTCAAGCACAAACTCTATAAAAGCACTTACTATACAAGTCCTTACACCACCTCCCACCAACATAAGAGTTCTAATTTAGGATGCTCATGTCTAACCATCTTCCTGTGTTTGCCACCCCACTGTCTGAGCAATGACTATAAACTGCAGTGTCTGCACATATTTCCAAGAAATGCTTTCCTTTTCGTACTATCTGTCTGCAGTCATATCAACAAATTCCACCTTGTTTATGTCACAAAGAGTTAACATTGATTACAATATTATGAGGACATTGGTAAGAAACTGAGGTGGACTAAGGTAGACTTTGCACAGTCTTGCTTTCTGGAGGAGATAGTTAAGGTTCAGACACTCCAATCATAGACCTTGGTGGCCATTTCCTTCTTCAGTTTGTATTGATCATGTTCAATTAAGTAGAACTGGTAGGTGTTTAGTGTCTACTTTGTGGCATACTCAGTACCAGGCATGGTGGAGTCAACTTGAAGAGTACGTGAGCTCCCCATTAAGTCTGAAGAGATACAGAGCACAGAAGGAGGCACACTGCGTAGGAGTTACAAAACAAGATTTGCAAGAAATATTTTTCCTACAACACAAGCTTGAAAGATAAATACTTTACAACTAGATATAAGCTAGAAGACATAGAATTATATGCCTAGAAAGAATACTGAGAAAACCAAAGGATGGGAGGCTAGGAGATGCAGGCCTGCCTGCAAGTCCTGTCCTAAGGAAGCTGTATCCCGAGGGCTGCTAATTTGAAGCCAGGCAGACCTCAGAGAATGAGACTCTACCTGAAAAGCAAGTAAGACTTTTTACAAGGAAGTAAATGAAAGCCAGGAAGATGGCTCAGCAAATAAACAATTTTGTTTTCATGGGTTTGATCCTTGACACACGTAAGGCAAAAGGAGAAAAACAGCTCCTATAAGCATCATTTCTCTGCCAGACATGAGTGGTGACACAGTACTTTCACACACACAAATAAATATGCAAATAAATTAATAAATAGAAATGACTGTTTTGGTTATAGCGCGATGTGTTAGTAAGCATTTGGTGGGTGAGGCATGGGCAGATTTTAAAAAGACAGCTCATATTCTGTGGATTTGGGGCTCGACTTTCTATCATTTGGTTTATAGAAAGAAGTATGTATGTATGCATGCATGCATGTGTGTATGTATGTATGTATGTATGTATATATGTATGTATGTATGGTATGTATACCATATTGCCAGAAGTGAAAATATGTACTTGTAAATTCATGATTGAAATAAAGTGCTGTCATTTTCTTGCAAACTTTGCAAGACAAATAAACACTGCCTTTAGTAATGCTAATTACATACTTTAAACCAATAACATTTTAATATTTGAAGTTAAAGTACAACTGCACAATTTTCTTCATTTCTTTTTCTCCAGCCAAGCTTCCCAATTTGTTTGACTCTTAAATCATGGTCTCTGTTTATTTGTTGTTACATACATATAACATGTATCAGGAGGGTTGCTAGTTCTTAAATATTTAACGACAGCCTGCATAATCCACATGTTATTTGTATGTCTGTTGTTTCTGGACTGATCTCTTGGAAATGAATAACTAATTTGGGAGGGGGGAGGTGTTCTTGCTTAGAGAAAATCATTTCTCCTGCTCTCAGCTTACTTGTCTGCAATTCTTATCTAGGGTTGGAGTACCAAAAGTGTTTAACCCTTCATGTTAGCACATCTATTGCTGTAGTTTCTGCTTATGTCATGTTGATGAGACTTTGAGAGCGTGTGTTCTCCGACATTTCTAGGAGGTGAACTACTACAGCAAAGTTCCTGTTGCTCTGGCTCTAGTGATTTTTCTTTACATTCTTCACTTGATCTTAGCCAAAAGGCCAAGAAGCGATTTTCATTCCATTCTTGAACAGTTATTTCTTCTTTTGAGAATTCTTTGTTTAAATCTGAAGCCTATTTAAAAAATATTGTGGGTTGTTTGTTTGGCTTTTGTTCCCTGAGTCCTTCATATATTCTACATAATAATCCCCTACCAAATGTTTAGCTAGCAAAGATTATTTCATATCCTGTGGGCTTCCTCTTTACCCAATGGATTGCTTCTATATCTGTGGTTTAGCTTTGTTAAGTCCCACTTGCTAATTTTTGTCTAAGTTCCTGGGCAAATGGAGTCCTATAGGGAACTACTTTACTAGACTGATATCTTGTAGGATATTGCTCCTCCTCCTCTCCTTCCTCCTCCTCCTCCTTCTTATTCTTCTCTTTCTCCTCCTTCTTCTCCTTTTCCCTCTCTTCTTTCCTTTCCCCTTTCCCTTTCCCTTCTCCTTCTTCATCTTCCTTCCTTCCTTCCTTGCTTCCTTCCTTCCTTCCTTCCTTCCTTCTTTCCTTCCTTCCTTCCTTCCTTCCTTCCTTCCTTTCTCTCTTTCTCTCTTTCTAGTACTTTCAGTGTTACAGGTTTCATATTTAGATCTTTGATTCACTTAAAGTTAGTTTTTGTGCCAAGTGATATATTGGATAGATGGATGCATATTTTAAGGTCTTCAATATCTTTCTTCAATGATTTGATTTAATTATGTAGGTATCTTAATTTTATTATTTTTACATTTTTGAGGCCATTGCAGGCAGGATTGTGTCTATGGTTTCATTTTTGAATGTTGCTGGTATATTAAAATCTTATCATTGTTAAAGTTTATTCTGTATCCCCCATATTATGAAAATTGTCAAGCATTTCTAGAGGTTTTCTAGGTAAAAAAAAAATTGAGATCCCTTATGTATAATAGCATATCACCTGAACGTAGGAATATTTTGGCATTTCTTTTCCTGTTTGTGCCCCTTTGATATTCTTCTCCTGTCTTACTGTTTCAGCTACTTCTTCAAGCAATGTATTGGAAAAGAGTGGAGATAGTATACAGTTATGCTTTATTCCTAATTTTAGTGGAATTGCTTCAAGTTTTCATAAATTTAGGAGGATGTTGGGTAGGTTTCTCATTTATAGTTTTCATTGTATTGAGTTTTTCTTTTTTATAATTTTAATGACTTTCTAGGACATTTACCATAAACACATGTTAGATTTTTCAAAGGTCTTTTTTGCAGCTAGTCTTTGAGTTAATTTGTGTGGTTTATTACATTTATCATCATGTGTATTTTGAAATATCTTTGTGACAAAGCCAATTAATTGGTCATGATGGATAATATTTTTGATGTATGTCTATATTTAATTTGCAAATATTTCATTGAGGATTTTGATTCTATGTTCACCAAGGATATTTACTTGTAGTTTCTTTCCTTCCCTCCTTCCTTCCTTTCTTCCTTCCTTCCTTCCCTCCTTCCTTCCTTTCTTCCTTCCATTCCTGGCTCCTGGGCTGGTATAGATAATTACAGAAATGCAGCAAGATCTCTGGGCTCAATTGCTCTATAAAACAGCTCCTGACACTTTGCAGTAGTAACTGAATATCTCTTAAGGGGAGAGTCATCAAAGCAGATTTGGATTTATGGAATCGAATAATTCATAAAGAAAACCTTGACAGCAGCTAAGATTCATCTCTTTGATTGTCTCTTAAGGCAAAATTTAATGGTGCTCTTCAGCTCCCTTGGCTTGTGTTGTAAGAGAGCTGGCTTTGAACTGTTCCAGTCATGAAAGTTCCATAAACAGAATTAATATCACATCAGACAAGGTGGCGTCTCAACCTTGGCAGACCAAAAAAAAAAATAAAAAATAAAAAAATAAAAACATAAAAAAAAAGCGCTATAGAGCTGTGATTTCCTGGCTATAACAAGTTTCAAAATCCTTCCTCTTGCGGTAATTTTCTATTTTGATAGCATCATCTAAAAGCTAAGTTACTTCTATGAAAAAATGTGAAAATATGATGGGAAATGAACCCACATGCCTTGTTGTTTGATACAAGATGGATTTCCTTTGTGGCCATATGATAAATAGTTAGAATTTTTGCTACAATGACATTTGTAATAACCGTGTTGGACATAAGGTTTTACCATTCGACTATTCATTTACAAAAATGACAATTTAGTGTGTTTTAATTCACAGAATGGTACATACACAGCTATCATAATTGTGAATCATTCTCATTGCTCTCCCAAAGAAATTTTGTGTTGTCTAGTCATTCATTACCTTGTGGCCCATGCGAGTACAATGTTGGTGGGGTTTTTTCCCCCTGTATATTTGTTAATTGTTGACATTTTGTATGAACAGAATTATATCCTCTGTGCTCAGAGTTTATTTATATTGTTATAGGAATCAACATATACTTCTTTATATTGTTCTCTACCATTCATTTTTTAAACCAATCAAATTTTTTTTATCTATTTGCTGATGGACATTTGAATTATTTCTACTTTGGGACTCTTGTAAACATTACCAGTGACATTTTGGTTTGTCTACATATGTTTTAGTTCTTCTGGCAGCTGTGCAGGAGAAAGCATCTCTCTCCATTGGTTGTTATTAGTATTATAACCTCAGAGGGAAGAGCTTTGGGAATCTAGCTAGGTTTTAGGAGCTTCCTGAATCTTGGAAGTATCATTCTTTTATTAGAGTTTGTACGTCCAGAGCTTTGTAAGTTTTGTGTGCTTTCTGAAACTTAAAGATCTCCATTCCAGAAAAGATATTTTCAACTTACCTGTTTTTTTTGCATTTCTCATATTAATGGAAAAAGTATAAATTTTTATTAAAACAAAACCATAAGTAATATCCCCCTCCTTTAAAGAAAGAGTAAGCATGTTGAACAGAGCTTCAGAGATTCAGCCTAAAGCCCACGTTACTACTATTCCTTGCTATATTTTATGACACATGCAAAATTGGTCAGCCCTAAAGTGATATACATACAAATAACATTATATGGACTGAATGGGTTATCATACATTTAGTAATAGATATTCACACACATACACAGATACACACACACATAGACACACACAGCAAAGAACAAGAAGCCATGAATTTGAGAGAAATAGAGAGGAATTAAGGGGAAAGAGTTGAAGAGAGGAAAGGGAAGAAGAAAAATGTTGTAATTATATTTTGATTTCAAAAAGTGAAAAATGTCTATAAAGCAGTTCCTAGGTATAATTCTCAGTATTTTAACTGTAGAATCCAATTTTAACTGTAGAATCCAAGTGGAAAATATTCTCTAGTCATGTAAAGAGTGAGTTTGTCAAATTAAATTAGCATTTTATAGTGCAGATAATATGTTATGAAAGAAATATGATGCTAAAACTCTCACATAAGCATAGAAATCTTTGTGAAATCATCAGAAATTGTGTTTTTATAATCAGTTCAGCTATCCAGTATGCTGAAAAATGAATGCTCTAATTAAACATATACCATTTGTGCTCATGTCTTTTGGTAATGGAAGAATAATAACATATCCAATCTAAATAATCAATTGCCCACTTACCAAATACAAACATATCATCATACTTTTCCAAGATACAATGAGTCATGCATCTCATTTCTAGTCATAATTCAATATTCATTTTCACTGTCCTGCTACCCTTTTTATTGTAGCCATTCTTGAATATACAACACAGCAGTTAACACTGAGGATCCTAAATCTTTCTTCAGCTGAATGCCTCCTCAGGTTCGTCGTTTGCCCCTCCTCCCTCTTCTTCATCCTAGCCTCTTTCCATCACATCATCTCCTCCTTTCCTGTGCCACCTCAGGTTTCCTTCACTCCCTCTTAAACTTTTCTCTTTGCTGAGATCTTTCCCTCTGTCTCTGGTTTCTCTCAACTGGCCATCTATCTGCCTCTGTTCCGCACAGTATTGCACCCTGCCTTTACTTTCAGGGAATCTTCTAAGTGTGTAAACTGATATAATTTATTGAACAGCATTTATCAACAGTAGAACTGCTGACATCCACAGCATCCTGCACTGAGACACTTGCCTTCCAGCTGCAGTTTTCTTTTTCCTTTATACCATGGAATGAGACAAAATGAAAACTTTACAGCATCATTATAGACGTCTGAAGGCATCTATGCTGATATATTCAGTGTGGACTGCTGTATGGAATGCAGCTGTGAAATGAGCTAAATTTTATTATTGCAGGTAAAAGAACAAGTGTAAATTTATTCAAATGAAATCCTTTGCCAGCATTACTGTATATAGGCCTTGGGAACAGTCTCATTCTGTCTCTCGCACTTTAAAAAATTCTGAAGATACTCTATATGTCAGGACATGTGACAAAAGAGATGGATGTGAGTCCTTCATCATTCAGAGCTATGTGTAGTTTTGTTGTTTTGTTTTTTGTTTTTGTTTACAACCAGGGAAATGCATTTTTAAATTAGAATGAGATTTGTGCTTGGTTCATTTTAAACACTGGACTAATAGCAAATATTTCTTGATGATGTACAGTAAAAGCAACTCCCAAGTGCACCATTTTATTGCCTGAGTATCAAGACTAATTTCTAACTCAGAAGAAATGTAGAGTGTTTATTACTATTATTTTTTGTGCAGCACACACGTGTGTTGTAACTTTTGTGTGTGGTAGGAGGCAGGGAGAGCCTGCTGATTAATGAGTACAGGAACCTTCACGTTGAAATCAAAGATTGGTTAATGGAAAGGAGAAACATTATACACAAATTACCAAGTTTTAAAATACCAAAAGCCAATATAATACACTTAAACACTAACATTATGTGTCACATAATGTAATCGGAATGCCTTCTGAAGTTTGATGTACTCCAGAGTCCTCCTAACTCATGAACAAGCATATATTGTTCTCATGGGATTCTGAAGTTCTAAGAGAAATTTGCAGTTAGTGAGCAGGATTTGATGAGTCTTTGTTTTCCTAGGTTAATGAAACTGGAAGCCCTATTTTAAAACATCAATATGTTTCTGAATGATTTCTCCCAGTCATAACTTCACTTATAGCCAGGTCTTGGGGACTGAGACTCGAAGCATTTCTTGTTGGACCCCCATGCCTTCCATGGTTTCGCCCGTGCGTGCATTTGCCTATTTCCTGTTATTTTTTAATGTCATATTAACTCATCTAGGTTAGAAAAATTAATGAAAAGGAAGACAAAGTCACTCCATGTCTATTTTAATGCTGGAGATATGAGGTTGATACTAATATTAGCGTGCTGTGCTCTATGCCTCTGTATTTATGGAACATACGTCTGCCTGAACTCTGGGCTGCATGCTACTGGTGATGGGACATATGGACCCAGGATTTGATCTCACTCTCTGTCACTGATGAGCTCATATCTTTGAAAGAGATGCAGAGGCATAGCAGCCATAAATCAGGATAATTGGGGCTATCAGGACGGCGTTTGAAGTGCTCTCAGGATACTGAAGGAAGTGATCGATTACTTTGAGCTGGGGACCAAGACAGGCCTGACAGAAACATTTACATTTTGTCCTGGAAAAGACAAGCAGAAATCGTCCGTTTGAAAGAGGAAGGGCTGTTTTGTAAAGGAGCACAAAATGCCAAAGTATTTTCTCCACTCAGAAAGTCCATTTTCCTGCCTGTGTGCAAAACATGTTTTAAATTTCTAAAGCTGATACATTTATGTTAGCAGGTAGAGTCTGTGCCTTTTTCTACTTCCTGTTCAGAATTTCAGTGTTTCCATGGAGATACTCTAACTTCAGGTACTTTTTTCTCTCCTGGTCCACTGCTTGTTCAACGTCCTTGGTTCCATGCTGTTTAACTTCTCCATGATGACTACTGTTCCAGAAACATTTTCTTCTGCATGATGCTGGATGCCTCAAATAGCTAAAGTTTTTTAATAGCTGTACCCTTCAGCTGTTATGACATCCATTTTACTCTTTGGTACAGGTAAGATCTTTTGGAAGATCTAGTGAGAACACAAATTTGTATGACACATGAAAAATACATTGTCAGCATCTGCTTTAGACCCTAGAGTGAGCCAAGGGCACAGCTTTGGACTTAAGGAGTCCATTTTAGAAAAGGCAAAACTTTATTCAATGCTGTAAAGGTGTTTACCATAATATTTAGCACATTTGATTGTGATTTTTTTTCCACTTCACAAAAATATAATTTCACACATTCATCAGTGTAATTATCAGGATGTAATCTTTTTCTCGAATAGAGCAAGCTATGTTTTAAAAAATAAGTGCTCATGGATACCCACACCAAGAGGGAAGGATCGTCATGATTAGTAAAGTTTAAGGGGTAGTGGGAAGAAGAACAGCAGCCGCCTTCCTGATGTGAAGCATATACATGGACATTTGATTTCATCTATCTGACACTGCTGCACTTTTGGGGTATGCTTCTTTCAAAGCCCCAGCACTGATTTTGTAGACGCACAGATTTTGTACCATATTACCTTTTTATTACAATGGAAACTCCCATATTACTTATATGTCTATTTCCCTTATTGCTACAATGGAAACTCCTAGAGACAGAGACTAAAGTCAGTCTCTTCCTAAATTTGTTTTGCATGCTAAGTATTGGTATGTGGTGAATAGATAAATTGTTTGGTTAGCATAAATTGTTGATGAGTCTTCCTCTAGAGTGCAGAGCTAGGCATTACAGAGTTTCACTTTATGACACTCAGATGCTTTTGTTGTTTGTTTATGTATTCACTGAAAATTTGGCATTTATTAAAAGAAGTATATGTCTTATTAACATATGGATTGCATTCTTGCCATTGTTTGATGCTGATTTTGAATGGTATATCCTTCTTTCTTATAGACAAGATTCTGTAACTTAAACTCCCAGAGTTCTTTCTCATTGTACATGCCTGAGATTTTGCATAGGATACAATAAAGGGATGAATAAACATGTTCAATGTTCAATACAGATTATTATATTATCATTGAATACATAATTACTATTAGAAAGGAATGAAGACATATATTTACAAAAATGGAACTGGACATGAAAGCTTAAATACTTTTTCTAGTATGTCTTCAGATGCTAGAAAATTCAAGGCATTTCATTTCACACCTTTTTCTAGATTTTCCTAAAGTAGATAGAAACTGAATACAATCAGAGTACCTCAGAAAGCAGAAACAAGTTCTGCAGAGCCCCAACAGAGGCTTTCTGTAATTGTACTCATGTAAGGTGTGTAGAGAGAATGTCACTATTGTTCTAACAATGAATTTTGCTATCATATGTTTTGATTTGAAGTTTGGTGAAATCCAGGAAAACAGGCCTATAAAAAGAAGATTTGTTAAAGTGTACCCCCCCACACACACACTCACGTGCACATACACACATTATATATATATATTTATTTATATGCTTTATATGTAATGCTTTAATGTAAACTATAAATGCTTTAAAGTAAAAGTATGAAAAACATACATTAAAGCATATGTATATCATATATATTCAGATTTATGTATTTTATTTTTAATTTATTGCCAGAGGATATTCTAGAGTGACAGTCTAAGGCTGGGTCTTAAAAAATATTTTCCAGAAAAATTAAACACTGTATTAATTTCATACATAAATGAATGCTTCTATAATTCATGTCATATTTAAGAGGTTTACTTAAATTAATTTTCAGTTTGCATGGTACTTATTGCTCTCATTTAGTTCACGGTTGAATAAATGTTCAAATGATAAGGCCAGGAATTTGTTTTCCCTCTCATGCCCTGTCTATTTTCTTGTCTTTTAGTTCTCTTTCCATATCACTTACACATGTAAGAAAGAGCTTTCCTTGATAAGTAATATAACACGTCCCTGTTGATACCCAAAGAACGTGGTACATCTTGTGTGTGTGTGTGTGTGTGTGTGTGTGTGTGTGTAACCTCCTTTATCTTTCTCCCAGATCATAGGATACTATCTTGATGAGGAGCTAATTGGCAATTTTAAGCATTAGTGTAAATAAATTTCTCTTATTATTTTCTAACCCCTCTCCTTCACAGATCCTAGGAGAGGAGATTTACATGTTATGCGGCCACTGTCACACCTATACTATTACCACAGTCTCTTAAAAATGGTGATGATGTCAGATGCCTTTTCCACAACTTTGCATGCAATAATGTTCAAACTACAGCTCAAGAACATTGCTCTTGTCTAGTCATTCTGTGGTAAACAAGAACTTGCAGTGGCTTCATGGGACCTTGTCATTATTAATAATAAGATACTAAACACAAACATACACACACCGTTCCGTAATAAAAATGATTTCATTCTCCTAATGCTGTACTCAATATTTTGTGCAGGCAAAGAGCCATATCTAAGGTCTGATGCTTATGTAGAAGGGAAGCATAAAATTCCAAGGATATTTGTTGGGTGGGATAGGTAAAGTATTGAAAGAGCAATCAGGAAGTGATCCGAGGAGTTTCTGACAATTGTCACCTTTCAATTCTAGCTTCATACCTGGAACTCTCCTCTAGCTATGGGCTGGTCCATGTCCATCTCCAAGAACTTCTCTGTTTGCTTGCTCAGGTCCTGGATCAGGCTGGCCATCTGGAATTCCTAGCAGTGGACTGGATAGCCAAGAAGTTTTAAAGTAGCATTAATCTGTCTTATTGACGGTGATTTCTGATATAAGGAGTCCTGAAATACTTTTTTTTTAATTTCTCAGAATTTTACACCAATAGCTATGAAAGTAGCTTTTATTTTCCAGATACAATTGTTGTCTCAGAGGCTCACTGCTGACCCTTTCTAGTTATTTCTGAACTCTGGATGACTGATTCAACTCAGCTGTTCTGGCTGAAAACTCTTCTCTAAGCTAACTGATTCAAACTGGCTTCTCACAGCTTCTCACTGAATTGCTCTGCCTGTAAAAACGGAGTCTGAACTCCATGAACTGAACTACACTTACTTCACTGACTGTAGGAACACAGTAGAACTACAGAAACTTAATTGAACCCAAATGCATTGAACTGAACTGTATCTAACTGCACTTGCTGAACTCTACTGCATTGCTTGAACTCAACCAAATTGCTCTCATTCTGACGTGCTATAAAATAGCCTTTCTTTCTGTCTGTTCTCCTGAGAATTGTCCACATCCTATTTTTGACTGGTTCTGTCAAACCATTCTTTGTCTAACCATTCTTTGATTCTGCCCTTTGTTTGTGCATCATTTAGATATCACTTTCAAACATGGTTATTTCTGTAAATTAATTTCGCCTTTATTGTTTGGCATTAAAGGTGTATACTAAGGCCTTGTTGGAATTCCAGTCAGATCATATGGGAATCCAACATGTGTCTGCATTTAGGCCAGACCATATAGACCTAGAAGGTCTTTGGCTGTGATCCCTGCCAGAGCAGCCATGTTGTTGAATTAAAATTCCTCTACAAACAGTTATTTTAAAATTGTGTAGAATAGTATTATTCATGGATCTCAGAATAGTTTTTCACTTCTTCATATTGTGAGATGTTGGGTAGTTCACTTCCAATAAACTGTAAATATTTTTACATGGACTGTTCTAATTTCTAGTTGTTTTAAAAAATATTGGCTGTGAACATAACATGTAAAATGAGTTCTTAAAACGATATTTACCTATACAATTTACTCTTAATAGAAATAAAGAAAATGTAATTGTATAAGCTGAGGCTCAGGCACATTTAAAGATAAATATTTTTGTGAAATGGCAAACAGAGGGAGACCTTCACGATATCATTTAGCACAGTGGAGAAAGCGTGCATGAATTATTCAGCTGATCACAGGGTACATCCTGATTTGCTGACAAATATCATTGTGTACCACTTCTCACAGAGAAAGTGTGAAATTTAAGTGTTAGAGGTCAAAAAAAGAAGACAGAGCTGCATTTAATTCTTGAAGGTCAAAATAAAAAGGATCAATCACTGAATATTTGATGTCTTGCCTTTGCAAAATCTGCAATCATCCCATAGGACAATTATAATTCATAATATTCTTCTACAAAATAATTTATTAGCTGCAGTCAAAACACATGAAATATTGAGATCTATGCAGGCTAGGCTGAGCCATATTTTAGAAACAATGATACATAAATAATGTTGAATATAAGCAGATTACAACCAGCCATTTCTGAATAGAAATACTAAGGAGCTGGATATATTTTTTTCAAGATCTAGTTTATTTCATAATCATTTTCATACAACAACATTCAGTCTTCCCTAACAAGACCCGTTCTAATTGCCACCATTCCCATTTAAAATAAAAATATCTGTAAAAATGTATTACCTATTTTGTTTTAAGTGAAATAGAATTGCTTCACTTTCCACTTTCCGTTTCCTCTGTCTGTCCCTTCCAAGGCCGCATCCCTTCAGCCCCTCGTGCACCTATGCTACTATGCTCAAAACAGTAAACGAAGAACAATGTTTAAACTAGTATTTTGGAAACTGGGATCAGGTACTGGTATATACAACAACGATGGCTTCTATTTTTTAAAATAATTTCTGAAATAGTAATAAATACACTTAAATTCTAACCATTCGATGACATTTACCTAATTAATAGAGTGGGTGAAAATATTGAGAGTTCAGAAATGGTGAACTAGACAAAATACCTGGAACTGTAAGGTTAAGGCTGACTTATTAGAAGGTCATGAAACATTGCAGCTTTCAATAACTAAATGGTTTGAGAACTGTGCAACCAGTCTAGAGAGGAGCACAGAGAGGCCTCTTGGATGGATACCAAACAGCACCAAGTACCCACTAAATAGATAATAAAAAGACTTTAAGAGTCACTTATATTATTTAAAGCACTAAAAATTCTATAAACCCAATAACCTTTTCATTTGTAGAA
Source organism: Apodemus sylvaticus (assembly GCF_947179515.1). NCBI lineage: Eukaryota > Metazoa > Chordata > Mammalia > Rodentia > Muridae > Apodemus > Apodemus sylvaticus. Next base: position 36,380,169 of record NC_067473.1, on the reverse strand, counting down.
AAGGAAGAATGTGATGCCTTAATGTTACCTAGGAACTAACTAAATGTTACAAGGTATCACAAAAAAATATAATTTGTCAGTAATAGTTGCTGTTTTGCTAAATTTAATGGACAGAGATTAAATGCTATGTCACTTTCCATGAAACAAATTCAACAGCTGCCTAAGAAAAAATTTAAAAACCTGTATTTTATTCATTTTGTGTTTGATGTTTACATTTACTGTGTTTTTGAATGTTATTCATATTAAGAAATTGTTTTACTGTTTGGCAGGCAACTGATGATTTCAAAAGGCATTATAAGTATAACAGAGCCTGGACCCTTAACAACCAACCAGAGCTCCCAGGGTCTAAAGCATCAACCAAGGAGTACACATGGAGGGATCCATGGCTCCAGCTGTATATGTAGCAGAGGATGGCCTTGTCAGGCATCAATGAGAGAAAAGAGGCCCTTGGTCCAGTGAAGGCTCAATATCCCAGTGTAGGGGAATGCAAGGGCGGAGACGTAGGAATGAGTAGGTGGGTAGGTGGAGGCCCACACTCATAGAAGCAGGAGGAAGGGGGATGAGATAGGGGATTTCCAGGGGGGTGGAATCTGAAAAGGGTATAACATTTGAAATGTAAATAAATAAAATATCTAATAAAAAAGAAATATGAAAAATAAGCTAGATATTCTTTTATCTTAAATACTTAATATTTAAAATCATGAATCTTAACTAAGAGAAGTTTATATATTTTGACCAGAAGAAAAAGAATATTCAAAAACTCCATTTTACAACTATTGAAACTAAGAAATTCCATTCTGTTTAATAATAAAACAGTCGTTAGTGACAAAATCGAATTATTTAGTCTATTCGTTTTTATTTCTGAAGAGTTAAATATAAACCAATAATCAAAATAACATCAAAAATCTCTAGTTGTCTTTTGGACTAGATAATTTAACTAGCCTACAATTGTTATGAGTACAGCATCTAAAAACAGAAATTTGTCATCATTCTAGTCCATAACTTGATTAAATTCAGACTTTTTAATCTATATTTTAGGACATATAATGCAATCCTGCCTATTTTAAAGCTATGAGAACAATGTAGACAATACATATATCTGGACTCTGTGCACCTATGGTCCATCTAGAGAAACAGACCTGGTGACATCTATCTATCTGCATGTGTGTATGTGTGCACACATGTGTGTGAGCACACATGCGCACACACCCATACCTCCCCCCCACACACACTTCAGATGATTATAATGCACAATAGTAGTTGATCAAATCTTTACACTGAGCAGGGCTGGGTGTTTGGATTGTTTTAATTCCAATGTACAGAAGACAGGAGAATCCAAAGTTGTAGAGCTGGCTAGGCTGCATACAGGCTATGTCCAAAAGGCAAAAATACCAAAAAGATTAGAATAAAATTGGAAGAAGTGGAGGAGAAAGAAGAAAATGACGGGGAAGGGACAAAAAGAATAAAAGAAAAGTAGGAGAGAAAAGAGGAAAGGGAGAAAGAGAGGGGAAGGCTACAGTGGATGAAAGGTGGCAGGAAGCAGCATCACTGCCTATAGTTGGTGGGCTCTTTATCTAGTGTAGCCATGCAGGGAAGGAAGAGCCTTCACAGCTCTGACATAACTACTAGGAGAAACACTCACACTTAAGCTCAAAGTACATTGCTTAAGGAGACACACTCTATCCACTGCTCCTTTATCTGTTTTTCTCCTTTCCAGTATTACAAGCTTACCCCTTCCCTTCTGCTTCTGCTTCTGTTATATCTGAAGAGAATGCTAGATTACTTCATAGCTTGAAACACATTTTTGACCAAATAGAGAAGAAAGCATAAGATTGAAACTGGTTGATGGAAGGTCTAGTCTTATGCATAGCACTTGCTTGTAATTTTGCTTATGTATTTAATTTTTTAAGCAATACTTTCACTGTAAAATATTGATGGAAAATCTAAGCTTAAAGCTTAATGCCTTTTTAGTTATGACACCCAGCCAGCCAGCATGAGAAAAGAGGCATTTATAGACACTTCCAGGCTACCCAACATGCTCTGTCTCGACTTTCTGAACAGTGCTTCCTTTAGATTAGCTCTGGAAAATGCTTACTGTCATCTCCCTATCATATTACATTATCATAGTTTTCTCTTAATTTCTTCTACTTCTCCATTTGTCACAAATGTACTTTATTAGCATGATTATTTTTATTAGCATCTGTGTTTTTCACAAGATTCTTTTCTCTCTCATAGTTGGAGTGTATTTTTCTTTCTTTTTTGTGTGCATGTATTTGGGAGCATGGAACTCAGGACTTCCTGCCTGATAGCCAAGAAATTAATTAATCCCTGGGATGTAGCCCCAAGTCTCATCAGTGAGTTTTAACCGTAAGAGGCTTTACTTGCTACAGTAGATTACCATAGAACCAGAAATACACACACACACACACACACACACATATATATATATATATATATATATATATATATATATATATATATATATATATATATACATAATACATATATACATATATATTTAATTTACACACACACACATAAATCATTACCCAATTCTTTTTTAATTCCATCTTTCTTCCTCTCCCCTTTTCTTCTAATTAATTAATTAATTAATTAATTATTATTTATAACTCATTCTCCCACATACCCTGATCTCTTTCCTGCTGTGCCCTTACTTGCCTTTTCTCTCAGTAGAGCGCCCATGCACCCCAACTCTCAGGTTCATACTCTGAAAGCTTGAACATGGAGATGGGAAGTGTGTTTCTCACAAATTCCTTGTTACCAAAAGTTACTGTAACTGTGGAGCTCCTTCCCCACAGGAGGAAAGATCAACCTAGTAACACAGTGGCAAAGCTCAATTTAATATTATATGAACCCTCCACTTGATGATGTTATTGGGCTGGAGTCTAGACATAGTTATCTTGAATTACAGTAACTTTCTAGCCATTGAAAAACCATTCATGACTTTCCTTTCTGTCTATCCCTATCAACAATGATTTTATTTTCTGCTTCTGGTCTTAACTCTTTTATATGACATACATTAATTGACACAAAGACGGCCATCCTTATGGCAATCAGCATAACCGTGTGTGTTTATGAGTGTGTATAAAATGACCTCTTTCATGTTCAAGGATGAACAATATCCCACTGTACCTGACAATGCCCACTGCTCTTGGACAAGTGTTTCCTTTAGACAGAGTTACAACAAAAATTTACAATTCTGTACAATCCTAACTTTAGAAATTATAATGAACTGACTGGAATTTTATCTGTAATAATATCCACTTCTAAAAATAATATTTCTATACTGTACACAAGGGTGTAATTTTGTGTTAAATTAAGTTAAAAAAAATAAAGTTTTGTCAATGTGTTTTTAGTCAAAAAGACAGAACCTAAATTCACACGTGTTTCTTTCGTTGCCATTAAATAATACAGTTAAATATTTTAGCATAACAACCAGAAATTTGATCTGTGCTAACTTGTTAAAGTATTGGACTCTTAATAAGTAAGTAGTCAAGATGTCTGTTCATTTAATTCTAATGTTAGTCATAGTAAACTAATTTTTAAAAAATTTTTTTTATTCTTTAGTCCAGACTTTACCTCCTGTTTCACACTTCCAACTGTTTGACATCCCACACCTCCCTCCCCCTCCCCCTATCTCCAAGAGAATGTCCTCACCCACCAGGCCTCTTCACTCCCTGGGGCCCCAAGTCTCTCGAGGTTTAGGTGCATCTTCTCTGACTGAGTCCAGACATGACAATCCTCTGCTGTATATGTGTTGGGTCCTCATATCAACTGGTGTGTGCTGCCTGTTTGGTGTTCCAGTGTCTGAGAGATCCCTGGGTTCCACGTTAGTTGAGACTGCTCATCCTCCTACAGAGTTGGCTTCCTCCTCAGCTTCTTCCGGCTATTCCCTAACTCAACCACAGGGGTCACCCGCTTCTGTCCATTGGTTGAGTGTAAATATCTGCACCTGACTCCTTCAGCTGCTTGTTGGGTCTTTCAGAGGGCAGTCATGATAGCTGCCTGTTTGTGATCACACCATAGCATCAGTAATAGTGTCAGGCCCTGGGGCCTCCCCCTGAGCTGGACCTCAACTTGGGCCTGTCACCAGACCTCCTTTCCTTAGGCTCTTCTCCATTTTTCTTCTTGTGGTTCTTTCAGACAGGAACAATTCTTGGTCAGAGTTTTTGACTGTGAGATGGCAACCCTTGTAGGGTTCCATAGCTGCCTGCAGCTATTACGAAGTGGGTTTCTGGAACAGAAGCTGAGGAATAAATAGGGAAGAGGGGCGAAAAGAAGTATGGCTAAGACAATATTCACTGATCAAAGCCAGAAACTTTAATGGCGCCAGACCTTTTAACAGTTTGGGCAAACCCTTCCCCCCAGACTCCAGGCTGAGTTCCGGTGGAAGTTGTCTAGCTTCTCTTGGAGGTCCTCGCCTTGACTGCTCCTGCAGCTGGATGGGTCACCTGCTTAATTTAGGAATTCCTAGACCTGGAGGAACAATGAACTTAACCTTTACTTCGAGCACTCGGCCCTAGGTGGAGCAGGATCCTGGCTATCTGGGAGAACTTAACCTTGACCAAAGTCAAACTCTGACCCAGTGCATGACTGCCCCAATATGGCTCTGTACATTTCCTCCTTTTTTTTATTAATTAGAACACGAGGAGGTAGAAAACAAGTGGATAAATATCCTTCATAAGAAGGCGGGCCTTAACCAGGAGGGGAAGCATTGGCCGTAATTCCTCTTAAATTGTATAACGTCTTTTTCAGAGGAGGGGTAATAGGCTCCCTTATTATTTTAAGGACAGCCTCTCGACGTTAACCCCTATGCAATTAGGTGTACTTCCTGGGGACTCAGAAGCAGAAATTCACCTCCCCATGCGGTGCTTTGCCTCGCACGTCTCACTGGTACCCATGTTTGTTCTTAAACAAACACACATAGATCTGAGTTCTATGTGGCTCCCTCTTTGGAGATCCACTTGTGTAAGTTTTGAAGCCAAGGGGGTCTGCAAGTGTCTTTAACAGACATGCAATCTCTCCATCCAGGTGAGCCTGGGTGGAGACAGCCAGTCTGCTTAACAAACAAGGTCAAGAGTTAAAGGTGGAATAGGATTAACTTGTCCCTGAAGTATCCAATTCAGTTGCAAATTAACAACTTTAAGGACCCAAAGCTTGGCCTCTGAGGTGGGAGAGGTAGCCTTGTGTATAAAGAGATATGCTGTTACTTCTCAGGAAAAGTGGAGACTATATGTTAAATTAACACAGCTGGCTGAAGATTGTTAGCCATCTTCAAAATTGGAATCTTCAATATTGGAATTATTTCTAGACCAGTCTATGGTTGAGTCAGCCGAACACAGTAAGGAGAAGAGTCATTTTAACTCTTCTTTAGATTAATTTTTCCTAAGCTAGCTTAACAGTCTCCATGTTCTGTCCCACAAAGTCTAAAAGCTTGAAGCTAGGCAATTTATCTAACCTGGGACGTTTGACAATTGAGGTAAGTCAAGAACATATACCCAATATAGCTCTTATGTTACCATGGTCTGGGCATTCAGCAAGCACACAGTCAGCATATCTTCTGCAGCATTCTGTGGAAAAAACATAGGGGACATGCCTTCTCCCCCAATATTAAATCAGGATCATGGCATATGTCAATAAGTGAATTCCTTCATTTCACCTAGACATCAATATGCCTAATTACAAGATGTCATATACATTTAGCAAGGAGTTTCTTGGCATCTAAATTTTAAATTTTTCTTAAAAACATGTAAGCATAATTTAAATGATATGCACAGGGACACAATTTCCCCTCTCTTCTCTCTTCCAAGAAGATATTGTTTTATTAATTTAAGTTGGAACACAAAGTATAACCCATAACATAGGCAATAACTATGTAATTATATAAAATAAACATAGCATTTTTAGTTGCTTTTTCTGTTAGAGCAGTTGCAACTAGACAGCCTAAAAATGAATCATTAGTCACATGCACATATTTTTTAATCTTCTAAATTAGAAATATGAGTATCATTTATCTGTCATAACTAAGTCCTCTAGGATTAACACCATTACGTGGTAGAGGTAGAAATTGAGGACATCAAGAACAAATCTTTATAATTTGATGTGTACAAAATATAAAATTATTTTAAATACCTAAAGGACAGTCATTTAGAGAACATATCCTTTGTTCTTAGAAATTTGAATCACATTTGCATAAACTGTAAATATTAAGAATTAGCAGTATTAAAAATGGACCAATTTTAAGCAATTATAAACCATGAGCTATATATATATCTACTATTATTAAAAGCTTGACTTTTAACATCTTAAAAATAGCTGTTATAGCACCCAATTCAGGTATCTGTGTTGAAGCAGGGAGAAACTTAAAGGGATAAACATGTGATCTGATAGTACAAATTATCTTTTGGATAACAATTATTAATTTTGCCTAAAAATATTTGCCATGTAATAGATAATAAATTTGATTGCTACTTGAAGCAAGGAGCACATGTTTCCTACCTTGAAAACAGAGGTTTAAGACCTTCTGTGGCAAGCTTAAAATGAGGTAAATATAAGATAAAGCCAATTAATATATCTTAACAACTTTTGAAAGCCATTTACCTAAAATTAGGCTCTTCTCCATTTTTCTTCTTGTGGTTCTTTCAGACAGGAACAATTCTTGGTCAGAGTTTTTGACTGTGAGATGGCAACCCTGACCCTCCACTTGATGCCCTCTCTTTTTAGTGGAGGTGGGCTCTACAAGTTCTCACTCCCCACTGTAGGGCATTTCATCAGGTGACAGTATGTGTTGGTGAGGATTTGGAGAAAGATGTAAACTAATTATTTTTTAGTCTGATGTAACTTTGGGAGGTATAGTCCATTTCTATGTAACATATAGGATATATAATCTTTATATATAAAATAATTCAACATTTTAAATAGTGTGAAATTTATAAGTATCTACTGTTACAGATTAATATTAAGAAAACACAATGATATGGAAATTAAATGAGCAGAAAATTACGTATTATTTTAAATGTGTTATCCAAATTAACCTCAGTATTATAGAATACTAGTTTATTAAATTTAATACCAAAGCTTTGTATTTCTAGTAAAGTAGATAAACTTTACATTTACAGACATACATATGTATGTGTTTCTTTAACTATCAATGTGTTGTTTTTGAATGGCTTTAAATTTGTAATTGAGAGTATTCTTGGGTTTTGTAAGAAGTCTACATTTTGCCCCAAATAATGTTATTGATTGATTAATTAATCCATTTGATAGGGGTTTTTGCTTTTGGATTTAAAATTCAAATTAAAATCAGTAAAGGTTCTCTGGCATATGTTGAAATTGTTATTCACATTTAGCTGTTATTAATGTTATTCCTGTTGCTATTATTACTATTTTGAGATAATCTTTTCTAGGTTTCCCAGGCTGGCATTAAGCTTACTTTTCTGTTGCCCCTCCCTTCCAGACACTGGAGGCCTCGTCACACCAGCTTTCAGATTTGCTATTGTTCCCACACCTCCTTGTTCAACAGTATTGCTATTTCCACACCTCCTTGTTCAACAGTATCATTATTTCCATACCTCCTTATTCAGCAGCAGCATCATATTTTCTAGTACGCATCCCAAATATAATGAATGCATCTCTATAGTTCTTTTATTCATTTTTATTTTGTTTTGTTTTTGAGACAGGCTTTCTTTGCGTAGCCCTAACTATCCTGGAACTCACTCCACGGAACAGGCAGGCTTTGAACTCCACACATCCATCCTGAATGCTGGGATTAAAGGCCACTTCCACCTGGCATCTCTCTAGATTTTAAAATTGTCAAAAATGTAAATATTAATAAGATTTTAATAAGTAGAGAAGTTGAAAATAAATACAACAAATCCATATTGGTTCATGAGTATCTCACAATAGCACATATTTTGGACACATTTTATGGACATGATTTGTTGCTATTAGAACCACAAAATAAATAAATTACAAATTAAACATCAAAAATGTTATATACTACATATTCAAATTGCTATTCAACTTCAGTTATTATTGTTGTTATGATTATCACTTTTATTTTGAGACAAGGTTACCTTTGTTATTTTTCCAATAATCATGAAAATAAAAATGGAAAATAATCTCTTTGAAAGCTATAAGATAAAATAAATAGCCATAAATATTATTTATGGGAATAATTCAGAAAGAAAGCAGAAATTCAATGATAAAATCTATTTCGTTTTGTTGAAATGCTTAAAAAGGGAAAAAAAAAGAACTCAATACAATAGTAAAATACACGGGATCAAGAAATGGGCTATGTCACAGAAATGTAACTTCCCCTCCAAATTCATATGAAAGTATGGTGAATATTATCCAAATTACTGTGGATTTTTTCATGAATTTTACAAAGTTAATTTGAATTTTTATGTAAGAATTAGTGCCAGACATGTGCAGTATACACTTTAAGAAGAAATGTGGAAGAATAGATCTTTTATCTTACTATATATTAACATGTAATGAATATATATCAAATATATTTTGGTATAGCTGTTGTGGGGACTTCACTAGAGAAGATTGCTCAGACAAGGGTTTAAGCCTATAGAAACACATTATTATCTGCTAGAGACTACAGGTGCTCATGATACCATTCCCTAGCCTTTCTTGGAGTGAGCTTTTAAGCACACACACACGCACACACACACACACACACACACACACACACACACACACACACGCACACACACACACACCAAACTGTAACAATACCCAACAGTACCCAATTAATGCCACTCAAATGATCTCTGTGGCTGTGGTGGTGCTCCTTGGCACACATCCCATTATTCTGGGTTCTTGAATAAAATACATGCACATTCAGCCTTTATATTTTGATATGTCTTAAACAGCTCAAAGGTTAGGCCACTTTCTAACCTCTACATAGCTAATCTTCCTTCCAATTTCCCCAAGTTATTATGAGAATCTATATTCCATCAATTTCCCCAAGTTATTATGAGAATCTATATTCCATCTTTGTTGTCCTAGACCCAGCCAGGCAGTCCTCTTGAGCCACAGTCCCCTGACATGGTGGCTGGGTTCTCTGTCCAACACCTTTCAGGAATGGCCTCTTGAGTCTCCTTCCCCTGCGTGGTAGAACTCCCCTTCTTCTTCCTCTGTCCCAGCCAGCGAATACTAAAGGTCCAGTCCCTGTCTGCCCTGGCCAGCCATTGGCTATAGTCTGTATTTACTAATCAAAACCAACTTTGCACAGGGTCCTTCAGTGTATGTGGAAGAGTGTAATCAGGTTTCTTTTGGGGATTAGCATGAGAATACTACCAGCTACAACAAACAAACAAACAAACTTGTTCTGGGTTTACAGCACAGAAAAACAAACAAAACAAAGCAAAACATGTTCAGTTAGCAAGAACTCAATATAGCAGGGTTTTTTCTTGTTTGTTTATTTGTTTTAGTTTTTAGATTTTAGTTTTTAGGTTATTTGGTTTTGGCAGTTGGTGCTGCCTATATGCTGAGTTTTACAGTCTGAGTAGTATTTCTACCAATTGTGCTAAGGTCTCGGGGCCTAGTAAGATCTATTATGGCCCTATTACAGTAACAATAAAAACATAAAAGTGTATGAGGAAAAAGTGTAATCCAGAATTACATTCAAAGACATGCCATGCCAATACATGTATGAATTCACACGCTTTAAGTTCTGAGATAAACAAAAGAGCTTTTCTGTGCTCATAAATGTGTCTACATTATCAAACCTTTATAGGTACTGTTACTATTTTTTTAATAAATAAAGTTTTATTGAAACAAAGTCACATTCATTTGTTTATTTAGTTACTATGGATTTTTTATGCTATGAAGACAGGGTTAGGTAGTTATGACACAGACATCATGGCCTGCCAAGCACAGAGTATTTACTCTCAGGTCTTCTGTAGAGCATGTGGGCTGACACCTGGCTGAGTAACAAGTGCCGCTTGGCTTGTTTTATTGTGCACTTGCATTGCTTTCAAAGGAATCCAAAGAGCTACAGTCTCAGAAAATACAGGGACAGAAGCCCAGGGTGGGAGGTGAAACCTGTAAGCTAGCATGTGGGAGGTGGAAGCAGGAAGATTTAAGAATTTGCAGCTAGCATTTGATGTATGAAAACTGTTCTTAAAAAATGTAGGAATAAATGACATTTGACTTAAGGCCTTTATGACATTCTGGACAGTTTAACGAAGGAAATTAAAAATGCAAAACAATAGGCAGTATCACTAGGCAATAATTTCAATGAACTGGACTGTTATAGATAAAACCTAGAGCCAGTCTGATACATATAATTATCACTTTGTCACTGAACATTCCTTGTGTTGGCAACAGTATGCCTTCTGTTGACAGAACTATAAGTGGCTGACAGACTGTATCCACCATGTTGGTATACAGTCCTCTTTCTCTGAAAAATGTCCAAAATTGTTGAAAAGGGAGAGAGTAGGAACTGTGAAGCATTGCCTAGGGTCCCGGTGCCCAGGACTCTGAACTTCAGGGGAATGACACTTTGACTGTTTGTCAAAGCTCAGCTGTACAGCAGTCTCCATGGCCAGGATCTTGGGAGCACTGTTACCATGTAAGCATCATCTCTGCTTGGCGCAGTTCCCAGGGCTTCTCAGATGGGCGCTCCACTGACCTATGGGGGCTGAAGTACAGGCCTTGGTCCGCATTCACATAGTCATTCAGCACTCCGTGTCCAGCTGCTGCGGTAGCCTTCTCTCTTCTCTGTGCCTCTCAGTCTGTAGGAAGCTCCTCGGTGATTTTCATATTGCTCAGTTCGCACTCCACTTCATCATCTGAATCCGACTCCAGCTCTTCCTCCACACATAGTGCTTTGTTTTCTCTTGCGGATGCCTGGGTTCTATTGCTGCTATGCAGAGGCTGCCCAGAGCCTTTGAGATGGAAAACACTGTAGGGAGACTCCTGCCACACTATGTGCTGGCCTTGGGTGTTCCAAGGATCCCAGCCTCATAAGCAAGAGAGTTGCAGGGAAGAACTCCATGCAGGAAGAACCACGGGGAAGTGAAACAGGAATCCCTGAACTTTGTGTAGACATTCTGGTGGCTTTGTGTCCAAAGCATTGCGTGATGATAATGTTGCCAGTATCTTGCATATCCTGAGTGAGAATACCAAGATGCAGTAGTCCTCCATTTTGAGGCCATTGCTGTAATCTCTGATTGGACTAGGTGGGAATTTGTGGCTGTGCAGTTTGCAGATTTCAGGCAGTGGGCAACAAGGGACCTAGTTCTCGTGGTAGGGAGGAGGAAGGGGCATACTGTTACTATTTTATAAATCATTATCATAGACACATTTTCAATATAGTTTACGAGAGCTAGAAACTTGTTTTGGCAGTGTTTTATGATAGCGTACAAACATAATAAAGATTTAATTTTAATATTATATAATGATTTAATTTTATTTTCAAATGATTTGACGTATATAAAATTTGAAGCTGGTCAGATTTACTCAGTTATTTCCTCTCTCTTCAATTCGATATTTTTTAACCCCATAGTTTTACTCTTGTCTTCCAAAATTTTATATTTCCCAGGACCTGTTTCTGCTGGGTTTTGTTTGTCAGTGCTGGGGATCAAACTCAAGCCCTTGTTCAGACTAGGTGGAGGTTTACCATAGACTTGTATTCCCAGCACATAGAGCAAGCTGTGGCATTTGCTCCAGTGTCAGTTTGAATGAATTTTGATCTCCATCCCTGTCAGGAAGCAGACTGGAAATGTAACAGGTAATGGTAAAAAACCAGGGGATTTATTTGTATATGTTTGCTCATTTCGTGGAATAACACAATATGCTTGAATTATAAACAAATCCTTATTTTTCAGGACTATCTTGTAAACAGTAAGCCATAAGTTAATAGTGAATGGAGTTTATAGATGATGATAGCTGTTAAATTTTGTTCTCATCTGCCCAACCACAGAAAAATATTCTAAAACCATCTGTTATTTATATGCTGCCAACTTAACAGTGTAATTTCCTATGTATAGGATAGTATCATCTTTATAAAAAAATTTTCAAGAGCCACAAGTGGCTCCCTAATGCTGGTCGAAGAAGAGCTCAAGGCTATTAAAATCTTACTGTGATTTAAAATACATTTTTATTTTTCCATAAAATGACTAATATGTATATGAGCATGGTACATGTACATATTTGTTTCTATGTATGTATGTGCTTGTTTGGTTTTGCCAACTTGACACAAACTAGTTACCTAGAAGGAAGGGTTCTCAACTGGGAAATAACTTTGATCACGTTGGCCTTTGAACATGTCTGTGGAGCATTTTCTTGATCGATGGTTGAAGTGGGAAGACCAGGCACAGCATGTGCCATGCCAGCTCTGGACATGTGCTCCTGAATTCTACAGAAAAAGTAGTTGAACAAGCCCATGAGAGCAAGTCAGCAGGCAGCATTCCTCCATGGTCTCTGCTTCAATTCCAGAATCCAGGCTCCCACCTTGAACTCCTACCTTGGTTTCCCTCAGTGATGGACTGTAACCTATAAAAAAAAAATCCATTCTTTCCCAAGTTTCTCAAGCAAGCTAGGACAATATATTATTGTAAAATTTGAAAAATTAATCAATTTTCTCCAGAACGCTATAATTATTTGAAATGAGAGGGCAGATCCCTAATGTTCAATAAGGCCTATAGCATTTTACAAAAGCAGTTAGCATTTATAGACAAAAAGCCCAATAGCATGCTATCAAATTATAATCTGTTGAAGAATATCTTACTACAAATCCTCTCATTTCTAGTTATAAAATTATTTAATGCATGTTATATAAATTACGTTTTGTTTAAAGGGCTAAAGCCTCCAAAAGCCAAGGATACTGTTTATGAGACATATAATTGATTCAATTGTTATTAATGCTTATAAGAATGAAATCCTATTTCTATTCCATTTGTGTGTCTCTACATATAGATTGATTGAAAATAAAGAAAACTCTAGGTTCGCAGTGCTCTGATAAGTAGAACTTGCATCTACTTTGAAGAAGCCAAAATGGCATATGCTCTGACACAACAGAAGAGAGCTGGGGTTGCCACTGAAAATTGTCTTTCTAGCAAAAAGAAAGAGTTTTTGAGTGGTTTTGTGTAGATCAGCCTCTCACTATTGATTCTAAGTCTTAGGTGACCGTATTACAGTACACTAGGAAATTAAGCGAGCTTAACTACCGATGCAGACCCCTTGGCAATGCTGCTTTGTCCATCATGCTGTGGATTAGTGAGTGATTGACCTGAATTAAATCCTGTGTCATGTTGCCTGATAAAAATAGAAGTCAGTCAGTAGGCAGAGTGGATGTATATAAAGGAGTGTTCTTTCCTCTATATCTGTTTGAAAAGACAGTGCTAATGTGCGTGAGTTCCTGAGGAGAGGCTTAGTATGGATTTGAGTTTCGGCCGAGGGATTGCTGTTCAATTTGACTTTAATAAAAAAAAAAAAAAAACTCAGTTAAATTATACTACCTACCTATAGCCATGTAAGCAGTGAAATACTGCTAAGTTTTCAGCTTCTTTGAGAATTCACAGTTCTTATCCAGCTCTGTAGCTCATTGCTATATTTATATGGTCGAAAACAAGGTAAGCAGTTTTATCCATTCATATCCACTTTGCAGATATTTTATCTTCAGACGTCTGTGTCAACTAATTTAATAGAATGAAATGCATCTCAATACAGTGGAGTACATGAAAATAAGATTTCATTCACCTAGAAACTTCTTTTTATTCAATTTTCTTCTTCTACCTCATTATTTGACATCTATCTTTGGTGGGCAATGTGATATTTTTTCCCTGTTCCCCCGACATCCTGAACTTTAGGCTCTCTTTTGATGGGTAATTGAATGACCTGAAGGAGAACAAATATGCACATGTTCTTGGTTTTATTTCTTCTATTTGTTTTTCTGTTTTTAAACCACTTAAAGAATACATGATGAAACTAATACAGACAGCAGTTTTAAATATGAGGTCATGCTCTTAAGGTTAATTTAATAGTTCAAAGACAACATACACACATTTGTATATGACGCCTGTTTTCCCTGGACGTAGCACTTGCACATGACGTTTGAATGTACTATTATCTCATTTAATGACTCAAATATTATATTCCCATTTTATGATATTTTTCAACATAATACTTTTATTAGTTATTTGGGAACCTCTTAGAATAAATCCTCATCACCCCTACTTCCTAGTCCTCCCCAATATAGCCAATCCTGTGCTTGCCAAAAATACTTTTAAAAATGTCCAATGTACACAGTCTACACAGTCACTGGAGTGTAATCAACTTCCCAATGGACAGCCTCCTATGGAAAAGTGAGCTTCCTTACCCCCACTCCTACCAATAGCCTTCCACTGTGATTTGCTATACTTAGTATTCTTAGTGGCCTCAGGTGGCATATCTAACCACGTCTGCATACCCGCCCCACCGCCCCAGCAGTGTTATGGCCCCCTGGCATCAACCTGACCTCATGGGGCAGCACAGGACCTGTTCATCAAAATATAAAATTAAATAAAAACTAGACTATTGTTAATACATTATTTTTCCTAAAGTCAATTCTGGAAGGGAAGACTACAGTGAACACCTGGACTGTTAATTTACCATGGAACTTTATTAGAAAACTCATTGTATAATGCACCTTACAGAAAACTGAAAAGACTGTTAATGCACCTTTGAAAGCTATGACTTGTCACTAATACCCACCAGGCACTGGAGCACATCTGATCCCTGTACTCCACAAACTTCTCAGGGAGGAAAAAGATAACAACATAGGGTACAATCAATTGCTTGTCTGAATGCCAGAAAACTATTTCAACATTTCTAACCTATCTAGAGATAACAAATACTAGTTACTAAGGAAACTGGATGGCAACTCCTGGTGAAAATCAGAAACAGCATTGCAGAGTAAGCTCCTGAAAGCCATGTAAACTCAAGAATTTAGGTGATCTTTAATTATGTGTTGCCCTTTCTAGAAGGCCAATGAAATTCAGGAGTAGGGACTTGAGTTCAGTTCCAGGGACCCACATGTTAGAGAAACTAAGTTAATCGAATTATTCTCTGATCTCCTCATGTACTTCATGGACTGCAGCATACAAACATTCTCTCTGTGTCTTGGTCTCTGTCTCTGTGTCTGTCTGTCTCTCCCACCCCCTCATACACTCGCAAATGCTCACGTGTCCATATACAAAATGAGACTAAAGTTTTGACTATTAGGAAAAGTTTACCCAGCTTGATGATGTACATATATATCAAGCTAACAGTCCTCAGCAATAGCTTTTAAGTAAAAAAGTCACCTTAATGTAGTTTTAAATTGTTTCTTAGAGAATTGTTCCTACTGTATTAAAATATCTTATAAAAGTCACAGTTGTATGTTGGACTAAGGCTTTTAATGATATACAAATCTTTAAAGTTTCAGCATGCAATCATTCTCTGAAAGGTAAAGAACTGGTTGCCTGCTCCAAAAGTTCACCGAGGTTCAGCACAATGTGCCCATTGTTCTTCCTAACTAAATTTTGCAGTTCAGAGTGCATCAGCTTACAACTCAATTCCTTTGAATAGAGCTTTATTTGTTTTATTTTTCTATCTTGCTTGTTGTCCCAGCTAGTTGTATGTCAACTTGAAGCCAGGCAGAACCATCAGAAATGAGGGAACCTCAACTGAGAAAATGCCTCCATAAGACCTAACTGTAAGGCCTTTTTAAATTAGTTATTGCTGGGGGAGAGTCCAGCCCATTACACTGATCCTGGTTTTTATAAGGCAGCAGGCTAAGCCAGCCCTGAGAGCAAGGGACTGAGCAGCTCTTCTCTAGGGCCTCTGCCTCAGTTCCTGCCTCCAGGTTCCCCGCAGCACTTTGAGTTCCTGTGTTGGCTTCCATCACTGGACGGTGACTCAGGATATGTAAGATAAATAAGCCCTTTCCTCTCCACATTGATTTTGTTTCAGACTGTATCATCACAGCAAAAGTGACCTTACGAAATTGGCTAATAAATTTGCAATGAAAATCAAAGTCGTTTCCTTTTTTATTTTCTTTAATTTTCCATACAATACAGCAGTAGTTGGGTTGTTTAGTCTGATTTTCAACCACCATTTAGTTATCTTCTTTATAAAACATTCTGTACTTTTAGCTTAAATAGTGCATGCTTTTATTTTGCCTCTGATTTAGAAGTCAAAAAACATGTTAATTTGCCCTTTTAACCCCAACAAGTTATTCAATTACACATTTGTGTCTCCTTTATCTCCCTCTCCCTTTGTCCTTGTAAGATCTATTTTCAAATAGATGTTAACAGAAATGCAAAATTCAATGCCAATGTGTACTTATTAATTGTTTGTAGTATCCGATACTTGTTTACAATAAATAAACAGCAACAGTTTATTTTTCTTCAACAAATTATTGTAACACAAATTGTAGAAGTTGAAGTTCAAAGCACACGTGTCCTGATAGCAATGGAAGCTTGCAAGGCTCATGAGCCTCTGTGCGCTGTGGGGGTGTCAGGTAAAAGGGACAAGGTGAGACATGGTGACATTGATATTCAGCAAATGTGAAGTATCAACTAAACAGGATGATAAGATCTCCTGACAGGTGCTGCATCGTATTTTAAAATTAGTTAGGAGAATAGATCATTTGTCCCACAAGAAAGAGAATAAAAACCCTAGTAAATAGGTAAATACATTTCCAGTATCATTTATATCACATAAATGCATTTTCTTAATAGAAAAACAAAAGGTAGCAGTCGACCATGAATCTGACTAACTTCACTAGCCTCTTCTATGGTCTTTCCTTTTCCACTCTGTCTCCTCCATTACAGGCAGGCGTCACAGTGTGCCCCACTTAACGTTCTCCAGTGGCTTCCCTGTTCCCTGAGAGTGAAAGCAATGTCCTCCACGTAGGGTCAATTGCTCATCTTATCTAATTTCTCCAGTCTCCTCTCTGTGCTCAGCATGATGGCCTTTATGTGGTTCAGTGGCACCACTTAAGGCTCCTGCACTTACTTCCCTCTGCTGGAGAGTGTATTCCTTCTGCTCTCTGGGGAATGGAGGCTAGTTGGTAATACAGGAATCCATGGCAGTGTTACCTGTTCAGAGAGGCCTTCCCTTTAATTGCCTCCTCACCCAGAATTACTTCCGATTATCTCCCTTGGTATAGTATCCCTTACGGTACTTAACTGCTATTTGAGAGCTATTTGTTTATGTCACTATGCGCTTCTCGACAGATTTTCCTCCCTAGAATACAATAAAAATAACAGCTAGCATTTATTGCCCACTTATTTTCTGGTACTTATTTTGTATTTATCCAGTGACTCACTACAAGCATATATGAATTGATTTAATTCATCTGGAAGAGCATCAAATGTCTACTTATGTTATTGTCATATATGCATGCATGTATATACATATATATGTTATAAAATATGATCAACAAAAAATTTAAAAATGTCTCCACATGAATGGAAAGTTGAGAAGCCTGACCCTGGAACTTCAGAGCTTATAGTTTCACATTATCCTTTAACTCAATTGAATGACTCCATTGGAAATGCATGCCTCACTGTATGCACTCTGATAATTATTTATACAAAAAAAGCTATATAGGATTTGAATAACAGGCAAGGGCATAAGCAGCTTGGGTAGCAGCTGAAGGGAAGGGATTTTTGCTGGCAGTAAATAAAACCAAATGGCTCTCAGGGAAAAATGGGGCAGGAGCAGAAAATATTGAATAGTTCATAAGTATAAATCTGAATAGGCCAGATTATAAAGATGGGTATTTCAGAGAAGATTAGGTAGTGAGAATGTAGTCAATATATTTGAATTGGAAAGTAAAAGTATAAAAATTATGCTTTAAAGAAAACAATGTCTCTTACTCTTCCTTTCTTTGCTCTCTGTCCATTCTCTCCCCATTCCCCTCCCCCATCTCTCCATGTGTTCATGGCTGGCCTCCCCTCCTCCTCTTCTTCATCTTCCTCCTCCTCTTCATTCTCTCCCTCTTCTTCCTTATTCATCCTCTCTGTCTCTGTCTCTCTTTGTCTCTCTTTTCTATCTATCTATCTATCTATCTATCTATCTATCTATCTATCTATCTATCTGCCCTTCTCAACTCCCCTTCCAATGCCCTAAGTAAACTTTATTCTATGTTTTAAAAAAGCGAAAGAAAACAATGTGGCAGAGGACTGAGGAAATACTATGGTTTGTAAAGTGCTTGTTTTACAAGTGCAAGAAATCAATTTTTATCCCCCCCAACCACCAGCCCCAAACAAAGAACATCTAGCATCCCAGTGCTAGGGATATAAATAAAAGTGGATCTTTGAGGACCCCTGGCTAGACTGGCTAGCCTATTTAGAGAGAGAGTTCCTGGTTCCTGAGAAAGCATGTTTCAGGAATAGTTGCATGGTGCTTGAAAGAATACCATACCCAAGGTTTTCTTCTGCCCTCCACATAGAGGAAACACACACACACACACACACACACACACACTCCCTAAGTGAAGAGAGGGATGCATGAAACTAATGTGCCCACAGACCACATGAAGCTCAAGAAGAAGGAAGACCAAAGTGTGATTACTTCGGTCCTTCTTAGAAGGGAGAGCAAAATACCCATGGGATGGGATACAGAGACAAAGTGTGGAGCATAGACTGAAGGAAAGACTATTCAGAGAGACTTCCCCACCTGGGGATCCATCTCATATACACACACCAAACCCAGACATTATTGTGGATGCCAAAAAGTGCTTGTTGACAGGAGCCTGATATAGCCGTCTCCTGAGAGGCTCTGCCAAAGCCTGATAAACACTTGTAGGTAACCATTGGACTGAGCACAGGATCCCCAATGGAGGAGCTAGAGAAAGGACTGAAGGAGCTGAAGGGGATTGCAACCCCATAGGAGAAGCAACAATATCAACCAACCAGAGCCTCCAGAACTCCCCGGGATTAAACCACCAACCAGAGTACACATGGAGGGACCCATGGCTTCAGCCACATATATATCAGAGGATGGCCTTGTTGGACATCAGTGGGAGGAGAGGCCCTTGGTCCTGTGAAGGCTTGATGCCCCAGTGTTGGGGAATGTCAGGACTGAAAAGCAGTAGTAGGTGGGTGGGTCAGGAAACACCCTCATAAAAGCAGGGGGAGGGGAGATGGGTAAGGGGTCTAGCATCCCAGGGCTAGGGATATAAATCAAAGTGGATCTTTGCGGATCCCTGGCTAGGCTGGCTAGCCTATTTAGAGAGAGAGTTCCTAGTTCCTGAGAAAGCACCAACAAACAAAACAAAAGGGGCAACCCAGAAAGGGGACAACATTTAAAATGTAAATAGAGAAAAGATCTAATAAAATATTTTAAAAATGAGAGAAAATAATGTGACGGAAATGTAGAGATAAAGCCAGCTGTACCACTCACATAGAAAAGGAGAGACATTACTCTCATAGAGGAAGTGGACTCATAGGAATACCTGGACTATTCAACACAAAGATTATCGTGAGAATGCATATTTGTAAGATGTAAGTGCACATCAGAGGGAAATGGAAACCAAAGGAAACCAACTTTGAAGTAAACTGTGTAGGTTGGAGGTAATTTTAATTTTATGTATTACAGTTTTACAGCAATTTAGGCTATTCAGTTGCAATGCTGGGAGGCACTGGAAACACGAAGACCGAGTTTCCAGGACTTCATCATGGTTGATTCTGCTCAGCTGTGGAAGAGACCGTCAAACTACCTTCCAGAGCTGGGGCATCATTTTACATTCTCCCCAGCAGTGATGCTTTTTGTTTCTTGATTGGTTTTTTTTCCCCATATGTTGTCTGTAGTTATTTTGGATGTGAGCATATTAATAATCACCTTATAACAATATCCCATCGTTCTGAATTTCTCTAATAACATGTGTGATAGTTATATTCTTGGCCCAGGAAGAGGCACAATTGGGAGGTGTGGCCTTGTTAGAGTAGGTGTGCCACTGTGGGCATCCTAATGGCCTGGAAGCCAGTCTTCTAGCAGCCTTCAGATGAAGATGTAGAGCTCTCAGATCCAACTGCCTAGATGCTGCCATGCTCCCACTTTGATGATTAATGGACTGAACCCCTGAACCTGTAACCCAGCCCCAATTATAAGAGTTACCTTGGTCATGGTGTCTGTTCACAGCAGTAAAACCCTAACTAAGACAACACACTACGGAGAAATTTGTATATACTTGTTGTAAATTTTTGCATTTGCATTTGTAAATTTTCTATTTATATGAAGGTGCTCATTTTAAGATTACATTGCTTCCTCATTGATTTTTAAAAGGTGTGCATATTCTAGGTGTGCTGGTTAGTTTTTGTCAACTTGACAGAAAATAGAGTTACTGGAGAGCAGAACTGAGGAACCACCTCTATCATATTGTCCTATGGACATTTTTTGTTGAATATTTTATAGAGTAATGATTAATATGAAAAAGTGCAACCTACTGTGATCTTGGGTTATACAAGAAAGTAAACTGAGTGAGCCAAGAAGATCACGTCAGTAAGCATGTTTCTTCCATAGTTCTTGCCTCTGACCTGCTTTAGTTCCTCTCCTGATTCCTCTTTATGATACATTGGAACTGGAGCATGTAAGCTAAGCAAAACCTTTCTTTCCCATTATTGCTTTTAGTCATTGTGTTTATTACAGTAAAGAAAGTGAACTAAAACAGTTGGTAACAATTAGTAATGTACTTTGAAAATATTTTATTCTGAGAATCAGCTGACTTCACACTACAGTGATAGCAAAAGGAGAGAAACTTATTGTAATGAAGTCAGGATTATCCATTATTTTTCCACAGGTTTTATCTCTAATGTTGTATCTCAAAAGTGATTTTTAATGAAACATTACTTAGATTTTATTCTGTTATTATGTAAGCATTTTAATGCTTTATATTTTACATTTTTACTTAATTTTTATTTCTTTTTTGTGTAGCGAAGCATTTACTCAAAAGACTATTTTATTCCCTTTCTTGAATTTCTTATTTTAATTTTGAAAACAGACTTCACACAATTCGAAGATGAGATTGGTAGTGTTGCCTCTCAGGAAGCATAGGTTAGTTCAGTGTTCCTTTATCCATTTCTTAAATTATCCCTGAAATTCAAAAGCTTAAATTTTCTGAATTTGAAGTATGTAGTGGTTTGAATGAGAATGACTTCCATAAAATTTTATATTTGAATGATTGTCCTCCCCCCACCTCTAATCCACAGTTGGAGGAATGATTTCGGAAAGATTAATAGGCCTGGTATTTTTGGAAAAGGATGTCACCAGGAGTGGGCTTTGAGGTTTTTAAACACTCATGTCATTCCTAGAGAGCCTCTTTCTGCCTGTTGATTGTGGATCAACCATAAGCCCTGAGCTAATGCTTCAAAAACATGCCTACCTGTCTATTGGCATGCATGCTTCCTAACCTGACGCCCATGAAGTCTGCTACCCTCCCAAATCACGATCCCAAATAAATGCTTTATTTAATAAGTTGACCTGGTTATGTTGTTTGAACATCAATAGAAAAGTAACTAAGACCAAGTGTTAGTAAATAATACAAACTTCATAGAAAACGTGGAGCCAAGCACTGCCTTGCTACTTTTTTGCCAGGAGAACACTATCTCATGACCACTACTTAGAGACTGTGAATGGTTGGGAAAAATAAGGATATCATGCATGCAATGGTTTATGTAATGTTTTAGTTAGAAAGAGATAAAAGAATGGATCATATTAGTCTTCAGGTTACCCCAACCAAGTTACAGTAAGTTCTGTTTATACACTGCTTTTAAAGGGTAGTTGTTGTTGTATCAGGAATATGTCTGGATGAGGAGTTCTGCTGCTGCAAAACCTCCTACTAAGCTCTACCTTAGCATCATCAACGCTTTAGATTCACATTTTAACTTTTGTCTTAAGGTAAAAACTATCCTAAGAGAGTTGCTGCACTGACTGGCTTAATAAACATTTTCCAAGAAGAAAAAGTGAAAGGGGAGGGGGGCAAAAGTAGTCTCTCCTAACTAAGCTCCTACTCCTATCTTTATGAGTGACTATCTGTCCTGTTTTTGTTTTTGTTTTTGCAGTGCTTTATTGGTTATAGCTGGGTCTGACCATTTCTGACTGCAGGTGGGGTGTGGAATTGAGTTATTTGTTTTGTTGCTTCTGTAAAAGAAAAGAGAGAAAGGGGATTCTGGTACGTTTTTCCTGGTTGGGCTATTGTCTGCCATTGTGGAGGGCTGGAAAAAAGAATGATTGTGAAGAAATAAGGCATTTGAGCACAAAATGGAGAATCTATTAGAGAAGGAACAATGAGAGATTCAAAAGAAAAGATAATAATTAGCAAAACAAATTATTCTCTAGGAAGAGAAGGAAAAAAAGGTTAAATTATTTATGCAGAGTTATTCCATAATGCCAAACCAGTTTAAAAGAAATTACTTTAAATTGAAATGGGAAAGGAGATTCAAGGGGGAAGTAGAAAAATGTCTTGAAGATTTAATGGGAGATGAATTAAAGATTACAAATTACCCAAGGAGCACATCTGAGTTTTAGGAAATTATTTTGCAGAGTGAACAATTAGTCTATTATCTTCTCCACTGTTGCTCCATAGACCAATACTGACAGCATGTGAGTTCAGCGGTATACTCGGTCTTTGTGCCTGTGCAAGCATGACACAAAGATAATCAGTAATGGTATGATTTTAATGACTGGTCATATATGTCTTGAATATAGAGAAATAAAAGTATGATGGGTTACATAAAGCAGTAACAGAATGAGTGTGTTGTTAGAACAATTAAGAGTAAAGGTCAAACCCAGATGAAAGATGGGGAAAAGCAGATGAAAATGAATAGTGTGGAGGACTTGTAGTCCAGCAACATGGCCGCTTTGGCAAGAAGTCACATTCAAAAGTATGGCATGCCCTGCATTACAGTATGATCAGGATGAAATACAGGCATACCCTTAATATGCACATTTTATTCCTTAACAAAGAAGGTAAGGTTGGTATGTAGAAGGAAGCAGTCATGTTTGGAAATGACATCTAGTTGTGGGACAAAGTGATAAATCAGAGAAAGGTTTGACAGAGTAAGTCATGTGTAGGATACATCCAACTTACAAAAGAACAGCAGAGGAACAGAGGCTACTTAAGAGCAGCAAGAGATAAAAATAAAGAGAATATGTAGTGTGTGGTAGGTGGTGTGTGTGTGTGTGTGTGCATATGTGTGTGTGCATATGTGTGTGTGCATGTGTGTGTGTGTGTGTGTGTGTGTGTGTGTAGTATATATGGCAGTTTTACTGAGACAGGGTACAGAGGGAACAAGCTAGACTCAGGGACTAGACAAAAGGAACTATAGAATGAGAAAGGCCAGAAGATTACAACATATGGCCAAAGTTAGTATGATGCCTGGCAGAGAAATTCAGTGAGAAGCCAAGAGAAGCCAGATTGAATCAGTCAGATGGGAAGATTAGATTGTATCGAGGACAGAAGTTTTCAGAATAGAGAAGGGAACTCTCTGGCTCAGCTCAAACTGTGTATTCAAACAGCTTGGGTACAGCTCTCACCTCCTCACTTCATCTGAGGAAATGAAAACAACATTTACAGAATGTTTCAAACTTCATAGAACATTGTTTAAGAGGACAGTTCTCTTTTCCAAAAATAAATGTTTAATAAAATATAGTCATCATCAAAATAGGAATGAGATACTACAAAGGGAAAGGTAATTCTAAAAGTCAAAGTGAAATGCAATTGAAAAATCAGTCATGAAGTTTATAAGGAACCTAAAGGCTGGTTAGCCATCAGGGCTTGGACTATTGCAAAGCTGAAGGACATAAAATGATGCTAAGCAATTAGCTAATTGGAATACAGATATGACAATATCATCCTAAGTGAGATAACCCAACCACAAAAGAATACACATGGAATGCAGTCACTGATAAGTGGATATTAATTAGCCCAGAAGCTCTGAATACTCAAGACACAATTAATATATCAAATCATTCCCAAGAAGAAGGAAAGAGAGGGCCCTGGTCCTGGAAAGGCTTGATCCAGCATTATAGGAGAGTACCAGGACAGAGAAATTGGAGAGGAGTGATTAGAGAATGGGTGGAGGGAAGAGGGTTTACAGGGCTTATGGGGAGGGGGGAAACTGGAAAGGGGAAAGCATTTGGAATGTAAACAAAGAATATAGAAAAAAAGATTAAAAAATAAATGTTAGCACCGAGCAGGAATTATTTCTAATTTCATTCATGTTCTCTTTATGAGATATGTATGTTTTTATAGGGAAAGTCAAAGACTTTCCCCTAAGAGTAAATCTCAATTAGCTCCTAGCTGCTACTTGTATTCTCTTGGCAACTGCAGTGTCCCTCACTAAAGACTGAGGGATCCTGCCCCCTGTTGGTTTTGATTGGTAAACAAAGATACTGATATCCAATGGCTGGGGAGAGCAGACAAAGGGTGGACTTTTACAATTCCCAGGTTAGGGACCAAGGAGGAGAGGTAGAGGGACAACCCCCACTCGGGGCAGATAGATTTGAGGAGGATTCATTGGCCTAGCAACAGCTGCGTTTTCTGCAAACTGTAGCAGAGCACCTCATAGAAGTCACAGGGGGAGGTTCAGCTCACAGTTTCATCTTGAGACATTTATCCTGTACTAGTGGCTCTTGTCCATGACAGGGGTTGTTGGAGGCTGCTTGTTTTCATGCCCACAAACAGGAAGCAGATCTCTTAGCCCTCGAACAGAGGCTGAGATATAAACAATACCTCCCCTCCTCACCAGCTAGGCCCTTACCTACAGGTTTCTTAGTTTACCAAACCAGGGCCATCCCTCTAGCAGTAGGACACAGCAGTCTATGAAAGATGTCGCATATTCAAACTGTAACAACACGAAAGACAATATTTTCTTCATATTTTTGGTTAACTGCATTTATGTTTTAATATAAAGTGTAATGTAGCAGGTGACGTCTATGAGCAATCAGACTCACCATTTAGTTCACTAGATAAATAATCTCAAACTGTCAATCTCTGTATGTATTTGCCTTCTCTGAAAACTTTTATTGGATTATGAACTGCTTATCCTGGCTGTACCCTAAGTTGAAATATCAGGAAATTAATGCTGCTTGGAACAGAACTCAAACAGTAGCTGATGAAGACTGGTGTGGAATGTCTCAGTTATCCTGCACCTCACTGGAACCTCCTCACCAGGTGGAGGTTTCTTCTTCATTTGTGTCTTCTCAAAGGAAAGAATTATTCATCTGAAGTGCACACACAGTTAAAGCATATGTTTATTTGGCAAGTTTAGATACGTAGATAGATAGATAGATAGATAGATAGATAGATAGATAGATAGATACATGGATAGATACATACATACATACATACATACATACATACATACACAGATACATAGATACATAGATAGGAAGGGAGGGAGGGGAGACAGAGAGAGAGGCAGAGAAAGAGAGAAAGAAAGACAGAGAGAGAGACAGAGAAACAGAGACAGAGAGAGACAGAGACAGAGAGAAAGGCAGAGAGAGAGACAGAGATTGGAGCAGGCTGACCTGAAGAGGGTAGCAGTTTGTTGGGTTTTGAGTTGCAGATACTTAAAGAAAAGCAATTTTTTTCTTTAAAAAATAAGGATTTAGTTCCATATTTGTCTGCATTCCCTTTACTTCTCTCACTTTCTCCTTTGCTCCCTGTCTACCTAACTCTTTCTCCTATTCTGGCCTCTTCTCCATTTAAAGAAAATTTAGTAGTTAATATTTATCAACAGATGGCATATTCCAAATCATGATAGGGCTGGAGTTTCCTTTTAGAGTGTGCCTTTCCGTAGTCCTTGCTTTTTGCTTGTTTGTGTGTTTACTTGCTTGCTTGCTCGTTTTAGGCACAACATCACTCCATAGCCTAGGCAGATCTAGGGCTCATCATAATCCCCACTTCCTCAGCTTCTAAAATGCTGGGATTGCAGGTATAAACCACCAGACCTTGTTCACCAAAAAAGTTTCAAAAGCAAAATACAAAGTATACAATAATGAAGCCAGGGTGTTTTAAAGACGAAGGCCCTCTCTAGGGCTTATGTGTGATGGGACAGTTGGGAAAGGTCCAGGAACATTAGTTTCTGATATAATGCAAAGAATCAGGTTGCAGCTTTACGCGTATTTAACAAAGGATTTGGACAAAACTGCTACCAATGTACAGATGAGGTTTTCTTGGTTAACCTCTTATCTAACTTGCACAGGCCTGTACTCTGGATTCTGTATTTGCACTGGCTTAGACATTTCCCTAGTGGGATTAGACTTTAATTGTTTCCAGTCATGGCTAAATTACAAAAGCATTATTGACTGTCCCCTTCTGTATATTGGGTTCTTATCCCTGCACACTGGAAAATAAACTATGTGCACATCATTGTATGAACTTTTGCTTATAAAGGTGCCCACCCCCAAAAAACAAAATAGCCCAGGTTTTCTTCTTTTTTCTATATCCAAATTCCAGTAAAAGGGTTACCAATTATGAAACTAAAGTGGAAAAAAGTACCATTTCAGCATTCATTGTAGCAAAGAATTCCATACCTAAATTTGTGACAGAGAAATCCCTAATAGCAGAAAAGCCCATCTCTTTTGATTTCTGTAAACAATAGTGTCACACAAACACACACACACAAAATATAATAGACATATCACAGCTGAAGTATCTTTACTAATGCTAAACAAAAGACTCACAAAGTTTCTTCAACATACTCTTCGTTAATTTAATTGGTGACCATGGCTCACTGCATTTTTGAAAATTTCAACAACAGGGAGACTTGGCTCTGCACTGTCAGTCATTCCTATAACTTAAGAGTCATTGATTTTCTTCTTTCTTAAATGAAGCTCCAATTCATACGGATACTGACTCTAGAAGATGGTAGGAATGAATGGATGCTTTTTCTGCCCTCCCCCAGCTTCCTGTGCGTATGAGAGAGTGAGGATATGAGTATGTATATATTATGAGCAAATATGCACCTGTGTGTGAGTGTGTGTATGTTTGTAAAAGTTAAGCCTTTCTTTGTATCTTCTGCCATTAGAATTTTATCATGGACTCATATGTAAAATCAGTTTTTCCTAATGATCTGCAATGTGGACTGAAAATTTGTGACATTCTGTCAAATTTTTTAGAACCATACAGATGGCATCAATTTTTTTATCAGAAAAATTAAAACTGAAGGTTCTGCATTTTCTTTTCATTCTTAGAATTGAAATGGTTCAGACCAGATGGGAACATTGCTACTTGTCAAAAAATATTATTTTGAGTAAATAATTTACCTTGTGTAATGATACCTGCAGCTATTGTATCAGCACATGTGATTGTGCCTCCCATCCTGGCTTCATTTGTTAATTTCTACA
The DNA here is from genome assembly GCF_947179515.1 of Apodemus sylvaticus. Lineage (NCBI taxonomy): Eukaryota > Metazoa > Chordata > Mammalia > Rodentia > Muridae > Apodemus > Apodemus sylvaticus. The sequence continues at coordinate 36,352,812 of NC_067473.1, read as the reverse complement.
AATCATTTTTACCCTCGCCTTTTTAGGAGTAGCACTACAGACATCTGGTGAGTAGATGCCTGGAGTATTGCTGAGGACTCTACAACACTCAGAAAAGAGTCTTGCAGTAAGGATTGTCATAGATTAGAAGTTAAAATGTCCTGGTGTTTTATATTTTCTAAATGCATGCTATTCTTCTAATTTTCAGTAATTGATAAAATATAGAAACATTTTTGAAGGAAATTTTCCAGTTGGAACATGTTAGAAGCAATTTCTCAAAAGGAGGAAATTTTTATCAATATAGAGCCAGATTCTAAATGACGTTTTGTTGTTTATTTTCCCTCATTGTAAAAAGATGCTCAATGACTCTACAAACAAGAGAAACGTGTGACTAGACAGATCCTTCTAATTAAGACTACACCTCAGTTTTGATAATATCTATTATAATTGTAGAAAACACATGTACAATTTATGACTCTATAGAACCAAATTTTTATTGCATTGGACTTTTATTTTGAAGTAGTGGTTTCAAAAATGGTCTCTTTCTCCACCCAGAGAACTGATTAACATGGCATGTGCTTAAAATTAAAAGTCTTCTTAACATTTTTCATTTAGCTGTGCTCCAAAAATTCAGTTGGTTAAAACAATGAAACTACTATGTCATAGTTTCTCTGATTCAGGCATTACAATGGTAAATTATTTGGAATTTAGATTGAGGTTCATAGAAATTCATGATATTACTTTCAAAGTATTAGATGGGAAAATGTCATCTGAATGCTTGACTGTACCTCCAGAATTCACCTATAAGATCGCCCACTCTGATTCCCAGTAAGTCATAGTTATCTGCTGGCAAGAATCTGGACATGGACATATATTTTAAGCATCCTCAAAGCATGGTGCTAGATTCTCTCAGAACCATTGATGCATGAGAAAGGGAAGCAAATCAGAATATGTTTTATGACCTAAACACAGAAGTCATATACAGAAATTACATAATATTCTCTAGATGCTTGGGTAACTTTTATTCCGTGTGAAAGGAAGTTGTACAAAACAACACTTAAGTGTTAAATGTTTCTCTTATCTAAGTGCATATGTCCATTTCCTAATGTGTAGGTGCTAGGAGGTGTGACCATTAGCAGATAAATAGTTAATTAGAGGAGGAGGCTGGCGTCTTCATGAACAGACTGACTGACTATAAAAAAGACACAAGGCCTTTCACTTTCTCTCTGATTGAAACCACCAAGGAAGCAAGAAATTGTATGCTTTGTTTGGTATGGAAATGTCCTGACCCGTATGGGGTCATATATTTGAATGAGTAGTCACCAGGAAGTGGAACTATTTAATAGGAACAGAAGGATTAGGAGGTGTGGCCTTGTTGGAAGAAGTGTGTCATAGGGTTGGAAGTTTCAAAAGGCCATGCTAGGGCCAAGTCTCTCTCTCTGTCTCTCTCTGTCTCTCTCTGTCTCTGTCTCTGCCTGTCTCTGTCTGTCTCTGTCTCTCTCTCCCTCCCTCCCTCCCTCCCTCCCTCCCTCCCTCCCTCCCTCCCTCCCTCCCTCCCTTCCTCCCTCTCCCTTTCTCTTTCTCTCCCCTCCCCTTGCTTCCTATGGATCAGGATGTAGAGCTCTTAGCTATTTCTTCAGCACCATTTCTGCTGATGTGCCACCATGCTCCCCTGCTATGCTAATAATGGACTAACCTCTGAAACTGTAAGCAACCCTCGCATTAAATGCTTTTACAGGGATTGCTTTGGTCATGGTGTCTCTGTAGCAATAGAACAGTAACCAAGGCAGAAGGTGGTACCAGGCAGGAGTGTGGTATTGCTGCGACAAGCTTGAAGATGCTGTGATAGGCCTGACCATTAAGTGAGGTTTAATGGGCCATCTTAGTAGGAGCATAGAAGACAGTGCTGAGGGCAATTTGAACTACGGGAGGCCAAGTCAAGATCTTTCAGAGAGAAAACTACATAAGTGATCTTGAATGCATTCTTGTGATATTTTGGCTAAGAAAGTGCTACTTTTTGCCCTTATCTTAAAAGTCTTCCCAAGGCTAAATTGAACAGTTCTGGATGAATGGCATTGACAAAAGAATATTGATTGAGTCATGTGGTTGCTAGTTGTCACTCTTATCCAGATATATAATGAAAGGGAGCAAGCTGAGCAAGTAAAAACACAAAATGTACAGTTTGAGAAGAAAAGGGACACCAGGAAATGGAATGCTGAGGTCCAGGCCAGTGCTCAAGGAGATAAAGTTTAATAAAAAGCTTGATGCTAAGTGGAATAAAGGGAGTGGTACCCACAGGAAAACACCCTACCCAGCTTCCAAGGTTTAAAAAGGAATTAAAGAAAAACTTGAGCTCTGAAGGAAACCATCAAAACCAGGAAGTTGATGCAAAAGTATTTCTTTTTTTTTAAATTTTTTTTATTCGATATATTTTTATTTACATTTCAAATGATTTCCCCTTTTCTAGCCCCCCACTCCCCAAAAGTCCCATAAGCCCCCTTCTCTCCCCCTGTCCTCCCACCCACCCCTTCCCACTTCCCCGTTCTGGTTTTGCCGAATACTGCTTCACTGAGTCTTTCCAGAACAAGGGGCCACTCCTCCTTTCTTCTTGTATCTCATTTGATGTGTGGATTATGTTTTGGGTATTCCAGTTTTCTAGGCTAATATCCACTTTAAACCATAATTTAAGACCAGTAGCTGAAATATTTCAGGAAAAGATACTTTTCATCGAGTCTATGTCTCCTCGGGGGCTCTTAAGCCTTCTTGTGAGTCACATCCCATACTAATATATCTTGAAAATAAAAAGAAACAACCTATAACAATTTTTCCTAGAATATGCTGTTGCAATCTCAACTGTATTTTTTAGCATTCCTCACATGAGTACCTACATGTAGCTGAACTTTGGGATACTACATGGGTTCTCTACCAACTCTTTTCCAGCCTTATCCTGTCTTAAAGCCAAACACCAAGTAAGAGAGAAAGAAGGGTAGAGGAGAAAGGGGGCATCGATCTCATTAGACTACTTCCTGCTGATTAGGGACATTTATATAAAATAGCAGTTCAGTTCCTTGGGACAAAATTGATCTTTGTTGTCAGGATATCTCCAACCTGCAATAGCACCAACAACAGCAGCAGGAGAAGCAGCAGCAGCCACCACTGCTCCTGGGGCTCTAGCATTTTTATACCCTCTAAAGAGTGCCCAGAATTTCAAATGTCATACATTTGCAGACGCAATCTGCAGCTGGCAAAAAATATCACACTTCTGCCAGAGCACAGTGTAAACCATGGTCACCTGCTGTGGACAGTCTGAAGCAGCCCCATATTCCACACCTGGTATTAAAACAGAAACATGCCAAGCAGTGGTGGTGCACACCTGTAATCCCAGACCTCTGGGAGGCAGAGAGAGGTGGATTTCTGAGTTCAAGGCCAGCCTGGTCTACAGAGTGAGTTCCAGGACAGCCAGGGCTCTACAGAGAAACCCTGTCTTGGAAAAAACAAACAAACAAACAAACATATTTCGGTAACATTTCTATGTTTTAAAAGAACCCCAAATTCTCACTATAGTCATGCCTAAATCAGTTATTTAGTGGTGATGGAGATGTTTAAGGGGGTTAGTTACGGGAGGAGAGGTCCTTGGTTCTATGAAGGCGAAATAGATGTCCCAGAGTGGGGGAATTGAGGGCTGGGAGGTGGAAGTGAAGTGGGTGGAGGAACACCCTCATAGAAGCATGGGGAGGGAGAATGGGATAGAGGGTTTCCAGAATGGGGGAAACGGGAAAGGGGACAACATTTGAAGTGTAAATAAAGAAAATATCCAACAAAAATCAATTTAAAAAAAAAAGAAAACTAAAAGAAACTAGGCAAATGTACTGTGGAGAAAAGTAATAAAAACCAACAACAAAACAACTTTAATTTTAGTTCCAAGGAATTTGACCCCTTCTGGACTCTGAGGACATTGGACATGCACATGGGGCAGAAAATTAGACAAACATCCATACACACTAAAATAAAACAAGAATCCATTTGGTGAATCTGATTTCCAAACTTTTTTCAAAGCTTGTTAAAACAATGCCCCTAAACTGTTATTGTATCTAACACATGAGTGTAAATATTGCAGGGAGTACAATTTAAACAGCTCCATACTGTAGTGAATTAAGGATTATAACAGGAAAAAAATATGCTGGGTTCAAAAGTTATCCAAAGTGCAATTCCTCAATCAATTTTAAGTCCTTGGTAAATGTTAATTTAATCTTGGTTTGTAAAAATTAACACCAATAAAATCTTGCTTATATCCATTATCTTTAAATGGTGGGAATTTGACAACAGGACTGCTGTCTTATATAAATATTAATCACTCAGAACACACACACAAGATTCAGAAGTAAAGATTTTCTTTCCTTTTATGAGTCCTTGTTAAGGGGGAGGAATCTAATGACAGGGAGAGACTGAATCATAGAAGAATGTATTTACTCATGGATTCTGGCTGAAATAGATTTATGGATACAAGTTCATGTATGCATGTATGTGTGTGTGGGGGTGGCTATTTAATCTGCATATAATGCAAGCTTTAGAATACCATTCCAATAAAATAAAATAAAATCTTTTTCCTTTATTTTTTTTTCTGACAGTTCTTTTCTCTTTGCTCATGTGTTCTTCCTTCTGTGGTGAAACATAGAAACATAATCATTATCCCATTTTGGTCTTCTCATACATGATACTAGAGTGAATATCTCAAAACTGTTATCACATGGCTCCAAATGTCCCTTTTGCTGGTCAGTGTGATTATGACATCACATGATGCAAAAAGAAATTAATTTTTAAAGAACTTGACCTAGACACTTTAGATTTCACTTTGTGTTTCCTACATTACATTATCTCTGATGATTTCCTGTCATACTAAATAAACACTGCTTTCCAGTGCTCAGAATCAAAAAAATATATCTGGTAATGCTTCTTATAACAAATGAGTATATCCACCAAGAGAATACCTACATTAACTAATATGCACCAGTTACTTCTCTGGATTAAATCAGGAACAAAGTCTATAGTGATGTGCAAAAAGCTGGCCGTGACTGAAGTGCTTCGTATTTATTTAAGCTGTAATGAGGGAGGACTTCTAGCAATCTCACCTACTAACTTCAAACTTCTACAAACTACTCCAAACTCTTCAGTTATTAAGGTTTTTGACAGACAGTTCCACTGATGGACAGAATGCATACTTAGACCTCTTCAGACACTTTTGTGTTTTTTTTTTTCATCTCATCCAGTAGATATGGTGTCTTTATCTTCAAATGGTTTTTTTTTTTTCCAAAAACTGCAAATTGTTCTTGAGAAGCTGTATGATAAAATCTCATTTTATAAAATGTATGTAGCTGCCAAATGGGAAAAAGTAAGAGACAAAGTAGATGCAGTGTTTCATCCAGTGTAACATGAATTTAAAGTGGATCGTGTATAAAGTCACGGAATAGAAAATGAGATTGATTATAAGGGAGCACCGTCTCTATTAACAAATAAGGCCGAGAAAATTGATCAGATAATAAAGCAAGGGATCTTTTTGTTTATTTTTTCCCTCTCTTTGGGAATTCTTAAAAATTATAACGCATTCAGCACTTTCCTTCCGGGCATTGTAACCACAGCAGATTGGGGTGTCCCATGATTGAGACTGAGTTTTCTATGCAGATTGAGTCTCGGGGGCAAAATTTCATAAGTGAGAGCAGCTACTTCCACAAATGCGTTTGCTGCCCTGGAGGAGAAAATGAAGCATATGTCCCAACTTTCATGTTTCAGATCTTTGATGGACGGGAGACAGCCCCTCCACACCAAGTAGACACTTACCCATGTGTGTGTGGTTTGCCTCCCTGAAATTGTAGCTCCCCTGGGCCAGCCGGGAAACATCTGCTTCCCCATCAGACGTGAGTCACAAAGGAAGGCTGCTTAGCTACCAGCCTAGGTATAAAAAAAGGCAGACATTGTTGTTTTAACTTAAAAAAATTAGCTGTATTTTTATAATTACATAGTGGTGGCATTTGCAGACAAATTTGAAAATATGAAAATGTTTCTTTTTTCAAATGTTCACAGTTGTATTTTATTTTATGAGACACTTATTTTGATTCCTTTCTCTCTTTTGAACTGCAGCATAGTATATGTAATACAAATTACTATTATAATCTTATTTTTATTAATTTCTTCATTTTTTAAATCTTTTGTATATATGTATATACTATGTGTATATATGTGTGTGTTATATGTGTGTGCATGTATGTGTATGTGTGTGCATGTGTGTATGTGTCTATGTGTCTGTATCTGTTGTATGTGTTTGCATGTGTGTGCATGTGTGCTTGTGCGTGCATGTGTGTGTCTGTGTCTGTTGTATGTGTGCATGTGTGTGCATATGTGTGCATGTGCATGTGCGTGTGTGCAGGCCCACATATGCCACAGCACACAAACTAAGTTCACAGGACAAGCACATGTATCAATCCTTACCTGCCACCTTATCTGACACAGGAACTCCTTTCTGCCATTGTTACCTAGGCTAATTGGCATCAAAGCTTTCACGGCCTTTCCTATCTTCTTCCATCTCATCTGAGGAGTTCTGGGAGCACAGATGCTACTGATTTGTCTGCTTTACAAGGCATTATGGTTAGTATTAATTGTCAGTGATGAACTAGAATCACTCGGACAGGACATGGGCCTCTTAGGATGCCAGTGGGGGGTTTTCATAATTGTGTTAATTGAGTTTTAAGACCTTCCCACTCCGGGTGATGTTATTCCCTGCCTTTGGTTCTGCACTGTTAAAATGGAGAAAGAGAACTGAGCAGTAGCATTCATTCATCAATGTGACATGACCAGCTGCTTTAGAATCTTGCAAATGGACTTCCCTACTACATAGGGTACCCTTGAACCACGATCCAGAATAAACAATTCCTCCCTTAAGTTGTTTTTGTGGCAGGATTTTATTACAAAAACTGAAAGAAAACAGCAGCAGCAGCAGCAGCAGCAGCAGCAACAGCAAAATCCTAAGGCCTGTGGGTTCTAAATATCTGAATTCAGATCATCGTGCTCTGATGGAAAGCAGCACACACACTGAGCCATCGTGCCATGCTATTAAGGTTTCCTTTAAGACAAGGGTTCTGTAGCGAAATCTTTCTTCAAAGGTCTCGTTTGCCATAGTGACACAGTCCATGTGGCACCAGGCAAGGCAGCTTTTGTGTCTGGTTCTGTGCATTAAGCCAACTCACATTTCTGTGAACAAACAACACTAAACATCCTCAGAAATGTTCCCTCAATAGATTTGAAACATTGTAGCAGTTACACAATAAATATCATTCTTTTCTAAACCAAATCCCTGGCAATCACCATTCTACTTAGAGTTTTTATGGCTTCTTTTGAATAATTTACCTCAAGAGGATATAAACATCACACTTATGTTTTCAATGGCTCGTCCTCCCTCCGTCCCTCCCTCCCTCCCTCCCTTCTTCCTTCCTTCTTTTCTTTTTCCCTTAGCATACTATCTTTCAGGTTTCTTCACATTGCAACATGTACTCAAACTCCTTTCTACACTAAATAATACTATTTTGAATGTATTTTTACATTCATCTGTTTTCACCCATCAGTGTGCAAATTTTTCTGCCTTCTGTTTATTTGGAGAAATGATGTTGGGGACACAGAAATAAAAGTATCTGAGTTTACTCATTCTTATAGGAACATACCCAGATGTTGGATTGCTGGATCATCCTATTTTTAATGCTGGAAAAATATTTGTGCTCTTTTGCCTGGTCATTCTTCTATTTTTTTTTTATCCTAGCTATACTTACTTTGAGTGTCAACTTTACATCCTCTTTACCTCATATTTGTTTCAGAATATTTTAAAAAATAATATTTATCACATCTCATTGGTTGTTAACTTTTGTTATAAATAAAAGTATAATAATCTTCAACTTATATTTTCTTACAGTATACCTCCAAGTAGAGATTCCCTGTCTTCTTTGAACAAAAGACCACACCATGGCAATAGTACTACAATCTTAAAATAAAATAATATGTATTACCTTCATAGTTTTATGTATGTGTAGTGTGTGTGTGTGTGTGTGTGTGTCTGTGTGTGTGTGTGTGTGTGTGTGTGTGATCTCTCCCTTAGTACACTTCAATTGCACAATGCCGTGTTGGCCATTTTATTAACCATGGAGGTTTTCTGGATGAAATAACTCTACACTTCTCCTTCTTCCCAGTCCCTGGTATCAATCATTTTGTTCTTTGCTTCTAAGATTTGTCTGTTTTTAGGTAAGTGAAATCATACCGTATCTCTGTTACCAACACGGGATTATTTCACTTCATGCGCTGATTCTTATTATTACACAGAATAGAATTTTCTCACTTTAGAAAGCTCTACAGCATTTCTGGGCAAATTCTTTTTTTTTATTGATATATTTTTTTATTCGATATATTTTTTATTTACATTTCAAATTATTTCCCCTTTTCTAGCCCCCCACTCCCCGAAAGTCCCATAAGCCCCCTTCTCTCCCCCTGTCCTCCCACCCACCCCTTCCCACTCCCCCGTTCTGGTTTTGCCGAATACTGCTTCACTGAGTCTTTCCAGAACAAGGGGCCACTCCTCCTTTCTTCTTGTGCCTTATTTGATGTGTGGATTACGTTTTGGGTATTCCAGTTTTCTAGGCTAATATCCACTTATTAGTGAGTGCATACACCTTTTGTGTCTGGGTTACCTCACTTAGTATGATGTTCTCTAGCTCCATCCATTTGCCTAAGAATTTCATGCATTCATTGTTTCTAATGGCTAAATAGTACTCCATTGTGTAGATATACCACATTTTTTGCATCCACTCTTCTGTTGAGGGATACCTGGGTTCTTTCCAGCTTCTGGCAATTATAAATAGGGCTGCTATGAAAATAGTAGAGCATGTATTACATGGTGGGGAATCCTCTGGGTGTATGACCAGGAGTGGTATATCTGGGCAAATTCTTTCCACAAAATTCCAGTTCTAATGCATGCTTTTACTTCCAGTAAAATAATTGTCATGATCACACTCTCCTACACTGATTAATACTATTATTGAAATCTGTGTGGTTTTATTGTTAAAATATTATTAACGTGCTAATTATCGTTAGGTAAAAGTCCAGCAGTTGCGCTCATTAACTTGCACCTGAGAGGTATTTTATGAATGAGCTCTCCAACCCCCTGCTCATTTGTTCCTGCAGGATATTAACTCCTGTCCACATCAGTAATGATCACTGCTTAGTGCTGTTGCTTTTTGATTATTTCATGTGGAAAGCTCAAACTCTTTGTGTTCAAACATGTGATTTCTCTTTTTTGGGTAATGATTTACTAATTTTCTCATTGGTATAGAATCCCTCACTGTCTATCATGGTTATTAGTAATTTTCCAGTAACTGTTTAGGTTTCAACTTTATACTTAACTACTAAGTTTATGTTCAGTGTATCTGGTTTTGGCACTCTGACTGAAATGAGACATCTAGCTGGGCAGTGGTAGCACACGCCTTTAATCCCAGCTCTTGGGAGGCAGAGGCAGGCAGATTTCTGAGTTCGAGGCCAGCCTGGTCTACAGAGTGAGTTCTAGGACAGCCAGGGCTACACAAAGAAACCCTGCCTTGAAAACAAACAAATAAAAAAATAAATGAGACATCATTTAGATGCCCCAGTATAGGGAAATGCCAGGATAGGGAAGCGTGAGTGAGTGGATCAGAGAGCAGGGAGAGGGAGATGGGTTAGGGGGTTATTGGGGCAGGGAGGGGGAAAACCAAGAAAGGGCACAATCTTTGAAATGTAAATTAAGAATATATCTGATAAAAAAGAAAAAAATCTGAAGAAGATTCATCCATTCGTTTCATACTAATATTCAATGGTGTTGCTATTGTAAATAGACACCAAATTCTCACACACACTGGATTTCAGACTTTTTAGACTATTTTATTAATACTATTCTTAAGTTCTTCATGAGTAATATCATATAGTAATTGTAGTTTATTGTTTTTAATATTGATGAAATAACCCAATGTGGCTTCATTGTTGGACTTCTTTGAAATATTTTTTCGCTATTTTTAAATTTCTTTCATGATAAACATTAGATTTATTCATTTATCAAGGAAAAGGAAAGTCACTGGTATGTATATTGGCATTGCATTAAGGAACCTGAAAATAATGGTTGCTATTATAATTATACATCTACATTTCATTATTTATAAATTATCATCAGATGACAAGCATATTGTTTTTTAGTATTTAAAATGGGTTTTTATATGTTGAATATACTCTAAGATTTTCAAATACTAAACATTTTGCTATATATAGCATCTTCAAAGACAATATTGTTATTTTATATTTCTTAATAAATATTAAATAGGAATGCTTTCATTGTTATTAATTGATTAATCTTCATATATGTTGAATTTTTGTTTATACCATTCAAATTTACCTAGTATTACAATGTTCTGTTTCATAATTGAGGACTTATAGTTATAAATGTAGCTACTAGATGTTTTATATCATATAAATTTTCTATTATATTCAATATGATAGAGAATTTTTAGTAGCCAATGTTTGTTTAAATACTTTTTATATAATTTCTCACATTTGAGAGCTCTACCAATCAAAGGTATTAAGAGATAATTGTTTCCATAATTTTAATATATACATTTTAAAATAACATTAGTCAAACTGATTCAATAGTAATGCGTTTATTCCTTTACATTCAACTACACCATTTGACATTTAAAAATACAGAAAATTATATTTTTAGATGTTACTATTACAAACAATGTCAGTTTGGATAAAATAGTATTAGTCCATAATGGCTTTATTTTAGCATTGTTTCAATGCACATAAACACTTGATATTTTTCAAAGGAAGTAATGACATGCAGATTACACAAACTAGAATATTTCTAAGTCTTGGTTTTGTTCAGATTTGTGCAGTTTTGTGCTGTCTTTTGTCCTTGGGGTTGAATAGAGAGTCCTACGATGTCAGTCATGGTAAAGTTCACAAGTCACCTGGAAGCTATCATTTGTCAGCTTCCGACTGATAAAACTGGACCTCTTCCTAGGGAACCCTGGTAAATGAGACACTCTGTCAGAGTGATCTTGCTCTTTAGAGTATGTTCTTAAGGTTAGAAAATGCAATTTTGTACATAAAATGAATTTTTAGATCATATTTTGAGCAAACCCAAGTTTAAAGCATATTCCAGCTTACTGTGTAATTAAGATACAGTTCTCAGAATGATGGATTTCTCTATTAGGAAAATAAAATTTTGTTTCTTTTTTCCTGATAAGCCATTAATTATCATATTTAATCAATTAAAATCAATAGGATGATACTGTAGTTGAGGAAATAAGACTTTGAATATAACAAAATTTAAAACTCAAATTTTTAAGCAGGTGTAAGTAAGTCATGATAACATTTTGTTGTCTAGCTCTATTTGTGTTAAGATCACAGAATTAGGTATCAACCCTAGTTAGGTATCAACCCAAGTTTTAAAGCCATGAATATGTGGCAAACTGGTGTAAATGTTGAGATCACTGCCTTCAGAGTCAGGTTCTAGCATGCCTCTTTACATAGTTCAAGAATTTTCATATTAACATGAAATGTAACAATTTTAAAAAGACACAATTTAAGAGAGAAATGAAACAATCATTTTCAAAACATTGGCCATTCACATTTTTAAAGTATAATTTTTAATGACATTTGAAAATAATAATTATTGCACTAGGTATAAATAACATTAATTCTTTGAAGTCCAAGTTAAGAGGTACCCTAATAGAAGAATCTCTTATTTATAATTAAACCAATAAGCATGTAGATTATTTAACTCCCAATATTCATCAGAAAAACTTATAGTTAGCAGTAGAAGCCTTAACACAGATGGCAATATTGGTCAACATTACAAACATAAGACTATTAGATGATTGGTCCTAACTGGGACATCTGTATTGTACACCTTGTCCTGCTTATGATTATTGTGTCTCATACCTGATGCAGCTGGCTAGAAATGCTTAATTGCTTCGCCGCTTTGGTAGCTTTCATAGAATTTCCTTTATGAAAGCCAGACTGCAGGAAGGAGGATTTCAAGTAAGATCCAACTGGAATCATTTGAATCTTATATCTTAATTGTGTGATGTCTTCAGAAATTTGGGCCCAGTCTCCACCCCTAGGAGATAACCAAGGACTGTATCAGTAATTCATATTGTTTTGGTAGCCATGTCAACTCCTCTGACCAAATATTTAAAAGGAGGAGGTGTTTCATGTATGGTACTAGAATTCTTGTTAGACTACGACTCTTGTGAAAAGCACTGCTAGCACAAGTCACATATGCAAACATTTATTATGTGTGTATGTATATATGTATATATGCATACCTGTGTATGTATATATGCATGTAAACATGGATATATGTGTATATATGGATATATGCACATAAGTATGCATGTATATATTTATATATGACTGTGTATGTCCACATACCCTTATAAATTCTGTGTACATCAAAATTAAACTTAAGATAATATGATAACGCAAAGCCTTAAACAAGCTTGGTGCTATTTATGTCTCCTTCCCCTTCTGTTCTGATATCCTTCCCTCCTCCCCACTTAAATCCTCATTCTGTTTTTCCATTTGACACTTCACATTTCCTGTATCCTGCTGTTCTCCCCATCACCATCTATGGTCCCTTTATACTTTCCTGATTTTTTTTTTGTCACTACATGTTGTATAATTACATACGAGAGTTTGGAGCTAGGAACCACAGATGAGAGAGAACATGCAGCATTTAATTGTTGCAGGACCCTAGCGACCTGCCAACCAAAATCAGACACTGAGGCCTTTCAATATTTCAAAGCTTAGGCCTTAGAAGGGAAGACTCTCAACTAGCTCATTTATGTTAACCTAACCACTTATCTCCATCCTTGCATGTGGCTAGCTATACCTTCCAGGCCCATAGTTATGTCTCATCTCTTGTTTCCTGGCGAAAAGATCTTCTTTTTCTTCATCCAAGAGTCCCTTCCTCTATCCAGAAGTCATGTCTTCTTCCTGCCCTAGCTATTGGTAAGAAGCTCTTTATAACTACTAATCAGCAGGGAGATATATCTGATACAACTTTTAAACAATCTTAAGATAGAGGACAGTGTGACCTTTTCTTTAGGATTTATAAAACAGGAGGCCATCTTGGGTCAGAGTAATGAAAATACCAGAATATGGTAGCCTTTATCTCACTACCAGTGCAGAAATTAACAATCTAATATACAGAGATATACAATGTGAATGAAAGTCACCTCTACATTTATTTTTCTTGTCTGAGTTATCTCATTTAATATAATCTTTTGTAGGGCCCATCCACTTACCCAATTACATTTTTCTTTACAACTGGATAATATTTATTTGGGTATCTGTATCACATTTCCATTATCCATTAGTTTGTTAAAGTACATTTAAGCTGTTTCAATTTATTTACTAATGTAAATGGTAGCAGTGAATGTTACTGAGTGAGCATCTGTGGAGTACAAAGTCCAGTCTTTGGATGTATGCCAGACAGGTGTATAGCTGGTCACATGGTAGATTTAGCTGTAGATTTGTGAGAATTCTCCATACTTTTGTCCAGAATGGTATACCAATGTGCATTCTCAAAAACAAGGAATGTGGAGTCTCTTTACCATAAATGCATCAGTATTTCTGTAACTTGTTTTGCTGATTTTGACGATGCTAAGGAAAGATGAAACCTCAAAAGTGTCTCAATTTGCATTTTCCTAACTGATGTGTATGATGAAAGCTTTTGAGATATTTCTTAGCCATTTTTGTTTCTCCTGTTGAAAATTCTCCCTTCAGATCCCTACCATATATTGTGTTGTATTTGGGCAGTTTGTTTCCTTGGCTCTTTGCCTTTTGAGTCCTTCGTATATCCTGGATAGTTCTCTGTTCACTATGTAGCTGGCAAAGATACTATCTTATCTCATATCTCACATATCTTATAGTTATCACACATTTTAACTCACTGTTGAATATTTTTTCTTTTTCCTCCCATGATAAGTTGTTTCTTTTTCTTTTTTACTCTATTTCTTTTTCAAGCCATTTAAAATTACATCTTCCATTCTGTAACTACAAAGCAGGCATTCTTCAATCAGCAAATTTTCAAAAGAAATTAATTAAGACTGTATTCTGCTCTAGGATCTTAGGAAGAGCTGCCAATGAACAAGTATTTTATAAGGGTTTCACTCTGGCTTTATTATAAAGATGAAGATAAAAGTGAAGTATATATAACCAAATATAAGTTTTAAATTCATGTTGAAGTGTAGAGGAGTGTGTTGCCTTATGCTACAGTTTTATACAGAGGATGCAGAGTTGGTGTCTTTGAGGTGTAGTTAATGCAAGCACTGACAGTATAGATTAATGGCACTCCAGTATCAGGAAAGAACCACAAATATGTAAGGAAATAGCAATGAATCCAGAAAGGACAAAGTTTTTGGTCACATAGCCATGGAGAGATGGGCTTTTTGAATCCAAATAATGAGATGCCAGTTGAGGATTGTGAGTAAAAGCAAAAGAATAACATGATCTCATTCTATAAAAATGGAGTTATCTCAAACTTTCAGAATGGTAAAAGAATATGCAATTTCTCCTCCTTTACTCCAGTTTTGTTTCATGAACTTTTAAATTTTTTGTCCCCTGGTTGTTCAAATATGATCACAGGTATACACACACACACACACACACACACACACACACACACACAAGTCACTGAAAGTTACCCACAGATAGGCCATTGCCTCTGAATAGTGCGTTTTATACTTTCCAGAAATGAAGATCTCTTACACAACCATATCATCACATGACATCTGAGACAATACCCACCACTTCAATACAGATTATGAATTTCCCTGAAGGATTTTGCAATACTTTTTGCCAACATTGTGTGAAATAAGACCAATTTAATGCATTCTATAAACAATACTTATTCCCCTCATTAGGTGGGGTTTTTTTCACCTTTTGTTCCTCATGGTACTTAATCTTTGAGAGAATCCAGGTCATTTGTCCTGTAGGTTACCCTTTATTCTAACAGACCTGGGTGGCAGAGATACATTTGCTTTGCTTTTTCCATATATTAATTGCTTGAATAGACATAGAGGGTCAAATTTGTGTGAGCAGAGTCTACATTGACAGTTGCTCATGTGATCTCTATTAGGACAAATGTTTGAAGCAACACAGTTCTTTCTGAAGACATCTTTTGTTTAAATGATAAATGAGGATCTTGGGGGAATATAATCTGGGATTCAATAACCTGTAAATTTGCCTTGGAAAGTTGTATCTTATTTATCTCCTTTATTTAGCCCTTGGGGCAAGTAGTTGATTTCTAAAGTTTGAAACATCCAAGGTAGATGCGTTATTGATGAAATCACTGTTCAGATCTGATGACAATTTAATATAGAGCAAAACTGGATTGAGTGACCTTTGGTGTAACTGATGTTGGCCTTACTTCATGTTAAGTGACTGGTCAATTTATCTAAGTTATAGGAAATATTGTGATTGTTAAATAGTCTGTCATAGATAAAAATATGCACCATTCATCTTGAACTGGTTCACCACACAATAGTAATAAGAGACAGTCAAGGCGAAGGAGCTTATAAACTCCTTAAAATTCAGTGTCTTTCCAAACAAAAGTAGTTACATTATTTTTATCTTTTAGCTTCATACTCACAGACCAGCTCACTGAAAACACCCCGCACAGGAAGAATGAGAGTACCATTTATTCTGTCATTACAATCTTAACTGTTATTTTAAAATGAAAATAATCTTTTTTTTTTTAAAGATGGGAACACAAATCCAGGAAACTCTTCAATGTTTAATAAACTGTGCAGGTTCTGGATATTTCTAAGAAAAATTAGATTTGCTTTCAAACAGAGTCATACTTGTTTCTTGCAGATGGGAAGGACAAAAGTGTAGAGAATTAGCCAGTTTGGGAACACGATGGAAGAGTATGGTAACACGCTTGTGTAAAGCTATACAAGGAACAAAGCCTTCCTTCAAGGTGCAAAAAAAAAAAGGCTATGAAATGTCTAGTCATGTAAACATCTCAAAACCAGATTAAAGTACTAATAGCTAGAAGCCTTTCTCTAGATAGGTGATAAAAATCACATATGTATTTACCTGTACATTAGTGCAAACAAATAGTAGTGTCCCAGGTATTAAACATCTAAGGTTCACAACCTGTTTCATTTGCTGTTATCAAAAGTCATCTGGGCAGTTGTAAGAATAATGGAATGTGATATTCTTTCAGGTATTGACTGGAATGAAACACAGATTCTGCCAAGTCTTTCTGGGTCTTTGTAACTTTAAAGTAAATTCATAATTTTATTGGGAAGCTTCAGAAATAAGACAAGTTTAGATAAGCATGCAGAAGTCCATTCTGCAAGGCTGAAAAATAAGAAAGTAAGCTTAGGTTAATTCCTTGTAGTAAAATTGAAGCTAATAAAACCTGAACTATTTTTTATTTGCTAAAATATATTTTTCTATAGTTCACATATATATTTACAAATATATGAATATTGTAAAAGTAAAGTTTAATTTCTGGTGGATCTTTTTCTATTATCCATTCTTTAAAAGAAGATATACATTATTTATCTGACTTAGTCCTCGGTGTTTGGCAGTGTCTCCCATTTCTCTCACCTTTTAGGGTCATTACTGACTTTCGGTAGTATTACATACTTTCAAGCCATTAGGTGGTACATTAGGGTTTGACAAATTGCCCTCTTGAAATCCTTATTCTATTTTTATAGCTATTCCATTTGACTTAATGAGTTAGGAAAATTTACTTCACTTTACTTTAATTGCTTTATTAGAAATGCTATATTTTCCAGAAGGTTGGAGCTGAAAAACTGTCTTTCTCAAGTCTCTTCTAGTTCCTACATTAATTAATTTACTACATTAGTTCAGCCCTTAATCACTGAAAATTATAATTTTAAACCAAATCAGTATGGGTCTGTTTCTTCTTTCCTGTTTATAGGAGAAATTTTGTAGCTATAAGTACTTTCCTTTTCATTTATATCTTTATCCATTTAACTTATTTACTATATGTAAATAACACTTATTTAATTTTAAATGGTGCTTGATAACAAAGATGAACATGCTTCCAAACACTGATCTTGTAAGTCCATGCTTTCCTGCCTCATATACATTATCCAGTGCAAGATCTGTCTGAAGAAGGTCTGACTGAATACTTCTGCTATAGTAGATAAGATTTCTAAAACCAGCAAGTTAGTAGTTATAAGACTTAACTTCTCTGTGTGTTTTTTAATTAGGAAGAAGAAATACTGCAGACACAAAATAAAGTTAACAATAGTATAAATAGTTAATCAGTTTTGATTCTTTTAAAACTTTGATAGATTCTGACAAATTTATCCACAGTTAATATTATTCATAATATTATTGTGATGCCTCCATCCACAAAGTAAATTTTAGGGTACTGGTGCAATTAACACAATTTTGTATAACCTGTCATGTTTAAGTACCAATAAAATGTGCACCTTATGAAACTTTTGATAAGAGCTAACACAATAATTTAAATATAATATTTCTGGAAATGTAGAATATGTATCTAATGACCAGCCATAATCATTGAAGAAAATTAAGTTAAAAAATAAGTAAAAAGTGACCTGAAATATATTTATTATTTAAATTATAATTGCTAACATTCTTTAATTATCCACAAACTTATGTTTTTGACTTGACCATTTTTAAGTTTGCAGCTGCATTTTATATTTCATTTCTGTGTCAAAAATAAAGACGTGTACCTATTTATTTTTATATATATTTATCTATACATGTTTAGCCAATGTACATATATATGTATTGATACATATATACCTAAAACTCACTGAAATACATTGTTATTAGGAAATACAGAGGAGATAACATCTAACTCAGCTCATTTATAACATGGATGACTCAAGATCTGACATTTTAAGAGAGTCAATTGAATGAGTTGATAACAGATAATATAATCGAGGGTAGCTCTGTAAGACGGAGGTGAGAAGAACAGTGCCTGCACATGTCTGCTGTGATGCCTGTTTACCACTAAGAATCTACCTTAACGTTTATTTTCATGATTAATTGGGGTGGCTTTAAAACAATTTGAAATATACGTATGTGCTATACAAAAATGTTTTTTTTATTTTTGTTGTTTCTCTGGAACTTAATAGATTAAATGCTAATACGACAATTCTGCTACCCAAACATATATAAAATGTGTCCTTAGATAAAGTAGAGGACACTTAGAAATGGTCGATTTGTAACCCTTAGAAAGTTTTCAGCTGTAGATGTTTATAGTGGGCAGTAATGCACAAACTTCTTTCTTTTATTAATATGGTGGACACCCTTTCTGTATTCAGTGAGATTGTACCTTTTTATTGAAAAAGATACTTGATAAAATATCTTTATGACCTAAATTCTAGGAAAATACATTTCTTTATGAGTGCAAATGTACTCCACTATGATTAGATTTATAATGCTAGGACAACATTATCACATACCTTTGATTAATAGACTTTACATCTATTCTTTAAAAATACCTTCTTGTTTATATCTCTGTAGCTGTTGGTAAGTATGGGTCACTATTAGTGAAAAGTGTAAGATAAGCTTTTATTGTTTGTTTTTGTTTGTTTTCAGAATAAAAATCTTTAAAAATTGTTTGAGGCAACTGAATTTTTCAGGTTTTGAAACAATAATCAAATCTTAATGCCTACCTTGCAGTTTTCATTTACTTTTTTGATATATTTTTTTTAATTCAATGTATTCTTTATTTACATTTCAAATGATTTCCCATTTTCTGGGTCCCCACTCCCCGCAAGTCCCATAAGCTCTCTTCCCTCCCCCTGTTCCTCCATCCACCCCTTCCCACTTCCCTGTTCTGGAATTCCCCTATACTCTTGCACTGAGTCTTTCCAGAACCAGGGGCCACTCCTCCATTCTTTTTGGACATCATTTAATTTGTGGATTATGTCTTGGGTATTCAAAGTTTCTAGACTAATATCCACTTATCAGTGAGTACATACCATGATTGATCTTTTGAGACTGGGTTACCTCATTTAGTATGATGTTCTCCAGCTCCATCCATTTGTCTAAGAATTTCATGAATTCATTGCTTCTAATGGCTGAATAGTACTCCATTGTGTAAATATACCACATTTTTTGTATCCATTCCTCCGTTGAAGAACAACTAGGTTCTTTCCAGCTTATGGCTACTACAAATAGGGCTGCTATGAACATAGTGGAGCATGTGTCCTTATTGTATGCTGAAGAATTCTCTGGATATATGCCCAGGAGTGGTATAACAGATTCCTCAGGAAGTGTCATGCCCAGTTTTCTGAGGAACCGCCAGACTGATTTCCAAAGTGGTTGCACCATCTTTCAATCCCACCAGCAGTGGAGGAGTGTTCCTCTTTCTCCACATCCTCACCAACACCTGCTGTCTCCTGAGTTTTTGACCTTAGCCATTCTGACTGGTGTGAGGTTTAAAATATTTGTTTTTCAATTTAATTACTTCGAAATTTTGTATTGTTATAAGAACTCAGTTGAGAAATTTCTGTCTTCTAAATGAAAGCTAATTAGAGAATTAATTATCAGATGAGTAACACATTAACATTACATGCACTGAGTGTACAGAAGATATCATATTAACAACATGTGTCCATATCATAGGATAAATTTAAATTGTGCAGGCCAGTTCTAGTTAAATACCATGATTTTAACTGTCTGGTTTTACATTGAATCCTGTATTATGTGATTAGCACTATGTGTGCTGAGACCAATTTCACTCCATGAAAGTAATAATAAGATCTACTATAAACCACCCATGAAAGGGACTTTTATAGATGTCATGATTGTGTGAGCCTAGAGGCTGTTGTGCTTTAATTGCCTTCCCATGAAGATGATGTTCTACAATTTTCCTTGGTAATTCAGGCAACAAGTGTTACACAATGTTCGTGAGATTTCACAATGTTTATATTTGTTGACTGTTACTACTTTGAGTTAGATGAGATGAGGTTTTAGACATAGCAATTAGTTCCTGGATTCCTTCATTGATAAATAGTGGTAGGCTTACTGTCATTCCTGTAGGACAGTACTATGGAAGTGCACACTGCCATTAGGAGAGCAGTTGCACTACATCCATCAGTGCTTAAGTATTGATGATTAGATTAAAGCTGAGTCCGTGGCACATCGACTCTAGTTTTCCTTTCATTTGGTACCTGATGAGTCACTATGCTTAAACCAGAAAGCAGAACATGATAGACACAAGCAACTTTTGAAAAAATTTATTCCAAACATCTCGTGGAGTGGCTAAACCATTTTACTTATAATTATTTTCCCAATTTCTTAGCAGTGCTTTACAGTTAAAGTAGCTTTCTGTTAGAAGCTATGTAATTGAGTGTTTTCTGGGCATTTACTGGGAATAAAGCACTGTAGCATTACTTAGAAGTGAGACCTACTTCATGAACAATATGACAGCTTTAAGAAGCTTACACATTCTGCTAACCAGAGATAAATAAAATCCTCATACATTTGGTGTTAGAAGACAATACTCTATAAGTAAAAAGCACATTATTTCCCTTTAAAGTTTCACAAAACTACAAAAATAACTTTAGGCAATATTTTCCTCTTTGACACAAAATATTATTTTAATTTTTCATTGGCTTTTACTTTAATAATAAATATAAAAATAAGAACAGGAAAGCAGGACAGCACATTGTATAGATCATCTTCTGGAGGGAAGATAGTTTCAGATAACAAGGCTCTACAGCTTTGACAAGAATAAAAAATCAATATTATTTAAAATATAATAAAATGATATATAAAAATAATAGATAAAATAAAAATATGTAAAAATAAAATAAAAATAAGTATTATAGATCCAATTGAAAATCATTGTGTTTCTGCATATGAAAGAATACTTCTCTATTTTTCTTTGCCAAATTGTTTACAGTATTTATTGATTAATTTAATTTCCTTAACATTATTTTGCTTAACTTTGAAATTTTCATTTCATTGAGTCTTGGTTCTTTACTTACAGTCACTTTATCAGAAACATAAAAAGGCCCCAGATGGTAAATAAGAGAAATTCTAATGTTTATATTTGTTTGTAGACATCATCATCGATATCCCTTCTAAGGGGCATAATAAGGGGTAATTGTCCTTACCCCGTGTAAGTACAATTTCTGGGCACTCAATAGGGGAGACTGCAAACTGGGATCTGGTGAAACTAATCTAGCATGGAGACAGAAATTTAGGCATTAAGCTCCAATACATGCATATATAGAAACATTTAAAGACATATAGGATGTGTGTATATATATAAGTGTGTGTAAAATTGTAGCCTTATTTATTATTAAAATGTTATTATGTAGAAACAACAGAAAGATGTAGATTTATCCTTGAGTTTCACCTGTGTATTGAGTCTCATAATAAGGAACTGATTGTGTCAATACGAGACATTCCTTATGAGTCTGATAACATGCAGAGGATCTTATCAAATTATTGTTCTCTGAAATAATCTCTGAACAGTGTAAATAGAAAGTAATGTCATCCCCATTTATGACTAAGACTATGAAGTTTTTTTCCTAACCAGAACCTTGTAGGCCCATTGCTTTTCTCTCTTTGACATTTAACCATGAAGACAGCATTGATCAGTTTTCACCACCCTCTTAGACAATGGTTTGGAAACTATCCCTTTCAGTCAGCTGTGTTTCCTACATATGTAGTTATTCTGAGTGTAATTTAAAAAAACTCAGATAGTCTGGAGTCTCCTACATCTAAATTCAATGCAATATGTCCATGTAGATATTATGCACATCAGTACTTCATTTCTGTTCATAGCATTTTGTAAATAAACAATTATCCTCTTATACATGGACATGAGTCTTTGTCAAAATAGACTAGTATTGATGATATTGTTTGCAATATTCTTATATATTTTTATTTAGCTTATTCAGATACATGCCTATCACTACATTACAGAATGCTAATAAGTTTTCTGGATAAGGAATTTGGAAATGTTGCATAATATAGTATAAATGCATTAGAATTCGATGATTTTTCAGAATTTTAAATTATAAAAAGGAGTTTTGGTGCATTGTGGCATTAAGGGAAAGTCTTTAATTATAATTAAATAAGAAACCATAGAAAAACTGTGAAATTAGCTGAAATGAGATCATAGTTACATTTGATCACTGGTGTGACTTTTATCACCGGTAGTTTCTATCCTCTTGATGTCTACAGTCCAACAATCTGTGTATTGCCTAACATTTTCCACACAACCACATGTTATATAATCACATGTCAAAGGAATACTGACATTGGATAATTTTCAAGTCTGAGCAAAGTATTTCAAAGAAGAAAAATGCCTTCAACTTCATTTTTTTTATTCGATATAATTTATTTACATTTCAAATGATTTCCCCTTTTCTGGCCCCCCCACTCCCCGAAAGTCCCGTAAGCCCCCTTCTCTTCCCCTGTGCTCCCATCCACCCCTTCCCACTTCCCCATTCTGGTTTTGCTGAATACTGTTTCACTGAGTCTTTCCAGAACCAGGGGCCACTCCTCCTTTCTTCTTGTACCTCATTTGATGTGTGGATTATGTTTTGGGTATTCCATTTTCTAGGTTAATATCCACTTATTAGTGAGTGCATACTATGATTCACCTTTTGAGTCTGGGTTACCTCACTTAGTATGATATTCTCTAGCTCCATCCATTTGCCTAAGAATTTCATGAATTCATTGTTTCTAATGGCTGAATAGTACTCCATTGTGTAGATATACCACATTTTTTGCATCCACTCTTCTGTTGAGGGATACCTGGGTTCTTTCCAGCATCTGGCAATTATAAATAGGGCTGCTATGAACATAGTAGAACATGTATCCTTATTACATGGTGGGGAGTCTTCTGGGTATATGCCCAGGAGTGGTATAGCAGGATCTTCTGGAAGTGAGGTGCCCAGTTTTCGGAGGAACGGCCAGACTGATTTCCAGAGTGGTTGTACCAATTTACAACCCCACCAGCAGTGGAGGAGTGTTCCTCTTTCTCCACACCCTCTCCAACACCTGCTGTCTCCTGAATTTTTAATCTTAGCCATTCTGACTGGTGTAAGATGAAATCTTAGGGTTGTTTTGATTTGCATTTCCCTAATGACTAATGAAGTTGAGCATTTTTTAAGATGCTTCTCCGCCATCCGAAGTTCTTCAGGTGAGAATTCTTTGTTTAACTCTGTACCCCATTTTTTAATAGGGTTGTTTGGATTTCTGGAGTCTAACTTCTTGAGTTCTTTATATATATTGGATAATAGCCCTCTATCTGATGTAGGATTGGTGAAGATCTTTTCCCAATTTGTTGGTTGCCGATTTGTCCTCTTGATGGTGTCCTTTGCCTTACAGAAACTTTGTAATTTTATGAGGTCCCATTTGTCAATTCTTGCTCTTAGAGCATACGCTATTGGTGTTCTGTTCAGAAACTTTCTCCCTGTACCGATGTCCTCAAGGGTCTTCCCCAGTTTCTTTTCTATTAGCTTCAGAGTGTCTGGCTTTATGTGGAGGTCCTTGATCCATTTGGATTTGAGCTTAGTACAAGGAGACAAGGATGGATCAATTCGCATTCTTCTGCATGCTGACCTCCTGTTGAACCAGCACCATTTGTTGAAAAGGCTATCTTTTTTCCATTGGATGTTTTCAGCCTCTTTGTCGAGGATCAAGTGGCCATAGGTGTGTGGGTTCATTTCTGGATCTTCAATCCTGTTCCATTGATCCTCCTGTCTGTCACTGTACCAATACCATGCAGTTTTTAACACTATTGCTCTGTAGTATTGCTTGAGGTCAGGGATACTGATTCTCCCAGATTTTCTTTTGTTGCTGAGAATAGTTTTAGCTCTCCTGGGTTTTTTGTTGTTCCAGATGAATTTGATAATTGCTCTTTCTAACTCTGTGAAGAATTGAGTTGGGATTTTGATGGGTATTGCATTGAATCTGTATAGTGCTTTAGGCAGAATGGCCATTTTAACTATATTGTTTCTACCGATCCATGAGCATGGGAGGTTTTCCCATTTTTTGAGGTCTTCTTCCATTTCCTTCTTCAGAGTCTTGAAGTTCTTGTCATACAGATCTTTCACATGTTTGGTAAGAGTCACCCCAAGATACTTTATACTGTTTGTGGCTATTGTGAAGGGGGTCATTTCCCTAATTTCTTTCTCAGCCTGCTTATCCTTTGAGTATAGGAAGGCCACTGATTTGCTTGAGTTGATTTTATAACCTGCCACTTTGCTGAAGTTGTTTATCAGCTGTAGGAGCTCTCTAGTGGAGTTCTTTGGGTCACTTAGGTAGACGATCATGTCGTCTGCAAATAATGATAGTTTGACTTCTTCCTTTCCAATTTGTATCCCTTTGACCTCCTTATGTTGTCGAATTGCCCGAGCTAGTACCTCAAGTACAATATTGAAAAGATAAGGAGAAAGGGGGCAGCCTTGTCTGGTCCCTGATTTCAGTGGGATTGCTTCAAGTTTCTCTCCATTTAGTTTGATGCTGGCTACCGGTTTGCTGTATATTGCTTTTACTATGTTTAGGTATGGGCCTTGAATTCCTGTTCTCTCCAAGACTTTAAGCATGAAGGGATGCTGAATTTTGTCAAATGCTTTTTCAGCATCCAATGAAATGATCATGTGGTTTTGTTCTTTGAGTTTGTTTATGTAGTGGATTGTATTGATGGATTTCCGTATATTGAACCAACCCTGCATTCCCGGGATAAAGCCTACTTGATCATGGTGGATGATCGTTTTGATGTGTTCTTGGATTCGCTTGGCAAGAATTTTATTGAGTATTTTTGCCTCGATGTTCATAAGGGAAATTGGTCTGAAGTTCTCTTTCTTTGTTGGATCTTTGTGTGGCTTTGGTATCAGCGTAATTGTGGCTTCGTAGAAGGAATTGGGTAGTGTTCCTTCTGTTTCTATTTTGTGGAATAGTTTGAAGAGTATTGGTGTTAACTCTTCTTTGAAGGTTTGGTAGAATTCTGCACTGAAGCCATCTGGTCCTGTGCTTTTTTTGGTTGGAAGACTTTCTATGGCTCCTTCTATTTCTTTAGACATTATGGGACTGTTTATATGGTCTAGTTGGTCCTGATTTAATTTTGGTATTTGGTATCTGTCAAGGAAATTGTCCATTTCCTCCAGATTCTCCAGTTGTGTTGAGTACAGGCTCTTGTAGTAGGATCTGATGATTTTTTGGATTTCCTCAGTTTCCGTTGTTATATCTCCCTTTTCATTTCTAAGTTTGTTAATTTGGACACTTTCTCTGTGCCCTTTGGTCAGTCTGGCTAAGGGTTTATCTATCTTGTTGATTTTCTCAAAGAACCAGCTCCTGGTTTTGTTGATTTTTTTGTATGGTTCTCTTTGTTTCTACTTGATTGATTTTGGCCCTGAGTTTGATGATTTCCTGCCTTCTACTCCTCCTGGGCGAAATAGCTTCTTTTTGTTCTAGGGCTTTCAGGTGTGTCATTAAGCCGGTAATGTATGCTCTCTCCATTTTCTTTTTGGAGGCACTCAGGGCTATGAGTTTTCCTCTTAGCACTGCTTTCATTGTGTCCCATAGATTTGGGTATGTTGTGTTTTCATTTTCATTGTGCTCTAAAAAGTCTTTAATTTCTTTCTTTATTTCTTCCTTGACCAAGGTATCATTGAGTAGAGTATTGTTGAGTTTCCACGTGTATGTGGGTTTTCTGTTATTTCTGTTGCTATTGAAGACCACTTTTACTCCATAGTGATCAGATAGGAGGCATGGGATTAGTTCTATCTTCTTACATTTGTTGAGGTCTGTCTTGTGACCAATTATATGGTCGATTTTGGAGAAGGTACCATGAGGTGCTGAGAAAAAGGTATATTCTTTTGTTTTAGGATAGAATGTTCTATATATGTTAAATCTAATTGGTCCAAAGCTTCAATTAGTTTCATTGTGTCCTTGTTTAGTTTCTGTTTTCCTGATCGGTCCATTGAGGAAAGTGCAGTGTTGAAGTCACCCACAATTATTGTGTTAGGTGCAATGTGTGCTTTTAGTTTTAATAAAGTTTCTTTTATGAAAGAGGGTGCCCTTGCATTTGGGGCATAGATGTTCAGGATTGACAGTTCTTCTTTTTGTATTTTTCCTTTGACCAGCAAGAAGTGTCCCTCAGGGTCTCTTTTGATGTCTTTGGGTTGAAAGTCAATTTTATCTGATATTAAAATGGCTACTCCAGCTTGTTTCCTGAGACCATTTGCTTGTAAAATTGTCTTCCAGCCTTTTACTCTAAGGTAGTGTTTGTCTTTGACCCTGAGGTGTGTTTCCTGTAAGCAGCAAAATGTAGGGTCCTGTTTACGTATCCATTCAGTTAGTCTGTGTCTTTTTATTGGGGCATTAAGTCCATTGATGTTAAGAGATATTAAGGAATAGTGATTGTTACTTCCTATCATAATTGACGTTATTTTTTAAATTTGAATGCTTAACTTCTTTTGGGTTTGATGAAAGGTTACTATCTTGCTTTTTCCAGGGTGAAGTTTCCCTCCTTGTATTGGTGTTGTCCTCCTATTATCCTTTTTAGGGCCGGGTTTGTGGATAGATATTGGGTAAACTTGGTTTTGTCATGAAATATCTTAGTTTCTCCATCTATGGTGATTGAGAGTTTTGCTGGATATAGTAGTTTTGGTTGGCATTTGTGTTCTCTTAGAGTCTGCATGAGATCTGCCCAGGACCTTCTAGCCTTCATAGTCTCCGGTGAAAAGTCTGCTGTGATTCTGATAGGTCTTCCTTTATATGTTACTTGGGCTTTTTCTCTTACTGCCTTTAGTATTCTTTCTTTGTTTAGAACATTTGGTGTTTTGATTATTATGTGACGGGAAGTATTTCTGTTCTGGTCCAGTCTGTTTGGAGTTCTGTAGGCTTCTTGTATATTCATGGGCATCTCTCTCTTTAGGTTAGGGAAGTTTTCTTCCATAATTTTATTGAAGATATTTGCTGGCCCTTTAAGTTGTAAATCTTCACTCTCATCTATGCCTATAATCCTTAGGTTTGGTCTTCTCAGTGTGTCCTGGATTTCCTGGATATTTTGGGTTACAAGCTTTTTGCATTTTTCATTTTCTTTAACTGTTGAGTCTATGGTTTCTATGGAATCTTCAGCATCTGAGATTCTTTCTTCTATCTCTTGTATTCTGTTGCTGATATTTGCATCTCTGTCCCCTGATTTCTTCCCAAGGCTTTCTATCTCCAAAGTTGTCTCCCTTTGAGTTTTCTTAGTTGTTTCTACTTCTGATTTTAGATCCTGGATGGTTTTGCTTAGCTCCTTCACTTGCATGTTTGTGTTTTCCTGTAATTCTTTAAGAGATTTTTGTGTTTCCTCTTTCATGAGCTCAGCCTGTTGACCAAAGTTCTCCTGTATTTCTTTAAGAGATTTTTTTGTTTCGTCTTTCATGACCTCAGCCTGTTGACCAAAGTTCTCCTGTATTTCTTTAAGTGTTTTTTGCATTTCCTCCTTGTTGGCTTTTGTATTCTCCTGGATTTCTTTCAATGATTTTTGTGTTTCCCTTGCAAGGGCTTCTAGCTTTTGATCCATTTTCTCCTGAATTTCTTTAAGTATGTCCTTCATGTGTTCCTGTACCAGCATCATGACCAGTGATTTTAAATCCAAATCTTGTTTTACTGGTGTGATGGGGTATCCAGGACATGTTGGTAGAGGAGAATTGGGTTCAGATGTTGCCATATTGCCTTGATTTCTGTTAGTGACGTTCCTGCGTTTGCCTTTTGCCATCTAGTTCTCACTGGTGTTAGTTTGTCTTGTCAGTGCTGGACTCACCAGTGCAAGCTGCCCCTTCCCAGTTGGCCTCTGGTGCACAGCTTACCTCCTGCACTGCTTGTAGACAGGGTGCTGCTGCCCAGGCTGTTCAGATCCCAAAGCAGGCACCCGAAGGCTCCCGCTGGGGCCCGCTGGATTCACTGGAGCACACTGACTTCTCCCAGCTGGCCGCCCGGAAACCCAGCTAGCCACTTGCAGGACTTGGAGATGTGGTGCTGCCGCCCAGGCTGATCTGGGCAGCAGAACTCCCAACCGGGTTGGTGCACACAAGGCTAGCCTAGCTGCTCAGGCCCTGAGTCTAGGCAAAAGCCTGGCAGGCCAATATTGGTGCAAAGTTCCCCTCAGCTGTGGGTGTTAATTGGGTGTGTCAGGTGGCTAGGATGGTGGCGTGCGCGAGTTCCCTGAGAGTGCTGGGAGAGTCTGCTGGGCTAACAACCTCCTGGCTGGGTCAGCACATAGATGGCCCAACGAGCAGCCCAGGGCCTGGGGGCAGTCCAGGGCCTGACCGTCTGAGACCCCTGCTATGTCCGCCTCGGCCTATGCCTGTTAGCTGGTTTGGTTTTGCCTGCTAGGTCTCTCTGGCTTCCCGTAGGCAAAATGGCGGTGGTGCGCAAACTGGCCCGAATAAACAACCTCCTGGCCGGGTCGGCACACAGATGGCCCACCGAGCAGCCCAGGGCCTGGGGGCAGTCCAGGGCCTGACCGTCTGAGACCCCTGCTTTGTCCGCCTTGGGCTATGCCTGTTAGCTGGTTTGGTTTTGTCTGCTAGTTTCTCTGGCTTCCCGTAGGCAAAATGGCGGCGGTGCGCGCTGGCCTGGGCAAACAAACTCCTGGCTGGGTCGGCACACAGATGGCCCACCGAGCAGCCCAGGACCTGGGGGCAGTCCAGGGCCTGATCGTCTGAGACCCCTGCTATGTCTGCCTCGGGCTATGCCTGTTAGCAGGTTTGGTTTTGCCTGCTAGGTCTCTCTGGCTTCCTGTAGGCAAAATGGCGGTGGTGCGCAAATGGCCCCGATAAACAACCTCCTGGCTGGGTCGGCACACAGATGGCCCACTGAGCAGTCCTGGGCCTGGGGGCAGTCCAGGGCCTGACCGTCTGAGACCCCTGCTATGTCCGCCTTGGGCTATGCCTGTTAGCTGGTTTGGTTTTGCCTGCTAGGTCTCTCTGGCTTCCCGTAGGCAAAATGGCGGCGGTGAGCGCAGGCCCAGGCAAACAAGCTCCTGGCTGGGTCGACACACAGATGGCCCGCCGAGCAGCCCAGGACCTGGGGGCAGTCCAGGGCCTGACCGTCTGAGACCACTGCTATGTCCGCCTCGGGCTATGCCTGTTAGCCGGTTTGGTTTTGCCTGCTAGGTCTCCCTGGCTTCCCTTAGGCAAAATGGTGGTGGTGCGCGCGCCGGCCCGGGAGGAAAAAAAACCTCCTGGCCGGGTTTGCACCCCGGTGGACCCCCGATCAGCCCAGGGCCTGGGTGCAGGCCAACGCCCGCCGGGCTTAGACCCCGCGATGTTGGTCTCGGGTTATATTTGCGTACCTCAGTCTGATTTCTCTGGCGACGGAAAACCAATATGGAGCCCTCGTAACTGACTGGCGGGAGGCAGAGTTCTCGACTTCATTTTTTTTATTTCAATAAACACACGAACAGCATGCTACTAAGAATTGTATTGTTATAAATAGTTGATTGTTTTTCAACTTTTAATTGTTCCATTCTAATGGTTGAACAGTTCCATAGACATGAGAGTGATCTGGGCTGAAGGGGCTGCTCAGTGGTTAAGAGCACTTGTTGTACTTACAAAGGACGCAGATTCCATTCCGAGAACTTACAGTGTAGCTCTCAACAGTAGAGGAGAACTTTTCACCCTCTTCTGGCCTCATCTAACATCAGGTACACACATAATGGCTTACATACATTCAGGCAAAAACTCATACAGATCGAAGAAAAATAAAAAGGATCTTAAGACAAGGTGTAAGAAATAAGAATGGTCTGAGAAACCATCCTTTTATTCTCTAATGATTTTACTTGGTATTTTGGAATTATAGGATGTATTTAATATGGTAGCACTTCCTCTGTAACTGTATTTGAAATTATAATAAACAGGAATATGCAGTTTAATGTCATTTTAATCTTTGCAACTATAAATATGTGTTGAAAATTCCAAGTAAGTCTAAAAATAATATGTGAGTAAGTTTGTTTTACTCTAATCAAACTGTTATTTATGGTTTTTTTCCTAATAGGCACAATGTGTATTTATAATCCCCTGTTAGGAAAGCAATATATTGACTGAAATATCATTCAACAAAGGCAACTTTGTAGACTATAGTCCGTAGAGTAGAAGGTTCCCTCCTGATGCTCAGTGCTAAGAATAGCATTCATATTTTTCTCACTGTTAATATAATTTACAGCTCTTTTTCCTTCTCCATTCACCTTTACTTTTCTACATTTTCCATGGTTGGTTGTCATGCCTGTCCTGCTCCCTAACATGGCCATCAGTAGTTTATTTCAGAGTTTAAAAAAAACAGATAAAACACAGTGGGGGGGGGGGCTAGGAAAGGGGAAATCATTTGAAATGTAAATAAAAAATATATCGAATAAAAAAAATAAAGAAAAAAAACACACACAAAACCACATTAGTCTTTGTTATATTTCATCATATCTCAATGTTTTTATGATTTATTTACCTATGTATTGTTTTTCTTGTTCTTGAATCTCTACTTCTAATATTACTTATACCTTTTTCATAAGTACACTGAAGACTTCCTGTTTTCCATTTCTAATTGAATGGGACACTGAGAATGTCTCTTCACTTCACAAAGCACTTCCACTATTCTTTTTCTTTTTTCTTTTTTTAAAATTATTTTCTGTATTCTTTGTTTATATTCCAAATGCTTTCCCCTTTCCCAGTTCCCTCCTACCCATATGTACCATAAGCCCTCTTTCCTCTGCCCATTCCCCAATCACCCCCTCCCTCTTCTCTGTCCTGGTACTCCCCTATGATGCTGGATCAAGCCAGGACCAGGTCCCTTTCCTTCCTTCTTCTTGTGAATCATTTGATATGTGAATTGTGTCTTGAGTATTCAGAGCTTCTGGGCTAATTAATATCCACTTATCAGTGATTGCATTCCATGTGTATACTTTTGTGATTGGGTTACCTCACTTAGGATGACATTTTCCATTTCCAACCATTTACCTAAGAATTTCATGAATTCATTGTTTTTAATTGCTGAGTAGTATTCCATTATGTAAATATACCACATTTTATTTATCCATTCCTCCATTGAGGGACATCTGGGTTCTTTCCAGCTTCCGGCTATTATAAATAAGGCTGCTATGAACATAGTGGAGCATGTGTCCTTATTGCATGCCAAGGAATCCTCTGGGTATGTGCCCAGGAGTGGTATAACAGGGTCCTCCGGAAGTGTCATGCCTAGTTTTTTGAGGAACAAAATTCAACATAAAGTTATCAAAAGGGACAGGTACGGACACTATTTTTTCCATGGGTGTCTTCCTCTCTTGAATTCCCTCACTTTGAATTCCCTCACTTTCTCGTGGGTTATACCAGGGAGGCAGTCCCTGTCTTGTCTGTTTGCATCTAGTCTTGACAAATCCAGATTCCAAGATATCCCATTAGATTTTTTTTATGCATAGCATCTTTAAGCATATTTTTCAGACATAATAGTTTTATGTTACCAGTTGATGACAACTAAATCTGACCTGGTAGCACATTAGGATACAAGGTGTATTAGCATCTTTCCTCCCCTAAATGTTGACAATTATACAGTACTGCTTTTAAAAGTTTTATATGCACACCATATTTGGGCTTTGTGTCTTTACAGGGCTATTTGTACATTTTCTATTAACCTTTGAAGACACAGGTCAAGGAGGATCTCTTTCAAGTTTTCTATGGTCTGTGAAGGCAGTTTAAGTGTTCCTGTTTGAAGCTGGCATAATATCACCTTCATGTCTTTATTATAGTGCACCTTCCTTTGTCTCTTTTTGACCTCTCTTCTAAACTCTTGTCCCTGTCCCAGAGTTTATTGTCAACAAAGAACAAAGACTATTCTCTAAAAGAAAAGTCAGTCCTCTTTGAGGATTCTCAGCTGTTTCTTACATTTATGAAAACAAAATTGAAATTTCTGGCACTTATTTCTAAAGACTTTGAAAATTGACAGTGGCTGCTTCTCTAATCTCATCAGACATATGCACATCTGTTTCCATATCCAGCCCTATCTGTCACCCTTGATAGCTTCTAAAGCAAGGTATACTTCCATCAAGATATTTCTACAACTGTTTATTCCTCTGCTTTTATTAGCAGCTGCCTGACATCAAATACCATATTCTCCCACCACTTTCTACACTTAAACTCTATGTTTCTTCTTTTTTAAAATTATTTTCCATACATTGAATTGGTATATATTCACTGACATTGTTTCCACAATGAAAGTGAAAATCATTTGAGATGGGAGTCCTTGTACTTGCAAACTCAGTGTACAAAGTGCAACGGACACTTTTGCCATGTGACATTGTACAACACCTACAATATTAGTCATGGATCGATTCCACCCTTCAAATACATACATCATACCATAAGACTTAATATTTCAGCCTTCTCATACTTCTCTCTCAATAGCCATTTGCTTTTTCTCCCTCCAAGTCTAAATCTCCCCTTTCAGCATGGCCTTTAATATTTACCTAATTTCACCCATGTTCTTTTGCTCATGGATATGATTAGAACTTCACATTCATGACTGCTCTGTGCATCAGCTTTCTACCTCCCCTATTCTCATCATATTCCATTTTCTGGACTTGTAAGTAAAAGTTCCACACATGTGGTATAGGATAAAACTCACCTAAGATTCTCAAATTGGCATCCAACAATACTGCCATTCTAACACCAAAGTTAAGGATTTTTTAGACCTGCTAAAACAAGGTTGATTACTAGGCAAGTATATAGAAATTATTTTCAGGCTTCTTTGATGATGCATATAAAATCTTTACAATCTTACACAGAATCTCATAAGGACTGTTACATGGACTCTTACAAAGGCATCTCCTGAAACTAAGAATTATCTTTACTTTTGGAGACTGATGAATTGTACACTTAAAGTAATACTTAGTACATAGTAAAGCTAGCTATGAATTCCTTGAAGGAATAAGTTGCTATATTTTATTTTACTTTTGTTTTAAGATTTATTTTATTTTATGTATGTGAGTACACTGTAGCTGTCTTCAAACACACCATAAGAAGACATCAGATCCAATTACAGATGGGTAAGCCAACATATGATTGCTGGGAATTGAACTCAGGACCTCAGAAAGAACAGTCCATGCTCTTAAACACTGAACCATCTCTCTAGCCTGCTATATTTTAAAGATAAGTTTTTAAAGCATGTTAGTAGAATGGCATTTCAAAGCAATAATACAAGAATAAAAGTAACAGAAAAATGGAATTCTACTTTATGAAAAAAGTAAGAGTGTCAGAATAAATATATTGAGGAAATAAAGACTTTGGTTTTTTGTTAAAGTGTTTATTAAATTTCAGATGCATATAAAATAGGAAACCAGTTATTTAACTCATTGGTTATTCCTTCCTAGCATGAATGAGATCTTTGGCTTGATTCCCATTCTGCCACACCAAAACCATGCGAGCCATCTGCAGGTGATGCAGGTGATTCAGAAAGTACAGAGAACAGTTGGGTCTGACTATATCACCTTGGAAATCATTCACATGGAACTGATGAGTAGCTGTTCT
The DNA here is from genome assembly GCF_947179515.1 of Apodemus sylvaticus. NCBI lineage: Eukaryota > Metazoa > Chordata > Mammalia > Rodentia > Muridae > Apodemus > Apodemus sylvaticus. The sequence goes on along the minus strand of NC_067473.1, from coordinate 36,319,216 downwards.
GAATAATGAAATCCTGTGATGGAGACTGTAATGGAAAGGATGGGCTTCCTCAAGGTTATGCTGGCAACCATATACGTGGAAGGAAATACTTGAATAGTGAAAGGGATCAGTATCAGCTCAGGACACCCCAAGTTCTCAGCACAAATGAGGTGTATTTGTACCAGAGTGACAAAGGGCAGGGAATAAGAAGCAAAGACAGGAGACAATTCAAGAGAAAAGGAGGAGAGAATAAGGGAGAGAGGGTAGGGGTATTTGTCCCAGAAGGGGACAAAAGACTGCCTCTGGATAGAGAGGAGTAGATGGGGACAACTGCCAAATCGTGGTTTATAAAGATTAAGGGATGAGGTGTTTAACTTTAATTGGGAATCTTGGTTAGGTGAGCTACTGGGGGCTTTTGATTGCTGAACTGCAATATTTTGATCGCTACACCTTGTTTATCAGCCTCAGGAGGAAGAAGTGACCAAATGATGGAATAGAACTTGGTGTCCAGCTTTAAAAATGTAACCTATTTTATTTTATTTTTATTTTATTTTATTTTATTTTATTTTATTTTATTTTATTTTATTTTATTTTATTTTATTTTATTTTATTTTATTTTATTTTATTTTATTAGCAAGACAGAGGGAATGGAGAAGAAGAGCAAGGCCTGCTAGAGACACATTTGCCATGCTCGAACCGGCTAGGGTCCTTTCAAGTAGATTAGATGTATATGCAAATATTCACAAAATAGGAAATGTTCTAAATAAAACAGAAACAAGGCAGAAAGACAGGCAGATATAAAATGACTATATAATCAAGTAAGAGGTAGAATCCTCAGACTTTTGGGAAGGGAAAGCTACTTGGAATGAAAGCAAAAGAGTAGCCTAGAAGACCAAAATAAATAACGATACAATGTGCAGAATCAAGGAGATAAATTATAGGGCCACCTAGACGCAAATGAAGTATTTAAATCTCTTTGAGATAGGCTATGTTTAAATAATTTCAAACATCATTAAATAGATTTTTAGCTCAAGATTAAGCATATAAGTGTATATAAAATTAATTTTAAATCAAATGTTTTCAAAATGGGTTTTAGAATTTATTAGTAATTTTTTCTTCCCTTTCTCTAAAATATGTATAATTATCTGTTCATGATTTCTTACCTGATTTCAAGTGAAGAGGAAACATTTAGAGTTGTGTTCAAATGAGTATATAATAAGTTTAAGCGATAAAATTTATCTTTAACTTGATATTATAACAAGTGCAATGCCCATCACATATGCCTTTATTGTGTGCGTTTGTTAATGAAGGAGTAATATTAATCATCAAGCTTTAAAAGAGCTGACACAGCTGGTTTCCTGAAAATAATATCCTCTTCTCTTGTATTCATTACATTCTATTCTCCCAACTGTATTTCAGAAAATAGTAAACCAATAAGCACAGCAAGAACTTCTTATTGAAAGCCATAGTGTGTAACATGGAAATTTGTTGCATAATTCTTTCCTACTGAGCTCCTGATGTGGGTAGCAGGCTCTACTGATACCCTCCAGCTGCTACACATGGGGGTCTTTGCACATTGTTGATTTCACAGTCACATTTCCCATACGTTAATTCTAGCAAAAACTGCGCAGTAAGGTACGAGAGCCAAGAAACTCTATATGACATGTGATCCTTCTAATTGGCATTTTGGTTCCAAACATTTTCAACTACACTGACAAAAATAGCTTCAGACTTATGGTGCAGACCAAGGTAGAGCAGTAAAGAGATTTTTCCAGTGATATGGGCCTCAAAGCCCAATGTTGTTTTCTCTATTATGTTTCCTTTATTTGATCAATTACTAAAGCATGTGTGTGCGGGGTTTATGACTTTACATTTCTCTTCCTATGCATTGCAACATGGCTATAAAACCCAACACTCTCTAAGGAGTCCTTCTCTGTAGTATTGAATATTTGAGTTCTTCATTAATATTGTGATGTTCTATGCTCTGTTTGGTTTCTCTACCTTGTTTCTGTGATTCAGTTGAAGATAATTAGTTTTAAAAGTGTGTGTCTACTAACACTGTTGTGTTGGTTCTTTGTACTGAGATTCTAATGGTTGATTTTGTGTAATAGTGTCAAATCTTTCAATTTCTTTGTATGGCTTCTGTTTTATTAAAATTTAGATAATTACTATTTATGTAGAAGCCCTTGGGAAAATGTGTGTGTGGATATAAAAATAATTATATATTATATGTATATATATATGTGTGTGTGTGTGTGAAATTAATGATAGCATTAATTTGACTAACATGTTAATAGTTTTCACACATCAGTATTGCCCTGTTACACTCTATAAGTAACACATGTTGTCAAAATGCTTATATTTTAATAATAGTAACAGAATACATATTTTGCTGGTGCAAAGGAGCTATACATCTTATAGATAAAACTCTGTAACTAACTATAACTGACATCTTTGACTCTAAGTGTGTATACACTTTTAAAGCTTATGGCTTCAAGAATCTGGACATAATTTGCATGTCTTTTAATGATTTCTTTAGAAAGCATTTTTGAGTTTATTTCTTTGAATAATGGAATTAAGAACTAGAGAAATATTGCAAATATATCTAGTTTTGTAAATGTAAACTATTTATGTGCTTAAGTCTCCATAACAAATATTTTTAGACTGCCTCATATGTGTTGCCTTGAGTTTTACAAGAACAAATTACCTTTCAAAATGTGAAAATAGTTTCATCTCCAATTACCATGAGTAAGTCTGAGTCACCTTCGTTATCCAAATTAAGCTTCATTTTACTCAAGCTTGCCCAAAGGGAAATCTGTCCTTCATTGTTCTAATTTAATCAATTCACCTCATCATATCAAATTTGTTTTCTAAGCAATGCAGTAAATAGCCCACCCAACTCTGTTTCTATTGCTATAATCAGGCCTCCTACTTCTTCTTAGCTACACATATCATTGTACACCACTTCTTACTGAACACCATGGCAACTTAACTATTCCTTGAAAAAATACAAGTCCTAGTATTATTCAACACTCTCATCCACTTGGTCTTTAGGTTATTGGGCAGGTTTCTTCCACGGCACTGATGCTTTCCCTTCCTGCCACTGTTTCTCTCCAACTACTAATCTGAGGAATCCAAACATATTTTCTTAGGAAAAAAACACTTGTTGCCCAAAGAGTGTTTGCTCTGTTTTGTTACTGGACTTTCATTTTATGTATACTTTTCCAGCACAGTCAAGCATCAACACTTGCTGACTTGTCCTTGTGCTAGTGCACCTCTTAGGGAGAATTGGAGGAAACCTAACTTCCTTGGAAACTTTTCCCATAAAATGCCCACAGAGAATCATTCCTCTTGGTTTTGTACCCATCAGCAGCACATGTATATTGTCAAATTGTTCCTCATTGTCTGTATATCCACACATCCTCGATAACCATCTGCCTATATGGAGAGATGTCTTTGATACAAACATCACCAGCACCCCTAAACTGGCTTTGAGATGTGCTAGACATCAAAGTTATGAACTTAAACAATAACAAACTAAACCACAAATGTCACACTGATAAAAAGGAAACTATCATTATAATTGGTTTAATAATGAACATATTAGTGCCTGTTTAAAGTTTGATTTGAATTCTGTTTGGCTTTTCTATATGCACATTCTTTCTTTACCTTCTTTCTTTCTTCCTTTTTCTTCCTTCCTTCCTTTCTTTCTTTCTTTCTTTCCCTTTCTTCTTTCTTCTTTCTTTCTTTCTTTCTTTCTTTCTTTCTTTCTTTCTTTCTTTCTTTCTTCCTTTCTTTCTTTCTTTCTTTCAACATGCTTAAGAAGAATGCATTAGACCTTGTGCATCAATCAGCATAAACTCAGTCTCAAAGAAACAAACTAGAAATATTTTCATGTTTATGCCTAGGGCTTTCTTACAGAGCATCTTTGAAAAAAGAACAATTAATAAAGATGACAATAAACAATACAAAAGCCATAAAGCAGGACAAAAACACTTAACAAGTATTCATGAATTTTCTTACTAATACTAGTCTTGCCTTCTGAGAAGATATGAGATTCTCATCTTTCAATACAATCTCTATGCTTTAAAGTGTAAAAATCACTATTTATAAACTAGAATACCTATCTCTTGGATATTAAAATACTCAAATTATTACAATAACTTTCCTTTCGAATTTGTGAGTTCATGGATTAGTTAACATAAATGACATACTTATATGGAAGACCAAGACAGAGTTCATATAAAATCCTGGCTTTATACCCACTAATTTCATATTGTTTCTACAAGGAACAGGAGAAGGGACACATCTTTTACACAAAATTCAAAGCTATCCATTAGATACCTGTCCTCCTCTAAGATAACATTTAAATCACGTCCAGAATACAGGCTACATTTTACGACTGATTTCCTATCAAATTAATGGAGTGTGGAAAGGTGAAATAATAGCCATCCAGTGGAGACCTGTGACAAATCTGGTAGTGTCACACCCAGGTGAACACTACTAGTGTTACCATGTTAATAAATATACTTAGCATTCAGTGTGATGAGAATCTTCTGATTCTGATATATTTGTTCATAAAACCAAAACCATGCAGGATAAAAATGAAAAAAAGAAACAGACCAAAATTAATAATTTACAAAATGTGTGAGAATTTACTGCTGCTCAAGATAGACAAAAATCTTTAAAAATAAAAATTTTGTGTGCGAAACTGACTCAACTCACACAGATCCTGAAGCCCAAAATGGTTAGGAGTATAGCAGATCCCAAATGGTTTGTGCAATAGGGACATGCTAATGTGGAAATGCAAATAAAACCTAAAAATTATAACATATCAGTGTTAGCTTCTTTTTGTAATAGATGCAACCAGACAATGTAAGATATCAGTATTAGAGAACATTGTATGAAAGTTTTAAAGGGATTTTGCAACTCTTTAGTTTAAATAAGCATTTATACACAAAATATAAGATACATGGAACAATTGACAATACCAAGAGAGTGCAGCTTTCAGTTAATTAAAAGGACAATTAAACCTGGTATCGTAAAAATTGATTCAAACATATGTTCATCTACATATTTTAATTGAAAGTATATAAATGAGTATCTATTATCCAATCTTTTGATGCAATGACAAGAGGTTCTCTTTAATTTTATTCCTGTGTATGTTCATGCACCTGTCTGAAACTTTCCATGGCAAAAGAATGCTTACTTTAAAATTTCAGAAAACCTGTTACATAAAGAATAAAAAGAGCTCTCCTTTTAGAATCGTGTTAGGAGGACAGCCATATTAATATTTATCTACATCTGCCAGTGGACATGGAGGCTGCTGTCATTTCCTTGCTACTGTTAATAAACTTAAGACTACATAAGGAAATCATGTTATAAACCATCATCTGCATGAATTTTATTCAATAATAGTGAAAAGTCAAATCTGTAGGAAAGGGATGGAAGTGAATAGCATTAGTGAGGCAATCTAGGCTCTTACCTGTGTCTCTTATCCACTGACTCTCATAACTATATTCAGGATGAAAAAATATGGTCAACACCGGGAAACTAAAAAAAAAAGCCTCTGAGTCTAGAAAAGGAAAAAAAATGCTCTATAAGACAGAGAAAAATAGTATAACAAAGATGACAGGGACACACTGTATGCAAAAGAGTGGGGTGGAAATGGGACATGCTGGGGTGTAGTGAAAATGGGCAGAGAGATGATATCTCAGAGATGGGGAATTCAACCACATGAACTGTGTATGAAAACTTTATATATATGGAAAATCTCATACTGGATCAAAAATAAAACATTTAAAATATTTGTCTGCCAACATGCATCATGGAATGGCCAATTGAAAGGCACATAGATTTTTTTCCTGACTCCTTAAAAATCTAGCATTTCTATCAGAAAATTGTCCAACAATCACCAGGGTGCCTGACATCTTGGCATTCCCCTTCTCAGTCATGCTCAGTGGTTGGCAACAGGTGCACAGTGAAGGGGTAGCATCTGGGGAGAGCCCTGTGGACCGAAAAAAAAAAAAATCAGGATTATGACTGGTCTCTTTAATATTGGGATGTTCTACAATCACTCCATAATTTTGTCCATGATTTCTATTTTTAAAAACTAAAAATATATGCAATTCTCTACGGACAGATGGAATCTCACATAAACTGGTCAGGGCATACATTTTTTTAAAAAAAATATTCTTCATCACAGTGCACAAATTTGGTCATTTCTCACTCTACCAACAATACCTGAGGAGTTGTCATGTGCCTTTCTTCATAGTCTCCACATGAGGTGATGATAAAGGGAACAGATAATACGTTCTAAAGGAAATGTGTTGTAAAAATACCCATCATATCTTAAGAGAAGTGCATTAACCAAAATGACAAATTTGAAACCTCGGTGAATTGTGAATTGGACTATAAAAATGAATGGCCTTCCCCAGTTTCTTTTCTATTAGTTTCAGTGTGTCTGGTTTTACATGGAGGTCCTTGATCCACTTGGAGTGAAGTTTAGTACATGGAGATAAGAATGGATCAATTCGCATTCTTCTGCATGCTGACTTCCAGCACCATTTGTTGAAAAGGCTATCTTTTTTCCACTGGATGTTTTTGGCTCCTTTGTCGAAGATCAAGTGACCATAGGTGTGTGGATTCATTTCTGGATCTTCAATTCTATTCCATTGGTCCACTTGTCTGTCACTGTGCCAATACCATGCAGTTTTTAACACTATTGCTCTGTAGTATTGTTTGAAGTCAGGGATACTGATTCCCCCAGAATTTCTTTTGTTGTTGAGAATAGTTTTAGCTATCCTAGGTTTCTTGTTATTCCAGATGAATTTGAGAATTGCTTTTTCTAACTCTGTGAAGAACTGAGTTGGGATTTTGATGCGGATTGCATTGAATCTGTAGATTGCTTTTGGCAAGATGGCCATTTTAACTATATTAATCCTGCCGATCCACGAGCATGGCAGATTTTTCCATTTTCTGAGGTCTTCTTTGATTTCCTTCTTCAGAGTCCTGAAGTTCTTGTCATATAGATCTTTTACTTGTTTGGTTAGAATCACGCCAAGATACTTTATATTGTTTGTGGCTATTTTGAAGGGTGTCATTTCCCTAACTTCTTTCTCAGCCTGCTTATCCTTTGAGTATAGGAAGGCAACTGATTTGCTTGAGTTGATTTTATAACCAGCCACTTTGCTGAAGTTGTTTATCAGCTGTAGGAGTTCTCTGGTGGAGGTTTTCAGGTCACTTAAGTAGACTATCATGTCATTTGCAAATAGTGATAATTTGACTTCTTCCTTTCCAATTTGTATCCCCTTGACCTCCTTATGTTGTCTAATTTCTCTAGCTAGAACTTCAAGTACTATATCGAAAAGATATGGAGAGAGAGGACAGCCTTGTCTAGTCCCTCCTGGACATATACCCAAAGGTTTCCCCGGCATGCAATAAAGACACATGCTCCATTATGTTCATAGCAGCCTTATTTATAATATCCAGAAGCTGGAAAGAACCCAGATGCCCCTCAAAGGAGGAATGGATACAGAAAATGTGGTATATTTACACAATGGAATACTACTCAGCAATTAGAAACAATGAATTCACAAAACTTTTAGGCAAATGGTTTGATCTGGAAAATATCATCCTAAGTGAGGTAACCCAATCACAAAAGAATATACATGGAATGCAATCTCTAATAAGTGGATATTAATTAGTCCAGAAGCCCTGACTACTCAAGGCTCAAATCGCATAACAAATGACTCCCGTGAAGAAGTATGGAGAGGGTCCTGATCCTGGAAAGGATTGATCTAGCATTGGAGGGGAATATAAGGACAGAGAAAAAGGAGGGAGGTGATTGGAGAAGGGCTGGAGAGAAGAAGGTTTATGGGACATATGGGGAGGGGGAATCCGGGAAAGGGAAATCATTTGGAATGTAAACAAAGAATATAGAAAATAAATATATTAAAAAAAATGAATGGCATTCATTTGATATTCTCAAGAAAAAAAACCCACATTGCTCTCTATTGAAGTTATTCTAATAATGATTGGACACCCAGGGAGCATGCATGATGTAAATTTGATCTCTCAGACTTAGATAAATAGACTCCATGAGTAATAAATTTCTTTTCAATTGCTATACATTTCCTGTCTCAGTGATAAGGTAACAGTACTGGTAAGATCAGATCTGGGGTTATACTCTAAACACCACTATGATTTATAACTGAGCTGCCTTGTAAAGGTAAGAGAAGCCCCGAAAGCATTGCTAAATATCTCCTTCATTAGGGCCATAAAATATGTGTATGCTTTCATAAATGTTAATGACAGAGAATAGGTAAACAAATGTCACTGAGTATAAATTAGACCTTAGAAAGGCAATAAAACGATAAGGCGCTTCAATCTTTATCCATCAAATTAACCTTTTTCCTTTGAGCAGAATTCTTCCACAGGGTAGAACTCTTACTGCTGCAGTATGCTTCTAACCTTGATGGTGATATCATTGAATAATTATATTCCAGATTAGCAGTTTGCATTGTAAACCTCAATGAACAGAGCTCTCATGCTACAAAGGCAGGCATTAATTAAGTATGAATTACTATATTTTAAAGTGCTGTCTCTGGAAGGAGAAATGCCACCTTGAAATCAATGGTCTCCTTTGGCTGATCTGCCTCCTCCCACGTGAGAGTTGAAGGTTATAAATCACTCAGGGTGGCGGCAGCAGGGATCCTCATTAATGGCAAGTTCTATTTGCTGACAGCCACCACACGTGCAGATAACATGCACCAAGGGGGTCCTTTCCAGCTTACAGGGTGTAAATGTTCTGTGAGATTTTCTTAGAAACAGACACAGAGCTTCTGGGTCATGCAGGTAATTGCTTCATCAACTGACAATGTAAAGAAGGGTTTCTGGAAAACATGACAACAAGACATCAGCTGTTGCCCTAAGGGTTTGAATTGAGCAGGGTTGGGGGGTTTATATCACTATTGGGGCTATATTCTAGGAAGGAATGCAAAGATGACCTCAGAATTTATTTCCCTTTGAAGGGACAGGAAAAAGTGGAGCTGGTAACCAATGGATTAGGATTCTTGCGGAATTAACCCGTGAAAAGAAAATGGTAACTTAAAAAAACTAGAGTTATTTATATATTTATTATATATTATATATTTAGCTTTCTATTTCTTACATTAATTATTATACTCAAGCTCTTGACTGTGGTTATGTTTTTCTTTAATTTACATTCGACTCTTCCTCTATTGCCTCGGCATGTGATATCTTCCACTAAAGCCAGTAAGATGATTGCTAAGGAATAGTGAGGTTTGGCTTTGATATTTTAGTCCATTAGAATTCCAGAAAGTATAAAAGTAATATGGATTTAGAAAATTTGTATTTAAGTCTTGGATTAAACTTTGTTAAGCAAAAGGTCAACTACAGCAGCATTACTCAATATAAAATCAGGACAGTTGTTTACTGTTAGTGTTACCACTGTTAGTGGTAAGAATCACTAGAAATAGTGTATGCATATTAGCACTTTTTAAATAAGTAGTAAACTTATTAAAAGTTCAAGTTGATCTTATGAATACTATTACTGAAAAAAGAAGACAAACAGTGACATAAGTAAGTTGGAATCGATATACAAATTTTCATCTTTGTTTCTGTCACCAATGTAGTTACTAAAAAATTGATTTGTATAGGCACATTGTCTACTCTTTGTCTTCCTACAAATTTTAGCCTTAAAGTGACAAAACATTTTCAGGTTTGTTTGGAACACTGAATACTTCCAGGTTATAATTCTTAAAGATACAAAATTTATCTCCATGTGTGTATATAATATTTTACTTATTGTGCAAAAGTATTAAAAATTATATTGAAATATGTCACTGATGACTTTATTTGAAATCTTCAGTTTTTCGGTGCACATAAACACACACGAACACACAGACACATAGACACACGCTGAGTATATACATGTGTGTAGGGCATGTCTGTGTGTATGGGTCTGTGTGTATGTGTAAAGTAAAATTAATAATGAAGTTTATTTCAATACCTATTGATGTGAGAAAAGAAATACCTAAAGATGCATTCAGAACTTGACTTTTCTTAGCAAAGTTTATTTATAATGACTTTTTTTTAGTCAAAATCATAATCTGAAGAAAAAAAAACATTTCATACATCTGGACGGAAGGCTATGATCTGCTTACACAGCTGGTACAGTACATAGACCACGAGTTAAGTTGAACAAAATTTTTGATATTACCACTTAATAATTGGAAATATCTTTCCTTCTAGTGTGGTCTTTTTATATAAAAACATTACAGCAAATGCAAGCAATTTAATCATTCAGCAGGTAATTTTCTTCTGTTTACCATGTGACCCATACTCATGAAGTAATAGAAAACAGGTGGTAGAGCCTGTAAATTTTATATTCTAATCAAGAGAAGCAAACTCTGACAACCATAGAGTTTTATCTATGAGAAAGCAGGCTAGACTGCTCCCTTCAAGGATAATCAAAGGTGGTATGATTAGAGCCAGGAAGGTTTATCACACTGCTGCCTGCCCCATGTCAGATTTCTTCTCCGTGACCCTGGCTCTGAAGCAACTGATCACTCACTCCATCTGCTCGCCAAGGTTTTGAGAGCAATGTGCACACAGCTCAGCTCTACTGTTCTTCCTTGTTTGTGTCTGGTGACTGTTTCCTAATACATTTACTTGTCCGTACATTCATACTGTGGAGTTGTAGAGATAACAGTCCGAGGTACATCTGTGAGCAGCCCCAGAAGGGAGACAAATGTGTGAAGGGTGGGAATTTCCTTCTTTCTACTTTAGGATAAATTGCCTTGGACTGGAGTAACTCCTGTCATCTGAAATGAGGCTTCCCATGCCACCATCAAGGTGATAGAAGGATCTAGCAGAAAAATATATTGTATTGCCCCACTCACTCTCAGCATCTGTCTGATGCATGCATTAGTGTTATATTGGTTTCCAACAACTGCCATGACTACTTAAACATGCAATACCATAAACATTCTCATAAACATTCTCAAATCTCTGTGTCCTTTTCTCTTGCCTTCTTTTTCTTGAAGGGATTCTGGAAATTACAGGTTCCAGAGACTAGAGCATGTACTTGGGGGCATGTATCTTCTTACCAGATAGGTCATCAATATTTAGAGTGAAGACTAAGACACAGAAAAATTAAGAAAGTTATCAAAGTCCCAAAAGTCAGTAAATGGAGAAGTATTTAACTCCAATACCAATATGATTGCCCACTAAAGCATATTCCTAATTTTTAAAAAAGAATACAACATTGCTCATATATCCTTGGCTATGTTCTTTGGGGATAGTATTAATAGTGTTTGTTGAGATGATATTGTTATATGCATCTTAAAATACTATGTGAAATTCCATTATGGATATAATATATTTAAGTGACCACAGATCCCAACATTCAAGAACCTGAGTTTCTTAACAGAAAAGATAAAGAACATCAAAATATAGTATTAATTATACATGTAAATATATAACTTGTATAAATGTTGCTAGATACATTACTTTCTATAGGCACTCAGAATGGAATTCATGCGGCATAGTTCTTTTTTCTAATGCCACTGTGTTTACTCTGATGAGTCATAGAAAACAGCTTCAATTTTCTGTATACTACCAAACACAAAGTAATACTCAATGATCATGTTGGCTGTCCTTCTTACTGTAACATCCTTAAAAGCCACAGTTATTCCAACTTTATTTTGATGGTGAATTATATATGTACATATATACATATATAAAACTTACAGAGAATTTTTTTCATTGACAGACTAAACTACACACACATATACACACATACACACACATAGTTTAGTGTATATATATATATATATATGTGTATGTATATACAGTTTAGTCTCTCTCTATATAAACTAAATATGCATACTAGCTTTATATATATGAAAAATATATACACATACTACATATATACATATATGATATATGCACATATATAGCACTGGCACGTTTGAAGACAGAGCATTTTTTCATGGACTCTCTCTATTCTCCATTCCAACCCTCATGTGTGCTCTGACCTTCTCAGAAGTCACCACCTGCCAAGAGCCCAACTCTTAATTTACATAAATCTCAAAAGAAGGATCCTCAGTACCATCCCCCATAGCTGCCACAGATAAGACAGCTTCTGTCTGCAAGCAGCCACTCCTAGCTGTGTGAGATGACCTCTCCTGTTCTCTGATACTCTTGTATTTAAAAAAAAAATTAAAAAGTCTCCTTGTTATGTCAGCAAAATGAAGTAGATGCTGCAATATTTTCTGAGACATTTTCAACCTTGTTTGAAAGTCAATGTGCCTTCATGATTTATCACTTCTGAGCTTACCAATACATAAGGAAGGGTTGTGTGTATACTTTGTTCTTCCTTTTTCATGTAAAAAAATGTAATAAAAAGAGCACCCAGAGCCTTTTCATTAAATCATCATTATAAAACGGCCAGCCTTAAAAATCAAAGCTTAACTGAATTCTGCACTGTATTCTTAACTGTATTGTATCAGATAATTTAGCTATTAGATAGACAAAATATAATATATATGTGGACATAGTATAGGTAGTTTCTGTTATTTAACATATCTTAAACTTTCTATGTCTTTAGCCAAATGGTACTATTATTTACTCTATACATATTCATATTGAAAGCATCTAAACACAGCATTTGGGGCTCATTTAACTTATGATAAGCTGAAGTCAGCATTACAAGTTATGCATGTAAAGATACATTATTTAGCTTTTATATCTGTAGATATTTAACATATGAATATATTTGAAAGTTCAAATAATATAATTTTTTGATAAAATATAGCAATGTAAAATACACTGACATTTGGGTAACATAAATTAAATATTATTCCATTTCCTAGTATTTGTTTTATTCTTACTCAGAATATTTTAATGTGGAAAGTTATTTTACAACTCTTAAAATGATAAGAATATACAATCTACATGCTTATACTATAAATTTTTCTCTTAATTATTAATTTTTCCTATGAATTATAAATTCTATTACATTTCCAATAATGAATAATAATAAGTTTAGCATCATGTTAGACCACTTTGACTTTTGTCTCTTACGTGTTGAGAGGAAAGAAAAAGCAGTCCAGTGGTTCTAATCTATAGCCCATGTGCCTACAGGATGATCAGCTATTACACATGGTCCCCCATCTCTTCAATACATGTATAGGAAGTTTCCCAGTATGGGTATATAGCCCTTGCTTAATGTGAGGCCCTAATTTTAATTCTCATTACCTTCCATTTTCTTTAGGAAGTTCTCATGCTATAATATTACAATTTAGAAGTACATATGTATATATAAATGTATATTTAAGTTTTCATATATATAAATACAAGTAAGCAATATTTCTCGCTGCACCAATAACAAATTAAATGATGTCCAAAAAGAATGGAGGAGTGGCCCCTGGTTCTGGAAAGACTCAGTGCAAGAGTATAGGGGAATTCCAGAACAGGGAAGTGGGAAGGGGTGGATGGAAGAATAGGGGGACGGAAGAGGGTTTATGGGACTTGCGGGGAGTAGGAATCCAGAAAAGGGGAAATCATTTGCAATGTAAATAAAAAAAAACTAAAAGAAAAAAAAGAATTGAAACAAATGCCACTTTGGAATAGTTTGTCCAAGAGTGAGACAGAATTTGAATTCACCAGTTCCTTCCCTATAACTTCCATCTGTCTATAGTCTGTGGTTTCTTGGCTGTCTGAAATGTGTCTGCTTTGTTTGTGTGATCTGTTCCTGTGGTTCATTGTGCTGGAGCAATGCTCCTGTCCGTGGTGCCTGTCTGCTATGCCACCTGTCCCTAAAACAAGTCTCTGGATCTGTATTTATTGAACATCAAGGAAAACACAAAATGGGAAAGAAATAAACATGGCCTTTATACAGAAATCATCAACAGAGTATTGCAAGAAAGGAAGTCCCTTTATTGATCCCTTTTTGACCTAGAGTAGCACTCAAAACTGTAAACAGATAATATCATCTATGTATACATATTGCTTCCATTGATTTTTGATTGTTGCTTTCAACCTATTGGCAAATGATTACCACAACGAACACAAACATTATTCTGACTCAGAAGCATAAAACAATATGTAATTGAATATTAAGTTCATGTACTTTATTATAAAAGGTCAGTGCATGGGAAATCCAATGAATAGTACGGTTGGTTACATTGTTTCCTTAAAAATAAGTAAAACTTAAAAATGGCAAGCATGTAGGAGGAGAACAGGCTGAACACAGAGTATTTTTAAACCAATTTATTTTATTTAAGTACATAATCCTAAGTGACCTCGAGGTATGTGCAAGCTCTGTCTGACAAAAGTTCAATCTCTTTGAAGTCAAGAAATGTTTTCGGGAAATGTATTGAACAGCTGTCTGTAAAAGCAAAGCAAACTATTCCTAAAATAAGACTCAAAAATATCCCAGAGAGTAAAAGCATAGAAGGCTCAGTCAACAGGTAGAAGGTACTTTGGGCAGGCTATGTGAACACGGACAAGGATTATTTCAAAATAGAGAGGAGTTGTTTTTGTTTGTTTGTTTTTGTTTTGTGTGTTTTTATTGTTTTAAGATTTATTTCTTTATTTCACATACGTGAGTATCCTGTTGCTGTCTTCAGATACACCAGAAAAGGACATCAGATCCCTATTAAAGATGGTTGTGAATCACCATGTGGTTGCTGGGAATTGAACTCAGGACCTCTGGAAGAACAGTTAGGTTTTTTTTTTTCTGTTGTTTGTTTTCTTACAGAAAGTGGTAGGAACTTATGAGCAAGAGAATTTCCAGCTTTCAACAATTAATTGGATCTGGTCCTCTAGGCAATAAAAGTCAGTGGCAAAACGTTCTATAAAATAGCTAGACAATCAAGCAGAAAATGATTTGATATATACATTATTTAACTACTTTTCCCCCATCTTTGACCTCATATATTTCAGGAAACATTGGGACACACTGTGTTCTTATCTGAGTGAGAAAGAAAACTTTATTGCATCTGAATCCCTGTCCATACAAACAATCTCTTTCTTTAGGGAGAATATGTTATTTAAAAAAGAAATACTGTGTTACCAAATACTTGCAGCAAAAGATAGTTCATTCTCAGTGCACTAAGAGAAACACAAAAGTAATATAATTCAATATGTAGGAGGAAGAGGCCACACTGGCCTGGACAGTAGCAAAGGGTTATCATGACAGAACTGATGACACTGAGAAGTTAGTTATCACAATAACTAGATGGCTGTTTCAGGATGAGGGGAGAGACACTTAGATCCCCACACATGTCTTACAGCCTCTCACTGTAAGAACTTGGACTGTATCCCTGGGAGGGGGAAGTTCCTGAACAGAACACCAATAGCATATGCTCTAAGATCAAGCATTGACAAATGGGACCTCATAAAATTACAAAGTTTCTGTAAGGCAAAGGACACCATCAAAAGGACAAATTGGCAACCAACAAATTGGGAAAAGATCTTCACCAACCCTACATCAGATAGAGGGCTAATATCCAATATATACAAAGAACTCAAGAAGTTAGACCCCAGAAAGCCAAATAACCCTATTAAAATGGGGTACAGAGCTAAACAAAGAATTTTCACATGAAGAACTTCAAATGACTGAGAAGCATCTTAAAAAATGTTCAACTTGCATTAGGGAAATGCAAATCAAAACAACCCTGAGATTTCATCTTACACCAGTCAGAATGGCTAAGATTAAAAATTCAGGAGACAGCAGGTGTTGGCAAGGATGTGGAGAAAGAGGAACACTCCTCCATTGCTGGTGGGGTTGCAAATTGGTGCAACCACTCTGGAAATCAGTCTGGTGGTTGCTCAGAAAACTGGGCATGTCACTTCTGGAGGATCCTGCTATACTACTCCTGGGCATATACCCAGAGGATTCCCCAGCAGGTAATAAGGATACATACTCCACTATGTTCATATCAGCCCTATTTATAATAGCCAGAACCTGGAAAGAATCCAGTTATCCCTCAACGGAAGAATGGATACAAAAAATGTGGTATATATACACAGTGGAGTACTATTCAGCCATTAGAAATAATGAATTCATGAAATTCTTAGACAAATGGATGGAGCTGGAGAACATCATACTAAGTGAGGTAACCCAGTCTCAAAAGATTAATCATGGTAGGCACTCACTAATAAGTGGATATTAGCCAAGAAAATTGGAATACCCAAAACATAATCCACACATCAAATGATGTACAAGAAGAACAGAGGAGTGGCCTGGTTCTGAAAAGGCTCGGTGTAGCAGCATAGGGCAAAACCAGAATAGGGAAGTGGGAAGGGGAGGATGGGAGAACAGGGGGAGGGAAGAGGGCTTATGGGACTTTTGGGGAGTGGGGAGCCAGAAAAGGGGAAATCATTTGAAATGTAAATAAAAAAATATATTGAATAAAAAAAAAAAGAACTTGGACTGTTAGGTATATAAAGGTCAGGGAAGTAATGTTTTAAATGACATTGTGGGTACACTTAGTTTTTTGCTGCCGTAAATTTTTTATTATATAAGAGAGAGCCAGATAGATTTTTTCAAATGATTAATGGTCTGCATACTAGAAATAATTAACTTCCTTGTGCAGTGTGAATGATTTGGGACAGGGCAAAATTTTAAGTTAAAGGCTATTAAATGAGGCCATGCCACGATTTTCTTACCCACAAAAATATAAATGGAAACATTTCTCAGTGGGTGGGTTGACCAGGGAGCTAAGCATAATTAGGGTACATTGTATAAAATTCACACTAATTAATAAAAATATTATTTTTGAAAAAAGATTTTAGAGTATGGAAGCTAACATGATATGACAGCTGATCAAGAAGGGGTCAAAGAGAATACAAGAGAGAATTTTGAAATCAGAGATCAGGAAAGACGTTAGTAGGAAAATCACAGAGCCCTGAGAAATCTGCCTTTGGGAAACTGAAAGGAAACTACTAAAAGGGGAAAAAAAACAATATAAAAGTCAGACACAGGAACTGCACAGGGAGAGGGACTACAGGATGAGGTAAGTCTGGGAAGGTCAGGAATGTAGCATTAGACTTCATTTTGACAACACATCATTTATTTTGAACTGCAAAATACCTTTGATTATCACGTGTCACAAACATTTTGGAAGAGAAGAGACTGTGTGTGGTGTCTGTGAACTCGAGTTCTAGCACACTGGGAACTGTGTCTGCTTGACTGCTCTTGGCTACTACATACATGCCTTCTTACTCAAGGCTGCTGATCGCTAAGCTCTGACCTAGAAAAGGACTTGGTGCTTTCGTCTTGACTTCCTGCCCTTTGTGAAGATGCCTCTTCTGCCTTGTATGGTGCATTTCCACCACCACATTCATTTCATGCTTATTGCATTCAGATCACTCTCATCACTACTTTCTCTACCTTCAAGACCCACATGAAGTGAAACACAGGGTCAGATAAAGTGACCGACGTTTTTGAAATTTCCTTGGTTTTGAACATGTCATGACATTTTGCAAATATTTTATCTGTGAATTTGAAAGTTTGATCTCAAATGTTCCTTATCATAAGAATTTACTAACCAGAGCAACTAAGTCAAATTGGTACTTTTTGGAGCTATCAAGTAATATTTCAGCAGTGGGATAAGGGGAAATGGAGTGACCTCACCTAGGACATATGGGTACATAGGTTCCACTATGGTCATTCAGTTGCTTCTATAACTATCAATCCTACTTGAAACACCAACTATTTTCATGCGGAGAAATCAAGTGCCTCAAAATTGGGGACATATGACAGACTAGCTTGCTAGCTGGTAACTAGACAATTGGAATATCCTGAGTGAATATCAATATAGTGTCAGACTGGTGTTAATTCACTACTCTGGGTAATTACATTAACCAGTTCCATTATCTGCTTTATCCTAACGACATGTTATACTTTTACGTTAAATATGTCTTCACCTTGATGTACATGTTTTTTTTTTGAATTGTCCCTTTAAAAGAATCTGTGCATATACTGTAGGTTTAGCACTTTGAAAATAATTCATCAATAGACATAGACTTTTAATTGCAGTCCACATTCCCTCAACTCTATTTGACTCTTCTACCATAAGGTTGCCTTCATAGCCTTTTACATGTATGCTTGAAGCCATAGAGAAAGGTAATTCACTCCAGACTGAAGGGTAGGCAGTGTTCTGTAGAGGAGTCGTGAACGCATTTACTGTTGTTGCTGTTTTAGTAATTAAAAGGTCAACACTGCTAGTAGGCATGTTTTGTTGCCTGTTTTATACAAAAATGATATGCTATGGGCAAAACAGAAAATATATTTTGCATTAACATGTGCTATGAATATTTTGAAAGATGAAAGGGCACTGAAATACAAGGTTGGAGAAATAATCCCTTTCGAGTTAAACTCATGAATAAGAATTAATTTCGTGTTTAACATGGTTTCCCTCACTCTGTATTGCTTCGTGAAGTGTACCACATGGCTGACTGCACTTGCTTTTCATTATTCTGTCTTCCACTCTGGATTGTAGCGCTTCTATTTACATTTTAAGATTAGGTTTTCCCACTCTTGAAGAAATGGGTGGCAAATTTAAGACATGCATTCTAGAGAGAGTGCCAAGAATTTGTGAGTTGTCTTCCTTTAAAATGAAAATATATGTTCATGCTTTCAAAAGGATAAATATGTACCTGTACTGAGGTACATCAATAAATATGTTATTGCTGCTCAATAAACAATGCAATAGTGATGAGATTCAAAAGGTTTACACACTGTAACTATTAATTCTATACTATTGTGTAGACTCAAAAATAACAGATATAATCCTAAAATATCTTATCATCACTAGTGAACATATCCTACAGTTAATGGAACACTTGTAAGTATTTGTAAGTATCTGCTGTAACATTTGTAAGTATCTGCTGTTTATGGAAGGGAATTATTTTTTATTGAATAATGTCTTCATTTACATTGCCAATGGCAAAACCTTTTCTGATTTTCCCCCTCCCCAAAGACCCACAACCCCTCCTCCTACCCCCTGCCTCCATGTATATGCCCCTCCAAGTTACCCACTTCCACCTCCCCCCTCAATTTCCCTTTTTTGGGGCATCTATTGAGCCTTTACCTGACCAAGGACCACTCCTCCCACTGATGCCAGAGGCATTCCTCTGTCACATTTTTTGCTGGAACCATGTGTAACCCTTGGTTGAAAGTTTAGTCCCTTGGAGTCCTGGGGCGTCTGAGTGGCCGAAATCATTGTTCTTCCCATGGGGCTGTAAACCCCTTCAGCTCCTCCAGACCACCCTCCAGCTCCTCTATTAGGGACCCCTTGCCCAGAACAATGGTTGGCTGCTAGCATCTGCCTCTATGTTTGTAAGGCTCTGGCAAGCTCCCTGCAGAGACAACAATGGCATGCTCCTTTTGTATACACTTCTTGTCAACTATAGTAGTGTCGGGGTTTGGTGATTGTTTATAGGATGAATCCCCAGGTAGGGCAGTCTCTGGGTCCACAGTCTCAGTCTATGCTCCACACATTGTCTCTCTTATTGCTCCTGTGAGTATTTTGGAAGGGAATTATTAAACTTAGTTCTCGATAAGCCGGTAACATATGTTGATGGCATTTCACATTAATGACACACAGTCTCATTTAATGTTGCATACCTGCTTATACTGTTAATCTGTTATTAGTTATACATATTGATTATGTTAATATCCTGAGCCCCCAAAGATTTCCAGAAATTAAAGTAAGTGATTGTATATATTTAAAGTGTGAGTCTAGAGATGCTGTGTTTATTAACTTATTGTAAGTATATAGCAACACTATACATTGTTTGACCTCTTCACTCCTTTACTATGAATGTTGGTATCACAAGATTTATTGATAGGGGAAAACGCGTGATGATAGGATATTGTTGGTATTAATAAAAATGAAAATCAAATGGCCTAAAAGGAAGTAGCAGAGAGGAAATAAGACAAAAAGGTTCTAAGAAAGGAATGCATGATGAATTTAAGTTAGGGAACATGGAATGTATAAAGACTTTGCCAAAAATCTCACTGTCAACCTTGTGACATAAAATTACTATGCTATTTTAGTGATGAGATTAAAACTGTTACACACGCTGTTAAAACTGTTAATTCTATACTATTGTGCAGACTCAAAATAACGCTTTTCCCTTCTCCTTCCTGGCTTGGTGACAGATTATTCCACTTTTGATGTGGAATGTTTGGCTGCATTTCATTAGAAATGCAATTCTTACATTGTGAAATAGCACGAGCCTTCTGAGCACGAGAGTAGATGCAGAAATGACTTGGGAGCCTCTGAAGTGAACCTAGGAGCCGTGGTGCTCGTGTGTCATGGCAGCGCACAGCACCAGTGCCCCAAACCACTGTTTTTTCATTACAAAGCAGAGCTAGGATGGGCATGGGGAATTATTCTTGGATGTCGGCAATGGTGATGTAGAAAACATGAGACCCTTCAGGCATGGAGTGCTTGCGCTTTATGATTCCCTGGTCAGTGCTATTTCTTCAGCCTATGGAAGACAATGCAAAGGGAAACTATAACTTTAGCATACTCACACCCTCGCCAGGGTCCATGTGGTACACACAGATGAGAGCCAATGTAGAGAAGCCATCCATTCACATCACACAGATCCTTGATTCAGGTCCACCATGAGGGAGTCACAACCCATTTAGGATATCGGCACAATCACCGTCCACCTCCATCAACTGAATGCAAAGGGTGGAAAGGGAATCATTAGGGTGCAAAAAAAAATCAATTCTGGGCATCTGTCTGCATGCAGACCTCAGGCCAAAACAGATTGAGTAGGGGAAAGCAGACAAATGGGAAATCCTGGATTTCATTGCACAGCTCCTATTACGTGACTAATGAACCTTTCATTTTAAATCAGTGTGTTTTACAGCTGCACCTCATCATTGTTTCTGAGACCTAAAATTATGATGTGTGGCAGAAGTTGCAGATGAGGTGAGGTGTGATGGATTGTCATTGTCAAATTATTAATAGAAAAGTTCATTTTCTATTATGATTATAAAATATGATATTTTATTCAGAGCCCCCTTTTGAACTCTGCCTCCAGCTGCCAAAATCGACTATATTGCTCAATGACACACAACTTTGCCAAAAGTAGGTTATTTGACAGTCTAACTATGAAACTTTTTAACTCTCGGTTTTGTTTGTAGGAAGTATTTCATGCATATTTTGTACATATTGTTGTTGTGGTTATTTTTGAGAGAGAGTTTCACTATGTACCATTGACTAACCTAGAATTCCATTTGTAGATCACAGTAGCCTTAAAATTATAGGAGATATGCCTGAATCTTCCTCCTGAGTGCCGGGATTAAAGGCATGTACCACCATGCCTGGCTATAAATATTATTTTTAATGATGTTGATATGTGATCAAACTCTTGTTGATAGTTACATAAGGAAGATTCAATTAAGGGAGTTTTGATTCTGTGGAGAATAATAAAATTTGTTCTCCAAGTACTGTTCATTATATTATAACATGTACATACTGTAAAATTCATAACATTAATTAGCAACCTCATGTTTTTTTTAAATGACCTTACTACTTGAACATGGATCTTATAACTTGAACCAATTCATGAATCTAATTCTACCAGTATTGCTAATTATAAACATTAGGGAAAGCAAGTCAATTCACGAATCTAATTCTATCACTATTGCTAATTGTAAAGTTTGGGAAAAGCAAGTTCCACTCACAAAATTTATACAGTGGCAAAAGTATATACAGGAATATTAAGGAGGTATGTATGTGTCCATTTTCTGTTTGTTTAAATGGGAAAGCTCTCATGACCATTTCCATCTGTAAATATAAGACTGTTTCAAATCTATAGCAGATTCTTATTTATGGGAGAATCTAAAGGGAAGAAAGGGGAGGGAGAAATAGTATAAATATATAATAATCTTTTAAAAATGAGAGAAATAATTTATACACAAGTAAAGCTTAACATTTAGTTTCAATAATCACATAAACATCAATGATAAATATTAAAAATTAATTTCTGTTTTTATACAACAGTCTGACATTTTACTTTCCAGTCCATATTCTAAACTAAGACAAACTTTCTTAATACAGTAAATGACTAGAGCATAGCATAAGAGATGCTTCCATTCAAAATCAAAGAAGTTAATATCCACTTATAAGTGAGTACATACCATGTATGCTCTTTTGTGATTGGGTTACCTCACTCAGGATGATATTTTCTATTTCCACTCATTTGCCTAAGAATTTCATGAATTCATTGTTTTTGATAGCTGAGTAGTATTCCATTGTGTAAATATAGCACATTTTCTGTATCCTGAGATTTTGATCTGAGCCATTCTGACTGGTGTGAGGTGAAATTTCAGGGTTGTTTTGATTTGCATTTCCCTGATGACTAAGGATGTTGAACATTTCTTTAGGTGCTTCTCAGTCATTGATATTCCTCAGGTGAAAATTCTTGTTTAGTTCTGTACCCCATTTTTAATAGGGTTATTTGGAGTCTGGAGTCTAACTTCTTGAGTTCTTTGTATATATCTTTTCCCAATTTTTAGATGCCATTTTGTCCTATTGACAGTGTCCTTTGCCTTGTAGAATCTTGTAATTTTATGAGGTCCCATTTGTCAGTTCCTGATCTTAGAGCATAAGCTATTTGTGTTCTGTTCAGGAAATTTTCCCCTGTGCCCATTTGCTCAAGACTTTTCCACAGTTTCTTTTCTATTAGTTTCAGTGTATCTGTTTTTATGTAGAGGTCCTTGATACAGTTTGCCTTGAGATTAGTACAAAGAGATAAGAATGGATAGATTTGTATTCTTCTGCATGCTAGCCACCAGTTGAACCAGCATCATTTGTTGACAAGGCCATCTTTTTTCCACTGGATGATTTTAGCTCCAGAAGTTTGGAATACCCAAGACACAATTGACATATCAAATGATGCCCAAGAAGAAGGAAGAACAAAGCATGGATACTCTGGTCCTTCCTAGAATGGCGAACAAAATACCCACAGAAGTAAATACAGAAACAAAGTGTGGAGCAGAGACTGACGGAAAGACCATCCAGAGACTGACCCAACTAGAGATCAATTCCATATACAGTTATAGTACTTGCCCACAAGTACTTGCTGACAGGAGCCTGATATAGCTGTCACCTGGGAGGCTCTGTTAGTGCATGACAAATACAGAGGGGGACACTCTCAGCCACCCACTGAAGTGAGCAGAGGTTTCTCAATGGGGGAGCTAGAGAAAGGACTCAAGGAGGTGAAGGGGTTTCCGCTGCCATAAGAGGAACAAAGTACTGGCTAGTACTCCCAGAGCTCCTAGGGACAAAAACATCAGCCAGATAACACACATGGTGTTACCCATAGGCAGCAGAGGATGGCCTTGTTGGTCATCAAAGGGAGGAGAAGCCCCTGGTCCTGGAAAGGCTTGATGCAGCAATCTAGGGGAATACCAGAGCAGGGAAGCAGAGGGGGTTGATTGAGGAGCATGGGGACGGGAGATTGCTTATGGGACTTTTGGGGGTAGGGGAACCAGGAAAGGGGAAATCATTTGAAATGTAAATAATGTATTTAATAAAAAATAGGAAAAAACAAAAAAGATCAGAAAAATAGACAGAAAAAAATGAAACAAGTTGTTATTTAAAATTTAAACAGTAAAACCATTTCAGAAAAAAAGTATTTCTGAAGATATTTGTGCAGGTCTCCTCACAGGGAATGTAACCAAGGCTTGAAGAAACTTATTCTTATGTCTGATTTATAGCAGACAGACCTCAAATTTAAGCACAAACTGTTAATTTCCAATATATTTCTTCTTTACATGCACAGTTCAGCAAAATCATAGTTACATCCAGAAATTAAGGATTAGGATTTACTTTTTTCATTTTGTTGGTTATTTTATTTATTTACATTTCAAATGTTATCTTCCTTCGATGTTCCTTTCCACAAGCCCCTTATCTTCTCTACCTTCCCCCTGACTCTATGAGGGTGCTGCCTCACACATCCCACTCCTGCCTCAGCAGCCTAGTGTTCCCCTATCCTGGGTCATCAAGCCTCCACTAGTTTTACCTATTCTGTTTAAACCTCAGTAATTGGCAGATTATATGATGTAAAATGACCACCATTTTATTACAAGAGAGAAAAGGGATCATACAAAACTGCACTTAAAAATCCTTCATCTCCCTATGGGTCTTATGTGGGTGTCTAAGACTATGCTTTCAAGGTTCATAAAGAACTGTTGAAAGGTTGAGCAGCTTGCTTTTCCTGCAGTTCCTTTGCTCCCCATTTGGAAGAGTTTCTTTGGCAAATATCTTATTGGCATGGATTCTAGGATATGCTCCTTGTACAAAGAGATGATTTCTTTCACCTATATGTTCATACCGTGACCATATTCACTACTTCCTACCTCTTTTGTCTAGTCTTCCTTCTGCACTTTTTCTTTAACAAGTGGCCTACCAGAAAGTTTCTCTTAGAGGTTAAAAGATGAAGAGTGGCCTCTGTTTCCTTAGCTTCGTTTTGGAGGAACTTCTCAGGGTCACGGTGCTTTTCTTTTTTAATTCATAAAATTCCAGCTATATCATGATAGAAGCCATCAAAGTAAAGCATGAGGAATAAAACATTTTATCTGTGTATTCAGAATCACACACATCTTACTTTCACAGTTTCATTTACTATATATAGAAATCATTTGAGTTTTAAATTTGCAATTAAATTTGAACTGAGATTACAATATCATATAAAAAGATTTTACATTAATTATTCTTATGCATACCAAATTGAAATTCACAGGTTTGGTTTTAGATTTATGGCAAAGAGTCTTCAAACACAATACAGACTTCCTTAAGTTTACCTGTCATTCACATGTGAGATTAGCAATGCTGGGCTGTGTTACATACAGCTACTCTCCTAAGCAGATGACAAAACTGATATGCCACAAAGACCAAGCCTGTGAAGGTCAAGCCAAGGACTCAAGTTGTACCACCCTTCAAGTTTTGGCATTTCTAGACCACAATAACTTAAATGGTAGCTTGTAATTTTGCATAAAACCCCTATACCTTGGGAAAAACGGTCTCAGGGCAACTAGATGACAATGGACTGGGGTTCTTAGTTATTCGTATAATTAATAGAACCCATGATATCCAAGTGGGCAATATTCAAATAAAAATATTAAGCATCTACTGGTTGATTTGAAATTAGAGATTCATGATCAATTTCTTTCCACCTCGAAATCAAGGTGAAAAATCCGGCTAGCTATTCAAGTGCAGCCCACACTTCTATGTAGCACAGGCAGAATGTTTTGTCCATTGGCATCAAAGTGAAGTCACATTTCCTCTTGGAGGACAGGAATTCCATTTGTGAACCAAGAGTAACAAATTCTTAGTAATAGCTCTTTGAGACCAGACAAAATCAGCTTTCATTTATAATTCAGTAGGGGCCATAGGGAATTTAGATAATGTATCCAGATTTAAACATACCAGTTTGACCCACCCCTTAAGCCTTTAAAAGAAAATATGCAACAAAATGGATAACTTAGTGGAGATTGAAGCACATTAACTGGGTTCCCCATCAAATCATTTACATACAAGTACATAGGTTTATAATAAGGATTCCTTTTAAAAAGTCTTGTAAAGTTGATGTCTTTCACCCAGATATATCACATGTGAGTGGAAAACCAGTGTGACTTCATTAGATACATTTGGTGTATTCAGAATGTATAAATTTGTGCTTTTCAACTGTAGTTTAATAAATGTAAAATTGCATCATAATATTTGTTGTATTTGACCTAATGTAACCCTTATGTGATTGAAATGAAACTTTTTGTAGATTTTACTGTTCTTTCAGGCTAAAACTTTGGGAATGGGGCTAGCTTGCCAAGGTGGTTTTGAACTAGTTGTGTGTATGGTCTGTTTTGAGGGTTAGTTTTCTTTATGGCCCATTTAAATTTGGTTTGACTCAGTATACTTCTTAGTTATTTAATTAGCAATTTAAGTAAACGTGTTTGCTAATCATTGTGAAGTTCAGATTTAGTATGGAGAGTTGATGTGCAGTAAGCACAATGTTCAACAATTTTAACACCAAAAAAAATGCTAATCCTGCATAAACCAATTGTAATAATAATAGATATTCTGTATAGATAGGATGCATAAGAGTACTTTAATAATTCTTTGAATCACAAATCTTTTAGCTGATAGAAAAGATTTTATTGAACACTGAAAACATGGTGAGAAGGGGCAAAAAGACTGCAGAGAACTGCAGAACTCTAACCTTAAAGAAGGGCTATGTCTGTCTATTTCCAGCATCCTGATGGCCCTTTGCACAAACATTTAAATCCAGAGGGCTTTGGGGTGGTGAAGCACACTTTCTCACTTGTAACAGTACCAAATTGAAATTTTGGTTTGAACCTAGTCCCTTAGTTTCTTGTTGTTTCCCATTTGTTAGTAACTCTCCCTTTGTACTAAAGCTTGGTGGTTGGGGGGAGGATTTAGCATCACTAGCCTGATACTGGTGCCAGAAATTTTGTCTTTGTTTACTGCTAGTGTGGTAGTCCTAAGTCTCAGAATCACAGTAGTATTGAGATTACTTATAGGGTCACTTTTCCTAACATATGTGCTTTACTTTTGCAGTAAGTTTTACCTTGGTTTTGGCTCATAATATCATTCAACTAGCTTTACATGATTAAGTCCAGTATAAAGCTGTCTGCTGTCAATACCAGAACATATTAGAGGAAAACTTGTTTGGAAATGAGACATTCTGATATTGGTATAGCTCATGGTCTACTTGGCTACAAGAACACTATGCTATATTAAACTCTGTACTAGAAATTGTTATGACTTCAGTGTGGTATTCAACATCCTTATAATGTCACCTCTTATTAAATGACACTTTTTGTCTTTTATCCACTTGGACAGTCTTTTTCTACATCACATGTCTTATTTTTATCCTTTTACAAGCCTTTGGGGTTCCTTGTAAAATTGTAAAATATTTGATCCTATCCCACCCAGCCTGTATCACTAGAGCCATGAACTTCTGTCAGAGTTTTGCTGACACCTTGTAATTGTTCTTGAGTATATCTTTGTTAAAATGAGAATCCATTCACAGTGCATCAGCTGGAGTGCACAAGACCCTCCAGTACCTTTTCTCACTCAAAACCAGAAGTCTCAAAAGTGATCTCCAATGTCTCTCTGTTTTGAACCAATTACTTTCTGTCTAATCAAACTTCGTATTAATCTTTTTTTTTCCCCAAAGGTAGTTAAGCAGGTTTATTATTTTCCTGGGTGTAAACTGGCTTTCTTTTTTTTAAAAATATTTTTATTTTCTATATTGTTTGTTTACATTCCAAATGATTTCCCCTTTCCCAGATGCCCCCACCCATATGTCCCATAAACCTTCTTCTCTCCATCCGTTCTCCAATCACCACCCTCCTTTTTCTCTGTCCTTATATTCCCCTCCAATGCTAGATCAATCCTTTCCAGGTTCAGGACCCTCTCCATACTTCTTCATGGGAGTCATTTGTTATGCGATTTGTGCCTTGGGTATTCAGAGCTTCTGGGCTAATTAATATCTAAATATCAGAGATTGCATTCCATGTGTATTCTTTTGTGATTGGGTTGCCTCACTTAGGATGATATTTTCCAGATCAAACCATTTGCCTAAAAATTTTGTGAATTCATTGTTTCTAATTGCTGAGTATATTCCATTGTATAAATATATCACATTTTCTGTATCCATTCCTCCTTTGAGGGGCATCTGGGTTCTTTCCAGCTTCTGGCTATTATAAATAAGGCTGCTATGAACATAATGGAGCATGTGTCTTTATTGCATGCTGGGGAATCCTTTGGGTATATGCCCAGGAGAGGTATAGCAGGGTCCTCTGGAAGTGTCATGTCCAGTTTTCTGAGGAACCGCCAGACTGATTTCCACAGTGGTTTTACCATCTTACAGCCCCACCAGCAGTGGAGGAGTGTTCCTCTTTCTCCACATCCCCACCAACACCTCCTGTCTCCTGAGTTTTTGACCTTAGCCATTCTGACTGGTGTAAGGTGAAATCTCAGGGTTGTTTTGATTTGCATTTCCCTAATGACTAATGATGTTGAGCACTTCTTAAGGTGACTCTTGGCCATCCGAATTTCTTCAGGTGAAAATTCTTTGTTTAGATCTGTACCCCATTTTTAATAGGGTTATTTGGTTCCCTGGGGTCTAACTTCTTGAGTTCTTTGTATATATTGGATATTAGCCCTCTATCGGATGTAGGGTTGGTGAATATCCTTTCCCAATTTGATGGTTCCCACCGGAGTAGCTGGCTGTGTCCCTTCGTATTAATCTTGCTTTTTTTTCAATCCCATGGATCTACCTGTTATGAGTGAAGCATGAAAGTTCTACTTACTCTTCAGGATTTTGTTGTTCTGAAACAATTAAGCATTGCTCTTGGCATTGTTATGTGCTTTTGTGAAATTCTCCTAATGATGTAGCACAGAGGTAGCTTTTTTTTTTTCTACCAGACATCTTCACCCACTTAGTGAGTAAATATGTAAATAAAACTAATACTAATCAACAAACCAAAAGATTTTAAAAATGACATTATCTATTTTCTTTGCCTAGTTTATTTTTCTACATATTTATTACAGAGTAACATATAATTTAATGTATTTTTAATCTAACTTATTATCTTTTCTTTCTTATAATACAAGCTAATCTTCATTTCAATGGAGTTTATAGGGTAGCTGTTATACAGTAAGTAGTCAGTTATAACTGGTGAAAGAAAGAACTAGTTTATATCAAGAAGAGAGTTTATTTTGCTTCATCAGTAAATAGTGTGAAGTACACACATCAGCATTCAGGGAGGCCGAGGGATAATGGCTGATATTAGTATAGCAACAACCTGGTCTACATAGTGAGTTCAAGCTAGCATAGGCTACATGGCAAAAATTTGTTTTAAAAAACAAAAGGTCAAAATAATAGAGAGAAGAAATAAGAGTAGAGAGAGAGAGAAGAGACAAAGAGATTACAGAAATGGAGAGAGACAGAGTTGATGGAAAGAGGGAGAGGGATGGTAGATTGCCTTGATCATTTTTTAAAACTGATGGGAAAAGTAAGAAAAATGATGTAACCCAGAGGAATGTTGTGCACAGCATATCCAGATTCCTGAGAAAACAGACATGACAGCTAGAGAGGTGGCCATTATGTGTAGATTTGCAGCAAAATTTCAGCTCGACAATGAAAAGTGAGAGATTTTATCTCATTACTATTCGTCATTGGGTTACAAGATATATGAAGATGCTAAGGAAAAAGGTCAAAAAGGGAAATGATATCTGAATTTTTTTGACATTTTCTTGCCAAAGAATGGTTGTGTAAGCTGTGTGGGAGGACAGAGTGGGACCTCTCAGGCAGTTCTGACAGATGTATTAAAGTTTGCAATCATGTGTTAATTCTGTAGTGCTTATTTGAACACTCAAGGGGGTTTCTCAAGCAACCCTAAGCTGATCACCTGGAATTATGCCAGAAGGATTTGATAAAAGTATACTGATGCAAATGAATTTAGTCCTGAGACAAAACAGTGACTGTGGTTATGAGCATGAGATTTAACTTTATTCAATAGGATATGAAGACAAAACAGTTAAGGAAGATCAACAGAGTCAACTAACCTGAACCCTTGGGGGTCTCCCAGAGACTGCACTACCAATTAAAGAGCAAACATTGGCTGGACATTGGACCCCTGAATATGTATATCAGGTGTACAGCTTTGTTTTCATGAGGGTCCCCCAAACAACTGTTGCAGGGGTTATTCTTGAATCTGTTGCCAGTCCATAGATTCTGTTCTCCTAACTGGGTTGCTTTGTCTGGCCTCAATGGGAGTAGATGTGTCTAGACCTTAATGTGCCAGGATAGGGGAATACCTAGAGTGGGCCTCCCCCTTCTCAGAGGAGAAAGGGAGGAGGGATGGGGAAAGGAGCTTTGTGAGAGGGGACTGGGAGGAGGGGTGCCTGACATTGGGATGTAAAGAGAATAAATTAATGAATAACAAAACCAAATATGCTTCTAACTGATATTTTAAAAAACAGTTAAGGAGAAAGCAGAGCTCATATTTTCAAGAAATGTCTACCTAAGAACTACCATGTTTACATATGTGTTTGAGATATCCTGAAAAGACATGGTTGTACTCTTTGGTTTTGAAACTATGGAGATAGAGAAGAATGGGTGTGATTAAAGTCAGTGTATGGAATGACTTTCTAGAGCAGAGTTTTAAAGGTAGAAATGTAACTCAGAAATGAAACTCAGGCATACTTTGCTATGTAGGCTACAACATAGCCCTAGATCTAAGGAATAAAGTATAGGAATAGACTTGAAAGAGAGAAAAAAACACCCAATAGGACTATTACTAGTGACAACAGCCTTAGGATACCAGGTGGCACATGGGAGCATCAAAGTCACTTTGATGGTCAAGTGTCATTGGAGAACTGAACTTATGCGAATAAACAGTCTTAGGAACTGAGACCTCCTAATGCACTGCCAACCCCTTCAGCTCCTTGGGTCCTTTCTCTAGCTCCCCCATTGGGGACCCGGTGCACAGTACAGTGACTTGCTGCGAGTGTATTTGTCATGCACTAGCAGAGCCTCTCAGGTGACAGCTATATCCAGCGCAAATACTTGTGGGCATCCATAATAGTGTCTGGTTTTGTTAATGTATATGGGATGGATCGCTAGGTGGGGGAGTTTCTGGATGGTCTTTCCCTCAGACTCTGCTCCACCCTTTGTCTCTGTATCTCCTTCTGCAGGTATTTTGTTCCCCTTTCTAAGAAGGACCAGAGTATCCATACTTTGTTTTTCCTTCTTCTTGGGCATCGTTTGATATGTTAATTGTGTCTTGGGTATTCCATGATTCTGGGCTAATATCCATTTATCAGTGAGTGCATTCCATGTGTGTTTTTTTGTGATTGGGATGAGCCACCCAGTACTCCCAGAGCTCCCAGGGACTAAAACATCATCCAGATAATACACATGGCATTACCCATGGCTCCAGATGCATAGGCAGCAGAGGATGGTCTTGTTGGACATCAAAGGGAGGAGAGGCCCCTGGTCTTCTTTTTTCTTTTAATTGAATATTGTCTTCATTTACATTGCCAATGGTAAACCTTCCCCGATTTTCCCCTCCTCAAAGGCCCCCAGCCCCTCCTCCAAATCCCTGTGTCCAGGTATATGCCTCTCCACCTGACACACTCCCAGGTCTCCCCCCTCAGATTTCCTTTGTTGAGGCCTCTATTGAGCCTTTACCTGACCAAGGATCACTCCTCCCACTGATGCCCAACAAGGCCTTCCTCTGCCACATTTTTAGCTGGAACCATGTGTACCCCTTGGTTGATGGTTCAGTCCCTGGGAGTCTTGGCTGAAATCATTGTTCTTCCCATGGGGAGGTAAACCACTTCAGCTCCTCTGTCTTGGAAAGGTTTTGTGCAGCAGTGTAGGGGAATATCAGACAGGGAAGCAGAAGGGGGTTGATTGGGGAACCAGGGAGAGGGGAGATGGCTTATGGGATTTTCAGGGAGAGCTACCAGGAAAGGGGAAATAATTTGAAATGTAAATAAAGGGTATGTCTAAGGAAAAAGAAAGGAGCTTAGTCATCTCTCCATCCCCTCTATAAAGGGTCTTTCTTTACCGGAGTCTCTCTATCATTCTTTAAAGGGAGAAGTACTATGTGAAGATTTCTTATCAGTTAATTCTTTGCTCAATTTCCTATCCCAGTTAAATAATTTAGTAGTTTACTACTATGTAAGGATCTATTGATTAAAGCAATTTAGCTACTGATAAATGGCTAAAGAAAACAAAGGTAGATATTTATCACACTTGTATTTGTCAACACAAGCTTGACTAAATTATTTGCTAGTCCCGTAGAATATTTAAAAAGCTATAAATTGTGCCACGATTCAATCTGCAAATATTTTAAAGAACAGTTGGGTTTTCATTATGAGAATCATACTATTCCTAATGTGAGAACAATAGTTCAAATTCTATGTGAATTGACATACACTGTGTGGGATGCTTGTATGTGTATATGTGTGTGAGAGAGAGACAGAGAGAGAGAGAGGGAGGGAGGGAGAGAGGGAGGGAGGGAGAGAGGGAGGGAGGGGAGAGAGAGAGAGAGAGAGAGAGAGAGAGAGAGAGAGAGAGAGACAGAGAGAGAGAGAAGATAGATAACTGTTTACATAGTTGGTTTGATTGGTTTTTTGAAGAAAAGGAAGAAAATTATTTTCCAGGGCCACTGATGAGTTCTCTCTCAGATACCAATATTTAAAACTCAGGAACCTGTGAGAGAAAATATAAAATCAGGACATCGAGCCTTAGCAAACCTGGTTGTGTGCAAAACCACAGGCTGGGATTCACTGTTATGGTTGTTTATCCATCACAGACTGCAAGTTTTCAGTACTATACCGATATGTGCATGATATAATTTCTTGTTTGTCCATTCATGACTATATTTTTGTGCTTGACTAAGGGGATGAAACAAACAGGATTCTGGGGTCTAAAGCATTCAGAGGCATTAGGAGAAGAGAAATTTTTACACACTCAGGTATATGTAAACCATAGATGCAAATGGTGATGCTAACAAAATTTTTAGTAACAGAATTTAAAAAGAGGAGATACGATTAAAAATTATGTGAAATGAATGTTTTCATTCCATGATAGCCAGTGGTCTAGCAGTCAACAAGTATTTGATTTGGTCCCTCATTGGCAGGTAAAAAAGTTCTGACGAGTGTTTCTGGTTCTAGAATCCTAGTCATTACACCTTTGCTACTCAAGGGTACAGGATTCCTTTATGGACTTTATATTTATACATTTATTTATTGTTTTAATGAAAATTTATATGACTTCATTTATTTTATATATATATATTTTATAATATTTATATATTATATATATAATTATATATATACATTTTATATATATAAAATTTCTAAACATGTTCTGGTATCGCATCATGTCTGTGACTACTATTGTTTTGTTCTCTGAAAAGCCAGGGAATGAGGCTTTTTTGGGTTGTTTGTTTGCTTATTTGTTGCAGGAATCCAAAATTCTCAAATAAAAGCCACTTGGAGAAAGGGGATATTTGACTCACACAGTACTTCATAGCAGGGATGTCACAGCTGCTATGAGGAGCCTGAGGGAACTGGTCGTATGATTTCCACAATCAGAAATAAAGAGCAGTAAAGGATGCCTGCCCAGCACAGCCCAGATGCTGCTTAGTAATCATGTCCCAAGTAGCCAGTTGGTCTTCCTACCTCAACATACTCAGACAGGCCAAAGGCCAAAAGAGTTTAGATAATCCCTCAGACAGACTTTCTTTTCAGTTGATTTTATATGTGTAAAACTGAAAATTAAAACTATACATTACAGGGAGTATGGCTTATAAGCTATAACACACCATTGCTACGTTAGAGACAATACAACAGCATGGGAGTTCAATAGAAAATGGCTATATTCTTTGATTCAAGTCATATTATAACCTAAGTGGCACTCAGTTTCAAACAAAGACCTTAAATTTTTTCCATAAACAGAGAAGTCAAGAGACAAATAAACATTTTCATACATCATTCTAACTGACTTCACCACTTGAGCAGTTAAATAAGCTAGTGAAATTCACTTAGAATAGAAAGCTTAAAATCATTGTAAATCAATCATTAAGGTTATTTTTCTCTATTTGTAAAATTGTTTTATTACACTGTTTTTATCAAATCAAATTGTTTTTACATTTCTTTGGAATGTCCTTGTAGAATTATCCTCTACCTGTTAGAGCATGATTCTCTCCATTCCTTAGGAAAAGGAGGCTTGGCTGACATAATAAGGTGTCTCTCTACTTCTAAAAGGAAACAATTGGATTTTTCCTAAAATGGAATTTAATTTGTATGGCTTCAGTATAGTGATCTATTTCTTTCAAATACAGTTGTAGATGCATGCTTTACTTTACCTGACTAATGAGTGCATCGAACCCCAGAGCCAATGTTTATTGATTGTAAAGAGGTACGTTATTCAAGCAACTTTGCTTTCAATGCAAAGCATAGGACAACTACAGAAACTACCAACACACACTGCCTAGTGTCAGAAAGAGGAGGAGGAGGAGGGGAGGGAGAGGGAGAGAAGGAACAGTATACTCTGAAAATATAATAAGTGTACAAGTATATATAGGGGTTTCTGAAAACTTTAGTTAACTGCTATATTAAAATAATTTGACAAATTTTGGACAAGCTGTATTATGTGTTTTTTTTTTCTGTTAAGAAAATACTTCTTATGCATTTGATAAACAAGGTGTGGACTTCAGGAGAGGTTTAACCTCCTATTTAAGAAAATAATATATAATTAATAAGCAAGGAATGGATTCAACAGAGCTATCTAACCTCCTATCAGTAAATTCTAAGTTGATCTTTGTCTTTCTTCACCTGGCTTCTAATTGGCTTAACAGCAATGGGCTATCCAGAAGTGTGTTGATAAGGACTCCTGGTTTTGGAGAAATCATTTGAGATATTCCATTTGGAAGAAACAAAAAAATTATGTGTTTATTCAATCATACTTTTTCATATCACTTACTGGGCTCATGTAGGTAA
Source organism: Apodemus sylvaticus (assembly GCF_947179515.1). NCBI lineage: Eukaryota > Metazoa > Chordata > Mammalia > Rodentia > Muridae > Apodemus > Apodemus sylvaticus. The sequence goes on along the minus strand of NC_067473.1, from coordinate 36,284,630 downwards.
AACTTGTTCAGAAGCAATTAGAAATGTAAGTCTATGGACTTTATTACATAGAAATAAAAGTATATATCAAATTTCATGCTGGGCTTAGAATATAAAGTTGGATGAAACTTGCTTTCAGTGCAGATAGAGTATTTCTCCTCCTAGAATGAAAGCATGCATTTTCCTATGACTTGCATGCTAGGAAATATTGAGATATTGGAGGTTTCTAGACAACCTACAGGAACAGTTTATGTCTAAAATAATTTTCTACCCACACCAGTAAAGTTGAACTTTTTACCTGAAAGTAAAATTAGATGATAGAATCAGGTAGAAATAGTAACAAATGTAATAGAAACAGATAAGGATATCTAAAGAAAGTCAGAGTCAAAGATTGGGAGAGAAATTTGAGACTCTGCTTGGTCTGTGGCTCCTTAAATTCATCCAGAAAATAGATAGCTAAAACCATTTCTAACATCTTGAATTATAGAAAATGCCACTATTGATATTTATGGGACAATACGTTGGTGTTTAGATTACTGACTATATCTCAAAATATTGATCTTTTCTAGAGGTAAAGGTTTTGAGTAAGGATTTGTATAATCTGCAATCCCAACTAACAGATTGGGAAAGATTATCTGTTGGTTTCCCAGGTTTAGAAACTAATAGAGGGCATTCTGTAGCTAACCACACTGCATTCTGGAATTTGACATTTGTTTAATATGGAATCCTGTTGCAGGGGTATGGTGAATGGAGCTGTCATTTTTGATGACACTGTTTATTGTTCTCTTTGAAAAATATGTTCTTTGTATCTTGCTGAGAGATGACCCAGAGACATGAAGCAGGGACCCAGGTTCACCAGTTTTCCCATGGGTTTATATTGATGTGGTCTCCTGTTGGAGGCTTCTTTCAAATATTTGTCTTCCCATGGTGACTTCTTAGGGCATGAGGAATGTTTCTACTGGAACCTATTTGTTCTATGGCTGTCTTAGATGACTATGAAAGCCAACTATTTCTAGTGACCAAGGAGCCAAATAATGGGAACAAACACTGAAAATTGGCCTTGAAGCTTTTATTGATAGAGATGTAAAGGCCTTGAAGTTTTTATTGATAGAGATGTAAACAACTAGCTTTTATCTCACCTAGGAGACTACTATGCTGGTTGACAGCTGTCACCTTTCTCTTGTTCCTAAGCAGTTACTGTGGGTGAAATTGCCATGACTTTTGTCATTAGAATGATAGAGCTGTCTTCTGCTAATTCTTACTCAATCATTGAACATTCTTAGTTTTTATTTCATAGGGAAACATTATGATGTTTGGTAGCTATGGTTTGCCAAATGTTGTACCTTTACATTTATTATCACATATAAGTAATGACAATCTTAACTCTTGGTCAATAAAAATGTTAATTTCATGTTGAGGAAAGAAGGAAGGGCTAAACATAATGGGTAATTGTGGGTTAATACAGGAAGGCAAATAGATGTGAAAATAGAGATAAAAAGTGATTTTATGAGCAGATTTATGAGCCAATAAATGTCATATTTAAGACTGAAGCAACATTTCAGAAATTTCACTTAGGAAGGATGTCATGTAAACCTGAGTACAAGGTATAGAGTCTTTATTTCAAATACCACACAGACGAAACTAGGGCATATCTCTGATCTTCTATAAGCTCTGTTGGCAAGGGGAAGGAATTTGAGAAGATTGTAGATGTAAAGAAAAAGAGGGTATGGTGAGGAGAAGGAGGGGGGGAGGAAGAGGAGAGGGAGGAGGGAGGGGAAGGGGAAGGGGAGGGGGAGAGAGAAGGGAGAAGAGAGAGAGAGAAGAGAAGAGAAGAGAAGAGAAGAGAAGAGAAGAGAAGAGAAGAGAAGGAGAAGGAGAGGAGAGGAGAGGAGAGGAAGAGGAGGGGAGAGGAGAGGAGAGGAGAGGAGAGGAGAGGGAGAGGAAGAGAAGAGAAGAGAAGAGAAGAGAAGAGAGAGAAGGGAAGAGAAGAGAAGAGAAGAGAAGAGAGAGAGAAAGAGAGAAGATGCTAGTTGGTAATACAGTTATTTTTACTGCAATCCAGGCCTACCTAGATGTTGCCAGGTAACTCTTGGGTAAAGCATAGAAGGAATGCCAAGACTAAACACATTATTTGATCAAATAAAGCAATACAGAAACCTATCCTTTTCATAGACAATATTAAATGATGGTCCTGTAATTTTCTCAAATGTTACTTATTATTCTCTTGTGCCATTTTTCTTATACCTTGCATAAAACTCCAGCTGTCCAAAATACATGATGGTTCATAAATGTATGTAGGTAACAGGAATTTAGTAATTCAGAAAGACTTTTTGGCTTCTTAGGTGAGATCAAGTGTTTTTCCACCTCAGAGCATTTTGCCAGACTTGATCAGTCATGCTTTCTTGAGAAGTAGGTCAGCATTCAGTTTCTCTTCACATTAGAACTCAAGAAAGAGCTTGTTAATTCACCATGCAAGAATCCAGTAGGGGACACCTACCCCAGGACTTTACAGCTACCTCCTAATCAGGCCTTTACCCCTCTTTAGAACCCCAACTTATGAATACTGCTGCTTTCTTTTGTAGATGGAGATTTATGCAAACTTAAACTCAATTTTCTTCTGAGACCTACACTTGATGAGTAGATTAAACAAAGATGGTTACTGGGAATCTATTCAGATTCCCTACGTGGTTTCATTATATGTGAGAATTTGGAAGGTCGTGTATTTGAACATAGAAAAGTTACTGCACAGTGACTTTACCTTGCCTATATTAAAGGTCTCTAGGAAGCATTGCTCAAGTACCTTACCCATTTTTCTATTCTTTCTCTCACTGTATCAATATATCTTTTCCTTGATGCAGTGTTGCTCAGTGATATTTTTGCCTACCACAGCAGCATCAGAATGACATGGAATCTGTCTACAGATAGATTTCTGGGCCACATCCCAGACTTATTCAATCAGAAGTATTTCATATGGGGACCATCCATTTATATTTTGATAAGCATCTATGTGATTTTGGTGTTTACCAGTGTCTTGAAAACACTCTGTTATTCATATAACGAATTTCTCCATTTTCTGACATGAGCACATTTTGACCAAAAACCAAAAACGTGTCTGCTACAGAGTCAAATTGTAGGACTAAACATATTTAAAGTCACAAGAAGGTTAAGTGCAGGCTCATTGAAAGTTTATGGATAGCACATTTCTTTGACCAGACCTTTAAAAGTCAATGCTTAGAAAACTTGGCTCCACCTGTGTGCCCTCAGGAATACATATTCTGCCCTTTTGATTACATGCAGAAGTCAGAGAACCTTAAGCTTAACTCTCCTTCAGAAAGGGAGCAAACTTTAACTAACAGGGTGCCTTCCACTTATAAAAAGTTTGCGGCTCCTAGAAAGATGCCCAGCCACCATCCACTTCCTATGTATTTGCTTTTCTGTTGATAAAATAAAAATATTTTTCTATAAACTCCATGTTCAGATTTTCTCTAATTATTTAATATTCCACAATCAATGCCAGAATAATCTATTGCATATTTGTCTGCCCAAACCCTTATTTTTATTTTTTTGTAATATGCCAAGTTCTGGCTGAAAAACAGAGCAATGGAGACAGCAATGGAGAATGATAGAAAAGAAATTTCCTCCTGGTTTCCTCCACCACAGCTATGCATTATAGCTATAAGATCAAATCTGAATCACCAGTGATTCAACTCACAGTAATGCCTTTACCAGGGCAAATTCAGAGGCTGGTAAGTTGGGAAGTCTTTCAGCCCCACTGCTCCTACAGAGTGTAAATCATGACTATACTTATTATCTCTGGCTGACCTGGTGATAGCAGTGCACCTTGTGGTATAAATTCATATAGTTACAAAAGAATTTAAGCCTTGACCCTTGTATACTCACCAACTCAGAGCACCATGAGGAAGAAGAAGATCAGTTTCACATTGAACCTCTGAAACATGAGAGAGGACAAAGAATCAGGTAATCAAATGATTCTGAAAGGTATCTCAAACATTCTAAATCCATGTGTCAGTTATAGCTTAGCATAGACACTATTGTACATTTGTCTTGAGTTGAAAATAAATCGAAATTATTCAGTGTATTCTAGTCTTAATTTTCCCTAAAACATTTCATAAAAGTTCCCATGGCATCCGATTGCTTAGATTTAGGTCATTTCCTACATTCATAATCAATATGTGTGCCTACATAAAATGTTTAGACATCTAAAAATTGTGTTAAGTTATATTCTGTGTGTGTCTTAGTTAGTGTTTCTATTGCTGTGAAGAAACACCATAAACATAGCAACTCTTACAAAGTAAAACATTCATATTTGGGGCTGGCTTACAAGTTTAGAGGTTTAAGCCACAACTGCCATGGCAGGAAGCATGGGGGGGGGGGGTGCACAGATTGCTGTGGTACTAGAAACGGAACCTAGAGTCCTACTTCTGGCAGCCGGAAGAGAGATGGACTAGATTCAGCTTTTGGAAACTGAAAGTCCACCTCCAGTGACACACCTCCTTCAACAAGGCCACACCTACTCCAGCAAGGCCACACCTCCTAAGCTTGGCACTGCCTAAAAGTCTTAGGTGCTACTTTCTTTCAAACCACCACAGAGTGTTTAAATATCGTAAGGATTTTATATTAGTTGGTCAACAATATTTGTTAATGATTGTGGTCGCTTATGGCAGCATAGTGGACCGTAACGTGTGATGCTGTAACTTTCACGTTAGTATTTCATAGCATCGCAGTGTGGCAAGGGGCAGCAACACCATGTGTTGAGTTGGGCTTTCTGTCCTCTTGAGTTATAGCTTAGCATAGGCACTATTGTTCCTTTATCTTGAGTTGAAAATAAATTGAAATTATTCAATGTATTCTCGTCTTAATTTTCCCTATAACATTTCATAAAAGTTCCCATGGCATCTGATTACATATTGCTTAGATTTAGGCCATTTCCTATGTTTATATCAGTATGTCTGCCCACATAAAATGTTTAGACATCTAAAAATTCTGTTCAGTTATATTCTGCATGCCAGAAGAACCAGATATTTTGAAGATAGAGAAGAGAAGATATAGCTCGCAGAAACCCAAGGCTAGGGTGCAATTAAGATGGGATTTCCTCAAAAGCCTCCCTGTTGTCACTGAGAGGACCTCGTCCCTGGGAAATACATCCCTGGTTTTCAGGGCCTTGTGGCTTTATGCTGCCCTGAACCTTGTTCTCCTCATGTAAATTGCATCAGAAGTTCCTCGGACAGAGATGCTTTCCTGTGAAACCTAAATAGCATAAGAAATATAAGACTCTACTAGCAATAAGAATGTATTCAGGGCTCCCTCTCCCTATTTCACTACTTTTAAACACATGGACATGTTTTTAAATCTGTGGAAACCCTCAGAAAAGCCCATCTGATATTACTAAAATATGAAATAATCTTATCTACATATCTACATTTATAAAATGCCAACAATCAATAACAAATATTGCTAAACAGCATAGAGGAATAGTTATAAAAGTTCACTGTCATCTTATACACTGAACAGTCTCCCTAATTATCTTTGTTTTCTACAAAATGTCTACAGTCTTTACCTTCAGCCTCTGAGCCAGGCCTGTGGCAGATTAAGAAGGCCAGATTGTACAAGGCACTAAAATGGCTCCTTAGACTGCAGAAGTCGGGTGAAAAATAAACAGGGGAAATTACAAAAGAAAAGAAAAAAGAAAAAAAGCAACATCTTGGTGTCCCTCAGCTAATTTTGCTCCATGTTCTTAGAGAGTTTACTGGTACTGGGGAGGTGGGGATTAACAAATGAATGGGTAAGAGATAAAGTGTGCAGATTCAAAGTTTTGTCAGTCTGCTAAGAAATAAATCAGTATCAACCAGAGAGATCCTTGAATAAAATATTCTCATTCCATCTGCCTTTTCATTTTCAAGGGTTGTTTTGGCTCAGTCAAATGAATTTCAAAGGAATATCAAATCGGTATTGAAAAATGCAGATGAGTAACTGATAGTGTACCACATGCTGCTGAGGAGGCTTTAGAGCAGTTCCTCCGGGTACCCGTGGCTCTGGTTTGGCTGTGTGTTTTATATTAATTAAAAATAAAAATATGAGCTCTCTCTTGTCTGGGGAAGATACTGGTGTCTCTGATGGGTTTTCCTGCCAAGCACACGCATCGGAGGTTTGTGCAGAGATTATAATGATAGAACGTATCGATTTGAGTTAACAAATGGTGAAACCAGAGTCATCTGGGGCTGCTCTTGTAATAACATGCCCAGGGTTTCCCACCATTCCTCAACCCAACAGTCTTCCACATTCTGGTGGGGCAAGCAGCCAGCGCTCTAGGTATACTACACAGGGTGTCAGGGTAAACAGAAGCTCTGTAAAACTTTAATCGTTCCATAAGTGAGAGGCAGAAATAAAAGCAGGGGAGCAGAAACTCGAGCAAAGACAAATACTGGGATCACCTCCCCAATGTGACTGACTCCGCATGGGCATCAGTTCAAAGAAGCACCGTAAAAGCAAACCGAGACACTCATCTCTATACATGAGAATTCAGGAGTTTGTTCCAAAGTGCGGGCTTTGCACACCAGCATGGAAAGGAATACTTCACTGCCGCAGCCCAGCGTGACCCGCGAGTTCTTCAACTGAGTTGTTTGGAAAATTCATCTCATATTTAAGCCAGCTGGACATTCTATGCAAGTTTTCTCTAGGTTGCACTTTGATTTCCCACATTTTTTATTTAATGAGGAAAACGTTGTGTCTGTGAGATATTCTTGGGCAGATCCTGAGGTGATAGCATGGCTGCCTGGCATCTGGAGTGTTGAGGTACTGACAAGCAGCCTGTGAAGAATAACTTATTGGCCAAGAAGCCGTTGCTTCTTCAGACTCTGATAGATATATTTTAATGATTTTCTGTAGAGCTCAGGCTTAATCGCTGAGCGTGATTAGAGCACGTTTTATCTGCTCTGTATTATTGCAAGTGGATATTGATGCACTTGATTTAAGAAGCAAATGTGTTTCTTCTAAGCAGTTGATAATTTAAATGCATAACAGCTCAGTAATTTTGATAGTGTAAGTGATAGCAAGATTTATGAGGGAAATAATCTTGACTATCGGCATTAGTGAACACAAGCAAGCATGGTGTCCCGTCTTAACAGATACAGCTTACAAATGACAGTGGTATGTAATTGCTAAAGCACTATGAGTGTCTTTGCAAACACACACTTTCTGATGGAAGTGGGTTATTTTTTATTACTATCTGCCAATTCAAAGTATATTTCCTTCTTCAAATATCCCTTCGTGAGCCACTAAAATAGCAGTTGAGAACCGATTAACATGGATGCACAATGAATTAATGAAAAGTGTCATACATGTCATAGAAACCCGAGTACCCAAAAGGACAAGATTCACAATGGTGAGCATTTAGACAGCTGTTAAATATTATGTGCGCGTTCTCTTCACTTGTCTGTGCTGAGAGCTAGCTGAAAGATGGCTTTGTAGTAGGAATTCTTTGTGATACTGGAACAATATTTGAATGATCAGCAATATTTGCTCAGGGGTAGGGTAAGGAGATGTTTTAGTTGGTAAACTGCCTGCCACATTAGCTTGTAGATCTAAGTTTGATCCCTGATGTCCATCGAAAATGCTGGGGGTGGTCATGCGTACATAATGATAACTGAGTAATGGAGGGACAGAACAGGCTGATTCCCAGAACCCGGTAGACTTCACTCTAGCCAACCAAGGAGATGAGAGAGAGAGAGAGAGAGAGAGAGAGAGAGAGAGAGAGAGAGAGAGAGAGAGAGAGAGAGAGAGAGAGAGAGAGAGAGAGAGAGATCCCACTTTAGAAAATAATGTTGAAAGTGATAGAAAAGAACAACAGACGTCAACCTCTACCCTTACACACATGGACACACACACACACATACACACACTCACTTACCTTCTCTCTCACACACTCATTCTCTCTCACACAGGCAAACACTCACACACACATTCTCACATGCATGTGTGCACACCCTTTATACTAACAAAACTTACTAAAAATTAAAAACAAAACAAGCCTAAAAATATCTAATAGCTCATAGACAAATGTACAAACCATTTCTATTGGGGCATCATCACACGCCAGAGCATCTTCCTGTAGGAAAAAAAATGAGTCATTTGCAACATATACAAGCTTAGAGAACCTATAGAAAAACTAAATTACAAAAATTCAACCAGATATCCTGTGGTCAATCTCCCCACATGCATTCAGTCTTCAATATGAGCATGTATTTCTACATCTTTTGGTTGTCATGTGTGTAGAGTAGCAATGTCACCCAGACTAAGACAAGTTGACAGAAAGGAGAGTGGGGAGCAAGCAGACCATACTGGGGCAATGACTGCTCATGCCAGCATGGTGCAGACAGAGCAGATGTGACTGAGTCAACTTTTAGAAGTAAGCAGAGCCCTTAGGCTTTGTTAATTTAACCATGCATTGTCAAAGTATTATAATGCATGAGAATATGTTTTTGAATTATTTGTTTTGTACTTACTCGTCTGTGTACCTTAAATGCAAGTTTAGATGGTTTACCTGGGTCTGTGACTCTTATTAATTGAGAGTAATCATGATGAAGCTTTGTGTCACATTTAGAATATTGTATCTAAAGAAAGCAGGGTGAAATTTCTGGACATTTTGTAATGTCTCGGCTTGTACCTTGAGTTTTGGGTCCTCAGTGCTCTTGGTTCTGGAGTATTGGCTGATGACTAGGTCTTCATAACAGCCTGCCATTAAACAAAGGCTAGGCAGATCACCTGCTAATGGTTTACTTCTTCTTTGGAGATTTCACTGAGCCCAGGCAGACTTCATTCTCTTTAGGGTGCCATGTCATAATGTTCCCAAGCAAGCAGACATGTTGGGTGACTATGCTCCAGAGGATGATGGCTTCTTAATCTTCCTCTCAAGAGCCATGGGCAGACATTCAGCTAAAGATGCTTTAACAAGAGGGAATTAGCCTGAAAAAGAATAAAAACAGGCATACCCCATTTGATTCATCACCTCAATTAGCCTCAGCTTATGAAATTTATTATTTAGAAATGTTTCCAAAAGGTCTCATGTGAAAAAAAATCTCCTTTATGAGGCCCAAATATAGCTATTACTCAGTCATGGACAGTCTTCACATATCTTGGGTGTCTTAATTATATATAGTTTCTTCCAGTTCCTTCCCATTGCTTGTCTGAGTAATTTACTGAGAAGTGATTGTTTTCATATATTCTATATGTATCCCAATTGCCTACTCTATTAAAAACATCTAATTTATGTTATGAATTTCTTTCTATGATTTAATTTGTATATAGTAAAAATGCTTATGTATATCATGATGCACTATATTTTTAGTAATACTGCATTGATTCTTTTAATTCCATATTTTACTAGAATGATATTTTTGAATTTGATACAGTCTTAGAATATTAGAAATAATGGCTCCTGTAGCAGGAGCCATTATTTATATCTCTGCTTTAAAGTTACACTGAAAATTCAAATAATTTGTAGGTAAAACCCCATCATCATTTCCTTCCTTCTATTAAATAACTGTTGGGAGAGGCTTTCAGTGCTTTGTTCTTCTCAATTAAACACTTGCTCTGTGTATAGAATTAGAATAAAGATTGGTTTATGCTTCAAAGATACCACTAATTAAGTGATGATCTAATGCATTCTGAAACCTGTTTTGTTTTCAACTCAAAGTCTGTGTCTGTTGCCAATTATACCCCAATTAATTGCAGCTTCAGTGTGAGAAATTCTGTTTCCTTTCTCACTGCACTGGAGGAGCTCCTTTAACAGAAGCTTCTCTGATCTTGTAGCTTTGCATATCTTTCTGAAGTGATATGACATACAGCGATTTGCTCATTGCATTTCAATAGGTTCTGTTGTCCACTGAGCATATTTGATCAGTGAGTTAAGAATATATAATGGATGTATTGAAATCAAAGGGAAAGAGAAGGTCAAGTCAGATACTATAATTCACATTTTGATTTTTGTACTCCCTAAACCAAATTGTTTTATATGCATATTTCATACGAGACATTATGCCAAAAACTACAGTAGTATAAAATAGTGAATCTTTATAAGGACTTAGAAAATTCAAATATCTTACAGTAAAGTCAAGTTTTAATTTCCAAAGAATAGTAACAATTTTCACTTTAATAACTGGATAAAGCAGTACTTTCATTCTACACTGATCCAGGACTTAATATTGATACTGCTACTTACTGCATATACAACATGCAAGTATAATATCTCAAGCCTTTAGATCATGTAATGTATGGATTCTAAATAATGCACAGAGGTTTGAGTTTGTGAATTAATTTGAAGCCATTTAGGTAACATAGTAGATGTATGCTTATATCTGCAATCACCAAGTTAAAATAAGTACCTTCTAGCCTCAGTGGGCTTCAAACATATCAGAGCAGCTGTGACAATGGCAAACGATGATTCATATGCTAGTACACTTGGGGAATTTTGATACTGAATCCTGGGTTATCTAGATAGCTCTTTTTGACCTTGATACTGTGACTGGCTGAGTGCTGCACATCCTTCCTTTGTATAGTATTTGCTTCCAACATATTCACACAGAGAATATTCAGTAGAATTTCTTCTTAAAAGAGGTAAGCCAAGAAAATTATGAGTACCTTCCTAAACTATCCAGATCAATCACATTAACTTAGCCTAGCACCTGAGGCAGGAGGACAAAGAAAGAGCAACCAAATGTTTTAGCAACCAAAATATCAATGGTTATACTTGCAGTTAATGTGTGCTGAATACCTAGCGTGAGCCATATTGACATCTAGTTGTGCGACCTTTGTACTTACACCCTGACAGAGCTCTTCTGAGTTGGCTCCTTTCACCATTATTAGGTGGAATGGATACAAAGAACATTCATGTTGCTCAGGCAGAAACCTTGACTCCCTAAGAAACTGAGCTCCTGGCTATTCAATCAAACACTGGATTGTAGGCTGCTGGATATGAATTTCTGTAGATATAATTAAAATTTCAGGTTAATTAACACAGATAAGACTTTCCTAGTACTTTTGCTTGACAGAATCATGTAAGCATTTTTCCATTAATATAGTTAATTTATTTGTTCACTTTACATCCTGTTCACTGCCCCTCTCCCTTCCTCGTCTCCCACTCTCTCACACAGTCCCTCCCCCAATTCCTACTCCCATTCTCATCTGAGAGGATCGAGGTTCTGCATCTGTACTTTCTCTGGTTTCAGGCAGGAAAGAGAACATAAAACACAAGCCAGAGGAAGGTTTGGAGAGGTATTAGCATTTAGACGATGTAGATAAGCAGATGAGATGACTATAGATAATACCTTACTGGTACACACAAGAAAGGAAGAGTTATGCTTATATAGTATGAAAGACTTTGATTCTGAATAAGTGTCATGAAGGATTTTCTCCCCAGGTTCCTCATATTATCACACTTAATTGAGTCAATGTCTTAATTACAGCCTTGTTATACCTTGAGCAGTGAACTCAGCAACAAGGAACCAACTTCTTACTATAGTAATATGAACTGATAACTGGGTATGATCTCCATAGTGATTTGGTAAGCAGCAATTAAAAGTTCAATATAGTCACACAGTTCCTAGTGCATGCTAGGAAGTTCTATGGAATTAAAAGTTAGACTAAAACATTTGGGCAGATTTCACACTCAAGAAGTAGTTGTAGACTAGGTACAGAAGTGAGACAAAGAAGCAATAAGGTGGCCAGGGTAAGTAACTTGACATAGATGATCACCTAAAGGGAGAAAATGATCTGAGGTGTCACTGAACCTTGAGAGAGACTGAGGAAAGACACAGTCTGGCTGAGAAGAGTCATTTTTCTGTAGTCTACTTAGCATGATGAGAATGCTATTGGCTTGGAAACTAGCACATTTTTTTTACCCAGGAAGTTTTAGAGGTACTGAATGTCACTTTCCAACCTAGACCTAATAAGCTGGGATGTGCCCATTAACAATTTTTCACTAATATGATCGATTTTGCATACTATTTGAAAAAATACTGAACTAAGAGAAAACTAGCATTGTATATACCTGTCAGCTTGTTAGTCAAAGTAGAGGTTCAGAAAAAAAAAAACAAGAGTTGGAAATTATTTGGTACTACTATCTATCCTCTGAGTGAGCTACAATGATGCAAATAGCTTACAGTGTTCTAAAGATGAAACAATGGAGTATAGAGTAAGAGGAAGTCGATTTGCAAATCTTTGAAGCAAGAACTGTACGAAGAAAATATAAATGTTGCTTCAGCTGAATAGTATATGAAAGATCAAATAAAATATGCAGTGTATGGCTTGTGGTCCAACATATCTTATAGGGCTAACATCAAATAAGTTTCTCTGCACGTATTGTGTTTACTTACATTGTTAATTGAATGCAGTTCTAGAAAAGTACAATTAAGAAAGACCCTACAAAGTCTTATTACTTGCATAAATTTGAAAGCAAATTGTACTCTGGCAAGTTCCACAAACATGCCTTTAAAAGTAATCAGAACTATGAGAAGAAAGTTTTCAAAATCAATTCCATGAATCAGGAATATATTTTCTTCTTCATGTCAAATAAAATTAATAAACTCAAATACCACATTTCTTTACAGAAGGCTTTGCAAACCACCTAGGCAGATAAATTTAAATATAGAGTTCTTTAAAATTGACTTTTTTTCCAAGTGGAAACTGAAATTACTTGGAGATGAAGTCTGTTATTTTTTTTCCTTGGGCTGTGGAGCAATCATGAATGCAGTATTACTTGTTAGGCAGATAAGACAGCCAGAGCAAACAAACCATGAAATCCAGAGCATACAAGCCATATAAAAGATTGTTATTAAGATTCAAATGAATCATTGCAATATTCAGAATTGATTGAGAAACTGATTTGGTCCTTATCTATTTTCAGAGAATTTTGTGTATAAACATAAATGAAAACAAGCCAAATGTGCTTTTACCATGATGGTTCGTAAAACTTTATAATGAAGTTCTTGCAATTATACTATATGACTTAATTTTTTCATTGGCTATATGTCCTAATTGTTAATTGGAGCTAATTGAGTGGATATTGTTTATTAGTGGAAAACAGGATTTCCAAACATTCCAGTGCTTTCCAGAAGTAATATAGCATATCCAGGATTTCAATACAAAATGATCGACTATTAGTTGAAGTTTCATTAAATGGATTTTTGTACTGTCGTTGGACAAAAGAGAGCATTCTATTAAATCAGCTTCCTTCCTTGTAACCCATAAGTTGGACACTTTTCAGGAGCTGATCTAACAAGAAATGTATGTGTGACCTGATAGAAGACTCTATTGACCAATAAAACAAAACAAACAACAAAACAGTCATAAGCACACACACACACACACACACACACACACACACAGTTATAGGTATAAATAACTTAAGGTTACATGACTTTTTATAATATTTCAATAGGGACTGTACCATAAGAATGCTCTTTCACTGTCATAATGCTGTATCATTATGCCATATCAATGCAGAACCCTCAGAACTCCCAGGGACTAATCCACCAACCAAAGAAAATACATGGACTTCTCTATGGTGCCCAATACATATGTAGCAGAGGACTGCCTTGTCTGGCAGTCCTTCTGTGGGATGGGATGCTATCAATCCTGTAGAACCTTGATGACCCAGGGAAGGGGGATTTTTCTGGGGCTGGGGTGGGGATGTGGTTGCAGGGAGCACCCTCTCAGAAACAAAGGGGAGGGAGAAGGGATGAATAACTTCAGGAGGAGGACCAGGAAGCAGAGGCAACATTTGGAATGTAAATAAATAAGATAATTTAATATATATATTCATCTAACTACAGAACTGTGAAGTTAGTGGTTATTCGGTGGCTTTGTATAGGCAATGAACTCGCACAGTGAATGATAGCCAAAGAGCAAATTGGTTCAACTGTGAAAATAATTAACCATAAATACATTTAAGGTAATTGAAACACTCAAATTTTAATAGTTATCTATGTATTATTTATGTTTAGTTATGATTTATGTTTCAGTTATACTTTAAGTGTATAGGACTTTAGAATTAGCAGTATAAAATCAGAAAACTCATGACAATCATTAATGCCATTAAAAAATGTATGTATCCCAAAAGACACAAAGCTTAAGGTTTTTTGTTTTTTTAACAAACAAATTACTTTTATTTTATTTTTTATTCAATATATTTTTTATTTACATTTCAAATGATTTCCCCTTTTCTGGTCCCCCAATCCCCGAAAGTCCCAAAAGCTCCCTTACGTTCCCCTGTTCTCCCATCCACCCCTTCCTACTTCCCTGTTCTGGTATTGCCCTATACTGCTACACTGAGTCTTTCCAGAACAAGGGGCCACTCCTCAGTTCTTCTGGTACATCATTTGATATGTGGATTATGTTTTGGGTATTCCTATTTTCTAGGCTAATAACCACTTATTAGTGAATGCATACCATGATTGATCTTTTGAGACTGGGTTACCTCACTTAGTATGATGTTCTCCAACTCCATCCATTTGTCTAAGAATTTCATGAATTCATTGATTCTAATGGCTGAATAGTACTTCATTGTGTAAATATACCACATTTTTTTGCATCCATTCTTCCGTTGAGGGATACCTGGGTTCTTTCCAGCTTCTGGCTATTATAAATAGGGCTGCTATGAACATAGTGGAGCATGTATCCTTATTACCTGCTGGGGAATCCTCTGGGTATATGCCCAGGAGTGGTATAACAGGGTCCTCTGGAAGTGACATGCCCAGTTTTCTTAAGCTTAAGATTCTTAAGTAAGATTTTAATAGGTACTTTTTATTTTATTTTTCTTCAGTGTTACTAAGTCATTCTTCTTTTAGGATAAGAGTTGAAAGATATTAAAGTATTTATATGCTTATTTTGCTCTTGTCTGTGTGAGACACCATTTTTAAATGGGTGACAAAAGCCAATTTTTCTGTGTGTGAGTGTATGTATGTGTGTGTGTGGGGGGGGGAATGTAATAGTGAGATATAAGCTGGGATTCTATGCCCAGAAGTCATCCTCAGATGACCTGAACTCAAAGGTCACCTTATCTTATTAGCATGACAAGGGTCCATTTATTTTCTTGCTCCAAACTTTCTATATTGGGGTTTTCTTAATTAGTTATCTGCCCCAGGGCAATGTTTTGGTATTCTGGAATTATAAATGAACAAAAACATCAACAAAATATTCAGTAACATTTCAAAGCACCTACATACAGATAAGATTACATTTCAAAGCCCTTTCAAATAACACAAAGAATACACTTGGGCCGAGAGCTGGATAGAAAACCTGACCTAATTTTCCATTTTTCAGGTAATTATTCGAATTCATTAGAGCTGTTAGGTTCTATAATTAACATTGTTCTGACTTTACAGTACTATTTCTGAAAATCAACAAATCCTTTCAACTTTCCACTTCCTTTCTGCGTTGGAAGATTAAGTGTTGTTTTGAACCTAAATAGAATCCACTCAGAACAGCTCCTCCGTGATGCAGAGAGGAATAAAGGTGTCTTTGGAGAGAGCACCTCAAGTGCAAATTAACTTGAAATAATTTAACCTGAATGTAGAATAATTTGCAGTCTTTCTTCAGAGCAGCTGTGGGAGTTGCTGCTGCAGGCCCAGGTGGGGGAGTTGCCTGGTGACTCGCTACCTTGTCACATCTGTCAGCTGTAGTGAAATGGAAAATCCAGCAAGAGGTAACCTTACAGAGATGCAGGACATCACTGCAGGATCTTGTCTATTTGCAGCAGCAGATAAATTATGTGAAAGTTGAAATGAAGCTGATGTTGCTGATTTGCCAACCCATGCAGCTTGAAAGGAGGGAAAGGAAAAGCCAAAACCGCTTCTTAGATTCATTCTAATTCTCTAAAACCAAGAAGCTCCCATCCACCACAGTCTATTTTCCAAATTAAAAAAATATGTATTAGGCCAATGTTATCTGCGACTGACCAATTTTTTTTTTTACGCTTTCTGATTCTGAAATATTTTGTGAGGAGGTAGTCATTGCATCTCATTTAGGTGTATTAAATTCAACAAAATTGTATTTTTAAAACAACTGGAAACAGACATGTACGCCATCTTACAAAACTGACTCAGTCTATAGAAAGATGATATTAATTAATATTATTAAGTCATTTACAAAAATAGAATTATACTATAAACACAGTCAACAGTTCCCAAAGGGTGAGAGAACATGTATGCAGTAATATGTGATTGCAGTAATAGGTGAATCATTGAGTGTCAAATGCAAGAACACTACTCAGACATCAGTGTACATGACTGACTTCAATTCATTTAATTGGTATTCTTGTTAGTGGAGGAACTTTGATACTTACTTTCCTACTAAGGTAACTAAGTAAGAAACTAGGTGACCTTCCATAAGGTCTCCCCAAATGCACAGTTCCTTGCACTGGTATATATAGGTCATTAACTAGGTAGGATATTAAAAACAATGCCTTTCTCATCTTGAAGATTTTTTATTTTTAGGCTATGCAATGAGCAGACATATTAAGCACTTTATAAACTGTAAAAGGTCAATAACAATTTCTATCTTTTGGTTGAATCTAATAAGTAAATAAGAAATAGAAATTCTTCACATTCTTTGCTTTGATTTATAACATCCACTGTTTATCTTATAACATATTCTCCTGTTACTTATCTTTAGAGTCATTCAAGAAATATTTTAGCATACACCAAATGTAAAATTAGACAGAATATCACACAACACATATAATTATATCAATCATCATTATCATTAGGAAATTTGTGTTTGCAAAACACAGCAGCATGCAGCCAACATAAAAAATTGAAGAGAATGAGTGTAACAAGGAGCAATATTCAAACATAGAAGATTGTTACATTAGTACATATTTTAACACCAAGGATTATCATATTTATTTATCCATAGTTTGAAAAAAACTTAACACTCATAGTTAGGAATAACATCAGAATCTATTGTTAAATCCACAGTAATGGCCAAAAATTTGTCCTGGCCAAATTCAAAAGTTTTAAACTTAGTTGAAGTTCTTTTTTCTAATCGAATATTTTCTTTATTTACATTTCAAATAATATCCCTCCCCTGCCCCCAGAACTCCCCTATCATATCACCCCTTCTCCTGCTTCTATGAGGGTGTTCCCCTCATCAGCCACTAACTCCCACCTCCCCAGTCCTGGCATTTCCTTCCACTGGGTCATAGAGCCTTCACAGAGCCAAGGGCCTCTCATACCACTGACACCCAACAAGGCCATCCCCTGCTACATATGCAGCTGGAGCCATGAGTCCCTCCATGTGTACTCCATGGTTGGTGGTTTAGTCCCTGGTTGCTCTTCGGGGTCTGCTTGGTTGATATTGTTCTTCCTATGGGGTTGTAAACCCCTTCATCTCTGTCAGTCCTTTCCCTAACTCCTCCATTGTGGACCCTATGCTCAATCCAATAATTGGCTTTGATCATGCACCTCTGTATTTGTCAGGCTCTGGCAAGGCCTCTTAGGAGACAGCTCTATCAGGCTCCTGTCAGCAAGCACTTGTTGACATCCACAATAGTGTCTGGGTTCGGTGACTGTATATGGGATGGATTTAGATGTGACACAGTCTCTTTCCTTCCAGGTGATGGCTGGAGGTTTCTTATACTTCTGGCTCAAACCATAACAGTGGGTCCATATTCTATGAGAACCATCATCAGTTGGACCTGGACTCGTGCCACTATAAATAGCATATGTGCTCTCTCCAACTTAGATCAGATTCCCAGTGCCTGTAAGGATAGAAGATCTCAAGTCTTGCTGCATAAGATGGAATCTTGTTTAATACATGTAGAAGATCCTCTCTGTCTCTGTCTCCATCTCTGACTCTCTCTCTCTCTCTCTCTCTCTCTCTCTCTCTCTCTCTCTCTCTCTCTCTCTCTCTTTCTGAATTGTTACCACTAGGATAACTGCTCCTTGTTTCCTTGTTTCAGCATGCCTCAAGAGCTCTCCCTTGCATTGACTTGACTTTTGTTCCTTTCAGGTATTCATCCTAAACATATTTAGTGGATGCACGTAATTGTCTAATATTTTTCAATTTGTTAGTGTTTACCATTGTGATAGCTCATTTGATTATTACCTTGTCTGGGTTAAGTAATAATCATTTGATTATTACTTGCTGAGAGATAAGTGATGCTTATTTCTGAGTGTGTCTCGTAGGGAGTGTTTCAGAAGAGAGTGAAATAGGGGAGAAAACCCATTCTAAATATGAGTGATGCCATTTGGTCAGGGCCATCGGCAGAGAATAAACGGAAGAATCAGAAAACCAGTGGATCCCTGGAATTTCCCTTTCCTCTGCTTTCTAATCTACTGTGACAACTCCAGCACAACGTTCCTATCCCAGTGCGAACCCACTGAAACTGTGAAACAAAGTAAACATTTCCTCCCTCAAGTTACACATGTGAAACATTTGAGAATCAAAAAAAGAAAAGCAACTAATACAATCCTGTATCACTGTTGCAAACCTATCCCTCTTTATTGATTTAATTTCTGCCTGGGCAACCTTGCAGGTCTAGATACACACAGACCACTTCTATGTCCTTTCTTCAATCCACCTGTTCAAAGGTAAGACATCTACATTGTGAATATACTCGTTGTCTTGAAAAAACACATTGTGCTCTCTGTTTCATTGCCTGGTAAGTGACCTTCACGTCATCAAATGGCAGATGAAAATCTTCCTTGGGGGCTCACAGAACTTGAGGCTTGCTCCAGTCATCTGGTACCTATTGCATTAGAACTCATTTCAATCTGTCATTCTCATTGACATGATAAACACAGCAGCCTCCTGGTCCCCTCTTCATAAATTAATGCCTCCTTTATCTCTTTTCTGATGTTGAAAGGTCTCTCTAAAATATATTTTTGTCACAATAGCACTACAAGTTTAAAAGGTCCTTAGTTTGTCGCTGTACTTAAGATGAACTTCAAACTAAATAGTTTTCTTTCTTTTTTTATTTATTTATTTTCTAAATTCTTTGTTTACATTCCAAATGCTTTCCCCTTTCCTGGTCCCCCCTCCCCATATATCCCATAGGTCCTCTTCTTTCCACCCATTCTCCAATCACCCCCCTCCCTTTTCTCTGTTCTGGTACTTTCCTACAATGCTGGATCAAGCCTATTCAGGATCAGGGCTCTCTCCTTACTTCTTCATGGGAGTCATTTGTTATCCTAACTGTGTCTTGGGTATTCAGGGCTTCTGGGCTAATTAATATCCACTTATCAGTGATTACAATCCATGTGTATTCTTTTGTAATTGTGTTACTTCACTTAGGATGATATT
The DNA here is from genome assembly GCF_947179515.1 of Apodemus sylvaticus. Taxonomy (NCBI): domain Eukaryota; kingdom Metazoa; phylum Chordata; class Mammalia; order Rodentia; family Muridae; genus Apodemus; species Apodemus sylvaticus. The sequence continues at coordinate 36,265,334 of NC_067473.1, read as the reverse complement.
TTCCAGTTTCAACCATTTGCTTAAAAATTTCATGAATTCATTGTTTTTAATTGCTGAGTAGTATTCCATTGTGTAAATATACTACATTTTCTGTATCCATTCCTCCAGGATTGAGGGACATCTGGGTTCTTTCCAGCTTCTGGCTATTATAAACAAGGCTGCAATGAACGTAGTGGAGCATGTGTCCTTATTGCTTGCAGGGTAATCCTCTGGGTATATCCCAGGAGTGGTATATCAGGGTCCTCTGGAAGTGTCATGCCCAGTTTTCTGAGGAATTGCCAGACTGATTTCCAGAGTGGTTGTACTATCTTACACTCCCACCAGCAGTGGAGCAGTGTTTCTCTTTCCCACATCCCCACCAACACCTGCTGTCTCCTGAGTCTTTCACCTTAGCCATTCTGACTGGTGTGAGGTGAAATCTCAGGGTTGTTTTGATTTGCATTTCCCTAATGACTAATGATGTCAAGCATTTCTTAAAGTGCTTTTCAGCCATCCGAATTTCTTCAGGCAAAAATTCATTGTTTAGCTCTGTACCCCATTTTTAATTGGGTTATTTGGTTCTTTGGGGTCTAACTTCTTGAGCTCTTTGTATATATTGGACATCAGCCCACTATCTGATGTAGGGTTGGTGAAGATCTTTTCCCAATTTGTTGGTTGCCTTTTTGTCCTTTTGATAGTGCCCTTCACCTTACAGAAACTTTGTAATTTTATGAGGTCCCATTTGTCAATTCTTGGTCTTAGAGCATACTCTATTGGTGTTCTATTCAGGGAAGTTTTCCCCTGTGCCCATGTCCTCAGGGGTCCTCCCCAGTTTCTTTTCTATTAATTTCAGTGTGTCTGGTTTTATGTGGAGGTACTTGATCCACTTGGAGTTGAGCTTAGTACGAGGAGATAAGAATGGGTCAATTCGCATTCTTGTGCATGCTGACCTCCAGTTGGACCAGCACCATTTGTTGAAAAGGCTATCTTTTCCCCACTGGATGTTTTCAGCTCCTTTGTCAAAGATCAGGTGACCATAGATGTGTGGATGCATTTCTGTGTCTTCAATTCTATTCCATTGGTCCACTTACCTGTCACTGTGCCAATACCATGCACTTTTTAACACTATTGCTCTGTAGTGTTGCTTGAGCTTTGGAATATTGATACCTCCAGAAGTTCTTTTACAGTTGAGACTAGTTTTAGCTATCCTGTTTTTTGTTGTTGTTGTTGTTGTTGTTGTTGTTGTTTTTTGTTATTCCAGATGAATTTGAGAATTGCTTTTTCTAACTCTATGAAGAACTGAGTTGGGATTTTGATGGGGATTGCATTGAATCTGTATATTGCGTTTGGCAAGATGGCCATTTTAACTATGTTAATCCTGCCAATCCATGAACATGGAAGATTTTTCTGAGGTTTGCTTCGATTTCCTTCTTCAGAGACCTGAAGTTCTTATCATAAAGATCTTTCACTTGTTTGGTTAGAGTCACACCAAGATACTTTATATTGTTTGTGGCTATTGTGAAGGGTATCATTTCCCTAACTTCTTTCTCAGCCTGCTTATCCTTTGAGTATAGGAAGGCAACTGATTTGCTTGAGTTGATTTTATAACCAGCCACATTGCTGAAGTTGTTTATCAGCTGTAGGAGTTCTCTAGTGGAGTTTTTTTGGGTCACTTAAGTAGACTATCATATCATCTGCAAATAGTGATAGTTTGACTTCTTCCTTTCCAATTTGTATACCTTTGACCTCCTTATGTTGTCTAATTGCTCTAGCTAGAACTTCAAGTACTATATTGAAAAGATATGGAGAGAGAGGATAGCCTTGTCTAGTCCCTGATTTTAGTGGGATTGCTTCAGGTTTCTCTCCATTTAGTTTGATGTTGGCTACCAGTTTGGTGTATATTGCTTTAACTATATTTATGTATGGGCCTTGAATTCCTGTTCTTTCCAAGACATAAAGCATGAAAGGATGTTGAATTTTGTCAAATGCTTTTTCAGCATCTAATGAAATGATCATGTGGTTTTTTTCTTTGACTTAGTTTATGTAGTGGATTGTATTGATGGATTTCCTTATGTTGAACCATCCCTGCATCCCTGGGATTAAGCCTACTTGATCATGGTGGATGATCATTTTGATGTGTTCGTGGATTCGGTTGGCAAGAATTTTATTTAGTATTTTTGCATTGATATTCATAAGGGAAATTGGCCTGAATTTCTCTTTCTTTGTTGGATCTTTGTGTGGTTTTGGTATCACCATAATTGTGGCTTCATAGAAGGAGTTGGGTAGTGTTCCTTCTGTTTCTATTTTGTGGAATAGTTTGAAGAGTATTGGTGTTAAGTCTTCCTTGAAGGTCTGATAGAATTCTGCACTAAAGACATCTGATCCCATGCTTTTTTTGATTGGGAGACTTTCTATGACCCCATTTATTTCTTTAGGGGTTATGGGACTATTTAGATGATCTATTTGATCCTGATTTAATTTTGGTGTCTGGTATCTGTCTAGGAAAATGTCCATTTCTCCAGATTCTCCAGTTGTGTTGAGTACAGGCTTTTGTAGTAGGATCTGATGATTTTTTTTTAATTTCCTCATTTTCTGTTGTTATATCTCCCTTTTGATTTCTTTTTTTTAAATTTTCTATATTCTTTGTTTACATTCCAAAAGCTTTCCCCTTTCCCAGTTCCCCCCCTCCCCATATGTCCCATAAGTCATCTTCTCTCTATCCAATCTCCTATCTTTCCCCCTCCCTTTTCTCTGTCCTGGTACTCCCCTACAATGCTGGATCAAGCCTTTCCAGGAATAGGGCCCTCTTCTTCCTTCTTCATGGGAATCATTTGATATGCTAATTGTATCTTCAGTATTCAGAGCTTCAGGGCTAATTAATAGCCACTTATCAATGATTGCATTCCATGTGTATTCTTTTGTGATTGTGTTACCTCGCTTAGGATGATATTTTCCAGTTCCAACCATTTGCCTAAAAAAATTCATGAATTCATTGTTTTTAATTGCTGAATAGTACTCCATTGTATATATATACCACATTTTCTTTATCCATTCCTCCATTGAGGGATATCTGGGTTCTTTCCTGTTTTTGGCTACTATAAATAAGGCTGCTATGAACATAGTGGAGCATGTGTCCTTATTGCATGCCAGTTAATCCTCTGGGTATATGCCCAGGAGTGGTCTTCATGAGATCTGCCCAGGATCTTCTAGCTTTCATGGTCTCTGGCGAGAAGTCTGGTGTAATTCTGTTAGGTCTTCCTTTATATGTTTCTTGGCCCTTTTTTCTTACTGCCTTTAATATTCTTTCTTTGTTTAGTACATTTGGGGTTTTGATTATTATGTGAAGGATGGTATTTCTGTTCTGGTCCAGTCTTTTTGGAGTTCTATAGTCTTCTTATATATTCATGGGCATCTCTCTCTTTAGGTTAGGGAAGTTTTTTTCCCATAATTTTGTTGAAGATATTTGCTGGCCCTTTAAGTTGTAAATCTTCACTCTCATCTATGCCTACAGTTCTTAGGTTTGGTCTTCTCATTGTGTCCTGGATTTCCTGGATGTTTTGGGTTACATGCTTTTTACCTCTTGCATTTTCTTTGACTGCTGATTCCATGGTTTCTATGGTGTCTTTGGCATCTGAGATTCTTTCTTCTATCTCTTGTATTCTGTTGTTGATATCTATGGCCTCTGATTTCTTCCCAAGCTTTTCTATCTCCAAAGTTTTCTCCCTTTGCAATTTCCTAGTTGTTTCTACTTCTGTTTCTAGATCCTGGATGGTTTTGCTCAGTTCCTTCACTGGCTTGTTTGTGTTTTCCTGTAATTCTTTTTACATTTCCTCTTTCATGACTTCTGCCTGTTGACCCAAGTTCTCCTGTATTTCTTTAAGTGATTTTTGCGTTTCCTCCTTATTGGCTTCTATCTTTTGACCCATATTCTCTTGCATTTCTTTCAATGATTTTTGTGTTTCCCTTATAAGGGCTTCTAACTTTTGATCTGTTTTATCCTGAATTTCTTTAAGAGATTTATTTATGCCCTCCATGTTTTCCTCTAACAGCATCATGACCAGTAATTTTACATCCAAATCTTGTTTTTCTGGTGTGTTGGGTTATCCCAGACTTGCTGATGTTGGAGTGTTGGGTTCAGATGGTACCATATTGCCTTGATATCTGTTGGTAAGATTCCTATGTTTGCCTTTTGTCATCTGGTTATCTCTGGTGTTAGTATGTCTTGTTGTCACTGGCTGGTACTTGAACCTCCTGTTAAGGCTAATTCTACCCAGCTGGATGACTGGGCCTAGCTGGCTCACAGATGAACTGGGCACAAGAGGTGGCCCACTGCTCAGTGGTTTGCCTCCCCAGAGGTCTTAAACTCGGGATATCTCGGTATCTGGGGTTGCCTGTCCTGTCCGCCTGTGCATAGAGATGGCGTCTGCTGACTTCCTGCAGGGCCCTAGACCTGTGCCTCTTAGCTTTTCTTTCTAACTGTTCTTTTGTTACTATGACTCAATGCAACTTTTGAGTCAGACATGAATGTTAATTGAATAAATCAATAAATTGCTTATTCTACACTAAACATCTCCACATTTTCTTTTTTAAATCAATTAATTTACTCACATCCCAATATAAGCCTGCCTGCTTCTCTTGGTCTCCACCTCACAGAGCTCCTTCCCCAATTCCTCAAACCCCTTCTTCTCTGAGAAATGGGCAGACCACCAGGATATCAGCAAACTCTGGCACATCAAGTCACTGCAGGCCTAGCAGCATCCTCTCCCACTGAGGCCAGACAAAGCAGCTCAATTTAGGGAACAGGCTCCACAGGCAGGAGATAGATTCAGGGACAGCCCCCACTCCTGTCATCAGGGGATGGGCATGAAGTCTAAGTAGTACTTGTGTTACATATGTGCCATAACTTTTCATAAATTCTAAAGCATTCACTTCTCTATTTCTGGTGTATCAGCTCTTTGCCACTATTTCCCATTAATCAAGGTGTGTTATGATCAGCAAGAGATGGATAGGAAACCTAACTCCATCCTAATCTATGAACCTTAAAGTCCAATAGAGCAGAGTTAATGTTGCATTCCATTTGACTGTTACACATAAGATTATGAGAGTTTTAGTGGTCTTACTAGCTCTTTATTTCTCATGTGTAAAATATGAGTAATAATACTTAAATGAAAGATCTTTGTCTATATTGAATGAGACAGGGTAAGAGTTCTGGCCCATAGCCAGTAAATATTCAACTTTTAAATGTTAGGTTTATATTGTAGGATGCATTATGTCATCATAATAGGTAAGAAGTATGTCAAATAGTCCCCGGGAAATTCTTTACAACCATAATTCCTTGAAAAGACTTCAAGGTGAATTTAAACTTATAAAACAATGATTCTCACATATTAGGATTTTTGGATTAAAATCCTGGAATATACACGCATATATAATATTTAAATCCAACTACACCAGTTGAATTTAATTATTATTCATAGTATCTTTCCATGATATGGTCCAGAAATCAAGCCTTTTCTGATCTCTGTAAACTTTATGTGATAAACCCAATGAATGGGGTGATGCTATATGACTTTTGGCTTGTGAAATCTTATCTGGTTCATTTTGAGTTGTTGGGAACACACTTCATCACTCTATTGGATAAGTGCTTTTATTGGGATTTTACCCTGTGCCTGAACTTTATGAATATTCAGTGTAACCAGAAAGCCCCATAGAGGGGATAATAAAGTTTGTATTCTGTTGAAGACATGTAAAAAGAAAGAAACTTAAGGAAATTATACCTAAATTTTGATTGTGTCCAACAGTGATCAGTTGGTTGCAGAGGACAGACTGTGTTTTTAATTGCATATAATATAGTATATCATATAATATATCATAATATATCATATAGTATAGTATATCATATAGTATAGAATAATAGAATATATATGTGTGTGTGTATGAATAAATGTACATATGTGTACTATGTTCATGTCTGGTCCCTACAGAGTCTAAAAAAGTGTGTTGGATCCCCTGTACTTTACAGAAAGCTGTGAGTTTCAGTAGATGGGTACTAGGAATAAACTCAAATCCCATAGAAGTACAGCAAGTGCTATTAACTATTGAGAGGACTTTCTTGCCCTAAATTCATTCTTACTCAGGCATAAGCACTAGCATGACAAGTCATGAGGGATGCATTCAAGATATTAATGGCACATTCTCCTAGACTACTTGTTATAGACTGAGACTCCTTTTATTTTCAAGATATGTTTGTACCTAAAGATGTGATTCACAGAAAGGCTTAAGAGCCCTCTGCGGAGTCATAGACTTGATCAAAAATATCTGCTCCTGAAGAATTTCAACTGCTGGGCTTAAATGATTGCTTGAAGTATAACATTTCCAACAAGTTTAGATACCATATAGGATCTTTTATGCACACAGTTTCATACTTACATCTGGAAATCTACACTGAAAACACTGTTCCAGGATTTATAAGGCTTTTCTAAAGATGTCCTTATCAATTTAAGCCTGCTTTCTTTAAAATGTCTCATAGCAATGAATATTTCTCACAATAAATGCTGAGGGTTTTGGGTGGGGGAGTTAGGAAAAGATGACAAAGGTATAGTTCACTGAACTGTGGCCTAGAACACTTTCATAAAAAAGTGGTACTGGGCACAGTGTACCTCATCAGTATATTGATTGCCCAGTATGCAGGTGGCCCTGAAAGACTTTCCCAGGACCTTGTACCATCTTCCCACATAGCATTCTTTCATAGAATGTAAATATTGAACACTTGCCTAAAGTTGTGGGTTAATTTCATACATGTTAAATTTTTGCTCCATTGGTTTTATGTGACATGTGCCTCCCTCTCTCTCTCTCTCTCTCTCTCTCTCTCTCTCTCTCTCTCTCTCTCTCTCCATGTGTGTGTGTGTGTGTGTGTGTGTGTGTGTGTACATGCATGTACACGGCACACACATGCCATAGTTCAGGTATGGATGTTAGTAAACAATATGCAAGTAATTGGTTTTCTCTTCCACAGTAGGTCTCAGAGATTGAGTTCAGATTTTAAGGCTTATGCTGCAAGCAACATTACCCCCGAACCTCCTTTTAAGTATATGTCTTTCACAGTCATTTGCTAAAATGAGAAAATAATGTTCTAAAACCAGTGGCCTAAAATGAGGCTGTCCTATTTTGCTATGGGAAGTGACCGAGAATTATTTATGAAAGATACACTGGAGTCTCTATTCCTAGCTTCTACATCTTTCAGAGAAGATCTTGACTTCTATTTTAGACCTCTCTCTCCCTATCCTGAGCTGGAATTGTTACCTTGTCAGTATTAGGTTATCACCCTTGACAGACACTATATTGAATGATCTTTCTAGCCTAAGTTGTGATTCCGATTGTTAGCTGTTCCTCTTGCTTTTTTTTTTTTTTGGTTTGTTTTTTTAATTATTATTATTATATATATTCTTTATTTACATTTCAAATGTTATCCCCTTTCCTGGTTTCCCCTCTGAAAACACCCTATCTCATCCCTCCCCTCCCCCTGCTCACCAACCCACCCACTCCTGCTTCCCTGTCCTGGCATTCCCCTACACTAGGGCACTGAGCCTTCTCAGGACCAATAGCCTCTCCTCCCTTTGATGTCCAGCAATGCCATCCTTTGCTACATATGCAGCTGGAATCATGGGTCCCTCCATGTGTACTGTTTGGTTGGTAGTTTAGTCCTCTTGCTTTCTAGTTCTGTCTTTCAATGACATGTGTGGATCTAACTGATTCACTTTTGACTTACTGCTTCTGAGTGTTTCTGTAGGATATACCATATCTGAAAATCCTATGTCCTGATACTAATGATAAGCTTTTAATTTTAGGAGAAATGCTACTTTTCCTATTTTAATATTATTTTCACGACAAGCTTTCAGTAATATGTGAAGCTTAATATTCACCAATGCCTTTCTAAATTATTCAATATAATAACCAGGTCAACAAATTACTCATTAAAACATACACTATGACTTTTGAATTACGTGTGAAGTGTTATAGAGAATTATAACATTTATAATTACAAGCTTAAAAAACCTCATAGAATGTCAATTTGTATGAAGTTTAAAGAAGTATATCCATATGGATCCAGTTAGCCTTTCTTGTGGTTGTTCCCAATGCACTTCTTTTATTTTTTTTTCTGTTTAATCTAACTGCATCTCATCAGCAAGTCTCCAATGATGCCCTGAAATCTTATTAAATTTCCCATCGTTCTCTCTTACAATATCACACACTTCTTATTGGTAGTAGTCATTGATGCTGCAATTTTCTGGGAACATTCTTACAAATTATTGCATAAAGGTATTTTGCTATTTGACTGGGTTCTTGAGAACCCAGATAAACATGGAGTTTCTTCATTATTGTGCCCTTAGTGCCAACTCTAGTGTTGTATCTTCCAGTTTCAAAAAATGTGTCAAATAGATTTACTTGTACTAGCTTCCTTCTTTTCAAACATCCTGAGCACACATGCTAAGGAATAGACCAACTCAGCACAGTATGGACATTTCTTTTAAGCCAACATATTGTTTCTTTGTGTAGTCTGCCAAAAATATGATGAATGTATAAGAAATAGATTGAAAGTTCTGTGGCTTTGTGACTTTGCTATTTCTTATTGATTTCTCTGCAGACAACTATGTACTTTAGAACTAATTTTGTTATTTAGTAAATTCCACTCAGAATTTCAAAGAAAAGGGAAAATCGATGAAGAAGGTATCATTGTGAGCTACCTTTTGAACACATCCATGATCTTTCCCAGCTCGTTTTCAAAGCATTTAAGAAAAGAATAGAGGTTTTTCTTTACATTTACTTTAAAAATGTATTATATGTTTACATTTTATAAAGTATATGAGATGGTTTGTGTGTGTGTGTGTGTGTGTCTTTAAAAGGCCTCTTGGATCTTATCTTTCTTTCTTCTCCACCTACCTTCTACTCCTGTTTTCCCTTATATTCTCCTCTGAGTAACTGAATTCACCTATAAGTATTCTATAAGGAAGTCGAGTGAGTTTCTCCAAGGACTAAATATACGAAAGCATAAGCTGTTGTTAGTGTTGCACAAATTAGCCTTTATGATGAAGAACTTCAAAAGTACTCAGAGGTGCTTTCATCTACAAAACAACTTAGTTTCTGTCTAACACCTTCCACAATATTAGAGCAACTCCCTTCTATTACAGAGTACTAACGACAAAGAAGGAAATAAAATAACAGTGGGAGAGACTGTAATCCACATTATGCCTAGATCTCTAGAAATTGGCCCTTCATTACAACACACACACACACACACACACACACTCCCCCATGTAATATCAACCTGAAATTCACATTTGGATTTGATACAGAGCAAATATATCAAGAAATAGAAAAATAGATTGGGATATCTTGCTGTACCACCAATGCAAGTGTATTCTTTATCTACTCATGACTTGGTTAGTTTTGATTATTTTTATTAAAGATAATCAAAAAGACAGGAAGGAAGATATTTGGTCATCTAGTATAACAGGCACATGATTTATGCTACAGAACAATGGATCAAAAATATATAAATCTTCAGGAATTGAAGTTGAATAAAATCATGTGACATTTATCTTTTTATAACTGTATGGTCATATTAAGAATTTAAGACTATATTTGCTATTTAATGTGAATACTCTGCAGTTAATCCAGTCATAACATTTTCTTTGAAATAGAATCAAATTTATAGCATGGCACAGTTCTAGAAGCAATCAAAGCTTTGAATTAAATGTGGGCAGATATAAGCCCCCAGAGCCTGGCTTGGCAGGAAAGTTTAGTCATTTTGGTCCAGCTTTGACAGTGTTTTCTTAGTCCTTCCAAATGGATGAGGTTTTCCTTAATTGGAATTGGCCTCATCATATAAAGCTTATCTTCACTCCATTTACTATTGATTTCTAAAGGTCTTGCCTCTTACAGATTTTGAAAACATGGGTTAACCTTCTTGCCTGAAGGAAAATTGCAATTGGAGATGGCATTTCCATTTGCTAAAGTACCATGACCAAGGAAGCAAGAAAAAAAAATGGCCTGAGGTGCTAACCTGTGGTCTCTGCAAAGATGCATCACATTTACAATATGTATTTTTTAAAACTATGCTTTTATTTTAATGGAGAGACAATAGAGGCGAGAGACAGAGACAGAGACAGAGATAGAGACAGAGACAGAGACAGAGACAGATTGTTCTTTCATTCTTTCAAGAACATTTTGCAAACTTTGCCCTGTAGACTATGACTGAGGTCATTCATACTCCCCATATTATTTGCTGTTTAAAAGCAATAATTGTTTCTACTGATAATCACTCCTCCACTTTAGTCAATTACAGAAAATGTCACTCAAGGAAAAAGCGTTTTATTTCATGCTATGATATCTAAAGCAGTCAGTGAACCAGTGAGTGCTCTGACCTTGCATAACAGTTATCATCCCAGCAGCTCTAATTTGATTATAATTGTCGGACTGTTTGCCAAATAAGGAGCTCCCTCCCAGGCATTGGGGCTTCAACTTCTATGAGTCGGCCACAATCTGGTCCAGAGCCCACCCTGTCATCACCCATACTCTAATTCAACACACACACACACACACACACACACACACACACACACACACACATACACACACACACACACACAGAGAGAGAGAGAGAGAGAGAGAGAGAGAGAGAATCTTTTGAATCTGTCTTTATACGTCATGCTCATATATTCCAATGCAATCTGTCATTATATCTTTTTGTAACTTAAGCTTTTACAGTTATCCCATTTTCTACAGATCTTAAATGTTCTGCAGGTATTTTCTTGTGTTCATATAAGAAGAGGGCCCTGAAGTCCAGTTTGAAGTGCAGCCACTGATAACTATTATTGTCTTCTGTAGTTTCAGTTTCTTAGCTGCCCAGTGTCACTTCTCTTCATTATCCCTGCACTTTACCTCTTATAAATCTCCATACTTCTCCTGTCCCACGTGTTTGCATGCCTTTCTATGTACTTGAAATGTCATTCTTTATTTTGGTTTTGCAATCCTATCCCTTGAAGGCTCTCCCTGGGAATCTTCTCATGGAGACGAAGGAATGACTAGCCCAGTTTCTAATCCATGGAAGACAGTGAGTTCCAAGCCAGAATGTACTTTGTAATTCCTGAGACATGGTGAAATAATGCTGATGCTTCAGTCCCAACATCTAGGAAGTTCCAGAGGTCTGTTGGATGAAGCCTACTTACTCAGGATGGCTATTGAAGTTCTGAGATAAAACAAACTCACAAAAATCTCTTCCCTGATGCCTATGAAACCTCCATTCATTTTTATTGTCTACTCCATAGCCAGTGATTAGACACAGCCTAGCAGATGTTAGCATCAATGGGATAGGAGGGCTAGGACTGCTGGCATTCTAGTATCTTTTGCTTGCCAAACTATTACACAAAGAGGACAGAAATACTCTCAACAACACTGTGAAGGCTGAATTGAAAAAGACACTTGACAGTGGAATAGATCTTCTGAACTTCAACGTCAAATCCCAGTTTCTCTCTCCTGTAACAGAAAAAAAAAATATTTTACTCCAAAGAACCTTTATGATTATCCACTTCATATTTAGAAACGACTGTAAGCACTTTATCTCTGTGTCTCTGTGTATCTGTTTCTGTCTCCATGTCTGCCCCCCTCTCTGCTTGTCTCTGTGTGTGTGTCTGTCTGTCTGTCTCTGTGTATGTATGTGTATGTGCTTGTGTGTCTTTTTATAATCAGATATTACCTATCACTAAGGCCAGAAATTAGTATGATGAACATGCAGTCCTTCATGCTTACACAATTAAACTTACTAGATTTATGTTGAATTATATCAAACTTTCCTTTATGGGTTGTAAATATTAATTTGGTTTATTTATTGTTTCCATACACACATGTGCACACACATATATGTATGTATGTACTACATTTTTCAAGTTGGCAAATTTGGTATATTATAGAATCAAAACATATGGTGACTGGGAAAGTACCTCCTTATAAAATGTAAGTAGGGTATAAAAAAATTCTCAACATTACAAGTATAACATTTTATTTTATCATTTTATACATAAAATCCAATACAAAATTTATCAAGAGCAAAATATAAGTTTTTATTATCAGTAGTAAAATATTACGTCATTCCACTGCATTCCCTTTCTTCTTCCCCCCTCCTCTCATTTCCCCAACCCCTTGACTCCCATTCATATCGCTTGCCTCCCTTTAGTTATTATGGTTAAACACACACACACACACACACACACACACACATATATATAGACATAAATATATAAATGCAACTTGCTGAGTCTGTTTAGTGTTGCATGTACATATACACAAACAAAACACACACACAAACACATGAAGGGGTGAAAAGTTCTTTTCAGACAACTAATCAGAGGGCTTGTCCCTCAGAGATTATGTCTCCCACTCTCAGCATCCCTTACTTGCCTGTACTTGTAGATCTAGGGCAGGGCTGAATATGACTCTTCCTTTCATGGTAGTATGACTATTAGTATCCTCAGTGCTGAGGTCTTGGTCAAGCAACCATATAGTTGAAATACCTAGTGTGAACCTTCATTTCTAGGAAACACCTTCTCACAGATGATTTCCTGTTCCTCTGGTTCTCACAATCTGTCTGCTCCCTCTTTGACGAAGTGTCCTGTGAATTTTAAGTGATAGCGAGTATTCAAAGCTACTTCAGAGCCTACAGCAAAAGGAGAGAGTACTTCTTTAGCCAGAGGATTTTTTTACTTATTTTATGGTTAAATTATTCCAGAGTCTTATAGATGGTTCAAATATTTGAATAGCATCATATCATATAACAAAATATTTTATTATGATATTACATCAATGAAGCTAGAAATTATTTGACTACTTGTTCTATGTTCACTTCTATATTCACTTGTGAGTTTCCTCCACTGAATTAATGTTACAAAGAAACAAAGAAGTAAATTCTAGAAAGATAGTTGATAAGTTTGCTTCCACAAAAGGAACTCCTCACACCAGAAAGCACTGTGTGCCTGATGACTTAGTCAATAAGTAATATCACCTCCCACATGCACATGTGACCCTCTCATATCATATTGAAATTCTAAGCAAAATCAGAAAAAATTAAAGAGAACTAGTATATGCTGAAAGTGAAAATTTGATATTTATTCTCTTATACAAGTCACATAATGTAGTGTGAAAATTAATATGCAAATATATTTAAATACAAGAACACCAGAGTCAGTCCATGAGAGGTTCTAATAGTGTAAGGAACAGCAGTATATCTAGTGGTGAGCTAACAACTTGAACAAGTTTGAAACTGTGCAGTAATTACCTGCTCTTTAATAGAAAACAAATAAAAACAATAGAAACTTGGGAAAAAATAAAATAAGAAATTATATTCAGAACTTGACAGGAAACTTCCCTTAGATGTCTAAAACAATGTAGAAAATTACAATCTGTAATTAGCAATTTAATAAAGAAATGAACCACCCTTCATTTCACTGATAACTGGTGTGCTAGAAGGCCTGGGATATTTAATAAACCAGAACAAGAATGCATATATAAAGGTTAGGACTCGAGGAGTAGTCATCATTTTAGATGATGTTATCCATAAGAGTTGGCAATATTTATTTAAAAAAAGGACAATAAAGCAGAATAATATGTAAGAATAAAAACTCCTTTGTAAATACTGAATTTTCCTACATTCTATTTAGTTTTTCATAATGCCCTGTTCCTTTTGGGACTCTGATAATTAGATAACCACAAAATGAAAAAAAAAAAAAAAAACAAAAACTGCTATGGAAAAAGTTAATCATCCTAACTTGATTGCACAAGTTCCTCTCCAGAATGAAATGTGTGCAGAGCTTTTCTTTGCCCTGGAAAGAGTTGTGATAGTCCCAAATATTTGCTCAACTGCACCTCCTGTCTCTCTGTGTTTTAATACATTTCATATGTTACATCATTCCAGCTATCTAGAAACAAAATTAATACCGCAACTCATGTGACTTTTATGTGGCTTTATGTGACTTTCTTTTAAAGGAGGTATAAAACTGCAAACAGTTTCACAGCATCTCTGCCAGCTGCAAATTACAGTGAATAATTAATGAAGCAAGGCCAGTTCCATAGGATGTTCTCAGCAAGAGGATATCATATAAACTTCAAAAAACCTCACGGCTATAAAAATATTCTGTTGTTTTTATAAGTTGAATATAGAAGTGCTGATTTCTAAACGAACAGTTTATAGTTCTGAATCATGCTTTAAACTGAGAAGCAAACTGCTCATTTCCTAGGAGTTTGTAATGTCTTAGAAAACAAATGCATTAACGGCCTGGGGCACAATCAGGAGTTGGCCCTTTGGATTCCCTTTCACTTTGAAGATTGATTTCACTCCTGCTAACAGGATCAGGAAAGCAAGTAGAAACATTTGTGAGCTCTGTTCCCACTGTTCGCCCTTGAAGGTCTGTTAATGCTCTTTTGTAGCCCTCAGGAATTCCACAGACATGACAGCGGTGCTCACCATTATCTCCGTAGCCTCCAGAGCTACACAATAACACTCCTCATCAAACTTGAAGTATCAGCAAACTTGTTAAATCCTTTGGAAAATACATTGCTTCAACGGGGCTAGGGAGTCACACCAGCCAAGGTCAGTGCTGTGCTGCTTGTGGGTCTATTTAGAAAATGGAGTGTTTAGTAAATGCTATTAAACTAAGATCACAGAAGAAGAGAGAAATATTTAGGGAGAGTTTAAGAAATAAGAACAATTATTTCAGGCCAAGAGGATCTGAAATCAAAAGGATGTGACTGAATTTCTGGGAATAATATCAGCGCAATGACTTGAGATATAAACCCTTGCCGAGTAAATCGAGACTGTCGACAGTGCTTTGATGTGAGTCCATCTGCTGGATTCCTTTTGTTGCGTTATCAGAGCTCCGGAAATGTCTGCTTTGGCTATCATGTAAAGTCGTGCCTTTGGGTTAAAGTCAGTTTGTCTCCAGAAGGGCAGAGTGCTTTTACACGTGTGCTTTTACAACTGGTACAAGAAAACATCAGCCCGTTGTAACCCATTAATATGTAATTGTATTTGTTTGTCCATTAGTTCAACTGTTTGCCAAAGCAATGCAAGCACTATGCTCATTTATATACGTCGAATTTTAGAACTCAGGATCCACACAGGTTGTGTGCTGACTGGATGGTTTGTCTTCTATTCCACAATCACATGTCTGTAAGCGTCCCTCTTCTGCGTGCTCAGTGAAGATTGTACGGGGCCCTGCCCTGTCTGTACAACAGAACCTGAAGCTTGAGCCCTTAGTACAGCCTCTCAGAACCTTCAGTAAAAGTAGGCGTCAAGTTCATCTCCCATTACCTATATCTCATGCTCTAGGCAAATAGGATTCTTCAGTCTCATGTTTATCCAGAGATCTCTGTTTTGGTTTTTGTCCTTCTCATGTTTTCTGCTTCTGCCTAAAGTACTTGCCTCAATACTTATACCTTTCTTGTATATTATGCTATGGAAATCACATTGTTTCTATTTCTCACCCATGCGCTGTTTACATACGTATTCATGCCTAAAGCACACAACAGTACCTAGTAAGAAGTAATCTGGAGAAGTGTCTGGGGGATAAAATGGTGAAAACCCTGGGAAGCTCAAGCAAGTTTTATTAGAAACTAAATCCTTATAGGAACGGTTAGGATGTAAAGAAATCACTTTTATTTTCTTAATATCTGTAGAACCTTATTGACATGAATATTGTCTATGTGTCTCAGACAGAAACATTAGCTTCTTATTATGCATGGATCATTTCTATTAAACATTAACCAACACGTTAATAATTAATACCAATTGAAAATACCCAAAGTTCCATTTATAAAAGTTTAAAACCCCAAATATTTGACTTTACATACTCAGTAATTATCACCAATGCACCCTCTAACTACTCACATGCTGTTCCTTACTTTATTGACATTCCTATCATACTTGCCTCACTTGGCAATCACATACTCTTTCACATCCACCAGGTAGATTATTCCTCAAGGGCATGGTAATCAGCTTGACCCTTGTATCTCTAGCAAATTGCATGCCATCACAAAGAAAAAGCAATCTTAAACAAATGACAAAACATTGACTCAAAACTCACTTCCTTTTTTTTTATTAAATATTTTTTCAATGCATTTCAAATGTCATCCCATTTCCTGGTTTCCCCTCCAGAAATGCCCTATCCCATCCCCATGCTTACTAACCCACCCACTTCTGCTTCCCTGGCCTGGTATTTCCCTATATTGGGGTATCCAACCTTCTCAGGGCCAAAGGCCTCTCCCCACTTTGATGTCCAACAAACCATCCTCTGCTTCATATGCAACTGGAGTCATAGATCTCTCCAGGTGTACTCTTTGGTTGGTAGTTTAGTCCCTGGGAGCTATGTAGGTACTAGTTGGTTCATATTGTTGTTCCTCCTATGGGGCTGTATGCTCCTTCAGCTCCTTGGATCCTTTCACAAGCTCCTCCTTTGGGGACCTTGTGCTCAGTCCAATGGTTGACTGAAAGCACCAACCTCTGTATTCGTTAGACACTGGCAGAGCCTCTCAGGAGACAACTATATCAGGCTCCTGTCAGCAAGCATTTGTTGGCATCCACAACAGTGTCTGGGTTTGGTGACTATTTATTGAATGGATCCCCAGGTGTAGCATTCTCTGAATGGCCTTTACTTCAGTCTATGCTCCACATTTTGTCTCTGTATCTCCTCCCATGAGTATTTTGTTCCCCCTTCTTAGAAGGACCAGAGTATACATACTTTGGTCTTCCTTCTTCTTGAATTCTTTTGAATTTTACCTTGGGTATTCCAAGCTTCTGGGCTAATATCAACTTATCAGTGAGTGCATACTGTGTGTGTTCTTTTGTGATTGGGTTACCTCACTCAGGATGATATTTCTAGTTCCATCCATTTGCCTAAGAATTTCATGAATCCATTGTTTTTAAAAGCTGAGTAGTATTCCATTGTGTAAATGTCCTACATTTTCTATATTCACTCCTCCATTAAGGGACATCTGAGTTCTTTCCAGCTTCTGGCTATTATAAATAAGACTGCTATGAACATACAAAGCTCACTTCCTTAAGATGTTTTATAGCATCACACTAGAAATTCTTCCTTTTGGAGGAGACAAGTAATGCAAGTCTTTTCTTCCTTTCCTCTGATGAGGTTAGTCATCTTTGTGAAGTACTTATCTTCAGGATATACTGTTTAAAATGAATGAATTCATATATTCATACCTCCCTTTCACATTGCTTGTGAAGCATTTTTGCAGTGGCAAATCTGCAATTCCCAATGTTAATAGTTTGTAGGCTAGAAATGTTGAAGTATTAAGTTATCAATCACTTGAAATGGAGACATCATCAAACCCTGACACTATGTAAAGTGCTGAAAGCCATACCCTAGCTGTGGCTGATGACATGGTCATTTAAAAGCCCTATTTCATAGCACTTCTAAGAAACTGATAGTCTCTGGTTGGTTAAGTAGAATATGAGGCAAGGGGAAAGACGTTCATGCCTGGACCCTGTGCATGATAGCTAGCACTGGGAAAATTCTTTGGCTTTACATAAACCCTACCTTGGCTTTTAATGAAATACGAGATTTACTTCCATGTTCCTACCTGTCTCTATTCATCCATTTTAGGACTTAACACTTACTGACAGTGTAAGAATCTGAGCCTCGCCAGGCCAGACCCACCCACCCCTGTGGTGTCTCTATATGTTCATTTTTTGATTAGCTCATTTATCTGTTTTCTTGTAATTATGCAGATGTACACTAATACCAAAAATCAATGATTGTATTTCTTTTGGGAGAACACAACAGATCACACTGAGACAGAAAGAGAACTTTGCTGAATTAAACAATATGTAGTTCTTGGTCTCACTCGCCATCAGAACCCAGCCTTGCCTTGGAAATACTATTTCATTTCATCTTCTTGTTCCCATGGGCATAAGCAAAACATTTGGCTCATTACTGTCTGAAACCCCTCCTGACTACTAAACATGAGAGGTGCATTCCTGTAATAACTAACATTTCTGTAGTATACAGTGTTTGTGAAAATTAGTATAATTGTGTTTAATATCAACCCGGGGCAATTTTTCAAATAGTTACTTTCAATGAAGCAGATAAGCAATTCTTTTTGGATTTTTTTTCTCTTAAGGTGAGTCTGTCCACCTTTAAAAATAAATCACACTGAATTATGAGACTATCAGTCATTCCGTATAACCCTCAATTTTCTGCATTTGAACATGGATGAAGTACTGATGACAAAATACTCATCTCTTCTGTCACACTGGCTGTCAGTTAAGCTCTAGGCCCCCAAGGAGAATCTTCTGTGAAGCCACAACTTGCTGTGATGTGGTCGTAACACCAGGCATCCTAACTACCTCATAGAGCGCAGGGGCAGACTCCGTTTTTGCTTTGCTCCAGTCCTCATGCAACTTAATACTTGCTGTAATTTCCAGTCTCAGAAATATTGTTATAAATAAAAACAACGTGTGGTCAATCAAAACAGCTGTTAGAAGTAAGAACCATGAAAATGAGAACATTGAAACATTTGGGTTGTAAGTTAAGACAATATTGAATCCCTAAAGATATAGAAACATCCAAGTCTAGGATATCTTATATGTTTAATGAATGACCCATGCAAGTCCACACACACACCCACACTCAGTAGACTTGAGATTTTAAATAATGAAACTCTCCAGACTTCACCAATGGTGGGAGTCTACATTTTTGTTGTTTTGCACAATATCCAAAAAGTAATTTTAAGTGCAGCAACCAATATGAAACTCAAAAGCTTTAATTGCTTCTTTAATGAAGTTTTGTTTGTTACTATAAAATGAAGTATCAGTCTTCATACTTTTAAGAAAAGTTTATTTTATATGCTTTTTAGTATATTTTATGTTATATCCTTAACATAGATTTTTTGGAACATTTAAATTCTGTGAGCAGTTTTAAGAGAACACACTTTTTATTCACCACTCAAAAACTGTAAGACTCTGCCGAGCCTTAGCTTACCAGAGGCCCCTGAGTGAACAACTTGGAGCCGGGGATCAATACAGAAGCAAGAGGAATTTATTGTTCCAGGGCTTTGGGATCGTTCATTCAGCAAGTTTTTATACAGTTTTCAGGGGCAGAATAGAGCAACAGCCACTAGGCACAAGGTGATTGACAGAACAGTGTGACTTTTAAAGTGATTGGTCCTTAGAGAAGGGGGGAGCAAGGGGTTCCCTTACCTGTGTGGTCCTCCCTGAGGAATGTGTCCATGTGCTTTGGGCTTCCCTTATCTGCAGGTGGCCCACAATGTTTGGTCCCCTCAGCCCCTGTGGTCTATCTGAGGGTTGTAATTAGCCTTTCCCTTCCAGAGAGGAGGGGTGCCCATGTACTCTTTGACCTTTCTCTTCCAGGAGGGGAGGGGTCTGGTGGAATTATCCAAAGTTCCTGAGCTGACCCCTTCACAGCCACTGTGTTTTTGAGAAATAATTCATAATACAATACTACCCAATGAGATGCTGGGTTGTCTTCAGCTCCAGCTTAATAGGCAGAAAAAACAAAACCTCAACCCCATGTGGCTTAACACCAATGTAAATGAATGCTTGACACTTATTGAAGACCTCTAAGCATTTCCCAGGACAAATGACAAAAATATTGTGGTCTTTTGTTTTTCATTTATTCCTTTTGACGCACAAGCAACTAATTGGGGATCAATACAGAAAATAACCTGTTTGACCTGATTTTGCTAAATTAGAGAAGAGTTGCCTAGAGAATAGTAAAGCCATTCTCTGGCATAAACACTGTCTAAAGAAGGACAGTGGCTCCATATGATCATGTGTCCCTACATGCTGTCCTTTAAAAGCTGGTATTTTGTTCTTTTTCTTTTTTTAATCCGTCTGCATAGCAACTTACCTGTGTGCCTTAGAGCATTGGTAGGTTTATAGGAACCTCTTTTCCTGTCCTCTCTTTTCCTGTTCTCTTTCCTCTCTTGGTTTCCTTTTCCCTTTCACTCTCCAGAGAAAACCATACAGGCTTTAGGTGGCACAAAATATGGCCTTAAGACAGCAAGACTTTCAGTCTCTCATGCTGTGCTTTCATCCATGGATGCTACAGTTCACAGAGCGCTCTCTCTGGTAATGTGCAATTAGAGATTACCCGAGGAGATAAATGCTGCAGACTACTCATGTAAAAATATCAGGGAAGCCTGTAATAGTCACGATACAGAAAAGCCCTGCAAAGCTACAACAATTGAATTTCAGTGTGGTAAGTATAGTAGACCTATCATTGGAGGTTCAACTAAGGACAAGATAAAAGCGCAGTTCCCATTTGCTTTTTTTTTTTCTCTAGGGTTTTAGGTCTCAACCCCACCACTTATTAGTTCTACCCATACCATATTTATTGGATCTGTATGCCTACAAAGCTGTTCTGCAGCTGGCAGGGTCTAAAAATTATTGGTAATTAACATTAATGGGCAGGAACATTTTCAGTGGAAATTAAAAAAAAAATCCTTTGGTGCCAGGCATAATAATAAGATCATCAGACTGGTTCTTCTGATATTCTCATTTTTTCCTTGGAAATAAGCTTTCCCCTGTGCCCTTATTTATGCAGAAAGAACTGGGGTGCGGGTGCGGGGCTGGTTCTTTTCATATTCTATTGGAGATTTCATCATACTTATGCCATCAAGAAACAGCAACATAAACTCTGATTGACACCACAAAGCCTTTGAGGCTCCTCTACCTGTAAATTGGTGCCTTCGGCTCCTGCATTGTGATATTCTGCTAAAAGTAACAGACCAATTTAATTCCTGAGTCACCCTTCCCTGTTTCTTTGATTAGCATCCATCTCATTAGAAAGTGACACTGTCTTATTGATTCCATTCTAGCCCTGAAAGGGAAGATAAGAGAAAGAGTGAAAATGTGACAAAGATAAGAGACTCCCAAGGTGATCCATGGGTGGTATCCAAAAGAAAGGATTGCTTCTGGTCTCAGTGATGATGAGTAGTGGAGACCTTTCTCTGAGCTGTGGAAATATCTTTTAACTGTGTAATTGTTTACTTGAAAATCTAGTCTGCTGTGCTTTGCGGGGGAGTAATGTCATGCTTTAGAGGTGTGTTTCTTTCTCATTTCATGTCTGTGTGCGAAGCAGATTGCAATGATGCTCCCATGGATAGTTGCACACAATCTCTCATCAGTTCTGCGTCTGCTTTGTGCTTGTTGCTGAGAAACTAAAAGTCAAATACGATTTTGTACTTCTATGTCTTTTCTTTTGAAAGAAAACAATACTCGATGTTTGATTGATTTAAAACATACAACATCCCTATGAAAACTGTTCCATTATTATCTTCAATTCTAAGAAAACTGGTGTGTCTTCCAGGGTTTAGCAACTGATCCAAAGAGAAAGACAGAATAAAATCTGAGTCCTGGCATGAACCTAAATTCCTCTGGAAGCTAGGCTTCTCTCTGCACACGGTTCTGACTATTATGGGTTATGTTTTGACATTATTGAAGACAACATACATGTATAACCTTTGAAGACTCTCTTGTATAAATTCTATTTTAACACCTAAATTCTTGCTCTTTTTTTGGATATGTCTAATATTTTTATAATGTCAAATCTTTTTTATGAGCCCATGTCAGGTACTGAAATCAATAAAACATGAAGAAGAAGAATTTAAACTGAGGATCGAAGTCAAAGAATACTAATATAGTAACTAGAGTGGATAAAGAGACAAGAAAAGGACCTTAGACAGTGTTTGGACTCTGCAGAAGTACCTCAATGCTATATTCATTTGAAAAATACATTTACCTTGAGTCATTGCTCTTTTAGTTTTTATAAAAGATGATGATTTTCCCATGTCCATAGCTAGCCATTAGCATAATGCAGCCTAAGTTGCTAACCCTGGTTGTTTTATTCTAGTTATTATTAGGCCATATATTTTCTTCCAAGCTGTATACCACTAACAGCAACACAGTGCTAGCTCGGGGCCACAGTTTAAGGACAGGTGAATGGCTTAACAGTGCAAGTTAAGACAGGTGTCAGAGTCACTCACCACTGCGCCTTCATGTGTGACCGTGATTTCAGCTCTTCCAGGTCACACTGCATTAATGTTTCTGGTGTTTTCGGGTAGGTTTTTATCTCTAGTTTCTATGTTTAGGAAAGTTGATCTGACAGAAGTGAATATGTAAGGGTGGGAATGGGACATTGCTTGAAAAATACATTCATGGACAATTTTGTTTCTTATGGTTCTATCAAGTTGTTTTTCCACATTTACCTACATTAATTATGATTTTACAGTACACACCGCAAATTATGGAGTTGATTTCTTTTTCATAAAAATATTAAGAGATCCTGTCATGGTTCCTGGAGTGATGGCTCAATGGCTAAGGGTGCTTAATGCCCTTGCAAAGAACCAGAGATTGGTTCCAGCCCTCTCATTAGGTAGCTTTCAATGGCCTGTAGCTCCTACTCTAGGAATCTGAGGACTCTGGCCTCCACAAGTGCTATACTCATACACACAGACACAGATGCGTATACAACTGATTTTTTAAAAAGTTCCCATTTTATTTATTATTAATTATATTTTATTTACTCAGTTATGACATAAATGTATATCATATATGCCAATATATCATATATATTCATATGGTTATGCTTTTAAATATCTGTCAACAATTCATCCTGCTCTAATTTAAGCATGACAGTTCTTTTTCTCATGTCACAGCATAGCATTTGTACATATAAAAGGATATAGCACATTATTCCTTCATTTGCAATATTTATCTTTAATAATTACTTATTTTTATTTTATATGCATGAACGTTTGCCAGCATGTATGTGTATGAACCGTGTGCATGCCTGGTGCCTATGGAAGCCAGAAGAGGGTGTTAGGTTTCCCCCAAACTAACATCACACATAGTTGTGTGTTCTCAGACCTGAATCCAAGTCCTCTGCAAATACAACCAGTGTTCTTAACCACTGAATCTTATTTTCATCCCAGCAAACTTCATCTTCCAAATCGATTTCAATAAGATGTGAAGTTCTACATTATGTAGTAGATTTCTGTCTAATTTATATCAGCTTGACTACACTGCTGCCTCTTGCTTTAATTGTAAGTGACGAATGAGTACACTTTTACTTTACACTTAGGCTGATCATCCATTTAGAAACAGGTGCTGTGCGGCATGAGAGCAGTAACACACTTTCCCACTGGACTCCAGGGACTAGCTGGCATTTCCACAGGGCCATGTGGATTAGTAGTCACTGGACATTCTCGGCAAAAATAAATTCAAAAATTTATATTAGGCCTTTCTAAATTAACCCTTTACACTTAAAAGCATATGTATTTCATCTTTGCTTACAAAAATATTTCCTTTAGTACAGTAGTTGGCATAAATGATCAGTGTTTTTCAAATATCAGTGTGTACGGTGGTATGAAGAGTTTTCTGCCTGCTGCTAGGATTCCTTCAACTTCCCAGAGTAGAACGAGTGGATAAAAGGTCACGAGTGACTTGGAATTTTACAATTCCACATACGATTCAAGTTTCATGGGTGTCTTTTAATGTTGGGATTTCCCACTAGAGTGAAAGGGGTGGCCACAAAGAGTTAAGTCTCTCATGTTGCTGGTTTATACAACCAGCAAACAATAGGTAGCAACTGAAAAGGCAAGGCAAATTATCAATGAAAGATATGTTTTTAATATTTTAATGCAATCATATATAACAAGTGCTGTGTCATTTTAAGAAGTATCTCTAAAATTTCAAACCAAGCCCACTATTGCCTACCTAGCTACCTACCTGCATAAAACTTTCTAATCCTACCCAACCTCATATTTCACTCAACCTTCTAGGCAAAGGTAATATTTTGAATTCAGTTTGGAAGCTCAAAATATAATGAATACATCTTATATTTGCTCATTTTCTTTTCAATATAAGTAAAACTTGTCCTATATTGCAGGATCTGTGGATATGGTAGGGAAATAAGTTTCCTTATGAATTGAACTCCTGTAATTCGTTATGTCACGGATCTGTAAGAATGCATACGATCAGAGTTTTTCATAGTATAACATTATGAAACCTTATTCTCTCAGGATTAAAACATTCAACCTTTGGAAAAATGAGGAGAGACCCTCAAGCACTTGATATTTCCTTTGAGAGCAATGAATTTCCCAGCTTAGAGGTGGTGTTTGTCACATGGAAAAGCCAAGATGTTTTCAGATGGGGAGCAATTATGAAAATGTAAAACACTCTCAGGCAGAACTGGTGACACTGAAGAAAATGCCACAGAAATAATGAGTAGGCCATTAGCACCATCAAAGCAAGGAGGAGAGATAATTTGAATTCCATCATTTCTTACAGTCATATGGTCAGAGGCGTATTAGTAAGTGACAAACAAGTCTAAAATAGAATATATGTGATAGACACAAGTCTTCCCTGGTGACAATCTCTGAGAAAAGGAAGTAAGCTTCTAGAAAAACAGTGTTAATCTTTGCTAAGTTACTGTTTTCAATAATAGGTGGTAGCCCTGTCTAAAAGGCAGTAGCCATGTTTTATATTTTAATTACCTAATAACTAATATCTCAGAGTAGCTCCTGGATTAATTTTATTTGCAAGTTTCCTTAACCTTTGAATTCATTTTTCTCACTAACCCTATACTTAACGTATATTTCATACAGGATCTATTGACTGCCTTTTGTGGATGCTGGTAATATCACTACGATATCTAGTGTTCAGTTTTCATTACTGTCACATTTGGAGAGCTACATGACTTTGCTCTTCTTAGTCACGCCCTCTACTTTCTAAGGACTTCTTAATAGAAGGAATGTCAAAATTCTATTTTTAGTTCAGCATCTTATACTGTCTCTTAGAGCTCTCAAAAATTCACTACTTAACCGGACCAATTATATAATACATGTATTTTCATATACTTTTTATTTATATTCTTATACTTCAGTGGGAACTGCATGAGAAACATGACAGGATGAGGGTCTTTGACTGGCTTGACATCTTCCTACAGAAATGGTGGAAGAAAGGTGGGTGGAAACTAGGAATAGAAAGAAGACACCTATATCAGGTTATATTACATACATATACATATACACCATATACATATACACCATATACATATACACCATATACATATACACCATATACATATGTATATACAGCATATACATCATCATATACATCATATACACATACATATATATCATATATTCATATACATATACATATGCATCATATACATATACATAATATTTGGTCTTAAATGATGTTTTAACTGATTAATGCCTCCTGCTTTGGTTACCAAAAATGAAAAACTATAGAGTAAAAGTAAAATAAATATTAAATGGCTTGTAGGACCTTTATTAAAATATAGTTATTTGGACTGAAATATCAAAATACATGTATAAACTCACAATAGTATCTTTGTATAATAGAATTAAAATGCTTCTTTATTTTGATAATAAATAAGGTGAGAATATTCTACTGGAAGTTGCAATCTTCCTCAACTTAATTCTTTGATAGCTTGAAGTACTTACATTCAGATCTTTAGCATAACATCTGCTTATTAGCTTTCCTTCCATCCTATAGTTTGAACTGGTGATTAATCTTAGAAAATTTGCTTGATTTTTACCCACCTTAGAAATATTAATCTAAGTTCTAGTAGATATTTCCAAGCCTCTAATGATACAAATTCTTACTTGAAACTCTACATTGAATTTCCTTGTCACGTGGAATTTGGAAAGTTTTATTTGGCTCAGCCAAGTTAATTGCACATACAGATAATATAAAATTTGTATCAATAAACACTCATTTATCTACCAGATAGCATGCTGAAGATTTAATGTGCCAGATACTTTAATCATTTTCTTCTATTGTTAAAACTCTTAACACATGGTGATAGAAATTATGTGGATATTATAAAAATATACAGTGATGGATATGACTGTTGATTAACATAATCTCAAAAGTTTTATTTACTGTATCATAAACTCATTACTCTCAGATTCTTAGATGTGAATAGTCAGTCATCAAGAAGCTTTTGTATTTGTTCTTCATAACAGTTCTTTCTAGTGAAGGAGACTTACTCCAATGCCTAAAAGAGGAAAATGTCATTCATTTATATTCTTTTAACTTTAATCCTTATTAAATAATATATAGCTTTAAGAAAAAAATGGACCTGCTTTATGGGAGTGATTTATTATATGCAAATATATATCAGAACTTTATTTTTTTTACTTGTCCTTTAAAAGTTTATTAATATTTTTAATTTTTTTATTCGATATAATTTATTTACATTTCAAATGATTTCCCCTTTTCTAGCCCCCCACTCCCTGAAAGTCCAGTAAGCTCCCTTCTCTTCCCCTGTCCTCCCACCCACCCCTTCCCACTTCCCCGTACTGGTTTTGTCGAATGCACTCACTAATATGTGGATATTAACCTAGAAAACTGGAATACCCAAAACATAATCCACACATCAAATGAGGTACAAGAAGAAAGGAGTGGCCCCTGGTTCTGGAAAGACTCAGGGAAGAACTTTATATCTACAGCAGGAAATTGGTTATATAAGATATTAAATGCAACAGCTATTTAGACATTTGCTAATTCAAGTGTGGATTAAAATATCCTGAAGTAGCAAGTAATAAAAATGTTTCTAAGTGTGTAATGAAAACATCATAAGAGTCCATTTCCACTTGAGTATTTTAATCTCTATAGGAATCATGTAGAAATCTGTAGAAATCATGGCTACAATTTTGAATTACTGGTTAAAATTTTATTATGGCTTTTTAGACATGCAGTTGTCAATGAACATCAACAGAAGATGAAGTTAGGGTGTATTATTTCTAATGATAACCTACTTAAATACTGAGCACCAGAGTGAGATGATAGTTGTTAGATATTTGAGTTGCTCAGTGCCTCTTCCTGTGTTTAATAAGACATAGAAAAATCTATTAAATCTATAACTAGACCTTCCTTTTGCTAGAAGGTCTCAAATAAATTGCCTTTAGTTTTAAAGAACTTTAGAATTCCCTAAGGCTTCAGACTTGGCATGTAAGTTGCTTTGCTGTGAAAGGTTCTGTAGATTTCAAAGGATTATAAATAGGAGGGTAAAGTGT
Organism: Apodemus sylvaticus; assembly: GCF_947179515.1. NCBI lineage: Eukaryota > Metazoa > Chordata > Mammalia > Rodentia > Muridae > Apodemus > Apodemus sylvaticus. The sequence goes on along the minus strand of NC_067473.1, from coordinate 36,238,220 downwards.
GGCCTAATGCTTATTGCAATCACATACACACTTATAGTGAAAGTATATATAAAATGTATACAGCACTTATTTACCATGTTATCATGTTAGAGTGAATAATTCTTGAGTATCATGACTCATGCTATTATGATACCATTATCACTTTCCATGTTCACAATGGTTTTATCACGATAAACTGAAGTCCTGTATTCATCAGTCAATAATCCCCTGTATTTCCCATCCCTTAAGCAATAGTATAATCCATTGTACCTTCTTTTCTACAGATTTATGGTAGCTCAAACTTATAGATTCATATAAAATTTGTACTGGTAAGAGCAACTGTAATGAAACTCTCAGTAACATTTTCTTTTAAGACCTTACTGGAAGCCAACTTTAGGACCATCAGGTACCTTCCAAATGTCTCCTAAACATCCTTTTTATTACAGATTCTTCCCACTATCCACTTCCTTCTAACATGACTATTTTATGCTTTACATTTTTGCTTATGGCAACCTAATTCAAATAGATATTATGTCAGAAATAGTTGTTATAAATGAACACAATGTGATGGCATTGTTCTCATTACATCTAAATGTAATGAGAACAATCCAACTGTTGATTGTTTCATATGGTTTCTACCAACAATGAGACAGTGATATGTTGTCATCCAAATTGACATTTATCATGGATATTGTTTTGCCTCTTGTGTTAGTAGTGCCTTTATCAGCATGTGACTAAAGGACTTAGGAGATACATGAACACTTGGCCTTGTGTCTTATTGTGTATAGAATTACTTAATTCAAAACAATATATGTGACAATGGGCAGTGATGTTCAAAAACCCACTAGTATTCCTTCTCATCTCATTATCAAAAACCAGATATCTTAATTACAATAGTAATATAACTGAACTGGCTGGTTTTGTGTGTCAACTTGACATAGGCTGAAGTTATCACAGAGAAATGAGATTCAGTTGGGGAAGTGCCTCCATGAGATCCAGCTGTGGGGTATTTGCTCAATTAGTGACCAAGAGTGGAGGCCCCCTTGTAGGTGGTACCATCTCTGGGATGGTATTCTTGAGTTCTGTAAGAGAGCAGACTGAGCAAACCAGGGGAAGCAAACCAGTAGGAACATCTCTCATGGCCTCTGCATCAGCTCCTGCTTCCTGACCTCCTTGGGCTCTAGTCCTGACTTCCTTTGGGGATCAATAGCAATGTTTCTACAGTGTAAGTTGAATAAACCCTTTCTTCCCCAACTTGCTTCTTGATCATGATGTTTGTGCAGGAATAGAAACCTTGACTAAGACAATAACTTATTAAAGAAATAAGTTCAGAAAATTTGTATGATTGGAGAGATTTATACACGTTGCAATAAACAAGATGACTTTTTACTTTTTTTAACGTTAAACAAAATTTTATTACACAAAGGTTGTCATGTAATTGAATAATTCTCTATTTTGTACACAATCATTCCTGCCCTCCACAAAAAGACTGCTTTAGAACGGTAGAAATGCCTCAGTGATATAAGTTGAAAGCAGGACACTGACTTTTGGCCCTTGCATCCAGCATCAGGAATATACAAATGTCAGCAGTAAACCATTATTCATTGTCAGTGGAAACTAGTAACTGATATTACAGTGATCAGCAAGCCTTCTCTTTAATCATTTAGTTCAAGTAACTTCTCTGAAGTTATGAGTGAGGAGCCTGCCTTGAGCTTCCTGTCACAGTTCATTGATGAGGGCAAACACTATTCTAGGAGTCAGAACATGCCACCTCTCATACCACTTCCATCCTTTCCTGTGATGATGCCCTTTGTTTCACCCTTTTTCATTGCATCTGAAATGATGTTTTCAATGTCTTTGTCTCCATTTGCAGGACTTGTAGCAACCTGAGCAAATTCTTCAGGAGTTGACACAGGCTTAGATTGTTTCTTAAGTTCAGTCCCTTTGCTAATCTTCTCAGAGCCCTTCTTGGCAATAGACTGCTATAATAATAGCAACGGTAGTGCCATTCCAACCTTCTTCATTTGTGTTATTGGCAACATCCTAAACAAGTTAAGCACTGATATTTTGTATTTATCCTTTAAATTGATTGACTGTTACAGTGACCCCTTCATTTGTTAATATGGGACTTCCACATCCCTGTTCAATGATAACAGTTTTGTCCTTTGGCTCCATTGTAACAGCTAGAGCATTGGCTAAAAGGTCTACACCTTTAAGCATTAAGGCTCCAGCATCTTTACCAAAATTTGCATCTTTGGCATAGGCTGGAGTGAAACAAGGAGCCAGTGCCCAGGACACTGGTCTAATCTGGAGAAGAACTGTGGGTAGTTGGAAGCATTTCTGCATGGCTCGGCGAGCGTACCAGGTGAGGAAGCAAGAGAGAACTGAGCACATGGCCGAGGCTTTACTATTAACGTAGATGTACATGGATTAAACTAGAAGGGCCTGGCTGGGGACATAACTCAGTCAATAAAGTGCTTACTGCTTGAGCATAAACACCTGGGTTTATCTCCAGTACCCGTGTGTATATCGGGCACAACAGTGGAGGTAGGACAACCTGTGGGGATTATTGGCTGGACATCCTAGCTAACCTAGTTAACTTCAGGTTCAGTGTTAACTCCATCTCAAAACCCTGATGTTGAAAGTGATAGAGGAAGATATCCAGAAGATACCCACATGGAGGAAGAGGCCCAGAATTGACCTCTGGCCTCTAAATACACACAGATTTATATGTAGCTATATAAAAAAAATACACAGAACACACACATGATCTGTGTGCATGTACATATGTGCATGCATTTGCACCCCCCCGCGCGCGCGCACACACACACACACACACACACACACAGAGACAGACAGAGACAGAGACAGAGACAGAGAGAGGAGAGGGAAGAGGGGAGAGAGAGAAAGAGAGGGTGAAACATTATTGACATTACAAACATAATTTTCCAAAAGCCACTTTGGGAATATCCAAATCTTAAATTCTATGATGTTGGAAGACAGCTCTAGAGGGAAAATCCATGCTTACAAAACTTGAGGTGGCCACCAATTTGAAAGTGAGCCTATGGCTTGTTTTGGTTTAACAAGTATAATGAAGGTTCCTGAATGCAGCAATTTCCTCTGTACTACTTCAAGCAATATAAGCAGAAAGCAATGAGTTGTGCTGGTCAACTGAATAGAATATATAACGATCTAGGGGACAAATATAAAGCCTGTAAGGAAGTTTCTACATTGAGTTAAATGAAGTAAAAAACCTCATCACTGGTAAGGTCAGTTCAATTCCATAGGCTATACTTTTATAAATATAAATATAAAGAAAAGACAAAAACAGAGTACCAGAATGTATGACTTTGTTTCCTGACTGTGTGACCAGAGGACTCATAGCACCAAGAGGTGTCATGCCTTCCCCACCATGCTGGACTATATATACTCTCAATATGAGGGCTTTTGCCTCATCTTATTTTGTCTTATGTTTTCTTGTTTGGCTATTCTGTCTTGGAGGCCTTCTCTTTTCTGCAAAGGAAAAGAAGAGAGAGTGGATCTGGTGTAGAGGAGGTGGGGGATGAGAGGAGTGCAGGGAGAGGAAACTGTGGTCACAATGTATTGCATGGGAGGATGCTTTGGTTTTTAAAATTAAACATACAAAAAATTATGAGTATCTACAGTATAAATTCCTGATGTTATAATGATTATTAATCAAATTTAAAAAGCATGTGCTTTCTTCTATGTATTGAAAGTAGAACTTGAAGCAAAGGAATAGCTTATTTTAGCCTTATTCCAATGCTATAGAATAAGGCAGAGAGTAAAACAGGAAAGGGGGATTAAAGGAAAGTCAATAGAAGATGTGCAATTACGTTTTCCACTCTAGGTGAGACAAAAGTCCTCATATTGAGGTGGGACAACCCAATTAGGAGGAAAAGAGTCTCAAGAGCAGACAAAAAAGTCAGAGACACACCAACTCTCACTGTTAGGAGTCCTGTAAAAACATCAAGTTAACAGCCATAGGTAATAAACAGGGGGCCTGGTATAGACACATACAGCCCCCATGCTTGCTGCTTCAGTATCTGTGAGTCCGAATGAGATCTAATTAGATGATACAGTGTACCATATTCTCTTGCTGTCTCCATTCCCTCTAACTCTTACAGTCTTTCCTCCCACTCTTGCTTGGTTCCCTGAGCTCTAAGGGGAGTGATACGAGGGGGACCTTTACTGCCAGAGGAAGCCTCTCTGAAATCAGTTGGACAAGGCACCATCTTTGACTAGAGCAGAATAATGTTAGAAATCATGTGGTTGATTTTTCTTGTTGTTGTTGTTAGTCATGTCTGCTTGTATCCCAAGTCTCTGTGCTAACCAATCTCCACTTCCTGGCTATCGAGACAGTGTAGAGATTGGGCTTCCTTTCAGGGGGTAGGCCTCAAGTTAAACCAAACATTGGCTGTCCTCTCCCACAAGTTCTGGACCACCATCACCCATATTGCAGGCAGGACAGGTTATAGGTGGAGGCTTTTGTGTCTGGGTTAGTGGCCAAGTTTCTATTTCTATATTTTTCAGTGTACTTCCTCATGCTGAGTCTAAAACATAGGGGTGAAGACTCCATGCAGGCATAGCTCTACCTCTCTACATTTAATGAGCTGTGTGTTTGTTGTCCTCTGCAACAACCCCTACCCACCCACCCCCATCCACCTTCCTGCTGTCAATTTTCAGAGAGTGACCTTCTGTCCTAGCATCAGCCTGGGTTGTTTAGGGATTTGCACTGGACTCCCTTGGCCAACAACTCACCCAAATGCAAACCATGGCCCACTACTGCAAGCCTTGTCTGGTTAATTCAGAATCCATGTCCCCCATTAATAGTAGTTCTCACAATGGCCATCTTCATAGATGCCAAGGAGTTTCCACTGCACTAGGTTTCAAAATATATCATCAACTAAATGATGGAACTACAAACACATAAAACTATTGGAAAATATGTCATCCAATTTTATAAATAGTTCAAAGAAAAGATAACCTCTTCAAAATTATTTGTATTAGATAGTTGCTTAAACAGCAATGGGTATTATATACATTTGTGTGTGAGTGTGTGTGTGTGTGTCTGTGTATCACTCAGCACAAAAACTGTTACAATGTTTATTTATTGGGGTTCAGTGATTGGATGGGAGCAGTGATTGGATGGATTTCTATATATTTTATTGAAAAAAATCTGTTTGCAACATGAATTTTATTTTTATTTTTAAATTGCTGGATGCTTTGACGCTCTTATTTGCTTTAATGGAGAGCAGCTTAACAAGACTATCATTGCTTTGGCTAGGCATAATTACAAATTCCTGTAATAAAAAATTTGTGGTAGTCAAGAGGATTCATGAAATATTGTCACACAAAAATGTGAATCTTTTTAAGTGAGAAAAAGGCACTCAGTTACTTGTAATGATATTTCATTTTTCATGAGATTGTGGAAATAAATGGCACAATCCTCTATTTTATCAAAGTAGAGCCCAGAGCCCAGAAGACTGAATAATTTTCTCAAGAAGGATCAAACATGATAGACCCTAAAAACAGATTATTACAACTAGTAATTGTTAAACATATTTTCTAGTTCCTGGCTTTCATTCCTTTTCTCATCAGATTTAAGTGTCTTCCAATTTTGAACACTTAATTTAATATTCTTATAATTTTTATGAGAGTTTAATTACTTATTGAAGATGAAAGCACATTTGACTTTCACAGTAATCGCTCCTTATCCACCAAACTGATTTGTCATTTGAGAGTTATACTTTAAATTAAATTTAATAAAATTCAAATTAAAGGAGCTATGAGCTCTCCTCCTCTTCCTTCTCCTTCTCCTCTTTTTCTTTTTAAAGGAAATGCGCTCCTATAATACATCCACACCATAGTTTCCTTCCCTCCACTCCTCCCAGCTCCCTGCTACTTTCCCTCTCCCTCAGATACTCTGCTCCTCTGATTCCTCTGCAGTAAAGAACATAGAGAGAACAACCAAACAGAACAAAACAAGATACAGTAAGACAAGGCCAAAGCCCTCATATTGAGGCTGTATAAGGCAACGCAATCGACGGAAAAGAGTCCCAAGACCAGACAAGAGTAAGCAGTCCCCTTACTCTTTAAGTAAGGAGTCCCACCAAAACAGCAAGCTAACAGCCACAACATATACACATAGAACCTGTGCATTTAAGGCTATGAAAATATTTCAAGCTAGACAATTAAGCCCAAACAACTGTTTGTTTTGTTTTGTTTTTTGTTTTGGGGATCTTCCTGTGAGTACAGGGCATGAAAGATTGGTTTAATGTTCTGCAGAAGAACCTGGCAATCTCAGAAATGGTTTCAGGCCTATTTTGGAGATAGTAGTACTCAAAGGACTAGAGTGAAAATAAACCAAGTGTGGGTAGAAGGTGAAATAAACATAGAACTATGCCAATAGGAATTCACATTTGGAGCAACAGTTATTGAGAGGAGAGAGGAATGTCTTCATAAATTGCCTTCAGCAGGGCTAATTGGTACACTTTCCATGGGCACATCATGTAGAAGAGCTGGAAATCGCAAGGCCTTGAGCCAAATCATATGTCTACTCCACCACACACTCCTTTTAGTATTCTTTCTAATACCAAACTGATTGGAAAATAGCTGTCCCTTGAGAATATCAATTGAACCAGGACATAGAGATGGAGCAAAGTATTGCATAAGCATAGGTTAGGAATAAACAGGGAAAAGCAGATGAAGTGACTGTGAGTAGTTCAATCTGTGTCTATATAGAGACATGGAATTACTTTGTATAATATTATGAGATGTAAATGATGGTTCTGAAACAAATTTATCCTAATCCTCTATAGATATGTAGAGGTGTGTAATTGCCAGTAGGTTGACAACAACATATGAAATTATTTAGGATTGAGAAAGACATTCTCTATTTAGCAGCCATTCCATATATATATATTACATGCTATGCTTTAGTAAAAACCAAATGGATACACTTTTGCTATCGGTAAATTTTAAAACATAATATTTTATAGCAAACAAGACATGGGAATCGGTGCATAACAAGGCTCAGCAAATGCTCTTTGCCCCTGTGCTAAGCAGGACATGCTGTGCTAGAGTCACCTTCAGGAGGGAAAACACACTGTCTCCTTTGAAAGATGCAGATGTATTTAGTCAAATAAGAACCTGCCTCACTTAAGAGCTTTATAGCAAACAAGAATGGAGAGTGGTTTGCATAATTTTCTCTTGTTCCTTTAATAGTGTTTATCGTTTATAAGGCTCTTTAAAGCAGCCATTGGCCACCTGTCAATAACATGCTGTTTTATGGACTCAATCTTTTCCTGTTCTAACGCCCTTGACACAGAAAACCAACATCTTCCTCTGAAAAAGAGAGAGTTGAACTTGTTTAGATAACTGCTAATTTTGAATTTAGTAGCTCATCTTTTGTTAAATGAAATAGAGAAATTTGAATTACATGAAGAAAAAATATATACTTTATAAAATTCTCTCTCATAAAGTAAAATAATCTTTTTTTTCCTGAATTGTTTTCAAAGTTGGTATACAGTAGCCTTTTATACTCTAGCTGCATGGAAATCAAGCCAAGCACCATCACATAATGGTTTTTGCTTTTTTGTCTCAGTGTTACTTAATTTTACATGCATTCTATTTGGAAATAATTGTATTAATGAATAAATGCTTTGGGAATACAAACAGTTGTTTTAACTTACTTTTGGTAAAATAAGATAACTAATGTTTGTCTCCAGATTTGTATAAAATCTGTCAAACTCAGTTTTTGCACATATTTATTGACCTACATCCTAGACAGATTTTTGCATGATAGTGAAGAAACACAGTCCTACAAATCTGTACAGAGGGAGACATTTCTATTCATAAAGTGATAGTATCCAAGCCTTAAAGGAGAAAGCTGTTTATTATACCTTTGTCCAATTAGATTCCATCTTGCTCTAAATTATCATGAACAAAAGGAAACGAAGCAGGTTGCAATCAAAAGGAAATTCTTGTTCTTGTTAGAAAGTTTCCACATCTTCTCACTCATGGTAATGTTAGCTGTAGGTCTAACTCTTAACCTTTGTGCAGAGTTATTTGATACTGTGTGTCACTGTCTCACATCATGTTTGGCAGTGAACTTTGTATTTCCCTTAATAGAATTTGCATACTTTGTTTTCAAGCTGTATTTTAAACCATGTGTGTTCTTAGAGACAGAGTGGCTAATTGGTTTAACTTTGCTTAGTTGTTAAGAGCAATTTTAGATGTGGTCATCATTTCAGGCAGTGAGCGATTATTTCAAGACTGCTTGGAGGGCATAACTAGACAGCCATTCATTGGGTATACTGTGGTGACAATCTGATCTTCCATGAGAGTACTTAATTGGACACAATGCAATACCCAAGGTGCAATGAAAAGATAAGACAGCAATTAGAGCCTGGAAGGTGGATGAGTTCTTTTAATAATGATTGTATTGCCACCTCTGCTTTTGCATGCACCTTCATGCATGTTTTTCCTTAGGTTCATTATAGGTCTCTGTTGCATTTTCATGGAATATGCTGTCATCTAGTTCTCAGAGTGAGTATATGTAATTCTGAACAGTGTTATCTGTGAGGAGTCACTTAGTAAGAATCTGTACTGGATATGAGCCATATTTGCATTTGTAATGTCCTTTTGTTTAGTAATTGAAATATCTCAAAAAAAGAAAAACTATGGACTATAACTAGTCCATTAAATTAGTGCCAGTGCAAAGTTTATATTCATAATAATCAAACATATGTGAAAGATGGTCCATATATATATATAATACTAAATACATCCAAAAATAAAATCAGACACATTGTATGCTTATATGAGTGTCCTTATGTACCACAGGACCATGTACAATAAATATATACAATGGAAAATTTTAATATAAATTTTAACAGAAGAGTATCAAACAAAAATGTTCTTACTTTTCTAGTAAGTTAGAGTCACAATATATGATATCATGTGTTTCTGTGCATCAAAGCACCAACTAGAAATTTTTAACATTCTGTTGCTCAATAACTTATTTTCATTGACTGTTACGTAGATATCTCTTATGAGTTGAAACATTCACTCCTGGGCAATAAAGGGAGAAACATACAACTCAGGAAAGTAATGAAACTTGATCTAAAAGTTCAGAAAGTTAAAATGCTTACAGAAGTGCTGCTCATCTTTTTAAAAACTTTTTTATTAACAATAATTCATATAATAAATGTTGATCATTTTTTCCATTCCACTTCCTACCCACCTACCTACCCAACTTTATGTTCTCTCTCTCTCCATCTCACTCTCACTTGCTCCTTATCTCACTCTAGATCTCTCTCAACAAACAAGACACACACACAAAAATGAAAAAACAAAACCAAGAAGGATACATACAACTCACCCCCCACAGAAACACAAAAGCAAAAAAATCAAAATACATAAGCAAAAATCTAGTAGACACAAAATACCCAAACAAAGTAAAATAAGGTAAAAACTGTAAAAGACCATTTAGGCCATTTTGGGTTGGTCAACTACTCATGAGTGAGGACTTAACCTAAAGTGTGGATTCTAAAATCAGTGAGATTCCATTGGAGAAACCTGATTTTGTCTTTGCCATTTGGGTATCGATTGCAGATAACTTCTTACGTGTGGGAGCCTGTGTTTATGTACTCTGTGTTAGGACCCCATTAGGCATACTGGCAACGTCTTTATGAGCATCAGTTCTGCTGTGTCTGGAGGACGCTGTTGCCTTGGACCCATTCATTCCTTGTGGCTACTACAATCTTTCTCTTTCATGAAGACTCTAAACCTTGAGAGGAGAGCTTGAAGAAGACATCCAATCATTCAATTTAGGACTTTGTACTTCACACTCTCTCACCTGTTTCACCTTGTGTAGTTGTGGGTCATCCACTGCAAGAAGAAACATCTTTAATGAGAGCTGAGTGATATACTGATCTATGGGTATAGCAGTATGTCCCTGAGAGTCATTTTTTGCTACGTTCCCTTGGTAGAATAATAGTATTTAACTGTTATTGGAATAAATAACTACTTTCTAATTAGAATTCCAGGAGACTGACCAAATACCTGACACTGCTAATGTGACTAAGAACATGAGACTAGATAGATCATGGGCTTTGGAGAAAACTTATTATTGTTCTGCTCTAGGATCATAGCTTGTGCCCAATTGTACGTGAGCTGTAAATGACAACTAACAAGAGGAAACCCACTTATTTAATGAGCAGTCTGCAAGGTGGGCAGAGAACTCTAGAGATGTGGTTGGGTGACCTTTGTAGTGATGAAGTTGTTTGTGAGTCGTCCATATATACTTCTGTTAGTAACCCAGTGAACTCATTAGTTCACTCAAACTAGCCTTAGGCAGAAACATTTCTCTGGTCTTTCACTGGGGCCTTATTTGAGAGGAATCAATTTTTATTTATGTCTTCATGAAAATGAATGCCAAGCCAATTCACTGGTCTTTAGAGTAGGGTCAACACTATGAATATTTTCTACAAAGTTCTTCTTTTGGCTTTATTTTGGAAATAAAATACTAAACATTCATTAATTGGTCTAATCTCATAATTATTGTCAAGGACAGAAAATAATGGCACATCAAAAAATTCTCTGCAAAATTCTCAGCAAGGCATTGTAGCACACGCCTTTACTCCCAGCACTTGGGAAGCAGAGGCAGGATGATCTCTTGTGAGTTCAAGGCCAGCATGGTCTAAAATATTAGTTACAGGTCAGCTAGTAGAGTGGTACACAAGGAAACCCTGTCTCAGGGGGAAAAGGAAAGAAAAGAAAAAAGGAAGGAAGATAGAAAGTGAGAGAGAGAGAGAGAGAGAGAGAGAGAGAGAGAGAGAGAGAGAGATTATCTTGAGTTTTGGATTTAGATTTTGAGTTAGCACAAGGCACCCATGCCTTAAAATATCAAGGGAGCAGCATGTAGTTTAGCCTTGAGTCTAATATAAATGTGCCTTCCTGTGGGAAGTAGGATAACAGTTTTGTTCAAACACAATGGAGAAAGGAAACTAAAATTAAAGCTATGTGGAATTAATTCTAAACTTTTATACATTCTATAAAGTTTCCTCATTAAGATGCATCTTTAGTTTTATGATTCTCAGAATATTTTGCAAGTCTGTAAGAAATCATCAAAAGAATTTAGGAAAATATATAGAGACAAAGTAAAAGTAGGATTAAAATAGGACACTTTCAATAAGTTCACTGTCTTTTTTGTTTATAAAACATTAACATCAACATCTAGAAAGGTTATTTTTCAAATGCATTTTATTTTTTTTTATTCGATATAATTTATTTACATTTCAAATGATTTCCCCTTTTCTAGCCCCCCCTCCCCGAAAGTCCCGTAAGCCCCCTTCTCTTCCCCTGTCCTCCCTCCCACCCCTTCCCAGTTCCCCGTTCTGGTTTTGCCAAATACTGTTTCACTGAGTCTTTCCAGAACCAGGGACCACTCCTGCTTTCTTCTTGTATCTCATTTGATGTGTGGATTATGTTTTGGGTATTCCAGTTTTCTAGGTTAATAACCACTTATTAGTGAGTGCATACCATGATTCACCTTTTGAGTCTGGGTTACCTCACTTAGTATGATGTTCTCTAGCTCCATCCATTTGCCTAAGAATTTCATGAATTCATTGTTTCTAATGGCTGAATAGTACTCCATTGTGTAGATATACCACATTTTTTGTATCCACTCTTCTGTTGAGGGATACCTGGGTTCTTTCCAGCATCTGGCAATTATAAATAGGGCTGCTATGAACATAGTAGAGCATGTATCCTTATTACATGGTGGGGAATCCTCTGGGTATATGCCCAGGAGTGGTATAGCAGGATCTTCTGGAAGTGAGGTGCCCAGTTTTCGGAGGAACCGCCAGACTGCTTTCCAGAGTGGTTGTACCAATTTGCAACCCCACCAGCAGTGGAGGAGTGTTCCTCTTTCTCCGCACCCTCTCCAACACCTGCTGTCTCCTGAATTTTTAATCTTAGCCATTCTGACTGGTGTAAGATGAAATCTTAGGGTTGTTTTGATTTGCATCAAATGCATTTTAAATCCATATACAACTTATGTATGAATTTAATGAAATCATATTTTGGATAGACAATCTATTACTATATTAAGTGAAAAGATGACTAATTAGCCCAATATTTCAGAGAGCTCTCTTAATATTCTCTTTAAAACTTTATTGTGTCACTTGTAAGAAAGACATCATCAAACATCTTCTTTTGTTAAATAAACATAGCTATTACAAATGCATTCTTTGTATTTCTTCTTCTGTAGAATAATGGTGTTCTGCACAGAGGGCAGCACCGTAACCTAAAGCTCTAAACTTGGCCATTATTGGAGTCCAAGTGTCAGAAAAGCTGGGTCTAAAATGCAGCTGGTTTTATTGTCCATTCAGGATGTGAATTTGGAGAACCAGCCCATTTCTTGTGCTGTTTTCTGAGGCACAGAATGAATCCTTTGCCTAATTTAATGGTTTTCACTATTTTTTTCCTTCAGCATCTTGCAGACAAAACCTTATGCATCATCTAGACATGGATAAAAATAAATGCAAAGCCAGACCTTTTCTTATGGAAGTAGGGCTGATGGAAAAGGGCAGCAACTGTGTGTGTGTGTGTGTGTGTGTGTGTGTGTCTGTCTGTCTGTCTGTCTGTCTGTCTGTCTTAGAGAACTCTCTGAGCATCATGTGATAAGTACCTCTTTCGAAACTTACCTCTTTCAAACTTGTTGATAACAATCAAGGATCATCAAATAAGTCCTCATTTTCATGACAACATTTTGAAAATCACATGTTTATGTGATCTGTGTGTTTATTTGTGATTCTAAAATTAATTTTAATTTAATACACCAGAATTTGTAAACACCTTGAAAACAGTATGAATTGTCTTAGAAAAAAGAAATAGATAAGACTGTGCCTTTCCAGTCATTTCTGAGAGGCTTCCTCTAGCAGCAGATGGGAGTGAGTACAGAAAGCCACAGCCAGACACTATGCAGAGAGCATCTAGATTGGAGGTCCCATCAGACATCTGAGCTTGAACCTCTAGGAACCTGAAGGGAAAGGAAGAGTATAAGAGTCAGAGGGGTTAAGGATACCAGGAGAGCACTGCCTACCAAATCAACTTAGCAGGGCCCATATGGGCTCACGGAGACCGAAGCAGCAAAGATGGCGCCTGCATGAGTCTGCAGCATATAAGTTATATACATAAATTACGCCCAGTAGCTCAGTGTTTCTGTGGGACTCCTAACAGTGGGAGCAGGTGTATCTCTGGTTCTTTTGGCTGCTCTTTTGGGAATCTTTTCTTCCAGTTTGGTTCCCTTGTCCAGCCTCAATATGAGGGATTTGACCTTGTCTTATTATATCTTATTTTGTCATGTTTGATTGTTGTTTCTTGGAGGTCTGCTCTTTTCTGGAAATGAAAATTTGGGGTATATATGTATATATAATATATACATATATACAGATGTATATATAATATAGGTCTTGGGGCTGGAAGGAATGGAAAGAAGACAGCATGTGGAATTTGTGGTTGGATGTATTGTATGAGAGAAGAATCTATTTGCAGCAGAGAGAGAGAGAGAGAGAGAGAGAGAGAGAGAGGGAGAGAAGGAGGGAGGGAGGAAGGAAGGAAGGAAAGACCGCGCCTATTTTAAAAATGTTCTAGAATAGCAAACCTCTTTTCACACTCAAAGCATGACTCAAGTGTCCCATAAATACCAACTTATTCATATTTAACAAATGAATTAATTGAAAGAAATTAAGGTCACTGCTCCGCACAGAGGTCAGACCATTGAGTTTTGTTTTTTAGCCTATTAAATATCTTTACTCATCTCTATGGTTCACTGAGGCTTCTTTTTTATTTATGGCAAGTACCCTTTTCAAAAAAAAAAAAAAAAAAAAAAAACCAGGTTTTTCATTTCTCAGCTTTAGTTACCATGAAGTTCCACTTGAAATCCTATCAGCAACACTGTACACAGCCATTAGACATCTCCCAACGCAGCCTGCAACAATAAAAAAAAAAAAAAAAAAAAAAAAGCAGGTGAGGGAGAGCATTTTCTGCAAAATAGTTAATTGCCGAGGCAGAGAAAGCCTGGAGGAAAAGGCTTTCATGAGGGGCTTTTTTCTTTACCACTTACTAAAGCAGAGTTCAGGGTGTGAGGCAAGAGTAATGGGTTTTCACTGTGACTAGTTTCTGATGCCCTTTATGAGCAACAATCTCTGTCTACCTGAAATAAAGGAAATGAATCAAAGCAAACTTTTAGTAATCCCAAAAGGGCCTGAAGTGAAATTGCCCCAGCTGCTACCTTATATAGACTCCTTGACACAGTTCCCTCCCGTGAAAAGTACTCAGGGAGGGCATTACTTTCCAGCCGTCTCATTCAGAGACCTACTTTACAAGATGTCGGGAAGTTAATGTACTAAGGCTAGAGACGACGTCTTTCTAAAATGGGAATAGCATGTCACGTTCTTCCCGCAGCCCTGCTAACTAAACTCTTGTGCTGGTTTATAGGCCCCTGGGGACGGTGCATGGGAGATGACTGTGGACCTGGCGGCATCCAGACACGGGCTGTGTGGTGTGCTCATGTGGAAGGCTGGACAACGTTACATACGAACTGCAAGCAGGCTGTGAGACCCAGTAACCAGCAAAAGTGTTTCAAAGTGTGTGACTGGCACAAGGAGTTGTACGACTGGAGGCTCGGACCCTGGAATCAGTGTCAGCCAGTGATTTCAAAAAGCCTTGAGAAAGCACAAGAGTGCGTGAAGGGAGAGGAAGGCATCCAGGTGAGAGAGATAATGTGCATCCAGAAGGACAAGGACATTCCCGCCGAGGACATCATCTGCGAGTACTTTGAACCCAAGCCCCTCCTGGAACAGGCCTGCCTCATCCCTTGCCAGCAAGACTGCATCGTGTCTGAGTTCTCGCCCTGGTCTGAGTGCTCCAGGACCTGTGGCAGTGGCCTGCAGCACCGCACTAGGCACGTGGTTGCACCGCCACAGTTTGGAGGCTCCGGCTGTCCCAACCTCACCGAGTTCCAGGTGTGCCAGTCCAACCCTTGCGAGGCTGAGGAAAGCATGTATAGCTTGCAGGTGGGGCCCTGGAGCGCATGCTCAGTACCACACTCACGGCAAGCCAGGCAAGCCAGGCGTCGTGGCAAGAACAAGGAGAGGGAGAAGGAGAGAGGAAAAGCCGTGAAGGACCCAGAGGCCCGTGAGCTCATCAAAAAGAAGAGAAACAGGAACAGACAAAACAGACAGGAGAACAGATACTGGGACATCCAGATTGGGTATCAGACCAGGGACGTGATGTGCTTAAACAGGACTGGGAAATCTGCGGATCTCAGGTAAAGTCTAATTACCAGTAACAAAATACCTATCTCCTGTCTCCAGAAATGATAGAGACTTCAAACTCACCTTACTGACTCCTGGAATAAACACGTGACAGATACTGCAAGGCTTTGGTAGACCTCATGGTGGTGGCTTTATTTTGTACTTGTAGATTCCACCCTATTTAAAGAGTTCCTAGCTTATGAATGATTCTCTATGACAAAATACAACTTCTTAGGAAGGACACATGAGTCTGTGGTAGAGCACTTGCCTAGCATCTGGGAGGGCCCAAAGTTCAGTTCCCAGCACCACAGAGAAAAATCACTGCTTCTTTAAGCAGTTTTTTTTTTCCCCCTCCAAGAAAAGAAAGTAAAATTATTTGGAGCTTGGAGTATTGGGGTTTTGAATACAGATATTTATCTGAGTGAGTTAATAGAATAAAGGCCCACTTGTAATCTCTCCAAGTTTATAGCATGTTCAGAATTACCCTATAAACAAAACCTGCTCTTAACAACTGGGGAGCCATACCTAAGAATAATATTCTCTCACGTTTTATAAAACAAAGTAACTCTCTCCAGAGAAGCAAAGAGGAAGCAGCAGGAAATAAGGTAGTAGAAGGCATTTAAGCAGGAGTGGCCTAGCTTTGAAAATGTAATTAATTGGCAGCAATTCCTAGATGGAAATCACTTGGCAGATTATTTTCTGCCACATAAAGACTACGTTATGAGAAGCTACCTCATGTATGATTCATTTGTTGTGAAAATGTTTTTAATTGAAGGGTATGATGTTCTCCAGATTGGTTAAAGTTTGCTCTTAGATATAAGCCCGACTCTCTGATAGTGGCTTATCTGTGTCATTTGCATAATTGCCTTTCCTGAAATATTTATCAAGTTATGATTTGGGCTGAACCTGAGAAATTATAGCATCATCACTCAGAATTTTATATCCGATTTCGTGTAGCATGGGCATTGGGTGTGTCGCGTTCTTTATCAGGCAGTCTGTCTTCTTGATTAACACGGTAAGATAACCGTCACTGGAGCCTCAACTGGTATGGCTTTGTTGAGCAGCTGGAGACGGTTTCTTCTTGCCCCTGGAAATCTTGTAAAGATTACAATTTCCTGTTTACTTTGGAGGTTGGAAACCTAATAGATTGTATGGCATGCCTGCTGCTTCCTCAAATAAGCCTCTGCTTGTTTGTTTTCCACTCTTTCTGTCTTCCTTTCACCTGTTCTTGTTTATTGACTTGATGATTGTGGATTTTCAGATATAGGTGAGAACCTCTTGTGAGCATAAAAAGAAAAAGAGGTGTGAGAATATGTTCTGCAGCAGTGTGGGGGAAGGGAGTGTGTGGGGGAAGGGGATGTGTGGGGGAAGGGAGTGTGTGGGGGAAGGGGATGTGTGGGGGAAGGGAGTGTGTGGGGGAAGGGGTGTGTGGGGGAAGGGGGTGCCTCAGCAGGCCCAAGACTAGGCATCCCTTCCCACTGAGGGACCACTCACACTAGTACAGTATAGAATAGAGTTTATTCAGGGCATGGGGGATGGGAGTTAAGGGGGGGGGTAGTGGTAGTAGAGGCAGAGAAAGGCAGAGAGAGAGAGAGAGAGAGAGAGAGAGAGAGAGAGAGAGAGAGAGAGAGAGAGAGAGAGAGAGAGAGAGAGAGAGAGAGTAGAGAAGCAGAGGCTGGCCATGACCATATGTAGAGAGGGGGAAGAGAAGGAGAGCCCTAGAGAGGGCAAGAGAGAGGCTAGGAGAGTGTGAGGATAAGAGATACAAGAGATATAAGAGAGGGAGGAGGGGCAAGAAGCCCCTTTATAGTGGGCCAGGCCTACCTTGCTATTGCCAGGTAACGGTGGGAAGGGGCATACCTGGCTGTTGCCAGGTAACTGTGGGGTGGAGCTTAGACAGAATCCTAACAGTTATAGCTTATGTGAATGAGTAAATAAAAAGGCAGGATCCGTTCATGGAACACAAAACCTTTCTCTCATAATACTATTATTCTGACTGCCTCTTATTTTAGTTCATCATTTTATGGTACTAGAGTCGGACCCTTGGGCTGTGCACAGGCTGGGCAAGCACACTACCAGTGATCTATCTGCAGTCCCACATGCTGTTTTGAGCCTACTTGCCGCTCTTTCCCTCCTTTAATCCATGCATTTCATTTCAGCTGCACAGTAACTCACATTGCCCCTTCATATGATGCATTTCAGTCTCCTTCCTATGGTTCTTTTCTGACAGTCTTTTCTCTGATGGCTTCAATCCTTTCCCCTGCAGTCGTAGTTATCTTAGTGGCTTGGCTTCCACTGAGCTTGAATGAGCCTCTAGGGCAATGCTGAGTTGACTGATACTGTCACTGGGTTATCATACCTTCTTCCCCCTCCCCCTTGTCTCCAAGAGGCTGTCCCCACCCCTACCCCACCCCCAACCCCTGCCTCCACCCCACCAGGTGCCTCTTCTCTCAATGAGGCCAGACAATGGCAGTAAGAAAGAAAGTCTCAGTTTCAGATGCAGAAGTTTTGGACAGTGTGGTATCAGATGTAACAGATAAGAAACTTGGACATCCTTTGTGTCTTGCCCCTCCATGAACATCTAAAACTTCCACAGATGCCTGGTTTCTCACTGTTTTTTGTTTTTTTTTTTTTTTTTTTTTAGTTTCTTTTTTTTTTAATTTACTTTAAAATATTATTCGATATATTTTTTATTTAAATTTCAAATGATTTCCCCTTTTCTGGTTCCCCACTCCCCAAAAGTCACATAAGCCCCCTTCCCTCCCTCTGTTCTCCCACCCATCCCTTCCCACTTCCCTGTTCTCTCACTTGGTCAGAATTCACTCTTCATACTTAGAAATTAATAATGAGGAAAGCTTTTTAAAATTGTGTGATCCATCTTTGGCTAATGCTCAAAGTGGAACCAGCTTCAAAGACTTTGCTGACTTATATGCATACATGCTAGGCTTATGCATTCCATATATGCTATCATTCTTAAATCTTTCCTGTCCCATCCCCAAGTTACACTTTGAAATTTAAACAGAAGCAAGAGAGTGCCATGTAGGCAAATGAACAATTTACACAGCAAACATAATTGTTAGAAATATTTCTTACATATACTAAGGTTGGGTGTTTTGGTTTGTTTTGTTTTAATAAGTTGTTACCTAGAGTCATCTTGCAACCTGACAGAATACTGCTTTTCCTGATAAGAGCCCAAGGAACTTAATGGCAGGCCTGGACTTAATGGTGGTTGTGACCCTGAACTGCCCACTTGAGCTGCCCTTTAGAGGCATGCTCTTTGATATGGGGATGGGCCTATTGGTTAGTTGTAAGTCAGGATCGTCTCCTTTTGTTTCGGGAATGGAGCCTAATTGAAGGTTCATCTTCTGAATAAATGTTCATAGAAAATTTAACTGTGGTACAAATTTCTTTCTCAGTTCCTAACAAGCCTGGTAAGCACACTACTTATCTTCTGGTCATATTGGAGGCTGTCCTCTTTAGCTAAATACTACTCTGTATAACAATATTTCCTAAGTACGTTTGTTAGCAAATCCTTTATAGCATCAGTTTTACAACTTCAAGTTTCTCCTGTGTCAAAGGGAATGGCATTTCCTTGCTATATATAGCAGGGACTGGGATAGTAAAAAGGATTACTCAAACATCTTTGTGTTTTGTTTTGAAATTGTTAAAGGTTAAGCTTGAACAAGGAACCTCACCTTCAGCCTGTCAGGCTGTTAAATGGTGTATATTATAATTCTATGTAGAAATTAATAATCAGTTCACTTGCTTCTCATAAAGTTTGGCCCATATCATCCAGAGAACATATATACAAATGTCATTCTACTGGAATATTATGGGCTCTGGATATCTGGAAATCTTCATATCTTTAAATATATTCACATTTAAAACAACTGGTTGTGCACATTGGATTCTGCACAGTGGTAGAGATTAAAGTTGTAACAATCCATTGGTGAGGAAGGATCACTACACTTACAAGAACACATATTTCTTCCTGTGCAACAGTAACTTTTAGCCAGGTTTGAAAAGACTCTTATGAAGGCTAGGAATCGATGAGAAAGCATTCCAAGCTTTCCTCTAAAAAATCAAAGCAATTAGATAACAATGTAGCCCAAAATTGGAAGGGAAGCCACTGTTCACAAGGGAGCCTAAGACATTAACATGATGGGAGGAGAGGCACAATGGCAGGTGGCCAGCTCCAGCCACCAGTGAGCAGAGTCCTAATCTGACAATCCACTTAGCCCCACAATGATGCTTGCTGAAGACTCTCATCTGAATATTAAAGGCACACATTTCAGGAATGGCCAAGAAGTGTGCAGTAAGTAAAGCAAGACACAGTTCGTGAAAGTACTTGGCAACTTTTGAAAATACCTTCCACTTAAATATACTTTGTTTTGTCACATTTTCTAACAAAGGCAATTAATTAGTCCGTAGTTACAAGCCCATTGGAAACATTGCCAAGAGCTGTGGGAAATTCAGCCCATGAGAACCCTTGGAGAATAAGAATGAATTTGGGTTTGAAAAGGATTTTTGGTAGTTAAATCAAAAGAAGTAGATCTAGCCAGCATTGGGAAAATTGCATAAAGCAAACACATGTACAAATACAAACGGTGAACAAATAAAAACCAGAATAAAATAGTAACATGTAGGAATACTGACATGCTGCTCTGTAAGTCTCTGATTTCTGTTACCAATTTTATTCTTGTTTATATCTCTAGGAAATAAGCCACCACAAGCCAGATGGCAGGAATACTGATTTTTATGTGGCTTTCTGGTTATTTTTTTTTTTAAAGTCAGAAATTTTGTAACACAACCTCTGCTGTATTTGTTAATCACAAAGTTATATTGATGTTCAACAAAATCAATGTCTTTAGGTTTGATTCTTATTTTATCTTAAAATGCCAGTTATTAACAGATCCTGTAATTGTTTTTAGGATAGCCTTTTAGAGTTGTGATATGAAACTTGAATATAAACTGTGCATGGTGCTGAATGCCTTTAATCCCAACCCTCAGGAAACAGGCTGATCTCTGTGAGTTTGAAGCCAGCCTGGTATATGTAGAGAATTCAGGATAGCAAGTTATATATAGAGTCCCTGTCTCAAACAAACAAGCAAACAAACAAACCATATAAATTAATTAATTTTAATTAGTAAACATGAATATAAAGTTGTAGGCTTGACAGTAGTCTGTAAGGTCATCAAAACAACTAGAGGACTTAAAATAATAGATAATTTGGATAAAAAAAAGAAAAATTAAAAACTAAAAATCAAATCAAAACAAAACAAACAAATCCAAATGCAATGTTGGTGAGATAGATCAGAGAATAAAGGTGTTACTAGGCAAGCTTGGCCAACTGAGTTTGATCCCGTGCAGAACACACACAAAGACAGAAGGAAAAAAAATTGATTTATCTCAGGTGTCCTCAGACTTCCATAAGCAGGCTGTGACATTCACATACTGTCATCATTTGGTCCTTCCCCACTATTCCCTGTGTGTAGACATACACAAAATAGTAAGAAATTTTCTAAAAAAGAAAAGAAAGAAAAGAAAAAAGTAAAGAAAGAAGAAAGGAAGAAATGTTACATAAGCATAGATGCTAAACAAGCCAGGTACATTTCCTGGAACAGAATAGTATTTCTATAAAAGTGTACACGGGAAGGAAAGTGCGATGCAAAGTCTAAAAGCCTTCAAAATTTTTTGATCCCAATGAGCCTTTAAAAAAAAAGTGTCTAGTATCATGGACATACCATCTTGTATATCTTTCTTAGAAGAAAGCGCATTCATTTTCAGCATGTGCTGTAAATTAGTTCATCCTGAAGCGAGGTACATTTCAAAGCAGTGACTATGGAGTTCCAGCACAATAGCCTTGGCTGTGCCTGTGAGGTTTCACTCACTTGATGCACTTCTGGCTACCGAGGCCCTTTCCCACACTAAGACTTTGAGAACTGATGAAATTGCAAATTTAATTCCACCCTTACCAAAATGAAGGAAGAAAATTACCTGCTATTTAAGGCAGCATTGACTCCTTTTAGTTTCTTCAGAATCCATTTATAAAATGACTACTTCATACATACATAACAGGCTTTTAGATTTACAATTTTCCAATAGTATCCGGTGTTGACATACCTGTCAGATAGTCCTTTTCACACCTTGTAAGCAGGCCCTGGCTTCCTCTTGATTATGTGAGAAATAGTCACTGTGACTATTTCTTCTTCTTAGCAAGTAGGTAGTTAACTAGAAAGCCATCCTTCTCTCAGAAGGTGAGTGCTATCAGGAAGGTTATGCCAGAGTCACGAAAGGTCCAGCCCCAGACATTTTCACTAGCTTCTGTGTGTAAGGGTCTGTGAGAAGACTATTCAGGGAGCTCCTAGTCTTCTTCTTTCCTTACCAAAGGAAGGACTGATAGTATTCCAGAAAATAGAACGAAAGAAAAGTTGGGATTCAGCAGTGGCCAGTTTTCTCTAATAAAGACAAAGCTCTCCTCAGCTCTAGGTCTGTAATTTTCCCAGTGTCCAGCTCTAATTCACTTCATTACTAGATAATTTATATTAGACTTTTCAAATTAATAAATATGGGCTTGAAACTTGTTTTCTGCTGCCCTACTAAGTGACAGTGACATGTAAGGGTAAAATGTCAGAACCACAAAATGGAACACTGGCACACATCAAACAATCAGAGCAAAGTCCATTTCTAGGACATCAGTCTTTCATTATAACTAACTTGCCCTAAAGAACCAACAATACATTGAGGTTCTAGAAGAGAAGGCATGCCAGGGGGTAGTGAGCTCTTCATGAATGGAAGGCAGTAAGATCCAGAATCCCTTCCAAAGGGATGCTATTATTAATGCGGAGTAGGTTGCACAGACTTGAGGGGCTGATGCAGAAATAAAATGGAAACAGAAAAAAACAACAGCTCTGGCATCTGGAGGCCAATGTAAGCTCATCATGAAGGAGTGTCATGTCCACAGGCTGGTCACATGTCAGGCTAAGTTGAAGAGGCTGGAAGAATTAGCACCTGCTGAAACCTATTGAGCTTGAGAATCGAAGCTTAAGGGCTGGAGAGATGGCTCAGTGGTTAAGATCACTGACTGCTCTTCCAGAGGTCCTGAGTTCGATTCCCAGCAACCGCAAGGTGGCTCACGACCACCTGTAATGGGATCCAATGCCCTCTTCTGGTGTGTCTGAAGAGAACGACCATACACACACACACACACACACAGAGAGAGAGAGAGAGAGAGAGAGAGAGAGAGAGAGAGAGAGAGAGAGAGACAGAGAGAATGAATTGAAGCTTAAATGCTTAAATGTTTGGACTTTATATCCTCTGGGTACAAATATCTTTAAATTTATTAGTAATGAGGTGTAAGCATGTCCTAAGAGGTGTGTGTAGGGAGGTGTTATTTATTGTTATACAAACATGAAGTTATAAAAGCATATTGTATATATCAAAATTAGAAAAATTACATTTTAAGGTAAAGAGATTAGAAAATAATAGCTTGAAATTGTTATAGATTTATTTTGCATTTGACAAGGTTCTTTTACTACGTGTATGCATATATTTATGCACATGCACTTGTATGTGCATGTAAGCGTGCACATTTGTGAATGCACGGGGAAGCTAGAAGATCAACCTCAGCTGTCCTTCCTCAGGTATTGTCACCTTGATTTATGAGACAGAATGTCTCCTTGGGTTGGAGCCTCCTAATTAAGGTAAAATGGCTGGCCACATGCCCCAAGGATCCATCTGTCTCTTCCTTCCTAACCACACAATTACAAACGTGCACTTCGATGCCCAATGATTTCAGATGGGTTCTTCAGATAAATCTAAGGACCCACTGGTTGTATAGCAAGAATTGAACCAAATTGTGTCTTCCTACCACCTTACTTGGGTTAAATCAAACTACATTAGTGTGTGTGTGTGTGTGTGTGTGTGTGTGTGTGTGTGTGTCTGTGTGTGTGTTGTGCAGTTGCTAAGGAAGCATAATTCATCATACTTCTCAACAGATATTGACAGGTTTCAATTCAAAAACTGGGACCATTACAAATAATCCCGATAACTTGTCTTTGAATTTGACTAGACTATCTCTTTGTATGTACATTTTTATAAAGTTGCTCTATTGCCATTGTGTTAGTCTCCATTGTCTCACTGTTTGCATGTGCCCAGGTGTAATAGTAGGAAATAATATTCATCTACATTTAGAAGGAAACACATGCCCTTTCATGCTCCTTCTGCCATGGGTGTTTGCATTCATTTTATAATACTAGAGTACACAAATGGTGCAAACAAAAGGTAGAAGCATATATTCTCCACTTAACTAGTCCTCCATCCAAGATACCTATTGTGATCAAAATTATAAGGCAGGGTATCTGCTTTTTTGTGTTCAAGTCCCCAGTTAACATCATTTGTTAAAGTACATTCCTTTAAAATTTGTGGCTGAGTTTATAGATAATGTTTTCCGCTTTTCACTCAAATTCATTATACTTCCTTCTGTTCTTCAATTTGATATCATTCCTTAAAAAATACAACTATCGCCAGGTAGTGATGGTGTATGCCTATAATCCTAGCACTCTGGGAGGCAGAAGCAGGCAGATTTCTGAGTTCAAGGCCAGCCTGGTCTACAGAGTGATTTCCAGGACAGCCAGGGCTATACAGAGAAACCCTATCTTGAAAAAACCAAATCCAAAAAAACCCAAAAAACAAAAACAAAAACAAAAAACAACAACAACAAAAAACCCCACAACTATCAAACAAATGAGTAGCTGACCCATACTTCATATATAAAGACATACATGAACAGGTCTACTTATATGGATTAATGGTTATAATGTTTATAAGGCTCTGAAAACTGTTTCCTAGAATAAAGATACAATATTAACCAATGCAATTTCCATTAACTAAAATAGTGAGTACTATGTATTCACATCCAGCAAACACCAACTAACTGAAATTTAAAGGAGTATTTCCACTTTATATTTTATTAAATTACAAGGCATCAACTGAGAAATACGGTAAATGTAATTCTTGAGTTTATGAAACATGTAAAAGAACATGGCCAAAAGGTACATTGTATTCAATTAAGAGAGGTATTAAGGCTTATGTTTATTTTACAAGACATCATTTTACATGTATCTCCAATCTCCAATATTATGGAGCCTGATGCACACCAAGCAATTGCTATCATGTTGTTAAAATTAGATTTTCCTGTTAATATTAGTAAATGTATCATTATTAACATTGTAAGTATACATTGGTGGTTTCTTGGTATTTGTTTATTTGGCTTAATCTTTGTATAATATAAGCATCCTTCTTTGAGTTTTATTTCTGTTTTTACATTTTCAAATTGTTTATCTATCTACCTATCTATCATATATCTATTTATTTTCATGCATACGATGTTTCTATGTTAGGAACATGCATGCAGGTGGAAGTCAGAGGGCTTTTGAGAGTGAGCTCTCTCCTTGAATGGTGAATTTAAAGGATCCAGTTTGTTTCTAGGTTTTCATGGCAAGTACTTTTACTAACTTAACATCACATCCAGCCTGTTTCCACATCTTGAACCTATTGGTTTAGCTTGTCAAAAATAGCACTTACTTGCAGTTAGTAAAGACAAACTAAATCCTCTTATTATGAGTGTCTACCTGTAACTCCCTGAACATTCAGAACATCAGGATTGCTTCTCAATTCTAAAGTAAGACTGTATTACAACCAAAATGTCTCTTCCTCCCTCGGACTTCTCTGTGTTACTTGTACCATGGACATATGAAAGCCATAGCACATGTAATATATAATTATTTATTATATAACAGGGTTTTTCTGATTACATTAAAATTATAAAGGATTGTAAAAATCCTCACCACCCAGTGATGTTGTGGCTGATGTAATATAAGAACATCGCTATGCTCATGTGTTTGCCACAGTGCTTGGGTAAACACACTATGTTGCCAATCATATAAAGGCAATGCAATAAAGTATAACAGGTATGGAGTAGGCTGTACTGTCTAGGTTTTTGTAAATGTATTCTCAAATATCTATAGTTAAACTAAATCAATTCATGATACCTCTCTTAGGAGATGATCATATCTTTAAGAAATATACAACTATGTGCATCTGGCTGAGTTTAGTGATTAGAATATTTGTGAAACCATCAAGGCTATACAATTATATTTGTTACCCCACAATGTTTTTTTCTGATCTTTTTTATTGTAACTTGAGCTTTTCTAATATTATTTTATGTGTCAAGAGCATCTAAGATCTTTTACGAACTTTAAGTATAAAATACATCATGGACTACTGTTCTTGTGTGGTGAGGACTTTGGCATAGGACAACTACACAAAAGAAAACTGAGGGGAAGCATTTTAAGTAGTTGATCTAAGTTCCAGGAAGAGGCGTGGAGTTTCAACTCACTTTGAATCAGGTCAGCAATATCCATGCAAAATTCTCCCCACCTCACACAAACTAAGTATGTTTCCTTCCTTCCTTTTCTTGTTGGCTTTATGGGTACCTTATAGTTCTGTCTGAGTCTCTTGCTTGAGGTGCAGCAAGAGCAAGTTTCCTATGGGAACCAGCACTCCTTCCAGCAGAGCAAACCTTGATTCAGGGAGTGACCTTGTAGCTTCTTGGCAGCAAAAGTGACCTCACCCATTGTTTTGAATTATTTGCTGGAATTTGGCTAGAGCCACATCAGTAGTAATGAGTTTTCCTCTGACAAATAAATCAATAAGCGTTTTTAAATGGGAGGAAACCTTTCAAAAGGAAAGAAAAAAAACATAATTCCCATAGGATAAGGAATTAAATAAATCATTATAATGCTTTATTAATCTAATTAAGAATACACTAGCTTTCAGGGTTTACTAAAAAGTTACACTACAGTTTCACATTTTTTTATAATTTAATTCCTTTTAAAATTGTTATTTATCCATTTGTTTTTATCCATAATTGTATTGTGCAGTGTTCTTTACTTTTATGATTTGATATAGCATCATTATGTGAGAGATTTTATGTTTGAGAGCTACCTTCTTTATTTTGTTTACAAATACCTGTGCACAGACACTAGGTTCTAAAAGGATGTGATCATGGAAGCATTTCTGATTAGTACTGACTGGGTTAAGAATAATTTCAGATAAACAAAATGGCTGTGCTCTGCTTAGTACAAGAAGACTCTGTACTATAAAGTCTTGGAATATCAACACAGGAATGCATAGTGCAGTGTTCTGGAATAAATAAAGTGAGTTTGTACAACAAGAAATGCACTGTATGAAGTCAGTCATGCAAAAATTAAAACATATCTTTACATTTGTTCCTAACAAATATGGAATGTAGTAAAAATGTAACTTGGATAATTTTATTACACAAACTAGTGCTGAAATATTCACTTCAAGTTTTTCACATCCAAATTTAATATACAGCTTAAATTTTTGTGAAATTTTGTATATACCTGTCTTACTTGAAAAAAACTGAGTGTTGTGATAAGGAATCTCATATCTTCTCCTTTTAAAGTTCGTCATGTAGATTTGTGTATTCAATAAAAAATTAATTACTCATTGTTACCTAATCTTTTTTTTGAAAAATCATTGAATTACATTGATTTTGATGATCTTCTCCCCAATGATTTATATACTTTTAATCTAGCAGTATCTTACATACAAATACATATGTATCACTATGAGTTGAAGGAACAGGTACAATATCAATTCAGTTTTCTTTGACTCTCTACATGGAGGAATAATTACCCTTTGTGTATTATACATTCTGTGTCACTTTAGACTGTCTGTATTGTTTAAAAGTTGTCCTTGACTTTCATTTTGCTCATGGGAGTGGATTGGCTATTTAAACTTACAGAATACTTACACAATCTACTCATAACAATAATACACGGCTCCTCACATTATTTAGGAATGTTAAAAGGAGAAATTAGGTCAAGCGGCTCCCTGGTGGTGCTTTTTAAGGTAAACTTTTCTGCTTAGTCTGAGAGAGTATAGAGTCCTTTCTCAAAAGTGCCTTGGAAACTAAGAGATATTGGACACTAGAGGAATGGTCTTGTGCCACTTGCATAAGACAAAATCAGATAGCCTAGATTCAAGTCAGAACTCTGCCACTAATTTCTTAACCCCAAAATGGAATAGTATCCCCATGTCACACATGCGACAGGGTTATTATTAAAATCCAGAAATCTATGTATGTAAATTGGCTGTGAAATTGAGAATTGTCATGGAAAACAAAGGTAATAAAAGTTAACTTTCAAAGTAATTAGATGCTAAAGATTGAAGACTGTTGAGAAAAGTAGGAAAGAAGAGAACATAATAACTTAGCTACTTAGACTTTCTAAATCTTTCAAATGATCAGAATAATATCCATTGGATCAGAACCAGTGCACACGTATTTAAAGATCTTACTTAGATCTATGTATTTTTAATATATTAAAATGAGATTAATAGTAAAAATACTTATAATTTATAACTATATATTTTTGAATGTCAAAAATATTTTATTAACATTAAAGGAGAATTTCCAATATTATAATTTCAGCAATGTTCTTTTTTGTGAATTAATTATTTATTCACTTTACTTACATTTTTTATTCCCAAGTGACAGAATTTCTGATTTTACTCACACTAGCCAGAAAAGCTACTTAAAGTTTAGAAATATCCAAAATATTATTTAAGATGTAGTATCTTTATCTCTATTCTATTTTTTGTTTGTGCAAAAGGCATCCTATCATGACAAGTATATTCAAAAGTCATGTTTGTGGGGTTTGTGATATTCAAGAAAGCCAATCAATGTATATTTGTGGTTGCCAATATTACTGAGAATTTTTATCTTAAAATAAGTTACTGAGCTTAGTACCGTAACACAGACTTGCAATTATTTATTATATCTGAATTGTTTCATATCAAATTAATTTCTCACTTCACTTTAGCTACTACATTCTAAAGAAACTTGGCTACAAAGAGATTTTTCTTCATGTTATTCTTTGACGTGCCAGGTTGCATCTGCTGAATCCTACATACATAACTCTGACTTGTACAGATTTTCAAAATAATAGAGAGTAGCTTACAAAAGACAGATGATTGTAGAGCAATCATTACAATTGAAATTCAGAATATATGTAGGGGGAAGGTATGAAAGTAGAATAAAATATGATTCTACAGAGTTATTTTTTTATTGTTTTACAACACTTTTTCTTTTTGAGAATTTCATACATGAGTCCTATATTTACATCATGATTACCATACTATCCCCCTCAAACTCATAGCCTCTTCTTCAATCATTGGGTAGTATGTTCATAAGTATATTATTATATGTATATATTAGGCAGCTTGCTGCAGTCTTTTAGTGTTGCTCATGTGCATGTGTGTTTAGGACTGGGCTCTAGGGTTGAATAGCCTATCAGTAAGCTTGTTCTTGAGAATATGAATTCTCCCTCTCTGAGGTACCATGGGTTTTCTATAGTTCTTCATCTAAGGGTGTGGCCTTGCACCACTGGAAGAGAACATATCTTCTCATGTCATTCATTATTATAGCTCATGACATTCAAAGCTGGTAACAGGATCATTGCTTTTCTTCTATCACTTTCAAGCACTGTGGAGCCCAGTTAGGTCTAAGATTACAGGGTTGCACCAGCTTGACCTTTCCTTGTTCTATGTTGTAGCTATGTAGTGTCTTCAGCAATAGTGTTTCCTTTACACATAGAGTATATTCAATATAGAGTATATGTAGTATCTGGGTCAAATTAAAGATTTGTTAATTTTATTTGTTATTTTATTTATTTATTTTTCAAATGTCATCCCATTCCCAGTTTCCCCTCTGCAAAGCCCTTATCCCATCCCACTTCTCCCTGCTTCTATAAGGGAGCTCCCACACCTACCCACCCACCCACTCCTGCCTCACCACCCTAGCATTCACCTACATTGCCTCCCTCCCATTGTTGCCAGATAAGGCCATCCTCTGCTATATATGCAGCTGGAGCCGTGGGTCCCTCCATGTGTTCTCTTTGATGGTTTAGTCCCTGGAAATTCTCAGGGGTCTGCTTGGTTGATATTGTTGTTCTTCCTATGGGGTTGCAAACTCCTTTAGCTCCTTCAGTCCTTCCCCTAGCTCCACCTTTGGGGTCCCCAAGCTCATTCTGATTGGTGGCTGCAAGCATCTGCATCTTTATTTGTCCGGCTCTGGCAGAGCCTCTCACGGAACAGCCATACAAGGCTTCTGTCAGCAAGCACTTCTGGCATCAGCAATAGTGTGTGAATTTGGTGACTATATATGGGATGGATCCCTAGCTAAGGCAGTCTCTGGATGGCCTTCAGTCTCTATCTTTGCCTCTGCATTTCCTTTAGACAGGAATAATTCTGGGTTAATGTTTGAGATGGATACGTAGCCCCATCCCTCAACTGGGTGCGATGCCTAACCTGTGGATATGGTTTCTACAGGCTCTATCTCCCCATTGTTGGATATTTCAGCTAACGTCATCCCTTTTGGGTGCTGGGGTCTCTTGCTTTTCTGGCATTGGGACTTTCTAGTGGCTACCCCCAGTTTCTCATTCCTCATTGCTATACACCTCCATTCAATTTTCTGAACTTCTGTCTCCTCGCTCTTTCCTCCCATACCTGATCCTGTCCCCTTTTCCCCTCCTCCTCCTCTCTCCCTCCCAGGTCCCTGCCTCCCTGTACCTCCTTTATTTTGTTCCCCCTTCTAAGTAGGACTGAGACACCACACTTTGGTCTTCCTTCTTCTTGAGCTTCATATGGTTTGAGTTGTATCTTGGGTATTCTGAGCTTTTTTCCTAGTATCCACTTATCAGTGAGTGCATACCATGTGCGTTCTTTTGTGATTGGGTTGCCTTACTCAGGATGATATTTTCTAGTTCTATCCATTTACCTAAGAATTTCATGAATTCATTCTTTTTAATTGCTGAGTTGTATTCTATTGTGTAAATGTACCACATTTTCTGTATCTATTCCTCTGTTAAGGGACATCTGGGTTCTTTCAGCTTCTGGCTACTATAAATAAGGCTGCTATGAACATAGTGGAACATGTGTCCTTATTATACGCTGGAGCATCTGTTGGGTATATGCCCAGGAGTGGTATAGCTGGGTCTTTGGGTAGTACTATGTTCAATTTTCTGAGGAACCACCAGACTGATTTCCAGGGTATATGAGCTTGAAGTCCTACCAGCAACAGACTTCTTTCTCCACATCCTCACCAGCATCTAAAAGACATCTCTTGATGCTTTCTCCAAATCCATAGCATCTGATATTTTCCTTTGCCAATGTAAAAATTATCTTTATCTTATTTCTTTAAGCAGTGGCTTTGCTGGCAGTCTCATGCATGTCTAATGTCACTGCATCTTAACTTAAATCTTTAGATTTTGTGTAGCAAGTCAGAGCATTTAATCATTAAAAAATTTATTACTAATATGTGACTGTTTCTGGGGGTGTGTTCTCGTGTGTGTATGTGTGTGTGTGTGTGTGTGTGTGTGTGTGTGTATTTGTGTGAATGTGTGTGTGCATACTCATTCAGGAACATGTGGAGGCTAACCTTGATATATGGTATGTTCCATAATCACTCTCCACCTTTACTGAGGAAGGGTGTCTTGATAAACTCAGATTAAACTGATTTGGATAGTCAAATTCTTGAGCTTGCTCTGGGAATCCCATGTCTGTCTGAATTGCTTGGCTGCCACACTAATCCAGAAATTTAACTGAGTGCTGGAGACCCAGATGCCATTCACCAAGCATGGAGGACAAATGCTTTTATCCTTAATCAATGGACTTGTCACTCACTCTTTTCATTTATATGGGATTGCTTTCTTCTTTAATTTGCATGTGTGTATCTTTGCTCCTCTTTATGACATTACATTTTAGAGTAATTCATACAATTTCCTAAGAACTATACTTCTATAATAATGATTGAAACTGTTAGCTGTATCATTAATTAGATAACTCATACAAGTTTTAAGTTTTAAATGTCAAAACATATGTTTGCCTTCAGCCATAGCTTCTGCATTGCAGCTGATGTACAATGCATTCCAAGTATTGTGCATCAATTCAATCCCCTGCGTTTCTTGAATGATTTGCATTTTGTTGTTTAATATTACATTTATACATTTAATCCAGACTTCACTTGTGCATGTGATGGATATCTTCATTTCCTTAGTTTTTCCTTTGTCTATTTGCCAGTACTATAGAACTTGAACATGATCCACTCTTCTAAATTTACTTGGAATGTCACCTTCTCAGGCTGAGTTATTTTTCTGCCCATGCACAATAGCATATACGTTTTCTGTGATGACTCTACTGTGCTGCACAGTATAGGCATTGATAAGTGCTCCCTCTCCATCCTAATTTGCACATTTTTCCTGTGTAGCCCAAGTCCATGTTGACCTCACTAAGTAGTCAGGCTTCCTTGCTCTCTTGATCTTCCTGCCTCAGACTTCTCATCACTGAGATGGCAAACATTTGCTATCCTGCCTTCATCACACGTCTGCCCAATGTTCAATATGGTTTTCAAATATAAGAAAACCATGCTTTCATTTATAATTGGTATAATTAATATTTGATAAAAATATTTATTCCCACAATAATCTTAATAATTTACATTTCTTGGTCACATATAGTGTATTTTAAAATAATGTTGTTTTAAAGTGGATGCTTAGTTTTTCTCATTACACTTATTTTTACATGTTTTTCCTTCCTGACATAAAGGTAATTATTAAATGTGTTTGTAGGCATAGGTATTTATTACTGGAATAAAATTGTTGATTTTTTATATATAGTTTTATTCATCCACTCTATCAAATTGCTTTTAATTCCAAAACTATTTACTAAATCCCATGAGGTGTCAGTGTCTAACACAGTTACTAAAAGAAATGTTTCTCATCCTTTCAAATATTTGTGTCAGCAATATCATTTGCATCATATTTTACTTGCATAAACATTCAACATGAATAACAGTCAGAAATTTTGTTTTGTAAAGTATGTATTAAGTGTACTGAAGTAATTATTTCTAATTTGAAAATCAAATTATTTAGAAATGGTATAATATTTGAGTACTTTAATTTCAAGTTCTATGTAAATGCTTAGGGTATTTAAATTTACTCTATCTGTAAATGTATATAAGTCTATTACGAAATAATAGTAACATTTTAACTATTGTACATAGCTGTGTAACATTGATTGTTATGGAATGTGTGCACACTGAATCCTGTTTAACAAAGTATAAAACATTAAGAGTTTAGATTTTATGCTTCGTTAGTTGCCTGGATCTGGGAAGGAGACCCTTTGGCTTTCAAACAGGATACAACTATATATGTACCTGCCCTTAGATTGATAAGTGAAGACACTCTTAATAATGGCAATTTTCATTTAACTCTTGGTCCTTTTCATGGGCTATTCCTTAAGGAATAGCATTCAATTAAAAACATCATGGTTTCTCTATCCTGGTCCGCTTCCTAATTAGATAGATACTAACATATAACAAGGGTAAATATAATGTAAAAAGAAAGGAATTTAGTAAGGAATGTTGATAAATAGAATGCTAGGGTAATCTAAGAAATCTAGACATTTAAGACCCACTTCAAGAGGTAAAACCCATTCCTGCACCCTGAGGTGCCACGAACTTGATTACATAGGCCAGGGATCTACGGGAAAACTAAATTCTACTGTTCTACTAAAAGAATGTACCTGATAAATGACTTCTTATGACATCCTACAGCATCCATAGATCAGTTTCTCACTCACCCTCATAATAGAAGACACCTTCTGCAGTAGATGAGAACTAATACAGAGACTCACAACTTGAAAATGTGTAGATAATGAGGACCTTGGAACACTTGGGCCTAAATGGGGTATCTCCATAAATTCCTTCCTCTTAAAATTCAGGGAACTCCATGAAAAAGGAAGCATAAAGGGTGTAAGAGACAGAGGGGACTGAGGATATGAAGGGAACAAGGCATTCTTATATATTATGGTTGTGAGCCCAGCCTTTAACGACTGAGTTATCTCTCCAGCTCGGAACAATGCATTCTAAAGACAGCAGGACTGTGCACACCTGAACTCACAGAGACAGTGGAATCATACACCAGGCATGCACATGTCTGGGCCAGATGGGGTCCCATAGCTGAGATTGGAAAAAGACACAAGTCTCCATCCCTAACCCAGAAGCTATCTCTAGTTGAAAACCTCTCACAAATAAATATTTAGTTTCCTACAACAGAGTCTCCCTGGATACACAATCCATTCTTAGGTTCAGGCCCCATGGCTAGTAAGACATGGCCAACACAAAAGGAACTCAACAGCATTTCTAGATGCTCTTTGTCTCATAACGCTTTGTTAGGACTTCATCCTTTTCCTTACAGGTTCTTTGTGTATATGTTATGATTTCCAGTATTTTTATTTTTATTTATTTTTTTGTTTTAAGAAGCTTACTTGCTTCTTCTTTGTCTGTTTTATTTGAGCTAATTTTATTTTATTATTATTGCTTTTGGTGCCTATTTTTATTATAATGAGAGAGAGAAAGAAAGTATGTCGATTTGTCTGGGTATGCAAGTGGGGAGGGGCTAGGAGGATTTGAGGAAAGGGAAATCATTATCAAAATATATTACAATATTACATTTTAAAAATCTATTTCAAAGTAATATGTATGTGTGTGTATAGTTATGTCTTTAGTGTGACTGTGTATATGCACATGTGTGTGTTTCTTCTTCAAATGTCTGTCTAGCAAGTTACTGAAAGCATCTATATAAATAGTTAACAGTAGTTTGTAAAGGAGTGGTTTGATGCCAATATGATGAGTGACTTCATAGTTTTCTTGTTTTCACTATTTTATACTTTTTTCTCTTTTTGTTGTCTTATGGTACAAAATGGTTAGTACTATGGTGTATCATTTCAAGAAAATCAATTAAAAGAATAAAATACTCTAAGTTCCTCTGAGAAACAGTGAGTAGGGCACTGAGAGGAGTTATGTACAGATGTATAAATCTAGAAAGAGAAAGCACAGGAAATTAAGAGATGAGGGTCAAAAGAATATAAAAATAGGTGCTTTGTGGAATTTAGAGAAGAAGAGAAAATGTCATATTACAAATGCTGCTGGAATCATGGACTCAAATCCTCCATGTTTGAAAATGATCAAGAGAAGAACACACGTTCTACCTGGACTATGCTCTGTCAAACTTATTTCTTTGTAGACTAGATAAAACAAAGCACTTCAAATAGAATTAGGAGTCATTCCCTCAACCACAGATATCCGGAAGCTGAGGCAGCAGGGTTCCAAATTCAGTGCCTGCCTATGATAGAGAATGAGTTCAAAACCAGCCTAAATGATTCAACAAGACTGCCTCAAAATAAAACGTAGCAAGACCTGTAAAGATAGATACAACCCAGGGACAAAGTACTTGCTTGGGTGTTGAGACCCAGACTCAGACTCAGTTCCGCTAAATAAATGAGTAAATAAATGAATGAATAGCTAAAGTATTCTTAAATCAAAACTGTCAGAACACACACCTGTCAGTTATAATGCTAAAACATGTATCTTCTTACTCTGATTCTGATATATATATATATATATATATATATATATATATATATATATATATTTCTGAGATACACACACACACAATTAGTGTAAGGACAAAAAAAATGTACTTTACAAAACAATACTGCTTTGAACTACATACCAGATGCAATTTGTATTTATACATTTCTTTAAAATGCAGAGAAAAGTAAAAACTGTGACAACTTAAAAAAAAAAAAACACCTGAAACTAATAATACAGAAAAGCTATATATGCTTAATGAATCAGAAAATGCCTATTTGAAATTATGGTTTATATCAAAACATCACAAAGCAGTAAAAAAGTATTTGTTAAATAAATAGTAACATGGTAACATTACAAAGAAGAATTTAGTGCCAATATTTTTTAAAATACATAATTTTTATGTGAATTGGTATTCTGTCTGACTATATCCTTATGCACCACATTCATTCAGTGCCTGTGGAGAGACAAACAGGCATGTATATCATCTGGATCTGGAGTTACCAAGAATAATTAGCTGTAAAACCAGAACGGGGAAGTGGGAAGGGGTGGGTGGGAGGACAGGGGGAGAGAAGGGGGCTTACGGAACTTTTTGGGAGTGGGGGGGGCTAGGAAAGGGGAAATCATTTGAAATGTAAATAAAAAATATACCGAATTAAAAAAAAAGAATAATTAGCTGTTATATGGGTGCTAGAAACTGACCTGATTCCTGTGTAAGAACAAGTGCTATTAACCACTGAGTTATATCCCAAGGTTTTTATAATTTTGTAATTCTACTGTGTCTAGTACTATAGAATAAATACCAGTTACATATTTTTAAACAATAGTGAAGAAAATAAAAGTAAACATAAATATTATCTAATTTATGAATTATTTTCTCCACTGAATTTTTTTTTTTTTTGAGACAGGGTTTCTCTGTGTAGCCCTGGCTGCCCTGGAACTCACTTTGTAGACCAGGCTGGCCTCAAACTCAGAAATCTGCCTACCTCTGCCTCCCAAGTGCTGGGATTAAAGGCATGTGCCAACACTGCTTAGCTTCCACTAAACTATTATAATGGAGAGAATTGCAGCATCCAAAATTATGAATTATGGTGGTTGCAGTCTATGAGAACAAAGAAATCAAGATTCAAATGACCATTTTTCCACTTATTTCATGCTGACTACTATAGTTGCTTTATATTAGAAACTAGTACGTATAGATTGTCAAAAGTACATATTCTTAAGATGACAAAAATCTTAGCAAGTGTCTTAGTTTGGGTTTAATTGCTGAGAAGGGACACCATGACCAAGGCAACTCTTAGAAAGAAAACCATTTAATTTGGGCTCGAAGCATGACAGTGAACAGGCCGACTTGATTCTGGAGGAGCCTTGAGTTCTATACCTTGATCTGAAGGCGGCCAGAGGGAGACTGAATCATACTGGTCAGGCTTGAGCATGTGTATGAGACCTCAAAGTCCCGCCTCTACAGTGATACACCTCTTCCAATAAGGACACACCTCCTAATAGTGCTACTTACCAGGGGCCACACATTTTCAAACCACCACAGTAGGCAAGACCTGCCACCAAGTCTAATGATCTCAGTTGGATTCAAGGACTCCACATAGTGTAAAGACAGAATCAACTCACTCGAAGTTGTTTTCTGATGTCCACATGAGTGCTATCGCAAGCATATGTATCACACAATAAGCACACTAACAAGCAAGCAAGCTAGCAAGCAAGCAAGCAAGCAAGTAAAGTGAATACATGCTTGTGCTAAGGAGAGGACCAAGCTAAAACATGAAAGTCCAATTATAAATTGAAAATGAGCACCTTATGTACATAAAAATATGTAGCACAAAATTTACAAAAACACTGTATAGAGCTATAACTGAATGAATTAGACAGTCATTGTGAGCTGTATGCACTACAATCTACAACAGCTAACATAAAGCAGAAAGAGATTTGCTACTGTCAGTGGGAAGAGTGCAGAACTCCTGCACAGGCCACAGATACAAGCTTGGATACCATAAAGAAGTCTGGCTGAACAACTGTCTTATTCTACCAGAGGACAGTTCCCACAAATGTCCAAGGCCTCCTCACTTCCTGCTCAATATCTAGAAAGCTCTAAATGGTCTCTAACTGAAAACAAAACCAAACCCCAAAACTCTTGATTCAAACTTAGGATGACTACATCCCTGAATTGCATGCTGTTGT
Organism: Apodemus sylvaticus; assembly: GCF_947179515.1. NCBI lineage: Eukaryota > Metazoa > Chordata > Mammalia > Rodentia > Muridae > Apodemus > Apodemus sylvaticus. The sequence goes on along the minus strand of NC_067473.1, from coordinate 36,201,185 downwards.
GTTCCTATGCCCTCCAAGCCACATACAAATTCTACTGCCTTAGACCTTCTAAGCTGTTTGTGGGAAGAACTTAAGGCTATCAAAGAAGCTTTGTGAAATTTCAAAGTCTTCATCTTTTTAGCCTCTGCTGTGTTTTCAACAGAAAGTCTTACTCCGAGAAGGTTGAGTAGAATATGACATTTAGCTTGATTAGTGCCCCCCTTTGGGTATTTAATAATTATACTATTGTTACACTCTATCAGTATCAGAATTAGTAATATGCTATTTAAAATTCACCGTCTGTTTTGCAAAGGCAAATATATTCATCTTTCCCCACAAAATCTCATTTTCAGTTTTTCATCCCTTGATGACATTTGTTTCTCCTCAAATTAAACTATAATCCACAATTAATTAAAGTATACATTATATTGTATATCATAATGGGTCTTATAATTCATAATAAGGATAAACAATGAAAAATTAATATGCTTAATACAACAAATGAATGCATAAAGAATTACTAGACTGATAAAGGAAATGTAGCAGCATCCTAGTTTCTTTAACTGTTTGTAAGGTTGTAATTACAAAATAATTATATTCTTAGTATATATTCAATTTCCTATTAGCCTTCAGCTAAAATATGATATTGTCAGTGTTCTTAATGTAGTGGACATATGTAATGTTCTCTTGCTTTGAGACTGTGGTCTTACCTTTACAATCCAGGTGACAAGAGTCCAAGAGCCCAGCTTTGCTCTAGACCAGAAGAAGTCCCTTAGCTCCAAACTATCAACATCAAATACCCTGACCTTCTTTCACTACAGTTGATTTGTTAGCATAAAGGACCAAAAATGATCTGTTGGTTTTCATAGCTGACAAACCACTATGAATACTGTGTTGGGGTGTACATATCCTTTGTTGGTAACTTAAATTTTTATGGCAGAATATAAGAAGTTATAGAAATATGCAACCAGCTTTCCCAAGTGTATCGTAGAGTGTACATTTCTATCCTATCTTTTGACTTGCAGAATTTTTTTCACTTTGAGATAATTAGCACCATTTATGTGTTCCTCTCAATATCTCTGAGTATTTCCCATGTAGCAAGTTTAGTGAAACGTGCCTTGACCTCTTTCTCTTTCTATAAAATTACTTATATTGTGTCATGGGATACCCTCCAGGATCAGTTGGTGCTGACACAGTTAAAGGTTCCTATTCAGGAAATGTATAAAATGCAACTGTATACCATTTCTGTGACTAGACATTGTGTAAATTCGTAGAGATGATTTTGCCAGAAAAATGGTAGAAGACTAGGAACTAATTTTCTGTTCCAGTGAGGTCAAACTGCTGCCTCTTTTAGGGTCTAGATACAATTTCCAGTCTATCATTGTCTATAAAATTGAACCTCAGTGTGTAGTAGTTTGCATACATCAGAACTTATAGCAACTACTTAGATGATGGAACTCAAGATGGTTATATCCATTGCATTGGAATGAAGTTCATACTGTATCATCATAATTATAAGCCTAGCTACCACTTACAGGAACAAGAAATAAGGTGATTGGAGAATACAAAAACTGACTAATGTCAATCACAGGAAAGGGTGCTATGCTTTCACGCTAGGACTGCACAAACTCCTACCGAGGACTTGTTTGTAATTGTTTCAAGGACGTATGGCATGTGGCAGCCAAGTTTGAAGTGGCTAGAACGAAAGCTAGGTTGAGCTAAAAATGCATTTGTTTTACTTTGAGTGACATCCAGGGATGCCAATTTATAGTTTACTTAGTGGATTATATTCAAACAGCTAAAGAATTTGGGTATGATGTAACTTCTCATATAATCCAGGCACTTCAAGGCTATGGCAGGATAGTGAGTTTGAGGCCACTCTTAACCATAGAGACAGATACCTTCTTGAAAGATCCTGTCTCAAAACAAATACACTCAAACAAAACCCAGCCAAATATACATATATTTCTTGTAATACTCAAAGAGTTTCAGTAAACAACATGTCTCCCTATTAGGGCCTAGAGAAACAAGGTATTGTCATTTGTCATTGAAAAGTAATGCCCTGACTTGTGGGACATCCAGATTCCTTGCTGTGTGGCTCTTTGCATTTATATCAGATATGATCCTCATATCTAGGATTCAGTTTACCCTTGAATCTATATATTTCTACTTTAATTGTGAGTTCATTGCCAGACATGCATCTCTACAAATATCCAGGGGGATAGATATTGACATGTATAGAATCACTGCTGCCTGGCAGTGTATAGAGGTGTCTGTAAAGAAGGAATGTGAAAATCTCCCATGCTATGTGATCACAAGGAGAAAATACAAAAGGACAATGGCTTAAAAGATGTACCCCGAGGTCTTAAACTCGGGATATCTCAGTACCTGGGGTTGCCTGTCCTGTCTGCCTGTGCGCAGAGATGGCGTCTGCCAACTCCCTGCAGGGATAGAGGGCTAATATCTAATATATACAAATAACTCAAGAAGTTATATCCCAAGGAACCAAATAACCCTATTAAAAATGGGGTACAGAGCTAAACAAAGAATTTTCACTGAAGAAATTCAGATGGCTAAGAAGCACCTTAAGAAATGTTCAGCATCACTAGCTATTAGGGAAATGCAAATCAAAACAACCCTGAGATTTCACCTCACACCAGTCAGAATGGCTAAGGTTAAAAACTCAGGAGACAGCAGGTGTTGGCAGGGATGTGGGGAAAGAGGAACACTGCTCCACTGCTGGTGGGAGTGTAAGATGGTACAACCACTCTGGAAATCAGTCTGGCGATTCCTCAGAAAACTGGGCATGATACTTCTGGAGGAACTGGTTATACCACTCCTGGGCATAAACCCAGAGGATTCCCCTGCATACAACAAGGACACATGCTCCATTATGTTCATAGCAGCCTTATTTATAACAGTCAGAAGCTAGAAAGAACCCAGATGTCCTTCAATGGAGGAGTGGATACAGAAAATGTGGTATATTTACACAATGAAATACTACTCAGCAATTAAAAACAATGAATTCATGAAATTTTTAAGCAAATTTTCAGTTCCAATTGGAACTGGAAAATATCATCCTAAGTGAGGTACCCCAATCACAAAAGAATACACATGGAATGCATTCACTGATAGGTGGATATTAGCCCAGAAGCCCTGAATACCCAAGACACAGTTAGCATATCAAATGACTCCCATGAAGAAGTAAGGAGAGGGCCCTGATCCTGGATAGGCTTGATCCAGCATTGTAGGGGAGTACCAGGACAGAGAAAAGGGAGGGGGTGATTGGAGAATATGTGGAGAGAAGAGGGCCTATGGGACATATGGGGAGGGGGGAATCAGGAAAGGGGAAAGCATTTGGAATATAAACAAAGAATTTAGAAAACAAATAAAAGATGTACCCCATTACTAATAATCAGCAAAATATAATTAAAACAATAAAAAAAAATCTAGGTACTTGTTCCTATTCTAGTTTAAGCAATATATGCTTGTATTGAAGCAATATATGCATATTTAGCTTAAATGTGCATATACATGTATTATATGTACATAATGATTTATAATATAAGTTGTAGATTACAGAAGGTATTATAAATTAAGACTGTCCCATTGGAGCATTTAACACTTTGGTGCTAGTGTTAAAATGTGTGGTGCTGGTGTTGGGAATGCAGCCTGGTGTTAGAGTCATATTGTAGTTTGCACATGGTTTCTGGATTCCATTCTCACCTCATCAGAAAAGTTGAAAATATGATCAGATTATAGTAATTTATGCTACTGTTCACATTGATGGCTGACATGTATACATGCAAATAAATATCTCGTTTGTTTAAATTATTAAGATAGATTTTCAGACATCTCCAGGAAATACATATATAAATCATAGACACATTTGGGCATTCTTTGGATAGAGAGTGATTCCCATGTCTATTAGAATAATATGAAGGCATGAGGAAACACTAGAATTTTATTTCTGAAGTACTATTTTTGAGGAAAGCTGATGTTTCCACCATAAACACCTAGGGAGTGACCTTTCCTTGGGGCCTATCTTCTGCCTGAGGTCTAGGAATCTGGGTGAGTCAGACCTTCCCCTCAAATATTTTGCTGCTGGCAGAATGTTGTCATCCTCTGCAAAGCCTGAAGTGCAAATTTTTCACAAGCAGATTTGTTTATAGTGAAGGGTCCTTCATGGATACTAGATTGTGGTAAAGGAAGGCAATATGGGATCATTTAGAGAGCTGTCAAATGGGAATAATTTGGTACCTTTCCCTTTGGCAATTCAAGAGATAACAGCATGAGGTTAAGGGTAGTTCCTGAAGGCCTCAAGGTTCTCGAGGAATGAAAGATGTGGGCACTTCCATGTTACACAGTCTATAGAAATAATTCCATAAACTTGGAAAAAATATACACATACATATGGGCTTCTTTGTTAAACCTTATGTCCAGTCATAGTAATATATCCTGGACTGACCTATCTTCAATATCCTCCTATGTTTATGCATATTACATTACTTCTTAAAGTATAAAACTAGATAAATTATATTAAATATTATTAAATCAATACATTTATATGACAAATATATTAGTACAAGTTCATCATAATGTTGTAGGCAAATAGTAAGGTTTACTTTCAAGTAAAACATTAGATCAATGATGATAGATATAATTAATATTAATGAATATGTTCATTAATATTTATTATTGTATAAATATTTAATTTACAGTAATTATTTTGCAGGTAATAAAAAAGACCTCTTGCTTTAATACACATTAATACTAGAGTTAATTCACTTAACTTAAGAATAGCTTCATTATTCAGTCATAATAAATTATATAGTATGATAAAAAATATATTTTAATTGATTTGCTCTCCCAAAAATGAAGATCTATATATTTTAAAATGTCATGTGCATATAATTCATGCATTAACTTTTTCTGTGAAGTAAAAATTTGCTTTAGTTTTCTTCATACTTAAATGTCGATTTAGTTAGCTTCGCCTTAACACTTGAAAAAATTCAATAAAGAAAAACTTTTAATTAAAATTATCTTCCCAGTTTTGACAGATGTGTGCTGAAGAATGAAACATGATGTTCACATTTATGATTACTCAAGATTAGATTACTCTTCAATTTAAAAAATCAAAACTTACATATCTTATATGTCAAACAGGCTTTTAAACAGTGAATCTGGCCTGCCTTCATTATTAGTCTCCCTTAAGCATATTCTTCTATGTAACTGTAATTGAAAAAAAAAAAGAGATCCTTTCCATTATAAAAATACATTTGAGATTACAAAGTGCACATATTGGAGCACAGTGGAAAGAAGCAATAGGCTAAACATATTACCAACACTAGGTAACTTCCATCAAATGGAACGAATGTCCTGGTGGGGATTTCCATACAGCTGAAATGTCTTTTCATTTGTCCTCTTTATTACAATTTATCTAAAGATGTTGACTTTTAAATCCTACCTCTGAATTTCTATCCTGATTCTTTTGAATCCTTTGAGAATATATTAGAGAATAGCAAACACAATTATCTTCTTTCAAATGATTTAGATTTCCCATTTCTCTCAGTGCAGAAAGAAATAAGCATATAGTGTTTCCCATCCTGTTTGCATATTTCAAGAAGTTATTAAAGGAATATTGAGAGTACGCCATTTTAAAGTACCATTGATTACTCAAGAACTCTTGCTATACTTCAATTTCAAGGCTTGTCTCCAGTTTTATTACAAATAAAATACTTTTTACTACCTCCACCTATAACATTCGTGAAAATTTCTTCTTGTTTACACTACGTAGTCTAACAACTGAGCATTGCTGTATATTCATTCCCTATATTGAAGTAGAATAAGTTAATGGATAAACAAGACCACACTAAAATCTTTGAGAGGGTATAAAAGCCAACAATAGAATAAGTACTACTTCATATGCAGAGTGAGAGGAACAGGAATCAATAAATGACACAGAGTACCTTTCTGCATTAGGAGAGATAACACACTTTTAAATAATCCTATATCTTATTAAATACACAAAATCTTGACCAATCAAGTATTATTAGTGTTATAATAATGTTTGAGCCACTGGAAAAGTGGTCATCCTCATAGAAGTATTTGGCGGCAAAAGAAGAATAATGCACATTTACATTAAATTCATTAAGGCATGCCTTTCAATAGTTTGTATTCCACAATAAAATAAAATTCCAAGGGTATAAACACTAAGAAAACTAACAGACAATATTCTGACATAAATTTTTGAATGCAGACTCCATTCTGTGTAAAGCATACATGATAATTCTCAGTTTGCTAAACTATCCTATGTGGACTATTACAGAAAGTATACAGATTGTCCAATTGTCATATACTAATTTACATTCAATATCTTACATGTTCTCTTACTAAAATTGGGCTTTAATGAAAGCTTCATAGGTTTATCAAGTGATGACAGACTTATGTAGCCAGAAGCAAAGAGGGAATCAGAGGCTGTAGATAAACAAGTGGACAATCAGCAAAATGCTGTTCATGCATGAGACATTTTGTACATATGAGACAAGTAGAGAGAGTTAACCATGAGAGTCAGGTGGAAGGATTTGGATGGAGGCATTACAGTCCAAGGCCTCCATTGTGGGTTTCCAAATAGATGACTGAAGGGATGTGTATGGACATGTCAGAACTGCCATTTCTCCTGAGCAGTATAGTTAGTTCTTTCAAAACCCATCAGAAGACAGAACATCCATTCATGACTTTATAAGTGCAAATGGAGAATTCTGGGAGCAATACACCCTATCAGGTTTGCAAGGCTTTGTTATTCAATTACACAGTGGGGATTTATCAATGAAGAATCATGAGGAATGAGAAAACCAAAGCAGAGGAGTTTTATAGAATGATGCTAGAAACTGTGTGGGAGACAGAGTGTTTACACTAATAGAGATAGGAACGATGGGCATATTCTTTTGCTTTTCTTTGTGCTTTGATAACAAGACTGTGAACAAAATCAGGTTGAGAAGAAAAGAGTTTATTTGCCTTACAAATTTTAAATCATTGTTGAGGAATGCCACAACAGAAACCCAAGGCAGGAACTAAAGCCAACACTATGTAAGAATACTGTTTACTGACTTGCTCCCCATGACTTACTCATTCTATGGTTTTTTACAACCCAGGAGTATCTGCTCAAAGGTAGCACCACCCACACCAGTCATTAATCAATAAAACGCCCACAGACTTTCTTGTAGATCAATATGATGGAGGCAGTTACTCAACTGAGATCCCCTCTTCTGAGATACGCCTCACATATGCCAAGTTTACGAAAACCAACCAGCATATGGGGCTAGGATCATCACTACATAAGCATTTCATATCCATAGTTCAGATCCACAGTACCCATATCATAGTTCAGATCCACAGTACCCATGTAAACAGCCAGGTAGCATACATATGTCTGTAATCAAAGTGTTGGGAATTGGAGCAAGTGGAGACAGAAAGGTCCTGAAGTAAGCAACTACTACTTAGGTAGCAGAGCCAATCCATGAGGTCCACTTTGGTGAGAGACTCTGACTCAGGAGATAATAAGGCAGAAAGATGTAGAGAAGGACACCCAACACTGACCTCAGTCACAGAGAGGCATAAAAAGAAACAGGTATCATGTCTACAGTTCTTTTAAGCCTTGTCTATGGGTGTTTTTATCCGAGTGTGAAATATAAGGAAAGAGACAAGGTAAATATTATCCAATTTGTGGTCAAAATTAAGAAACTTTGCAAATATTTTTCACTAATTACATTTGATTTCTTAAAATGTTATGAATTACATTTTATGATTGGATTTCTATTATAATATAAATGGAGTAAAACTTGTGTTCCAAACTTACCCAATTAATTAAAAATGAACCCTGTCCCAACCAATGCAGAGAAGAATTTGTTGTCAATACCTCTGTCCTAAAACTTTCTTGACTCTAACTTCTTTATCTTAACTCAAAGATGTGATTCTCTTTCTCTGTTGTTTGTCATAAATATGATGTGACTATCAAATTTTTGAATAAATATTTGGTAAGCCTAGTTTTAAATGCTTGATACTTCAACTACCCCCATATTTCCCCATTTTTACTTATGCTTCTTGATTAATTCAACCATTAGAAACAGAATTCTTACTGGCAAAATTCCTAACTGCTAAAGGATGAGAACTGTCAAAATTAATACTATTATTTTGTATCATTTCCATTGACTTAAAGGGAGTTTTTACCCTATTTCTGAAAACAGGTTACAGTTTCTCGCTTGGAGTGGATTTGGGAGCTTGCCATCAATTTTCACTATGGTGTGCTGACTGTCCCAGCATGGGGGATGGAGTCAGCTGCATGTAAGCATGCTCTGTGTGTGAAAGAATGGGGGACCTAGCATTGGCTCCTTCAGTAATGCCTCATTGCTATAGCAATTTATCCCATTACTAAACACACATCATACTGCTATCCTTGAATTCAGCTGCTGACCAGGAGTGTGGCCCTCAGAGTTAATAGGGAACATATGATCACTCCAGCTGGCAGGTGACATCAGCTGGCAATATTCCCGAACATCTCAACAAAAGATTTTCAGATATTAAAGCAAGGCAAAGACCCATCTTTCTTAGAAAAACAGTTTTAATGTGCATGCATTTGCTTCCACAGATATTACTATGTCTCTTTCGTTAATTCTATTAACGAAACAGACACTTGATAATAAAATTCAGAGAACTTATGAAAGTGTTGATTCAAATTAATACAAAAATTATGCACTATAGAAAACATAATTTTACAGTGAAGGCAGAATTTCAACTTGAATATACTTACAAGGGAACAAATTCACTAAGCAAAGTTTCATCTAAAATATAAACCAGTCAGAATTTAGATTGATTGGTTATGTTATAAAATTTTAGAGCATATAAGCTTATTGAAGAAAGAAATTTTGTTGCTTTTTTAATAACAAGTAAATTCACCATATAAAAAGACAGTTGAGGTAGAGTCTTCATTAGCTAATCAGGGCTGTGTACACAGAATCAGCACAGTAGAATGGTCTTGGGCCTCTTGACTCTGAGCAAATCATTCATCACTTTCTGAAATACTGCAATTGGGGAATCAGGAGAATCTGAGAAACCTTCCATTCATTAGTATTGAAAAAGCCTCATATGAAAAATATGCATGCCTTATCCGCATTGTTTTCTAGCATAAAATCTCTAAGTGTAGTATTGAAATCTATAGCTATGTGCTTAAGGTAGGACTGCAGGGATAATAGCCAATTGCCAATCCTGGTACAGGAGAAAAGCATATCCACCTAGAAATGCATATCACTTTCTTTTCTTTCCATACTTTTATACTTTGCTAGACAATATTAAAGTAAGCACTCATTCGTAGGACATGATATTTCATGAGACACCATGAATGAACAGACTGACAAGACAAAGACTTCCAGCTTAGGCATTTTATATAACAGAAATTAAACGATTTTTTAAAATATTCATATCAAATTATATTTTTCACATTGTACATATAGCAATGTTTGCTAATATTATGTGATAACTATGTACAATTCCTCCTGTATAGGAAAGTCTCCATTGAACTAAGAAATGACAATGAATTTACAGATGGAAAACTTGATCTTTAATAGAATAAGAATATTTTAAGTGCTTGCTAGAGACTAAATCTAAAAGGGTTAAAATTTGCATTGCTATATTGTTTATAGGTAACGTATCCCTAAATGTCTAATGATTTGTATTTATGAACAGTTATAGACTCCTCACATATAGTAATTCTCAAGGAGTCAGGAATTACCTGTTTGGGGAGGGTGCCACAGATGGATTGACTTGTCAGGAATCCAACTCCTATGTTCAGAGCTTTGCAAACTACCTGTGTCAAGGGGTCAGAGTTAGGGGTTATATTTTTGTTTCATCTGCTACTGATAAAATGACAGGGTCCTACTTCTCTGTCTAGTACGACAAGTTTGAAGTTCATACCATAGTCAGCAGCTTACTAGACATTCCTAGTCAGTTGAGTCCACTGACTGACTATACAAGGGGAAGTTGCATCTACTAATTTCTACAGAATGGCCTCAGTGCCTGTTTTCCACTTATATAGGAAACATAAAAATCTCTTGCCTTCATGTATGGAACATACCTTGTCTAACAACAATTCCAATGGAATTTCTGCATGGTTAAGTCAGAGAGCTAGAACTGATGTTTCCCAAAGGTACTTGCAGCCAGGTGTCTGAATGTAATGTAGACTCCAATAACTACCCATGCCAGTGCTAGGCTTGCCTTCAGAGCTGAGGGCAGGAGAAAGAGGCAGTCCATCCATTTCATGGAACAGCTGGTGCCAAGAACAGCAGAGCTTCCTGTAGGGACAGAAAACCTCATAAACCATAGAAAGGCCAGTGCAATTCTGAGTGCTGAAGGATGCTTGAGAAACTTCGCATAGTTTTCTGCGCCAGATTCTTGAACGATTTTGGGTAATTTACCCATCCACTAACAAATTCTTATTCAGTGTGAGATCTTTTCAGATTTGAATACTTGTAAGAAGTAAGGCTTCCTCGGCACAGATTCAGTTGCCAGATGTTAAGACTGGCTGACTTAGGTTTGTGGAGTGAATGTAAGTAAAGCATCTATTCATCCTAAAACTTTGTTACCCTGTTACCCAAGTAGATCTCATGAGGATTCTTTTTTTTTTTAATATTTTATTTATTTTTTATTTTTTTATTTTTTGGTTTTTCGAGACAGGGTTTCTCTATTTAGTCCTGGCTGTCCTGGAACTCACTCTGTAGACCAGGTTGGCCTTGAACTCAGAAATCTGCCTGCCTCTGTCTCCCAAGTGCTGGGATTAAAGGCGTGTACAGTCACCGTCCGGCTTCTCATAAAGATTCTTATTATTTTAAATTCAGATTCTAGTTCAGCCGGTTTGAAAGGATATTTGGGCTCTCGTGTATAAGAACTTCACATATACACGCAATGGTGTGTTGGTCCACAGCCCAAATGGAGAAGCAGACCCTACTTTTTCATAGACCACATGAACAACTTCCACTTACAGAGCTACAGACTGCCATGCTTCGCTGGATTTCTGCTCTTGTGAGATCATCTAGCAAATTAGAACCTCTAATATCTTTCTCATTTTTTCAATATTAAGGACTATGATGCAAAATAATTTTGATGTAGTCATATATACAGATACAAACAGGAGGGAGGGAAGAAAGAGAAAGGATAGAGAAAGTTGAGAGGTATGCAGTTGGAGAAAGTAATTTCAGAGCAGAGACAATCACCAATACATGTTTTGATGGCATAAATACAGATGTGTATTTTGCTTGCCTGTAAAGCCTTTTTATATGTTTGTGCACCAAGTACATTTGTGTATGTGCACACATGCATTTTCATGTGTGTGCACATGTATGCCCATTTCTGTAAGTGCAGGTGTACATAGGATATAGCATGCATTTGGAGGTCATAGGGCAACCTCTATCCTCACCTTCTATATTTTTTTATTTGAGACAAAGCCTCTGTGTTGTTGATATTCTTTTTGCATATGCCAGACTATTGACCCCATGAGCTCCTGGGATTCCTAGGCCTTTACCTCCCATCTTGCTGAAGAAGCACTAGAATTATAAATGTGTGCGGCCTACCTGTGTTTACATGCATCTTGAGGATTTAAACTCAGGTACTCATGCTTAGCTATCCCCTCCCTCTAGGGCACATGGTTTCTGATTTGCTTGTCTGTTTGTTTATTTGCCAGTAGCATATGATACCAAGTCTCCAGTCTATTAGTTTTGTCTACTTACGTCAAGGAAGATAATCTCAGCAGGTATTGCTTGGAAGACAGACAATCAGGATATGCTTGGTGACTTTCTAAAAATCACCTTCAACACCAAGATTATCAGACTTTGTTTAGAGGCAAAGGGGGTGGCACGGAGGAGATGGAGACCCACAGCCAAGGCTATTTTTATTCAGTAGACACTAAAGAGAATGAACAGAACCTCAGGCTGCTGGGGATACCAGAGAAGAGTTAATTTTGTTAACTGATTACCTAGGGCTTTTGTTACCAGATGGCCATGTTTGAATTCAAAGTCAAGAAAATGAGAGTGTTGCAGGTTTCTCTTTAAGTCTGTTTAAAGACAGGCAGTGGCATTTCAGAAAACTTAATGTGCTGCCCTCAGAGGAAGGTAGTTTTCTTGAGCATAATAATCAATCACTAAATGGGCTACAGAGTTGGTTTTAGAAGCAGAGATTTAATTAGCTTCAAATTCTCGTGGATATTGCATGAATTAACAAGGACAAAATAAAGTGAAGTTAGCATTTGATGGACTGAGGAAGGTCTTTGTTCTTTATTTCTTGAGGAAGTATTTTAACACAAATACTCCTTTGCTTGCCCAATTTCAATATTTATCTGGTTCCACTCTCTGTTAAAAAAGGTTCCTGAGTCACATCTGCTTCTCTCTACAAGCCAGAGTTTTGTTCTAATCAGTTATAGCCATCTGGCTATCCCAAGAACACCACACAAATGGAAGAAGGCTGTCCCAGTTACTTTAGTATCCTCACCTAAAGTACCGTTTCTCCATATCTCATTCCCAATGGGGCCATGCTCTCTGAGAAGCTTAAAGAACCAAAATGTATTTATCCTGTGATCTGTGTGATGTCAGCCTTTGCTGGCAAGATAAAGCAAGGAATGCCTGATCATCTACTAATCATGGATGTTCCTATGATTTAGTTTACTCTCATTAATAATCATGAAATAAAACAACTAAACATCAGTTTGTTTATGAGTCATCCATAAGGCCTGTGTAAAAGGCACAGATCTAAAAGGAGCCCAGGTATGACAGACTTCCTCTTTCTCTGTGACTTTGGCTCTGAGCTTATAATTTATATATACATGCATGCATGCATGCATACATACATACATGCATACATACATACATATATGCATACATACATACGTACATATCATTCAAGACTTTCAGAAAAACGCTGATCCTTAATTCTAGATGAATTCCTTGGATGAGATTTCCTACTAGATGCATTCTAGATTTATTTGCATCAAGTAAGGATATGAATGCTGAGATATTTATGAGTTGCTAGAACACTGGTTCTTCATTGGTTGTTCATTCAAGAATTGACCTGTTTGCCAGACTCAAAGCTAAAAGCTTCTAAGATTTTAACAATTCCTTCCCGCTTTTTTATCTCCTGCAGTCCACCAGGCCATAGAGCTTCTAATTCTTCTTCTTTCATAGTTCACAATATTTTAGTGTTTGCTACTGTTGCTGACATCCTAATAAATGCTTTCAGCAGATATATCTATCTTCACCATCACAATTATTTTCTAGCATATGATATGGAGGAGATATAAATAAAGACTCTATTACTGCACCTGTAAAATAAATTGCACACAAATAAATCTAGCAGGAAAGGACATGTAGGTGTTTTGTATGATGCCTATATCAAATAAAGTATTAATGACTGAAATTCTGCTTGTCTGTTCATACCTGTAGAGGCGCCAGTGTGTGCAGAAGAACATGCACATACATACATATGCATGTGAAGCTTAGAATACAGCCTCATGTGTCACTCCTCGTCCTGAGGTGCCAGCCACCTTTCACTGGGACAGTGTCTCTCAGTGGCCTTAAATTTTCCCAATAGGCTAGAGTGGTTCTCCAGCTATCACTACAGAACTCTTAATCTTTGTCTTCTCATGTATGTGCCACCATGTCTGATATTATTTTATTGAATATTTTCTTCATTACATTTCAAATGCTTTCCCCTTTCCAGGTCTCCCCTCCAGAAACCCCCTATCTCATGCCCCCTCCTCCTGCTTCTATGAGGGTGCTCCCCTACCCACCTGCTCCCACCTCACCACCCTGGCATTCCCCTACACTGGGGTATAGAGCCTTCACAGGACCAAGGGCCTCTTCTCCCATTGACATCAGATAAGGCCATCCTCTGCTATATATGCAGCTGGAGCCATTGTTCCCTCCATGTGTGCTCTTTGGTTGGTGATTTAGTCCCTGGGAGTTCTGGGGTGTCTGGTTGGTTCATATTGGTGTTCCTCCTATGGGGTTTTACACCCCCTTTTCCTTCTCCAATTCCTCCATCGGAGACCCTGCACTCAGTCCAATGGTTGGCTGCAAGTATCTGCCTCTGTATTTATCAGGCTCTGGCAGAGCCTCTCTGGAGATAGCCATATCAGGCTCCTGTCACAAAGTACTTCCCGGCATCCACAATAGCATCTAGGTTTGAGTTTGGTGACCATATAGAAGATGGATCCACAGGTGGGTCAGACATTTCCTTCAGTCTCTGCTCCATAAACGAGTTATATGGAGAAAATTCTAGACAAGCAAATGACACACTAATCTTCCTAGCTCTGGCTGAAGCATTCTAATTATTATTATTATTATTATTATTACTTTTCTTTTTTTATAGTCCAGTCATTGCACTTCTCCTGGTCTGCCCTCCTACATTCCTTTCCTCCTCTGTAGTTGACCTCTGACCTCCAGTCACAGTGTCAGTAACTCAAATGGGGGTCTGGGAATTAAAGGACAAGGAAGAGAGAAAAATGAAGCCAAGACAAAGTTCTTATCAAGGCTCCACTTTATTGCAAAGCAGCAGGCTTATAAAGGCCAAAAACACAAGCCCAACCCCTAGATGTGACTAATGATGTAAATCACCTCATGCCAGCATCAATAGGTGTCCATTGCTCAGCACAGGTCTCTCTTATCAGGTCAAACGTGGAACTTCCAACTAGTGTAGGGAAATTCCAAGTGCTATGCTTGCAAAAAGACCTGATGTGGCAACTCCTGCTATGCAGGTAGGAGCAGAACCTCCATACTCCTCCCTCCTGTCTTTGAGAAGATGACCCCCCAACTATGTCTCCCCACTTTTTGGGGCCTCAAGTCTTTTTAGTGTTAGCTGTGTCTTTGTCTTCTCCCACTGAGGCCAGACCAGGCAGTCTTCTGCTGTGTATGTGTCAAGGGCCCCCTATCATCTAGTGTATGGTGCCTGATTAGTGCTTTAGCACCTGAGAGAGCTCAGGGGTCCTGGTTAGCTGAGGTCCTGCTTGTATTCATATGGAGGCTGTCCTTGATGCCAGCTTCTTCCAGCCTTTCCCTAATTCAATTCAGATACAAGGTACCCCGAGTTCAGTTGAATAGTTGGGTGTAAGTATCTGCATTTGTTTCAGTCAGCTGCTGGTTGGGCCTCCCAGAGGACAGCCATGCTAAGCTCCTGTCTGTAATCACATAAGAGCATCAGTAATAGTGTCAGGCCTTGGAGCCTCCCCTTGAGATGGATCCCAAGTCAGGGCAGTCACTGGACCTCCTTTCCCTCCGTCTGTTCTCCATTTTTGTCCCTGCAGTTCTTTTAGACAGGAACAATTCTAAAACAACAACACATTTATAAAATTATTAAAAAAATAACTCCTAAAAATAGATTCTAGGTAGGTTGATATATAGAGAGATAGATCATAGGCAGACAAGCCAATGGTGGCATGGAATCCTTCCTTCCAGTTAGGAGGAATATATGACGGGTTCTAGGAAGCTTGAGCATAGGACAGGGTTTGCTGTAGGCATGCAGAGAAAGAAAAGCTCATTTCACATCTTTTGGCCTGTCTACTTGCTAAGAAAGAACTCAGATGTGTGTGTATGTGTGTGTGTGCAAACAGAAACAAAACAACACAAAAAAAATCCAAAAACCTTCCTATGCATAATGTCCCCAGCTTATCATCTGTAACCAAGTTGAACTAACAAATATTTTCTCATAAGGTTTTTCAGAGCATAAAATTATTTGGTGTTTTATGCAGTTCTCGAATATAAAGGTTAGAAGAATATCTGTGAAGAACAGCAAGTGCTTATTGCATTTATTATGAATACTAATCATGGTGATAGTCTCTGTCTTCAATTTATAGTGGAGTTCATTCTTCACCCTTGCTGCTTGGCATTGTATAAAGCACAAATGCCACTTTTTGTTTGAAATCTTTTAATGGAATGACTCACCCATAGGCGGTCACTTTTATACACAGACACAGACACACACACATACACACACATACATATATGTGTATATGTATATATATGATATATATGTGAATATATGTATATATATATATATGTTGAGAAACTCATACGTGAGCTCCAATCCATTTTTGTCCATCCAAATTTTTCCACAACACTGCCTATCCCTCTCAAATTCATCTCTCTCTTTCTCTTTCATACACATACACGCGCACACACACATAAATGTTATATATAACATAGTGAGCCTATTTAGTGTGGCATATATATATTGAATTAGATAATATATGTAGAGTTTCGTCCCCGAAGGAAACTAATTCTCCCTGTGTCAGCAGTCTCTGATCATCTATGCGTGTGACCATCTAGATTTTTCCTGTCCATCTTGACATATCAACTGGTGGTTTCACTGAGCCCATCTTCTTTACATAACTATATTGTGGAGATTTCTTGGGTACACTTTTCCCTTCACGTCTAGGGGACACTATCACTCAGCAGCTGTCTTAGGTCTTCTGGCATTTACATTCATTCCCCACTCCTCTGTGATTTTCTCTGAGCTATGACTCATAGGAGTGACATCAAGGGTACAGTGCTTGTAGCTTCTCACTGCCCCCCACTCCCCTTCATTTATTCTATATGATTGGAACTGTTGGGTATCTCTGTAATAGTCTCCATTTACTGCAAAAATAAACATTGTTTTTGATGAGGGGTATGAGATTCACTTGCCTGTGGGTATAAGAAGGGCTATTTAGTAAACAGAAATTAGATTTTTAGCATGAACTCCCTCCTGTTGAGCAGCATTAGCTCCAAATAGATAATTCTTGGTTACCCTCAAAATAAAAGTGCCACTATTTCACAATTGTGTATATCTTGCCAATCCAATTATTGGTGTGTTTCGTGGATTTTTGTTTGGATAGGACTGCCAGTTGCTCTGTTCCCTTGGCAACTTGCACAGTACATCCAATGTTGTGAGCACCAGTCCTCAAGGAAACGATTCAAGTCACTTCTATATCAGTCACTTCACGTACTGTGACCAAAGTCTTGTGTCTTCAGCCAAAAGGGCTTACCTTCAAGTTTTTGAGGGCAATTAAGAACAATGATATTAGCCTATACTGTTAGATTTTTTATTTCTCCAGCCAAACACTCATGGGGAGATTTCCTATGCCTGGTACTGGTTTTTTATTAAATGTGACATCATTCTTTAGTGGGTGCAATCTCCTTATGTGGTATAATTCCATTTTTAAAAAGAATAAAATGATATTTCTGTATGTTTTTTCAAGGACCTTTGGTATTATCTCTTCCTTTTCTATCCCCCCAGTTAAAGTCCGCCGTCATTATCTCTATTACCCACTTCATACCATTGGTCTTCTTTCTAGACCTCAGTGACACCTACCCTCCCTGGAACTCTTTCTCCCCTCCTCATGCCAAGGTCCCTTTGTGCTTTCCTAGTTTTAGGATAATTTAGGATATATGCTATAGATTCTATAGCATATAGCTATGCTTTAGAATATAGTCTATAGATTCGAGGAGAGTCTGAACTAGGAGAAACTAAGAATAGACCACAGGTGGCATTTGTCTTTCTGGGTCTGGCTTAACCTCACTCCCTACTGTAGTTTACAGTTCTATTCTCCATTCATTTACTAGACATTTTCATGGTTTCCGTTTTATTTATAGCTAAATATTTTTCTAATTTTCCACATTTTATTATCCATTTATCAACTGAAGAGCCTTTAGGTTGTTTCCATTTCGCAGCTCTTGTGGTTAGCATGGTAATAAACAAGCTTGGCTGAGCAAGTATCTCTGGGGTAAGATATCAGTCCTTTGTGTATATGACAAGGAGGGGTATAGAATCTGCTAGCAACTTCTGAAGAGGAAGCAGAGGGAGAGGATTCTCAATCACTGTAGGGGGTAGCAAAAATCAGTGTGGTCAATATGGAAATCAGTATGGAGAGCTCTCAGAAAACTAAAAGTACATCTACCGTAGGCCTGAATGAGTTCCTGAAAAGAAGCAAAGCTTTCCTTTTAGTATAAGTTTCTTCTCTTATAAATTACACTCGGACCACAGGTTCTCCTCTCTCCTCTCCTCCTCAATGCTACTTCTTTCTTTTTTCTTTATAACCACTCCCCGGCTGTTTAATCTGCAGATAATAACAGGCTTCTAAGAGGCAAAAGCCAGCTAGGACAAAATAAGATGCAGTAAGACAAGGTGAAAGCCTTCATATCCAGGTTGGACAAGGCAACCCCATAAGAGGAAAAGAGTCCCAAGAGCAGGCAAAAGAACCAGAGACATACCCATTCCCACTGTTAGGAGTCCCATAGAAACAGTAAACTCACAGCCAGAGCAGGCATACACAGAGCATAGGTGCAGACCCATGCAGGCCTCGTGCTTGTCCATTTCAGTCTCTGAGCTCACATTAGCCCTGCTGAGTTTATTCAGTGGGCTGTGTCGTCCAGCTGTCTTCCATATCCTCTACAATCTTTCTTCCCCATCTTCTGCAGGATTTTAAGCTCCAAGGAGTGGAACCCCATGGGGAACCTCTAATTTAGACCCTTTCTCCATTAACAACTCTGAAATCAACCTGATTTTTTTGGTAGAATATGTTATTTCATGACAGATTTCATAAATTATATGTACCTTGATCTGAAAACCTATATGTTGCATGTAATTTTAAAAATGCATGCTACCTTCTTGCCCAGTGCCACAGCCTGCACTCTGATGGTTCCATTTTCTCTATCTGGCTTAGCCCGGGATCAAACTCAACGGACCCCTAACTGGAGAAGACCAGGAGCTGCTCTCTGGGATCCACTGGCTACCTCCTCTAGGGTAGCTTGGCCAAACTCCCAACAACTGCCTCCTCTTGTCTCTTTCTCCTGCTTACCTTAGCTTCTAGAAAGAAAAACACTAGACAGCCTTGTAGTTTTAAAACCATCTAGATAACACAGTTGCAGGGAGAAGGATCTCCTGCCTTAATCTTATCAGCTAACAGCTAGCTCCTGAAAACCTTCTCAAGAAATTAGACACCAATAACCCAAATAACTCAATAGGTAGAACAACAATATCAACGAACCAGACCTCTCTTCCCACAGAGCTCCCAGGGAATAAACCACCAAACAAAGAGTACACATGGAGGGACCCACAGCCCCAGCCACTTATATAGCACAGGATGGCCTTGTTGGGCATCAATGGGAGGAGAGGCCCTTGGTCCTGAGAAGGCTCAATGCCCCAGTGTAGAGGAATGCCAAGGTGGTGAGGTGGGAGTGGGTGGGTGGAAGAGTAACCTCATAGAAGCAGGAAGAAGGGAGATGAGATAGAGAGGTTCAGCAGGGGAAAATGTGAAAGGGGATAACCTTTAAAATGCAAATAAATGAGCTATTCAACTAAGAAAAAGCCCCTATCTCCTTCCTGACATCCCTACTTCCTCTACTGGTACCTGGGAATTCTACCTGATCATTTGCCCAGCAATTTTTCTATCCTCTTCTTTATTGCCACAATCCCAGTTAGGGACTCTGCACCTCCTTCTACACCTATAACATATGATTAACATTCACCATAGCATTCACCATAGTAACCTACTACTTCATGTAAACTACTGTGCCTCTCCTCATAGACATATATGATTCTAATTTAAATATTATCATTGTATCTTTGTGTTTCTGAATCACAGTGTAACAGCTTCAATTGTTATTTTAGAAATTTGAGGCATTATAGAAAAATCACAAACATACACACACACACACACACACATACTTTGTATGTGTACCACCTAGAAGAATGTACTCACAATTAGATATCATTCTTGTATTTGCTTCATTTTCTTTCATTTGAGGCTTACATTGAAAATAACATCTATTAGAAAACTATTTTCAACTTGTGACATCTCCTTAATTGAATTGGTTCTGTGCAAATCCATTGATGAATACAGTGCATTCTGATATGCTGATCAATGTAACCCTATCCTTAACTCTCCCTCCTCCTCTTGGCGTGACACCTCCACTCCCACCCCTCAAACAGTTTTGTTTGTTTGTTTCTTCTTTCTTTCTTCCATTCTCTCTCTCTCCCTCTCCCTCCCCCCCCCCGTGTGTGTGTGTGTGTGTGTGTGTATGTGTGTGTGTGTTTCTCTTTCTTTTCCAGATTCCTTGAGTTTAACTAGTATCATCATTGTGACTATGGGTTTGGAAATTGTATTTGTTTGGGATTTTAATAGTTACTACTAAGTCGCTGTAGAGTAAACAAAACACGTGTGAAGAATATAGTTGGCACAAGCATGGGATTTTGAAGCCCAGATTCCAGTTGGTTCACAGTTTAACGTTGGCATCTGCCTCAGCTTAAGTAGTAACGATAAAAACCTTATAATTTAGAGCCATATAAAGCTATGAGGAACGCCTGAGAATAGGATGGCTAAGGAATGAACTGTGATTTTAGAAAACTCTAAGCTCAAATTCCATTTGGAGTGGCAGAACCTTTGCAAGCTCTCTAACTTTTGTCTGGATATTTCTCTGAAAGATGGAATTAATGACACATATAGAAGGGTAATGAAATTATCAAATTAAGTATACTAGCTCAGTTTTAAACTTAGGTTTTACAAAGTATTCAAACTGACAATGCTAATGATAGTACCATCAACAACTAGGGGTGTAAACATATTAAGAAAGATAAGGAACTGGAAATGGAACCTAGCATAACTGCCTGAAGTTACATTGAACAGGTTAGCTGGAAAGGAAGCTGGGGATGTATGGGAACTCAGATTTATGTAATTGCATATCCATCTGGGTATCATCTTTTACAGTAAAGGCCATAGGCGGAGCAGAATGTGCTAGGAGGCCAATCCTCACCATAATATTGGCAGCTCCTTCGTCTGAATGACCTTTCTCCTCTAATGTTAGCTCATCAGTAACATCTCCATCTTTCTAATTTAAGGTTGAGAGGACCCTTTTTTGAGAAAGTCCTCTCTGGCAAGCTTCCTTCTTGAGATTCCTCAAGTTCTCCCTGTGTGCTTTCTGATGCCTGCAAGGTCTCTTCATCAATAACATCGTTTATCAGCATCCAGAAGCAGAGGGTAGTATTATCTGCCTCGGTGGCTCTTAGCACTTTTCCAATTTTTTTCCCAGGTTCTCTTATCTAAAATTCTTTTTTCTTGAAACCATGTGCAAAAGAATTTATCTGATCTAAAAAACCTTCTAATCATTGTTTTTCAAACCCTTCTCCTTTTGCCTGAAGCAGCTCTTGAAGGCTGTGGACAAGCACCTGTTTATAAGTTCCTATCCCATTTTCCACTGTCAACCCCTAAGTGGGTTCAGCACTGGGTCAACACTATCCCACCTAGCTGTATCCTTCTACACCTACAACAGCTTCGAAAAGATGAAATTTTAGACTAGCGCTAGTATTTAACTCCTGTAGCTGCTCACCGTGCAGGATACCGTCTTCCATTTTCTGTGAAGCTTTGCCAAGATAGTGTCACCTCAGTAGACCTTCCCGTGTCCGGCCACACATTCGGGTGCCAATTTGTAATTGCCTGTAGTTACATAGAACAGGTTACCTGGAAGGTAAACTGGGGAAGGAGGCAAAAAGAAATGGAGACCAAGACAACACCTGTTATTCAAGGTCTCAAAGTTTATTGGAGGACTCCAAATATATAGGCAGAGGAGAACCCTTCCCCCAAAGGCTGGAAACTTCTCCACAGAACCGGTTCAGTTGCTATGCATATAGCTAGTGTTTCTCAGGAAACTGCAGGTCCTTGAAGAACAATGGTCTTCACCTTGGTCTGAGCACTCCATCCTAGGTCAAGGGTATTATGGCTAACACAGGAGTTCCCGCTCAAAGGCTGGAAGAGGAACTTAGCATTGATCGATGTCAAGTTCCTGCCAGGTGGCATTGCACCTCAATAAGGCTCTCTACACCAACGCTAATTGTCACATTGTTCTGATAGGGTGAAATTCAGAGTTGAGATACAGGGATATCTTATTATATGGATAATACATCTATATCTATGTCTACATCTACATCTATGTCTGTCTATCTATCTATCTATCTATCTATCTATCTATCTATCTATCTATCTACCTACCTACCTATCTATATCACTAATATCAGGTGGATTTGGAGATGACACAAAAGTTTTGTGGAGAATTGGAGTCAGAGCCTCTTGATAAAATTGCATAATCTTAGTTTCCAAGCATTCCATAAGAGTTTGTCTGTTCTGAGTCCTGTCATATGCATTAATTGCCAGAGCTTTGACTGCCTACCATGTATCATATTTCTGAAAGCTGGGTGAACTTTCCAGAAGGGCACATTTTATCATAATGAAATGTGACATAGTAACATAGTGGACACATCAGTTTGAATCAGGTAACCAAAGTAACTGTATAATAGGCAGTAAGCCATTGATCAAATTATGTAGAAAAGATTAAAAGATATTTTTATTTATCTTTTCACAGGACATAGACTATGAACTTCTAAAGTATGACATAAGGTACAATACATGCTACATGTAAAGGAATATAGTATCAAGAAGGGTAATAAATCTAAGAGGAAAGGAACTATGTACATTTTGTAAAAATGGGATTATAGGGGACATTATTTGTTCATTTATTTTTGCCTGACTCTCCAAAGCTACTCCCAGTGAGAGGATTAAAAGCTGCTCATCACAGAGAAAATTCAATAATTAGTGTTATACCTAAGGACACCATTAATGCCAGTATTTATACAACATTTGAGCACAGGTGGGCTTTGTTCTGTTGCAGAGACACAGAATTAACTCACAGACATTTTTTTGACCATTCTCTGATGATTTTTGTCCGACTTTTCAAATTCAACAAATTGACTTTGATGTTTTCAGCTCTAATTGTCTTTTGAGAATACAGTTTTCAAAATTATGCATGGTGGTAGGATTAAGTCAACAGGATGTAAGTTGTTGTAGTACAATGGGCCTGCCTCCCTCTGTGGGCAATTAACACAAATTAATATGGAACCTCAATGAGAGGGAATGATCAGTGAATTCTGCCATCAATCCAGATTACTATTACCACAGCAGGCTTCCTCTATGAATGTACAGTATCCGGTATTGAGTCTGTATAAGAGTCCAGCTAACCATCAGTGCAATCTAGTAAAATTCAAGCTATTTGGACCCTTAGCTGTTGACATTCATAATGCCATCTTTTGCCTTATTTGTTAATATTTCAAGTTGAATTCAATATGCCTCAGATTCAAGGAGTATTAAAGACAAGAATTTGAACACAATATTTTATTTGGAAAGTAAATATTAAAGATAACTTTAGAGCATATCTCCATAATATGTAGTAATATAAATGTCCCTTTTTATTATTTATTGTGTATTTAATTGGGATATTCCCAAATATTTCATATTCATTAGAGAGGTTGGGGATTGCTCATTGGTTGAAAACACTTGATGCTCTTCTAGAGAACCCACCTTCCCAGCTCAGCACCTACATCAAGGAACTTACAAATATCTACAAGCCCAGCTCCAGAAAACCAGACACCCTATACAGGATGCTGGATACACCATACATGAACATGCATGTACATATACCCATAAAATGTGAAATTTATAAAGGTATAAATAAGAAAGGTTGATATATTTGGATATGCTTATGTTATAACTGTTAAGTTATAGCCAGCATAAAATTATGCTAAAGCACATATTAAATTATGTTTTGTATTTCACAAGTACAAAGCTAAGTAGAAATGCTTATTTAAATTATTAGAATAGAATAGAAGGTAACATATATTAACAACTTCAGGTTTCTCCTTTTCTAAATTAAACTGAGAATGAATAATAAACAATGTGGTAAACTCAGCATTACTCTATTTCTGTGTGTCCCTTTCTTTTCTATATCTTTGTGAATGACATTACAACCAATCCCCCACAGACACACAAAGGATGTTAGGCAAATGTTAATATTCAGCTAATTTTTCTACCATACTTGGCAAATGTTAGCATATTTTCAGTGATACTGTACATTGTGTGCCCCCATAGAAATTAAACTGTCCAATCTGATTTTATCCTGGAATCTCTAACTGCCTGCCAGACTAAGGTGAAATATCAATGCTTTGTTACAGCTTTTGCCAACAAGAGAGACTGCCCATGACCCTCCAGTCCTGTGTGATCACCAAAGAGTGCCAGGTGTCTGAGTGGTTGGAATGGAGCCCATGTTCAAAAACATGCCACGATGCCACATCCCCTACAGGCACTCGAGTAAGGACAAGGACCATCAGGCAGTTTCCGATTGGAAGTGAGAAGGAATGTCCAGACCTTGAGGAGAAAGAGCCCTGTTTGTCTCAGGGAGATGGAGCTGTCCTCTGTGCTACGTGAGTAGAAGGAAGAACGTGGTGTACTCAAAGGCCACGCTCCTTCAGCTATCTGACATCACAAATATTTAATAACTGTTTTATCAGTATTTTGACTTAAATATTATTAGTTCAGACTCAATAGTATGAATAGGCCGAGTTTTTCTTACATGTTTTTTAACAGAAAACTAGAACATCTCATTGCATACTTTATCTATTAAAAACGTGCATCCTTTATAGAATTGAAGTAACTTTAACAGCTACTGTCCAAATCTTCATGAAGATTATAACCTAAAAGCTTAACTTTTAACAGCTATTCTCTTAGTGTAGTCTATAATACCGACTGGGGATTATTTTAGTAGATGACACACAATGAAAACATTAGACTGGGCAGGGTGCATATATCTCGGATGCAATGATTCAGCACCATGAGCACTCATATAGGCAACATGTGAGTGTCCATGTTCCAATACAACTTTATTGACAAAAGTAAGAGACATGTTAACCTTCTCTTTGGTCCACTGTTTGTCAACCTCCAAGCTTTTAAGACATAGATTCCTATGACTTACTAAAATTCAGTAATGTATATAATAATTTTAATTAAGTAAAGAATTATATCAAAATAGTGGCTTTCAGATGTTAGGATTTTATATGTTTTGTTTATTCATTTGCTTTTTGCTTCATTGCCAGCATATATCATAGTGTACAGTAAGTGTCTAATAAATATTCATTGACTTCAGATAATATAAGGCTAGATCTAAAATATTTGCCATTCTAACCTCATTTTTCCTTGAAAATACTATTTCCAAAACATTACAATGAATTATCTTAACAAAATTTCTTCTTTGAATATAGACTATTATAAAGCAATTTAAAGAATCTTAGTGTACACACTCCACTGGGAACTTATCTCAACTGTTCATCGATTCAAAGGGCATGGATATAGTTTAAATTTCATAAACCACTGAAGAGGCAAATTAGTGCACCTACTACACTTAGAGATAAACAAAATAGCAATTGTTTGCATGAAGCCTTCTACTGCATTTTGGAATCATCCATAGTCTGCCCATATAACAAAGAATTAACAAATCCTCGGGGTCCTACTGACTATCGTGGTTCTTCTCTATTTAGGAATTGAAGGACACTGTCCAGACTTCTAGGACATTGTCTCTCCCAGAAGTTTCTACTTCTTCTTCTTTTTTTCTTTTTTTGGTCTAACATTGGTGCCTTGTTTTTTCATCTCAATTTTTCATGTACCACTAACAAAATGGATACTATTGGTAGTCTTTATCTTCTCCATTTCCTAGGGCAGCACTTTCCTTACAATATACCTCCTATTTATATTAATGAAAGTCTGTTTCTATCATAGGACTCCTTACATGATTTAAACTGGAATGCCTTTTAGTTTTTTTTCTTTTAATTTCTTTCTAACTCCCATAGAAAACCAGCTCTTTGGTTTTACTCATCTGTACCCTATTTCTACAGCCAACTCTCAATGATCATTATTTCTAGAAATGTCCTTCCTTCTCAAACAAGTGAGTGCTGTTCCTTGATGGCCCAATCCCACAATTGTACAGCCTCAACCCCCCCCCCCACTTATAAAAATGAAAATGGGAAGCAATCCCATCTTCACTGGCAAATTACTCACCATTGACAGAGCCAAGTACCCAGAGCAGACATCTGAGGGCACCTTTAACCTTTCTGTCTAATTGAGATAAGCACATTCATTTATATCTACACTAGCTATTAATCTGATCCATGGGGAAGCGCCTGGGTTATACTGACAAAGTGCTACTTGAGCCATTTCCTCTGGGCTTTTAAGGTATCTATTTTCCTAGAGGTGGAAATATGCCATCACTTTCTATTGCTGGTGACATGAGGAAATGCTTCCCTGTCTATCTCCTTCTAGGGAAAGTAAAGCTGAGAAACGCAGCATTCCTTTCACATAATAATCTTGACTGGAGCTCTGAGCTTTAGGGATCATCTTTTTTGTGCTCTACTAACAGCATAGTCAGCTCTTCCCATCCTTCTGTGGCATTCATCGGGAATTCTGGGCTCTACGGAGCATGTACATGAAAGTCTTCTGATTCCTGACAGTAATGAGAAAGCTCTGAATTGCTGTTATATTTTTAAATCCTAGCCTGCAATTATAACTTTGCTCCAATATGAATACACAATCTTCATGCATTTTTATTAAAGGCAAAACAAGTGTTTGGGCTCATCATCACTTAGAATGTTTGGCATTCTCAGATTCAGCCTTCCTTTGTTTATAAGCACCAAGGAAGGGCGAGCTTGAGTTCAGTTTAATTGCACATAAAATTTAATGTTTTCAGCATTATGTCCTTATTTCATAAAATATTGATAAGAAACTTCCAGTAGTTGCAATTAAAACAGGCTCACTCTGCATTTAACCCCCTCTAAAGGGGGCCCAACTGAGGACAATGACATAATTGGAACTAAATCAGTCTTCATCAGACTGGGAGTCTATACTGGATCCAGAGGATCAGGTTTTGTGAGTTTAAGTTTCAGAAGAAAACCAGAAAAGAATGGAGAACCATTTTCCTGAATAAGCACCTTTGCCCCCACGGCTTTCTCCTCATCTAGGTATGGCTGGAGGACTACTGAGTGGACAGAGTGCCACGTGGACCCTTTGCTTACTCAGCAGGACAAGCGGCGTGCCAACCACACAGCCCTTTGTGGAGGTGGCATCCAGACCCGGGAACTATACTGCATACAAACCAACGACAACCTGCTCTCCCATGCAAATACACAAAAGGACAAGGAAGGTAGGTGGTACTCCTCAAAATGGCTGGTTCATGAAAGTCAAGCAGGTGGATGCCCTTGACGGATGTAGATAGGCCATGGCGGGTAGGAAGATCTAATATTCACACTATGAATGAAGTCCAAGCCAGCTAAAGTGTAACCTATATCAGAGCAGGTGAGAAACTTAATGCAGCTCTGGCTTTGGTCAGGTATAAATCGTTGACACATCTATTTAAAACAATAGTAAAAGTTTCTTGAATCAACATTTAGAGGGAATAAATTATAAAACTAAAATGAAATTGATTTCGTATACATATAGTACAAATATGTAAAATAAAAAATAGTTACAACCAACATTTTCAAAAATTCTTACTTTGATAAACTATGATTAAGAAAAACTAATGAAGGTACTAAAAATTTATATATACATTGTTTTTTCTTGATGCTATTTTGTTACATATTATATGTAATTTATTATTTGTATATTATATTATATAGACTGAGCATATATATATATGCTCCTAAATACAATATATATTAATACAATATTATTATATATGATATATAATACAATATATATTGTATATATATAAATACTATATATATATATATATATATATATATATATATATATATATGCCTCCTAAGTACATAAATAAAACCTGCTCAGTTTATATAATGTGTCTTGGATTATATAATTTCAGAGCTGACCAGTGTTTGGGGTTCTTCCCTAGAGAAGACTATTTCTCCTGCTCATTGTCTAGGTGGAATCTCAACGAGATGTCTCCCTTCTATGTTAGCGTGTCCACTGATGCTGCCCTTGTTCAGGACCTCTTTAGGCAGCTGTATAGATAAGATTTCCTGGGTATGGTTTCTCTTATCTTTCTAGGAGACAAAATATCACAGCAAAATTTTGTTCCCCTGACTCTTACAATCTTCCCACTTCCTCTTCTGCTATGATCTCTGGGCTTTAGACACAAGAGTGTTCATGCCTTGTACTAGAACCCTGCCAAATACTTGAGGCTAGTGAAGTCATTGATCTTGGAGGAGAGCCTCCAACCATCCCAACCATCCCTTTAATAAACCAACATAATTCCTGACTACATTCCAAATGCTTGACTTTATATGCACAGAAAACTACAGAGCTCACCCTTATTTTATTATTATTTATTTATTTCAGTTTAGGGGATGGACACATAAGCATGCAAAAGAGCTAGTGTGTTCAAAATGGCCTAGTCAACTATAGAATCCCCATCATTATGTACCCAAGTTTATACTGAGTACTTTTAAACAGTTCTCACATGCCTATTATCTGAATAACAACAAAACTCCCAGGACTAATCATTGCAACATTTCTTATTGAATATCAGCAAATTGGATATCACCAAAGATCCAAAGGTACATAAAATAGTGAGCATAAATATACGAACATAGATTTCATTTCATAAAATGGTTAACTTCACCAGGATGGTACACAAAACAATAGCTGTGATACATTATAATACTGTGATACACTTGAAAACTGTTTTAGGAAAACTGTTGAAAATGGCACTTGAGCAGAATAATGACTAACAAAGTACTTAGAGAAGAGAGGGTGAGGCTGTGGAGCATAGGAGTTTCTTCGGGAAGAAGAAATTGTGTTAAGGCAAAACAATGAAAGAAATTAAAACAAAGGGGCGTTCAGAGGATGATGGTATATTTGACAATTAGGAATAGAAGACACCTTCCTCCAATGTGTGTAGGTAGAGAAATGGAAAACAAAACAAAAACAAAAACAAAACTCAAAACCAGAATATTTTGAGAAGAATTCTAAACAAGAATAATCGGGAGGGGGCAGGGAGGGAAGGGTCAAGGAGAACACAGACAGAGAAATATACGCTTTTTAAACCCAAGAGTGGCTTCTCTATCCCAGCAAAAAGAAACCAAGTCACTGACCAAAGATAATCACTGAAGTTTTACAACTTTCAAAATTTAATAGTTCAGTGTCCAATAATTTTCCTCAGCAAGTCATCTCATTTGTGAATATAGCCTCAGGAAAATTTTACTACTAATGTACCTTTAGGTTATAAGGTGCTAGCATAAAACACAAATGTTAGGACATGAATAAATTTTTGGCCACTTTAATGGCTGCCTTTTTGAAACTTGTGGGTAGATTTGTTATAGCAGTCTTTCAGAGTAGTATAATTTCATTGCTCGATGTAGATCAGATATTAGTTTCTACATATCAATTATGTTGTGCAGGTTATTACCTGCAAAAGATCTTGAGAATTCAGAACAGCAACTGGTTATGTTTTAAATTATTTTTTTTCAGAGTCCCTCCCAGCTCTTCTTACTTCACCACTACAGAGAACTAAATGTAACAAACAGGAACACAGAGTATCGTTACTTAAACAAAAAGTAAAAGAGAGAGACAGGAACACAAATATATCCTTGTTAAGATGTGTGTTAGAATAAAGCAAATGCGAAAGGAAGGCCAATAGATACAAAAATAATGACTTCACCTAAAATGAATATTTATGCCTGGAATGTGTGCCATTAGTTACTTAGGGATGTGTAATCCTTTATATACTAAGAATAATAATAAACTTGAATTTGTTTGTTTTGTTTTTCCTTAAAAACATCGAGTTGTTCTTAAAAGTTACTATTTTTCTTTCTCAAAACATAGAACTTGTGACTTCTCCCTTGAATCTGACCCAGTCAACCAGCATCCCCAGGGTATTGCATATGGATTACAAATACAAGCGAATGGAAGGCAATTAGGCTGTCCACTGTGAAGACTGACCATAGCCTGTTTTCCTTCAATAAATATGAAGAGGCGAGATCTTATTAATAAAGAGGAAAGGAGGGGGAAGAGTCAGAGAGACAGAGAGATAGAGAGACATTGAAACAGAGAGACAGGGACAGAAAAAGGAGAGACAGAGAGGGAAGGAGGAGAGGGATGGGAGGGAGGGAGAACTTGATCTCAAATCACCTGATACAACCAAGCTCCATTAGCTCGATGCCTTGGTGTAGAAGCATACCAGGACAGGGATGCAGAAGAGAATTTATTGGGGAACAGGGAGAGGGGAGATGGCTTATGGGGATTTTCTGGGGGGGGGAGGAACCAGGAAAGGGGATAACATTTGAAATGTACATAAATAATATATCTAATAAAAAAAGAATACAATAATCCTAAGAAATCTTGATTGTATTGCCATGACCATTTCAAGCCCTAAGCAATCTATATTGCACGTATTTCAAAGAACAAATTTCACACTTTCTTTTGCAGATTCACAGTGTGCTTTATTCTGTTTTCACAAGTAACAAGGTGTTTTTAACATCAGTTCAAAATAGAATAATTTGACTCAAAATAATCTTTACATACACATACCCAAAGAAAGTGTAATATGAACTTCACATATACTTCCTTTATTATTTTGGCAGGTCTCAATATGAAATGGAATGCCAATGAACATACTATCATGAGAACAGGGCCACTTTTATCACTTCACTCATTGTTATATGTGCCATTGCTAAGTAAATCAAACCGCATGAGTCAGGAAAAACACATGTGCCAGCTTTAATTTAAAAACAATTAAAACATAAATGATTATCCATATAAATATCTTTAGTATAATACACCCTAGCCCTCTAAATGTGACAATCAAATGATCATTAGAATATTGTATATGCAAATATGTTTAGTATAATACACTCTAGCCCTCTAAATGTGACAATCAAATGATCATTAGAATATTGTATATGCAAATAAGTTTAGTATAATACACCCTAGCCCTCTAAATGTGACAATCAAATAATCATTAGAATATTATTTATGCTACTGTAGCATCTATGGACAGTAAGAAAAACTGTATCCAAATGAAAATGGAGAGTGTCTACATTTAGCTCATGTGCTGCTGCTGCTGCTGGTTGGTAACTCTTGAAAACCTAACAGTGTTTCTTCTACAATAGCCAGTAACAGGGCTGCTGTATACCTTTAGTAACAGGGCTGCTGTATACCTTTAGAGGAAATGGCTAGCAAGATCCATACTGAGAATTATATGTGGAAACCTTGACATTTTCAGTTCACCCATCTGATCAGGATTCCAGGCAGCTATAAATGGTGGCCAGCTCATACCAAGGCAAAAATTGACCCTAATTGGAGACTGACAGGTTAGAATAGGTAGGGAGGTAGCTGAGTATATCTGACACAGCTGCTAAAAACATTGGTCATTGTGCACTCATCATTGGATGAGTAGGAATGAATCGATTGCTTCCAGAGTTCAATGGGAAACAAAAGTAGGTTTTAAGAACAATAACCTCGGGATTCTTCCATTGTGTGCAGATTAAGCATGGTCTGAATTATAAACTAAAACAATATAAAACTATAGATCATCCTGACAGTGATATGCATTATAGAAAATTTGTACAAGTGTTCCATTAGAAGTAGAGTAATAAAACCTGGATTAAAAAGTAGATAGGCTCAGGTTATCCAAAAGACAGTTGACACTGTGAGCCTTTGAGGTGAAATACAACAGCAGAAATGGATAATGCTGATAAAAGAAAGTTGGAAGGAATAAATAAACTGGACTATGTAGGCAGTTTGTACACTCATATTATACCATGAAATAAGAATAAAATAGTCACATGGGTCCTAAGTATAATATAAACTCATTATTCTTATAGCTCTTTATAGTTCTAATAAGCACACATCAACTAATACTTTATCTTGAAGAAGTAAAGAAGGGCTTTGCTTATGGTACTAATTTGCTCTTATCACAGAAAGTAACTATCACAGCACATCAAAGGTTAATGATGTATCTTTCCTGTCTGTCACTTTTGAAATAATAGGTTGATGGGATCATTTTTCATGATTTTTTCTATCAAAAATTTGCATTATAGTCATCATCATCCTAGGAGGAACTCCACAGCTTTATTGCTGAGATTCTTATCCATCTCAGAAAGAGAGGTGTGCATTCGCTCTTGGCATCCTAGAAATGTATCAAGCTGTCCCATGATGTGTAAACAGTCTCATGCTTCTCAGAAGTTAATACAACATCATTAGAGGTATAGATTACAAGAAAAAATAATCACTGATTTCTAAGACTTCCATCATGTATTATTATACTGTATATATAATAGCCAGGCAAACAGATATATAAAGTTTGTCAATAAATGCCTTTATTGAGAGAAATTAAGTATGTTCTATAATTTTTCACATGTCTAAACATTCCACATTGTGCTTGAGTAAGCCTAATGTGATACACTGAAACATAAATAAAAGGCATGCTATCTACTTTTTAGAAACAAACTTGCACTGTAGACAAGGTGCAAGGTAGTTGTAGGATAATAACTCTGAAAAGTCAGATCTTTCTGGCCAGTGAGCCCTGTGGAGGGAGCAGGAAGGAGGGGCTGCCATCCTCTGAAGTCTCCTCATGAATACAGAAAAAGTACAGAGGTTAAAGGGATAAATGCAAATAAGTACTCACCTGGTGAGAATTAAATTAGGGTAGTTAGTATTTTACCTGGAGGTGACTTTTGAGACATTTTATGGAAGGAAGAGCCCACCCATGAGATTTCAGGAGGCATTCAAACAAAAATGCAATCAAAGAAAAACTGTATTGGGGAAGTTCTAAAGTCAGCTGAACATGCAAACAATCACACCATGCCTTTGGCTTAGGTCACATGCTTGGTGCATTTACAGCCACTGCTGTAAAATGATGCAATTTGTATGAAAAATGGCTGCTGCTCAAATGTTTAATGGATTCTCTCTTTAAATCCCTCTGTAACAGGCAGTGACCACAGTCACACTTGCTCTACCCATCACCTATCAAGGGGAACTAATGCTACCTCTGAATTTGAGTAGAGGTGTTCAATCAAATGATGAGTTGGGGCATTTGAAATTCTATATTTGTTTTAAAAGTAGTTGAACATTTAAAAACACATTTATTCTCTCTCTTCCAGTTATAGTAGCTAGCTTTATGGTATTGGTATTTTGTACTTTCATCCTTAAGGTGACTTTAAAAGGAGCCTGCAACTGAATGCAAGAAAGCCGTCTCTTTGTTTCTGCCTTTCCTGGTGTTCTTCTCCATGCCATTTAACTTTATTTTTCTGAATATACATCCTTATAAGTAGCTTTCCCATTCCACTTCCAGCAGGATGACAGGCTACATTATCTGGAAATCATCTTTTCAAAACTACTTAGGCACCCAAGATACGATGTTATTTCAAATGCTTTTAAGAGCAGAAGCCAAGCCATGATGAAGGAATTCCCAGAACAAACCAGCAAAGTTATGCTGATGCTCTCTGCGGTTGTCCTAGGGTGGGAAATGGTGTAGGTTGAATGTGATGCATTAGAGTGACTTAGGAGCAGTGAAATGAATAAGCAGCATGACCCAGGAATAGCACCTTCCTGTATCCCCCCTCGTGAGGTTAAAGCTCTGAGTGTTTCTGGAATCCCAGGTTACCCTTCCAGAGAGCTGACTGCATTGCAGGTCAGCCTTAGCCTCAAGTTGTGAAAAAGAGACATGGTGATAGGCCTGCACTCAACGCTAGTTTTACATTCAAATTGATGGTCATGTTGGGGGTTCTAGGTGGGGAAATAAAGCTGGGGAAATAACAAATGGTACCACCTGGGATAAAAAGGCATAGGTTAAAATCATTAAAGAACATGCCTAAAGACAGCATAGGACTTCTACAGTCCCGTGCACCAACCAAGACCACACATTTCTTTGTCTATGAAGAATATCACAGGTGTACACATTATTTTGAGTCTGTAAATTACCTCTGGTAGGATGATCTTTTTGCTATAGTCATTCTGCCAATTCATGAACATGGGTGTCCATGCCATCTTCTAGCATCTCACTCATCTTTCTTCAGAGATTTCAAGTTTTCATTGTAGAGGTCTTTTACCTCATGACTACACTTGTTCCTAGGCTTCCCCCGCCCCAGCTATTGCAAATAGAAGTGTTTCTGCAATCTCTTCCTTAGCATGTTTATTATTGGTACATATGTTGATATTGTTGATACACATTGGTACTGCCAGTGTTAAAAGTAAGTGTTGATTTCTAGAGAATTGCTGGAAAAGAGTTTTTTAATAGTGTGTTTAATACATTTGTAAACAGAAATAATATGACTTATTCTATTCCCGTTTGTATCTCTTTAATTTCCTTCTGTTGCCTTCATACTTTTCTAAGGCTTCCAGTACTGTATTGAAAAGAGAAGGGTAGTAGATATTCCTGTCCCCTTCCCAGTATTCTTTCACATTTTTCTTCACTTGTGATGATGATGGTGTTTGTGTGTTTGTCATATGTAGTCTTTATTATGATGGTGTATTTTTCCTATAATCCCATTTTCTCTAGGAATTTTGTCATAAGAGCATGTTGGATTTTTGTCAAAGTCCTCTTCTGCATCTATTGAAGTGTGTATGTGATTTATGTCTTTACATTCATTTTTAGTATTCATAATATTATAAGTTTATGTATGTTAAATCATCCCAATAACTTCTGGGTAAAATCAACTTGATTGTGATGCATACCTGTTTGTGTTTGTGTGTTTGTGTTTGTGTGTGTGTGTGTGTGTGTGTGTGTGTGTGTGTGTGTGATATGCTGGCATTCAGTTCACAAATATTTGTAATTTTTCTTTGTTGCTATTATGCTTTTTATGAGACTTTTGCATTGAAGTAATAGTGGCTTCATAGAAGGTATTTAAAAGTGATTCTTTCTTTTGTTGTTGTTGTTCTATTGTTTGGAAATAATTTGAGAAGTATTTGTTACTTGGGATCCTGGGTAATTGATGCTACAACTAAATTGCTACTGCCATAAAATAGATGGACTAACATAATGCATTGTATTTAATAATATAATTATTGATGCTAGATTTGTTTAGTATGATGAACCGAAAATTTTACCTTACAAAGGAAATAACATAATTAGAATAAATGACTAGATCAATTAAATGATATTTGAAAATGTTCTTTAATGATCATAATTTCCCAAAATTTTGTGCAGTATCTCTAGAATACAATATTATATTTCCAAATATAACTCCAATGGTGCTTTCAGATGATTAACTCTTTTAAGTTGAAGGAATGAAAGAACAAAATATTATAACTACTTACCTATTCCTTTCTCTCATTTCTGTTTGTTGCTTCAATTTATTAATGGAAAATATAATGCCATTGACTGAAAAATTATAAAGAGGGTAAAATTATTATTTATACATCCTTCTTGAACAATGATGCACATGATACTCTAACAAAATATATGGAAAACATTATGATCAAAAGAATATTGCATATTAGTTGATAACTTTATGATATGTTAAGAAACTAGAAAAGTACATGATTTTCAACAATGTAAAATTATTGCAATATTTATAAATATCTAAACTTAGATCCCTAACACTCACGATAAAAATAATAGTTATAGCACCTATGATGATGATCATATTTATTAAAGCTCTTGCTAATGGTTTGCTTGATTGAAAAAGTGTGTGTTTATTCAGGGAGGATGCAGGGAGAACTGGGTACTTGATGCGGAACTCATCCTACGTCTGCTTTCTCAAGTGTTACTTTTCTGCACCTATGTGCAGTCTTCAGTTTAGGCATTTTTTCTTGGCATTCTTTCATCTGCTCAATTGATTGTAGTTGAACAACTATTCAGTCACAGCAAAGTATGATATGTTGAAGATAAAATTTTTCAAAAACAGCTTCGATCCTTGTCATCAGAAATCTTAAATCCTGATACTATTGCATTTAAAACTTTCTCTACTTTTGCAGTTTTCTCTACTTGAAGTTCAGAAATTACCCTTCATGAGACTGACATGGGAAATCTATTGGCATGCGCATTAGGTCTACCCAAGTAGCTCCTGGGTATGCTATACTGCAGCTTACCTTCAAAAAGATGGCAGCTGACCTTCAAAAAGATGGTTTATATTAGTTAATTTCTTTAACATTTTTAATTGGATATTTTATGTATTTATATTTCAAATGTTATACCCTTTCCTGGTTTTCCCTTCAGAAACCCCCTCTCCCATCCCGCCTTCCCCTGCTTCTATGAGGATGATCCCCCTCCCAACTACCCATTCCCACCTCATTGCCCTACACTGGGGAATTGAGCCTTCACAGCACCAAAGCTTCTCCTCCTACTGATGCCAGACAATGTCATCCTCAGTGTCTTAGTCAGGGTTTCTATTCCTGCACAAATATCATGACCAAGAAGCAAGTTGGGGAGGAAAGGGTTTATTCAGCTTACACTTCTGTATTGCTGTTCATCACAAAAGGAAGTCAGGACTGGAACTCAAGCAGGGTTGGAAGCAGGAGCTGATGCAGGGGCCATGGAGAGATGTTCCTTACTGGCTTGCTTCCCCTGGCTTACTCAGCCTGCTCTCTTATAGAAC
Source organism: Apodemus sylvaticus (assembly GCF_947179515.1). Classification (NCBI taxonomy): domain Eukaryota; kingdom Metazoa; phylum Chordata; class Mammalia; order Rodentia; family Muridae; genus Apodemus; species Apodemus sylvaticus. The sequence continues at coordinate 36,164,768 of NC_067473.1, read as the reverse complement.
CAAAGAATACCAGCCCAGAGATGGTACCACCCACAAGGGGCCCTCCCGCCCCCTTGATCACTAATTGAGAAAATGCTCTAAAGCTGGATCTCATGGAGGCACTTCCCCAATTGAAACTCCTTTCTCTGTGATAACTCCAGCCTGTGTCAAGTTGACACACAAAACCAGCCAGTACACTCAGCTACATATGTGGCTAGAGCCCTGGGTCCCTCCATGTTTACTCCTTGGTTAGTGGTTTAGTCCTGGGAGCTCTGGGGAGTCTGGTTGATTGATATTATTGTTTTTCCTATGGGGTTGCAAATCCTTTCAGTTCCTTCATTTCTTTCTCTAACTCCTCCATTGGGCACCCCCTGATAAGTCCAATGGTTGGCTATGAGCATCTCCCTCTGTATTTGTCAGACTCTGGCAGAGCCTCTCCAGAGACAGCTATAACAGGCTTCTGTCAGCAAGCATCTCTTGGCATCCAGAATAATATCAGGGTTTGGTGTCTGTTTATGGGGTGTACCCCCAGGTGGGGCAATCTTTGAATTGCCTTTCCTTCAGTCTCTACTCCACATTTTGTCCCTGTATTTCCTTTAGACAGGGACAATTCTGGGATAAGAATTTGGAGATGAGTTTCTTTACGGTGATAAAATACCTATCTAGAAACAACTCAAGGGAGAAATGATTTATTCTACCTTACAGCTTGAGGTAAGGTCCACCATGGTTAGAAAGATGTGGTGGTTGAAGCATGAGGCTGCTGAACACATTGCATCCAGTCAAGAAAGAGAGAGAAATAAATACCGGTGTGTAATTTGCCTTCTATTTTTTATCCAGTACAGAACACTGGCCTGTGAATTGGCATCACCTAAAGTTAAGATGTCTCTTCATATGTCAATGTAACCAGTCCCCACAGAGAATATAAACTATCCACAAAAAACACTCAAAACAAAACAAACAAACAAAAAACCCACAAAAAACTTACCCAAAGACTCCTCTCTGTGCTGATTCTATGTCTTGTCAAGTTGATAATCAATTTTAACCCATACAAGGACTTATTTATCAGGTAAATGATTGCTCTCTAAAGTTTATAATATCAACGTAGCATTCAAGAACCACCTGAATACTTTAAGAAAATGCAAATCCCTGATGATGTGCAGTGACCTTTCTGTGTGTGTTGGATTATGGTAACCATAATAATGATTCACCTCATGAAAACTAGTTGCTAAACACTGGGAAGGATTGTGACTCTGGAGGAGAGTGTATGACTGACTTCCAAAGCAGATACAATGTTTATGGTATTCTATTTTTTTTAAGAAAACAATGACTAAAACCACTCAGGCTTTATTAACAGTTGGAGAGACCTGGAGTGTGAAGGACCCTAAACCTTACACTTCTTAAATGTGTCTCAGTTAATCTTGCTTTAATTCTATCATTGCTATGGGCCTCTGTATATGGACAAACAGAATTACTATTTTAAGATGAGAAACAGGAGGTTAAGTGTATATGTCCAGAAAAGCCTTCATCCTATACTTACAATAATACCAGGGAGAAAGTGTGGATGGAAGGAGCCCACTGCTTCTTGTCAGAGGTGAAGTTGTCTAATCTACACTCACCAAGTCCTGTTTTAGGTTGCTTGGCTGTTTCTCTGTAAAAGTCTATTATATCTTACTGGAAAATTTGGGGGGTGACAATATTATTTCATTGTACTTCATCAGCCCTATTTCCTGAGATGGGAAGAATCCACAACTGTTAGTTAGTACAGGGCTGTTCATTAATAGGAGAAAGATGGAGGATCAAATTTCTCCTACCATGACTCGATCAGATCAACTGCCTCTGCTCTGTATTCCTTTTGTAACCCTTAAGCATTATTTTGTGGAGTCTGATGTAGATGACTGATAGCACCAGAAGGATTCCTGAAACTAGCTCTCAGGGACATGCACTGGAGAATGAATAGCATTTCTCTCAGAGGCACAGTCCTGCTATGTGAGGATGTAAAAGAAATGGTTTGTGGCTGGCACTAGCTGTTCACTGCCTTGCTAATGATTACTCAACAGGGAGTAGGTACTCTCTCCAGTGTTAACCGAGGAGTACAAACTACATTGTGGAACTCATTAATATTTATTCCTTCTAAAAGCAATGGGCAATAAAAAGGGAAATAAACTGGGGAGAGAACAGCAATGGGGAGAGGAAGACATGACAACAGATTCATCTTGGAAAGGTTTCACCATTTATTGCATACACAAAAAAGCCCCATTCAAAATGCAAGGATCCGTATTATAATATTCTTAGTCTGGAGCCCAGTGTAATGGTTACTATTTCACAGAATCATTTTAAAAACAGATGTGTTGACAAAGTGCATTGTATACAAGTATGATATTGTAGGTTTTATTAATTAAAAATGAAATATTGAAGGCAATGCATGACTTTTTATGTATTAAAATATTTTTATAACGATATGCATTTGATGTACTTCTTTATCATTTTAAAACTTTGTACTCAACAAAGCTTCATAGCCTCAGTGTAAGAATCTATTCTGCTTATACCCACAAGAAAGAATATAATGTCTCTTGAAGGTAAGGACCCTGCAACACAAACAGATTACATCTATTATTCTTTCATCATTTAAAATGCCTTCAGCCACTTTCCTGATTACATAACTATCTAGTCTCACTTTAAGTAGCTATATGATCTTCAATCATCTTCCTTTATTCAAAGTCCATAACCTTCTTATGGTTCTGCAAAATATATTATTTCACTATATGTAATTACATTCTTTTACAATTACTTCATTCATATTCATTCCAAACTCTTAAGATGTTAAGCTTCTAAGGGAGGGCATAGTGCTTTCTCTCCATTAAACTTCTTTATTATAACCCATACTTATCCATCAATGTCTGGGTGCTTTTGCTCTCCTGTCATTTGGAAATGGGTTTAAGAAAGGTGGAGAGCTTCCTTCAGTTAGAGCATGTGGACTTACTGGACATCTGATTTACAAAATATCATCTTGAATCAATCTATTTGACCCACTGGCTACTCCTTCCTTTGTTTCTCTTTCCTCTGACAAGACTTAATGTTATAACACATTTGAGGCCTACCATCAGGATGTGATTTCAGTACATGGCAAATAAATATGGTTTTTCATTTACATATTTGCTTATCTGGTTTAGTTAAGAAAAGGAGAAAATTTTTTAAAATAAGAGTTTTGCTCCGAATCTTTGCATAAAACATTAATTGTATGTTGGTCTTGAGAAGCCCAGTGGCAGATGTATTATGCAAGGAGCCTTTATAATATGTTGTAAATATGTTGACATACGCTTACATTATAAATAAAATTACTCCTTTCTTGGAAAAGTATAGACTTTTCCAAAGCTTTCACATTATTATTCTAAAGTGAAAAAAGGAAATATGGCTAATTTTACTTTTGTAGTTGTTAGAGACAGAATAATTGCAGTTTTCCTTCCTTTGTGAGTCACTGAGAAGTGTAAGGAGCACAGCATTGCCAAAAGATTATAAAAGAGATATTCGTAATTGGATTATTTGCTAGCTCTGGAAAAATTATCTTCACCTTTAGCCCACACATCCCACCACACAGAATAGCTGGGCTTCTAAAAATCTCTGTATCAAGGGCGCATTATGACTGTAAACCTTAACTATTTTTAATCTGAAGTTATAGTGAAAAAATGGAAAATATTTGGAAAAGAACTAATTATTTTACATGTTTTCTCCTATATCTGTTGCATACAATGACTTAGATCCATTACATTCTAGCTCCTTGAAGTATATCAAATGTACTTTGAAAATACAGGTTCCATTTCAATGAGAAAGATGGTGACTTCTGACTGGCCTCAAAAATCTATAATAAAAATGAAAGCAAAGACACCAATCTACTGTGGTAGATAGCGTTGTTCCATAATTATATGACTAGATGGTTAATTAGAAAATAATTTTCCCTGACATTCTGAAATAAGAAATGACAAAGCCCAGACTCAAAGCCAGCTTTTTCATAACTAAATATAAGAACTATTCAAAAATATTTTCCTGCCCTGTGAAACTGATCGCCTATAAATGCATAAGCTAAATTAGCTGTACATGACTTTCTCAAAATTAATATTATAAGCTTATAATTAGAAATTGTTACCTAATTCAAGAAATTCATAGAATCATATGGCACACATTTGGATTTGCTTTTATTATACATATATAAAGATCCTATCTCTTGACAATTCTTCTTTGCCTCAAACTACTCAGGCAGTCATTCTTAAATCATGTCATCTCCCATTACTGTATTTATTTCCATATAAGAAAGTACAGCACAGTGGCATTGCAAAGCAGCACACCATCAAATGAAGATTTCTTTTTATCTATGTGTAAATGCTGCTTGATGTATTCAACTCACTCTTAAGCCATCAACGTGAGTCATGTTCTCATGAGGAGTGACTGCCATAAAGAATCTATGTATTTTGTGGGAGATTACTATTGTTCTTTCTTTAGCATACGGTTCATGGGAAAACAGAACCACAACTCATAACTAGTCAATGGGGACTTGAAAAAATCAGTGTGAAGTCTAGCATGCAAACAGTTCACACCAGGTGATGTAGTAAAATACATCAAGGTAACACTTTCTTTTAATCAAATAAGATTACTGTAACTGATCATACTTAAAATTATAAAACAGCGGTTCCATGGGTTCTGACATTCTGGCTCAAATAAGCATAAGAAGATTCAAGATTGGCCTTGTGAACTTTCTAATTGAGTTGGCTTCTGAAAGGGCTTAACTTTAGTTCTTTGTGCAGGGATGAAGCCTTTTGGATTTTTTTCTACCCAGTTTGTCATGTTCATTTGTCCCATTCCTGTTCAGCTTATGTTGGACTCTCATGTTAATGAGACTTTATTAGTGTAGCTTTAAATGTTATTAAGAGACAGTCTCATAGCCAAGCTCCTGATTACAATGTTTTTGCCCACTGTTCTGCAATTTTCTGAAGCTTTAGGTGAAGGAGTATCTTGTAGATGTATTCATTGGTGCTTGGCTCCACAACTCTGCATTTTGATTGGCTGTGGTTTCCTGAGTGAGGCTGGGAGTAGACAAGGTGGTCCTCCCACAGAAGCACATGGCCATTGGTTGTTCAGTGCTAAATGCTCAGTTCTGAAAACACACAAAGTAATGTTATACAGACTCAACAGTTTAGGAATTTATATATATACAAATACATTTAAGCATACAAAAACAATTATTAAAAAAGAGACTTTGAACATGATATGAGAGAGATTGAATGTGTCAAAGGAAAGATAAAATAGAAATATGAAATGAAATTACAACCTCAAAAATAAACAGCTAAACAAAAATACAAGGCTTGGAAATAAAAAAAAACCCAAAAAACTAGTACCTTAAATTTTTCCAGATTTTCCTTCATTTCAATTATAAGAAACACTTTGTGAGGCCTGAGAGATGGCTTGGTGATTATGACAGCTTATTGATCTTCCAAGGTATCTGGGTTCAGTTTCTAGTACCTATATTAGATGGCTCACAACAACCTGTAACTGCAGGTCTGTGTGATCTGATGCCTCCTTCTGGCTTGCACAGGAATGAAATGAAACTACAGAATTAAAAACTCATTCAGGAACACACACACACACACACACACACACACACACACACACACCCTACATAGAAAATACAGATGCAGTCTTCAATGCTATTTTTGTTCATTTTACAGAAAATATTTTTATTGAAAAATATAATACATTTCTGATGATTTTACACATTAATGTAATAAATACTACAATTTATTTTACTGGAAAGACCTCTTTGAAACAATTTCTACAACACTGCTTCTGTATTAACATAAAAGTGTAAATCAAGTAGGGCAAATAAGTGGACTCAACATGCTATGGCATCGATGCACAGGTCTCCACTACGCAAGGGAGTCCACAAGTGTAATTAGAGGACTAGCATTCGCAAATGAATGTTTTAAGACTTTACAAAGTCACGAGCTTGCATAAATCACCACCTCTCTTTGACACATGCATCAGTCCAGGGACACATAAAAAAGTATACCTAGTCAGATGTGCACAAGGCACTATATACTTGCAATGCCTTCTTTATAAAGGCCAACAGGCAATCTTTCTCTCTCACTCCCAAAGCAGAAACTGGCGCATTTCCTCTACAACTAGGTCTGATTATCTCATGGGCACAGTGAACCTCATAATTATTATTATAATTCTTCTTAAATTCATTATTATAAGTTTAGAGCTTGAACTTGTAATTTAAAAACATTGGTTCAGGAGTCAGACTTAAAGCTATCTAATTTAGTTATGTAAATATATGTTTGTTTATCATTTTATCTTGAAGACCAAGTAAGAAACACTAACTTATCTCTTCTGAGAAATTACATCATTGTTAATTCTGAGTTCCCTAGTATGTTTTATAATTTTTCTAAGGCTGGTTTCAAACATCATAGATTTGAGGACCTTTGATTTTCTTTGATGTAATAGTGACAGGGAGGAAGGAGATAAGAAGGATGCTCAGTGCTTATCCTATGTGAAATACTCTTCTATGTGGTTTACAATTATTTGATGATTAGACCTTAAGCTTAGGAAGTAAGTGCCATTATTACTATGGAATGTTGAGGTATAAGAGGAGTTAATACGTTATATCCATGATTGTCAGTCAAGGAAGTCTGAACTTACCTTTTAACTGCAGTACTTAGACTGGGGAGCACTAATAGCTAGCCAATCTGAAATGTTAAAAAGACACTTCCTCTCCAGATACTAATTTTAGAATATATGCCTTTAAAAATTCTAATTTAGTCTCAAAGCTAAGGATCTCTTAAAGTTATAACTTTGATAGGCCCAAAACATTAAAATTAATTCATGTGTTCATCTCCCGTATTCATCTGCTGTTGAGTGTTCTGTGCATTATAGGTATTATTCTGCATGTTGAAAATAGAGATGTGACTATATATGGGATGGATCCCCAAGTGGGACAGTCTTTGGATGGCCTTTCCTTCAGTCTCTGCTCTACACATTGTTGCTGTATTTGCTCCTATGAATATTTTGTTCCCCTTTCTAAGAAGGTCCAAAGCACCCACACTTTGGCCTTCCTTCCTTCTTGAGCTTTATAAGGTCTGTAAATTTTATCTTGGCTATTCTGAGTTTTTGGGCTAATATCCACTTATCAGTGAGTGCATGTGTGTTCTTTTGTGATTGAGTTACCACACTCGGGATGATATTTTATTGTTCCATCCATTTGTCTAAAAATTTCATGAAATCATTGTTTCAAACACAGACACTATTATGGGTACCAACAAGAGCTTGCTGATAGGAGCCTGATATAGCTTTCTCCTGAGAGGCTGTGTCTGAGCACAGGGCCCCTAATGCAATAGTTAGAGAAAGGCCTGAAGGAGCTGAAGGAGTTTGCAACCCCATAGGAAGAACAACAATATCAACCAACCAGACTACCCTGAGCTCCCAGGGACTAAGCCAACAACCAAGGAGTACACACGGAGGGACCCATGGCCACAGCCTCATATGTAGCAGAGGATGGCCTTGTCAGGCATCAATGGGAAGAGAGACCATTGGTCCTGTGAAGGTTCAATGGATGCCCCAGTGTAGGGGAATTCTAGGGTAGGGCGGCAGGAGTAGGTGGGTGGGTGGGTGGGGGAACATCCTCATAGAAGGAGGGGGAGGGTGTATGGCATACAGGGTCTCTGGGAGGGAGGGGGTGTGGAATCAGGAAAGGGGATAACATCTGGAATGTAAATAAAGGAAATATCCAGTAAAAAACAAAAAAAAAGAATAAAGCAATTGAAATTTAAAAGTAAAAACAAAAACAAATAAACAAACAAAACAACTAAAAATTCTCTCTGGCACCAGATAATTTTAACTGAAGGAACTACATTCTAAACAAATAAATAAGGAAATAGCATATAACCATGTGCCTGGTACAGGAGATTAAATTAGGGCTACTAAGGCAAAAAGTACCCACAGTAATAAATATGATTACCAGCTAATATTAACTGTACCAGAAGTCTTTCAATGATAGCTAGACACAGAAGACTTAAAGCATGTATAATTAGTAATATAACACAAAATCGTAGCAGTAAATATTCAAAAGGATCACCACAACAAACACTTTAGGCTTCTGTTTCCTGGCAAATTAATGTAACTGGAACCATCCCAATAAACACTCTGAAATTTGACAAAATATGGGAAAAAGCTATTGTATGTATTTAAAAATAAGCAGCAAATATTGTTCACAACATGAGCAGAGCTTTACACTTTTATATGTGCTTCCCCAGACGTTCTTTTCTACCACAGAAAAGAGATGAGAAGATAAGTGTTGTCTTAGAATCAGTTGGGCAAAGAAGTAAAAAATAATCTATATTATGCACTGCTGAAGTGGCTGGAGGAATATCAGTACAGGACACAGACCAAGAGAATCTGCTTTGTATGTGAATAAGCAGAGTCCATTTGTCTATATATTAGACTCTCAGTGAGTCCTCAGTCAGAGTGTGGCTGTATATTTTCAGGATGAAATCCTTGAGTCACCATGGTGGTAACCTTTGTCTGCAAAACTAAGAACTAAGATACAGTCCAGTGCTAAAGATATCATGTTTTGATATAAGAAAAGATAATGGATACTTGCTGAGTACCTCAAGTTAAAAGTAAGGACCATACTATCTCAGTTAAGTTCAAATTTGAAAGAAATTAAGCCTAATATGAATGAAGTTGACCTTGAAAGAATCACTGGTATCTTCCAGTAATTTAGTGCACCAAATAAACTTAATATAAAGCCTTCTAAAGACACTTCCTATCCAAAACAAAAACCAAAATAACAATATCAATAAAACACTGAAATGTCCCAGACACTAGAACAAGTAAACAAGGACTTTCAGAAACACCTGCTGAAAACCTGTCTTGGAAAAGTCATCTAGAAGAATGACTACATGGGGGTGAGAGGCCACTTAGAATTGTCAACATAAGTGATGCTCCAACTCTCCAACAAACACAAACATAGAGTAGACTTAAGGAATGGAGATTGAAAAACAAATATAAATCTAGTTGATGTGAAAGAAACTAGAAATTACCATGGTTGAATAAACCAAAGAATTATTGATCTTGAAGACAGAAATAGAAACAATCAGATCTATAGGAAAGAAAGACAAGATAGTGAAGAAGACAAAGAAAAGGACAGTCAGTGACTTGTGGCATGTAATGATGTGGGATGTGTGGTACTGATATTTTACAGGAAGACTGCTCTGGCAGAAAACATGTTGGAGTAAATCACATTCAAAATTTATTAAATTCGTGAGAGAAAAATGATCTTACGCGTCTATGAAACTCAGCATATCTCAAGAAGGAAGCAAACCAAAACATATAATAATGAGGTATATTGTAGAGCTGTCTGGTAACAGAAAAAGAAAAAAATCAAATACAATTCATACCTGTGAAAGAGGGTAACAAATGAGGGTTGAAATTTTGTTAGAGAAAGTGTGAACCTTCAAACAATGGAACATCAGAGAGAGAGAGAGGGGAGAGAGAGAGAGAGAAAGAGAGAGAGAGAGAGAGAGAGAGAGAGAGAGAGAGAGAGAGAGAGAGAGAGAGAGAGAATTCTCTATCTAGTGAAAATACTTTTTATTATAGACTACTGCAAGCTGACTTCTTGAACGAAATAGCAACTAAAAGCATTTGTTATGAAGCACTTAGGAGCACACAGAGTAAAACTAGAATGTGTAAGTCATGTTGCCTTGGATGGCCTATTACATTTCTCTATGAAAAAATTAGTTAAATTTTAAGTGAATGAATTTATGTTCTGCAGTGGGAATCATGTCAGACATACACCAAGTCCTCCTTTAATTTGATCTGAAATATCAGGTAAAACCAGTGATGGGGCGATTATCCTTCAGCAGGAATGCCAGACACAGTTCAGAACTATCTCTGTTGGAGGAAAACCATGCTTACTGTGCGAGCTGAGCCTACAGAACTAAGAGCATAGGGCTCAAGTTCTCTATGCTCAGAATATTACTAATTCTTCATGGATCTATAACCTCCCCCATCTCCTCTGTTGCAGAGAGCTCCATCCAGCAGAACTAAATCATACAGTCTTGAGGACAAACTCACTTCCTATTTTACATTAGTGGCTCCTCAAATTTGTATGGTGCCAGGTGTTCAGACCTAAGTCCTGATAAATTAATGTGGCTTCCCATCTACAGTGCAGCTGAGCCCATTGCAGAATAATTTCCTAACCAGAGAAACAAGCAGAGAAAACCCATCCTGAAGAGGGTCCTATGAGGATTCCAAGACTGGACTCAGAAAGGATCACAAAACAAAAATTAGCTAGATGCATTTGATACCAGACCTCTGGTTGTGGATATAGCACTCGATATTTTCTCAAGTATATTTTCACATGGTATCGTACTTGATTCCTTATTAAGGCAAGAGCAGAGGCTTAAAAATCACCAGTCTCTTCTGTCCCATAGCTCCTGTGAGTTACTATGTTGACATGCAAGTGTCAAGGATATTTAACTATGGGGCTGTCATTTTAACTTTGAGCAACGTGAGACACTAGAAAGCACAGCCAGTCCATTTCTCTGTGAGATATTTGAAAACTCCCAGAATTGCTTTGGGAATGAGTGGGAGGTCTAAAAGGTGTTCCCTCCTCTCACGGAGCTTGACGCAAATACTCTCATTTTGATTGTCAGAGGAGAAGCAATTTTAAATACATGGCAACACTGAACTTAAAATAGATAATGATGATGATGATAACAACAATAATAGTAGAGACTGAAACCAAAGTTGTCAAATTGCAAATGAAGTTTTAGAGAAAAAGTATTGAAATAAGTATGATACTTAAATATCATTGCAATAAAACAGGCCTGCTGTGACAGGAGAATCGCTAGTGGAAAACCTTCCAGGGTTGTAGAGTGAGACTAGTACAAGCCAGGGAAATTTAGTGAGACCCTGTCTCAAACTTTAAAACTTAAACCAGAGGCTAAAACCAGAATAGGAAAGTGGGAAGGGGTGGGTGGGAGGGCAGGGGGAGAGAAGGGGGCTTATGGGACTTTCTGGCAGTGGGGGGCTAGAAAAAGGGAAATCATTTGAAATGTAAATAAAAAATATATCGAATAAAAAAAAAAGATACTCCTCTGTGTTCAGTGCCTTTCTGGCATATGCAAGGACTTAGGTTAAATCCCCAAGCCTAAAGGGAAACGTGTGTGTGTGTGTGTGTGTGTGTGTGTGTGCGTGCGCGCGTGCGTGTGTGTGTGTGTGTGTGTGTGTGTGTGTGTGTGTGTGTTTATTCTACCATTGCCACAAACAATGTAAAACAATGATCAAAGAACAGGTGAGAATTTTGAGTGATGACAGGCGTGACGTCAATTGACACATTCACACGAAAAGCACAGAGCTATTTAAAAAAGGTAAAAAATTTCACAACAAATTGTAGAGACTATTGATAAGATATAATAGTCTCAACAGAAGTGGATTAAAACCAGGAAAATAAAAAAAAAATCAGCAGTAGTAATGATTTAAGAGAGGAAAGGAAAATAATAAAACAAGTCTAGAATGAGCCGGGTTCAGACTCTGTGCAATAGTTGTGACAAAAGGCTCAACAGAGCAATGCTTGGTAATTTACATTTTCATTTAAATCACTTGAGAAGCCCTTAAAAGTCCTACTCCTCAGATCTCATTCTAAACCATTACCCTAAACAATATGTCTAAGAGAGGAATTTGGGCATCAGTAGTTTAAAACATCTCCAACTGATTCCATGTACAGCAAGACAAAGAATGACTATATCACAGGAAGTGGCACCCAGGGAGCCTCAGAACAATGCAATTTCTTCATGCAGTGTTGTGACTTACGGCCCCCCAAAGGATCATTAGCCTTTACATGGAGACTTAGGACTAGAGACACCTAAAACCCAACACAGCTAGAACTAGTCCTTAGGGAAAATCAGGAACGATGGGTTTAGAGAGCTTTCTTTTCTCTTTCTCTCTTTCCTCAGTAGGCTATATTTATTTTTATTTTTTGTCTGAAATGAGGTTGTGCCAGCAAACAAAGAAGGGGGGGAAGGCAGGGATCATCCTTTAGGAAGATTTCTGGCAAGCTATGAGCTCTGTCATGATAAATGGTTTAGAATTTCCAACATCATTTCTCTAAGCAGTTGTATTAGGCTGAATACACTATACATCCAAGGAACTCAGTTTATATACTGTGGTAAATAAAAACAGGGATTAGGAATCAAAACCAATATCTATAAATCTTTCACCAATAGAAAAAAGTAATACACCCCTTAGGGAACTATCTTTGGAGTCTTGTAACCAAAGACAACGGTAAGTGGTTTTACGTTGGTGTACATACGACTGCTCTGGAGTGTGTATGGTCTATCCTGATAGGTAAGATGTAGTCACACAGAGAGCTTTATGGCATCCTGTGGCTCAATTTAGCTGCAATTCTCAGGCTGTTTTGAAAGAACAGGCTGGAGTCTTACTGGGTAAGGATTGTCTGAAGAGCATTTTCAAAGTCCGCATCCCTAGATCACTCCTGGGTTTGCATCCAACATCGGTGCACATGTGTTTTTGGAATATGATTCCTAGGAGTGTACTTCTTCCTTTACTACCCAACGGCAATTGCCTCAGGTACTAACAACTGAAAAACCACTGTTGCAAACTTGAGCATGGATCATTAGAATCATGACTACGTCTCGTGATTTTATCGAATTTCCAAAAACTAATCTACCATGCGATGGCATTGACTCCAGAACATTTGGTGTTTGTTTTTTTTTTTTTTTTTCAAGAAATGCCTATTAGAGTTGAGATGACTATAATGTTTTACTATAATTTTTTTGAAGGAGCCTGTGTACAGATTTGACAAATCCAATTGTGAAAGGAGTAAACATTAGCACTCCTCATGCTACAGTCTAGCAAAGGGGGAACATAGGAGAACTGGATTTTCTGTTGCTGAAAAAAATGTATTTGAATCCAACCTCCAGTTCAGTTATGAGCTACTGAAGGGGTAGAAAGATGGATTAAACAAAGGTACCGCAAAAGCCAGATAGGAAGTCAATAGGATTGCTGTACTAACCGTGGTATAGAGCAGAGCCCACAGAGATACTGAAAGGAGATATGGGATGTAGACTCATCTTAGTCCACTAGTCAAGTGCATGTAGAAGCTGGCCAGTGACAGTCAATCATCTATGTGTGAGATATGCCAAAAATCTCTGGCACTGTTCTTTTCTCCCCTCTCTTTATCACAATAGCTAAGGAAATCCTCCTGCCTCTACAATCTATCCGTGTTCTATGCTACTCTTAGCCTTGGGTCTAAGGCACTTATCTCACATTGGAAAGACTTTTAACAAACACACCTGTCTGTATCTCTGTCCCTCATAACTGATACTCTACCAACCAACAGAGCATCATTTTAAGTACAGTCACATGCCGCATTGTTTTGTAAGTCTGTGGAACTTTGTTCTAGAAGCCCCAGCAGACTGAACTACACTGTCATTTCAGTAGCTGCATCTGAGGTAGATCAACCAGTATGCCAAGCTGGTTGAAGATCTTGTTTGACTGGATATTCATTTTTTTCCCCAACACTTACTTTAAGAAAGTTGTACCTCATCAAAATTCCAAATGCTAACACTTTGTCATTTTGTGGATAACATGCACGTTTGTGAGCTGATTATTTTAATTTAAAGTATTTATTAACACCTTGCTCTCGGTTATGGCCATTATAAGTGGAAATTTGAGAAAATAGGAAGTGTTGGAAGATTTCAGTGGGAGTTTTTATACTGTGCTGTTCTACATTGTGTCCTGTTTAAAAGAGGCAAAAGCAGGAAAAATTATATTTTCAGAGCAGCAACAGATGGTGCATCTGTGTAGTAGGATTGGGAGGCCCTAGTCAAGCTGCTGACAGAACCTGTGAGGTTTAAATACTAACAGTGATTGGCATTGCTGTAGAGATGTGTATTTTGAAAAGCCCATGTTTATACGTGTTCTTTTATGAAACAGGGTCAGTGAGAAAAAATACCCACTTTTGTGTTTCTAAGTACTTAAATATATTGTGCAATTCTGTCTTATGAATCAGGACATGACCATAGTCACTTGCTATGGCTTTATATTGGCTTTTTCCTAACATAACCAACAGAAATAGGAAAAACACCCCATGGGTACTTGAAGTAAAAAAAGAGGTCAGACAGAGGCTGGGCCCTTAGAGACGTTTTTATTTTCTAAGAGGATAATGCAACAGTGTTGAAGGAATTGGACAGACTGAAGCAAAGGACAACTCCTGTAAGACTGAAGATTCTGTGAGAAGGAGGAGAGAACCAGTTTCATCTAGCATTCTAGCACAACAATGAAGGCTGACGCCAAGGTTACCAAAGAGTCCTCACTAGGATGCTCTCCTTCTGAGAGTTTCGGAAGTCACTCTTCTGGAGCTGCATTGTGGTACCAGAGCGGCAGCAAGGTGGTTGTGCTCTTCTGTAGAGTCCACCGCCTCAGAAATCCTCTTCTACCCGTTGATAACCTATAATAGGAGAAATCCAAAGGTTGAAGCAGGACAATTCCCAGAGTTCAAGTTCATCCAGGCCAGCTTGTGATAGAGGATGTGACTTGGTCTTAAAAAACCCAAACAAAAAAATAAAATAAAATAACATTCTGAGTGTTGATATGCCAGCTTCTTCGTCTTGTACCCTCAGTCTCTTGTCTTCCATAATTGTGACATTAAAACTAGAATCTACAACTGATAGAGACAGGATATGAATATTCTTATATTAATCAGGGAACAAAAATCCGGTATTGGTGTGTTATAGAAGAACTGTATGTATATTTTGAAATGGATCCATGATTGCTTTCACTTCACAGCAGACCAATCAAGAGACAGATTTTAAAGATACAGTAACTCCTAAGAGAGTACCACTCAAATGCAGCACTTAGTATTAAGTACTCTAATGAAATAAGTAAGTGTGAAACATTTACAAACACCTGATTTATGATCTCAAACTATTCAAGAGGTTATCCTGGCAGCATGAGCACTCTCCAAAGAGGAGGCTTTGGTCTACCACAGAAGGCTTGAATGAAAATCAAGGCTAATAGATTCGTGAAATTTGTTTCTTGATCCATTCAGCCAGCCTGTGTGTTTTGATTGGAGAATTGAGGCAATTAAATTGAAAGGTATTATTGAACAATAGCTGATGATTGCAGTTATTATGTTTTGTTATTGTTGTTTGTGTTCTCAGCCATACTTTGCATTTCAGTAATTATAGCTTTTTGGCTTTATTTATTTTATTTCTACTGTCTGTTTGCCATGTCTGCTCCTCTCTACAGCCCTGAGTATTGCTTCCTGTATTGTATTTAGATCCATTGTTAGGGTATGCTTGCATTACCCTATTGCTATATCAATGTTATAAACAAGGCTGTTTATATCACGGAAAGCTTTCCTATCTTCTTCAATAGTAGCAGGTCGTCTTGCTGGATCAGCAATTGTGTTCTTTTAGAACTTGGAAGGCATTCCTCTGGGATTTTCTGTATTTTAAAGTTTTCATTGAGAAATCAACTGTTATTTTAATGCAGTTCTCTCTCTCTCTCTCTCTCTCTCTCTCTCTCTCTCTCTCTCTCTCTCTCTCTGTGTGTGTGTGTGTGTGTGTGTGTGTGTGTGCTTCTTTTGCAGGTTTCAATACTCTTTCTTTATTCTGTATACTTTGAGTTTTAAATATGGTATGCTGTAGAAAGTTTCCTTCCTGCTATTTTCTGATGGGTATAGTGTGTGCTTCTTTGTGTTTGTATACCTGTATCCTTTCCTAGTTTAGGTAAGTCTTCTACAATTTTGTTAAAGATTTGCTTTGTGCCATTGATCTAGGATTCTTCTCTCTCATTTATTCCTAGAAGTGAAAGGCTTGCTCTTTTCATGGGGTTCCATACTTCCCTCACATTCCTTTCCTTCATTCCATTTTTTAAAATTTTAGGTAGTTTTTAAAATCATTGGACAACTGCAATTATAAAATTAGTATGTTCTATAAACTCAAGTAGTACTCAAAATTTATATTAATCAATACATAATATGTTTACAAGAGAACATACAACAAAATTCAATAAAGGATTAGAAGTATACACAAACAACATACTATCTCTTTAATTAATGAACATGTTTTTGGAATATGATGTCTATTAAGTAGAACTCGGTTGTTTGCTATATTATCTTAGGAGTAACATGCGTGACTTAGCATCTGAGCAAGAATCACAAGTATTTTGCATTAACAGTGCTGTCTTAAGTCCTTATTCATCACTTCCTCTTCTAAAGGCCGAAGATTTCTGTGAACAAGGTTTTAATACCGGAAGTGCATCAAAACTAAAATTAAACTTCTGACAATACGAAAGAGAAGTGGACACACAGTGTTTCAACTTCGTAAGGTGGGGTGAAAAAAAGAGTTGGAGGAACAGGGACTTCATAAGATATTGTCTCCTAGGAATGTCAGAAGGTATACATGTAAAGTCTTACCTACATGATTGCCTGAACAAGAATGACAACAAGAGACATGCTAATGTGGATGGAGAAAGCCTCAGGAGACCTCAACTCTATACAAACAATTACAGTCAATTAAGGAATGCTGATATCTGGAAAAATAGGCTGTCTAAGAAAGAGCACATCAATTGGTTACTTGATGCCAAATAATCAGCCCTGCAAACATACATATATACATACATGTGTAAATACATGTGTGTACATAATATTATATATATATATATACATATATACATTATATAGATGATTTAGGAGTGTATATATATATAAAAGAGACCATGAATTTGAAAGAGAGCAAGAAGGCAAGGAGACAATTATGGAACAGGTCAGAGGGAAGATAAAGGAAGGAGAAAATTATATAATTATGATCTCAAAAATAATGCAATTTTAACATCCTTAAAATTTTCAAATTTTGTATAAAATATATTTATTAGACTAATTTTTCTCAAAACTAAATGACTAGTACACATTATCTTTAGAAGCTATTATTTTCAAGATTATGTAATAGTCCAACAGTTTCAATGTTTTTTTTTTTTCAATAACTTTAAAGAAGATGATAGGTAAGCTGTTCGGGTCACTATAAAGTAAGAGGTCAAGTTTAAAGTTTTTCAGTGTGAAAGATTTCCAAATTAGAGTTTTCATTTGTTTTAACTTTCAGTGAATCCAACTTCTCAACATACACTTCCATGTTTATTGCTATCCTCAAGGAGATTCAGCTTCTTCAAAATATGTGTCATTACTATCTAGAATGTTTATATCCTGAGAAATGAAGCACTTATTTCAGTGTTTTCTATCATTGATATGCTGAAAACCTTCCCTGGTAGAAAGCAATAAAATCTCTCAGCCTTGGCTTTGTCCGGTGACATAATACACTTACAACATGCCTTGAGTCAAGCAAGAATCCTGGCCGGGTTTCAGACTAACCAAAGCTCAAGTGCCTGTCAGTTATTTCCACTGTGGTATGTGTATGGGATAGAAGTGTAAGCACTACTGGAAGAAAAAGCAAAAACACAGTGTGACATACTTTTCTGAATATCTAGTGTAGTCATAAGAAGAGTCATATATCATACAAGACTCATTTCCACTAAATGTCTTCAGGTGTACAGAAACTTCAGTGGTACACAAGCACTTCCGACCTGCCCTCGAGCTTTAACAACATGTGTTCATTTTCAGTGCCTTTATTTAAAAGTTAGATATAAAGTTCCATATGAGTATCTTAATGCAATTATACATAGTTAGAAACGAATGGTATTCACTTACAAGAATAAAAAAATACATAGCAACTCTTATTTAAGTTCTTCCATCTACAAGTCTGGGCTATCCAAATCCTCATCATTATTTTTTAAAAGGAACAAAATATTTAATTATAGGTATTAATGGTAAGCAATCAGTGATGGAAAAATGGATGCTAGATAAGAAACACAGAAATAATCTTCTGTTGACAGAGCTTATATATCTTCCTGGTTTATTCATCTTATGCAGTTAGTATCCTGAATTATGTATCTATATATTCATACATATATCTTCACATTAACTATCAAATATATGCATGTAAAAAATAATCACTAGGCATCAAACATAGAAAAAATAAATAGACCAAAGGGAAAAAAACCCTCATACTTTATTGACCAACTAATGAATAAGCACAAACAATTGTGACTTGGATTCATTAGCAACTCTTAGATTTACAGATAGTCATATAAGAGGATGGGCAAAATCTCTGCACATCATTGGATTGTTCTTGAACCTGGAAGTCGAGAGTCACACCATTTGATTATCTTTTCCTATATATCCAAATGGCATCTCTCAAATCAGTAGAGCAAAATGGAGAGAATTTTGTTCTACTAGAAGCCACTCAATGGATTTTTTTTCTTGTTTAGTAAGCACTTCTTCCTGCCATGCTCAATGTTCTAAAGCAACACTCTGTTTAGAATTTGAATGTAGAAGTTTAGAATTCATCTGAAGGATTTTGCTAATTAGGAGAGATGCATTCATTTTACTAACTCCATGACTCAAGCAATTTATCAGACTTCTAGTCAGGTTTTGTTTGATGATGTGGTGCTCTTTCTTTTATTCTTAGGATATAGCAGAGAAATCTTGGACCAATGGCTTGGTGACACATTGTCTCTTCTATGCACACATAAGAATCATGTTAATAACCATAACATCTGTTTTGGTCTAATTCTTAAGCAATGTATGTATTTTTTCTCCAAACAGCGTCAAAACCAGTGGACTCAAAATTATGCACTGGCCCTGTTCCTAATACCACACAGTTGTGCCATGTTCCTTGTCCAATTGAATGTGAGGTTTCACCTTGGTCTGCCTGGGGACCATGTACTTATGAAAACTGTAATGATCAGCAAGGCAAAAAAGGTATGTAATTTTGACATGACCTGTTTAAAACACCCACCAATTGAGGCAATTTTTTAAGCCTCTGTAAAAATTATGAAAAGTTTATAATAACGGCTATTGTGTTGTGTATGGAAAACATTGATTCCTTGTAGTCATCCACTACGTCTGGCTCCTGTATCACAAAACTCAGTGCTCTGAGGATGAGGTACAGATATCGTACACAAGACTGAGAATACTGCAGTCTTTTTTTTTTCTGTATTTTGATATGTTGTGGTTCTTTTTGTCAATTCTTTGCAGATACTTCTCTGCTGAGAGTTTAGAGATTCATTATTCTATGGGTGTAATGATAATGATTCATTAGAAGTTGTTTTGATATTATTATTCACTTAGCTGAATAGTAGTTTCAGGTTCTTCATTAAGACCTAGGTTCTCCATTGCTACAGATTCCTGAACTTGGTACTTGCCAAGTATGGGGTTCCTTTTGCAGAGTAGGCCAGAATCCAATCAGAAAGTACTTGGGTACTCCCATAATATCCATACCGCTATTGAACCAGTAGATATATCTTCTAAGGCTAGTGATTATTTTAGCTTTCAGGATTCATGGGTTTGTAAAATAAATGGTTACTATTTCTCTTTGGGTCCTGTATATAGCACCTCCAAGCACTATGGTAGTTTGAGTAGTGCTAAACCTTCCAGGTCCATACAAGCCTAGATTTTTCCATGTTCTCTGAGTAGCTTACATAGTGTTACTAGCAAGAAGGTTTTATCATCAAGTTCTGCATGATACTGTTTGGGAGTTTATAGGATCTACTGAACAAAAACTTTGAAATAATCAGTTCCTGTAACTGTGCTTTTTTTTTTTCTTTGTGGTAGCATGTTGTATCTAGTTCGAATACTCTTCTGTTATTGGATCAAATCATTTAAATTGTTTTAAAATTTTATTTATTTTATTTTGTGTATGTAAGTATACTGTTGCTCTCTTCAAACATACCAGAAGAGGGCATCGGATCCCATTACTGATGGTTGTGAGCCAGCATGGGGTTGCTGGAAATTGAAGCCAAGACCTCTGACAAGAGCAGACAGTGATCTTAACCACTGAGCCATCTCTCCAGCCCCTAAATTCTTTTCATATATGAATATACAAATATTTTAGGAGAATACTACATTACTTGGTTACCATATGACTTTTTCAAAAGGATTTTGTGTTAATCTATTCCTCCTCCAATCTCTGCTTACCCTAATGATTCCCTACAACATTTAATCCTTTATTCTAGTTGAGGTAACCCAAACTCAAAAAGGTAATGGGGTGTTTTTTTCTCTCATTTTTGAGTGTTAGATTGGATTATGTGTAAATGAGTGTTGGGATATTGTGACAGTTGACAAACTAGTAAGGGACAATGGCCAGTAGAAGCACATGTTAAAGAGTGTGAAAGAAAGAATATGGTATGAAGAAAGTCGGTGGCATTAAGGGATGGAGGGGTATTGTAAATGTTTCTTTTATTTCCTCAGATAAAGGGATAAGATTAGGCCCATAACCAAGCTGTGTGAATGCACACTTGGGCTGAGACTGAGGTTTATAACTCTGTCTTAGGACTGGAAGCTTCTAGGATCTGTACAATCTAATCTTCCACTGTGACTGAAACAGTTCAGGGTCTCTCAGATTTGACCTGATGGTTCTGCTTGACCTCATACTAATATTGGCAATGTGTTCTAATCTTCTGGCTCCTTCTCATTCTCTGGCTTGTTCTGGTTTCACCTGCATCTAGCTTGTTCTCTCTGAAACCTGCCTCTGTAAAACTGTCCTGGTAAAACTGCCTCTGCCACCACCCCCTCTCTGTTCTTTCCTTGCTGTTCTCATGTGTGTTGGGAGCATCCTATATGGAACTCAGTCTGTCAAATCATTCTCTGGTTTGTCACTTTGACTGCCACTCGATTAGCCACCACTTATATGGCTGGTTCATTTTACAAACCTTATCTTCATTGTCAGGGATTAAAAGTGTATACTTATGACATGTCTGTTTACAACCAGATTATACTATAATCCAGGGTATGTCTGTATTCAGGCCAAGTCATATAATACTAGAAGATATTGGGATATGATCCCTTGACAGAACAGTCATGTTGCTGGATTAATAGTCCTCTGCAGGATATAAATGAAACATAAACTGTTTTCATTCTTCTTGCTCCTTTCTTCCTTCACTTCCTCCTTCCTTCCTTCTTTCAATAAATGGCTGATGGCTCATATTAAGCTTAAATTTAAGAATATATACGCTGGTTTTTAATTTGCGTATAACTTCTCCCCTCTACCTTTGTCCAGCCTTAACTCTCGGGTTTAAATCATCTTTCTGAAATATTAAACCCACGGCATTAATATATTTTGTTTTCCTTCCTGAATGACTCAGGATTCAGATTAAGAAAGCGCCGCATTACTAATGAGCCCACTGGAGGCTCTGGGGCAACTGGAAACTGCCCTCACTTACTGGAAGCTGTCCCCTGCGAAGAGCCATCCTGCTACGACTGGAAAGCAGTGAGACTCGGAGACTGTGAACCAGATAATGGAAAAGCCTGTGGACCTGGCACTCAAGTTCAAGAGGTTGTGTGCATCAACAGTGATGGTAAGATGCACGCTTCATCACAGTTCAGAGAAAAGCTACTCAATCTGGAGGATGTGATTCTGTATTATGTTAAAAGCAAATATTTCTCTCTCTCGCTCTCTCTCTCTCTCTCTCCTCTCTCTCTCTCTCTCTCTCACACACACACACACACACACACATATTGTTGCTGAATAGAGTGATTATATTAACTATCCAGAATATTGATTTCATTTTGTGTTTTTATTAATAAGATTTAATTATATATTTGTATGTTTGCTCTCCATCGTTTAAGTGTGTCTGGGCACGGTCTGTGCATTTCCCCCTCAGCAGTCTTTCTTCTCTTCTCTCCAGCTCTGAGTCTCCTTTGCTCATCTACATTGTATCCCTTCTGCTTTCCAGTCAGACATAAAGATTTGATCGATCTATTCAGAAAGTTAGAATCACAAATAAGATAAAATGTGATATCTGTCTTCCTGTGATTGACTGAACTCACACAGCACAATTATCTTCAGTTGTATGCATTTTCATAAGAACACAATAATTCTAGTGTGTATTTTTACACAATTCTTCATTGTGTATCTTGCACATCTTCTTTGCTCAATCCACTGTGAGTGAACAGAATCCTTTTAGCTATGAAAGTAAAAGAGATGAGGTGTGCTCAAATAAACTAACATCAGCAGGAGAATGTTTTAAAGCAAACATTTAGAAAAACAAGGAAAGGACAATTTTTTCATTGTAATCTTGTTTCACTCACTTGACTATTAAATGTAAATAAGCAAAAGGGTCAGTTGGCATGACTCCAGAATTCTTTCATTCCTCCTTGATACGTCTCAATGATGTGATTTTCTTGAGTCCCTATGCCACAGTGGGCAAAATCAGCGTCTCCTCCCTTCCAGAGATGTAGTTGAGCCCATGGAGGGTTGTCGTCCACAGAGTTCTTTTCGCCAACCACAGCACAGCCTTGTACTTTACATTTCCTTTTGGTTTAGTAAGATATCATGCCCCGATGTGATATCTGATCTAAGAATTGTACATTCTTCCTAAGAATGTCACTCCTGTTTGGGAGGCCCTGCTAGGCATGCTCAGCAGTTCCTGAGCCACACTCTCACTACCACCGTCTAAGTCCTCTTGATGGATCATCTCCAAGGGACCTGCTCACTCTCAAATCCAATGACTCTGCATCTC
Organism: Apodemus sylvaticus; assembly: GCF_947179515.1. Classification (NCBI taxonomy): domain Eukaryota; kingdom Metazoa; phylum Chordata; class Mammalia; order Rodentia; family Muridae; genus Apodemus; species Apodemus sylvaticus. The sequence goes on along the minus strand of NC_067473.1, from coordinate 36,142,142 downwards.
AGTGAAGTATGGCCATTGAACCCCAGGGCCCCATGGTCTGACAGTTTATGCTGTCTGCAGCATATGCAGAAGCATCCTGGTGCCTCCTTAGAGGCCCTGCAACATCTGGCAGCTGGCATAATTCCTTCCATCTTACTTTTCTCCAGCAAGCAAAATTGTTCCCCCCGTGCCCCCATGGCTCAATCGCTGCTCAGTAGTAAGAAGAATCCTCTGAGGTGGGACACAGACATCGCTATCACGGAGAAATTAGCCTTTCACCTTTTAAACACAGGCTGTCATCCTGGCCAGGGTCTGCAGCAGCCACTCAGGATAACACTGGGCAGAATCTGAGCTGGCCGTTGACATTGAACCAGGGAAAAAGAGATTGTTACTCCAGATCTTTCATGATGAATTTATGTCCTCTGTTTTGTTTTATGGAGCTATAATAAGCTATGCTGAAACCTAACTTTAGCTTTCCCCTGTTCTGCTCTAAAGCACAAAGGAAAGGAGACAGAGATTGATATTCTGACACTGGCATACAGGAAAAGAAAACAAAGAAAAAAGTCATAATCTTTGCCTCTCTAAGTATGACTGGAAACTCCAACTTCAGATGTAATTTAGATTGAATGTATATTAGGTGCTTAGTTGCTGAAAATCAAACGGTGATATTTAACTCTCGTTTGAGACTACTTCTTAATTTATTTTCTCAGTTCAAATAATCTTTCTTGCTTATTGAAGTTCTATTTTTAAATTTTTTATTATTATACTATATTTAATATATTTTATTTTATATATTAATTATATATAATATAAAATATGTAACTAAAATATATATTAAAACTAGCAAGTGAACCTGTTAAATCATTGAAGGAATTTGATTCTGCAGATACTTTTTCTTTGTTTTCATTTGATATATTCTTTATTTACATTTCAAATGATTTCCCCTTTCCTGGATCCCCCCTCCCCAAAAGTCCCATAAGCCCTCTTCCCTCCCCCTGTTCCCCAATCCACCCCTTCCCACTTCCCTGTCCTGGTATTCCCCTACACTGCTGCACTGAGCCTCTCTAGGACCAGGGGCAAGGTACTAGTCCAAAGTGTTGCAAAATGAGTGTTTGAATGAAGCAAAAATCTCAAACAGAAGTGAATTATCAAATTTCTGCCTCCATGTTAGCCATCCACAAAATAATTAGATCTATCTTGTTTCATGCAAATATATTAATGGATATAGGAAAATTGAAAATAGTTTATATAGGGAAGGGACCAACCTATTTAAATAAGTTCAGTGATTAATTTTAATTTTGTCAACTGAAAAGTTTCAGTATCCTAAGTAATCAGATTTTTTTTCTCTTTCTATGGATTATTTGTTAAAAGCATAAATAGGTTAGACAAGTCCAATTGTATTACAAAATATTGTTGGTTGTGACCAAAGACAAGTTGATATCTCATGAGGTATGTGAACTATATGATCTAAGAAGTACACATACATTGTCCATTTGCCACTGTTTCCTTTATGAGGCCATCTCATCCACCATTGCATTGGCCTTGTAAATACCATAACCAGAACTAATTTGTCAAAGGTCTAACAAAATACTTTAACTGACTCAGGTAGACAGGTGTACAAAGTCAAGCAAATATTTAGTTTAAATCCATGATTTGTACATGGCTGATACATAGCTGTGCTAAAAGTGTGTGAGCAAGACTGGAGACTTGTAAACATTGCTTCCATTTCATCCTGTGGTCACCTAGTAAGTGTGTAGCAGCTGCACCAAATGTTACTTTGTAATTAAATCAGGCCTAGGGAATTAACATTGATGAGTATTTCAGACTCTACCCCTAGGCTGGGACTGCAGCTATAGATTTTGTTTTATAATTAAGTTAAAGTTCAACTAGGGACATGAATAATTAGAGACAATGAATCTGGAAAATATTTAAAAAGTATTTTCTGGTCCCACATTCCTCACTAATTTCACAACTTTGTTAAGGACACAAAAGCATCTGAAGTCTCAGGAGGTTTTGTCCTGAAAAATTCTTGTGTAGGTTTCCAGCAACCATTAGGGATTCTGCTGCTGCTTCTTTCTCCAATTGTCTTGTAAGGAACAGGGTTGGGGAAAGGTTGCGAAGAAGTGTCAAGGGAGTTTTATGTAGATTCTCTGGCAAACAAGGAAGAGTAACAGAATTTCACAGCGAAGAGAGCATAGGGCAATCTGAGAAGAGATAAAGATGTGATGTATGATCAGAACTGAAAATCTTGAGTGAACCCAGTGCCAGATCTCTAGCACATTCGAGGCCCTTCTTCAGGTAGCAGGAAGACATCATCCTAGAGGGTGTGATACCTTTGAGAATATCCAACTTCCTCCTTTGTTTGTATGACACATGTATGTTTCACTTAAAGATGTAAAATTGATGAGCGTAGAGGCCTTTGTTTCCAAGTTGGAGGGTTAGAGTCAGAACAAATGCCATTAAGCCACAGATAGGTGTGTGGTGCTCTATTTACGCCTGTACTTCAACCACTGGGAGGCTGAGAGGAGCATGAAAAGTTTAAACCAACGAGCTATGTAGCAAGTTCCAAACTATGCCGAGCTAAGCCTGAGCACTGTCTCAAAATAACAAATAACAAAACATAACATAAGCAGGAGTTTGGGGTAATTGTCTATCATAGCTCAAGCCTATGGACAAAATATTAGTCATTATTTTCCCATGGAAAATGAAGTAAATCGTGGCATCAATGATTTCTTCCAGGGCTCTTGTTTCAGAATGTTGACATCTTTCCACATGAATGACCCAAATTCAGTGTTCTTGCTTAATCTTTTATAAACTGTCAAAACTAAGGAGCAGTCTAGAAGTATTTGATGGATACAATTGTCTTCTCAGAGGCTTACTGCTAAATAAGGCCACCCTTTCTAATTCTTTCTAGACCCTGGATGGTTCAATTCTGCTGTTGTGTCTAAAGCTCCTCTCTAAGCTAAAAACTCAAAATGGCTTCTCTAAGCTAAAAACTCAAAATGGCTTCTCTCGGCTTCTGACTGAATTGGTCTGCATGTCTGTAAATTAACTGGAATATGTTCTAATCTTCTTCCTCCTTCTCATCCTTTGGCTTGTTTCTGTCTTTCAACAATCACTGGACCACAGCTACCTGAAGGAAAGAAGGGGCATTCCACAAAGTTAGTACTATCCTCCTTATGCCAAGAGCTATCCTTAGAAAATGAAAAATGGAACTTTATCAGGAGTATCAGAGATGGGTCAAAAGATCCACTGAAAGAGATTCAGGGAGACCCACTGTGACCATGGGCACATTCAGGAAGAAGATTCCATGATAAACAAAAGAGTAGAAATATTATCTAAACTGAATGAAACTGAGATTATGAAGAGAATATCTTCTAACCTTAAAAGGACTGGTCATGGGGAAGTATCTAATACCATGTTGTCAGAACACTTCAGTGGTTCATTTTGTCTGACAGGTATGTGACAGTCCCTGGATAATAGCAGCATTAAAACAAGCTCATTTTTCCTTCAAAGAAAAATAGGAGAATTTTACAGTATGTCTGTCAGCATGTAGAGATTGCAAGAAAGTTGAAAGTAGTAAGTGAAGATAAGAGATGAGTCTAGAAGCAAATGCATCAGAAAAAACTCAAAGGAAGACAGAGGATGTCCCCACCCCACCCCTACCCCTCCAGACCTTCCCACTCCCTGGAACATCTAGCCTCTTGAGGGCTAAGTGCATCTTCTCTGACTGAGTCCAGACCCAAAGTCCTCTGCTGTTTATGTGTTGGGAGCCTCATATCACCTGGTGTATGCTTCTTGTTCGGTGGCTCAGTGTCTGAGAGATCTCAGTGGTCCAGGTTGGTTGAGACTGCTGGTTCTTCTACAGGGTTGCCCTCCTCCTCAGCTTCTAGCTTTTCCCCAATTTAACCACAAGGGGTTGAGTTGTCCATTATTTGGGTGTAGATATCTGCATCTGACTCTTTCAGTTGCTTGTTGGGTCTTTCAGAGGGCAGCTATGATAGGCCCCTTTTTGTGAGCACTCCATAGCCTCAGTAGTAGTGTCAGGCCTTGGGGCCTCCCCCTGAGCTGGAACCTACCTTGGGCCTGTTGCTTTACCTCCTTTTCCTTAGGCTCTTCTTCATTTTTGTCCTTCAGACAAGAACAATTCTGTGTCAGAGTTTTTGACTATGGGATGGCAACCCCATCCCACACTTGATGCCCTGTCTTTCTGCTAGAGCTGGGCTCAGGTTCCCTCTCTCCATTGTAGGGCATTTCATCTACGGTCCTTCCCTTTGAGTCCTGAGAGTCTATCACCTCGTAGGCCTCTGGTACATTCTGGAGGGTTCCCCCCCCCCATATCCTGTCTCCTTAAGTTGCCTATTTCTATTCCTTCCTCTGGCCCTCAGGGCTTCAGTCCTCCCCCCACCCCCAACACTAGATCATGTTCCCCTCTGATGGGGTTGGGGAGTGGGAAGGAGTTATGGAATGTGGAACATTCAGAGGGTGGACCAGGATGGGGATAAATATGGAATGTAAAAAAAAAAAAACAGATTAAATACTTTTTTTTTAAAAGGAAGACAGAGAAAAAACTTCAAGCAGGCCATAGCTAATTACAAGTATTAATTTGGCATGAAAGAGATGACTGATTCCTTTAGGTCATTATTAATAGTAGCCCTTTAGCTCCCAAGAGTGTCTGGGTTACTGGATTCCTCTGTGGAATTTAAATAATTCAAATTTATCTTGAGAGGTTAAAGAAATTTTAGAAGGTTATAAACCTGGAGATTCAGGGCAAGCATTTATATTATTATTTTTAAATGTTAGAATAACTTTAAGGTCTTTGGCTAAACATTATATTTATAAATATTTTTGATTCTTTCTATCAAAGAAAATCCTTTTGCTTTATATTTTATCAAAATCATCATCAATGATAGACAGGAGTATCATGATATACAAGACTGAGAGACATGGCAGTAATTAACCAAAATTTTGTTTAAATGTATAATGAAACTTTATATAGGTTGGATTTCCTTATGTAACTTTGGTAAGAACACTTGAGTTTATATTGATGTACTTTTCTACATAACTAGCTGATAATGTCATTTCTCCATATGATCTGTCACTTGCTGCCGCTGAAATCTATTTCTTCTCACAAATTATAGGGCTATTATATGAAAAAGCTGATCTTGTAAATGCTACAACCCATTCCAAAACCAAATCTTCCCTCCATAATTTAAGTAATAAATGTACCAAGAAGTTCCTTTCCAGAAGAATGCTATGCCTTTTAATGTATTTTGAATATAATTACAATGAGTATTGCGTTTAAATCTGAGATCTCTTACTTACAGTTAGGATCAGCTAACACTATTTGTTGGAGTTTATTTATTTTATACTTGGGTTAAGAATCTTTAATTTGTTTTAAAGATAGAAGTCATTGTATCTTTAGAAAATGTAAGACAAGAGGCTATTCTTCAGTACTGTGTAGTAACAGCAATTATATAATATATTATATATATATATAAATATTTTTAAAATAATATAAATAATACATTTATATATAAATAATATATATTATATATATATTAAATCTAGTGTCAAATACAGATCTGTCTGTTATATTTTGATGTGCTTTTAACAGAAGTTATTTTCCTTTTTGAAAAAAATGGAACTAATCCAATGGATTTTGAATTGCAATGTTTTAGCTAATAGGAAGAATATATGGAGAATTTTTTAAGTAGAATAACTTAGGCAAAAACTTGCCATAAAACTTAATAACTGATTATTTAGCTCTTGTTCATATAACATCCCCACTTGACTGTTAGCTGTCATTCTTAATGCCACACTCAAGAGACGTCTAAGCCCCACGTTGTCACCTGCAGTGATAAGATGACACTTATCAACACAGCTAGAACAGCCAGCTTTCTTACATCTGGGTCATCTTACACCAGAATAGATAGACTAGAAAAATTAAGACAAGAATTTGTTGACCAATCCTGAGACATGTTTCTCAGTCTATGTATTGCCCACCTCCATGATATTTCTTCTGTCATACCTGTCCCCTTGTGATTTCACTGACTCAGCTAACAAGTCACTTACTAACAAGCTTCTGGGTTTCCTAAAAGGTCAGTTTAACACCCTTGCCCTAAATCATGTGAACAAAAAAGTCTTAAGGCTAATCAGACCAAGGGAAACATCATATATTTTGGTGGGAGGTACTCACTAGAATTAGTGGTCAGCACAGACACCTTGCTCTGTTTCCTACAAACTGCTCCTGTCACTGCCCCTTCCTTAAATACTGCCTAAATACCTTTAAAAAGCCCATGGCAACAGGCTCTACAACTTCCGGCCATAAGAAGCCACATTCAACTCCTCCAGGCATGTCAAACCCACTCTCTGCCAACATTGAGTCCATCACCATTCTTTCACAGTTGATTTCTTCTCTATTTTTACCAGCCTAGTACGTGTTTCCACAGCATAATCCTGTTGATAAATTGAAGATGGGGTTGGGGGGGGGGCGCATAAAGTAGATAGGGAGACAAATTCCATGAGGGAGGTAGCACAAGGCACTGAGCAGAGGAAAAAAACATTCATTACAACATTGTGAGATAACAAATGCTTTGGATATCTAAGAAATAGCCAAGAATGCAGTGTGTTTGTGGTGAAGTTATTTAGTGGGAGATGACTTGCAGGGTGGATTTAGAAATATTTAAGAGACAGGAAACATTCCAGGGCTTTCTTCATAAGATAGGGATTCCCAGATTCTGAAAAAAAGTAGCCTTTTACATCTTCCCTAATAATCACTCATATGGTTCTGCTGAAATTGAGCTTTAATGAGCATAAAAGAATGAATGAGGGGCTATAACATTAATGCAGGTGCAAAAAGATAGTGTCTTAGATGAGAGTTCTGATAGTGCCATCCAGGATGCAGATCTGAAAGAATTATTGTAATTGAGAACCAGGGAAGTTACTGGAGATACTGCTGTCATGGGATCAAGTGTTCTTTATGCTGCCATTAGGATGCTTACTGTGAACTCTTCCTTGCTATATTACACAATTTGGCTGTTTTACAATCTCTTACTGGCATCCTGATGGCTCTTTTGTGAAGTTCAAAGCAATTTTGTAATTGCAGAATGTTCTCTGTCATTTCCCCTGCTATTTGTCCACCACATCCCTCCTTTTATCCCACACTGTATACTTTGTAACATTTGAAAAACAGTCAGTCTAATTGTCTACCATAGTACTGTTAGTCGCTGCTGGATAGTACCTTATTATCTTTGTATTCCTATTTCTTATGATGATCTCCACATAATAGGCTGTCAATAAACCTCTGGCCCATTGCTAATTTCTTTTTTTCATCCATAGACACCACTGTCCTTTAAGAAATGACTCTCAATTTTTCTTTACATAATTTTTGTTTTCTGTTATTGCCCTCATTGCAAATTCTAGCTTTGCCTGTCAGATGTCAGATAAAACTTGGAATCAAGCTGCACACCATATTAACATCTGGACACAGCTTCAAATTTCATTACTCTCAAGTCTCAGTAGAACAAATAGAGACTGCCTTTTCAGGGGGATAAAAAAATAAAGAGGATTCTAGTTATTTTTAAAGTCCTTGAATTTTAAGGATTTTCTCTAACAAAAATTTGTCCTTTGATTGTATTTTTTGATAGTCACTTTTCTGGATCCCAGTGATCATAGCACTGAACGGAGGCTCACAGGTGAGCTCTGTCAGGCAACTTTCTTTTACTGTAATAGGATACGTAAAGTTACATAGGCTCACAATCCTTATTCACAGAGGGCCCATTACCTCTGATGGAGGTGCAGGATAACAAGATAAAAATGTGACATTCATTCTCTGGAGTCTAACTTCTTGAGTTCTTTGTATATATTGGATATTAGCCCTCTATCAGATGTACGATTGGTAAAGATCTCTTTCCCAATCTGTTGGTTACCATTTTGTCCTATTGACATTGTCCTTTGCCTTACAGACACATTGCAATTTTATGAGGTCCCATTTTTCAATTCTTGATCTTAGAGCATAAGCTATTGGTGTTCTGTTCAGGAAAATTTCCCCTGTGCCCATGTGTTCAAGGCTCTTCCCCACTTGGGGGTACAGAGTTAAACAAAGAATTCTCAACTGGATGTCTGAGAAGCACCTAAAGTAATGTTCAACATCCTTAGTCATCAGAAAAATACAAATCAAAACAACCCTGAGATTCCACCTCACAGCAGTCAAAATGGCTAAGATAAAAAACTCAGGTAACAGAAGATTCTGTCAAGGATGTGGAAAAAGAGGTACACTCCTCCATTGTTGGTGGGATTGCAATCTGGTATAGCAACTCTGGAAATCAATTTGTCAGTTCTTCAAAAATTGGACATAGTACTACTGGAGGACCCAGATTCTAGCATATACCCAGAAGATTCTCCATCATGTAATAAGGGCACATGCTCCACTATGTTCATAGCAGCCTTGTTTCTAGCCAGAAGCTAGAAAGAACCTAGATGTCCCTCAAAAGAGTAATGGATACAGAAAATGTTGTACATTTACACAATGGAATACTATTCAAAAACAATAGATGCTAGAAAGAACCTAGATGTCCCTCAACAGAGTAATGGATACAGAAAATGTGGTACATTTATACAATGGGATACTATTCAAAAACAATAGATGCTAGAAAGAACCTAGATGTCCCTCAACAGAGTAATGGATACAGAAAATGTGGTACATTTACACAATGGGATACTATTCAAAAACAGCTATTCAAGAACAATAAATTCATGAAATTCTTCAGCAAATGGATGGAAGTAGAAAATATCATCCTGATTGAGGTAACCCAGTCACAAAAGAACACACATGGTATGTACTCACGATAAGTGAGTATTAGCCCAGAAGCTCAGAATATCCAAGATACAATTCACAGACCACATGAAGATCAAGAAGGAAGACCAAAGTGTGAATACTTTGGTCCTTCTTAGAAGGGGGAGCAAAATAGGAGGTGATACAGAGACATGGGAGGAGATACAGAGGCAAAGTGTGGAGCAGAGACTGAAGGAAAGTCTATCCAGAGACTGTGCTACCTAGAAATCCATCCCTTATACAGTCAGCAAACCCAGACACATATATTGTGGATACCTTGCTGTGAGGAGCCAGATATAGCTGTCCTCTGAGAGGCTCTGTCAGTGCCTCACAAATACAGAGGTGGGTGCTCTCAGCCAACTAATGGACTGAGCACAGGGTCCCCAATGTAAGAGCTAGAGAAAGGACCCAAGGAGCTGAAGGGGTTTGCAGCCCCATAGGAGGGACAACAATATGAACCAACCAGTACCCCCCAGAATCCAAGGACTAAACCACCAACCAAAGAGTACACATGGAGGGACCCATGGCTCTACCTACATATGTAGCAGAGGATGGCCTTGTCAGACATCAAGGAGAGGACAGGCCATTGATCCTGTGAAGGTTTGATGCCCCAGTGTAGGTGAATGCCAGGACAGGGAAGCAGGAGTGAGTGGGTTGGGGAACAGAGGGAGGGGAATGGGATGGGGGTTTTGGGGGGAAATGAGACAGGGGTATAACATTTGAAATGTAAATAAAGAAAATATCTAATAAAAAAAGAAAAAAGAAAATAAAAAAATGCTACATTCAAATCACGGCTAGGCATTAAAAGAGAGAGAAAGAAAGAAAAAGTGCAGCCCCCTCTCCCCTTCAATGCCTGTTTTCAATGCCCTAACATACTCCACTGAGGAATGGCAAAAACCAAATTCCTGATAGTATAACCGTAGAATCATGCCTCATGGACCTTTAAGAGACTTTTACCATGTAAACTATGAAACTGTGGCACACACACACACACACACACACACACACACATACACACACACACACCAAGATGACACATGTTAACCAAAGGAACATAAACTCTTAAGAAGGTTAACATAGTTTAGGCTAAAATTGAAGCTGTACAAAAACATTTAGTATCTTCCATAAGATTTAATAAGCTACAAGTATTCAGATGTATCGTAATTGCCATGCAGAAGTATGAATGATTTTCTATGAAGGACAAAAGTTATCAAAGAGGACAGCAGTTTCACAGCATTTTATACAAATCAGAAGTGTTTGACTGTTTGGAGTTATCCATAACCAGTTATTTATAAACAGAACTCCAGTCACGGGAGAGCAAAAGGGAATTTGGAACAAACTGTCCTGATCCTCCTTTAGAAAACAAAACAAAACAAAAAGAAAACCAAGTACACAAATTTTAGCAATGAAAAATTAATCAAGGAGCAATATCAAGTTTTTCATTGTATTGAGATTATTTTCCATTGGTCATGTTGGCACTCTCTTGCTTCAGTGTTAAATATCCAGTTTACAAAGCAGAGATCTACAGCCATGTTTCAGAGTCTGTATTTCATAAGAGAAATATTTTATAAGTTGTTATAATCAGTGGAAGTAATGTTTCAAATTGCAATTAAGCTATTCAGCAAGTAAATAGAATAAAGATAAAAGTTACATTGCCAACTTCTAATTTATTCTGTAGAATGCCCATGATGTAACATGACATAGGTTGAAAATACTTCTCATGATGGTTGGGAAATATTGAGCTTTGTGTGTATATATCTGTGTCAGCCACAGAAGAATGTATATGCTTATACATAATAAGTCTATATATGCTGTGACATTACTGTGTCAGGAAATTATTCTGGCTCATGGTTTAAGAATATATCCAGTCCATCATAGGACTAGCCACACTCTTTATTCAAGAAGCAGAAACTGAACTGGAAGTGATGAGAGGCTAAAACAAATCTGTAGTGGCACATTTAAGAGCATCATTCTGAAAACATTTCCACCAGTAGGGACTAAGTGTTTAAACTCATGAATCTATTAGGAAAGTTTCACAATAAATGCATACATGTAATATCAAATAACCTATCATTTTAAATTATATTTTATGTTCATCAAACTCTTACATAATACGACAATTATATTAGTTCTGTTATAGATAAGTAGCGAGTTGCTTCTGCTCTGTGTTCTTGGAATTATTCATTATTGACAGTAACGATTTGGTGACTGCTCACACAGATTTGTTTTTCTAAAAATATATTCTTATATTTTCAATTTGAGCTGAAAATGTTATGATGTTAGATTTTCTAATAGTTTGATATACTTATTTGAAATATATTTTAGTAGTATAGGTTTAAATTAAACAGCATAGAGCCATTCAAGTGAACTAAACTCACTATGATCCATTTATTGCAATCAGGAAAAAATGACCAATGAAAGTATGCATGAGTCATAAAAGAAGCTTTGCCTTTGTTTCCAGTGTATGAGCCTCTTGTTCTAATTTAATACAAAACAAAAACAAAAAACAAAAAGAAATCCTTTTAAAAGTGGATTTGGTGAAGGCTTAAAATGTAGCTTTGTTCAATAGAAAGGATAGTATTGACTGTGAAAACATGATAATCTGTATAAAGAAATGTGCCTGTTAGTTCTCAGAAAACAGAAGTGTTTATCTCTTGTGAAAATGGAAAAAGGCAGTCCAGTCTCCCTGCTGTCTCTGTTAGAAAAAATAATCCTGTAATCACTTGTCAAAGTCATAAGAGAGAACAACAAACATTCTGTTTTTGAACTCCTCTTTTACTAAATTTCATTTCCTATTGATTCGAGGTATGAGTTAATCTTAGCCTTGAATACGTGTTTATTTCTTTCCAGTTTTACCCTTTATCACATAAGAGAACAGCAATAATTCTTCTGACCTACAGAGATTCCCATTTTTACTCTGACTTCCTACACATACAATAGGAGCTCTGAGAACTCTTCCAAATGTCCTGTAGAGTTCAGCCCCCGGAGAACTGTTTATGGCTGGCTGGACAACTGTAAAATTATAACTATTTTCAAACCCAATTCATTCCGTTACAAACTTTATGTATTTTACTATTTATTTATTTCTTCCCATCCAGATCAGATGATTATTCCTCTGAATAGGAGTGGTTTTTACCTACGGTTCCCTGAAATACACAGTGTTATCGTTAGTAAGTGGAGTCCAGGCTTTTCCTAAAGCAGCGCAATTAATTCTGTGCCAGCCTAAACATTTAAGTAAAAAACAGACCCCAGTTGTACTAGAAGAAGAAATAATGGTCAATATCTGAAGTCCAGCTTCCATTATGGTGAGTTGCTTAGCAAGACTATGGAATATTTACATTATAGTCCCTGCAAGATGCCCCTGGATTTCAACACACTGACAGAGAGTTTGCCATGGAGGAGCAGATTTTGCTCACTACCACCAAATCAGCACCCCTGAAATTTTGAGAATCATGCAATGAATATTTAGAAACTGAAGAGCCGGTGCCTGTGTTACAGAAAACACAGCAAGGAGAACATGTACAGGGAAAAAGAAATTCTAAACTATCATGATCCTTAGAGTGATAAATCTCATCTATGACAACCAGCATCATTCTTAGTAATCTGAATGGAGCAATAAAGCCCCTAAATGGGGAGGTGTTTGGTTGGTTGGTTTGGTTGATTTTGGTCCTGAGAATAAAACTCAATATGTGCAAGCACAAGCCACTAGTCAACAATGTATACGAAAAGAATTATAGTCCCAGAATGTATATTCTCAAATACGATCTGCAGAATATGTTTGGGATCAACAGGGTGAAGTGTTCCCAGAAGATCAAAAAGAAATACAGGAAAGGGGAAGGAACAACAGAAATAACTTCATGTAGGTAACAATATTTGAGTTCTATAGAAAGATTATTTTTATGATTACAAATCCTGATAGCATATAGTATTACTACCAATAAAAGATTGAAACTGTTTTTGGACTTTATTTTTAATGCACAAAATGTCCTTGCAGCTTTGAGATCTTAGAGGTGTCTTCATTCTGTGCCAACTGAGGGGAGTCCTGAGAGTAGATACCTCATAATCTTAACGTTACATGTTTATTAATCAATGTGTCAGTGGTTAAGAGGCACACCTTTCTCAAGACCACACTAAGAACCTAGAATTGGGCCAAATGTTCTGTCTTCTCTGCCTTGATTTCTGCTAAAGTCACTAGCTTTCTCTTAAGTCATCCAGGCTTAAAATCTCTAGTACCACTTTGGCTCCTCTCTTCTGTGTTCCAGACACTATCTGCTGTCAAGACCTTGGTTGTACGTTCAGAAAATTCTCTCCTATATCTGCTCCTTACACTTTGCTCTCACAACCACTAAATGCAGTTCAGAACCCAAAAGCACAGCTCCTGGCATTATTTTCTGTGCCTCCACATTCTTCCCACTTGTCTTTCCCAAGCAGGACCCTAACATGTTTGTCCCACATGTAGGAAACCCCGGATGCTGAAGAATAAAATCAGTTCTTCCCTAGAGTTCCAGGTCTGCTCAACAGAGTCCACTGGGCCTTCTGCTTCTGTCCGGGCTGCTGCCTCTCTGGACCTCTGCATTCTATTCTGGATCTGCTGGTTGTCTTTGTCTTGACCCCCTATCAAGCCTCTTTCTTGGTAAACCTTTCTTCCTTCTCTTTGCTTATATATTGTGAACCCTTTAAACATTATTTAAACTTATCTTTTCTAAAACAAAACAACACAAAAAGAACAATAACAAAACAAAACAAAGTTCACTACTCTCACCCAATTAAGGTATAGTACTTTGCTCTGAAATTTCCTAAGAATTTTCTTTATCAATGGATATATTTGTTACTAGTAATTTTTTTCTTATTTTCTATAACAATTATCCTCTACATGTCTTATGAACTCTACTAAAAGATACAGTCTCATAAGAACAGCCATTTTTCGTTCTCTTTGATTTTATTTCTGTTATTACTATCAGTATTGTCATAGTCAATAAAATACTTCTGGGTTAGCATTTTAGATATGCTAATTACTACATATTTAAAGTGTCAGTGAAGAGACTAGCCTCCTGATCTCTCTTTTATACTAATTTCATATTTTTTGTCTATTCTTTAACTAGAACCAGATATTTTGATTATTAGTTTCAGTAATAATATGGATATTTTCCCTATTTATGACATTCAAAAATTCAGTAATTAGGTTTGTTGTCTCAAGTTCCAAATTCATGTTTTTTTAATTCTTTAACAGATTTAGAAATCTTAAATAAATTTAGAGAAAAATAATGTTTTAATCACTTATAATCTCTTTATTCCACAGTTTATTTTACTTAACCATGGTATAAAAATTTTATAAAGCTGCAAGAACATAGATGAGTTTTATAATTTTTGTAATCATTTCCACTTTATACTATTTTTTCACTTACTAATTATTTTTTAAAAGAAAAATTAAGAAGCATAGATTTTAATTATAAATAGGCTGTTTAATAATTTTCCAGTAATGTATTGAACTTTGTGAATATCCATCCATCAAACAAGAGCATTAATATAGAACTGAAGTTAATATATTTATGTGTTTAAATATTAAGCAATTATGTTTATGCTAAAATATTTTTATTGTGAATAAAACACCATTTTCTCTAACTGTTTTCTGTAGTTCAGGTATTGAGATAGTTGAGCTGAGTTTGTCCACCATTGGTACATGTTTATTTTTTATAGTTCAAACTCCACAGAAATTTAGAAAATATCTCATTCACTCCTACCCTCACTGTATTTTATTTTTATGTCAACTTGGCATGAGCTATAGTTGTTTGAGAAGTGGGAGCCTTAATTGAAAAAAATGTGCCACCCATTGACCTATAGGGAAGTCTGTAGCATTTCCTTTATTGATGGTTTATATGGAAAAGGCAAGTTGGTAGGGCCACCTCAAGGCCTTTCTATAAGAAAGCAGGCTAGTCAAGCCATGATGACCAAGCCAGTAAACAACACTCCTCCATAGCCTCGGTATCAGTTCCTGTCCCCAGGTTTCTTGAGTTCTTGTTCCAACTTCCCTCAATGATGGACTAGAATCATTGGGAAATCTGGGAAATAAAAGAAGCCCTTTTCTCCCTATGTTAGTTTTGGTCATGACATTTTATTACACCAATAGAATCCTTAAATAAGACATCTCCTTAACAAATTTAATGTAGATTATCGGGAAAAGGATAATGAAAAAATGACCAAAGAAACAGAGTATTTGTGTTGCTCTTCTAGGTTAAATATTTGCAATGCAGTGATACGATTACGTTATATGCTTTTATTAATGTTTAAGAATTTCACAAAATGTGTTTTGATTATATTATTTCCCTGTTCCAACTCTGTCCATATATACCTTCCTTTCCTAACACTTTTGGTCCTTTTTATTAAAACCTATCCAGTTCAGTTTTTGCGGCCATATATCCTTGTATATATGTCTTTCCGCTGGTACATGGTCAGCTTAATTAGGGGACATTATTTGAGAAAACAGTTCTTTTTCTCCTCAACAGCTAATAATAGCTTAGTTAGGCAGTACTTGATGACTAGCATCCTCTCCATGCTGGGGTATGGTCTTGCTTGAGATTCTGCAGGTTTTATATATGCTGTCAGAACTGCCATGAGTTCATATATGCAGCTATCTCCTGTGTCCATATCTGTATCCTTCTAATTATCTATTGTGTTTGGCTTTTATACTATATCCTCTTTCCTTTGAGGATCCCTGAGCCTTTCAATGAAGGTATTTGATGTAAATGTTCCATTTACAGTTAATCATGTTACAATCTTTAATTCTGTGCACTTTGTTCAGTTGTGAGTATGTTAAACACCATTTTCTGCAAATAGACTCTACTTTCTTGAATCCTAAGTGATACATTAATCTATGGGTATATTGATAAGTCATTAGAAGTTGTTTCAATACTATTAAATATAATAGTCCATTAAATATAATAATAGTTATAGGTTAGCCCCCCCACCCAAGGCCTGTGCTCTTTTTAGCTATCAATTTCTGGCTTGATAATAAGGCCCAGAATGAATTTTGTCTTAGAGTAGACCTTAAATGCAATGAGAAAGCAGGCGATTATTATCAGAACATTTCTGCCATTATTACAGCAATGGACATATTTTTCCAGGCTGGTCATTATTATGAATTTCAGGATTCAAAGCTGGGAAAGATTGTTCATGACTTTTTCCCTCAATAGCAACTACAAAACCATCTAGCATTGTCAAACCAAGTTAGCAGATCTGAAGCATCCAGCTCTGTACCAGCTTGATTCCTCTATATTCTGTGAATCAAGTATGTGGTTCACTTCAACCAAGGTCTTATGATAAGCAAAATATAGCCAACACATATCGTGTAATGTCTGGGGGTCTATAATGGTCACTGACCATCAACACAAAAAGAAGCCCCCCATTCTATATACTGGGCTTTGTATTTCTTAGCCTCTGGTGTATAGAAGGGGCATCATTCCCCATTATTATGTAACTTCATTTCAACTCTTTTTACATGTGTTATTATGCATATTTTAGGGAACTTCTAAAGTAGTTTTCATAAGACTTTTTCCAAACAATATTTAATATTCCCTATCCCTCTCCATAATCCCTTCTCTACCCTGCCCTTGCGCTCTTACCCCAATTCATCCCTTCCTGTTTTCTTATCCCCATTAATTTTTTATAACAATGCATTTTTTATCTCCGCTCCCCAGAAACCCTCTCCCAAGGGGCCCTTCACAATTTCCAGACCTCTATGGGCATTCCAAACGAAGGACACATATCTAAAGATTTAAAGCTCATATCCAAACATGTAGGGCTTATCTTTCTGGGTCTTGTTTACTTTATTCAGAATGATTGTTTTTGGCTCCATTCATTTATCTGCAAATTGCATAACTTTATATTTCAAAAAGCTTTTTGAACAGAATCCAAACAGCATGGACATCAAGATCAATAAATAATAAATGGGATCTCATAAAACTACAGAGGTCCTGTACAGCAATGGTACTATCGCTCGAGGGAAGTGGCATCCTACAAAAGGAAAAAATTTTTAGCAGCTGTCTTAGTCAAAGCTCTATTGCTGTGAAGAGACACCATGGCCACAGCAACCTTTAGAAAGGAAAACATTCAATTCATGCTGGCTTAAACCTCAGAAGTATGGTTCATTATCATCACAGAAGAAAGCATGCTGGCAATCAGGCAGACAAGGATGCAAAGAGGTAGCTGAGAGTTCTGCTTCCCTATCAGTAGGAAGAAAAGAGAAAGGTGAGAGAGAGAGTGCTAGGAGAAGTGAGAAAGAGCAAGAAAGAGAGACAGAGAGAGACACAGAGAGAGAGAGACAGAGAGATAGAGAGACAAAGAGAAAGACTGGTCCTGGATGAAATTCCATCACATGAAATTCCAAAACTCACCCTCACTGACATACTTTCTCCAACAAAGCCACATCTACTCCAACAAGGCCACAGCTCCTAATGCCACTCCGTAAGCGTTGAAATACACACATAAACCTCTGAAATCATTCTTATTTAAAATGCCCACACTAGTTATACACTAAACAAAAGCTTAACCTAGAATATACAACAAACTTTAAAATCAAATAACCCCATTTTAAAAATTTGTCATGGAACACAACGGAAAATGTTTGAGAGATGAAGTACAAAGACAAATGACTGAAAAACACTTAAAAATGGGCAACATCCTGAGCTTTATGGGAAATGAAAACTAAAACTACTGTGAGATTTCATGTTACCCAACTTAGAATGGCTAAGAAAAAAAATCAGTAAATACATAGAGAAATGATGACAAGTGTCGCGGTGCATGCTGGGAACCGTGAGTGCTCATTTACTGCTAGTGGGGTGCACACTGGGGCAGTCACTCTGGACCTCAATGCAGAGGTTCTTCAAAATGGTGAAAAACAGATGTAGCGCATGCTTCAGCTTGTGCCACGCTGTGCCCTATGTCCAAAGAACTTTATATTCTGTGATAGAGATTTCTGCTCATCCTGGTCTATTCACAGTTACTGCAATTGGAAATAGCATAGATGTCTGTCAACTGAAGAATAGAGAAATCAAGTTTATTTGTATAATAGAATATTATTTGACTATTAAGAAAAAAATGATACCTTCATTTCTAAGTGTTTTATGCTATGATAGAAACAAATCCAAAAACAAAATCATGACAAACAGGAAATAGTTCCTCATAAGAAAACTTAAAGCAATGAGATGATTTTAAAGAATGTTTTTTTCTTCTTACATGAACAACTTTGATATAATTTCATTATCATCTTCAGTGCTTATACTGTAAACACATACTTATGTTATAGTTTATTTAAAATTTGTAATGTGAAGACACTTAATAAAAAAACAAGCTAATTTTGAATTCTCAACTGTTTAATGGAAAAAAAAACTAAATTAAGAAACATGGAAGGAAAACAAAAACTTATAGGTGCACGAGCAAAATATTGGAAAACAGTATGCTCTTCTTTAATTTTATTTACAGACATGATATTGTATAGAATGTTGTATAAATCAATTCAGGTAATATTTACTCATGAATATTTTAAGATATATTGATCTCTGCTAGACACTTATTAGGCAAGAGTGACCTACTTCTGCTGGGTGCATGCCCAGTAGCCTGTGAGGAAATATGTACATTCTAAGGAAAGAATGGGAAGCAGGCTATGATTTATGGGCTTCTGAGAATTTTGTGTGAGAGTTAGAGGACTGGTGTTGTGAATGAGCTCATCTGGAGAATGGCTCTTTCCTGTCATTGAGTTTTCACTCTGTATCATAAAGGTTCTTTTACAAAGATTATTCTCATGTTAATTCTACCTTCTTTAATTTTAGACACATTTGTCTGGATTTAGGTCCTAAAACTTTTAGGAATACTAAAATATGATATTACAAATGTCATTCAACCTTATATCAGGAAGGAATTTTATGAATATAATAGCCAGACATAATATTTCCAGTAGGAAAGCAAGCATATTCTGAATTCCTATAAACAACTATCTTCACAGTGAATAGCATATTTTTTATTATTCCTGTTCTGAAGCCACTATCACAGAAAGTACATTGAAAATTATGATAAGGTTTATTTATTATATTATAGAATATCTATAATAGAATTTGTGGGGATAAACTTGATAGTTTTTTATATTCAAGAATACTTTTACCTTTCTTTAAAATAACTACGATAAATATCGCAATTAATTTCCCTTTGTATTGACTACTAAAAACCTGAGAGTTAAGGTTTTTGAGGTGCTTACAACCCAGTGAAATCCTCAAGATTCCATTTAAACAAATAATCCCTCTGTTTCTACTTTCAAAAAATAGATTCTTCATTTGCCTCTTTTTAATTACCACCAGCTAATGCAAATATTAAGTCATATTAAAAGATATTTTTGAGAAAACAGGTAACCTGTGAATTAATGAACACATTAAATTCCCTCATATCTATCAGCCTAAGGTATTTTGAGACAAATCAACACAAATCTATGAGTTGAAGGGTTAAGTCATAATGGGAACATTATGCTATATAATTTTGTGTTTGCATATGATTATTTGGGAGCATGAGGCTGTGTGAATATAACACCATGTGAAACTCTTGGAGAGGAGCTAAGAGAATTGAAGGTGACTTGAAGGATTATTTGTAGAAAGAAAGAAACGCCAGCTCAGGCTAGGGACTCTTCTCTAGTAGTCTTTGATTATGCCTGTGGTTAGATACATTCAGCAGTTGAAAATATCTAAATGTAGAGTAACTTCTTATGATCTCCGTAACCGGTTAATTGGTTATGTTTTGATAATTCTGTAGTAGAATTACAGGGATATTAAATGATGACATTTGAAGAGCAATATCTGTCAGTTACTATTTTCTAAATAGTACAGTCAGCATTCTTGTTTCCTATAAAATCTTTCAGTGTATTTGTTGACTGATGGTCTGCATATTGATTCCTGCTGTTTCCATGACTAAAATTGATCCTCTGCCCTACTGAGACCGCTACCTGTCATCAGTCTTACTTTTTCTTTCATGCCAAAATGACATTTGATTGTATTAGGTACAGAAGAAGTCTTCTGTGGGGAAGTGTGATCGATATGCTTATGGTCACTGATTTTACAGACCTCACATGGAACCACACTTATGAATGAAAGTTGAAGGGTAGATCATGTTAGATTTAAAATAAAATTGTCACCTTTTACTAAACTTAATATTTACTGTCTACTTCAAAAATATGGCATATTGATATATTAATGTGATTCAATCAAAAACATTTACAAATACTTATTGTTTGCAGCATATTGCAGTCTATACAAATACGTTTGCATGATTGATATGATGATAAAGGGCTTACAACATTAATAGGCAAAAATGACAATGACTAAAACATAAAAACTATATGGAATGAACTTGTCTGAAAATAAAATATACATAAATAAACTTAAATGAATCATATTACCAATAGCAAATGGTTGTAGCTTGTAAGTTTTCTCTACTATGTTCAGCTATTATATCAATCATATTTAACCCTTAAAATTGGTCACTAGAGGATTTGATTCTATTAAAGAAGTAGA
This sequence comes from Apodemus sylvaticus, assembly GCF_947179515.1. NCBI lineage: Eukaryota > Metazoa > Chordata > Mammalia > Rodentia > Muridae > Apodemus > Apodemus sylvaticus. The sequence continues at coordinate 36,121,778 of NC_067473.1, read as the reverse complement.
TTCATGAAATTAAATTAATTTCATGTTCTGCTTAATCATGAATTAAGCAGAAACATTGTATAGCTAGAAAAAAAATCCAAAGCTCAGGTCCATTGACTCTTATTCCTGTGGATTCTCAGACAGCAACAGTAAATGTTAGTCATGATCAGCGTTAACAATACCTTTCAAGTATGGTGGTCAGGAATATTTGTGATTATGGTCCATACTGATTCAATGGGTTCAATAACTTAAAGAATATAATACATTAAAAAGTTAGAGGAATCCCTAAAAGGAGATCCAAAGGCACAATATAGCTTGAAATGGCAAAAGAATGTGAAACTTCTTTGATTCTGAAGAATGGACTATAGCTATACATCCAATTTCTTCTGAAAGTTTAACATAAATGTAGATTGTTAATAAATTTGAAGAGCTTTTGTGATACCCTTTATTGCTTGGAAAAATTTAAAGGTGATAGGTGATAATTTAATTCTGTTTGTATAGAAAAATAAACTGAGAGTTCAGAGGTTAAATATCTTAGGAATGTCATACACAAGACTCCTAATAAAGGTAATGATGGAAATAATAGTAATCAGGACAAGTATTGCTTCTCAGAAAGATTAAAAAGTTTGTAAAGTATTTATAAAAATGGATGGACATGCTGAAGAGTCAAGAAGGTGATGAATATTTGGGGATGCATGCTGGAAAGCCATGATAAAAGGACAATACCTGGAATCTGCATTACCCATCTGGAAAATTTCCAACTGAGAAACTGCATCTCAAAACATAACAAAACAATGACAATAACAAGTTAGATGGTACTTGTAACACCTGAAGTTGTCTTCCTGCCTCAATACACTCATGATTGTGTACTTGCCCATACATACACACAAAGACTGTAAATACTGCTACAAATCAATTGAAACAGTCATTACAGTAGAAAAGTTAGGATATTAAAAAGAGTTATTTTACAATAAGTACATTAAAATATGTATTTGTTAATAACTGAAATATACAAACTAAACCTCAAATTCCAATGGATATTCTCTAGGGTAGCTAAAATTGAATCTTTAGAAAAACCAAGGCTTGGTGAGGGTTTGGAGCAAGTAGACTCTTCAAAGCTGGATAAAAGTGAGTTTACTATTGTTTTACAAAATCAGCATTCAAAAACTTGTGTCATAGGGACTCTACGTCTATATACATAATAAAAAAGAAAGCTGAATTTCATTAAATCCATACAAAGCATGCAAAAAACATTAATTGTACCAATTCAAAGTGCCATAATTTAAACACAGTTGCTACACTTGATTCCTGGTTGGTGGCACTGTTTGGGGATGTCTTGGAATGTTCAGAGTGTGGAGACAATACAAGAGGAAGAACATTTCTGGTAGAAACACTGAAAGTTTATAACTTCCCCTACTTCTTTTCTCTGTCTACTTTCTGAGTACAGTGGAGATTACTTCTCAGTTCTCTGTTTAAGTTATCTGTTACAATGTCTCCCCAGCCACTAGGAGCATTAACCACCCCAACAGGTCTATGTCCAGACCCATAGACCAAATAAACTCTTCTTCTTTGGTCATAATATTTTAATCACAGTAATAGAGAAGTACTAACGTATAGTAATGATGAAAACAGAAGAGTTAGAAAAAGCCTGTGAGTAAAATTGTTCCCTAACCCAGTCCCCAGTGTTTAATTTTATTTATATTCAGAGGTACAAATCTGATAACATATTTTGACAACATTTTTTTTTGTCCATTGAATTGTAGATTTCTGAAAACTAGTGGGCATGTTTAATTAAGTGTTAATTTTCCAAAGGACTTCAAGTTCTGGGTCTTCAGAATATGAATAGAAAACATTTATTCTGTTTATTAGATATTTTCTTTATTTACATTCAAATGTTATCCCCTTTCCTGGTTTCCCCTCCAGAAATGCCCCATTCCATCCTCCCTACCCCTACTTCTATAAAGGTGTTCAATCACCCATCTATGGACTCTTGCTCCCTGCCCTGGCATTCCTCTACACTGGGGCATCAAGTCTTCCCAGGACCAAGATCCTCCCACTGATACCCTACAAGGCCATCCTCTGCTACATATAGAGCGGGAGCCATGGGTTCCTCCATGTGTACTCTTTGATGGTGGTTCAGTCCCTGGGAGCTCTGGGAGGTCTGGTTGGTTGATGTTGTTGTTCTTCCTATGAGATTGCAAACTCCTACAACTCCTTCAGTCTTTTCTCTAACTTCTCCATTGGGGACCCCATGCTCAGTCCAATGGTTGGATGTGAGCATCTGCCTCTGTATTTGTCAGAATATAGCAAGGCCTCTCAAGAGATACCTGTATAAGGCTCCTGTCAGCAAGCACTTCTTGCCATCTACAATAGTGTCTGGGTTTGATGACTGTATATGGGATGGATCCCCAGGTGGGACAGTCTCTTGAAAGGCTGAGCAAGCCACCATGATCAAGTCCATAGCATTCCTCCATGGTGACTGATTCATGGACTTTGTTGCCTCAAGGTCCTTTGACTGCTTTCAATGATGGATGCGATGTGTAGGCCATCTTTCTTTCCCCACATTGCTTTTGGTCATGGTGTTTAGCTACATGAAAGCCTTTGTACTCATAACAGAACTATAGAAGTGACTAAGACTCAGATCAGAGAGAGCCTTTTGGCACTGGAGAAATACTTTATATTACGTGGAGACTGATGGACAATTGCAGTATAAGCAACAGAAATTATCTCTAAAATTATTGTTTGGCTGCCGAGTAGAAAAGTCAGCCAAATATTAATAATAGCCACATTGAAGTAATATGAGTTTCTAATTAGTAGGAAACCACATTCTCCATAAGAAAGCATTTAATTAACAAAAAAATTCCAAAACTGAGAACAATCCAATTCTTAGTCCCTGCTGGGGACTATGGCTGGCTTGACTTCTTTTAGATTATGTTTTCCCATACTGTTTCTGTTTGCTTCAAACATTCTATAGTCTTAGTGACATGTTTGTCAGTTCTCTATCTTATCATTCCAATATGTCATCATGCCAAGTCCCTGCCAGCAGGAGATAACTGGGTACTAAGCCCCACGGCATATAAATTAAGCCAAAGTACTTGTCCTCAAAATATAATGATGGCACAAATTACAAGCATTATTTTTATTTAATTCATTTTTTTTTTTACTTCTTCACTTACACCCGGCTCACTTCACCCTACAGGACTCATTGCCTAATTATTTTGAATCCCACCTCACATTTAAGCTTATGAAATTTTCTGCAGCTCTTCACTGAACAGACTCTACTGAAAGAATTATTCATCTGAACCTATGTAACCTTTATGTTATATAAGTATATTAATATACTTAATCACTTATTTTTAAATGCACATATAAACACACACTTTTAACGTAAGAGTTTCTATTTTTTGAAAAGTAATAGTTCAAGTATATGAACCATTTGTATCTTTTAAGAATGCCATTCAACTTTTTGGGCTAAAAATAAATATGCCCTTGTAATGAAATGCTAACTTTTAGAAACATAAATTTTAGTTGAGATTTTCAAAGTACATTAAATATATTACTACTTTAAGTTGAAATGGGGGAAAGGGCATTAGATTCTCATGACAAATGTTAGAAATGGATGCTTAATCTTAGTAAACCTTAACTTATAAAAATGGTTGGAGAGAATAAATAGAATAATTGATAGAATGAGTCACAATATATTCATTATTTCATTTTATCAAATAATTTAATCCTCTGATATTATATATATATATATATATATATATATATATATATATATATATATATATATATATATATATATTGCCAGCCTCTAAAGTGTCATATCTTCTTCCTAAGCGAGGATAAACCAATTAAAACTATTTAACAACCACTGACCTGGATGAGACTGTGACAGGCACACTGAATTTGACAATGGTCTCTGAGATAGACCTGCATCTCCAAGGTACATGACAGGCTTCCTCATTGGTACAGTAGAATACAATGCACCATGAGAGTGATTCATGGCACAATCATTTTCTAAGGGAAAAGTGTTACTACTGGATAAGTATGCTCACTAAATGAATGCCCTGCCATCCACTGGGTGTGGCATAGACCATTTCTCCTTTGTCGTTACAGGCTTTACTTTTTAATCGTTAAGCTGAATAATCCTTTGTGCCTTTCCTTTCTTCTTTTCTCTATACTAAAATTTTCTACCTGAAAGTCACACAGTATTCACATAAGTCTAACAAGTTTTCTCTGTTAAGAAAGGCAGCATTGTGTCACTATAGGTGAATATAATAACTGTATCTGCCTCATAGGGTTATTGGGAAATTATATCAGCTGAAAGCCACAAACACATAGTGCCAAGCACACAACTATTAGTGCCGCAATTATTAGTGCCAAATTATGACTTCATATTAATCTTCTCTAGAATAGGGATGACAAAATTGTGGTAATTATAAATGAACATGGTGTTTATACTTTGACCTCTAGAGTTCAAAGTTAAACAGGTTTATTACGAGACTACATACTAGTGTGCTCACATTTAGGCATCTATCATTCTTACCTTTGACTCTCAAATAACTTAATTTGCCTAAAATTCTAAACTTTCCAAACCCTATTATTTTCATTCTCTGCATTTTATCTCCTTCCATCCCCCTACTGGATTTGCAAGTCCATCCAAATCCAAGTGCAGTTATCTTATTATTCCTACCCTCAGGATAAAGACTTCAAAAGTATTAGCATATTATCTCTGGAGCTCACTCTGCCTACATATTCTTTCTGCATTTGGTCACATAAGCTCTCTCTAGCCTCTAGTCCATCAATTGCAGGTGCACATAAGCCAAACAACTCTCTGAGTCAGAATGGTTTGGAATTTTTTAATGGTTTTGAAGAGCAATATCATGGCACACAATGCTGGAAGATATAGTTTTACAGTTGAACATGTTTAAATTGATTTGAAGTTATATTCATTGATTTTTTTGGCAATTATCACACAATTGGGAATGAAAGTGCTATAAGTTTGAAAGTGAATGTGATAAGAAATTCTATAACCACCTATCTATTTTTTTAGCAAGACTATTCACATGTGAATTCCATTTCTCTTTTCTTTAATTGCATATTTAGCTATGACTATTAACATTTAGCTTCTTATGCACAAATGGCTCAGAGCCTTGCTAGGGTTTATTTACCTTGTGATTGCCTTTGTTCTAAATCTGTGGTTATGAAAAGTCTGAAGCAAGCCATCACCAACATGCCAGATGCTAAAAGTAAAATGAAAATTAAAGAAGGAGATGTCATCTGACTTAGCCATGGTCTGTAAGTCAGGTTTTTCTTTGACTTTTAACTTTTAACATAAATGCAGTATTTCTGTCGATTTGGCAAGCTGTAAGTTTGCAAAAAGAACTGTATCAAAGGTCAAACTGCTCCTGAAAGCATTACTGAAATGTCAAGATTAATTACGTTCCACAGAAGAATAAACTCCTAAAGAAATTAAATATCCATTTGTAAAAAGTTGTCTCTGTGTGGTGATATCATTTCCCAAAGTCATAGTATTAATGATTTCCAAATTGCATTATGCCACATTGAATTGATTCATTTTGAAGTAGGCCCTGCATTAAAGAAAAAATTATTTTGGAAAATTATCTAGTACAAAGTTTTAGGTTAAATATAATATTTTTTCCCAACTTTGCTCAAGTGCCTACTAAATGGTTGTGCCTAGAGATTATAATGTCATCAGTGGAGAGAACATAGACTATGAAGACCAGTAAGACGGCATGAAATCCTACCTCTGGCTCTCAATATATGCTCACTTAAGACAAGAAACATTCTCTTAGATGTTTTGTTCCAAATCATCCAGAATGATTCCCCCAAATGATTTTCTCATGATTTGCTGTAGCAGTCCACAGCTTAAACAAAATAAGACTTCAAACATATATCACTTTTTTCACCCACAAATAAACACCATTATATAACCAGTAGATTTAGAACTGCCAAGTGGCATGGTAACAGATTGTTCTGGGATAGTGCTTAGAATTTCATTTTTATGAAGATTAAGAACAGGGAAATGTAAGATTTTCCTAGGATTTGATGCATGCTTATTTGTTTTCTTTTGTCATTATAAGAGTAACTAGTGAGTTAAGAAAATTGGACTTGAAAACAGTGATACAAAGTTTTCTTGTGATGATTAATTTTTAAATAATGTCCATAGCCTTAAAAATGATAATTATACCCGGTTTTATCCATAGTATTGAAGAGAAAACAGCTCTAGCCTTTCAAGTCAGATAAAAATAAACAACTAGTTTATTTTTTAAAAATAAAAATCTTCTTTATCTGTGTGAGCACACACAAAAAATTAGTATTCCCATAAATATATCATTAAATGTTTTAGTATTTTAAACTTCCCTAGCTAAAACTTAGAATTTACTATCTTCTATATGAGCAAAATCTTCCTCTAAGACATACATTATTTGTTTTCAGATTTGGAGTGAAACAATATTTAGAAAATTTTAAATCAATAGTTGTGTGTGTGTGTGTGTGTGTGTGTGTGTGTGTGTGTGTGTGTGTGTTCATAGGACAGCATTCATACTTTAATGATTCGTGTCTAAATAATTTTTCTAACACCTACTGAAGTACTTTGTAATCTAAATAATATTTCTCCCAAATTTCCCTATAATAATGCCACTGTTTTAAAACCTCAATATAATTTTTCTTTAGAACAAGAATTAAGACGCCAAATTGTTTTTCTAATGTCTCTGGTGAATGTCTCTTCAACTTAGGGCTTAAGATCAGTAGTGGAAAAGATTTATACAATCACTATCTGAGATAAGTGAAAATGGAAACTTGAGTCAGAATTATGTTCTTTCAATTAATTTTTATATGTAAGTATTCCAGTTATTAAAATGATCACAGCAATTTGGGTTGGAATAGTAACAGTTGCTTTATACATACTGGTATATAATATACATATGTATATATATGAGTAGTGAATAAAAAGGTAGATTCCATTCATAAGTATGTCAAAATAATTTATGGATCTCCTTCATTATCTGTTTTGATAACTTTTGGTTGAAAGTCTATTTTATTCGATACTAGATTGGCTACTTCAGCTTGGTTTTTGGAACCATTTGCTTGGAAAATTGTTTTCTAGCCCTTTACTCTGAGGGAATGTCTATCTTTGTCCCTGGGGTGTGCTTAGTGTATGCAGCACAATTCTGGGTCCTGTTTATGTATCCAGTCTGTTACTTTGTCTTTTTGTTGGGGAATTGAGTCCATTGATGTTATGAGCTATTAAGGACTAGTAATTGTTATTTTTGTTGTTACAGGTGGAATTTTTTGTGACTATCTTCTTTTGGATTGTTGAAAGATTACTACTTTCTTGCTTTTTCTAGGGTATAGTTTCCATCCTTGGAGTTTTACATCTGTTATCCTTTGTAGGGCTAGATTTGTGGAAAAATATTGTGTAAATTTGTTTGTGTCATGGAATATCTTGGTTTCTCCATCTATGATGATTAAGAGTTTGCTGTAGCCTGGCCTTCCATTTGTATTCTCTTAGGATCTGTATGACATCTGTCCAGGATCTTCTCTGGCTTTCATAGTCTCTGGTGAGAAGTCTGGTATAATTCTGATAGGTCTGCCTTTATATGTTACTTGACCTTTTTTCCTTACTGCTTTTAATATTCGTTCTTTGTTTTGTGCATTTGGTGTTTTGACTATTATGTGACAGGAGGAATTGCTTTTCTGGTCCAATCTATTTGAAATTCTTAGGCTTCTTATAAGTTTATGGGCATCTCTTTCGATTAGGGAAGTTTTCTTCTATAATTTTGTTGAAGATATTTACTAGCCCTTTAAGTTGGCAATCTTCACTCCCTTCTATACCTATTATCCTTAGGTTTGGTGTTCTCATTGTATCCTGGATCTCCTGGATGTTTTTGTTCATAAGCATTTTGCATTTTGCATTTTCTTTGACTGTTGTGTCTATAGCATCTTCTGTCCCTGAGATTATCTCTTCTATCTCTTGTATTCTGTTGGTGTTGCTTGCATCTATGACTCCTGATCGCTTTCCTAGGTTTTTCTTTTTCCAGGGTAGTCTCCCTTTGTGATTTCATTATTGTTTCTATTTCCACTTTTAGATCCTGGATGGTTTTGTTCAATTCCTTCACCTGTTTGGTTTTATTTTCCTGTAATTCTTTATGGGATTTTTGTGTTTCCTATTTAAGAGCTTCCACCTGTTTACCTGTGTTCTCCTGTATTTCTTTAATGTGTTTATTCACGTCCTTAAATTCTTCTATCATCAACATGAGATGTGATTTTTAAATCTGAGTCTTGCTTTTATGGTATGTTGAGGTATCCAGTGCTTGCTATGGTCGGAGAACTTGGTTCTAATGATGCGAAGTTGCCTTGTTTTCTGTTGCTTATGTTCTTGCCCTTGCCTTTTGGTTTTCTCTGGTGCTAGTTGATCTTTCTGTCCCAGACTGTGGCTTGTCACTCTTGTAAGCCTGTGTATCAGCACTCCTAGGAGACGAACATTCTCCCTGCTATATTAGGTTATGGAGAGTTGTGGTACAGAGACAGCTCTAGATGCAGAAGGAAACCAGAAGGGGAAACATTTTCCTGAAAGGCATGCTTGCTTGAGGCCTCCTCACAGCACTCAATCTCAGCACTCAAAGCAGGATGCAAAGAACTATTCAAGCCTGCACAGCCAAAAAAGAATGAAAAAAAACCCCAAAAGTCCTAAATTCTTCATCATCCACTCAATTGTGTAGTTTTCTGTTGGATCCAGAAGATGGGAATATTTAAGAATTCCTTAACAGATTTGAAATATGTGAGCTTCAAATTTTTCTTCAATATCGAGAATATTTTTTTTCATTAAGTTTTAGTTTTGATATGTGTTGAGTTGATTCTGAATTTCAATTTGGACAGGCTAATCAAGTTTTCCTTTGAATGTATTTATAGAAAACTCAACCTTGCTTCTGAAAATATTCAGTAACTCTGGTTTTGTTTGATGTAGCTTTCTATCTAAATTGGCAAACTGCTTGTGCTTACTTGGTATTACCTACATACATTTCCATACATCAGAAAAAAATCCTTTATAAATATTAACTATTAGTTAGATAAACTGAGGGTTTTTTTTGTTTGTTTGTTTCTAATTTGGAAGAGAATAGCTTTCAGAAAGTTGTGGGTTTTTTCCTAAAATATCCCTAAATAATAGTTCATGTGGTAAAGATAAGGCCTCTATCCCTTACGTCACTATTTTGGAAGGTGGTAGAAAGTAGCATGAAGGGAATATCCCAGCATGCATTAGGTGGTTTCAGATCCTGTTTCACTGTTGGCCTTTTGTCTACCATAAATGAGAGCTTTGCTCACCACATACTCCATGCCATTATGACTAACTTGCCACAAAAAGCATTGATTCCAAGGAACCATGGAGCTAAACCTCTGAATCTATGACACAAAATAAGTCATTATTCCCTTAACATGGCTTCCCTTGGTATAAATATTGAAGAGACATAATTCAAGTGCTTGGCTATGACCCTTATCCTGGTCTTTAGGTTTCAACTTTTCAGTCTTTCACATGATGTCTCTCTCAGAAGGTAGAAAAACAGTTTTAGAAATGTTTGTCAGAGGTGGCTGCTTGCAAGACTTTTCAGGAAAATCAGCCTCTTGTATTTATACTGAACTCTTTCTCATTTTCATTCATGAAGAGTCTCTTACCATACAATACTACTCAGATTCCACTGTGTTACATATCATCCATGTCTAGTCAGGCTCCATTAATTCAAGATTATTATTAATCAGCTAGCTCAAATTCTATATTATCTTACTAAGTATGTGTTTATGTGATATGTGTAACTCTAAGTCACTTTTCTCATGAATTTTGGCAAGATTACAATGTTAATCATAGTTCTATTTCTCATAGAACTAAACTTGTCAAAACCACAGATTTGCTTATACATTTTAAGTTTGTAAAAAAAAAATCAATCACTATAGTGCCTAATCTGATAAGGTAACACCCACCTTTAATCCTAGTTTGAGTTCAGCTTGGTCTACAAAGTCACCAATATATATTATATATTATTTAGCATATAGTATATTGTGTATATTATATATTATATATTATATTATATATTATATTATTTTATATTATATTATATTATATATTATGTATATATGCATGTGTATAGGTACAGTATATAACTTTTTACTATATATGTATTATTTTTGTACATATTTATTTTTGTAGACATTAAAAATGTATCCAAAAGAAATGTAGAAAATAAGAAGGTAATGTTTATTTAAGTGTTTGATCTTGTAAATTTAACCATATAGGATAATAGCATTTTACTAAGCTGTAGGACCTACTAAGCCTTGTTCTCTATCTACATATATATATTTATATATCCATATAATATATGAAAATAGATTCACTAGAGTAGTTATAACAAGGGGAGCTTATGGTGGAATATTTTAGAATATAGCAGGCATGAATATATGCTTGATTAGGAGAAGGACAGAGAGCCATTACTGGTTGTGATGTTGTGTGATAGAAAGACTGCTTATCAAGTTCAGTGTGATAGAAAGACTTCAATAAGAGGAAAAGATAGCCACTCCATAATCCCTCATACACAACGGACCCTACTTGGTTCTTTGAGGCACTAACTGACCTAGTAACCACAGTATGTTTTAGTGTGATAGAAAGAGGAATAATAGAGAATAACCAGGAATTTGTGTGTCATCACAAGGAAATTAAATTCTATGATGCAGCTACTTTTGAGCACAATTTTTTAAGATAGCGTTATTAAATTAAGCCAATAGATTATAATAAACGTGACTGATTTTGGTAATTATATTGCTTGTTCTTAAAGAAGTTCATAATATATTACTTCTCTTATTTGAGGCTATAATTCCTGTTGATCCGTTTAGTGCAGCAGTATTGGAACAAGTCAAAGATATACAGAATTTCTTGAAGATGCCCCAGAGAGTACAATAATTGACTATAGATCTGTACAACTATTTTACCTTATAGAGCTTCTAAAATTCCAAGTTAATTATCTGGTCCATAAATAATATACTATGGAACAATATAGTTAGCCAGTGTCTTTTGATCACTGTGAGAGAATTATTCTAACTTACAGTATCACCTTCAACCAGTGAATGGCTGAAAAAACAGGAACTCAGAGGCTTAATGGTTATGTACTCAACACAGTGAATCAATAATAAATAAATAAATCCTGAAGATTATTATACCACAAATCTAAGTTGTTCTAAAAAATTACTGCTATTTAATAATGTGTGACAAATTAGCATTTTCCTCATTTACTTACCATTTTATTATCTTTGTAAAACTAATGATGGAAAATCCACTTATGTTATGAGTCTAGTATAATTGTATTTAACATTAAAGTACTTTTGTACAAGTCTACTTGTAAGTAGAATTACAAAAATATGTTTACCATGTGAGCACAAGTTAATTAGAACACAGCAGGGATAAGAATGGGCCTTATTCATCCCCACAGTGGTGTAGGAGTGATGTCATCTCCTCTTTGGACAGTTGATAAAAGTATTCACTGTATTATTACATCAATCAATGTTTTCCAACAGCTTGACAGACATTGTGCTAGCTACTTTGTTGTAAAATTAAATTTGTGTTTCTATTTTTTTTTATTTTATAATTATGCAGGATATTGCCTGTTTTTTTTTCTTTTTCTACTTTTTTTATTCGATGTATTTTTTATTCACATTTCAAATGATTTCCCCTTTTCTGGCCCCCCACTCCCCGAAAGTCCCAAAAGCCCTCTTCCCTCCCTCTATTCTCGCATCCACCCATTCCCACTTCCCTGTTCTTGTTTTGCCTTATACTGCTACATTGAGTCTTTCCAGAACCAAGCCAATCCTCTGTTCTTCTTGGACATCATTTGATGTGTGGATTATGTTTTCAGTATGCCAATTTTCTAGGCTAATATCCACTTATTAGTGAGTGCATACCATGACTGATCTTTTAAGACTGGGATACCACACTTAGTATGATGTTCTCCAGCTCCATCCATTTGTCTAAGAATTTCATGAATTCATTGTTTCTAATGGCTGAATAGTACTCCAGTGTGTAGAGATATACCACATCTTTTGCATCCATTCTTCTGTTGAGGGATACCTGGGTTCTTTCCAGCTTCTGGCAATTATAAATAGGGCTGCTATAAACATAGTGGAACATGTATCCTTATTACATGCTGGGGAATCCTCTGGGTATATGCCTAGGAGTGGTATAGCAGGACCTTCTGAAAGTGAGGTTCCCAGTTTTCTAAGGAACCGCCAGACTGATTTCCAGAGTGGTTGTACAAATTTGCAACCCCACCAGCAGTGGAGGAGTGTTTCTCTTTCTCCACACCCTCTCCAACACCTGCTGTCTCCTGAATTTTTAATCTTAGCCATTCTGACTGGTGTAAGGTGAAATCTCAGGGTTGTTTTGATTTGCATTTCCCTAATGGCTAATGAAATTGAGCATTTTTTAAGATGCCTCTCAGCCATCTGAAGTTCTTCAGGTGAAAATTCTTTGTTTTCCTCTGTACCCAATTTTTAATAGGGTTATTTGGCTTTCTGGGGTCTAACTTCTTGGGTTCTTTTTTTTTTTTTTGTTTTGTTTTGTTTTTATTCGATACATTTTTTATTTACATTTCAAATGATTTCCCCTTTTTTAGACCCCTACTCCCAAAGTCCCATCAACCCACTTCCCTCCCCCTGTTTTCCCACCCAACCCTTCCCACTTCCCTGTTCTGGTTTTGCCCTATACTGCTTCACTGAGTCTTTCCAGAACAAGGGGCCACTCCTCCATTCTTCTTGTACCTCATTTGATGTGTGGATTATGTTTTGGGCATTCCAGTTTTCTAGGTTAATATCCACTTATTAGTGAGTGCATACCATGATTCATCTTTTGAGACTGGGTTACCTCACTTAGTATGATGTTCTCCATCTCCATCCATTTGCCTAAGAATTTCATGAATTCATTGTTTCTAATGGCTGAATAGTACTCCATTGTGTATATATACCACATCTTTTTCATCCACTCTTCTGTTAAAGGATACCTGGGTTCTTTCCAGCTTCTGGCTATTATAAATAGGGCTGCTATGAACATAGTGGAACATGTATCCATATTACATGCTGGGAATGTTCTGGGTATATGCCCAGAAGTGGTATAGCAGGATCTTCTGGAAGTGAGGTGCCCAGTTTTCAGAGGAACCGCCAGACTTACTTCCAGAGTGGTTGTACCAATTTGCAACCCCACCAGCGGTGGAGGAGTGTACCTCTTTCTCCACATCCTTGCCAACACCTGCTGTCTCCTGAATTTTTAATCTTAGCCATTCTGACTAGTGTAAGGTGAAATCTCAGGGTTGTTTTGATTTGCATTTCCCTAATGACTAATGAAGATGAGCATTTTTTAAGATGCTTCTCCGCCATCAGAAGTTCTTCAGGTGAAAATTCTTTGTTTAACTCTGTACTCCATTTTTTAATAGGGTTATTTGGTTTTCTGGAGTATAACTTCTTGAGTTCTTTATATATATTGGATATTAGCCCTCTATCTGATGTAGGGTTGGTGTAGATCTTTTCCCATAGGTGTTGTGGGTACATTTCTGGATCTTCAATCCTGTTCCATTGATCTGCCTGCCTGTCACTGTACCAATACCATGCAGTTTTAACACTATTGATCTGTAGTATTGCTTGAGATCAGGGATACTGATACCAGAATTTCTTTTATTGTTGAGAATAGTCTTAGCTATCCTGGGTTTTTTGTTAGTCCAGATGAATTTGAGGATTGCTCATTCTAACTCTGTGAAGAATTGAGTTGGGATTTTGATGGGTATTGCATTGAATCTGTATATTGCTTTTTGCAAAATGGCCATTTTAACTATATTAATCCTGCTGATCCATGAGCATGGGAGGTTTTTCCATTTTTTGAGGTCTTCCTCTATTTCCTTCTTCAGAGTCTTGAAGTTCTTGTCATACAGATCTTTCACATGTTTGGTAAGAGTCACCCCAAAGTACTTTATACTGTTTGTGGCTATTGTGAAGGGGGTCATTTCCCTAATTTCTTTCTCAGCCTGCTTATCCTTTGAGTATAGGAAGGCTACTGATTTGCTTGAGTTGATTTTATAACCTGCCACTTTGGTGAAGTTGTTTATCAGCTATAGGAGTTCTCTAGTGGAGTTTTTTGGGTCACTTAGGTAGACTATCATATCATCTGCAAATAATGATATTTTGACTTCTTCCTTTCCAATTTGTATCCCTTTGACCTCCTTATGTTGTCTAATTGCCTGAGCTAGTACCTCAGCATTTTACTATAAGGTAGTTTTTGTCTTTGACATTTAGGTGTGTTTCCTGTATGCAACAAAATGTAGGGTCCTGTTTCCTTATCCAGTCTGTTAGTCTATGTCTTTTTATTGGGGAATTGAGTCCATTGATGTTAAGAGATATTAAGGAATAGTGATTATTACTTCTCTCATTTTTGATGTCATTTTTATATTTGAGTGGTTATCTTCTTTTGGGTTTGATGAAGGAAGGTTACTATCTTGCTTTTTCCTGGGTGTAGGTTCCCTCCTTGTACTGGAGTTTTCCTCCTATTATTCTTTGCAGAGCTGGGTTTGTGGAAAGATATTGTATAAATTTGGTTTTGTCATGGAATGTCTTGGTTTCTCCGTCTATTGTGATTGAGAGTTTTGCTGGGTAAAGTAGTCTTGGCTGACATTTGTGTTCTCTTAGAGTCTGCATGAAATCTGCCCAGGATCTTCTAGTTTTCATGGTCTCTGGTGAGAAGTCTGGTGTGATTCTGATATGTCTTTCTTTATATGTTACTTGGCCTTTTTCTCTTACTGCCTTTAATATTCTTTCTTTGTTTAGTGCATTTGGGGTTTTAATTATTATGTGGCAAGAGGTATTTCTGCTCAGGTCATCTGTTTGGAGTTCTGTAGGCTTCTTGTATATTCATAGGCATCTCTCTCTTTAAGTTGGGAAAGTTTTCTTCCATAATTTTGTTGAAGATATTTGCTGGCCCTTTCAGTTGTAAATCTTCACTCTCATCTATACCTATAATCCTCAGGTTTGGTCTTCTCATTGTATCCTGGATTTCCTGGATGTTCTGTGATACAAGCTTTTTGCATTTTGCATTTTCTTTGACTGTTGAGTCAATGGTTTCTATGGTATCTTCGGCATCTGAGATTCTTTCTTCCATCTCTTGTATTCTGTTGTTGATATTTGCATCTATGGCCCCTGATTTCTTCTCAAGGTTTTCTATCTCCAAAGTTGTCTCCCTTTGTGATTTCTTAGTTGTTTCTACTTCTGTTTTTAGATCCAGGATGGTTTTCCTCTTTTATGACTTGTGCCTCTTGACTCAAGTTCTCCTGCATTTCTTTAAGGTTTTTTTTTTTTTTTTTTTTTTTTTTTTTTTTTTTTTTTTTGCGTTTCTTTTTTATTGGCTTCTATCTCTTGAGCCTTATTCTCCTGCATTTCTTTAAGTGATTTTTGTGTTTCCATTATACGGGTTGCTAGCTTATTCATGTTCCCCTGTATTTCTTTAAGAGACTCATTTATGTCCTTTTTGTGTTCTTCTAGCAGCATCATGATCAGTGATTTTAAATCCAAATCTTGTTTCTCTGGTGTGTTGGCATAACCTGGCCTTGCTGATGTTGGAGAGTTTGGTTCAGATGCTGCCATATTGCCTAGATTTCTGTTAGTAGTGTTCCTGTGTTTGCCCTTTGCCATCTTGTTCTCTAGAGTTAGTTGGTCTTGTCCCTGGCTGGTGTTTGAACATCCTGAGGGGCTCTGGGGCTATTTCTGCAACACTGGATGGCTGGGTTTTCCCTGTAGCCAACTGCTGATGTGCTGTCCTCCTCTTGGGTTCCCTTGCAGCCCTAGTGTGCTTTGCCCCATATTGTGTCTATGAGCCAGATGGTGCCTGTTTGCTCCTTCAGGGAGTGCTGAGGGTGTATGCTGAGGGAACCTTTTCCGTGTGCTGATCACTCTGCTGGGCAGCAGATCTCCCAAACGGGTTGGTGCACACAAGGCTAGCCTAACTGCTGAGGCCCTGAGTCTAGGCAAAAGCCTGGGAGGCCAAGGTCCGAGCAAAGTTCCCCTCGGGTATGACTGTTAACTGGGTCTGTCAGGTGGCCAGGATGGCGGGCTTGCGCACGCTCCCTGAAAGTGCCGGGAGAGTCTGCTTGGCTAACAACCTCCTGGGCGGGTTGACACACAAATAGCCCACCTAGCAGCCCAGTTCTTGGGGTGAGTCCAGGGCCTGTTGGGGCCTAGACCCCCGCTATGTTATCCCTGGGCTAAGCCTGTTAGCCGGTTTTGCCTGCTAGAGCTCTCTGATGTCCTGTAGCCAAAATGGCGGCACGTGCACGCCAGCCCAGGCAAAAAAAAAACCTCCTGGCTGGGTTGGCACCCTGATGGCCCCCCGAACAGCCCAGGGCCTGGGTGCAGGCCAACGCCCGTCGGGCTTAGACCCCCGCAATATTGGCCTTGGTTTATATTTGCGTACCTCAGTCTGTCTGATCTCTCTGGAGTCCAATATCCAAGATGGAGGTGAGTCTCTTGTGATTGGCGAGAGGCAGAGTTCTGAAGTGGCTTCTGTGCGTTGATGAAAGGCACTGTAAATCCGCTGCTGGTGCAGCCCGGCTGGCCAGCGAAGGTCAGTGGTCGTGGGCGCAGGGTCTCCCTGGACCCTGTCACCTTGATTCCACTGCTGATGGCCCTTCAGCTGGACCAGCTGCTGCTGCTGCTGCTGCTGCTGCTGCTCTTGAGTTCTTTGTATATATTGGATATTAGCCTTCTATCTGATGTAGGGTTGGTGAAGATCTTTTCCCAATTTGTTCATTGCTGATTTGTCCTTTTGATGATGTCCTTTGCCTTACAGAAACTTTGTAATTTTATGAGGTCCCATTTGTCAATTCTTGATCTTAGAGCATAAGCTATTGGTGTTCTGTTCAGGAACTTTCCCCCTGTACCGATGTCCTCAAGGGTCTTCCCTAGTTTCTTTTCTATTAGCTTCAGAGTATCTGGCTTTATGTGGAGGTCCTTGACCCACTTGAAGCTGAGCTTAGTACAAGTTGATAAGGATGGATCAATTCGCATTTTTCTGCATGCTGACCTCCAGTTGAACCAGCACCATTTGTTGAAAAGGCTATCTTTTTTCCATTGGATGTTTTGAGCCTCTTTGTCGAGGATCAAGTGGCCGTAGGTGTGTGGGTTCATTACTGCATCTTCACTCCTATTCCATTGATCTGCCTGCCTGTCACTGTACCAATACCATGCAGTTTTTGACACTATTGCTCTGTAGTATTGCTTGAGAAGGCAAAACCCATCAAAATCCCAACTCAGTTCTTCATAGAGTTAGAAAAAGCAATTCTCAAATTCATCTGGAATAACAAAAAGCTCAGGATAGCTAAAACTATTCTCAAGATCAAAAGAAATTCTGGGGGAATCAGTATACCTGTGTTTCTATTTTTAACTTATTTTTTAATTCATTTTACATCTCAATCACAGCTCTCCTCCCTTCTTTCCTCCCAGTACTACCCCTACAAATCTCCCCATTGCCTCCTCCCCTTTTCCTCAGAGAAGGGGTGACCCCCTTGGGTACCACCCCACCATGGAGTGTCTAGTCCTAGCAGGTCTAGGTACATCCTTTCCTAAACAGGCTCTCCAAGTAAGGGGGAGGTGATCCAGTGACAGGGAACAGAGACAAAGACAGCCTCCATTCCATTTGTTAGAGGAACCACATAAACAAGAAGCTGCATGTTTTCTGTATGTAGGAGGTCCAGGTCCAGCTTCTGCATGCTCTCTGGTTGGTGGCCCAGGGTCTGTGAATTCCCATGGGCCCACATTAGTTGACTATGTGGGTGTTCTTGTGATGTCTTTGACACTTCCAACTTGCTCACTCTATCCCCAGGCCTTCTACAAAATGTCCTATGCCTTGGGTAGCCACATCTGCTGGATGAAGTCTCTTCAGAGACTGATATGTTATGCAAGCATAACAGAGTATGATTAATAGTGTCAGGAGTTAGCTATCTCCCATAGGATGTGTCTTAAGTTGGGGTAATCATTGGTTGCTTGTTCCCTCAGTCTCTGCTCCATCTTTATTCCTGAGCATCTTGTAGGCAAGACAAATTTTGGGTTGAAGCTTTTATGGATGGATTGATGCCCCCTCCCTACTCTGGAAATCCTGCCTGGCTGCAAGAGATGGCCATTCCAGTCTCAATATCCCCTCTGAGCAGAATATAGACTCCCCATATCCTCTCCTATCCCAGGCCTCTAGGTAGTCACCAGAGATGCCTCCTCACCTAGATTTCCATTCTCACTCCTAGACCTCTCTCAACCCACTTCTTCCCACACCTGATCAGCCTCCCTGGCTCCCTCCTCACCCCTCACCTACTTCATTCCCTCTCTCTATCCATCTCAAATAACTAGTTTCCCCTTTTGTGTGAGATTCACACATCCTCCCTTGAGACTTCCACATTACCTAGTTTCTTTGTGCCTGTGAATAGTAGAATGGTTATCCTGCACTTTATCGCTAATATATGCTTATAAGTGAACACATACCATATATGCCTTTCTGGCTCTGAGTTAGCAGCCAACTAACTAAAGGCAAAGAGAATATTCAAATAAGACAACTAAAGGAGATAAACGGGATACAAATTGTAAAGGAAGAAGTCAAAGTTTCGCAATTTATGGATGATATACTAGTATACATATGTGACCCCAAAAAAATTCTATCAGATAATTCTTGCAGCTCATAAACAGCTTCAGCAAAGTGGATGGATACAAAATTAACTCAAAGAAAGTGAGTAGACCTGTAGGAATGTTCAAAAGGAGGAAGATGGTGATTTGTATGGTACCCAACTACTCACAGTTAGTTAAATAATAGAACCTGGATAACCTACCATCTCCACTTTACTAATCTAGCTTTAAATTCATTCTGACAATCTATCCTTATACCTGCAAATAAATATAGTCCTCACCCCTCAGCAGGGAACATTTTCTTGCTATTACAGAAAACTAAAACCAATTGAAATGCAAATTTGTGGATCCCAGTTTCAAATAATGGATCTATAACATGTCTCCCACACCTAGCACTCAGAGATTGTTGTGGAAGAAGGGGTAGAAATATTTCAAGAATAAAAGGAACAGAGAGTTTGCTTGCAAGATTTTTGTCTCTTATGAATGTCTGAAACAATGACCATGAGATCTCACTATCATGTCTGCCTAACTATAACCCGAACAAAGGAAACAGCATACTAACTTGAAAACAGGATAGCTCCTGAGGCCTCAGTACTAAATTAAGAATCATAGGCAACAAGGGAATACTGAGAGACAGAGACTTTAATCACTTAATATAAACAAAGTAAATGGATCTATGACATTCATAAAGACTCACAGCATGAAAAGGCAAAAATAAGTACTAATTTCAATTAATAGCTATGAATAAAATGCTTCTCACTACTTTCTTCTAAAAGACATGGGCTTTTAGTCTTCACATGAAAAAATGTATATAAAAAGCATGCACTAAAAATCTAGCAAAGCAGTTGTCAATAAACAGTAGCAAAAGTCAACGGACCATCGTGTTGAAACTTGCAGATCTCAAGCAGGCCTTTTTTCCTCCTTAACACAAGAGTTCTTAGCCAGGTCAGCAATGATTGTTATATCTTGCTTTCTAAGGGACCAAATTATATCATAGAGGCTGAAATTCAAACAACAAGGAAAGTCAGTTAAAATTCCATTTAGGCCTCAGCATTCATCACTTATTCATAAGTCATGTTATTTACTACACTTGGTTAGGATAGATTCTAACTTTAAATAAAAGCTGATAAAGGTCATAATGATCACAGTAAAGCCTGGATTACAAATTTGAAGACAACAGAGGGATGGGACCATTGGATTCAAAGACACTTGACCCCTTTTCTGGTGGTCTTTGCAGGGATTTCAAATAATAACAAAATTGAGAAAAGTGACTGAAGGGATATCATTGTGAAAAACTCAGGACAGAAAGCAAAGATGGAAGAAAAAAATCACTTAATATTTGAAGAAACTATGTTGATTAATGATATTTAAATTTTAACAGGTAAGTATATAACTGGATAAAATGGAAGCTAGAGATATTTTTCATATCATTAGTTACATAAACAAGTTGTCAAGAAAATATTGAATCAATAATGAGAGCAGATATGGAGTCCCACAGTCAAATATTAGGCAGAACTTCAGAATCCTACAGAGGACAGGGAAGAAGAACTGGAGGTTCCAAAGACAACAAGAGCATCTCAAAAACCTGGCCCACAGAATCAACTGGACTCAAGTGGTCACAGAAATTATAGAACCTGTATGGGTCTAACCTAGGTCCTTTGCATGTATGTTTTGGCTCTGTAGCTTGGTGTTCTTGTGGGATTCCTAAGAGTGGAGCCTGGGGCTGTCTCTGACCCTTTCACCTGTCTTTGACACCTTTCCTCCTCCAAGGCTGCCTCCAGCCTTGCCATAAATGCACCTGGACTTATTCTAGCTTGTTACTCTTTACTTGGTTGATGTCTCTGGGAGACCTTCTCTTTTTTTTTTTTTTATTCAATATAATTTTTTTTATTCGATATAATTTATTTACATTTCAAATGATTTCCCTTTTCTAGCCCCCCCACTCCCCGAAAGTCCCGTAAGCCCCCTTCTCTTCCCCTGTCCTCCCACCCACCCCTTCCCACTTCCCCATTCTGGTTTTGCCGAATACTGTTTCACTGAGTCTTTCCAGAACCAGGGGCCACTCCTCCTTTCTTCTTGTACCTCATTTGATGTGTGGATTATGTTTTGGGTATTCCAGTTTTCTAGGTTAATATCCACTTATTAGTGAGTGCATACCATGATTCACCTTTTGAGTCTGGGTTACCTCACTTAGTATGATATTCTCTAGCTCCATCCATTTGCCTAAGAATTTCATGAATTCATTGTTTCTAATGGCTGAATAGTACTCCATTGTGTAGATATACCACATTTTTTGCATCCACTCGTCTGTTGAGGGATACCTGGGTTCTTTCCAGCATCTGGCAATTATAAATAGGACTGCTATGAACATAGTAGAACATGTATCCTTATTTCATGGTGGGGAGTCTTCTGGGTATATGCCCAGGAGTGGTATAGCAGGATCTTCTGGAAGTGAGGTGCCCAGTTTTCGGAGGAACCGCCAGACAGCTTTCCAGAGTGGTTGTACCAATTTGCAACCCCACCAGCAGTGGAGGAGTGTTCCTCTTTCTCCACACCCTCTCCAACACCTGCTGTCTGGGAGACCTTCTCTTAACTGAGGGGAGTGAAAGTGGGTGGATCTGAATGAAAGGAGAGGTGAAGGAGAGGGAATGATGGAAGGAAAGAGGGAGGGGGAATTGCAGTGGAGATGTAATATATAAGAGAAGAATAAATAAAAAGGAAAAAAAGAAGCGTATTTGATACAGTTAAAATGGAGAGAGGCTGAAGTCAAACTGGCAGAAACAAAGATTAAGAATGTTTTAAATGTGAAGGTGGGCTAATGGGAAGATACCAGAGAGCCCTATGGAGAGGTTTGATCAATGGAATCTGAAGCAGAATGAGCTATTCCTGAGTTTCAGAGCTTTGCTCTATGAGCCATCTGTGTTTGCACACCACCACACAAGGAAGTTAGACACCCTCCCATCTCATAGAGGTGAGAGACCAGGGCACTATGGTTACATTTATAGAGGATAGTTCTCAGCTCTCTGAGAAAGATAATTTTTAGGTTTCAATACTAGCAAACAGCTAGGAGAATTACACAGATTTCACTGAGAGAGAGAACGAATTTATAGTTGTGTTTTAAAATAAATACTCCAACAGAGAGTGAGGTTAACTAGAAAGACAAGTAAATGAGCCCTCATCACAGGGTATGTATGATTCAGGCTTACTTCCTCATCAAAAGCAAGACTGCCAGCGCTTCATTTACTATGAAGGATGCTGCCATAGGACTAGAATTCCCTTTATACGGTCATATCTATGTCAAAGTAGTAATGAACCAGGCTTAGGACCTGAATGGACATGACTATGTAGAGCCTGATTCCCTTCCCCAGACGCCACCAGAGAACCTTGAAGAAAACTTTATATAGAAAAGACCCCTAAATCCCAAAAAACCTTCTTCCTAAGAAAATCAGGAAGAGTGAACCAGTTAATACAAGGTAGGATCACTTGACACATGAAGAAGGTCATTTTGTTAACCCCTTTGGTTTATATTCTAGCAAACAGAAACCCATCCCTCAAGCCAGGACATCCATTGCAATAGTATTGTTGGCACAAATACCCATTTGCTACAAAAATGATATTTTTCTGAATGAGAAGGATTGGAAACTATCAGATAAGCTATAGAATTGGGATATTCATTAACTATCAGCTTCAGTTTCAAAGTTTTCTGTCATTCCACAGGACGCAAGAAAATAATAGAGGAAAATATGCGGAGAGACATTACAATAAAAATTACCCCATGGGCTTGGAAAAGTTCAGTTTAACAGAAAAAAAAAGGGAGTCATTATTTTTACATAAATTATAAAATATTAAGTGCCTTATTCAAAATAATGATTTTCTACCCTCTTTGCCATATCTATCTACCTATTAATCATATTGTCTAGTGGGATGTATGTCAAACTCCACAGGTAGATATAGCAGTATTTCGCAAATCAGAGTCATAAAGACATAATCAGCCCAGTTGCTTTGATTGTAATTCTAACAAACCTCTCCTATTGGTGAAGAAGTCTAATGATTTAAGACCTTACATTCTAGTGACTATTAACACATAAATGCATTTTGAAGTAGTAGCTATTAAAATGTTAGCACAGTTTCAATTGACTTCTGATTTTCTGTCTCATTTTTCAAGCATGTGACTGAAAAAGTATGCAATATAACAACACTCCTTACTTTCAACTAGAGAAAATTAGCTTGGGTTTGTTTGTGTAATGGTTGTCAAGAGTGGCCTGGTCAGTAACCTTCCTCCCCCAAAGTATAATGCAACACTTATGATTTTTATGAATTGATCCAGGATTGGTGATAACTCAGTAGCACAGTTTGTAATAAAGTCAGAGTCTACACTTGTATAACCCTTCTCCTTCAACCGCATTTTCTCACTGTTTCCTTGCTTCTCTTTGTTCTTTATTAACAATAATACTTTCCCTTTCTCTGGCCTTTTGTTTATCACATTTCATTTATTCATCAAATATTAATTAAGTATTGTGCTAGTAACTTGTCTGATCACTATGTACAAAATACATCACAAAACAACTTGAAGGGCAGAATTAAGTCTTTGGTTTCACAGTCTTTAGGGATTAAAATCCATGCTTCTTTAATCCACTGATTCGGAGCTGATTATGAGGCTGAATCACAAGGAGAAAGGGCTGTTCACTTTATGGTGGACAAGAAGCAGAGAACTGCAGGTAGCATACAGCACCAAAGACATGCCTTTACCCAGGTTCTACAGTTCCTCAAACCAGATACCATCTCCTAATATAGCTCCCCCTGCTGGCGACTAATTATTCAGTCATAAAAGCCTGTGGGGAAGCATTTCCTATTCAAATGTTAGGTTTTTTTTTAATAACATCTAAACTTTTGGGGCAAAAAGAAAGAGTATTTTTATACTGTAGAGCAAGCAGCTCTTTAGCTGGAGACCCACAGAAACTGCAGATGACACTGAGGCAGCTTGATGCACATTCTTACTTCAGCACATGCTCTGACTTATCTTCATTCTTCCCTTTCCCCATATGTCCATCTTAAGCCAAGCATGGTGATTCTATTCTATCATTTACATTTCCTTGCTAGTTCCAAAGGAAAAAATAATTTCCAAAACAGAGAAACATGGATTGTTGTATAAAATTAACTTCTTTGGCTGACTCAAAATCATTTGTATCTGTGAGTTGGTTCATGAAACCATTGACACACACTATAGCCTTCTACCACTGGTGGTAAAACATAGTTCCGAGTTGAACAAGAAATATAACTGAACAAGTCAATTTAACGTTATAAAATTATTCATGGTACATTAAAATTATAATTATAAAACTCACCTATAAGGAGATACTATACTTTCTGTAATGATCTTTATTTCTATGTTTATGCTTCTGAAAACTTATTATTTGGGGATTTATGTGTTTGTTTATAAATCATTATTTGGGGATTTATGTGTCTGTTTATGTTTATAGTTTTCTCTCCTTTTAACATTTCACTATGACAATCATGTCTTTTTTTATTTCATTTTTAATTAAGAGTTAATTAAAAATTGTCGGATTTCACTGGACACCTGCCTATGTTTAAGTGCTCATTTAAATGGACTTAATAAAATCAAACTGTTGGTTGTCATGTATTTACCAGGAGAAGGAGTGGACAGACAGCTATGCAGAGATGCAATCTTTCCTATCCCGGTGGCTTGTGATGCTCCGTGCCCGAAGGACTGTGTGCTCAGTGCATGGTCGCCGTGGTCCTCCTGTTCACATACGTGCTCTGGGAAAGCCACAGAAGGGAAACAGAGCCGAGCTCGGTCCATTCTGGCCTACGCAGCTGAAGAAGGTAAGGTCTCCATCCTCACATGAGACTGTTTTCTGGAAATTGATGGCCATTTAAATTGTGTAGCCTGTATAAGATGACAGTTTATGAAAATGAGTTGACAGAAATCCAGTAGTAAATGATATTTAATATCTCTCTATGTGGTTTGATTCTATTCTTAATAATTAATCTTGAAAATGGATCTTTAAAAGAGGACAAAGGGTTGTTTTTAAAAGCATTTTCTTTTATCCCTTATTCAACTAATAATTCAAGTTCTTTCTACTCGAAAGTGTACAAAGGAAAAACAAAGAAAAAAAACAATACTCCAAGAAATGGATTCCAAAAGAAATTCCAAGCATTTCATTGTTTTTCTTCTATTTCAGTAGTAGCTGACACTGTAATATCTCATAAAATTATCATGTATGTGTAAGAAGACTGTTTATTTATTTATTGTTGGATATTTTCTTTATTTACATTTTAAATATTATAACCTTTCCATTTCCCCCTTTGAATTCCCTTATCCCATCCTCCCCCCGCCCCTCCTTCTATGAGGGTGTTTCCCCACCTACTCACTCACACCTCCCTGCCCTGGCATTACCCTATACTGGGACATCTAGCCTTCACAGGGCCAAGTGCCTCTCCTCCCATTGATGATTAACAAGGCAATCCTCTGCTACATATGTGGTTGGAGCCATGGGTTGGTCCATGTGTACTCTTTAGTTGGTGGTTTTGTCTCTGGGAAATCTGGTTGGTTGATATTGTTGTTCTTCCTATTGGGTTACAAATCCCTTCTGCTCCTTCAGCCCTTTCTCTAACTCCTCCATTGGGAACCCTGTGCTTAGTCCAATGGGTATTTTAACTTTTAGCATGGCTGTTGTTTGTGTGACATTGTGTGTGTCTTCTATCATTCATAGTGCTCCTTTGTGCTCCTCAAATGCTAATCTGTCCTCTGTGTGACTAGGTGAGACAATGTCACACTTTTGTCTTTCTAAAAAGTAGGAGAGGAAGGGGAAGAACACAGGAGCAAATTCTTTCACACCAGGGCATACAGTGAGGTTGTGGCACTGCAGCACCCCACACTAAATGACCTTTATTTACATTTAGGACTGAGAGATCATAATTTCTGTTTACAGTAAGCATACATACCTATGAATCCCTGAAATTAATTGTTTTTCTTTGATTACATTATTTCTGCCCCCCTTTGTTGTTGTTTTCCAGTGATTTGGTGATAACAGCTCCTAATCTTATTTAATCATACTTGCTATTACTTTACATAATAACTATGAATATTATTAAATAACTTGGCTTTAATACACAAGTACAACACATAATATGTCATAAGTAACTCTTTGGGAAAATTGTTAATTTTTATAGTGTTCCTAAGTGTTTTCCACTACAAATATAACTGCAAGGAAAATAGAAGACCTCTAAAAAAAAATAGAAACTTTAGAGAAAAAAAATTGCTTTTCTGTGTTCTCAAGAACAGTCCAGCTTGGATAGACTACCTTCAGACTTCAAACTCCATCAGTTCAGATTACATCTTGGGTTTCATTAAAATTAGATCTGTGGTCGCCCCGATTCCTGTAAACCCATTATACTCTGCAGACATTTGCTCTGTGACTAGTAATGAGTGACTTTTCACCCCCTGAGCCACAGAGCAAGGATTGTGCTGAGTCTGCAAAACTGCAACAGATCATTATGTCTGTAGATGCGACAGTTCACACTGAAAGGTCTGCCATGTTTTAAAGGCAGAAATTCATGGTTAGTATTTGATACATATCACGTACTTAATTAGAAAGGGTGAGACTTCAGTAATTTTTAATTAAGTCTAGTAGCTGCCTCATAAGCTAGTCACCCTGGCCTGTAGATGTTTGTGTAGTATACTGTAAGTGCATGGACCTAAATGAGTAGGAAGCAGACTGGAATTTCTGTAAGTAAACATCTTACTCTGTGTCTCAGTAAGTGTCATGTATAAAAACCAATATGATTGTGAGACACTTAAGGAAGATCTCATCTGCAAATTAAATGACTTTAATACCAGTTGTTTGCTTGATATGAAAATAATGTTTTATCTTAATGGAAAATGAGATTGTTACAATACTGAATTTTTCAAAGTGGTTTTCATTTTCTTCCTGAGAAAACTACATCTATAGAAGTCTGAAATTATGCTTTCTTATCAGTGATATTTCACAAAAGTAGGTATTCTATTAGTCTGCCAAAATTAGAGCTTGGAATGTGTTACAGAATTTTTTATGGGAAATACTGTGATAATTTTATAGAAAAACACAAAATCAAATTGATACATAGTATCTGTAGATGAGATTATATAATTTTCTAAAAACTTCCATGTATAGAGGGCAAGTGCATGGGTATGACAGTCCTTGCAATGCAGCAAAAAGTCAGGCATGTGTGATAGGGATTGAAACATAGCTTTGTGTTCTGCCTGTGAACTATATTCCCAGTCCTAGGTCTTGGCTTCTAATTCTATTTTATGATAAGTATAATTTACAGAAATTCTAGGCCAGAAGGTGGCCTTATCTTCAAAGAATCTTAACAACACAACAAAATAGAAACCTTCAGAAGGAAAATTATATTTTGTGACTTATCAAACAGCAACCCATAACTTCAATAAATTACATTCAGAAAAAAATGGAAAGATTATATAGGAAACTTATTAAATGTAGCTACACAAAGAAGACAAGGGGCATACCTTTAGCCATTTTTTCTGGTCATTAACATAAATGAGAGCTAAACAGGGAAAGAGTTGTGGCTAATCAAGAGGTAGACATAATTAAACCCTTGGCTAGACTTCAGTCTGGTTTATAATGATCCCAGTCTGCTATGGTAAGAACCAGAGAAAGCCCTTATTTTGAGAAGCCCCACCACTGTCACCATCCAGAGAGGATTGCTTTTATTTATTTGGCAGCCTACTTTCTGCCCCAGAGCAATTGCTTCCAGGCAGTCCCACCTCTGGGTTTCCCATCTGGAAGGAATCATGCTCTAGTAAGGGCAGCTTGAGAGATAGTTTGGCAGTTAAGAACACTTACAGCTCTTCCAGAGGACCAGAGTTCCTGGCATCCACATTGGATAGTTCATAACTACCTGTAACTCTAGCTCTAGAGAAACTGAAACTTCCTCCTGACCACTCCCCAAGGCACCAACACACATGATGATATGCGCACACACAGGCACACACATATAAATTAAGAAGAGACGAGATTTTAAAAGAAACAAATCTTGCTTAATCTAGTGATGCAAATAATTGTGAGCAATGGAGCAACTCAGAAATCTCATCTCCTCACAGTTCTGCAGTAACAACATGGCTTCACTCCTGGGATACCTTGTCAGAATTGCATGCATAGAATCTTACAAAGCATCAGAAAATTGTTATATAGTTAAAGATAGTGAACATGAAATCTCCAGAACTGCCTATAAAAATTAGTAAAATAGAGAAGAAATATTTCCAATTAAAGGAGACAATTAACAGGACACCAAAATGTGATACTTTATTTTGAACTAAATCCTATTGAGGGATAGTTGGAAGTTTGGATGGGACTAAGGGTACTAGATGTGTTTATGTATGGGTGAATGTCTTTACTTATAGGAAATGTACACCAAATTGTCCAGAGAACTAAACGTCGTTCATCAGTTTCTTACAAATGGTCAAGAAAAATAATTCTGTAGCATAATTATGAAATTAACTGAGATGAATTTAAAAGAAAATAAAAGAATGAAAATAGTTTGTATTTTCTTTCCATACAATATTAGATAATATCATACAGCATAGTATCAGCAATATACAAAAACAACAGTTCATTCTGAAATATCACTAGGAAACCAAATCATAAGTGGAAGCACCTAGATGTAAATATAGGAAAAAGTTGACTAGAATTCTTTAACTTAAACCAGATAGAGGCTAGGGGTTGGTGATGAGAGCTCTGAGGGGAAGTATTTGTCCTGCAAAAATGAGGACCATCCCCAATACTCATGAAAATGAATCTAGGTATTGTGAAGTATGCCAGTATTCCCAGAGATAGGGCCGCAGAGACAGATGGAGGTCCGTGGCCTACTGGATAGCCAACATCACCCAGGAATTCAGCATCAGTCTCAGTGAAAGTTTGTCACCAGCACAAGGTAGACTGCTCTGGAGGAATACCACATGGTGTTGACCCATGGCTTGCAGAAACACATGTACATGTACACACATGAGCACAGACAAACAGACAGACCCATGAGAATGGACATGAGACCATCCAGGGGTCAGATTTTTGCTTCTTGTTTTCTTCTTACATAAAATTTCAACAAACTTCATTTGTGACCCTAACAATGATGTCTCTGTATCCTTACTAGTGAAAAGTAAAAAAATATTTGTTTGCTAAGTTCAAAATGACCTGATATAACTTCTTTAGTCAAATGTCAGTGTGCCTTTCTATCTGTCATGTGCAGAAAATAGTTGCAGATTGAAACAGAATTATGCCAATTTTCTCAAATAATTATAAGCCTTCAGAAATCATACTTTACAGTGAAAAACTTGGAATAAGTAATAGTTCTATTTTCTGAACTGTAATATTTTCATGTTTTACAGTTTAGTGATTTTGATTATTAGAGCCACCAGAGCAGCTGTGTGTCTTAGAGAATTCAAAAACACCACAGATCTAGGATATGTGTAGATATGAACATCACTTGGTGTCTAAGTAGATGGTAGCACTTCCTCATCCCCTTGCGTCAGAGGATGTGAGAAAGCTGCACAATAAGAAATCTTCTTCCTATTTCTGCTAATGATCTTTAGGAGTCAGTTCACTTAAGGTGTGTCCTGGACACATGCATCTTAATGCCTGCAGTGGTCTGCCAAGAGCGGACTTAGGCTGCAACAGAAGGTGACAGTAGAAGCACAGATATCACTTCTTCCTAACATATACCCCCATCCCCTTCCTTATAGTGCATCCATTTACCTTCTCATGCGAATGCTACACTCTGACTGACACATCAACATGACCTTCCAACATGACCTGGGGGAATTCTTTTGCATTTATTTTTACTTTTGCTTAGATAAAATCAACTCTTCTTTCTTACCTCACAAACTTTGATTTTAGAATTCTAGCTCTTTGTAGTTCATCTAAATGCCTCCTCCTTCCAGACCTTTTAAATCTCTAAAACACAATGAATCTTACTTCTTTCGATCCTTATCATATTACGTCTTAACATAATAATGCCTGCCTGTAAATTTTGATGGCTGTTATATTCTTTTCCTTTTAGTCCTGGGGGAAAGAAATCCATGACCTTCTTTACATGCTAGTCAAGGCTTCTATCATGGAGACCTTCATGTATTATTTTCCTCCCATGTATGTTTGTCTCATTCACTCTACCCTTCCTATTTCTTTTCCTCACCAATCACAAAATCCTTGACTGTAGCGAACTGCTACTAATCCCTCTGGTATCCCATGAAACCCCACACTTTAATGTTATAGCTCATATTCCATATATAGATATCCAGTTACCGTATTGAATGGGGGCTCTTTTTCAATCTATTCTATCAGTTGTAAATACATCAATACCCAAAACAGCAATTCCATGACTCTGACAATATGCATTATAAGAAAGCTTTTGCAAGAGTCATGTGGATAGGAATAGTTATATTTTATTTAATATATCCTGATTTTTTCTGTGTATATGGAGTCTATGTGTATGGTATATGTACACAGGTATTTGCACATAACTTGATTTTTTTCTGGGTATATACAACAGATGTGTGTGTGTGGGGAGGGTTGTGTGGATGTGTGTAACTGTGCACACACATGGAAGCCTAAAGAGGATGCCAGGTCTCCCACATTATCACTGTTTTCATTTGCTTGACATGGTCTCTGGATAAAGCTAGAACTGGGCGGGTGGCAAGGCAGCGCTGGTTTCTTGCCTCACAGCACTGAAGTTGCAGAATCATGCAGCCAAACTCAGTATCTTATATCAGTTCTGTAATTTGAATTCAAGCCCTCACATTAACAGCAAGTGCCCATATCTACTGAGTCATCTCCCTAGCACAGTGCATCTCATTTTAATATGGCACTTTTATCTAATAGTGGGCACATTTATATGTACACAAAAGTTTGTTTCTTCCATTTATTTATTGAAAATAAATCTTTTTCTAAACCTTTGCCTCTCACAGCTCCTCCAACCTTCCCTCTAAAGGTTTATTTATAGAATGGAATTTCTTGCATGTCCGGTAAAGTCTTTCCTGTTGCCACAGTGATAGAAGATCTAAGTAGCAGTTTGCATGCAAAGCAGTTTACACGTAAGAGGACATTTCACACTTATTACTAATTTTGTCATAGTTCACATTCTATAACTTTCCATGACTGTGGAAATGCTCCCAAAGGGAATATCAACATGATATTATAGGTAAATAATAGGTATTTTCAACATTATATTTATCAGTTTTTCTAACATAAAATTGTTCCCCAACCAGTGTAGTGATACTACAATGACCACTTCTCCAAACTAGACTTTCAAACTTGCAATACTGTAATAATTAAGACCACCCTGGGGCTTATCCGAGTGAGGATCCTACATCACATTCAAACTGCTGATGTGGCTTTAATGTGGATTACGGCGAGAAAATAAATAGCCTTTATGTCTATAAACTTAACAGCTATCTTGCAGTTTCTCAGCATGTTTTGCTGATGGTGTAGAAGTTTGTGTTTTTCTCTTATCATTTTTCCTCTAAAGCCAACCAGTCAATTCAAGTGTCAAAAGCAATTCAGATCATTAAAATAGATTTCAACAGGATACTTTTTCTCACAATGAAAACAATGTAGGTACAGAAATTTAATGTTTGATCAGCAATTTTACCATTACATATAAAGGAACTGGTAAATAATTATATATAATCATACATAACATACATAATTATATAGCATAAAATAATATATGTATGATTAGGTACATTTGTTAATGTTTAATATATCCAGCACCCAGAGGAAGGATCTAGGCATACCACTTATTTCTCCCCAATCCTATTAGCATGGTTTAGAATTCAGTGTACTCGACTCCTAAACTTCCTAGCAGAGGCTACCAGGCTCACCCAGCTATATGATAACAGACAGTTTATGACATGTGACATATGTCTTCACCTTCATAAAGCAGGGACACTAATGAAAATGTTCAGGACTGGCTAGTCTGATATTAGAACCACATTCAACAGTGCATAAATGACTCTAAATTGTTATTAGCAAACTGCCAATTGATTAAACTTCTGATCATAGGGAAGTCTACAAATATTGCTCTGTCATCCCTGGAGAGCATCTCTGGTGTTGCCACTAGAATCAAATCATCAGTGAAGTAAGTAATGAAATTCACTGAGCCCCACCATTAACAATATATCTCTTTCTATTTTCACAATTGGTTAAAAGAATATATGATCTTCCTAGATTCCTTATTAATATAGTGACAACATCATTTTATAGGCTTGCATTTATATACCCAATAATTTGTATTCATGTGACAATTGTAAATTCAAATTTAGACTCCACCTCTTTTGTTCATACAATAGGGCTAGCACATAAACTAGAAGGTTCAGAATGTTAACCTTTACACCACAGTCCACTAATTAAAGATGTGCCTTTTTTACCTTTAACATCCTCAGCATTATTGCTTTGTACCTTTCATTCATTTTTGAAATGCAACAGCTAAGCAAAAATTATGACACACTTGCCACTACTTATAGTGATAGTGCGCCTTGTTGTTCTGGCTGTAAATAACAGTCTCATATATGTGAAAGAGAAGATAATCAAAGCCAGCTAAACAACACTTGAAAAAAAGGAAATGCTAGTTATTTGATTAAGGCTTTTGATACATCTTGTTGTGCAGTTAAGAATCCAATGGGACTGGAGATGTTTCTCCATGATAGAAGCCTTGCCTAGCATGTGAAGAATGTCATGGATTTCTTTCCCCCAGGGCTTACAGGAAAAGAATATAACAGCATCAAAATCTACAGGCAGGTATTATTATCCTAGAAGAGAATTCTGTCAATTCTAATGGACAACTTTTTAATTTGTTATATGTATGGGCTGGTGCAGTTGGTTTGCATGTGAGTGCTATCATAAGACACTAGGTCCCTTGGAGCTGCAGATATAGGCAGATGTGAGTTAATTGATATAGGGACTGAGAACCAAATTTGGATTTTCTCCAGTACCAGTATATGTTCTCAATGGTTGCAGTATCTCTCCAGGTCCTTGGATAAGTCTTTATAAAATACTTACATTAAGGGTATAAATGGCTAAGTGGGCAAGGAACTTGGCCCCAAGTCTGGTAACCTGAGCTCGATCTGGGACCCATATGGTGAAAAAGAGAACTGACCCCCATGATGCTGCCTTTGACCGCTCCACATGCCACGGCATGTGCATGCCCCTACCCAACAAACTCCTATATGCACATACACATAAATGTAATAGTTTTAATTAAAAATATCTGTCACCAATACCTTTGATGTCACAAATGATGAATCTATAACAAATACAAATTTTAATATGAGTGAATTTGAACTAACTGGAGGGATCTTAACTCATAATAGAGACGTTTAAAACTAACTTTTCCTGTGACGTTTGCAAAAGCATAATACAAAACAAACAAACATGGGCTTAAGCCATAGAAAGGTATTTAAATAAGTATAAAAAATTAGCATTCTGCAGAAAGTATTGTTTACTAGTTTAATTTTAAACCATTTCTTATTCTTTGGCACACATAAAATGAGGGTGAACTGCACAGCCAATGACATCATAAGTTTGAACAAATATTACTACCCTATCATTTCTTCAACAATACTCCAGAAGACACTAAGCTTCTACCCAGATTTAATCGACTCACTTGCTATCAGCCTAAATGCTAATACACTCAAGCAGTTTTTAAAACCTTGGACCGAGACTCAGTTTAGAAGGTGGCACTTGCAAATTCATTCAGACATAATTATCCACGGCATGAAGTTGTTTGTTGCTTGTGGTTAACAATACTGTGTGCTTCCTTGCATCCGATGTTGGGTTTCTCTCAAGGACAATAGCTTCTCCTTACAGGCTTGGATTTTCTTCGATATCTAATATGCACACTGCAGGCTTTATATTTTAAGTTAGAACCAGCAAAAGAGTAATTTGCCTTTTTGTAATAGTGTGCTGGTTCCATGATATGTGCTTACTAAGTAAGTCATAAGCATTGTCGTTATTAGCCCTGCAAATTCCTGAGAGCAGAGAATGGTGAAGTTCCTGTTGGCTTTCCATCTAATTTGTCACTGTCTGTTTTTTGTAGGTGGAATTCGTTGCCCTAATAGCAGTGCTTTGCAAGAAGTGCGCAGC
This sequence comes from Apodemus sylvaticus, assembly GCF_947179515.1. Classification (NCBI taxonomy): domain Eukaryota; kingdom Metazoa; phylum Chordata; class Mammalia; order Rodentia; family Muridae; genus Apodemus; species Apodemus sylvaticus. Next base: position 36,087,939 of record NC_067473.1, on the reverse strand, counting down.
TGCAATGAGCACCCTTGCACTGTGTACCACTGGCAAACTGGTCCCTGGGGCCAGTGTATAGAGGACACATCGGTGTCATCCTTCAATACGACCACAACATGGAATGGAGAGACCTCGTGCTCTGTGGGCATGCAGACGCGAAAAGTCATCTGTGTGCGAGTCAACGTGGGCCAAGTGGGCCCCAAGAAGTAAGGACTTGAGCATAAAGGCAGTGGTAAATCCTGTGGTCAGCCATGCAGAGGCCTGGCTGGGCTCTGCCTGCTTCATTAAATGAAGTCTTCTGGTGCTTATCATACCTGTCCTCATAAGAAGATTTGTTTGCTTTCAGTGTCAGTTGCTGATAAAGCAGTAACTATTTCTGAGTCTTGTACCTAGGATCTGTAAATTCCATAGAAACCTTTCTATCTGGTCTCTACTTCCAATTCTCTTGTAGCACAGTCTACTTTTATTAAGGTAAAGAAAGAGGTGCTTGCCCTAGGCTTGTCTGATCAATAATGACAGGATATAAAGTCCTAGCCGTGGAGGTCATGCGTGACCTCCTGTATATCCCTAGGCTTGGAGGCTGATAATCTATTTAATTGAGAGAAAGCTATCTTTGATTTGCCCACATAATACTATATCACAGGCAGTAAGGCCAAAAATTTTTCTGTGGTAAAATGAATAATTTTCATTTCAACAGAGAGCCTTGGGAAAAAAACAGCTGTTATGATAAATAGAAAACCCATCAGTTTCTTATGGGTTAAAAAGATGGTAACAAGGAGAATGCTTTGGTGGGAAGTTCTCCTTCCCACCAAAAAAAGACTTGAGGTGTTAATGCCTTAACCTTATGATAACAATAGACAAAATTCAAGTAATGGTATAAAGAGGATGATCAATTCTAAGGAAAAAATTAATATATTTTCTAAAAATAAATATTCTTTGGTGGAGAAATATCCTATTTAATTTTTGAAACAGCATAACTTTCTTAGTAATTCAAATGTCCTTAGCCATATGGAGCCTAGATAGTGAAAGCAGCACGTGTATAGGTCTAACAGTGGCCTTGCATTTTCCAAATTAATAGCTTTGATTTTCAAGGTCAGCTGAAGAGATTATATAATGAAAAATACTCTGATGTAGTCACTCAGTAAACTTTGGGAAATGCTGTTTAAGAATGAAAAACACTTCCTTTGCTGTCTTCTTCAGTGACTTTAGCTCTTTGGCAATGCTGTGGACACCCTGGTTACTCTCTCTTCTTCTGATCCTCTTTTAGCAACCCCACAATCCCCGTACATACCATTCTCCCTATCTGGAACTTTTCAGTTTTGTTTTAGGAAATCTTCCAAGGGGATGAGAATACTTTATGTGACATATGGGAAGTCTCCAGGGGTATAAACATAGGACCCATTAAGCACTTTTATCTAGCCTGCATGCCAGATATTAGAGATATTTGGCTCCATGGTGTAGTTATTTATATCACTTGATATTTCAGAACATATTAGAAAATATATACCAAAGAGACTATTCTTGACACTTTGTATGGTAACCCCAAAACCAATATGTTAATGGAAATTACACCCAGGTCACTAGTAATTTGACTCAGGAAATTAATTTGCAATATATTAAAATGCAATGGTGCTATAGCAGCAGTTGGGGTGAAAGTTCCACGTCCTGGAGGAGCCTGGTTCTCACTGAGATTAGGACAGAGCTAGAAGTGCCCACTAGGCCAGGAGGAGCAATATTGTGCCAACTTGTAAAAGGCTGCCTCTATCTGTTTAAAGGCTAATGACCTTTCAAAAGGCAACTTAGAGCTACTACAAAATAAAATACTGTCCCAGGGTGAAGGGTGTCTATGTGAACAGAGATCTGTGTAAAGGAGTAGTGGATCCAGTCTCATGAGGTCATTCAATAAGAAGTATGTCCTGGTGCATCATATCAGACCACCACAGTAATCCAGCAAAAACTTACTATGTTGCTACAGCTGTTCGTCAATGATCTAGATACACCCATAGATTTGTTAAATCATGTCAGTTTCCTTTGCCCTTATAACCATAGGAAATTAAATCAAACACATTTAAGTTCAAAAGAAAACGTTACTGCCCTTCTCCTTAAGTATGAGGTTAAATTCAGTGAATGCTTTCCAATGGAAGCCATTTGAAACAAAAATGCAAATAGGAACCTTGTTTTAAACTCTTCTTAATAAAATAGATTACTGGGAGATGGCAAAATCAATCTTATTGATCTTATCTATCCTCCCAAGTAACAAACTTCAACTCCTATTGCATCTGTTTAAGTTGACCTTGAATAAGACTGGGAGGAGGGAGGAATCAATTCTTTGATTTAAACCACACATGCTAAATACAAACAGTTCCAGGGAACAGCAGCATGTTGGCTAAAACAATCGCCTCACCAAAGGAAGTCGGAATTCATTTTATTGGATGCAGTCTAGGCTGTATAATTTATCTTCCTGTGTTCATTTAGTGACTTTGTTGTTGGTAATTTTGCTCTCCACAGTTAGCCGAGTATCTTGCTGTGGCTATTTCCAAACTAAAAGAATATGTGGAGGGTCAATGACAACACTGTAAATTCCATTGATTTATTTCGGGCTACATATTTGAAGAGTACACAGTTGAGTAATGGCCTCCCGTTGTTAAAGTTATAAAATGCCTCATTTAAAAGAAATGCTTTCAATAATAATTACTGACTAGTAGCTCCATAATCCCAAAAGAATTCTTTGGATGTTTTCAAATTAAATTATAAGTCCAGTCTTAAAAATTCTAAATTGTAAAATCACATCAATTTCTTTGATTCATATGTAAATATTTTCCTGTCCAACATTTTAAAGATTCACACCTTTAAAATAGAAAAGTACATCATATTTGTGTGTGAGAAAGGAAATGGAGGCAACTAATTACAGAATATGTTGAAAATAAAGTGTCAGTAAATGCTATTGAAATTATTGGAAACAAATGGTGTTAACTATTTTACTCACAATTTAGTTCTTTTAACGTGACTAATATGCAACCTAGTCTGACAGCAGACACCTGTAATCCAGGTACTCAGGAAGCAGAGGTAGGTGGATCTCTGTGAGTTTGAGGCCAGCCTAGTCTTCACAGTGAATTTCAAGTCAGTCAGCACTACATAGAAGGATCCTGCCACAAAAAATAGAGAATGAGAAAGGGTTAGAAAGAAAAGAGAGAGAGAGAGAGAGAGAGAGAGAGAGAGAGAGAGAGAGAGAGAGAGAGAGAGAGAGAGCAAACAATCTTGATGGGCTATGTTCAATTCCAAAACCACCAACTAACCATTGTAACATGTCCATGCCCTCACACATTCTATATACAAACATGCATGCATACACAGGATTGTATTATTAAGAAATATTTGTTATGATAGTTTTTGTGCTGTTATAAAGTATTTAGCTACAGATACAGGAATTGAATCCTAACATTGATCATTAGACAACATAAGAAGGTCAAGGGGATACAAATTGGAAAAGAAGAAGTCAAATTATCACTATTTGCAGATGACATGATAGTCTACTTAAGTGACCTGAAAACCTCCACCAGAGAACTCCTACAGCTGATAAACAACTTCAGCAAAGTAGCTGGTTATAAAATCAACTCAAGCAAATCAGTAGCCTTCCTGTACTCAAAGGATAAGCAGGCTGAGAAAGAAGTTAGGGAAATGACACCCTTCACAATAGCCACAAACAATATAAAGTATCTTGGTATGACTCTAACCAAACAAGTGAAAGATCTATATGACAAGAACTTCAGGTCTCTGAAGAAGGAAATCAAAGACCTCAGAAAATGGAAAAATCTGCCATGCTTGTGGATTGGCAGGATTAATATAGTTAAAATGGCCATCTTGCCAAAAGCAATATACAGATTCAATGCAATCCCCATCAAAATCCCAACTCAGTTCTTCACAGAGTTAGAAAAAGCAATTCTCAAATTCATCTGGAATAACAAAAAACTCAGGATAGCTAAAACTATTCTCAACAACAAAAGAAATTCTGGGGGAATCAGTATCCCTGACTTCAAGCAATACTACAGAGCAATAGTGTTAAAAACTGAATGGTATTGGCACAGTGACAGACAAGTGGACCAATGGAATAGAATTGAAGATCCAGAAATGAATCCACACACCTATGGTCACTTGATCTTCGACAAAGGAGCCGAAAACATCCAGTGGAAAAAAGATAGCCTTTTCAACAAATGGTGCTAGTTCAATTGGAGGTCAACATGCAGAAGAATGCGAATTGATCCATTCTTATCTCCATGTACTAAACTTCACTCCAAGTGTATCAAGGACCTCCATGTAAAACCAGACACACTGAAACTAATAGAAAAGGAACTGGGGAAGACCCTAGAGGACATGGGCACAGGGGAAAAGTTCCTGAACAGATCACCAATAGCTTATGCTCTAAGATCAAGAACATTGATCATTTGGAATCCCACAAATTTTTATTATGTGTATTAGAAAATATGTAGTAGAGAGATTATTCTAAAGGGAAGTATATGGAAATTATATTTCATCTAGATAACATGAATATCATTAAGTCTACATATTTGTGTGAGTACTCTTGTCCAGGTAGAGTTGGAGAGAATTTAGTTAGCTGAGTGGTGCTTCTTAAAAGCAGCCTTAAAAGCTGAATAACAGAAGCTCATGAGCTGACCGTGATTCATATAGCCACAGAAATTGGAAGGAAATTAGGATACTTAGTTTTGTGGCTGGTTAAAGGCTGAATAATTTCTTTGCTTGTTCCAGGTGTCCTGAAAGCCTTCGGCCTGAAACAGTGAGGCCCTGCTTGCTTCCTTGTAGGAAGGATTGTATTGTGACCCCATACAGTGACTGGACACCTTGTCCCTCCTCATGCAGAGAAGGTATGGAGTATTGATTATGGAAGTTCTTCACACAGAGCCCTTATTCAGCATGATGTCTGACTTTGGATGAGCAATGTTTGTGATTCTTGCATAGGGCTTTGTTGTCCTGACTTTTTATGAATGTCAAACCCATTGGATTTCTCCCTAGGAATAATACTGTGTTAGACTACCTGACAGGCAGTAAGTATTTAGCTAGAAACTCCCTTGAAGTTTCATTATGTGCCTCAGATTGAAATGATTCTAGATCTTATTAATAAATCTTATCTTTTATAAATCCTGAAAGAATATATACTGGCCCTCAGAAGTTTTAAGAGAGTTTCTAGTGCCCACAATCCACACGGCTTCTAAACTACTTACAGGCAAGAAATAGCCTGAGACTAAGTTTGCTAAGGATTCAATTATGTGGCTCAGGGATGGGAATAAAGCAAAGAGAAAAATGGCCAAGCTGTCTCCCTGCCAACACTTAATGTGCCATGAGGCATTTCCAACACTATTTGTTCGCTGCCAGGTTTGTTTGTTTTTTTTTTTTTTTTTTGGCTTTGCGATGTGCAAAGACTTTTTATTATCATGGAAGGTCCCCTGATAAATCTTTCATTTCCCTTCAGGACACGGTTTTTTGGCTTTCCCGCTGAGAGAAATTTTCACACTTTCCCTCCCACTTACACAGTAGCAGCACATTTTCTCTTGGTGTGAAAGACAACATCATCTCCTGGTTTCTCATGTTCTCTCTAAACATGTACAGTGGCTCGAGGATCTCCTTGTGTTCACGCATCTTGACTCTCATGGGAGATTTGCAATTAAGAGTTCATTTCTAGCTTAATGACCTTTTTAACTTGCTGAATTTTATTTTAAACCACTTAATTTTCTGAATGTCATAATTGATTATTTTTCAAAATGTCATTGTGTATAGTGTAGAAGTAAGTTTGGGGAATTCTGTGCTTGGGAGATAGGACCTCAATCTGTAGAGCAGACTGGCATAGTTCGTGGAATCTTCCTGCCTGATGGGTCAGTTTTTAGAATTAGAGGTGTATATCACCACATCTGAGAAATTGGCCTTTGTGTTTTATAGAGTATATTGAACTATTACATCAAATTAAACTACTAATGGAACAAAAAGATATTTTTTAATTCTTTTTTTTTGTAAACTCCTAATAGCTTTGGGGGGAAACAGGTGACTGACATTAATTTGTTGTGTTTGTTTTGGAGATAGTCCAAAACACTTACTCCATGTTAGCCTTGAACTTACTAACTAGGTAAAGATAATCTTAGAATTTTGATGTTCCTGGTATTACTCCCCAATGGGCTGGCGTGACAGATATATATAGCACATGGGGTTTTTTGTTAGTATGCTTTTGAAGGTCAAGCCCATTAGCCATCCTGACATGTGAGCTATAACTCCCATTCACATTAGCCTTTGTAAAAATAGTGATGGTTCAATAAACATCAATTTAACTGTAAAAAAGGAGACAAATGTTAGTAACAAGATTTTTTTTAAAAAGCAATGCTATTTTCTGATATTTTAAAAACAAATTTTAAGATCTCATTTCTTTATTTTCCTAAAAGCCACAGTAAATCTGGTATTGTTGGTTTGGTCTTTATCAAGTAACATACTTTTATTATATAGGCTGTGATCTCCTACATCATTGGTGCTGTTCATTACCTCACAGATGAAGGTCATACATTACATTACACCATATTACATTACATGTAAAGCCTTGTGTTTTCTTTTGTTTGGGTTCAGGTTTTAGCTTAGTCTATAATAGTTACACACTCTTGTAGGACAGGCACAGTACCCTGGCATTGCTTACGATGGGTCAAATGTTTGGTATATTGGAAGCAATCTTTCTGAGAAACTTCTGGGGAAAATGTTTAATCTCAATAGAATAAAACTTTCTTAGAAAATTTAAACTAAATATTAATAGTTAGGGGTTTTCTATTCAGGTTATTATTTTCAGTGCTTCAACACTTCATTAAAACAATCTTTCATTTTTCACTCTGTAATGTTTTTCCAGTAACTATAATACTTCCAAATGTAAGGTTTTAGCAGTTAACAAGAGAGGTAACTAGTTTTCTAATCCTTTAATTTGTAGAAAGACAGAATCATCACTGAGCATGAGGCTCAGTCAAAGAAAGTAGAGAGCAAAGAGAAGTAGCTTCACTTTGAAAAATGACAAAGCAAACAAGCTAGTAATCTATGCTGGAAGCGCTAGGCAGTATCCAACTATCATTTAGCCATGCACTTAAAAAGAGATTCCTCCACGGGGCTGTCGGTATAACTTAATTCATAATAGCAACCTTAAGGTGAAAAAAATTAAAAGAAAATAATTGGCTTTGAACAGGATCAAAACTGTTCCAAGACAATGCAAGAGAAGAAAGAGAGATAGGATGCCAAGGAGAGCTATAAATACTTTCAATAGTATTGGTTGAGTTAAAATGGAAATGAGGTCATAAAATCAACAACAGATCATGACAAAGTGCTATAAAAATATATATGTCAGCCCCATCAAACTTGAAGCATTTTATTAAGGTAAAAATTAGGTGAACTGTCAAGTTGGAAAAATAATCAGTATATAAAATATTTGTAAATGAAAATATGGGAGTACAGATAGTAATAACACTGCCTTAGCAGAAGAGCAAGTAACTGATGTGATACAGAGGAGGCCATAAGTGAGTGGAGGAATAATACAGTGCAGTATCTAGAATGGGATGAACTCGTTACTATCAAAGAAACGAAAGTGGTAGCAGAGGTAAAAAGAGAAAGGATTGTAGTGAAGGCTATGCCGAGGGGACTAATTTATGAAATATCTTGAACATTATTGCTACAAGGTAGACCAAAGGTAGATAAGGTTAATGTCAGAAGCTTAGGATAGTTGGAGAATCGTAAAAGTAGAAGAAAGGAGAAAAAAGGAGGAATCGCTAAATGCAACTAACTAGAATCTGTCAAAGTAAGTGTTGAAAACTTTAGTGAAGAAATTGAAGAGGAGAAACCAGATATTCCAAATAAAGGTAGTATGGATACAATTGTCAGAGGGTAGAGAGAAATTAGAAATTGTAAAAGGTTATGCCTGTGGACAGTGTTGTGGATCCAGATGATAGTGAAGGAACACTTGGTATAATATGAGGTATGGTGGCTTTAATTACATTGATCCCTTGGGCATATATAGTTAATTATAGCTTAATTTAATTACGCTAACAACTTAAGTTGCCACTAGATGACAGTTTTTTCTTGAAGCTTCTGTGGTGAGAATGATATCTTTTATATGTGAATACCATGGAAACAAGGGGCTTCATTTGGTGATGGATAACATAGGCAGAAATCTACTTGGCTGGGCAAAGGCTCTCTCACTTGGACAGCAAACCAGCTCTACCCGATTTCAGTGAATGCTATATGCTAAGTCCCCTAGAGGAAAATATTTTCAAAGACAATAAATCTTGGCTCTTAGATGTAAAAGTAATAACAAAAAGTGTGTATTGAAGAAATAAAAGTAGTGGGGTAGTAGAGAGATAATAGCAGAACATTCTTTGTATTCCCCAAGCAACTTTTTCTGCTTCCCTCCTGGCTGCTGAAACTGAGCACAAGGAGCCTGGAATCACAGATGACTAGGCTAGCCCTTTGCTGTGGTGAGAAAAACGAAACAAGGGCCTGGGACTAATTTTTCCACTATTTTGTTATAAAATGACACCAATTCAAGTGATACTGAATTTGTACTGACAAGCATATAATTAAAATTTCTTTTGTGTTCAGTAAGAGGCAATAACAAAAAGAAGCTATTTCTTGAATGGAATACTTCTTTTGAATATAATTTTTCAGGTAAAGCCTAACTTTACATATTACATGTACTTATTAGAACTTGGAGCAGTCCTTCTTCTAAAATCAGTTTACGGGTAAAGTGACAAGGTAGTATTGCAGAAAATGGAACAAAATGTGTTACATTTCAAGGAAGAATAAAAACAAGTCACTTGAAATTTTATTCATTTCTCTCCCAAAACACTGTCGATAAAGATCAGGAATAATTCATCGGTAGTTTGGTCCTCAAATGTGTGTGTGTGCTTGTTAACTTTCAAAAATTATTCAGAAATTTTGAAAATGTATACTTTATAAATCATTCCTGTATATAACTTGTTACTCTAATCTATAAGAAGTTAGTGAATAATTTTCCTTTTCCCCCTATGGATTCTATAGCTAAAGGTTTATATCCTTATTGAGTTCCAAAGTGTACATACAAGCAGGCATTTAGCTATAATCAGAGAAGAAACATGGATGTCATAATATTTCCTGTGTAACACCATTGAATTTCCTCTCTGGATGCTACAGCTTTGAAGTGTTCCAGTCTAATTAGGACACAACATTTATACTGTGGCTACATGAGATAAAAGATCTTGAATGCTGAATAAATAGAATATCATTGTACAGCCAATAAAAGAAGAAAACTACACATAGATTTGATTTGCAACATGCATGTATATGTATAGTCTGAATAAAAAAGGATACCAGAAGAGTATTACAGACTTGTATGTTAGGCAATATATGTGTTCCAAAAGTAGAAACAAATTAAAAAGAAAGTAACATGTGAATTGGAACATCCTTGACTAGTTACCAGGCGACATCAGGAAAGTTAATGCTTAAGAACTTTGGTGTATAAGCTATCATTGATGCTGGACTCATTGTGTGTGCCAGTGCCCATTCCCTTGGCCTTAATTCTGTGTTTGATTTTCTTATGCAAATTAAAAAGCATTAGGATTGACTTCCCCTAAATATTCTGGTTATCAGGGAAACAAAGATTCATATGTTGGTGATCTTCTTCCAAATGAAGAAGATAAACTAAGAGAGAGACAAAGGGAGGAAGAGATGGAAGGAAGAAAATAAAGAAATCCTTCCACAGATGCTAATCAAAGAATCAGAAGTATACTTTGTTTTCATACTCTTTTTAAAAATATTGCTCCTAAGCATATTCTAAAATAAAAGAAATATTCCAAATAATAGAATCAAAATAATATAAAGGTGGAATAAAGTACTAAGGTGGGAAAGTACAAAAGGAATGATGAGAAAAATTTGAAGTTAATGTATGCTCCTGTAATAGAGATGAAAATTAGCTCTGAGATTCCAGTGACCAAAATGAAAAACGCAAGCACAATGGATTCTGAAAAGCACCGAGAGAAATGAAAATGCTCCTGTCTCTGAATAGTTAGAGGCGTTCATCACCCGGGCTTGCATCTAGACATCCTTTGAACAGTATAATACAGAAGTATTAGTAGCAAGAAATTACTACCGACATTTCTTAGATCTTCCCTGGATAAATCATATTAAATTTATAAAAATCCAGACTTGATATTCAAATTAATATTGTTACTATTAAACATCCACGACAGTGTTCCCAAATATTTCAATTCCTGGTTGCCAACAATCCGAGTCCCCAATTCCCTACTCCATTAACTACAGTATTCCAATTATTCATTAGCATAATTATTGTAGTTATAAACATGATTCACACTCAATGGGAATAATCCTACAATTTACACCAATACAGAAACTTCCATTGGAGCAAGGCACACATAGCCATCTATGCTTTTTTTTTTTCCCCAACTGTTCATCACAAGCTCCTAAAAAGCTTTTTAAAAAGATTCCCAAACTCAGCGATCAGGAATGTTAACTTAATAGTTCTGGCTTTAGACTCAGCTCTCTATCCTTGCTGCTTTTGTAGGGCTTCTCCAGCACTGTCATTCAGAGCTCACTGGGACCTTATCAACTCTTCAGTCTGGCACAAGAGTCCCCTCTCAGCATGGCTGCCACCATTTGCCTACCATTGTGTTAAGGGACACCTTGAGTTCATGAAAAAGAATACTGTTATGAGAAAATTTTCAGTTTCAAATTCTTTTATCTTATAACAACAATGATTTTTGAAATGTTTTTCCTCTTTTCTAAGAGAAATTGTGAATTTAAATAGTTAAAGATTGTAAACTCTATAAAAACTCCCTGTTAATGTAATCTGTATATGAAATATTTAACAATATTGCAGAATCATATAAATGCAGAAAGAATTGTATTATCTGACATAATTCTCTAAATAATTCTTTTCTAAGAGAAATTGTGCCATGTAAGCTACTTGCCCTTAAAAGATATGCATATGGAAAGTTGAAATATAGTTCACCAAAGCTGATAAACCCTTTATCCTACTTATAATCTTAAAAAACAAGGTGGAAAATCATTCAGGCAGTAATGCATTCATACTGTCAAATTCTTTCTTGAAGGTAAAGCTTACCCTTCTCCCAACTTTCAGAAATCATTTGGAGTTATTTACTTGCAGTAATTACTGCTATTTTTGACACTTCCCTGAAAGAGTCTTTCTTTGGAAACCCCTGTTGTTTCTCTACTGAGAGCACAATGCCCACAGTAAGGCCTGAATGTAGGCTGCCTAACGCGAGTAATAAAGAGCTGCAATAAACTACATATTTCAAATAAATAGAACAACAAAAAAATAGCATTGTAACATTGAATACATTCTCCTAAGGAAGTTTCATGACAAGCGTATGCGTCCCATGTGACAAACACAGCTACATGAGATGACATAAGAGAAACTTACTGTAAAAGGAAGGATTTAATTAGCTTTGTCCAATTTCTCAAGGGGACAGAGTAATATGAAAGAACAATCACTTTGTAAATCCACGATAGAAGGACTAGTTGACTGTGGAGCCATTTCCCTTCGTTCTTTTATATACATATATATGTATATATACATATATATGTATATATATATGTATATATACATATATATATATATTCTATATTCTTTGTTTACAATCCAAAAGCTTTCCCCTTTCCCAGTCCCCCCCCCCATATGTTCCATAAGTCCTCTTCTCTCCATCCATTCTCCTATCTTTCCCCCTCCCTTTTCTCTGTCCTGGAACTCCCCCTACAATGCTGGATCAAGCCTTTCCAGGATTAGGGCCCTCTTCTTCCTTCTTCAGGGGAATCATTTGATATGCTAATTGTATCTTCAGTATTCAGAGCTTCAGGGCTAATTAATATCCACTTATCAATGATTGCATTCCATGTGTATTCTTTTGTGATTGCATTACCTCGCTTAGGATGATATTTTCCAGTTCCATCCATTTGCCTAAAAAATTCACGAATTCATTGTTTTTAATTGCTGAATAGTACTCCATTGTGTATATATACCACATTTTCTGTATCCATTCCTCCTTTGAGGGTTATCTGGGTTCTTTCCAGCTTCTGGCTATTGTAAGTAAGGCTACTATGAACATAGTGGAGCATGTGTTATTATTGCATGCTGGGGAATCCTCTGCGTATATGCCCAGAAGAGGTATAGCAGGGTCCTCCGGAATTGTCATGTCCAGTTTTCTTAGGAACCACCAGACTGATTTCCAAAGTGGTTGTACCATCTTACAATCCCACCAGCGGTGAAGGACTGTTCCTCTTTCTCCACATCCTCGCCAACACCTGCTGTCTCCTGAGTTTTTAACCTTAGCCATTCTCACTGGTGTGAGGTGAAATCTCAGGGTTGTTTTGATTTGCATTTCCCTAATGGCTAATGATGTTGAGCATTTCTTTTTTTTTAATTTATTGATATATTTATTTACATTTCAAATGATCTTAAGGTGCCTCTTGGCCATCCGAATTTCTTCAGGTGAAAATTCTTTGTTTAGGTCTGTACCCCATTTTTTTTTCATTTTTTTAATTCGATATATTTTTATTTACATTTCAAATTATTTCCCCTTTTCTGGTCCCCCACTCCCCAAAAGTCCCATAAGCCCCCTTCACTCCCCCTGTTCTTCCACCTACCCCTTCCCACTTCCCTGTTCTGGTTTTGCCTTATACTGCTTCACTGAGTCTTTCCAGAACAAGGGGCCACTCCTACGTTCTTCTTGTACCTCATTTGATGTGTGGATTATTTTTTGGGCATTCCTGTTTTCTAGGTTAATATCCACTTATTAGTGAGTGCATACCATGATTCATCTTTTGAGACTGGGTTACCTCACTTAGTATGATGTTCTCCAGCTCCATCCATTTGTCTAAGAATTTCATGAATTCATTGTTTCTAATGGCTGAATAGTACTCCATTGTGTATATATACCACATTGTTTGCATCCATTCTTCTGTTGAGGGAAACCTGGGTTCTTTCCAGCTTCTGGGTATTATAAATAGGGCTGCTATGAACATAGTGGAGCATGTATCCTTATTACATGCTGGGGAATCCTCTGGGTATATGCCCAGGAATGGTATAGCAGGATCTTCCGGAAGTGAGGTGCCCAGTTTTCTGAGGAACCGCCAGACTGATTTCCAGAGTGGTTGTACCAATTTGCAACCCCACCAGCAGTGGAGGAGTGATCCTCTTTCTCCACATCCTCGCCAACACCTGCTGTCTCCTGAATTTCTAATCTTAGCCATTCTGACTGGTGTAAGGTGAAATCTCAGGGTTGTTTTGATTTGCATTTCCCTAATGACTAATGAAGTTGAGCATTTTTTAAGATGCTTCTCCGCCATACGAAGTTCTTCAGGTGAAAATTCCTTGTTTAACTCTGTACCCCATTTTTAATAGGGTTATTTTGTACCCAATTTTTTAATAATTCTTTACATTTTAAAATGTAAGTTGGGTTTTCAATATAAGTGTTCTAAGAGACAAATAGGGAAAGATTAGATGAAATAAGGCCTCTCATTCTATTATGTCATAGCACATATGTCTGGAAGCAGGGAATTTTCGTCAACACAATTGGTGTTGAGAGATTCTGTTATCAGTTCCATGTATGAAGGTTAAAATGTTGCTTTATCACAGGGGACTCTGGAGTCAGGAAGCAGTCTCGACATCGTGTCATCATTCAGCTGCCAGCCAATGGCGGCAGGGAATGCCCAGACCCACTTTATGAAGAGAAAGCCTGCGAGACCCCTCCCACCTGTCACAGCTACAGGTAAGGCAGGGAAAGGAGGTAGGCGGAGCACTTGGTAATTCCTGACCTCATCTTTCAGGCTGGTACTCCTTCTGCCTGCTCAGGAGCCACCATTCTCTTTAGACCTTCTCCACTTCTCAAGTATCCTCTTAGGAGGCAAAGGTCCGTTTGTCCGTTTTCCAACTATGGAGGTGGGGAGACTGCCTTATGCTGATATAAATTGTAAAAAATGTAGAAAGGATTTAAGAACACAAGACACGTTGTGTTCTTTAGAGATCATTATCTTTGTCAGATGCAGAATAACCAAGAATGTCTCCCTTGTCTCCAAAGAAAGCTTGTTTTCCCTATGTGTGAGCACTGTGGCTCAGGAAGTGACAGCGTTCCTCTGCAATGCTAGTGAGATGCTTATTTTCTATTTGTCTATTTTCACTTCCTGGAAATTTGAAGTCACAAAAGCTACACATAATATCAAAATTTAATGCCTTCTTGGTATTATAACTAAAAATTTCCTCATTAAACATTGCTGACGTGCATGACTACAGAGCTTACAACCAAAGAAATGCCATATACTATGACATGAATTAATGAAAAGTGTAATCACAACATACTGATTTAAGTGGAGATTAGGGTAAATTTGCCATCTTCATACACATATCATTAATTCCGAGATGATAGACATTGTTACTGTGTGTCTATATTATGAACATTACTATTGTCCAATGCATTGATTTTTGGAATTTGTTTTAGTTATGGGATATTGTGATTTACTGTTACCTCTGCTGTGCTCATCCAAAGGGCAATGTACATGGGATTTCTAGAAGGCCTGGAGCTTACTTAGGGGAATGCGACACTTTTAGAGCATCTCTTGGCAGTATGAATAAGAAGTCCAAATGCCCTTTGTCCCTGTGGAGTCTGTTTCTTCAGAACCTACCGATGATATAGTCTTGTCTCTAGTGCCATAGAAAGAATTCTTTATTATGTTCTCTTTATAAGGGTTTAATGAGTGGGTAAATTCAAATCAGGTAAAACCGACTGTGGGTAAATAACATGCTTTTTTGTTAACACTAAGTTGTCTCTATGATTTGCCTGCCATCTCTGCTTCCTTTCACTGAGATTTTCTCCTCCTCCTGTAGGTGGAAGACACACAAATGGCGCAGGTGCCAGCTAGTTCCTTGGAGCGTTCAACAGGATGTCCCGGGAGCACAGGATGGCTGCGGGCCTGGACGGCAGGCAAGAGGTGAGAGACAGCACAGCAGTGCTGGCTTGCTTTGTACCTCTCCATATTCTCTCTTTTATCTTTACTGCTGCCTTGTTACACTTTGCATTGCTATCAGGCTTGGGCAGAGTACAGCAGATAGAAACAGCTTTGACCTATTTTACCAAATACCAGAAACCAGAAACATGGCTCTTGAAATTTTGTTCTTTGGCAATAACACACAAATGTTGGTTTCTTCACTAATTAATAAGTTGAAGAAAATCAGAAGCGTGGTTCATTTATGGCATAGATCACAACATAACTAAGTCTTTTGTGTGTTTATACATCATGATGATTCATAGCACTTTACTGGACACCTTAACAATCACTATGTTCATAACCCTTGTTTGCATGCATCCCATTTGTGTATGTAAACAATGTACTGTACCTGGATAGCTTTCTTGAAATTCTCAATAGTGACATTTCTAATAATGCAGAGGCTATCCAGGGCTCTAATTATAATTGATAGTGGATTTTAAGATGAATACTTATTTAATCAAAGCTTGCAGTATGTGAAGTGTGGATTGTTCACACTGCTACAGATCATGGAATCCTGCAGAAGTGTGTGATGAAAAGCTATCACATTTCACATTCCAAGCATTGTAGATTAGTATTCATACCCATGTATGAAAGAACACTTGGAATTTAGGTATTTTATTGTTGTTGCTCATACATACTGTCAGTAGTTAATATGAATGCTGGAAATATAGCTTAATATGTAATAGAACATACTTCTACCTTTCTTTAACATATAAAGGTGTGGCTTTGCTCTATCATTTGTATTTATTTTTATAATGATGATTCAGATGTTTGGATAAACTTAACTTTGAGTTCTAGTTTTTACATTAAAAAATAAGATTTATTTTTTAATCTTGAGAACTCCTTTTAGAGATATTTTAGAAATAATCTATTTTTAGATTGTTCTTAAAAGAAGTCTTCATTTGAAATGCTAATTGTAGTTTATTACTTATATTATGTGCATGGTAATATTTATGAGTCCATTTTATTTGTATAACTTTCATTGGGAATTGTCTGCTATGGGGGATTTTGTCTGTGATATCCTGGGAGCTGATGTCTTAGGCAAATGAACTGGACAAGATGACAGTCTTGTACTGATAGTAAAAATTAAAAATTTATTAAAAGTTGTAAAAGCACAGAATACCCACCAGAGAATGGGAGCAGATTCTAGCAAGCATGCAGTTTAAAAGCTCCAGATTTAGAGATCAGGAGCATTTATTTACCAAGGACAGAGAGTTCTCTGAAGGGATAGATCTTTGGCTGGTGTGTGTGTGTGTGTGTGTGTGTGTGTGTGTGTGTGTGTGTGTGTGTATTTGTGATCTAAGTGATGCCCTTTCTTGGTTTGTGGGTCTGGAGCTACTCACAGTCACATGAGTGTAACCCTATGTGTCCATAATAAAACATAGATAAATGACTCTTGCTGGAGCTATTACATAACTGAGTGTTGCTTTTCTCGTTGCAAATCGTTCTTCAAGAAATTGAGAAATGCAAAGCCTTATCATTCACTGACAACTCCTCCTTTGAACCAAGTGTGAATCCATGTACAATTCTGGGTCTACATGGAATTACAAATGGTACAGGGTGGGTTTGGAAGTCAGGATATAAAAGCTTCCATTTGAATTATTGCACACATACAAGGTGAGCTTTCCTCCTCTAGTTACCTTGTAGGTGGAAAAGAAAAAGTCTGCTTTGAATGTAGGATTTTTTTTTTTTTTTAGTTTTATTATACAAATGCTCACAAATAGTACTCAGCAATCAGTGGTCTGAATATAAAAGGTATATTTTATAGAATACCACTAAAGAAACTGTTGGGTATGGTTGTCCTGCCTAGTTTTGTGTCAGCTTGACAAAGTTAGAGTCATCAGAAAGGAGGGAGACTCAGTCGAGAAAATGCCTCCATAGATAGGCCTGTGGAACATTTTATTGATTACTGATTTATGTGGATGGGCCCAGCCTATTGTGTGTGATACTATCATGGACTGGTAGTTAGTCCTGGGTTCTATTAGAAATCAGGCTGAGGAAGCCAGTAGCATTCCTTCATGACCTCTGAGCCAGCCCCTACCCTGCTTTAGTTCCTGTTCTAACGTCCTTTAATGATGAAATGATATGAAATCTTAACCCAAATAAAACTTTTCCTCCCCAAGTTCCTTTTGGTCATGATGTTTTATCACAGCAATAGTAGCCCTCACGAAGACAAAGAGTCACCCATGTGAAGTGCCATCATAATTCAAAACTCCACTATTAAAGGCTGCCTGACCTTGAGTGAGTCACTTCCTCCATCTGAGACTGAAAACACATAGCCTTGCAGCACTGGGCTCAATTCCATCTTCTTCCTGGCAGTCAATGACCCGGATGACCGTGCACAGAATGTCACAGGGGCACAGAAGCAACAGTGTGATCATTGACTTTTCCATGTCCAAATCTAACAGTGACTGTTTTATTCTGGTCCTAGTAAGCACATATTTCTTAAAATCTCACACGCTTACCCACTTCCTCTGTAAAACAGAAAGTTGTCTTTGGCTTTCTCAGTGCTACTTTCTCCTGGCTTTTGAGTGTTCAATTGCAATTTCTCCCAGTCTTTAAACAATGCTTTCTAAAATTGGCACAGTCTGACACTGTATGTGCTCTCTCTCTCTCTCTCTCTCTCTCTCTCTCTCTCGTGTGTGTGTGTGTGTGTGTGTGTGTGTGTGTGTGTGTGTGTGTGTGTATGTGAGAGAAAGAGAGAGAGAAAGAGAGAGAGAGAGAGAGAGCATGAGAGAGAGAGAGGGGAAGGAAGGAAGGATAAAGTTACATTATAGCAACTGGTTTAACTTTAGGATAATAACTTCAATGCAAAAAGACTTCTCTTTATTATGCCATCCTATGGATATTTCTTTTTCTTGAAGCTTGTGTTGTATTTCATTTCTATGGGGCATGAAATGGAGAGAGGTATCTTTTTTTTCATGGAAGTAAAGCAACATTTCCTTACATTGAAAATTCTATTCATGATTAAATCCAGAACTGTGCACAGTTAGCTTGTTAGTATCTCACCATCTTTATCTTTGGCACCATATGATCACAGGCAAAGTCAAAATAAATGAATGAATGAGTGAATAAATAAATAAATAAATCCTTTCTTTTAGTAGCTGAAGTAATATTGCATAAATTCAGCCAGCAAAGTCAGTAGAATGGGAATGTCTGTGTTGTTTAGTACATCAGACTTTCTAATCCAGCTACTCAGTCATTTGAGACTGCATTGAGATGGCTGTGTAGAAAGAACCATGGGCACCTGAAAGGGTGGTGATACTGAAACCAAGGAGCTTGCATTTCTTAGGGAAATTAGAACATTTAATTCCACCCAACAAATTGGAGTTAAAGACTAAAAGCAATTGATTGCAAATTTGATCATTAGAAGCTGACAGAGTAAGGAAGGCTTGAAGGATGGGCTTATTCTTGGCTTGTCCCCTTCACTAGCATAACCAGACAGGAGACAGGAACGAATGCACAGTGTGATCCATTCTATAAGCACTTGAGCTAAGAAGAACTGCAATTGATAAGCTCATAGAAAAGTGGGTAGATTGAGACAGAGATGTAAGCTGGAGCCTGGGGTGAATTTGTGGAGATATATAAATGTCAGGATCAGTGTTTGAGACTGTGTTCAACACATGAAAAGAGCCAGGCCGGAGGAAAGCAGTGCTTTCTCTGTCAGTGTGTGCAGAATAGATTAGAACAATAAGACACTTGGGCCCAGCTTCTGGCTAAGATGCTGCTGGAACAATAAAAGGTGGAAGAAACGGAGACTCGGATGAGAAATTCAGTGTGACAATGGACAGAAATAAATAGATATTGGCCTTAAGATAGTGAGGATGTTTGTAGGACTTCGTGGCAGAGACTAGAATGGATAGTAGAACTACGAGTTAAAGTTGAACCGTAGGCTCTTTCAGCCAATCCAATATTTTTAGCTTCATCGTTGTTCCATTGGTGAAGATAATTAACTCTGAAAGAGCTAATCTGAGAAGTTGTTTGTATAATTTGCATGGTATGGCTGCCAAGTATAAGAAACCTAATCTGAGGCTCAAGCAGATATGTAAGGTAGCCTAGAGTGGTGTATAGTTATTCGACCCACATTCCATGAAATGATTTGCTATACTATAGGAAACCTCAGATCTCCAAGATATTCTTTGTATTTATTTTTTCATTAGCAATTTCCTTTTTCTCTAGGCTGCTTACATTCTAAAGCTCTTTAGTTATTTCTTTTAATCTAAAGTATTTAAATTAAAATAAATATTTCTATAATTTCTTAGCATTAACATTTCCTTCTTTGCATCAGAAATTTCATTATATCAATTAACATATAGCTGTGACCCTTGTACACTATACTGGGACTCTAATAATAGAAATATTTATTGTGTGGCTTTTATCAAATAATTTGCCTATACCAGAGATTAGTAAACTATAGTATGTCAACCAAATCCAGCCCATAGCCCATTTCTTTGTAGCTAACATTGTACTAGAACACAGCCATACCTATTTCTTTATATATTGCTAGTGGCTCCTCTCACGATATGGGGCAAAGTTGAGTAGCTACAAGAGACATTTATGTCTCAGAAAGCAAAAATTATTTACAATCTCAGCTTTGCAGAAACAAGTTACTGGCCCCAATCTAATCTCATAAGAATATAATCATTGCTATAGTCACAACTCCTAGTAGGACTGCAGTCAGTAGCATCACATAGTCATATCTTGACCTTAGCTTAAGTTTCCAAATTAAGCCCATCAGTGAAGACATCTATTTAAAGCTATTCAGCTCTAAAATCTATTACAGTAGTAAATTTTACCCCTTAAGAATGAAATCACACCATTATGTAGGAAATAACAGAAATTAACTCACCTAACTCTAGTAGTAAACTTAAAAAAAATAGTTAAGATAAAACCTGAAAATGGAGACTGTGGTAGACAAAAAGCAAAAACTGTTCTGGGTCTTTGCAATTCCTTTCTTAATGATAAATTGTATTACAACTAGATGTTCATTTCTGGCTTACTTATGATGTATCCCATAGAGAGGAATGAAAGGCTCTCTTTGCATAATCAATATGCAACTATCGGCGCAACTCTTGCCAGGTCTTGTTACAGTTTAGTTCTTCTCTGAAGACTTGACCTTCAACATCACTAGGAAAGTAAAACACTAATTTCTCTTCTATACACCATAGCAGCTAGAGAAAGAAATTTTCTTTAAACAAGATATATACGCCTCAAATGGATGGAGCTGGAGAACATCATACTAAGTGAGGTAACCCAGACTCAAAAGATGAATCATGTATGCACTCACTAATAAGTGGATATTAACCTAGAAAACTGGAATACAAAAAACATAATCCACACATCAAATGAGGTACAAGAAGAACGGAGGAGTGGCCCCTTGTTCTAGAAAGACTCAGTGAAGCAGTACAGGGCAAAACCAGAACAGGGAAGTGGGAAAACAGGGGGAGGGAAGGGGGCTGATGGGACTTTCGGGGAGTGGGGGACTAGAAAAGTGGAAATCATTTTAAATGTAAATAAAAAATGTATTGAATAAAAAAGGAAAAATGATATATACTCCTCTAAAAGTCTTATAGGACTTTCATAAAATAAATACATAATCACTTGTGTGCTGTGGTTACTATAAAAATATGCAGCAAGGTCAAAGTGCTAAGTGATTCAATTTCTGGTAAAGGCTTTTTTTTTTCTGGTATCAGAGCATATTTTCCCTGTAACTTAGGTGGGAGACAGGTGGATTAGTGAGAAAGAAAGATAGATAGATAGATAGATAGATAGATAGATAGATAGATAGATAGATAGATAGATAGACAGATAGACGTGAACATAGAGGGAAAGCTCTCTAGAGTCTCATTTTGTAAGAGCATCAATCTCATCATAAGAAGTTACTCTCTTGTGAGCAGATCTAAGTCAGATCCAAAGTTTCCATCTCATGACTCCTTTACATTGGGATTATTGCCTCAGCCTATGAATTTTTTGAGAAACATAGCTCAGTTCATATCATCAATGTCTTAACCTTCCTATTCTGATTCATAGGTCTATAAATCCGTTATATTAAACTTTCTTTAAAAGCTGTATAAATAGGGTAATACCAGTCCCTAAGACCAACAGACACTTTCTGAATACTATTCAAAATAATTGATTATTATATTAAAAATATTTGTTAAATACATGCTACACAACTTAAAGAATAAAAATATAGATAATTTCATATGGTAAGAAGTATTATAAATCATACATGATTTGATTTCAAGGCAAATCAGTAATGCATATATTATTACTTTGTAAGCACAATAACCACAGGAAAATGGAAAAAAAATCAGAGGTGACTATTGCCAGACACCCAATGAGAAAAGAAGCTTCATTTAAACACAGGAATAGAACATGATGTAAAATCTATACACTTAAGAGCAATGTATTGGCTGTTTTGTTTGGGGCTTCTCTCAATGTGTTTGAGGAAGGCAGACATCCCCCAGGGACTGGAATACCAGGAGAAAAAGAATAGATTTTTTTTTTCAATTAGAAAAGAAGAAGAAAATGTAGCGAACTATCTAATGACTTAAGAACAAAAAGGATAGAAAAATAAAGGAAAATTCTTTTTAAAAAGCATTAACAGAATTTTTGACTTTTAAAAGCTTGCCTCACATTACTCAGGTCATTTGTATATAAACAGGTCACAGAACTGAAGCCTACAGTGACTTTTCTCTCTGTGTATATGTCTACCATCCAGATGATATTTAGAAGACCACGTCATTCCTTTCCTGGTGAATATATTATTGAATCCAAACCATATTTATGGACAAAGTTAGTACTGGAATTAGATTATAAATAAAATATATGGCTCATAGCTATGATAATTTGGGCCAGGCCAAATCTGAGTCTAGATCACATGCCTTCTCCTTCTGACTATATGCGCATCATAATTCCTCAGATTTCTCTGCGAGTTAATTAGCAATTCTTGAACTCCATGGGACAAGCCAGGCACTATCTCTTAGCCAGCAGGTAGGTAGTGTTTAAGCAGGCAACAAAGGCTTGGTCTTCTAGTTCTTCAAGTTCTATTCTAGCCACCAGAGCAGATGTGGTAGCCAGGAATACAGAAGGATTAGGTGACATCCAAAGTGAAAAAAATAAAAAAACCCAGAAAGGTTGATTGTCTGTCTGTCTGCCTCCAAACTAGACTATCAAGGCCCTATATAAAATAACATTGGATACTAGGAAAGAATGAATTCCCAAAACAGACTAGAGACACTACTTCAAAGCCATCAGAGAGCTTAGTCCTTGTAAATTAATAGATTCTAGGAAACCAGAAAACCTGACTTACATTTAGGGTTGCTCTTCCTTATGGTTGGATAATCTCAGTGGAGTAATGACATACTGGAGCCAGAAGTGGTACAGACCAGGGTCCAGAATCTCCACAGAGTTCAGGATCCATACTCTAGACATAAAAAGAAAGCAGAAGACTGAGGCCACTTACCATTACCTTCAGCTGAGGGGACTTTACAGTGGCTTGAACCACAACAATTCTATACAAATGTCTGAAAGTTGATCCCTGTAGGGTCATGGATGACACTACAGTGTCTATGTCAGTGCAGCCACAGGTCAGAGGGACTAAGACAGCAGAAGCAGAGTTCCCACTTGAGAACAGGAAGCCAGCAAAAGTGCAAAGGTAAATGAGCATTAAAAAATACTAGCAATGGCATATTTCATATGATTTCCTTATTTATTTTCAACAATTTTTCTAAAGAAGCAACTTCTGCTATTTAAATATGAATGTGTTATGAGCTT
This sequence comes from Apodemus sylvaticus, assembly GCF_947179515.1. Taxonomy (NCBI): domain Eukaryota; kingdom Metazoa; phylum Chordata; class Mammalia; order Rodentia; family Muridae; genus Apodemus; species Apodemus sylvaticus. The sequence goes on along the minus strand of NC_067473.1, from coordinate 36,065,100 downwards.
TATTATTAGTTATACATTATTTTTGAAGCATGTCCTTTTATTGAAAAAGGAAGTAAAAACATTTTATGATAGAATTGAAAATTTGCATGGAAAATATTTGATAAAATAGAAGAGATACATAGAAAAACACGTTAAAATTGACAGTTTTCATGAAAAATTAGTAAAGTGGTAGACATAAAAAACATTGCTAAATTAATTGCAAAAGGAACAGAAATATTTTATGATAGAATTGAAGATTTATATGGAAAGTAATTACACATTATTTTAAAAGTATGATACAAACTCATTAACATTAAATGTAAAGTTTTCATATAAGTCATTTTTAAGTAATTTTAGTTGAATCTCCATGTTGATCCACATGCTATCTCTTGTCAAGAATACTTTTTCTGTAATTAAAAGTAAATCTGAATAATTTTGTGGTCTGTGATAAAGAAATATTGAACTTCACAGTATGGTGCTTTTTATAATTGAGCTTAAGTCTTATATTTAAATCTATGGAGCCTGTAATGATACTCTGGTATTATTCTTTACCTATGAGTTGGGTCCATTTTATTGTTTCTTTTCAGGTGTGTTTTAAGACATTATTAAAGTTCAGATCAGACCAAATATCTGAGTCATTTATTTTAGCAATATATACTATTCTGTCCATTTACAGACAGAATCCAATTTAAAAAAGAAAATATAAACAGAAAATAACTAAATGCAAAAGAAAACTTATGTGTTCAGATTTTTAAACTTTCTTTTGGTTGATGTATTTATTAACTGCTTTCTAAATTTTGTACTTTTTATTTTTATAACTGTTGATCAAAGCTTCTGGGATTATTTCTGTTTTCAAATGCTTTTTCCTGATTTTCTATGAATCTCAGTATCCTAGTTTACTTGAACATTCTGATTCTGTCTCATAGTCATCCATTACCCTTGTTATCAACTGTTTTTCATCATTTAGCATTTTTCTAATAGCAGCTCATAAAATGCAGGTGGTACCATCCCATGTACCAAGTTGCTCCTGGATGTTCCACATGTGGCTATGTAATTAGCTAAACCGTTACACATCTCCATTCCAGTCTAGTTTAACTTCATCTGAGCTACTCTTCTGGCAGCTGACATTTTTCCTAGTAAGAGGTGTGCATATGTCACACATGAGCACCAAATGGCATGGGTATCATTGGAAACTATTAAAGAGAAATCTAAAGAAGTTTCTTTCTTTCCATTCTGCCAAGTTTGTGTTCACAAATTGTAATTAGTATGCATAATTTAACTACTGTCTCAAGTGAAAACCTCTTTGCTACAAAGACAGACCAGGATCATTATATCTACCTAGCAAATAACTAGGGTGTTCTTGCATTATTTATAGGCTAGCTCTAAGCACAATTAAGTCTCTTGGTAACAAGCTTCCTACACATGTGAAGATTTTCCCTTTTTCTTTTCTACATGATCTCATTCTTGCTATTACCATTTGCTTATAAAACTACAGGAAGATAACTTATCCAATCAACTTGCCAGCAGAGCATGTTCTGTCTTAAGTGTCACCAGACACAATGGATAAGATAGGATACCTTACGTTCATATTACTCGATTTAATAAATAAGGTCTCAGAGCCCCTTGACCTCATTGTTACACACAATTCAAAGCTTTCACTACACCATGATATAGATTCTGCTTGTTATAATGAACTGTACACACATTTTAGGTCTAGCAATATATTTCACTCTGATCAGTGTGACAGAGTGACAGCATGGCCATACACACTGCAGAGTAATTCAGAGTGTACTTTACATGCCCACTTTCTGCAACCTGAATAAGAGGGGAGTTTCTACCTTTCCAAAAAAAAATGGAGAAGAGTAGTGACATTTTGTGTCATTAGATTTACTGGCTCTAAGCTCTGTTATTAATTTTATATTAATGCTCATATCTGCATGTGTCTATTTCTATCTGCAGTTAACTTAACAGGAGTAGGCCTGTTTCCTTGAACCTTCAACAGTTTCATATTTAAAACACAGCTCATGGGGCTGATGGTTCATCTGTTAAAAGCTTAGACTACTTTGAGGATTTTATTGGTGTATTGTTTTCAGGTTTTGTGTTTGTTTAAATTTTGGAGATGCTTGAAAAACACTCAAAAATGGGAAGACTGCCAGGAGTATTCACAGTGATCCTATCATTTATTCAGCATTAAAGATTTTTGACATGTTGCGATCTTCGTCATCTGTCACTCCTTTCATAGTGCAAAGAATTTTCCTAGAGAATTTTAGAGCAATTCCTAGTAAAGATATTCATTAGATGCTGAAAAAGCATTTGACACAATTCAGCATCCCTTCATGTTAAAAGTCTTGGAAAGATCAGGAATTCAAGGCCCATACCTAAACATAGTAAAAGCAATATACTGCAAACCAATAGCCAACATCAGACTAAGTGAAGAAAAACTTGAAGCAATCCCACTAAAATCAGGGACTAGATAAGAGTGCCCACTCTCTCCCTATATATTCAATGTAGTACTTGAAGATTCAGCTAGAGCAATTAGGCAACAAAAGGAGGTAAAAGGAATACAAATTGGAAAGGAGGAAGTCAAAATATCACTATTTGCAGACAATATGATAGTATAATTAAATAACCCCAAAAATTCCACCAGAGAACTCCTAAAGCTGATAAACAAATTCAGCAAAGTGACTGGATATAAAATCAACTCAAACAAATCAGTAGCCTTCCTCTGCTCAAAGGATAAACAGATTGAGAATGAAATAAGAAAAAAAAAACACCATTCACAGTAGTCACAAATAATATTACATCCTTGGTATGACTCTAAGCAAGCAAGTGAAAGATCTATATGGCAAGAACTTCAAGTCTCTGAAGAAAGAAATTGAAGATCTCAGAAGATGGGGAAAGATCTCCCATGCTCATGGATTAGTAGGATTAATATATTAAAAATGGCCATCTGGCTGAAAGTACTCTGCAGATACAATACAATCCCCATAAAAATTCCAGATCAAATCATTATAGAGTTAGAAGCAGCAAGTTGCAAATTTATCTGGAATAACAACAACAACAACAAAAAAAAAAAACCCAGTGTATTGAAAACTATTCTCAACAATAAAATAACTTCTGGGAGAAATCACCATCCATGACAGCAAGTTGTATTATAGAGCAATAGTGATTCAAAAGAAACCTGTATGGTACTGGTACAGAGACAGGCAGGATGATCAATGAAATAGAATTAAAGACACAGAAATGAAGCAACATACCTATGGTCACTTGATATTTGACAAAGGAGCTAAAACCTTTGTGGAAAAAAAAAACATTTTTAACAAATGGTACTGTTTCAATTGGTGGTCAGCTGGTAGAAAAATGCAAATCAATCCATTCTTATCTCCTTGTATAAAGATCAAATCTAAGTAGATCAAAGACTTCCACATAAAACTACATACACTGAAACTTATAGAGGAGACAATGGGGAAGAGCCTCTAACACATGGGCACAGGGGAAAATTTCATGAACAGAAAACATCAGTGGCTTATATTTTAAGATCAAGAATCAATGAATGGGACCTTGTAAAATTGCAAAGCTTCCGTAAGGCAAAGGACTTATTTACACTGTCAATAAGGCAAGACAGTAACCAACAAACTGAGAAAATACTTTTACCAATCCTACATCTGAATGAAGGCTAATATCCAATATATGCAAAGAACTCAAGAAGTTAGACTCCAGAGAATCAAATAACTCTATTAATAATGGGGTACAGAGCTAAACAAAGAATTTTCAACTGAGGAATATGGAATGGCCAAGAAACACATAAAGAAATGTTCAAAATCCTTATTCATCAAGGAAATGCAAATCAAAACAACCCTGAGATTCTACCTCACACCAGTCAGAATGGCTAAGATCAAAACACAGGTGACAGCAGAAGCTGGTGAGGATATGGAGCAAGAGGAATACTCTTCCATAGTTGGGGGAATTGCAAGCTAGTACAACCGCTCTGGAAATCAGCCTGGCAGGTACTCAGAAAATTGGACATACTACAGAGGACCCAGTTAATACCTGAGGTCCCAGCTTTACAACTCCTGGGCATATACCCAGAAGATATTCTAACAAGGACATATGCTCCACTATGATCATAGCAGTCTTATTTATAATAGCCAGAAGCTGGAAAGGATCCAGATGTTCTTCAACAGAGAAATGGATACAGAAAATGTGGTACATTTATTCAATGGAGTACTATTCAGCTATTAAAAACAAAGAATTAATGACATTCTTAAGCAAATGGATGGAACTAGAAAATATCCTGAGTGAGGTGACCCAATCACAAAAGAACACAAATGGTATGCATTGTGGATATTAGGCCAAAAGCTTAGAATATCCAAAATACAATTCACAGACCATATAAAGCTCAAGAAGAAAGAAGACCAAAGTGGAGCTTCAGTCCTTCTTAGAAAGGGGAACAAAATACTCACAGGAACAAATATGTTAACAAAGTGTAGAGCAGAGAGTGAAGGAAAGGCCATCCAGAGACTGCCCCACCTGGAGATCTATCCTGGATATAGTTACCAAATACAGACACCATTGTGAATGCTAAGAAATGCTTGATAAAAGGAGTTCGATTTAGCTCTTCTGGGGCCTTAAAAATACAGAGGCAGATGCTCACAGCCAACCATTGGAAAGAGCATGGGATCCCCAATGGAGGAGTTAGAGAAAGGACCAAAGGAGCTGTCGAAATTTGCAACATCATAGGAAGAACTACTATGACATCTGGGATGTCAACCAACCAGACATCCCAGAGCTCCCAGGGACTAAGCTACCAACCAAGGAGTACATATGGCTCCAGCTACATATTTAGCAAAGGATGGCCTTGTCAGGCATCAATGGGAAGAGAGGCCCTTGGTCCTGTAAAGGCTTGATAGATACCCCAGTGTAGGGGAATAGAGGCAGGGGTGGTGACAGTGGGTGGGTGGAAGAAACCATAGAGGAAGGGGAGGGGGATGGAATAGGGGGTTTCCGGGAGGGTGGAAACCAGGAAAGGTATAACATTTGAAATGTAAATTGAAATTTAAAAACACAAAACAAAACAAGTCTAAGGGTGAATCCTAGGTCCAGGGCGTCCCATACAACCACCTTTTCATAGTTACCTTCTAAGCTGTGGAATCTTCCTCTAGGTGCTCCTTGATTTAAATTAGAAACTGAGTTTCTGTTGAATCCAAGTTTTTAAATACTAGTAATAGCCACACCAATTTTAAAAACATTTCTCATATGTCAGATACTCCACTGGTATCCATGCTTAAGATTTAAATTACTCATGGGAGGGATCCTCTAAAAACCCTTTTCACAATTGCTTAACTCAGGTGCCTAAAGGGGAAACAACTATTTGAAAAGCAGCATAAGTGGTTGCCTACATATTCAAGTTGTCTCATTCTGATATACTAAACTGAGGGAGTAAATTTGGGTTGATGTAGCTGCTTATCTCAGTTACAGCTCCTGCATGTAAGAAGAGTCACTGTCACAGGTAACATCAACCATGCATATAAAGCATAGAACTTGAGCACAGAATTCTTTTGGATTAAAGAGACACCAGAGAGAATGATACTATAGTGTTAAAAATACTGATACTTTGCATATTGACAGTGAGAACTACTCTACCCTATGCCCATATTAAAGCGGTTTTTCAAAAAAGAAAAAAAAGGTATTTATTTCTCATAGACACTCAATTGTTTTATAACATGAAAATGAGACTATCATACCAAACATAATTAATCATAATTTAATGATGTCTTATCTTTAGGCCAGGCCCAATTTTTGCCTATTACAGCAAAAGTGTCTACACTCACAGGCTGATGAGATGTTTCAGTGCCTAAGTCACTTCCACACATGCACAGGACCTGAATGGTTATACATTGAGAGGGAAAGCAGAAACATTAGATTCTGAGGAAGCTTATAGGCTAATTAGGCAGATACAAACATCTATAAAAAAAAGTAAGCCTGACTGGGCTTTAAGCAAGGTAGACTGTAAGGGCCAACCTTAGAGTATTTTCTGAACTCTAAATATGAACATTGACATATACATCTCTGCGTTTAAAGCTATGAGCATTATCACAGGAACACACACACACACAGACACACACACAGAAACACACACACACACATACATGCATATATCATATACACACATCATACATTAAAGGGTCTATCCACTGCCTTTTCAAATCAGTTCCCCCTCGGGCTACAAATTGTCATTGGTTAGTATATATTTGTGAATTACTTTGATATAATCCTTCCTTGAGTTGTTTTCCTTAGAGTATTTATTTGCTGAAGAAGCTGAAATTCTTACTCACCTTTAAATATTTCCTGAGTCTAAATAGACTAAACTTGCTCATTTTTAGTCCATAGTTAATCATACTTGTGTTTCTCATGCTTTTAGCCAGATAGAACCATTTTATCCTATAACACATAAAACTTGCTATAATATCTAATCTTTATATTTCATAATAAAATAAGTATATATTGTCATTATACTGTTAACTATTGTATTTCCATTTGACAGTTGCCAATCATACAAAGCATTCTTGATCCACTCTTCATAGGATAGCATTATTTTGATCTCTGTTCTAATAAGGCCTCTACACAAAGAACTTGCATAGTAATTATCCTGGAGAATAGATGCAAATACAGTCACTATTGCTTGAGCATGTGCAGATTTCTGAAATGGCAGGAAACCATGCTTGATATGACCCATTTATACTAAAATTAAAAACTACTGTGTTTTCAGTGGCTTGCAAATGACTTTTAAAGTTTACAAAGCTGAGAGACCAGATGGCTCCCTTTCCAAACATTTATATTTTCCTCACCCAGTAGCAGGAAGTTCATTTTAGATTGCATTTCTATGTTTGAATTGTTTTGTTTCCTCTATGATAGGATACAAACAATCTACGATGTATGATAAATTTTCAATATATTGTACAAACGCTGTTCTTGCTCTTGTTTGGATAACATTGTGTGATTCATTCCAAAAGTACACTGTTGAAATCTCAGATAAGGGAATTGGAGTACTGAGCAGATTTCTGAGAACAGATAAGGGAACTTTACATACTTGTTTTCCATTTCAACTTTCTGAAGTACTAACAAGATTTGTATTCGATGTCTAAGTATGGGGAAATAATCTTTTGATTTTTGTAAATAGTGTGTTTATCTCTAATACACTTAACTCTATCAATTCTAGAATTATATTCTATTGATAGTGGGATTATTTTAATTTTCTTTCTCAAATAAAAATATCAAGATACAAAAAGTAATTCTGAAATGATGAGAAAGAAAGATACACACAGAGAGACAAACAGACAAGAAAGACAGACAGATGAAGGCTAGGGCCCTCATGGAGAAACCAAGGGTCTTTATTAACTTTCTCAATTTTAATAACTTTCTAAAAACATATATATTTGAGTCTCCATTTCAGAGAGACATATTAAATAAGTAGGCAAATTATATTTCATTTTAAAGGCCCCACAAATAATATTTTCATTTCTTAATTTTAGTTACAAACTACATCCATCTTCCTATCTAAGAATTCTAATATGGTCACATATCTTATATTCCAAATTAATCATTCTTGGAGGCTCTATATTGTAGCTAGTAAAATGACCAATACTTTCATTTCTCAAGTCTTCCTTTTAAATATGTGAACTTACTAAGTTTATGGTGCATAGGTGGTTGGTCCTGTGTGCAAAGTAGAGAGGACTATGAAACCCAACCAGAAGATTTTACTGGTGGGGTACTGCAGATAGCTTTCCTTCAAAAGAGATGGATGTTAACTTTGATCCATACCCATAAAAAGTTCCCATAATATTTTCTTGACAGAACAATAATTCAACTTTAGAGTTTAAACCCATATACCAGTGTTTTCCATAGCTTGATGTATGGAAAGGATGATGTAGCAAGGGTGATCACTTATCAGAGAGACTTATCCACTAGTCTCAACCAGATCTCTTATTTTTATTTCTTTTTTATTGGTCATTTTATTTATTTATATTTCAAATGTTATCCCCCTTCCCAGTTTCCTGTCCTCAAACCCTCTTTCCCATCCCCCTGACCCCTGCTTCAATGAGGAAGCTCCCCTCAACCACCAACTCATGTACTTCTGGCTCACCACACCAGCATTCTACTATGTTGGGGCATCAAGCCTCCACAAGACCAAATCTCCCATTTGTTGCCAGATAAGGCCATTCTCTGCTACATAAGCAGCTGAAGCCATGGGTCCTTCCATGTACACTCTTTGGTTGGTAGTTTAGTCCTTGGGAGCTCTTGGAAGGTCTGGTTGATGGGTATTGTTGTTCTTCCTGTAGGGTTGCAAACCCCTTCAGCTTCTTCAGTCCTTCCCCCAACTCCTCCATTGGGGTCCCTGTGCTCAGTCCAACTGCTGACTGTGAGTATCCACATCTGTATTGGTCAGGCTCTGGCAGAGCCTCTCAGGGGACAGCCATACCATCAGCCAGAAAACTCTTATGCCTTCAACATATATCATTGAAAAATGCTTATTCTGTGACCATAGAACAGAGACCTCATGGATAAATCCAAGAATTGAGGTGGTGAGTAGCATTCCAGGTGCTGCTTCTGCTGCAGGAAATACTATGTTTCTTCCAAGAGCTGTAGTTTTCATCTAGCCAGCAAGTTTATATCATCAGAGCTGTGTAGGACCTTGTCCTTAGCCAGTGAAATAAGAACATTAGAGTTTCGTAAGAAAGCTATATTCCAAAAGCCAACCAGCTTATTCTACTTTGCATCCTGACATAGTACTACTTTAGACTACTGTAATGAACAAGAACCATGCCAGCTTCCCCAGACATGGTGTGATGGCCTTTGATTTTTACCTGGTTCATAATGCCCCCCTGATCCCACCCCTTCTTCAATGATTATGGCTTTACAACTTAAGGACCTCTGTTCCTTTGATCCAATTGGACTGTACCAAACTAGAGAATAGTATATGAATGAGATTTCATTCAAAGCCTAAGCATCTTGGAACTGCTCTTGTAGCACAATATGAGCTTCTGTGGATTGGTTCCACATTCTGTTCTCTTTGCAGGGAATAATTTCCTTTCTCCAACTGCCAGCTACTTCCAGTTAGGTTCCCATTATACAATCTGCACTGATCAAATGGCTTTTAGCTCATAGGTGAAGAGAATATGGCCCAATCAAATCTGGGGATCCCTGTATTACAGCTCTAATTCAGGTTAACATATCAGCCTCTTCCATAAATTTCATGATGATAGAATTCTGAGCAAGCTGGTAAGAAGGCATACTTTCAGCCTCCACCATAAACTTGAAAAGACCATATAAATCAGTGTGAACAGGGCTATTTAAAGAAATTTAATGACGATTTCAATGCAGGATCAAAGGTTAAATGTTTCATTGGCTTCCTTGTTAAATGAACAAATTATTTTTAGAACATGTGGAGTGAATGATGAGGGAGAGGGTAGACAATAAGCAACATGTGACCTTGTCTTTAAGGTCTGTTACAGAACAGGCAACATTATCTCTCTGTGTTTGATATATGATAAAACACTTTCTTGCTTTAAATAAACTACTGGAAAAATACTGGAAGGGACTGCTGTGTGAATGAAAATGGTTTCATCATCAATAGAGTCTAGATGTAGTCATGGGAACTCTACTAGTGATATGCTAAAGCCTGTTAAGAGTTTCCAATTTTTTTATTATTAGATATTTTCTTTATTTACATTTCAAATGTTATCCCCTTTCTTGGTTTCCCCTCCAAAAACACCCTATCTCTTCCCCCTCCCTGCTCACCAACCCACCCACTCCTGCTTCTCTGTCTTGGCATTTCCCTACACTCAGGCATCAAGCCTTCCCAGGACCAAGAACCTCTGCAACCATTGATGCCCAACAAGGCCATCCTCTGCTACATATGCAGCTGGAGCCATGGGTCTCTCTATGTGTATTCTTTAGTTGGTGGTTAAGTCCCTGGGAACTCTGGAGGTACTGGGTGGCTCATATTGTTATTCTTTCTGTGGGGTTGTAAACCCCTTCAGCTCCTTCATTATGTTCTCTAGTTCCTCCATTGGGTAACTCGTGATCTATCCAATGATTGGCTGCGAGCACTCACTTCTGTATTTGTCAGGCACTGACAGAGATTCTCAGGAGATAACTATATCCAGCTGCTGTCAGCAAGCACTTGTTGGTATCTATAATGGTGTCTTGGTTTGGTAACCGTGTATGGGATGGAATTCATCCGAAAAAAAAAAAAAAAAAAACAAGGATAGCAAAAACTATTGGCATCAATAAAAGAACTTCTGGAGGAATCACCAGCCCTGACCTCAAGCAGTACTACAGAGCAATCATGATAAAAACCACATGGTATTGGTACAGTGACAGGCAGAAGATCAGTGGAATAGAATTGAAGACCAAGAAATGAACCCACACACCTATGGTCACTTGATCTTTGACAAAGAAGCTAAAACCATCCAGTTTTAACTGTGGAAAAATGCACTGCATTTTCCACAAATGGTGCTGGTTCAACTGATGGGTAGCATGTAGAAGAATTCAAATCGATCAATTCTTATCTCCTTATACAAAGCTCAAGTCTAAGTAGATCAAGGACCGCCACATAAAACCAGATACACTGAAACTAATAGAAAAGAAAATGGGGAAGAGCCTTAAGCACAGGGGAAAAGTTCCTGAACAGAATAGATTATGCTCTAAGATCAATAATCAACAAATGGGACCACATAAAATTGCAAAGCTTCTTTAAGGCAAAGGACACTGTCAATAGAACAAAATGGCAACTAAAATATTGAGAAAATATCTTTACCAATCCTACATCCAATAGTGGGCTAATATTGAATATATACAAAGAACTAACAAAGAAGTTATACTCCAGAGAGTCAAATAACCCTATTAAAACTGGAGTACAGAGCTAAACAGAGAATTCTCAACTGAAGAAACTGGAATGGCTCTGAAGCATCTAAAGAAATGTTCAGCATCTTTAGTCATGTAATTAGGACACATGCCCCACTATGATCATAGCAGTCTTATTTATAATAGCCAGAATCTGGAAAGAACCTAGATGTCCTTCAACAGAGGAATGGATACAGAAAATGTGGTACATTTGCACAATGGAATACTATTCAGCTATAAAAAACAATGAATTCATGAATTCATGAAATACTTAGGCAAATGGATAGAACTAGAAAATATCATCCCGAGTGAGGTAACGCAGTCACAAAAAAACACATGTGGTATGCACTCTCTGATAAGTGGATATTAGCCCAGAAGCTCGGAATACCTAAGATACAAATCACAGACCACATAAAGCTCAAGAAGGAAGACCAAAGTGTGGGTGCTTCGGTCCTTCTTAGAAGGGTAACAAAATTCCCATGGAAGGAGATACAAAGTGTGGAGCAGAGACTGAAGGACCCCAGTGACTTCCCTTTCTGGGGATCCATCCCATATACAGGTACCAAAGAGTTTCCAATCTTATTTTTAAATCCAGAGTCAATATTTCTGCAATGTGAAGAACTTGAGGTTGAAAGGGATTGAGAGTTTTAATATTGTCACCTATCAGCCACTCAAAAGCCACACCAGTGCACTCTCAATGTGGAAGAGAATAGTGCTTTCTATGCTGTTGTGGCTGTTTGACAAGCTGCATAATCATGCTCTCCCACTGCCATTCACTAACCATCGGGCATCCACTGAGACCTCTGTAGACAGAAAATATCGTTTGGCTTATGTCCTAAAGCAACATTGGAGACTTCTTATTTGCTTCAAGCACTGTGACAAATACTCTGTGTTCAACATTATCTACAATAATTTCTCCTACTAAAATTCATTTCTAAATCTAGTCCATATGTGAAATACATTTAAATCATTCATAGAATCTAGTCTAATGTCACTAAGTATATGTATCTATGTATGTATGTGTTTCTGTTCTGGGGTGTGTGTGTGTGTATGTGTGTGTGTGTGTGTGTGTGTGTGTGTGTGTGTGTGTGTGTGCGTGCTACGTGTGTTTGTGCATGTGGTGTGTGTGTGTCTTTGTGTCTGTGCATGTGTGTGTATGGATGTCCGTGTCTGTGGGTGTGGTGTGGGTATGTATATCATTATGTGTATGGTAGATTGTTTTCCTGTGCCAAAGCAGCCAATGAAAGTTATATGTTATTTGAAGAAATTATATAGGTTGGAGATGGCTCAGTAAGTAGAGAGCTTGCCGCACAAGAATATGAATCTTAGTTTGATTCCCAGCACCCACATAAAAAACAGGATGCAGTAGAGGGTGATGATAATCCCAGTGCTAGATGGGAAAGGGCCAGGGGATTGTAGGGACTTAATCGCAGGCCAGTCTAGACAATGGTTGAGTCTCAGTTTCTGTGAGAGACCCTGTCTCAAAAATAAGCAGAAAGAGATAGAAAACACTCAGTGTCAGAATCTGGCCTCTAAATGTGCACTCACAGTACACATACACACACACACACACACAAGCACACGCACACGCACATGCACATGTACACGCACACACATGCACACGCATACACACACGCACACGCACGCACACACACACACTTGTGTCTACTGTGATTCTTAGAAGTAGTCTAACCACATTTCTACAATAAAGTGGGTATTAGAAGATAATTTCTCACTCTGTGAAAACACTATTAATTTTTAAATTATGGAGTAATTAGACACATGCTTTTCTTTTAGCCATTACTTGTCGAAAGCAAGATGGAGGGCAGGCTAGCATCCAGGAGTGCCTCCAGTATGCAGGCCCCGTGCCAGCCCTGACCCAGGCTTGCCAGATCCCCTGCCAAGATGACTGTCAATTTACCAGCTGGTCCAAGTTTTCTTCATGCAACGGAGACTGTGGTGCAGTTAGGACCAGAAAACGTGCTATTGTTGGTAAGAATAATTGGGATGCTAAATGTAACTCTTATCACAACAGAAAAATACAATAAAGCTCAAACCAAGAGCATTCTGTGAGTATGTCTGAAAGTCCTTATTGTTGCTGCAGTTATACAGAATATTTCAGTAGATCCAGGTATGTATTTTAATGCAAGGTAACAGTGAAAGAAGCATATAATTTTAGAAGAAAGAAAAAGCAGCTTATTCCCTAGGCAAGAGATAATAGAAGATTTTACTTGTTCCTCTCTTTAAACATGCACCTTTAGGGACTTGCCCAGGAAGTTTGTAGTGTCTGAAGCAAAAAGTAGAGGCTACCCCTTTATCATCTCAACCTGTTCTCACTAGCACAGCCTGAGCTCATAGCTTATCTCCTACAATGTGAAATGCAGCATTAATTCTATGAGTGAAGCCTGCAGTCAAACACGAAGTCACAACTGCTTTAAAAAGTTAAAAAAAAAAAACCAACAGTGACCAGATCAACAGTTTAGAAGACAGGAGAATAGACTAAAGCAGGATGCAATTGTGCATATTGTCAGGGGAAGAAAAAAAACAAAATATTGATTTTATATATGTGTATGTATATATATATATATATATGCACATGTGCATAATTAAATTGTATAATGTAATTAAGAAATACATTATATATGACAAATTTTCAATTATATATCATAAATATTTCATATGATATTGCTAGCATAATTAAATATATAATTTTAAAGTATACATAAAACTTAAAGTATACATGTGAGGAATTTTTAAGAGAGAATTTCTTTTGATTCAAAACTTTCCTTAAGTTTTATCCTGATATCCAAATCTTCTTTTTGAATACTACTGCTATTGTCTGTATTTGTTATCAAGAATATCAAAATGACTGCTGTTCAGAAACTTTGAAAGATTCAAAATAATATGCCAAGAAATTGACCTTAGACTATAATCCCGTGAAACTCTGTCAGCAATTTGCAGTCAACAGAAAATAATATATAATCCGGCAAAGTATGTATCTCTCTGCATCTTGCATTTTTGCATATATTAAAAAGAAGAGGTTAGTGCAATTGCCACAAACTCCTGAGTTAGAACAAGCATGAAGATTTCAGCATTTCAAAGAGTATCAAACCCAACTGCAATCCTTTATGCAAAGCGGACTATTTTTAAATGAGAAAATAAGAAAAGTTTTACTCTGCAAGGCACAAAGCACCCAATATCAGCAAAAAATTTATTTAGAAAGCACTTAGAAATGAAAAGATATCACTTATTTATAGGCCACTGCTGAGTAAAATCAAAAGCAAGGAAAGGAATTATAAGGATGTGAAAATTCTAAGGATACTAGAAATTAATAACATATTTTCCAACATAATTCTCTCCCACAGGAAAAAGTAAAAAGAAGGAAAAATGTAAAAACTCCCACTTGTACCCTCTGATCGAGACCCAGTACTGTCCCTGTGACAAATATAATGCACAGCCAGTGGGGAACTGGTCAGACTGTATTTTACCAGAAGGGAAGGCTGAGGTGCTGTTGGGAACGAAGGTACAAAGCGACAGTAAGGAATGTGGACAAGGATATCGTTACCAAGCAATGGCGTGCTACGATCAAAATGGCAGACTCGTGGAAACATCGAGATGCAACAGCCATGGTAACCCAATATCTATCACTGCAGTGTTTGTGTTGCTCTTTGGTAATGTAGGTAAAATATGTCTCTATCATAGAGTCTATAGGAAAGATTGCAGAAGTGTTTTCTAACTAGAATAATATGCATCCCACAATCCACTCTCTGTTTATAACAGGACATAAGACTCAAGAGTTAGCAGATAAGCCCTAAATTGCTTAGAAGCAGCATTATGGGGACCACAATCTTACACACAAAGGCAAGAATAGTTATAGAACATTCTCTTGGGACGTATCAACAGACTTCATCCAATAGACCCAACATTCCCAAACTGGTATGTGAACAGAAAGGGACTAGGAATAAATGCATAAGATTCTAATACAAACAGCAGATTGAACTTTTAAATGAGGGAGACTTTAATAACCCAACTGACAAACTTGCAATATGCCCAGAATGGCATTAAAGGAGCAGACAGGAAAGGCAAAACTCTCAAACATCTGTTCATAGTCCAGTTGAGCCTAGGGGGAAAAGCAAAAATTACTTCTAGGAAACTATGCCTATTTTTCTTTTATAAAATAGACTACAGGGACAATAATTTAGTTGTCGAAAGTGTGTATTTAGTGCCTACTCAGAGCCAGTGTATACAGTGAATCCTTAAGTTTTGGTCTGAATATAGCAGGAGCAATATTTTACTACCATTTTTAAACTTTAATATATCTGCTTTTTAATGGAATGAAGTCATTTTATAGTGTTAGTCTGAGCTCCAGATGGACTCTTTTTGGGGGAGCACAAAATTCAGACAGTGATATCCCACCTTGTTATAGAAGTGACCAAGAATGGAAAAATTAAATTGCTAGGAGAAAATCCACCACAGTTACCCTCTAACCTTGCTGAAATAACTTGTGCTATTAAAAAAAAGTCTAGTCCAGTTTTAGTATATGATCCAGAAGACAATGCAAGCTAATAGTACCATTTCATTTTTATAAATTTTCAAAGTATCATGCTGACATATTTCTTCCCGTCTTTTAAGCTTTCCCCGGCAAAGGAACTTCTAGAAATCTTGCTCCTTAGTTTAGCATTGCCTCCTATTTCATGTTTTTTCAGACCCCGAAGAATCCTCAAAGCTGTAGATATATTTCTTAGGATGGTATGAGTTCATTACTAAATGGAAGATTTCTGCATTTGGAGTAATCAATGTTAAGAGAAGAAGTTTTAAAGTCTGAGAATACCTAAAAAAGCTACATGATTTTATAGTCAGCATAAAATTATGAAATTATTATCAATTAGATTCCAAAAGTAGAGACACCTTTCCTCTTTTGAGATGATAATATATCAAATTTTGAATTGTTATTCAATATGAAAGTAAAGATCATTTAAATTGAGTTTCTCTTGGACTGCATGATTTTCTCACATTTAATTTGTTATGTGTAATGATTTACTGAGATTATAATTTGTTTTGAACATTACCCTGATCTTGCGGAATGCCTTTCACATAGTTCAACTTTTACTCAGGTCTACTAATTAGATGCATAAGAATTTTAGCAGTGATATTTTGGGACTGGAAAAGAAAATAATTTTTTTGAAGTGACAGAGATCATAAGCAGAACTGTGTATGCAAGGTAAGTATTTTACCACTGAGCTATATATAATTCCGATGCTTATAAACAAACTTTTGGCTCAAATCACAATTTGCTATCTAATAAATGTAACAAAACCACATAACATAGTTAAAAGTTGTAAAACAGAAATGTCATTGAAGTTAGCCAAAGACAGAGGTCTTACCTTAGTGTGATTAAGTTGAGGCCTGGAGAATACAGCTCTACAATCCAGGAAAGGTGCAAACAGCAAAAGAATCCTATGAAGAGTTTGAAAGAACCTTAGAAAAGTCTTCCCCTAGAAACCCATTCCATCTGCGTTCTTTTCTTTTCATGATATACATTTATTTATTTATTCATTCATTTATTTATTTTAAGTCTTTATTGCTTTTTACACTCAGACTTTATCCTTTTCCTGGTCTGCCCCTTAACTGTTCCAGGTCTTATACCTCCTCCACTACACCATCCCGCCTGTCTTCGAAAGGATGTCCCCACCCCCATCCCCACCCCACCAGGCCTCTCCACTTCCTGGGGCATCAAGTCTCTGGAGGGTTAGCTGCATCTTCTCTGACTGAGGCCAGACCCAGCAGTCCTCTGCTATGTATGTGTCAGGGGCCTCACAGAAGCTGCTGTGTGCTGCTCAGTGTCTGAGAGATCTCAGGGGTCCAGGTCAGTTGAGACTGCTGCGATTTCCCATGGGGCTGCTCTTCTCCTCAGCTTCTTCCAACTTTTCCCCAATTCAACCACAAGAATCCCCAGCTTCTGTCATTAGTTGGGTGCTAATATCTGCATCTGACTATTTCAACTGCTTGTTGGGTCTCTCAGAGAGCAGCCATGCTAGACTTCTGTCTGTAAACACACCACAGCATCAATAACAGTCTCAGGGTCCTGGGCTTCCCCTTGAGCTGGATCCCAGTTTGGAGAGATGGCTCAGAGGCTAGGAGCACTGACTACTCTTCCAGAGGTCCTGAGTTCAATTTCCAGCAACTACAGCGTGGCTCATATCCATCTGTGTTCTTCTGTGACTCTGTCATCTTTAAAGATGGTGTGCCCAGTCTTCATCATCATCTTCAATCTCTTCATTTGTAATAGGGCATCTGGTTGGTTGTTTTAACATTTACGAACACTAATTCTAAGGAACAGCTAAGAAATTTCATCCCTTTGAACAGATTTCTGTTTTATGTTCATGTTATTTGCTATCAGTTTGTAGTTTGTGGATTGTCAAAGTTGACTACACAGTTCTAGGCTCACTCCGAATTGCTCTTTGCCTTCTAAAGCCAAGTCAACTTTCTAGATGGATCACAGATTTGGAGCTTTATGCGGCTTGGAGAAAAACCATCTCAGTGCTTCATTTTAAGCATGAAGTTGACTCCTATTGTATGAAGTCAATGACTTAATCTCATAATCAATTCCCTCTTGCCTTGGGGCAGTCTGTCCAACTTCTGCTGTCTATCCTGTGACTTATGTTATCAGTAATTACAGTGTGATGCAATTCAACTTTCCCAGGTTTAATTGTATGTTAGTTTAGACTACTTTCCATGTGGCCAGCCCTTTTTAATTTCTTCACCTTGGAGCATAATTTTATTACTACAGTTTAGGTTTTCTTATGATGATAGACTCTGGGTTGAGAAAAGCTACAATTATATTCCCACAATCAGATCTGATATTTTGGGGATTTTTTTTTTTGGTTTTTTTGTTTGTTTTGTCTTTTAATAAGATCAGATCTTAGTGTGTAGTTTAAGATTACATAAACTTCTGTTCTTTCCATTATAAAACTTAAAACAATTATGTTAGTTTGTCTTAATATTTTAAAGAATCTTAGAGGTTACTTGGCGTATGCAAGCGATACATGCAAAATTCCATTCAAGTATATGGGGGAAAACTTTATCATGAAATGTCTAAGCTGACCCAGCACTCTAAAATCCCTCATTCTGCTATTCAGCTGGTATTTATAAGACATGCATCACCCTATAAGCATACCATAGAGTTTACCTAGTATATGCATTCTATGTGTTTTCATCTACCATGCATAAATATAGATTTGCTAGAACATGTTAGACTCCTAAACTCCCTGTTATGTTCTTAACTTCTGGAAGATTTGATGCACAATAGACATTTACAGAATGTATAAATGAATGAAATACTTGAGAGAAGTTTTCAATGTGAACAGGGCTAATTCCTGGTACGGTTAGAGCTGATCAGGAGCACTGTAGCACTTTTTTACCTCTAGCTACACTACCCATGCTGCATGTTTCTAGAAGACAACCATAAGGATCATCAATTGTGATGATCCTTAGGATAAATGAGAACTACATGTGCTGCAAAATGTCTAGATAATCCTGATTCAATGTCCAAGTTCCAATATGTCTACTACATGGGAGAAACAAATAGCCACACAGCAATCCTGTCCAATTAGATCATGAATACCCATATAATAAAAAGTTCTTTCACTGTTAACATTCCCTGTTCAAAATGTCTGATTGTATAATAACCTAACTTTTGCTTCCTATTAGTAATCATGATGTTTTGAATTTTTCCAAGTGTGATTTCTAATTTAATTGAGAGTTTAGGATATTGGCCTCTGTGAAAGTAAGGAATAATTATTCCAACTGTTTTCCCTGAAAGATATGTTTTATAAGTAGAGATATAAAGTATAAAAAATGCTTGATATTTCAGCTTTTACTATTGTGAATAGGCAGTTTAAACCATACTGAAGTATCTGTAAGTAGCCTAAGATTGAAGTGTACATTTAATGCCAAATCATTGTTAGTATTAAGTAAACAACTGAGTTACTTTTTCTATGAGTCTCATTGCTAAATATGTGACACCATAAAATATAGCCATTGAAAATATCAAAGAGTTGCAACAGCAACAGAATATGAGGAAGCTCAATAATTGAGTATTATGTTAAATTACTTGTAACTAATGCTTTATTAAAGGGGCAGATAACAGTTATTTTAGAGCTTGTGACTCTTAGTCATTGTTACAACCTGTAGAGTGATAGAAAGATAAGAGCTGTGAACAAACCATGTGCCAATGGGCATAGTTGTGTTCCAGGTATACATTATTTGTAAACATAAGGTAGTAGCAGCCCTGTTATTTGAATGTTGATCTAAATCTTAGTTATACAAAAATTGGTTCAGGGAAGATGGGCAAGCTGTTGTAAGTATAAAAATATCTTTCACTGCAAATGCGCAAGAGGCAGAATCTTCACTTCAACAAGACCATAGATGGCCTCTGCTAAACACAGACTGAGGAGTACCATGCTATATCAAGTGTGCCTCAATTTGCTCAGGATAGAAAGTAACTCACAGACGACATAAGGCTCAAGAAGAAGAAAGACTAAAGTGTGGATACTTTGTCCCTTCTTAGAAGGGGGAACAAAGTACCCATGGGAGGAGATACAGAGACAAAGTGTGAAACAGAGACTGAAGGAAAGGCCATTCAGAGACTGCCCCTCCTCTCTATCCCATATACAGTTACCAAACAGACACTATTGTGGATGCCAACAAGTACTTGCTGACAGGAGCCTGATATAGCTGTCTCCTGAGGGGCTTTGTTGGTGCCTGACAAATACAGAAGTGGATGTTCTCAGCCAACCACTTGACTGAACACAGGGTCCCCAATGGAGGAGCTAGAGAAAGGACCCAAGGAGCTGAAGGGGTTTGCAACCCCATAGGAGGAACACCAATATGAAACAATCAGTTCCCCTAGAGCTCCCAGGGACTAAACCACCAACCAAAGAGAACACATGGAGGGATCCATGGCTCCAGCTTCATATGTTGCAGAAGATGGCCTTCTTGGACATCAGTGAGAGGAGAGGCCCTTGGACCTATGAAGGTACATTGCCCTAGTGTAGGGGAACGCCAGGAAAGGGAAGTGGGAGTGGGTCAGTTGGTAAGCAGGGGAAGGGGATATGGGATAGAGGGTTTTCGGATGGGAAACCAGGAAAGGGGATAACATTTGAAATTTAAATAAAAAATATATCTAATAAAAACATACAAACAAACAAATAAAAAAAGAAAGTAATCAGGAGCGGTCAGAGAGAAACTACCCTCCAGAACCTAAGGTAGGTACTCTGTTAGCAGCAAAACAGTTTACGCCTCCACATGCCCATACATTGATAATCAGTCATGGAAAGTATGGATGGGAATGACAGTGAGCCTGTCAAAAGCAGGCTCTTCAACCCACTGAGCTTATCTGCTAGTCCTCAAATGAACTTTAATCAATAAAACCATTCCAAATTTTATATCACAATACACCTTAGCATTTTACTATGACATTTTTCATACATAAAGAAGAAAACTCTTAAAATCATAAAAATAACATATGTCTGCATATCCCTCAAAATTCACAATATGTCTGTCAAAGCATCGAAAGGGAAACGTGTGTTCAGCTTAGCTGGAGCAGTGAGAGTTTGCTCCAAGTTATATGGTGCTCTTGTTGTAAACAGAATACAAGTTAACTTAAAGGTGTTGGACACATTTTACTTCGAGTCTTCAATAGTCAAGACTCAGTGCCTCCCTAACCTTCTATGCCATGTGACATCACAGAGGCAGTCAGATAGCTGGCATGTTTTGTAGACTGAATTGCATAGTTTCATTTTGTTTGTTTGTTTATTAGATTTGCTTTCTGGCACATCAAAGCTGAGGCTCTGAATGGTTTCTATACAAGCTTCATTAGTGTGATGTTAATTTCATCTTAACATTAATTTTGAAAGAGGGCCATTTGCATTATATCATCCCTGCTTTCTTTCTCTGCCTACTATGCTAACAAATGATAATCACACATAAGGGGCTACTCAGCATTGAATGGCTTTAATAGTTGATTTTGCAAGCACCTTGGGATTCACAGCATACCCATTCAAGTTTGATTTTGCAAAAACTGTTACTATAACCAAAGTTACTCATACAGAATCTGCACATACGTAGTTTGCAGTACAATATCAGTAATTAAAAGAAAAATAAATCCCTAAAAATTTTTAAGTGAAACAAACTTATATTAATACAAAGTATTTTATATTGTACAAATACCAAAATTTGTATAAATAACATTTTAATGTGTTATTAAGTATTTTCAAATTATAAGTTATGCACTTGTGTGGTAGCATTTATCACTATTGCTAACACCCTAAGCATTTTCATCTCACCACCCTTCTTCAGCCATAATACTGAAATGATTTCAAAACAGATGTAGGTTTCAATGTCCAAAGCAAAAGATTGTCAACATCAGACAATGTCTCCTTGCTCAGGATCTCCAGGTGCTATAGGTGTGATGCTGCTTATTACTAAAATATGTGGGAACAGAAAGACTCATCAGCAAAACATAGAAGAGAAAAACATGTCAGGTGAGGACAATGTTAGTTTAATACCTGATTTACATAGATCCCAGTCTGACTGTTTGTGCATTACTCATGACTCAAACTCAAAACATGTCTGACTAAAAAACAAATGAAATTGGGTAGAATTAGATGTTTCAGATAGTGCACATAAACACTCAACACAGCAGAACTGAAATGTATTACTTTCCTGATGGGATTCTAAGGAGGACATAAGTTTAACACTAGAGGTTACTTAGAAATTAAATTAAGTAAGAAACTGTTTCAGTCATGGTGGATATGTGCAGCCCAGGAAGAGCATATTTGATTAAATCAAGAGGCAATGGAATGTTCAGTTTGTTTTATACACAAACTGAAATGGAATTCTAATATTTTCCAAAAGCAAATTCAGTTATGAAAACTTATTTAACCCATTTCATAATTTTTAATTTCTCACTTGATAAAGTACACTGTTAGTATTGCTTTTGTACAATGGTTATTCCAAAGTACACATCTGACTTTCTTCTGGGATAACACAATTCAAAACTGAAGAGACAGAGAAATAGGGAATCCCAGAGGATACCGAGCACAAAGAAAGAACTATTGTACAGCTGCTAATTTAAGCTGGATATGGACTCAGCTCTGTGCTCCTGGGGCTCCCTGTAGCCCCATCATGGGGGTAAAGAGCAAGAGTCTTGGGAAGTTCCCCACAGCTACAGTTCATGGCATGTGTGACAGGACAAACAACTGTCCTTGCTGTTTTGTTTGTGTATGCTTGCACCTTAGTGAGGGGTTCTATTGCTGTGATGAACTCCATGACCAAATCTACCTTTGGAGAAAAGGGTTTACTCAACTTATGTTTCCACATCACGGTTCCTCATCAAAAGAAATCAGGATAGAAACTCAAGCAGGGCAGGAGCTGATTTAGAGGTTATGAGGAGTACTGCTTACCAACTTGCTCTTCATAGTTTGCCCAACCTGCTCGTTTATAGATGCCACCATATGCCCAATGCCACCAACCCATAGATGGCACCACCCAATATAGTCTGGGCACTCCTCCATCAGGCACTAATTGAGAAGCCACGCTATAGTATCATTTCTTGATATCTTTGAGGGCAGAATGACCTTTACATAGGAGTCACTTAAGATCATTGGAAACCACAGAGGTATATATTATGATTCATAATAGCAAAATTCCAGTTATGAAGTAACCACAAAATAATTTTATGGTTACAGTCACCCCCAACATAGAGAGTTGTCTTAAAAGATCACAATATTAGGAAAGATGAGAACCACTGCCTTACCGACTGACTTACAGCCTGATCTAGTAGAGACTTCTCATTTGAGGCTCTTTTCTCTCTCTGTTGATGCCAGCTTGTGTCTAATTGACATGAAACTAGCCAGCAAATCATATCACCTCAGCTCTTCTCTCTGCTTGAAAATGTGGTTCTTAAAATGGTTCCACTGAGCTCCTCAGGTAATGATGTCCAGCATAATTGTTAAAACCCTCTTCGTGGTCAGATTGGTTTTCTGGTTTGGAGAAGAGTATATTTCACTGCTTAGAATAAATTTAACAACTTAGAACAACTCACTCTGCTAACTAATAAAAAGAGACTACGGAATCTGTCTACCAGTGCTTTCTACCATTGAATCTTAACTCTCTGTTAGCCTTTGACTTCTCATCGCTTCTAATGTCATCCAAAGGGAGCAAAGGGACGGACATGAGCTATATCCAGTGAAAATATGGGTGACATCCATGTTAACTAATTTATTTATTTACCTGTTTGTTTATTGTGTGTATGTGGGAGGAAGGATGTGCCATATGAATGGAAGTCAAAGGATAACTCATAAGTGTGGGTTCTCTTCTTCCATTATGTGGGCTCCCAGGTTGGAAGTTAGGTCTTCAAGGTTGGAGGTAAGTACTGCATCCTGCTGGGTACCTCCCTAGCCCCATGTGAGCTTTTTTATATAACTACAGAACTGATCAGTACTTGTTGTGTTATATCACAACTGTGAAATGTGTAGAATCCTTGATATGAGCATATATACAATTCTACTTTGTTTGTACCTGGATGGAGATACCCAAACCCATCTGATTATATTTGGATTTTGAGTAGACATGGCATAGAAGTAACATAACAAACCCTTCCGCTTTTCTAAGGATACTGTGCATACGTGCATAGTAAATATGAAGAGCTGTACCTGCAACTGCCTCTAAAACAAACAAATAAAATCAAAATGGCATTTTTGTTATATATGCCTACATACTTCACTTCACTATCATAATTCATTGCCCAATGTTGAGTCACGACTTTTCATCAAATATGAGCTTGAGTAGAACATTAAAATATTGGTGTTTAGATATATATGTTATAGTTTTATTTCTATAATTTACCAAATTACCAGTTTTGAATATGTCGTTTACAAAATATCTTCAAAAATTTTTCATTCACTGATAAAAGTCTACTTAAATTACCCTGGTTCTGGTTGCAGTCATTTTCAGTGTGTGTGTGTGTGGGGGGGGGGGGTGTGTATATATATATATATATATATATATGGAGAGAGAGAGAGAGAGAGAGAGAGAGAGAGAGAGAGAGAGAGAGAGATTTCTTTTTAGACTAATCCAGATGTGTCAGAGACTGCAGTGGAGTGACTCATTCACAGAGTTGTAAATCTTACTAACCAATACGTTCTATGTGCTTTCAGAATAAATTATTTAATCATCTGCAGTGCACCTTTCAGGAACATAATTTACTAATTGTGAAGGTTGTTGACAGCTCCTTTATCTACATGTTCATAATTCAAATAAATGAGGAGATTGCATATGTCTCAAAGGCAGATTGTCCTGTGGCTGCCCCTAGAAGCTTCCAATAGTTTGTGGTTTTTTTCAAACTGAAGCAATAGTAACAACATATAAAGACTTTAAAGCAAATGATCAAAAGTCTCAGCTTGATTTTCTTGAGTATCAGAATTGCTGTTGAATTGCTAAAAGTTTTAACACCCCTAAACATTGTCATTTATTTTCTTTTAGCATTCCTCAGAAACCATAAATTGCAATAAGTTGCCAGCAATTTATTTAGCCTTAAAATGCTTGAAATGTTCCATCTCCTGTGATTGTTTGATGTTAATTGCCCTCAAAAATGATCTCAGTAGAACAGGCAAGGGAATGCTTATCTGGCAGTTCACTGGCAGCATTAAGGATTTTAATAGTGCTAGATAAACACGACAGGCAATTATTGAATGTGGCTACACATTGGGAAATAAAAATAAGAGATTGGAAAATATATTCTGCTGTTGTTGTCTCTTTATCTTATTTTATAATTTGTGTCCTTTAGAAGTTTAATAGAGGTTTTTTGAAATGTTCTCTGGAATATACTATTAAAAAATCAGACATAAATCTTTTATACCTCCTTCTTCAGTAACACAAAATAGTCTGAAGGCAAACATGTTACATCTTTATAGAACAAAGGATCTAGGCTCTTAAAGGTTTCTACCCAAAACACTAACTGTGGCTTGTTTTCCTACTCAAATCACAAATAAATTCAACATAAGGTTAATCACTTCAATTTATTAAAATAATAAGTACACTATTTAAATTTTTAGTAAGCAGTACTTTGAAGGATTTCTTAAGTTCTTTCTTAGACTTTCTTCTAGACATATATGAATATATCAGATACCTTTTTCAGAATCAAGTGTATTTTCTAAGCAGCACTGTCTCCTCTGCCTATCTGTAACAATCCACCACTCTCAAAGGCTCACCAGGTACATGTGCTCTCCAGAGGATGATCTGGCATTTTTTTCTGGAAATTTTTATTGTACCTCACTCTTTTCTTATTTTTTTTAATGTTTTTCTTTTATTACTATTAATCATTCCATTCGTTTACATCTCAAATAATATCCCACTTCCCGGTTACCCCCTCCACCAACCTCCCGTCCCATGATATCCCACTTCCTGGTTACCCCTCCACCACCACCCCCATCTCACATCTGCCCTCCCCCTCCCTTTTATCTGTATGGGAGCACTCTTCCACTGACCCACACTCTCCTGCCCCACTGCTTTAGCATGCCCCAACTCTGGGGCAGCAAACCTCCCCAGGACCAAGGGCCGCACCTCCCATTGCTATCTGGCAAGGCCATCCTCTGCTACGTATGTATATGGAGCCACAAATCCCTTTAGGTACATTCCTTGATTGGTGGTCTAGTCTCTAGGAGACTGGGTGATCAGGCCAGCCTATTTTGTTCTCCCAGGTTGCAATCCCTCATAGGTCCCTCCAGGTATGCTCCTTAGTTGGTAGTTTAGTCCCTAGGAGCTTGGGGGGGGGGAGGTCTGGCCGACACTGTTGCTCCTTCAATGGGGCTACAACCCCCGCCCCCAGCTCCTTCAGTCCCTTTTCCAATTCCTCCATCTGCGACCACACCCACCCACTCCTGCTCAGTCAAATGTTTGGATATAAGCATCCACATATGTATTTGCCAGTTTCTGGCAGAGCCTCTCAGGAGACAGCCATCTCAGGCTTCTGTCAACAAATGCTTCCCAGTATCTACAATAGGGTCAGGGATTGGTGGATGTATATGGGATGGATCCTTAGGTAGAGCAGTCTCTGGATTGCCTTTCCTTCAGTCTCTGTTCCACACTTTGTCTCTGTATTTCTTCCCATGGATATTTTGTTCCACCTTCTAAGAAGCACTGAAGCATCCTTGTTTTGGTCTTCCTTCTTCTTAGGCTTCATATGGTCTATGAATTGAATCTTGGGTATTCTGAACTGTTGGTTAATATCCACTTATACATGATTACATACTGTGTGTGTGTTTTTGTGAGTTACCACATGCAGAATATTTTCAAGTTCCATCCATTTGCCTGCTAATTTCATGACATCATTGCTTTAAATAGATGAGTAGTATTTCATTGTGTAAATGTGTCATATATTCTGTATCCATTCCTCAATTGAGGGACATCTAGATTATTTCCAGCTTCTGGCTATTATAAATATGGCTGCTTTGAACATAGTTGAAAATGTGTACTTGTTATATGTTGGAGAATCTTTTCAGTATATGGCCAGGAGAAGTATAGCTGGGTCTTCAGGTAATATTATGTCCAATTTTCTGAGGAACTGCCAGACAGATATCCAGAGTTATTGTACCAGCTTGTAATCCCACCAGCAACAGAGGAGTGTTTCTCTTTCTACACATCCTCACCAGCATCTGCTGTCACCCGAGTTTTTGATCTTAGCCATTCTGACTGGTGTGAGGTGGAATCTCAGGGTTGTTATGATTTACATTTCCCTAATGACTAAGGATGCTGAACATTTATTTAGCTGTTTCTCAGCCATTTGATATTCCTCAGTTGAGAATTCCCTATATAGCTCTGTATTCTGTTTTTTAATAAGATAATTAGGTTTTCTGGAGCCTGCCTTCATGAGTTTGTTGTATATTTTGGATATTAGCCCTCTATCAGAAATAAAACTGATATTGGTAAATATCTTTTCTCAATCAGTTGGTTGCCATTTTGTCCTGTTGATAGTATCCTTTGCTTTACAGAAACTTTGCAATTTTATGAGGTCCCCATTTGTCTACTGTTGCTCTTAAAGCATAAGCCATTGGTATTCTGTTCAGGATGTTTTCCCCTGTGGCCATGTGTTTGAGGCTTTTCCCTTTTCTCTTCTGTTAGATTCAGTGTGTTTAGTTTTTGGTGGAGGTCCTTGGTCCACTTGGACTTGGACTTTGTGCAAGGAGATAGATATGGATCAATTTGCATTCTTCTACATGCAGACTGCCAGTTGAACCAGCATCAATTGTTGAAAATGCTGTCTTTTTTCCCACTGGATGGTTTTAGCTCCTTTGTCAAAGATCAAGTGACCATATGTGTATGGGTTGATTTCTGTGTCTTCAGTTCTGTTCTATTTATCTACCTGCCTGTCTCTGCACCAGTACCATGCTCTTAATATCACTATTGCTCAATAGTAAAGTTTGAGGTCAGGGATGGTGATTCACCTAGAAGTGTATTTTATTGTTGAGTGTATTTTTTGCTACCCTGAAATTTCTGTTATTCCAAGTGAATTTGAGAATTGTTCTAACTCTATAAAGAATTGAGTTGGAAATTTGATGGGGATTACATTGAATCTGTAGATTGCTTTTGGTAAGATGGCCATTTTATATTATATTAATCCTGCCAATCCATGTGCATAGGAGATCTCTCCATCTTCTGAGATCTTCTTCTATTTTTTACTACAGAAACTTGAAGTTCTTATTATATAGATCTTTCTTTTCCTTGGTTAGAGTCATACCTAGTTATTTTATATTATTTGTGACTATCATGAAGGGTGTCATTTCCCTAATTTCTTTCTTGTTACTTTTATCCTTTGAGTAGAGGAAGGCTACTTAGTTGTTTGAGTTAATTTTATATCCAGTCACTTTGCTGAAGGTGTTTATCAGCTGAAGGAACTCTCTGATAGAATTTTTGAGGTCACTTATGTCATATCATCTGCAAATAGTGATGACTTGACTTCCTTCTTACCACTCCATATCACTTTGATCTCTTTTCTTGTCTAATTGCACTAGCTAGAACTTCAAATACTATATTGAATAGGAAGGGAGAAAGTGGGCAGCCCAATTTTAGTGGGATTGTTGTGAGTTTCTCCCCATTTACTTTGATGTTGGCTATTGATTTACTGTAAATTGCTTTTATTATATTTAGGTATGTACCTTGAATTCCTCATCTGTCCAATACTTTTAGTATGACTGGGAGTTGAATTTTATCAAAGGCTTTTTCTACATCTAATGAAATGATCATGCATTTTTTCTTTGAGTTTTTATATATTGGACTACATTGATGGATTTCTTTTCTTTTTTTTAGAAGTTGCTATACATTTTTATTGAATAAATTCTTCATTTACATTTAAAATGCTAAACCCCTTCTCTGTTTCCCCCTCCTAGAAACCCCCCAAACAATCCTTCTACCCTTTGCCTCCAAGAATATGCCCCTCCACACAACCCACTCCCACCTACCCCGCCTCGATTTCCCCATGCTAGGGAATCTGTCAAGCCTTCATAGGACCAAGGAAGGACCTCTCCTCCTACTGATGCCCAACACGGCATTCCTCTGCCACACTTATGGAATGACCATGGGTACGCCTTGGTTGATGGCTTAGTCCCTGGGAGACCTGGGTATCTGGTTGGCCAACATCGTTGTTCTTCCCATTGGACTGAAAACCCCTTCAGCTCCTCCAGTCCTCCCTCCAAGTCCTCCACTGGGGACTCTGCTCAGTCAAATGGTTGACTGCTAGCATCTGACTCTGTATCTATAAGGTTCTGGCAGGGCCCCTCCAGAGACAACCATAACATGCTCCTTTCAGCATGTACTTCTTGTCATCCATAATAGAGTTAGGGTTTGGTGACTGTTTATAGGATGAATCCCCAGGTAGGACAGTCTCTGGGTGGCCTATGCTTCAGTATCTGCTCCAAATTTTGTCTCCATAATTGCTCCTGTGAGTATTTTATTCCCATTCTCAGAAAAAACAAAGCACCCACACTTTGGTCTTCCTTCTTCTTGAGCTTCCTGTGGTCTGTGAATTGTAACTTGTTTATTTTGAGCTTTTGGCCTAATATCTACTTAGCAGTGAGTGCATACAATGTGTGTTCTTTTGTGATAAAGTGTCTCACTCAGGATGACACTTTCTAGTTCCATCATTTGCCTAAGAATTTCATGAATTCATTGTTTTTAATAGCTGAATAGTACTCCATTGTGTATACATACCACATTTTCTGACTGGAGTCTAACTTCTTGAGTTCTTCATATACATTGGATACTAGCTCTATCAGGTGTAGGATTGGTAAAGATCTTTTCCCAATCTGTTGGATGCCGTTTTGTCCTATTGACCTTCTCCTTTTCCTTACAGAACCTTTGCAGTTTTATGAGGTTCCATGTGTTGATTCTTGTTCAATTCTTAGACAATAAGCCATTTGTGTTCTATTCAGGAAATTTTCCCCTGTGCCCAGGTGTTCAAGGCTCTTCCCCACTTTCTCCTCTATAAGCTCAGTGCTTCTGGTTTTACATGGAGGTCCTTGAACCATTTGGACTTTGTACAAGGAGATAAGAATGGGCCAATTTTTCTACATGCTGACTTCCAGTTGATCCATTACCATTTGTTAAAAATGCTATCTTTTTTTCCACTGGATGGTTTTAGATCCTTTGTCAAACATGAAGGGACTATAGGTGTGTGAGTTCATTTCTGGCTCTTCAGTTATATTTCATTGATCTTCCTGCCTGTCTCTGCACCAATACCATACAGTTTTTATCACTATTGTTCTATAGTAGAGCTTGCAGTCAGGGATGGTGATTTTCCCTAGGAGACCGTTTGTTGTGAAAAGTTTTCATTATCCTGGGTTTTTGTTATTCCAAATGAATTAGCAGATTGCTCTCTCTAGCTCTATGAAGAATTGATTTGGAATTTCGATGGGAATTGCATTGAATCTGTAGATTGCTTTTGGCAAGATGGCCATTTTTATTATATTAATCCTGCCAATCCATGAGCATGGGAGATCTTTCCATCTTCTGAGATCTTTGATTTCTTTCTTCAGAGGCTTGAAATTCTTGTCATATAGATCTTTCACTTTCTTGGTTAATGTCACATCAAGGTATGTAATACTATTTGTGACTAGTGTGAAGGGTGTCATTTCCCTAATTGCTTTCTCAGCTTGTTTATCCTTTGAGTAGAGGAAGGCTACTGATTTGTTTGAGTTAGTTTTATATTCAGCCACTTTGCTGAAGTTGTTTATTAGCTTTAGGAGTTCTCTGGTGGAATTTTTGAGGTCGCTTAAGTATACAATCAGATCATCTGCAAATAGTGATATTTTGACTTCTTCCTTTCCAATTTGTATATCTTTGACCTTCTT
Organism: Apodemus sylvaticus; assembly: GCF_947179515.1. NCBI lineage: Eukaryota > Metazoa > Chordata > Mammalia > Rodentia > Muridae > Apodemus > Apodemus sylvaticus. The sequence goes on along the minus strand of NC_067473.1, from coordinate 36,034,810 downwards.
TTGTTACCTAATTGCTCTGGCTAGGACTTCAAGTACTATATTGACTAGATAGAGAGAAAGTGGGAAGCCTTGCCTGGTCCCCAATTTTAGTGGGATTTCTTCAAGTTTCTATCCATTTAGTTTGATGTTGGCTACTGGTTTCTTTCTTTCACTATGCTTAGATATGGGTCTTGAATTCCTGATGTCTCCAAGACTTTTATCATGAAGGGATGCTGAATTTTGTCAAAAGGTTTTCAGCATCTAATAAAATGACTATGTGTATTTTTTCTTTGAGTTTGTTTATGTAGTGGATTACATTGATGGATTTCTGTATGTCCTACCATCCCTATATTCCTGAGATGAAGCCTACTTGATCCTGGTGAATTATAGTTTTGTCGCATTCATGGATTCTGTTGGCCAGAATTTTGTTAAGTATTTTTGCATCAATGTTCATAAGGGAAATTGGTCTGAAGTTCTCTTTCCTTGTTTGGTCTTTGTTTGGTTTAGGCTTAAGCATTATTGTGGCTTCATAGAATGAATTGGGCAGTGTTCCTTGTGCTTCTATTTAGTGGAATAGTTTGAAGAATATTGGTATTAGCTCTTCTTTGAAGATCTGATAGAATTCCCTATTAAACCCATCTGGTCCTGGACTTTTTTGGTTGGGAAACTATTAACAACTACTTCTATTTTTTTTCAGGACTTATAGAATTATTTAGATGGTTTATCTGATCCTGTTTTAATGTGGGTACCTGGCATGTATCCAGAAAATTGTCCATTTCATCCAGATTTTCCAGTTTTATTGATTATAAGCTCTTGTAATAGGTTATGATTATTTTTTTGAATTTCCATAGTTTCTATTGTTATGTCTCCCTTTTCATTTTTGATTTTATTAATTTGGGTAGTGCCTCTGTGCCCTCTTGTTAATCTGGCTAAGGGTTTATCTATTTGTTGATTTTCTCAAAGAATAAGCTCCTTGTTTTGTTGATTCTTTTTGTTTATATTTGGTTAATTTCATCACTGAGTTTGATTATTTACTGCCATCTACTCCTTTTGGGTGCATTTGCTCCTTTTTGTTCTGGAGTTTTCAGGTGTTGTCAAGCTGCTAGTGTAAGCTCTCTCCATTTTCTTTTTGGAGGCACTTAGAGCTATGAATTTTTCTCTTAGCACTGCTTTCATTGTGTCTCATAAATTTTGGTATGCTGCATCCTCATTTCCATTAAATACTAAGTCTTTATTTGTTTCTTCCTTGACCAAACTATCATTTAGTAGAGCTTATTCAATATCCATGTGTATGTGTGTTTTCTGTTATTTTTGTTCGAACTTAAGACCAGCCTTAGGCTGTGCTGATCTGATAAGGTGCATGGAATAATTTCAGTATTCCTGTATCTGTGGAGGCCAGTTTTGTGACTAATTATATGGTCAATTTTGGAGAAGGTACCATAAGGTGCTGAGAAGAACGTATATTCTTTTGCTTTAGGATGGAATGTTCTAAAAATATCTGTTAGGGCCATTTCATCCAAAACTTCAGTTAGTTTCACTGTATCTCCTTGAGTTTCTGTTTCTGTTATTTGTCCATTGCTGAGAGTGGGTTGTTGAAAGCTCCCACTATTATTGTGTCTGGTGCAATGTGTGCTTTGAGCTTTAGTAAAGTTTCTTTTATGAATGTAGATGCCCTTGCACTTGTTGCATAGATGCTCAGAATTGAGAGTTCATGTTGCTAGATTTTTTTTTACCAGTATGAAGTGTACCTCCTTATCATTTTTGACAACTTTTGGTTGAAAGTCAAGTTTATCTGCCATAAGAATAGCCACTCCAGCTTGTTTCTTGGGACCATTTGCTTGGAAAATTGTTTTCTAACCTTTGACTCTGAGGTAGTGACTGTTTTTGTCACTGAGGTGGGTTTCTTGTATGCAGTAAAATGTTGGGTCCAGTTTACATATACAGTCTGTTAGTCTATGTCTTTTAATTGGAGAATTGAGACTATTGATTTAAGATATATTAAGGAAAAGTGATTGTTACTTCCTGTTATTTTTGTTGTTAAAGGTAGAATTCTGTTTGTGTGGCTATCTTCTTTTGGGTTTATTGAAAGAAAACTACCTTATTGCTTTTTCTAGGGTATAGTTTCCCACCTTGTGTTGGTATTTTCCACCCATTATGGAGCTGGATTTGTGGAAAGATATTGTGTAAATTTGGTTTTGTCATGAAATGTCTTGTTTTATCCATCTATGGTAATTGAGAGTTTTGCTGGGTATAGTAGCCTGGGCTGACATTTACATTATCTTAGGGTCTGTATGACATCTGCCCAGGATCTTCTAGCTTTCATTGTCTTTGGTGAGAAGTCTGGTGTAATTCTAATAGGTCTTTCTTCATGTTATTTGACCTTTTTCCCTTACTGCTTTTAATATTCTTTCTTTGTTTAGTGCATTTGGTGTTTTGATTATTATGTGATAGAAGGAATTTCTGTACTGTTCCAGTCTGTTTGTTTAAGTTGTAAATCTTCTCTCTCTTCTGTACCTATAATCCTTAGGTTTGGTCTTCTCTTTGTGTCCTGGATTTCCTGGATTTTTTTCAGTTACAAACTTTTTGCATTTTGCATTTTCTTTGACTTTTGAGTCCATGTTTTCTATGGTATTGTCAGCACCTGAGATTCTTTCCACATTTCTTGTATTCTGTTGTTGATGCTTGCATCTATGACTCATGAATTCTTTCTAAGGAAGGTTTTCTATCTATAGAGTTTTTTCCCTTTGTGATTTCTTTATTATTTCTACTTCCATTTTTAGATACTAGATGTTTTTGTTCAGTTACTTTGCTTGGTTGTTTGTGTTTTCCTGAAATTCTTTAAGGGATATTTTGTTTCCTCTTTAAGGACTTCTACCTGTTGACCCATGTTCTCCTGTATTTCTTTAAGGGAGTTATTTATGTACTTCTTGAAGTCCTCTATCAGCATCATGAGATATGATTTTAAATCTAGCTTTTGCTTTCCAATGTGTTGGGGTAGCCAGGATTTGCTGTTGTGGGAGAACTGGGTTCAGATGGAGCCATGTTGCCTTGGTTTCTGTTGGTAATGTTCTTGTGTTTGCCTTTTGCCATCTGGTTATCTCTGGTGTTAGCTGGTTTTGCTGTCTCTGACTGTGGCTTATCTGTCCTGCAAGCCTGTGTATCTGTTCTCCTTGGAGTCCTCTCTGTGCACACAGGTATGTAGGCACTCCTGGGAGACCAGCTCTCCTATGATCCCAGGCCTCTCTGCATTCCAAATGCCCTGAGTATATGCTCTGAGTGCAGCTGGTTCTCTAGGAAGTATCAGGTGATGGTGTCTTCATTGTGGCAGACCTGGCAAGAGAAGACTGGACAGCAGACGGGGGAGGAGGTGGCGAAAGAGACAGAAGGAATGGAAGGGCATTGGTATTTGGGAGGGTGGAGTTTTGTTGGTTGCTGGGTAGCGGGTCCTGCTGGATCCCTAGTAGCAGCTCTGGGCCTCCAGACATGGGAGGGGGTTCACACCAAATGCCCTGAGTGTGGCTGGTTCTTTAGGAAGTATCAGGAGATGGTGTCTTTACTGTGGCAGACTTGGCAAGAGTCTGTCTCAGCAGAAAGGACAGGCGGCCATGGAAGTGATAGATTTCTGTATATTGAACCATCCCTGCACCCCCTGGAATGATCTTTTTGATGTGTTCTGGGATTCAGTTTGACAGAATTTCATTGAGTATTTTTTGTATCAATATTCATAACTGAAATTGGTCTATAGTTTTCTTTCACTGTTGGGTCCTTTTAATGGTTTAGGTATCAGTGTAACTGTGGCTACATAGAAAGAATTGGGTAGTATTCTTTCTATTTGTATTTTGTGGAATAGTTTGAAGAGACAGGTTTTAGATCTTCTTTGAAGGTATGATAGAATTCTGTACTAAAACCACTTGGCCCTGGGCTCCTTTTGGTTGGAAAATTTTTAATGACTGCGTTATTTTGGCATTATGGGGTTGTTTAGATGGTTTATCTCATCCTGATTTAACTTTGGTACCTGATATCTGTTCAGAAAATCATCCATTTCATCCAGGCTTTCTAGTTTTCTTTTTCACTCTCTATTGTATGGTGGGTTTCCTGCATATTCTGTATGCTGTTGAAGATTGTTTACTATAAAAAATGATGCATTTTATTTTCCTGTGGTAATGTATTATATCTTACTTATTCATTCTGTTAGTTGGAGAGCATGGAAGTAGTTTTAAATAGGAAGGTGTACCCATGAAAACAGAGGAGGGTATATTTTGGCTCACAGTTTTAGAGTTGACAGATTAGCTAGTTTGTAACTCCTGTCCTACAGTTAGGCAGAATGGGGTGGAAAAGAAAAGTGGATCTGTATTAACCTGATTGCAACCCAAGTGGGTCCAAGAGATACAGCAAATGGAAGATGCAACAAATGCACCTCTTGATGCAGCACCTATACCCCAGCCCCAACTTGTCGTCACTGGGACAACAATTATGAATCCATTACTAAACTGATCCAATGATGAAGTTAGAGCCGACTCGGTACCATCATTTGTCAATGGTTGGCTCTACTCGCTGTGTGATTCTAGTCACATAGTTTTCAAAAGTCTGTTGTAAGATGTCAAAATAGCAAACATCATTTTAGTAATAATATTTCTGCTAAATAAAATAATAATAATTTTGCTAAATAAAATAATGTTTTGCTAAATAAAATAATATTTTCGTTAGCAATCAGAGACTGTGTTTAAGAATGGGACTCAAAAGAGGACTCTGGAGCCTCACTTCCATAAGTGTCTTTAATGGACTTGCACAAACACAAACTATTGTTGTGTAGCTGGTAGTTGATAAAAATGCAAATATACAAATATCCTATCAGCATCTGAAAACTCATGTACAGAAAGGCATGCTATAAATCTGTCCCTCCTCAAGACTTTATTGGCTTCACCACTGCCTGACCACAGTGTCCCTGGCATCCTTGCAAATGAGTGCACATATACCTGAGGAAACCTAAGGTAGGTCAGAAGCTCAGGGGATTTCATCAGTGATGTCAATATCTCAGCAGGAAGTACATTCAAATTACACTAAAGCAACTGGAGAAAATATGCAAGGAAATGCTGCATCTTACTTCTTAAAGCTATATATGCATCTATCATTATTTCAACATTTTTTTTTTAGTTTAAAAAATAGGAGAGTTGAATGAACACAAGAATTAATACTCATTTAAAAAGCCAGACTCAATCATAAACACTTTTTCCAAACGTCTGTAGTGGAAGAAGACTATACTTCAGAAAAACAAAAACAATTTATGAGGTAGTGTTTGAAAGTATTATACAAAATATAGGCAGCATTTTATTATTACTTCAGTCTAACACAATTTGGAAACAAGGTTCCATACTAAACATGACATTTTCATTTAAAGATTATCTGATTTCCTTGTATTTGAACATAACAATAATTATTGCTTACTTTAAAAATCTACTTAAAGTATACAAATAAAATATAAATAAATTAACAAAATTAATTTAAAACCTGAAGACTATACAAACACCAAACAGAGACATTAAAAGAAATTACAGAGACAAATAAATGGAAAGAAATCCCAATTACCTAGACTATTACCAGGACAAGATGCTTAAGTTGAACAGTCATGAAGTGATTCCATTGGAATCCTAAATGCATTTAATTGCAGAAAATGAAGAGCTATATTAAAATGTATATGATATTATAAGTGATTCAAAAAATAACCAAATCTGTATTAAGAAAGAATAAGAGAAATATTCATGCTTTCTGATTGCAAAACTTTCTCTAATGTCATACTTTCAACTCAGAGTGGGACTGACTAAGGAGAGAGAAATAAAGGGAATGAAAGTTCAGACTAAGAAATAAGCCCTTCCTTTAATGTGGAGGGCAGAAGCTTTCCAGGAATGGGACTGGGATGACTCAGAAAGCTGACAGCTGATGCCCCGCCCATTCCATAGCGTTATAGGTGACATGAGTGACTGCATGCAAAAGATGAGGTATTGTTCTCTATTCATAAGCAACTTGTAAGCAAAAACAAGGTTAAAAATTATGGAACTCTCAGAGAAAAATAATATAAATTTTTGCAACAATTTCCTAGACAGAGAACCAAAACACAGAGCAACATTAAAATTAAAATAGAAGTAAACTTCATCAATTTTTAAAGCTTTTCTTTTCTTTCAAGAGCACTAAGTTAAAAAGTTGAGCACTGATAAGTCCAGCAAGGATTCAGAGATGTTAGACCATTTACATATTGCTGAGGAATGTTCAATAGTTACTTTTGGTAAGAATGATGTCTCCTTGAGAAGATAAATACAGTACATAAATTAATATATGAAAGGATTATCCCACACTTAGGCATATAGCTGAAAATAAAAAAAAAATTAAAACTTTTGTTCACATATCTTGCTTGCAAATATTGATAGCAGTGACAGTAGATGAGTGTAAAGGCAAGTATATGTCTGTTAACTGATGAATGGTTAAACAAGTGTGGTATATCCATGTGGCAGAATACTATTCAACCTTAAAAAATGAAGTACTGCTCGAAACATCAAACTAAAAGAAGCTGAGAACAATAGCAAAAGCACATAATGGTTCGCTTGTTCTCATTTATATCAACTATCAATTAAAAGGCAATTCTATAGAGTTCCATAATAAATTGAGAGCTAGTGTCTAAAGAAGAAGGTAAAAAAAAATAAGTATTGGCTGATAATAATAGGAACAGTTCTAGAAAAGGAGCTTGTTTAAAAGAAAGATCTAAAATTCTAAAATTTAGATGGTGGTAACAACTGTACAACTTAGCAAATATACAAAAAATTCAAAACGTGAGCTTTTTATGTTATTTTTATGTTATATGATTGTTTTTAGCTCAAATGGCTTACAATCTATCTGTTCCTTCATAGACTGCGGAATATGATAGTCACTTGCATATTAACATCTATGTCACTGATATAAAAAGATGAAGTACACTGATATGACTTCTTTCTAAAGTCAGTCATTGTTGTATTCTGTAGCTGCCTGCAGCTACTACAAACTGGTTTCCTGGAACAGAAGCTGAGGATAGATGGGAAGGGTGGAAAAGAACAAGGCCAGGATGACAGTTTACTGATCAAGGCCCCAACTTTAATTGAGGTCAGACCTTTTAACAGCTTGGGCAAGCCCCTCCCCCCAGACTCCAGAATGAGTTCAGGGGAAGTCTTCTGGCAGTCCTTGGCTCTACTGCTCAGGCAGCTGGGTGGGTCACCTGCTTAATTCAAGAATTCTTAGACCTGGAGGAACAATGAACTTAACCTTCACTCTGAGCTTCTCCACCCTAGGTGGAGCAGGACCCTGACTAGCATGGGAATCCATGCTCAACACAGGCTGGGAGAAGATCACCTTGACCAATGTCAACTACAGTCTTAGCATTCTACCCTAGGATAAAAATTCCTGCTGTAACCTTCTTCCCTATTATGCCCTATTGGCTAATGTCAAGCTCCTACCATGTGGCATGACACCTCAATATGGCTCTGTACAAGTCATACAGGAGGAAAAACTCTGATTAGAGTAGTTTTACATTTCCACCTAGAGATAATTTGATATTATGAACTATTAAGTTGATGGTGAAGAACTAATCAAAGAAAGTGTTTTCCCACTTCCCAAATCATTTAGCTCCTGAGCTGATGGAATGAGCCAGCTCCATCCCTTACCCTGTGCTCTTAGACGTGTCCACCATCTTTCTGCATTTGTTTTCTTGGTTCTGATTAATACATTTATAATTGCAAGAGGATCAAATGGACCCAAGGTCGGGTGTGGTTTTAATAATTACAGCATGAGGTGTTGCTTACATAACACCCTCCAATTTCCCTCCTCAGAACTGATTCTCAAGGAAGGGAGGGAAGGAAAGGTGCCAATTCAAATGGATTCTTCTGGATGTTTACGGAGAGGAACTGACTTTTCTTGAGGAAGAATGCGGCAGGACTCATATCCCTGCCTGTGTGTGGCATTCACACATACAGTGTCACAAAAATCTGTGTTGGATTTTTAACTGCATTCTGGCAACTTTGAGAGTGAGATGGTTAGCCGACAGGCTACTGTCAATTAAACAAGAGCTGTCACTAAGCAGAAACATTGAAACACGGCGGGCATGAATCCTAAGCAGATCATATGGCAGCTACTTAGCAGTTATTTTAACACAGTCGCAGTATAGATATGTCATTTCCCTGCAGAATTTAATTTGAGTCCCTAAGGACACAGACATCTCTACTTTCGCATGCTCCCGTCAAGTCAAAAGTGGACCTTCTAAATGAGCTGGAATGGCGGACGCGAGTCAGAGGAGGGGAGGTAGCAAACTTGCTTCTTGTTTCATTTTCCTCTGCTCAGGTTACATAGAAGAAGCCTGTATCATCCCTTGCCCCTCAGACTGCAAGCTCAGTGAGTGGTCCAACTGGTCGCGCTGCAGCAAGTCCTGTGGCAGTGGTGTGAAGGTCCGGTCCAAGTGGCTGCGCGAAAAGCCTTATAACGGAGGAAGGCCTTGCCCCAAACTGGACCATGTCAACCAGGTATTTTTACTAACATCAAATGCATTAAGATATTTCTCAGATTCCCAAGGATCTTTTTATTCTATTATTTCTCAAAGATGCACAAAATTAAATAATAGCTTCTGAAAAAGAAGTGTGATGGATTCTATTTTCACAAGGTCTGAGGAAATCACACTAAAATGTAAAATCTCAAATTATACACATTACCTCTGAATTTTCTGGGGATTCAGGATTTTGTATGAATCTAGATAGAATACAGTTCCATGCAGGCAAAATGACAGCTAAGTTATGAGTACTGTCAAAGCATTAGTCTGCCACACAATTGTGTCTAACTGCTCTGATGAAGTCATATCATTCTTGCTTTCCCCAGACGCTCAGAAAGAGAGCTCAGTAACCAAGTACTCAAGAGAAAATCAAAGAAATGACATAAATATGCTCAAAATAAAGGAGGGGTGTTATTTATTCATTTCAATCTAATTATCATAAAATAAGAAATACAAAAGGTATCTCAAACTTCATATGCATATATGTATGTGTGTGTGTGTGTGTATATATATATATATGTATATATATATATATATATATATATATATATATATATATATATATTAGCAGTTCAGTCACTGGTTTTTCTAGCATTAGAGTTGTGTTAGAGCTCGAAGGCATACTTCACTGGCTGCTGTCAGTAGCTGTTATTTGTATTCTATTGCTGTTGGAGATAAAGAGTAAAATGGCTAATGACAGAATTGTGATTAACTTAAGTGTAACAGAACAGACAATTGTTATCACAGTTGATCGGCATGTAAATTAGCAGAGAATGGATTTTCCAGAGTGTGTGCAGATGTTATGTTTTGAATTTGAGCCATGATCAAATGAACCGAGTATTTAAATATGTAAAGCTGCTTCGTGTGAACATGGCCTGTCTCATTTTAACCTCTAATCACACGGTTATCAGCAGTTTCCTTCTGATTAAGCTAAGATTGTTGGGCACAACAGAATCATACCATATGAAAAGGAAACTTTTAAGTAAGTAAAAATGAGAACACTGAAGAATTAAATTACACGGAAAGTACACTCTGTCTGGCCTTCCGACATAGAAAAATGAGGGCAGCGTAGAGAGAATAATGCACTCTTCTATCGCCATCTCCTGGCCATTGAGCACATTGTATTCTTAAACTGTAAGTGTTCGTTCATTTCCAAAGAAATTCACTTGGAATCCAGTGAATATGAAACAAAATAATGAGAGTGACATGCTTATGATGACAAGAATGTTTGCTTACAAGTTCAGAAATCTTGAATTTCCAATGACAAATTCAATATTAATAAATTATGATCCATGGTTGTATCAAAGAGAAAGTACACATATACTCAATATGTCACATGTGTATCTAACACTGTGCAATTTAAACATGCCACATTTGCCTGGGTTCTTTTGTTCCCATAGACACATAACCCTGTGCTAAGTTGCCTGTACTTGATAGAATGTTATGTCTCTAAAATCCAAAGCAGAACTTGATAAGCACATGTATGTATTGTTTTTCAATTTATTGTGGTATATCAACACGATCATAACAAAAAAATGAAAGGTAATCCAAGAAAAACCAATCAGTTAGGCATCAAGTTTTGAGCATCACATTTTACATAAAGCTTATGGATAGCTATTCAAATATCAATAAAATACTCAAGAAAATAAAATAGGCATAGTGCTGTGTTATTGTTTATAAAATATAAACCAGCTGGGCAGTGGTGGTGCACGGCTGTAATCCCAGCACTTTGGGAGGCAGAGGCAGGCTGATTTCTGAGTTCGAGGCCAGCCTGGTCTACAGAGTGAGTTCCATGACAGCCAGGGCTATACAGAGAAACCCTGTCTCGAAAAAAAAAATCCAGTATACATATATATATATATATATATACCATGCAGATTTTTACTATAATTAAAGTTCCTCAGTAAAAATACAGAAGTTTGATGATGTGAAAATGGTCTATGAGAATGCTTCCTCACTGAAGGCCTCATGTCCTTATCTCACTGGAAAGGTACAAATGGATTGAAGTGGATGGTGCTGGAGATGGGTCAATATAAAAACAACAGTTCATGTTTCTGTTGACTCATAAGATGTTTACACTCATAGTTCAGTTTGCATCGACAGGGGCTCTGAGATCCACACGAGTTTTGAACTCGTGTCATCCTGCACATGCAATCTTTCCCTTGGTTGTGTCAGCTTTGTCTGCTCATCTTAGAATCACATCATCAGAAATGGTTAATATATCCTTCCTAAGACCTAAGAAGTACATCCTAAGCTTTTACTCCATTAATGTTTTAAATAAAAGTCTGTGTAACTGAAATGTAGGATATGGATGAGCTCTTAACATAATAACTAATGTTTTCACGTTTCTCTGTTCCTTTGATTCTGTCCCGCTGAACACCACTCCAGGCGCAGGTGAGCATGCTTATCTTCTGTTTCTTCAGAGTTCTTGTTTTAAAAATTATTGTTTTCTCCACTAGGTTTCCCCTGCCTGTTCCCTTTTTATTTCCTAGCACAGTTACTAGGGTTTTGTTATTGATAGGGCCTGAGGAAACAGGGTGAGGTGACTAGCCTATACCTATCCCACTTTAATGAGGCAATGGTACCCTTTATTTATACTTGGAAGAGAGAAAGATGGTGGACTGAAATGGTTATTTGAAGATGTTGGCAATGTCTATGAAATAATTTGCATTTATCCCCCAACCATGGGAAATGATCATCTATCAAAGGATTAGGACAAGCAGCAGGGCCCCTCCATTTTGATTCTTATATTCCCTGGGAGTAGTGCAGTGCTGTTTTGCCATGTGGTGTTAGTCCTGTCTTAGCACATCTCCCTAATGGGAGTATACTAGCTGCATCCTTAGCTACAGTCTTATTCCAACATTGCATGTGCTTTATTCTTATTTGGGAGTTGTTCTATTTTATTTTGATTTTTTTTTTTATTCTGCAAGTGTGCAAAAGGATAGCTCCAAATGACTGCTTAAATCTGATTCCTGGGATTGATTACCTAGATTATTTATATACTAGTGTATGTGTGTGTGTGTGTTTGCATGTGTGTGTGTGTGTGTGTGTGTGTGTGTGTGTGTAGAATAGGAAACAGAGTTGAATTTTCACATATTATAAAAATATTTTACAATATTTTTCTTTAATGGTTATATTCTTGGTTGTAGTAGATTGCAGTCTATTTTTTTCTGCTCATTTTTCTCATTGAGAAAACCACACAATTGCTTCATTGTTCTAGAATTCCTAAACAAAGGCGTGCTGTACTGCCTCTGGAACTGAAAGCTCTGTAGACAATAACCACAAAGAGTTGCCTGTGTGCTGTGAGGCCCTTGATGCTGACAGCTGTATCTGTGGCTGTACATCATGTAAAACTAATTCAGGACCTTGTTTCCATACCTCAAGGGATTGGGGATTAGTTTCAAGATTGGCTTATTTCCATTTACTTATCGTTTCAGTTTCTTGTATGAAAAATGTTAATTCTTACAACTATATACATTTATATGTAAAACTGTCTAAGTTACCTTTATCTGGAAAACAGTTGTTTATAGTATCCATCTCATTCATTCACTGGATAAATCTTGACTAAGTGTCTAGCACATACAAGGCACACAAAATTCTGAATGAAATAGTCTAAAAGGTTTTAATTTAGTCTGCTAAATGTCAGTTTATGGAAATATGTCTTGATTCTGGCCCAGTGGGTTTGAATATGCACTGTGTAAAAATATAGAATGCAGTTCAGCCTGCCTTCCTCTTCTTGACTATACTTCTTAAGACACTCTGGTGAGATGATTGTGGTGATACATATGTCTTCCTTCCCCATTCTCATCCCACTGCCTGAGATCAACAGTTGTGTGTTTCAGGTGTATGAGGTTGTCCCTTGCCACAGTGACTGCAGCCAGTATATATGGGTCACAGAGCCATGGAGTGTCTGCAAGGTGACTTTTGTGGACATGCGAGACAACTGTGGAGAGGGTGTGCAGACCCGAAAAGTGAGGTAAGACCTAGGAGAAGGACAGAGAAGCAAACTGTCAACCATCTCCCAAATCCACATGTGACAACTTGAGGTATCTCTCAACTCTGTTCTCCTGATAACCTTCATTAGTTTCGATTTTAGGGAATCTGGGTTCTTGTAAATTAAGACCCTCTATTGCATGCAGAAGTTTGCACATTCTAATTCCTGACCTAAAATGCTTCACGTTGCAATAGTTTTTAAAATTTATATTTGTTTTTGAGATTATAATATAATTATATGCCTCCTCCTTTCCTCACTCCTTCCAGATTCTTCCCCCAAAATACCCATCCTTGCTTTTTTGAAAATCCTTGGCCTTTTTTCATTAATTGTTCTTACATATATGCATGTATATGTGTAAATACAGATATAGATAGCAATATAAATTCCTAAGTATGTAAATACAACCTCCTAGGTCTGTGTGTTATCAGGGCTAACCATTGGAAATGCATGTTGAACACAAGCTTTATTGGTGTGGATGTTAAAACTCAGTGACCTGCTAAAAGCTTCCTTGCATATATGTATTTTATATATAAATTCATGTGAGGGTGGAGTCCAGAGATCAACATAGGATGCTTTTCTCATTCTTTGTTTTCCTTACTTTTTGAGCTAGGGTCTCTCGCTGAACACAAAACAGGACAAAAAGCCCTGGGGACCCTCCTGCCCCTGCCGCCTAAGTACTAGATTACAGATATGTGCTGTCAAGCTTGCTAATTTTGACACATGAGTGCTGGAATAGAACCAATGTTCCCATGTTTATGAGGTTAATCCTCTACTTACTGAGGCATCTTCCCTGCAACAAAATCCAAATATATTTTTTAAAAACATTTTCAAATGGCAGGCTTTGACTTCTTCCTCCCTTATGTCAACCTGGCTAACATTTGAATACTCTCATCTTCAGGAAGCGTTCTCCGAGCCTCTGTCTAGCTATTGCCTCTCACTTATCCTGGTAGAGTTGTCCTGACTGATATGATAGCTCCTGGTCATGTGTGGATACTTCATTTTCACCATAAAGAAATTAAAGTTTTAAATACGTTTCTCCATTCACACTATTCATAATTGTAAGCTATCCACAGCAATACCTGACTGCTCTGTTGACCAGCACAGATGTAGAATATTCTTTTCATCCCAAAAGACTCTAAAACACAATAAAAATAAATGCAGAACTTGACAATACAGTCTCATCGATAACTTATCATGTATTTTGGAATCATGTAATGTTTCCTGATCTATTTCCGTAGAAAGTTTTTTATTAACATTACTATCAGAAAACTTTTTCATATAAAATATGTATAACCTTGTTTCTTATTAAAAACCAGTTTCTGGTTGTCTCAAATATCCATCTGAATGCTCTGTTTTCAGTTCCTATGTGCCATAATAAAGGTGGAATAAAGATGAAGATGGGAAGAAAGATATTAAGTGGGTTAAAATTGGAAAGGGAAAACGAGAGTTCCTCTTCTTCAGGCTTCTGCCTCCAAATTAAAATTTTCCCCTCCAAATTTAAAAATCATTTCCTTATGTGAATTTGCATCATTCAGTTGCTTGCTTTGTTAGTGAAAAATTATAACAAAGGAATATGCATTGTACATTTTCTTTCACTATTGGTGCACATGCATCTTTTTTATTTGTAATTAATATTCTTCAATATTCCCAAGCACACTTAAAACAAAGTAATTTTCAGATCAACCTGTGTATTGAGGCTGATGCAATAGAGAGAGGGGTCAGTATTGATTGTGATCTCTGATCATGTAATGATGTGCCTGGTGGTTCCTGATTGAGTGGACCACATCTCAAGCTCTATCCTCTGCTAATTAGGGTCAGTATGTCCTGCTTCCGTACAAATGTGGACTGACATTTCAGAAGCGATAATCCCATAAAAAAATAGGTTTATATTTACATACTTCCAGTCCTCCTCATTAGAATGGAAGGACATATAGAAAAGTGAATGGTAGAAGTGCTTCTTCCTAATAGGAATCCCTTCCTTCCCCCCACCTTCCTTCCCTCCTTCCCTTACTTTTTTCTTTCCTTATTTCTATTTTTCTTTGCCTCTCTGAGGGCTAAGAATCAAGCCTGGGCCTCAAAAGAGCTAGGCAAAGAAACAGTCAAGCTGTGGATAAAAAGTTTCTCTTTATAAATTCTATGCATATGATAACAATAAAAATAAAAGAGAGGCATTTGTAGCTTCTGATACTGCTGATGTTGTTTCCATAGAGAGTCCACCTTTTATTCCTTTACCTGCTATGGGTCTGTGACCTTTTCACTTCCAAAGTGGTCATGTGCTTCTAATATACTTCATTCTTCTCAAAAAAAAAAAAAGTGCTCTTGCTCTTTGGAAACATAGAAAGGCCAAGGCTAAGATGAAAACAAATTCAAAATCTATTTCTTTTGGCTTCAGCTTGATCCAAATATTTATTCTGAGTTCTGGGTGGAAAAAAACTATTGTTAATGCCAAATAAAAGAAATACACATCCTGGTCAGCATAATTTGTTCCTATTTTATGAAATGAAAGTACGTTTAAAATAATAATTTCTTTTAAAATAGATCAAGTCTGTTCAAAAGAAGTTACTTTCAAGTGCTATATTTGAAGTTTATTATTTACTTTTTGAGTTGTTTTTGAGTTATTTATACAAGTACAAAATTAAGAAAGATTTTCTCATAAAGTTACACATACATAGCTACCGAATCAGGTATTGGACATCTATTCTTACCTTGGATCAATATGCAATTTTACAAGTTAATTCTTGTGCGACATCGGTATCTGCTAAGATTGTGATCAATTCTACCTTTTGAATATAGGAACACTTGGCCCGTCTATGTATTCATCAGGCCACTGTCACAAGAATATTTTAAATGCTGCTGAAAGTAGAACATTTCTCAATGTAACTAAACACTCTTTCAAGGAAATTCCTAATTTTACCAAATATCTATTGATTCGTTTTTATGAAATGATTTTTTAAAAAAGTTACAGAGATCAGTATTTATATATTTTTCTAAATTGCATACCCAATCATTATGCATCTAATGACAGTGTTTCAATCTTTCATTGTGTCTCACTTGACAGAAATATTTATTTTTAAATTTATCACTATAAAAAGTGATTCTTTATAGTATACTTTTAGAGATACAATGGCCTTCCTCACTGTAAATCTCTGAGAAAAGATAGGATGCCAAGTATATAACTGTGACATGATTCAGCCAACTGCTTTAAACACTGCAATGGCCCTAAGAGGCCATCTTCCTTTTCATCTTCCCATAGGCAACTCTCTTACCAGACGCATTAATAAGTGTGACCTTTCCTACATTATAAATTAAGGATCAAGGTTTTCTCTTCCACTACTAAAGTTCACAGAGAGATTATTAACTACAGTAAAAGGAAGCCGCATTAATTAGCTTCTCAAGAGGATTGCTTGACTGTTCATAATGGAATAGTGTGAACAAAGGTTTAAATTTGTCCTAATATAAGAAAAACTAACAATTAAGAAAAGAACCAACAAGAGCCAAATAGCCACGATTAGATAAAGTGTATGGTTGTGTGTGTGTGTCTATATTGTGTCTATGTGTTTTTAAATATCACAGTACCCAGGTGGTCAGTGAACAATGAGCAGGAATTCATTCTTGCTTTTCTACCATGGGAGTTTTAGGGATTGAAATCAGGTCATCAGGTTTGATTGCAAATGACTTTACGTACTGAGTCATCTGGCTGGTAGCTAAAATAACTTTTTAGTGACAAAACAATCTGATAAATGCCCCATCTTGGAAATCACCTTATGAAACATTTTGTATGGACATCGCACAGTCCCTCGGCCTCTCTCATCTTTGATCAACTGTGTCTCCAGATATCTCCAGAGATCCTCTTTGGACCAATTTTCTTCAGTTCAGTTTTCATATACAGGTGGAAAAGTCACTTCCCTTGCAAAGAAACAAGTTAGCATTTACTAATGTACTGAAGCTATCCAGTTAAAATATTGTGACTATGTATGTGAATATATGTTTTTCTTTTAATCTTAGAGAAATACTATATGTAGGACTACATAGTTTCTTGTATCTCTTCCCTTTGGGATAATGTTGTTCATCAGATGATGGCTTAATTAGAAACACCATCCCATGTGTTGGCTGTCATTTTACTTGGCCTAGTTCATTTGCTGATGTGAACATTTTCTCTTAGATGCATGCAGAATACAGCAGATGGCCCTTCTGAACATGTGGAGGATTACCTGTGTGACCCAGAAGATATGCCCCTGGGCTCTAGAGAGTGTAAACTACCATGCCCTGAGGACTGTGTGATATCAGAGTGGGGGCCATGGACCCAGTGTGCTTTGGTGAGATTATAGACTAATGCTATAGGACTGTTTGCTCCTTCTCAAGCATGCTTCTAAATGAGCAAATAATTCCTTCAGCAGGCCTTAGAGATTGCACAGCATGTTAGAAACTGCAGTGGTCATAATGATTCTCTTTAGTTAAAAGAAGGAAAGAAAGAAACTCTAGTGAAGGTACTTTAATGTCGGTTTGATATCCCTTCACTCCTATAGAATCTGATTAATGTAAATGGTAAGAACATACTTTCGCACAAGAAAGTGCTGAAGCAGGAATATTGTCACCAGAATGCCAACAATAAGAATCTCAAGAAGAGGGTTACACATGGTGGGTCCTCAGGTGTTCTTCTAAGATGATTGTGTGTAGACACTGAGAAACAGAACCAAATGATCATAGTTTCCATTCAGTGGACCTGCTGTTAGTATGCCTGCTGACAAGTATAGAAGCAGCCTTACTTCAACAACCTCCATTTTTATGATAGAATCACCTTGTAACAGAATCTGTGACAATATGCATTTCATCCACTTTTCTATAAGAAGAAAAGATCATGTGCTATCTTCCCTGAGCACCTTTTCGAAGCACTTCTCAGTGCCCATCTCACAGTAGAGGGTTGTTACTATCATTTCTCTTACAAAAAAAGCTTGCCTGGGTATTAGACAGGATTCTCCAGAGCAGTAGTTTCCTACCCATGGAGTACAACTCCATTGGAGGTCACATATCATATATCCTGCATATTATATATTTACATGATGGTTCATAACAGTAGTAAGGTTGCAGTCATAACATACAAAAGAAATAATTTTATATTTAGGGGTCACCATAACATGAATAATTGTATTAAAGGGATACAGAATTAGGAAGTTTGAGAACCACTGCTGTAAAGGTATGTAGTGTATAGAGATTGGAGGTGGAAGGAGTATTAGAATGGTTTACAGGCTATGGCCCAGCTAATCTAAAAATGGTTCTCTAACAACAAATGTCCAAAAATCCAGTCAGTAGCTGTTCAGTCCAAGAAGCTGAATGTCTCAGATCATCTTCATTCAGTATATGCAAGAATCCCAAAGTAGACTCTAATGCCAGTGAAGGGATGGCCTTGCTAGGGACAGAAGGAGCAATCAGGCAGAGATTTGCCTTCTTCTAGCTTCTTTATATAGGCTGCTAGCAGAAGGTGTGGCCCGGATTAAAGGTGAACCTTCCCACCTTAAAAGATCTGTATTAAAGGAGTATCTTCCCACTTCAAAGATCTAGAGTAGAACAGGGTCTTCCTACTTCGAATGATTTAAGAAAAAATACCTCACAGGTATACTCAGCCCTTTGGGTTTTAGTTAAATCTAGATGAAGGAAATTGAACAACCAAGAATAACCATCACAACCTGTCAGTCACAGATAGTCTGTGCTTTTTTACTCCTAGAAAGACAGATGAGTTCAAAATCAAACAGAATTCTAGATTTCAGCAACCCCGAGGATGCTAATGCCCATCTAAAGGAAGGGAATCACTTGAAGCAGTATGTGCAAAAGTTAGTTTCTTAGTTATGGTTACTATTGTGCTGAAACACTATGACCAAAGGCTACTTGGGAAGGAAATGGTTTATTACACTCATAATCACACTTCTGTATACCAGTTCATCATCATCATCAAAAAAAAAACAAACCCAAAAAACAAACAAACAAAAAAACAGGACAGGAACACATGAAGGGTGAAGGGCAGAACCCCTGGAGGCTAGAACTGATGCAGAGGCTATGGAGGAAAGCTGTGTACTGGCTCGCTCCCTCTGACCTGCTCATCCGTCTTTCTTCTCAAACCCAAGACCACTAGCCCAGGGAAGAACCCACAAAGAATGGGCTGGGTCCTTCCCTCATTAATTACTAAGACAAACTACAAGCTTGCCTACAGCCCAATCTTCCAGAGGAATTTCTCAATTGAGTTTCCCTCCTCTCAGATAAATCTATCTAACCTGTGTCAAATTGACAGAAAGTTATTCAGCACAGTTAGCTTAAACCTGCACAAGTGTGAAAAGCAATGTGAAAAATCCAAAAGATACATTTAATGTTAAGGAATTAAATAAAATACAACTTCAGGCAAGTTTAGAGTCTGGGTTTTCCAAGGTGAGTTGCTGTATTTAGCTGTGTGTTAATCTTGTTAAAATGCTAAGTGGTAACTAACTGACTGCCCAGAAGCTAAAGAGGGTCAATATATCATTTGAACAGATGTTAATAGAAGGGTGAAGGCTCTACCCTTCATAAAGGTCTATTAATGAATTTCTGTCTTAATTCTACAGCTGAACTACATTCCACAATTTACAATGATGGAATTCTTGTCATCAGGGATTCTGTTAAAAGAATTATTCAGCTTATATAAAACAGGGACTGTTGAATTTGTGCTGCTTCTTAAAATTCCTTAACAGGGATTTCAATACCAAGAGCCACCAAACAGGAACTGTGTCTGTCTGAGTTCTGTTTTAAATATCCATAAAGTAGCCATCTTAGGAAAAATATTAAGTTCTACCATGTGTAACTAGAAAGAGTTTGTGAAAAATATTTTGTTTTCTTGAGCCTTTTCTAATAGAAATTTTGGATTGAGACTAAAACTCAACTAGTTGACTAAGTGTGCCTTTTAAACTTTATACATTATCTTAAATCATCACCTAGAACATCAATAAACAAAACCCAAACATTTATGGCATGAGAAGAACTGTTAGGTTCAAAGAATACACAGATATAGAAGAGAGAAGTAGTTAAATGTTCTTTGGACATGGTAGCAGGACCTCTTTATAATTTGCATTGTCTTATACAGTAAGTATTCCTTCAGTGGTGTGACTAGCACACAGTGAGAGCAGAGGACAAGGCAATAACTACTTTAGGACAAAGAAATCCAAAATTGTTTGTCCCTTTTAATTCTTAGAGTCTAAATGTTTATAGAAAGATGAACCAATAAGATAGTAGCCAGCCACTGTGTAGATGCCAAATTGTTTATATGAGGATTTGCATTAGGAACATCAAATACCTTGATATTTATTTAAATGGTTTAGATCAATTTATATACACACACAATCATTCATACACACATGTACACTTAAATATATGTGAATCATTGCAACATATGGAGTTAGCATTCTGTGTTACTAAAAATGCCCCATATGAATGTGTTACAATAGGTGTAACTATAATAGGTGTAACTACTAAACATTCTTTAGCTAGGGTGGGACATCAGACTCTGTCAATGCCTACATTTTACATATAGAAACTCTGAACTCTGAATCATAATGAGGTTAATCTTTGTTTAAATTAGTACAATACATTTGTACTCTAAATCCAGCTCCAGAAGTATGCTAGCTGTTGTATGGCTAAGTTAACCTTTCTGAAAACCAGTATTGTTCTCTCTAAGCCTTGCAACCCCAGTGGTTCCAGGCAAAGGTCAGCTGATCCTATCAGACAGCCTGCTGATGAAGGAAGAGCCTGCCCTGATGCCATAGAGAAAGAGCCCTGCAACCTGAACAAAAACTGCTACCACTATGACTATAATGTCACAGGTAAAGCATTTCATCATGTCCTTATAGATTCTGAAGCGTCTTCCCATAGGAATCAGCTCCAGACATTCTCAGCAGCCCAAGCCAGCTCTGCCTGTGTGCCAAGTTGAAACACAGCTTACACTCTGAGAAATAATCAGTATCACATGACAGAAGTAGTTATCTGTTTTATTTTTTAAAACAACAAGATATAAAGAATAAAAGTATTGCAAAGACTAAATTCTTAAAGTATGTGATAAATATTCTAACTAACCCCTTTTAAAACTTCCTCTTACTTTGGGATTATGGGAAATATTTTCTTTATTTGCAAGATACTTGATTGTTACATCTATATCATTAATTCTTGGGACAAAGGAACATTTGTGAACAACATCAACATGACATAAAATGTCCGTAATCTTAAAAATAAATATCAAAAATTAGACTTGTGATAAATTGCATTTATTTCTTAAATTTCATTTATTATCAAAACATACACATCAATAATATCTTATTTATGATTTGGTACAACATTGAAGCTAACTTGGATTTTTTTCTTAGTAATTTTTATGTTGAAACAAGCTCAAGGAATTGAAGAGAGACACACAGCAATCCCACTGGCTTATGTCTATTAGTTTTCTCTACAGTTTCCTTTGATGCCACAAAAGAATTCAAAGTTCTCTCAGGGTACATTGTACTGGCCTGGAGAAAGATGGAAAATTGTTTTTGTAAAAGATACAAAATAAGGGAATCTGATTACTATGCTGAAAATATTTACAAAATAAATGAGTTTGTATTTTTCTAAAGAATTTTAGTTATGCAGATGAAGAAGTACATAGTGTTAATATAATTACAGAGTACCATCCATTAAAATTATATTTGCTTTGCTAAAAAAAAGAATACATAACGGCAAATTTTTATTTCTATTCTTCTTGAGAAAAAAAGTTTTGAAATGGTATTGATCTGGGCAGCTAAGTCTTTACAATATCACTAACTAGCTGTCAAGATAGTCAAGTAGACATCTGCCTCAAAAAATAATCCCCACTGCTATGTGCAACCACAGCAATTCCATTTGGCCTCCTAATATGTTCAAATCTGGGGCCCATATGCCCTGCATGTGGGATGATTGATTGAGGGACTTAGGAAGCCGTTGTGAATTAGGTATGGGATTCAGGTCATCAGAGTTTCATCTGAAGTCTGTTCTATGCATCGCCTTCTGTTCTGATGGGGCTCTTTCCTCCAGACTGGAGCACTTGCCAGCTGAGTGAGAAGGCGGTTTGTGGGAATGGCATTAAAACAAGGATGTTGGACTGTGTTCGAAGTGATGGAAAGTCCGTTGACCTAAAGTACTGTGAAGAGGTGGGTGAGTGTTGTTGTGTTAAATCTTTGAAGGAATTCTTCCCTAATAATTTACATTCATATGGAGCCAAGTGACGTTTGCTCCACCCGCTTGCATGGGCAACAGCTGTTTTCACAGGCTGTCTAGTGCCCTCTCAAAAAGAGACAGTATCCACACTCTACTGATTTCCACAGATAATTTCCTGCATTTTGTTCTGCTTGGAGCCCTGAGGTATGCTAATTAGCCCATTCTGGAAGAAAAGCTTAGGAAACAATAAGCAATCAAGGTGAATAAAAGCAATAAATCTTAATCAGACCATTCATCATCTTTTGTAATTTGATGTGAATTGGGTGCAGAGCTTGGACACCTGCCAAGATCCATCATTTATTCTTTCTGTTGCTCAACATTGATCACATGCAGTTTCATAGCAGATTTTGATATGAAGATCTGATACCCAGCTGTGAGAATCCAAGTACTTAGGTCTCACGTCCGGATAAGAGAGCTTAATGTGCCAGCAAAGCAATGAAGTCTGTCACTAATACCTTTAAGGTTCAGAGACTGTAGTTTATGGGTAGTCATCAAACGGAAGTAAGACTCTTAGCTCTGGCCTTCAGAGCAGCAGAGGAATTTGGCATTGGACTTTCTTTTTTCATGAAGCTATGCCTTGCAATGGTAGTGGTTTCTGTCTGATTTCCACACCACAAAGGCAATGATGCTCCTGTCCTTTGACTCCCTATGCTTCTGATGTGCACAGGGGCATTCTTTCAGACCCAAATAAGCAAGAGCTTCAGTAGCTCTGAAACAGAATTGTCTTAACTCTCAAGGAAAAGCCAACAGTGGAACTACTCGAAGCCACATAGTGCCATTGTCAAAGTGTAACTTTAACTTCCTCACATCTCTGATTCTAGGGATGGACTTCCAGATGCTCTGGAAACATCACACTGTTTAGTCAATAAATGCCTCCCTATAAAATTCTGTTTCAAGAATTGATCTATTTATATGTTAAAGTAAAGTAAGTTAAACTCAGCTTTAAAAATAAAGTACTATCTAAGCAATATAACCAATAGTAAATAACATTTTTGAGCGTGAAGATTATTACAACACTGACTTCCTGGAGAGTGGTAGGTGATCCAATTCAAGCTGATTAGTGTAGTCTCTTAGGCAAATGCCCAGTTAAGTTTCCTCCATACAAGAACATGAAATGAGACCTCTGTACTAGTAGAGCACAATGCATTCATGACTCTCTTAAACTGCTTCCTTTACCTTGTGAATTTTGCAGGGACATTCAGATCCTAACACCCTGGCAAATGCTGACTTCAGGGAAAACTAAGCTGCTCTCTGTGGGAATTAAACAGCACACACACCATTTTATGCATCCCTATGAGTCCAGCTGGTTCCAGGAACAATTGTGCTGTCTTTATAAACAATGCATGGACCACCTACCTACCAACCCCTGTGCAAACCCTGTATTCAGTTCAGCAGCAGTAGGTAACCCTTGCTGCTTCTCTAATGGCCACAAAAGAAATGTATCATTAGTGCTCAACAAAGAGGAAAATTAGGGTTAAATTCACTAGCATTTATGCAGTGTGTTTTTCCATTTGGTATTTTTTAGATTTATTTATTTTTACTCATTTGCTACCAAGACATTGTAGATATTCACATCAGTATGAAAAGCACAAGGCTCCAATATGTCTCTTCTCCTCCTTCCTGGAATCTTCTTCTTCCCTCCTGTACTGTTGCACCCTCAGTGGCTTTCTTTGCTGTTTTATGTTGCATGTGCCGTGTGTCACTCTCGCACCCTTCCTCAACATACCTTGCCCTCTTTCCATGATCTCTTGTCTAATTTCATAGTCTATATCTGTTCTCCTAATAGCACATTTACATACCGCACAGATACTAAAAATTTAAAGTACTTTTTTATATAAAGCAAAAAAGAGTTGGCAGTTCTGAGAATTACCAGTAAAAATTGTTATTCCCTGCTATAATGTCAATACTTTTTATTTTAATGCTACTTTGTACCTTTGACTTCATTTTAAATGTTGGAATGGACTGTATCACCTGTGAACTTGAAACTCTTATCCTTTTGAAACTATAACATGTAAGTCACAATGAGAGGATCAAAATGCAAATAAAATGGCATGATGAGAGGTCATACACATAATAAATAAATAAATAAATAAATAAATAAATAAATAGAGTTATAGCAGTATTGGTGAGATAAATCCGAGAATAGGAATTCTCCATAACCAAATTATATAAAACACATTCCTGAGGACCCACCTTTTAAGAAAGATGAATTCTCTAACATTTAATTCATTTAATTCATTTTAAGAAAGATGAATTCTCTAACATTTCTTTTTTATTAGTTTATTTACTTATTCACTTTACATCTCCATATCAGCACCCCTCTCCTCCCAGTACCCCTCACACAGGTCCTCTCCCCATTCCCTCATTCCCATCTCCTCTGAGAAGGGTGTGAGGGTATCCCCTGGGATCTCTCTCTCTCTCTCTCTCTCTCTCTCTCTCTCTCTCTCTCTCTCTCTCTCTCTCTCTCTCTCTCCTCTCTCTCTCTCTCTCTCTCTCACACACACACTGTCACCCCCAACTCTGTCAGCACATCAAATCACTGCAGGACTAGGCACACCTAGATAAAGTGGTCCTGTTAGGGGAACGGAATCCACAGACAGGCAAGAAATTCAGAGACAGCCACAGTCCAGTTGTTGGGGGACTAGCATGAAGACCAAGATGTACATCTGCTAGGGGCCTCAGGTCAGCCCATGCTCACTCTTTGGTTAGTCTTTTAATCTCTGACAGCCCCTAAGGATCTAGGCTAGTTAACCCAGTTGGTCTTCCTGTGGAGTCTCTGTTCTCTTTGGGTCCCTCAATCCTTCCCCCCCAGATCTTTTTTAACACTCTCTAACTCCATCTAATGCTTAACTCTGGGTCCCTGCTTCTGTTTCCATTGGCTGCTGGGAGAAGCCTCTCCGAGGACTGTAGGCTTAGATTTTTTTAAACCATCGTTAATGAGGGATTTAAATGCTTTAATCTCCCTTCTAGCCCATCACCCACCAGAGGTAGTAGAAAGGAAAGGAAGGAAAGGTTTATAGGGCAAAAAGGATTATAGACTTGTTTAGAAATAATTCTTAGGGGTGATTCCAATCATTGTTCTCAGGATATCAGCAGTTGACTTCACATGAATCAATAACAATAGTTCAATCCACTCACAAGCACCATTCACAAATCAGCACTGTCAATTTGATCCAGAAGAGACCCATGCCAATTGGTCTGAAGCCACAGGATATCATGAGAAATTCTTTAGTGTGTTTCTCTCTACAAAGTCACAATAAATGATCATCAAAGAAGGCAAGGCGAACAGTGCTACAGCATAGAACACTGTTGGGTTATACTTATACTCTTTTCAAACATCATGTATCTCCAGCAAAATATTGCATGCCCTTTTTTCCAGACAGCTTCTAGAAAAACACCACGTGTCTGTTCTCAGCAAAACATCCTCTCATATATATCCTCTCATAAGATAGTTTATAGAAAAACATCATCTAACACAACTAATTCTCCCAAGAACCAGAAAGTTCCACTTCAGGGGACAATTTTGATAGGCTCCTGTCTGGAAGCATATAATAGTGTCAGGTATCAGATTTTACCCATAGAGGGCCTAAATTCAGGCCAGTCATTGGTTGGCCATTTTCTCTGTGTCTGCTCTATCTTTGTCCCTGCACAACTTGTAGGCAGGACAGAGTTTGAGTAGAAAGTTTTATGGGTGGGTTGCTGTCCTTATCCCTCCACTGGGAGTCCTGACTAGCTAGCTACAGGAAGTGGCTACGAGTCTCAGCTAGAGTCAGCCCTGTGGACATCCTGGGGTATCTCCCTATTCCAGGTCTCTGGCAAATCCTAGAGATGCCCTGACCATGCCCTGTCCATTGCCAAGTTCCATTCTCTCCCCTGCTCACCCTACACCTAATCTCCACTGCCCTCACTCCCCTCCCACTCCCCTCTCCCATTCAGTTCCCTTCTTCCCTCCACCTCCAATATCTGTTTTATTTATGTTTCTGAGAATGATTCAGTAATCCTCCCTTAGGCCATACTTTTTATTTGACTATTTTGAGTCAATGAATTATACTCTGGTTATCTTGTACGTTCTGACTAATGTCCACTTATGAGTACATACCTTTGCTTCTGGATTATCTCACTCAGGATATTTTCTAGTTCCATCAATTTTCCTGCAAAATTCGTGATTTCTTTGTACTTAATAATTCCATTGTGTACATGAACAATATTTTCTTTATTTGTTTTCCAGTTGAGGGGGATCTAGGTTGTTTCCAGCTTCTAGCTATTATGAATAAAGCTGCTATTAACATAGTTAAGCAAGCACTCTTGTGGGATGGTGGAGCATCTTTTGGGTAAATGCCCAAGAGTGGTATATAATTGAGTCTTGAAAGTAAAACTTTTTCTGAGAAACCACAAAATTGATTTCCAGAGGGGTTGTACAAGTTTGAACTCCCACGAGAAATGGAAAACTGTTCCCTTTGTTCCACATTCTTGGCAGCATATATTTCCCCTAAATTTTTTATCTGACAGGTATAAGGTAGAATCTCAGAGTCATTTTGATTTGCCCCATGACTAAGGATGTTAAATATTTCTCTTTTTTTAATTGGATATTTTATTTATTTACATTTCAAATGTTATCCCATTTCCCAGTAACCCCAAAATCCCCAGTCCATCCCCTTCCCCTGCTTTCAAGAGTGTGTTCACCAATCCACTCACCCACTCTTGCCTCCCTGCCATTGTATTCCCCTACACTGGGGCATTGAGCCTACTCAGGACCAAGAACCTCTCCTCTCATTGATGTCCAATAAGGCCATCCTTTGCTACATATGCAGCTGGAGCTATGGGTCCTTCCATGTGTACTCTTTGGTTGGTGGTTTAGTACCTGGGAACTCTGGGTTGTCTGGTTGGTTGAGGGGTTGCAAACCCCTTCAGATCCTTCAGTTCTTTATCTAACTCCTTCTCTATTGGAGACCCCAATGGTTAGATGTAAGCATCCACCTCTGTATTTGTCAGGCTCTGGTAGAACCACTCAGGAGACAGCTATATCAGGCTCCTGTCAGCAAGCACTTCTTGGCATCCACAATAGTGTCTTGATTTGGTGACTGTATATTGGATGGATCCCTAGGTGGGGCAGTCTCTGGATGGCCTTTCCTTCAGTCTCTGCTCCACATTTTGTCCCTGTATTTCCTCCCATGAGTATTTTGTTCCACCTTCTAAGACAGACCGAAGCACCCATACTTTGGTCTTCCTTCTTCTTGAGATTCATGTGCTCTGTGAGCTTCATGTGGTCTGTGAATTATATTGTGGGTATTCTGAGCTTTTGGGCTAGTATCCACTTATCAGTAAATGTATATCACGACTGTTCTTTTGTGCCTAGGTTGCCTCACTTAGGATTATATTTTCTAGTTCCATCCATTTGCCTAAGAATTTCATGAAGTCATCATTTTAAATAAATAAGTAGTGTTCCATTGTGTAAATGTACCACATTTTCTGTATTCATTCCTCTGTTGAAGGATATCTGTGTCCTTTCCTGCTTCTGGCTATTATAAACAAGGCTGCTATGAACATAGTGGAGCATATGTCTTTGGTATATGTTGGAGAATCTTTTGGGTACATGCCCAGGAGAGGTATAGCTGGGTCCTCAGGTAATACTATGTCCAAAATTTTCTGAGTAACTGCCATGCTGATTTCCAGAGTGGTTGTACCAGCTTGCAATCCCGCCAACAATGGAGGAGTGTTCCTCATTCTCCACATCCTTGCCAACATCTGCTGCCACTTAAGTTTTTGATCTTAGCCATTCTGAGTAGTATGAGGTGGAATCTCAGGGTTGTTTTGATTTGCATTTCTCTGATGACTAAGGATGTTGAACATCTCTTTAGGTGCTTCTCAGCTATTCAATATTCCCCAGTTGAGAATTCTTTATCTCTGTAGCTCATTTTTAATAGGGTTATTTGATTCTCTGGAGTCTAACTTCTTGAGTTCTTTGGACTTATTGGATATTAGACCTCTATCAGATTTAGGATTGGTAAAGATCTTTAAGTGCTTCTCACACATTATAGATTCCTCTGCTGAGAATTCTCTAGCTCTGAACCCTGTTTTTAATTGGGTTATTAGGGGTTGATGAAGATTTCTTTCTTATCTGTAGACTGATGTTCTTTGTTCCTATTCATGGTACACTTTGCCTTATATAAGCTTTTTAGTTTCATGAGATCCATTTATTAATTCTTGATCTTAGTGCATGACCCACTGAGCAAACCCACCTAAGAGGAGTAGATGTCAGGAAATAATTGAACTCTGAATTGAAATTAATCAATTAGAAACAAAGAAAACAATACAAAGAATCAACAAAACAAATAGATGGTTCTTAGAGAAAAGCCAACAAGATAAATAAACCCTTCTCCAAACTAGCTAAAAGGCAGAGAGACAATACCCAAATTATCAAAATCAGAAATAAAAGTGGAGTCATAACAACTGATACTGAAGAAATTCAAAGAATCATTATGTCTTCAATAGGAAGCCTGTCCTTCAAAAAATTGGAAAAATATAAATGAAATAGATAGATTTCTAGACAGATACCAATTACCAAAGCTAAAAAACTATCTAAATAGTCCTATAAGACCTATGAAAATAGAAACAGTCATTGAAAGTCTCCCAACCCCTCCCCCTCCCCCAAAAAGGCCAGGGCAAGACAGGTTTAGCATAGAATACTACCAGACTTTCAAAGAAGAGCTAATACCACACTACTCTAGAAACAGAAGAAACAGAAGGAACATTGTCAAGCTCATTCTATGAGCCCATAGTCTTGCTAATATCTAAACCATGCAAAGACTCTACAAAGAAAGAGAATTTCAGAATAATTTCCCTAATGAATATTGTTATAAAATTACTCAATAAAATACTTGCAAACTGAATCAAAGAATAAATCAAAAGTATTTCCAACATAATCATGTAGGCTTCATCCCAGGAATGCACGAGTGGTTCAATATAGTAAAATACATCAATATAATCCATCATATAACAATATTGAAAGAAAACAACCACATGATCAACTCATTAAATGCTGTAAAAGACTTTTACAAAAATCTAACACCCCTTCATGTTATAAGTATTGGAGATATAGGGAATACAAAGCACGTACTATCTATCTTTTCAATATAGTACTTGATGTTCTAGCCAGAGCAATAAGACAACTAAAGGAGAATAAGAGGATACAAATTGGAAAGGAAGAAATTAAGGTATTGCTATTCACAGATGATATGATTGTAGAGATAAGTGACACCAAAAGTTCTACCAGAGAACTCCTATGGCTGATAAAGACCTTCAGGAAAGTGGCTGGATATAAAATTACAGAAATAAGTAGCCTTCCTTTATTCAAATGATAATCAGGCTAAGAGCTAAATTAGGGTGAAAACATTCTTCAAAATAGCCACATTATATAAATTATCTTGGTATAGCTCTAACAAAGTAAGTGAAAGATATGTATGACAAGAATTTTAAGTCATTGACAATTCCATTCATGTATGGATGACACAACATCTTTAATTTAAGCTGAGATAGGAAGATCACAAGTTCAGTATTAGCTACAAAGTGTATTTCAGGACACTCTAGTCTACATAAAAAAAATCTATCACCAACAAACAAAAGACTCAATTCATTCATTAATTAATGCATTCATTTTTGGTGTTTGAGTCTAAATTCAGAGCCTTCTAGATATTAATCATGCCTATGTCACTGAGCTACACCCAAGCCCCCAAACTGTTCTTTTATATATATTTTTCAGTACATTTTATCTTTAGTTTGAAATGGTAGTTTGTCTTTAAAGCCACCTGGCTATTCAGTGTAACATGTCTATACAAAAAAAAGTAATATCTGAATGATAAAATTACAGGTCTATTGATAAAATTGATATTTTAATTTTTGAAATATTTCAAAGCAGTCTCATCTATACTTTTCTATTCTTCATGTAGAGAAATTCTACTCATTTGTAGATTTTTTTTTCACTATTTATGGGAATTGTTAACACAATGCATAACAGTATAGCATCAGTATGCTCCTGAATTCACCTTATGCCCTTGCCTCCTACTTGGATGAGTGGAACCATTCTATATTCTTAACCTTTGTAACAATTGCTCTGTTTCCAATAGTTTTGCTATACCGTGCCCCTTTCTCACTATCCTTCGCTCTCACCCAGTCAGCCTCCCCACAATCTCTTCTCTCTGGTCACTGCGTTCCCACTGCTCTCCTCATTCACATCTCTCCTTTCTTCCTTGCTCTTCTAGCCTGTCATTCCTTTTCCCACTGACAGTGCTAGTGGCCTTGTCTCCCTGCCCATACAAATTTATCTCTTTCTCCTCTTTCAGCTTGGGCTGGAAAAGAACTGGCAAATGAACACATCCTGCACGGTGGAATGCCCTTTGAACTGTCAGCTTTCTGACTGGTCTCCTTGGTCAGAGTGTTCTCAAACATGTGGACTCACAGGTTAGTTTGTATTGCAATTGCATTAGACTACGAGTAGAGTCACATAAAACAAACCATCTTTCTTGCTATAAATTACATTCAGTAGGCCACAGAAAAAAATCTTCTTTCCCAAAACATTTGAGCCGTTCCTGCACCAGTATATCCTCAAAAGAGATACCTGTGATACCCTCTCCCAGTGTATATCTATGTGTATAGCCATGGCTTCGTGCTGAAGTTTCATCATTTTATATCTTTAAAGGAAAAATGATACGAAGACGAACCATAACCCAGCCCTTTCAAGGTGATGGGAGGCCCTGCCCTTCTCTGATGGAACAGTCCAAGCCTTGCCCAGTGAAGCCATGCTATCGGTGGCAATATGGCCAGTGGTCTCCATGCCAAGTTCAGGTATCAAATTTCAGGAAGCTGCATGGTTGTAAGAATTCTTCCTCTTCAGAGACTTGGTTTTAAAAGTACTTTTAAGTTAGAAATAGTCGGTTTCCCCATAAAACATTATAGTGACTTTAACATTTCCCAGTCCTTTAATTAGTTTTGATAGCAAGCACCTCCTTGTCCTATACTTTTAAAATCATTTCGAGACATATCCATTTTAATGAAAATTTATTTGCCTGTCTTTGTGTAGGAAGCAAATAAATTGTTCAGTGTATGCTTTATCGCCTGTGCCCTAAAAGGCATCTTCCCTAGGGTTCCTTATGCTTCTCTAGCTATTCATAAATCAAAACCAGTGATGCAGAGATGACTGCAAACCATGAGCTCTCTAATGTATTATTTTTCTTTTTCTAATTAGCTATTTCTCCCTCTATTCCAGGAGGCCCAGTGTGGAGAAGGAACCAGGACACGGAATATTTCTTGTGTTGTGAGTGATGGCTCAGCTGATGATTTCAACAAAGCGGTAGATGAAGAGTTCTGTACTAACATTGAGCTCATCATAGATGGTAATAAACAAATAGTTCTGGAGGAAACCTGCACCCAGCCCTGCCCAGGTAACAATGAACAGAATTAGTATTTGAAGAATATCTTCCCAGGACCAGAATGTTGGTTTAAAAACACAAATCCCAGACATTCTGTTTTACCAATGAAGACTACCAGATGCTAGAATGAAAACCAGCTAGCTCTGAGAGGCAGAGAAAGCACCCAGCTGGCCTACTCCACCAGTGTCCCAGAAGGAATATCTCCCTTTCTCCTTCATTCTGTCTTAAATACCCTTCAACTAAAAAGAAATTCTTAGAGTTTCTTTATGCTCACTCCCTGCAGACTGGTTACTTTTTCTACTCCTTGACCTAGTATCGGCTTTATTTAACTCTTAGATTAAAGGTGTGTGCTATGGTTTGGCTACACTACAAGTACTATTTACAGTAAACAGAAAGCACTAAGAAAATGGCTAAGCCATACCACAAATAGAAACAGCTCACCACATCAATGTCAGAGTTTACAGTATGACCAAATATGTATGTGTATGGTGTACAGTATGACAACACCAGAGTCAAGAAGAGGTTATGCATAGAGTTCATGTGATGGGTGTCACCCATCTTATTCAATTATATCTCCACTAACAACTACAATATCTATGGGTCAGAGGAGCACAGCATTAATGCACAGAATAAGGTCTCTAATATCCTTGAGCTGCATATTCAGCCCTCTACAGTATGTCTTGAAAGCTTAGACATGGTAAGCTTTAAGGGGGTAGACTATAAACTGGAGAATACATTTTTCATCTTTGGCAGGGATCATGTAAATTTATTATTCTGATGGATTTTCTCAAAATATGAAAGTCTATTTAGTACAGAGTGCTTCACTTTCATTTTGTTATTAAATTTTGGAAGCTTGACATTGATATTTCAAGATTATTATGTAATTCACAGACTACGGAAATATATAATTGTTGGTTTTCTCTGAAAAATGTATGATGATATCAAGTAAAGATACATATATGGCTTAATCCTACTTACAAAAAAGAAAGAATCCAAATTCCATTAAATTTATAGTCACTTAGGTAAAGTTATATTCCCTGTCATCAGTAATTTTTTAAATTTTTACCCATACCAGATTACCCTGGTAAATACCAGTAAACCCAAAATATGACATCTCAGAGATTTCTATAACTTTCTTAAATACTTTTCTTAGTTGCCCACTCTTCTGGCATTTTCCAAGTATACTAGATTTTTTTACATAATATTTTATAAATTCCTTGAGAATTTTTTACAACATATTATAATCATATTTATGCCTCTACTCCCTGAGCTGCTACCAGATCTACACTACCACCACCACCACTGGTCCCAACTTCTGTTCTCTGACTACCTTTTGCTCTCTCTCTCTCTCTCTCTCTCTCTCTCTCTCTCTCTCTCTCTCCTCTCTCTCTCTCTCCTCTCTCTCCTCTCTCTCCTCTCTCTCCTCTCTCTCCTCTCTCTCCTCTCTCTCCCCTCTCTCCCCTCTCTCCCCTCTCTCCCCTCTCTCCCCTCTCTCCCCTCTCTCCCCTCTCTCCCCTCTCTCCCCTCTCTCCCCTCTCTCCCCTCTCTCCCCTCTCTCCCCTCTCTCCCCTCTCTCCCCTCTCCCCCCTCTCCCTCCTCTCCCTCCTCTCCCTCCTCTCCCTCCTCTCCCTCCTCTCCCTCCTCTCCCTCCTCTCCCTCCTCTCCCTCCTCTCCCTCCTCTCCCTCCTCTCCCTCCTCTCCCTCCTCTCCCTCCTCTCCCTCCTCTCCCTCCTCTCCCTCCTCTCCCTCCTCTCCCTCCTCTCCCTCCTCTCCCTCCTCTCCCTCCTCTCCCTCCTCTCCCTCCTCTCCCTCCTCTCCCTCCTCTCCCTCCTCTCCCTCCTCTCCCTCCTCTCCCTCCTCTCCCTCCTCTCCCTCCTCTCCCTCCTCTCCCTCCTCTCCCTCCTCTCCCTCCTCTCCCTCCTCTCCCTCTCCCTCTCCCTCTCCCTCTCCCTCTCCCTCTCCCTCTGTCTCTCCCTCTCCCTCTGTCTCTCCCTCTCCCTCTGTCTCTCCCTCTGTCTCTCCCTCTCCCTCATATCCCTGCTCTATTTCTACCTCTAATTCTCTCTCCTTCCTCTGTCCTTCTCCACCTCCCTTTTTTAAACTATTATCCAAACTTCATACTGGACAACTACTCTTGTGTATGAGACCTGTCCTAGAGTGTGTTCCATACACTAAAGCTCTCACCATTAATGAAAACTGACTCTGACTTCCCCACCATCTATCAAATGTCAGTAATTCCAGAGATAAGGTTGGTACTACATTCCCACTTCCCCCTCCCTCCATGTTAGGTTTTGTCTTTCTTGACTTTGGATATGCCTTAGTACAGTCACAATCACTGTGGGTTTACATCTGTATCTGCCCTGATTCCTTGATGTTGTCCACTAACTGTGAAACTTCCAATCTTTCCATACCCTTTTTCTTGAGATACCTGAGTCTTGTGAGGAAAAATGTAATATATATGTCTTAGTCATGGTTTCTATTCCTGCACAAGCATCATGACCAAGAAGCAAGTTGGGGAGGAAAGAGTTTATTCAGTTTCCACTTTCTACATTGTTGTTCATCACCAAATGAAGTCAGGGCTGGAACTCAAGCAGGTCAGGAAGCAGGAGCTGATGCAGAGGCCAGGGAGGGATGCTACTTACTGGCTTACTTCTCCTGGCTTGCTCAGCCTGCTTTCTTATAGAATCCAAGACTACCAGCCCAGGGATGGCACAACCCACAAGGAGCTGGGCCCTGTCCCCTTGATCACTAATTGAGAAAATGTCCTACAGTTGGATCTCATGGAGGCATTTCCTCAACTGAAGCTCCTTTCTCTGTGATAACTCCAGCCTGTGTCAAGTTGACACACAAAGCTGGCCAGTACAATATATGTCCTATTTAAGGATTAACACTCAAAAGTCACTTATTCTCTGCACTTCACTAGTTGTGTGTCTTTATTAATAAACATTTACATCAAAAAAAACAAATCTCTGTTGAGAGAAATACTGCTCTATGGAAAGAGCATTCAGTAATTAGGAGTCATTTTAAAACTATGTCTATTTAACATAATAATAGTATATGGCCAGTTCTCATGGGTAATAGTAATATTTTCCAATATAATGCTATACTGTAGATATATATAAATAATTTTTGGATTACCAGGATTTCTAGCCCATGACACAAGAACTATTGTCATTAATCACACCTCCTAGCAATTCTGTGTTATTTAGTCATGTCCGCCATAATATGAGTCTCTAATCATTTGGGTGATAGATGAAATCCTTGAAGTGCTACAAGTATTACAGGATTCATCTCTGCCAAAATTAACACTGTCACCAAGCAATTTATTGGTAGTTGAATGAAAGGGGGTTTGTGAATATGTTTCACTAAACCGTCCCTACTTTCAAAATGATAAAAAAGGGTGAATACATGGGTCCTTCATATAATTCTGTTACTATGCATACACTCAACAAACCCACACATGTAATGTATATGTTCAGCACAAGCTTGTACTTTAATATTCACAATTAAATTAGTTTCATAATTAGAACTATTGAAACATACAACAGATCTTACAAGCATGAGTGATTAAAAGATGACGAATGTAAAAATGCATATATGCTATGATTCCATGAGAGTTCTGAGATTCTGAGAATGGTCTGTTCTTGATTAAATGCTGATTGCACAGATGTATAATCAGGCTGTTGAAATTTGCTATGAATTTATGGTATTTGACATTTTGTTTGTAGTATGTACTTTTCTCAGAGGGGTGTGGTTGATTAGAGATGTAGATTAGAAGAAATAGCCAATTTCTGTTTTAATGTCAACTTCTCACTAGCCTGCCTCAGCTAGAGTCCTCTGGGAAGAA
This sequence comes from Apodemus sylvaticus, assembly GCF_947179515.1. Lineage (NCBI taxonomy): Eukaryota > Metazoa > Chordata > Mammalia > Rodentia > Muridae > Apodemus > Apodemus sylvaticus. Next base: position 35,999,762 of record NC_067473.1, on the reverse strand, counting down.
GAAAAAAATGACATTTATAAGCACTGGTTCTCTCACCTTTAACTTCAAGCCAATTTAACTTTATGAATACCTGGAGACAAGCTCTATCTATTGTTAGGTTTAACTAGCCCCCGTTACATTAATGACTAATATCATGTTAACTTTGACTAAATAATATCTCTTAGAAAATGATCATGATGGACAAACTTCATAGTTTGTCTTATAACAGTGAGTTACCTAGAGACCACCCAACCAATCCAAATAATATATTTACTATATATAAACTGATAATTATTATGTTTGTCAAAATCTTATAAATATCATGCATAACTAGCATACTTGCAAACATGTATAATTAGTATCAAAATGAGTATCTGCATCACTGTTCCTCATGGGTATAAATCACCAAGCTGTTTGGTACAGGTGACTGTTATTTGAATGACTGGTCTTCATGGAGTCTGTGTCAGCTGACCTGCGTAAATGGTGAGGATCTTGGCTTTGGTGGAATACAGGTCCGATCAAGAGCAGTGATTATTCAAGAACTGGAGAACCAACACCTGTGTCCAGAACAGATGTTAGAAACAAAATCATGTGATGGTGAGTGCTTCAATTATTATTTTATTTACATTTCAAATGTTATTCCCCTTCTCCATCTCCCCTTCACTAAGCCCCCATCCTATACCCCTCCCCTTTGCCTCTCAGAGGATGCTGAACCACCTACCCATCCACTCCTGCCTCACCCCTTTAGCATCCCCCTTTTCTGGGGCATCAAGCCTCCACAGGACCAAATACATCCCCTCCCACTAGGCCAGAGAAGGCAATCCTCTGTTACTTATGTAGCAAGGGTCATGTAACAGCCCATGTATGCTTTTTGGTTGAGGCCTAGTTTCTGGGAGCTCTCAGGGGTCCAGTTAGTTGATACTGTTGTTCTTCCTATGGAGTTGCAATCCCCTTCAGCTCCTTCAGTCCTTCCCCCTAACTCTTTCATTGAGGTCCCTGGGTTCAGTCCAATGGTTGGCTGTAAGTATCTGCATTTGTTTCAGTCAGGTGCTGGTAGATCCTCTCAGAAGACAGCCATGCCAGGCTCCTGACTGCAAGCACAACATAGCAGCAGCAATAGTGTCAGGGTTTGGCGTCTGCACTTGGGATGGATCCCAATGTGGGGCATTCTCTGGATTACCTTTCCTTCACTCTCTGCTCTATTTTTATCCCTGCATTTACTTTAGACAAAAACAATTCTGGGTTAAAAATTTTGAGATGGGTGGGTGGCCCCATCTCTCAACTAGAGGCCATGTCTATCTACTGGAGGTGGTCTCTTCAGGGACTATCTTCCCTCTGTTGGGCATTTCTGCTTGTGCCATTTCCTTTGGGCACTGGAAGCCTCCCATATTCCTAGTGTTTTGGACTTTCTAGTGATTGTAGCTCCCCCATTCCCCACCCTACACTGCTGCATATTTCTATTCATTCTTCTGGCCCTCTGAATTCTCTCCTGTTTTCCCCCATACTTGATTCTGTTCCCCCTTTTCTCCTACCCTTCCCCTTTCCTTCCCAGGTTCCTCCATCCCTCTCCCTCCTGTGATTATTTTGTTCCCCCTTTTAAAGTGGAATTGAAGCATCCTCACTTGGGTCTTTCTTCTTGTTAAGCTTCATATGGTCTGTGAATTATGTCATGGGTATTTTGTGGATTCTGTGAATTCTGATCTGTTTGGCTAATATCCACTTATCAGCAGTATATTATCATGCATGTCCTTTTTTTGTCTGGGTTACCTTACTTAGGATGATATTTTCTAGTTCCATCCATTTGCCTGCAAAATTCATGATTTCCTTATTTTTTAAAGCTGAATAGTATTCCATTGTATAAATGAAGTATCCCTTCTATGTCCATTCTTCCCCTGAGGGACATGTGGGTTGTTTCCAGCTTCTGGCTATTACAAATAAGGCTGCTATGAACATAGTGGAGCATGTGTCCTTGTGGTATTGTAGGGTATCTTTTGGTTATATGCCTGCCTAGGTGTGATATGTTTGAGTCTTTAGGTATAAACACTTCCAATTTTCTGAGCAACAACATCATATTGATGTCCAAAGTAGTTTTACCAGTTTGCAATTTGAAATCTATTCATTTAGTTCTGTTGAATTTGTGTTGAATGACTGAATTTGCTAATATCTACTTACAGTTGAGAGTTAAATTAGAAATAAATTTTTAGTGGCTACAAATATGATTCATAGGTTAAGTGCTAGCCATGTAAGTATGAAGACATGAATTCAAATCTCAAAGATTGTAGGGAAAATCAGAAGTATTTCCAGAAGCTTGAGGTCCAGATAGCTTGCTGTATTCAACAGCAAACAAAAACAAACTTTGTTCCAAATAATATGGAAATTGAGAACCAATAACCAAGGTTGTCCTATAACCTTCACACATGTGCCTCTAGACTCTGTGTGTGTGTATGCACATACGCACACACACACGCACACACATGCACGCATATACACACACACATAGGAGGGGGGAGTACAAGATTCTGGTTTTAAAACATGGAATATTATTTTAAAAATGTTTAAAAATATTATGTTAAAAATACTAGAAGCCTAAGAGAATTGGGAGCATCGATTGTGTATTTATAGCAGTAACCAAACATAAATCTAATATTTTCCATTTGTTTAAAAAAGTAACAAAATTAAAGAACTACAAAAGCATTGTACATTCAGACTTTTAATATGGTCTTAGAAATTGGTAAATAACACATTGGTGAGAATTAACTATTTTAATTTTACAATAATTTAACATAGATAATGATGGACATACATGTTCATGTGTCTTTTTAGGTATATATACATATATGTATGTATGTATATGTATATATATATATATATACATATATATATATGCATACAGAATTAGTCCCTCAATATTTGCAGCAAGTTCCATATCCATAACTTCGGTGCATTACAATGTCACAGCTTGGAGTATGGTGATATCTTAATAACAGTAAAAATCTTGGTATCTCATGGTTAATATAAGACTCAAATTCTTAGCTTTGTTTTGTAATAGCTAAGAAATGTGACACATAACATACAGTAAGCACAGAAAATGTCACCTTACATTGAAAATTGGAAGAGGAGACCTAAAATGCTGAGAAAATATAGAATAAAAACTAATGAACTAGATGATTTAACCTAATACTTGGGTAAAATTTCCAGCCCTGCCAATATAATCTTCCTACATTTACCAACCACATAAAATATTCCCTGTTCCTGGGATAGAGTAGCTCTGTCCCAGAGTAGTACAGAAGCTCGAAATTTGAAATTAAATAGCAGGATTCCCCAGCATGTAATAAGGACACATGCTCCACTATGTTCATAGCAGCCCTATTTATAATAGCCAGAACCTGGAAAGAACCCAGATGTACCTCAATGGAGGAATGGATACAGAAAATGTGCTATATTTACACTATGGAATACTACTCAGCTATTAAAAACAACGAATTCATAAAATTCTTAGGCAAGTGGGTGTTATTAGAGAATGTCATTCTGAGTGAGGTGGCCCAATCACAAAAGAACACACATTGTATGCACTCACTAATAAGCAGATATTAGCCCAGAAGCTCGGAATACCCAAGAAACAATTCACATATCAAATGATGCCCAAGAAGAAGGAAGGAGAGGGCCCTGGTCCTGGAAAGGCTCAGTGTAGCAGTGTAGCAGGACAGGGAAGTAGGAATGTGTTGATTGGGGAACAGGGGGAAGGAGGAAGGTCTATGGGACTTTCGGGGAGGGGGATACCAGGAAAGGGGAAATCATTTGAAATGTAAATAAAGAATATATCTAATAAAAAATAAATTAATTAAATAAAAACCAGGGCAGGGAAATGAAGTGTCAATACGAAATGGCAGTGAAGGAAACTTAGAAATTGATAGTACAACTGGAGAAGAAACCCTCTCTCATGGTCCGGAGCGATGTCACATCAGCGCTTGCTCTATGCCTGCAGACGGACAGTGCTACGAGTACAAGTGGGTGGCAAGTGCTTGGAAGGGCTCCTCTCGAACAGTCTGGTGTCAGAGGTCAGACGGCGTAAACGTAACAGGTAAAACACCAATGCTGTCGTTTGTCTAAATGCATTCTTGTAATACATAATTCAGCTGAGTACTGAAGGACCCTTGCTGTGTCACCGACACATTGTTGGAATCAAGAAATACATGGTGTGTACGTGTCTGGTGACCAGTGCTAAATTATTTTACTTTAAAATATTAAAATATCTCAAGTTCTCTCTTTACTATCTCCTCTGGACAGTACCATTAGAATATATTTAATTGAAAAACCACTTAATGTTAATAAATAAATATAAGTGATACTTTGAATTTTCCATAGGGATTTTACATATTAGCAAATTAGTATATGTGAAGAAAATGATAATTACTCCTTTCTCTACTTCTGCTCTTGTGCTTTGGGGATGAAACAGAGCAATGGAGTATGCTCATATAAATATAATCTACTGAAATTAGCAAACCTAATAAGATATTTTATTGATTAATAAGGAATATTTGTCAATAAATCCAGTGAGATGAAAAGAAACTTCAGATTGAGTATGTATTGAATAGCCTGAAAAATCAGTGAAAACAAGACACAGTCAGAGCACAACTCTGCTTTGGACACATAAACACAAATTTAAAGCATTTTCCACAATTATCATTTTTAAATAATTCAATTGTCCAGGATTTCCACTTCAGAAGCAGGAGGGGTATTGGCTGTCAGCTGCCCAGGGCACCTGCTGGCTTGGGACACTTATTTCAACTCTTTTACAAGAAAAACAAAGTTGTATGCATTAGGGTGCCCCTGAGTAAAGTCCACTTGTGATTTAACTTTCATGTTTATTATGAGATCATAGGGCCTGCCAGGATCAACGCACTTCTTGGAAAACATCAACTTTTATATTGAATTTCAAGTGACCCAGGTCTATCGAAACCTAATTTCTTATTTCCTCTCTATGAAAGCCAGAACAGAATGTCAAATTATATTGTTATGAAGACAGATTTGTGTGTGTGACTAAAAGCTGTACCTAAAGCCTTTGATAATAGCCTCTCCCAGTGGACATATGCTATGTAATAGAAAAAACACCTACCAGGAAACTCTTCGCTGTCTCAACAGCATAATGGGGGGAGGAAAACACTCAGCCATTCGAGGCAGTGGGTGCTAAGAGCAGAGATGAGGCAATGCCGTCATTCCAAACCAGGTGTTGGAGATGTCATTTACTTACCTCATATCCTGGAAATGAATATACTTCATTGTTATGTGACTCAAAAGAAATTTAATAGTTTCCTAAAAAGTTCTATTTGATTGAAGGTTTGTTTTTTTTTTCAAAACAGACTCAAATAATATGTGTCTGTTGTTTTCTTGTAACACTATTGTTTTCCTACTGCAACTGAGACAGTTCGCCTAATGCAGAACTAAACCAAAATTTAAAGACTGACTGCTCAGTATAAATCACATTCTAAATTTCTTTTTAAAACAACAAAGTCCGTATAGGATTTTTTTTTCTCTGAAGAAACTAGTGTGTAAATGACCTATGATGAACCCTAAGTGTATTCTTCTGCTACATTCAGATGAGTTCCTTTTGGAAAACAAATGTAAAGTTCATTACCTATGTGGATCAATTGTTTTACTTGATAAGTTGTCATTATAAGGAAACCATGTGACAACTTTCTTTCATATATTTAGTGATAAGTTAGCATGGTCACCAACCTTCATTTGCTTTACAGTGACTGTTTTTGTGATATGATCATTTTTATTTTATCTTACTATATTTTGTTGCATTTTTAAAAAAATGCATGTATGAATGAAAACCTAAAAAATTATTTATAAGGTTAAAAGAAAAACTGATTCTGGAAATCTTTGATTGAGTCCAAAAAACTATGAACTCAATGAATAAAGAAAAGTTGTTTTGGCTAAAGTTGTGTTGCATTGAGTAAATATAGTTTGAAATTAAGAGTCCCAGTATGTCACCAATATTGTTTCTTTAGGGCAACTGTCTCTTTCTTTACAAGTCCCATATCAGTCAATTCACAGTTTGTAGTGTATGTGAGAAATAAATTGGAGGGATTAATTTCAATGGCAAATTGGAAAATAGTGCAAGCAAAGGACTTGGTAGGTTTTTTTTTTTTTGGTTTGGTTTGGTTTGGTTTTTTTTTGTTTTTTGTTTGTTTGTTTGTTTGTTTGTTTGTTGTTGTTTTTTTTGCCTTTCTTCCCAGCATCCACAAAATATCCGGAAGTAATAAGAACAGTGATTTTTCTCAAAACTAAATAAGCACTATAATAAACCCATTTATATAATGTTCAAACAAATTGAAACTTACTTTGATGGTTAGGAAAACTACCATTTTGAATAGCCAAGAAAGATATTTAACTATAAAACAAAATTCAATCTGTTTTGTTTGTAATTGCTATGCTTGGCTTGAGGAAATAGGTTATATAACCTATTTTTTCCCAACTACTATCAGAAATAGGTTTTATGAAACCAGTGTTTCAAATGTAGCAGCTACAAAATCAGCCCCTTGGCAATGTGTCTTAGACACTTATGAAGTACATACCACAGTGCTCATCTGGGTAAAAAGCCCAAAGTTCCTAATGAAATTGGTAGCCAGCCATTTCACAAATGTAGTACTTCTTAGAACTTCCAAAAGGATTCAAACTTCAAAGACAAGTGTGTATTTTTGTCACAGCAAGAGAAGTTATTTGTTAAAATAAGATTTTCTGTTCTGCAGGGGGCTGCCTGGTAGTGAGCCAGCCCGATGCTGACAGGTCTTGCAATCCACCCTGTAGTCAACCCCACTCATATTGTAGTGAGGTAAGTACACATTCATTACAGTGGACAAGCCACTTCTGTCATCCCACTGTCTCTGGTACCGTCCCTTTTCCGGGTCCCCAAAAAGCCATGGCAAGAGGCAGAAACCATCGACTTTTGTTTTAGATTAATTGAACAGTTCACAATGTACTTGACTTATTCACCTTTAAAAAGACTTATCATGAGGGCGCGGGGGGTGGGGCAAAGTTAATGAGGCTAAGGCAACCATTAGATGAGCAAGGGGTCCCCAAGGAAGAAGTGAGAGAAAGGATTGAAGGAGCTGAAGGGGTTTGCTACCCCATAGAAGGAACAACAACATGAACCAACCAGAAGCCCCAGAGCTCCCAGGGACTAAGCCACCAACCAAGAAGTACACATGGAGGGAACCATGGCTCGAGACACATATGTAGCAGAGGATGGTCTTGTAGAACTTCAATGGGAAGAGAAGTCCTTGGTCCTTTGACAGCTGTATGCCCCAATGTAGGGGAATGCCAGGGTGGGGGTGGGGACCAGGAAAGGGGATAACATTTGAAATGTACATAAAGAAGATATCTAATAAAGAAATTTTAAAAACAAAAAAGAAATTGCATGCAGTAAATTGTCTTGAAGATGCTTCCTAATGCTCTTTTCTCTGAGTAAGCCTAGCTGTCCTTTCTAAGATCACCTTGCATGTGTAGTGTGAGCCTCCCTGTTCTCCTGCAGATGAAGGCATGCCGCTGTGAAGAAGGGTACACTGAAGTCATGTCCTCCAACAGCACCCTTGAGCAATGCACACTTATCCCTGTGGTGGTGATTCCCACAGTAGAGGATAAAAGAGGAGATGTGAAAACCAGTCGGGCAGTTCACCCAACCCAACCCTCCAGTAACCCAGCAGGACGGGGCAGGACATGGTTTCTACAGCCATTTGGGCCAGGTGAAGCAACCAGACACTGAACTCAAAATTGTTTACTTAGACATTCCACCACTATCACAGTATATCTTTTAGTAACTAGGAGTTTTTCAAATAAATTATTATATCTCAATCAATGGACTCATTTTTAACACTGCAGCTATCTTTATGTCTTTTTGTTTTCACTGTAAACACAAGTATCCATGCCAAAATTCATAGAAATAAAACTACTTGCTTCAAAAAACTAATTGATATTATTTTCTAAAATCCATTCCTAAACTTGTAAGTATAATAAATATACACTGCACAAAGCAATGTCATAATGGCAATAATTAGAAAAATATGTTGTCACTTACAAGAGATAAATAAGAGTATAAAGGCATTAAGAGTTTTCAGTATAATAATACAGAGTGAGTGGTATGAACCTTTCATAAAGGAACGTGAGAAATGCAGGCCTGTGCCAAGAGCACTCGGCTGTTAGAACAATAAATAGCATCCTCAGTTCGCTCAGAGACTACACTCGGGCCAAATATACAGAGGCAGTGGTGGAGCCTTCCTGTAATGGTGGAATGACCCTGAGAGGCTGACCAGTCCATCGTTGTATTACAGCAGATACTCTTAGTATAGCCAGGATTGAACTTGAACCCAATGTAGGAATAAGGCTGCAAGCTTGAAGTGCTACTCTCTGCTTTGCAGACTTTCTCTTCCTAACTGGGATGGGACGCACTGTCTCCAGGTACAGAAACTGTCCTACCAGTGCTCCATAAGCAACACATATTCTGTCTCAATTCCTCTTACTACGGAGGAATTCCATACAAATCCAGACATCACCGACTTTATAATTTCATCAGAAACATGAGAAATGAAGAAAGAAATTGGCATAGCTAGCATACCTTGATGGATGGCCATTAAGTAAAAGCATTTCCCTTATAAGAGAACCAAAATTGAATGTTTAAGGTGTTTTAAAAATTTGGGTGATTACCATTATCCATAATCATTTCTTTTATTAGACTCTTAGCTGTACATACAATTGAGTTTGAAAAGCAGATTTGTCTGAAACAATGTAAGAAACTCTCCTCTCCAAGTTAGGAGATCAAATTACAATTAGAAACTTGGACCTTATCTGAAAATCCAACCAGCTCTCACAAACAAGAACATCTTTTCTCAGGTTAAGTAATTCTCTCTACTTTGTTTAATAATGTCCCCCAAACAATCTGAATATTTTTAAAATAATTTTAACAGAAAAGTGTAGCAGAAAAGATACCAGTAGTAAAATAGCTCTTTTGATTCTGAACTCAGCTCAAAAAGAAGGAAAAGAGAAGAAAAGAAAAGAAAAAAAGAAAAGAAAAGAAAAAAGAAAAAAGAAAAGAAAAGAAAAGAAAAAAAGGGAAAAACACTTTTTAAATCTCCAGGTTTAAAATTAAGTGATAGAATATTTGCTATTTCCAGCAAATGAGACTCTAACGAACAAAATACCTAGAACTAATTCTATCTGACACGTTTTAAATATTGGATAACTCTCCACAGGGTCTTTTTGTCCATATCTAATTGTCATACTCACACAGTATTTTAATATGAGTATTGCCCACATACTTATATGTACACACTGCCTGCATACTTCCATATTGGCTGCAGACAGTGTATGCTAATGTGAGCATCAAAGGAAGTAGGCAGCAGCATCCTAAAGAGCACATTCAAAGTTTTGTACTTAGAGCATAGTCCTTCAAGGACAAAGAAGCCTCAAAGCTGAACTAGAATAGTGCCTGTCACAGGGGTTGCACATTCCAGGAACTTTAGAAAAGACATATTCAAAAGTCCTATGCTATGTTATTCTATGTGATTATCTCTGAAAATTCTCTTATTGTCGAAGCACACTCTAAGAATAGACAAGATAAAAGATTATAATTGCCAAATAAAAAAGTTAGCATGTTACAAAATTTTTAAAATACAAGTGAATGGTCAAATACTTATCTGCATTGATTTCTAGTTTCATGAATTTCTCAAAAGCTGTACTGTTTCGCATCTTTGATATATTATATGCCATTCCTGAAGTAGGTGGGAAAGTCAAGGCATATGTGCACAGAACGATGCACATACTGTATTTGAGGTAAGATTTCATATAAAGAATTCAGAAAGGAACTCAGTATCTGAACGCAAACACAATTTGTTGCTTTTTGACTCTTTCCATTGCTAATTCCCCCAGAATGCAGTGCTTCCTAACTCCCCCTGGCTGCTATATATTATTGGTAACTGCTTAGAAAGAATGAGTTTGAGTCCTGAAGAGACCTGATCTTAAGTTCAAGGCAGTCATATATGTTCCAGACTAATGTAAACTAATATCTTTTCTTCTTAGATGGGAGACTAAAGACCTGGGTTTATGGTGTCGCAGCTGGGGCATTTGTGCTGCTAGTCTTCATTGTCTCCATGATTTATCTAGCGTGGTGAGTGTTTAAATATTTCAGAATCTAAAGGGAGATGTAAGACAGTTAATTCAAAGAAAATTCTCCAGTCGCCAGTAACTTAGGGACAGGCTAGTGTGTGAAATATTGTGCTACATTTACTTCATCTTCACACAACATTCTAAATTAAAAAAAATAAACTTTAATATTAGAAAGCCTAAAATCTATCTACCATATCTAAGGCATTCAGATTATAGAAATGCATCACAACTGTTCTGGGTCATTTTTTTCAAGATTTTTCTCATGAAGACATGCCATAGAATGTTGGTTTCATTAATGTGTGTGTGTATATATATATATATATATATATATATATATATATATACATTCATAGATACATACACACATACATACTTTTGCTTAGGGAAAATGTTATGATAATTCTTAATCTTATTTAGCTGAATTTGTAAATGTGCACTATTTATAAAAGTTCTGAGACAAACACAAAATATACTATAAAATCACTTCTATCCTGTCAATTAAGAAATTGGATAATTCAGCTTTTTATAAAATAATTAAATACCTTAAGACATCTTGGAACTGTGAAACTGAAAGATCACGAGACTGTATTCTAAAAGGCACTGGGAAATGTAGGTGGGCAATTTAGATCTACTGTTTTGTTTTGCCTTGCTCTTTTATTTAAAACAATAATATTTAAAATGAAAGACTGACTTTTTTTTCAAATTTTCCTAAATTTCCTACAGCAAAAAGCCAAAGAAACCCCAAAGACGGCAGAACAACCGCCTCAAACCTTTAACCTTAGCATATGATGGAGACGCTGATATGTAATATTGACTATTCCTGGACACAACCAGACTTGGCCTTTTCCCTTTATAGTAGACACCCAGAGGCCAGAGTGCCAGTATTCAAATGTGTGAATTATAATTAACTTTAACTGTTATGAACACCATCATTAAGTAAAAAGAAAAAATCCTACTCCCTCTGGGAATATTTGAGACAGTACCACTGACACATCGAGTCAGCTCTGAGAATTCTGAGAGATACAGTGGAATGCATGCTGTGTCCTGAGAGTTTTGTGGCATCTTTTCTGAAATCTACCCAACTGCAAAAAGAAAAAGAAAAAGAAAAAGAAAAAGAAAAAGAAAATAACCTCACTTTGATCTCTAAATTATAGTGAGAAAATTGGCCAACTGGGAAGCCAGATGCAAGATTGCTTACAGCACTAACCCACCGAACTTTCTAGCATGAAGAGTTCATACCTGAAGGCTTTACAAATCTACACTTAAGCATAACAACATGTATACTCGATCAAATGACTTACATTATGATGTGACCTTATATACTCGTTAATAAGCAACTTTTAACAGTGAAGAAGATGTAAGGCCTATGCTAGGCAGAAACCCATTGAGCAACGTGGCAACTTCATGGTTGATGGTAGCTTTGATTGGCCTGCATTTCAGAGACAAACTCTTTTATAAGACTTTACTCTTGTCTCTCTCTAATGTGTGAATGCTGGACATATTCTAGCCTTAGAAGAAGGGTCCTCAAGTTCGGTATTTTATAGTGGTTATTGTCTGGGAAACAAATATACTTGTGTTAATAGCTTTCTACTTTCCCTAATTTCACACTGGTTGCCTACATCTTTTTTGCTATATGGAAGGCACATTTTGCACTATATTAGTGCAGCAAGATAGGCACTTAACCAGGATTGCCATAGAAACCGCCTCTTTTCATATGAGATGAAGACATCTGTGCCAAGAGTGCTGTGGAGACATTTGCAAGCTTTTGTCCACTGAAGAGAATTAGTTCCAGAGAATTGGTAATGGGATCAAATCTGCTATTACACCTCCTGTTGATGCTCTTCCTTCCTGCTACAGCCATCATGATATTGACACCATGGCAATAATACAAGTGTTGAAGTCCCTAACCCAGACCCGAAGCTCCAATGTAGAACCCCTTGGTTGGGTTGCAGTTGCTCTTGGAAGGCTGTTTATGACAAGATTTATATATTTGTTATCTTTGTTTAAAAAAAGAAGAAGAAGAAAAGCAAAGGAAAAAAAGGACTGGTTGTCTTCATAATTTTGAGTAGATGGAGAAAATAGTGTATCAATGATTTTTCTAACAAAAGGGATTCAAAATTATTTGTTAGCTTTCCTGTCTTCCTGATTTGCCTTTTCAGTATGAGGTAGGCCTTTCAGGCAGTATTTCATAGTCATGGCTTTTTGCCCTTCTCATGGTTGAAATCCGAATTAGTGTGATTTATTAAAATATAAAATGTAAGAAGAAAAGAATGAATGATCTTGTCCAGAGCTTGCTTAAAAAAAAATCTAGAGCAGCAGTCATAAGCCTTAAAAGCAAAAGACCAAACAGGAAATGTTTTCAGTCAGGTCTTTAGTTCAGCTCAGAACACTGCCTCTGTGCAATACTTCCAGAGAAGTCAGCAGAAAAACACCATTTTCCAGTAGAACTTTTCTTCCACAAGAAGATAGCCAGCTACATTTTCATGTCTTAGTTTGCTGACCTGCTTTGTACTCTAGATGTGGTTTTAGAGCTAGCTCTACATTATATCATCATTAGCTTCCAGTCACTTCCTCTCTGTCTATTGAGTGTGTTTAATTTCACAGGTGACAATTCATAGTCATTAACTTATGATTGTTGGGAAATGAACTCTGTGTTCACTGGCAAAACCCAGGAAATGCCACCATGGAATATAGCTCACCTCTTCTGAAAGGGGAAGCTAATCTGTGTTATGAAAAAACACTCACATATTTCTGGCAATAAATACAACATTAGCCTTGGGAGAATGGGGACCACCATGCTTTTCAGTCTTTTAAACATGGTAAACATGTGATTTTTATTTATTTCATTTTATTATTTTTTTTTTATCTGAAACATGTCTGTATTGCTGGAACTGTAGTTTTGTTAGTGAGGTATTTGACTTCACCGGCTGTGTCTGAGCTCCCTCTGCTGTCCATTAGAACAGCTTTTTCTGCCAAGATTAGAAATGAATTCTGTGTTGTAATCTCCCAAATGAAAACTCTGTATATATATAATTCAATATGAAAACAATGTGATGAATGCTTCTTACTTATGCCAAATGTAATACACTAAATGATTATGCCATTTCAAAGAGATCAGATAGCCAAGGATTTTATTGAGGTAAATCATTAAAGCAGAAGGAAAAATAATATTGATATTCTGAAACTGTAATCTATCTCTCTCTCTCTCTCCCTCTCTCTCTCTCTCTTTCTCTCTCTCCTCCCTCCTTCCCTCTCTCTCTCTTTCTCTTTCTCTCACACACACAATATCAGTCTTTCAAATAATCTTCAAGTTAAGCTCTTTGAATAAAATAAGCTCAGTCTCTCCAAAACAGATGAATCACAATCTCTGTGGGTAGTTGAAAATTTTTAATAATCTGATGAAGTATGGGCAACACTTAGAAATCTTGAGATAGGAAATACAATAGGATATTTTTTCTTATCCAAACTACACTTATGGTATTTTATAAAATGTGATTAATTATAAAAACAAATTAATATTCTCCTATCTAGGATATGGAAACCAAATCAAAAATTAAAAAATGTTGTGAAGATGGAAAATGATTATGAATAACTAATTATATTTAAAATACTATATTCATGTGGGAGAAACATATTTGATATTCATCATTAGGATAAATTAATACTGTGTCATCTATTGTTAGAAAGGTGGGGAAAAGAATGTATTCATTTGGATAACTAGGACAAATGGAAGGTTATCGTATTCACATACAGATCATTCTATAGAGTTTACAGGTAAATAAATGCTGTAATTTTCCTAGAACTTTATTTTCAGAAGGGAAATGCTGGAAACCTGTTAGATGATTCCTTTTCCTTTCCAAAGCAATCTGTGGGCAGGAAGAAAACAAGGGGGCAGGGAGGGCGAGAGGGAAAGAAGGAGAGAGACAAGGAACAATGAAGGAAGGAAGAAATGAAGAAAGGAAGGGAAATTTTCTACTTGATTTTAAAGGAATGAACAAAAGCAGACGTTTAGAGAATTTGGCTGGATTGTCCCAGGAAAAGTTGCATGGCTAATTCCCCTCGAAAGGGACCGATTTGCCTGTTCATTGGTGCCCATCCAGTCCACTGACTATAATAAGCTCTATTTCGAAACCTACATTCTTTTGACTGTAGCTTAAGCCAATTAAAAAGGAGTATGTTAAAGCATGTCCTTAAATTATGTAATAAAGCACAAATTGCTTATAACAAGGCATATTCCATTTTACATGGAAGACACTTTTCAGGGCACTTAAAATTAGTAACGGCTTTGGTATACACAGGTCACTAAGACATCCAAAAGAAGAAAAGCATGCTTTATGAAAGCTACTTGCCCTGGTATACATCACTATAGATTCTTTATAAGTCTGCTTAGAACTTTTCCACAGGGACTCCGAGTGTCCGGATATGCTGGGAAGAGTAGCAGTGCTCACTGTGGCTTAATCAGAACCATTAGGTTCCTGAATAGTTCAAGATAAAGCCATTGCTTGTGAAGGAAGAGAGCAGCTCTTCCCACACATTTGTTCACTTCTTCTAGCTACTGCATCCTTGGCCCTGGGTGACACTTTTCTCTGCCTAGCCTCTCACATTCTATTCTGATTGTTTATGGCCTCGTCTGCCGTGTTCCAATCCACCTTCCACTAAACATGCCCAAGAATTTATAAGGAAAACTGCAGTATAATTATTAACTCATAATATTATATTACTATGGTCTAACCAGATAGTAAACCTGGAAATATCTGAAGCAAGCAACCTTGCCAGTGGCAAAAACCTACTTTAGTTACTGTACCTGGCTATAAGTTTTATTGTTCCGTTTTGTAGCTGTTTAGCTTCCTTTTCTTTCTATAGGCAATAATTTGTGTTTTATCCAATTCTGAGCTTCAATAAGTTCCCTGGCTATTTTTCTATAATCTGTTTGTGTTTATTTTTAAAAGTAAGCATTTAGATTCCATTTCTGGTACTTTTTCCTGCCCATTTTTTCACAGAAATATGAGGAAAGCAGGCTCTATTGCTGTAAAATATAATTATTCCTATTGAAATAAAACCATCAGTTATAATGTAATTATTTGTATTTAAATGGAATATGCTTGTCAAAGCAATGACTAAAGAATAAAGAAGAGTCATGCACATGTCAAAGGAAGACTAAAACTAAAATCCTTGGTTTGAAAATGTCAAATCTTATACTTACATTGTTAATAGCCAATATCCTCTTATTCTATTTTCTTCTTTTTTTAATTATTATTTATTTTTCTCTCTTTTTTTTATACTCCAGATTTTAGGCCCCTCCAGGCCCACCCTCTGACTGTTCCACATCCCTTACCTCCTCCCTGTCCCCCTGTCATCACAAGGATGTCCCCACGCCTTACATATCAGCACAAAAGCCTGTGTCTATCAGTAGTGGACAGAAAAGAGAACCTATTTCTAGGAAGATTTAGAGTCAGAATAGATTTGCAAAATCATGCTTGCATAATGTCCTGGAATCTTGTTATTTGTAAGTTGTCTCCTAGTTCAAATGCCTTTTGTCCAGTTCCCCTTGTAGGACCGAGGATTAGACAGGCCAGGAGCCCCTCAAAAAGTCGACAAGAACTCCTGCAGAGCATACCTTTGCCCTCTGAGTCTAGTTTGGGCTTGAGAACAGAACTCCCTGTTCTTTACATCATAATCCCCCCTGGTCCTACCTTCAGATGTCTTGGCTGATGTCCACAAGGAAGTATGGACCCAGCAAGTGGTTTCATCTTTGTCTTATTCATTTTTGTTTGTTTGCTTGTTTTTTTTGTTTTTGTCAACAAGATATTTTTCAGTGTGATAAAAACTGTTCTTTTTAATGGAGACAGTGAGAAGTGGTTATCTACAATATTAAATTAAAAAAAACAAATGTTAAATAGTGTTAAATTTGCATTTTTTAATTCCGCTCTAGAATAAAATCTGGAAATGTCTGAAGCAAGCAACCTTGCCAGTGGGTAAAAGCCTACTTTACTTACACTATAAATGGCTGTAAGTTTTATTGTTCTGTTTTGTGGTTGTTTTGGGTTCCTTTTCTTTATGTAGATAATAATTTATAGTTTATCTAATTCTGAGCCTCAATAAGATATCTGGCTTTTTTTTTTACACTCTTGTTTTTTAATTAAACACTTAGATTTAATTTCTGGTACTTTTTCTGCCCGTTTTTATTCACAGAAATTTGAAGATATCCGTATGTATGACTGTAAAATTTAATTTTATCAAAGTTATAATCTATTGTTCTTTAAATTATATTGCTCTAAGTAAGCACTCTTTTATTAATTTATCTACCTGAATATTTATTTTGTTGGAGTAAGGAGCTGTCTGTGAATCTTTTGTTAATATTACTTTGTAAATTGTGTAATTTATTATTTTAAATTATGCATACTTCTTTTCTAATGCACAAAATATCTATGTACGAGGAACTGCAGGTTGGCAAATACTGTCACTAAGCTTATGCAGCTAATGGGTTGGATGGCGTGTGGAGATGTAATGTGCTTTTCTACATTTTCATATGGGTTATTTGTAAATATCTATATTGCTGACAGACATAAATCCAGAAGTCATTTTCATTCTAACTGTGTGTGGCTCTGTGCTTCATTTGTGTCACCTACTTCTTGCGCATGGATAAAAACACTTATTTGGTGAGCACCCATGTGCTACCTTTCATTATTTTACTTTTGTGATCTGTTTACAATTCCACTACAGAAAGTTTGGGAAATTCAGATGTCTCTTAAAACATCAGTTGTTGAGCCAGCTGAGACCAGATGACTTGTCATGGTCCCTAGGCCTCTTTGTATTTGGGTCAACTAACAGGGCGCTGGCAGAGGATGGATAATCAGGACAGCACAAAGAATAGCTCTTCCTCCTTCTTCCTCCTAAGTCTGTGTCCATTAAAAGCAAAAAACAAAAACAAAAACAAAAAAACAAAAAAAACAAAAAAACAAAAACAAAACAAAGAAAACCCTGACATTCTGGCTACACTTTCTGTGTGTTATGTATTTCCTATATAGCTCACTTGCCTCTCTGATGTGCTCACCCTGGAACACAGCACTACCCGGGTTATTAAACCCACTACTCTCAAATGCCCCGCCCCTTACCACCTCTCCCTAAAACTCTTCATATCATAAAGCAGCTCCTGCTTCCTGCGGATCTCCAGTCAGATGCCACGTCTTCTGAGAAGTTTGCCATGACGGTAATCTCTCTACTCTCACATCTCCTTTACTTTGCTTTAGTCTTGTTTGCTTATTTTCTTCTTACTTTGCTTGCTGGAGCCCCCACCTCTACATCTACACACGGGAGAAGCCAGTTCCTCACGTTTTATTCCTCGATTGGAATGACGAGCAACACATAGTAAGACTAATAAATTAGCGAATACCTGATTAATGAGAACGGAACGAAGAGTGAGCTGCAGAGCTAACGGGTAGCATGTGGCTGACCACAGACATCAGAGCAGGAAATAAAGAGGGCCCTAGGGACAGCAGAGGATAACACATCCAAAACTGCGAGGTATCGGTGCTCTGTGCAAGGAGGTAGCAAGGGTTCAGAGGCCAGAGAATTTCTTCAAAGTTCCAAGTTTTTGATACTCTACTGTTGAAAATCCTATTTATTTTCCATTTTTACTTGCCTAAGGTTTACAATCTAACCATTATTTGTGGCATAGACAGAACAGAAGCAGATTGGTTACACATGGAGCTAGCGTGGCTGAGGTTAGCACTACATAGCTATCGAGAGCTAAGCATATTCCAGTAAGATGGGCAGTCATTGGTTTGCTAAACAATGGTAAAGACACGATCTGTAGAAGAGCTTCACTGTACTTAGCTCTCTGCTTTACCTCAAATGCATGGCTAAGTCCACTGTGACTGGATCAGAGCCCTCAGACTATTGGAAAATGAATGAAGCTGCAACTGAAAAATAAAAGAGAAGCCTTTATTCCAGACTACAAAAGAAGTCTGATTGCTCTATTCAGTTTCAAAATAATTTATTTTTATGTTAGTGATAATTAAATTATGTGATATTTGTTTCAATGAAAAAGACAGTAGAAAAAAACAAACAAACAAAACACTGTCAATCAGAGTGATTCCAAAACCCTCAAAAAATTGTTTTGGAAGTCTAGAGAGGGACATTCAATACCTCAATACCTACAAAGTGCACTAATCCACCAAGGAATAACTCCATCCTATGTTAGGAAAGCAATGGTGTGACTTCTTTGAGAAGTAAAATGAATTTCGAAATGGGAATCAGCTGCTAAGTCCAGAGGGTGAGGTGAAAGACAAAGCACCCATGTCAAGGGAGAGGGCGGGCCCACGTCTGTTTCTCACAACCACAGTTCATTGACAGAGAACCCTGTCAACCACATCCCCAGTGACCCGCCTCCTGACAGCTGATGCCTCACTGTTCATTTCACAGTTTTTTGTTACAAAAGAACTCCTTGTTCCTCCTGGCCCCTGGGTTTCTTTTTTACACTATTTATCACATTGTACCATTTCTTTGCCTAAGAGTTCCCGCCCTTTCCTCTGATGACCCATTGCTGCTTGTGTGGGGTGTGATTTAAATGAGGAGATCAACAATGAAGCATCCTGGATGGAGAGGGGGGCTGGCTGAGTACAGAAAGACCTGTCATTCAGAGAGACTGAGGGAATCACAGGAAAATCGAATTAAAAATTGCCCCATGGTGATGGATAAATGGACAGTCTGAGACTGGATCAGGCAGTGATCCTGACAGAATTACATACTTACTGCAAAATCATGTGGAAACATTTGTTCATCAAATAAAAACTAACGAAGTCTTTGGTGCAATTCCCTTCGATCTAGACATCATGTGGCTTTCAAAATGAATTACTAGGCAGAAACAGTTGAATGCAATTACAGACTCATATTCCGACACACATGTAGCAATAGCTTAATACAACAGCCATTTTTATTGCAATACCATGTGGAGGGACAGCCCGTTGGTGTGCAAGTAATGAGCGTAAAAGGAGCACTGGAAGCTTCATGTCTAACCAGGTCTGCTGTGAAATAGAAACAGGACAGTAACAGCAACTGACTTGGTGAGGAGATGACCCAATAGATGAGAAAACAAATGCTAATCATCTATTACCTTACAAACATAAAAAGTTTAAACTTCATTTTTTATTGTCAAAAGAAGTATTACCCAGCTTAAGTCAGGAAGAAACAAGGTCAACACTATATTTATTTAAAAATACAGCCTTTGATGTACTAATTCCACTTCTTAGATCTTCTAATACATAGAAATATATGACGATAAAAAGACACATGAGAAAAGGGGAGGAGAAACAATGTTAGCAGGATAACACACAATGTATTTGTATTTGTACATTATGTGTGTGAGCATGTGATAAAGAGAGGATAGGTAAATGAGTGGTTTCTGTAGAGCATCCACACGGTGATAGTGCTATCATGGTAACTATTGTAGCAAGTTTATTGCTGCCGAATTATAAAAGCCTAGAAAGAGGCAGACATAACAAAAGGCTTTGGGACATGTAATGCACAATCACAAGTGAGGAATGAACTTGGAGAGAGGGGAAAGGAGCCACTGGAGAAGGGCCTGGGGGCTGCAGAGGGCTGCAGGGGAGAGGAATGGGTAAGAATACAGTGTGACACATTTGTGTGCATGTGCATGATGAATCCAACACTTTAGGCTAAGCCCAGGTTCTTAGGTCAAAATTAAATATGGTATACCAATAATACAAGATCTTGTACATAAGTTCATTTACCTTCTGTCTTCATCAGAAAGAACGGTTCATGAGAATTCCCAGAACACACATTAACAAAGTATCAGTTATGCTTTGTTAAGGATGAAGACATTTAGCTTTTAATTTATAATCTGTATGTCTACATGTATATGTATCCATATCCATATACATCATATACACATACACATATACATACACTAACTTAATTCTGTGGTGTGGGAGATGAAACCTTTCTTTCCAACTTATGCCTATATCACTTATTGTAAATAGAACCACTGATTGGAAACTCACCCAAAGAGTTTTGACATAGGATGAAATTTAAGAATATTTCCTTGTAAAGCTGACTTTAGAAGCAATCATAACTGAGGGTCCTTCAATATGAATAAAGGAAAAAATGTTGATTCTCAATCTTTGGAGTAAGAAACATTTTTCAACCTCAGTCCTTATCTATAATAATAGCCAAAAGCTGGAAAGAACCCCGATGTCTCTCAACGGAGGAATGGATACAGAAAATGTGGTACATTTACACAATGGAATACTACTCAGTTATTAAAAACAATGAATTCACAAAATTCTTAGAAAAATGGATGGAACTAGAAAATATCATCCTGAATGAGGTGACCCAATCACAAAAGAACACACATGGTGTGCACTTACTGATAAGTGGATATTAGCCCAGAAGCTTAGAATACCCAAGATACAATTCACAGATCACATAAAGCTCAAGAAGGAGGAAGACCAAAGTGTAGATGCTTAGATCCTTCTAAGAAGGGGGTCCAAAGTACCCATAGGAGGAGATACAGAGACAATGTGTGGAACATATGCTGAAGGAAAGGTCATCCAGAGACTGCCCCACCTGGAGATCCATCCCATGTACAGTCACCAAACCCGACACTATTGTGGATGTCAAGAATGCTTGCTGAGAGGAGCCTGATATAGCTGTCTCCTGAGAGGCTCTGCAAGGACCTGACAAATATAGAAGTGGATGCTCACAGGTATCCATTTTACTGAGCACAGGCTATCCAAAGGAGGAGCTAGAGAAAGGACCCAAGGAGCTGAAGTGGTTTTTAGCCCCATAACAGGAACAACAATATGAATTAACAAATACTCCCAGAGAGTCCCCAGGAACTAAACCACCAACCAAAGGTTACACATGGAGGGACCCATGGCTCTAGCTGCCTATGTAGCAGAGGATGACTTTGTTGGACATCAATGAGAGAAGAGGCCCTTGGTCCTGTGAGGGCTTGATGCCCCAGTATGGAGGTATGCAAGGACAGGGAAGAGGGAGTATATGGGTTAGTGAGGAGGAGGGGGGGTTGGAATAGGGGGTTTTCAGAGGGGAAACAAGGAAAGAGGATAACATTTGAAATGTAATAAAAGAAAATATCTAATTAAAAAAGCCAAATATTAGGACTTAAATATAGATTTTTGGATGTTATATGTGCATATGTGTATGGAAACACAAAAATGCATATACTTTCTATAATTAAACTACAGGCAAAGAGAAGATGAAAGAGAAAAATCTGATGGAATTTTATAATAATTTAGGCAATTCTCTATTATATACTGTGTATCAAATTATAGTATTATTAATATGAAAATTATTACAACTGGAAAGCCATTGAAATGGTGCAGAGGGTAAAGAACTTTTACAGCAAAACCTAATGACCTGATCCACATAGTAGAAGGAGACAGCTGATTCCTGAATATTGATTTATAATCTCTATGTGTGTGGTGGGATATGTGTGAGGGTACACAGACACATATATACAAAACACACAAGCAAAACCAAACAATAAATACATAGATGTAAAAATTTGTTTTAAAATTATATTAGTTAATATTTTAATTGATACAGAACAAGAGCTGAGTCATATTTCCCTTTCATTTCTTCTTCCTTAGAATTTTAATTAATTGTTTATATCACTTTGTTTTATTACAGCCTTTTTTTTAATCCATACTTTGTTTTGGTTGATTTGCCTGCATTTTTGCCTACCGTCCTGACTTTGCCATTTTCCACTGTATAATTTCAGCCTTTAGTATTCCCATAGCTCACATATTCCAGATTTTAAGGGGTGTAGGATTTCTGGACTGGTGTAAAATAATGAAAGGCAGCATGAGTTGCCTTTAATACCTTCTGAAAAATACTGTGCACTTCTTTTTGGCTTTTTTTTTTAACCATGCCTTTAAAAAAGAAAATTAAAACTAGCTGGCTCATTGTTGTGAACGACAGAGCCAACTTTCAACATGTCAAAAGAATAGCAACACCAAAGAGGAGTTACCTGGCAAAGTGGCCATTGCCTGAGCTTAAACTTAATGGGCTGAGAAAGAAGGCTTCTGTGCCATTAGGGAGAGCAGCGGAGGAAAGGCGGCTCTTTCTGTCTGGGATGGACAGTGCTTACCAGAAAATGAACAGCTTGTCTGGACTCAGGGAAACACCAAGGTGGACAGAGGCCTGATCATTGTCTTCCTGATTACAGATCCATTTTCAATGATTGAAACTAATCAAAAAGGTGGGAAAAGGAGTCGAGGAATGTGCATCAAGCCCTCAGAGGAAAAGTGACAAAAATTCTTCTCTATTTATCTCACCCTGCACTCTATTATAACTTGACTGTTACTGGCAAGAGCAGTGAGCACAGGAGAAGCTTCTATCTTCCACCCAGAACTATCTAGAAGTTGAGAAATAATGAACCACCTGATGTTTATGGTTGGTCAGTCGAGTGCAGGTGAAGTTAGGATGCTATTTACCAGATGAAAATGAATTAGCATGGGCTGGAGAGTTGGCTCATTGGTTAAGAGCACTGACTGCTCATCCAGAGGTCCTGAGTTCAATTCTCAGCAACCATATGGTGTCTCACAACCATCTGTAATGGGGCCTGATGCCCTCTTCTGGTATGTCTGAAGACAGCAGCCATGTACTCACATATAAAATAAATAAACATTTAGGCCCAGGCAGTGGTGGTGCACGCCTTTAATCCCAGCACTTGGGAGGCAGAGGCAGGCAGATTTCTGAGTTCAAAGCCAGCCTGGTCTACAGAGTGAGTTCCAGGACATCCAGGATTATACAGAGAAACCCTGTCTAAAAAAAAAAAAAAAAAGAAAAGAAAAGAAAAAAGAAAAAAGTAAGAAAGAAAATGAATTAGCTTTAACATTCTCCAATTGATTCACTAATATGATAGCCCTGAGTAAGTTGTTTATACTACAGCATCAAAGAGATTACAGAGAATTAAATATAAGTAAGCACTTGATAAAAGCCACTTGGTTGATGACATATCAGAAAAATCTAAACCACATTAATAGATGTGGTATAATTACTTATTGGGCACAGACAATAGAATGTACTGTCCATCTCTCTACCCTGCTGTTCATTGTAAATAACAGTTGGCCCTAATAAATACCAAGAACAACAGGCTTTGAAGACATAGCAGGAAAGAAACAATATGTGAAATTTCATTTCATGGAACATACATTCTAATAAGGGGAATTTGACAAATAAATAAAGGCAGAATGGAGTGCATTGTGCTGAAATACCATGAGGGAAAGTGAAGTATGGCAAAAGTCATAATAACTGCTAGAATGTGGAGAAAGAGAGGTCACGTGATAAAATATATTGGGAAAATATTGATTGAGAGAAATAGAAACATTTGCACAAAAAACAGAGAGGAAACATGATTTACTCACTAGAGACTTGCACAGCGTAATGTGAAGACAAAAATTCTGCCAACCAACAATGGTTGGTTGTTCAATGAGGAAGCATCTCCCACCATCTTCTTTGACACATGTCGTATGATGCTCTTCCTAACAGAAACTGTGGAGAATGGCTATACTGAGAGAGGTGAAAGTTCAGTATCCAAATCACCCCAGCCTTCTAACACTATTGAAATCTCCTGTGTCTTCTTTAGACACATATTTCTCCTGATATATTTGCAAAGATATATGTGCAGCAGTACGCTTGTCACTGCACAATTCCATATGTTAGAAATCCTGAGCAAATGAATACCTAAGACACAATTTACATATCAAATGATTCCCAAAAAGAAGGAAGGAGAGGGCCCTGGTCCTGGAAAGGCTTGATGCAGCAATGTAGGGGATTACCAGGACAGAGAAGTGGGAGGGGGGTTACTGGGGAACAGATGGAGGGAAGAGGGCAAACCAGGAAAGGGAAAATCATTTGGAATATAAACAAAGAATATAGAAAACACAAAAAAAAAGAAAGAAAAGAAAAGAAATCCTGAATGAATACTCCAGCACTAGTAAGTTCTATAAACCTGATTGTGACATCACAGACAGTGCTCAAAATACATGTGAAATCATATCAGCACATTCAAAGAAATATGCAAAATTCACACAAGGCAAATTATAAAGGTTTTCAATATGACTGTAATGCAGACTTTTTTCCTAGCTCAAGGACACTCTTATCAGAATATCAGAATTTGAAGAAAAATCCCATGGCAAGCAAGCTGTAAATTTTGGCTGCAGCTTAAAGGAGGAAGTCAGAGAAGAGAAAGAAAATAACAAATCTTTTGAGTTAAGTTGACATGGATATCAGTCACCTGACATGGTGCTTTAGGGAAAGAGTGGAGGGCAAGGTGTTAGGGGATCCCCAAGTGTTAGTGAAAGCATTCTGAGAAAAGGAGTGTAATAACGAAAAGGAAAAGGTCCACTTTACTGATAAACCAGAAACTTGAGCAGATTCGGGAAGTGTCCTGATTGTAGCTCTATAAGATGTTGCAGTGAAGAACTGTTGACAGTGAAAATACCCAGTGTAGGCATACATTTTTTTGCAACCTACTTTTAATGATGTTTCAATCTCTCTGCTAGCCCACCACCTAGCAGAGGTAGTAGAAAAGAAAAGTTATTAGGATATGGGGGAAGTGGACCTGTTTTGCAATGATTCTTTGGGGACAAGATCAGTCTTCTTTCTCAGCAGTTCAGTCCCATAGCAAACAACAAATATGACTCAGCAGTCCTCTAGGCAGGCAGACACCACACAGGAACCAGCAGCTACAGTCCAGCTCTTTAGATAGGCAGACACCTGGTAGGAACCAGCAAATGTAGTTCAATCCTGAAGAAACCACAAGGCTTGCCAACTGGCCTGAGGCCACTGACACTGCAAGCTAAGGCAAGAACCCTACAAGCAGTTGTTGGGTGAGTTTCTCTCAATGGCAGCATTATTACAAGTTGATCCCCACAATGTAATACTTTGTAAGGTGAACCAATACATGCAAGAGGTCAGCAAAGAGTAGGAAGGCAGAGCAAACCAAACCAATGCTCAGTGCTCCTCTCTATCAAGCATCCTTTCATGTGTTTTCTATATCAAAACATCCTTTCACCTGTGTCTGCTTCAGGAACACATTCTTCCCACAGTCTGCTCCAGCAAAGCATCATTTGATACAACCTTCCAAAGAAACCTTAACTTTCCACTTCAACCGAGGCTACCAAACAGTCAGCACAGTAAAACAGACTCCAGAGTGGCCTCATAGCAGAGCAGAATATACAAGGAAACTTAAAGAGATGGTGGGGTTTGGAAATAGTCTCCTAAAAGCAACGCCATTGTCCTCCTTGTGTAATATATGGTTTCTCTTAAAAGGCAGAAAAGAATGAGGCCCCCTTCTTCTCTTTTTTACAAAATTACAAATGAAATACTATGTATGCACTTAATAAATATAAGTTTCTATAAATATAACTATTGGTCTGATATCTTACTAAACAGAGACATATCCATATTGCTTGGAGAACATTAATATTATATCATAGAGTTTGATCTTAAAGAGCTACAAGCTGAAAATTATTCAGCAGCTCTGGAGACTGGAAACTATTTCACTGATCTGGGAGATATGAAAATGAGACAAGAACAAGGAAAAAATGGCAAGTGAGAAAGAATGATAAGATAATGTCTCCACAGAGGTTAGCATGATCACAGCATGACTTTTCTTCCTTCCTCTCTCCCTCCCTTCTTCCCTCCTTCCTCCATTCCTTCCTTTCTTTTTTTCTTTCTTCCTTCCTTTGTTTCTTTATTTCATCCTCCCCCCCACACACACTCACAGCCCCCACACTCCATAAAATGGTTTTAGAAAAGGAGGTCTCACTAGGCAAGCTAACTCTGACAGTGTGATACTCCGGCCTCAATTTCTCAGGTGCTAAGATTACAGCATGTGACACTACACACTGCCCACTGACAATTTAATTAGCATGTGACACTATGTGGTTTTTTGAACTGGGTAACAGGAGCTATCTAAAATAGCTTCCCAGTAGCAAGGCATCACACTAAGGCAATAATTTATTCCCAAGTTTCTGATGTACAGAAATTTCAAAGCAATAATAATTTAACATAGAGAGAGAGAAAAAAAGGAGCAATTAGATGAGAATATAATTAGCTGCTCTCACTCCAAATTAAAGGGTTATAAAATAGGATCTATCAAGAAAACTTAAAGTTCTAGAGATTAATTAACCCTGGAATAGAAGTGTCTGAGAAGATGTGCCAAATACGACTGAGTATATCACCCATGGTTTTTCTCCACTGACAGAACAATAAAACTTATGCTTAAATAGAAATAGGAAAAAGACATGCTTAACAACAACAACAACAACAACAACAACAACAAAACCCACCTAGAGCTGGAGTGATTCAACTTAGAAGATGTGAGAGCTTGTGTAAATTAGCCAAGGTTGCTTTGTGGGAACATTAGCAAATTGCCCAAAGATGAAGAAGTTGACCCAGTCTTTACTCTTGTTTTCTGCCTTTGGTAATTCGGACACAAATTCATTAAGTGGTGACTGTGTTCTATGGTACACAGCAGGGAGGCAGACCATTGCTGAGACAAGACCACTACAGGATTGATTGGAACGCTGTCTCATTAATATCATCAGAAATTTAAGTTCTTGTACCTATTTGATTTTGTTCTGAAGGCAGGAGCTGGTATGGATTGGGCCCTCAACCATGCTAGACAAGTGTCTAACCACAGAGCTACAATTTCATCCCTGTGGCTGTTATGTTTTAAATATGCTTATATTACATCAAAGGGACTATATTTATAACAATATCTTACTACAAGATAGCCTGAGAAGTATATTAATATCTCAAAAAGAAGAGAAAATTATATACTAGAGATAGAAAGAATGGCACAAAGAATAAGTGGCAGAAACAAAACTAACAAAAATAAAACAAACAAAATCAAAAAACAAAATAATAACAAAAACTATCTCGGGTCCTGTTGGTTTGGTGCTCTCTCAGGCTAGCTGAAGTCAAAAACAAGACGTCATACAGATATTCTGGTAAACCTGTGCCTTATTAATTTAAGTATATAAATTTGTCAGAAAGGTCAGTAGGAATGAGCGCATAAACTAGTGTCCCACCAGGAAGCCTCCCTGCATCATTTTAGTGCATCAACAACCATGGTGGATGAAAGCTGTGTGCTCTTTGTATGATCCTCTTGCATGTAGAGAATCCTCCATTCTACATAGACCTCACTAAGCAAACTTAGGTGGACTTTGAGAAGAATTAAGGAGGAATCGAGATGCTATGTCTTCTTTCTTTGACCCTTATCTACTTATTTACACTGAGTTATGTAGATCCCGTGAAGCCACCTAAGCTAAAAGCACATAGCCCTTCTAGAAGCTAAGATCAGACATTGGCATTTGACCTCCAGCTTGTATACCGATATCCATCTATCCAATAGCTGGTACTGTCTGTTGTCAACATGTAGCATTGTGACATGATGTGACTCTAAAGGGGAAGTTAGGGAACCATGATTAGCTATACTATGTACAGGTAGTCCTCCCAGCCTCCGTCCTCTGTGAATAACTTTAACATCTTACACATCTAGGCCAGCTGTGATGGTTCTGTGCATTCCATCTTTAATCTACATCTTGTTTGAGTTATTTTTTCATTTCCAGTTCATGGTTAAATGCAAAATAGATTAAGAATATAAGATATTATCTCTATTCAGAAATGTTAATAACATGAAACACTTAATGGCCATTTCCCCCATAGAAAAGGGAACATGCCATGCCTTATCATTTTTAAAGGAAATGGAAAGCATCTGAGGTGGTTCATCAGAGAATATCACTTGATGCCAAACCTGAGAACCCAAGTTCAATTCTTGGAACCCACATGGTGGAAGAAGAAACTCAACTCCTACAAGTTGTTATCTTACTTGCATATGTTCAACAAGATGCAAGAATGCACACACATACACAAGGAAGGATAATAAATAGATGATAGATAGATAGATAGATAGATAGATAGATAGATAGATAGATAGAGTATAAATATATAGATTAATAGATACATAATGATAGACAAATTGGTTGATTGATAGATGATAGAAAGAAAGGAAAGAAGAAAGAAAGAAAGAAAGAAAGAAAGAAAGAAAGAAAGAAAGAAAGAAAGAAAGAAAGAAAGAAAGAAAGAAAGAAAGAAAGAAAGGAAGAAAGAAAGAAAGGTGGATGGGTAGATGGAAGGAAGGAAGGAAAGAAAGAAAGAAAGAAAAGAAAGAAAGAAAGAAAGAAAGAAAGAAGGAAAGAAAGAAAGAAAGAAAGAAGAAAGAAAGAAAGAAAGAAGAAGAAAGAAAGAAAGAAAGAAAGAAAGAAAGAAAGAAAGAAAGAAAGTTGGGTGGATGGAAGGAAGGAAAGAAAGAAAGAAGGAAAGAAAGAAAGAAAGAAAGAAAGAAAGAAAGAAAGAAAGAAAGAAAGAAAAGAAAGAAAGAAAGACAGGCAGATAGATATACAGACAGAAAAATAGAGGATAGAGAGATAGAGAGATAAATGATAAATAGATGACAGACAGACAAATAGAATTTAAGATTACAAAAAATTTAGGAGAACATAATTATTTATTTCACCCAAACTTTCCCTAAAAGAAAGCTAATGTTTTGTAATTATTCTAATTGTTAATACCTATACCTTGCTCTTGTCAAACTCAAAATAACTAAGTGAACCCTACAGATTCACTCAGTGCTGCTGTCCTAGTTTGATTCCTAGGAAATAAAGTTCTCTTAAAAATAAAGTTATTTAAGCAGTAACACACCCAACACACAAATATATACACACACAAACACACACACACACAAACACAACACACACATACACACAAACAAACAAGTGTCTCAAATTTATCAAGTCTCCTTAAGCCAGTAACAAAAGCCTGTGGGTTTTAGTATTGAAGTGTGTGATGGATAATGCTAGGTAGCTTCAAGCAAGTTATTTATTATACAATGTTGAACTCCACGTACCTGAAGTCAGGTGGGAGGGCAGCTGCATCCAGGAAGCTCCAGAGAAAGTCATGTACATCATAGACAGAGATTGTACAGGATTCACCTCAGGTTGCTACACAAGGCAGCCCAGCAGGTGTTTTTCTTGCCTTCTCTAAAATTAGACCTGAACATGACACAAGAGTTTCACTGCTGTGGTTGTGAATGACAACTTCCCAATGAAAAAAATATATATAGTTGTCAGTCTAATAGCTATGTTTCCTAATAAAAACCCACATCCAAAAGCCCCAAATAATGGTGCTTTCTATTTCATACCATAGGCCATACTTAAGCTTTCAGTAGCCTGTCAAAATGAACCTTTTCTGTTGGAAATTCAGTGCTTAAGGGTGAGCTTTGCTTTTGTTTGGTTCCCTGGGTGTTGGCTAGTACTTTATTGTGAGGCTTAGAAGCATCTCACCTTCTTTACCTGTCAGCCTCACTTTGCACCTGCTTCTGCTCCTCAGCTTACAGGGAGTACAGATTTGAGTTTGAGTCTGGGAACCTACAATGGCAGATCCCTCTGCACTTCCGGCTGCTCATGCACTCTATCTCCCCTGATGAGCTATAAGTCAAGACCAAAGCCAGGAGAGTTAAATGTAGACATATTCTTTTCCACTCCTATCTAGTGGATGAAAGACCAAAGGAAAAGCTCATCTGTCAAATGCCACATCAAGAAATCATGCAAAAGGTATACAACTTCCCAAGGTTGCCTGGGAGGCTGGGGTTCTGGGCTCCAGATATGCAGTGATGCTCCCTTAAACTGGCCTATAACCATGGTCAATCACGGCCAATTTGTATAATCATCATCTATATAGTATCACATATGAGACTTGTCTACTCGTCAATAGTCCTACAATGGATCCATGCAGAGCTTTGGATCCCACACTTTTTTTTGTCTAAAAAAGTGTCTCTATTGAAGATCAGACTCCCAGCAGAAATCATGTCTTGAAGCTTCTACAGCATAAAGCACCAAGAGAGGATCACAGAGATAGGAGAGGCCACTGAAGGTGATGTAACTGTTTGCTCCATAGTCCCCAGAAGGGGAAAAGATACCCCCCTCATTCTTTTAGTATCCTAATACTGCCAAAATAAATTGATACAAACTAACAGTTCAAAATATTATACTTTTTTGTTTCGTTGTTTATATTTTTGTTTTTATTTGTTTGTTTTTCTCCCATAGCCCAGAGAAACGGGAATTCTACAATCAGGGTATGAGGAAGACAACCTAGCCTTCCTCTGAAATCTTTCTTTGTTGATTTCTGGGGGTCACTGATCTCTGCCTTCCCTTCTATATTCAAACCATTTGGTTCTGATGTCACTTCTACCACTAACCCTCATCCTTACATATTTGCCTCTCTTTGTGACTATACTGGGCCAATGTAGAAAATCAAGAATAATCTCCCCATCTGCAATTCCCATCTATTGTCATATATGTAATATGTAATTATCAGACAGGGCAGAAAGATCATGAAATGAGTATGAACTGAATACCTACAACCCATGTTTTCATAGACCCATTTAATTGCATCTATAAAGTCCTCATTTGTCATGTAAGATAACACATTTCCAGGTTCACAGATTAAGACATGTCTTCCCTTTGTCTATATATAAAATATGCTCTACTATAAAGCTGCAAGAATACTAAATAAGTTTCAAATTCCAAAATGAAAAAGTATGCAGTAATAGTTTATTTACAAAGGGATATAAAAGACCATTGATTTTCTGTCTCGGGTATTATTTTTTAAAAATAGCTAAATAATCTTGGATTTGAAGCCAGTTAAACTGTAGGTTTTATAAGTGTAGACATGAAAATATAAAATGTAGGTATACAAGTGCTGTAAATATTTTGTGATCACTGTAATTGTCACAGGTTTCTCTTTTTGCAGACTCTTGATCTTGTTTATAAAGCAATTTAAAAACTGACACAGAAAGGAAACCAAGGGCGATTTACTAGAAAGGCAGGAAGCAATGCCCAGAACATCAGGATAAAGCAATCGGGCGGAAAGCAGAACCAGAAAGTTATATTCCTAATAAAATAAGAATAAGAAGCTCTGTCTTGGAAGGCATGGTAGAAACATCTGGAAAAGAAAATGAAATGAATCCCAGGACCCATGTGTTCATAGTTGTTATTGGATAGGTACAAAATTGACCTCACACCAGGAAGACATAAGACTTAGGACAATCAAGGAGGCACAATTTGACCTTAATATTACATGGTTTAACCTGTAGTCAGATAACAGTTGCTTATGTGACCCAGAACTCAAAATGTATCTAGGACAGAAAAGAAGCATACTTAAATGCACTTATTGTGTGATTTGTAACTTTTAGCTCACTGGTGTTAGGCCAGGAAGGAATAGCTCCTATTTACTGCCATCAGCTTACACTTTAGCTCTGTGGCTAAGTTAACACCTGCTAACTTTTCCATTAGCCATTCACATCCCAGGGGTATTTACCATTTACTGTGCTAGTAAACAGTACTAGGCTATTTTCAGTGTAAACTTTCAAAGCCAGTTTGAGAATGAGTCACAATCAACTTGGAGATGTTCTAATATAGAGCATGAACTTCTCACTCTGCTGTAATGGGCTCAGCAGTGAAGGTCTACAGATACCACCTTTAGGAATGGTACTTCATAGAATACAAAGTACCTATTTCCTCATGGGAAGTTATTTTTTTCTCATTTTCTTATCACAGACTCATGTGTACCATATTTCTTTTTATCTTTTGCTTCTCAATTTGCACTTTTTAGGTTATAAAACAGAACTTTCTCTTTAATAAGAAGAACCTTGCCTCCAAGGAGATCCCTCCACCCCTGCCTCACCTGATCTGCACCAGAAAGTCACCCACTGTTTACTATTGTAAGGGAGTTTCTGACTACTGTCAATGCCATCTATAAAATCAAAGCATCAAGGAACAAAAACCAATCAGTAAATGGGCTGTGGATCAGAACTGAGGATCCTTGAAAGAAGAGACACAGCTGACATATAAACACTTTTTAAGTGTTCAGTATCTTTATCCCTGAGAGAAATACTAGTTAAAACACTGAGATTCCATCTCACTCCAATCTGGTTGGGCTGCCATCAAACATCAAATGATTCCTTTATTCTCTGCCATCAAAGAGTGAAGAGTATTCAGTAGTAGTGTCTTACAATGAAGATGCACTGGATAAACAAAGTGTATTAGTTAGGGTTTCATTGCTGTGAAGAAATATGACCAAGGCAAGTCTCATGAAGGAAAACATTTAACTGGGGCTGGCTTATTGATTTAGGCCATTATATTCATGGCAGGAAGCATGGCGGCATGCAGGCAGAGAGGGTACTGGAGGAGACAAGAGTTCTACATCTTGATCCATAGGCAACAGGAGACTGTGTTGCACACTGAGCAGAGCTTGAATATAAAAGTGTACAGAGAATATCTTGTGTATTATATGGATGCATCACCTGTCAATTTAAAAGTCTATGGTCCATGGCTTAGGCAGGAAATAGAAGTATGATGTCCTAGAAAGGCTCAGTGCAACAGTGTAGGGGATTGTCAGGATAGGGAAGTGGGAAGAGATAAGGAATTGTGGAACAGGGGGAGGGAAGAGGGCTTAAGAGACTTTTGGGGAGGGGAGATCCTAGAAAGGGGAAATCATTTGAAATGTAAATAAAGAATATATGGAATAAAAAAATGTGCGACATCCTGGAGACAGAAAGGATTCTGGGATAGAGCCAGGGCAGGGAGATCCATCTGGGAAGATATGAGCCCATCAACAAAATGGCGCCCAACTTGCAGCAATTAGAACCTAAGTTTATAAACTAAACCTTCCCAGATAAAAATCAGGGAAAAGTCAAGCTAGTCAGAAAAAAATATCTGTTCTCCTTTTTAAAAAGAAAGGAAGGGTCGGGAGGTGGTGGCGCACACCTTAATTCCCAGCACTTGGGAGGCAGAGGCAGGCAGATTTCTGAGGTCAAGGCCAGCCTGGTCTACAAATTGGGTTCTAGGACAACCAGGGCTACACAGAGAAACCCTGTCTCAGAAGAAAGAAAGAAAGAAAGAAAAGAAAAGAAAGGAAAGGAAAGGAAAGGAAAGGAAAGGAAAGGAAAGGAAAGGAAAGGAAAGGAAAGGAAAGGAAA
Source organism: Apodemus sylvaticus (assembly GCF_947179515.1). Classification (NCBI taxonomy): domain Eukaryota; kingdom Metazoa; phylum Chordata; class Mammalia; order Rodentia; family Muridae; genus Apodemus; species Apodemus sylvaticus. The sequence continues at coordinate 35,966,524 of NC_067473.1, read as the reverse complement.
GGAAAGGAAAGGAAAGGAAAGGAAAGGAAAGGAAAGGAAAAGAAAAAAGAAAAGAAAAGAAAAGAAAAGAAAAGAAAAGAAAAGAAAAGAAAAGAAAAAAAGGAGGAATGGAAGGAGGGAAGAAGGAAGGAAGGGAGAGAGGAAGGGAGGGAGGGAGGGAGGGGAGGGGGGAGGGAAGGGAGGGAGGGAGGGAGGAAAGGAAGGAAGGAAGGAAGGAAAGGAAGGAAGGAAGGAAGGAAGGAAGGAAGGAAGGAAGGAAGGAAGGAAGGAAGGGAAGGAAGGAAGGAAGGAAGGAAGGAAGAATACACCAAAGCCAAAACTTTCAAGAAACACAAAAGACGAATGGCTGGACAGGAGATTTCCTAGCCAAGGATCAGAAAGAAACCTACAGAGAGATAGTATGAAAAGTGGCTTTTCTTTTTTTTAATTTACTTATTCACTTTATATCCCACTCTCTGCCATATTTCCAGTCACCCTCTGGGACAATCCTTCCCTCTTGCCCCCATCCCCTTCTCCTCTGAGCAGGTCTGGGTGGGGAGAGGGGATGGCACTTCAAGTCTCTCTGAGGCAAGACTAGCACTGCTTCTCCCACTGAGGCCACACAAGGCAGCCCAGCTAAAAGAACATATTCCACATTTAGGCAACAGCTTTTTAGATAGCCCATGCTCCAGTTGTTCGGGACCCACATGAAGACCAAACTGCACATCTACTATATATGTACTAGGTATGTTCCTTGATTGGTGGTTCTGTCTCTGAGAGTCTCAAGAGTGCAGTTTACTTGATTCTGTTGGTCTTCCTGAGGCATTCCTATCCCCTTAGGGACTCAATTCTTTCTCCTATCTTTCTATTAGAGTCCCCAAGCTCCATCAACTATTTGGCTATTAATGTCTGCCTCTGTCTGAGTAGGCTGGTGGGTAGACCCTCTCAGAGGACAGCCATGCTAGATTCTTCTGCAAGCATAACAGAGTATCATTAACAGTGCAAGGGATTTGGTACTTGCCCATGCAATTGTCTCAAATTGGGCCAGTTATTGGTTCGCCATTTCCTCAGTCTCTGCTCCATCTCCAATGCCTGAATTTCTTGTAGACAGGATAGATTTTAGATGGAAGTTTTGTAGCTGGGTTGATGTCACTATGGCTCCACTGGGGTTCTTGCCTGGCCACAGGAGGCAGCCTCTCCAGGCTCCATATCCCCAATGCTGTGAGTCACAACTAAGGTCACGTCTATTGATTTTTGGGTGCCTCCCCTATCCCAGGTCTCCATCTCTTCCTGGAGATGCCCCCTACCGCCCTGCCTCGGTCAGTTACAGATTTGCATTCATTCTCATAGCCATCTGGCCATTTCCCCTTCACCTATGCACACCCAACTCTGAACTCTCCCCCAGCTCCCCTAGTGATCCCTTCTGCCACCCAGTTCCCTCCCTCCATTTGTCTTCCAGGACCATTCTATTCCCCATACAAGAAGGTAAACACCAACAGTTCAAATAACCCAATTAAAAATGAGGCACAGAGCTAAACAGAGAATTTTCAACAGAGGAATCTCTATTGAGAGTCTCCCAAAGAACACCGGATTAAGTGCTTCTACTTGCTGTTCTAGTTACAATCAAAGTCAAGCAGACAGAGCACTGTCCTCCTGTGTCTCCAGCAGAGCAGTGCCATTTGATTTTAAGTATTATTCCTTAATTAATTAAAGAGATTTGCATATGTGTGTCTGTGTGAGCATATGCCATATGTGTGCAAGTGTATACTAAGGCAGAACAGAATGCCAGCTCACCTGTAGATGAAGTTTTAGATGGTTCAATGTGGGTATTGGGAACCAAACTTGGGTCCTTTGGGAGAGGAATGTCTTCACTAAAACCCTTAACAACCTACTAAGTCTACTTAGTGATTCCCATATATATGTTGGTTTGTGGCCATCTATGACCAGGAGCTACATTTTCCAGCAATGATTTTACTCTCCTACAGCAATTGTCCATTGCTAATAGCTCCTCATTGATGGTGGCACTTCGAGTTTATCCACCCCACGTATGCTAGAGTTTTGCCTGGCTTGATCATATTTAGGTTTTATGAAGGTAACATCAACTGTTTTGAGTTCAGGAGTGTGAGAGTTGTACCATGCCCAGAAGACAGATAAGTCTTCCTTATCAGCCCAGCCCCAGGTGTAATAATGCATGCTATAATACCAGCACCCAGGAGGCAGAGGTCTTGGCTATATAGGAAGTTCAAGGCCAGTCTGAGATAAATGAGATCTTGCCTCAAACAAAACAAAAACAAAGCAAAATAAAACAGAGCAAAACTACTCACCATCATTTCATTACAGTCTTCAGAATAATGATCAATAGGAATACAAATCACAACACAGGTTGGTATGGATGTGGGAAAATGAGAACTCTTATACATTGTTGGTGGGAACATAAGCCAGTACAACTATCTTGGAAGTCATCCTGGAGATTTCTCAAAAACACAAGCAAACAAACAAACCTAGAAATACAACTGCTATCACTCTTGGGCATGAACCCAATGCACTTTATGTCCTAGTACAGATATCCATGTCCATCTCTGTGAATTTCTGATCTATTCACACTAGCTAAGAATCAGAATCAACTTATATGTGCATCAACAGATGAATGAATGAAAACACTGTGGTACACAGTGGAATATTACTGTCCTATAAAGAGAAATAATATTATGAAATTTGAAGATAAAAAAGATGGAACTGAAAATATACATTTGATTTCTTTAAAATGGTCAACTTCAACACATTTATATCTAATTATGATATGTGATATTTAGTTCATTTTGTTGTTAGCACAAAAGTATGATTTTCAAACAAATTTACCTGATTAGGAGGTCAGTTCTTTGTCTGAGTTTGGCTTCTGTTTCTGGGTTACCAGAAGTTCCTCCCTGTTCTTTCAGTTCACAGAAGTATGTTTCTGCCTTTCACCTGTAACTTGAAATACATTACCCTATTCCAATTCCTCATTCATTTTGGGAAGTTGTAGAGTTGAAAGTGTTGGTTCCCTAAGCACATAGACATGCTTCATGATTATACCATGATCATAGCTGAGTGGTTCGATATTTCTGACTGAGGTCAGCAGTCATATGAAGAGACTTCCCATAGCTTTAATATATGTAAAAATTAAAAGAAGAAAAAAAAAAACAGCCAAAGAAACAAACAAACAAATCCTTCAGCCTTTTTATATTGTATTTCTCTTGGACAAGGTTGTGTGCATAAATGGTTCTCAAGAGAGAAAGCCAAGACATTAATTTACCTCTACCATCGTGATTGACTGTGGAGCAGCTGTCAGGCAACTGAAGTGCCTCCAGTCTCCATTGCAAATTACTCTAAATGGTTCTGAAGGTAAATTTGCCAAGCCTGTTATGCCTAGCAACCCTGACAGGAGAACGTGCAATTGACTTAAATGAGAAACAAGAGGATCCATTTGGGGATCTTCATAATAAAACTGCATGCTGCCTTTGTTGGTGCATTGGGAGCTGCAGACATATCAAGTGCAATAAGAAAACGAAGGGTCTGCTTTGTGCACAGTTCTAATGAATTTATGACTTAAGAATAGACCATTGAGCTGGTCCAACAATGGGCAACAATGAATTAAGACCTCGACCTCAGAAAAATCTTAGCTATAAATTCAGTTTCTGTCAATTGTGTTCATGAGCATGCTACAAAAAAATCTACAACTGGGCAAGCAAATCGACTCAGTTACATAAAGGTCTTGAGCAAAATGATAAAATGTAACGTTAGTTAAATACAAGGAATGGGCTCAGCAAATATCCACATGACTTTTGCCATACTTTCAAATAATACCTATCTTTGAAAATGAAAGCAGCAAATTGATCTTCAATTGAAATTTCAAGCCCTGGTTTGGTTCTCCTGACAGATTAAAAAAGTCACAAAGGAAAACACTGGGTACCTGGAAGTCCAGGAAGGTTGGATCAGCACAGAAGGGGAAGATTGGAAAACACAATTTCCTATGTTGCACAATAACAAGGAGGAGAAAATTTATTTCTGCATTTTCCAGCTTTGTTTAAGAACTGACATTATTAACTTATACTGCAAGAAACACAAATCTCTGTAGTTCCTGTTTGTTTACCTTGATTTTCCATCTCCAGGATTCCCTCTGTTTGTGTTTTCTTTATCGATTCTATTTCCATTTTCAGGTCCTGATGAGTTTTATTCATTTCCTTCCCTCTTTTATTTTTTTCTTAGCTTTCTTTAAAGAAAGTAAGTTTATCCATTTTCTCTCGTTGTTTGTGTTTTCCTGGGTTTCTTCAAGGGATTTATTCATTTCTTCCCTAAGGACCTCTATCATATTCCGAAAGTTGGTTTTAAGGTAGGTTTTTTGGGGGGCGTGGGAGGGTTTGCTGGTTGGTTATTTATTTATTTGTTTGTTTGTTTGTTTGTTTGTTTGTTAGCTTGCTTGCTTTTGTCCCGTGTTTGAATCTTTAGGGCTTGCTGTTGGGTAGTTGGGTTCTGGTAGTGCCACATTACACCAGATGTTGCTGATTATGTTCTTACACTGGCATGCAGTCATCTGGGTTTGAGGTGAGTATAGATAGAGGTGCCTATTTCTGCATTTGTCCTTGTTGGATGGGTGTTTTGTTCCATGATTTGTTTCCTCTATAGTCTTCTAGTCTTTGTGATTTGTGTATTGGCAGTCAGTGTGACTTTTGATCCAGCAGGGAGTCTACTTCAGAATAGAGGGCTGGCCTTCTGGTAGGTATTATGGTCTTTCAGGTAGCATAGTGTCACTTTTCTTCTGATTGGCATGGTCTGCACCCGAGCAGTGGATATCTGTCAGTGTAGGGACAGGAACATGGCAGCCACAGGCAGGGAGTGAGCCAAAGGGGATGTCAGTAGCTTGGGTTTTTCAAACCAGAATGGTGGGCACCAGAGGTTCTGAGAACAGATTGACCTCTTACCTGTTCTTCTGACTAGCAGGTAGGGATAAAATAGGAGGGATGAGGTGAGGTCAAAGGAGGGAGAGAGTATTGAGATTGAAAACTAGAATTGGGGGACAATTCACTGGCAAGATAGAAAGCTAGTGCAATGGAAACTCCTTGGAATCTATGCAAGTTACCCTGGCTAACACCCCTAGTGATGGTGGATTAGGGGCCTGAACCAGCCCCCTTCTATAAACAGGCAAGCCTTCCAGTAGAGGAATTGGGACACAAACCCAGCCAGCCACAAAACCTTCAACCCACAATCTGTCCTGCCTGCAAGATGTGCTAGGATAAAGGGGACACAGAACTTGTGGGAGTGGCCAACCACTGAATCGTCCAATCTGAGATGATACCACAAGTGAGAGCCCATGCCTGACCAGAGGCTGAATAGCCCAAAATCCTTAAGGGAAAAACCAAGGTCAATGAAAGGGTTCCTAATGATACTCTTAGACTGGATCCTAGCATAATCATCAGAGAGGCTTCACCCAGCAACTGATGGGAGCAGATAACAGAGACCCACACCCAAACATTGGGTGGAGCCTGGGAAATCATGCTGAAGAGGGGAAGAAGAAATTGTAGGAGCCAGAGGGAACAAGGATGCCACAAGAAATCGGCCCACAGAATAAACTAACCTAGGCTCATAGGGGCTCACTGGAACTGAACCAACAATCAGAGAGCCTGGGTGTGTCTCATCTAGGTCTTCTGTATATATGCTATGACTGTATAGCTGGTTGTTCTTGTGTGATTCCTAATGGTAGGAGTGGGGGTGTCTTTTCCAGACTTAATGTGATGGAAGGTGTCTAGTTTTATTGTAACTTGATATGCCATGTTTGGTTGATATCCCTAGGAGGCTTGGCCTATTTCTAAAGGGAAACCAAAGAAGAATGATTGGATCTGGCGGAGAAGGGAGATGGGGGGAATAGGCAGATTGGAGGAAAGGAAGGAGGGAAAACTGCTATTTGCATGTAATATATTAGAGAAGAGTAAATAAAAATAAGTAAAACAAACACAAATCTCACTTAATGTTTGCAAAATGTCTGGCAATAGTTGGATGGTAGATTCAAACTATAATTAAATCATTTGTCCAATAACAATGAAAAGTATAGTCTCCCAGAGGAATTCAGCTCTAAATACTCTATTAATAGACTTCAAATAAACTCTGCTGTTGAGAAGAGTAAGGTGTAAATATAATCTGGCACAAACTCTGGCTGTATTATTGCACTTTACCTATGGACATGAGCTTGAAACGCCACACTGCTCTATTTCATTTATCTGACACTTCAACAAGTAGAGTTTGAGGAAACATGAGTCACTATGTTTTAGTAGTTGCTGAGCAATTTATTTATGTGTACGAACACTTGTGAGTGTGAACATGGGCGTGTACGTGCCGTGGTATACATGCGGAGGGCAGTGATGGTCCTCATCTTCTATCTTGTTTGGTACAAGATCTGCTTTTCTGTTTTCTTTTGTCTGTTGCACATGCCACGATGGGTGGTCCAGGTCTGTTCTGTCTGCCCCTCATTTTCCCATTGGATGTCTAGTGTTACAACCCAAATGCTACTATGTAACTTTTTCATGTTTCAGTTCTTGGGATTTGAACTGAAGTCCTCATAGTTGCACAAACACTTCACCCCACCTCCTACAAGCTGCCTCCAACCCAAGGGAAATATTTAAATGATCACATTCCCAGCTGTTCAGTCGAAGCTTCCTTGGTTCAATATCCACAGTTGAGCTGTCTAAAAAAATTAACTTGATCCCTAGGTACACGAGCCTCTGTGTATCAGAATCAGACACAACCTTGTCAGTTCATCTTACTTTCCACAACTTCCAGCCTTCTCCCTCGCCTCTCTCTTTCCTAGTCCTTAATGGATCAAAGATTTAAATAGGTGCATGGCTTTGATGCCATTTATCAAGGAGTTCACCCTCCACTATCCCCCACCCCCAACCCCCGTGTCACAATAGAAATTTAACAAAAATAGAATACGAATGTTAAAAAGCCTTCACAATACTAGAAATAAAGCAATAATAACTTCTACAACTGAAAGGAGGCATTGGCTAATTGTTGTCTGTGCACAATGTTGTTTCTCTTTTCTCAAAGGTGAGGTGTAAAAATTACACCAGGAAGCAAGTTAATAAGAGAACAAAAATGATTTCCATTTCTGAAGGATATCTTCAGAAAGGTACAAAAAGGCTTGGCCTCTATTGAAACGGAAACAGAAAAGCATAAGCAAGAGGCAGAGATGAAGGTGTGCGCTGACAGGGTTATTTCTGAACATGAAAGCTGAAAATGGAGAGTAAAGCAAACCCTGACGCATCTTATCCCACAGAAAACTTAAAAGTCACAAACCGAACAAAGCGCACGGAGCATGGCGGGAACATGGCTGGCAGAAGACGCCGTGTAGAATGACTAATAGGACTGTCACAGTAAACAACTCTAATAAATCAACACAGAGAAATGCCGTGAGAAAAAGATGTTCAAATAATGACACAGAATGCAATTCCTAGTAAACACAAAGTAACTGTTAATAATGAGAGACCCGCAGCTTATTGTCCCAGAAGACATTCTTTGCATGTTCACTCAGTCAGATGGAAATGACCGTGTCACCAAGGGCAAGAGCAAAGGATCTTCCCACAGGAGCCCACAAGCATCCTAACCACAATCAATCATTCCAAACTCGTAGAAGATAACTTTGTCATTTAAAACAAAATTCCTGTTACTCTTGAATTTCAAGGTAATTTGTCCTTGTGAAATAAGCTGTTCTCATCAATGTATATGTTCATCAGTGTATATATTCTCATCAGTGTGGATATTCTCATCAGTGTATATATTTTCATCAGTGTATATGTTCATCAGTGTATATATTCTCATCAGTGTGTGTATTCTCATCAGTGTGTATATTCTCATCAGTGCGTATATTCTCATCAGTGTATATATTCTCATCAGTGTGTATATTCTCATCAGTGTGTATATTCTCATCAGTGCGTATATTCTCATCAGTGCATATATTCTCATGTGTATATGTTCATCAGTGTGTATATTCTCATCAGTGTGTATATTCTCATCAGTATATATATTCTCATCAGTGTATATATTCTCATAAATGTATATAGTTCACATCAGTGTATATATTTTCATCAGTGTATATATTCTCATCAGTGCATATATTCTCATCAGTCTATATATTCCTATCAGTCTATATATTCCCATCAGTCTATATAGTTCAAGGTGACAATATTTATTAGAAAATATCTTTAAAAACTACACTTTCGGTAGTTAGAGAAGCTTGCCCGTAATTATAAAATGTTTTACTCTGTGCTAAAATTTGTGTTCCTGAGTCATATAAGGATCACATTCATCTTGTAATTATGAAAGTAAAATAAAACTGATCAGAATCATGTCATATTAAAGTCACCACGCATTGTATCACAAAGATTAGATGCCGAGAGGAGATGCACAAACAGGGACTCAAAAGCCATACTCTTGCCATTCCCTCATTGCCCATAATCAATTGTGTGAGGCTGGGGCCACACAGCCCTCCCTCCATGCTGGCATGTCCTGTATTTATTATCATTGTTCAAGTCTTGTCTGGGAAGCCATGTTCATGGCGTTAACATCTCCAGTTGTCTATCTAATGCCAAGTAGTCAATGGTGAGATCATATACATGCAGTAAACATCAAACAGAATGAGGAGGACGCATTTATGCATTTAGAAATATACATAAAGACACAGGTGTGGTGGTTTGGATGAGAATATTCGCATGCTTAATCCCACCTGGTGAACAGCCTGAGATTAGGAGATGTGACCTTGTAGAAGGATGTGAATCACTGTGGGAGGGTTCTGAGGCTTCAAAGACCCAAGCCAGGCTGGGTGTCTCTCTGCCTGCTGCCTGCAGATCAGGATGTAAAGTTCTCAGCTACATATGTGTATCTATGAACAATTTGAAAATGGGAGCTATAGATTTCATAAAGAGCAAGGGTTTCTGGGATAGTTTTATGTCAACTTGGCATAAGCTAGTATCATTTAAGAGGAGGGAACTGCAATTAGTAAAATGCCTTCATAAGATCATGAGGTCTCTCTGTACACAAGCCTGCAGGGCATCTTCGTAGTTAAAGATTGATATGGGGTGCAGGGGCCAGCATCCCATTGGGTGTGGTGCTGTCCTTGGGATAGTGGTCCAGGGTTCTATAAAAAAGGCCTGTGCAAGCCAGTAAATTACACCCTTCCATGGCCTCTGCATGAACTACCTCCAGGTTCCTTCCTTGTTTGAGTTCTTGTCCTGTCTTTCTTTGATGAGAGATATGGAAGCATAAACCAAATAAACCCTTTCATACCCAACTCGCTTTGGTCCTAGTGTTCATCACAATCTAGCTTAGACAAAGGGGGATACATGGGAAGGTGGGAGGTGGTGGTGGTGGTGATGTGATGGTAATTTTATTATAACTTAAAAAAAATTAACCTTGTATTTAAAGAAATTGTCTCTGGAAATCAATTATAGGTGATTAATTGAGCGTTTAAGTATCTCTTAATTTTTGTTACACTTATAATGAACTTACATAATGGTCATAATCAGGCTATACATTTCAAAATATAATTCACTAGTTTTAAAAAAAGAACCTCAGTTCATAGTAAATATTCAACTATGCAGAAAAAAATATGAACAAGTGATATAAACAAACTTTAAGCTACTGTATTGTTTGTCCCACAGTAACTGGTCTGAGTCCCTCTTGCTTCCAGGGACATTTAGCACAGCTCAACTGCACCTAATACAGAAACCTAAGAATGTATTGGAACTTCCTTTTTTATTAAATATATTCTTTATTTACATTTCGAATTATGTTCCCTTTCCTGGTTCCTCCCTCCCCCAAAAATCCCATCAGCCATTTCCCCTTCCCCAATCAACTCACCCCCACTTCTCTGTCCTGGTATTCCTCTATACTACGGCATCAAGTCTTTCCAGGACCAAGGGCCTCTCATCACTTTGGTGTCTAACAAGATCATCCTCTGCTGCTGATGTGTCTGGAGCCATGGGTGACTCCATGTGTACTCTTTGGTTGATGGTTTTGTCCAATATTGTTGTTCCTCCTGGGGCGCTGCAAACCCCTTCAGCTTCTTGGGTCCTTTCTCTAGCTCCTCCATTGTGAACCTGTGCTCAGTTCAATGGCTGGCTGAGAGTGTCCCCCTCTGTATTTGATATTGGAACTTTCTAATTACAGTGTAAATGGCTCTGCGCCCTTTGAAGTTACTCGTAGAAGACCCCTACCCTTAATCTCCGTCTCTCTCCCCAAGTCACCTAAACCGCCACACGTCCATAGCAAGCTTAGATACTCAACTATTCAAGAGCTCTGTGAAGTTCAAAATAATGACCACAGCCAACACAGTGGCTCATCTAGAATACATCTGAGACAATTAAATGAAATTTCCAGTTGCACTACTCAAGTTTTGGAAATTGAAGACCAGCTATCTTTGAAGTCTGATGAAAGGAGTCATCTCTACCCAAAGCAGCCAGGTGTCGGACTTCTGAAATGATCACTGGGGGAAGAAAAAGGGAAAAAAGCCTGTCTTGATCGTTCTCTTCCACTAGATGGCAGAGTTGAGACGCTATCTGAGGCAAATCAGGACTTCCTGAGCTTTAACCAAGAGAAAAACCAAAGCTGGGAGAAGGTGAAATGATGTTTTAAAATGCTAAAAGAAGAAAATATAAACAAGCAGAGGCGAAATATTTAGAAATCGCAGCTGGGACTGATAACGGAAACCACTGCCTTTGCTCTCCCATCTGTGCTGAGTGGATTTTCAGCGTGGCGCTCACTCCTTTCCCCTTCCTGTGTTTCTTTGTTTAGTCAGCCAGCCCTCCTCAGTGAGTGAGCTTGACCTTGCATGGTCCCCCGCTCTGGTGTCAGCATCAGCCTTACTCAGCGGAGCACATGGGCCTTGGGATCATGGTCCTATGAGACCTTTTGATGCCTGAAGTGCATGGGAAAGAGAGAGTAAACAAAGGCACAACAAGGGTTTGCCACTGAGAGGCCAGACTCTGCCTCTTTCTGGTTTGTCTCCCTCCACGACACCCCTTTGTGCTAACAGAAGGATTCTTCTCATTCTAGCAAATGCAACGCTTTGAATCAGAATGAGGCCATCTAAGAACACCTAGAGTTGAAACCAGGTCACCCATTGCAGTCAACTGCTGTAAAAGCTGGCAGGAGAGTGTGTTTTGCAGAGACTTACAACCTCACTACGGAGGAACACTGTCTTCCCAGGACAGAGAACACGCCACAGCAAGGCCACCTGTCAAGAGGCTGTCGGCCAGCAGTTTTTTGCCAGATACAGCCTCGGTGCTTTTCATCATGGGACTCTTCCCTTTGCCAGCGCTGGCTTTGGAATCAACTCTCTGGTTATTTCAGAATACTTTGTAAGAACCCAGCAGCCCTAAACCATCAGTGCAAGCCGAGACCACAGGCTGTCCCTGTGTTTCTGGAATGGCTGTTTCTGCTCTCTCTCGGGTCATTATTAACCTGGGATTCTGGCAGAAGCCACTTAAGGATACCCATTGGTTACATCAAGGATCGTTCTTATTCATTCCTACAAACCACTGTAATTCTTTTATTACTCTTGTCAATGGTTCCTCTAGCACAGTGTGTGCCCATAATTTTATTAGGAAGTCAGAGACATGCCAGGACGTGGGTACTCCGAGGTGACCGCCTTATCATGAAGACTCATCATGAATGTCACAACGAATTATGGGACACATGAAGTTTTAACTCAAGCACATAGTCTGATGGTTCAAAATGTCTTCAGAAGTCATATTTGTCAAAATGTTTGAAAGAAAACATTGTCGCTGAAAATAAGTATTCTCTTTAACATCCAAATTATTGATTAATGTTATACTCAATATGAACCTAAAATAAATTACTGTTATGATACTTAGGCACTAGAGCAGAGGAGTCTGTATAGCAGCCACACCAGTGGGAGGGGCAAACACTGAGTTTTAAAGATGTTTGCAGGAGACAGGGTCTCTCTCTCTCTCTCTCTCTCTCTCTCTCTCTCTCTCTCTCTCTCTCATTGTTTTTCAAGACAAAGTTTTTCTGTATAGTTCTGGCTATCCTCAAATTCAATCCGTAACCCATGCTAGCCTTGAACTAGAATATCTGCCTATCTCTGCCTCCTGAAGGTTAAGACTAAAGGCAAAATTAAAGGGAAAGATTCTAATTTTCACAACAACAAAATCTAAAGCCAACCAGGGTCGTTTGTGTCTGTAATCTCAGGCAGGACTATGAATTCAAGGGTAGCCCAAGTTACTGGGTGAAACCCTGCCTCAAACAAACAAGCCATACCATACCAAAACAAAACAAACAAAAAGAACTTTACAAAGACACAGCTTTTGAACTGTTACAAACATAGAACTAAAATACAAGTAATAGGTTGGACCAAACTATTCCCATTATGAACAAAAGAGGAAAATCAGAATCTATACATGTGTAAGCACTACAAATCACCCAACAGAAGTTATAAAAGAATACACATAGCGATTGTCAGAGAGACGAGAACACATGGTACCACCGTGCCTCACTTGAACAGCAAGAATTGGTGTGCCAGGGCTGAGACAGGCACCACAGAGAAGGGGGGCAGCTGTGTGGAAGAAGACAGGGTCATAGCTCCATTGCACGCTTCTGGGTTCTCTTTCACGGTTGGCTTCAATCGTGTCTTCAGTTTTTATCTACATTAACTCCAACTTCGGTACATGAGTTACCATTTTTACAAGCAGTAAACTCCTGAAATGTCTAGATTTCTCCACGTTATTTTACAGAGTAGGCTATAAACTCTGAAACTGTTATAATCCAACACCAGGTAGAACAGGAGGACGCTGACGGAAGAGAATAAACAACTCTATGGGAGAAACAAGAATTCACGATATTGTGCACATAAACAGACAAATAGAATTGGTGTGGATTTAGCTCTCTGTATTGGAAAGTTGGTGGAAAGATGAAACACTGTGTCGATACCATAAGAATGCTCAGATACTTGTTCTGATTGTAAAAAGACCAATCAGGTTTTGCTCAATCTATGTAGAGCATGTCAGTACTATGCTTGGCCACCAGAGGGTAGCATATCCTCAGTTTTGATAAGTACACTGCTAGGGGTGTTTGTTTCCATTTTAATTCTTAATTTCCTTTCTGTTTCTCTGTGTCTCTGTGTCTGTCTCTCTATCTCTATCTGTCTCTTTGTCTCTGTCTCTGCTTCTGTATCTGTATCTCTCTCTCTTTCTCTCTCTCTATTTCTCATCTGCTTTATGCCTACAGCTGCTAAGTACAAACATTTCATTTGTTCTAGAAACAGTGATGCGAGATAATGCACTCCTCCCTTCTGTAGACATGGGTGACATTTATTTGGACACATGGTGTCCTTTTGCAGGAACGCTGCCGTGACATAGCATTAGGTGTTGGTAGAGATGAGGCAACTCACTCTACACAAGCTGAATGCATCTCCTTCCTAAGGGACTGCTGCCCTGCAAACAATGACCATCCTCTGTTCTGTGCGTTTACAATCACTGAGACTGACTGTGACGCTTACATATCATATAAAAAATGCAATGGGCAAAACATTCAGATTTCTGCCTTAATAAACATTTCTACAGTTTCTCCTGGAACTTGCTCTGAAGCCAACTATTACTGTGAACATTTTGATCTTTCCCAAGCATCACAAAGAAATGAGGCTCTATGCGCCATATGCAAATTGCATTAAATGGAGAGTGTTAATAACATGAAGACTCACTTTTATTAATTTTTAAAATTTAATGCGCAAAAAGAAACCCAATACAACACTGCAGTGGATATATTCTCTGATTTGTTAGAAATTTTTTTCCTCCTACACATTGTGATTTAAAAGAGAAAAGGTCCTTTAAATTCCATAGGCTACCAGCACATTTTGTAATTTAGGTAATTATGACTTAATGGAACATCAAAGAACATACAAGGGAAAAATCCACAGGCTTCTTTTATCCTCATTAAGTATGAAACAGATTGGTCCTGTGAGGCTTTGCTTTTGTTTTAAATTCCCCGAAGCTTGGGCTGTTTCCCCTGAGCAAATTCTTCACCAATGCATATCACCCTCAGCATCGGAGCCTTCCCATCACAGCATTGGCATCCACTAAACGATAATAACCCAAGAACTCGGTGTGCAGAAAAGCAATCTAAAGGGCTGAAGAATGAATTACTTGTTCTACAGATAATTGTGTCTCTGCACAAAAGAAACAAGGGAAGGAGGGCTGCTCTCTTTTGATAACAAATAATAGAGGCCCTCCCTTATTTTCTCCTATGTGGGGCTCCAGGAATGAAGATGGAAATTTCGAGCACAGCACCCTAGTCCTTTCACATTATGATTCTGTAAAAGTCCTGCCATTTAGGAAACCCCGTCTCTATTTCCGTGGAGATGAAGCAGGAAGGTCAGGCTGAGCTTTAATCAAGGTATCTCCCTGCTGGGAAAGCAGGCTTCCCCGCCCCTTAGGTAGGGACCTTTAATTTAGCTGCTGTTTTTAAGGACTCCTGAAGCTACATCAGGGCCTGACAGTGGCTACTGTTCACTTAGTCCCTGAAGCTGAGAGAGAGGACACTGATGTTGTCATTGACAATTTACTCTTGCAGTATTTTTCTGCTAAACTAAGGAGGATTTTGTCACCGGTGCGCTATCAAAAATACATGAAGGACTTGCCCTTATTAAGAGATGCCATGTCAGTTGAGTTCACATTTAGACGGTAACCCTAGCAACCAACAGCCCCCATCTCTCACAGGAAACAAGTAGAAGACGAGAACTCTTAAGTCACCGTGTTCTGTGAATTAGGCAGAACTCAGCCTGGGGACAATGAATGGCGCTGTCACTCCACTGCATTCAAAGGCTGTCAACTCCTCGACATCTCATCCCTCACTCTGCCCTCCAGAATCCCCCACTGCTCAGGACACCCCTGCGCTGCTGTGGCAATCTCTGCCCCTTGGTTTCATTCAGAGACAATTCTTTTGCCCTTCTAGTATAGTCTGGTATTGTACCATACTTCAGTGCTTTGAAGAAACCCAGGTGTCACGTACTGAAAGCCAGTCACGAATGTGGAACTGGCCGTGGCACCTATCGGTCCCACATATAGATTCCATCAAGTGTTCCACGTTAAATGATAATAGCTCATTGCTTCTTGCCTTGTGATAAGTCCAGTAGTTCTTGGGCTTCCTCTCCTCAAAAATTTGATACTTGGTGTGCCAGTAAAGTTTCTTTCTGCAGAGCCAGAGACTAACAGATCCCACTATTGTGCCAGATGAGATGCATTAGCAGCAGACCTTGATTTCTAGTCATCAAATTCAAAGGGATCAGTGGTTGCTGCCCTTGTGCATTAGACATACGGAATGGTTTTCAATGGCATGGCGGCTCCCTGGAAGAATCATCTCATTGTTCCTGGCTGTCCTGTACCCTTGTCAGACCTCCCTCAAGTATAGTTCTTACTCCATCCTTTCTCGGGCTGACCCTCGGCAGCTGACTACAGGCTTGTTCATAGAACGGAGCCATTTCTAATGAGGTTTGTGATTGAAAAGTGATAACCAGAAAGGTTTGCCCAGGGAATGCTGACGATCTGAGTGAAATTACCTAAGTGAGCCCAAGGAGGTTTATGCACGATCGAAGGTTTTCAAGCGTGACAAGGTTGCCTAGTGGTTTGGCTCAGTGGTGGAGCACTTGCCTAGTGTTCAGGAGTGTTTGATCACAGTACCACGAAGGGGGGGTGTGTGGGGCAAAAGTCTTCCTGATGGCCTCTTTGTCCCTCTTAGTAGCCTTGTTCTTAGCAAACTGCCTATCATTTGGCCAAGGAAGCTTGAACTGTAGAAGGTTCAAGAGATAACGTAATGGTACTTCAGGAAGCATATTGAACAAACACCTCAACGTCATAAGCATTTGCTTCTCAACTTCAGTTATAAATACGGTCTGCTCCATCAACAGGACACCAAAGTCTCTTCAAACTGCTGAAGTGTGTCACCTCAGCAGAGTATCCTAGAAGCTCCCCATCATGTCCCAGTAGGAATTTGTAGGGGATGTCACACAAAATAAAGGAACAATTAACCATCAGGGCAAGATGCAGGCAGAGGCAGAGACAGGCCTCAGGCTCTTCCCTCACCTCCACTTTGTGTTCCTCAATCACGTTCTCACTCTCTAAAAGACTTGGTTCCCCTCCCTTTCTTTCCTCTCTTCCCTCCCCTCTCGTTCCTGTCCTCTCCTTTCCTGATTTCCCTTTCCCTCTCCTCTCCTCCCCTGTCTTCTCTCCCCCTCTCCTCTCTTTTCCTATCCACTCTCAGGGTAATTTTCTGTGCTTCTGAGAGCAGGAGAGCCCAGCTGAGGTCTGCCTATTTCTTTGCAGATTCTTCCATCTGAAAACCATCAGAATCATCTCCGAGGGAAGAGGGTTCAAATGCTTTCCGTGACCATGTAAATCCCTTATGCTTGCAACTCGAGTTCAGAAGATGTCCTCCGGTAGGTACACCAGCCCACGGTACCACATCACTGTTTTGTGATCAGGTATAAATAAAAAGAGAGTGAGCATTTGTTCTGGCTGATCTCTGTAACCTTGATTACTACCTCAATGGCAAGAGTAACTTCACAGGTTCAATTAGGAATTTTAAAGTTAAGAAATTTAGTAGATTTAGTAGACCATACATCCCAACTCAAGTGTCTTCATTAAAGGCCAGCAGAGTGAGAACCTATTCTAGAACAGAAGGAAGTAAAAGATGGAGCAGAGATGGAGGGATACACTTTTAGAATGGAGACAGGGCCCCTGAAGCAAGGCTACCGGAAGCCACTAAAGGCTTAGTTTACAAAGAGCATCTAAGGAGCTCCTGAACAGAGTTCAGCCCTGCAGCTTGCTTTCAGCCTAGCAGGAAACATTCAGGCTCCAGTCCTCAGGAACCTGAAAGAGAGTGCTTTTGTCCTTTAAGCTGGCCAGTCAGTAGAATTTTACTACAGACATCAGAGTACACCAAGCACCATAGCTTTTTTAATTATTAAATATAATCTTCATTTACATTTCCAATGGTAAAACCTTTCCCAATTTTCCCCCTCCACAAAAACCCCCAACCCCTCCTCCCACCCCCTGCCTCCACATATATGCCCCTCCACCCAACCCATTCCCTCCTCCCCTGCCCTCGATTTCCCTTTGTTGGGACAGCTATTGAGCCTTCTCCTGACCAAGGACCACTCTTCCCACTGATGCTTGACAACAAGGCATTCCTCTGCCACACGTTTGGCTGGAACCATGTGTACCCTTGGTTGATGGTTTAGTCCCTGGGAGTCCTGGGGTGACTGGATGGCTGACATTGTTGTTCTTCCCATGGGACTGTAAACCCCTCAGCTGCTTCAGACCACCCTCCAGCTCCTCCATTGGGGACCTCTCACCCAGACCAAAGGTTAGCTGCTAGCATCTGCCTTTGTATTTGTAAGGCTCTGGCAAGGCCCCTCCAAAGACAACCATGGTATGCTCCTTTTGGTAAACAGTTCTTGTTGTCCATAGTAGTATCGGGGTTTGGTGACTGTCTACAGGATGAATCCCCAGGTAGGGCAGTCTCTGGGTGGCCTTTACTTCAGTTTCTGCTCCACACTTTGTCTCCTTTGTTGTTCCTGTGAGTATTTTGTTCCCTTTCTCAGAGGAACCAAATCACCCTCACTTAAGATAGGCACAGTGTGCCCTGCAAGCAGTTCTTGGAAAAGTTTTGAGCTTCTCATAGCAAAGAAGAAGGCTGGAAGAGGCTAGGCCATAATAGCCCAGGGGGATCCAAGCAAACGAAAGATATCAAACTCCAGCAGCTAGATGCAAATCCTCTCAGAGTACCTTGAGGAAAAAAAAAAGAAAGAAAAGAAAAGAAAAGAAAAGAAAAGAAAAGAAAAGAAAAGAAAAGAAAAGAAAAGAAAAGAAAAGAAAAGAAAAAAAAAACCAGGGGCTGCCTGTAAATGGCTTGGATGGAGATATGGAGATGTGAAGGGGAGGGGCAGAGAAGGAAACCCGGTTAAAAACAGAAAGACATAAACAAAGAAAACAGAAATAAGTGGGAAGTTGCAGAAGAGCACAGAACCAGAAAAAGATCTGTTCCCAGGTCCCCAGCCTAGTCCCCAGTAAGGCAGGTCAATCACCACCAGCAAGCCTTTATCCCAGCATGAGGGTTTGTCAACAAGATGCCTGTATTTCCAGGACTCCGTGATGTTCAAACCTCTGTTAAAAGTTTGGGTTGGATTATATATGACAGCTCCTGGGGCTCTTGAAGTTTACATTTCTGTACTTTAACACAGGTGATATGTGACATGTGAAAAATCATAACAAAATCAAAACGAGGCTATGACACGAAGGATTATTCAGTAATAGAACAAGACCGAGCCCTTGAGTCAGCCCTGGTAAATGCCTGCCCAGAAGACACACGGGGGTGCTTGCAAAGGTGTTTGTGAATGTTTCTACTGGGATTTGAAGACAGCTCCACATAGCTGAAGGTAAAATACACATTTACTAGCTAGAGTAGAAGGAAGAAGAGATTCCCAGATGGGGAACTATTTAACAGTAACAGGAAGGATAGATAGCGTGATCCAAAAAGTAAGGTAATTTCTACATTTGGGGAAGTGAATAAAAGTGCACCCACATTGCTCTTTTAAATTCTCAACATATGTTCTTTTTGGTAGCAAAATATAACAACCTTATCAACAATTACTCCTTATTTGAATTTTTATAATAAAAAGCATAGCTCTCTCTGGGCTTTAGTGTTTCTCCAGGAGTCTTTACAGTTCTCTTAGTCAAGGAATTTTTATTCCATTCCTAAACTATCATAAAAGGAAGACACACAAGACGTGCATTGCGAGCTCAGTCTTGCTTTCACTTGCATGTTACAGAACCTTGACTATAATGCTGTCATCAAGAAAAGCGAGCTATTATCATATTAAAGTCCACAAGGAGGCAAACCAGGGCTTGAGTTTGTCTGAGGACTACGCGATGACATCAGAGTCTCAGTTCCACATTCCTGCTCTGTCATCCTTAGCAAATGGCTGCCCTTCAGACTGAGGATCCATAGTGCAGGGCAGCCACTCCCACGTCAATTCTCTGAATCACATTCTGTGCAGGGAATGGAAGCAAATGCCAAGGCCAGTGCTTATCATTTCCTTCCAAAAGCTTTCCTTAAGTGACATGGACTCATACGGCGGGCGATGCCAAAATCGTCCTTGTTTATCTACCCCTATCACTCCCATCACCTCCTCCACCCCACTGTACCATTTTTTTTCCTTTTAAAATGAATGTCTTGCTTTCCTAAAGAACAACCAAGAATTTTTTGAGAAATAAAATAGGGAGGAATTAACACTGTATGGTAAACTAAAATCTCCTAGAAACCTTTGTAAGCATATCAAGTATTTCATATGCCTCAATTGAAAGGTGAATAATATTTGGACTCAATCTATTAAGGCTATCAAATAAAAAAAAACAAAAACAAAAAAACAGAAGACCCAGGGTAAAAAGAGACAGGCAGACCCCTGGAACTCATCTGTCACCAAATCTAACTAACCAGTTAGTTTCAGTTCAGTGAGGAACTCTGTCTCAGAATATAAGGTAGAAAACAATTGTGGAAGACTCTCATATAGACCTCCAAATGCACACATGCATGACAGCTTGCCTGTACATGTGTGCACATGCACACATTCATACATTCACACAACACACACACACACAGACCCTTAGTAATAATATGTATTCATCAAAAACATTTTTGGGTGTAAGCAACTGAAACAGTTGACAAGCTTAAACTGAAAAGGGAGATGAGAAGAAGGTAGTTGGACATACAGTAGGGTGTCTCAAATATAAAACTTGAATAATCTGCTCTCAGGAAGAAAAGAAATCAGGAATGCTCCAGGGACAGCTTGGACTTTTATTCCACAAATCTGCCAATCACTGTAGCACATAGTGCATTTTATAAAATGACATTCTAAAATTCCAGGATGATAACTGTCAGTGCCTGTCACAGCTGGGTATATGTAAGGTCAGTGGATCATCCTCTAGGGCCAACATCTTCTAATGATGGAGTGTATGATAGTATCCATTCATCCTTTGGGTACCAGACCATTGCCTTGCTATGCTACTGTGAAGTGAATTTGGAAGTGATATATTCATTATGATGGTATATATGAAATTCTGAAAACTCATAGATAGTGGCGAAAAGGGATAACAGACAAAAAGATAACCCAAATTTATCCTGTGCACATCTGTTCTGATAGAAGAAAGACTCTAATTTAATCTGTGATTCTATGACTCCAACTTAGCTGATATTATTACTGAGCCTCCATAAAACACTCCTGGAGTTTGTTGTCAAAGCAGGGTTTGGGACTGGCACTTCTTGAAAACTTCATCCAGATGAGAAATTCATGCAGTTGAGCCCACAGCAAACCTAGTCTCTGTCTACACCACCTTGCCTCTTGTGCTCTTGAATCTACCAATTAAATACCATATTGGCTAATAGAGGAAACCAACTCACAGGTATAGACTTTCCTGGGTACCCAATGGCAAAGAATCTCTTCTGCTTCACAAGAAACAATCTTTTCAGCCTTTAACAACCTTCTTGAAGACCTATCTACACCCACCCATGGCTTACTTCCTTGTCCCCAGTGTCCTAATCCAGTGCTTTCAGAACTAGGGCTAGATAACCAATGACTTCTCCCTGGAACACTGCACAGCCTGGTTCCAAGTCACGCTTTGTCTCAGGCAAAGTAAACAGCAAATTGTTACTTTTTCAACCATAGTCTTCTCTGGTATCTTCAGGCATGCTGCTTAGAGCTTTAACACTGAACTGAACACTTTGCTTAATGCCAGCCTTTCACAGGGAACCAAGCATGAGGTTTAATCAATGAAATGAACTCAGAAAACCATCTATCAGGCCACTAGTAGACATGAACCTACAGACACCCAGTGATGCTAAGAAAGGGAGTAAGTATGACCAGATGTCCAAGACATTTACACATTCTGTGCCTAGACTGAGGATGGAATGGTTGGAGTTCTAGCCAGTTTGAAAACACTTATCAGACAGATAAGTGGTCTAAGAGTAGTTTGAAGACAAGTTGTCCAAGATCTGGTCTTCTGAATTCACCAAACTCTATACAAAGTAGGCACACATTCTGAAAAGGGCAAATGGTCCAAAGTAATATGACTTTTCCTCATACTCAACAGACCAACTCCAGAGTGTAGTAAGAGAGACTGTCATTTCTCCACGGCATCATCATATGGTGCCTCTAGAACTTTAGGTCATAAGGTCTGAAAAGGGAGCAAGGTACATTTGTTTCATAGAAAAAAAAAAAAAAACAATGCTGTGCTTCTTTGACCCTGAGAGGTTTTTCAGATGCTCCAAGATAACACTTTGCCCTCTTTTCTTGTCATGGTCAACTGGGAAAAGGGCTCACGATTACATTGCATAGTCTTTGGATTTTACTGCAATGCTGGCTTTGATCAGAGCAATATGGTGAACTTGATTATATTTCAGATTGTTAGGAAAAATTAAAGAGGAGATATGTTTGAAAGTAAAGTCATACATTCCAGCCATCCATCAAGAGACTATCACGTATTCACAAAGTGACGTTCCTCAGATGGAACCTTGGAATAAGAAGTATATCTAAACCCTTCCTGTAGTTAGGTTAGAACTGCAGGGTCACTGTGCAATGCCAAGGAAAGAGAAAGGGATGCTTGTTTTAGTAAGCAACTGAAATGCTTGATGGTGAAACAGCAGAAATTAATGATGGCTGATAATGTTCCAGGTAAAAAGGCCAGAGACTGTACAACATGCTCCTTCATGGTGTGATGTGTTCTACCTTCTCCATGATAGATAGAATACATCGTGTGTAGAAATTGTCCATTACTTTCGAAATGATGTCTCAACATACTCTACATCATTAAAGGACTAGAGCCTGCACATTAGCCAACTCCAGCAGCAGTCATCTCCTACACCTTGATCCAAATTATCTTGGCACGTCTTATTCCCTGTTCTTCCAGATCCATCGCTAGTCAGCATCTGTGTACTACTGAAAGCTCACAGTACATACTCTTGGGGACTCACCTGAAATGTGACCAAGACCAGCTGCTTTGTGCTGCCTGCTGGTTCCTCGCAGCTGTGGCTTTGTCCAAATCTGTAGGGAAGAAGAGATTTATTTAACAGAGGCCTTAATACACATAATGCTAGTTCATATTCAAATAAGCAAGGATGTGCATACACTCACACTCTCATGATTAATTCCAAATGCCTAGCCTCCACATCTCCTGAGAACTCTCTGCCTGCATCCTCACAGTGCAATAGCTATGCTAACTGTGGTGTCAAGTTTGTGGGCAACAGAAACACGTTCTTAATGACCCAATCAAAAACATTACTGGAAGACTGTAAGAGTGGCTTACAAACAACCATGAGTGTTGAATGGTAAAGTTTTGAGATGTGAAGAATTCATGGAACTCTGAGAAAATTGCAGCAGAGATGTAAGACCTTCACTTGCTCCTGCTCATTCTCAGGCTTGACTGCACACTATAATCACAAGTTCATTATAAAATTCTCTTACTGATGCCCAAGCTTTAATACCCTTTAAATTCTAGGGTGACACAAGTTAGTAGTCATAGCTGAAATCTTAGCTGCATAAGAAACACCTGGAAAGCTAGTTTAAACACAGATCACTGGACTCCATCTTCAGATCTTCTGATTTACATAATCAGGTAGAGATCATTTGCATTTACAACAAGTTTGCAGGTGATGGACTGGATGTCCAATGATGCCGGAGACTCAGTAATCCCAACACGTCATCTTGTGACCTGAAGTTGGTGAACCTCAAATCCCACCTACAGCAGAAAAGTTCTAGAAATTTCTTTTCAAAATTTAACATGGGGGCATAACTACAAATTTTGTGAAACATGAAATCCTGGACTCCAATTGCAAACTCTGATTCAAGTAGTCCAGCAAGCACCCATTTCTGCATCACTTCTCTGAAGCAATGCCTAAGTCAGGTGATTGTGTTTTATTGTCATACTGCAGTAAATGAGATACTGCTGTGATCTGGTGATGTACTCGGTGTCTTAGTCAAGGTTTTTTGTTTTCTTTTCTTTTTTATCAGATTTTTTTATTCGATATATTTTTTTATTTACATTTCAAATGATATCCCCTTTTCTAGCCCCCCACTCCCCGAAAGTCCCATAAGCCCCCTTCCCTTCCTCTGTTCTCCCACCCACCCCTTCCCACTTCTCTGTTCTGGTTTTGCCTGAGTCTTTCCAGAACAAGGGGCCACTCCTCCTTTCTTCTTGTACCTCATTTGATGTGTGGATTATGTTTGAGTATTCCAGTTTTCTAGGTTAATATCCACTTATTAGTGAGTACATACCATGATTGATCTTTTGAGACTGGGTTACCTCACTTAGTATGATGTTCCCCAGCTCCATCTATTTGCCTATGAATTTCATGAATTCATTGTTTCTAATCGCTGAATACTACTCCACTGTGTATATATACCACATTTTTTGCATCCATTCTTCTGTTGAGGGATACCTGGGTTCTTTTCGGCTTCTGGCTATTATAAATAGGGCTGCTATGAACATAGTGGAGCATGTATCCTTATTACATGTTGGAGAATCCTCTGGGTATATGCCCAGGAGTGGTATAGCAGGATCTTCCAGAAGTGAGGTGCCCAGTTTTCTGAGGAACCGCCAGACTGATTTCCAGAGTGGTTGTACCAATTTGGAGGAGTGTTCCTCTTTCTCCACATCCTCTCCAACACCTGCTGTCTCCTGAATTTTTAATCTTAGCCATTCTGACTGGTATAAGGTAAAATATCAGGGTTGTTTTGATTTGATTTCCCTAATGACTAATAAAGTTGAGCATTTTTTAAGATGCTTTTCCGTCATCCAAAGTTCTTCAGGTAAAAATTCTTTGTTTAACTCTATACCCCATTTTTTATTGGGTTATTTGGTTTTCTGGAGT
Source organism: Apodemus sylvaticus (assembly GCF_947179515.1). NCBI lineage: Eukaryota > Metazoa > Chordata > Mammalia > Rodentia > Muridae > Apodemus > Apodemus sylvaticus. Next base: position 35,942,584 of record NC_067473.1, on the reverse strand, counting down.
CTAAAGCCTATACTCAACACAACTGGAGAATCTGGAGGAAATGGACAATTTCCTAGACAGATACCAAGTACCAAAATTAAATCAGGACCAAATAGATCATCTAAACAATCCCATAACCCCTAAAGAAATAGAAGGGGTCATAGAAAGTCTTCCAACCAAAAAAAGCACAGGACCAGACAGTTTCAGTGCAGAATTCTATCAGACCTTCAAAGAAGACCTAACACCAATACTCTTCAAACTATTCCACAAAATAGAAACAGAAGGAACACTACCCAATTCCTTCTACGAAGCCACAATTATGCTTCCCCTGGCTTACTCAGCTTGCTTTCTTATAGAACCCAAGACTATCATCCGAGAAATGGAACCCAACCACAAGGGGTCTTCTCCCTTTGATCACTAATTGAGATCCCCACATGGAGGATCTCATAGAGGCATTTCCCCAACTAAAGCACCTTTAAATGTGATAACTCCAGCCTGTGTCAAGTTGACACAAAAAACCAGCCAGTACAATCTGCAGCTATTAAACATTACTTCCAATGAGAAAGCCCACAAATCACAGGAAAGTTTGAAGAACACAGGTGAAAGATGCAAGACCCTGAAGTCTTCTTCCTGAGCTTATATAAGTAGTGTTAACAGTTGTTGAGCAGAAGGAGACTCTTTAGTGGAGCTGCCTCCAAGTGGTAGTGGGCACTTTTCTAAGTTGCTGCTCATCCTTCGGTTGGATATTTTAGCAATTCAGCTAAGTTATCCATGCTTCTGTAAATCACTCCTCACCCAGGATGTTGTAAGTAATCACACTAAAATCAATGATCCACCAAGCTAGGCTTGGGTAGACCTCTGTCTTTATCACAGGAGTGCTATCTAGGGTGAATAGGTATCTGCTCATGTGTTCCACTGAAAACAAAGTGATAGAGTGAACCAAAGACAGGGATGTGACTATACTTTCCACATTGCAGCTACCATGGCAATGGTGTGGTGCTGAGGTTGAGCAACAAAGATGCTTCACCCCAATTCCTGTTTAAAAAAAGAAAGAAGGAGAAGGAGAAGGAGAAGGAGAAGGAGAAGGAGAAGGAGAAGGAGAAGGAGGAGAAGGAGAAGGAGAAGAAGAAGAAGAAGAAGAAGAAGAAGAAGAAGAAGAAGAAGAAGAAGAAGAAGAAGAAGAAGAAGAAGAAAGAGAGAGAAGAGAAGAGCAGAGAAGAGAAGAGAAGAGAAGAGAAGAGAAGAGAAGAGAAGAGAAGAGAAGAGAAGAGAAGAGAAGAGAAGAGAAGAGAAAGAAAGAGAGAAAGGGCATTGTCCCTTGCTAACAGGAGATATCCATCCTCTGATCAATCAGTTCTGCAAGGTAGCAGAGACTTTATGGCACAAAGCCAATGGTTGGAAACCAGCTCTGGGAGAGAAGCCACTACCAATGGTCAGTGAACTATTGGAAGAGAAGAGACTCAGGGAAATATATAATGAGCAGGGCAGCTGTGCTCTCTAAATCCAAAGCACCATGGGGAGAAGGCAACATTCTCAGAGATAAAACGATGAGCTTTCAGACCTGCTGCAGTGGCTGGATGTGCTTCTGTTCTCCTCACAGCTGTGAGAATCAGTCCAGGCTATTGAAGGTCAGGGCAGCTGCAGAGTGTCCTGTGTTTAATCCTGTCCTGGTTTTCCCTGAAATGAACCCTTGTCATGCTGTAACTAAGCCTATTTCTTTCCCTCAAAAAAAAAAAAACTGAACTATTCATGCACACAGTCAAGTGTATATGTGCATAAGTATGTGCCAGTTCACACTGGGATCAGTGTTGCCTTAACATGAATTTTCAATCCATCCCACATAGGACATGACAAAACAGAGAACCAGCTGACCTGCCCAGTGCCATGGGGTCACTGTGTCTTTAGTTGCCCAGCACTGCCTCAGCACTAACTTCTCTACAGTATTCAAGTCTTCTAAAGATGATATTTAATGACCTCCTTAATTGGATGCTTATTTAGACATGTCATACTGAATGTCTCCCAAGACAGCAATAGATTCAGATATATACACACATACATATAAAAATAAACACATGTAGATGTAGTGAGATATCTGCCAAAGAAGACCACTCAGACATAACTTTAAATCCAAAGAAAGAAACAGCACCAGGCAACTATGCTGGGTGTTGGGAAGCCACGTGCAGCCGGAAGCTGACCTCAGGGTGGGATTTTAAGCATAAAAACCTGTCCCATGTTAACAGGCCTCAGTAATCAAAAACAGACAAAATGAGAACTTGAGAAGCCAGAGGGCATGGTTAGTATGTTTAGGGACTTTCCTAGAACTGAAACTTTTTGTGGATTAAGTCTTTGTTCTCATTTTGGTAAGTGTTGTTACCTACATGCTAGGTTCCAAGGTCTCAGTGGTAGTTGCATCATAGAATCTGTTGTGTCTGCAGGCCTATTACACATGCACTATCTATTTTAATCTTCATAAGAGTTTTAAATAGTGCAAATTATCATCAGTGACGAAAACTCAGGTTAGACAACTTACCTAAAGAAACATATCTTATGACTGTAGAACTTGATCACAAATACAGGTGTGCACTTGACCATGACCTATTCCTTTTTTCCCCCATCACTCTTTCTAATCAGCTAACCAGTTCTGTAAGTGTATTCTCTCTGCATTCCAAGGATGTATAAGCTAAATGTTGGTTAGAACCTAAATCTGTAAGTTAAAATTTTATGCACACATATGATCAGAACCTGGCCAGAAACCATGTTCTCAGTAGACCTATTTTAAATAAACTTTTAACTTTATCATAGTTGAGAGAAAGTTCCCCGTGGGTCTTATCCACTTTGCCTCCTTATGATTTCAAACAGATGGTAAACTAAACTCAGAATGAGTAAGTCCTTATTGCAACCTATTTCAGGACAAAGACACTGCCCAGGAACCTGTGACTGCAACCAGTTCTCGGTAGGTCAGCAGGCAGCATGCTGTCAGATCAGCCCAGCTGGAATGGACCCCTGTGTCAAAGAATGTACCAGGAATGTCCCAATGCTTTGTGAGATTCAGATCTGGCACTTTGCCGGCTGGTTCAACAGAGGGCAAATCAGTGGAGTATGCCTGTATCACGCCAGCTCCTCCAAAGATTGTGTCTCACTTAGATCATCAAAACCAGTGGCCAGACGTCCTGTTCTCCCCCATGTTTTGCACAATGCCAAGTATACTACAGATGGTTTCCCAAGTGCTAAATAATAACACTGTCTAGCTTTCACAGGCTATTTGCTGTACAGTCATTCTTTATATGCATTCTATTAACTGCTGTAGTCTCTGCTCTTGGTAAGAGAGAGTGTTATGGATGACAAGATGGACATTCAGTTAAAAGACATTTTCAGAAATAGATCTTGCTCTCAATCACTTTAGATTCTTACAGCCTGTAGCTGGAGCAGAGCATTAAAAGTTTTAACACCTCGTCCTTTATGCTAGGCGTGAAATTTACAACCTCCACTCTACCTGCATCTTCTCTTGAGATCCTATCTGCCTTTGAGAACTAACATGACATAATTCTACTCTGCTGCTGTAATAATATAATAGGGAAGAGGAATTTTCTGCTTGGAAGGGACCGCCTCATTTCAATATGCAGTGACATCTTTTGGAAACCAATATCCTCTATAATGGGGAATGGCTGCAGATCAAGGGCAATCATTTCTGTGATTTATGAGCAGTGCAAGCAGATGGTTTTTTGAATATTTGGCCTTTTACCAAAAACCTCATGCAAGCTAAGCTGTTGTATCTTATTGCATGAAAAGCCTCTGCTTCCAGGTGAGGGATGGGTTGATTCAGAATCTGCCTTTTAACTTGAAAGCAGGGGCCAAGATGCTGCTTAACATAAGATGAGGCAACATTTTATTTTAATTTCCTCCAGATAACAGCAATCGTACATACAGACCAAGCCATGCCAGCCAAGAAGATAGAGAGCCAGATACATGGCCTGGGCATCGAGGTTGTCTCACTTTGCTGTGGTTATTAGATTATCAATTTTCTCCCCTCAAGACCTGTGTGATTCGCAGGGAACACTATTAGCCTGGCAAGAATTAATTACAGCTGAAGCAAAGGTGACCTTCCCAACAAAGGCAAAAAGGCAAACCAGTCCTTATGTGAGCAACTAGGGAGGCTGGAAGTTTGGTTATTATTCTAAACAGGATCTTGTGATCCAGCTACTTGAAGGGAGCATGCCAGATTGCTTCGAGTGGGAGGCAAGAGTAATTGTGACTTTAGACTGCATAAGATCCTACTGGAAATATGAATTCTGTGTGTTATTCAATATTTTGATGCAAGAAGCTTTTCTTTAAATTTACTTAATCTTTCCACGGGCCAAAAATAAGGCCAGAAGCTTCTGAGGACTGAGGACTGACAATAGAAAAAGAGGTATCATTTTGTCTCATTTTAACATAGAACATGTAGGGTGCAATACATTGTTTTGTTCTCTAAAAGATTCTCTAACCTAATGCCAGAAGGTGAACAAATTTTGAATAATAAAGAATGTGTTTCACAATGCTAGAGGCCAAGAAGACAAAATCAGGCACCCACAGACTTTGTACTTGATGAATGTTCGCTTTGGGGTTCTTAACCAGTACTTTGGGCACCCTTTAACAGAAATCCTTAATCCAGAAGTTCTCAACCTATGGGTCAAAACCCCTTGTGCATTGTCCAAGACTATGGGAAAACCCAGATATTTATGTCATGATTTATAACAGTAGCAAAATTACAGTTATGAAGTAGCAATGAACACAACATGGGAAACTATTTAAAGGGCCACAGAATTAAAAGGTACAGAACCACCGCCTTGCTAGAACCTATGAGGGTTCTACCCTAAAGATTAATTACTTACAAAATGCCTATTTACTGATACAATCAAATATTATCCCATTCATTATTAGTTTTCAGCATATGATGAGGTCTCTCTCTCTCTCTCTCTCTCTCTGTGTGTGTGTGTGTGTGTGTGTGTGTGTGTGTGTGTGTAAGAAGCCAATCACAAGAACCTGACACATGACTCTTCCCTCCCAAGAAAGTTCATATCACTGTAGTCAATGTAGCCAAGAAGTGTCCTTAACTTTAGATTCAACTTGTTTACCTGCCATTCTTTTCTAGAAAATTACTACAGGGAAAATACATGAAGTTTTTGCTATTGTTTGAATATTAAATGTCCAGGTTCAATTGTTTAAACATGTGATCTCCAGCTGTTTATTTTTTTTGGGGGGGGGGGGGTTGTAGAACTTTTAGAAAGTGGAATCTTGCTAGAGGACGTGGGTGATGGAGACATGCCTTAAAGTCTTAGAGGCGTCCTCGCTTCCTAGTCATGCTCTACTTCCTGAGTGTGGATGCAATGTGATCAGTCAGCTCCTGTTTCATGATTTCCCTGCCTGTTGCCCTATCTTCTCTACCATGATAAACTATATCCCTCTAGACCTTTAAGCTGGGTAGCCTCTCCTTTTTTAAGTTGCTTTTATCAGTGTTTTTCATCACAGCAAGGAGAGGATAGCTAAGACAGGAGGAAATGATTAAATAACATGGCCCTGACCCTGCAGGAACAACAAGTAGAAGGTTATGTCTTAAAAGTGATGTGCTTGGGTGAAAGATGAAGAGGGAGCAAAGATAATACTGTGGAACTGAGAATCTAGAATCACCTGGAAGAGAGGCCTCAGGACTTGCCTGCAGTGCACCATCTTGATTGTGTTACTTGAGGCTCGTTTTTATTCAGGGGGACCACTTTCTGGGCAGAGGATTTGGAACTGTATAAAATGGAAAAAGTGAGCCCAGCACTGGCACATTGTCCCTTCGTATTGAACATAGATGGAATGTAGCCAGCTCAGCCAATGTCGCCCAAGCTCTTGCCACGGTGACTCCCCTCCCATAATGGACTGCCCCCCTGCTCCCCCCTCGTGAACTGTGAATGGAAATAAACCTATTCCCCCTTTAGTTGCTTTGTCAGGGTATTTTGTCGCAACAACAGGAGAAGAAACCAATGCATCAACAGGAGGAGGCGTTCATTATTCAGACAAATATACTCATTTTTCAGAAGTACATAGAAACCCCATAGTATACGCAATTGTGTATCCAGGGAAGATTTTTCCCTCAGGAATGAACCTGAAAGCAAAACAAAGCAAAACCACTTTATTCCCACTATATTTTCATTTTTGAGTTGAACTGTAGAAATAACAAAAACTCAAAAAGAAAGAATCTTCAGCACTTGTAAAAATAATTTTAGAGTGAACAGTAATAGAGAGGAGCGATGGCTTTGTTGCTCTGTTTTGGTTTGGTTTGGTTTTTTTGGCAATGAATGGTCAAAGATCAGCTTCCCTTTTGTTCTGATAAGCCCAGTGTTGATTTCATGTTCCCGCAACTAATAAGTATTTGCACTTATCTATTCATTTTCATAGCATTTTCAGAGGCCAAAGAGCCCAATTCTTCTTAAGACTGTAGCAGTTTTCATTTAATTCCAGGAATCTGTACATTTTCTCCTTGATTTCTTTGTTGACTATTCAGTAGTGTGCTGTTTAGTCTCCAGAAGTTGATGTAATTACTACACCTTAATTTATTTTTTTTATTTTTAAGCTATATTTCACTGTGGTCAGATAAAATACACGAAGTTATTCCAATTTGTCTATGCTGCTTGAGATTTGATTTGTGCCACATTATGTAGTCTTCGAGAGAAATCCTGCTGAATACAATGAAGGTTCTTGGGATTTGGGTAGAATATTCTCTAGATGTCTGTCAGGTCTATTTGATGTGCTATTGATTGCATGCAATTTGGAGATGGTGGGATATTAAAATAACACCACTATTACTGAAGTGGTGTTAATCTGTGTCTTTCATTCAGGTAGTACTCTTTTTATGAAATTGAAATTGGGTGGGCCAGAGTATGTTTAGGATTGAAATGTTTTCTTGATTGACTGTTCCCTTGATCTGAACACAGTGTCCATCTATAGCCTTTCTTATTAGTTTTACTGTAAAATCTATTTCTACAGCTGTTAGTGTAGAGATCACTCCTGGTTTTGTTTTTTGTCTCACTCACGGGAAAGGCTCCCATCTGTCGTGACACTCTACAGTTGTGCCTATCTTTAAAGGTAATATGAATTTCTTGTAAGCAACAAAACCATAGAGTTTTTGTTTTGGCCCATTTGATTAACTTGTATCTTTTGATAGAAAAGTTGAGGTCATCAATATTTAAAGTTAGTGTTGAAAGGTGTATATTGATTGCTGTCTTGTTCTTATTTGTTTGTTCTTATTTCATGGTTCAGTAATTGTCCTTGCATTTGTTTTCCAGGAGAATTTGGCTGGGCTTGTTTCTCTCCAGTCTGAAGTATTGCTTCCTTGTTTTTCCCTTTATGGCTGGTTTGGGGAACATGAATGGTTAGCCTGTTATATCATCAAAGTTTTCCTTTCGTCTTCAACAATGGTCTTTACCTGATAGATTTTACAACTGAGCTTTTGAGTTTTCAATTCCATTCATTTCAGCTTTTCCACCTGATCCTAGACCTCCTGAGACACCATTACAGGAAGATATAGAGACTGCTAGCATTCTTTCTACAACCTTCCTTCACCCCACAGTTGCCTGGCTTACTAAAAAGAGGGCTATTTGCCCCTCCTCACTCTTTTACATTCTTCCTTTCATCCTCTCTTCCCCTTGTATTCTCTTCCTCTCATCCTCTCTGCCATGTCTCTCCTCTGACCCCTTTCACCCTTTCCCTCTCCCCACTCTTTCTCCACTTGTTCCTGGCCAGTCTCGTCTCTTCTCTTCTCTTCTCTTCTCTTCTCTTCTCTTCTCTTCTCTTCTCTTCTCTTCTCTTCTCTTCTCTTCTCTTCTCTTCTCCTCTCCTCCTCTCTCCTCCTCTCTCCTCCTCTCTCCTCCTGTCCTCTCCTCTCCTCCCCTCCCGTTTCCTCCTCCCTCCCTCCCCCCCCATCTCTCTCCTAATTTCCCAACTCCTCATGCCCTAAATAAACTCTATTCTATACTAAACCCATCATATGGCTGATACATAAGGGGGAAGAAATACCCTCTTCCAACTCACCATACCTGGGAAAAATATCCTAGCTTCTTTCTCTGCTTTTATAAAACCCAACAGAGATGTCTCATTCTTTCCATAAAGAGCTAAAAGTTCCAGGGCCAACTGAATGCAGCTGTTGGGGATGAGAGAATGATTACTGTTCAGACTGTATAAAACATTATTCCCAGAGAGGAGATGGGTATTTTCCACAATGATGAGTCCTCCTCACCCTGTGTTAGTGTGGATGCAAGTAGAATCATATAATTTATGTAAGTATGACTAGAGTATGGTATTTCTTCATCCAAAATGTCTTTGTATTTTGTGGGGATTGTTCATTAGCTTTTTATCTTTCTGTGTTGTTCCTTTCTTTCTTGGTTGAGATGGTCAATTTCTATTGTCAACTTGATGAATTAAGAAACACCTGGGCATGACACTTCCTGAGGACCCTGCTATACTACTCCTGGGCATATACCCAGAGCATTCCCGGGCATGCAATAAGGACACATGCTCCACTGTGTTCATAACAGCCTTATTTATAATAGCCAGAAGCAGGAAAGAACCCAGAAGTCCCTCAATGGAGGAATCGATATAGAAAATGTGATATCAATGGAATATTACTCAGCAATTAAAAACAATGAATTCATGAAATTCTTAGGCAAATGGTTGGAACTGGAAAATATCATCCTAAGTAAGGTAACCCATTCACAAAAGAACACATATAGAATGCAGTCACTGATAAGTGGATATTATCCCAGAAGCTCTGAATACCCAAGACCCAATTTACATTTCAAATGATTCCCAAGAAGAAGGAAGGAGAGGGCCCTGGTCCTGGAAAGGCTTGATGCAACAATGTAGGGGAGTACCAGGACAGAGAAGTGGGAAATGTTGATTGGGGAATGGTCAGAGGGAATAGGGCTTATGGGATATATGGGGTGGGGGAAACGAAAAAGGGGAAATCATTTGGAATGTAAACAAAGAATATAGAAAATAAATAAATAAACAAACAAAGAAGCCACTGGAGCTTTATACTTTTAGATGTGTCTATGAAGGCTTTTTTTAAAGGATGCTTTTAAAATATGACCCATTCTGAATTTGGCTGGCACCATCCCTTGGCCTGACTTTCTAGGCTAAGGTGGAATAAATAAAAAGCTACCTGAGGTCTTTTGCTTTCCTTCTCTGAGTTCTGATCCATGGAGATATAAGCAACCAGACTCCTTTCACCATGAACAACCATTCATCTATGCGTTCTCTGCCATGATGGAATATACCTTTTTAAAAAGAATTATTTGTTTTATGCATATGAGTACACTGTAGCTCCCTTCGGATTTACCGGAAGAGGGCATTTGATTACATTACAGATGGTTCTGACCCACCATGTGGTTGCTGGGAATTAAACTGAGGACCTCTGGAAGAGCAGCCAATGCTCTTAACTACTGCTGAACCATCTCTCCAGCCCAATGGAATACATCTTTAAACAGTGAGCTAAAGTAAACATTTCCTCCTAAAGTAGCATTTTGACAGGTATTTGATCAATGTAATGAGAAAAAATAACTGAGCATTGATATTTTGACTAGAATGTTCTCTTTGGACTACTTGTTTAAATATATGATCCTTGCTCTTTTTTTATCTGAGCTACTTTCTTCTTTAAGACCAAGTCTGGGATTCACATTTGACAAATAGAAGAAGCAGGAGACTTACAAAGGTATCATTTCTTGATCCAAAATTCCTTTGGGAAACTAATCTACCAGCTTTTCTCCCCCATTCAGCATCTTCCTGCATTGCATTGTTTATAATATAATGCAGAATTTTATTTTTCATTCCAGGAAGGATTTATGCTATTACTTTTCCATTCAGTTTGACCTTTTAAGCTGGTTCTATTCTAGAAGTAGTTCTGAAATTGAAATTAATTTTTTTTCTTCTCATGCTACAATATACTTTTTTATCAACTCTCCAAATTTTGTGAAGTTTGTTAAAAGATATACTTTAACTCACAAACACCTTCACTGAAGATGTGATTTCATCTGTATTTCTAGTATTTCTATCATGAATGTTAATTTTACTTCATTATGTCATTACTTAAAAAAAAAACATTTTGTATTTGTAAGCATGTGAGGCAAAGTATGCATATGAAAGACCCAAGACAACTTGGCCCTGTTCTTCCATCTTTGTGAGGATTCCAGGCACCAAAATTACATTGCCACAATTATCCAACAAATATCTTATACTCTGCACCTTCTCAGTGAACCATTTTAGAATTTAAGCTGCCTTACAAACTCCCTTCACATATATAGCCATGGAAAAATTCAATCCTGATTGCTTCATCATCTTTTTTCCTCTGACTTAGAGATTTTATATTTTCTTAATGCTTAATGTTCAACTAAGATACAATCATGTTCTATTTCCCAAATGTTTTCCATTTGGGAAATAATATGTATATAAAAAAAAAAAACAACTGTGGAGTCTGGGAGGTCACAGCACAGCTCATTCCTGTGGCATAGAGCTTAGGCTTCAGTCCTGAGGCCCTTCCGGATCCAGATCAGCCTGGGCGGCAACACCACACCTCCAGGTCCTGGAAGAGGCAAGTGGGGCTTCCAGGCGGCCAGCTGGGAGAAGTTGATGTGCTCTGGTGAATCCAATGGGCCCCAGCAGGAGCCTTCAGGTGCCTGCTTTGGGATCTGAACAGCCTGGGCCACAGCACTCGGTCTCCAGGAAGTGCGTGAGACCTGGTGTGCACCCAGAGGCAGTCTGGTAGCTCACAGCACAGCTTTTTCCTGTGGCACAGAGCTTAGGCTTCAGTCCTGAGGCCTCTGGCGGTAGCCCTCAGACCTCTCTACTTCCAGATCCAGATCAGCCTGGGTGGCAGCACCACATCTCCAGGTCCTGAAAGAGGTAAGTGCAGCTTCCAGGCGGCCAGCGGGGAGAAGTCAGTGTGCTGCAGTGAATCCAGCGGGCCCCAGCAGGAACCTTCAGGTGCCTGCTTCGGGGTCTGAACAGCGTGGGCAACAGCACCCTATCTCCAGGCAGTGCAGGAGGTAAGCTGTGCACCAGAGGCAACCTGGGAAGGAGCAGCTTGCACTGGTGAGTCCAGCATTGACAACACCAACTAACACCAGTGAGAACTAGATGGCAAAAGGCAAACACAGGAACATAACTAACAGAAATCAAGGCAATATGGCAACATCTGAACCCAATTCTCCTTTACCAGATTGTCCTGGATACCCCATTACACCAGTAAAACAAGATTTGGATTTAAAATCACTGGTCATGATGCTGGTACAAGAACACATGAAGGACATACTTAAAGAAATTCAGGAGAAAATGGATCAAAAGTTAGAAGCCCTTGCAAGGGAAACACAAAAATCATTGAAAGAAATCCAGGAGAATACAAAAGCCAATAATGAAGAAACACAAAAAACACTTAAAGAAATACAGGAAAACTTTGGTCAACAAGCTGAGGTCATGAAAGAGGAAACACAAAAATCTCTTAAAGAATTACAGGAAAGCACAAACATGCAAGTGAAGGAGCTAAGCAAAACCATCCAGGATCTAAAATCAGAAGTAGAAACAACTAAGAAAACTCAAAGGGAGACAACTTTGGAGACAGAAAGCCTTGGGAAGAAATCAGTGGACATAGATACAAATATCAACAACAGAATACAAGAGATAGAAGAATCTCAGATGCTGAAGATACCATAGAAACCATGGACTCAACAGTTAAAGAAAATGCAAAAAGCAAAAAGCTTGTAACCCAAAATATCCAGGAAATCCAGGACACAATGAGAAGACCAAACCTAAGGATTATAGGCATAGATGAGAGTGAAGATTTACAACTTAGAGGGCCAGCAAATATCTTCAATAAAATTATGGAAGAAAACTTCCCTAACCTAAAGAGAGAGATGCCCATGAATTTACAAGAAGCCTACAGAACTCCAAACAGACTAGACCAGAACAGAAATACTTCCTGTCACATAATAATCAAAACACCAAATGTACTAAACAAAGAAAGAATATTAAAGGCAGTAAGAGAAAAAGGCCAAGTAACATATAAAGGAAGACCTATCAGAATCACAGCAAACTTTTCACCTGAGACTATGAAGGCTAGAAGATCCTGGGCTGATGTCATGCAGATTCTAAGAGAACACAAATGCCAACCAAAACTACTATATCCAGCAAAACTCTCAATCACCATAGATGGAGAAACTAAGATATTCCATGACAAAACCAAGTTTACCCAATATCTATCCACAAACCCAGCCCTACAAAGGATAATAGGAGGAAAACACCAATACAAGGAGGGAAACTTCACCCTGGAAAAAGCAAAATAGTAACCTTTCACCAAACCCAAAAGAAGTTAACCAATCAAATTTAAAAAATAACGTCAAAAATGACAGGAAGTAACAATCACTATTATTTAATATCTCTTAACATCAATGGACTCAATGCCCCAATAAAAAGACATAGACTAACTGACTGGATACGTAAACAGGACCCTACATTTTGCTGCTTACAGGAAACACACCTAAGGGTCAAAGACAAACACTACCTTAGAGTAAAAGGCTGGAAGACAATTTTACAAGCATATGGTCTCAGGAAACAAGCTGGAGTAGCCATTTTTTTTTTTTTTTTTTTTTTTTTTTTTTTAGCTGCTGACCCCTGTGGTTGAATTGGGGAAAAGCTGGAAGAAGCTGAGGAGGAGGGTGACCCTGTAGGAGGACCAGCAGCCTCAATTAACCTTGCCCCGGAGGTCTCTTAGTTTTCATTTTTTATTAGTCTTTCAGACAAGGACTGGCTATGTAAGTGGCAGGTTACAAAATCAACTCAAGCAAATCAGTGGCCTTCCTATACTCAAAGGATAAGCAGGCTGAGAAAGAAATTAGGGAAATGACCCCCTTCACAATAGCCACAAACAGTATAAAGTATCTTGGGGTGACTCTTACCAAACATGCGAAAGATCTGTATGGCAAGAACTTCAAGACTCTGAAGAAGGAAATGGAGTAGCCATTTTAATATCAGACAAAATTGACTTTCAACCCAAAGTCATCAAAAGAGACTCTGAGGGACACTTCTTGCTGGTCAAAGGAAAAATACAACAAGAAGAACTCTCAATCCTGAACATCTATGCTCCAAATGCAAGGGCACCCTCTTTCGTAAAAGAAACTTTATTAAAGCTCAAAGCACACATTGCACCTAACACAATAATTGTGGGTGACTTTAACACTGCACTTTCCTCAATGGACTGATCAGGAAAACAGAAACTAAACAGGGACATAATGAAACTAATTGAAGCTTTGGACCAATTAGATTTAACAGATATATATATAGAACAATCTATCCTAAAGCAAAAAGAATATACCTTTTTCTTAGCACCTCATGGTACCTTCTCCAAAATCGACCATATAATTGGTCACAAGACAGACCTCAACAAATATAAGAAGATTGAACTAATCCCATGCCTCCTATCAGATCACTATGGAGTAAAAGTGGTCTTCAATAGCAACAAAAACAACAGAAAACCCACATACACATGGAAATTGAACAATATTCTATTCAATGATACCTTGGTCAAGTAAGAAATAAAGAAAGAAATTAAAGACTTTTTAGAACACAATGAAAATGAAGACACAACATACCCAAATCTATGGGACACAATGAAAGCAGTGCTAAGAGGAAAACTCATAGCCCTGAGTGCCTCCAAAAAGAAAATGGAGAGAGCATACATTACCAGCTTAATGACACACCTGAAAGCCCTAGAACAAAAAGAAGCTATTTCACCCAGAAGGAGTAGAAGGCAGGAAATCATCAAACTCAGGGCTGAAATCAATCAAGTAGAAACAAAGAGAACAATACAAAGAATCAACAAAACCAGGAGCTGGTTCTTTGAGAAAATCAACAAGATAGATAAACCCTTAGCCTGACTGACCAAAGGGCACAGAGAAAGTATCCAAATTAACAAACTTAGAAATGAAAAGGGAGATATAACAACGGAAAATGAAGAAATCCAAAAAATCATCAGATCCTACTACAAGAGCCTGTACTCAACACAACTGGAGAATCTGGGGAAAATGGACAATTTCCTTGACAGATACCAAATACCAAAATTAAATCAGGACCAACTAGATCATCTAAACAGTCCCATAATGCCTAAAGAAATAGAAGGAGTCATAGAAAGTCTTCCAACCAAAAAAAAAAACACAGGACCAGATGGTTTCAGTGCAGAATTCTATCAGACCTTCAAAGAAGAGTTAACACCAATACTCTTCAAATTATTCCACAAAATAGAAACAGAAGGAACACTACCCAATTCCTTCTATGAAGCCACTATTATGCTAATACCAAAGCCACACAAAGATCTAACAAAGAAAGAGAGCTTCAGACCAATTGATCATTGCATTAGATGCTGGAAAAGCATTTGACAAACTTCAGCATCCTTTCATGCTAAAAGTCTTGGAAAGGACAGGAATTCAAGGCCCATATCTAAACATAGTAAAAGCAATATACATTAAACCAGTAGCCAGCATCAAACTAAATGGAGAGAAACTTGAAGCAATCCCTCTAAAATCAGGGACTAGACAGGGCTGCCCCCTTTCTCCTTATCTTTTCAATATTGTACTTGAGGTACAAGCTCGGGCAATTAGACAACATAAGGAAGTCAAAGGGATGGCAGAGAAGCATCTTAAAAAATGCTCAACTTCATTAGTCATTAGGGAAATGCAAATCAAAACAACCCTGAGATTTCACCTTACACCAGTCAGAATGGCTCAGATTAAAAATTCAAGAGACAGCAGGTATTGGAGAGGGTGTGGAGAAAGAGGAACACTCCTCCACTGCTGGTGGGGTTGCAAATTGGTACAACCACTCTGGAAAGCAGTCTGGCGGTTCCTCTGAAAACTGGGCACCTCACTTCCAGAAGATCCTGCTATACCACTCCTGGGCATATACCCAGAGGATTCCCCACCATGTAATAAGGATACATGCTCTACTATGTTCATAGCAGCCCTATTTATAATTGCCAGATGCTGGAAAGAACCCAGGTATCCCTCAACAGAAGACTGGATGCAAAAAATGTGGTATATCTACACAATGGAGTACTATTCAGCCATTAGAAACAATGAATTCATGAAATTCTTAGGCAAATGGATGGAGCTAGAGAACATCATACTAAGTGAGGTAACCCAGACTCAAAAGGTGAATCATGGTATGCACTCACTAATAAGTGGATATTAACCTAGAAAACTGGAATACCTAAAACATAACCCACACATCAAATGAGGTACAAGAAGAAAGGAGAAGTGGCCCCTTGTTCTGGAAAGACTCAGTGAAGCAGTATTCGGCAAAACCAGAACGGGGAAGTGGGAAGGGGTGGGTGGGAGGACAGGGGAAGAGAAAGGGGCTTATGGGACTTTCAGGGAGTGTGGGGCTAGAAAAGGGGAAATCATTTGAAATGTAAATAAAAAATTATATCGAATAAAAAAAAATTAAAAAAAAAAAAGAAAGAAAGAAAGAAACTGGGGAAGTGCCTTAAGCACATGGGCACAGGGGAAAATTTCCTGAACAGAACACCGATAGCTTATGCTCTAAGCTGAAGAATTGACAAATGGAACCTCATAAAATTACAAAGTTTCTGTAAGGCAAAGGATACTGTCAAGAGGACAAAAGGGCAACCAACAAATTGGGAAAAGATCTTTACCAACCCTGCATCCGACAGAGGGCTAATACCCAAATATACAAAGAACTCAAGAAGTTAGATCCCAGAAAGCCAAATAACCCTATCAAAAAATGGGGTACAGAGCTAAAAGAATTTTCACCTGAGGAATATCGAATGGCTGAGAAGCACCTAAAGAAATGTTCAACATCCTTAGTTATTAGGAAAATGCAAATCAAAACAACCCTGAGATTTTACTTCACACCAGTCAGAATGGCTAAGGTTAAAAAGTCAGGAAACAGCAGGTGTTGGTGAGGATGTGGAGAAAGAGAAACACTCCTCCACTAATGGTGGGATTGCAAACTGATACTACCACTCTGGAAATCAGTCTGGCAGTTCCTCAGAAAACTGGGCATAAAATTACTGGAGTAGTTCCTTAGTAGAGTTTTTAGGGTCACTTAAGTATACTATCATATCA
This sequence comes from Apodemus sylvaticus, assembly GCF_947179515.1. Taxonomy (NCBI): domain Eukaryota; kingdom Metazoa; phylum Chordata; class Mammalia; order Rodentia; family Muridae; genus Apodemus; species Apodemus sylvaticus. Next base: position 35,926,457 of record NC_067473.1, on the reverse strand, counting down.
TCTGCAAATAGTGATAGTTTGACTTCTTCCTTTCCAAATTGTATCTCTTTGACTTCCTTCTGTTGTCTAATTGCTCTAGCTAGGACTGACTTCAAGAACTATATTGAAAAGATATGGAGGGCGGCGGCAGCGGCAGCGGCAGCAGTGGCTGCTCCAGCTGAAGGGCCATCAGCAGTGGAACCAAGGCGTCACAGGGACCAGTTAGGCCCTGCGCCCACGACCACTGACCTTCGCTGACCAGTCGGGCAGCAAGCAGCTGCAGTTGTGCGGTGCCTTTCCTGCACGGAGGCCACTTCAGAACTCGGCCTCCCACCAATCAGGAGAGGTGCATCCATCTTGGTTCCGTACTCCAGGGATCGGACAGACTGAGGTACACAAACATAATCCGAGGCCAACACCGCGGTGGTCTGAGCCCGATGGGCGTTGGCCTGCACCCAGGCCCTGGGTGGGTCGGGGGGGGGGGCATCGGGGTGCCAACCCAGCCAGGAGGTTTTTTGCCCAGGCCTGCGAGCGCGCCACCGCCATTTTGCCAGCAGGACGACAGAGAGCTCAGGCGGGCAGACCTGTAACAGGCATAGCCTAAGGCTAACAAAGTGGGGGTCCAGGCCCCAAAAGGCACAGGACTGACCCCAAGAACTGGGCGGCTTGGTGGGCCATCTGTGAGTCAACCCGCCCAGGTGATTGTTAGCAAAGCAGACTCTCCCGGCACTTTCAGGGAGCGTGGGCGCGCATGCCCGCCATCCTAGCCACCTGGCAGACCCAATTAACAGTCATAGCCCTAGGGGAACTTTGCTCGGACCTTGGCCTCCCAGGCTTTTGCCTGGACTCAGGGACTGGGCAGCCAGGCTAACCTTGTGTGCGACAGCCCGGTTGGCGGATCGGCTGCCCAGCGGAGTGAGCGGAACACAGGGGAGGTCACAGTAGCATACACCATCGGCACTCGCTGGGGGTGCACACGGGCTCCATCTGCTCCACAGACACAATCTGGGGCAAGGCCTCAGGCAGAAGCCCTTAGCTCTACTCTCTCCGCTTCCGGATCCAGATCAGTCTGGGCGGCAGCATTACATCTCCAAGTCCTGCAAGTGGCTAGCTGGGCTTCCGGGTGGCCAGCTGGGAGAAGTCAGTGTGCTCCAGTGAATCCAGCGGGCCCCAGCGGGAGCCTTCAGGTGCCTGCTTTGGGATCGGAACAGCCTGGGCAGCAGCACACTGTCTACAAGCAGTGCAGGAGGTAAGCTGTGCACCAGAGGCCAACTGGGAAGGGGCAGCTTGCACTGGTGAGTCCAGCACTGACAAGATAAACTAACACCAGTGAGAACTAGATGGCAAAAGGCAAACGCAGGAACGTCACTAACAGAAATCAAGGCAATATGGCAACATCTGAACCCAATTCTCCTCTACCAACATGTCCTGGATACCCCATCACACCAGTAAAACAAGATTTGGATTTAAAATCACTGGTCATGATGCTGGTACAGGAACACATGAAGGTCATACATAAAGAAATTCAGGAGAAAATGGATCAAAAGTTAGAAGCCCTTGCAAGGGAAACACAAAAATCATTGAAAGAAATCCAGGAGAATACAAAAGCCAACAAGGAGGAAATGCAAAAAACACTTAAAGAAATACAGGAGAACTTTGGTCAACAGGCTGAGGTCATGAAAGACGAAACACAAAAATCTCTTAAAGAAATACAGGAGAACTTTGGTCAACAGGCTGAGGTCATGAAAGACGAAACACAAAAATCTCTTAAAGAATTACAGGAAAACACAAACATGCAAGTGAAGGAGCTAAGCAAAACCATCCAGGATCTAAAATCAGAAGTAGAAACAACTAAGAAAACTCAAAGGGAGACAACTTTGGAGATAGAAAGCCTTGGGAAGAAATCAGGGGACAGAGATGCAAATATCAACAACAGAATACAAGAGATAGAAGAAAGAATCTCAGATGCTGAAGATTCCATAGAAACCATGGACTCAACAGTTAAAGAAAATGCAAAATGCAAAAAGCTTGTAACCCAAAATATCCAGGAAATCCAGGACACAATGAGAAGACCAAACCTAAGGATTATAGGCATAGATGAGAGTGAAGATTTACAACTTAAAGGGCCAGCAAACATCTTCAATAAAATTATGGAAGAAAACTTCCCTAACCTAAAGAGAGAGATGCCCATGAATATACAAGAAGCCTACAGAACTCCAAACAGACTGGACCAGAACAGAAATACTTCCTGTCACATAATAATCAAAACACCAAATGTTCTAAACAAAGAAAGAATACTAAAGGCAGTAAGAGAAAAAGGCCAAGTAACATATAAAGGAAGACCTATCAGAATCACAGCAGACTTTTCACCTGAGACTATGAAGGCTAGAAGGTCCTGGGCAGATCTCATGCAGACTCTAAGAGAACACAAATGCCAACCAAAACTACTATATCCAGCAAAACTCTCAATCACCATAGATGGAGAAACTAAGATATTTCATGACAAAACCAAGTTTACCCAATATCTATCCACAAACCCGGCCCTAAAAAGGATAATAGGAGGACAACACCAATACAAGGAGGGAAACTTCACCCTGGAAAAAGCAAGATAGTAACCTTTCATCAAACCCAAAAGAAGTTAAGCATTCAAATTTAAAAAATAACGTCAAAAATGATAGGAAGTAACAATCACTATTCCTTAATATCTCTTAACATCAATGGACTTAATGCCCCAATAAAAAGACACAGACTAACTGAATGGATACGTAAACAGGACCCTACATTTTGCTGCTTACAGGAAACACACCTCAGGGTCAAAGACAAACACTACCTTAGAGTAAAAGGCTGGAAGACAATTTTACAAGCAAATGGTCTCAGGAAACAAGCTGGAGTAGCCATTTTAATATCAGATAAAATTGACTTTCAACCCAAAGTCCTCAAAAGAGACCCTGAGGGACACTTCTTGCTGATCAAAGGAAAAATACAAAAAGAAGAACTGTCAATCCTGAACATCTATGCACCAAATGCAAGGGCACCCTCTTTTGTAAAAGAAACTTTATTAAAACTAAAAGCACACATTGCACCTAACACAATAATTGTGGGTGACTTCAACACTGCACTTTCCTCAATGGACCGATCAGGAAAACAGAAACTAAACAGGGACACAATGAAACTAATTGAAGCTTTGGACCAATTAGATTTAACAGATATATATAGAACATTCTATCCTAAAACAAAAGAATATACCTTTTTCTCAGCACCTCATGGTACGTTCTCCAAAATCGACCATATAATTGGTCACACGACAGACCTCAACAAATATAAGAAGATCGAACTAATCCCATGCCTCCTATCTGATCACTATGGAGTAAAAGTGGTCTTCAATAGCAACAGAAACAACAGAAAGCCCACATACATGTGGAAACTGAACAATACTCTACTGAATGATACCTTGGTCAAGGAAGAAATAAAGAAAGAAATTAAAGACTTTTTAGAACACAATGAAAATGAAAACACAACATACCCAAATCTATGGGACACAATGAAAGCAGTGCTAAGAGGAAAACTCATAGCCCTGAGTGCCTCCAAAAAGAAAATGGAGAGAGCATACATTACCAGCTTAATGACACACCTGAAAGCCTTAGAACAAAAAGAAGCTATTTCGCCCAGGAGGAGTAGAAGGCAGGAAATCATCAAACTCAGGGCCGAAATCAATCAAGTAGAAACAAAGAGAACCATACAAAAAATCAACAATACCAGGAGCTGGTTCTTTGAGAAAATCAACAAGATAGATAAACCCTTAGCCAGAATGACCAAAGGGCACAGAGAAAGTATCCAAATTAACAAACTTAGAAATGAAAAGGGAGATATAACAACGGAAACTGAGGAAATCCAAAAAATCATCAGATCCTACTACAAGAGCCTATACTCAACACAACTGGAGAATCTGGAGGAAATGGACAATTTCCTTGACAGATACCAAATACCAAAATTAAATCAGGACCAACTAGACCATCTAAACAGTCCCATAATGCCTAAAGCAATAGAAGGAGTCATAGAAAGTCTTCCAACCAAAAAAAGCACAGGACCAGATGGCTTCAGTGCAGAATTCTACCAAACCTTCAAAGAAGAGTTAACACCAATACTCTTCAAACTATTCCACAAAATAGAAACAGAAGGAACACTACCCAATTCCTTCTACGAAGCCACAATTACGCTGATACCAAAGCCACACAAAGATCCAACAAAGAAAGAGAACTTCAGACCAATTTCCCTTATGAACATCGATGCAAAAATACTCAATAAAATTCTTGCCAACCGAATCCAAGAACACATCAAAACGATCATCCACCATGATCAAGTAGGCTTTATCCCGGGAATGCAGGGTTGGTTCAATATACGGAAATCCATCAATACAATCCACTACATAAACAAACTCAAAGAACAAAACCACATGGTCATTTCATTGGATGCTGAAAAAGCATTTGACAAAATTCAGCATCCCTTCATGCTTAAAGTCTTGGAGAGAACAGGAATTCAAGGCCCATACCTAAACATAGTAAAAGCAATATACAGCAAACCGGTAGCCAGCATCAAACTAAATGGAGAGAAACTTGAAACAATCCCACTGAAATCAGGGACCAGACAAGGCTGCCCCCTTTCTCCTTGTCTTTTCAATATTGTACTTGAGGTACTAGCTCGGGCAATTCGACATCATAAGGAGGTCAAAGGGATACAAATTGGAAAGGAAGAAGTCAAACTATCATTATTTGCAGACGACATGATCGTCTACCTAAGTGACCCAAAGAACTCCACTAGAGAGCTCCTACAGCTGATAAACAACTTCAGCAAAGTGGCAGGTTATAAAATCAACTCAAGCAAATCAGTGGCCTTCCTATACTCAAAGGATAAGCAGGCTGAGAAAGAAATTAGGGAAATGACCCCCTTCACAATAGCCACAAACAGTATAAAGTATCTTGGGGTGACTCTTACCAAACATGTGAAAGATCTGTATGACAAGAACTTCAAGACTCTGAAGAAGGAAATGGAAGAAGACCTCAAAAAATGGGAAAACCTCCCATGCTCATGGATCAGTAGAATCAATATAGTTAAAATGGCCATTTTGCCTAAAGCACTATACAGATTCAATGCAATACCCATCAAAATCCCAACTCAATTCTTCACAGAGTTAGAAAGAGCAATTATCAAATTCATCTGGAACAACAAAAAACCCAGGATAGCTAAAACTATTCTCAGCAACAAAAGAAAATCTGGGGGAATCAGTATCCCTGACCTCAAGCAATACTACAGAGCAATAGTGTTAAAAACTGCATGGTATTGGTACAGTGACAGGCAGGAGGATCAATGGAACAGGATTGAAGATCCAGAAATGAACCCACACACCTATGGCCACTTGATCCTCGACAAAGAGGCTGAAAACATCCAATGGAAAAAAGATAGCCTTTTCAACAAATGGTGCTGGTTCAACTGGAGGTCAGCATGCAGAAGAATGCGAATTGATCCATCCTTGTCTCCTTGTACTAAGCTCAAATCCAAATGGATCAAGGACCTCCACATAAAGCCAGACACTCTGAAGCTAATAGAAAAGAAATTGGGGAAGACCCTTGAGGACATCGGTACAGGGAGAAAGTTTCTGAACAGAACACCAATAGCGTATGCTCTAAGAGCAAGAATTGACAAATGGGACCTCATAAAATTACAAAGTTTCTGTAAGGCAAAGGACACCATCAAGAGGACAAATCGGCAACCAACAAATTGGGAAAAGATCTTCACCAATCCTACATCAGATAGAGGGCTAATATCCAATATATATAAAGAACTCAAGAAGTTAGACTCCAGAAAACCAAACAACCCTATTAAAAAATGGGGTACAGAGTTAAACAAAGAATTCTCACCTGAAGAACTTCGGATGGCGGAGAAACATCTTAAAAAATGCTCAACTTCATTAGTCATTAGGGAAATGCAAATCAAAACAACCCTAAGATTTCATCTTACACCAGTCAGAATGGCTAAGATTAAAAATTCAGGAGACAGCAGGTGTTGGAGAGGGTGTGGAGAAAGAGGAACACTCCTCCACTGCTGGTGGGGTTGCAAATTGGTACAACCACTCTGGAAATCAGTCTGGCGGTTCCTCCGAAAAATGGGCACCTTACTTCCAGAAGATCCTGCTATACCACTCCTGGGCATATACCCAGAAGACTCCCCACCATGTAATAAGGATACATGTTCTACTATGTTCATAGCAGCCCTATTTGTAATTGCCAGATGCTTGAAAGAACCCAGGTATCCCTCAACAGAAGAGTGGATGCAAAAAATGTGGTATATCTACACAATGAAGTACTATTCAGCCATTAGAAACAATGAATTCATGAAATTCTTAGGCAAATGGATGGAGCTAGAGAATATCATACTAAGTGAGGTAACCCAGACTCAAAAGGTGAATCATGGTATGCACTCACTAATAAGTGGATATTAACCTAGAAAACTGGAGTACCCAAAACATAATCCACACATCAAATGAGGTACAAGAAGAAAGGAGGAGTGGCCCCTGGTTCTGGAAAGACTCAGTGAAACAGTATTCAGCAAAACCAGAACGGGGAAGTGGGAAGGGGTGGGTGGGAGGACAGGGGAAGAGAAGGAGGTTTGCGGGACTTTCGGGGAGTGGGGGGACTAGAAAAGGGGAAATCATTTGAAATGTAAATAAATTATATCGAATAAAAAAAAAAAAGAAAAGATATGGAGAGAGGGGGCAGCCTTGTCTAGTCCCTGATTTTAGTGGGATTGCTTCAAGTTTCTCTCCATTTAGTTTGATGTTGGCTACCGGTTTGCTGTATATTGCTTTTACTATGTTTAGATATGGGCCTTGAATTCCTGTCCTTTCCAAGACTTTTAGCATGAAAGGATGCTGAATTTTGTCAAATGCTTTTTCAGCATCTAATGCAATGATCATGTGGTTTTTTTCTTTGAGTTTGTTTATGTAGTGGATGGCATTTATGGATTTCCTCGCATTGAACCATCCCTGCATCCCTGGGATGAAGCCTACTTGATCATGGTGGATGATCGTTTGGATGTGTTCTTGGATTCAGTGGGCAAGAATTTTATTTAGTATTTTTGCATCGATATTCATAAGGGAAATTGGCCTGAAATTCTCTTTCTTAGTTGTATCTTTGTGTGGTTTTGGTATCAGCGTAATTGTGGCTTCGAAGAAGGAGTTGGTTAGTGTTCCTTCTGTTTCTATTTGGTGGGAAAGTTTGAAGAGTATTGGTGTTAAGTCTTCTTTGAAGGTCTGATAGAATTCTGCACTGAAACCATATGGTCCTGTGCTTTTTTTGGTCGGAAGCCTATCTATGACCCCCTTCTATTTCTTTAGGGGTTATGGGTCTGTTTAGATGGTCCATTTGATCCTGGTTTAATTTTGGTAATTGGTATCTGTCTAAGGAAATGTCCATTTCCTCCAGATTCTCCAGTTGTGTTGAGTACAGGTTTTTGTAATAGGATCTGATGATTTTTTGAATTTCCTTGGTTTCTGTTGTAATATCTCTGTTTTCATTTCTAATTTTGTTAATTTCGATACTTTCTCTGTGCCCTTTGGTTAGTCTGGCTAAGGGTTTATCTATCTTGTTGATTTTTTCAAAGAACCAGCTTTTGGTTTTGTTGATTCTTTGTATGGTTCTCTTGGTTTCTACTTGATTGATTTCAGCTCTGAGTTTGATGATTTCCTGTCTTCTCCTCCTCCTGGGTGAATTAGCTTCTTCTTGTTCCAGGGTTTTCAGTTGTTCTGTTAATCTTCTAGTGTAAGCTCTCTCAAATTTCTTTTTGAAGGCACTCAAAGCTATGAGTTTTCCTCTTAGCACTGCTTTCATTGTGTCCCATAGATTTGTGTATGTTGTGCCTTCAATTTTGTTAAATTCTAAAAAATCTTTTATTTCTTTCTTTATTTCTTCCTTTACCAAGGTATCATTGAGTATTGTTCAGTTTCCATGTACATGTGGGCTTTCTGTTGCTTTTATTGTTATTAAATACCACTTTCACTCAATAGTGATCTGATAGGAAGCATGGGATTATTTAAATCTTCTTATATTTGTTGAGGTCTGTCTTGTGACCAACTATATGAGCGATTTTGGAGACAGTACCATGAGGTGCTGAGCAAAAGGTATAATTGTTTGCTTTGGGATGAAAAGTTTAATATATATATATTAAATCCAATTGGTCCAAAGCTTCAATTAGTTTCACTGTCTCCCTGTTTAGTTTATGTTTTCCTGATCGGTCCATTGATGAGAGTGGTGTGTTGAAGTCACCCACCATTATTGTGTTAGGTGCAATGTGTGCTTTGAGCTTTAGTAAAGTTTCTTTTATGAATGAGGGCCCCCTTGTATTTGGAGCATAGATGTTCAGGATTGAGAGTTCTTCTTCTTGTTGGATTTTTCCTTTGACCAGCAATAAGTGACCTTCCATGTCTCTATTGATGACATTAGGTTGAAAGTCAATTTTATCTGATATTAGAATGGCAACTCTGGCTTATTTCCTAAGACCATTTGCTTGTAGAATTATCTTCCAGCCTTTTACTCTAAGGTAGTTTTTGTCTTTGACACTGAGGTATGTTTCCTGTATGCAGCAAAATGTAGGGTCCTGTTTATTTAACCAGTCTGTTAGTATATGTCTTTTTATTGGGGAATTGAGTCCATTGATGTTAAGAGATATTAAGGAGTAGTGGTTATTGCTTCCCATCATTTTTGATGTTAATTTTATACTAGTGTGGCTTCTTTTGGGTTTGATGAAAGAAGTGTAACATCCTGCTTTTTCCAGGGTGAAGTTTCCCTTGTTGTATTGGTGTTTCCCCCCTATTATCCTTTGTAGGGCTGGGTTTGTGGAAAGATATTGTGTAGATTTGGTTTTGTCATGGAATATCTTGGTTTCTCCATCTATAGTGATTGCGAGTTTCACTGGGTATAGTAGTCTTGGCTGGCATTTGTGTTCTCTTAGAGTCTGCATGAGCTATGCCCAGGATCTTCTAGCTTTCATGGTCTCTGGTGAGAAGTCTGGTGTAATTCTGATAGGTCTTCCTTTATATGTTACTTGGCCTTTTTCTCTTACTGCCCTAAGGATTCTCTCTTTGTTTAGTACATTTGGGGTTTTGATTATTATGTGACGAGAGGTAGTTCTGTCCTGGTCCAGTCTGTTTGGAGTTCTGTAGGCTTCTTGTATATTCATGGGCATCTCTCTCTTTAGGTTAGGAAAGTTTTCTCCCATAATTTTGTTGAAGATATTTGCTGGCTCTTTAAGTTGTAAATCTTCACTCTTATCAATACCTGTAATCCTTGGATTTGGCTTTCTCATTGTATCTTGGATTTCCTGGATGTTTTGGGTTACAAACTATTTTCATTTTGCATTTTCTTTGACCATTGAGTCCATGGTTTCTATGGTATCTTCGACATCTGAGATTCTTTCTTCTATCTCTTGTATTCTGTTGTTGATATTTGCATCTATCGTCCCTGATTTCTTCTCAAGGTTTTCTATCTCCAAAGATGTCTCCCTTTGTGCTTTCTTAGTTGTTTCTACTTTTGTTTTCAGATCCTGGAAGTTTTTGCTCAGTTCCGTCATTTGCTTGTTTGTGTTTTCCTCTAATACTTTAAGAGATTTTTGTGTTTCCTCTTTCATGACTTCTGCCTGTTGATCAAACTTCTCCTGTATTTTTTTAAGTGAATTTTGCATTTCCTCCTTATTGGCTACAAACTTCTGACCCATATTGTCCTGAATTTCTTTAAGTAATTTTTGTGTTTCCCTTGTAAGAGCTTCTAGTTTTTGATCATTTTTCTCCTGAATTTCTTTAAGAGATTTATTTATGTCCTTCATGTGTTCCTCTAACAGCATCCTTACCAGTGATTTTAAATCCAACTCTTGTTTTTCTGGTGTGTTGGGGTATCCAGGACTTGCTATTGTTAGAGAATTGGGTTCAGATGCTGCCATAATGCCTTGGTTTCTGTTAGCAACGTTCCTACACTTGCCTTTAGCCATCTAGTTCTCCCTGGTGTTAGATGGTCTTATTGTCATTGGCTGGTGCCACAACCTATTGTGAACCTTTAGGGCTATTTCTGAGACACTGGCTGACTGGGTTTCCTCTGGCAGAGATTACTGATATGCTGTCTTCCTCTTTTGTGCCTTTGGAGCCCTGCTCAATCTTGCCTCAGGAAATGTTATACTTGGGTTGTCAAGGTGAACCAGGTGTTCTCAGACTGCTCTGTTATGGAGCAAAGATGGTGAGTGGGGGGTCACTCCCTCTGTTGATTCTCACGTAGGATACAGGCCCCATGACCGACCGGCTTGCAGATAAACTGTCTATGTTCTCAGGTCCTGAGCGCAGGCAGACCCCTGGAGATTTGCACCCCCAGAGATCTTAAGCTCAGGATAATACAGTATCTAGTGATGTTTTTCTGCCCTGGCAGGCCACAAAGATGGCCACGGGAGTAGTTCCCTCTGCTGTTCTCTGTAAAGGATACAGGCCCCATGACCAACCGGCTGGGAGATGAACCACCTGTCTGCTCAGGTCCTAGGCGCCGGCAGACTTCTGGCTGTTTGCACCCCCAGAGATCTAAAGCTCAGGGTGATACAGTACCTAGTGATGCTCTTCTGCTCCAGCAGGCAGAGAATATGGCCGCAGGAATTCTCTCCCTCTTCTGGTCTCCAGGCAGGACACAGACCCTACGCCAGGCGGACTGGAAGAGGAACCTCCCATGTGCTCAGTTCCTAAGTGCAGGCAGACCGCTGGCGGTTTGCACCCCCAGATATCTAAAGCTCGAGGTGATACAATGCCTAGTGAAGCTCTTCTGCCCTGGCCAGCAGCGAATATGGCTGCAGGGATTCTCTCCCTTTGCTGGTCTCCAGGCAGTACACAGGCCCCATGCCCAGAGGTCCGCCTATGAGCTCAGTTCCCGAGTGTAGGCAGACCCCTGGCGGTTTGCACCCCCAGAGATCTAAAGCTCAGGGTGATACAGTACCTAGTGATGCTCTTCTGCTCTGGCAGGCAGCGAATATGGCTGAGGGGATTCTCTCCCTGTGCTGGTCTCCAGGCAGGACACAGGCCCCACACCTGGAGGTCTGGCAGATGAACCTCCTATGTACTCAGTTCCTGAGCACAGGCAGACCGCTGGCGGTTTGCACCCCCAGAGATCTAAAGCTTGGGGTGATACAGTACCTAGTGAAGCCCTTCTGCCCCGGCCAGCAGCGAATATGGCCGCGGGGATTCTCTCCATTTGATATGTTTTGTGATGATACAGTGGCATGGTGAGATGGGAGTGAGTGCCTTAGTAGGCTCATGCTGAGATACCACCGAAGTGTCAGCCACAGGGTGGGTCTAGTTTAAAATGAAGTTTATTTGGAGCATGGGAAAGGGGTGAGAAGGGAGTAGAGACAGAGAAGGAAAGGAGACACAGAAAGACAGAAAGACAGAAAGAAGGACAGGGAGGGTGAAGGGAGGGAGGGAGGGGAAGAGGGAAGAGAGAGAGGGAGAGAGGAGGTAGGGAGGGAAAGTAAGAGAGAGAGGGAGAGAGGGAGAGGGGGACAGGGGGGGAGAGAGAGTAGGAGATGGAGAAAGGGGGAGAGGGCAAGAGGGAGAGAGGGAAATAGGAGGAGAGGAGGAGAGGGGAGAGGGGGGAGGGGAGAGGGGGAGGGAGAGGGAGAGGGAGAGAGAGGGAGAGAGAGAGAGAGAGAGAGAGAGAGAGAGAGAGAGAGAGAGAGAGAGAGAGAGAGAGAGAAGTATTTTTATAGCAAATAAGGCTCCTACCTGGCTGGTCCTAGATAACTGTTGGGCAGAGCAATCTTGGTATTGCAACAATGCCTATCTTCACAGTGGAGAGGCTTAGAACATGGTAGCTGCTAAATTAATCAAGGTCTGTGCTCCAGCAGTCTCATCCCAATGAAAAGTGGCTAGAAGACTCCTGGAAAGTCAGAGTCTTCTGTCCACATAGGATAGCTGAAGATGCTTGATTCTGACACCACTAAAGAATGACGGAAGTACATGAACAGCGTAGACGAACTCAGCAGCAAGGCCTGAGTGAACAGGGTAGATCATTTGACAGCATGGCCAAGGCAGCACAGGAGACAGCAGGAAAGATAAAATCAAAGCTTGGACACATTTTTATTTTATTTTATTTTATTTTATTTTATTTTATTTTATTTTATTTTACTAGCACCAAAATGGAGCCCACATTTAGGGTGGGTCTTCCCACATATAACATGATCCAATATGTGCAAGTGTGTGTGTGTGTGTGTGTGTGTGTGTGTATGTGTGTATGTGAGAGAGAGGGGGGAGGCAGAGGGAGAGGGGGAGGGAGAGAGAGAGAGAGAGAGAGAGAGAGAGAGAGAGAGAGAGAGAGAGAGAGAACAGAGAGAAAACAGAGAGAGAGAGATCACTTATAGGTATAGGTATGCCCATGGGCTTATTTCTTAATTGACTCCTGATCAAGTCAACAACCAAGATTAACCATAACAGTAGGAGACAAGCAGTTAATCATCACACTTTTGTATGAAGCTTCCAAACAAAGAAACAACCCCCTCACTACAAGGATTTAAAAAATAGTACACACCTTGGGCCAGGCTTGATGTCACACACCTATGGCCACCTACACTGGAAAGACTGGGTCCTGGAAGATCATGAGTTAGAGCCTGACATGGGATAGCTACATAGTGAATTTTCCATTTCAAACAAATCAGACTACAAGAACCACTGTAACAATACTGTCTATCAAACCCAGAGGGCGGACACCACAGTCCCAGGCCAAAAGAGGGACCAAGCAATCTTGGAAGTAGATACTGTGGTTTGTACTCATCACAAGTCTTGGGCTAGACTTGGGAAAGGTCCTAAGTTCAACTGTTTTTCATACATGAGAACTGTTAGTGCTTTGTTAAACTGTACAAAATTATCTCTGGTTCCAAAACATAAAGGTATTGATGTGGATCATTGATAAATAAAATTTTTCTACAAAGAGATAGAGTAAGTATTTTAAGTTTTACAGACTACATGTCTGTACAAATCAGCCACAGGATATGCATATTTACAAGGGCTTGGCAGTCTACTGGGAATACTTTTGTTTACCGAAACAAGTCACAAACCTGAGTTATCCTATGAGAGGTCATTTCTGACCCTCATGTAAACACAGATGACTCCTGTTGCTTCTTCACAAAGAACTGGTTTCACCTCAGTATATATGTATTACCTCCAAGTTATGAAATCACAAGTAAATAGAAAAGCTATCTATTGGCTCTTTTGAAAATTTTTATTTTCTGTTACTTAAGAATACTAGATTAGCAAATTACTATCTCATTGATCACATCTAATTTTACCATATTATAAAAAAATAAAAGTAATTTCAATTTTAACTAAAACCTCTAACCCCACATACACCAAGTGATATTGAAAACATAAGGCTTAAAAAACTACTAGGAAAGTGTATCCATTTAAAACACACCAAGGAGACCTGAAGAAACATGTATTTGTTCAGAGACAATTGAATAACTAAACCAAAAACTAGTCTCCTGGAGATAACCACAGGTTAAAAGGTTCTTGCATTTTCTTGAGAGCTTTTACTGCTGAAATTTCTAAGAGCCCACTGGTTGTACACAGTAGCAGAATGCAGTCATGATTTAGCAGCCCTAGGCAAACTTATATAACAAAGGTGAGCTAGGACTGACCATATTTCTTACTCAAGGGTAAAGTAATCTTCAATTGCACAAATTAAAATTTGATCCAAATCCAGATGCTAATTGCAATACTGGGCAGTGTAGTCAAGGCTTAATTTGTAGTGAATAGAGACGAGGTTTGCAGTATCAAGCTCTCAACTCTGTGTTTGAATGCTGTAGCTTTTCCTCCAGCAAAATAACACAGTGCAACACCATTGTTCGGCAGCTCCATAGGTGTCTCTGTGGGACTTCTGTAACAAATTACTGACAAGAGTTGGCCTATTTAATCCATAATCGTGAATGCCATCAATGCCTACGGTTAGAAGGCTATAAAGCCAAAGAATAGCACACACTTGGGTCTTGTTCAGACTAAATTACTACAGAACAGGGGCCAAATAACAAAGTAACCACAACTGCATCTTTAGATTGTCCTCCTGAAATTAGTTTTTTGTCCTGAAAATTAAATTGAAAAAATACATAATTTCTTTTTAAAGCTAGGAATTTTTTTTCAATCTGGTAAATATTTAACTTCCCATCCAGTGGTGATTTGCTTCTCTTATTAGCATGCACACTTTGCATAAAAAACAGAATTCAGCAATTTATATTAGTGTTCTATAAAGTAAACTTAATTATCACATGAAAAACAGGTATTGATATCCGGCAGTAAATTTGACAGCTTTGAACAGATGCATAAAAGGAGTAAAAGCTACCAACAAAAGAATGAGACAATTTAGCAATGGTGAGCAAAGGACATTGGTTACACTTCTGTGTTTAGGTGAGGTGTAAGAGATGGGACTCCCTGTGTATCTTTTGTGATAGCTTGTCTTCCACATTTGGTGAAATAGAACTTTGCAAAAGGAAGTCCGGCTGGAAGACTTGAGAGCTGTAAAACACGATGAAGACAGATAAAACATGATGAAGAATTGAGAAGGGAAAGGTTCAATATAAAGCATGTTTATGATGCTTAAATTAGCAGAAACCAGGGTGGTTTAACAAAAGCAGAAGCATAAGAAAAAAATGCTCTGACTATAAAAAGTTAACAGAGAAACATGAGAGACATGATGGAGTCACCTAGGGGTGTGACTAAACAATGGAGAAGATGGTGCATACCAAAAGGAGCCTGCCATGGTTGCCTCTGGCTCTGCCAGAGCCGTACACATACAGAGGCAGATGCTAACCAACCATTGGTCTGGGTGTGGGGTCCCCAAGGAGGAGTTGGAGGGTGGTGTAGAGGAACTGGGGGGGGGGGGCGATTACAGGCACATGGGAAGAACAAAGATATCAGCCTCCTGACGCCCTAGGACTCCCAGGGACTAAGCCATCAACCAAGGGGTGCACATGATTCCAGCCAAAAGCATGGTGGAAGAATGCCTTGTCAGGCATCAGTGGGAGGAGTGGTTCTTGGTCAGATGAAGGCAAGATAGATGCCCCAACAGGGGGAAATTGGGGAGGGAGGGTAAGAGTGGGTCGGGTGAAGGGAAGTATACTTGGAGGCAGGGGGTCAGAGGAGGGGTTGAGGGTTTTCAGGGAGGAGGGAAACCTGGAAAGGTTTTAGCATTTGAAATGTAAATGAAGATTATATTCAATAAAAAGAAAGATCCACCATTCTCAGTGACTTACTAAGTATGCCACAGATATCAGTTCACTTCTGATTAAAGTCCTGTGAGAGACTCTTATGTTTTATCCAATTTCCAATAAGGAATTTCAAGGACTTATGACTCATCTGCCTATTTAACTCAGATCTGGGCGAACACAAAACATTCTCAGATCTTTTCCCCGTTTGTCTAACACTATTCTCTTCTACACTAGCACTCTTGTCCTGAGGTATGAAGCTGCAAGATGTCACAGTACAAATGCTGTGGGAACGAAAGTGTAACAACTTAAAAGTCAGGTTAAAGGTGTTTCACTTCAGAACTCTGCACATCCCCAGGCCTTGTCAGTCACAAACCATGAGACCACATTCCTAACTATGACCCCCACACCACCAGCCTTACACTACTTTCATCACACACAATCTTGCCAACAACTCCAGAATCTTCTGAGATTTGCAGTGTCATTTCACACGTTCTCACAAGCTGTTTCTTCTCAGTCTCCTAGTGTGTCTTTTCAGTGACTTCCACTGTACTTTATAAATATTTTATTACCACATACTAATTGTATATAATAATGTTTCATTATGGCATTTTCACAACTGTATATGGTATCTGTGATTATATCTGCTTAAAGCACCAACACCCTCTCTTGTCCTCTTCACACTCCCATGATCCTCCTTCCTACCATGGAGCCCTGCTCTGTTTTCCTGACTTTGCATGTAGCCTGATAGTTTGGTTAGTGTTCCTTAAAGAAGTTAATTGAAGAAGACTGGCCACCTTACCAGTGGCTATATCAAGGTCCTCCTCCAACAACCAATAACTGTCTATAAATCTCAGCAAGGAATGATGCCTCCTGGATGTGCCTCCCTTTCAGGATAAGATGATTATAGACTGTGTCTTAGGGAGGTAAATCATAGATGCTATAAAAGAAGGTCATGCTCATGTCACCACCAGGATAAAGAATTCCATAGCACTCAATTCAATCCTCATGTTCTTAGACTCTTTTTTATCTTCTCTTCTGTGGTGTTACCTGGGACTAGGAGGAGTCTTTATTGATACTCCATTTAAGTTTTTTAAATTTATTGAGGATACAGATGGTTGCAGGGGATATAAGTGGATATCAGAGTATCCACGTGGAGTTCAGAAGTTATCTCTCTGCCCTTCTAACTTTACAAAGGGTCCAGAAATCAAATTTTGGTCACCAAGACTGCAAGCCTTTTCCCACTGAGCAGCCTCACCAGCTCTAGATGTCTAGTTTAGAACTTAGAATTCCCTTGTCATTTATTATCAGCACTTTAACAAGTTATGAATCTCCACACTACTGCACAATGCACAAGAAGCCATTCTGACTAAAGCTGAAAGCAACATTAGTCTATGGGTTAAACATATTTATTTAGAAGGCCATTTGACTTTTAAAAAAAATCATATTCCTCTAACAAAATGGCAGCTGTAGCTTTGTCACTAAGTAACATCTACCACCTTAAAGTCACTTACAGGCCATTCCTGTTAGTGCCACTACCACAGCATCCTGCCTAGAAAACAATAAGCACATAGAACAACTCCATCCCTGTTAATGTCCTCTAGACTTTCCTGACTGCTCAACCTGGCATTCAAAAATTCTCCATCTTTGTTTAGAGAATGTGCTCTTTCAGCACTATCTCTATTTTCTTGAATTAAGTCATTCTAGCTAAAGACTTCCATCAAACACATTCCCCACCCCCCAACCCCCCATCCTGGCTGAAAATGCCCTTCCCAAAAACCTTCCACAGAAATAAACCCTCAAAGAGGCTTTAGGTGGAATGTCTTGGACTATATTGTACTTATACATTTTAAAATCTCCTACCTTATGGAATTGGTGATGCAAAGTTCCTCTAATTCTGGATCAAGTTTTCTCCAGACTTAATTCAGAGTATGAGAGGAGCAGAGCTATGTTGCTATCTTCAGCTGAACCTCACTCTTAGGCAAGGCTCTGATGAATCCAAAGTCTCCCTCACATTCATGCTTTAAAAGTTCGTTTCCCAGCTGTCTGTCATAGATACTTGGGAATTGCTGTGAGGATCTATTTAATTTGCTATTGGCTATAGAGTTGTTGTATATTATTACCTTGATTATGTTGGGATATGACTCTTATATCCATGATCTCAAGACTGTTATCACGAAGGGGTGTTAGATTTTGTCATAACCCTTTTTAGAATCTCATGAGATGATCATGTGGTTTATTTTGCTTTCAGTTTGTTTACATGGTGGATTACACTGACAGATTTTCATGTATTGAGCCATCCCTACAACCTAGGGAATGAATCCTACTTGATCATGTTGGATGATATTTTTGATGTGTTCGGACTCAGTTTACACATGTTTTATTGAGTATTTTTGCCTCAATGTTTATAAGGAAAAAAAGTCTGTGATTCTTTGTTGAGTCTTACGTGGTTTGAGTACTGCATATTTTATGAGGCTGTGGCCTCATAAAATAAATTTGACACTGTTATTTCTGTTCCTATTTTGTGGAGTTATTTGATGAGTATTAGTATTAGATCATCTTTGAAAGTCTGCCAAAATTTGGCATTAAAACTATATGGCCCTGGGCTTTGGGGGGGAGAGTTGGGAGAATATTAATGACTGGTTCTATCTCCTTAGGGGTTATAGGTTTATTTATGTTGTTTTTATCTGACCTTGATTTAACTTTGGTAAGTGGTATCTATTGAGAAAATTGTCCATTTCTTTTTTTTTTTCTTTTTTTTTTTTTTTTTACTGATCAAAGCCAGAAACTTTAATGGCGCCAGACCTTTTAACAGTTTGGGCAAACCCTTCCCCCCAGACTCTAGGCTGAGTTCCAGTGGAAGTTGTCTAGCTTCTCTTGGAGGTCCTCGTCTTGACTGCTCCGGCAGCTGGGTGGGTCACCTGTTTAATTCAGGAATTCCTAGACCTGGAGGAACAATGAACTTAACCTTTACTTCGAGCACTCCACCCTAGGTGGAGCAGGATCCTGGCTATCTGGGAGAAGTTAACCTTGACCAAAGTCAAACTCTGACCATGTGCATGACTGCCCCAATATGGCTCTGTGCATATAGGAAGCTGAAAAGATGACTGTCAACTAAATCTCTCCTAAACTTTGTTTGAGTTTAGTAGGCGCCTGTCTCGCCATGCTTACTCTAATACCCTGGGCTTATTGACTTGAACAGTTGCAGTGTCTCAGCTAGCACCTCCTCATGAACTCTGAGTTCTTGCCCCTTTTACCACTAGAAAAGCTATTGTCTCCAAGACAATGCTCAATGCTCAGATGCTCATATATATTTATCACTGATGTGCAAATATTTGACCAGTTTCCAAGGAATGCTCAGGTTAGAAAACAGCTGTCCAATTGTGAAGTTTGTAGATAGAATGATTCTGCTTGTAACCTATGTCCATATCTGTTGCTTGTCTGTTGTGGTTTATTTCACGGGGATATCCTTGACCCGGCTTCACTATGTTTCTTCTTTCTTTCTTTCTCTCTTTCTTTCTTTCTTTCTTTCTTTCTTTCTTTCTTTCTTTCTTTCTTTCTTTCTTTCTTTGTATGTCTTTCTGAGACTGTTTGACAAACTCATGTTGGTATTGTATATGGCTTTAAATGTTATATTACATTGTAGTTATCATATAACATGTCATTATAAGAACTTCTTCTGTTCATAAGCTCATAGTAATATCTAAAAAAAAAATTGTCCATTTCTTTGAGATTTTCTTATTTTGTGGAGTATAGATTTTTGAAGTATGACCTAATGATTCTTTGAATTTCCTCAGTGTCTGTTATGTCTCACTTGTGTCTGGTTTTGTTAGTTTGGATATTCTCTTTGTTTCTTTTAGTTAGCGTGGATAAGGGTTTGTCAATGTTGATTTTCTCACAGAATTAATCCTTTGTTTTATTGATTCTTTTTATTGTTCTCTTAGTTTCTATTTTATTGACTTTAGCCCTCAGTTTTATGACTTGCTGCCATCTACTCTACTTGGGTGTGTTTGGTTCTTTTAATTCTAGAGCTTTCAGGTGTGTTGTTAAGTTGCCAGAACAACATCTCTCCAAATTTTTATGAAGGTATTTAGCTTTATAAACTTTCCTCTTAGTGTGCTTTTATTGTATCCCATAAGTTTGGTTAAGCTGTACATTCATTTTCATTGAATTCTTGGAAATTTTAATTTATTTCATTATTTCTGCCTTGACCTCAGCTCTCCCTCAGAAGGAGAAATAGATTTCTCAGGTGAGGTAGGGAACAGGAGAGATTAGGTGTATGGGCAGGGTAGGGGGGGAGACAATACTGAGAGAAATTGCTGGAACTGGGATCCATTTTGTGGACAATGTAGAAAACCATGCAATGGAAACTCCATGGAATCTATAAGAGTAACCTTAACAAGAATCCTAATAATGAGAGATACAAAGACTGAACTGGGCATCTTCTATAACCAGGCAAGGGCTCAAGTAAAGACATTGGAACCCCAACCTACCCTAAGACCTTCTACCTACAGTTTTTCTTTCCTGCATATTGTTCTGGGACCAAAGACTAGGGAAATCATTATCAAAAAGACCCGAGAGACTTCATCCAGGAGGTGTAGAGTACGACAGACAAACCTTAGGCAAAGATCCAGAAGTCCTGCTGAGGAAGGAGAGGAACCAAAGGGTCAGGAACATAGCACCAGGAAAAAACCCTACAATCAATTAACTAGATTCAGGAGGACTCACTGAGATCAAGGATCCTATAGGGGTTTCACATAAATGGGAGATGAGGAGAGACTGGGGGAAGAAAAGGAGGGAAAACTATGATCAAGATGTAACATGTAAGAAAATAATAATGAGTAAATAAATAAATGTCACGAGTATAAGAAGATGATTAACATGAGTTGGAAATATGAGTGGTAAACTTTATACTAAGTATTAAAAAGAGTTACAGTGATTGCATCTGTCAACACCCAATTGGTTGCTGTTGCAAAATTATGTCTAAGTGATAGGATCTGGATCAGAAGTGACGAAAATGTGTTCAAGATATGGAAGCAGAGAGAAGCCAGGCAAAGCAAAATAGTGATATGATCCAAAGGCCACCTTTATTCTGAGATGATGTTACTTCGTGGTATTGGTGCTTGTAATAAGTATTCTTTTTTGGATTTCTTGATACGCTTTTTACATTTTTTTCTTGTGTATTCCAGCTGCTCATTAGCTAAATAGAAAATTCTCAATTATGGAACATTTCTGTCTGACATGAACACTTAATATCAGAGTCATTTTTATCACACATCAACTGCAGGGCAGGAAGGACAGCACCACTGAATAGCATCCTTAATTGGATATTATGTGTTGCTATTATCTGCACTCTTTGGCATCATGTGTGAATGTGATTTAGTTTTTCCACACAGCAGTCCCCATGCAATTAACTATTATTTACTTGTGGCTCAATACTCTGAGCATGAGCAGATAGAAATTGTTCTTTTCTTCATTGCTATAAAGATCCCAGTACCAGAAAACTGTGTCAAACATAGACCTACCATAGAAAACATAATCGCTTCTCTCCAATCACCAGGAACATAGGAGAGAAGGAGAGATCTCCAGAGAGGAGTCAGATGTTTCTCAACTCTTCCCGTCCAATCCCAGGTTGGTAAGGGAGCAGCTGGGCTCAATCATTGTTAGAAATCAAGCAAATTGGCCTGGCAGTACAGGGCCGCTTAATTTCTGGAGGGCATTCAACCTTCCTGGTATAAAAGTCATAGACAATTAACAACAGAAAGAAGATTGTGGAGCATGAGATATTGTAAACATGTGGGTAAGTCACCAAACACTTAGATCCTAAGAGCTTTTCACATTGGCAACAAAGTAATTGTCCTGTTATGATTGTCATAGGTATTATTCTGAAAATTTAAAGGTAAAAATGTTATGTGTCAAAGTTTTTATGATTTCGTATATGCATGTTGATATATGTGCTCATATATGTGCAAATTCATGTGTGGAGAAACTAAATGACCATATTGGATATTACTTCTTGGATGATTTTGCTTTTCCTCCTTGAGCCATGGTATTTCTTTGGGCCTTCAACTTACAAACAGGCTAGGTTGGGTAGCCAACCAGCCCCAGTGACCTCTGATGGCTGCCTCTCAGCCCTGGAATTAGAAGCACATACTACCACATCTGTTTCCACTTTATGTTTTTGTAGCATGAGCTTTTAGTAACAGACTCCTCCTCACACTTGTTTGGCAAATACTTTAAAGACAGATCTATCTCTCTAGCCACATTAATACTCTTAAGGAGGGGAAAATAAAGAAGGCCAATGACTAATTGCTTAGTCCCCAAGTCAAGGAGAAAACTGACAAAGCAGGTTGACCTGGCAAACACTTGTTTTCTCTCCATCTGCAATAATTGGGTATCTACTACCCAATACCAAATAATATCCAATAAAGATTCCAGGAACAACCTATCATAACTATTCCAGTTATGCTGAGCACAAACTATCCTACTTACCCAGGGTATTGCTTATCTTCCCAGCTCTTTCCTATATGCTAAACATGAAACTTATGAATGCATTATCTTTGAGAGAATCTATGATTTCTAAAAACACTCATTATAAAGCTCTTATTTAAGCCCAGACAGATATAAAAACTAAAAGCATGGTGTCCCCTTCGCTTGCACCACTTTATTCTACCCCGCTAGTCAGGATTCACCTCTCTGATGATGTCACCAAAAAGAGTAAAAGCCCATTATATAAGAGCAACCATTTACAGGATCTATTGGTATTGTGTGGATTGCACTACTCATCAAAACAAATGGAGAGCAAACTTCCCTGTGATTTTCGAATCTAACACTCTTGGGACTGTGTCAAGAAGAATATAAACAGGCAGCCACTCCATCCTCCAACTGCCCAAATGTATCCTGAGCTGTAGCAAGGTCCTTA
Source organism: Apodemus sylvaticus (assembly GCF_947179515.1). NCBI lineage: Eukaryota > Metazoa > Chordata > Mammalia > Rodentia > Muridae > Apodemus > Apodemus sylvaticus. The sequence continues at coordinate 35,904,289 of NC_067473.1, read as the reverse complement.
GATGATGAAACCTGCAATAAGTAATCAGAATCACAGGAATCTGGTTCCCATTAAAAATGAAGCACTGGACTATGCTTCTTTTCTACAGCAATAATGCTATTTTTTCTGAGGGGAGCATAGAGATATTTCAATGCTTTGAGTGAAAGGGCTGGCTTTTTTTTTTTTTCAAAATATACCTGAGACCAGAACAATGCTACTCCCTGCCACTCCTCCACCATTGTTCCTTTTATTTTCACCAAGAGAATTGCCTGCGAGCTTCTTTTTATCAAATTTTACTTTTACTTTGAGAGTTTCCACATTAAAATTCCCTTGGTGTGCCCTGCTGCTCCAGTCAGAGCACTGAGAATTATGACTCCGGCCTATCTGAAAAGTCAGTGTGTTGGCACAGACACCAGCCAGCTTCCCTACAAAGGAGCCTTATGAATCATGAATCAAATGAACAGCATCATAAAGGCGCACACCTCTGGAAGTATCCAGCTAATGTGTTTGGGGAGCCGAGAAGAAAGAATACTTATTCTCTCATTTCTGAATCTGTAGAAGCTTCTCTCTTTCTTTCTCTCTCTCTCTCTCTCTCTCTCTCTCTCTCTCTCTCTCTCTCTCTCTCTCTCTCTCCCTCCCTCCCTCCCTCCCTCCCTCCCTCTCTCTTTATTAATCATTCCATCCCCTTACATCTCAAGTGCTATCCCACTTCCCAGTTACCCCCTCCACTCCAACAACCCCAATCCCATGATATCACACTTACAGGTTACTCCTCCACCAACCTCACATACTACATCTGCCCTCTTCCCCCTCCCCTTTGCCTACATGAGGGTGCTCCCCCACCCACCACATTAGCCTGCCCCATCCCGCCAGCATCCCCCTATGCTGGGGCATCAGAAAGTAAGTTTTAAAAGGTTTATATTTATTCAACTCTATAATTCTTTTTGTCTCTTATGTTTCGTGGGCATTCCTCATTTACAGCGTTTTTCCCATAAGATAACCGGTGAATGCAAAATCATGTTTCCCCAATACTCCCCAAAACAAAAACAGGGAGCATAGAAATACACACTACTGCAAGCCCCCATGAGAGAAATATCACAATGTTGTTAATGACCTAAACGCAATGGAGGTAATCGGACATTCTCACAGGCACAATGGTAATAGTGTTTTTGTGAATGAGTTACCCCAAGAAGAAGGAAGGAGAGGGCCCTGGTCCTGGAAAGGCTTTATGCAGCATTGTAGGGGATTACCAGGGCAGAGAAGTGGGAGGGGGTTGATTGGGTAATGGGTGAGAGAAGAGGGCTTATGGGACTTATGGGGAGGGGGGAACTGGGAAAGGGGAAATCATTTGGAATGTAAACAAAGAATAAAAAAAAAAAGCAATGGTGCTGATCCCACAGGGCACTCAGTGGATATTCCAAAGTGTTTTGTTATAATAAACATCTTGAATTAGTGACATGTTTAGCATAATGAAAACTTTACTTAAAAGTTCTTTTCTTCTTATTTTCCCATCTCTCTTGTCAGTATAATTCACTAAAACTGAAATTAGGCAATGAGGAATTTAAGGAAATACTTAATCAGAGCATAGATATTCTATACTAGTGGTGCATAAATTATCTGCAGTGGGATGAATGGGGGACATTTACTCCTGTGCAGCCCAGCTCAGGGGCCACTGTCAACATTTTTGCCTTCCGTCCCTTTCACCATGGCCTGCTCTAAAAGCTATGAAGCGCATGCTTAGTTTCCAGCGCTTGACTTTTTCACCATTGAGAAGGCCAATTACAAATGTACAACTTACATAATCTGGAAAGGGCTAAATAAGGTGTCACTGGAATGGATGTCCCCTAACCCTACCACCACCAGGAGCTGGGCAAAAGAGAAATCAGCAAAGATCAAGAATCAAGAAAAAGCTATGTCCTCAGCTTCTGTCCATGTGGCAACCCAGAAAGGACTTGTCTTTGGTCTCACAAATCTACCTCTAACTAATATTCCACTAACTTTGTATTCTTCCACCCTCAGCCTGATGTCATTCTGTCCTTGGGGAAGCTTCACTTGGATGATAATGTAATGATGATGATGATGATGATGATGATGATGCATATTTCTCAGACTGCTGGAGAAATAGTCTTTGTGTGCTTCCAACCATTCTTTTTTCTCTGTGCTTTTCATTGCCTCTGCTTCTTTTTGTCACAGCCTTCATGTGACCATGAAGTCATCATAAGGATGAAAGACAGAAAGCCAGGACAGAAAGCCAGAGCCCAAAGAATTCATATTGATTCCAGCCTGAAACACTTCTTCCTAAGTCGACTGACCCATCCTCGGTTAAGGCTCCCCTCCCCCAAGTTGCCAACTCCAGTTCTTAAGGAACACATCAGCTGTTGTCCTTCTTGTCCATGAGAGCATAGGGTAGTTGCATCTTTCTTGATTCTCTTTCTATTCTGTTATCATAGTCCCACACCAGGGCCTGAGTCTTTCAGACTCTTCCCTTTTATTTCTCAAGTGACCATTTCCCTTTCAATCAAACTCAGCTTTTAAAAAGGCAGATTTTGTCTTGCAAAAATATCGATTTCTGGTGTGTGCTTCAAGAGCTAGTCTGGGAAGTAAAAAACTGAATAGCTATTGATTTTTTTCCCTCTTTGCACTGCAATTATACCAATTTTAACTTTCCTAAATAACAATCTTAACTTTCCTCAAGGCAATATGAGAAAGTATTAACTATTGGAGGAATAATCATTCAATGGAATTGAAGATAGTTTTAAATTTTGAGATATTTTATTAAGTAACAAGGGGACAAAGAAACCGATCTACAAATAAATCTTATTTCTTCTAAAGCTCAAGTTATTCTTATTTTGGTCAGCATAATGTTTTGATTTTTCTATAATTCAGGTTGAATAGTTCCCTTAGAGAGAGGGGATACTTGTATTCATTCTCATATCTCAACTAAAGAATTGGGTCTTACAGAAAATTTGGTGGTGGCTTCCAAGATAATAAGAAATTAAACCTGAAGTCATTTGCAAACTAAGATTGCAGTTGCATGGTGTGAACTTTCAGAAGGCATCCTGAACTACAGACAGGCTGGAGTTCAGATTCTTGACACAGTGTCTAATGGGTCAGTTTTTCTCTGGAGAACTAAAAAGTTCAGCAAAGTTCTTGTAAAGAAAATATATAGAGTGTTTATTCTACTGCTACTAGAAACAAATCCTTCTATATCAGTGATTCTCATTCTTTACAATGAACCCATTAATACAGTCCTTCATGTTGTGGTAACACCTAACCATAAAACTGTTTTTTTTTTTTTTGTTGGTTTTTTTTTTGTTTTTTTTTTTGTTTTTTTTTTGTTTTTTTTTTTTTTTGCTTCTTCATAACTGTAATTTTGCTACTCTTATGAGTGGCATGTAATCACAATGTAAATATTTTTGGAGATAGAGACTTGCCAAAGGGGTTGTGACCCACAGGTTGAGAACTGCTGTTCTGAAGACAAAATAATAAAAAGGAAAGAGATTTCAAAACTATAAATTAGCAGCTTAGAAAAGAGACAAACAAATCTAACTCTCCCAAATGAGCTGACAGCTGATTTATCTGTTGGCAGCCTACCCAGAATTTGAGAATAAATGCCTCATTCCTAAAGTAGAATTTTGGCAGCAAACTATGATTTTAAAATAAACACCTGTTTTATATATGTAACCCTGTTACACATTCAGTAACCTCATTTTATCCTTGAAAAAAAGTCCTTTTGTCAGTTAGCTTTTTCTCACTGTAACAAAACATCTTAGACACATCCACTTAAAGGACAAAAAGCAACTGCCCCACAGTTGGAGGACTGAGCCTGTGCTTCTTTTGACCCATCACCATGGGCCTGTGGGAGAACAGACGTGCTTGCCTCATGGGAGCTCCCAAGCAGAAGGAACCCAAGGGTCTAGAAGGAGGTATTCCCTCAAAGGTAAACCTCAGTGATCATACCTCTTTCACGTATATCTCCCTCCTAATGTCACCCCCCATTCAGTTATGAAATCATCAATGGATTAATCCACTAATGATGGATTAATAGCCAAGAATGTTTCAATGGTACCCCAGGCTGGACAACAAATCTTCAATATGTAAGCTTTTTATATAAGCTTCTAGTGTGTGTGTGTGTGTGTGTGTGTGTGTGTGTATTCTAATTCCTACTTATTCACTGTCTATCTCCAATCCTAGAAGTGCCTTCATGATTTTAATACTACTACTTAAGTCACTTCTTAAGTATATGAAAAATTCCAACATGTTGGATATTTTTATTGTTCCTTTTAGAACATTAAAATTCTAGTGCACTGATCCTTTTAGGCAGCTCAGAAAAATTATAGTCGAGAGATATTTCTCTATAGCTCATTTACAAATTCTTATCTAAGTAACTGATTATAATTAACAACAAAAAAGTATGTGAAGAATAAGGATTAACTGACAATAAATAGGAGACTTACCTGGGGAATATTTTGGTTCATAACACTTTAGAAGGTTATTGTGAGTATTAAATAAAGTTTAAGTATCTTAAAGAACATAATGTATTAAACATGAATACATGGTGCTATTAATATTTAATTACTCTAGTAATTAATTTAATTAATAGATTAAAAATTAATTAACAGATAAAATAAACCATCCTGATAGCATTATCCAATAAATTTCAGAAAATTAACAATTAATCCCTAATAATTAATATTATGCTTATGGGTGTTAGTTTTGTTAATGTATAAGATAAAATTACCTTGAAAGAGAGTTTCAATGTAGAAGTGACTAGATTCAGTTGGTCTGTAGACATATCTGTGAGGTATTGTACAAATTATGGGAAGACCCAGTCTACTGCACCATTCACTGGATTTGGGTCCTGAACCATATGAGAGCAGATAAAGCAAACTGAGGGGTAGGCGTGTATGTATTCACTCTCTCTGACCTGGGCTGTGCATGTGACTATCAGCTCCAAGATTTTGCTGTCTTGATATCATCACAATGATAGGCAATAGCCTAGATTGTAAGCTAAAATAGCCCCTTTCACAGAACTTGCTTTCTCAGATTATAACTGCAACAGAAACAGAACTAGAACAGTGGTTTTCTAAACATTTCCTAAAATTTAGTCCCTATTTATTGGTCTTTGAAGGTGCAGTAATGCTTGAGGTAATATTCTATTTATTTTCTGAAGAGTGCCTTCTATTCATCCAGTAAATGGATTAGGCAAGAGTCTGAATTTAATGCCTACTTTTGTGAATGCCTACCACTCATATTATTCTATATTTCAAACTCTCAAAATTTTAGTGCACCTGAGATATGTGTGAAATAATTGCTATAGCCATTTATGGCTTATTTTTATTTTACAGTGATGGAAATTACATTCAGGGCAGTAGGTACAAAAGGGAACACTGTACCATTGGGGGAATACCTAGCCCAATAGTGTTATTTCCCTAAAGAAAGGCTATTTTTCACTTTAGGCAGATAAATTAAAAAATTTGCCACTTAAGCCAAAACAGGGACTAAGCTAAGTAAGGTCTAGAATCTATTACTTGCCTAAGTGTTCCTTGAGTATATCATTCTCAAATTTGGCTTAGTTCCTTGAAGTACTATGTCTTAAAAATCCTGAAAATTGATTGATGATTCTATCCTGCTCTTTATATATAGTTAATCTTATCTCTGTAGCTTTCTGATTCAAAGATGTCAAATAAATTAATTAGATTTTAAAACCTTATTATTTGTATATGTGAATTACTGTGCACGTGTGTGTGTGTGTGTGTGTGTGTGTGTGTGTGCATGCTTATGTGTTCACACATGAACATGCATGTCAGAGGAAAACTTGCAGAAGTCAGTTCTCTCTGCCACGTGAATTCTAAGAATCAAACTCAGTCATCAGGGTTGTTGGTAAGTGATTTTATGCACTGGGACATTCTTCTGGCCCTTGAATAAATATTTGATGTAGAAATCAGACCTGTCAAATTTCTCCCAAACTGAAGAAACCAAAAGCAATTTCATCCTTCCTTTAAAGTCATGACCAAGTCCCCAACCTTATGCTCTAGAAGAAAAATAAATGATAGCTTTGACTACGTCATGGATTCAATCAGTTTTGCCAGGCTTCACAATTACCTAAGGTTAGACTATTATATTAATAAAATTCTTCTCAATGTGAGACCAATATTCCTCCTAGAGTATGGTAATAGACTTAATAAGCTAAAGCAGTTCCCTCTGGGTATTACAGCATCTGGTATCTGTATTTTTTAAGTTATTTCCCCAACATCGTTAAAACAAAATTTTTGGTTCACTTTACTTTTAAAGTTGGTACTGTATTTGTGATATTATTGCTTTCCCATAGTTTTGTGATCTCCATCACCATTTTTGTGAGCAAATTTTAATTCCATTACATTTAAAGAGATGTAATTTTAATGTGGAGTCTCTCACTTATAATGATAAAAAAATCTAAATATAGTGGTGACATTCTAAAAGCACAAAATTACTAGAACAGCCAACATACCTAAGATGTAGCCACACTTCAAAATATGTCAGTAAGAGAGCAATAGACACATTTATCACATACAAGTTACATATAATAAGAGTGAACACATATGTCAGCTTTCCCTATGCAATCCCTGTCTGTAATTACACTGGTAAATACATCACGCTTAAAAGATAAATCAGCAGATCTCACTTAGGTTTGAACAGGGATGTTAGGTATACGTATAATAATCTTGTTTTCCTGGACCTTCCTGGACCTTCTTCCCAATCAATGTCTGTCTAGATCATTAGCATACCAGAACATTGGGAATTCTGAACCATCCCTGTTATATCATACGGCCACAGCCAGAGCAAAATAAAAGACTCATAATGTAAATATTCCTTAATAGTCTACACTTTAGTTTTAAAAGTGTGTGTGTGTGTGTGTGTGTGTGTGTGTGTGTGTGTGTGTGTGATGTATGCTCATTTCTGTGTGGAGGACAGTGTCAGTTTTGCTTTCACTCTCTGCCATACTCTATTGAGACAGAATGTCTTCTGAACCTGGAACTATGTTAGCTGGCTGCCAGAAAAGAACAAAAACCCTCTTGCCCCATCCCTACCACAACCCTCAGCACTGAGGTTCTAAGGCCATGAAACTCATGTGGATTTTACATGGAGGCTGGGATTTGAATTCAGATATGCACAAATGTAGCAAGTGCTCTTACCTGCTGAGTCATTTCCCAGGCCCTATAGAAGTCTTTCTTGTCTAGGATTTTAATCTCTTTACATCTTTAAGAAAAAAAGCTAAAAAAAAAAAAAAAAAAAAAAGCTATCTCATTAAAATAGTTTCATGTCTGAGCACAAAGTCTGTGCTGTTTTGAAACACATAGATTGTTTTTTTTCTCCCCAAGCCTAAAGTAATAAATACTTGAAAACAGAGCCAGAGAGCAGCTTTGGAATTTTTGCCATTATTGCAAATATCAAGTAAACATGTTTAGTTCAATTCTCCATAGAGTGAAGCTTGGGGAAAAGGTGAATTATTTGTAGAAGACAAATTGCAAACCCTGAAACACAGAGATCTTGTTGGTTAAATCATTTGAGCCATCAAGTTTTTCTTAAAGTGTCTCGATATGCTTTTGACTGATACCATCTGTTCCCTGATGAAAAAAACTATTTTACCTTGGAAGGTATTCATCAAATTATAGGTGACATATTTGTTTGAGAATATACTAGACCATCTGGTGCTATAAAACTGTTTCTAAAAAATACTGCCACCCTGTCTTAGCTATCCATCCACATTTTTCAGAAGCTCTTTTTGTTGTTCCCAAAACAGAAACATGTGATATTTTTGGCTCCCAACTAAAGAAGCAAAGAAAAACATTTACAAAGAAGTGTTTTTTTCTAAACACTGTGGTATTTTACAACTCTTCACTGAAGAAATAAGTAGGTGTTCAGAAGAATGGAGTGTGTGGAAGAAAGGAAGGAAGCAAGGTGGGCTCAAGGAATATTTCATACTCAGAAGGAAAAAACGACCAGAATAAAGGGCCCCAGAAACCCTTCCTTGTGTTCAGGGATCTTAACAGCTAGGTATGTTATCCTACTTATAATTATGGAAGCTAAATTTTTATTACAAACATACTTTCATTGGAATTCTTTTTTAAATTATTTTATTTTTTATTTTTTTATTCTATATATTTTTTATTTACATTTCAAATGATTTCCCCTTTTCTGGCCACCCACTCCCCGAAAGTCACATAAACCTTCTCCCCCTCCCCCCTTTTTCTCCCATCCACCCCTTCCCACTTCCCTGTTCTGATTTTGCCCTATAATGCTACACTGAGTCTTTCCAGAACCAGGAATTGTAATTCTATAATTGATGCTTGGTGTTATTAGAAAGTTATCTTTTTCTTTAGGCTGATTTTCGTTCATTTAAAAAGTGGAGGAAGCTCCAAGAATATAATCCCTCATGTATTCTTCATTTGCTCTTTATAAATTTGCAAAGGAACAAATTTTCTTCAATTGTGCTAGTTTCTCACCAAAATAGGTCTCTATTTTCAGTCCAAATATTCTTTTTGTGTATTTTGTGTTAAAGCAAGGACTTTAAGTATTCACATCTCATTTTTTCAGTCTTAGCAAGTGCGGCACTATAAAGGGAAGAAGAGTCTCAATGTTTCTATCAAGGGTTTTTGTGCATTTCACCATATTTTACTGGCATAGTGTTGATTTATTTATTTAAGGCATTTACTATTCACTTACTTTGTGGCCAGCATTGGAACCTTTAAATATGTATTGTTGAACAAAACCATCCACAGTCTCTCCCATAGGGACCTTGAACTCTACAATGTAAGATCATTGTTGAAATAATAATTATTTTTTTAAAAAAATCTACATTTGTAGGTATAAGAAAAATTAAAGGTTGGAGAGTGAATAATATCAAAAAGCTATTGGGTGATATTGTCAAGAATTAAACATGAAGGTCATAGTAGACATCTGTGAGGAATAAGATATGGAATATGAAGCAAGAGTAGCTAAGAGAACATGAGTAAGGAAGGCAGAAGACAGAATTAAAAATCAAAGTCAAGATTTCTATAATCACTAACTTACTAAACCAGAACAATCCCTGAAAACAATCTATAAACATTTGTCCTTATTCCCACATGTAAGTGTAGTCTTCCCACCTCATCAAGGAAAGTTTTCTTTGAAACAGAGACCACTAAAGAAAACCACAGCCAATCAAAATGCAGAGCATGGAGTCCAATTCCAACAGATATATCTACAATACAACTGTTGTGCCTAAAGCTCAAGGACCATTGCAGAAGTGTAAGCAGAAAGATTATAAAAGCCAGTGGCTCAGGGAGAATAGAGTAAAATTTTGTATCTTAGCAATATCAGAACCTATTCCCATCCAGTCATATCAACATGACTGCCCAAACATGAGCTGAACACGGACAACACCAATAAACATGCTAAAGTGGATGGGAACAAGCCGAGGAGGCTTCAACTTTTCAGGAGAACCTATGGGCAAGTGAGGATGTTGGGAGTGGGAGAGATGGTCTTCCTTATGGAAGAACACACCACTGGTTGCCCAGTGCCAAGCAGAAGTCCCTGGAAACATGCATACAGGTAGCATTATGTGGACCGAACATGCTATATTTAGGAATGTATTAAAGTGTGTATATGCAATAATAATGAAAAAGGAGGGCATGTATTTGAAGACTGAAAAAGGGTATTTATGAGAGTTTGGAGGAAGGAAAGGAAAGAAAAAATATGTTGTAATTACATTAATCTCAAAAAATGCCCTTTTCAATTACAGGGAAAATGTAATAAAATATTGATACATGCTCAAAATTAATGACAGGAAATATTTCAGGATAGTTTTCAATGACCTATCAGGAGCAGCTTTTACTCCACAACTCAGCAGAAAATAGGAGGCCAAATAGTGGGAATGCAAAATGAGAAGATCCTTTGTGTCATCCAAACCACTGTGGTACTTCTACTGAAAGATTTTACTCAGATTTGAAAGCCTGGACCCATTCTGAGAGTTGATATGTCAAAGTTGAAGTTTCATTGTATTTGTTTTAAATTTCTGCCATCAGATTATCATAAATTAGCATCTCAAAAATAGTATATTTTCATGATTTTTTAAAAAAATAATAACCCAATTACTGAGTTGATGAATGACTCAGGTTTTAAGCACTTACCCACTTACTGGCCAAGCCTGATGACCTCAGTTCAGTCACTAAACACATAAAAGCTAGATGCGTAATCCCAGCACTCCCAAAGTGGGATGGAGACACAGACAGGAGAATCACCTGGAAAGCTCTCAGGCCAGCTAACCTAGTATACATGGTTCAATAGAAACAGTAAAAGAGCAACAAGATGAAGAGAACCAACTCCCTAACAGTGTCTCTATACACACACACACACATACACACACACACACACACACCGCCACCACCACTACCACCATACACATGTAGTACAATCATTATCATAAAATTATGAGGCCAATGACTTTGTGACTCTGTTAGAGATTCAAGTCCAGGCTAAAAACCAAGAAGTTGAGCTTCAGTTTTCCTTAAAGGCTTTGGAAATGGAATCTCTAAGTTCATTACAATTGTTGACCAATTTCAGTTCACTGGATGATGGCACTTAAGAAACTGTCCTTGCTCATTAACCACTAGAGTTTCTCTCCGCTCTTTTATTCAGGTTCGCATACTCAAATGCTGCTGCTTACCCCTCTTGAAGCCATTATCTATGCATCAAATTCTTCTAGGATTTCAGCTATCTCCGAAATTCCTTTCAGCTTTGCATCTTCCTTCTCTGGTCAGAAAATTCCTTTACTTTTAAGAAGACAAATTATTATCATCCAGATTACCCAGAATAATTTGTATTTTAAGGACTATGATCTTTATTTCATCAGTGAAATACCTTTTCACTGTAGAAACATATCTAAGGAGCCAGGTATCATGGTTTTGGCATCTTAGGGGGCATTGCTCAACCATTCTAAAAGGTGATCCCCCACAAGTCATTGCACAAAATGAATTCTTTTGAGACAATTCTCCATTAAAAAGATAAGACTTGTAATTTGGTGTAAACTTTGTGACTTATCAGTGATGTAAAGATTTGACATGTAGGGAGATGTGCACCTAAGAGACAGACATGGTACCTAAAAGTTCCGCTCAATGCTTCTTATTGCATTCTAGGGTTCATTTGGGTACATCGTGACTGTAGGTTATCCTCCTCCTGTAAGGTTTATCCTTTGGCACATTTCCCCCAGCTTTAGGCTATAATGTCATATTTGATCAAAGTTAAGTGTGGGATCTTTTCTGGGTATAAGAAGTTACTGTCAGACTTCGCTTTATGTTCCATGAGAATCTATACGAACCTTCTGAACAGTATTCCATTTCCTCAAGAATTAAGGACACCAACTGACAATTTCAACCTCATAAAACTAAATTCAAAAGAAACAATCCAGCAAGTGAGGAGGAAGCCTACTGAGTGGGAGAGAAAATAAATAACATGAAACTATAAAAAGTGAAAAAATTTTGACTTTACAGTGGAGCTTCAGGTAGCTATCACCAGGTAACAAATTATGCCTCAATTTTAAAGAACGTGTGTGTGTACATGGGTATATATGCATATGTGTGAATATACTTGCATATGACATATGGCAGATATGTGAAGCTCAAAGGAAAATTTCAAGTGTTGGGCCTCTGGTACTTTCTATCTATAGTATGAGAAAGATTTTCATATTGACGTTCGCTCTCATTTGCCAAATTAGGTAACCAGCAAGTTTCCAGGGATCTTCATGTCTGCCTTCCCTCTCTCTACCTTCAAAAAGTAAAGGATATTTTGTATGAAACTTGAGAGTGACAGAATCAAGTAAATAAGTCTGGCTATATCATTAACTTGGATATCATTCTGATAGTCTTGATCCTAGTATAACAATGTAAAAATTGGCAACTTAGGAGAAAGCTAAAGTTAATCAATGAAGAGACACTTTGGATGTGACTCAAAGGAATCACATTTGGTTTGGAAAATCTAACAGTTAAGGAGATTCATGCAAATGTGGAGGTCTCAGAGATATCTTGATTAGTCCACATTTTATTCAAAGTTCCCAAGAAATGTCAGAGATATTACATATGTTTTCATATTTGTGAAATAATGGATCCTTGGGAAAATAAATGCCTAAGTAAAAATAATAATCTCTAGACTACTTCTGTTCTGGGGAACATTCATGATTGGTTCTAAAAGTAGCATTGCTCCCCTTCCAGAGGAAAGATGGTCTTAAATAGGTAATAAGTGCATTTCCATTAGCAGGTTATAGATTAGTTACTAGGATCAAAAACAAAGAGACAAAGCTGTTCTTTACAAATCTGTTATAATGTTTTACAGTTGTTTATATTTAATTTTAGAATACAAATAATCAAATTATTGATATAGCTTTTAGAAATAAATATTCTATGTAAAATGACAATATTCAAAACCAAATTACAGTAAATATTAGAGCAAATTGAATATCACAATGTGGAAAAGCACAAACATTTTTGTTCATGTGTGACTAATTCATATTGGGAGAGGGGGCCTAATTAATCGGTAACAACTTATGCCATGTATATCAGATAAATAGATATTAGTTACACTGAAATTGTGAGATTTTAGGCATCTGGAAATATGTAAAGCTATATTGAATTAAATTAATGAAAATAATTAAACATATGACTCTGAGCTTTAGGCAACATTACACATTACCTAAAACCAGTTACCTTATTGACTTGTTCTGAATAAAAGTGTAGGTTAAATGTTTCATACTAAGTAGGTATACTGTTCTTTAATGCCAACTTAAATTGTATTGTAAGCTCCTTAATTAACTGTAAGACTTCAGACTTAATTAACTTTAAGACCCAAGGCTTGAAAATGTCCCAGTAATTAAAATAAATAGAAACTGATCCTTGTAACAGGGGATGAACTACTTAGAAATTAGGAGCATGAGCAATAATAGCAAGCAAAAATAGTTGGGCAACACACAACAAATTTTACTGACACGTTCTTACTTATGAACACATTTCCTTCTGAATATTGACTTGGAGAGGATAAAATTAGTGGAGTGGCAGTACATCTTTAAAGCATGCTTTGAAAGGGTAACTGAGGGTTAATTTAAAGAAGCACTATATATTAATTTGAAGGAAACCAATTGTTTTGCATAATTAATACAAGTTAACAGATAAGAATAAAAGAAAATCAATTACTCAGTGTGAAAAACAAATTTTAAACAAGTAATTTAAGCTTACATAATGTTGCTATACTATTATTTGATATAGCTCTATCTTGAAAGTATAAATATTCAAAAGTATTAATATTAACTAAAAATAAAATGCATGGCTTCTTCAGCAAGAGCAGTTAGATCACAAAGGTAAGTAGTCTTCATGTGTACAGCCTGCCTTGGACATAAAGTTCTTTAGAAACATTCTTGTTTGTCTCATGGTCTATCTACTCCATTTGTATATTTGTAGGGTGTTTGCCTAACTGCCAAAACCTATGTTCTCATCAGCTTTATAGAATTTTGAGCTACTTTCTAATACTTTACAACTACAATCAGCTACCTGAAAACAACCAACTACCAGCAAATAGTCATTTTTACACATCTGACATTCCTACAGGACATAGGAGGGTATAGGACAATGTTGTTACTAATCTCTTGTTTGTGGATACCTGTGATTTTATCCAAAGGCATTTATTGTTATATTCTCAAGAATAAATCCCAAGTTTGTATGAAACTGGAAAGATTGTTTTACGCTTGTAATCATTTTGGATACTCCCTTGAAATACTTTCTCTGGCAATGGAGACCATGGCCCTTGATAAGGACAGATACAAGTGATGGGAAGGAAAAAGAGAAATTTTCCATTTACTTGGAGAGTCTACTAGGGAGAAAATAAGAAAGGTTAAAAGGGGCTCAATTAAACCTAGATTAATTTTATTTATGGAGAGAGTTCTAAATTTGAGTGTAACCTGGTAACTATATAATACTTCTTGTTGAATAGAGCATGCCCAGACTCAGTGACAGGAAGGTAATTGAACACCAGGAAAATTTTATACCTAGATTGTAATTACAGGAATCAAGCCTCCTCCTTCTGTCCAAAATGAAGACAAAATGAAGATTGTTTCATTCCTGCCTGAAATAATCTAAAGAAACAAAATATGTAAGGGGTTTTCATGACTGCAGATTTCAGCAAGGAAAGACACTGATCCTTGAGAAATGGCAAATAAATGGTGTGACCCATGACTGTCTACCATCAGTTCTCTGACAGGGGCGCAGAGGTCAGAATTAGTGAATTCAACATGTTAGAAGAAAGTGGACAAATTCCTTGAAAGGCACAAACTAGTAAAACTCATACATAGCCTGTGTGACCCTGTAAGTATTAAAGAGATTAAATTTGCACTTGAAAACATGACAAAGAAAATACTAAGCCCAGACAGCTTCAAAGTACTTGCAAAAAATTAAAAAGAAAGCAGATTCCCCAAAGCATTCCAATGGAAAAATAAAATGTTAATCTAAATTAAAAATTGAATCTAAAAGTAGATAAATATATAGTATATTTCAGTTTTTAATCTTACTACTTTATTCTTTTTGCATGTGTTTGTGTATAATACAGTGTGTGTATGTGTGTGTGTGTGTGAGAGAGAGAGAGAGAGAGAGAGAGAGAGAGAGAGTGATCAAGTGCATGCTTGATAGGTCAGAAGTTGAATTCAGGTATCATCTGCAATTGTTCTCTGCTTTATTTACTAAGGCAGGGTCTCTTGCTAAATCTAGGCTGGCAAATGTCCCCATTCAAGTTAGCTAGCTTGCCCCAGAGATCCCCAGTCCCTGATATCGGAGCATTGGGGAAGCAGGGCAGCCATCATGCCCACCTGCCTTTTGATATGGGTATTATGGATGCTGATGCTCACACTTGTGAAGCAAGTGCTTTATCCACCAATCTGTCTCCCTAGCTCCTCACCACTCTTTTTCCTATGGATATTTCCTTCAAGAGAAGTCACCAAAATGACCTGTTGAACAAGCCTATAAAATTCTTGGTCTCTGAGCATAACTAATTACTCTGTGTTATATACTAGCAGTTTTACAAAAGATACTTTTACTTTAAATATTTTACTGTCAAATGAAGACAGTAAATTAATAAAAAAAAAAAAAAAGAAAGAAAGAAATGTTAAAGTACTATTGAAATGGCTCTGTGGTTAAGTGCACTTGCTGCTGCTTTTCTAGAGGATCCAGAGTGATCAGAAACCACGACAGGCAGCACACAACTGTAACTAGTTACAGCTCAGAGGATACAATACATTATTTTAACCTCCAGGGACACCCGCACACAAGGCATGTACACACATATACACATGCACACACTGAAACTAATATAAAGATGAAAATGCTGAAGATAAATTGTCCTTCCTAAGGAAAAAATACACACCCAAATAGCTATTATTGCAGTTGCTGGTTTCAAGGGAAGATAATTCCAAGGTTATGTATAAAATGTCATGTGGCATGACAAATACACTCTAAATGTTGTAGAATGCAATTGAGCCACAGGGCAATGGAAGAGAAAGCTGGATCATATCTACTGAAGAAAAAGAAAGAGGGGAAAAGGTAGGTGTTTAAGGTTCCAAGAGAAAGTAGCTATCACAGACAGACTCCCCTCTGTTGCATAGACACAGAAGTTGAGAGGGAGCTGGAAATAAGTAGCCTATCTGTTGCTACTCTGTCTTGCACAGTAAAGAACAATGGTTCATCTCAAGAGCTTCATGGCATCCTGTGCAGTTATTGAGTATTCAGCTACCCATAACCCTTCCTACATATTTTTGAAATCTATTTAAATGTCAGTATCTAAAATTGTCATGCAACATTTTTAAATGAAAAGATATCTGATATAACAAAAGAAACTAGATATCTGGAGCTACTCAAAGCTATAGGGGAAAAGATGATTTAACAAATGAAAATTTGTAATCCACTCTCAAAGGATGTGGATTTGGAGAAGACCTTCCAAGATGGCTTGTCATTTTCCCCACTCAGTGTGAAAACATAATTTTTAAAAAAGAAAGAAATAGGGGGGAGGAAGGAAGGAAGGAAGGAAGGAAGGAAGGAAGGAAGGAAGGAAGGAAGGAAGGGAGGGAGGGAGGGAGGGAGGGAGGGAGGGAGGGAGGGAGGAAGGTTGGTTGGTTTTCGTTTTCTTTATTTTGTTTTCATTTTTTACCTCCCAAATCTAATTACTTGATGTTTGTATTGTCACAAAACAGGCCTCAACAAATACAAGAAGATTGAAATAATCTTCTTGTATCCTATCAGATCATCATAGATTAAGGCTGATCATCAATAACATCAAAAACAACAGAAAGCCCACATAAACCTGGAAGCTGAACAACACTCTACTCAATGATAACTTGGACAAAGAAGAAATGAAATTAAAGACATTTTAGAATTTAATGAAAATGAAGCCACAACATACCCAAACCTCTGGGACAAAATAAAAGAAGTCCTAAGAGAAAAACGTGTAACTCTGAGTGCCTACAAAAAGAAACTGGAGAGAACATAAACTAGAATCTTGGCAGCTTATCTGAAAGCTCTAGAACAAAAGAAGCAAATAAACCCAAGAGGAGTAGAAAGCAGGAAATACTCGAAATCAGGGCTGAAATCAACCAAGTAGAAACAAAAAGAACTACACAAAGAATCAACCAAACCAGGAGCTGATTCTTGGAGAAAATCAACAAGATAGATAAACCCTTAGCCAGACTAACCTGAGGGCACAGAGACAGTATCCAAATCAACAAAATTAGAAATAAAAAGGGAATCATAACAACAGAAACCGAGGAAACCCCCCAAAAAATCTGATCCTACTACAAAAGCCTTTACTCAACAAAACTGGAAAATCTGGATTAAAGGATTTCCTAGAGAAATACAAGGAACCAAAGTTAAATCAGGATCAGATGAATGATCTAAACAGCCCCATAACCCTAATGAATAGAAGCAATCAACAATAGTCTCCCAACCAAGAAAAGCCCAGGACTATATGAGTTTAGTGCAGAGTTCTGTCGGACCTTCAAAGAAGACCTAATACCAATATTCTCCAAACTATTCCACAAAATAGAAACAGAAGGAACACTACCCAATTCTTTCTATGAAACCACAATTATTCTGATACCTAACCACACAAAGACCCTACAAAGAAGAACTTCAGACCAATTTCCCTTATGACTATCGATGCAAAAATACACAATCAATTTCTTGCAAACCAAATCCAAGAACACATCAAAACAATCATCCATCATGATCAAGTAGGCTTTATCCGAGGAATGCAGGGACAGTTCAATATAAGAAAATCCATCAACAAAATCCATTACATAAACAAACTCAAGGAAAAAAACCACATGATCATCTTATTAGATTCTGAAAAATCATTTTACAGAATTCTACAGCCATTCATGATAAAAGCTTTAGAAACATAAGGAATTCAAGGCCCATACCTAAACATAGTAAAAGCAATATACAGCAAACTAGTTGCCAACGTCATACTAAATGGAGAGAAACTCGAAGCAATCCTACTGAAATCAGGGACTAAAGAAGGCTGTCCACTTTTTCCAGACCCATTTAATAAACTACTCAAAGTCCTAGCCAGAGCTATTAAACAACAAAAAGAGGTCAAAGGGATAAAAATTGGAAAGGAAGAAGTCAAAATATCATTATTTGCAGATGATATGATAATATACTTAAGTGACCCACAAAATTCCACCAGAGAACTCCTAAACATGATAAACAACTTCAGCAAAGTGACTAGATATAAAATTAACTCAAATAAATCAGTGGCTTTCCTCCACTCAAAGGATAAAAAGGCAGAGAAAGAAATTAGAGAAACAACTCCCTTCACAATAGTCACAAATGATATAAAATATTTTGGTGTGACTTTAACTAAACAAGTGTAAGATCTGTATAACAAGAACTTCAAGTATCTGAAGAAAGTAATTGAAGAAGATCTCAAAAGATGGAAAGATCTCCCATGCTCATGGATTGGCAGGATTAATATAGTAAAAATGGTCATCTTGCCAAAAGCAATCTACAGATTCAATGCAATTCTCATCAAAATTCCAAATCAATTTTTCATAGAGCTAGAAAGAGCAATTTGCAAATTCATCTGCAGTAACAAAAATCCAAGGATATGAAAAACTATTCTCAAAAATAAAAGAACTTGTGGTGGAATCACCATCCCTGACCTCAAGCTGTATTACAGAGCAATGGTGATAAAAACTGTATGGTATTGGTACAGTGACAGGCAGGTAGATCAATGGAATAGAATTGAAGACTGAGAAATGAACCCACACACCTATGATCACTTGATCTTTGACAAAGGGACTAGAATCATCCAGTGGAAAAATGACTGTTATTTCAACAAATGGTGCTGGTTAAGCTAGTGGTTAGTATAAAGTAGAATATAAATCAATCCATTCTTATCTCCTTGTACAAAGCTCAAGTCCAAGTGGATCAAGGACCTCCATATAAAACCAGATACACTAAAACTAATAGAAAAGGAAGTGGGGAAGACCCAGGAGCACATAGGCACAGCAGAAAGTTCCTGAACAGAACACCAATAGCTTATTCTCTAAGACTAAGAATTGACAAATGGAATCTCATAAAATTACAAAGCTTCTGTAAGGCAAAGGATACTGTCAATAGGACAAAATGGCAACCAACAGATCGCGAAAAGATCTTTACCAATCCAACATCCTAGAGAGGACTAATATCCAATATATATAAAGAACTCAAGAAGTTAGACTCCAGATAACCAAATAACCCTGTTAAAAATGGGGTACAGAGCTAAACAAAGAATTCTCAACTCTGGAATGCTGAATGGCTGACAAGCACCTAAAGAAATGTTCAGCATCCTTAGTAATCAGGGAAATGCAAATCAAAACAACCTTGAGATTCCACCTCACACCAGTCAGAATGGCTAAGATCAAAAACTCAGGTGACAGCAGATGCTGTAGAGGATGTGGCGAAAGAGGAACACTCCTCCATTGCTGGTGGGATTGTAAGCTGGTAAAACCACTCTGGAAATCAGTTTGGTGGTACATCAGAAAATAGAATTACTGGAGGCCCCAGCTATACCGCTCCTGGGCATATACCCAGAAAATGCTCTAACATGTAATAAGGACACATTCTCCACTATGTTCATAGCAGCCTTATTCATAATAGCCAGAAACTGGAAAGAACCCAGATGTCCCTCAACAGAAGAATAGATTCAGAAAAAGTAGTACATTTACACAATGGAGTACGATTCAGCTATTAAAAACAATGAATTCATGAAATTCTTAGGCAAATCGATGGAACTAGAAAATATCATCCTTAGTGAGGTACCCCAATCATAATAGCACACATGATATGTACTCCCTGATAAGTGGATATTAGCCCAGAAGCCTGGAATGCCCAAGATATAATTTATAGACTACATGAAGTTTAAGAAGGAAGACCAAAGTGTGGATACTTGGGTTCTTCTTAGATAGGGTACAAAATATCCATGGGAGGAAATACAGAGACAAAGTGTGGAGCAGAGACTGAAGAAAAGATCATCCAGAATCTGCC
Organism: Apodemus sylvaticus; assembly: GCF_947179515.1. NCBI lineage: Eukaryota > Metazoa > Chordata > Mammalia > Rodentia > Muridae > Apodemus > Apodemus sylvaticus. The sequence goes on along the minus strand of NC_067473.1, from coordinate 35,884,736 downwards.
CTGTCTAGGGATCCATCCCATATACAGTTACCAAACCCAGACACTATTGTGGATGCCAATAGTTGCTTGCTAACACTGTTTTCATAGAGGCCCTGCCAGTGCCTGACAAATAATGGGGGTGAACTCAGCCAACCATTGAACTGAGCACAGGGAACTAGAGAAAGGACCCAAGGGGCTGAAGTGGTTTACATCCCCATAGGAGGAACAACAATATGAACCAACCAGTACACCCAGAACTCCCAGGGCCTTAACCACCAACCAAAGAGTATACATGGAGGGACCCCTGACTCTACTAGCTACATAGGTAGCAGAGGATGGCCTCAGACATCAACAAGAGGAGCAACCCTTGGACCTGTGAAGGCTTGTTGCTGCAGTGTAGTGGAATGCCAGGACAGGGAAGCAGGAGTGGATGAGTTAGTAAGCAAGGGGAGAGGGGATGAGATAGGGGGTTTTCAGAGGGGGGAAAAAAGAAAGTAGCCACAGTTACAGAGGCCTGATAGTGTTTCCAGCCTGAGTAGTGGCTGGGGAGGGGAAGTTTACAGGACCCCATGGTATGGACAAAGCATTAGTTTGCAAAAAGAAGCATGCACAGAGGGATCACTGTGACCTGTTTCATGTGGCCAGCAGAAAGTGCTAGCATGGATATGAAGTTCCAAAACACAAACACCACAGTGGACAGAGGACAGGAAAATGAGACAGCACCAGCCCAATGATGTTGCAATGAAACCCACACTCTGGATGTTAAAAAGCCATCTCATCTCGGAGAAGAGAGGCAGAATTTGAGACTGCTAACTCCCGAAAGTGGCATGAATGCAACTGGAGCTCCTTTGTTTTACACAAGAATTTCACATTTTCAAATATGATGGGTTCAAAATGGGAAGAGAATAGCTATGGTGCAGAAAAGCCAGTTACAGTTTCTGTGCATCTGAATTTGTGGATTTTTTTCCTATGCCCGGGAATGGTATAGCAGGGTCCTCCAGTAGTATGCCCAGTTTTCTGAGGAATGCACACACACTTCTTATATACACCATGTACTTTTGAATTTACCATCTTCTATTTGCTTTCAATTTTATGGATTTTTAGTAGTTTTGTTTGTTTGCTTGCTTGCTTCACTTCTTAAATTCTGCCAGACTGCTTCACAGTCTCAAAGTCATAAAGAGAAAGAGGATTGACTTCCTTATAAATATGTTCAATTATTTGAAGTTTCTGAATTACCCGAAAGCTATATATGGATAAATGGCTTTAAAATATGTATGTATGTGTGTATATATGTATTATGTATTGTGTATTTATGAGTACATGTGAATGAATCTCTTCCTTATGTGTATATGTGCTCTACATGTTTGTGGGAGGAGGCCAGAGAGAGTATTGGATCCCTTGGAACTGGAGTTACAGAGGGTTGTGACTAGCCATATGGGTGCTGGGACTCAAACCTGAGTTCTCTGGAAGAGAAGTCTGTATAGTTAATTACAACCAATCTTTCCTTATATTAAAGACAGTCAACTGGAAACAACCTGGATTACAAGACAAAACAACTCTCCTTTCCCCACCTGAGTGCTAACATTTCCAGGTAAAAACGTTTTTGATATCCCAGGATATAGAATGTAATCTAGATACTACTGATAGATGGCAGGTAGGAAAGGATGTGAGCAATAGATTTCTGAGCAGATCAATTTTAAGAAAGAGTACATAATAGATGCTGGACTGGAGGAAGATTTCTCTTAAAACTGTCAATGTTTATGTTCCCCATGGAGTATTTGTACAGCACTTTAAACACTAACGATATATCATTGTAAAGCAGAAGGTAGATTACTGAATTAGAGCTCAAAGCAATTTTATCTACAGATTAAACACAGAATAAAGATTTCTTCCTCAGTCACCTAAGTACATAAACAAAGAAGATCATTTCACATAATGATAAGTATTCAAGTATTTTAAAAGGAGTAAAAATCTAGTCAATAAAAAAGATTCTCTCTGCAAGAATGACTTTTAACTGACCTGAACTACTTGATAGGGGTAGCAACTCCAGAGAACAAAATAACCCTATGAAAAATTGGGGAACAGAGCTAAACAGAGAATTCTCAGCTGAGGAAATTTGAATGGCTGAGAAGCACTTAAAGAAATGTTATACATCCTTAGTAACCAAGGAAAAGCAAATCAAAACAACCCTGAGATTCCACTTTATACCAATCTTTCTAAGATCAAAAACTCAGGTGACAGTAGATGCTGTAGAGGATGTGGAGAAAGAGGAACACACCTCCATTATTGGTGGGATGGCAAGTTGGTACAACCACTCTGAAAATCTCTCTGATGGTTCCTCAGAAAATTGGATATAGTACTGTCCGATGATCTAGCTATACCACTCCTAGGCATATACCCATAAGATGCTCCAACATGTAATAAGGACACATGCTCCACTATGTTCACAGCAGCCATATTTATAATAGCCAGAAGCTGGAAATAACCCAGACGTCCCTCAACAGAGGAATGGATACAGAAAATGTGGTACATTTACACAATGGAGTACTACTCAGTTATTAAAAATAATGACTTCGTGAAATTCGCAGGCAAATGCATGGAACTAGAAAATAATCATCCTAAGTGAGGTAACTCAGTCACAAAAGAATACACACACAGTATATACACTCACTGATAAGTGGATATTAGAAAAGTTCATTTAGAGTTACACCAAAATATTTTATATTATTTGTGGCTATTGTGAAGGGTGTCTGTTCCCTAATTTCTTTCTCAGCCTGCTTATCCTTTGAGTATAGGAAGGCTACTGATTTACTTGAGTTGATTTTATAACCAGCCACTTTGCTGAAGTTGTTTATCAGCTGTAGGAGCTCTCTAGTGGAGGTTTTTAGGTTACTTAAGTATACTATCATATATATATATATATATATGCAAATAGTGATAGTTTTACTTTTCCTTTCCAATTTGTATCCCTCTGACCTCCTTATGTTGTCTAATTGCTCTAGCTAGAACTTCAGGTACTATATTGAAAAGATATGGAGAGAAGGGGCAGCCTTGTCTAGTCTCTGATTTTAGTGGGATTGCTTCAAATTTCTCTCTACTTAGTTTGATGTTGGTTACCAGTTTGCTGTATATTGCTTTTGCAAGCTGGTACAACCACTCTGGAAATAAGTCTGGTGGTTCCTCAGAAAACTGGGCATGACACTTCTGGAGGACCCTGCTATACCACCCCTGGGCATATACCCAGAGGATTCCCGGGCATGCAATAAGGACACATGCTCCACTATGTTCATAACAGCTTATTTATAATAGCCAGAAGCTAGAAAGAACCCAGAAGTCCCTCAGTGGAGGAATGGATACAGAAAATGTGGTATATTTACACAATGGAATACTACTCAGCAATTAAAAACAATGAATTCATGAAATTCTTAGGCAAATGGTTGGAACTGGAAACTATCATCCTAAGTGAGGTAACCCAATCACAAAAGAACACACATGGGATGCAATCACTGATAAGTGGATATTAACCCAGAAGTTCTGAATATCCAAGACACAATTCAAGTATCAAATCATTCCCAAGAAGAAGGAAGGAGGGGGCCCTGGTCCTGGAAAGGCTTGATGCAGCATTGTAGGGGATTACCAGGACAAAGAAGTGGGAGGGGGTTGATTGGGGGATGGGCAGAGGGAAGAGGGCTTATGGGACTTATGGAGAGGGGGAAACTAGGAAAGGGGAAATCATTTGGAATGTAAACAAAGAATATAGAATAAAAGAAAGAAAAGAAAAGTTCGGAATGCCCAAGATTCATTTCACAGACCATATAAAGCCCAGAAAGAAGGGAGACCAAAATGTGAATGCTTCAGTGTTTCTTATAAGGGTGAAAAAAATACCCACAGAAGGAAATATGGAGACATAGTGTGGAGAAGAGACAGGACAGAAGGGAAGGGCATCCAGAGACTGTCCCACCTGAGCATCCATCCCATATACAGTCACCAAACCTGGCTATTTTGGATGCCAGGAAGTGCTTGCTGACAGACACCTGATATGACTGTCTCCTGAGAGGCTCTTCCAGAACCTGACAAATACAGAGGAGGATGCTCGCAGCAGACCATTGGACTGAGTGTGGGGTCTCTGATGGAGGAGTAATGAAGGGACTAAAGAAGCTGAGGGGATTTGCAGCCCCATGGAGGGAGCAACAGTGTCAACTGGCCAGACCTCCTGGAGTTCCTGGTGACTGGACCACCAACCAAAGAGTATACATGGAGGAACCCATGGCTCTGGCCACATATGTGGCAAAAGATGGCCTTGTTGGATATCAGTGGGAGGAAAGGCCCTTGGGCCTGAGGGTGTTTGATGCCCCAATATACTGGAATGTTAGGGAGGAAAGAAAAGAGTAGGTATGTGTATGTGTGTGTGTGTGGGGGGGGGGGGTGACCACCCTCATAGAGGCAGGGGAGAGGGCATGGAATAGGGGGTTCTGAAGGAAATCCTAGAAAGTGGAAAATATTTGGCATATAAATAAAGAAAATATCCAAAAAGATAAAAAGAAAAAAAAAGAAAAGAAAGTTCCAGGCAGGGGAAAAAAATAACTGCCCCATTTTAGGGGAAAGAAAGGAATAAAAAAAAGAACATGGTTAAAAAAAAGGGAGCAACCAACATGCAGTGAAGTTGGGAAGGAAGCAGCACACGTAGAGTCTCTGATCACACTCAGGAGACGGACTTCTAAGTCCGTCGAAGGGCTGTAGCAGGAAATCCATGCACCTAAGTGTGTTTCCTGAAGACTGGTTAGCATGGAAGGGATTGTAGAGGAGCTGATTAGGGAGATTTGGATTGTTAGGATATTTGTAGCAGCCCAGGTAAGACTTCATAGGAGTCCATGTGAAAGTAAATAGAAAAAAAAAATAAATAACTGCTTGAAAATAGGTCAAAAACAAGGAAAAGAAAATGTTATTAAGATACCACTCAAAATAAATAAGGCACAAATCCACATATGTAGCAGAGGATGGCCTTGTTGGACATCAATGAGAGGAGAGGCCCTTGGTCCTGGGAAGGCTCAATACCCTAGTATAGGGGAATGCCATGGTGGGGAGGTGGGAGTGGGTGTGTGGGGAGGTGGGAGGTGGAGAGGTGGGAGTGGGTGTGTGGGGAGGTGGGAGGTGGGGAGGTGGGGAGGTGGGGAGGTGGGGAGGTGGGTTGATGAGCACCCTCATAGAAGCAGGGGGAGGGAGGATGGGATAGAGGATTTCTGGAAGTAAAATTTGGAAAAGGGATAACATTTGAAATGCAAATAAATAAAATATCCATCAAAATAAAATTAAATAAAAACAATAAAAAAACCTAGCAAATAAGTACTCACCAAATGTAAATTGATTGATTTCTCGTCTTAAAATTTATTATATCCCTTTTTCTATAAATCAAACTTTAAAAGTAACCACAATAGGCTTTTTTTCCCTCACAAAATGTCTCAAGACCCTAGTGGATAGAGAAAGCTAGAGATGAGAGGAAAACACTTATTCAAGAACAGTACAATTGTGTCTTGTTAACTGTTCCAACATCTAAAGACAAGAGCATGAATAAGCTGTATTTAATAGTAATATACAAAAACTGAGAAAAGTTGATGTAAGAAAATGCATACATATAAAATATATTTTTAAAAAGCTAAATATGAAAGATGGCACATGTTTCTATTTACATTAAGCTCTACAATTGGACCAAATAATTTTTTTCCTTTTTTTTTATTCGATATAATTTATTTACATTTCAAATGATTTCCCCTTTTCTAGCTCCCCCACTCCCTGAAAGTCCCGTAAGCCCCCTTCTCTTCCCCTGTCCTCCCACCCACCCCTTCCCACTTCCCCGTTCTGGTTCTGCCGAATACTGTTTCACTGAGTCTTTCCAGAACCAGGGGCCACTTCTCCTTTCTTCTTGTATCTCATTTGATGTGTGGATTATGTTTTGGGTATTCCAGTTTTCTAGGTTAATAACCACTTATTAGTGAGTGCATACCATGATTCACCTTTTGAGTCTGGGTTACCTCACTTAGTATGATGTTCTCTAGCTCCATCCATTTGCCTAAGAATTTCATGAATTCATTGTTTCTAATGGCTGAATAGTACTCCATTGTGTAGATATACCACATTTTTTGCATCCACTCTTCTGTTGAGGGATACCTGGGTTCTTTCCAGCATCTGGCAATTATAAATAGGGCTGCTATGAACATAGTAGAGCATGTATCCTTATTACATGGTGGGGAATCCTCTGGATATATGCCCAGGAGTGGTATAGCAGGATCTTCTGGAAGTGAGGTGCCCAGTTTTCGGAGGAACCGCCAGACTGATTTCCAGAGTGGTTGTACCAATTTGCAACCCCACCAGCAGTGGAGGAGTGTTCCTCTTTCTCCACATCCTCTCCAACACCTGCTGTCTCCTGAATTTTTAATCTTAGCCATTCTGACTGGTGTAAGATGAAATCTTAGGGTTGTTTTGATTTGCATTTCCCTAATGACTAATGAAGTTGAGCATTTTTTAAGATGCTTCTCTGCCATCCGAAGTTCTTCAGGTGAGAATTCTTTGTTTAACTCTGTACCCCATTTTTTAATAGGGTTGTTTGGTTTTCTGGAGTCTAATTTCTTGAGTTCTTTATATATATTGTATATTAGCCCTCTATCTGATGTAGGATTGGTGAAGATCTTTTCCCACTTTGTTGGTTGCCGATCTGTCCTCTTGATGGTGTCCTTTGCCTTACAGAAACTCTGTAACCTTATGACGTCCCATTTGTCAATTCTTGCTCTTAGAGCATACGCTATTGGTGTTCTGTTCAGAAACTTTCTCCCTGTACCGATGTCCTCAAGGGTCTTCCCCAGTTTCTTTTCTATTAGCTTCAGAGTGTCTGGCTTTATGTGGATGGACCAAATAATTTTGATGGAAAAAGAAACAACAAAATAATAGCTGACTATCTGAGAGTTGACTACAACAGAACACATTTTGAGTTAATAACTATATTTTTCATCTTCATAAGTGTTTTAATATTAACTTCTAGTACATTATATGTTAAAAACTAAACATACTATTATAATTTATTCATTGTATCATATATAAATTATAAAAGAGCAAAACAATAAATATGTCAAATTTCAGTTAATGATAGTCATGATGAAATATCTGAAGGAACTGTATAGAGTTTGAAATCCACTTCTAAAAGCATCAAGTGAAAGATCAGATGCTGGATAAAGAGAGGCAGTGACAGCTACAAGATGGCAATTTTGATAAGTGGATGGTTTCATTATTGCAAATTTCACTGTTGGGGAAAACAATTTACAAGTAGGAAAGATGTCATGGCTTGGGCACTCACAGGTTTCTGTCTGTTTTCAAGCCTGTGGGAAAGCAAATATAACAGCAGAAGGGAACTGCAGAAGCAAGAGCTGCTTGTGTCATAGGATCCAAAAGTCAAGAAAAAGCTAATACTTGCCTTCAGAGGCACACCCCCAGTGACCAACTTCCTCCATCTAAACTCCACTTCTGAATTATTAGGCAATCTTGCAATAATTCAATCAAATTATGAATCCATTCCTGAATTAAGCCATTGATTGGTGATATATACCAATCTAACCAGTGGTCTTTCAATTATTGTTAATACAATTCAATAACTGCTTATTAAAAGTCTAAGTGATAGAATAACAAAACCAATTAAAATTTCAAGTTACCAAAAAATTAAAAAGTTCATAAAAGTGGTCACTATGGTCTATAAGATCCTAGGAAATTGTATGTAGAATGAAAATATTCATGAAACTGAAGGAGAAGACTTAAAGCTATTTCATATGCATCATTGTGTACTTTAGAATCTATAGATATGCAATACAAAGTAAAATTGGAACATCTCTAAAATAAAGATAATTTGATAGGTTAACTAGATGTTGCATACATAAACAAAATAATTTCCTTTTGTCTATCAACAGAATTTATAAATGAATATGGAAAGAAATATTTCATTTATAATACTTTCAAGTGACAAAGTACATAGGAACTAATCATATTTAATAATTTGTATTTCTAAAAAAATGGGCCAATCTACAAATTATGAAACAATAGAAATCTTACAAACAAAATTTGAAGCAAGGAAAATCGTAGTGCATTGTTGACTAAGTGCTACATCATAAAATAGGTAGAACATTATATGCACTCAAGAAGAGTTTAAAGTAAAAGCCATCACATAAATAAAAGCAGGTTTTCATTCTGATAAAATGCTGTTGTCAACATGTATTTTATAAAGTAGAAATCATGGTTCATACCTTTAATCCCAGCATTCAGTAGGCTGTGTCAAAATGTTTGATGTTCATGGCCATTCTTGGCTACAGAGTGAATTCTATGTGAGACTAGACTCCAGAATGAAAGCCTGTCATGACAATTTTTTTAATTTTTTAAACTAATAAATGCCTTCAAAGTATAAAGTTAAGACTTGTGGGATCTCAGAAAATATAAAAATAAAAATCTTAGAAACATGTACTTTCCAAGGTACCTATTACCTCTTCCATAAGAATGGGTTCTATTGACTGAGAAATAAAGCATAATAGTAAACTCGTTTGCAAAGGACATGAGAACCTCTTCATAAGAATAAGGTCTAATGACTGAAAACAATGCTTAAGAGTCTGGGATAAATGTAATAATCTGAGATTTGGGTGAGGTCTGACAGTACAGAGAGCAAAGATCAGCAGGTTATAAATTACATCCATTTCCAGCTGCCCAGGTGGAAACATGTGCACATCACCTCCACTGAATAGAAAACACTGTGTATTGTACATTTCTGGTTTCCCTAGTGCAGTCTGAGAGCATAATGGCCTCCTGCCATCTACAAACATAGTAGCTAACTAACTACCTTACTAGGTAAGAAAGAGATTGAAGACACTAACCACTAACCAAGTATATATATATATATATATATATATATATATATATATATATATATATATATGAATTAGATAACAAATGAACAATTCTAATCTAACCAGGTTATCTGAAAAATCTTAATCCTGATTAGAGGACATTCATTCCTTTTGAGAAAAAAAAATCAAACATTCACAAATATTGGCCAGGACATTTACATCAACAAAATGTAAGTCACAGGAGCCAAATATACATAAAATAAAAATGTAGCCCAAAGTATTTCAATGAAATTTAAATTTTTAAATGGTTTCTGATTTAAAACAAAACCACAATTTTAACATAGTAACTCATTCAAAACCCTATAATAAGATTCAGTATGTGTTCAGATATTAACAAAATTCTTCAAGAGATGCTTGGGAAAAAAGGAAAATATATTAACCAGAACAACAGGAAGGACCTTATAATATATGAAGAACTAGAGACATTTGCACTCGAATCAGGAAAGACATGAATGCCTACACCCATTACTATCTCACCTCAGTGCATCAATATACAGAGATTGTCTTCAAACCTATTATTTTCAAAAATATAATTATTCCTTTTTTAAAAAGTAGTAAAATAATGTTTTGGAAATGTAGACAGATAAAATACAAAATGAATAGTTTTCTTATATATTAGCAATAGCTTCTTTGAACTATAACCTCAATTACCCTATTTAAAATAGCAGCTTTAAATAATCCAGAAAATACCTAACTCTAAAACTATATGACTCAAGTTAAAAAAAATTGAAACATAAATAAAAAACTAACTAAATAGAGATACAATTGAAAATTTTTGCTCTAGTGAGGACTTGCATATTTCCAGATAATCTGGTTGAATGTGCTCCCAAAAAGCATGTGTGCTCATCAACAGATGAATAGTGGTCTGGAGAGATGGTTCAGAGGTTAAGAGTTTGTATTGCTTTTGTAGGTACTGGAGTTCAGTTCCCAGTGTCTAAGTCTGGCTGTAACTTCAGCTATTAAGGATCTGGTGGCCTCTTCTGGCCTCTGAGGGTACCACATGCACAAGTACATGTAAAATTCACAATGAATATACATTATTTAAAAACAAAAAATAAAACTTTAAATTTTAAAATGATGAATAAATAATGAAAATGTTATCCATGTACACAGTGGAATTTTACTCAGTTGTGAAGAACAATAGATTAGGAAAATAGATGGAGCTGGGAAATACTACTGTACTTAAGAGACCAAAACTCAGAAACACAAGAAATACATGTTTTCTCTCATATACAGTGCCTGGTTTATAACATTTATATGTATATGCATAAATGGGTATAAGCTCAGGTAAACGTCTGGAATGGAGACTGAGAAATAGCAAGAGGAAGAGATAATAGCAGTGAGAGGAAGAGGACACTTTTAAGGAAGAGTAAACAGTCAGACTGGGGAGGTTATAGAGAAAGACAGAGGAGAGGAGCAAGGGGAAGATGAGTTAGAGCTTCAACCAAAACACTTTATATAAAAATGCCAGTATGATACTATCTTAATCGCTGTTTTATTGCTGTGAAGACACCTTGACCTCAGCAACTTTTATAAAGAACAACATTTGACTGGATCTGCCTTACAGTTTAGAGGTTTAGTATCATCATGGGGTAAGTATAATAGCATAAAGGCAGATATGGTATTGGAGAGTAGCTGAGAATTCTACATCCAGATGGACAGGTAGCAGGCAAGGAAAGTGACACCAGGTCTGGCTTGAGCAGTTGAAATCTCAAAACCCATCCCTAATGACACATTTTCTCCAATAAGATCACACCTACTCCATCCAACAAGACCACATTTCCTACTGGTATCACTTCCTCATGACCAAGTACTCAAATCAATGAGTTTGAGGAGGCCAATTTTGTTCTACCCATCATAGAAACCTAATATTTTGTCGGCTTATGAATCTACAGTTTCTAAGTATAACAGATGCAGGAAGTACGGTGCAATCTGAAAAGAGATCCAAGAATTCTGTGCACATTTCCCTATCAGTGCACATCCAATAATGGAAAGAACAGAAGTAGATCTCTCAAAAACCACTTTGATGGCTGAAACTATTCAACTGAATGAATTTCACATAAAGGCACATGCCTTATGACAGTCTACTACCACATTCACTCTGAAGCAAAGATCTACATGAAAGAACTATCTCTAGTTGCATGAGAATTCAGACTAGGGACACATGCTCAGGGAGCCCAAATTGTTCCACTAAAAATCC